>NC_140590.1:949865833-952365833 GCF_964204655.1 Triturus cristatus | reverse complement strand
TTAGAAGCAAGAAGATCAGCTTGCAATAGCTGCAATATAGCTGAATGCTCAGGCAGCCAACAGGATTTGGAAAAAGTAGGTTGTACCAAGGCGTAAAGCGGCTTGATACGCTGGAGGCATGCGTACTTTTCTAGAAAGTGCGGAGCCAATCCTCGACCTTCATTGTTGAGTTCGTACCCCAAGTATACACTGTATACTCTGCAATGTGCGACTTCGCAAAATTGAATTTGTAACCAAAGTCTGCAAACAAAACAATAATGCGATCAACGCGCCGAAGATGCGGGTCTAACTCGTCATCCGTGAGATAAATGTCATCCACGTACGAGTACCCATCCGGGTCTATACCCTCCAAGAGGGAGACCACGCGAGCGGCAAAGACTCCCGGGCTGCTCTTGTAGCCCATCGGTAATCGTTTGAATTGTTTTTGTTTGCCACCAGAGGTGAAAGCCGTCCACTCACTGCTAAGAGAGGACAGGTTATGGCTGTAAAAGCCATTGGAAATGTCAAGTGTGGTTTTTAAACCTTTTTCTCACGAGACTATCGACGAGAGCCAAACTGTGGGTGTTCTGTACTGCACAGTTGTGGGGTTGTGACTGGGGCGTAGTCCGCAACGGAATCTATCCCAGCCCACCTGAGTCCGATATAATGCAGGCGCTTGCACCTGAGCCCATCCCCCGGCATACTTATCAGCTAAGACCTTAGGCACTGTGTGCGCAAAGGACGGGAGGATTACTTCCTCCCCTCTAGGAGCAGCCAATACGAAAGCCGGGGGCCAATCTGCCTCCGCAACAGAATATCATAGGTAGTGGTCAGATTATCCCAAAAAACCCTTGAATTGTACGTTTTATGTCACCTTCAATGTGAAGGACTATATTATACAGTCTATCAGGGGGAGACACACGAGTGTCAGCAGTTTCAATATTCACGAACATATCAGATGCTGTGTGTAGGAGAGTAGGGTCTGCTATCCTATGGTCACCCCAAATTTTTGCTTTTTGCTTCACTGGTGTTTGACATATTGAGGCTGTGGGCCTGCTAAACAGACCCCCAGCCTGCTGTTCTCTCTAACTAAATTGACACTATGCACCCTAGGTGCATAACCAATTCGAAGTGGATCACCCTGTGAGCCCCTGTACCAGTGTACACTAGGTACCCAGGGCATTGGTGTATCTAAGGCCTGCCAAGGGCTGAAGCATGTATTATGCCACCCCAGGCTTGGCCTAACAAATTTGACACAACTGGCTGATCTCTCAGCTGGGGTAAGTTGGTGTAACCACCTCTTACTTAGGTGTAGTATACCTATACCTAACCTTAAATGGGACACATGTTAACCTATAAGTCACTCCTATGGCAGGCCTTGACAATCCTGAAGGCAGAGTGCTTGGTTCCATGTGAGATGGTGCTCTGGCATGAGCTGAGCCTGTCTTCAGTGGTCGAAACAACTTCCTTCTACCGTTTCCAGATATCGTCATACCATATACTCTTAAGTGCATTATGAACCTCGCGGTTAAATGCTATCTTTGGTTTGGCTTTATCAAAAAATGTCAAGTAAGGTGTCATACGAATTGGAATACTAACCCCTCGCCAATTCTGGCGACGGGGTTAGCATTCCACCCTTCTAGAGGAACACGACATGTACAGTACCTGAAATCCGGGTAAAATCAGACATAGCCTCAGCTCCACAAAATGGATGCTGCCACCACAGACACAAGTCTGCCCTCCTGCTGCTGGGAGTCCTTCCAGCTTGGGAGACGTGGACAAAGGGTTTCCTGCCAGGGGAGGTGCGAGCACCAGCCAAGACAGGATTTTGTGTATTGGTCAGGTAGGGCTTGAATGGAATCAGACATGCCTGAGGCTCACAAGGAGCCTCGGTGCATATGCCAGTTCAAACCGGTCCTGGGGCACACCAGCCCCTGACCTGGGGCGAGCTGGACAAAGGATTGGGGGTGTAACCACCCCCCTTCCTGGTCCCACCCTTAGGGAGGGACCTAGCAGGTAGTCCGGCCCCTAGAATCCGCTTAAAGGTAGGAGCTGTGTCCTAAGACTTCAGACATCCTGGAATCAACTTAACCACAAGAAGAAGACGGGAACTTTGACGCTCTGCTGCACAGAGGACTGAAGGAAATCTCCCCTATGGTCAGGGAGTGACCATCTTGCTAACGCAAGCACCAACCAGCTATTGAACGTCTGCTTTGCCGCCGCCTCCAGCCGGAGCCCGAGCCCAGAGCCCGACAAGACCTGGACCTCCAGACCTCTCACCGCCCGATCCACAGTCCCTGCAAAGAAGGAACCCGTGGAGGCACCGAGACACGTGGAGCCAGCCATCTTGGAAGACCGATGACAAGCTGCAAGCGCAACGACAGAGGCTCCCTCCAAGTTGTGCTTTGGGTCCTGAGAAGCCCAACACCCGAGCAGCATCTGCACCAAAGGTGAGCCCTCCAGCATCTCCACGATCTGCGTGGGGCCCCTCTGCACTTTGCATCTCGACGCACCTGCCCGGTCCCTGGCCCGTTGGCTAGCGGCCATTTTGGCAACCTAAATTGAAATCAACGATGCTGGTCTGGTTGCTCCAGACTGGCCCTAGCTGCTCTCCAAAAGAGCAGCCCCTCTGACCTTGCTGGTCAGAACCATCAGCTTTCTTGAACTTCCACGACTCCTGCCTTTGCCAAGGCTTGTTTGCTTCTTTCGAGTCGCCGACACCGTCGACAGCGAGAGCCTGCATGGGACAGCTCGTGACTCAACTCCTGGACGTCGTCGACCTTCAGGGACCACGTGGCTGCGGAGACAAGCTACACCTAACCACCTGTTTGCACCCGACATCGCCTGGTACCTACCTGGTGCCACGCCGGTCACTGGCTAGTGACTGTGAACACTGTCCCCTCTGCTTTCAGGTCTTCTACAACTCCGATCCACCCTTGGATCCAACGCAGCTCTTCTGGACCGACCGCCTGCAGCATCTTTGTCATCAGGCTCCATTGAATCGAGAGAAGAAACCCGACGCACTTCGAGACCTATGCACCCGCTTCCTGTGGGTGAGGTAAAGCTGGCACTCCGGTGCCCAAGTGTAGAGAAACATCTCTAGTGTCTGTGTTTTGAATCTTGAGATCGTAGTCCATCCAGAAGACCCTTTCTGCAGTAACTTTTTAACTTTTACGCACCCATTGAAAACCTATGGGAGCACGCGTGTGACTTTCATCACTGCACACGCGACCCGTGGACCTCCTGGTCACTAACTGAAGTTAGCTCCTTGTAGGCCCAGCGCTTCTAGAGGCCCTAGGCCCTTTCCCTTTCCTGTTCGTGGTACTTATACCACTATTTTAGTATATGGTTTGAGTGGCCACCATGGCCCATCCATATAAAGTGCAACTTCTGTATATTATAACGTTGTCTTGTTTAACGATTTGTGTTCCTGTGCTCATAAAGAGTCTAGGGGATACTTTGAGAAATAAATACATATATATTTTGAATATATATCTGTGTGGTGTCCTTTCATTGGTATAAAGGGGGGTTACATTTGGTAAAACAGCCTGCTTAACACGCTTTAACGAGTTTAGCCTCAAAGACTGCTTAGCCTACGCTACCACTAGGGCAGCTAGTCCGAAAAGGTTGACTTACAACCACACAATAAGGATTGCTTGGCATGGTACAAGGTGGTCACTTTAACTAGTGAACATCATATACCAGGCCAACTTCTCACATTGGTGAGCAGCGATTGGATTTGAGCTTGCTGTGTTTTACCATTGTAATCTCTTGGTTACCAATTGAAAGATCACATAGGTACCTGTAGGTACATATAAAACAAGATAGATATACTTAAGTTCTACTGAACTTAGTTGTTGTAGAGCAAAGGGAGTAGCACACCCTGACTACAACTACTAGATAGGTTTAGTAGGAAAACCCAAGTGTAGGTAGATTGCAACACATCCACCCACACTTAAGAACAATGGCTGGGGCAGAGGGGTCCAATGTACCCATCTCTGTTGAGAGTGACCCCCAGAGGGCACCATCCATCTTTGCTACCCTAAACCAAAATGAGCTCAGGCAGTTGGCAAACATCAGGGGCCTTAAACAGCCCAAGAACCCTACCTCTGCTGAACTCAGAGAGCTTTTACAAGCTGATGAAGATCAGAAAGCTCTCAAGAAAGCCTCCCAGTTAGACCCCTTAGGGACAGGAACAGGAGGCCCTTCTTCTGAAGATGCCACTGAAGTACCCCTTTCCCAGAGTCTCCCCTTAGTTGAGAATCTGACTACAGATGATGAGAATCAGCATAGGGACAGGGATGACAAAGGGGGTGAATCTGACAGTAGTAGCAGTCCAGATGGGAGAGATAGCCCAGTGCCAGGTGCCAGACCTGGCTCAGCTAACTTAAGGCTACTGGGGACAGATAATGGGTTCACCCCATTGGATCTCCCTAGTGGACTTAACCAGGGGCTTGGGAGGCAAAGGAATCCCTCAGGTGAATCTAATGCTTCTCATACCTCTAGAGGCTCTCAAGGTCACTCCAGGAGAAGGATGACCACCCCTCAGAGGAGGGAGCATGAGGCCAGAATGAAGGAAGCTCAGCTGAGAATCAGGAGACAGGAGCTAGAAGTAGCTCTGATGGAAGAGAAACTGAGTAAGGCTAGGCAACCTAGAGAGAGTGGGTCTATACCCACTGGTGGCAGCATTGTCCCTAAGGACAAAGATAGGGTCTTTGATAATAGGAACCTGTCCAAGGTTGTGCCCCCCTACAAAAGTGGGGATGACATCCACAAATGGATGACTGCTCTTGAGAGAGCCTGCAAAGTGCAGCAGGTTCCTGAAGACCAGTGGGCAGCAATCTTATGGCTCTCCTTTGAAGGAAGAGGCAGAGATAGACTCCTCACTGTTAGGGAGGAGGATGTCAGAAATTACAGAGCCCTGAAGAGTGTCCTAGTTGATGGGTTAGGCTTAACCACTGAACAGTACAGGTTAATGTTCAGAGACACCCAGAAGACACAGACTCAGGACTGGTCTGAATACATTGAATGTGCCACTAAGGCTTTGGAGGGTTGGTTGCTGGGAAGTAAGGTATCTGATTATACAGGATTGTACAATTTGATGATGAGAGAACAGATTTTAAATAACTGTCAGAACCAGCAACTGCATCAACACTTGGTTGACGCAGATCTGACCTCTCCCCAAGAATTGGGAAAGAAGGCAGACAAATGGGTCAGAACCAGGGTTAAGCAAAAGAACCAGAACCAGGGCCAAGGGGGTGATCAGAAGAAAACAGACCAAAAGGGTGGAGATCTGAAATCTAAAGACCAGAAGTCTTCAACAGGGCCCCAAACTAGTAGTAACGAGGGTGGGTCCCAGCCTAAAGGGAAGAAGAAAGAAGGTCCAAAGAAACCCTGGTGCAAATCTTGCAAGAATACAACTCACTGTACTAGTGATTGTAAAAAGGGTGGAGCCCCCAACACTGTTGCCCCTAAGGCACCTGCTCCCAGTACTACTGTTAGCAGTGTTGGTCCCCAGACAAAGGGTGTAGTGGCAATCACTATGGGAACTGAAGGAGATTCTGACTTAGACAGAACCCTGACACAGGCAGTCTTGATCTGTGATGGGGACATGGATTTGTCCCTGACTGTGAGCCCCAGTAACCTGGGCAAGTACAGACAGACTCCTTTAATAAATGAAAAAATTGGCTCAAGCCTACAGGGACACATGTGCCAGTGTCACCATGGTGACACCAGGCTTTGTGGACCCTGGACAGTACATACCAGGTGAGAATTACCTGGTGACCAATGCCAGCAATGCCACTACTTCACATAGTGTGGCAGTTGTTAACTTCTCATGGGGAGGGGTAACTGGCCTCAAAAGGGTTGTGGTTAGTGCAGACCTCCCAGTAGAATGTTTGTTGGGCAATGACCTAGAGAGTTCTCTATGGTCAGAAGTGGAGTACAGGACACATGGAGAGATGTTAGGTATATCACCACATGTCCTTGCTGTGACCAGGTCACAGGCCAAAAAGTGCCTTACTGAACCACAGGTCTTGGATCCTGGAACAATGGACCAAGCACCTACCAAGAAGAAGAACAGGAGGGTTAAGGCTGTGCCTTCCCCCCTGCCTCCAAGTGATGATCAGCCTTCCCAGGAAGATGATCTAGAGGACCCTGAAGGAACTGTCCCTGAAGAGCTTGAACCTGATCAGGTTGAGTTTCTGGGGACAGGGGGACCTTCCAGGGCTGACTTGGGGCAGTTAACCTGTCCATCTCTTGAACCCCTCAGACAGCTGGCTGCTGCTGAGGCTGCTGGGAATGCTCAAGGTACCCATAAAGTGTATTGGGATGATGGGCTCCTTTATTCAGAGGCTAGAGACCCAAAACCTGGTGCAACCAGGAGGTTGGTTATACCTCTGCAATTTAGGGGCTTCCTTCTTACCTTGGCCCATGATATTCCTCTAGCAGGACACTTAGGCCAAAACAAGACTTGGGACAGGCTTGTCCCTCACTTTCACTGGCCTCACATGAATGAAGATACAAAGGAGTTTTGTCGCTCCTGTGTGACCTGCCAAGTCAGTGGCAAATCAGGTGGCACAACAAAGGCCCCCCTAATACCACTACCTGTGGTGGGGGTCCCCTTTGAAAGAGTGGGAATAGATATAGTGGGTCCCATGAATCCTCCCACTGCATCTGGGCACAGATTTATACTGGTGATAGTGGATCGTGCCACCAGGTATCCAGAGGCAATTCCCCTTAGGACCACTACAGCTCCTGTTGTGGCCAGGGCCCTGCTAGGAGTATTCTCCAGAGTGGGGTTTCCTAAGGAGGTGGTTTCTGACAGAGGTACCAACTTCATGTCAGGATACTTGACAGCTATGTGGAAGGAATGTGGTGTCAACTACAAGTTCACCACTCCTTATCACCCACAATGCAATGGGCTTGTTGAGAGATTCAACAAGACCCTAAAGGGTATGATCAAAGGATTACCTGAAAAGCTCAGGCGAAGATGGGACATCCTTCTACCCTGCCTTCTGTTTGCTTACAGAGAGGTCCCACAAAAAGGAGTTGGCTACAGCCCCTTTGAATTGTTGTTTGGGCACCCTGTGAGAGGCCCACTGTGTTTAGTGAAGGAAGGATGGGAGTTACCTCTCAAAAAGCCTAAACAAGACATAGTGGACTATGTACTTGGTCTCCGCTCCAGGATGGCTGAGTATATGGAGAAGGCATCCAAAAACCTTGAGGCAAGCCAGGCCTTACAAAAAGCTTGGCATGACCAAAAGGCTGTCTTGGTTGAGTTTCAGCCAGGACAGAAGGTATGGGTGTTGGAGCCAGTGGCCCCAGCAGCACTCCAAGACAAATGGTCTGGACCCCATACAATCCTGGAAAAGAAGGGAGAGGTCACCTACTTGGTGGACCTAGGAACTCCCAGGAGTCCCCACAGGGTACTCCATGTTAACAGGTTAAAAGCATATGTTGACAGGGCAGACATGGGCTTGCTCATGGCTACAGATGAGGGACAGGAGGAAGAGAGTGACCCTCTCCCAGACCTGTTGTCTCAGAACCCTGAAGATGGTACAGTTGAAGGAGTGACCCTTGGAGGCAACCTCACTGAGCATCAGCAGATTGAATGTAGACAGGTTCTACAATCATTTCAACACATGTTTTCCTTGATACCTAGTCAAACTGACTGGTGTACCCATGTGGTGGACACTGGTGACAGTCTGCCTGTGAAGAACAAACTTTACAGACAACCTGACCACGTCAGGGACTGTATAAAGGCTGAGGTACACAAAATGCTGGAATTGGGTGTCATTGAACCCTCAGAGAGCCCCTGGGCTAGCCCAGTGGTTCTGGTCCCCAAACCTCACACCAAAGATGGCAAGAGAGAGATGAGGTTCTGTGTGGATTATAGAGGACTCAATGCTGTCACTAGGACAGATGCACATCCTATTCCAAGGGCAGATGAGCTCATAGACAAACTAGCTTCTGCTAAGTTTTTGAGCACATTTGACTTGACAGCTGGCTATTGGCAAATCAGATTAGCTGAGGAGTCTAAGGCCAAAACAGCATTCTCAACCCCAGGTGGGCATTATCAATTTTTGGTGTTGCCCTTTGGTCTGAAGAATGCACCTGCCACCTTCCAAAGGTTGGTGAATCAAGTCCTTACTGGGTTGGATGACTTTTGTGCAGCATATCTTGATGACATTGCTGTCTTTAGCTCCACCTGGGAGGATCACCTGATCCACCTGAAGAAGGTACTTGGGGCTCTGCAAAAGGCAGGCCTCACTATCAAGGCTACTAAGTGCCAGATAGGGCAGAGTAAGGTTGTGTATTTGGGCCACCTTGTAGGTGGAGGCCAAGTTCAACCACTGGAGAGTAAGATACAATCCATCGAGGACTGGTCCCCTCCAACCACCCAGACTCAAGTTCGAGCTTTCTTGGGCTTGACTGGGTACTACAGGAAGTTTGTTAAGAACTATGGGTCCATTGTGACTCCTCTTAATGATCTGACATCCAAGAAGATGCCCAAAAAGGTTCAGTGGACAGTAAGCTGTCAAAAGGCATTTGAAGACCTGAAGAAGGCCATGTGCTCTGCACCTATCCTGAAAAGTCCTGACTACTCCAAAGAGTTTATTGTCCAAACAGATGCTTCTGAGTTGGGTGTGGGAGCTGTGCTGTCACAACTTAATGTAGATGGTCAAGACCAACCCATTGCTTTTATTAGCAGAAGGTTGACCCCCAGAGAGAAGAATTGGTCAGCTATTGAGAGGGAGGCCTTTTCTGTGGTGTGGGCCCTGAAGAAGCTGAGGCCATACTTGTTTGGCACTCACTTCAAGATTCAGACCGACCATAAGCCCCTCTTGTGGCTAAATCAGATGAAGGGTGAAAACCCCAAACTGCTTAGGTGGTCCATTTCCCTACAGGGGATGGACTTTACAGTGGAGCACCGGCCAGGTACAGACCATGGGAATGCAGATGGTCTCTCCAGGTACTTCCACATGAAGACGAGACTGGTCAAGGCTAGTTTAATGTCCCTGCGTTTGGGGGGGGGGGGTTGTGTAGGAGAGTAGGGTCTGCTATCCTATGGTCACCCCAAATTTTAGCTTTTTGCTTCACTGGTTTTTGACATATTGAGGCTGTGGGCCTGCTAAACAGACCCCCAGCCTGCTGTTCTCTCTAACTAAAGTGACACTATGCACCCTAGGTGCATAACCAATTCGAAGTGGATCACCCTGTGAGCCCCTGTACCAGTGTACACTAGGTACCCAGGGCATTGGTGTATCTAAGGCCTGCCAAGGGCTGAAGCATGTATTATGCCACCCCAGGCTTGGCCTAACAAATTTAACACAACTGGCTGATCTCTCAGCTGGGGTAAGTTGGTGTAACCACCTCTTACTTAGGTGTAGTATACCTATACCTAACCTTAAATGGGACACATGTTAACCTATAAGTCACTCCTATGGCAGGCCTTGACAATCCTGAAGGCAGAGTGCTTGGTTCCATGTGAGATGGTGCTCTGGCATGCGCTGAGCCTGTCTGCAGTGGTCGGAACAACTTCCTTCTACCGTTTCCAGATATCGTCATACCATATACTCTTAAGTGCATTATGAACCTCGCGGTTAAATGCTATCTTTGGTTTGGCTTTATCAAAACATGTCGAGTAAGGTGTCATACGAATTGGAATACTAACCCCTCGCCAATTCTGGCGACGGGGTTAGCATTCCACCCTTCTAGAGGAACACGACATGTACAGTACCTGAAACCCAGGTAAAATCAGACATAGCCTCAGCTCCACAAAATGGATGCTGCCACCACAGACACAAGCCTGCCCTCCTGCTGCTGGGAGTCCTTCCAGCTTGGGAGACGTGGACAAAGGGTTTCCTGCCAGGGGAGGTGCGAGCACCACCCCAGACAGGATTTTGTGTATTGGTCAGGTAGGGCTTGAATGGAATCAGACATGCCTGAGGCTCACAAGGAGCCTCGGTGCATATGCCAGTTCAAACCGGTCCTGGGGCACACCAGCCCCGGACCTGGGGCGAGCTGGACAAAGGATTGGGGGTGTAACCACCCCCCTTCCTGGTCCCACCCTTAGGGAGGGACCTAGCAGGTAGTCCGGCCCCTAGAATCCGCTTAAAGGTAGGAGCTGTGTCCTAAGACTTCACACATCCTGGAATCAACTTAACCACAAGAAGAAGACGGGAACTTCGACGCTCTGCTGCACAGAGGACTGAAGGAAATCTCCCCTATGGTCAGGGAGTGACCATCTTGCTAACGCAAGCACCAACCAGCTATTGAACGTCTGCTTTGCTGCCGCCTCCAGCCGGAGCCCGAGCCCAGAGCCCGACAAGACCTGGACCTCCAGACCTCTCACCGCCCGATCCACAGTCCCTGCAAAGAAGGAACCCGTGGAGGCATCGAGACACGTGGAGCCAGCCATCTTGGAAGACCGACGACAAGCTGCAAGCGCAAGGACAGAGGCTCCCTCCAAGTTGTGCTTTGGGTCCTGAGAAGCCCAACACCCGAGCAGCATCTGCACCAAAGGTGAGCCCTCCAGCATCTCCACGATCTGCGTGGGGCCCCTCTGCACTTTGCATCTCGACGCGCCTGCCCGGTCCCTGGCCCGTTGACCTAAATTGAAATCAACGACACTGGTCTGGTTGCTCCAGACTGGCCCTAGCTGCTCTCCAAAAGAGCAGCCCCTCTGACCTTGCTGGTCAGAACCATCAGCTTTCTTGAACTTCCACGACACCTGCCTTTGCCAAGGCTTGTTTGCTTCTTTCGAGTCGCCGACACCGCCGACAGCGAGAGCCTGCATGGGACAGCTCGTGACTCGACTCCTGGACATCGTCGACCTTCAGGGACCACGTGGCTGCGGAGACAAGCTACACCTAACCACCTGTTTGCACCCGACATCGCCTGGTACCTACCTGGTGCCACGCCGGTCACTGGCTAGTGACTGTGAACACTGTCCCCTCTGCTTTCAGGTCTTCTACAACTCCGATCCACCCTTGGATCCAACGCAGCTCTTCTGGACCGACCGCCTGCAGCATCTTTGTCATCAGGCTCCATTGAATCGATAGAAGAAACCCGACGCACTTCGAGACCTATGCACCCGCTTCCTGTGGGTGAGGTAAAGCTGGCACTCCGGTGCCCAAGTGTAGAGAAACATCTCTAGTGTCTGTGTTTTGAATCTTGAGATCGTAGTCCATCCAGAAGACCCTTTCTGCAGTAACTTTTTAACTTTTACGCCCCCATTGAAAACCTATGGGAGCACTCGTGTGACTTTCCTCACTGCACACGCGACCCGTGGACCTCCTGGTCACTAACTGAAGTTAGCTCCTTGTAGGCCCAGCGATTCTAGAGGCCCTAGGCCTTTTCCCTTTCCTGTTCGTGGTACTTATACCACTATTTTAGTTTATGGTTTGAGTGGCCACCAGGGCCCATCCATATAAAGTGCAACTTCTGTATATTATAACGTTGTCTTGTTTAACGATTTGTGTTCCTGTGCTCATAAAGAGTCTAGGGGATACTTTGAGAAATAAATACATATATATTTTGAATATATATCTGTGTGGTGTCCTTTCATTGGTATAAAGGGGGGTTACATTTGGTAAAACAGCCTGCTTAACACGCTTTAACGAGTTTAGCCTCAAAGACTGCTTAGCCTACGCTACCACTAGGGCAGCTAGTCCGAAAAGGTTGACTTACAACCACACCATAAGGGTTGCTTGGCATGGTACAAGGTGGTCACTTTAGTGAACATCATATACCAGGCCAACTTCTCACACTGTCGCCACCAGATATGGACGCAGTGCTTGTCGCACTACTGTAACTTCCGCCGCGCTGTCCAGCAGCGTTAGCGCCCAGGTTAGGTTCTGAAGCTGCGTCCGTACCATCTGAGGCATACCTCGCTGTCAGAGCCGCAACTTTCTTCTTCTGAAACGGGGGTCTTTGACGTGCAGAGTCTTCTTGCTTGCCTTTGCCGTCAGTCTGTCGGGATTGGTCACGTGCTTGCGGTGCACCCCGACTTTTCCCAGCGCCTCCACCACCGGATTGTGAAGCCGATGTTTCCTGTGAAGAACGAGGAGAGCGTTGTTCAGAAACCTGAAATCTATCAGGTGACTTAATAGTGGCACGATCGCGCAGATCATAAGTGCGTTCACTACTTGACTGTACGGGAGAGGCAGGACGGGACCCCTGTTTCTGTTGCTGTTTCTCCTGTTTTTTCACCCTCCAACTTTGTTTAGGAAAGTTAGGGCGCTCGTCCTGACCAGGCGAATTTGCCTTTGTCTGCTGAGAATCAGGATTTTTCACAGTTGGCTTAACCCCTAAAGCGCTACGACCAACCTGTTTATAGGCCATCGCTATAATCTTTGCGAATTCCCTCGGCTTGTCGTCTTCGTCCACTGCGTCTAACTTATTAAGCACCTGGAACTGCATAGCATCTCCTTTGAGGTTGCCCAATATCATGGTAGCAACCACATCAAAGACACCGACAAGCCGCATACCTAATTCAATAGCAGCCTCCGTACCATGATTCTCCTGAACACGTTTTATAACGGAGGGCAGTACCGACAGAGACGGAGTGCCATAGCACTTCGAGTATGTCGCTGCAAAGACCTTACCCCAGTTTTCACAATCTGCCATATCTGGGACTAAGTCTTTAGGCAAAGCAATGGTTAGGATCCTGCGCTTCTCCACAGGAGATGTACGCGGATAAACCGCTTCTATTTGATCAAATTTCTCAGCAAGCCAATAAGGGAAATCATCCCTATTCTGGGGTCACTTGCCTACCACCAAATTGACCATAACAGGACTAATAACCACCGCGTGGTGGTCCGTCGGTTGTCCCGCAACAGCAGTAGCGACCACCTGCACGTTGCGTGACACGTACTGCACTAGAGCCCTATGTACTGTAATCAGGGCAGTGTGCAGAACACGCAACTCAGCCACTGTTACCTGCAGGTTGCGGGGATGAGGCGTAAATCCGGCCAACACCGGCCACGTGGCCCCCGGGATTGACAAAGGGCTCATTCTCGCCGGTGTTACCGCATGGGGAAGGGCGCCATTAAACCAAATGTTATGCTGCCAGACAGAAATAGGAATTTCTTGAGTCCTATATGGCGTATAGTTGGCTGGTAGTACCGTGGGAGTGTAATTATGGTAAGTATCATCCTCCTCACTTATGGCCGGCAAAGTAACCCAAGAGTAAAACAACTCAAACGGGAACAATGCATCGGCACTTACAACAAAAATCACAGCCATACCATCGTCCGACACCCCATAATTCGCCAGATGACGTTTCAAGGGTGCTCGGCTATGAGCCGCAATCTCGACCGCCATTAGGACTCCAATAGGTAAATCTACAATAAATCAGTAGCACTAGGGTTCAGATTAAATAACCTTTTTAATGATCAAGCTTGAATGAACCTATTTAGTCGAAACACAGGTAGGTTAAACCGTCACTCCCGTTATCCGGAAACCAGAGTGAGGGTGTTGTGGACTAATACAAGCACTACTAAAGCGTCTCAAATCAATAGACCAAACGTTAGGTGCGCCATGTTGCAGGGATTCTGCTTATGCGCAGAACTATGCGCAGGAACCCAGGCCCTCAGTGAATTGCGGTGTACCAAAAACTCACCTCAGAACCCAGAACCCCCTATCCGGCCAGCATCAGTATCCCATTCGTTATCCGAGGTTTAGCTCGGCGGTCCCAATGTATAGACAACCCAGAACAAGCGACTTAGTATATTTCTCAGGAATGGTGGGAATCAGAAACACCTTTTCGTAATTATTCTCGTACCAGTCCACAACAGAATAAACAGAAGACACGGGAAAAGTTTAAAGAGTTTATTTTATAAACCTCGTGTCCTAATATGCAGCAGTTTGGCTAACATTAGCAGACAAACGATTAAAATCAAAACCATCAGCATAGATACAATACCATAGAAAATGAAAGGAGCAATCATACTAAAATGAAAGTGGCCCTAGGCCACCTTCCTTTCTCTAACACACTAATAGTATTATTAGACTAATAAAAGGTCTCTAGGCTTGAATGGGGAACCCCACACCGTATAGATCAGCTCAGAGAGTTCACATCACAGGATCGGCTATGCTCTGCTCCTAGGAATGCTCTTCTTCCGAATGTGTTGAAAACATGTAACACTGCAATATTAAAAGCATTCGACTTTCAGGTATTTGCAGCTGCGTGCATGTTATGGCTAAACTAGTGGGCCGATCAACCTGAACTCAACAACATGCACCGTCTAGCGATCCAGACTGTTTCTGTTACACTGTGTACAGACCAAGGTCGCTATTCACTTTTCAAGATGTTAACAACAGACAGTTCTCATGTGAAGCAAAGTCGAGTAAGCATTTCTCACTTCTAATAACATGTAACTACAGTGTCGTGTGCAAAAACAGCAAAAGCGGCAAGATGGCTTTCTAACATTTAACGCGGTTATGCTAACTTAGCGTTGTTCATAGGTAGATAACGATCATCACTACACTCCTTAGTTAAGTCAGGGATGTCGGCCTGCCGCGTCTTGTCGAGCGTTGTCTGTGTGTGAGTCGTCCAATGGGTGAAATTCCGGAAGGGTCTCAATGGAGCGGACCATGGGGGTGAGCGTGAGGCGGAGATATTTGTAGAATTGTGTTTTGTGGAGGTTGTACTCCGTTTGCAAGTGTTGATAGGATTTCAGGGTGGTACCCCGCATCACATCCCCAAGGGCTGACATCCCCACCAGATCCCAACCCTAGAACCCATCTAAAGTGGCCACAGGACAGAGGTATGTTCCCTGCCACAGTGGGGTAGCCCGAGTAAGTTTACCGTGCCATCCCATCTGTCGGACTAGTGCCTGCCAGGGCAGTATTACTACTTTACCTGCAGGTGGCATAAAGTCTAGGCGTGCTGAGCTATACAGGAGGTATAGGAGGGAGGTCTGCTCCATTGGCGCATGCTCAATCGCATACGCTGGGTCGGTTGGGGAGTTATACCACCATTTGTTGACCACGAGCAAGTGTGGTGCTGCGTAATATGAATGGATGTCTGTGCGAAGAGCGACTCTAATCGCCCCACCGTTCCAGAGAAATGTATTTTGTATGGCGTTAAACTGCGCAAACCATGAGCGTGGGATGTAGTAAGGGAAATTTTGGAGATGGTGCAGGATCTGAGGTAGCGATACCATCTTGAAGATGGCTGAGCGCCCATACAAGGACAAAGGAAGAGAAGACCATATTGCAGTTTCGCTTTTGAGGCTGGCCAACAGTGGAGTGATATTATGGGCCCAGGAGATTTTGGGGCATGATGACACGAAAATACCAAGGTATTTAAAGCCCTCCATGGCGTGGGAGAGAAGCGAAGCCCAAGTATCTCTGCCCCGATGACCGCATTCTGAATACAGTATGGATTTGGCAGGGTTGGTGTGTAAGCCCGTAGTGCCCCCGAACAACCTCAGGATCTCCAAGATGCGAGGTCCTGAGAACCATGGGTCTGTAATGAAGAAGAGGACATCGTCCGCATATAGCGCGATACGGTCTGAGTGTGACTGCGACCATTCGAAACCTCGAAGGACCAGATCATATCTAACCCACGCTGCCAAGGGTTCAACCGCCAGGGCAAACAATAATGGTGACAGGGGGCAACCCTGCCTAGTGCCCCTCTGGATTTGGATGGGGAATGAGCGGTGCCCGGCTATCCGCACCGATGCTGTTAAGTCAGTATACAATAGACGTATATAAGCAAGGAATCGCGGTCCGAAATTGATGGCCTCCAGCAACTGAAAAAGGTACACCCAACTAAGGGAGTCAAAGGCTTTATCTATATCGGCCAGGAGCATTGCAGCTGGTCGGCCCAACGCTGGAGCGGCTGCTAAGGCATTGTGTACCCTGCAGATATTATGACGAGATGCTCTCTGGGGCATAAATCCCGACTGGTCGGGGTGAATCAGATCTAAGACGCATGTACGGAGGCAATCGGCAAGGACCTTTCCCAACAGCTTAGGCTCAAAATTAATGAGGGAAATGGGACGGTAGGAGGAGGGGTCTTCAGGAGGGTGCCCTGGCTTGAGGAAAAGAACTATTTCAGCATGTCACCAGTCTTGGGGCAATATGGAGGCGTCCACGGCCTCTTGGATTGCAGCCAGGAGGTGGGGGCCTAACAGATGTATGTTCGGCTGTAGGAATTCCATGGGGAATCCGTTGGGACCAGGGGCCTGTCCCGGGTGGAGCGCATTGAGGTTCCCTGTCAGTTCATCTAATGTAATGGGGGCCTCCAGGTGGTCACGCAGGGAATCCGGGAGTATCTGTGGCGAGATGTCTCGTAGAAATTCTGCGATTAGTGCGGCCGAGAGCTGCTCGTGCCGAGCATATAGGGTCGTAAAGTGTTGCGCAAATTCCCTAGCTACACCCTCCGGCCATGTATATAAGGACCCGTCAGCGCCACGGATAGTAGGAACCGTCGCTGGGGATTTATTCGCCTGACATAGTCGATGGAGCATTCTACTCGATTTGTCTCCCCATTGATATACCCGGTGTTGCAACGCCTCCCATATTTATTTGGCCTCATTCATTAGATATTGCTGCAGTTCCCGCTGCGCCAGTAATATATTTGCCGGATGTCGGGGCTAGGGTCCCTATTGAGCTGCGCTGCTAGGGCCACCTGACGCTACTCTAAAGCCACCAATTGCTCCCGCCGTGAACGTTTTTCCTTGGTGTGATAACTTATCTCGGCACCTCAGACGGTAGGCTTTAAGGCCTTCCACAATATGCATCAAGACGGGGCAGAGGGGCCATTGGAATCCAAATACTCTGAGATAGCTGTGCGAAGCATATCCTGGTACTCCGGGCAACGGAGGTGCCAGGGGGACATGTGCCAGCGAAAGGGAGGTTTGCGGGAACTCGTGTGAAATCGTAGGGCGACCGGGAAATGGTCAGAGAGTCCACAAGGGTGGTGTGTTACTTGCGAGAAGCGGTGGATGAAAATGCGGGGAGCGAAGAAGTAATCTAGTCAGTATTGCGACCCATGGACCGTAGATAGGTATGTGTAGCCCTGTTCGGAGGGGTGATATTCCCGCCAAGTATCCGCCCAGACCAAGGTGGAGGCCAGGGAGCTCAACTTAGTGGGACTGATTGAAGGGATGAATTACGCTGTCGATCTAGTGGCCCCATTGTGTCGTTCCGGTCCCCCCAGACACCTGTAATCCTGTCTATGAAACCCGTTCCCAGCAGGGGGGGGCATATATCTTGCTTCACTTTTTGATCTTTTAAGTGTGTGATTACAAGCGTCCCTTCCCCTGTTGAGCTCATAGAGACAAATTTTGGCTATTAAAATGTAAGTTTTTGAGACCTTATCTACAACTTTCTTGTATACCGATCACATTCTATAGACAACGAACGATCGTATTTTCACTACAATCACCGAAAATAGTGACAACGTCATATTAACAATTATGGATACAGGACCATACGTTTGGAGAAACAGTACCTAGTTCCATAGCGGCATGCATAAAACAACTATGGAGTGTGTCATTTATGTTACATGTTTTGTACTATCTTGTTTGTAAATGTTTATAGGGCAGAACAACACAATCAGCGATAAAGTTAGGATTAATCTGGCACAATAGCAGATTATGAAAAATATATCACGCGTTTTTTCCCACATATGGTGATGTGTTTTCTAGTTAAGCTTCAATTATCTTCACTGAAATGTAAGCTATAACAATATGTTCTATCTTTCCAGATCTTCCCATAAAAAATGCATATTGGGTATCATATTCTACTTATATTTCCCTTAATAATTGTTAAGAAGATCTAGTTGGTGTCACTATTAGGAGTGGTGCTAGGGACCATTGTCATGGTCCTGAAGAAAAGCCTTGGGGTAATGGCTTTAAACATGTCGACTGTGAGACACACACATAGACCTGCGTTTCTCCTTTCCCCACTTTTAACAATATCAGCTATAGGATTGAATAAATATTTCGTTCCCATTTAGCCAGGTGTTTTTTAACCACTAATAGACCCTCCCACTCTTATACCATCATTTACCTTATAGTTTACATCTCGCAAAGTGCTCCCACGTCTTCGTCGGTCGCAGCACGCCCGTCCCACAGCAGGGCAGGAAGAACCGTATGATGAAGCATGCCACCATGGGACATCTTGGTGGGTGAGGGTTATTTTAAGAAAACTTTTTGTTTTCCTTAAACTATAAAGAATACTGGGAAGATAGCCAATTCCAACACAGTGGGACTCTTCTTGTTCGTATAAAAGGCATGTACATATATTTAAAAACTGACTGTCAGATAATGCCAGGGCTGCTCGAAATGTCCCTGTTGACAATTCATCTAGATCTAAGCCTTGTTGCCTTTCACCCCATACTACCTTTAAAACATTGTAATTGGGAGCAACAACTCCTGGATCAATGTCCCACTAGTTTCTCGTTGTTTGATCTTGGATGGAGAATGCATGGCAATTTTCTCAGACCTCTCTGCTTTCTCCTTCCCACCCACACTCTGCTCCACCTAGTGCTTATGTCACAAACTCTCACAAACTATGCTTCAATTTATGGGACACGTCCCCCCAGGGGGAGCGTGGAGTTCTGGGAAGAGGGGAGCACATTCCCCAGCCTCACTTGTGCCTGGAATACAAAACGTTTGCTTTCATTTTGGAAAAAGACAACCGTCCCGGGCCGGTTAATTTTGATCATTAAAATTCTTCAGCTGAAGTTTCATTAATTGAGTTTCTTGCGCTGTGAAAAGTTTTCCTGCCATTGTGCCTGCTTGCCTGAATAAAATGTAAATGTGAGCTATTAGTTAGTCTGCAAGTGTAAAGTGTGTTTGGGAGCCCTTTAATTGATTGAATCACTCCAAGATTATTTTTTTTGAGTGGTAGTGCAAAGAGTTAACAATTCGGATCTGAAGTGCGTGCTTTTAATCATAATTGTATTTACACAGACCTTAGCACTCCTAAGGAGGTGTTGAAGGGACAGTTATGTGAAAAGCAAATTGCACTACATACACATTGGTATTACTAAAATCTACATTTTGGAAGCACCATTTAAAACGATTTACATTTTGTAGCAGTCTATCTTAAACTGTGTGTAATGCAAATATAAAATAATGACTTACATATTCACAGGGCTTTCTGTCAAAGGCTGTGACCTCGTAGAACTAAAAATACACAAGTCACTATTCTCCACTGCACCAACCAAGATTTAATTATGTGGCTCTCTGGTTACACACAGACATCTGCAGTACATTAAATAATAGAGGTTTCATAATGTACTACAGTGCATTTCCCACTGAGTAACAACTTTGCTAATGTATTTTTCGTTTAAGCTGGGCATTATTTTATATGTAGCTTTCTGATGGTGAAATACCTAAATACTTACAGAATATTTGGGGGCTTATTTATGAGAGGCTTGTGCCACCAGGACATCACTTTTTTGACGCTCCAGCGAACCAGAATATCTTAGTGGGCTTAATAGATATTGTATACAACACCAACAGCACACAGACAAAGCTTCTTGTGCCATCATGGAAACAATGAAAACCTCGAACCCAAATAGTTGGGTAGCATTTACCAGCTCAGTGATACGTCTATTTAGCATTTACTAATGCATCTATACCCTCTTACCAAGGTGAAAATGTTAACATAAGCCTACCACACCGACATATACAGAAAATGGCATCAAAGCAATATTAAGGGCAAAGATGCCTCAAAAAATAACAATCCCCTGAACCGGAGCAATGGTCAACCATGTACATAAGCTAAAAAAACTTCAAGGCAATGTGCTTTCACGCACCTAATAGAACAAAAGGACAGATAGCAGGATGCAGATAAGATCTAAAGTAATCCATCATTAAACAATATAATAGTCTACTCCAACCTTGATGGCCACTGTCCAGCATAACTCACCTCTAAACAATACAAAACACAATCACATACAACATTAACAGACCTCTTTGACAGTGGTCAATGAGAATGCCAGATCTGCAAAGGGCAGTCACATTTGTTTGGAATTCTAAGCCATGACCGAGGGTACAGCCTGGTAGAGAGCTGTAACATTTCTGTGCTTGCTGACGTACACAGCCTAAAACAAGAATGTGTAACTGTTGACTAACAAGCAAGGAATTCACACTATGGTAGCTCATGTTATTCATTTTAAACAAGTAGACAATTTTACACAACTAGTGGCTGAGAATCATTTGCAAGCGAAAGCTCAACTATTGACATTTCAATTTTGATTGAGGAAAGCTAAGGCATTTTGTGCAGTGACAGCAGTGTGGCGGGTATGCCCAGACCTGGGTCCTGGGCTCACTGTGCCTCTGGAACCAAGTTATACCCGACTGATGAGCCCTAATAAGGGCAAAACTGGTTCTGGGTTGCTTGTGTTCCAGTTCAGAGAGGACCTTGCCTGCCAGTTCAGGCTGGACACTTCCCATGAGAAACAGGGTCAAGACTGAGACCCACTGGCCGTCAGGACTCCTGCAGTAGCAGTGGCACGTCTCTCGTAGGATTTAACCCAGAGGCTGCATCTGGGTTGCCCCATGTGCTCTGGCGGTCACCCCGTGATACAATTAGTGTTTGATTTAGCCTCCTGTTTCAGGGGCTCACTGGTTGAAGGCAGAGCGCGGCCACATTGCGAAATAAGCATTGGCATAGCAAATAGGTCTCGCCTTTGGGACCTTATAAGTGTTTAGCCATGCAACAGTTGATGTTGTTGCACCAAGGATATTGTGCTGCATAACTAAATACTTATAAGGTCCCAAAGGCGAGACCTATTGGCTGTGCCAATGCTTGTTCTGAATGTCTGTATCAGTCTGTCAGATGGTGTCTAAGTGGCTGCATGGGTTGGTGAGTGGGTACATGAGTGGCTGTATGGGTGATTGATTGGTTGTCTGAGTAGATGTATAGGTGTATGAGTGTCTGTGTGGGTGGGTGAGGGGTATGTGACTGCCTGCATGGAGACGCGTGAAGCCTAACATCAGACACTAAGGTATGCAACTGGCAGTTTCCAGCCCTGCGACCAGCGGATCCTGCAGCGCGGGGTTTCACTTTAGCCCCAAATTATATTTTTTTAAACATCACCAGCCTCGCGACTGCATTTTGGCGCCGCTTAAAAAAAATCAACAAATTTGCATAATTGAACTTTTAGTTTTCACTCACCCATGCGAAGCTGCGGTTTGGGCAGTAGAAACTCATTCCTCTGTTGATGAACAGGGAGTGAGATCTGGAAACGGGCGCTGCGCACAATCAAGGAAGGAACAGCTCACAGGAAGACAAGCTCTCGAGGAACGATGTATCTGTAACCCGGTGCCCTCAGTCAGAGATTGCCCGTCTTGGTGTCTGTGCCCCATAGCCAGAGTGACTGCAAGTGAGCTAAGAAAATGAACACAATCCGCGGAAGCCACTGCGATGTTATCCGGCTACCAACCCTCCCGGCCGGATTAACATGTGCAGTAAACCTCCGAAAGGGGCACCGGGAAATCTCATGTCATTCGACCCGTGTTCTGCCACAGGAGGTGCCTGGACGCACAGGGCTTCCCCTGAGCCAGGAGGACGAGCTATTGACCGCTCCAGGGGAAGGTGTGCAGGCATGGCGGACTGGTCATCCGGTAAACGGCAAAATGGGCCCAATTACCGGTAGGGCAACGTTTGTAAAATAAGCGCACGTTATCCACATCGCCTGTTACTTTATACACACCTTATGCCAATTGCTCTGTAAAACTAGCAGAACCGGCGCACCAAAGCATATCTTTTAATGTTCTCAAAACGACTTAACCCCTTCCGTGCTCAAGACGGCCGGGAGCCATCCTGAGACACGGTGGGCATGTGCTCAGGACGGCTCCCAGCCGTCCTAGCACCCACCCATGGGGGAAGCACTGGCGCTCCCCCCATGGGTTGCCCATCTACGTGCCCCCACCGGGGATTGGCAGGGGAAGCCCTTCCCCTTCCTCCCCCGCCCCCTCTTCCACGTCATCATTGACTTCAGCACGTGAGGCGCAGAGAGGAGGTGAGTTTCTTCTCGTGGGAGTGGGGGAATTTAAAAAAAGAGGCATCAGGGGAAAGGAAAGGGTTCTCCTTTCCTCTGATGCCTCTTTTGAGCGCTCCTGCTGCATGATCGTGCAATCGTGCAGCAGGAATGGCCACTAGACACCAGGGATTGTTTTTTCTTCTAATTCTGAAATTGAACTACTGTTTGCGGGGAGCGGCCCCTTAGGCAGGGTTGCTCCCCTATTTGGGGGCAATATGCTTTGGCTGTGTCTGCCCCCCTAGGCCCACTAGACCACCAGGGATACATTTATGTGGCCCCTTGGGCAAGGGTCACTCCCCCTTGGGGGCATTGTTTTTGGCTGTCTGCCCCCTGGAGGAGGCAGAACTCGCAATTATTATTTATTTAGTGGCCCACTAGATGACCAGGGATTAATTTGTGGGGAGTGGCCCCTTGGGCAAGAGTCGCACCCCCTTGGGCGCAATGTTTTTGGCTGTCTGCGTCCCACTAGGGGGGGCAGATCTTGCCATTTCTTTAATGCAGTTGCCTACTAGACCACCAGGGATTAATTTGTGGGGAGTGGCCACTTGGGCAAGGGTTGCTCCCCCTTCGGGGGCAATGTTTTTGGCTTTCTGTTCCCCCCCATGGGGGGCAGATCTTGCCATTTTTAAAAAATTGGGCCCACTAGACCAGCAGGGATTTATTTGTGGGGAGTGGCTCCTTGGGCAAGGATTGCTCCCCTTTGGGAAGCATTAATTTGGCCTTTGGGGGGCAGATCGGCGGATTTTTTTTTATATTGCCGCTAGGCCACCAGGGATTGTTTTTTGTTATGTTGGGGAGCGATCCCTTGGGCAAGGGTCGCTCCCCTTAATGGGAGAATGATTGACTGCCCTCTTTGGGTGGCAGATCAGCAGTATGTTTTTATGCCCGGGCAGAAGCCACTAGACACCACGTTTTTTTCAATTTTGGTGTTGGGGAGTGGCCTCTTGGGCAAGGGTTGCTCCCCTTTAACGGGGGTGATATTTTATTTATACTGTTAGGACCATGTTCTGCTTTGGTTTTCCCTCCAGATAGAACCCGCTCCACAGAGCCTTTCTAACCCAAACCAGAACGTTACCCCCTCCCTAGGGCCTTTTTACACCTAAATAACCACATATATATGTACCACCTAAGGACAGGGAATTCCTATTATATGTATATATCAAGACCTCACAGCCTCGCGGTCTCAGGCAGACCCAGAACTCCTACCCAGACGGCAGCCACACACAGTCTCGCGGTCTCAGGTAGACCCAGAATCTCCTACCCAGACGGCAGCAACACACAGTCTCGCGGTCTCAGGCAGACCCAGAATCTCCTACCCAGACGGCAGCAACACACAGTCTCGCGGTCTCAGGCAGACCCAGAATCTCCTACCCAGACGGCAGCAACACACAGTCTCGCGGTCTCAGGCAGACCCAGAATCTCCTACCCAGACGGCAGCAACACACAGTCTCGCGGTCTCAGGCAGACCCAGAATCTCCTACCCAGACGGCAGCAACACACAGTCTCGCGGTCTCAGGCAGACCCAGAATCTCCTACCAGACGGCAGCAACACACAGTCTCGCGGTCTTAGGCAGACCCAGAATCTCCTACCCAGACGGCAGCAACACACAGTCTCGCGGTCTCAGGCAGACCCAGAATCTCCTACCCAGACGGCAGCAACACACAGTCTCGCGGTCTCAGGCAGACCCAGAATCTCCTACCCAGACGGCAGCAAAACACAGTCTCGCGGTCTCAGGCAGACCCAGAATCTCCTACCCAGACGGCAGCAACACACAGTCTCGCGGTCTCAGGCAGACCCAGAATCTCCTACCCAGACGGCAGCCTTAGCACGAGCTCATCCTATTATTACCGTAGTACACGACAGGGGAATCGGGATTACTATATATCAGATCACACAAAGACTATTAGTTGAGCACAACCTGTTCTTTAGTTCGAGGGGCTCCTTTCTCCCTCATTCAGTTACCACTTACCTGATCAGGATTAACATCTGTTCATGTCAAGCTGTATCTGACTAGAAGAATAGGCTATCCTCCTATACAAGAATACACAACACATGTGGACTCACAACAAGCTAAATACTTTATTTGGTTGCTCCATGCACACTCACAGAACACAATGCATACCACATAACCTGCAAAGCAAAGTGGAAGATTAAGTTGTACACTCTAATAGTAAGGGGTTGACATCACCTTGGTCATATGTAGCCTGTACTCAAAGGTCATCTAGGTTCCCTTCCCGTCTGCGCCTCGGCTTCGCCTGGAAGTCACACCTCTGCAGTCACAGATCTACTCCCTTCTCTTTTCTCCGAGTCACTGGGATCTCTTCCTCATCTGCTACTCTCTCCTCTTTAGATTCTTAGGTTTTCTTCTCCTTCAAATTCGTCATCTGTCTTCCCTGAAACAAATAGTAGCTTTTCTGCTAACGGCCAGGTGCCGCCTACGGACTAGAAGCAAGTGCCAATGTCTGCCTCAGACTTTCACTAATATAGATGTGCATTTTCTCATGGAAGATTCCAGCACGTAACCTGCCGCCCACCAAATTCCTGTACCTCCCTGTGCCAAGGACACGTTCCCAGCCGGCCGGCCTGATGTAGTGTCTTCGGCATGAAGAAGAATACAATCCTTCGATAAGGGCCGGCCTGAACCGGTTCTCTCCAAGCGAATAACACCTCCTAACTAAAACACTGCCTATGACCTAGAAGCTTCCCAAGCTGCCAGAGCAGGAGGAAAGATGGAGTCTCTCCCGTTTAAGGCCTACCAGGCCTGAATTCAGCACAGCTCCATGAAATACCCTCACTACAGAACAGATTACCCCTAATGCTAACGAATCTATCCCCTAGGATATGTATGCAAACCCTGATCTATGGGGAAGAACACAGGATCATGTTGAAGTGCCTAATAAATAGACTCTATACACTACTCTAACCCTTAGACTTGAATGGAAAGAGACTGAAGTCACATTAGGCCCCTTTTAACACGGAAAGGCCGGGGAAATCGAGCAGTACATTTCACCCTTGACTTCAGTCTATTATACATTCATTAAACAGGACTAACATCGGTGGAAGAATAATATCTCTCCCGTTTAAGGCCTACCAGGCCTGAATTCAGCTCCATGAAATACCCTTACTACAGAACAGATTACCCCTAATGCTAGCGAATCTATCCCCTAGGATATGTATGCAAACCCTGATCTATGGGGAAGAACACAGGATCATGTCGAAGTGCCTAATAACTAGGCTCTATACACTACTCTAACCCCTAGACTTGAATGGAAAGAGACTGAAGTCACATCAATAGCAGTACATTTCACCCTTGACTTCAGTCTATTATACAGAACACAGGATCATGTCGAAGTGCCTAATAACTAGGCTCTATACACTACTCTAACCCCTAGACTTGAATGGAAAGAGACTGAAGTCACATCAATCGCTCTACAACACAATAAGTCCAGAAAGATCGAGCAGTACATTTCACCCTTGACTTCAGTCTATTATACAGAACACAGGATCATGTCGAAGTGCCTAATAACTAGGCTCTATACACTACTCTAACCCCTAGACTTGAATGGAAAGAGACTGAAGTCACATCAATCGCTCTACAACACAATAAGGCCGGAAAGATCGAGCAGTACATTCCACCCTTGACTTCAGTCTATTATACCTAATATGAAACAAAACGAACTGATCTATGTCTAGTACCAAGTGTGCAGAATTGAAGCATTGAAGGAATACACTTGAATAAAGCAACAGATAGAAATCAAAATGCCGATAATAATCAGAATACCTAACAATCGTGTCCATGTTTAAGCAAAAGATAATCAATGGCCGCTCGATTTTGCAAAATGGTCCTACGTTCACCCTGGGCGTCCAATAGCATGTCAGACAGGACTGTAGAAGTATTATTAATGGATTTCACCATCCAGCAGGCCATTTTCTCAATAGATTTGGCATTATAGACTGCCAAAGCAGGAACACCAATAATTCTCATCCACACAACTTACAAGCACCACTGTGCACACAGAGAAGTTTGAAGCAAGGTAGAGTCAAAAGGCAGAATCACATTAGACCACGTCAAAGCCAATAGGTCAAAATCATAATTCACCTAACCCAAATAACATTATACGCTAAATCCCTCAGTATAAAACATTGAGCACATGTGTGCACCACCACCCACAAGACTGCACCTCAACATACCATACCTTCTATTCTTGGAAAGACTATTCCACTAAAAGGCAGAACACACTTAAGTCAGTACAGAATGGTGGTGGTTGAGGGTCACCATAGGGTGTCAGACCACAAGTGGCTGATTCACTACATTGCACCCCATGACCCTTGATCATCACCATTCACATATGTCAAAAACAAAATCTAGCAAATAGCAACTGTATTACATAACTGAAAAGCAAAACTATCATTAAAGTACTGCATATCGCAATTGAAAGCAAAAAACCATTGAAAACCACATGTCTAAATTAAAAGTCACAAGTACTAAAAAGCACATGTTGAAACAGCAACTCATATTTTGAAGTTGCTACACAAAAATACATAATTCAAAACAAATCATGACTAAAAAGCAAAAAACTCATCAAAGGTATGTGATAATCACTGTAGAGCAAATAAAGTCCGCATTCTCCAAACACATGTAGTAGCCACAACTCAGGTGCATCTAAAAATAGCTCATAGACATCCAGATACATGTTGAATGGATACAGAAAATAAATCAATCAAGCTTTTGAACGCTCCTAATGCTTCTAATGATTAAACTGGAGACTCCACTGTCAAACTCAGATATAGTAGCAACAGCTACAAGTTATTACTGTTCACTAACTTAGAAAATATCTACTCTGAGCGCTGCAAAGCGTCTCTATTGATCTCCATTCCTAAAAAAAAAAACAGTCCTTCAGTATGAAAAAACACACAGCCGCCTTCCAAGGCCTCCGAACTCCACGTCGAGAAAACAGTTCTGGCAAAGCACATCCTGTAATCTCCTCTCATGTCGTTTGTTTTCACCGTCACACAAGCAGTCACCTTGTGTGAAAGGCACACAGCCTTCATGCAAATAAAGTTGGCCTCACGTGAAGGAAACAGTTCCACACTTTGCTGATCCCATTTCGCTTGGAAAGAAGCAGGCCATCATGCTCTCCGGTATACATATCTTCTTGATAAGGGAGGACCCCATCCAGTCTGGATAGCCACCGGCATCAGCCGCCACCGTCTCGTCTGGTGATCACTCCAGGCTTGGGGGGGGGAGGGAAGGGAAGGGGGGAGGGGGGGGGGGGAGAGGGAGGGCCCCACTCACACGGGAGAAGGGAGTCCCACTCACACGCGGAGAACTGGGCGAATCTGAAAAAGAAACAAGCATCACTTTTCTTGCAAAGAACATTTTCAAAAGTACACTACTTTCGTCTTGCATTTCCAAAAATACAATATTTTAATTTCTGTCTATATAGGTCTCCTCCAGCTCTGGGGAATCGTGTAAGAATACTACTAACGCTTTAGCCTCTGAAGTCTTGATAAAATCCCTCTTTTTCTATACACAGCAAGAAGGGCTGGGGCAGTCTCCTTCTCTCACTTCTCTCACTGCACCCCTCACAGGTGCTGCCCCCCTTCACAAATCTCCGCGGACACTAAATGGCCCCTTGCCAAACATAACAAGCAGAGGCTTCTCCGGCTGTCTGTAGCTCACACCTTATCTCCTTCAAGGTCGGAGCGAACTGCACGCCTGCCAACTTTCTTGGACTGTCTGCGACTCTCCCCATGGGGGGGGCCTGCGCCTGTGCAAGCCTCCCAGACATCTATCTCCAGGAAGCTGTCCCTGCCTACGGAGGAGAGGAGCTGAGATGAGATGACCCCTCCCGTAGGAATTCCTTCTCGGACTTCACAGAAAGCCCGAGCCCTGCCCAGCGTTGCTGGATGATCTCACTGCAAGACTCCCAAACAGCAATCTGAAAGACGCTGTCAAATAACCCACTTCCAGAACAACTCTTTACAGGTCTGAGAGGAAAAATAGCCGTAACCACTCCTTACCTCCAGCAAGACTGCACATTCCTTAATCTGAAAATGCTCTCCCATAGGCAAACCACATTGCCTCTAACCCTATTCTGTCCAGTATTTGTTGGGGCGCAAAAGCACAACATGTGTCCAGCATTTGAATTTAAAAGCGACCTATTATTTCCCTGCACTTACCTGTAACTAAAAAGGGCACATTGCTCTAGAAGTAACTCACGAAATAAATGTTCATGTTAATGAAGTGGCCACATATCAGACTTATTGTACACAATCAGCTGTTCACATCCAAAATCACATTGTTGCAATTCTCTTTTAAAGCAAAATGTATCATACACTGTCATGTCTAATTTATGTCCGCAACCGGTGATCGTGAAGCCTAAAACATTAGTCTGTTTACTTTCATGCACATTCCATTCAGGCTGAGAAAGCTTCCCAGAGGAATTAATTAAAACCGTCTGTGTAGCTCATAGCCTGCCTGCATTCTCGGTTACACTTATCACACCTGAATCATTCTGGCATGGCAAAGTGAACAACTTCACAGCCTGGTACACGATTAATTTAGTCTTCAAAGATATATTAGCAAACTGGGCATCAACCAGCTCTGTTTTCAACTCACTACGTTCTTATTGCAAATGCCCACATGTGTAATGCATGTTAACCAACACTTGAAAATAACACCGCTGTCTCTCTCCAAAATGCCATCAATCACCTGCTGAATAACACCCTTCATTGCAACTACGGAGACTGGAATTTCAAGGGAGTCCCACGTTTCAGAGTCATGCTCTGAGATCTTACATGCACTTTGCAACTGAAAACATTAGATATGCATTCCTTAACTAACACTTGAAAGGCATCCAGCCCTCTCTGCCTCACGTAGCAAGCTATATATAAGCACTCTTTACAAGACACGCTGAAACACACACATACCAATTCTAAATCAGCACAATTAGCTCACTTCACGAGCCAGCACATCATACGGTCTGCCCCCATGCAAATAAATCAAGTGATATTTAACAGTCTGCTTCCAATTACTCAGCCCACTCACGGGCTAAGGCTTCACAAGGCATTGAATCCCAGCCGGGAATATCAACGGGCAACTTAAAAGTAGATTTACATTGTCTAGAACAGATCGTGAAAAAGAGAGAAGAAGAGAAAGAAAAGAAAGAAGAAGAAAGGCTAGACACACCAGTATATCACAAAGAATATACAAACAAAATCACGCACACGCTGGCAGCAAACACGGGACAACACAACGCACACAGAATACGTAAACGGTTCACGACGCCAAATGTTCTGCTTTGGTTTTCCCTCCAGATAGAACCCGCTCCACAGAGCCTTTCTAACCCAAACCAGAACGTTACCCCCTCCCTAGGGCCTTTTTACACCTAAATAACCACATATATATGTACCACCTAAGGACAGGGAATTCCTATTATATGTATATATCAAGACCTCACAGCCTCGCGGTCTCAGGCAGACCCAGAACTCCTACCCAGACGGCAGCCACACACAGTCTCGCGGTCTCAGGTAGACCCAGAATCTCCTACCCAGACGGCAGCAACACACAGTCTCGCGGTCTCAGGCAGACCCAGAATCTCCTACCCAGACGGCAGCAACACACAGTCTCGCGGTCTCAGGCAGACCCAGAATCTCCTACCCAGACGGCAGCAACACACAGTCTCGCGGTCTCAGGCAGACCCAGAATCTCCTACCAGACGGCAGCAACACACAGTCTCGCGGTCTCAGGCAGACCCAGAATCTCCTACCCAGACGGCAGCAACACACAGTCTCGCGGTCTCAGGCAGACCCAGAATCTCCTACCCAGACGGCAGCAACACACAGTCTCGCGGTCTCAGGCAGACCCAGAATCTCCTACCCAGACGGCAGCAACACACAGTCTCGCGGTCTCAGGCAGACCCAGAATCTCCTACCCAGACGGCAGCAACACACAGTCTCGCGGTCTCAGGCAGACCCAGAATCTCCTACCCAGACGGCAGCCTTAGCACGAGCTCATCCTATTATTACCGTAGTACACGACAGGGGAATCGGGATTACTATATATCAGATCACACAAAGACTATTAGTTGAGCACAACCTGTTCTTTAGTTCGAGGGGCTCCTTTCTCCCTCATTCAGTTACCACTTACCTGATCAGGATTAACATCTGTTCATGTCAAGCTGTATCTGACTAGAAGAATAGGCTATCCTCCTATACAAGAATACACAACACATGTGGACTCACAACAAGCTAAATACTTTATTTGGTTGCTCCATGCACACTCACAGAACACAATGCATACCACATAACCTGCAAAGCAAAGTGGAAGATTAAGTTGTACACTCTAATAGTAAGGGGTTGACATCACCTTGGTCATATGTAGCCTGTACTCAAAGGTCATCTAGGTTCCCTTCCCGTCTGCGCCTCGGCTTCGCCTGGACGTCACACCTCTGCAGTCACAGATCTACTCCCTTCTCTTTTCTCCGAGTCACTGGGATCTCTTCCTCATCTGCTACTCTCTCCTCTTTAGATTCTTAGGTTTTCTTCTCCTTCAAATTCGTCATCTGTCTTCCCTGAAACAAATAGTAGCTTTTCTGCTAACGGCCAGGTGCCGCCTACGGACTAGAAGCAAGTGCCAATGTCTGCCTCAGACTTTCACTAATATAGATGTGCATTTTCTCATGGAAGATTCCAGCACGTAACCTGCCGCCCACCAAATTCCTGTACCTCCCTGTGCCAAGGACACGTTCCCAGCCGGCCGGCCTGATGTAGTGTCTTCGGCATGAAGAAGAATACAATCCTTCGATAAGGGCCGGCCTGAACCGGTTCTCTCCAAGCGAATAACACCTCCTAACTAAAACACTGCCTATGACCTAGAAGCTTCCCAAGCTGCCAGAGCAGGAGGAAAGATGGAGTCTCTCCCGTTTAAGGCCTACCAGGCCTGAATTCAGCACAGCTCCATGAAATACCCTCACTACAGAACAGATTACCCCTAATGCTAACGAATCTATCCCCTAGGATATGTATGCAAACCCTGATCTATGGGGAAGAACACAGGATCATGTTGAAGTGCCTAATAAATAGACTCTATACACTACTCTAACCCTTAGACTTGAATGGAAAGAGACTGAAGTCACATTAGGCCCCTTTTAACACGGAAAGGCCGGGGAAATCGAGCAGTACATTTCACCCTTGACTTCAGTCTATTATACATTCATTAAACAGGACTAACATCGGTGGAAGAATAATATCTCTCCCGTTTAAGGCCTACCAGGCCTGAATTCAGCTCCATGAAATACCCTTACTACAGAACAGATTACCCCTAATGCTAGCGAATCTATCCCCTAGGATATGTATGCAAACCCTGATCTATGGGGAAGAACACAGGATCATGTCGAAGTGCCTAATAACTAGGCTCTATACACTACTCTAACCCCTAGACTTGAATGGAAAGAGACTGAAGTCACATCAATAGCAGTACATTTCACCCTTGACTTCAGTCTATTATACAGAACACAGGATCATGTCGAAGTGCCTAATAACTAGGCTCTATACACTACTCTAACCCCTAGACTTGAATGGAAAGAGACTGAAGTCACATCAATCGCTCTACAACACAATAAGGCCAGAAAGATCGAGCAGTACATTTCACCCTTGACTTCAGTCTATTATACAGAACACAGGATCATGTCGAAGTGCCTAATAACTAGGCTCTATACACTACTCTAACCCCTAGACTTGAATGGAAAGAGACTGAAGTCACATCAATCGCTCTACAACACAATAAGGCCGGAAAGATCGAGCAGTACAGACCACCTACCCCTTAGCTTGGTTGGTGGATTGTGTGTGGACTAGTGCATTATTTGCATATGTGATTGTAATGTTTTTACTCCTTTTTATTCTGGTGTTACGCTTTTGATTCTTGTTTGCGGTTTCGGCAGTTGTTGTTCTGCAGTTTTGCGTAATTGCATTTATTTGGTAAGAAGAACATTTTTGTTGTGTTTACTCCAAATGAGTATTATTGTCATGCATGAATGAATTGTTTTGTAAATGGTTTCATAATGGCAGCATATTTTTTAGTGTTCTGAGCACGAAATTCTTTGTGATGTGTTTTGCATTGTCTTATGTGTAAATTTCTTTTTTCTTTTTCTTTTTTAGTGGGACATTTACTGTTTCTCTGCAGAGTAGGTGGTGGTGAGTCTAGCTGCTTCTGTCAAGTGAGTGGGATAGTTTTGGTTATAGGTCTTTGTGATGAAGACACATTTTGTTTATTGCTTATTTTACAAAGTGTTTGTTGTTGTTGACATGTTTGACACGTTACCCTTGTTAGTAAGGATTATGGCTAGTCGCAGAATTACTGCTCAGCAGGTGGTTGGTATGCTTTTTGAATCTTCCTCTGACCATGAAACGGACAGTGCGTCTGAGGGAGAGGAGGGAGGGGAAGATTCAGGCAGTACATTTTCTCTCCACATGGAATCATTGGATGGTGAAGCTACTCTCAGTGTGGACGAAGCTACTCTCAGTGCGGATGAAGTGCCTGTTTTAGATGAGGACACTGATGTGCCGATGGTGCAAGTGGCAACAGCATTGCAGCCTGGGGCTGCAAGGCTTCCTATTGGAAGTGCTGGACTCTGGGTTGATCCAAACATGGTGCAGCCGGTGTTGCCTGCCTTTACTGTGGATGCAGGGTGTAGAGTGGATTGTGAATTTTTTTTGCCCCTACAGTTTTTTCAGTTGTTTATGGATGATGAATATTTGGCTGAGATTGTTGAGCAGACTAATTTGTCAGCTGAACCCGGTGGACTCCCACAAATCTGGAAGAGATGAAGAAGTTTTTGGGTTTGACTTTATTGATGGGCTTGATAAGGAAGCCGTCCATGGCTTCATATTGGTCTACCAGTCCCTTGATGGCAACGGCCATATTTCCTGCAATTATGACTCGTGATCGGCATTTACTTTTGCTTCGGATGCTGCATTTTGTTGATAATGCTTTGGCGATGCCACAAGATCACCCTGACTGTGACCGTCTTTTTAAGATTCGGCCTGTACTTGATCACTTTGTAGATCGATTTTCAGAGATCTATACTCCAGGGAAAGCAATATCTATTGATGAGTCTTTGGTCCTGTTCAAGGGCCGTTTGGTTTTTAGGCAGTACATTCCTAGCAAGAAGGCACGTTATGGAATTAAGCTGTATATGTTGTCTGAGAGTAAGACAGGATATGTTTTTAATTTCCGTGTGTACACTGGTAGGGATTCCACTATTGACCCCCCTGATTGTCTGTCCACTTTTGGAGTTTCAGAGAAATTGTGTGGGATCTTGCTAGAGGACTGTTTATCAGAGGCCAACATTTGTACCTTGATAACTTCTACACTGCTGTGCAATTTTTTAAGGAATTGTTCAAAGTGGACACTTTTGCTTGTGGCACAATCCGCTCTAACCGTAAAGGTTATCCAAAAGAGCTTGTTTGCAAAAAAACTTCAGAGGGGACAGTGCAGTTCCTTGCGTAGTGATGAACTACTAGCTGTGAAATTTGTGGACAGGTGGGATGTGTACATGCTGACTACCATCCATGATGAGAGTACTTCACCTGTGGCTGTTTGGGGTCAGATTGCTGAAGTGCGCAAACCTGTGTGCATTTTAGACTACAATAAGCATATGGGTTGTGTTGATAGAGTAGATCAGAGGTTGGAACCTTACACTGCTATTCGTAAGGCTTACATTTGGTATAAGAAGTTGGCCATCCATCTCTTCAATTTAGCAACTTTCACTGCTTTTGTTGTGCACAAGGAGTGTTCTCCAGCGTCAAAGTTAACTTTTGTTCAGTCTCAGGAGTCTGTGATAGGCAGCCTTGTTGTTGTGGAACAGGCAAGTGTTCCTAGAGTTGGAGTGGTGGTGGATGTGGCTAGATTGAAAGATCGCCACTTTCCTGATTTAATTCCTCCCACGCCTAAAAATATAATCCCTCTAAGAGATGTAGAGTCTTCTTGCGCAGAGGTGTGCAGGAGGAGAGTCGTATGCACTGTGCCGATTGTCCTTCTAATCCTGGGCCCACATGTTTCAGATTGTATCACCTCAAAATAGTTTTTGGGAGCAACCATGAGTCTAATAGTGTACTGCCTACTCTGTATGGTTTTATATAGCTGTTCAGTTTAACGTTTGGCAAAAGAATGATGTCTTTAGTTACTGCTGTTGTTTTTGTAGCTATAGTTTTGTATTTAGACGCAATTGGTTTGTGTTTTCTTTCTTGTTTAAAAAGAATTTATGACGGTGTGCGTGGACTGGCGCTTGGCTGGTGGAGTGCGTGGACTGGCGCTTGGCTGGCGGTGTGCGTGGACTGGTGCTTGGCTGGTGGTGAGTGGACTGGAGCTTAGCTGGCGGTGAGTGGACTGGTGCTTGGCTGGTAGTGTGCATGGATTGGCTGGCGGTGTGCGTGGATTAGCGATTGGCTGGTGGTGTGCGTGGATTTATGCTTGGCTGGTGGTGTGCTTGGATTGGCGCTTGGCTGGCAGTGTGTGTGGACTGGTGTTTGGCTGGCGGTGAGTGGACTGGCGCTTGGCTGGCGGTGTGTGTGGATTGGCACTTGGCTGACGGTGTGCGTGGACTGGCGCTTGGCTGGCGGTGTGCGTGGACTTTCACTTGGCTGGTGGTGTGCGTGGACTGGCACTTTGCTGGCAGGGTGCATGGACGGGCGCTTGGCTGGCGGTGTGCGTGGACGGGCGCTTGGCTTGCGGTGTGTGAGTAGTGACTTGCTGCTGGTCACTACACACACTGCTAGCTAAACGCCACTCCACACAATCCATGAGCTGGTGTGGTTGCTGTGTCAGGAATGTGGGCGTGTGAAAGTGATGGGCCCTTGAATGGCGCTGTCTGCGGGTGTGAGTGTTGTAATGTGCTAGGCCCGCGGCTGGCGGTGTGAATGGTTTTGTATGTGTCACACATATGAAAGGTGTATGAATGGCCTGTAAAGCGGTTGGTGCCTTGTCGTGACTTTACAGCTCACGAGCTGTGAGTCAATGGTTCAGTTTCTTGTCCTTTCAATTATTAACAGTGCATTTCATTTTTTTGAAATCTCTGGTTAATACAACTGTATATACTGAACCATCTTTCACCTCGTGCCAATTCCAACCAGTATGTCTGTGTGCTTGAAGAATAGGTGGTTGTGCAGAAATATTTGTCTTTTCTGTCTTTCTCAAGCAGGTGGTACCTTGTCCCTTTTTGTGAATGTTCTAATGTGTTGGTTCTTGCCTAGATGTTTGAATGGTCTTGTGTGTATCACGTATGAAAGGTGTGTGAATGGCCTGTAAAGCGGTTGGGGCCTTGACGTGGCTTTACAGCTCACGAGCTGCGAGTCACTGGATGAGTTTTTTGTGCTTTCAATTATTGACAATGCATTTCATTTTTGTGAAATCTCTTGTTAATAAAGTTTATATACTGAACCATCACTCGCCCTCGTGCCAAATCCAACCAGTATGTGTGTGTGCTTGAGGAATAGATGGCTGTTCAGTAATCTTTGTTTTTTTAGTCTCTCTGCCATGGTGTACATTCCATCTAAGAATAACCAACCAACTGTAGATATTGTTGTAAACTAAACAACCATGGGATAACATGGTGATGTTTCTCTTGTGATTCCCAACAAGTTATCTTACCCACAATGTCCTGCAAACCTCAAAATGTGTATGTCACATTTTCATTGCATTATTGTGCCAAAAGTTTTACGCTGAAGAAAGAAACAACAAATTTCCTACCCTCTCCTTTCTCCAAGTATACCAATAGAAATGGTACCTTACTCGTGTGGGTGGGTCAAGGACCAGTGACAGGCAAGGGCCCAAAACCTACTGAGGCAACATCAAAATTGCCTATCATAAAACGACCTGGTTTTGCAAGGGGGATCACCTGGGGTTTTGACCCCGTGCTCGGCGGCCATCTAGGGAAACCTACCAAACCCACACATTTCTGAAAACTAGACACCTGGGGGATTCCAGAGAGGTATCGCTTGAGTGGATCCTCCAACGTTTTCTTACCCAGAATCCCCTGCAAACCTCAAATTTAGCTGAAAAAATCACTTTTTCCACACATTTTTGTATGGGAAAGTTGTGTCATCACTGGGCTGACACATATTTCCTACCAGCCAGTCTTCCCCCAGGTCTCCCGATAAAAATGGTGTCTCACTCGTGTGGGAGGCCCAAGTACCCGCGACAAGCGCCCAAAACTTATTGAAGCGACATCAAAATTGCCTATCACAAAACGACCTGGTTTTGCAAGGGGGGTCCCATGAGTTTTTGGCCCGGTGCTCGGCGACCATCTAGGTAAACCTACCAAACCCACACATTTCTAAAAACTAGACACCCGGGGGAGTCCAGAGAGGTATGGCTTGCGTGGGTCCCCCAACATTCTCCTACCCAGAATCCCCTGCAAACCTCGAATTTCATTGAAAAAACTTACTTTTTCTCGAATTTCTGTGTGGGAAAGTTCAGGAATCTGCGTGGATCCAAAAATTTCCTCCCACCCAGCGTTCCCCCAGGTCTCCCAATAAAAATGGTACCTCACTCGCGTGTGTGGGTCAAGGACCCGCGACAGGCAAGGGCCCAAAACCTATTGAGGCGACATCAAAATTACCTATCACAAAACGACCTGTTTTTGCAAGGGGGGTCCCATGAGTTTTTGGCCCAGGGATCGGCGGCCATCTAGGGGCACCTACCAAACCCACACATTTCTGGAAACTAGGCACCCGGGGGAGTCCAGCGAGGTATGGCTTGCGTGGGTCCCCCAACATTCTCCTACCCAGAATCCCCCGATACCCTACAATTGTGCTGCAAAAAATCACTTTTTTCTCTAATTTCTGTGTGGGAAAGTTCTGGAATCTGCGTGGATCCACAGATTTCCTCCTACCCAGTGTTCCCCCAGGTCTCCCAATAAAAATGGTACCTCACTCGCGTGGGTGGGTCAAGGACCCGCGACAGGCAAGGGCCCAAAACCTATTGAGGCGACATCAAAATTACCTATCACAAAACGACCTGTTTTTGCAAGGGGGGTCCCATGAGTTTTTGGCCCAGGGATCGGCGGCCATCTAGGGGCACCTACCAAACCCACACATTTCTGGAAACTAGGCACCCGGGGGAGTCCAGCGAGGTATGGCTTGCGTGGGTCCCCCAACATTCTCCTACCCAGAATCCCCCGATACCCTACAATTGTGCTGCAAAAAATCACTTTTTTCTCTAATTTCTGTGTGGGAAAGTTCTGGAATCTGCGTGGATCCACAGATTTCCTCCTACCCAGTGTTCCCCCAGGTCTCTCATTAAAAATGGTTCCTCACTTGTGTGGGTAGGCATAGTGGCTGCAACAGGAAATGGCCCAAATCGTACAGCGGAGACTTCAAAATTACCAATAACAAAACTACCTAGTTTTTTTTGGGGGGGGGGGGGGGGCACCTGGGGTTTTGGCCCCGGGCTCGGCAGCAATCTTGGGAAAGTACCAAACCCAAACATTTCTGAAATGCCCAATGCAGAAATGGCTAAAAACGTATTTTTTATTTAAAAATTTAAAAATGTAGCGCTTAGAATTCTTGGTGCTATACCCTTATTCCCTATGTTTTGGGCTGTTCCTAGTCACAGGCCCATGACCACCCACACAAGTAAGGTATCATTTTACTCAGGAGACTCAGGGGATCGGTGTGGGGTAAGACATTTGTGCCGGCACAGTGAGTCCACACAAAAATATGTGGAATATGTGTTTTTTTCTAGCTAAATTTGAGGTTTGCATGGCATTCTGGGTAGGAAAACGCAAGCCATACCTCATTGGACTCCCCGTGTGTCTAGTCTTCAGAAATGTTTGGGTTTGGTACTTTCCCTAGATGGCCGCCGAGCCCGGGTCCAAAACCCCAGGTGCCCCCCCCAAACCAGGTAGTTTTGTTGTAGGTAATTTTGAAGTCTCCGCAGTACGATTTGGGCCATTTCCTGTTGCAGCCACTATGCCTACCCACACAAGTGAGGTACCATTTTTATCGGGAGACCTGGGGGAACACTGGATGGGAGGAAATTTGTGGATTCACACAGATTCCAGAACTTTCCCACACAGATATTTGAGAAAAAAATGATTTTTCAGCCAAATTTGAGGAAGATTTTGGGGAACGCGGGGTAGGTGGAAATTTGTGGATCCACACAGATTCCAGAACTTTCCACCACAGAAATGTGAGAAAATTTGCTTTTTTGACAATCTTTTAGGTTTGCAAGGGATTCTGGGTAAAAGAACCTGGTGAGAGCCAGTCAAGTCAGCCCATCCTGGATTCCCCTGGGTGTCGAGTTTTCAAAAATGTATAGGTTTGCTAGGTTTCCCTAGGTGCCGGCAGAGCTAGGGTTCAAAAGCTACAGCTAAGCACTTTGCAAAAAAAGGGTCATTTTTCACTGTGAAATTGTGGTGTGTCCACATTGTGTTTTGCGCCGTTTCCTGTCGCAGGCACTAGGTCTACCCACACAAGTGAGGTACCATTTTTCTCAGAAGACTTTGGGGAACGCGGGATGGGTCGAAATTTGTGGATCCACACAGATTCCAGAACTTTCCACCACAGAAATTGGAGGAAAATGTGTTTTTTTTCTTCCAATTTTTTAGGTTTGCTAGGGATTCTGGGTAACAGAATCTGGTGAGAGCCAGTCAAGTCACCCCATCCTGGATTCCCCTGGGTGTCTAATTTTTAGAAATGTATAGGTTTGCTAGGTTTCCCTAGGTGCCGGCAGAGCTAGGGTTAAAAAACTACAGCTAGGCACTTTGCAAAAAAAGGGTCATTTTTCACTGTGAAATTGTGGTGTGTCCATGTTGCGTTTTGCTCCGTTTCCTGTCGCGGGCACTATGCTTACCCACACAAGTGAGGTACCATTTTTCTTGGAAGACTTTGGGGAACGCTGGGTGTGTGGAATTTTGTGGATCCACGCAGATTCCAGAACTTTCCACCACAGAAATGTGAGGAAAATGTGTTTTTTTGGACAATTTTTTAGGTTTGCAAGGGATTATGGGTAACAGAACCTGGTGAGAGCCAGTCAAGTCACCCCATCCTGGATTCCCCTGGGTGTCTAGTTTTCAAAAATGTATATGTTTTCTAGGCTTCCCTAGGTGCTGGCAGAGCTAAGGTTAAAAAACTACAGCTAGGCACTTTGTAAAAAAGGGTCATTTTTCACTGTGGAATTGTGGTGTGTCCAGGTTGCGTTTGGCACCGTTTCCTGTCGCGGGCACTAGGCCGACCCACACAAGCGAGGCACCATTTTTCTCTGAAGACTTTGGGGAACACGGGGTGGGTGTAAATTTGTGGATCCACACAGATTCCAGAACTTTTCACCACAGAAATATGAGAAAAATTAGTTTTTTTTGACAATTTTGTAGGTTTGCAAGGGATTCTGGGTAACAGAACCTGGTGAAAGTCAAGTCTCCCCATCCTGGATTCCCCTGGGTGTCTAATTTTCAAAAATGTATAGGTTTGCCAGATTTCCCTAGGTGCCGGCAGAGCGAGGGTTCAAAAACTACAGCTAGTCACTTTGCAAAAAAAGGGTCATTTTTCACTGTGAAATTGTGGTGTGTCTACGTTGCGTTTTGCGCAGTTTCCTGTCGCGGGCACTAGGCCTACCCACTCAATTGAGGTACCATTTTTCTCGGAAGACTTTGGGAAACGCAGAGTGGGTGGAAATTGTGGATCCACGCAGATTCCAGAACTTTCCACCACAGAAATGTGAGAAATATGTGTTTTGTTTTCCAATTCTTTAGGTTTGCAAGGGATTCTGGGTAACAGAACCTGGTGACAGCCAGTCAAGTCACCCCATCCTGGATTCCCCTGGGTGTCTAGTTTTAAAAAATGTATAGGTTTGCTAGATTTCCCTATGTGTCGGCAGAGCTAGGGTTCAACAACTACAGCTAGGCACTTTGAAAAAAAGGGTCATTTTTCACTGTGAAAATGTGGTGTGTCCACGTTGCTTTTTGGGCCGTTTCGTGTCACGGGCACTAGGCCTACCCACACAACTGAGGTTCTATTTTTCTCGGAAGACTTTGGGGAATGCGGGGTGGGTGGAATTTTGTGGATCCACGCAGATTGCAGAACGTTCCACCACTGATATGTGAGGAAAATTTGTATTTTTTGACAATATTTGAGGTTTGCAAGGGATTCTGGGTAACAGAACCTGGTAAAAGCCAGTCAAGTCACCCCATCCTGGATTCCCCTGGGTGTCTAGTTTTCAAAAATGTATATGTTTGCTAGATTTCCCTTGGTGCCGGCAGAGCTAAGGGTCAAAAACTACAGCTAGGCAATTTGCAAAAAAAGGGTCATTTTTCACTGTGAAATTGTGGTGTTTGCACGTTGTGTTTTGCGCCGTTTCCTGTCGCGGGCACTAGGCCTACCCACACAAGTGAGGTACCATTTTTTTCGGGAGACTTAGGGTAACACAGATTTGTAGAGCAACTGTTATTACCTATTGACATTCGATGCATTTCTGCCTTCCAAATGAAAGACAATGTGTCAAAAAGAAGTCATTTTGAAAAATGACCTATAATTCTCATGCTAGTATGAGTATTCCCAATTTCGGAAATGTGCAAATATCTACTGTTTCTAAACTCTATATTTTGTACCCATTTCAGAAATACATGGGTGTATTTCATACCGATTTTTCCATGTATACATTTTCCCAGATTAGTTGCTATATACCTGTTACATAATAAAAAACCATTGCAAGTCGCTGCTCAGTTTTTGGCTCTGGGTGCGTCAGGTTCTTGTTGAACCTACAAGTCCTATATATACTCACAACCAGTAAGGTCCAGCGGATGTAACGGTATATTGCTTTCAAAGATCTGTCATAATTAGAAGAAGTTACAGGTGAAAACGTTGACACAAACGGCTGTTTTTTTCAACTAATTTTCAATTTTCCCTAAATTTAACTGTTAGTTTCTATAAAGAAACATTGAAGGATCTACACAAATGACCCCTTGCTGTATTCAGAATGTTGTCTACTTTTCTAAAATGTGTAGCTTTCCAGGATCCATTATTGCTTTCATACCCATTTCTACCATTAACTGGAAAGAGGTTGAAAGCACAAAAAATAGCAAAAATAGGATATGTCCCAGAAAAATGCCAAAACTGTGTAAACAAATTTGGTTTTATGACTAAAGTCGGTCATTCCCTAAAAGCTAGGAAAATGGTGATTTTATCCCCACAAACCCTTTTTTGATACCATTTGCGGGGATAAACAGAAGCTTTGATTTGCAGCACTTTTTTCCCATTTTTCACAAAAAAACAAAATTTCGCTATATTTTGGCTAATTTATGGGTCCCCTCCAGGGGAATCCACAAACCCTGGGTACCTTTAGAATCCCCATTATGTTGGAAAATAGTATGCAAATTTGGCGTGGATACCTTGTGTGGTCAAAAAGTTACAGGGGCCTAAGTTTGAACTACCCCAAATAGCCAAAAAAAGGCTTAGTACGGGGAAAAGGCCTAGCAGCGAAGGGGTTAATGGCTATCTTTGGGTGGAATTTCAGCATCTACATCTGTGTGCTTGTTTAAAACGTGCACTGCGTTCTGCTCACAGGACCTCCAGCCACGCAGCAGCGACAAATATTACAACCCAAAGACAGAAAACTAGAAATGTGGGCTCTGCTCCAGCTGCCAAGTATACTTGTTTCTTTGCAAGGCATGTGTTCAAATATAGGTGATGAAATAAGGAGCGTTGAGTTATGTAACCGGCACATGCCAAAATGCCAAGGGGGAATTCAGTTTGTGGCGTGTACATATTCACGGTCAATGATATTGTTTTATTACTATATCATGAAAGCCACACGTTCAGCGTGGTCATAGCCATGAAGATGTGCTTGCTTGCCCACTTGTGACCGTTATTTCTTTGTAGTTTCGTGCCCTGAGAGGGAATGGCCATTCTTTGGATTAAAGATTCTCATCGGACTCCCTTTTGGCTCGCGGCCCATGTAAACGTTCCTAAGAGTAGCCCGCGGGCGAGCAGGCGCACAGCCGTGCCTCGGTGATGACAAAGCTGCCCTTATCCCGGGCCTCTCAGGAGAGCTGACAAAAGCAACCCTGTAACAACTGTCTGCAGTCGGGAAGCCCTCTCTCGCGTCGGATGGTAAAGGGCGGGACCATGGAGGCCCAGGGCGCGACGCGCCACCTTGTATATTTAAAGCGCTGCTCCTGGTCTGTGTGCACGCGCTACCGAGACCCTCTGTGCAGTTCAAGCAGAATGCGCGAGAACCCGAGCAAGTGGAATGTTGCTTGCATTTCTTAGAAATGCGATGGTAGTCCGGACACCTCCTGAAAAAAACAAGCTTGTGAGTGGTGCGCGCACACGCGCCACAGCGAGCGATCTGTTGTCAATTATTGCACACGCATCTGTGCACGATAATTGAAAACAGATGTGGCCTGTGCGGGTAACCGCAAGCAATAGGCCGTGGGCGGAGCAAAGGCGGGACATGTACCCGCCTTTGCCCAATTGTGTGCTGTCTTTCTCAGAAAGACGCACGCAAAGGCGAATAGCCTCTGAACGAAAAGAAACCACACGCACAAGCGTGTGGTGAGCTTTCCAGAGCCCTTTTACTGTTTACATAAAGTCTCGCCAGAACAGCGCATGCGCGCTGCACAGACTCGACCTAAAAAGGAGACACCCCCACCAGCTCATGAGATGGCGATGATAATGCTGTGACCCCAGAAATCCACTGATCCATCAGTTCTGTACTGTATGCTTGAATGCACTGTGGTGTGTTTTACTAGGTAAGCTAAAGTGTATGGGGCTGCAGAGTGCTTAGACAATGTGGGGAATAATCAATAGTGTAGGTGCACCCTGATTCCCAAGACACATTGCCTGCACTGATGGCCCCTGAAGAACACAGGTATGGCATAGAGACCTGCTGGCGGCGTCGGCAGATGGGGCTGGCTGCACCTGGAAGCAAATACTGAACTGCAATAAGTGACTGGGGAAAACCGCCCTCTGTGCTCTGTCCCAAATACTCCATTGGTCATCATTCAGGCACAATGGAGCATGACAGGTCATCAAGATTCTAACATCAAATGTGTATTGACCACTACACTGATGGATCAAGAGGCGATAATGTAGTTGAACATCCAGATGTGGCATACAACATTGCGGCAGCCCCGGAGCCCACTGGGACCCAGATCATTGCTCCTACTGAACAGTCACAGTAGACACTGGAAAATAAGATTGACTATCACTGAAGCCGAATTTGCTTAGAGCAGACCTTTGTAAGGTTAGTTAAGGGCCATGAAAAGTGAAAAGCAGGTGAAACCCCTAAAATGAGTGATTTCTGGCCTCATATGTACTGTCTGCTATATTACAAACCTGACAAATTTCTTTGAGGGCAGCATCAAAGAGACGGGGGGTAGGGCTCGAAGGAACAACCTTAGATTTGTAGGGTTCCCAGAAAGAGTGTAAAACGGCGAGTTCATCTTGGAATGCTGGCTCAAAGACTCCCTAAAGCCGAGTGTGCCATCAACAGTGGCTAAATAAGTGAGGTCTGTGGGGAGGAGCAGCTAGATACAGTATCGAGACACTGATATGTTACGGCTACTTAAAAAGAGTGTCCCGGCGCAAAAGTAGTACCTCGAGAGGGAGAGATCCTGCAAGCTTCCATTTCTACACAGCAAAATTATTGATGAACATCCAGGTCTTAAGATGGCGTCTAAAACTGAGAAGTTCAGGTTCACTTCTGAGGGAGGGAGGTAGAGAATTCCATAATCTGCTAACGGTCACCTGAAAGGAGCGTCCTCCCTTCCTTACTAGAATTTTTTTGGGCACCACTAACAGATGTTGGGTCGAAGATCTTAGCATCCTGCCCGGACAGTAGGGGGTGAATCTCTTTCTGAGATACAGTGCCCCGCTATCATGCAGGGCCTTGAAAGCTAGTACCAACTCCTTGAAGTTAATTCTGTTTTTCACTTGTAACCAGTATAAGGTTTTTAGGTGACTTGTCAGATGGGTCCTAGGCCCGACCATCAAGATAGCCCTGGCCGCTGCATTTTGCACCAACTGGAGGCGGCTTATTAAGTATTTCGGAATGCCCAAGTACAGGACATTAGCATAGTCCAGCCTTGAGGTGATCAGGGCTTGAACTACCGTCTGCCTGTGAGGCAGAGGTAGAAGGGAGAGAAAATTTCTCAACATTTTTAAGAGCCGAAAACACGTGCCAGTCACCGATTTAACCTGCGATTTCATAGAAAGATCAGAATTTAGTAGGACTCCAAGATTTTTCACAGGGGTGACAGGGCTAGGGGGGGAAGGTTGGTCCTGAGGCCACCAATTCCTCCATTCATCACCCGGTGTATATCCACAAAAGATAATTTCGGTTTTAGCTGAATTACACGAAAGTTGATTCCGGCCGAAACCAGTCAAAGATGTTGGACAAGCACTGGTTAATTTCGCTTTCGTTAAAAGGTTCATCCTTTCCGTATGTGAACAGGAGTTGTGAATGGCCGATAGACTCTAAAAAACAACCTGCCGGTCTTGGCGGTCTGTATATGACCATTCCTGCGACCGACTGATGGTCAGAGATAGAGAGATAAAAGCCTAACCCCTCTGCTCCTTCAAGATCGTTCACAGGAATAGCTGAACACCGAAGGTAGTTCTTATATATAATGGCTACCCCCCGCCTCTATTTCCGATTCTATCTTTCCTAATGATCTTGTAGTTAGGGGGTATAGCGTTTGCAAGAGTGGGATTAGATCCTTCGTGAAGCCAGGTTTCAGTGATAAATAAAAGATCCGGCTTGGCCTCCCCGAGAAGATCATCAAATTGAAATTCATGCTTCTTCTTGGATCTAGCATTAACAAGAAAGGCCTTAAGTTTTTCTCTAGTTGTATTACTCAATGGGGAATGTATTCTGGGGGAATAGTCATTTCCTTCATCAGTCACTCTTTTAACGTCTAAAGGAGCTGCCTCCCAGTAACAAATGTTGCAAAACAGCTTGTCCGATGCCACAGCTAGTTTCATGGGAGCACAGCAATGTGCTAAATTTCCTATCATAGTCAGGCAATCTTTACTATATTTCAGCCTAGTAACGCTCTCACATACATTGTTTCCTGACGGAGAGGCAGCATTCCCTGCGCCGGACGCCGTCGGGATGCTGACGCGCGCAGACAGACTTGCCTTAGGCGCGCCCGCTGCGTGCGTCCTTTTTAAAAACCTCCAGAGCGTCTAGACCGCTCACTGGAGGAACCAGCCCCCCGTTTCAAATTCCCACAATGAATGATAAAAATTTCAATAATCACAATAATTTTAAAAGTCAATGGGCAGCAGCAATTTCTATTACAATTTTAAAACAAGTGTGCAAATGCGCAAAAAGCAAAGGAGCAGCGTGTAGAGCAGAGAAGCCGTGTCAGCTCGCATTCAATCGAGGATCGCGCGCTAGCGCAGCGTCCTTTTTGAAAGCCTCCAGAGAGTCTAGACCGCTCACTGGAGGAAAAATGGCGGCACAAGGGAGTCGAAAAAGCACCAGCCCCCCCGTTTCAAATTCCCACAATGAATGATAAAAGTTTCAATAATCACAATAGTTTTAAAAGTCAATGGGCAGCAGCAATTTCTATTACAATTTTAAAACAAGTGTGCAAATGAGCAAAAAGGCAAAGGAGCAGCCTGTAGAGCAGAGAAGCCGTGTCAGCTCGCTCTCAATCGAGGATATACCAATTGCTCTGTTGTAATTTATGCAAAAGTGTGATGGTGCTATGTGCAAAATTGGTTATAATGTTTTAAACTATTTTTTGTTTCTTATCTGAAAATATATAAAACTGTATTATTAAAAAAAGGATAAGTAGATGGGGAGATAAGAATAGTAAATCAACACATACCTACAAAAACTCATCTGTAGAATATAATGGTACTTTATGTTCTGGAGTCAACATTCTTGCAGGTCGATATTAAAGACTTGCCACAGGGGGAGGGGTGGGTTCAAATAACTGAATGTCACACAAAAGTTATGTTTGTATGATGAAGAAAATTTTTATTTATTTTATTCTATAAATTTCAAAAGGACGCTATTACCCCAAGCGGTGGCCTGGAGATGAAGGAAATTGGTGGTAAGACTGTTAAGAGAAAACAAAAAGTAATTTTAAGATAACTTTGTAAAGAGAAATTTTGAGCTGCAATGCAAATAGAAGATGGGCAGTTGAGGATTGTATGAAAAGAGGAGGGCCCCGATTCACAGAACTAACTTAAGACAAAATCCTAAACTTACTACCATTTTTGGTATTCACAGAATGCACTTCCTACTTCTGGTATTCACAGAATGCACTTACTACTTTTGGCATTCACAGAATTAACTTACTACTTTTGGTATTTACAGAATGGACTTACGACTACTAACTTTACGTCCACACTCGGGCCGAAATTTCTGCTCCCGGAACGGGAATTCTGCACCCGGAGCGGAAATTCCGCTTCCGGGCTGAAATATCCACCTACCGGAGATCAGAGATTCCGGGCCAGAATACATGAACTGTGGCCGTTGATCATTTTAGCCAAGGGTAAACACCTGTCCAAGTGCCTACCATCCCCCATCATGCATCAGCTGACACACTGCAGCCAATCCCAGCCAATAGGTCCATTTTGCCATGATGAACGTTGCAAGTGCCTACCATCCCCCACCACGCTCCAGCTGAAGCCATTTAAGACTAATTGACCAGCACCACAAAACATATAAAAGCAGCACACATTAAAGGAACAGATTTGGCCACAGAGAGTTTGTGTTCACAACGCTGTACAACGCGTGAGAAAAATGGAACTAATGAGGAGGAAGAAGAACTTCACTGCAGAGGAGACCACCATGCTTGTGGAGTATATAGTGAGGCACCACAAACGCCTATATGGACTCCCACCCTACTGCACCAGTGGCACACAGAAGGCAGCCCTATGGCAGCAATTAGCCACTGCTGTCACAGCATTGGGGGAGGAGAGGCGCACAGTCCAGGACATCAAGAAGAAGTGGCAGGATGAAAGGCAGAGGGTGATGGAGAAGTACTCCAGGGTCGAATTAAACAGGATCCTCCCTGCTGCACACTCTGGACCCCCCATTTGTCTCACCCCACTGGAGGAGGATATCCTTACCACAATACACCCTCACTTGGTCCATGGGCTGCCTGTTAGTGACGTCCGCTACGTGGTACCAGGTAAATTGGATGACAAGAAAAAGTGCATGAAAAGATTGTCTGCGTTGCACTGTCATTGTGAGAAAGGAAGTTGTCAAAAGTGTATATAAAAATATAGTCAGTCAGAGACTCATGTGTTACCCTCTGTATGTAGCACCACAAGTCCCAGAATCCTTTGCATTAGAAATGGCAAATCCCTCCCCTACCTTTGAAACCATGGGCACAGTACTGCTGCCGTATATACACAACCCTGCTAAGTAGCAATTGACAAATATTAGCAGGGATGCGCCAGTACCAATGCAACACGCAATTGAACCCTTGCGCCACCACGGATGCGTCGCATTTACAATGCGGTGCACTGTGGCGCAGGGATAGACAGATGTGTGTTGCATCTGATGGCAATTAGGGGGTGCTTTGCTGGAGTCGTGTCGTAAGTGCAACGCAACTCCAACAATGTCCATGGACCGCCCATACCTAACGTGCTGCGCTACTCCTTACGTCTGCTTCAAGCAGGCGTAAGGTTGCGTCGCTGCGGCCTCTGAAAAGTGACTCCGTGAAATCTTGTAGATTTCACTGCATCACTTTTACGAGGCATATCCCAAAGGAACGCCCACCCTGACGCAGGTTTAATGTTGCGCAGGGCTTCACAACGCGACGCATGCCCAGAGATGCCTCACGTTGTGAATAAGTCAAAATGTGTCGCCTGTTTTACACCACCGCTGTGTCACAGAAGTGAAGCAACGGCGGTGTAAATGTTTTTCAAGGGGCTTGTAAACCTGCCACAAATTATCCAAGAAGTAAATCACCATGTGCCAGTCTAAATCACAAAGAAGAAGGTGAGCGAATCATCAGATCAAAATATGTCATACACATATTCTGTTGTTCATTTCCCACCCTGCCACGCCATTACATCCACACCGCACCACTGCTCCTACCTGCCCCGTCTGCGGCAGTACTTCACAACACTGTTAGCATGCAGAAGATAAGGGGAAATCCCTCAAAAGTTCCACATGCACATTTCCCATTTGGTTACTTTTCTCTCTTCTCACCCACTGACACATTCAGCCAGAGCACAGACAACTGCAGTAGCAGAGGTCCCTGCATCTACTGGGAGGAATCGACATAGTACAGAGAAAGGCATACCACCCTCACTAATTGGTAAGTCAAACTGGCCAAGAGATGGTCAAAATGCATACATTGTCAGGAGACAACAGAGGGACATATAGTGCCCAGATATGAAAGTCAACCAGAGATGGAAAACTAGCTTCATTACTATTGGAGTTGTCAATGGATATTCACCTTTAGCAAATGACATTTGTGAACAGCGAAAGATAAAATATAACATGTCTTGGCTCATCATACCTTTGTAATTGTGGAACAAAACATGTATTTCACCAACAGTCCCAGACCTGGGAATCCAATCCTATAATCGAGTGCCACAACTAGTCAAAAGGGTGTACCCACTATATTGTAATAGTGTCTGTAGACCTAATCAAGAAATCCAATTTGCATAAATATGATAATGATGAACAAGAAGTGAGATACCAGTGTCAGTAGTATTGACAATGCATCCACTGTCCAACTTCGACTGTTTCCAATATACATTAAATTGCCTGTCCACACAGCTGGTCATGTACTTCTTACATTGACTGGCTTTTTTGTTGGCCATCAACAAAACATGATAGTGGACCTTACCTCAGGATTCGTAGTCATGTAATTGTGATCTACGTAGTGGGCCCATTCTATTCTAAGTTATATGTGGGATCACTCATGATATTAAGTATAACACACTTCTGCAACGGTGGTGCCAACAACTGCTTGTGCTCATCCTTTGTGCCAGAAATTGAGTGCATCACATGTGGCAGCAGAAATGTAAAGTTGCAAAACACACTTATCATTGTAGGTACAATGAGGTCCTCCCAGAATCAAAGACACACACCCACTTCTGCTACAAGGTTGGCTGTGACATCTGTTCAGGGACCACACACCATTAGTTGTCAGCTAAGTAGTACCATGATGTTGGAAATAGAGTATGCAAAGAGAGGACACTCAAAGGATGGACATAAGAAATCTGTGTTCTCTCATTCAAAAATGAGCTTTGTGACTTCATGGGTAGGGAAGCACAAATGAGCAACATCATGTCCCTGACTACTGCACGTCTCACACATGAACTCCTTTCTGACTTGTCAACAGACAACATTACACTCATGAAAATTGTTAGTCTTAATGGTCAAGGGGAAATCAGTGTGTTGCGGAGGAGTCCGGGTCATTTATCCCCTTCCTTGTAATATCAGTAACCTTCTCATACAAGTTTGTCTGTTGATGTGTCATCTTATTGATGTCAGTGCTGCGTGGAGGTAACAGCTGGCAAATGCTGCATGTGAGCAGGTGCCCACATGTAAAGTCCATGAGGTAAACATGCTGCACATTGTCCTGGATTATCCGCAAATGGTTATTGAGAATGACATGTTGGCTCATAGTTACCATCTGTTGTACTAAAATATGGACATGTATGTCTCATCACAGCTGCTGACAGGATGACACCACTGCAGCAGACACCATCCCGGGGAATGCATGACATCCTGGCTGCAGCAATGAAACCCTCCCGCACCTGTACTTCAGGTAATTCTGGCATGAGGTGTGTCACTAGCTTAGATTACTAAACCATGCAAGAGATCAAGATCCCAATTCTGCATGGAATCAGCAGTTGTTGTTTACAATGTAAAATCAGGAGTGTCACATGTGGCTGTCTGTCAATTAGTGATGCAGATCATTGAGAATGTTGTCACTTCCCTCTACAGCTGCTGGATCGGGGACAGCTATGTCTACAACATCTATGAGGAGACAGGTTCAGCAGTTGACACCAGGGGGGAACGCAAAGGGACAGAAAGTTGTGGCTGGAGCTGGTGAGTTTGTTTGTATTATGTACGTCTCCGTGTAACAGCTCAGTGCTATGGTGTGAGCTGTCATTTGTGGTGGTACCCTAACCAGGTCACATAATCCTCATCTGTTGATGCAAAGTACAGTTAATACAACTCTTGTGTTGCACCACATGTAATACCAGGTCAATCACTAATACTGTTGCAAACTCTGTGTTTCAGGGGATGCTGAGGATGAGGATGACAGACCTACGACCAGTGTGGGCCGATTGGGAATCAGAAGGGAGAATCCACTGATCCTCCAGGCATTTATGTCAGCAGCAAGTACTGCTCAAGAGGAGGAGGAAGTTCCTGAGGATGTGGACTTAGTGGATGATGATGACTACATGTCCATCCACTCCGGGGATGACGATTCTGATGCCAATGAGAACAATCTTGCCAGATTGCCAAAATCAGTCACGGCATCACATCCTCTGCCAAGCAACGTTTGTCAGCCTCCTCCCAAACAAACAATTGCCTGTCCCCAGCATAGAGCAAACCAGCCACAGCTCCCACGCATCCCAACTCACAACCCTCACGTCCAGGACCGACATGGTGGTTCCCCTACCTGCTCTTCCCTATACAGTGTATTCCTGCCATCCTCTCCACCATCTGGGGGAAGTACCAGCCCTGTTGTGGTGCAGGTATCCCCTGGGCACCATTCTCCTGCCCACAGGCTTCCAGCTTCCACCTGCCACCCCCTACCCAGCTGTTGGACCTGCTTATCCCATCCATGGCAGACACCTGCAGAGAGGGACTGCACCTGGCTATGGTGGCCAGTGGGAGCAGGAATACTTCCAACAGCAGACAGATGTGAGGCACGACATTCGTGCCATAGGGGCTACCCTGTCAACATGTCTGAGTCCCTGCAGGACATGGTCCAATTCCCTCAGGTGGTGGACAGGCTGAGCCAAGTTTTGGATAGGATGGATAGAACTTGGCTGGACATGTCCAGGAATATGAGAGACATGATGTCCATCCAAGGAGAAGAGAGTGCAAGACACCATGCCTTGGCCATGAAGATGATGGAGGGCATGCTGAAAGTGATACAAAGTCTCCCTTCACGGTCAACGCAGGGAGGGGAGCCATCATATCTGCCTGCAGGACAGCACATCCACACACCTGTACCACCAACTGAACAGTACCACAGCAAAAATACAGAGCCACACCGGCGCCCTGAACAGGCACTCCCACCACCTACACAACCACCACCAATCCCTGTACAGGCACTCCCACCACCTGCACAACCACCACCAATCCCTGTACAGGCACTGCCACCACCTGCACAACCACCACCAACCCCTGTACAGGCACTCCCACCACCTGCACAACCACCACCAACCCCTGTACAGGCACTGCCACCACCTGCACAACCACCACCAACCCCTGTACAGGCACTCCCACCATGTGCACAACCAGCCCTTGTCCAGGCACAAACACCAGATGTGCATGCACCATCTGCCCCTGCACATCTAGATCACCTGTACAGGCACATGGACAACACCCACCTACACGTAGGCAACAAGCCCGACCTGACTTCTCACAGCGATCATCACCTCCGAAATTGCGATGTCGCAAGCACGATCACCAGTGACAAGAACCCCAAGACAAATTGACCAAGTGAATATGTGTATAGAAAATATAAAGATCTACAAAATTAAAATTCTGTTGTGTATCATGTCCTGTATAACGATGTAGGTAGCCTAGAGATGTGAGGAGGTATGTGTGTGTGTGACACAGTCACAAGTGTAACCCATCATTGCAAGAAGCCATTATGTTCATAGCAGATAACTCACCAATTACGTGTCCATATTCTGAACCAGACTTTCAAAATGAAGTCAAACAAGTTAAAGTAAGTAGAATTCCTTAAAGATATTTATGTATAAACAGAAGAACAACCGTCCGTTTGGAAGGGAGAAAGGAAAACAAATGACGATCTTAATGCAGATGGAGAAGGGAACTTGGATTGGGGTGGGGCAACAAAAATGTAACACGTCAGGGAGCGTCAGGAAAATGAGTCTATTTACAAGGGGAAAATGAAATAATTGTTCACGATGACGTCTCAGTCAAAAAGTCAAGTGTCCTTCTGGTCATCCTCTACTACCACAATGTCCAGATCCTCAGAGTCCGATGCAGGCACATGGCTGGCTGGTGCAAGAATAGTCACTACATGGGTTCGTGACACACGAGGAGTAAGGGGGGAAACAGTGTGGGGCAACGGACAGGGGAGACATTGACAGTGGTATGGGAAGGGATTTGGGAGACAGCAGACGACATGGCTGTGGCCATGGAATTGACGCTGGTGGTGAGGGTGGCCAGACATCGGACAAATGTTCGCTCGCATCATGTGGATCTCCAGACACACTTGTAGCATGATGCAAGCAGACATGTCTGGCTGACCCTCACACATCCACCTCAAGTCCCCTGACACAGCCACAGGAAGTACAACACAAGGAGGGGTCTGGGGGGGACAGGAGGGATGTGGTGCCTCAGGTCCGGAGCCGATGTTGTGGTCGAGCTGGCAGCTACGAGGAGGGGGACTGGTTGCAGGGGATGCAGCTAGAGCCCCTGATGGAATGGGGGACTCTAGAGGTAGGGAGGGGCTGATGGCAGGCCCAGATTGGGTATTGGCCTGCCACGGGGACACCTCTTCCGGACCCACAGGTGAAGTGTCTGGGGGAGAGTAGCTCTCCACCACATCATGGGTAGAGGTGTCGGGTTCTTCCCCCCCACCTTCAGAGTTGTGTTCCTTGTCAGTCCAGGTGGGCGCAATCCCCTTGCCTCCTGATGTTGAGGGTCCCTCCTCATCCTCTTCTTTCTCGTTGGTAGAAAGAGGGTGTAGCCGCCGGTGCACTGAGGGCCTCCAGCTCCGGACCTGGTCCTGCTGTTCTTCCATTTGGCCAGCTGTGCCTGCTGAAATGTAATCAAAATCCTGATGTGGTGGTTGTTTCATGCAGGACGAGACACATACATAGATGAGCCACGGTCAGACTTTGTTTTCCTCTGATCACACTCTACAGTTGTCAATGTTTATGAGCTTACATTACGTGTATGTTCACTGTCATTTACTGAAATGAGTCTGACATGGACATCTCACATGAATGTTTGTGGCTTACAAAACTGTATTGGCCAACCCTCAGCCTTGGCATTCTTGTGATCTGTTTGTCCTGTCACTGCTACATGTGCAGGTTCCAAAACCAGTCCACCAAAGGAGAACATGAAGAGCCCAGATTTTATTGAATTTGGCCATTGATATGGAGTCGCAGCTATTTAACGTCTTGACAAGTATCATCTGCTTTGTAGCATTGTATGGGATAAGACAAGTGGCGAATGTGGCACATCCACATAGGGTCTGGGCTATTTCTTTAGCTATATTGTGAGTCTAGCTTTTTGCTGTCCCCACACATAATCTGACAATCCAGTGCCACATATTGGCTTTGGTGACTGATAAGGTAGTGCAGTACACCGGTGAACAGTGGTGGGTCGTTGTGACAGCTACCTGTACATGTGAAATGTCATATAAGCCACTGAGGGTGAGACGTCTGTCAGTGGACACACCGTGCAAATTTAGAAACACTTAAGAATGATGCAAGGATCTCAAAGTCTGTCTTGACTCCATGGCACATGATGATCTGTCTCAATGGGAACCCAAACTCTACAAATGCAATGCAAGTCACAGCATCCAATACCCTTTGGCCTGCCATGCGCACACTGGACAGTGTCTGTACCATTGCTCATCCAATGTACACATCAGTTATGATTTCCTTGGTTCAATGGTAGTGGTGCTGGTAGAGCAGATTTCAATATGAATGCACAAGTGTGGCTCATTTACCCAGTTGTCATGAAGAAACTACAACTCCCAAAATGCATTCTGCCCTATACAGTCCATATGCCACAGTGTGCCTTTTTAATCTTGGTGACTGCTGCATGGACACGGAATCGGTGAATGGAGGCATGGGACACACAATGGTACAGCACTGTTTCACACATCATACTCTAAGACACATATTGCATATGGTGCACTTACCAGGTATCTGCTGCTCACGCTCCTCCAGCTGAGCATGGAGGGTCGGCCAAGCTGCTCGCAGGACCCTCCTGTACAGTGGGGAGAGGCGAGGACGATGCACATGGTGCTGGGAAGTCATGCCCACCAGCTCCTCAGCCTTGTGCCGGGACCAGCGTTTTAGGTCCTCCCAGCGCCTGCGGCATGCCCTAGCACTACTGGTGGACTCCCACTGCACTGGAGCGCTCCCCGATGTTGGCCCATAGCCTGGCTCGGGCTGCATTGCTCAGCTGGTGTTCTGGGTCCCCATATAGCTGAGGATATTTGGACAGCACCCCCTCAGCTAAGATGTCTAATTCCCTTTCAGTGAAAGGGGGTGCTTTCTCTTCAGAACCCTCAGCCATTTTGGGGCAAATAAGTAAGATGAGAGCAGCAGGATGTCAGAGGATCTGATCTGTGATAGAGGATGACTCAGAATGAACACAAAATGGCTCTCAACAACTTCCTGTGATGTATTTCCTGTCTCCCACTTCCTGTATAATATTGCCTGTATGAAATAATGTGTTCTGGGTCATTTTTGGAGATTATGTCCTGAAAAAGTAGTTTCCGTAAACTCCGAAAATGACCCGGAACACATTATCTCATACAGGAAATGTTTTACAGGAAGTGGGAGGCAGGAAATACATCACAGGAAATAGTTGGCAGCCATTTTGTATTCATCCTGATCCATCCACAATCAGTAATCAAATCCACTGCCATCCTGCTGTTCTGTTGTGGAAAAAACTGAAATGACAGTGCAGGTGAGAATCATCAACATGTAACAATAGGGGGAACAGACCATTTAATGACATTTCTGCACGGATGGGGGGGCTGACACAACATCAAACCCCAGTTTTGTTTTCTCCTACTTTGCATTATGGTATATTTGGTCCATATTGAGTGCTCATTACCAGAGTTGTGTGACGTGTTATGTAACATTGGGGTGGAGCGGTGTGTATATATAATACAGACACATGGTGCCCGATTCACCCATGACATCATCACTCACGTTCTGGGCCCATCATTTGTGGGGGAGTCAAATCTGTTGAGGGCACAGGCCTGAGTATGCAATGGTTATCACCTTTTGTGATTAAGTGACCCATCCTCATAAGGTCCAGGTAGGTCTCTCAGGACATGTATCATTTGTCATCTGCATGAATAGTTGTTTTTAGGGACATCCACTACACTGATCGCTGACATAGGCACATGACCTGAGGCACGCTAACATTTTGACTACTGTCAGCAGCTGTGATTTACATGCAGTTAGTGTGGCTTGCAAAGTCTTCTCAGGATGGAATTTATTGACACAGTCGTGTATATCCAAGTGTCATCATTGACAGCAGACAGCAAACCACATTTTGTCCATGACACTACAGTTTGCTCATGTGAAAAACGTGGCAACGAGCTGATCACAGACTTGCATGCCCTGACCTCGGTTATGTGCAATGGCCCGGTTTCCCAGATTCAGAGCTAGCGGAGGTCCCAGAGGTATGTGTGAGCCATGCATTAAAGCAATGTTGTGCAAAACACAACAGGCTAATATGATCTTGCACACGACTTCTGGGGAGTACAGCAGCAGACGGTTGAGACATCTGAATCGCGACTTCAACAGACCACAAGTGCACTCTATGATGGCTCGAGTCCGTATGTGTGCCCTATTGTACCTATGCTGAGATACAGTGTTTACACGCCTGTAAGGGGTGAGGAGATGTGGGGAGAGTGCATACCCAGCGTCACCTGAGGAGTGAAGAAAGGGCAGTTGGTTACATTTCCCTCTTTGATTTGCACAGGACATGATCTATACTTTAGTACATGCAGTGTATGTTGGGCCATGTATGTAGCTTTATGATTCTTATTGTACAATGGTTAATGTTGGGGTGCATTCAGACGTTTCATTAACACATATCCCTCATTTTTAGTGCGTGGTACTTACCCAATAGCCACATGTTGCCAAATTCTCCCGCAGCCATCTGCCGGTCATGGAGGTGACATGCGGAATATGAAGTTGTCATGGGTACTGCCTGGAAATACTGCATGCACATTAATGAACCGCCCACTGGAATCACAGACAGCTTGCACATTGATGTTATACCATCGGTGTCTGTTTCAGAAGATGTGTGCAATGCGGCGGGGTGGCTGAAGGGCCACATGGGTACAATCAATTTTACCCAGCACACGTGGGAATTATGCAATGAGATAGAAATCTCGTGCTGCCCTTTGTCTCATGGCCAGTGTATTTGACATGTGTATGTTGTTGTGGGCTCTAGCAGTGATGCATCTCAGTACCTGGTGCAGGCACAGCAACTGGCTCGCCTGGAAAATGCCCCCATGGTCACTGGAGACCCTTTGGAAAGACCCAGTGGCAAAGAAATGGAGAGCAGAAAGGATCTTGAGATATGCTGGTATTGCATGTGAGCAGCAGGTCACAGAGTCAAGTTCCTGCTCCCACTCACATACCATATCCAAGATGACTTCTGGAGGGAAACAGTACCTGGCCCTACATCTTGGCTGGACATTCCAAATAGGTAGATCCTCTGTCTGAAGATCCTCTCTGCTCTCCTCCTCCTCCTCAAGTAGTTTTGCCGCATGGCAAGGGGCAGTGTAACAAACACATTCAGTGACATGTTGAAAGGGTTTGTGTGTGTCTGCTCTGCATTTATACATGCTGCAGGGCTGGGAGCGGCTGCAGTGTGTCAGCCGATGCATGGTGGGGGATGGTAGGCACTTAGACGGGTGTTTACCCTTGGCTTAAATGATCCACGGCCACAGTTCGTGTATTCCGGCTTCCGGGCCGTAGGCGGATATTCCGGCCCAGGAGCTGAATTCCCGCTCCGGGTGCAAAATTCCCGGTCCGGGAGCGGAAACTCCAGCCCGAGTGCGGACGTAAAGTCCATTCTGTGAATACTAAAAGTAGTAAGTTCATTCTGTGAATGCCAAAAGTAGTAAGTGCATTCTGTGAATACCAGAAGTAGAAAGTGCATTCTGTGAATACCAAAATGGTAGTAAGGTTAGTATTTTGTCTTAAGTTAGTTCTGTGAATCGGGGCCGAGGTTTGTACCAGAGTATGATTGCTCAGTAGTAAAAGGATCAACCCCTGGTTCTTGCTTTGCAACCTACAATGACTAGACATTGAAAAAAGTGAATGAAGTGACAAGATCTTTTCAGTGTGCAGGGTATGAGTTTGCATGACAAATAAAATGGATTAGCTCTATTTATGGCTCTTTGGTAGAGACAAAAGGTCTTCCAGGGTGTGTTGACGCACTGATAGCCAGTGAAGTGAAGTGAATTCAAATGAACATAGATAGAAACCCTGATAGGAGGACCTAATGTAAGTTGTGTTGCAAAATTCGGAACCAGTTGCATTTGACTGACAGTAGACTAAGGTGCACAGTGAAGAAAATAATTACAATTGTTCAGTCTTGCTAAATGAGCAATGGTACCAGTGGTTAGTGCTGATTTTCTGGCAGACCGGGGGTCCACCATCCAATTTTAATGAGAAGGAAGCAAATTGAGGAGACCTGGTTATGATTTTCAAAGGAGAGTGGAACATCAAAAAGAATCCCCACATTGCAAGGTGTGGAGGATGGAATTAGAGAGGGGGCAAGCCCTGAAGGCCACCATGCAGAGCTCCAGATGTTAGAACCACTATTTGGGAAAGAAACAAGATGTCTGTTTTATCACTATTAAGCTTTAAGGAGTTGACATTTATCTAGGCCGCAACCATGTTCATGCATTCCTTAAATTTGCTTTCTGTCTCCTTAAGCTTACCTTTAAACATGACTGCTAGTTTGTGACCTCCACGTAGGCCAGACAAGAAAAAGCAAAGACGTGTATAAGAGCATCAAGGGGGAGCTTATATAGATTAAAAAGTGCAAGACTCAGTACTGAGCTTTGTGGCACTACGCAAGTGATATCGCAGAACAGGAATCAAAAAGGAGGGAGCTGCATTGTGGGTGTGTGGTTGATAAGAAAAGAGGTAAATCAGGCCAAAGCAGAATCACAAAATTCCAATCTGAGCTAGGCGGTTGATAAGTACCTGATGACAGACCATATTTAATGTAGCATTGAGTTCAAGAAGAATAAGTAGGTTCTTGCCTGCTTTGTACAGATCGAGGCAAAGATCATCAGTGATTGCTGATAAGGGAATTTCAGTAAACTTGATATTGTGATAGAACACTGCCTAATTGCAGCAACTCCATTGCATAATAGCACCAGTCACCGGATACAATATCATTAGCCCTCTGGAACAAAAGCGCTTCACTTGGTGGGTAAGAACACCATCCCATTGGCAATACGATGCAGTCCCATGGCAGAGTGCACAATTTAACAACCTTTGGCAAAAGGACAACAGGTGTCGGGCAGAAGACCAATAGCCCACACACAAATGCACCAGCTTTTAGAACAAGAGACCAAGCAGGCTAGCACAACAGCACCTGTGCGAAACCAAGGTAAAAGCTTTGAAACATTTATACTAGTCCGTCTCACAAAAATAACTTAAACCCCTGTATAAAAACACTTCTTCACTGCCACACTAGAACTAGCTTTAGCATTTTCTCATTTGCACCTGAACCATAGCACAAGGACTGCCATTCAACTGTTTATATGGATCTCAAATGTGTCTCCTTTTTAAAGCCACACCTAGACCTCAGGGATCAAATGTAGGATGGTCAGGGTTGGAGGCTGTGGTGAACCGGAATTAAAAGACCAATCTGGTAAGAATACAAGAAGGGGGCAAATGGAAGACAACTTTTAGCACACTTCAAATATCTGGTGATGCACTTTGTTATTTGTAATGCCTCAGCGGCATTTCAACATTTTGTCAACAACATTTTCTGTGATCTTCTGTATGTATATATGATGGTTTGCTTGAATGATGCCTTGATTTGCTCGGAAACCCTGGAATGACATTGTTCTCACGTTCAAACTATCTAAACTGAAGAAACATTCATTGTATTCCAAGATTATGAAATGTTTATTTGTAGTATGCAGAAAATCAGATAGGTAAAATATACTTGCAATTGTAAAACTTTACAAGGTAATGCAATTGGGAATGGATTTGCAATCGTTACAGGTTTGTATATGCTATGAAAGCAGTTTAAATTACATAGAAATTATGTTTATGTTACTTTTGGATTACATATACTACTCGGGGTGATATTCCTAAATATCATACTGTGGATCCTACAATACAAAGATGAGTAAGACCTTTTTAAGTTTAAGGTACAGTTACTTTTCTTTCATACTTAACACTGGTCAACACAGACATTTTTAGGAACAGAAAACTTGTAACATTGGTTCCTATGTGAAAAAGAGTGCTAACGGTTTACAGATAAGTAAATGACTTATAAGTATGACTTTTGGGGGTTAGGACCAAGGTTCCCCATGTCATTCCAGTTTGAACCCAGCCATATACAAATCAGTCTTGACCCTGTGCCCAATGGGAACAGTCCAGCCCGAACTGCCAGGCCAGGTCCTCCCTGGACTGGAAACAAGCATCCTAGGACGGGTTGCGGGGCTTCAACCCTCATCAGCCAGGATAGCTTGACTCCAGTGGCATAGAGAGCACGCTTGTTCCGCTCCAGGGAAGGTATGGTGTGGCATTTTGGGCTGGACTGTTCCCATGAGGCACAGGGTCAAGACTGATTTGCATATAGATGTGTCTGAACTGGGTGGCCAAGTGAGCTAAAGAATGATGATGGATTCCACCCAGATCTGTGACTGGGGGTGAGTCTCTGAAAAGTTTCAGTGCTCCATCCATCATCTCCTTGTGTTTGCTTTGTTCGCCCTAAGTTGGCAGGGTATGCCCAAACGTTGGTCCCTTGCTTACTTTGCCACTGGATTCAAGCTAGCCTGGCTGATGTGGGCTGTTAGCCTGAAACCGGTCCCAGGATGCTTGTTTCCGGTCCAGGGAAGACATGGCTTGGCAGTTCGGGTTGGACTGCTCCCATGAGGCACAGGATCAAGACTGATTTGCATATAGCTGTGTCTGAACTGGGGTGGCGAAATGAGCTAAAGTACGACGATGGATTCAACCCAGATCTGTGACTGGGGGTGAGTCTCTGAAAAGTTTCAGTGCTCCGTCCATCATCTCCTTGGGTTTGCTTTGCACTCAAATTGCACCACCAGCGTCAATGGGGCAGCCTGCTGCAGAGTGCAGGGGCTCAATGATAGCCAATGGAGCCTTCAGTCAGGGGCTGCTTTCCAGGAGTCCACTCGGCTGTGGGAGCAAAGCTCCTAGGGTTGGGATCAGCACTGCAGGAGCTAACAATCAGCACAGGAGCTGCACCGCCATCGGTTCAGTGAGCCAGGGAGAGGTCGGGCACCCTGTGGATTTCAATGGAGATCTCCAGTTTGGTAAAGCTGCTGCAGGCTCGGTCAGGGAGGCTTCCGGAAGGCGAACACAAACTGGAGAGGTAAGTTGGATTTTTGGGTGATGCCTGGACTCCGTTGGTTGGCCCAACCAAGGCTGTGGCCGTCGGGTGAAGGGGTGTCTTTTGGCATCGGGTGTTTTTACCAGCTCCGTTTGCAGGGACCCTTCAGGTTGAGGCTGCAGGCATCGTGTTGAAGCTCGAGGTAGGTTGAGGATCATCAGATGCCAGATCAGGATCGCTGGCGAGACCTCCTCGTTGAGTTAGGCCTCACGAACTCGAGCCCTGGGCATCGGGTGCAGAGTGGTGCAGAATCATGGAGCAGCCTGGATCCAGATTCTGTGGCTGGTGTCTTTGTTGAGCAAATCCAGTGCTCACAGGAAACAGAGGGGCTTATTTACAAGCCCATTGCGCCGCCTGTACGTCACTTTTTCCCATATTGAAAGTGGCACACCTGCGGTGCAAGAGGCTTGTAAATTAGCCTCAGAGTCTTTCAGATGGGTACAGGGCAGGTCCTCCGGGCTCTGGGGGGCTGCTGGACACCCCGGAGTGTCTGCTGTTGGCAGGTTGCAATTGGGACAGGCCGGTGGAGATGGGGCCAAAGCAGTTGGTGTCCTCTTCTTCCTAGGTCAGCAAGGCTCTTTGGTCCTTCTTCTTTCATCCTCGAATCTGAGGAGGGAAGGTTCAGGATTGCCCCTAAATACTAAATGTAGGGGCGTTTATGGGGTGTGCCGGTCGGGACCAAGGGGTCCCTTCCTTGGGGTGGGTACACCCCATATTATGCCACCCTCCAGTGGGAGGCGGCATGAGCCTCTCCCTAATTGGCTGGGTCCCCTCATCTTCAAGATGGAGGGGACTGAGATGTGTGCTTCACCTCGCCTCTCCCACTTGAGGGGTGGGGTTGGCAAAGGTGGGCACACCTCTCCCACTAACCTGGTTTCCCCACAGATTCTCCCATCCAAAGTGAGGGCCAGAACCGGTGGGAGCATTTAGCTGGGGGCAGCAAAAAGCAGGGACCACTTACAAAGGTGGTAGGCCTTTGAAGTTCCCCTTCGTGGATCAAGCCTATCCTGGGGTAGAAGGCACAACACCTCTGACAAGGATGGTCTTTGTTTCTGGACCCAGAGAGCGGAGGTCCTCTTCTCAGAGGTCCAGAAACTAGTCTGGTGTTGGCAAATGGCGGGCAGTTATTCAGGAACCTCACCAGGGCAGGTCATTTTTCAGGGGGCATCTCTAAGGTGCCCTCTGAGTGCAGTTTACATGAAATCCCACACTGGCATCAGTGTGGGTTTAATGTGCCACCAAACTTCCCAGGTTTTAGTAATGCCATTATGGAGCTGTGGAGTTTGTCATGACCAAATTTCAGACCATATACTCTTTATGGCTTTACTACACTTAAAATGTCTAAGAATGGACTTAGACACTGTAGTGGTACAGGGCTCATGCCACTGTAGCGTCACCTGAGAGCTAGTGCACCCTGCTAGAGGGGTGACGTACCTAGGCCCCAGGCAGTGGGTTGCAGGCATGGCACACAGGGATGTGTGCCATGTCAACTCTTCACTTTTCTCTGCACTAAAATACGCAGCATGCAATGGTATTATGCAATGGCAGTACTTGGGTGTTAAGGTACAGGGCCTCTAAGGGTGGCACAATAGGTGCTGCAGCCCTTAGAGGCCTTCCCTGGTCACTGTGCCCTTGGTACCCATGGTACCTTTTACAAGGGGCTTACCTGTAGCCAGAGATGTGCCAGTTGTGAGTAGAAAGGTGCAATTTTGGGAAAGAACACAGGCACTGGGACCTGATTGGCAGGGACTAAGGGAACATCAAGTCAAGTTGCATCAGATGTCAGGCAAAAAGTGGGGGGTAACCATGCACAAATGAGCTGTTTCCTACAAATGGCCTATTCCCCAAAAAGCAAAAGAAGTACAACAACTGTGTGGATTTGTTAATTTCTACCAATTAATCATACAAGTCTTTTTCTCCATCATTTCACCCATTATAAAACTTAATAAAAAAGGCTCATCTTTCTGCTGGAAAGTTAAGCAAGATAAGGCATTTCAGAAATTAAAAAGAGTTTTCACTTCAGCACTCGCTTTGAAATGTGCTGTCTTAGTCAAAACCAATGCATTCTCTTATTCAATTGGAACTGTACTTACTCAATGTGACACTAAGACCCAAGCCCTGTATCTGGTGTCCTCTTTTTTATGTACCCTCTCTGAAGCAGAATGAAACTACACAATCAACAATAGAGAACCCTTGGCAATAAGGGAATCTTTCGCACAATGGAAACATTACCTGTAAGGTGCCCTTCATAAAATTACTGTATGGAGACCAGCCGCGGCCTGTCCATATGGGCTGAGGGGCAATGCCCCTTCACCTTTTTTACCATCAAGAAGAATATCTGTCAGGCTGAACAAAGTTCAGCCTGACAGACACTGTTTATTTTCAGGTCAGGCAGCCTGGCTGCTGAGCAGAACTTTGCTGGGCCGAGGATGTCACAGCTCCTGTGGGCGTGACCTCCTCAGCTCAGCAAAGGTCCTCGAGGCCCTCACCCTCATGATGAGGGGAAGTGTCACTGATTGCCTTGGACCTGGGCTCTTCAGAATTAAGCCCTGAAGTGCCCAGGGACGAGTGTCAATCAGTGATTCCTTGTCACAGAGTGGGGTGGGGTCAGCAACTCTCTCTGACCCCATCCTACTCTGTGACGAGTAGGGACTGCTGCCTCCCTTCCATGGCTTAGGTCAGCCAATGCGAGAAGACAGCAGGCCCAACTCTCCTGGGACCTCCGAGGCAGAGCTGTGGGTAATGAATGTTTGGTGCATGCGTGTATGTATGAATTTTTGGTAGTGAGTGTTGAAAATAGATGTCGGTGCACACATTTGTGAATGCATAGGTGTGAGTGAGTGTGTATGTGTGCATTTGTGTCCCGTCCAGCCCCTCCCTCCTAATGGAGACACTGTAAAAACGTAATAATCTCATCTCTATGACGTGTGCCAATGCCAGACATGCTTGATGGACTCCCTTGTTCTAGCAATTTTACTAATTAGTCACCTACAGGCTTGGAAATAGGCATGGAAAAGCAGATGTACTCTCATGTCAGACAGTAAAGGTTGACACATTTACCGAAACACCTTGTGTTCTAGCAGTTATAAGCAAGAGCACATACTGTGTAAAGAAAACAAAATACTGATGCTCAGTCCTGAACAGTGGATACAAAATGAATCAAATAAAAGATCTTATAAAACAAACTTATTGTCCACAGCAGCAGCACTGAGCCTACCAGGGGAATAGATGATGATGGGGCATTTCATCCTCCTTTAAAAACTTCTAGTAGCCATTGAACTTCTTGGGATATTTTTGGTCCATGCTTTTAGGTTATGTGGTGCATTGAAGATCGTAATTCCTGACAAAGGAATGCAGAACATGGCTCTTTTTTTGAAAATAACTAAAGTAAAGTGAAGGGACACAACATTTAGCATTCAACAGCTACCACCCGCAAACTGACGGACCACTAGAGTGAATGAAAAAAAGTCGATAGAGCAATATTTGAGGTGATCATTAAAATTCTTGGGACCAATAGATTCTGTTTGCAGAATGTGTATATAAGAACTCCTTGTCTTTGTTACCCTGTATATCTCCTTTATATTGTTCCTCTGGATTTCATCCACAAATGCGCTCAGCTTTCTACGTTTCTCTGTTACAGATGCATTCCAAAGGGTTTGTATCGTCCATAATGGAAGCTTGCCAACACCTGTTACAAATTATAGCACAACATAAACACGTTACACATCGTCATAGGAGCAAAGGACCTGTCTACAAAGATGGAAATAGAGTATGGCTGTCGGCTAAACATCTGACAATCCCATGGCCGCAACTTAAATTTACACCTCGTTTGTGGGTCCTTTTCCTAAATTAGTTGGCCATTTCAACTGTTTATTTGGCTCTCCCATCTCACTGGCACATTAAGCCTATGTTTCAGGTGCCTTGGTTAAGTTTGCAATGGCTGACACAGGGAATACCCCACCTCTAGTCTTGACAGATATTTCTCTCGAATATGAGGAAGAGACCATCATTGATTTATTGATGTATACAGGTCAGCTACAGTATCTGATTGTCTAAAAGGGGTAAGACATATACAAAATATCTTGGAAGCCTGCACATTTTTTCCAGGTCACTTAATTGTAAAGAAGTTCTAAAGTTGGTTACCCTCAAAACCGAACCTAACTCTTATTTCTAGGGAGTATGAACTCTTCAGAGGGGGGAGCTGTCGTATTAAGTTCCATCAAGACATGATATCAGGAGTAGGTGCTTCTGTTTGGTGACAGTGGACAATGGAAACTGTGAATACCTAACACTAGACTGTAAACCTGATGGTGGCTTTTAGGGTTTACTAATTTCCTGGTTTCAAGACATTTCCAGAACAAATGGGGTAGAGACATTTTTTAAGGAACTAATAAACATGAAGATGATGACTGATAATGTGCTGTTAATTGCTGTGGCTATTCATGTCATACTAGTTTGAACATGTAATTGTATCCACTATGTTTGTTGTTTTTTCCCTTTTGGTTTGTCTGGGTCTCTAGCTTTCTCTTCCCTACTGTTGCCTGAGTGGTTGCCTGTGATACCCAGGGGTATCCTGTCTATCCTGCTCGCTCCCTCAGTTCCCATCCAGTGTGATTTGCAGTGACGTCTGGGGACCCTCTCCTGGTATCCTCGTCTGAAGAGGGTTTGCTACAGCACCATCTACCACTGAAACCGGTAATCCAGAGTGTTGATTGTACTGCTGCTATATTGTACCAACAGTACCTCATACTCACCTGTAGCTTCTTGCTTTAATACAGCTTTTGCAGCAAATCTCCAAAGTCCTGCCAGTGAGGCCTTCTGTACTGCTCCTAACGCATGTATAAAAAAGACTTAAAGTAAATCCCAGTTCATGATTTCTCTCTCTCTCTCCCTCCATCTTACACCCACAGATCATTACTGCAAGCGAGTAGTCCTTCACTGATCAGTCATACAGTTGTTCAGGGACAGTGAGGGATTTCAGCAGGGCTGTGCACCAGAAACCTAACAGAGACTTCCTCTGGCTCTAACCCTTAAGTGTGGCTCCAGCTCTTGGTTGAAATTCAGTGTGAAAGCCGTACCTTGGCTGGAACCATTTTATTGCCTTTGAGACTTCTGAACAGGAGGCAGGTGCTTTTCTTTAGGCCCTGGCTCTTTAGACTTAAGACCAATTGATCCCTGCATCCCTTCATTGTACTTTCCACTGTTGAGGCGCCAATTCTCACCAGCACCAAAGTTCCATTTCCAGCACCTGCTTCACAGTCCTTTCTTGTTTAGCTACTAGAAGGTCAGGATATAATAAGATTGGTTAGTCAGTTATTTAGTTAATGTCCTTATTCTACAGTTTTTGCTTTGGAAGATAGCATTTGAGACTAACATGCCAGCTGCAGACTTCTACCTAGTGTTACAGCGCTAGAAACTTGTTCAAGACTTACCTGGATCTGGACACTCAGTTTTTGTCTCAATGTATGAAATAATGCTTACAAGCAAAGGGATTTTGAGAACCTTCCACCATGATTGTATAGTAGAATAGGTGAATGTTTAAGTATAATGTTTTATTAACATTATTTCATGAGTAGTTTTAACTGAACAGTGTAATTCACAGCACAATTGAAAAAGCATAGATAACTAGTGCTGTACACTGTGCCTTACAGACGGGACAGGGCAAGCCTCCAGCAGGTTTATAATAATATAGCGAATGCCATGCTTAGTTGTGTACAAGTGGGCTGATCCTTGAGTTGAGCTGCACAAGAGGCGTATTCTCTCTCTGCCTCCCTCGCCATCGCTCACAAGTGTGGATGTCCCTGTGATACTTAGTGGAGGTAGTCACAATTGAGGAGGCCCATAGGGGCCTCCAACCAGTAGCTCATGAGCTCTGTAGCTCTCCAGCTACTTCTGAGTAGCTCACCTCTGTGCAGCCCAGCTTATTAAATTAGAAAGATTTTTCTTGGTTGAATCATTATACATAATGAAAACATTTAATTATACAGCACTAATATTAATAGTAGCTGTCAATGTGTTTCATTGAACATAAGTAGCTCTCAGTACAGAAAAGGTTGGAGACCCCTGGCCGAGTAATGGACCCACATTGCTCCTGTAGGCAGCACCGCTAAGTTAGTGTATGTCATCTCCTTACAAGCACCATCTCACTGCCACAAAAGCACACCCCAGTTGACATGTCCTAGCACAGGTAAATCACAACTGGTACAATTGACCAGCCTGGTAAGAGAGCATGAGAGAGAACTAGCTCTGGTGCAAGAGCATCAACCCTTGCAGTTGCCCACCAGAGAGCATAAGACCACACGCCCTGACACAAGCGCCTCAACCTTCAGGATATAGCTCAAAAAAGCATCATTCCCAGCACAAAACCCTGGATCCCTGGAACAATAACATTGACCTTATATAAGAGCACCAGCCTAACAAAACAGCATCTGCCCTCATACGTGAGCAGCCAACAGGTCACACTGCGCAGCATTCCTGGCACATTCATCAGTCCTTTAACACAATGAGCATCCCACCAGGGATGGTGATCTCCTCTGAAATACTGAGCGTGCTGGCCTATTGGACAACGCCACTTCAATAAAGGCAGCTCTCTGGCACGATGAGCATTTCACCTGGTGCAATTAGCATTTTAGCACATTGAGCAGCATCACTGGCACACTGAGCACCCTTGGCATATACTAGCATCACTACTGGAGCATTACATTGTGCAGCCTTTGCCCATGCACAGAGGACCAGTTGTAAACGTTTTATTTTCGTATTTATTATTCATATTTTATTCATATTTTTCTTTAGCACAGACTCTTCCCTGGAGGACCTCAACATGCTTTACATAATGGTTCATTTCCCCGGTGCTCTCATCGCTGCACCCACTTGAATGACATCATATTTATCAAAATGATGCATTCCTTGTGCTTGGCCCTTACATATTATAGAAACACCCTGGTCTATGTCAGGATCATTTAAGGTAGGGATGCTCAGTGCCATGACACTAATAGCAGCAACTTGGAGATTTTGTGCAACATCATGATGCATATGAGCAGCACCCTGGCATATGATGACAGCACGGTGTCACGTGTCATTCTATGGCCATGAACTTTGAAAGACTTTTCACCTACATCAATGTGATGGGCATTAGAACCCCTGGCATTTATTTAAAACGTGTTCTCATTCTCCTGCTATTAGATTTGTGGTGGGTATTGTCTGTACATGTATCTTAACACTGACTGAAGGTCAATACACAAAGCACCCAAGACACCTCAAATTGGTATCTAGATAGGAAGCGTGCCAATGTGGTCAGCAACAGCGGGAAAAAGTTCCCCTAAGTTTGGGGGAGATTCGATTTTTTTTAAACAGCAGCCCCTTTGATTGGCTTTAGCAGTTCACGTTTGGCCACCTCACAGGACAACTACTGGTCTCGTCTAGTCGAAAGGACGAGGAGGTTTGTACACCCAAGTAAAAAAAGAAGACATGTTGGCCTGGACTGGACTTCTCTCCTGACTGGGCGTCTGCTGGACTCACCTTCATAAATGACCTGATGAGAGAAAGGAAGATATACCTGACACAATGAGAATTGATTCGAAAGAGAGAGTGCAAGTCCTAGCTCAGGACAGCCGTGAGAAGAGGTCAATGAGCCAATAGGGCCAGACTGGCCGTAGCAGGCCATTGGACAACCCGCCAGTCAGCTAATAGCCAGGAGACCAGGTTTTACATGCCCTGGGCTGCTGCAGTCACTCTTTGTAGCCCCCAGTGTGGTTGGTGCTGTCTTTTTGGTGCAGTAGGGTGGGCAGGGTGGGCCAGGCCCACCCAAACATGAGCCTGGCCCACCCAAACAGGAGCCTTGGCCCTCGCAGTGAGGGCTTGAAGGCAGACGCGCAATGCCATGGGGCTAAAAGTGCTTCAATGTCGACCCCCCCCCTGTGTGTGGCCGGACTGAGACAGGTTCCCGGGCGCGCACACACAGACAGTTTTTGAGATTATTGCAGCCGCACCTGAGTACTTCACAGGTCTTTAAAAGATCATTTACATGTTAACAAGGCTTTGTTTATTTGTTCACCCTTTCATCTCCACCAGGGGCATGGCGAAAGGCAACAAATCCTTTCTTTGGCCGCGGTAACCTTTGCCTACTGTTCTGCTCCGTTGATATTTCTTTTTCTATGCAGCACAGGGGAAAGACGGTTGTATATTTTGATTCACCTTTCCCAACCCCTGCAGCTGCTTATCACATCAGCGTGCGACACTAAGTTTGACTAATGGAGTAGGTAAGAGAATGTGTCACTATTTGTTTTTCTTTTTTTAAATCTGCACAGGCCCAGCAGGACATGTACTTCGTGTGTGCTTCATCTAAAAAGTTTTTATCATTATCATGGCCGATGCAGGACAACAATAAGACAATAAAAAATGCCCAGATAACGCTGGTGATTAATGATCCTGCTGGAGAGCAATCATTTCTCTGTTAGTAGTTAAGTGCAGATGAACTGTATTTTATGTGGAATCTCAGTGGGTTACTGTCATTGTGACAGAGATCCTTGTGTTCCTTGCAGATCAGAAGTTACAATCCTAACATAGGACAGTGACCAATGAACTGTCATCAAAGAGCTGCATGCAAACCTGAATGGCATAGTTAGAACTTCGCTTCTTTTGTTTTGTGATATAGTTAGAACTTCCCCTGTCTTTCATAATTCTAATGTTGCTAAAATGAGTATCTTTGGGCAGATATACTTTTTTTTATCAGTAAAGCCACCCCTAACCACTGGAGTACTCTTTAAATCCTGAGTTTGTGCTTCTCAAGACCAAACCCTCTTAAAATATACTGCCCACCAGTGTGCAAGACATGTGATTCATACACCTTGTAATCCTCATTGGCTTATGTGACATTCCCTGTAGGCTGATTTACATACTTGTATGATTCGTTGTCTCTGTATAATGTGTATGTGGTGTAAAGTACTGACACACACTACATTTATATGAGTAGCGCTACACAACAAGTGAAATGCATATGAGAGAGGGGCTACGTAAAGATGAGGGGCACTGTTGGAGGGTGGCAGTGAGGGAATCCAAGGAGGAGGTAGTGGGAGGGGCTATGAAGTGATGAGGGGCTCTGTTGGAGGGTGGCAGTGAGGGAATCCGAGGAGGAGGTAGTGGGAGTGGCTATCGAGCGATGAGGGGCACTGTTGGAGGGTGGCAGTGAGGGAATCCAAGGAGGAGGTAGCGGGAGGGGCTATGAAGTGATGAGAGGCACTGTTGGAGGGTGGCAGTGAGGGAATCCGAGGAAGAGGTCATGGGTTGGAGGGGAGAGGGGGGAGCTAGGGAGAGATGAGGGGCACTGCTGGAGGGTGGTAGTGAGGGATTCTGAGGAGAAGGTCATGAGGGGGAGGGGCTATATAGAAATGAGGGGCACTGGTGGAGGGTGGCAGTGAGGGAATCCGAGGAGGAGGTCATGAGGGGGAGGGGCTATGGGGAGATGAGGGTCACTTGTGGTAAATGGTAGTGAGGGAATCCAAGGAGGAGGTCAATAGAGGGGCCATGGAGGGATGAGGGGCACTGTTGGAAGGTGGTAGTAAAGGTATTTACGGAGAAAGAGGTTATTGGTGCGGCGCCAAAAAAGACTTTCGCATCAGCGCTAAAGCTGGGCCTGTCATAGCCTTTCTGTTTTTGTTTATTTATTTAGCAGTCGGGTCATAAGGGTTACTGTGGAACATACTTTTAAGTGTGTGCTAATTATATTTACTGCTATATACAATGTTTTAAGTTTGAAAGTGATTTTACTAATGTTTTTACCGGGAAAAATGAAAGTGGAGCCCGATGGTGCCTGATATGGGGGTGGGGCCCAAGGTCAGCTGTGAGATAAGGTGCACTGGAGAGGAGTAGTAGATAATCAAGCCTGCAAGGGAGTGCGTTGCAGAGTCTGGGGTCAGGTGGATGTAGTAATGAAGTGGGATCCTCCATGAAGGCTCGAACAGAGGGAGCCCAAGTAGTGTCACATGCCTGATACTCCCACCTCAGAAACCTCCTCTTCCCATCAAAGGAAAATTACATAGAAAAAACTGTTTTTGAGAGTGATAATATTTAGAAAGAGATTTGGAAAAGAGTGCGTTTTACTGGGCCTTGTAAGACTAAGAAGAGATAAAGGAGGGCCCTGAAGCAGGCCTGCCTAGACTTATATGCAACAAATCGAGCCCGCAGTGGCCCATCCAAATGCACCCTTGGCGCACCCAAATAAAAATTCCTGGAACCGGGCCTGTTGAGCACTGAGAGGGCACTGCTTTCTTTGAAAGCAGGAGGCCTCCAAATGGGGCTCACAGCTCTCCCTATCAGCTGCACTGTTAACCAAACGCAGGGCCCTCCCTCATACGTACACTGATTGGCAGCGCAGGGGCCCTTGACGGCGAAGCGCGGCCTTATTGAGCTGTGCTGGAACATCGGTGCCCGAAAGAGCGATGGATACGAAGCAAGGTGCGCACCTGGAGGCAGGCAATCACTGAAAGGTGACCAGCTATGCTCCCTCACTTACCCTCACTCAGCACAAACGCTGAGAAGACTGAAAACCCGGGATCTCTTAAGTGAAATGCAAAAACCAGTAGTTTCTAATTCATCATGGGCGTAGGAAGTGTGTGGGACGCGGGGGAATATATCCCCCCAGATTTTGGAGTGGGGGGTCATGGGGGACAAGGGTGGGGGAACGAGGGGACAAAATAATTTCCTCTCTCCCTTCTATTATTCGCAGGGCCATTAGCGAGCAAAAGCGCTACCTAATGGCCCTGCACTTGACTTGCCTGGAGTCAAAGAGGCCACTGGCCCTCTGACTTTTGTTATGTTGCAGTAAGGCTCAGCCGTTCTGGGAAGGGCAGAGAAGGGGAAAAAAACGCTGTCTCTTTTCCTTCATGGCAAGGACCGTGTCCACTACTCCTGCTCTGCCTCTGGCGGCTGCCCTCCTCTCTTTATTCCTCCATCTCTTTCTGTCTGTCTCGCTCCTGCTTACATGCTGATTTCAAGAGGCAGCTCTTAAGGTGCTCTCTCTTGCCTCTCCTTTTCTTTATTTGTTCCCCTGTGAAATGGATCCAAAAAAGGCGGAACACTTTGGCTGGAAATGTCCTCAATTTCTGACCGTTTTCTATTCAAAAGAAAAACCTCGGGACGGAGAGAAAAAATAATTAAATACCTAAATAAAGCAATACAGAGTGGTCAGCAGACAGGCCAGATTGTTATTTACACCCACACACATCAGCGCCACTTTACTGAGTTTGCCAGTGAAAGCGCTACTTTCTTTTTATCTTCTTTTTTTGAACTACATTGTTTTCCCAGGGTGGGGAAGTGCACCATTCCTAAAGGGACTGCAATACCTGGTTGATGGGTAGAGTGGAAACGTTTAATATGATCGTTTTCAACTGTTTTAATTATTTTAGCTTATACAGTGCGGCTCTGTGTTGGGGATGTGGTCTTTTTTAAACCAAACTGCTTACATTTTGAAAGGATATAAGCAATGGACATTGAAACGGGTCCCTTCCTGGTCCTGTAGCCATGTCCTGAACTTTTTAGGCAAATTCACTTACTGATTTCTGAATAATGAGTTTAAAACCGTGAAGTAACCATGTTGTTACTGATTACAGTTCACATGCTTTGCTTATTCTTGCATTCCCTATGAGTGTTTGCTTTTTCCAGGGTATTTTTTTTTTCGGGCATCATTTTACTGTTGTCTAGTGCATAATTTGAATTTAGTCGCAGCACAATTGAGTTGTAGCTGAAGGCTTTGCGAGTTTCTCTCAGTGGGGCAGTATGGTGTTCAGTGTGGGGAAGGATGTGGCACTCTGGCCAGAGCTGCTGAATTTGGAACTGGAGAACCATGTTCAGCTTTCATGACCAGTCCACCAGACCACACTCCTGACAGCTTATTCCGATGCTACACGTTAGAAGGCCCGATAGACCTTAGAAGCCCAGGTGTCTTAGCACCCGCAGGTGGACCCTAACGGTGGCAAGTGTGACTTAACCTTGAAGGCCTGTCCACCACAATCCATACTGCAGTTCACTTCCAGTCTTATGGGCAGGAATACGAAGAAGCACACCCTAGATCGACAGTGAATCTGTCACTGAGGTCACAAGACCCTTGAGGCCAGTCCACCTCACCCATTGGTACCGCCATTGGCCTTTTTCCAGCACTAGTCGTGCAACTTGCCAGGGGCTGGCAATGTAGGATTTGCATGCACACCAAACTTAGGGGGTGATTATAATGGCGGTGGGACCGCCACGTCGCCCCGTCGGTAGCGGTCCCACCGCCATTGGTGACTGCATCACAGCCCGCCATATTACAATGGCGGGTGGTTCCCTGGCGGTCGGAAAGACCAACCGCCACGCACCCGACAGGCTAATTGAGCCCGCCGGTGCGGCGGAGGGGCTCGTGGTTCCTACAATGCTGGTGGTGCCTACCAGGCACCGCAGTAGGGATTACGATGTCCCTTACCCGCCAGCCGATCCATGGAAAAGCTAGCAAAAGGGACATTGGGGGCCCGTAGCAGGCCCCTTTACCTCTGCCCCCAGACATGGGACCTGGGGAGCATCTATGATGCCTCCCTACATATCACTGTACCATGTGGCAGGCACCGCATTGTGCCTGCCACGTAGTGCAGTGATATATGTAACATGTCCCTTTTTAACATTGCGGCGGATGATGCAGCCAGCAGCACCTGCTGCAGTGTAAAAGATAGGCACTGCGAACGCCGTAGTGGCGGTCGCATTGTAATGCCTATCGTGGGGCCGCCACCTTGAAGGCCAGCGGTCCCATTCCCCGATTCGATGGCGGACGTACTGAAGTCCGCCTGCCATCATAATCAGCCCCTAAGTTTGCAAACTTCTTGGTCTCTACTTCATGCACAAACACTTTTAACATGTGCAGCCTACTTTCGGGCCACTGGAGTTATGCAGCAATGGAGGCCAAAATTATGTTGCAGTGTTGACTAAATTATGCAACAATAAAAAGGCTGCAGCGTAATGCGGTACATTTTATGATACTTTATTATTTTGACATATTTATACATATTAACAGCCTCTGCAAAGCTTTCGCCTCATTAGTACCTGTGTAACATACAAATGCAGCAGTGGGAAAGGTGACCAGTAAACCTTTGCAAAGGTAACCATTATAATAAATGGGGTAACCCAGTACAGTGTCAAAAGACCTGGGTATCGATCAGTAAAGAAAACAATTGGTCCCAGACACTCCTAATTACACTCAAATGAATACCTGTAGGAGAGTGTGGTATGCAATCAATTCATAAAACCGAAAATATATAATGTAAAGGCACATTCAACAGGGAAAATCTCATAGAAAAAGAGGCCAACCAAAGTCAATTAAATTGCAAACATCAATTTATTTCCCGCTGAGTCATATTCATAAAATGAAAAACATACACAAAGGCATAGTATGCAGCATGTGATATTAGTGCGGTTATTTCCAAGGAAGGAGAAATAAGTGAAAGTAGGTGCTCATGTGTGGGGTAGAGAAGGAAGGTGAAGATCATCAAATGGCATTTAAAAAGAACAGTTCATGGAGTTCCTCTACTGTGGTTAGACGCCCTTTCAATGTTTTTCGCCTTGCTTTTTGTTTTTCTTTACTTTTGTTGATATTTATGTAAAAAGGGTATATCCTGACGTCCCTTTTGTGCAGTCTGATCTTCTGTAATTTAGCGGAGCCCCTGTGGGCCAGTCAATGTTTTTTGACCTGCTCGATCATTTCTGAATACTAGCGGCCGGCCCAGGAGGTTGTAGGCCCGTGCTTGTACCCTTTTTCTCTGCACAATAAAAACTTAAAAAAAAAAAAACAAAAAAAAAAAAAAAGAACAGTTCAAAACACTAAAGCAGAAGGGATCCGGCTTTAATTCCTGACAAGGCCGGTACCCCTACCGTACTGGGCCTACCCATAAGCTATATCGCAATATTAATTTTTGGTAAATGTTTCTCAATTGGAGGCACAGTGACACTTCATCTGTGGTTGGAGTAGGAGGGGAGTAGCTGTTGGGTGTAGGCTCACTGGGGAAATGTCAAAGTTTTGACCTTGACGCAAAAGGGTAAGTAGACTCCTCTGCTGCCGGTCTTCCTCCGACAAAGGAAAGGGAACCCAAACACGGCCGTGGTGAAATTAAATTCCAGACTGTACTCAGTCAAAATATCCTGAAATGACATCAGGGTGGGGGAGAAATTACCGTGAGGTACCGTTGAAATGGAGCGGCGTGAGACTTTCTAATCATATGCTGCCATTGGTCCCGGTGAGATGTTCAATTCTTAATTCAGAACAAGTAGGAGACGTACCGCATCCATCGGTGTCTTTGAAGGTACAACCTTGACTTTGGTTGGCCTCTTATCTATGAGATTTTCCCTGTTGAATGTGCCTTTACATTATATATTTTCAGTTGTATGAATTGATTGCATACTACACTCTCCTAAAGGTATACATTTGAGTGTAATTAGGAGTGTCTGGGACCAATTGTTTTATTTACTAACCTTTGCAAAGGGCCCTACACTTCACAGCAACATAAGTCACATTTCTTTTAGTAATTTGTGATCCGTGTGAGCTACAAAATTGTTTTGGGGGAAATCGTTGAGGTATTATGTGGCAAATATGATACAGCCATAGTTAAGTGGAAAACATGTTTCCACTTAACTTAATTTTACCCCAACATTGTAGTTGATCAATTTGTAAGTTCCCCAAACCCAAAAGTCGAGTTTGGGCACAATTTGCATTTTAAAAGCAGTCCTACAACACAGGGCTACTTTTAAACTGATCTCAGGCTTCAGCAGTGCACAAGCGCAGAAAGGGCTGCTGGCCCTTAAACTGCCATGCCCTATTATATTCTAGGGACTGAAAGGTAGTTCTAATCCCCCTGCCCAATTATGTACTAGGGCCTTATAGGAGAGGTCATGCCAATCATATGGGTACCCTAACCCATAGTGCACCCTAGTGTATGTAGGTGTTTTCACTGTAATTTTTAAGTGTCTCTTTCAGAATAACACTGGCTGTTTAGGCAGAGGCCAGGGTCAGTCAGTCAGGTACCACCAGTACCAGTCAGCAAAAAGTTGGGGAGTGCCCAGGGCACAAGGTGGCTTTGCAACACTAGAGAAACACAAACTCAGAATTTAAAACATAACACCATGGTTGGGGGGTTCTCTTAAATAATCAAAATTGATTTCTATCCTAATGAACCCATTTTCCAACATTAGGATAGGGAAAGACTGGGGAAAAATCATAACGTTATAATCAATACCTTGAAGTTTTCATGCAACTCTTTGATGACAGTTAATAGCTCACTGTTCAATGTTAGGATTTTAACTTATAAACTGCAAATACCAAAAGAATCTCTCGGACAAAAGCAGTAACTCACTGACCTATTTACATGATATGCATTTTGTGATCTGCGTGGTACACGTTCTTTGCAGCAGGCATATTACCCCACTGTGGCTACCTTACCATAAGTTAAAACTTCCGCTAGACAAACCATCGATCTATCTCAATAAAGAACATTAATCACCGAAGTTATCTTCACATTTTTATTGTTGCCTGAAAATTGCTGGAGACCAGGAATGCAGCAGCAGGTACTTTTCAAACCATAATGCACTTACAAACACGACGCCCCCACCCTAAGACAGCGGCCTTTGTTTGCTTTGTGCATGAAGATGCAAGATTCATATACATGTTTTTTTTAAACATTTGGTCTCATTACTATATGAATGTAAATAACAATAAAGCATTCATGTAAACTGTGACTACATGCCTGCTTTTCTCAATATTTCACTTCAAAAGTATGCAATTGTATTTGTTTAACGGGCTGTGATTTGTATAGGGTCACTGGAAAGTCCACAAGGTAATCCCTGACCCCCCAGAATTTTAGTGTCTCCTACGCCCCTGGGCAGAGTGCTGTAAATTAGAAACTAGTATGAGTTTGATGTGTCGAAATGCAGAGGGGAGAAGCCTTCCTTGAAACAGTTACAGTTTTGATAGCTCTGTGGACTAACATGCCAGCTGCTGAGATCTTTAAAGCCTGTCGATCACAGATTATGATCTCAGAAAGACAACAAAATGGTTTAATGTATTCACTACAGAGATCTCTGTAGTTGTAGACCCCAAGTTCTGGTTATTATCATTAGATGGCCTGATGCATCAAAGTATTCCCCCGTTATGAGTCTAAGGAGAAATGTTTCGATACACAAGGGCCAAACATCCCTGGGTAAATGCACCTGTTGCTGCCAATCATGAGTTATTTGCTGGCAGAGGGTTCAATCCTCAACAGGGCTAACTCAGTCTTTCTCCTGTCCTAGGCAGACTACCTCATTGAATGAAAAACCATAAGCTATCCCACTGTTCACAGTTTTTCCTGGCTCTAGCTCGTTTACACTCTTTCAAGCGCCTTGTGAATGGGGTCAGACCAGTATCTGTGCCTCATGTATATTAGTGAGTTGAAGTAATAGTGGTTCCCTTCAAACTGGGTTGCTATGGCACTATCCTTTTATCTGAATGAGCGAACTTTATTAGATTACCCCCGTTGGCGAGACGCCCTGACCTGTGCGAGCTGAAGTCTATCGCGCTTGGGTCTGGCCACCTGGAATTTTGCAGTTGAAATCTCAAGTTGTGGGTTAGATCCCCTGCTCTGAGGTTTACCACCAGTGCGGCAGAGCTAATCAAAGCTACCGCAAGGCACCCACGCAGTGAGAAGAATCCTCATCCACACTCCCAGCAGACACATGGCAGTACCAGCTCATACCTTGCTGTGTTCCACGTTTGGTCAAGGATAGAGCTTTTCAAGACCCATGCCCTACACTTCATGTTGTGCATCAGTTGTTTTTGTAAAGTAATTTTGTAGGAGTCCATGAGCCTCCACTGTAATTTGCGAAACTACGACAGTGCGGCATATCAAGATTTGGTAACAGCGATAGAACATAAGAAATACATCAACCATTGTACCTGAAGGTCTACCTCTCCACCTATCTCCTAACGCCCGGTTATTCTATGGTGCTCCATGACAGCAACTCAGCCTCATTCAGGCACACAAACCAGCCTCCCCCAGACCCTCACTGCTGTCTGAACACCCTAGAGAAGGATGAGTGATGGGTAACAGAGATGCTTCTTCATGGTGGAGAGAGGCTTCTTTGCACAGCAGAAAGGTATGGGGTGTCTCTGTATGACAGTGAGGCGGGTATGTGCTCAGCATGTGGGATGTCTGCCCCTGCAGATGTCTCTGCATGGCAGCAAGGGGAGTCTATGCTCTGCATGTGGGATGTCTACCCCTGCAGATGTCTGCATGACAGCGAGGCGGGTAAATGCTCTGCATGTGGGGTGTCTGCCCCTGCAGAAATCTCTGCATGACAGAGAGGCGGGTATATGCTCTGCATGTGGGATGTCTGCCCCTGCAGATGTCTCTGCATGACAGCGAGGCGGGTAAATGCTCTGCATGTGGGGTGTCTGCCCCTGCAGATGTCTCTGCATGACAGAGAGGTGGGTATATTCTCTCCATGTGGGATGTCTGCCCCTGCAGATGTCTCTGCATGACAGCGAGGCGGGTATATGCTCTCCATGTAGGATGTCTGCCCCTGCAGAAGTCTCTGCATGACAGAGAGGTGGGTATATGCTCTCCATGTGGGATGTCTGCCCCTGCAGAAGTCTCTGCATGACAGCGAGGCGGGTATATGCTCTGCATGTGGGATGTCTGCCCCTGCAGACTGAGGTAACTGCACAGTTTGTGCTCTGGAAACAGGGGCCTTTTTGTGCAGAGCAGAGGGAGATGTCTGTGTGTGGCAGAAAGAAGTTTTCTGCACTGGGTAGATGTAACTGCCTGGGAACGACAGAAAGACATTTTTAAAAGGCAGAGCCAGGAGCATAGAGGGGTTTCCATAGAGGACAGAAAGGTGTGGCTGTGGAGAACAAAATAAGCTGCCTGGAAACGACAGAAAGACCTATATTTAAAAGGCAGGGCCTAATGTTTGTGGGGAGCACAACGGGGTGTCTGTAGAGGAGAGAATGGTGTGCTTGTGGCTAACCAAGCAAGCTGCCTGGACTCTGCATAGAGGAGAATCTGTGGATGGCAGAAATGGCTGTCTGTGGGCCCTGCACCACAGAGACTCTGTCTGTGGAGGACCGAAGTAGCTGTCTGTGGGCCCTACACCGCAGAGACTCTCTCTGTGGAGGGCATAAATGGTTTTCTGTGTCTGTGGGCCCTGCACGGCAGAAACTCTGTGGAGGGCAGAAATAGCTGTCTGTGGGCCCTGCACCGCAGAGACTCTCTCTATGGAGGGCAGAAATGGTAATCTGTGGGCCCTGCACCGCAGAGACTCTGTGGAGGGCAGTGAAAGGTGCCTGTGAACCTGCCCAGCATATAGGTGTCTGCTCCACACAGTGATATGTGTTAGCACCACATGTCTCTACAACGCGCGAAGGCACCTGGGCTGAGGAGGCACAGTTCACTGAGCAAGTTTACCACTGTCTCCTGGCTGCACCCCCTCCTCCCCCCGCTACTGTATTTCCAGTTCTGAGCACTCTTGAGGACTGAGCACTGTGCACGCTTATGGTAGTTCACTTCGCTGCAGGTCTGTCCTGAGAGGAGACTGTTGTGATATCTGCCCTTTGTGGGACATTGATGCCTGTCCTTTGACGGATTGGTTCGTAGTTTCACCCTGTGAATAAGGTGGCAGTGGTGTTGCCTGCATCATGAGTGAGGCAGCGGTGCCTACCCTGCAAGGTTCCTGATCTGGGGTCCACGAAGCAGTGTTTGCTTCCTGCCCTTTGTGCGGCCATGAGTGCCTGCTCTGTGAGAGAGGAGGCAGGACTGCTGCCTGTTCTGTGACTGAGGAGCAGTCATTTCTACCCTGTGAGAAAGCAGTTGGGCAACGTTCCTTGAAAGGGTACTGTGGGTGCTGCCTCCCCTGTAAGGACTCTTTGTTCCCTATCACCCTGCAAGGAGGGAATAATGCATGTGCCTGTGAAGGAAAGCCGTGCTGCCTGCCTTGTTACTAATTGGGAAGTGTTGTTGCCTGTCATGTCAAAGGGCACAAGTGCCTTGTAACAGAGTATTGCTATCTGGTCTGTTTTATACACTTTATTGTGTTTTTTTCAGAAGACAAAGAAGAAACAAGTGAGACATGTCAACATACATCTGTGTCTCTACTTCCACTGTAACCTGTTGCACCTTCCAGCCCACTCAGGTAACCCTCACCAGCAATGAACCACCAATTATCCAGTCCTGGCTGTAATGACCTCAGCATTGCCCTTGCGGTGCTGGGTTGACCCAGAAGCTGCACCCTGTAACACCCTCTGGCTAGGCGTGGCAAGAGGCTATATAATAAAGGGGTGAAGACGGCAAGGGTCTTCCGCCTATACCCTTACTAGTAGTGTGTATGTGCCTTCACTAGCGCCCAGCCAATATCATACTCCTGCTGCGGCCTTCTCCGCAAGGCACGTTACACTGGCAACGAGGGTGGGGACTCCGTACACCCCACCACTCACTGCAGGTTACAGTTGCCTGTTACATCAGTGCCGGCCGACACACAGCGCTGACCTCACTTGTGCCCTGAACGCCAGCGTGGGCTGCCCAGCTATGGAGCAGTTTTGGCTGAACCTTCGGCGCAGTCGTCGCTGCTGGGTGAGTTTTCCAGCAGCCTTCATGGGACCTGCTCGCGGAGGTAGCAGCGCTCTGCTGTGGCCCCTCCCTCCGCTACAACCACTCACGTTTGGCTGAGCACCTTCTCCGGCTATTCCCCTAGAGCTCCGAGTGTCGGCTGCTACTCCTTCAACCATGCAAACCGGCATCTCCCCGCACAAGAAGATATCTATAAGAAAAGAAAACAAGAAAAAATAACTGAAAGGGACATTTATCGGTCACCATCAGCTCAATGCACTAGAACTCGACTATCACCTCTAGAGTACCAGCAGCCAGGAGCCACTAGGTGGCGCACCCAACAAGCACAAGCTGATAGAACCACAGCCCTGTTGAAATTGTCATCAAGCATTGCCGCCACAAGGTCTCCATTCCAACCTGCTGGCAAGCCATTTCATATCCTCATCTGCGCCTGCACAATTTGGCAGCCATGGCCGATGATGCCGGTAACACTGTGCCCCAGAAAGCACCACCTCCCGCTCCTACTGCCACCCAGCACACCCAAGTCAGCGTGCTGCCTCCGTTAGGTGAACTTCCTGACCCTGCCACCGCCTCGCCCCACTGGAGGACCTCGATTGGGAGGCTGGACAACTATTTTGTTGCAACCAGGGAGACCCATGTCGCAGTGAAGAGTTCCCTCCTGCTCCACTATGCAGGGGAAGAAATCTGCAAACTTTTTGCGCACCTACCCAACATGGATGCAGCAAATGACTATGACATGGCGGTCAGAGCACTCAATAGGCATATTGACCCACGGCTTAATCTAGACTACGAGCATTTCAAACTCCGCCAAGAAAGCCAATGTGAAAGGGAGTCCATGTACACCTTCTATGCACGCTTGCGAGAACTAGTTAGCACGTGCACGGCGAATGACCAACCTAAGGAGGTGAGAGCGCAGATCATTCAAGTCAGTAGAAATAAAACACTGCGAGGCCTTATCCTACGGCAGCCTGAAATCACTCTGGACAACATCCTCATCATGGTGCGGTCCCACGACCTGTCCAACGCCAGGGCCACAGAAAAGGACATCACCATTACGCAACAACCGGAAAGGAATCCTCCAGTGAAGATTGAGTGCTATGACACAGTCCGCGCATATGGAAGAGGTAGTAGACCACGACAATCAGCCAATCCCCTGTCTGGGTCACGATGCGGATACTGCGGGAAAGAAGAAAACCCCATCAAAGAATGTCCAGCCCAGGGACGAACATGTTCCAAGTGTGGAACCCTAGACCACTTTGCCAAGGAACAGAGGTGCATGTGGGAGATGACCATCGTCGAAGTCGGTAAGGCAACTGTCCCTGGAAGATCCAGACCCCCAGGGTGCCCCTAAACTACTGCCTGTCACTGCCACCGCCTAGAATACTCTTCTCCTGATGATGAAGAGGAAGTGTTCCTTATCTGATTCATAAATGACCTCATACGAAGTAGGTGCCCATAACCTACCTGTATAGTTGAGGTCACGGGCTCCAGCATCAAAGCCCTGATCAACACTGCAGCTTTGGTGAACGTAATGGATATTCAGCAATATCGGCGCCTCCATCCACGCCTGCAGCTATCACCAACAAATACCAAGATCTTCACATATAGAAGCCATACATAGTTACCACTAATAGGAAAAATGACCGTCCAGTTGAGGGCAGAAGACCAGGAAATCACAACCACCTTCCTCGTTGTCGATAGAGAGGCCAACACCCTCATCGGAAGCCATTCTACAGAGGGCCTGGGTCTAGTCGTCTTCATTCCACCGTGAAAGTCTTTCGAACCGAAAATATACTAAGCCAGTTTCCTCACCTATTCACAGAACTCGGGTGTTTCAAGGCCCCTCCTATCAAACTGCATAACGACAAATCTATCAAACCAGTAGCTCTTCAACACTGACGAGTACTGTTCCACCTGAGGCCTGTGGTTGAACAAGAACTTCACAAACTTGAACAACAGGGAGTAATTGAAAGGGTCTATGGTCCAACCCCGTGGGTGTCAACCATGGTGATTGCTGAAAAGCCAAAACAATGAGGCAAAATACGGCTGTGTATAGATATGCGCCCCCCCAATCAAGCCATCAAGCGGAGAGGCAAATAACGCCCACAATGGACTACATAATAGCTGACCTCAATGGCTCATGGTCGTTCTCCAAACTTGACCTCAATGCCGGATATCACCAACTGATGCTGGCAAAAGAAAGCCAATGCATAACCACGTTTTCAATACATCTAGGACTCCGCCAGTATAAACTGCTAAATTTTAGGATCTCCTCGGCAGCGGAAGTTTTTCAGGATGCAATTCGAGAGACCCTGTCTGGCCTACAAGGGGTATTGAATGTAAGTGATGATATCCTAATTGATTACTGAAGCGGCTATCTGACCATGGCATTACCTTCCACAAAGACAAGTGCTCATTTTTCCAGACTTCGTTGAGTTCTTTGGCTATGTGTTCAACTAGGAAGGGGTAAATATAACAAGATTGGGGAGTGTAGAGGAAGGGCCTGTGTAGGCGTTGAGGTGGATACGTCCTCCACTTCAGAGTAAGTTAACAAACAAAAAGATCCACCTTTGAAAAGAAAGGTACTGAGGATGCTGAATAAATTGGGGTAGTTGTAGGTGAGTGTCCCAATATGGTTGGGCACACACAGTGTTGTTTAAATACCCCTCACACACCAAGAATGGCCCATGGTGTCATGCTTCATCATAGGGGTCTTCCCGCCCCGCTGCGGGACGGGGCATGCTACGACCTACGACTACGTGGGAGCACTAATGATAAAGTGCTATGTTTGATGCAAAGGGGAGGGTCTGATGTAGTTGTAAATATATGTGTTTGTAAAAAGCACCTGGCCCCTTAAGACAGAAAAAACTTTAATATGTCCCGGGAGGCTGGTACTGCTAAAAACAGGGGTGCGGAGTTTGCCTACGTAATGTGTGGTTACTCCTTGTGAGTCAATATGTTTCGATGCAAAGCATCTTCATCAGGACAGGAAAAGATCCCTCCTGACTAGAAAGCATGTGCTTAATAATATAAAGAAGTGAGAGATGTATTCAGTGGTGTGCCCTGACTGGAAACTCGAGTTTCCAGTCAGGGCACAATTGAGGTCCCATGACGATTCCACCCGTTCCAGGTTCATGAGGCATTAACCTCACATACATATAAATACGCATACATACGAGTAGGTATTGTATATACGTGCACCACTGAATACATCTCTCACTTCTTTATATTATTAAGCACATGCTTTCTAGTCGGGAGGGATCTTTTCCTGTCCTGATGAAGATGCTTTGCATCGAAACATGTTGACTCACAAGGAGTAACCACACATTACGTAGGCAAACTCCGCACCCTTATTTTAGCAGTACCAGCCTCCCGGGACATATTAAAGTTTTTTCTGTCTTAAGGGGCCAGGTGCTTTTTACAAACACATATATTTACAACTACATCAGACCCTCCCCTTTGCATCACACATAGCACTTTATCATTAGTGCTCCCACGTAGTCGTAGGTCGTAGCACGCCCCATCCCGCAGCGGGGCGGGAAGACCCCTATGATGAAGCATGACACCATGGGCCATTCTTGGTGTGTGAGGGGTATTTAAACAACACTGTGTGTGCCCAACCATATTGGGACACTCACCTACAACTACCCCAATTTATTCAGCATCCTCAGTACCTTTCAACTAGGAAGGGGTTCAGGTAGATCCTGGTAAGTCCCATGCCATTAAGTAGGTGCCGGCTCTAACCACGGTGTCTGAATTGCGCAGCTTCCTCGGAATGGCCACATACTGTTGCTGGTTCCTTCTGAACCTAGCAACTGTGTCTGAACCCCTGTGGGCCCTAACCAAGAGGGATACCCCCTGGAAGTGGGGCTGTAGAGAAGAAGATGCCTTCCATCAAAGGTGCTCTGCTCAGCAAGACAACCATGGCCTACTTCAACGCCAAGAGGAAAACACAACTGCACCTCAACGCCAGTCCCGTAGGCATGGTGCGGTGACCACCCAAGAAGTAGAACCAGGAAAGTGGGCACCCCTTGCATTTGCTAGCAAGGCCCTCACGCCAACAGAGGCCCGATACTCACAAGTAGAACTTGAAGCACTTGCGATTAAGTGAGCGTGCAGTCACTTCCACCTCTATATCAGCGGGTACCCATTCCGCGTAGTCACTGACCACCAGCCGCTTGTTCCCTTATTCCGAGGTATGACAGCACATCCTCTGCCAAGGATTGAACAATGGCAATCCAGCCACAACATTACCAGATGGAGGTAGTCTACAGGCAAGGCTCTTAGAACCCGGCCGACTTTCTGTCCCATAACCCACCAATCCTGGAAAAGGTGACCCTGAAAGAACCAACACCACAGAAAACTATGTAAGCATGGTGTCTCAGGGAGCCTGTCCCCATGTGCTTTGATTAAAGAAATCAGTGAAGCAACCAGAGCCAACCCAGTTATGAGGAAAGTCATGGACGCCCTCCAACAAGGCTCATGGCATAACTTCCTACGGGACTCCAACAATTGGTGTGGCCCAGGCAAGGATCACATTGGGAAGATTTGGAGGGTGTGTGATGACCTAAGTGCCACAGGAGATGGCCTGATACTGCGAGGGGGTCGCATCATAATCATGGAGAGCCTCCAGCTCTGCGTGACAACCCTAGCCCATGGGGGACATCAAGGAACGGTTTGGAAGAAGTCCAGAATGAGGGAGAAGTTCTGGTTCCCGGGATTAGAAGCCGCAGTAGATGACTTGGTGCGACAGTGTCCGTCATGCCAGATTACGAATACCCAAGAGGCCCCAGCACCAACCATCACTGAATAACCATGTATGATCCCAAGGTCCAAGATAAGCCCCGACTTTGGAAGTTTTCCAGACGGATAAATCACCACAGTGATAATTGACAGTTACTTGAAACGCCCTATAGTTGAAGTTATAGAGTCAACGGCGTTCTCCAATATCGCTCCGGTGCTAGAGAAGACCTTCGTGCTATTGGGGCTTCTCCAAGAGATAAAGCCAGACAACTGTCCACCTTTCCAAGGTGCAGACTTCAAAGATCTACTTACGACCCTCGACATAAAACATCGCCCCGTCACCCCACAGTGGCCGCAAGCCAATGGTGAGGCTGATCGCTTCATGTGTACTCTGAGCGAAGCACTCCGGATCGCAGTTGTGGAGGGCACCAATCCAGAACTCAGCCTGCACCACTTCCTGCGGGACTATCGAGGAACACCACACTGTACCATGCACTGATCCCCCTGGTCCCTGATGCTAACCGGACATCAGCGGGACACCATCTCTGTGCCCAGCCAGTGGGCGCCAATGCCGTATGGACCAGGCCCGACGCACCCAGACCAATGAACGTGTCAGCCTGAAATGGCATGCCAAATCCCGGCAGCTCCTACAAGGGGACCTCGTGTTAATAAAAGATCGATGCCCGGAATGGAAGTTCCGGACGCTTTTGAAGCTGGTACACGGACAGTCAGTCTCACACTCGAATGGCACCATGATTACTGCAATGAGGGGGCGAGAAGTAGTCACAAAAAATGTGTTGTGGTTCCGAAGAGTGGATCACCCCAGCCAAGAAGCCACCCCATCAGGGGACGAAGAAGCCATCTCGGACAACCTGAGTCTGCAGTCTGACTCTAGAGAAAGCCCAGTGGTTGTCCCCAAGCTGGGACACTGAATGCAAGAGAAAGTGCAGAGACAGACTGCCAGCATGAATCAACCGCTAGGGGCGAAAGCAGCCGCTCCCATGCCCGGTGTTATGATTTAAGGCCGAATCCTCAGCCAAGCCAAAGACTCAGAGACTTTGTCTGTCGAGCACTCGGATGATGGTTGACGCCAAGTTGGGGTGGGATGTAATGACCTCAGCACTGCTGGGTTGACCCACAAGCTGCACTCTGTAACATCCTCTGACGAGGCGCAGCCAGGGGTTATATAAGAAAGAGGCGAAGACTGCACGGGTCTTCCACCCATACCTTTACTAGTAGTGTGTATGTGTCTTCACTAGCGCCCAGCCAATATCATACTCCCGTTGCGGCCTTTCACGCGAGGCATGTTACACTGGCCACGCGTACACCCACTTTACCCCTCCAGCTGATATACAGTTTGTCATAGCCACAGTGCATCTCTTTCACAGGGTCGTAGAAAGGCACTGGTTTCAAGATGTTCTATTATTCGGGGTATCCATTAATTTGGTAAGCATCTCAGCCCTTTCAACAAGGTTATCAGTCAGGTGATCATTCCCTCTGTGCTTTTCAAGTGATGTTCATCCACAATTGCCCATCCAAGCAAATCTTAATTGCTGCCCGATCTCTTACTGATGGTCAGTACTTCCTGCCCTGCAAGAAGGTAGTGGTGCAGCTTGGCCCCTGAGAAGGAGCATTTTGTGTGTTATGTTGCTAACATAAGGAGTTGGTTCTGGTGCCTGTCCTGTGAGGAGGCAATCATGCAGCCTGCTTTGTGATGATGATATTGAACTGAGAGTACAAAGTGATTATATCTGTCATGTGAGGACAGAGAGCTGGGTGGGCACTCGGGGTGCCAACTGCGACGCAGCAGACTCTCCCAGAAATCAACCAGGATGGTTAGCTGGTTTTGTCTCAATTTGGCCTCACTGTGGGCAATGATGCTTGCTGCCTTAATTCTCCTGGCACATCTTTTACTCCTGACTTCTCACCCACACACTGAAAAATCGTGAGAATGGCCTTATTATGCAAGGACAGTTTGTATTCTGCTGCTTTTTATTGAGTAGGTAGTGTTTGTGGATGTACGGCGACAAAGAGGGGTAGGAAACAGGGAAAATAGAGACAAATGATGGAGGCATGAAAGAATACATGAAAATACGGCAGAGGAGCAAGGATGAAAGAGAAAGAGAAAGAAAAAGAGAAGGGGGGGGGGTCATAGAGATGATTACACAGAGAAGGAAATTACTGTTCCAGATGTATCAAGGTTTCAGAGACAGTCACTACTTAAGTCAGAACTGGACCAGTGGCTACTGGTGTCCTTAGTAACGGCAGTTGGTGGGGCTGCCACTCAGTCCTGACTGTGACTGGCTGCCACTGAGATACGTTTCGCTACACAATAATGCACCCAAAACACATGTAGAGAGACCGGATTCAAAATGTTGCGATCTGTTCCCTCGCTAAAAATAAAGTTCACTTGGACTCTAGACTCCTGCTGACTGGACCCTGCCTCCACCAGGAACTGGATTCTAGCTCATGAAGGATCCCGGATAACCCTTCTTCTATTTCTACTTCTTTTTCTGTTACTAGCCGTGTCTTTTTATAAAGTTGAGCACTGAAATTGAAGGTATTGAGTGTTATTCTAATTTGTCCAACGATATTTTGAGTTAATAAACACTTTCACATCCTGTAGAAAGGTTTGGCCACTCGCCCGCGCTATGTGAGAAAGTCACTTGCCTTAAAAGGAGCAACATGGTTTTCCAACTGAAGTGTGGGACACCAGTGACCAGTAACCTCTGACAGCCAAAGAATGGCAAGAAAAGGCCTAACTCCTATTCAAAACCCTGAGTAGCTGAGATCACATATCTTCAAGGGCTCTAAAAAATTAAATGGAAATTGCCCTCGGGGAATGGCTTGTATACATTTTCAGTTTATTTGCATTGTTCAGTGTCCTAGATAAACTTATTTAAAATGTGTTACCTTTTGTTTGCAGTAAGTCACAACCCCAGGCAAAATTTTGACTTATAAAACATTTCAGTGTACTCAGGATTCTCTTAGCACAACATTCTTATGTTTTTTCATTTATGCAGCGAATGTAAACACACTCATGGTTTGTCACAGCATCCTGCTGCCATTCAGGTAGTGTAATCCACTACTCTCCACACGCATTCCACTGCCTCAGCCGTACCGCACACAGGTGGAGATATTTTTCTCTCTTTCGTACATTTCACTGACACCTCCAGCCACACCCAGTTCCCATCTCACTCCAGAAACCCTGCCTCACATCAAACTTATTCTTTCTTAAGGGGTGTGTGACTCTCCTACACCCCCGGATGTAACCACCATCCGTTCTGGCCGGGGGTAAAACACCTTCTCTTTCAGAGCTGCTCTCTTGCACGCACCACCCCACGTAGCAGCAGAGAGGCCTAGCTTCATAAGGGACGAATAGCCCCGGAAGTAGCGGACTGGAATTCCCCTTGCGGTATTTGCATACTGTGAACCGGAGCCGCGCGGCAGCAACTCTGATGCACGCGCATATGTTTACGTCTGAAGCTGGAGGTGGCGCAGCCGCACGCAAGGTGGCATGTCGTGACAGCGTTAAGCCCGCATCTCCCTTAAGTGCTTACTGGAAATCGGAATTTGAACAGCTGCTGCATTGAACGGCCTTAAACCATCCCAAACTGTAATGCGGTGTGCTTGCTTGCCTAGCGAGTGTTAGTGGATGCTGTTCCCTGTGCGTGACTTGCAGTGTCGCTTCTCCTTAAATCACAGACCCCCTGAAGCGTTTCTCTCCACCTCAGGTCGATACACATACAGCCACACCCAGCAGGCCATTCCCCCACACTGCTCAAACAGGCCCTCGCAGAAACATTTCCATACCGGATACCAAAACTGAAAAGGGAGAAGCAGCCAGCATCTTCACTCTTAAACAAAGACTGGACAAACGGATATAAATATAAAGCTTTTTTTTTTAAACTCTTCATAAATTAAGGAGCTCGTTTTATTTTTACATAATGTTGCGTCTACTCAGGTTAGTCAGGCTTCAGAAATCATTGAGTTCTCAGTAGCAACAACAGTAGATTTCACTTAGCAGGATAAAGCTGTTTTCTACTTAGTTGAGCACATTTTTTTTCAGCTTCTTTTTCTGGCTGAAGACCCTCTTCCTATCAGACCGGAACTCTGAGCTACTGGCTTTTTGTAGCGCACAACTTAAACTGAATTCTTATAAGCTAGCCTCAGTTTTGACACCCAATCAAAATAAGACACAAAGGTCATTTGCTCAGAATTACGTGGATTGGTGAAGTGAAGAAGCTGGGGGTTGAAGCCATGGTTCCTGGTTACACATTATTATTATTATTATATATATAATCAACTGACTATATTATGATATTTATACTGTATTTGCTTGCTCTACCCTCAAATGTTTCAACTCATGTCGTTTCTCTTGCTCTGATTGGTCTGACAATGCAGTTCTCAGCTCTCAGGATGTCCATGAAAAACAATGTAGTTCTCAGCTCCCAGAATGTCCGTGAATAACTTTATGTTTGACAAGCTGATAGATACAAATTCGACTGTCCGCAGTTCATTAGCAGGCATTCAAAGGTTCATTGGCAGGGATTCAACTGTTCAGTGTCAGGGATTCAGCTGTTTCCACGTGGTCATTCTTTGAATGGGAAAAACTGCTGCAGCGTGGAATTTCAAATCCTCCCTTCGTCACAGACCAAATATCATACTAACACATTCACTAAATACATTCATTGGTGGGGCCCATAACACCAACACTCACACTTCATTGATCTGCTTTTACAGGAGAGATGAGTGTTCCAAACGCTGACATGAAAGGAATACCTTATAACCTAAAGAAAAATTATTTACATAAACATACACTAAATATTCTTAGTCCAGCACATCTTAATACCTGAACCTCGGGATATTCCTTCCATTTAGCCGATGGATCAATTAGTTGATTTGGAGAAGTGATTTTAATCCTCTTTCATTTATATTCAAATCTTAATCTATTCCTTCTCAATAAATAACCCAACACATTTGCTTGTTAATCAATAATATTGTTTATCTAATTAATGCAAAATTTTAGTAAAACGTTAATCAAACCACAGAACACCATATTTACCTAATCTGGCTATTAATTGTCCTCTAAGTCAATCAAGTCATCATGCAGCAGTTTTTCTGGTAGCAGGATGATGGTTATTATTGTTTTGGTTTAGGTGATTATTGCTTGTACATTGCTTATTGATATTGATTATTGATTGGTATTGGTTTATGTATTAACACTCTGTGTTGAGTTGCGTAGAGTTTTATGTTGTCTGCACGGCTTCTGGGATGTAGGAAGTCGGAAGTTTATAACAGTTCCGTAGTAGAGCAGAGGTAAGCGCTGCTCTCGGGAAAGACGGAATTGTTGTTACCCTGTAGGTACATGGGGGAAACGTGTAACAATTGAAGTTGCACAACGCATTGTCTGGGTTCGATTCGGTAGCATCGTCGTGTGTTGCCATTAGAGACATTTTCTGTATGAGGGAAGTGTGCATGATAGCAAAGGTTACCTGTGAAATTTTGGTCTTAGGTATCAGGAGGCCAGAAGGTACTCTGATAACGCTTATCACTGGAAAGGTAGCAGGTGTTATTCAGTTATTATATATATAATATATAATATAATATATATAATGGTCTGGACCATAAGCGTGTATGCATCGATCAATGCCCATCAGTTCGAGAGTCCTCAGTTCATCAGGAAATTGGGAAGCAATTTAGTCTGTCAAAGATTCAGGGAAACAGCTGTCCTGCAGTGTCACCGTCCTCTCCGTCAGCATAACGTCAGGAAAAAGGAAAAGGTCCGCTGCTACAACTCACTAGTCTACCATCTTTTATAATGAAAGTAATGACAAAATGTAATGAAAAGTCAGTTTTAGGCACTTCTGATTGGTTGGTTAAGATCGTCCATTTCGGTTTTCCAAAGTCTATGATGTCACTCCGTCAGACATGATCCATCCGGTTGTCAAAATTGTCCATTGTTAAAGCTCTTGGCAAAAGTTCAGTCTTGACCTTGCTTGGGTACAGGCTGTGTGGGTCATCTTGAGGCCACTTGTTCAGGAGCCTGGGGCATGCGCACTTGGTCTGAAACCTCGTGGAATGGTAGCTGTCTCGTCGTGTGCGTTGGTCGGCCATTTTGTCATAGGCCCGATCGGTCAACTTAAGCGAAACAAACACAAAAAGTAATTAAAACATGGAAGTAACTAATAAAATGTTTAACCCTCACTAATTCCCCTATGTGTATGTAATTATCTAGCATAATGGCGATATTTAAAGCGTTTATATTCACCCAATGATGTCATCTGGTGCAACTTACAATTACGTCACAAAAGCAACTTACATCATGCAATATTCTATTTTTCTAGTATTAGTATGCGTACGTATATTAGTTTACAAATTATTTTAGCCATGCAGAATGCAAATCGCACGTTTAATTCATACATTAGTAAGGTTGGTTAAGTACCACTCAAAACGCATTAATATTATTACAATTAATAGATTATTCTAATTAGTATGAACATGCAGAAATGGGGGAGGTAGGGGGGAGGAGCCAAGATGGCGACCGGAGCAGACGCTTGAGCGCCCGGCTCCGCCGGCCCTTGGCCTCGGACTATCATCCTGATTCCTATCCTCGCCGATTTTCGAGGTGCAACGTGCGCGACGACGCGCTGACCGCGCCGCCGCTTTCCCGGAGTCTGAGCCCGCCCGGATGCCGGAGTTCTTGGTGCCTTTGTTCTCCGCGCTGGACCCCTGCTCTATTGTGGCCTTGGCCGGCCCCCTGGAAGCTCCGCAGTCACTGGACCCCCGGCGCAAATCTGAGCCCCGCGGCCCCGATCCCGCCTCATACCACGGATTGTCGCCAGATGAGCCGGGGGAGAGACGCCCGGACACCTCCTTCACCTTTCACCTGACGGGCTGGAGTTATAGGGTAAGCCCCGGTGTGGCGGGTCGCCTGCTTCGCTCTGTGGCCCGCGCTGTGGAACGCTGCGGACCCCCTTCTTCTATTGCCTAGTCGGCTGCAAAGAGAGTCCGAGGGAGGGGAAGCGACTGTTGGCTTTCACCTGTTGCGGCGCAGACCCGCGTGGAATTGCCTCCTTGTTACGACCCCCCCCCTGGCCACTGTACCGTTCAACGGTAAAACATGGCGTTGATTGCCTGCTCGCTGCTGGGGGGCGATGCTCCGGTCTCGCCCGCTGCCCGCTTCGCCCTCCCTCTATCAGACTCCAGCTCCACGGTGCCGTCCCGGATTGCTGCCGATGTGGGGGCGCAGCTTCCGCTGACATGCGGCTCCGTTCTGGCTGCCCTGCGGGACCTTCGTCTGCAATTGTGTGTTGGCTTGCAAACGCTGAGTGAGCGGTTCGACTCCATACTGTCGGCTGCGGGTCGTGAGCGCCCCGTTTGTTCTCAACAAGACGTGGGTCTGCCAGTGCTTCTGTCCTCTTGCGGGGACGCAACGACTGTGTATAACCGTGCTACACTGGTGTCTGCATCTGGCTTTCCCGGCACCCAGGATCAATCGATCTCCTGCTCAATTGTGGACACTTTGTTTCCCCGTTCATTGCTGCCTGCTTTGTTGTTGCCTGCCTCACCGCGTCCGCAAGTGTATCCAGCTGAGCGACACCTGACGTCCTCGAGGAACCGTTCACGGTGGCCTACGGCTTCTTTTATGTGGAACTCCTGTACTTTACAGGCCAGGTCTGGATTTTATATGGTGCACAAGGGGACCTCAATAGATGATCGGCGGCCATTTTGTGACTCTACTTCTCCATCTTCTCCCAAGCGGCCATATTGTCTTTGTCTGCACGGGCTGCGGGGCCTTCATGTGGGGGCTAGTCTAATCTTACGCCCGCGATCGGGCCAGGGCTAGATTGATTTCTATCACCATGGTGTCACGGATGGGCTGGACTGGGACTGGAACTGTCTGCATACGTTGTGCGCACTCGTCGCGATTTGTCTGCCTTCATTTATATGTCACGCGTTATCTTCACACGACCGCCTTTGGGTGTAGTGGGTTCTTAGTGTGTGGAGACGTAGTTGGCCGGTGGTTTCGGGCGCTCCGAGGTTACGTGGGCTCCTCCCCGCTTTCTTCTTTGTTTTCTTATTTTCTTACTCTATTCCTACTTTCTCTCTTGTCTATATTTCGGGTTCATTGGGCGACAGGCACTATGCCGGGGGGGGGGCAGGCCGTAGCCTCCGCATTGGTGTAGGGTGGGGGGGTAAATTACCTTTTCTTTTTGGTTCTATGGGCCTCTTTCTTCTATGTCTCTGCGCTATACTTGTTTCCGATTCGGGGTCCGGGTGTGGGGTGGATTGAGTGAGGGCGGCTTTGGAGGGGTGCGTATTTACTCATGTGACTATCCTGTTCTATAACTGCATCGCCTCACTGTCTGAGATTTTCTATGGCCGTTTTAATGATGCTGCTGCTCTCCCGTGTGATGAAGCCATTTTGCGGACTCGAATCTCCTTGGTTCTATCCTCTACTGACTTTTTCCTCGATAAAATTATTTTGAAAACCTTAAAATTAACCTTTACTTCTCCTTCCCCTGGTGTCAAGGATCTCTCCAGTGTATAACTCCTGAATCGTTGCTAATCTTGACCATTGACGCACAGGGGTTGTAATGTGTGTCTCAGTGCTTAACCGTTTTGTGGCCGGCCTGATGGTTGTAGGCCCATATTTGTCCTTTTCATATGCACAAATAAAGGTTTTTAAAAAAAAAAAAAAAAAAAAAAAGAAATGGGGGAGGTATACAACATTTTGTACTACCTGCTCCATCAATTCCCCCTTTGGTGATTACATCACCACACCATCAACATTTTGTATATCTTTTATGGAGTTTCAAAGTGATTTCTTATTTTTATTAATAATTCAGTTTCCCCTGTCTCTTCTCTTTTCGCTGACTTATACATACTCTCCTTAACTTCCTCTAATTCTATTTCTTCAAATTCTCTCTCTTGTTTCTTATCTTTTCTCCTTAAAATTTATCTTTTTAACTTTTTCTGACTTTTATTCCTTTTACGACAGATACACCCTAATCTTATTATTAATACTATGAAAATCACACAGGTTAATGGAAATAAGATTTTACATAAAAAGGTACTACCTAAATTTACTAAGAAATCTTTAATAGCTAATATTTTCTTTCCAATCTTTTCCCAAACACCTTCAACCTCCAGTGGTGCAATTTCGTCATGCAGTTCAGTTATATTTTTAATATAAATTTTCAAATCTTTACTTTCGTCTGGAATGTAAGTACAACAATGTTGAACTTTCAGAATTCCACAGACTCCACCCTCCTTTGCCAATAATATATCAAGGGCAAGTCGATTTTGCATTACCATGGCACGCATGGCAACCATTTCAGTGTTCACCAATAAAAATCCTCCAGCAGTGCTTGTTGACAAGCGATCCACTACTGTTGAAAGTCTTCTAATTTTGTTAGCATTCAGAGATATTCCCACTGCTGGTATCAATGCTCCAAAGATGTCACCCACAATTTCTGACCAAGATTCCCTCTTACTACGTGCTAAATAACTACCTAAACTATGTACACCATCTTCTCCTCTATCCATATGAAAAATCTTTGGGAAAACCAGGCCTACATAACATGTGCTATACCAATGGTCTGGCAAACGATAATATGCCCTGCTCCCACAAATTAAATATAATCCAGGAAAAACTAGATCTTTTCCACCTTTAAATCCACATCCACCCATGATTCGGTATGTATCATGGCACTCGCTATTACCTACAAAATAATTATCATATGCAGTTTGATTCCTTCTAATACACAATTTCCCTTTCTGAGGCCAATCTAAAGCCGTAATTGGACTAGCTTCACCTTTCAAGTGTTTTTCCATTTCTACACCCCACACTGTCTTCCCCACCTTTCCTTCAGATGTCTTTCTTTGCATTTTCAGTCTCCTTTCTTCAACCATATCTAAAAATGTATTTTCCTCTTTCTTTAAACTGCAAGTCAAATTGTTTTTAAATATATATTCTAATGTTAGTTCTTTAGTCTCTAAGAAAAATTCACCTAATACCTTTGCAGGTTTTACCTTGTTTAGCTTGTTAATTGATGGTACTTGTGAAAATATGTTATCTACATCTGAAAAATAATACTCTAATTTCCCTGTTTGGTAAAATAAACTAGCTATTACACTACATGTTATTCCATAAGTTACTGGAAGGTGGTGATAAGTCACTCCCTCCGATACAAAGGCAGGTAACTGCATACAAGCATAGCAGTCCCTTACGTCCATTGTCTTTACATATTCATACAACAATTTCTAAAACACATTATTAGAAAAATCGGTTATAGACCTGTCTTTATGTAAATAGTTTTTATCTATTCTAGTCGGAACTACCTTTTGAATCTTTTCTATATTAGTTTTGTTTTCACTATATCCTTCTATTGTATCTATAGTAACCTTAAATGAGACCAGGAGAGCAAGTATGCTCCACAGAAGCATTAGTAATCCTGTACAAAAACAACACATTTTACACCATCTTCGCAAAAATATACATCTACCTTTTCTACTATCCGTGTTTGCCATTTTTGTTAAAATGGACAGTGTCTTTTGACTTAGCCTCTTCTACTTCACAACTGGCTTGTCTAACCCAAGGCTCTAAGCACCTACATGGTTCTACCAGTTTTTGTCTTCTTCCGTATTTTATTGTCTTTCCATTAGCAGCTTTCTTGTCTCATTCAGTTTGGCATCTCATCATCTTTCGCCTTTCCCTCGTGATCTGAATACAGAATGTCCTGAACATCCGCTTCTTCTCCAATATCGGACAAGATAACTCTCAGGATTTCCGATTCTTCGTCCTCCTCAACCACTTCTGGCACAATCACCTCTGGATTTCCTTGGTTATCCGCCTCTTCTTTCACTTCAGGCAGGGCCACATACTTCAATTCTGGTGACTTATACTTCTGGTTGGGTTTTCTTAACTTTTACTTTCTTTGATTACAATGGTTTCTTCGTCTTTTAATTTCTCCTGACTTGTCACTTCATTCACCTGTTCAGCCCTTGGTGAATTTACTCGTTTCAGTCGATATCTCAGTCTTTTTATTTTATTCGGCCAAACGTCGTCTTTTGCTGCTCCTTTCAATTTACTTCCTTTATCATTCTTTTCAGTTCTCCAAGCTCTCTTTCTTAGAACTCGGCCTTCAGGTACTTCATCTTCGCTTTCCTCTGACTCTGTTTCAACTTGCTTTTTACTCTCAACAGCTTCTTTTTCCACCACTTCTTTTGTTTTTCCTACTTCTGTCCCTCCTCGTATCTCCGGCACGCAATCTTCCTGCTGACTACTTGTCCCTACTTCTGACTGAATGTTGGAGTTCCCTACACCTCCTCGGGGGTCTTCCGCAGTAATCTTTCCCTCTCTCTCTGTATCTGGCACCTGCCCATCTAAATGTGTTATTTCAGGTGGAATCTCTCTCAATCTTTCATCTGGAACTTCTCTTTCAGTAATTTCTTTTATTGTCTCTTCACTGTCTTTTTCTTTGTCCTTTCCTTGTCTTTTCCTAGAACATTGAGTTCCTTGTTCAGTCTCTGAGTCTGAGCTGGTATCAGAAATCTGTAACCTTCTTCTCAAGGAAATACTTCTGGGGACAAATGTTAGACTTTGTTCTGCTTCCCCCCTTTCAGGGTTTTCTTTTGTTTTTGGCTCTCCGTCATCCGATTCAGTACTTGATTCTGATTCATCAAAATACTCCTTTTCTGTGCTATCCACTGGATTTGGAATTCTCAATGTATGACTTGCATGAATCCAGTTTTTCAGTCCAGCACACTTCACAGCTGTTGTTGTGGTCAAGATGACTTGTCGTGGTTTTCCCCACCTTGGTACCAAACAGTTTCTTCTTCTGTGTACTTTTATTCTCACCCAGTCCCCTGGGCTCAGATCATGGGCTTGCTTCTTTTCAAGGGTGGTGGCATCCGCTCCAACCTGATGAAACACATAATGAACTGCGTCAGCCAGGCTTTTACAGTATTCCAACACCATGTCATCAGTTATAGTCATCAGCTTGTTGACTGGTATGAACACATGTCGCATCGCCCGTCCCATGATTATTTCATGGGGGCTCAACCCTGTAGTTCTGTCTGGAATTGATCTAATAGTCATGAGTACCAGAGGCAAGACATCAGGCCATTTCTTACCTGTGGCTAAACACATTTTCCCTATCCTGGTTTTGATAGTACCATTCATCTGTTCCACCACACCAGAAGCTTCTGGGCGGTAGGCACAATGTAGTTTTTGTCGTACATTCAATGCTTCACAAATCAATTTTATGATCTCATTATGGAAATGTCCTCCTCGGTCTGATTCAATTGTTACTGGGAATCCGAATCTAGGGATAAATTCCCTCAAAAGTAATTTTGCCACTGTCATTCATGGCACACATGGCAGACATCATGCTATCAGGCATAACTGGTCTTCCATCCCGATAGACCCACACATGATCCTTCTCTCTTGGTGCACATCCTGCTCTTACCCACTGCTTCATTTCCTCATCTCCTTTTTCTTCCTGTAATTGTCTCACTCCTTCCCAGGTACCCACAATGTTAGTAAGCATCAAAGAACAAGAAATCACCTCTTTCTCCTTTGCCCTGTTAATGGAATTCTGATTACGGGCACAGTATTGAGCCATGTCGTTGGCATATTTATTGCCAGTGGCGATGTAATCACCACTTTGACTATGGGCAGCACACTTCACAACAGCCAATTGCCTAGGCAGCTGTATCGCCTCAAGCAATTTTCCAACCACTTCAGCATTCTTAATGGGAGTTCCACTTGATGTCAAAAACCCTCTTTGCAGCCATATTTGACCAAAGTTGTGTACGACTCCGAAGCCATACTGGCTGTCAGTTATCACAGTCACTCACACTTTTCCCAATCTTGCATGCTCTAGTCAAAGCAACAAGTTCAGCTACTTGGTCCGATTTTACTCCTTTCAGGTAGGATGCTTCCATCACTGCTGCAACTGTGCATACCGCATATGCTGCACTCAACACTCCATCATCTGTTCTCAAACAAGACCCATCTACAAACATGACAAAATCACTGTCTGGTAAAGGTACATCTTTTATGTCAGGTCTTGGTTTTGTACAGAAATCGAGTACATCCAGACAGTCGTGATCTGCTTCATCTCTGACTTCTACATTCTCAGTATCAGGCAGCAATGTTGAAGGATTCACATTCAAACATCTCACAAGACTTACATTTGTTGCACCTAATATGACTTTCTCATACTTAGTCACCGACTATGTGTCATATACTGCGTGCGACTCCTTGTTAAAAGGATTGCCACATCATGAGGTACAAACACTTTGACAGGATATCCGATTACAATTCCTTCACTCTGTTCCAAACTCCGGCAGGTAGCAGCCACTGCTTTCAAACACCCAGGTAGGGCTACAGCTACTGGGTGCAGCATTGATGAAAAATATGCAATTGGTCTCCTCAGTTTTCCATGCTTCTGTATTAGAACAGAGAGTGCACATCCATTCCTCTCACTGCAGTAAAACTCAAACTCTTTCTCATAATCAGGCATACCTAATGCAGGTGCTTCACACAACCCATCTCTCAATCGTTTAAAAGCTGCCAATTCTTCTTTGTTCAAATCAATGGGATCTCTCACATCACTTCTTGTCAATCGTACCAAAGGTTTTGCAATCAAAGAAACATTGCTGATCCACTGACGATAGTATCCAACCATTCCAAGAAACATTCTCACTTCTCTTTGGGTCATGGGTGCTCTCATTCCTTTTATGGTCCTTATTCTGTCTATTGTTATCTTTCTCAGTCCTTTTTCGATATTGTGGCCTAAATAATGTACTTCTTTCTTGCAAAATTGTAATTTTGATGGTGACACTTTAAGTCCTCCATCTGCCAGATGATTCAGCAAGGCTATAGTGTCTATCTCACAGGCTTCACTGGTTTTCGACGCCACAAGAAGGTCATCGATGTATTGAACTAACACTGAATTTTCGGGCATTTCTAGACTTTACAGAGACTTCTTCAATAGCTGATTAAATATTGAGGGGCTTTCTGTATACCCCTGTGGAATTCGGCACCAAGCCAAAATACGCTCGCCGAAACGAAACGCAAAAATTTGCTGGCTGTCATGGTGCAATGGGATGGAAAAGAAGGCATGGCATAAATCAATCACAGTATACCATTCTGCATCATGGGGAATCTGATACAATATCACAGATGGATTTGGTACAATAGGACAGCAAGACACAACAATTTTGTTTATCTTTCTCAGATCTTGTACTATCCTGAACTTCCCATTAGGCTTTTTCAGTCCCATAATTGGTGAATTACATGGACTACTCATTATTTCTCTCAGAATGCCTTGTTTTATCATTTTCTCAATCACAGGAGTAACTCCTTCAATTATTTCAGGTGTCAGTTTATATTGAGGGACATTTGGATAGCTTACTCCTTCCTTCACTGTTATTTTTTCTGGATCTACATTTCTCATTATTCCCACATCTTCTCCTGTGAAATCCCAAACTTCTGCTTTTACAGACTGTTTCAATTCTTTAGGTAATTCATCAGGGTTAAATACAGCATAGGTTTCTGTAACCTCATTTTCCCTGTTTGCCATTGTCATTTTATCCAACACATCTTCATCCGGGGTCTCAAAGGCTATCCTATCAGGGGTACAGAATATAGTGCAATTTATCTTACACAACAAATCCCTACCTAATAAATTCACAGGACTGGTATTGCACACAACAAAGCAGTGCATTTCGGAAAATTTCCCTATGCTAACTTTCACTGGCTCTGTAAGATAAGTTTGAATCTGTCTGTTGGATACACCAACTACTTGGATCGTTTCATCCGAGAGAGGAAGGTTCTTAACATCAGCTGACCTGACAGTTGATCAAGTAGCACCAGTATCAACTAGGAAAGTAATACTTTCATTATTTATCTTCCCATCTACAAATGGGCCTGTCTGGTCTACTTTTAGAGTTGCGCCAAGTACGCACTCTTCTTCCTCCCTTCGGCACCGTCAATAACCCTCTTCTGAATCACTCTCATCGCGTTGTAGCCAATACTGCGAAACAGCGCTAGCGCGTGGCAGCTTATTTACCTGTTCTTGGTTGTAGACTCCTGTTTCGTTACTATATTTCTGGGAGTTTTTGCTCTGTGGAAAAGGCAGTTTTGGCACCTGATTCTGTTGGGTTACAACCTGCTGCTGTCGCTGTGGTTGACCACTCACCTCATTCTGCGCCTGTGGATTAAATGATGAATTTTCATTGTTAGTACTTGGGGGAAATTTACACATGGATTTCCAATGCCCTATTCTACCGCAATTATGACATGGGAATTTCTTTTTAGCTTCTTCTATATTAAAATTTCCCTTACCTTTCCCAGGAATGAACTTTTGTCTCGGGCCTGTATTATTCGCTTGTTCAGCTAATTGATCTTCCTGTCTCCCTGCTACCTTTACTTGTGCCCACATAGCCTTTTCTTTGAATTTTCGCTGTTTTGCTTCAATCTCATCACTGAAATATTTTGCATGTCTCAATACTTCGTCTATTTTCTTATTTTGCCAGTCTACAGTATGTTGTTTTATCATTTCACTAATCTCTGGACGTAGACCATATATAAATCTGTATACAAAATGACTTAAATCCTTTTCACTCAAATTTTCATCACCACTAAACTGTTTGAAGGCCAAAATCAGCCTTTCGTAATATGCATGTACTGAATCTTTGCTTTCCTGATGTGTTCTGTCAATTCTCACCCAATCTGTCTCTTTAGGCGGTACTTTGTTTTTCAGAAAGACAATAACCTGTTCATATTTCTTCATTACCTTGAGATCAGGAGCTCCAGTTTTTGGATCTCTAGGGTATTCTTGTGTTGGCCAATTTATCATCAGCTTGCACTCTGTCCATAAATCTGCTGGTACTATTATGTCAAATAGACTATTCAGATTAATCCATAGTACTTTGGACAACTTCAAAAATCTGTCCACTTGTCTATACCACTCAACAGGATTTTCGCGTAGTCGAGGGAAATCATTTGTAAAAGACAAAATATCCTGTCTTGTCCATGGAACATGTACATATCCTCCTCCTGGAATTTCTCTCATGGGGCATTCTGTTACTACCTTTTCTTTTTCTCTTACAGGGAATGCTGCAAACGTTTTATCTGGCGCATCATCTTGTTTTCTGTACCACCTGCTTCTCCATTTATCCACATCTCCCCATTTTCTCAGCAAGATCATTATTTCCTTAATCTGACTTATCCGTCCTGTGGTGTTCAAATTTTCAATATCTTTTTCAGTGAAATCTATTCAATATGGTTTTTGTAAGGCCTTTACCTTTTCAATATCTATACCCATTTCATTTGCTACTTCTTCTAGTCTTTCGTGCAGATTTTTCCCTCTCCATGTTACACATTTGCACACAAATAGTAATTCCTCATCTTGATAAGTTTTTAATTTCTCTGTGGGGATAGTTCCTACTATTAAATCTTCCAGTACCATTCGTAATTTGGCCACATCTATTGATTGGGATTCTTTGTCTTTTCTCTGCAAGCTTCTCAACCATTCACTCAATTCATCTGTAGATGGACCTACTGGTTTTTCTACATTACCTCGTTCTGAATCCTTTTGGGTTTCTAATATTGATTCCACTGTCATTGTATGTCTTTCCACAAAATGTTGGCCTATAAAAGGGTTACTTGAAACATTTGGTTCGATCATACTCATTGTCTGTCTCCATGGGTTTTCATTTTGGCTCTGCTTTGGCTTCTCAGCCTGTTTATTGCTATTATAAGGAACTGTTAAACAATGTGCGCTATCTTTCTGTTTATCAAAAATAGGCATCACAGGGCCTATTGTCATTGGAACAGTCACAGCTTCTAGATTTTTAGTCAATTCTCGTATCTTTTCAGTTAATTCTAAAGTCGTTTTCGCTAATTCTGCCGAATTTTCACCATTTACCTTACCATCTGATTTTCTCTCTACCTCTCTAATGGAATTACCTTTCTCTAAATCTTGGGACACTGGTTCTGACTTAATGATTCGTAAAGTTTCTCTCATTGGGGCACTTGGTGTCAATATTTCTGGTTCTGGTTGATACGGAGGTGGATTTTTAAAAAACATGTCATCAAGAACATCATCCTCCGATTCATTCACTCCATACCCTCTTGATTCAACATTATGCCTTTTTTCTGTGCACTTTCTACCTCCAATTTCTTCTGCGGTTCTTACAGGAAATAGACCTTCAGTCATACTCGCATTCCGCCACCTTCTCATTCTGTCATCATGATTCTCATGTCCATATGGTCTACCAAACATGTACCTATATCTTCCGCCACTCCTCTCGGTCATGCATTTCATCTTCCCATTCTGTCAATGCTTCAAATTGTGTTGGTCTAGTTCTTGGTTCTAGATTCATCATTTTCTCTCTCAAATTTTTCAAAACTGCTAAATTAAATAAACCATGCTCTGGAAATGCCAAGACTCCGTCGTTCTTGGTATATTTTACCCAATTGTCTAACCAAATACAAGTATGATATCCGTATTTCGCAACCATAAAGGATGCGGGAGTTTTCGGTGGAGGAAGTTATTGTCCTTCCCTAGTCACAATCGGTTGGTCCTTCTTAAACCACTTTTTAATTCTCCCAAACCAGGACTTGTTCTCCTTTTCTGGTGGATCGTAATACATCTTTTCTGTCTTCCGTGTATCGCTAGTCTGTCCTTACAACTGTACCGCTATTCTGACCAATCGTAGCGCGACTCACACTTACGCACCAATCCAGAGCGTCTACGTCACCTTTGTAATTCTCCAATCCTAGCGCTGCGTACACTAACACACCAAACAGGAGCGTCTACGTTTCTAACTGACTGGCCAATCCCAGCGCGGTCTTTCTGACGTCAGCAGCCGCTGCCGCAGCTCCTGCTCCTGTTGACCCCTCCTTTACAAAACTCTCTCGGTAGGGTTTTTACGTTTTTCAAATTTACAAACCTGTTAGTAACAACACAAAAACACCACTATTGTCCGCTTCGCTAACCAAAGAATAGCAAAAGACCTTTTTCACAAGAATTCCGTCTTTCCCGAGAGCAGCACTTACCTCTGCCCTACTACGGAATCGTTACTTCCGTTGATAAAGTAGCACATCCCTCTACCTTACCCTTCTAACAAGCATTTGCTAACTGTTTCTCCAGAATTAAGACACCTAGTTGGAGACCCAATGCTCCTGAGAAATAAAACCAGAGTTTCACAATTAACCGGAATGCCTTTTCATTCACGCACTTTCACACATAAAATGTAGTACATTCACAGAGAATTCTGTCTTTCCCGAGAGCAGCGAACAGTCTGCCCTACTACAGAATTATACCACTCGTTAACAAAATAGCACTTCCCTCTACTTTGTCCTTCTAACAAGCTTAGAGAACACCTGCTACCTTTCCAGTGATAAGCGTTAGCAGAGTACCTTCTGGCCTCCTGGTACCTAAGACCAAAATTTCACAGGTAACCTTCGCTATCATGCACACTTCCCTCATACAGAAAATGTCTCTAATGGCAACACACGACGATGCTACCGAACCGAACCCAGACAATGCGTTGTGCAACTTCAATCGTTACACATTTCCCCTGTGTACCTACAGGGTAACAACAATTCCGTCTTTCCCGAGAGTAGCGCTTACCTCTGTTCTACTACAGAACTGTTATAAACTTCCGACTTCCTACATCCCAGAAGCCGTGCAGACAACATAAAACGACGCAACTCAACATAGAGTGTTAATACATAAACCAATACCAATCAATAATCAATATCAATAAGCAATGTACAAGCAATAATCACCTAAACCAAAACAATAATAACTATCATCCTGCTACCAGAAAAACTTCAGTAGCGTGGAATTTCAAATTCTCCCTTCGTCACAGACCAAATATCATACTAACACATTCACTCAATACATTCATTGGTGGGGCCCGTAACACCAACACTCACACTTCATTGATCTGCTTTTACAGGAGAGATGAGTGTTCCAAACGCTGACATGAAAGGAATACCTTATAACCTAAAGAAAAATTATTTACATAAACATACACTAAATATTCTTAGTCCAGCACATCTTAATACCTGAACCTCGAGATATTCCTTCCATTTAGCAGATGGATCAATTAGTTGATTTGGAGAAGTGATTTTAATCCTCTTTCATTTATATTCAAATCTTAATCTATTCCTTCTCAATAGATAACCCAACACATTTGCTTGTTAATCAATAATATTGTTTATCTAATTAATGCAAAATTTTAGTAAAACGTTAATCAAACCACAGAACACCATATTTACCTAATCTGGCTATTAATCGTCCTCTAAGTCAATCAAGTTGTCATGCAGCATGCTACAGTCCCAGAGATTGGGTCTGGACCATAAGCGTGTATGCATCGATCAATGCCCATTAGTTTGAGAGTCCTCCGTTCATCAGGAAATTGGGCAGCAATATAGTCTGTCAAAAATTCAGGGAAACAGCTGTCCTGCAGTGTCACCGTCCTCTCCGTCAGCATAGCGTCAGGAAAAAGGAAAAGGTCCGCTACTACAACTCACTAGTCTACCATCTTTTATAATGAAAGTAATGACAAAATGTAATGAAAAGTCAGTTTTAGGCACTTCTGATTGGTTGGTTAAGATCGTCTGTTTCGGTTTCCCAAAGTCTATGATGTCACTCCGTCAGACATGATCCATCGGGTTGTCAAAATTGTCCATTGTTAAAGCTCTTGGCAAAAGTCTAGTCGTGACCTTGCTTGGGTACAGGCTGTGTAGGTCATCTTGAGGCCACTTGTTCAGGAGCCTGGGGCATGCGCACTTGGTCTGAAACCTCGCGGAATGGTAGCTGTCTCGTCGTGTGCGTTGGTCGGCCATTTTGTCATAGGCCCAATCGGTCAACTTAAGCGAAACAAACACAAAAAGTAATTAAAACATAGAAGTAACGAATAAAATGTTTAACCCTCATTAATTCCCCTATGTGTATGTAATTATCTAGCATAATGGCGACATTTAAAGCGTTTATATTCACCCAATTATGTCATCTGGTACAACTTACAATTACGTCACAAAAGCAACATACATCATGCAATATTCTATTTTTCTAGTATTAGTATGCGTACGTATGTTAGTTTACAAATTATTTTAGCCATGCAGAATGCAAATCTCACGTGTAATTCATACATTAGTAAGGTTGGTTAGGTACCACTCAAAACGCATTGTTATTATTACAATTAATAGATTATTCTAATTAGCATGAACATGCAGAAATGGGGGAGGTATACAACATTTTGTACTACCTGCTCCATCAGTTACACATTGTATAATTCAGCCACTGGATAAATATCCCTTTCTTGCTCCCTTTTTCCACCAAAGGAGTACTGCCTCCGTTCTATGTGTGTGGTACCGCAGATTGCTACCACACCAGATGGTGGGCCCTTGTGACACTGCTGCTTTGTGGAAGAATGGGGTATGTGGCACTGTAGGAAAGTGCCCCTTTTTGCATGGTTTCCCCCCACTTTTTGCCGGCTGTTGATGCTCTTTGACTAAGTGTGCTCTGGGTTCCTTCCAACAAGGCACCCAGGGCCTATGTTCTTTTCCTTAAACTGTACTGTTGTAAACCCAGTAGGCAACTCTCTGGCCACATGAAAGTCCTTTGTAAAAGGTACCATGGGTACTGTAACGGTCTAATTTATTTAAGTACACCCCCTTCCCGGAAACCATAACACACATTGTATCACTCTCTGGCCAGGCGTGGCCAGAGAGCTTAAATAAAGATGCAGAGGCCGCTCGTGACTTCCGGCTGGTTATACACTACATGAGTGTTGGTGTCTCCTTGTACAACTGCCCTGCGGCACGCGACAGCATAGAGAGATATTAGGTGGGGCCTACCTGACCCCACGACACTGGCGACGAGGGTGGGATGTGCCATTCCCACGACGACGAGAATCACCCCCGACTAGAGCCGGTCTGCCAGAGAAGGAAGAGCTCTAGCGCTGCATAGCGCGGATGACGCGGCTGCCAGCACCGAAGGAATCCTGCCGAGCGCGACGGAGGTAGGCGCCGTAAGCTGATTGCATCACCCAAGCCGCTGGTGAGTACTCGCAAGCGGAGACCCCAGCGCCCGCTTGCGTAGCCAGGACAGGACGCGCTGAAGCTCCCGAGTCAAGCCCGGTCGAGCACGCGTCAGGAAAGGCAGCGCGCGCATGCTCGTTGGTTCCCTGCTACGTCCAGGCCTGGGAAGCGGGGAATGAAAACACGAGCGCATCGTCAGTGCTCTGGAAACAGCAACACAGCTGACTCCACGCGGTGAAGAGGAAAAGTGAGGGCAAATCAAACAACCCAAGTTAATACAAGCACAGCGACTCAAATAACGAACTAGGTAATAAAACAAATAACTAGTGGACATTAAGCAGCATCAAGCACTGGCAAGTACAAGCCCCAGGCCAGGAAATTAGACCATACATAGTGGCTAAAATCACACAGTGGCAATATCAAAATAAAATCACACCAGGAAGATCACAAACCGACAACCAACCATGGTTGACCAGGCAGCAGCAGCACCAGCACAACAGCCAATTGCCCCTGCAGCTACACCTTCACACCTGCACACACAAGTGAGCGCACTTCCGCCGTTGAGTGAGTTAATTGACCCTGCAACAGCGTCACCCAGGTGGAAGGTATGGATTGGCCGCCTTGACAATTACTTTATAGCCACCAGGGAAACAGATGGAGCGGTAAAAAGATCACTGTTGCTCCACTTCGCAGGGGACGAAATATACAAGTTCTTTGCGCATCTACCGAACACAGGGCCACAGACGGACTACGACGCAGCGGTCAGAGCCTTAAATGCCCACTTTGACCCTCAACTTAACCCTGATTATGAACGTTTCAAACTCCGACAAGCTCGCCAGAGGGAGGGGGAGTCTGTATACACGTTTCACGCACACCTACGCGAGCTGGCAAGCACATGCACCGAAGATGGCCAAGTAAAAGAAGTACAGGCGCAACTTATCCAAGGATGCCGCAACAAGACTCTGCGGACCCTCATTCTTTGACAGCCTCGCATATCTCTTGAAGACATACTAATACTAGCTTGATCGCATGAGCTCTCAGATGTCCGGGCGTCCGCCATGGAAGCCTCCCTTAACTCCACGACCGAACAAGCGGTGACTGTCAAAACAGAACGAGTTGATGCCATTTGGACAACGACTCGCGGTGGGCGAGGAAGGTGGCCCATAGAAACTCACGACAACAACAGTGAGGATACTCTGGGAAGGAGGAGCACCCCCAAGACAGCTGCCCAGCGAGGGGGAAGACCTGCACGAAATGTGGCATTCCCAACCATTTTGCAAATGTATGTCGAGGTGGTACGAGATACAGAGGAACTTCAGGGCGGAAACCACCATCCAAACAAGTGAGACACCTCACACTGGAGGAACCTGCCACCTCGAAGACACCGATGACGACAGCGCACTGTCGGCAATACCTAGAGGACATACTGGAACTGTTCCCACAGTTGTTTGAATGCTTAAGGAGCATGAAAAGACCACCCATAAGACTACACATTGACACAGCTGTAAAACCCGTTGCCCTAGGGCATTGAAGAATACCATTTCACTTACGACCACTAGTGGAACAAGAACTCCTGAAGCTTGAGCAGCAGGGGGTCATAGAAAAAGTGACGGGCCCAACACCTTGGGTGTCCCCCATGGTCATCGCCGAGAAGCCCAGGCAGCCAGGAAAGATCAGGATCTGCATTGATATGAGGATGCCTAATCAAGCGATCAGGAGAGAGAGGCACCTAACACCTACCGTTGACGACGTACTGGCTGACCTCAACGGAGAGCGGTGGTTTTCTAAATTAGACCTAAACGCCGGTTACCACCAATTGAAACTAGCCAAGGAAAGTAGGTACATTACTACATTTTCAACACATCTAGGTCTGCGACGCTATAAAAGGCTAAACTTAGGGATATCTTCAGCAGCTGAAATATTCCAGAACGAAGTGAAAGAAGTTCTGTCAGGGCTTCAAGGAGTCATTAATGTCAGTGACGACATTTTAATACACTCGGGCATGATCGAAGAACACCACCGCCGACTCAAAGCAACCCTAAAGCATCTGGCAGAACATGGAGTGACTCTCCACAAAGAAAAATGCCAATTCTTCAAAAGATCCATCGAATTTTTCGATTATGTCTTCAGTCAAGATGGAGTGAAAGTAGACCCCAGGAAGTCGCAGGCGATTCAACTCGCCCCAGCTCCCACTACGGCATCCGAAGTCAGAAGTTTTTTGGGCATGGCGACATACTGCGGGAGATTCATCCCGAATCTTGCCACGATTGCGTAACCACTGCGTAATCTGACAAAAAAAGAGTCTGCCTGGCGCTGGACTCAGGTGGATGAGGAAGCAGTCCAGAAAGTAAAATCGGCATTGCTGGAGAGCACAACTATGGCATACTTCAACACGACTCAGCCAACAGAACTGCTAGTGGATGCCAATCCAGTGGGTTTAGGAGCCTTATTAACTCAAGAGACTGAACCAGGTACCTGGTTTCCGCTGGCATTTGCTAGCAAAGCACTGACAGCGACCGAAACTCGCTACTCTCAAATTGAACGAAAAGCGCTGGCTATTAAGTGGGCCTGCAATCACTTTAATTTATATGTTAGCGGTCATCCATTCAGAGTGGTAACAGACCATCAACCATTACTCCCGCTCTTCAAAGGGACTGCACCTCACCCCCCACCCAGGATCGAGCGGTGGGCGATACAACTTCAGCACTATCAACTTGAACTAGTGTACAGACTAGGCACCAAGAACCTGGTCGACTTCCTGTCACGCCACCCGGCACAGCCCGAGGAAGCTAGCTCTGATCAAGAGCTGAAGACGGAAGAGTTCGTCAACATGATTTCCCAGTGGCCATGCCCACAAGCGCTCTCAATTGACGAGGTCAAGACTCACATGGACACAGACATGGTAATCAAGAGCGTGACGGAAGCAATACGGAACGGATCCTGGGAAGGCTTTCTCCAAAATATCCAAGGATGGAACACTGTCGACAGGTCCCGACTAGGGAAGGTATGGAGAATCCGAGATGAATTCAGCATTGCTGAGTGTGGCATACTGCTGAGAGGGTCACGTATCGTTATTCCTCAGAGCCTCCAAGAACGCTTGACTATATTAGCGCATGAAGGTCATCAAGGCACAGGAAGGATGAAATCCCGAATGAGAGAGAAACTGTAGTTCCCTGGACTAGAGGAAGCTGTAGACAACGTTGTAAGGAACTGCCGGGCCTGTCAACTCACCGGAAACGCAGAAGTACGAGCTCCTGTGATAACTGAAGACCCTGCTCCAACACCCTGGTCATGGGTGAGCCTTGATTTTGGGAGCTTCCCAGATGGTAGGGTCACAGCAGTTCTAGTCGATAGCTACACCAAATATTCCTGTGTTGAAGTCCTACCGTCCACAGCGTTTAACCACCTAAAGCCAGTGCTGACAAAGATATTTGCACTATTTGGTCTGCCACATGTGATCAAGACAGACAATGGTCCCCCATTCCAAAGTAACAAATTCAAAGACTTCCTCACGCAGTTGGGGATAAAACACCACTGTATCACACCGCAATGGCCACAAGCCAATGGTGAAGTAGAACGTTTTATGCGGACAGTGAATAAGATTCTACGAATAGCAGTCGCTGAACAAACTGACCCAGAAACTGAGTTGCAGAAATTCTTACGAGAATACCGCAGCACACCTCACTGCACAACACAGAGATCTCCATGGTACCTCATGCTGGCAGGGCCTCGACAAGATAACTTTCCACTAGCTGATAACTGGGAGCCCAAACCATATGACCCTGCAAGCACCCAAGCCAGAAGAGTAGTGAACAATGAAAAAGCGAGCCACCGGAGGCGAGCACAAACTCGAACACTGGTGCCAGGGTGTGGAGTCTTAATAAGAAATCGTAGGAGCGGAGGAAAGTTCCGTACTCCGTAAGAAACAGGCTTGTAGACTGTGAGGGCCGTCCGAGGGACAGCTGTGACTGCAGAGAGGAACGGAGAAGTAATAACCAGAAACATCTCATGGTTTAGAAGAGTGCCCAGAGCCAACGTCAAGAGGCAAGGCACCGAACTCCCGTGGTGTGATGACGCCACCCTAGGAGAGCCTACGCCCATTCACACTAAGGGTGTATCTCAGAGTCAAGTATCATCGACACCCACTGCTGAGAGCCCCCCGCAAGTAGTGACCAGTGGGGGAGGAACAGTCACAAGGAGCCCGAGTCATCATCAACCTCAATATAACCTCAGGCCTAACCATCGGCCAAACCGAAGACTGGCAGATTTTGCATGCTGATTTATTTAAATGCAAATGTTGAAAAGAACTGATTTGGGATGGGATGTAACGGTCTAGTTTATTTAAATGCACCCCCTTCCCGGAAACCATAACACACATTGTATCACTCTCTGGCCAGGCGTGGCCAGAGAGCTTAAATAAAGATGCCGATGTCGCTCGTGACTTCCGGCTGGTTATACACTACATGAGTGTTGGTGTCTCCTTGTACAACTGCCCTGCGGCACACGATAGCATAGCGAGATATTAGGTGGGGCCTACCTGACCCCACGACAGGTACCAAGGGCACTGTGACCAGGGAAGGCCTCTAAGGACTGCAGCACATATTGTGTCACCCTTAGAGGCCCTGTACCTTAACACACACACACTGCCCTTGCAGGCTGTGTGTTTTGGTGCAGAGCAAAGTGAAGAGTCAACATGGGACACATAGAGGGGTGGCTTACCTACAGCATAGGTAAGCCACCACTGTAGCTGGGTGCACTATACCATTAGTGAGGGTACAGGTGCATGGTCTAAGTCCATTCTCAGACATTGTAAGTGCAGTAAAGCCATAAAGAGTTTATGGTCTGGGAGTTTGTTATTACGAACTCCACAGCCCTATAATGGCTTTACTGAAATCTGGGAAGTTTGATATCAAACTTCTCAGCACATTAAACCAACGCTGATGCCAGTGTGGAATTTAACACCAAATGCACTCAGAGGGCATCCTAGAGATGCCCCCTGAAAAATGACCTAACTCTAGGGTCCTGACTGACTGGCTGTTCACCAGCTGCCACCCCCAGACATGTTTCTGGACCCCTTGGTCGAGTGCCTCCTGCTCTCGGGGTCCTGGAACAAAGCCATAATGGGCAGAGGTGCTAAGCCTCCTCCCCCAGGATAGGCAGGATTCACCAAGGGGAAACAACAAAGGATTGCCGCCTTTGTGAGCTGACCCAGCCATTTGTTGCTCCCAGCAAATGGCCCCCACCGGTTAATACCCCCACTTTGGGTAGGAGAATCAGCGGGAAAACTAAGATAGGAGGAGAGGTGTGCCCACCTTTGCCAACCCCACCCCTCAGGTGGGAAAGGCGAGGCGAAGGACAACTCTCAGTACCCGCCATCTTGAAGATGGGGAGACCCAGTCAACAAGAGTGAGGCTTATGCCTCCCTCCCACTGGAGGGGACATAATAAGGGGTGTAACACCATAAGGAAAGGACCCATTGGTCACAACTTGTACGAACCTGAAACACCCCTAAATTTAGTATTTAGGGGCAACCCCAAAACTTGCCTCCTCAGACAAGAAAGAAGAATAAGAAGAAGGACCAAAGAGCCGTGCTGAAGGAAGAAGAGGAGGACACCAACTGCCTTGGCCCCCATCCCTACCGGCCTGTCCCGACTTCGACCTGCTCCAGTGGAATCACGGTGTGTCCTGCAGCCAGTAGCCCCTCAGAACCCAAAAGACCTGCCCTGCCTTCTCTACAAAAACTTGTCTCACGTGAGCACCGGACTTGCACAAGAACCAGACTCTGGCTGTGGCCAAATCCGCAAGTCTGCACCACTTTCCACCCGACACCCACGCCCAAGTTTGAATGGACCAACACCATGAGGCCGTCTCCCCGATGATCCTGACCTGGGATCTGGTGCTCCCTGACCTACCTCAAGCCCCACAACCGCCACCAGAGCCGGTAAGGAAAACCCGACGCCAAAAGACACCCCTGTACCTGACACCCCACAGCCTTGAGACACCCAACCAACAGTGTCCCGGCATCCCCCTACATCCCAACTTACCTCTCCAACCGGTGGTTGCCTCCAAAAGATCTTCGTGCCCGAGTCTGCAGTGTTTGTTCTGTCCGGAGCTTTCCCATTGAAACCAACAGGGCTGCTGTGGGCGCACCTCGTGTGCTAACTTGGATACCCCTTTGCCCTGAGCTTACTTCTAAGAGCTTTTCTCCCTCAACCTTGTGGACTGCTCGTAAGCAGCCATCAACCAATGGCCTCATAGGCTATCATTGGGCCACAGCGCTCTCCACCCGGCTGCCCTAGTGCCGCTGAGGGTGTTCTTTGAGTGCATCCTTGACCCTGGGAGAACCCTTGTTCTAACCCTAGAAACTCAACCTTCAAGACTGTTAACTTACATGCAAAACAAGAACCCCACTTTTCTCCATAGGATTGCATTGACTGTTTCCTCTAAAAAAACTTGTGTTGAGGGTGTTTTGTATGGAAACCTAAGAAACTGTGTTTTGAGAAAAAAAGTTTTACTCACCTTTTATCCAGGAAATGTCCTAGTGTGTTATCTATGCATATTACACTGTGTAGAAAAAGTAATGCTAAAAGTAATCTAAAAAGTAATTAAAAGTACTCCAAAGGTATTTCCAACTGTATTTGCACATTTTATACTCCTATAAGAAAAGTCATTATTTGTCCAGCTTGCTTTTGAGCAATCTGTCTTGAAAAGTACAATTATATGTACCATACCAAGCCCTACAACAAAGAAATATTTTTTGGTACAAACAATTGGTCTGAGTTCAGACTTTGAGTGTGTGATATCATTTCTTGCATGAGTGTGTACAATAAAAGCTTAACACTACCCTCTCATAAAGCCCTATTGCTCACCAACACTACTACAAAAAGAGAGTAAGGTATTATCTACTTTTACCTCTGTAAGCCTTTGGGGAACCACTGGACTCTGTGCACACTATACCTTACTTTGGTATAGTATATAAAGAGCCAGCTTCCTCCAGGCACACATTGCACTAACAGCGTGGTCCCATAAAGGATGCCACATGAAACTGTTGTGGCTGTGTCGGAATCCAAGGGACAACGGAAAAGGTACAAGAAAGTATGGAGTGGGCTTGGGGAGAGCAAGAACTGAACCACCCCAGACAGGAGAGTGAGAGCTGAACCACTACAGAGAGGAGAGTGAGAACTGAACCACGAGAGTCTGGAAAGTTGACTCAAACTCCAACAGCATCATTCGCAATCTAAATGGCTTCCTAAAGCCTCATATGCATTATCTGGGTGATCCCATATACTGCAAAAACAACAGCTGATGGACAGAATTCAGAACAATGTCATACATTCACCCCAGTATAGAGATCTGGGCCTATATCCATTGTTTTTTTGCTCACCATGCCATTCGTGTTTGAACCCAGCCATATGCAAATCAGTCTTGACCCTGTGCCTCATGGGAACAGTCCAGCCTGAACTTTCAAGCCAGGTCCAACCCGAACTGCCAAGCCAGGACCTCCCATATACACCCATTTACTACCACGTGGGGAGATTTTGGCACAAAGAGGACCTTACAAGATTGTATCACAAGAGTAGCCTAGACTACCCCTCTAGTAATCAATTGAATGGTTATATTAATACCAATTAAGATTTGAAACATTTATGTACAACTCTACATCACGTGTTTTTAATTTATTTTACCTGGTGTCCTGAGTTCTGTGTCTCTGATTCTACCTCGCCCCTGTTCCTGGAGTAAGCCTTGGATTGCCCGGCTTCATTATCCTGAGGCTCAAGTGCTAAGGGGTGCGCTTGGTGCTCAGAGCTCACCTCAATAGTAAAGCCACGAGTAGTAAAAGACTCTGGTTGCTACAGTCTATGCCAAGTAATCCCCGTCTGCCCTGGGACTCCTGAAAAACATCCCAAAATGTACTACTGCTGGCAGCCACAAATTGGTGTTCATGTGCTGATCTGAGACCCTTATGCTCCTCCTATAATTACTGAGGAAGGTCAGAACTAAACCGCAGAGCTGGCTGTTTTTTATTATCTTTATTTCTGATTGAGGACAGACTATTATGAACATCATTTTACAATTGGAGCTGGATGGGAGAAGCCGGCAGGCACTTTCCTTAGCAGGTGATGTGTATAAAGGCCTGTCCTGGTACCAAAATCCCATTACTGCCACTGCTGTCAGTCCTGTCTGATTGTGTGTGCTGTGGTAGGGGTCAAAATGCTGCTGCTTGCTATTGCGAGTTTGGGGTAGGGATTCACTCTCTGGAAAGCCACGCAGGGACCCTTTATCCATCCCAACACTTGTTTCCTCTGGCTCTACCTTTGCTACTTCTCCTCTTAGGGTCACGAAGGCAGCAATAGAAACAGCAAGGAATCAGGACACCACAACCCGCGTTATTTTCTGCAGTTCCCACTTCTTAGCCTTATAAGCACGTCAGAAGGCTGATTAGGGACTGGCTGGGAGGCTGGGCAGAGTAGGCTGGGCAGAAAAGGACCTGTTGCAATGTTCTCAGTCACAGGGGCAGGATGCTGCTGCTAAATCAGGACTGTTTTTGAATCGCTGTCCATTTTGGCACATTGAAATTTCTCTTTCGGTTGAACAAGTTATGGGTTGTGGGGTTTTCTGGCCCCGATGCCCAGCTATTTCTCTTTCTTGGATGGTTAAGTATCAGAGAGTTAGAGTGGGCCCCTTCCAGTTTGAGTCAGTGGTGGTGGGGTGGATTATAACTGGGGTTCCCCTTCTTCGCATCATGTTTCAATAAACCTTTCGCCCCTTCTCTTCTCAGTCATTCGGGTTTTTTCAGCGGAATGCCGCTCGTAAACTGTCGACACAGCTTTATTTAGGAGCAGAAAACAGCGCCCACTAATTTTCTGACTTCCTGCTTGTCTGGTTGCAATCTCATCTTGGATGAAAGCCAGAGGACTGCTGTTAAACTTGTCCAAAACAAAGTTCGTTTTATTTTGTTATGGGGGAAAAAACGAAAACAACTTTTGTACTGTTCAGATAATACATTCCATACATATAGAGCAACGTCACTGACACAATGAATGACCACACCTCCATTTGGAACAAGCATTAGCAAAGCCAGTAGGTTTTTACTTTTGCATAGCGAATGTCCACAAAGGAACAGAACTTGCGGGCACCACAGATCAATGCACTCAGACAATGTACCAATGACACAAATTCCAGCATATATCCAGGCAAGAGTTATATTTACATAACACGAAGGAACCACATTCTGGAACCATTCCGGCTGCACAGTCAACCTGGACTGTATGAACCCAATAAATCAAATATTCCCATAATTTTCTTTGTACTCCTTGCTTATACCATGTCGTTTATCAACTTTTCACGTTATTTTAATCGATTTATTTTACTCATTCGTCTGTCATGCTCTGAATGATAACTCAAACACAAGATGAGCGTACTTTTCCGCATATCACGGCTTTATTGGCTTCACCCAATGCATTTCGGGAATTTGCATTCCCTTCGTCAGGGGTAACTACAAAGCAAAAAAGTCAAGCACCACCATCAGTATACTATTGCTTTGCTGACTTCAGTAGAAAGCATTCATAAAAACAGTTACATTCCATGAAATTCCTCCAATTTACATGCTTGTCACAGTTTATTTTAAACTTTACTCTTTTATTCATGTGACTTGTCTGCAGCTCCACCCCCCACCTTTATTTTACCCACTCTATTCACCCCCCCACTGAAATTGGGTTCAAACAACCATCCTTAATACCCTCATTACGTAACCTCTTCACAAGTTGTTATCCCTACATTACACTAATCATCCCCTCTGTCCCAACAGTCCTCCCTCCACTCACCGTGACATGCGTGCGGATATTGTTTTTTAAAAACACCGACATCCCAGAATATTACTTCGAGTCCATTAATCTCTCAACTGCCGTCACACCGCTTCATACTCACAGTGTGCCGAAGCACACTTCTCTGTTTCAATGGAAACCTCATTTGCTCCTACGAGTTTTCCGAGCCATATATGTCCCTTTTCAATTGCCAACAGGTGAACAGTTATGTGTGCAGCCTCAATACCTAAACTGTGGTGCGGATTCCATGCCTTTCTTTCCCGTTCTAATTACCCAAAACTACGTATCCCAACATGCCACTCGTCATGGACTCGCCCATTCGAAACAACTTATACCCAAACCCAGTTATCAACAAGCATTTGCAATGCAATAGGTCTCGCATTTACGCGAGTTTAAGCTATTGGCATTGTAAATGACGATGCCTTTTATTTATGTTTGAAAAACGAAAACACAAATAAAAGGCATTGTTATTTGCAATGTGAATAGCTCAAACTCGCGTAAATGCGAGATCTATTGCATTGTAAATGCTTGTTGTTCCTTTCACTGTAGCAGTGACCTGGTTTGTTTTAAAAAAAAAAAAGACCTTTGGCCTCACGCTGTTTGTTCATTTGCATCTCACTGATGCTGGGAACAAAGAGATTGCAATCTTTACTGCCGATCTTTGAAAGTGAAAGCAAACGAGTGCTTTCAGGCCTCCAAATGGTGCGCGCGCCTGGCCGGCGCACATGCACTGTATTTGGAGGCCTGAAAGCACTCGTTTGCACTTCCAGATCCCCCATTTACAAAAGCTCTCGCGAGAGCAGCGCTGAAGCGCTGTCTCAGGCGAGACCTAAAAAGGGGAACCCCCATCACTCATCTCTAAATGTTTATCCTGCTACACATGTAAACTCATGGTTTCAAATATAATGTTTTAACTTGGATGATTAACACTATAGCATGCACAAAATAAAACAATTTGAAGTTTTTTTGTTTTTTTTAAATCAGCAATAATTGTCCCCTGTTCTACCAAACCGTTAATGGTAGGAAACATCACTCCAGAATTGTTGAACATATCTGCAGACAATGTAATTTCAATGATAGACCTCCATTAATCATCACTTTATCAACTTTGTTGGGTGCAATCTCTCCGTGGGACAAAAAACGAATTGTGAAAAACATTGAAGAGTGGTGAGATGCACACCTTCCTTTTGAAGTCATCATAATGTTCGTCATATTTCTCTGTTTTAGCTTATCTAGGTGTGCAAGCACGGTACGCGCCCTGTCCCATTGCGCTTTTCAATGAAAACATAACACAAAGAAACCACATTCTGGAACCTTTCCGGCTGCACAGCCAACCTGGACTGTATGAATCCAATAAATCAAATATTCCCATAATTTTCTTTGTACTCCTCGTTTATAGCATGTCGTTTATCAACTTTTCACGTTATTTTAATCGATTTATTTTACTCATTCGTCTGTCATGCTCTGAATGATAACTCAAACACAAGAGGAGCGTACTTTTCCGCATATCACGGCTTTATTGGCTTCACCCAATGCATTTCGGGAATTTACATTCCCTTCGTCAGGGGTATCTACAAAGCAAAAAAGTCAAGCACCACCATCAGTATACTATTGCTTTGCTGACTTCAGTAGGAAGCATTCATAAAAACCTTAGTTACATTCCATGAAATTCCTCCAATTTACATGCTTGTCAGTTTATTTGAAACATTACCCTTTTTTTCATGTGACTTGTCCGTGTGCTGCACGAGGCATGTTATTGAAGTGCATCAATGGAGCACATGGTGATGTGGAATAAGGTGCATAACGTGATGTGCACCAGATGCCACAGGGACTTACATAGCAGGGAAGCACAGTGTGATTTGCCCCTGGGATATCTCTCACAGGAACACTGACTGGCAGGTCTCATGAGAGCACTCTAAAAAGACAATGGTTGGTGTGGAGTTCACGGCACCCAGCTCTGTGCACTATTGAATCATTTGTTGATGCACAATTGGGGGATGTCATTGACGTCTCAAGTTGTACCATATCAGTTGTGAACAGCTCATTTATTCGTTTTTTCTAATGCATTTCAGCGAGTTAGTTACTGAGACAGTCAATCTATTTTGGAGTTATTATCATCTTTCAAACAGACTGTTTTGCGCAGGTGAATGTGTAGACAAACACACACAGTGGTACACAATAAACACACACAACTCACAAACAGGTGAAGCAACATACTTGCATGAGGCCCCAGGACATGTAAAACCTCCTTCCTGGGTTTTATGCTATCAGCAGTTGGCATGCTGGGTGTTTTCAACCTGTAGTTACCATGATAAAGGCTAAAGTCCCAGTTTGCAATTTTCAGATGCTAACAAGCCAGAACTGAATGGAGGCGTCATACATGACATGGGACACTAGACAGCAATGAACTAGGACGGATAGATTAACTATTAAAAAATGCATTAAATGTTTGCAGTGATTCAAGATGTGACTAGTTTTGGGTTGCTCCCTCAAAGTGTTCTTTGCTGTTTAGTTGTCTGTAAATTTGTTGGAATGGTGTCTGGCAAGGTTCTCAGGAGAAGGGAATTACAGAGGCCACTGAATTGGTTGGCTGCTAGGAAGACCCGAAATGTTAACCCTAGTCTCATAATAAGGCCAGCAGCTTTGAGTGGATTCCCTGCAAACATCATGATCCTGACAAGAACCCCCTAAAAACTAGCACGTGCTTAGCGAATGTTATACATTGCAACTCCTTCTCATTCACGGATCTCTTGAAGTTCTTCAAGCAACCAAATGTTTCCTGAGTATTCCTTTCAGTCTCCGTGATCTTAATTCGTACCAGTGAGGGGCCTGAAAAGCGAATCAAAGCCTCTTTCAGGTTCACATTGTCTTTCAGATCATTTGCATTAAATTCCTTTGCAAGTGTCCATAGTGCAAAAAAGCATCCGGCTAATAAGCCTGGAGCTCTCTCCTCTAATGTGCATTTATCGATTTCACGAGCCAACTCATACAAAGCAAACAGTGCTAACACATACTTGCCGACACACTTCATTTCAACAAGAGCCTTCAGGATATGGGGGCGAGGAGGGGAACGATTCACACAAGGCTGCACAACAAAAGAAACTTTAGGAGTAGGTTTCAGGTTCATTGCATCTAACTTCACGTGCTCTACTTTGAGTATGTGCACCTGTTGTTCTCCCAATTTGTCTTTCACTCTCTTTTCTCTCTTTCTTCTCCTTCGCTGTCTCTGTCTTCCTTTGTGTGCAATTGATCCCTCAGAAACTCACTCTGCATCTTCCTGGTGCCCTTTGCAACTTCTAGCTCCGGTTTCTTAATCTGGAGCTGGATTTGTCTAAAATCCCGAAGTGTGGAGCTCAGGACAGGATGGGATGACGGCAACAGACTGGAAGAGGAGTAATGAATTACCACTTTCGAGGAACTAATGACTGTTTCAGTCTCCGGGGACTTCTCCCCTCTGAGCCCAGCATGGAGCTTTAGCAAGTAATTACCAGGCCTCTGGACTCTCCTCAAGAGAGGAAGTTCTGGGTCGCTAGTAAGCAGCTCTCTAGACAACAAGTCTGCATATACAGCGCCTCCGACTCTCTGAGGTTAGTGTAGGAATAGACAGAAGTAAGAAGAAGGTTCATAGCTGAAAAGATGACTCAATAAGTTAAATACTAGCTGTTGACATAAGCTATGCTCTGCAGGTCACGAGTTTGAATCCAACAAAGCCAACTCACCCTTTCAACATTCTGAAGTTAATACATTTACTACGATGACATTTGTAATAGTAAATATAACCTGGTTTTTACAGAAGGACTGCAGTATGAAGGGCCATTAAAAAACTTTGCCATTAAATATACTTACAGGGTTTTAACACTCAAAGGATCAGAATAGGAACATATGCATCAAGAAGGTTTTTCCAAATGCTACCAGTGTGCCTGTGTTTTACATTGCTCATCACATTATACCCTTTCTAGATTTACCAGTTAGAACGTATCTTCAATACCCCTCTGATGATGGACCTTCTACAAGATTTTCAATTCCAGGAACCATCTTGCAGTCTGTCAGGGAAACCAACATAATCTGTTATGCTTAAACTCAGTACAACATTCTGTTTTTCTTCTCCCTCAAACAACTGCTCACAGATATGCCATGCAGACTTAAACCTTATAATTATACACTTAGGTAAGACTAGCAATGTTAACTAATCACTGATTATCTTATTGCTGCGAATTGGATTTATATAATATAAAAAATAACATTTCCCTATTTTGTGCAAGGAAATTTTCTACTTTGGATCTAGCTTTGCTTACAACAAAAGTTTTGGAACGTTTTGTTTGTAGCGCTTAACAAAGTGTGGATTTCTCTTCTCTTTTCCATTATCAGTTCACATGTGATTACGTAGATCATATTGTTTGGACAAGATAAGGCACATGGGTACGTCCATGCCATTCAACTCTTGAGGATCTAGTTCATTGTTTCCTCAACAAACAACACCTTATTTCATAATGGACTGCTCGTTCTTCAAACGTCCACGGGATTTCCCAATGGTCGTTTTTTATTTATAAATTGCAGCAACAGTGTTATTTTTTACCAGGCCCTCAATTTCAATTGTCATGCATTCTATACAATACACAATGCACCCCCAGAGGTATTGCAGGAGGAGCTCTATAGTGTTGCTCTAGGCTTATGATTTACTTCTGTAGATGCCGAACGATGGAGATATGGATTTTCTAAGGTTCAGAAGCATAGAGAGATTTGACCTGATGTCAGGGTTAAGGGAGAGCTGGGACAAATCCAACCTCTTTTGCAAGGGAAAACATGGTTTGAAGAAGAGGCTGAGTTAATGTGTGCCCTTGAGGTATTCCAATATTTAGGTGTCAATTTTCAAAAATCATCTCCGCCCACAACCTCGCAATCACCATCAGATGGTTGAAAAATTTGACTGAACTTTATGGGGCTTTTGGATCCATCTAAGATGGTGGTGTTGTCACAACACATATTTTAGTTTCACTGCGTGCAGGTATATCTAAATGCTTCTTCTTTCTATAAGGAACTGCAGATGACAGTTCGGAGGTAGATCTGGGTGTGTGTGGGGGGGTGTGGGTTGAGCCATGAATTCCTCTCCACTTGCTCAAGATATCACGTGAGACGAAAGAAGCAGGAATACATGGTTTTTATTGCTTATATTATTTTGCTTAGTGGTTGCAATGTTTTTAAAGGTGGAGAACTACCAGAAAACATGTGAGGACGTACACCTATGAAGGGCTGTTGTAGATATGCCAGAGCTGCTGCTTCTTGAGGATGTGGCTGTCATGTGGGTGATTGTTACCAGTAAGTGTCTGCAGGGGCAGGCACAATTCTCAAATGAAACCATTCCTTTTCTCTTCTGCAGTGGTTTGGCATGTCCGCATTCATCTTCAACAATTTGGCGCCAAGAGATTAGACCCAGTGCTTAAGTGCCCTCATTGTTACCACCTTAACAGTTGAACAAAGCTGAGATATATTTCTAGTCAGATGCAATCATGAAAATCAATTTGCTTCTGAGGAGACATTTTTATGGTTGATACAAAACTAATATGCAACAATATTTTCGATCTGAGTGGCTTCCTTAGGACTGCAAATAAGAAAAAAAACAAAAACAATTATTAACAACACTTTATTAATTATTATGAAATCTGTTTATTGGCATTTTAGATTTAAACAAGTTACATGGTACAATTTAGGATCCAGATGACTAACAGTTGAAATAGACCCAATGGTACGTCTCTTGTCATGAGCACAGTAATGAATGGGATCGGGTTCTACGCCCACCTTCTAGAAGGGGATAATATTGCGGACCTCTCGGCCAAGCCCATTATCATAACGCCCCCTTCGCTATCTCGTCATTGGGGGCTTCACCCGAGTGAACCGCTAATATTTCGCCCGCTCATCCCCGCCGTTCGCCCATAGACAGTGCACTAATCATAAGAAAATGAGGCAGAACAACAAGTGGCCCAACAAAACAACAGCAGCAGATTCCGGCCTTCACTTTAGCATTCCCTCATTCTGTCCCTTGTTCCGACCCCCCCCCCGCTATCCCCGCGCACTCTAGTTCAGGCCGCTCATTCGACATCATCTCCAGTCCCCTGAACCTCGCCTAGGCAACTAAGCCCCCAGCACCGCTCTTCGTGTCCAATCCCTAGTCTAACTGCCACCCCTCCCCTCAGTAAGGGCACCCCATCTCGTTCCCCGCAGGGCCCCATGGTGTCCTCGTCTAGTCGCGTCAGGATTTGTAAGAGTGTGTCCCATTGACTCGCTATTGGTGTTCGTCTGAGGCCTAGTGTTTCCTCCCACAAGAGGGCCGTGCTCTCCGCCCTCGCCCACACCAGTAGCGCACTCCGCCACGCCCGCACATGGGGGGGGTTTGCCGCCTTCCAGCGCTTAGTGAGCAATCGTTTCGCCACCACCAGTCCCAAGTCGAGAAACCTCGATGCGACCTTCATGGAGGGAGTTCTGTGAAAAAGGTGCAACAAGCAGACTGGCCACTCGAACGGGACTTGACGACTCGTGCATGTACTCAGTGCTCCATGAACTGCCCGCCAGTATGAATCCAGTGCGGGGCAGCTCCACAACATGTGGACCAGCCCAGCGTCCAGCTCCCCTCAGCGAGGACAGCCCGCGTCTGTGCGATGGAAATACCGATTGATAGAGTCAGGTGTGAGATATGCCCTATGCAGAATAAAGTATTGTATTTGGTGGAATCACATGTTCCTGGGGATCCTCGTAGGACCCTGCAGCGCTCTATCCCATTGCTTGTCGGCCATGGGTCGGCCAAGTCCGCTTCCCATTTACGGCGCAGCGGGGTCAGATTGATCGCCGCGCGTGTGCGCAGAGAAGCTGCGAACCATCTGATCATGTGCCTCCCGCGCCCCATGACATGGAGGTATTGCATCGTGAGGTGCTGCTCTGGCTCATCCCTAATGTCACCCCACCGACTCGTCAGTGTCGCTATCAGTGAGCGGTGACACAGAAATTGGCCAGGCGGCAACCCTGTCTCCTCCGCCAATGAGGCGAATGAGAGAAGAGCACCGTCTCGATAGAGGTCCCCCAGCGTGTAGATATCCGCCGTATGCCAGTCCACGAGCTCAGTTGAGCATATGGAGTGCAATTCCGAGTTAGATAAAGAGCACGGCGGTAACATTTGTAGGCCACTTTGACGAGAAGGGGCACCGGCTTGAACACCTTTGCGGTCGGATGGAACGACGTAGTGATATCAGCCAGGGAGATGGGGGGCGCCGCGGTTGCCGTGTCGTCTCGCTCTCTGTCCGCCAGCCATCTGGCCACCCACTGCAGCTGCGCCGCTAGATAATAATGCGCAAAGCACGGCTTCGCAAGGCCCCCCTGACCCGAGGGGAGATATAGCTTGGACAACGCGACTCTATGGCGTGCGTTACCCCACACAAAGTCCCGGAGCGATCGCTCTAAGATTGCGAAAAATGATGCTGGGATGTAGATGGGCAGATTGGCAAAATAGTATAGGAGCCTGGGTAGAATCACCATTTTGCTTAAGGCGATTCGCCCCGTGACCGTGAGAGGGAGGGTACCCCAGAACCGCATCTGAGCTCTGATCGCTGTTACCGCTCTACCCAGATTGCCCGCCACCAGATCAGCCGGTTGCCGATATATTTGGATACCCAAATAACGGAAGGTGTCCGGCTGCCACTTGACCGGCACGCCCCCAAGATGGTATTGCGGGTCCCTAGTCTCGGCTCGGAACGCATAGAGACACGACTTAGCGGCATTCACCCCTAAACCGGAAAGCGCGGCAAAATCAGACAGGACTCACTCCAGTTCCCCCGGAATGTGTGCCACATCCCTGACGAACACCAGGAGGTCGTCCGCATATAATGAAACCTGGTGGGTCGCATCACCCAGGGGGATGCCGTCTGTCAGTACTCTACGCAGCGTAGCAGCCAAAGGCTCTATTGCGAGCGCGAAAAGGAGGGTCGAGAGAGGACATCCCTGTCTGGTGCCGCGGCCGATCGGGATGGCATCAGAGATGTATGGACCGGTTCTTACCCTTACCACAGGGTTCTTGTAGAGAAGCGCCGCCATCTGGAGGAACCCCAGGCCCAGCCCATAGTGTGACAGCGCCGCCACCAGGTAACCCCACTCAAGACAGTCAAAGGCCTTTTCAAGGTCGAAGACCAGACAACCCGCCCTAGGCCAGTGCTGCGCTCCATCAGTGGCCACCCGAAAGAACTGTCGCAAGTTAAGAGAGGTGTTGCGCTTTGGCACAAACCCGTTTTGGTCCCTGTGCACCAACGCCGGTACCGATGGGGATAGTCGCTCCGCTAATACCCTGGCCAGAATTTTGTAGTCTGCATTAAGAAGGGCAAGGGGGCGATAGGACCCCAGGTTGGTGGGGTCGCGCCCAGGCTTGGGCAGGGAGATCAAATAGGCCGCCCGCATAGAGGCAGGCAGAGTGGCCTCCTCGAGGGCCGCAAGATAAAATGCATGCAGCTTGGGTACCAGGGACTCCCGATAGGCCTTATAGTATTCCGCCGGGAGTCCATCCGGTCCCGGGGCCTTTCCAGAGGCCAGCGAGGCCACCGCGTCTCCTATCTCATCCACTGTGAGGGGGGCCTCCAGTGACTCCTGGTGTTCATCTGGAACTGTGAGCAATCGGGCAGCCTCCAGAAACTGATCCACATCCTGCGCCTGTCAGCGCCCTGATGAAGTATATAGGGCCGCATAATGTGCTGTCAGTATTTGGTGGCTCTCCCACTGTGTATGTACCAATGTCCCGTCCGGTCCACAAATTGATTCTATCGGGGCATGTACCGTCTCTTGCCTGAGCAACCAGGCCAGTAACCGTCCTGTCCTATCGGATGTGGCGTGAACCCGAGCCGAATGAGCCACGTAGCTGTGGCACCGTAATCGCTCAAGTAGCTCAGCATGACGTGTCCGAAGCCGCGCCAGCCGAATCGAGTCCCGGCCTCCTCCTTCGCCGTGACGCTCGCACGACAGAAGTCGGGACTCCAAGGCAGCGAGCGACAATGCAAGTTGTCTACGAATATTCCACGTCATCCTTAGACAGTGTCCCCATATGGTGGCTTTGTGCGCGTCCTATTCTGTCAGCTCACTGCCTGTCGTTCCCTCATTCAGGTCGAAGAACTGCTCCAATGCCGTGCCTAGAGAGGCACGGAATTTAGCATCCTCCAGGGCTGCCGGCTTCAGTCGCCACGTTGGAACGGGAGGTCTCCCGGGGTCCCAACGCAGGCTCAGCCTAAGAGGGTTATGGTCCGAGTGGGTCCGGCCCAGGTACTCTGCCTGACCTATCATGGGGGTCAAGGAGTGAGAGCCCACCACCCGGTCGAGTCGGACATGAAGGTCGTGTACCGCTGAGTAATACGAATAAATGCGATCGCTGGGATGTAAGTTGCGCCACATATCTCGTAGGGCCCAACGCGACAACCAATCAGTGAGGCTCCTCGCATTCGAAATGGCCTGCATGCTACGGAGGGGCGGGTAGGACCTGTCTAGGTGCGTTTCGAGAACTGCATTAAAGTCCCCACCTAACAGCCAGGGAAGGCCCGCATATGGTGCTAATACCACAGAAAGCTGATCCAAGAACGACGATTGATCGACATTTGGGGCATAGAGGGAGCCCAATAACATATGCTGTCCATTAAGCTTCCCACGGACCAAGGTGTACTGCCCAGCGGGATCAACCACGGCGTCCATGCATGCAAATGGTGTACCCGCCCTCACCCAGATCAACGTGCCACGGGCGTGCGCAGAGCATACGGTCCCAAAGAGCTGACCCCTCCAACGAGCACGCAGCTTATCTAGTTCTGGCTGCGTCATATGGGTCTCCTGAAGAAGGGCAATGGCTACCTTATGCCGCTGCAAGTAGGCGAAAACAGAATAACGACAGGCCGGCGAGTGCATACCCCTTATATTCCACGTAACTACCGCAGTGTTGGCCATCCAGGACAGATAAGGACTATGTAGGATTCAAGGCCAGGGTCGGGTTGGCCGGGGGGAAAGACTTCAGTTGTGGATGTCATGTCGGCCTGCTGTAACATCATAACAAATAAGAAAACTGCGGTGTGCTGCTGGGCGCACCTAACTAAAATCAAAAACTGTATAACTGCCAGGGCAAACCCCAAAACGGGCATTCGTCCAAACTTACAACCCAAATGGCTATGGAAAACTACGCCAGGTGGTAGCTAGTGGGCGCTAAAGGCGATTGTGCTGGTCACGAGTTACTAGGACCCTGCGCTACCCCCACCTTCGCCTTCTGTGCCGTCTGAGCTGCTAGCGATGCCAAGCATGCGCAAGCAGTTCTGTTTAGGCCGCCTCCGCCGCCTGCTGCCTATTGGTCATAGCATGCGTGCCCCTTTCCTCCCTCTCCCCGGGAAGGGAAATCCCCGCCGACCCCAGCCCCACCCATCGAAGGCGCCCCGGCCGGTCCGCTCATATCAGCGCGAGGAACCGCACCACATCAAACAGGTGGTAACAGGATCCGCAGCCTCTCCCTCGCACCCGACCTCATTCACTCCATCTCCACCACCCGTATACTGTATTGTCCCAGTGTGCCAGTGTTCACACAATAATGTCAGCTGTTTGAGGTGTCACCACTGGTAGCATTTGGTCATCTGAAAGCCCAGTAGCCGGAGAGGAAGATCTGCTAGTCTCTGGGTCGCTATAGTCGCGGGCTGCCGCGTCTCCCTGACTGCTCACAGATCCCAAGGTTTGCACCGCCTCCAGGGCTTCCTGGCGTTCCAGGCGCATTTTCTCCAGTCTGGGTGCCACTGCAGGACCCGATCCCATCCCCCTACGGGTCTCCCCCCGCCGTCGCCGTCACGGTCGTCTCTCTTGCTGTCTGCCAATGCCCGAGTCCGTAGGCTTCTGACTGCTGTGCAGTCCCGCTTCCCCCAGCCAGTCCCAGACATCGGACGTGGCGTCAAAGAAACATGTCCCCTCTTTCGCGAGGGCAACAGCAGGGAATATGAGATCTGTAATTCGCGTAGCCGACGCTTCACCACCAGATAGTTACTCCTCCGTTTCTGGACTGTCACCGTATAGTCCGGGAACAGCATCACCGGGCCACCCCCCACTGCAAGGGTGCCCAGCTTCCTTGTTTCACGGAGTACCACGTCCCTGTCGCGGTAGTTGAGGAGTCTGAATAGAAAGGGACGTGGCCGGGCCCCGGGGATAGGTCTCCGCGCCGGAACTCTGTGCGCCCGTTCCACTACAAACTGTGGAGAGAGCACCCCTGCAGGGAGAATGTCCCGTAGCCACCCTTCACGTGGTCTCCGGATTCTCATCTTCCCGAACTATGAAGATTTGGATGCGGATCACCTAGGAGATTGGAAGGATGGATTATATGCGGCCTCCTACAATATGATGGATATTTTGATCCGGAACTCGGAACGTAAGGTAAAAAAGATTAGAGATGACATTGTACATTTAGAGAAAGAAATTAATGATACGAATATGACTGACGTCATTCAAAAGAACTATGTAATTTTGAAAAAAGAGCTAGCCAATTATCAAATCTATCTGAAAGATAAAAAACAGCAAAAAATACAACGTGATCAGGGAGATTATGAAAGGGGGCGTATTTTTATTTTTGCCAGAAAATATGATGATATCCCAAATAAATTGCCACAAGCCCCTGAGGCGACTACAAAAAACCTGAGTGTTTCGTCCAGCTCCGCTTCCCTGTCCTCAATAGGGAGTGATCTAAGCGAGGGACCTAGCCCAAGTATGACTAATACAGAACCACCATCTGTTTTTTTAAGAGAAGTTCAAAGGTTCCGATTAGGGAACAAAAAGAAAAATTACCTAGAAGAACAAGGAGGGGTGGCAAAAAATACAAGAGCCGGCACAAAGGCAAGGCTAGGAAATGGACAGACCAAATAGATGAGGAGAATGTGAGCCCTAATGTGGACAGTATGGATATAGAAAATGCAACAAACACACTGACTGTGGTTAACCTATCCTCACGAGTTTTGAATGAAGGTGAATTGTCTGTGCTTTGTAAAGGATTAAACTATTGCCCAACTGAAAAACCATGTTTAGAAAATGTACATGTTGATCTATACAAATTTGTTCGCAAGCTGCGATTAAAACAATTCTTTGATGAACATCCAAAAGTACGTGACCTGTCAGTTAATAATGTATGTAAATCTGATTTTACTATAGCTGACATTGATGTGTCATATGCTATTGCAACACTTCATAATGAAGGGGAAACTAATGATCTGGTTGACTTTGCACGCAGTTTAGATGTTATAGAGGACACCACAGTAGATAGTGGATTAAGAAAACACCTCTAAGTTTATACCCCCAAATCAATCATGTGCTGCATTAGATGAATTCACACTGAGGGTTACACAAGATCTCTATCATCTAGAGGAAACACATAACACACAGAGTAAATGCAAACATGTGTTCAATCTCACTAAGGCAGAGAAAATGTGTTTGAATACACTTAAAGATGATAAGAGTATAGTGATTCGCGAGGCGGATAAAGGAGGCAACATAGTCCTAATGGACTATGGAGACTATGCTGCAGAAATAGATCAACAACTTAACAATGCACAGTGCTACAAAAGACTTAAAACAAATCCCACGAAACAAATTGAGAGCAACATCAATGCCAAATTATTTGATTGGCGAGAATCAGTTCTTATCACTGATCAAGAATATAGATATCTTCTGGCTCAAAACTCTCGACATCCCTGTATCTACATACTCCCCAAAATACATAAGGGGGGTAAGTTCCCTCCGGGCCACCCAATCATATCAGGAAATGGCGGTCCCACTGAACATCTAGCGGAGTACATAGACACATTTCTCCAGCCCCTGGTTAGAAATCTCCCTTCCTATATAAGGGATAGTAAAGAGCTACTTTGCAAATTAGAAGATTTACAATGGGAAACAGACAGCTTCACGTTCATTACGATGGACGTGGAGAGTCTATATACATGCATAGAGATGCCCCAAGGGTTAAGATCATTGACATACTTCCTCTACAAAAGGAATGCTAGTCATTTGGAGCATACCCAGATGCTGTTGGAGATTGCAAAGCTAATATTGACTCAAAATGCTTTTCTACATGGAGAACAATGGTTCCTACAACAACAGGGGACTCCGATGGGCTCCAGATTTGCTCCATTTTATGCTAATCTATTTATGGGATTGTATGAGATGGAGCATGTCTGGGGCCCGAGAGCATATCACTGGATTGAGAATATTTTATTCTATACACGGTATATAGATGATATACTGTTGATATGGAAGGGTAGTGATGAGGATTTGCAAGAATATTGCCAGTATCTCAATGACAATAACTTCAATGTCAAACTGACAACTAATAGTTCCAAAACAGAGATCACATACTTAGACTTGTGACTATACACCTTAGGTTCCAGCATTCAGAGTGATATCTTTAAAAAAACTACGGCATGCAACAGTGTGTTGCATGCTGATAGTTGTCACCCTAGTGCCACTATCATGGCCATTCCATATGGTGAAATGGTGAGGGCACAACGTAATTGCAGCCAAGAAAAAGACTATGAAAGGACACTGAGAGGCATTGAAGCAGACTTTAGGGCAAGAGGGTACAGTAACACCTGCCTTAAAAGAGCAACTGCCAAGGCTAAAGGGTTACGCAGAAAAGATACTCTTGCAGACAGAGTGGTAAAAGCTAATAAGGAATATACTGATCAGGTGGCATTTGTGACAGATTATAATATGTATAGTACACATATTTATAATATATTGCGCAAGAATTGGCGCTTTCTGCAATCGAATATATTACCTGAAAAAAGTGTCTCTCCCAAACCTCGTGTTATGTACCGTAGGGGAAAGACTTTGAGAAATATGCCCTGTCCTAGTCATGTTGTGGGACCAAAAGTTGCAGCGCAGACATGGCTGCCAGACAAGCCTGATGGTTTCTATGTCTGTGGCAGTTGCTGTATTTGTAGATTCGGGTTGAACAGATGCTCTAGCTTTCAATATAATGGCTGTAAGAAATATAATATACTGTCTTTCATAAATTGTATCACCACCTACAGTGTATATATTGAAATGTGCATGTGAACGAATTTATGTGGGCAGTAGTATCAGATGCCTAAAGATCCGCATACAAGAACATGTCAGAGATATTAAAAATAAAAATGTTCAGTCTCCTGTTGCCCTACATATACTTGATGTACACCCTGATAGACCACAGATCACGTTTCATGCAATTGATCAAGTAAAGAATAGTCCCAGGGGTGGAGATAGGATGACTATGTTGAGACAAACTGAAGCACGATGGATTTGCCGTCTGAGGGCGGTTACACTAGGTCTTAACCATAATAATGAGTTTCATCATTTTTTATAAGATAGTCATCTATGTGCACTGTGGTATTATTGTTTTGGTATAACTGCAATATGGGTTACTGCCTATTCCACTGCAAGATTGAGGAATTAGAATTGGAGTTTCCTATGGAACCGCATACAATAAATTATGAGACCACTAGCAGTGTACTGTGATCACCATAGAGATGGTCTAAGCAGGCACTACCAAAATGAATTTGAGTGATAAACTGAGATTTATGCTATCACTATACCAGATTTAGCATTTTAAATATCAATATTTACTCATGGAGACAACGATGCAATGATTTGGAATCATTGTACATCATTTTCCTTTTACAGTGTAGTGCACTTTGGCTAAATACTTTTTTTTTGTTTGTGATATAATTGATGTCTATAGGTTGGTTTAATATTGCTGAACACAGCTAACCACTACATACAAACTCCTACAATATATATAAGAACAATTTAATACAATTACGCATTTACCTATACAAAGATGGCGCCTAAATTTAGAATCATGTGATCGTGCGTATTGTACATACTAATATTAGATACAGTTCATTTTTTAAGATCTTGTAGGTTTATCTTACGCCATTAGTGACAAATCACACGCAATGGCCGATTTAAAATTATTTACAGACTTATGTGTAACTGCCGCCATGCCCAGTGTCCTGTGATCGTTGATTAATGCGCTGATAAGAAAAATTGTGGGTGGATATCATATCGCCCGCTTAAAAGATAAAAAGAAAGAAAAAAAGAAAGTAAAGACGTGTATTTAATAGTGTTTAAGAAGTCACGATGAGGATATATGATAATCCCGACAGTTGTACGCAACGCTTAAACTATGCATTTTCTTGCAATAAGATGGCGCTGACGAATACGTTTTCGTGCAATGCCCATGTTACGCTTGGCCCATGCTAAGATGGCGTCCACGCATGCGTATCGAACTATGGGATTACGGTAGCAATTTTACATTTCCTTTAAAATATAAAGATAGTATAGACGTTAGTATAGGATTGTGCATATGTTGTGATGAAGATATATTATGACCGTGAGAACCGTATACTTTACTGGAACTGGACATTTCCCTGAGATAAAAGGGTGCATATGCATGTCCTTTTGCAGGATTAATATACTTTTTTATCCGTTCAAAGATGGCGCACAAAATTACGTGACTAGTCATGTGATTTCGAAAGTGCTTAGATGCATTACAGGTGCGAGTACTTTTGAAAGAGGATAAAAGACTCTGCAATGGTCAGCTCGTGTTTACTGACTACGAATTTGTTCCAAGTGCGGCATGGACACGAAGAAGGCAACATAGCAATGTAAGTTTCCTTACTCCCCCGTTTAGGATGTGATAACGTGATATACTCGCTATATAAAATTCATTTGTGATGATTAGAAAGATTGAGTGCTAAGATTATAACCCCGGTTTAGAATGAAAGAGAAAAAAAAGAAAGTACAGACGTCTGCTTAATTTTGTTTATGGGGTTATGATGAGGGTGTATGATAACCCCGACAACTGCACATAATATTTAAGACATGTTTTTTCTAATAATAAGATGGCGCCGATGAATATTTTACATGGAATGCCCATGTTACTCTTATATCAGTGTTAAGATGGCGCTCACGCATGTGCCTTCAGCCTTGTGATCTCGTTACCTCTCCGTTTAGGATGAGATAACGCGATACGTTCGCTATATATAAATCATATTAATAGATGACTATGGCTAATAAGGAGCAGTAGATAGAGGACCTGACATTTAATACATGGAAATAGCACATCCGTTGTGTTGCAATTTATGACATCATTTGGGGATAAAAAGCTAGCGTGTCTTACTGAGCTAGTCACAGTATACTGGCAATAATGAACTTTAAAGTTCATTAAATCATGCGTCTTATGTACTACACGTCGGGTATTTTTCCACTGAATGAGACATAAATAGGTTTGTGATACCTGATACTCAGATCATTATCTTACAGATTCATACTGGAGAAGAATTCATATTTCTTATACAAAAAGCGAAGCCCATAGTGAAAATATTCATTGATCGCATAGGAATTTATGTAAACAACTACGCATGACTCTAGCAGTAAGTGACTCTATATATTTTTATGCACATGAGAAATAAGGCCATTATATATAGTCCTTATTGTGATATCAAGATATATACATTTCAATGAATAATGAGCAGTAACCCACATATTCCTAAAATGCATCATTGCTCCAAATTTACTGTTTGTTGGTGTATTGTACATTATGAACTTCCGTTTGGTTAATACAACGAACACTTTGCGATTGTATGTATGTATATAATATAAATACATGTTGAGTCAAAACCTAAGAGCTATTGAATTATATGTTTATAATATGATTATAGGATGTGCCAAAGCTAAAATGCTGAGATATAACTGGTTTTTGTCTATAGGTTTACAGAATCTCATTTTGGGTGCAGACAATATTGATCTGGCACCATATTCACCATTAATAAAAAAGACTGCACGTTGATGAGGTATGAATAACAGCCATAGAGCAATTTATTATTATAAACTACAACTTGACTTAATTTAGAATACATTGACTATAGAGTAAATACAGTCACTGCAATACTTTGAAGTATCACAGAGTAGAGATGCTCCCTCTCTAGTACATTAAAGCTATAAAATTCTAGGCATTACACAAAGTTGATTCCCAGTCTATTTAGCATGCAATGAGAATATATTTTTATTCATTAATATGAATTGTGTCACTTATAGAGGATTATGACATACAAAATGAATTAAATCGATGTTCATGTGTCACGTAGAGCTCCACGCTAATGTTTTTAACAAATAAATATTGTATATAAGAGTTGTAAATTTAGATTTGTAAATAGTGTTTTTATAAATTGCTTTTTAGCCCTGAAGAAGTCCCATGAGGGATGAAACGCGTTGGCAAAGCAATCATTTTTTTGGTGTTAAAGGAAGATAATTGAACTTCAATAAAGAATGGAATAAAAGCTACAATCGAGATTTACGTCATTTTTAGACAAATGCATGCATGAGAAGCCTAATAACTGTGTTTTTGTAATGTTTCGATCAGAATAACCCATATTATATTGGGAAATATGAAATATACATTTCTCGGGTGCAGGATCAGTGTATAGTTTGGTAACGGTGGTTCTTTACCACTAAATTGGGTGTATGTGGGTCACACCCTAGATCGTACTGCACCGAGGCTCAATAGTAATACATTAGGCAGACTTATTGGTGACGTTTGGTGCTTGGTTCCTTAAAAGCTCTGACCCTGTCCTTTGGTTAATATAGAATGTCCCGTAGCCACCCTTCAACAAACTGTTCTGGGTACCGTCCCTCCTCGCCCTCCAGCAGGCCCACCACGCGGATGTTCTGGCGCCGAGAGCGGCCTTCCGCATCCTCAGCACGGTCCTCCAGTGTGTTAACTCGATCGATCAGGTCTTGTAGAGTTGCGGTGTGGCTGCGCACCACCGGTTGAACGTCCTGAAGCGTTTGGCACTGATGATCAACGGTGTCCGCTAATTTGCGGTGGTCAGCATGGAGTGGAGTGAAATCCACCGTTACTTTGTCAATGCGGGATTCCAGGGAGGTTCTAGTCTGTTCCAGAGTGTTACTTAGCCGGTCCACTGCCGCCAGCATGGCGTCCATCTTGGCTTCCAGAGTCGATGCCGGCTGCTCCGCGCCTCCATCTGAGTGTCTTGGTGTCGGACCGGGTCCCCCGTTCCTCGGTCGGCCCTCGCTCTGCTTGTTCCGCAGCCGCCCCATGGCCAACTGTTGTGCTGACGGCATTCGCGTTCTCCCCGGGCGTGTGTCAGGCAGTTTCAGTTCCGGGCACCCTTACATCGGGGTGTCAGAAAGTTAACTTCCCCCCACCACAACCAGCACCAGAGAAGGGAGAGGGCCGCAGGGCGCCCTCAGCCGCCGTCGTCGTCCTTGCAGGACCGATATCCTCTGGCCGGTGCCCCCCGGTGCTCGAGGCCGCCAAGACCGCCCTGTGTTGGACTCACCGTGTAACAATTTCTCCCTCCAGGTGCCTCTCCTCGGCCCCGGTGAGCGCGCCGCTCATCAGCTGGGTCCGGCAATGCACCGCCTCAACCGCCAGCACACATCGTACAGGGGCCGCCAGCCTGCGTAGCTCCACCCTCTCGGTAGCGCTGTTGGTATATGTCCAGCAGCCCTCCGGCCGCAGTTGTGCTGTGATCTACCAGTCCCTCGCCCTCAATCAGGGCCGCTCCTCTGCACAGAGCTCCCGTCAGGCGGTCACTGCCAGCCCCCGCCGTTTGACTCGTGGGCTATTCGTCGCTTCCTGAGGGCGCCAGGCGTAAAGAGGTCGGGGCTCCTCCGTAGTTGGTCAACTCCCCGGGTGAAGGGGGGCCCCCTCCATCGTTGGCTCCAGGCGTCCTCCCCACCCTGAAGCGTCTGCAGCCGTACGACTCAAGGGCAGTGTCCAGTTGTTAGGCCCCGTACTACCACTCTCTCAAAGTCTAGGACACAATTGCATTCTCCGCGGCGCCGGGATGATCCACCGCCTTCCGGTTGCACACTGTGGGGCCCACTGGGCCTGTCCCCTCGGCTCTGCGCACGGGGGGCTCGCTCCTTGTCCCAGGCCTCCCCGCCGCGGCCTTATAGTTCACCCTCTCGCTGGGTGCTGGCCCCACACGTCCCACCTGGGTCGCCCCGACAGGCGGTCGACGTGGCCTCACCGGGGGGGATCCAAGCCCAGCCGAGGCATCCCGCCTTTCCTCACGGCGGCCGCTTCAGACCTCCCTTCCTGCGACAACGCCACAGTCCGCAGTGCACAGCGCCTCCCGTGGACCCACCACGGCGAGCCCCACCGCTTCAGCGCTCCCCGTGCGTGGTGTCGCTGCTCAGGTGATCGTCAGCCTCGCCCCAATTCGCACTTCGTTGGCTCCTGCGGGAGCTTCAGTGCCTTCACAGGCCGCCGGCAATTAGTTGTCCCCCCGACTTGTGGTGCGCGGCCTACGCGGCCCGGTCGCCTTGTGGTGAGCCGCGGCCTGGAATACCCCTCACAGCCAGCCGCCTCTTCCAGCGCGGTCCGCGCTTTTCACCGGGCCAGCTGTCGGGGCTAATATCTCCGGCGATGGACCGTCCCCGGCTCCGAATCTTCCCCCAAGGCCGCCGGAGCCCTTCACTCAGCAGCGGGCAGCGTCTGCAGTCCCGTCTCGCACTGCGGGCAGGAGAATTGGAGGATAATGGCACTAGGCTGCAGGAGCCTTATGTGCGAGCAGCCATCTTGTCCGCGTGCCCCCTAGCGCCCCTTAACAACACTTTATTAATATGGTAAGGACTCGTAAGTACTGTTCAAGCAGCTGTGTGGATTACTGTTCTGACAGCCACATACGATTCATGTGAATATAATGAAGTAAGGGATACAATCCACTAGAGTGAATGCAGAAGATTGTTACTCATTATCATCATTACTAATGCATCATAGCAGGTTGACAGAAGACTGTGAAAGATGATTGGGAGGATTTTCCAGAAGCTTTCAAGGTGTGTGAGGTGGTAATTGCCCAGTGGACCTTAGATGCGGATGGAGTCACGTGGTATGATTACAGAGAGCAATAGCCAGATGTAAAACAGAGATGGAGTCCGATGGAAAAGTGCCACCCTGCGTATCAAAAAAGGGGAAATATGAAGTTATTGATAGCAAATTTCTTTATTGGCCTTAAATTATCCATAAAATGGATGCCCTCATAGCCACTGGCTGTAATAACTGTAGGAGGTTTAATCATTTTATGCAGCACTTAAAACTTAAGGTGAACCAGCAAAAGTCTTTTATAATGTCATGTGCTTTAAAAAAATTAAGTCTAAATCATATTTTATGGAAGAGGGACCCATCGAGAAAACGCTTACTTTTAATAATTTAGGTATACTTTTGGATGCCAATGGGGGCTGGGGCAATTTAATAACTCAAAGAGCACAGAAAATGGGGATGGTTGGCGATGCAATATTTAGATTTTCCAAAAGTCTGGGCCAAAAGCCGAATCGGAAGATGCTTCAGCTATTTAAAAGTAAATGTTTGCCAGTGGGCACCTATGGGGCTGGTGTTTGGGGAAATGTTTTCCCTAGGAAACGTCAGGCTGCTGAAAACAGATTTTTGTGTAGACTTTTGGCTGTCCCAAGATTAACTGCGAGCCTTATAGCACATATGGAACTAGGCTTAGGTTATATTGAAGATCTAATCAGTATGGCCCTGCTTCTTTTATGGCTAAAGATATCGAATTCCCCTAAAGCCAATTTTTCAAAGCAGGTGATAGTGATTGTCTTTATTTAGAGAATATGACTGTCATTCCATGGCTGGTTTACGTAAAAAATACTCTTTGTAGCCTGGGTATCAGCAACCTCTTTGGGCACCCTGAAAATATTTGACCTCAGATCGAAAAATACAGTTATTGGGGCATTCATATCTTTAAGAGAGGAAACAAGGCTTCAGAAACTGTAAAATATGTCATCTGTTATCAATTACATGCAAATCTCAGTATCTATAGGCCCTGAGCCCTATCTCAGCTTGATAGCTAAACCTGAATATAGATTTTATTTTACCAGTCTGAGACTGAACACAGTCCACTTTCTTATGGCCTTTCCTGCGGAATGCACCTGGCATGCATCTCTTCCATGTGCCCATGTGATGTGACCACTGTCCACTCTACTGAGCACTTTATGCTTTTCTGCACTTTGTATGAATTCCCCAGATTGCGTTTTTTGCACCCAATTCTTTAAATAAAAGCATTTTTACATCTTACAGGAGGGGGCTAATTTATGTGCAGAATTTATCTTCTGTTGAAATTTGTACTGCTGTTCTTAATTAGTTTATCACTGCAGTTAAGAAGAAATATGCACTTTAGCCATTGGGCAGATAATAACCATTTATTGGAGAATTATTGTCGGTAATCAATTATAAGTGGTTTTAAACATTTATGTATTTGTAGCTTGTTTTGGATGGTTTATGGGGATGCTGACAGGCATTTAAGAATACTGACACAATGTATTTATTTTTAAAGTTCTTATTCATGTTGTAAAATGGTTTTATTTTGTGTTTTTATGATCATGACTATTGGCCGAATAAGGATTCTTGATGATGAACTGTAGGAGCCAAAAGGCATTCTGTAGTGTGTGTGTTCCCTGAGTTTTTAAAAACACATTTTTGATTTTTTTCATTTGGTAATGAACACTGAAAAATCATAAAATGACTCACTTTTCGACCATGTGATGCTACAAATACGTCCTGCAGTTTGCTGTATATTTTTTTGCTTATATGTGAGAAAACCCACATCAAATCTGAATGTTCTTCACTCAAGCAGCACCCAAAGCCATTGGTTACAAGCCCTTACACATGGAACATCAGTTTCATCAGCTCGATTCTTCCTGAACTGGCTGCCTCTGCAATGGGAGGAGTGATGTTGTGGAAAATTCTCCATGTCCTTCGGCTTTGTGGACCTACTATAACGAATATTGGTTCATCCAATATTCCCACAGTGGGTATACTTTGCCAGTACTCACTTTTTTAGTGTAGGTACATGCTGGGATTTGTTGCACAGGAATCATGATTTGTATAGCAGTCTTTCTCTTTGTTGAAGCACTACGGAGTGTTGAAGGGTCTAACACCGTAAATTGAGAATCTTGTCTGCTATCTTGTTTGGTGGTATCAAATACTGAAAAATGACACACCCAAAGGGGTAGATAGAGAAAGAACCGCTATCAGGCATGTATAAGTCACGCCAGCCTCATTATACTGGATCATCTAGTGTGGTGTATGGAGATTCCCCCTTTTTTGGGGCGGAAGTCGTGTTATGGTGAGCCACTTAGGGCCTCATGTAGGTAGCTAAATACCGGTCGGTAACGGCCGAAATTCGGTACATATCCCGTTACCGACCGGTATTTAGCTATTTGGGATGTAGGAGGCATAATTCAGGATTCGGTAAATTAGCGAATCGGTAAAATACCGAATCGGTAAATACCGAATCCTGAATGTAGGGAGCACTCTAAAGAGTGCAAATTAGAATTAAGAATTCGTTATTTATCACCAAATACAGGTTGGTGATAAATAACGAATACCTTGCAAAACGCAATATTTTGCAGATGTAAGAGTGCCATGTGGCAGACATACATGCCCTTAGGGCATGTATGTGCGCCACATGTGCACACATGCAAGAATCAGGGGTGCAACAGGGTGTCAATGTGACACCCTGCCACCCTTGTATATGCTCCCCCCATTACCGATTCGGTATTTACCGAATCGGTAATGGTGACTGTCTTCCCATTGATTCCTATGGGCCTCCAGGCCCATAGGAATCAATGGGAAGGTATGCCCCATTACCGAATCGGTAAATACCGATTCATATTTACCGAATTTTTCTGATTCGGTAAAATTTACCGAATCATTACCTACATCACATTTACCGATTCATAAATACCGAATCGGTAAAATTCGGTATTTATGAATCGGTAAATGTGTTGCTACCTACATATGGCCCTAAATGAGGACCAGTTCATATTTGCAGGATATGGAATTATTGAGTGGAATGCCCACTAAGGGATTGGGGCTAGTTTGTGGAGAGTGGAGAAGCCTCTCCTTCCTACGTAAAGGAATGCTAGAGCCGTTCTCCCAAAATGAGTGCGTGCAGTGATTGCATGTCTACCTGCTCAAACGTAATGATGGGAAGATTTAATTTTGACCTATTAATCTTATAGTTACAAAAAAATGGAAATGTTCACTGTAGGTGACAGGTGGTTTGATCAGAGAGGTGTACTACTAGAATACTTTGGGCATCATTTATAATGAGGCTCCGCCACTGGAGAGTCACTCTTTGCAACGCTCCGGTTGCTCAGGGGCCTGCTCCCTATTTACCAGGCAACACTAAGTCAGTTTGCGTGGCTTGTAAATATCGTTCCCTTTAAGGCAGTTTATTTCTCCTCGTTTTTCTGTTTTTCTATGTGTGCTGCATTCTGCAGCACACATAGAAAGAGGAAAATGCCTCTTGTGATTGTTTTTGTGCAGGAAAGTTTCCCTTCCTGCACAAAAACAATCATCCCTGCAACACAAGCAGCCTTGCACCGTGGTGCAAAGGTGCCTGTGTTGGTGCATGCTCATGGAAAAATGACAGAAATGCACCATATCTGATAAATGTGGCACATTCCTGCCCTTTTCTTTTACTGTAGGGCAGCGCATCAGGAAGGCCTGCGACTCTGCCCGATGGCAAAATCTTGTAAATAAGGCCCTTAGTTGTTCACATTGATGTCCCAAAAAACTCCAGAATATCGACCAATGCAATTTGTCAATGATAAGTATATTTTGGTAAGTATAGATTTACTATTCTTAGGTCCGCATCTATGTTTCTTGATAATATACAGATCTTCAAGATACGTAGATGTGGAATTAAGATTAAGATTTCTTTACTTACAAATATATACTTATCTTGACGATGAAATGGTAGTTGATATTGTGCCGCTGATATTTTTGTAGGTCGATATTTTTTAACTAGATATTCTGACAGACAATCAAAAAAGTCCTGCCTTATCTCCAACCATTGATTGATGGAACAGTCTTAGCCCTGGTACCCACAGTCTTGATAGCATGCTCCTATTGGGTGATAAACTGATCATTTGAGAAAAGGTGATGACGTAAACTTTCAACTTGCATTACGTATAAATTGGTATTTTGGACATCGACATCCGACATAGTCAGTGGCGGCTCCTCCGCTAAGGCGGAGGAACGTCGCCCCACTGCTCTCAGAGCAGTGAAAAATGGAAAAATAAGACGATAATAACAAGGTTATTATCATTTTATTTTTGGTTGCTGCGGTCTGGGTTAGGGTGGGGAGGGGCTGGTGGCTCAGTGTGGGAGGAGGAGTGGACTTTTGGCCGGCTATTTTGGTCACACAAGGAGAAGTGTGGCTCACTGGTTAGAGAAGGCATACCCTGAAGCAGAGGTCAGACCCGGGACCAGGGTTCAATTCCTGACGCGGCAGGGTCTGAGCCCAAGTGTCCACGGTCTCGATAATTCTCACTTCGGTGCCTACTGGAATCATGGGTTCACACTCTGCAACTCTGGGCAATAGCTTGCTTAATCTCCACTACGGCCCCCCCCGCGGCGGGATGCCTGGCTTTTACCTTGGGGATGCCCAGTATGGGTTATCTCACAGGGAAAAAAGCCAGGACGGGTTCCCAATGCAAGCGCCGAGATGCCCAAGGGTAAGTCGAGCACTATATAAGAACACACATACATATATAAGAACACACATACAAGCAGTCATGCACACTTTGCATATTCCCCACCAGGCTGTAATGGACAGCCTGGTGGGGAATATGCACAGGCTCCCTGTCCCGATCTGAGCACTGATCCACGGTCCTCAGACCAAACACAACGCTGCATTGCAGCGTTGTGATTGGCTCAGGGGAACCTGTGTGTCGGGTGCTTCCTGCACCTTCTTCCGGAATGGAGTCAGGAAAAGGTAAGTGTTTTTTTTAAATATTTTCAAACACTTCCACACCCCGCCACTGTTCCCTACCAGCCGCCCCTGGACATAGTGGCACCATTAACATTTTCACTGATTATGTGTATCCTGACATCTTCGTTGAAATAGATTACAGAAATAATCCCCAGGAATTTTACACAAACCATTAAATTGAGAAATTGACAAAGAAAACAGTGGAACAGACTCACATGCATTTTCTAGAACATAAGCCTTATGCTGCAGACATATAACATTGAATCTTGATAAAACTCCATCTTGGCATAAACATATAAATATCTTTTAGGCAAGACACCTATCTCATTTGTCTCTTCATGCAGAGTGAATGAGTCGGTGAGTGCTGTTACTAGGTCGCAGAAGAGAATGGCATTTTTAGGCATGTGAATGTGCTGTGTTCATACTCCTGTTTGTTCCCTCTAGGGCACAGCTACACAAGACCTGGTAGGGACAAGATGATGTCAGGTTTCCTCTAATGATAGGAGGGTGCAGTGATGGGCTGCTTATAGTTCCAATAGCAACGAAAGGTGGACTGAGACGCGGGAACTAGCACCGCGCTGGGGACAGAAGTCTGTTACTCTCCTCCCAAACGCAGTCTGAGTCTCCTAACTGCCCTCGCTCCCAACCGAATCACCGGTTTACGTACCGTTAAACATTTCCGCTCATAATTGAATTCTCAGATACTCCGCTGGATGAATACACCGGATCTACAAAATTTGAATATTGGGTCATCCTAGACCTTTTGGCTAGGTTGCCACTGTTAACATTTAAGTCCTGATGAAGACCCAGGTGACGATACAAGATCGCACATGAAGGGTCGAAACGTCGACAGTACCTAGGACCAGTCCAAGACTCGCTTTCCCATAGAATCAGAAATCCTCGGGAAACGTCGTCATTGTACTCTTTCAAATACTGGCCGACTTTTATCTTGTACATAGAAACTTTTGTACTCACTTTGTATATATTGCACATCAATCTTGTCACTTTGATCACTTCTTCACCAATTCACCTCAATGTTTATAACTTTGGCAGCCTTAATTTGCAAGAAGACTGTTATGGGTGTTTATATAAATGAAGCAATTTATATATAAAAGAACATTTTACCACCCTGCCAATTGGAGGTCTTTGTGATTTATACCGTATTTTTGTTGTTAGCTTTATGTGGTCCTTTGAATGTAATCATTCTCAAAAAATCTTTTTTCATTAATTACTGTAAACAAAGTGATTGTTTGGTTATATCCGACAGAACCATTGTCTTCCTAATCATTATGACTGCCAGTATGCACGGTCTGTGGTTGGTCAAATCAAAAGATGGGAGTTCCTGAGGTAAGAATAAAAAATGCATACCACAAAAGTGATGGGGCTCATGAAGCAGATAAACTGCTGAACCTTTTAACTGACACATAAAATTGATTATGACACATTTGAGAGAAAAGATGATAAACGTGCACCATCTGTGCTAACTATATGTTACAGAAAAGATGAGAACATCTTAAGGCCATCGTAAAAGCATGCAGACGAGAGTAAATTATATGAAGATTAGTCATTTGAATAACATAGATTATACTTCATTTACTCGTATTGGTGTATCTTATCAAAACCTAATAGAAGATGTTAAGTGATAAATTCACAAAGCTAGGAAATGTTCTTCTTTGCATTTATGAAATAGTAATGTGTGAGAAGAATTTATGAAAACTAATGTAATCTAGAGGATATATTGTGCATTATGGAGGAGTCTCATTCTAAACTCCATATTTTGCATATATGAAATTGTGCACCAAGAGAGAAAGGAGGAAAGGTTGCTTCACCTTCAGACCAAAACCAATTGCTCTGAAACTTTTAGAGAATAATCTTCATACATGTACTAATGTGAATCACAAGAAACAATATTAATAATGTATGTTTTGAAATAATTTCACACGTTGGTACCTTGAAAATGCAGTAATTTGAAATAGTTACAAGTGCTATTTACAACGAAACTAAAATGCTTTATGAGTGCAAATAAGTTGAAAGAAATATATATAATGTCCCAAAGGTTATAACTGAAATGTATTTTTCCATTATTTTATATTCTGTATTTCATGAACCGAATTTAATTTAGGCCTTCATTCTTCTTACTTTGCTTGATTCTGTTCTCATGGAAAAGCTTCGTAAACTTGGAACGTGAAGAGAAACTATGTTTCATTGGGAGAGTTTGCATTCGCATATGAGGACTGATTGAAACAATTTTACAACTTTGGGAACATCTGGCATGAGAAACTGTCCTCTTGAACTCACTCATGTGCTTTTGCAGAAGGACTATTGTTTAAAATTTCTATACACTGGATGGTTCGACAGCTTACGTGATGATCACCACCCTTTTGCTATAATATATGTCTTCTTTATGCTGCATGACAGCCTATATGAACTGACCAATGGACTGAGTGGTCTGACCAGATGAGGTGACCCAGGAGGTGTCAACCCGGAACTTAAGGATTATATAATACATTAATGTGACAAAAAGACACGTTCTCTTACACGCTAGTTCTTGGAGATGCTTCGCTTCTCCTTGCCTTTTGGAACTTCCTTGCGGATTCCACTGGCTTTCCTTGGCTGACACATATATGCTGTGTGCGATATTCCCGGACTTTTTTCCCACATGGGAGAGTACCTTTGAGCTGTCATGGTTCATTTCCCTTCCTGAACCTTTCCAGAGATTTGGTAACTAATGACAACCTCAAATTGATTTGATTATTCTGCACTCCTAGACTTTAAATGCCTGATATTGATGTATTCACTCATTTTCAAAATTTATGATAAATATCTAACTTAACTAAATCCTGTTTCTGTCTCTCCATGGTTTGTCTCCAGTAATTGATTATGCATTCCAATTGGGTTATTAATGAGGGAAGGGAATTCTAATAGAGAGATCTCCGGACAGCAGAAAATAATGTTGTTATTCTGCATAGCTTTAACTGAGGTATTGGTTTGAATTATATTTGTCCGATTGAATTTCTTCAGGAGATTTGGTACAGAAATAATAATAATTTACTTGTACAGCTTAGTTCTGAGAGCCATATACATGAATCAGATTACGAGTTTGTAGGTCAGTTACCTAATTCCTGGTCCTCTTTGGGTAACTGTAGTTGGATCTTCTATATTCGACCAAGTAGATCAAATTAAGGCAAGTGATAAAGGAAAAGGTTAGTGATAAAAAAAGAAACAGTAACGCTACAGCAGGGCGAAACTGGTAATGGGTTGCTTGTGTTCCGGTTCAGGGAGGACCAGGTCTGGCAGTACGGGCCAGATTGTTCCCATTGGAGCCAAGTCAAGACTGATTTGTATATTTTCCAAAAAGAAAATCCCCATTTGCATTTTGTTTTTGAAAATAAAAAAAATAAAACATGTGAAAGTTTGACATACGGCTCCCTCTTGTTGATGGAGCCATTCGCCAGACTTTGAATGCATTTCCAGGAACTTCTGTCACAGCGGTTCCTGGAAATGTTAGCTATGTCCTCTGGCCCAATAGACATATCTAAATACGGCATGCAGAGTACCTTCGGCATGGCAGTCGCAAAGTAGTCTGCCATGCCGATGGATAATACTCGTTACCCCTATATATGTGTTAAGCCCTTTTTAGGTCTCGCCTGACCCAGCGCATGCGCTGGTCTGGCGAGACTTATTGAGAGGGCTCCAAAAAGTGCTACCAGGCCAGCCTAGAGCTACAGTGCATGTGCGCGGGCGCGCGCACCGCGCTTTACCGCAATTACTTTCACTTTCGCGGCCGCTTTGCATAGCCAATAGATCTCGCTTTTGGGACCTTATAAGTATTTAGTTATGCAACTGTTGCATGGCTAAACACTTATAAGGTCCCAAAGGCGAGACCTATTGGCTATGCCAATGCTTGTTCTGTTAGCTGCCCCATCAGGCTGCTATGTTTCGTTTCTATAAGAAGTTGCAGTAAAAATGCATTTCCTTAAAAAGTGCCAGCTATGGGGAAGAATAACCCCTGTGCCTGTCATGTCTTTCCGAAGGCCATGAATGTAAGGCTATGTATAATAGACAGGCAGCACATAATCATGGGTGTGACCATTAATAAAATTGCTTAGAGTTATGCTGGTAACATGATAAGATTTATCTGAGCCCATGGGTACTCGCAAACATTTCCCCGGGGGCCACAAAGTACTGTCTGTGGCATGCCCGATGGCCACACTTATGCCAGCAGGGCAAGAGTCGGTTAATGAAAGGTGGGAGTAGGGGGATGTGAAGCAGATGCATGGTATGGACAACAAACCGAGTCACATGACTCGTGTCTGCCACCAACTCTCTATTCTCATGCACCAGGAATTAAAGTCAAAGCATTATCGTCTAATGTAAAACATGAGAGGGGAAATAGCTAGTCATCTGGTGGTAGCTAAATTGCTAAATATGAAACCTGAAAATCTTTACTTATGCCCAGTTCGCAACTTGCTGAATGTTCTTTACCTTTCAAGTGAACAGCAGCCAAGAGCTACTCAACGTCAGGGGGCCGCAATTAAAGGTCAGGGGGGCTGAAAGTGACCCCCTCCGCCATACTTTGAGTATCCGTGTCTTAGCCCCATCGCCTTTCATGGTGTTGTGGTATATTACCAAAACATTAGCCCAGCTTCTGTAAGAACCTGACGATGACAACCAGGTGTGTTTACGATCACCGTTAGGTTTTCTTACTCCGTTTCTAATAACGATTCCGAAAGAAATATTGTTTTTGTGTGAGCACTGTTTACAGTCTGACATTTGACGTCTTTTTTTTCTATACTACAGTACAGTTATGCTAGAGTAATTTTCATACTCTCATTCAGCATCATCATTAACAGGTATGAGGCTTGTTTTTTCTTAGTAACTATGGGAAACTAGTGTCCCAGAAGTCAGCTGATTTTTGAACAGAGAGATGGCTTACTTCTGTTGATGATAGTCTCTTTCAGGAAAGGCGTAGTGTTTTTTCTAAACTTTTCTCACTCCCTGTTTCTGTGGCGTCTGTATATGTGTGGCCAACCTGCAGGTTGCATGATCCGATGCGGTAAGATAGTTTCTGAAGTAAATGCACTTGCTGCAGATATTTTTCTGTAACTTTCAGGTCACACTATCTAATACCATCAATGGCGCCTGAGACCCGGCTCCAAATGCAGAGATTTGTGTCTAACTTGACGACAACAAAAGTCAAGTATGAAATATTTGCAGTGTTCTGAACATATTGAATCATTTATGCTATAAAAACATGAAACTACTACAGCTTTTTTCTACTCCTTCCCTGCCAAAAAAATAGTCATTTGCAATGCCAAATGCTGTGTTTTATTTTAGGGGCATATTGTTTTTTAAAAGCGCAGTGACATACGCTGTGACTCCCCGGCAAGAATGCCTGAATCAACAGGCCTAGCAAGTAGTGTCAGTGATCCCACGCAATGCATGCATGCATGAATGGGTCAGGTAACAGGAGTCAGTGGCTCACAAAGTGCATACATCATGTGAATGCAATAATGGGCTAGTAAAAGGCATCAGTGGCTCTGCACAGTACATGCATTAATTGGCTTAGTGACAGTGGCCACACACAAGCCATGCATTAATCAGCCTGTTAATGGGCATTAGTGACCCCACAGCAGGCATGGTAAAGAGTGCTAGTGGCCCACAAAGTACATGCGGCAGAGGGCCTCTAGGTCTGGTGGTACTGTGCAGGGTGCCATCAGGTTCCTAGATCTCCTCTGAGCCACCTGCATAATGACTAAGTCGGCCTTAGGGTGACTTAGGAGGCATATTGGTGACTCATCTTGAATTTTATACTTTTTATCTATCCACAGTACTACCGCGGCTACAGTAGCCGGCATTTGTATACGCTTGTCTTTCTTCTTGCCAGATGTATTCTACTAAAGGAATTGATTTAATTGACTTATTATCTGGTTCCTTGATGTCATACAGTAAGCAGCCTGATTCCTTCACTATGACCAGAAGGTTGAATTTTTTTGGCTACTCTATCCATCAACTGCTGATGTTATCTGGTGGGGAATCCACCGGTGGTGGAGTTGGTGATGTCTTCAGTGATGTCACTGACCATGTCATGAGTGATTTAATAAGTGAGGTCAGGAGAAGTGCATTGCAGGGGCACAAATTATAATTAGCTCAGGTAACTATAACTGCTGAATTTTAATGGTTTTTGTACAAGTGAAATCTGAGCCTAACTATAACGTCCCTATAACCTTTGTTTTTTGCAGTGAATTTCTAAGATTTTTTAAATTCTATTTCCTAACCATAACGTCCCTGTAACCTTTGCATTTTTCAGTGAATTTCAATGTTTTTAGGTCGAACCTAGAGGCAGTGCGAATGCGCTGCTCTGCTAGGCATGTTGTAAATCCTCTGGGGGCTTTGAACACGCTCACTGCGTTTTCATTGGTTGCTTGGTTTACTTTGACAAAAATCCATTGCATTCGTTGGTGAATAATGTACATTTGTCCCACCTTGTGGCTGTTTTGTTCCCGACCTGGGGACTGCCCCTGCTACATGGATTCTTACATTATGGGCCACATTTTTTATTTTAGTGCACTACTCTATCTTTCCCCCTCTCCTCGCTGGCACACAGTGCTGTTTCTAGTCTAAACGCACTCAGCTGAGAGTATTTCAATACCCCAATGCCTTCATGCAACGGGAGCTACATCGCCCCCTCATCCACCCAGCAAGGCATCCAGGTGTCACATGTTTTTTATTTTTATATTTATTGATGTTTTAATGTTCCAGAACATTAATACAAATAGTAATAGGTAGAACTAACAAAAAGAGCAAAAGAGCATGTCACGTCAAATATTTTCTGCTCCATACTGTTCGTCATGTACATCTTTCAAGTTCTATACAGTAGAGATTTTCCCATCTTATCATACAATCACATACTTGCACACATCATTGCCTGCACCGTATTGCTATTATCATGTTTTGGCTCCCATTATTAATATAATACATATACATCTGCTACAACATTAATATTGTTCTCCAAGGCAGAATGATCCTAGACAGGGTCATTCTGGATTGTCCTGCTCAGGTGAATCTGGGTCGAGCTGCCGCGCAGCCAAATAGTTTAGCAAGGGATCCCATATATCTCGTGGCCGGGAAGTAAGAGGCGTATGCTAATACCTGATCTTGACAGTATACAAGATCCTACAACCAATCCTTAAATTAAGGAGCTCTCCCTCTTCCCTATTTACAGGCTATTTTACGCTTGGCCCTCCCAGTTTGCTGGTAGCAATATATCCATTGATCATCACTTATAGGGGACCCCAAGTCAGCCTCCCACCAAGGTCTCGAGCTCTGACCCCAGTCTGGGCCGTTTGCCTGGGTGGAGCGATGCAACATGGATACCACGTGCGTAGGTGGGGTGCCTTCTAATAATTGATGGAGCTGGCCATTATCTCAGATTCAACAGGGAAATCCGGCGTGGCAGTTTTTACATCTTGTCGCAACCGGACATACAGAAAAAGATCAATAGGGGTTGGCTGGTATTCTCCCAAAAATTTCTCCTGTATGCGGAAGTTGCCATTTTCATAAAGATCTCACCATGTCAGTTTCCCAGCCCTGCGCAACATTTGTTTACATCCCCCCCCATGTGTAACTGGTAGATTTGGATGATGTACCATGCCTAGTTTGGGTGAGAGGTGCCACATATTTTTATTTTGTATTTATTTACCACAACACCTCTTTGTATGCATGGGGCTGCCATTGATCATAAGCAAATGCCCCACCCTCTTCAAAATAGTGTTGGTACTACTGCCCCTCCTCGCACAGACAGAATGTCCCCGGGGAACAACCATCAGTGATGGGTCTGGCTCCGTGAACTCTAAGCTCCCCCTGTCACAGACCTATTTGGAGGAGTCTTCACTACAGGCATGGTAGGTTCTTTGTGTTAGACTTAAATTTTACTTTTCTTTTCCCTTGTTTCTGATTTTCCACAATCGTTACTCTTTTTTTATCTAGGCAGAGTCAGCTGCTCTGGATGTTAGGCGTTTACATCTAAACGCACACAGCTCCGCATTTTGATTCCCCAACCCCTTCACACAAAGTGAGCTACCACGGCCCTCATCCACCCATCAAGACTTTCCTGTGTTATTCACCACAACATCTCTTTGTGTGCACAATGCATCTGGTGATCCATTGATTTCCAGTGATCATAAGCAAATGCCCCACCCTCTTCAAAATAGTGTTAGGTGTACAGCCAGCAATACCCATGCTGCTCGTCTTTGCACAGACAGAATGTCCCCAGGGAAGAGCCATCAGAGAGGGGGCGGGCTCCGTGCACTCCTAGCTTCCCCTGTCACAGGCCTATTTGGAGGAACCTCTGCTGCGGGCGTGGTAGGTGCTTTAAAATATTTTTCTGTGTTTTGTGCTCTGGGAGGGGCCTGGGTGATGGGTGCATTTCACTTGCGCTCGAATTACAGTAGATGGTCAGGGTGATTGTTGAATTGTATCTTGCAGTGCCCTCCTACCAGTAAAAGCAAGGGTTGTACGTCACAGGCAGTGCCCTGCTGCCAGCGGCGACAAGGGTAAGGGTTGTGCATCACTTGTGATGCTTTGCTGCTAATTATTGCCACAGTTCACCAAGGTGAATGTTGCATGGCATTTCCTGTGCCCTGTGTGCTTGGCTGGCTTGCACAGTACAAGAATGTACAGGTTGCTTGTTGTACCCTGTTGGCCTGTGAGTGTGCACAGGTTGGGAAAGCCCAGCGTGAGGGCACTGACTTTTTCACTTGTGTTCGCAGACTGTGATGACTTATAAAGCTTGCACATCCTAAAATGCCAAGTCTTTGGCCCTTGCATTTTAGGTAGTCCAAGGGAGAGATGCATGCTGTGCTCAGCTGAATGGTGGAGACTAAGAGGAGGCGTGCTATTCTCTCACTCTACTGTGTGGTCAGTGGATCCTATCATATATACTGCAGTAGTTTTTAGGTTGTGCCTAGGCAGGTACCGTGAACGACCGGTTACAGATAGTCTATGGGCTGCTCCATAGGTAGCCACAGGTGGCATATGAGTTCTTGAATTTATTGTACTTTTGGCTGTTAAACCAGAGCTGTGCAATGTTCACCATTATGATATGACATCAGGTAAAAGTTATTCTATTGTTGGGCGCTCTTACAGCACTATTCTGAAAACAGTGTTTGGAGTTGCCATCTGACTGCTGCAGTAGATACTGTAGCACCCAGTACAATGTGCTGCATGGCTAATTACTTGTAAGGTCCCAGAGTCGAGACCTATTGGCTATGCCAATGCTTGTTTAAAATTACATTTCCTAACTATAACGTCCTTGTAACCTTTGGTTTTATTCTGTGGATTTCTAAGGTTTAAAAAAGAAAATCCTAACTATAACGTCCCTGTAACCTTAGTTTTTTTAAGTGAATCTCTAAGGTTTTTTAGATTCTATTTCATAAATACATCCCTCACTTACTCACTCACAGACCCACATAGGCACTCAAACACCTACTTACGGACCCATAGCACCACTCACCCCCCCCACTCTCAGATACACATAGGCGCTCACACACCCACTCACAGACCAACACAGCCACTCACACATCCACTCACAGACCCATAGCACCAGTCACAGACCCACACAGGCACTCACAGACTCACACAGGCACTAGTATACCCACACACAGACCCACACAAGCACTCACACTCACTCACAGACCCATAACACCACTCACATACCCACTCACAGACACACACAGGCACTCACATACCCACTCACAGAACCAGACAGCCACTCACACATCCACTCACAGACCCAAACAGCCTCTCACACACCGACTCACAGACCTATACAGCTACTCATACAACCACTCACCAACTAATACAGCCACTCCCACACCCATTCTCAAAGATTACGGGTAACAGTTAGGAAATAAAAACAAAATGATAACATAGAAAGTCACTGAAAAAAACAAAGGTTACAGGGACATTATAGTTAAGAAATAGAATTTAAATTTTATTAGAAATTCACTGGAAAAAAACAAAGGTTACAGAGATGTTATAGGTAGGATATAGAATTTAATAAACATAGAAAGTCACTAAAAAACAAAGGTTATAGGGATGTTATAGTTAGACACAGATTTCTCTCATACAAAACCATGGAAATTCAGCAAATATAGTTACCTTTGCTAACTATAATTTAAGCCCCTGCAATACACTGCTTATGATCTCATATATTACATCACTCATGACATGGTCAGTGACATCACTGATGACATCACTGATTACATCTCAGATTACATCACTTATGTCTCATACAGCCACTCCCTCTCCCACTCAACCACTCACATACCCAGTCACAGACCCATGCAAACACTCACACACCCACTCACTGATCTATAGAGCCACTCATACATTCACTCACACATACAGCCACTCACTCAACCATAGTCACTCACACAGCCACTCACCCATACAGTTACTCACACATCCACTTAATTACTCATACATGTGCTCACTCACCTATAAAGTCACTAACACAAGTACACATTCGCCCATACAGCCACTCACAAACCCACTCACTCACCCATACACGTATGCAACCACTGACTCCCTCATACTGCCACCCACACACCCCATCACTCACCTATACAGCCTCTCACATACCCACTCACTCACCCATACACCACTGACACACCCACTGACTCACCCACCCAGCCACAGTCACTAACCCATACAACCACTCACATACCCATAGAGCCACAGAGACATCTACTGAGTCTCTGTGTGACACATGGATACACACAGTCACACAGCCACTCACATAATACGTGTTGCAAATAGTATCACTCAGTAGTACACAAAGTTTACTCATTTATTTAACATTTGTAGCATCTTACTGCATGTATGACAGAACCACTCATTCTGCTGTAACACATGCCATTACAATGCGTTACAACGCAAATGCCATTACCACACATAACCTTTACCACGCATGCTTTTACAATGAATTTCATTGTAAAAGCATGAATGGTATGGGCATATGCGTGGCAAACCTTTTACAAGCAATTATAAGTATTTTACAGGTAAGTTTAAACCCTTTCTATGTATAGATAAAGGGTTTATATTTTCCTTTAAAATACTTACATATCTGTGATAAAAGCATGCATGGTAAATGCACATGCTTTCCTCAAAAATTTACATGTAGACACTAACACTTGTTTTGTGTGTATACACACACACATATATATATATATATATATATATATATATATATATATCGCCACGCTGTAGCTCAATTCCTGGCACTTAATGGTGCTCTTTGACGGTGCGGATTGTGGAGACAGCGGAGCCGAGCCGCTTGCAATATTTAGCAAATATTTCCTTTCAGAAAAGATCCACACGCACTTACAGGTAGCGTTAACAGCCAATTTCCATTTATTTCATAGGAAGCAGAATTTTCCAGGACAAGCCCAACAGCCCAACGCGTTTTGATCTATCAAAGACCTTGATCAAGGTCCTTGATAGACCGAAACGCTTTGGGCTGTTGGGCTATTCCCGGAAAATGCTGCTGCCTATGAAATAAATTCAAATTGGCTGTAAACGCTACCCGTGAGTGTGTGTTGATCTTTCCTGAAAGGAAATATTTGGTGAATATATATATATATATCATAAAACCTTACGCTCCTGCAGCATAAGAGAAAAGTCGCACTCAGGATTCCGATCAGCGAAAAAATATTTAATTTGACTTTCACGCGTTTCAACAACAACTGTCTTTGTCAAAAAGTCATTCAGTGACCCGGAAGTGGTCATGGGCTTAAGAACACTTCCTTGAAAGTTAGTAGACATAGAAAACAGAATATACTGTAATCAAGACACAAGGCATGTCCAATAAAAGACAGACTTTCACAGTAATTTCAAGTAAATTCAAACATTGGATCAAATTAATTCAAAATGCATATACACAATTCTTCAAAGTATAATACAATGAAAAAATATATACATAACCAAATTGTGTGTGATTGATTAAAAAAACCTACACATACCAATGTCCTACTCAAGGCAAATGAATTCGACAACTAAGAAATTAGATTGAATGCCAAGTGGCAATTTTTGAATTCATTTCTTATTTGCAATATTATAGTACTCCGCTTGTGTATAAAGTAATAATATACCACATTCCGTTTCAAATTCTTTTGGCAAGTGCCACTACCGACAGAAAAAGAAAACCTTTTCACTTTCATCTACTAAGGGAGCAATAAGCCACTCCATCTAACCACCTATGGGTCACAAATCACATGGAAAATCATAAAGGGGCGAAGTAATTCAGCAAGTTAAAAAGCCGAAATCATTGGGCCAATTCAGCTGTAAATAGAGCAACCGCTCTTAGAAACAAACGATGGCCCAAAAATGTATGCATACTCCTTTCGTGGTTATGGGAAGTTCATCAACCATAATTGCCAAGACATGTGCGAGAGAAAAGTGATAGAAAGAAGGTGAGAGAGGTAAGAGAAAATAAGAAAATAAGAAAATAAGAGTACAAGAAAAAAATTATATATATATATATATATATATATATATATATATGTACAGAAAAACGAAGATAAACAATCCATTCCTGTCAAAAATGTCATTTTCCAAAAAAGTGGGGAGGAAAAGAAAGAAAAACCCTGCTGGACAGAAATACCAATATATCCAAACACTCTGTTTCAGACCATAAAGATGTCAGCCTTTATGTATATTAATCTCAAAGTATAGATATATGAGATGTACATGGAGGTCCTCCTCATGATTGAGCCCTCCCGGGATTTTGCTGCATAATTTGATGATATATTCGGATTCTAGGCGTCTCAGTCGCCGTTCCCGGTCACCACCTCTAGCATTTACAGGAACCCTGTCAACACCAAAAAATGTAATTTTAGTATTGATATTTTTGATATCAGCATGCATTAAATGACAATGTTTTGCAATTGCATATGACATGTCACCATTTTTAACTGCACGCAAATGTTCCAAAATGCGTTTTTTTACGGGAAAAATTGTGCTGCCTACATATCGTAGGCCACAGATACAATTTATCACATATGCAACATATTCCGTGTTGCAATTGATAAAATTTCGTATTTTCCCCTGTTTGCCATTTGGGAGAGAGAAAGTTTTTACATTGGTGCTGCAGCTACAGGCTTTACACCTCCCACATTTGTAGAATCCTGGGAGTTCCCTCAACCAGGATTTCAATGTCATACTTGGGGTAGTCAAGTGACTGTGTACCAGGAGGTCTTTTAAAGATTGGCATTTACGATAAGTGGCATGAGGTGTAGGACTGACCAATTTACCAATTATGGCATCGCTCTTGATAATATGCCAATGTTTGCGTACTATCTGATGTATATCTCGTGATGCATGATTGTATGTGGTGATCAGTCTTATTTCCTGTTTGCCACTATCCTGAAGCTTAGGAGTTAGAAGACTATTTCTGTCTCTCATGTTGACTTTTTTAATGGCTGTTTTACGATTGTTAGCGGCATAGCCTCTACTTCTAAATCGGGCCTGCATATTGGTGACCTCTTTTTTGTATAACTCCCGGGTGCTACAATTCCTCTTAGCTCTTAAAAGCTCACCATAGGGAATACTTAGTTTGAGACCCACTGGATGATGGCTCCCAAAATGTAGGATACTATTTCCTGCAGTTGGTTTCCTGTACAACTTAGTTTGCAGGGTGCCGTCGCCCACCTCCACCTGTACGTCTAGAAACTCAATGGTCATAGAGTCAGTTTTGTTGGTAAACTCAAGGTCCAGTTGATTCGTGGATAGACCTTGGATAAAATAATCAAGGTCATGCTGTGGGCCATCCCATATCATGAAGATGTCATCTATGTACCGGGTCCACAGGATGACATTTTCCTGGTATTTTGCATTGCCCTCATGCCACAGATGTTCCGCCTCCCACCACCCCATCAGAAGGCAGGCGTAACTGGGAGCAAATCAACTTCCCATGGCAGTCCCTGTGTATTGCTCGTACCACTGATCTTCAAATAAAAAACAGTTGTTATGCAAACAAAAATGCAACATTTGTAATAGGACCGTGATATGGTCAAACAGTTTAAGTGGTCTATCTCTTAAAAAATATTTGCACGCTTCAATGCCCATATCATGTTCGATGCAGGTATATAAGGCGACAACATCAATTGTTGCCAATATATACGTGTCCTGCCAAGGGATCTCCTGTATTTTGGACAAAAAATCCATAGTGTCCCTACAATAAGAGGGAAGATTACAAACGTATGGACAAAGGAAGTAATCCAAATAGATAGAGGTATTCTCCAGAAGGCTCTGATTTGCTGAGATTATGGGTCTCCCGGGGGGGTCTGTGGGATGCTTATGCACTTTAGGCAATAGATAAAAGACCGGTACCATAGGCTTCTGCACGAGTAAGAAAAGATATTCATTTTTACTCAGTAAATCATTTTGCTGCCAGTCATTCAGCATTCTATGGTACTCCCATATCGTTTTATTGTATCTTCCCACACTGGATCGCAGATAGCTGCCAGAGAATTCCAATTGGCGCTTCGCCTCTGCGCGATATTTGTCAATATCCCACAGGACCACATTGCCTCCCTTATCAGAAGGTTTTATCACAAATGTTGTCGCTTTCTTAAGAGACAAAAGTCCACTTCTCTGTGAGGGTGTCAAATTTTTTGCAAAAGTGTCCTGTTGTCTTCTCCACAGATCAAATATATCCTTGAGAATAACTTCATGATAGGTGTCAATCCCGTCATGCAAGGTTACAGGATTACATTTTGACTTAGGTTTAAAATCATTCCTTGACCTCCCGCTGATCTCCATATCCATGTTGATCAGAAGTTCTCGGTCAGTAGACCAATCCTTGATACCTGTCTGGAATTCCCTGAGAATAGCCGGAGTCTCAATGTCACTAATGGAAAGTGTTCCTTCAACTGATCCAGAGGTATTAGTACCCTCATGATTGGAATTGACAACGTTAATATTGCGTACAGTATGTATTTTGAGTAATTTCAATTTGCGCATAAAAAGAAACAGATCAATTCTTGTTTTCGCAAAATCAAAATTGGCAGTCGGGCAAAACGAGAGACCCAGTTCCAAGACTGATCTCTCGTCAGGGGTGATTTCGTGGGTAGAAAGGTTAATAATAGAGAGATTGGTTTGCTCACCTTTCATTTGTTCCGCTTTGATCGCCTGAAGCCTCTCCCACGTGGAGTTTCGTTTTCGCTGCCCTTCCCCACCTTTCCTGCTCCTTCCTTTCCTCGATCTCTGCCTCCTCCTTTTCCTCTTCCCCGAGCCGTTTTTTTTGTTGAGCTGAGACTTAGTTGGACAAAACGGTACTGCCATGGGAAGTTGTTTTGCTCCCAGTTACGCCTGCCTTCTGATGGGGTGGTGGGAGGCGGAACATCTGTGGCATGAGGGCAATGCAAAATACCAGGAAAATGTCATCCTGTGGACCCGGTACATAGATGACATCTTTATGATATGGGATGGCCCACAGCATGACCTTGATTATTTTATCCAAGGTCTATCCACGAATCAACTGAACCTTGAGTTTACCAGCAAAACTGACTCTATGACCATTGAGTTTCTAGACGTACAGGTGGAGGTGGGCGACGGCACCCTGCAAACTAAGTTGTACAGGAAACCAACTGCAGGAAATAGTATCCTACATTTTGGGAGCCATCATCCAGTGGGTCTCAAACAAAGTATTCCCTGTGGTGAGCTTTTAAGAGCTAAGAAGAATTGTAGCACCCGGGAGTTGTACGAAAAAGAGGTCACCAATATGCAGGCCCGATTTAGAAGTAGAGGCTATGCCGCTAACAATCTTAAAACAGCCATTAAAAAAGTCAACATGAGAGACAGAAATAGTCTTCTAACTCCTAAGCTTCAGGATAGTGGCAAACAGGAAATAAGACTGATCACCACATACAATCATGCATCACGAGATATACATCAGATAGTACGCAAACATTGGCATATTATCAAGAGCGATGCCATAATTGGTAAATTGGTCAGTCCTACACCTCATGCCACTTATCGTAAATGCCAATCTTTAAAAGACCTCCTGGTACACAGTCACTTGACTACCCCAAGTATGACATCGAAATCCTGGTTGAGGGAACTCCCAGGATTCTACAAAAGTGGGAGGTGTAAAGCCTGTAGCTGCAGCACCAATGTAAAAACTTTCTCTCTCCCAAATGGCAAACAGGGGAAAATACGAAATTTTATCAATTGCAACACGGAATATGTTGTATATGTGATAAATTGTATCTGTGGCCTACGATATGTAGGCAGCACAATTTTTCCCGTAAAAAAACGCATTTTGGAACATTTGCGTGCAGTTAAAAATGGTGACATGTCATATGCAATTGCAAAACATTGTCATTTAATGCATGCTGATATCAAAAATATCAATACTAAAATTACATTTTTTGGTGTTGACAGTGTTCCTGTAAATGCTAGAGGTGGTGACCGGGAACGGCGACTGAGACGCCTAGAATCCGAATATATCATCAAATTATGCAGCAAAATCCCAGGAGGGCTCAATCATGAGGAGAACCTCCATGTACATCTTGGATAGCTGGATCATATATCTATACTTTGAGATTAATATACATAAAGGCTGACATCTTTATGGTCTGAAACAGAGTGTTTGGATATATTGGTATTTCTGTCCAGCAGGGGTTTTCTTTCTTTTCCTCCCCACTTTTTTGGAAAATGACATTTTTGACAGGAATGGATTGTTTATCTTCGTTTTTCTGGCGGTCGCCAGTAGGTAGTTATAGTTAGGACCCTGTTTCCATAGGAAATCCGCAACATTCTATTTGGAATAACTTTGGCACCGGTCGACGAATCCTCGCGAAATTTTCAAAATAGGTGGGCGCTACGCTCCGCTCCTACCCTGAAAGTCTCGGGGGGATTCGTCAAGCGGGGGCTGAGAAAAAAGGGGGGTCCCAAAACGCATTTTTCCCATGCATTTTTCCATAGGAGCTTTAGACACAGCTACAGCCCGAACGGCTGAACAGAGTTACTTGAAATTTGGCAGAGAGGTAGTCCTCAGGTCAAGGAAGTGCCTTTTGTAGGTCTGGTGTAAATCTGTTCAGTAGTTCCTGAGAAAATAGCATTTAAATCTATATATATATCTGTGGCAGCTTACGGTGCGCTTACGGTGCGCTTACGGTAAGCTTACCGTACGCGTACGGTGACGTGCGCGAGCGCGATTCTGATTGGCTGTTAGATCTTAGTAAACATTCGAATCGGTCGAAACCAGGAAGCGGCGGCCGCCATTTTCTCTCTCGCACTCAGACGGGGGGAGGCAAAACAAAGGGAAAAAACAAATAAAGGAGCTGTATAGAATGATCCTAACTACCTAGATCTGATGTCGGTGTCCCCAAAGAACCCCCAATGGCAAAAAGTCAATATTTACTTTTTTCGAAAAATCGGCGATTACGCTTACCGTACGCGTACGGTAAAAAATAAAAAATTAACAATACTCTCCCCACCCCGTGTGCAAATGGTGGCCGAAGGGCACCATTTGTGCATGGCATCTGTATGCAATGAAAATGTAAAAGTTTCCCTTGCACAACGAAGCGCGTAATATGCCCTCCATGTGCGCACGGTGCGCGAAGCGCATCGTGCGTACATGGCCCATCCAGCGTAACGTGGGCACGCGCTGCGCGTAGCGCACCGCGTGCCCACCGTGCGTGCACGGCACTAACTGCATAAAGTGGGCGCGCGGTGCGCGAAGCACACCGCGTGCTCACCGTGCGCGCACGGAACGAACTGCGTTAAGTGGGCGCGCACGCCACGAATGGCGTAAAGTAACTTAGCATTTAAAAAACCGTACAAATTCACTGAAAAAACCATAGGTTTCACACACGTTATAGTTAGGAATTAGCATTTAAAAAACCTTGCAAATTCACTGAAAAAACCATAGGTTTCACACATGTTATAGTTAGCTGGAAATTTTACTGATAAAAAACCTATGAAATTCCCCCGTTATAGTTAGTGCAGGCAACCATAACTCACGCGACCGCAATCCTCTGCTGATGACATATGTGTCTTTATGAAAAAAAAATAATTTTAATATATGTATAGCTAAAATTTAATGGAAGAAGACATGGGCAAATAAGTGTCTAAATACAGTATTAGCATCAGCAGAGGATTGCGGTCGCGTGAGTTATAGTTGCCTGCGCTAACTATAACGGGGGAATTTCATAGGTTTTTTATCAGTAAAATTTCCAGCTAACTATAACATGTGTGAAACCTATGGTTTTTTCAGTGAATATATATATATATATATAATTTTTTTCTTGTACTCTTATTTTCTTATTTTCTCTTACCTCTCTCACCTTCTTTCTATCCCTTTTCTCTCGCACATGTCTTGGCAATTATGGTTGATGAACTTCCCATAACCACGAAAGGAGTATGCATACATTTTTGGGCCATCGTTTGTTTCTAAGAGCGGTTGCTCTATTTACAGCTGAATTGGCCCAATGATTTCGTCTTTTTAACTTGCTGAATTACTTCGCCCCTTTATGATTTTCCATGTGATTTGTGACCCATAGGTGGTTGGATGGAGTGGCTTATTGCTCCCTTAGTAGATGAAAGTGAAAAGGTTTTCTTTTTCTGTCGGTAGTGGCACTTGCCAAAAGAATTTGAAACGGAATGTGGTATATTATTACTTTATACACAAGCGGAGTACTATAATATTGCAAATAAGAAATGAATTCAAAAATTGCCACTTGGCATTCAATCTAATTTCTTAGTTGTCGAATTCATTTGCCTTGAGTAGGACATTGGTATGTGTAGGTTTTTTTTTATCAATCACACACAATTTGGTTATGTATATATTTTTTCATTGTATTATACTTTGAAGAATTGTGTATATGCATTTTGAATTAATTTGATCCAATGTTTGAATTTACTTGAAATTACTGTGAAAGTCTGTCTTTTATTGGACATGCCTTGTGTCTTGATTACAGTATATTCTGTTTTCTATGTCCACTAGATAGATTGACTTTATTTCGGATATTTTTCAATCCATAAAAGTACACAACAAAAAACAATTCATGTTAAAAACATTACATTGAATACAAAATCAATCTCAATATCATACAACACATAAATTCCTTAAAAGAGTACATAGAACATTAGTGCATTGGGCTTCCGATAATTCATAGCAATTTACAGTTACTCATCTAAACATTTTCTAAGTCTCATGGTCAGTTTTAAGAATTCTAGCACCTGGAGGACACTATCCGAGTGCAGCAGCTGTAGATACATAAAGGCAGGTCTAATTTGTTTAAAATGTAATTTCTTTAAAAGAGTAACAAGATATCGTCTGCGGGGATATTCATAAAATGTACATAAAAACATAAAATGCAGCATATCCTGTGGAGACTTCCCGTCGCAGCCACAGGGAGCTGCAGGATTCTTAAAAATATCCGACGTGGGTCTAATTAAAAGATGATGAAAGATGTTAAACCTAAATCGGGTCAGCAAAAATTTCTCGTGTGAGGTAAAGGAGCATGTTAGATACTTTTCGATGGAATCACAGGTACTCAACATGATGTACTTTCTAACATTGGGTTTCAAAAGCTCAACTTCATCTCTTAGAGCAGTACAGTTCAAAGAAAAAGCTTTCTTAATTGCTGCGACATCACCCTTAACTATGTCCCTCGGGTTATCAAACAGATTCAGGCGGCCAAGCTTCAAAAATTGGGACTTCAAGTATTTAAGCCAAGGTACACACATGGCATGGTCAAGTGATACAAGATCTTCCACTATCAGATGTGTTAAAGGAATTTCATCACTTAACCATAATTTTACCCAGCATAACAATGGTTTCAATCCAAGAATGTCGGATAAATGCAGGCAACCAAGTTCTTCATGTACAATTAAATTCGAGGTGCTTCGTGGGACACATAACAGACGCTTTAAAAAATTATTTTCAACTATTTGCAGTTGTTCGCCACTTATGTAGCCCCATATCTCGCTACCGTATACTACAGTGGCTATGGATTTAGAATTGTATAATTTCATCATAGCCACGTTTGGCTTATTTCCCAATTTAGAGGCAAAATTGAAGATGGAGGCATTGACTCTAGTCATTTCCCCCTTTTTCTTGGCCAAATGTGGGGCCCAACTGAGCTTCGTATCAAATAAGACACCCAGGTATGAAAATGTCTGGGTGATAGGAATCAGAACATCATTCAGTTTAAAATTGAACTTCTTTTTTGGTTGGCGGCCAACATGCATTATATAAGATTTCGAGTTGTTGACCATAAGGTCCCTATCAGACATAAAATTATTAAAAGCATTCAAAAGTGCCTGGAGACCTAGTTCTGTTCGGGAAATTAAAACCGCATCGTCGGCATATAAAAGTAAAGGAATACCCCTCGCACCAGCTCTAGGACAGTCTGATTTTACCTCTTGTAGATCAGCCTCTAGATCATTAATGTAAAAATTAAAAAGAAAAGGGGCCAGGATACACCCTTGACGTACTCCTTTGTTGATACTAAAACTTCCTGTAGTTTCCCCGGTCGATGAAAACCTCACATTAGCTCTTGTGTCCTTATGCAGATCCGCTAGGAACTCCACAATCCCCTTATCAATACCTTTATCCGTCATGGTCTGCCACAGCCTCCCTCTGTTAACACAGTCGAAGGCTGAGGACAGATCCATGAAGGCAAGGTGAATTGCTCCTTTTTGTACAACAGTATATTTATTCAGTATAAGAAACAGGTTGAGACATTGAGTTATAGTAGAGCGTCCCTCACAAAATCCATATTGAGAGGTCGACATAATGTTATTTTCATTCGTCCAGCTTATGAGGCGTTGGAGTATAGCTCTCCCCATAATCTTCACCATCGAATCGATTAGGGATATTGGTCGGTAGCAGAGAGCACTTCCCCTGTCTCCCTTCTTAAAGACAGGAACTATTGTTGACAGACCCCAAGTTCCCGGACAACCCAATGTGGCCGCAGCATTGAAAACAGCAGCCAGAATGGGAGCCCAGAAATCTGGATCAGATTTATAAAGATCCGGTGGTATTCCGTCAGGGCCTGGCGCTTTATTAGCAGTAAGACCCAATATAGCAGCCAAGACCTCACTTTTGTTAAAAATAATAGCAGTGCTGTCCCTATCAGAGGGGACAGTAACCATGGTTCCTTCGGCCTCAGAATAATACAGACTTTTAAAGTGACTCTCCCATTCCTCTTTGGTTATACAACAAACAAGTCCATCTCCAGGGTCCTCAGTCAGAAAAGGTTTCTTTACCAGGGCCCAAAATTTGGTGCTGCTATTCAGGGTGGAGGGATCAAGCAGTTCCTCCCAGGCCTCTTTCCTCAGAAACTCCTTACGGGCAACAGTAATAGCCTTATATTCCTTTCTGCAGAGTTTTACAACGTCCCTATTCCTCAGGGATGCTGACAGAGCGACCCTCAGATTACGTGCAGCGAGAGTGCAGTCATGACTAAACCATCTCGGGCCTGTATTAGGCCGAGTTTTATTAGGGACCGATAGAAACGCTGAGACCTTCTCCAAAATATTTTGATAAGCCTCTAGTACCAGCCTAGGATCACCCCCCCCCATTCGTACAGACTTTAATATCCTCTGCACACCCTGCCGAGATATCCTTGTAGAGGACATCCGCAGACACCATAGACCATTTTAACCGCCTCTTCCCATCTGTTGTACCCAATCTGCCTTGATTAATGATCTTATTACCTTTTTTTGACCAAGGACATTTTAGACAGATTGTGAGAGGGTTGTGGTCACCAAATTCACTAAAAACAATGCAAAAAGAATCCACAAAAGATTGCATCGTCCGCGAAACAAGTATATGGTCTATAAAGGTACCCCTTCCATGCCCCTTAAAGGTAGGGGTATCAAAACGAAATAATGGGTCTTTTAATGACATAGCCAAAGAGAGGTCATAGTCATTCAAAAGGTCATTACACATTTCCCCTTCCTTTGTATGCTCCATATGGAGACAGTCTGCACGATCACACAGCATTTCTGGTAAACACTTGTGCAATGGGTCTATACAAGGATGCAAATTAAAATCCCCCATGATCATGAGGTTATGGGCCACAATTTCCATAAAATTAGAAAAAAAGGAATTTAAAAAATAAATATGATTCCTGCCAGCACCATCATAAACAGCATTATAAAAATTCACCAGGCCTACAAGGACATTACCTCCAGTTAGAATTAGGCCCATTACACCTGTATGGTTTACTCCAATTCTTCGGACTTCACAGGGTATTAATATAGATACAAAAATTACAAGACCCCCCTTGGGCCTACCCCGCACAGATGGCACGGCTGGCACAAAGAAGGCCTTATACCCTTCTAGGAAGAGGTTGCAGCCCAGTTCCCAAGTCTCTTGTAAACAAATAATCGAAAATTGCTTGATGTAAGTCACCCAATTTACATCAGACATTTTGGCGGCAAGACCCGCAATATTCCAAGAGACTGCAAGACATCTCGGCATTATGCCTACCTGGTTATCTGGGTTTATAAATTCACCTGTAGCCCTAGTATCCTGAGCTGCAGGTGCCCCCCGTCAATCGCACAACTCAAGACCGGATAACACTTCATACCTATTCTGTGTGTTTAGGTTCGACCCATATTGATAGTGACCTGCACTGGCGCTCCTATTAAACGCACCAGTGGGTCCACCTACACCACAGAGATTAGTAATGTTATGAGGAGGTTGGGTCTCTTGCACGAGAGTATAAGGTTCGAGCCCCCGCCTGGTTAAACTCTGTTGCGGTGATGGTTTGCACAAATGTGCATAAAAGTAACCCAAAGGGCGTACACAGATACTGTTCGTATTATATACCAGTGCAGAAGCTCTCAAAAGTACAGTTGCTACATGCTGGGGGTGTTTAAAATTTACAATTATACAGTCCCCAGACCCAGACTTTTTAGACGGCCCCACCCAATTTACACGCCGTACTGTCAATATCTGGTCAAAGTATGAAATCGGAAAATCACAGTTTTTGTTAAGCCAAGACACTGTCTTGTTTTTCAGAGAGATAGAAGATTCATCATAAGGAGATGCAGGATGGGTACCACAAGGGGGCACATTAGTCAGTACTGCCACAAACGGAGCACAATCTGGTGGTAAATTAAGATAACGATTGTGCCTCATGGATCTAGGAGCTCTACTGCTATGGGGGTTTATAGATGATTGTTGCTGCAAAACAGATTCCACAGGAATATCCAGTTGGGTAGATGTTACAGATCCTGATGCAACTGCAACAACAGAGTCCCCCCTCCCATTGTTTTGTACATCATTAAGTTCAGCAATGTCTCTCCTTTTCCCACCAGAGTGTACAGTTCCACTAGGTAAGACAATCTCCTGAGATGATAACAGACCACCCAGTCTTGTCACTTCCTTGGCTAGATTGTCAATCTTGATGGTTAATGGTTTAATGAGCTCCTCCATTTTTGCTATAAAAGAAGCTTCTAAGTTTTTTATAAGTGAGGCAATCAGATCAGAATTTAGATTTACTCCTTTACCATTACCATTACCAATACCATTAGTGGCCGTGAATACAAAAGGGGTTGTTGTAGTAGGACTGATAATTGACTTACCAACCTTTTTTTTTGGCTTAGAATTATTGTGTTTCCCATACTCCCTTTGAGTCCGCGTTCTGCATGATCTCAGATGCCTAATTTCAGGTTGGGTATCATTCAGCACACCAATGTCTGGACTTAGCGACACCCGGAAGTCAGAGTGAACCTCCGCCTCTACTGAAATGGGGGCTGGAGGGTCAGTAGGGATAACATCGCTCGTGTTGATTTCACAGTCTTGGGGCTGAGTGATAGGAGAATTTTCTGATAGTGTATCTTCTATCACAGTGCCTTTCCCCAGAGATACACGTCTATCATTATTAATCTGTGTTACTTTCCTGACCAGGAAATTATCTAGGGTAGCTGGACCCACCGACACTTTATCGGTTTTTGATTTAACCATTGTATCCAAAAATAAGGTTAAACTTCCACCCAAGTACCCTAAAATCTACGCACTCACTGACAGGTCAACGAAAACAGAATCATACAATATATAAAGTGTCTTACATGCTCATAGCACGTTAGGGGTCCGAAGCACACGATGTATAGTACCTGGCCCAGCTCAGTCTCTTCAGGCCTCTGAGGGCCACAGAGGGCCCGCCCTTTGCCCGGGCTTAGCCCGGCGCGTCCCGCGAAGCGGGCTTCTGCAAGCTTTAAATCCGCCTCCTGGCGCTTGCGCCGCGTCAGAGCCACGCGCCGCCGCTGGTGCTGCCGGGAGTTGTGGTCCCGGGGCGGCGACGCGGAAGTTGGAGCTCCCTGGTGCGGCGAGGACTGCCCCGGACTCTTGGCGGTGGCGGCGGAAGAAATGGCGTGGCGTGGCGCGACACAGGTAAGTTTTCTGCTGCTGGCTGCTTTCTGGGACTTGTTTTTGTCACAGTCCAGAGAAAACAAAGATCGAAGCCGTGAGATTTCCTAGATGAGGTATTCCCACAGTTTCCACTAGGTGGTGCTGTTGTCCGAATGGTTTTTGATAGCTAGGACAGATGATCCTTTCGCAATAGCACCACCAAACTCGTCCATGTCCACTAACTTTCAAGGAAGTGTTCTTAAGCCCATGACCACTTCCGGGTCACTGAATGACTTTTTGACAAAGACAGTTGTTGTTGAAACGCGTCAAAGTCAAATTAAATATTTTTTCGCTGATTGGAATCCTGAGTGCGACTTTTCTATTATGCTGCAGGAGCGTAAGGTTTTATGAAATAATAGCGGGTCCAGCGCCCGCCTGTCTGCACCGACCCCGCATGGTGGAAGTGATCGGATGTAAAGCTGGATATAGCTGTGATATATATATATATATATATCTATGCAAAAAAAAAAGCGGAGAACTGGTTTTCTCAGGTTTAGGTGGAAAGCAGCTCCAGTATAGAGCACTCTTAACACCAGTGACACTCTAAATTTGCTCACCTAACATGTCTGCTTTTCTATCAAAGTCTTTAAGCATAGGATTAGCACAGTGCCATCCAAGCCCTTTAAGCATAGGATTAGCACAGCGCTATCCATGTCCAGCTGTAAAATTACCAAAGCCTTTTACCACTACGGGCACAGTATTACAGCTTTGGATTGGTAAAATACCATCCATGCCAACCTGAAATGAATAAAAGCAACCCCTGACACGTGTTTCGCTCTCATTAGAGCTCTTCAGAGAGGTATAGCTTTGTCCAGACACAAGGGACACTTTACATGGAGGTCACACTGCCATGAAAAGTGTCGCAGTGAGGAAACTCCTAATATTCTTAGCGGTGCTGTAGCAGCATTGCCAGCATATTAGGGGCCTCAGACCACTGCACCAATGCCAGGGATCGTGGACCCCTGGTGGCAGCAGCGGTCCCGTGGTGGGTGGACTGCCAGTCTGGCGGTCCACCACCACGAGTTTGACAGTCCTTTGGACTGCTGGACTCGTAATCAATCAATTAATCAGAAGTTTGAAGCGCGCTACGCACCCGTATGCCGTCGTCATGGAGTGTGGCGGTGAGCGTCCTGTGGGAGACAGTGTCGAAGGCTGCAGAGAGGTCTAGAAGGATGAGGGCCGCGGTGTGGCATTGGTCGAGGAGCATGCAGATGTCGTCTGTGACGGTGAGGAGGGCGGTGTTGGTGCTGTGGTTGCTGCGGAATCTGGATTGGGAAGGGTCTAGGATGGCGTTCTCCTCGATGAAGTTGGTCAGCTGGGTGTTGACGATCTTCTCCGTGACTTTGGCCGTGAAGGGAAGGAGAGAGATGGGTTTCTCAGGTCCGTCGGGTCGTCAGAGGGTCTCTTGAGGAGGGGCTTGACTTCTGCGTGTTTCCAGTCGGGGAAAGTGCCAGATTTGAAGGTGGTGTTGATGGTGCTATAGCGGAAGCTCTGTGGAAGATGTGCGGCGATCAGGGGTCCATGGGGTCCTGAGTGAGTGCTCTTCATAGTCGTGGCTGTATCTTCAGTGGTGACTAGGGTCCAGGCGGCGATGGTAGGCTGGCTGTCATTGCTGGAAGAAGGAGTGGTTTCTGGAGTCTGTTTGCTGAAGTTGTTGTAGAGGGCCTTGTTTTTCAGATGAAAGTAGGAGCCTAGCTTGTTGCAGAGGTCCTGGTAGGGTGTGATGTCCGTGGCTTCGCTGGGTGATTTGGTGAATTCCTGGATGATGCTGAAGAGTTCCTTTGAGTTGCAGAAGTTAGCGAGGATTTTGTTCTGGATGAAGGTTCTTTTGGTGAATCTGATGAGTTGGTGGTATTCTGTCATGGCATTCTTGTAGGTGGTCTGGTCTTCGGCGGGTTTGCTGTTCCTCCATTGCTTCTCGAGACGTCTGCAGGTGTGTCGGGATTCTCGGAGGTCAGTGGTGAACCAGGTGGCCTTCATGGGGTGCTATCTGTCGGGGTGACGGCAGGGGGCAGTTGGTGATTCACCGGTGTAGTTCTTTGGCTGCAGAGTTGGCATTGTTCGAGCCGGGTGGGGGATCATGGTTGAGGGTGGAGTTGAGGTGCTCCTCTGTGACCTTGCTCCAGTTCCTTTGCGGTGGGTGTGGTATAGCTTTAGGAGCAGTGGCTTTGTCGAAGGAGAAGTGTACACAGTTATGGTCCGTCCAGGGGGGTTGGATGGTGTGGCTGGACTGGATGTTGTTCCCTCCTGCGAAGATTGCGTCGAGGGTGTGTCCTGCCTTGTGGGTGGGGATGAGCTGTTTCAGTCCGAGTTTGGCGAGGTTGTCCAGGAGTTTGGGTCGCTGAGGTTGTCAAGGTGGAAGTTGAGGTCCCAGATGAGTATGTAGTCCATGGTGGCGATGGCGTGGAGCGCGATTAGGTCAATGTTGGTGGTGGTGAACGAAGTTTGAGATCCGGGGTGTCTGTAGGCGAGGGTGCCAGGTATTGCCGTTTTGGGGCTGGTATTGATCTTGAAATGGAGGTGTTCGGTGGTGGAAGGGGAGTTGCTCGCGCTGGAGGTGGAGAGTCAGAGGGAGCTCTTGTGTGTGATGGTGGGTCCTCCTCCTGGGCGGTTGGGGCGGTCCTTCCTCTGGATCTTGTATCTGTCGGGAATGGCGGTGGCGATGTCAGGGGCGGAGGTAGTTGGTCCAGGTTTCCGTAAAGAAGGCAACGTCTGGCGAGAGGGTGTTGAGGAGATCTCAGATCTCTATAGCATGTCTGTGCAGGGAGCGCACGTTGAGGAGCATGCATCTCAGGGCTTCGGGGGTGCTTGCGTCCATGGGGAGGCAGAGGGTGGGGAAGGATTGTTGCAGTGTGGGCAGGACAACTGGCTGTGGGTGGTGTTTGGTGTAGACAGCTGGCAGTTCTTGGTCCTTCCGGGGTTGAGTGTGAGGAGGGCAGCTGAGTTTTAGCGGTGTGTGGCCGGAGAACCAGGGTCCTTGGCGCTGGTCGTGGAAGAGCACAGATGGGATTGCCTTTGGCGCGCCAGCTTCATGACAGCTGCGTGGCCGCACAGCGGCTGCCATTACATATGGGAAGGGGGGAGGGAACTGCAGCTGGGAGGCGGGTGCGGGAACTGGCAGGGGTGAGGTGCCGCAGGGGCAGCAGTGGCAGGAAAAGGACGGCTAAAAATGGGCACAGAGGACTCAAACAAAGGCCACAGGTACAGAGACAAATACAAATAAAGGCAGGAAATTAAAAGGCACAATAACCAAAAACAAAACCAAAAGACAGACAAAAAACAGAAAAACAGTCACAAACACGAAGACAGACACCAGCGGACCAGCAGAAGAAGCAAGGCTCTCCCACTGGACCATCAGGGATGAGGCCAGGCAGAAACCTACGGGTGGAGGAGGGCCTCGAACACCTACCTTCACAGAAAGGTGTAGGGGCAGCGGCATCAGCACAACAGCGGAGCTGCTGGGGTGGCGAGCTAGGTCTCTGACCAGAAGGTCATAGTCAAGAATAATGGTTACAGCTGAACTGGATTATTTCATTATGTGTAAATCAATATATAATAATTATTCATGTGACAATTATGTAACAATTTTGTGCCAGTTGCATAAATGGGTGATCATTTCATGCATTCAAGTTAATGGTCTGCTTCAGTCTATAAGTAACATTCTCATGCAAATGTCTACTTTTTGTGAGCTAGTTGTCATGCCATTATTTGTAAGAACAGATTTTATTACATAGGAAGAGTTAATATTAATAGTGACTTCACCGGCAGCACTGTGAAACTACAAAGGATTATTATATGGCGTCTACCGAGGAGCGTAGAAATGCAACCAATTGAAGATACTGTTAATTCAACGTGTAGTTTTTTATAAGGAGTTTATCCAGTTGCTGCTGAGGAGTAGCCACTAGAGGCACTATTAAATCAGATATAACATAGCGTTTGCCCAGGAGCGACAGAGAAGAAATTCACTGAACAACCAAGGCGTATTATAAGGATGAGTTGAAATTTATAGTTCAATTTGCCATAAAATGCTGTTGGGTTGAGAATGTCTCTGCTAAGTGTCCAGTCATATTCCTTGCCCTTAGTGGCCAACTGCACATATCTGATAGCCTGGTGTTTGATTTTGGTTCTGGTATCATGCTAATCTAGTGTGTATGTAGAGGCTAGGCCTGTCCCTTGACACGAGTAACGTCCTAGACCTGTCCTATGACCTTGATTCAGAAACAATGCTCTATTGTGCCAGTCATGGGATTTAGAGTGGTGATACAATGTTTTGTGAATCCTTCGTTGTGACAAGACCTTTTGATCTGCGTCACTAAAGTGGAATCCTACTGCTCCCCTCAAGTAAAGTTGTGCTTCTATGCACTTACTCAACTCTCAGCGCTATCTATCATGCTAAGTATATCTTGTGCTTGCTTGTGTTTGTAGCCTGTGTAGAACACGCATGATGTGGATTACTCATTCGGAATCATGGAGGACTGTGGGATCAATTTTGGATTCCCCAGGACTGGCTATTTGTAAAAGATGGAGGTGAGGTTTTCTTCTCAGTGAATTAATCTGTATTGCTGACATTCCTAAAGCTGGAGAGAGGAGATCCAGACGCTGAAGTGAGGGGAGTGGGCACAAGGCTTTTTAAAAATTCGATAAGGCCTTTGATTGGCAAGGAGCTTTGATTAATCTTCCTGTACACTGCCATTTGGGAATGGTAGAGGTTATTGGTGGGACTGCTGACTCTGTTGTGCAAAGTGAAGAGGAACCTTTAGGTGAGGCACAAGCTTTTATCTTCCTCTGATGACAATTTCCGTTTGGCTCATGACAGCCAAGTGCAGAAACCTTACACCTCTTTGTGCCTCTGTTGTGGAAACTCCAGGTTGGAGACTACAGTGCTGTGAGAGGCATCACTATACACAAATACTGTGGGTATGAAGAGCAGCTTGGAAAGGGCACTATAACTGAGAACCACCCCAAAACCAGTTCTGAAGACAGTCGATAAACATTTCCTGTCTGATTTTGCTGTATAAAAGTGGGATTCCACTACCCCACTTGGGTTCCAGCCACAAGTCCTCAATGGACAAGGAAGGGAGTGCTCTGCAGAGTACTTGCAAGACATCTGTGCAACCAGAGCTGGTGTCTGCCTGACAGCCAGCCTGGCAGAGGTGAAGGGATATCACCTGAGTCTGACCTCTTGCTGGAAGTAGTATACTTGACCTGAAGCACCTAGGAAACTGTCTTTCTGCCTGCTGAGAGAGGAAAGCAGCCTACCAACCTTGCAGGAGTAATGTTTGTCCATGGGAAGCAAAGTGCAGCATGTCCCAGCTCTCTGTAGGACATCCAGAGGAAGAAGATTGAGAAGAGCGTTCTGTGGACCCTGGCGTCTGTAAGCGTTCAGTATCTCCAGGGCGGTTCGGTAACCATGAAGGCTCACACTGTCATTGTCGCAGTGCAGTTGTGACTGTGATCATGAGTTGAAACCCGGCCTGTGCATGGCCCTAATGCCGTCTGAAGAGCGGCCTGTGCATAGCTGCATCCTTATCAGAAGATTAGCCTGTGCATGGCCATGTCTCCCTCAGAAAAGCTACTTGTGTGTGCCAGCCTCACCAACACAAAATTGGCCTGTGTGTGGCTGCATTACAAGCAAAATACCCTTTTTTATATTCTTATGTTTTTCATACTGGCTTCTTGTAACTGTGATTTTTATGTGTCTATTGTATTTTTTATGTGCTTACAAGATATCTTGCATATCGAATAAAAGCTTATGACTGACTGACTACAAGCAAAATATTGGTCTGTGCTTGGCCACACCTAGTCTAAAGAATCGATCCAGGTGTGACCAATAGTGTCTGGAATTGGATCCATTTTGGAACCAGTCTCCAAATTTGCAGACGCTTTCTTAAGACCACTTGTACAACAAACTTTCACGTACCTGAAAGACACCAAAGGCGTCCTGCAATTGTTAGAAGGGCAAACATTTGACCCAGAAAGAGAATTATTGGTAAGTTGTGATTTGGAGAGTTTATATACGAGCCTTCCCCACAACAAGACCCTCAACATCATAGAAGATGTCCTGTTCGATACCGATTGGGACTACCAGACACCGGGAAACATGATTATGGAGTGCTGCCAATTGGCACTCCAAGAAAATTTCTTTGAATACCAGAACACTCTCTATTTGCAAAAATTAGGGACCAGCATGGGGAGCACTTTTGCTCCTAGCATAGCTGGTCTGTTTGTACATCATCTTGAAAAACAGAAGATCCTCAATCCCAAAAATCCATTCCGTAACCATATACATATGTGGAAACGATATATAGATGACATATTGATCATCTGGGAAGGAGATGAAACCACCGCCAGACGTTTCCTAACATGGTTGAACTGCCAAGACCAATTTTTGAGATTCACAAGCACTATCTCAAATGAAAAACTTGTCTTCCTTGATCTAAACATATATGCAAAAGAGAGAAAACTAACAACTACTACTCATTTCAAATAAACCTCCAAAACTGCCTACTATTGTACAATAGCTTCCACCCTCAACATCTCCGCGATAACCTCCCTTATGGGCAATTCCTACGCCTACGAAGGAACTGCATCGAAGATTTAAAAAACAAGCGATCTGAAAAAGAAACTGAAAAAACGCCAATATCCTAAAAAGGTGATTGATAATGCATACAAAAGAGCACGCAACAATTGCACAGACAGACTTTTGGAACCCAAAATCCATAAGGAGGAAGAGAACCGCCCAGTATGTATAACAACTTTCAACACAAACTCTAATGGTATCACAAAAATAGTAAACAAACACTGGCAAAATCCTCAACAGTGGAAGCATCAATCTACCAAAACCTATCTTCTCTCATAGAAGAGGTAAGAGTATCCGTGATTTGGTGGTACACACCAGACCAAAAGAAAGAAGAGAAGAACAGACAATGTAAACCACTTTAATGCCCCCAGTCTCTGGGCATCATCCCTGTGGAATGTGCAATGTGTGCAAACTAACTGAGAAAAGCAAAGAAATCTTGTTCCATGACGGAACGAAATGGGACTAAAGAAGATTCACAACATGCAATTCAAAAAATGTGATTTATCTGATCATGTGCCCGTGTCTTTTGGAATATGTAGGAATGACCACAAGCCCTGTCAAGGTAAGGATAGGGGAACACAAAAGTAACATTAAATGCAAAAGAGTACCACCAAAATGTCCGCCCATTTTTGGGAAAAAGGCCATAAGTGGGAAGATCTCTCATGGACAGTAATCGAACAAATCCAAAACGAAAGGTATTTGTTCGAAAAAGAACAGCGGTGGGTGTTCCGTTTGAAGACTCATGAGAAAGGCCTGAACGATGAGATTCCTTGGAACCAGCTCTGATGTATACAAAATCTAACACAGGAATTCCCTGGCAACTAATGATCAACCAAAACATTTGCCAGACTCATAAGGAGTATACAGTACTACAATCACCCCCATAACTAATACTGAAGAAATAGGAGGTTTATGCCCTTGGAAACTGGTTTTCTTCCTTTTTCTTTCTTTTTTAGAGAAACTATAATTTTAGAAACCTGAGTGTACACACACTCTATTTTTAAATATACATGGTTTTTGCTTTTCAATCCTTATCCTCTGACAGGAAAATGTTTCCAGTTAATATTTTTACAGCCTCTAGTGTTCTACTGCTGGGATTTATTCTTTACCTTTTTTTTCCATTAGGTTTTCAATTTTTCATAAATTTGGCCCCAGTGTTTTTTCAAAAAACCCACATACATGAATGTACGTCTGCGATGACTCCATCAGTACATCTCTAGCGCAACAATTTAGTTTTCTTTTTTGTTTAATAATTCCTTTGAATTCAACCTCCATTTGGCTGCCTTTTGAAACTCCTCCAAAATAAGGCTCAAAACAAACAAATATATGCTTGCTTTTTTAACCGATTCAGTGTTAATCATTCCAACAGGAAGTGGATCAAAATGAACCCTGTTTTGGGTCCATTTACCGGTGGCCATCCTTAAAAATTCCAAGGTCTAGTGTTTTTTCAACCGATTCAATGTTAATCGTTCCAACAGGACGTGGATCAAAATGAACCCTATTTTGGGTCCATTTACCGGTGGTCATCTTTAAAATTTCAAGGTCTAGTGTTTCCAGCCACACCTGTTTCCTATCAAGCATGCCTCCTTGTACTTTAAAGGACCGGGCTCTGGCAAACCTCAGTTAGGTTCCGACGAGCCACAAGAAGGTACTTCCTTTGGTGATCGCGCTCCTATAAGCATGTAAGTAGCAGCATGTAAGTAGGACAATGGCATGTCCTTAAAAAAGCCAAAGAGACCACGCTTGTTTGTTTAAATACCACATTAGCGTTAAAACATTGTTTTTCCTTCTATTCTTTTAAAATACCCACAGTGTCTATTTGAAGGCACCCTACAGCGCTCGTGTGAGCTCATGGAGCGATAACGAATACATTCTAAAGTATGTAGTATTATGGCACGTCCTTTTGAGAGCATGAATACCATTTTTTTTAAAAGACACACCATGAGATCACAGTTTAAAAGGACGAGTGCACAGACTTTTGCCAAACATCTCCCATTTTTTCCAAGGCTCGTCATGGGAGTATGAATGCGAGTGCTTGTTTGCTGTGAACATTAATCTGTAACCTTTTGGGGCACAATAGGAGTGTACAAATACTTCCTTTATGTATGAATGTATTGTAACATAAGATGTATCTTGCTAGGAGATACATATGTATGAAAGAATGTTGAATAAATGTGATACTGGGCACTAGACATCACAAGGGGTGTTCTTTCAGATGATTTATGAGTAGAGGATATTTACTAAATGGCACCATTACCTACAACAGAGTTGCACAAGAGAAATATATCACAAAAAAGCTTACAACTTACCACATGATGGTGATGTGAATAGATAAAGATAATTGATGAAAGCCATGATTTATCCAAAATATTTTTCTTTTCAGGTTCTTAAGATATACAAGTGGTATATTTTTCTATTCCCATGACAGGGAACAAAGGACATTGTTTGTGACTATCAGGCATATGTACATTTATTCTATCACCCATTGAGGTGTAACAGGGATACATTTTTTGGTCCTGAGGAAGAAAGCCAAGGGGATGGCTTCTGAAACATGTCGACCTTGTAGGAGGTGACTCATTATAGTACACCATCTACACCTCCCCACTTTTACTATTCTCAGCCAAGGAAGACAATAAGGTATTTTCGTTCCACTAGCCAGAGAATTTTTAACCATCTCACATTTTCTTTTCACGATCCCACGCACTACACATACTCACCAATCACTGAATAAAGTGCTCCTGCGTCTACGTAAGTCGTAGCACGCCCGTCCCGAAGAGGGGCGGGAAGATCCCAATGATGAAGCATGACACTGAATCAGGTTTCAGTGTGTGAGGGGTATTTTACAATTTTTGAAACATTGCCCTTCCCACAAATTGAGAGAAGGAGCTCTGATCCTTTTGCACCATTCTTCACGTATGACTAAACACTTCAAATAAAAATAAAAATAGCAGCACACACTTGGGTGCATATATATTCACATAATACATGGTAGAATCCCTATGTTGGGTGACCACACTGAGTTCAGAGAATGAGCCCATGCAGAGTTCAGCTGTTTGCACCATGATCAAGCCTTCACCGTGGACCATTGTTTCCATCTACTCAACAACTGCAGATCACCAGGGAGCACACTAAAAGGACCACCAGATCCATTTCTACTTTGTGGACACCCCAGCAGACAGCAAAGAGATCCCTGGGGTTTGCAGGAAGCGCTACTTACCAGAATCAAGAGAAGGGCTTCCTGAAGGACTGATCACTGCGGGTGATAAGAAACAGTTACAACTGATCTGTGAGAGACTTAGTGTAAGCATGTTAGAGGGGAGATGGGCATTTGATCCATAATCACCCTAATACTTTATTTCAAAGGAAAGAGGAACTGCCTAGGCAGGAAGAAGGAGTTGGGGTAGAGGTTGAGCCTGCCTAACAGCACTCAGCTACATTATGCTGTGACTATGTTTGTGTGTATTACTCCATTTTAGTATGCATTAAAGTACTTTTCTTTCTTGAAAGTCACGCATTGGGTGGTCCTCTATTTATTGTGCTGCTGTGTGATTGCTGAACTCTGAGCTCAAGCACGCACGCACTCCCTGCGAAGTCTATGGCTGCCCACCATTGCTACCATTGAGAGTCAAGTGCCGAAGGGGTTGTACTTGGTCCAGTTGCAGAGCCATGGTAGGATGGGCCCTGGGACTTCAGAGGAAATCAACCCCAATCCCCATAGTTGAGGTCTAGTAGCTGCTGCTTGCCCTCTTGCCCGTTACACAGGGTCTGACAAATGGGGTTTAACAAATTGCTAACACTAATTGTCATGTACAGAATACTATGTTCTACCATCCCCAAGTTCAAATCCAAAATGTGCTGCAAAATGAAATAAGGGCACTCATACATATGTCATGTGAATGCTACTTATTCATGCTACTACTCCTCTCAGGTCAATGGAATTCGTTCCTTTCTCCTATCTAGACCTAGCCGGTTTTCTCAATAACAGATTCCAGTGTTATTTACTTAGCTAATTGTCACTGATCTGCACTTTAATGAGGTTGTAAACTATAAAAAAGGATCAAACTTTACCTGGTTAAGGCCATTTTGCACAGAGCTCTGTTATGTCCCTCCTTTCTTCTTTATAGGTTAGTGCCAGTTTATGACATCTGTAAGTGCTTAAATGTTTTTCTCACTAAGTCCCTGATCGCAAGGGGGTGAAGGCGCTGGGTATTTACTAAAGCTGGTAAATACCATTACTGTGGGTAGGGCATTTATCTGATGTGATAAATAGGTCCTATTCCAACTTTTCCCTTCAGAAATGAGTCATAAAATCCAGAATAACACGCTAAATTCCGTATTTTTGGGTGGGATGATTGTCACACAACTCAGAATTCTGTTCCTTGCTCAAACTCCTGTTTGCACTGAGATTTCAATTTCACCTAGGGCTCGTTATCAGGGCCTTAGTCTAAACCATGGCCCCACACAATGACCTCCATTTCTGGCAAAATGTAGGTGAGTGGACCAGATTCTCCATGGAAATCAACATTTTATAACTATGGAACAAGGCAAGCTGAGTAAATTATGTTGTCATAAGTGTTGAAGAATGGTCTTGAGATGTTGATCAGCATATTAATGTATTAATTTATTGCTTTGAAACCAACTACGATCATCTGAATTCTGAGGAACTCTGAAATCAAAGTAATTATGTTGGACTATATGTTCAAAGCCTTTTCTCTCCTGGAATCTGTTTCTTGGCTTGGTTTTTGCTTTACTTAATCTGTTAATGGCCACGTATGAGACAGTTATGAATATATTTTACCCTGGCCTCATTACATTTGAGAATTGTTGTAGCAATTATAAGTCTCATTATAATTTTTTTTTTTTTAATAGTGTGGAGCTTTAAAGGTTCTTAAGAAGGTACGTGGGGTCATTCATGGGCTGTCTTCATTCAGTAAAAAAATATCTAGAACTCCATGGACATACCTTTGCAAACATGGTCAGTTTTTTTAACACCAACGTAAAATCGGTCCTTCTGTATGGAGCAGAAACTTGGAGGACTACAGTGACTACCACCAACAAAGTCCAAATCAACACCTGTCTGAAGAAAATGCTCCAAATCCGCTGGCAAAACATCATCAGCAACAACGGCCTATGGCAGCAGACTTTCCAACTTCCTGCTCATGAAGAAACCATGAAAAGACGCTGGGGATGGATAGGTCACACCTTCCGCAAGCCGGCTTCAAACACCACCAGGCAAGCCCTGACCTGGAACCCTCAGGGGAAAAGGAAAGTGATCAGATAATCTAGGAAAGAAGGCAAAAGAGCACAATAAGAAAAAGATGGGAAGAAGTTCACTAAGTTTGGTTTGAGCTACTTAATGCCTTGGGAAACCAGAATTCTGAATTATTGTGGTGATGGATTACGAGAGATCCTGTTTTGAAAGTAAGTGGATAATATTAATATCAAGGAGGTAACCTGTATTTAGCACTTTGAATCAATTTTCGTGCAGTGTTACAAGGAGTTAGGAAGTTAGTTGAAACGTTCTTGATCCAGGAGGTAGAACCTGCTTTGCCTCCAGTCCTCCAACAAAAGGTTGGGCCACACCATTATCCCTGTGGATCAGTTCAAGAATGATGTCCTCATGCAGGCACCACACCGGCATGAAGTATTATGTTCGTTCACGGAATCATGTAAATACAGCACTTATAACTCCAATGAATTAAAAGCGACCTGCATTGTGTAATGATCTTCTAAATTATTGACCAATTTCTCTTTTGGATTTATACATAAATTGTTTGTAAAACCCTCCTTAATCTAATTAAGGTCTGAATCGAGGAGAACAAAATCATGTGCTCTTGCCAAATAGGTTTTCACAGAGGTTGTGGAATACGTGAACAGCCATGCACCATCAATCTGCTAACCGCCAAGTATGTCTCCTTGAAGTAAGGAAGCTCGACTCTTCGTTCATGAATTTAAAACAGGTTTTGGATTCAGGAAAATGGAAACTTACGTAGAAATCACTGATGTATTAAGGCATGGAATCAGACACCTACGCAGTCCATCACAGAATAAGATAGAGTTGTGCTCTGGCTCCAACTTTTTAAAATGTGTTTATCCTTGATTTGAATTCCCTTCTCTTAAGGGTGGTGATGTTTTTCCTTTTGCGGGCCCTAGCTGCATCCCTGTCTTTGTGGGAGATGCTGTACTTTAGGCACATACTGAAAGCTCTATACACAAACTCTTAAAGGCTTTCTTAGAATATTGACTTGCAAAACGTTAATATTCCGCACCCCAAAGACCAAATATATGGTATTTGGGAATCCTCCACCTTTAGTACACAACCATATGATCAATGACCAAAGATTTGGAAAAGGTGAAAATGTTGACTATTTAGGCATTTGCTTAGCTGAAAAACACAGGTGGTCTGCTCAAAGTATGAAGAGAAAGTTGCTCCAGGCCCACACTGACCCACACTCATGCTCTGATTCCACAAACATTTAGAGTATCTGCTATGGAAGCTTCCACATGAGCCTTCCCTCAGAAGTCTTTTTCTGCTGCCATATATGAATTTTGGGGACACTCTAATGTTAAGTCACTTATAGTGAAAGAAACTCCAATGGTGGGGATATTGGAAGGTTAACAATCTTATTTGCTTTAAGAGCGAAGTTAGGAGGGGAAGTGATATAAGCTCATTCTCTTCTCACACCATTGCTCCTTTGCGTGCATCTCACCGAGGGGCATTTACTTCTAGATTAGTTAAATGAGCCAATGGAGATGCCCAGAGCGTGAAAACCCATCTGACTGAGTCAAATGAAGGTGTTGTCTCCTTGCTAAGCTTGGATTTCTTGTGGTTGCTACTTGGCACTACTGTAAGGCGCACTTGAGTGAGTTTAAGCACACTTATTAGTCCCATGTTTAAGTGGCCATCATGGAAATGGTAGCTCTCAGTAATATACTGAGATACATTTGATATAATTCTTTGTGGAGTATAGATCACCCATTATTCGCAAGAAGGGAAATGGTTACTAACAAATTCATTTACGTTACTTTTAAATCCCCAACTTAGCAGGTGACTTGGGAACAAGGATAAGAACATGCGAGGTGCCATTCGCTGAATGATGTCACATGCGGTTCACAACTCAAGCAGGCATCATCAAACAGGCGCACCTTTTTGAATTCCTGCTATTGGTAATTGTGTGCAGGGGTGGCTCGGCAGAAGTGATTTTTTGTTTTTAGTGGAAGGCCCCTTCCAATGTCTCTGTAGCATGAATGCAAATGAAAAATTGACCCATTTCTCGTTTTTTTACCATTTTATGGAATCATTAGGAAACTGCAATTAAAATCAATTCTACAAAATCAAAACCGTTTTGGTTGCTTGCCTTACATATATGTTTTACTATGACAGGTGATTACGTTTTCTTGTGTACCATCGAATTTGCCTGGAGGGCTTTGCTATTAGCTGGAGCCTGTTGGGATCCCTTTGAAGATTATAAACGCATTATTACATTGTCAGTGGCTTTAGATTATGTCCCACCAGGGATGTAAAAGTGGGATGATGGAGTGTGAGAATGAAGGGGGTGGGATAAGAATTGATTTGTGTACATCAAATGCAGTGGTGGCTGCCTCCGAATGGGATTGTAAGGCAGGGGGGTAGGGTAGCGGGTCGGAATGGCCCCTCCCTTGCTACGCCACTAAACAAGACGGTAAACACTTCTGGCTAAGCAAACTAATCAAAGCTTTCTCATCTAGGAACTAAGACGTGAAAGAGAGACTAGACACTTCACAGACAGCCACGTTCTTTAAGCAGTGGCGGCTCCTCCGCTAAGGCGTAGGAGCATCACCTCACTGCTCGATGAGAAGTGGAAAATGAAAATAAAATGAAAATAACCAGCAGTTATTATCATTTTATTTTCCTTTGCGACTCAGGGCGGGGCGAGTGCGGCTGGCTGGCGCAGAGGGGGGCAGGAGGGGTTTGCACTCCCTCCCTAAATGTGCATGACTCTTTGACCGGCTCTCTAGGCCCGCCAAACATTCATGCATGTTCTCCATTGGATGTGTTGCACAGCTGCATGAAGAACATGCCCAACCTCCACAGGCACTGCCTGAGCAGCCAAACAGACCTCTCAGACCAACCCCGCCACTGCAGTGTCGTGATTAGCTGGCAGAGTCGGAAGCCTGGGTGCTTCCGGTGCAGGCTGCAGGCAGCAGACGGGAAGAAGAAAAGAAGACGAGGAGAGACGTGCTGCGGATGTGGCGGGAAATGAGGTACGTTTTTGTTTTTTTCATTTCGACCAGCCACCAGTGCCCCCCCACCTCACCACCCCCATTCGGAGGCAGCCGCACTGCCTTTAAGCACAGTTATCATGAGCAAGAAAACATGGAAATAGCTGTTACAATTATACTAAGACAGTAGTTCACATTAATATGAGGGTGTTACTTCCGAAGGTTTTGGGCTGGGAGGGTTGGTGCTGCAGGAAGTTCACTTCCAATATTTATTTTCAAACATTTTAAGTGTCTTCTGAAGAGAAATTCATAAAATATAGCAAGACCACAGGATCTGAAAATATACTGGCCCATTAATTCTATTATATTGTATTGTTGTACTTAATTAGTGTTTCATAGCCTGTTGTGGGGGTTGGGGGAAGACGTTCATTTTTGGATAGTTAGCAAACTACATTGTGGGGGAGTGCGTGGTTGGAAGAGTGTAGTATAGCTCGCGTTCCTATGTGGAATCACAACATGTTGGTATGATGCAGGAGTGACCAGTGAGGTGCTCTTTTATTGCTTGTTTCGCTGTACCTAGGATTATGATCGAGGAGTTGAGAGAGATATGAGCATAAAACATCACTGAAATTAGCTGACTGATATAATTTACTCTGCAGGCCCTGTGTTATGTTTCATGGTCATTTACTTGGGCAGTCAGTGTTTTAGGTAGTCAAGTTGGGGAGCTGGGGCACTAAATCATATAGGTTACCGCAAAGCACCCAGCTTTCCAGCTCGGAAGACAATCATGGGTAACGAAGGCCAACAACGAAGATGAGTGGAAAACTTTGAAGAACTGCCATACCAGCCCGTACCGCAGTCTCTACCAGACAGACACCCAGCTGACATGGACTTGCTGATCAACTGCAGCAGACCAACAAGGGGAGAAATACAGCGCACCATCTGAGAAATGGGAAAGCAGCAGGACCTGACAATATTCCTGCAGAGGGACAGAAGGCAGACATTGCAACATCAGGAGATGTGCTCTACCTCATGTTTGGAAGGATCTTGGAAGAGGAAAAGGTGCCATCAGACTAGAAGGAGGGATATCTCATCAAGAACCCGAAGAAAGGTGACCTGAGTAACTGCGCAAACTACAAAGGGATAACTCTTCTATCAACCCCAGGCAAATTGTTCCACAGATCTATCCTCAAAAGAATGAAGGAATGAGCCAACACTCAGTTCCGAGACCAGCAAGCTGTCATCCGCAAAGATAGATCCTGCACAAACCAGATTACAGCACTGCACATTATCATTGAGCAGTCAAATGAATGGAACTCCCCCCTCTATGTCAATTTCATTGACTATGAGAAGGCATTCAACAGTGTTGACAGACAGCGTTGACATAGAGACCCTTTTGAAATTCCCCACCACTGCAGTGTGCAATATAAGCTCATAAGAATCATCAGGAACTCTTACGAGGGAATGACCTGCAAGATAGTCCAAGGAGGACAACTCAAGGAAGGCTTCCAAGTGAGGACTGGAGTCCACAAGTGTTGTTTGCTCTCGCCTTTTCTCTTACTGCTGTCCATAGACTAGATCATGAAGACATCCACAGAAAGGAGAAGAAATTGGATCCAGTGGACATCTTGGATGCAACTTGATGGCCTGGACTTTGCAGATGACCTGGCCCGACTCTCCCAGACCTATCTACAGATACAGAAGACCAACAATGTGGCAGCCACTTGGTCTCAACATCCCCAGCGAAAAAAACAAGATCCTAAAGGTTAACACGGCCAACACAACTGCAGTCATTCTTTCAAGTGATGCACTGGAAGAGGTTGGGGCCTTGACCTACCTGGGCAGTGTCATAGACAAGCAGGACGGCACAGACGCTGAACTCAAGGCAAGAATCGGCAGAGCAAGAGCTGTAGTTATTCAGTTAAAAAATATCTAGAGCTCCATGGACCTAACTTTGCAAACTAAGATCAGGCTTTTTAACACCAACATAAAATTGGTCCTTCTGTATGAAGCAGAATCTTGGAGGTCTACAGTGACTACCACCTATAAAGTCCAGATATTCATCTGCACCTGTCTGAAGAAAATCCGCTGACCAAACACCATCAGCAACGGCCTATGACAGCAGAATTTCCAACTCCCTGCTCATGAAGAAATCATGAAAAGACGCTGCGGCTGGATAAGTCACACCTTCTACAAGCCCACTTCAGACACCACAATGCAAGCTCTGACCTGAAACCCTCAAGGGCAAAGGAAAGGAGGAAGGCAGGAGGGGCTGGGCAGGTAAGAGCAGTGGGGCGGTGGGGCCGGGTTGGGGGGGGGATTCGACAGACCACCACAAGGGAAAATTAAATAAATAATTAATTTCCCCTCGTTGTCATCTGTCGAAATCCCCCCCCCCCCCCTAGCTCCAGCGCCCCACCGCTCTAACCTGCACTTGCCGCTGCTGGAGGAAGGCCATGAAACACCTGGGGCTGAGGCCTCGAGGGTGACTTTAAGGAGATGGGATACACCTGGATTTACATTGAAGGAAAAGCCCAGGACAGAGATGACTAGAGAGTCCTGGTTGATGGCCTGTTCCCCAGGAGGGGTAGTAGGCATAAGTAAGTACACAGCACCCACCTTACCATAGGCACAGCAGGATGCTGTGTGCAAAAAGGTGGGGAGAAGAGGGTAATCACAGAAGGTCCAGTATTCCATATGGCAATGAAGAGATGTTTTCAGATGGATGAAATGCTGCCAAATAGGAATAAATAGAATTGATGACATGGGCAGTGGCTATGTGCCTTTTCAAAAGTCAGAGGATACTACGTACTACAGGACAAATACACCTCACGATCAAGGAAAAAAGTGGAAGAGCAATCAAAGTTGTCAATTGACCAGAAACCACAATTTTTTAAATGCCACACACTCCAGCAAGGCCACAGGAAGCCAACATGTTGAACTGAGATGTGCACCATAAACCCCTCTCATACTCCTGGAAGTTGCCAAAGTAGGACGAGAATCAGTCAGGGGATTCCTAGTCAGGTTGTGGCTCATCCTGTAAGAAGACTGGCACCTTTCACATGCAAGGGTAAGACATGAGGCACCTGGTAGGTTGCTGCCCTAACAGCGCAAGAATGAACTGGCCAGTCCTTTGTTACCTTTCTCTCCTCACACCTCCATTCAAGCCCAATACTTATTTTGGGTCCTAGAGAGCCTTGCTGATTTTAGTTCATAGAAGGAAGCATTCTCCAGCCCTTCTAGAATTTCCTTCCGTGCCTCTTCTAGTTTTGCTATTAGAGCTGAATGACAATTGAAGACGGAAAATAGACAATATCACAGATTCGGTTGTTCTCATTTTTTAAAAATCTTAGCTTAGCTCATATCTGACATGTGCACCTTGCAAAAGAAACAGCTTTTTTATCTGTTTGCAACAAGTTATGTTTCGTTTTGATCTCCACTGCCGGTCCCTTTCCACCAGTGCTTAATTGTAAAAGAATAAGTGCCAGTGCCCAAAGCTCTGCTCAGAAGCTCGCAGCCGGCACCTGCGCGCTGAATACCAAAGCTGTGTAGTCTAGAGTCCACCTCATGTCTCTTTAATCAACTACCAGACACTCCCTGCCCCTTTATCTCACTGTTGCAGGTTCCTGCTTTCTCCCTCTGTGACAGGAGATGTCCAATGAGGAAAAATAAGTGCCATTCCCCAAGAAAGAGTGCCAGTGGGCCTAGGAAGCAACCACCAGCTCAAATTAAGCATTGCTTTCCACCCCCAGCCCACCCACATTATCTCTGCTCTCACCTTTGTCAAGAGGCTTTTGCTCCAAAATAATAGTAGCCAGCATATCCATTTTCAACTCCTAATTCAGCCTCTCTGAATGTAATGTCCAGTCAGCAAAGTGGCTTGGTTGAGTCTCCTGGATACCGTAGCACACGTCTGACCTGGGAAAGTAGATCCCTTGCCTGCTTTGTTCATCCAAGAACTCTAGCTTTGGGCCCCGTGGGCACATTTTAGGGACAAACCAAACTATAAACGGCTTCTTCAAGGCTAGTTGCCATGTCTGGGGCTAGCCCTCCTGATTAATGGGCACTTGGTCCCATCTTACTGACCCACACCATTGCAAAGATATCACTTGCTACCTGATTTTGTTGACATGAAAAGTTGAATGTCTGCAGAGCGCTGCCAACTAGGGAAAGTCCAAATACCCCTTCCGAATTTAAAACTGTTCGAAGTGACTCCTGGACATTTGACTCTATCCTTAGCATTGCAGAGATGTCACTCACAACCTGCTGTTATATGCATTTGAAGTAGGTCAAACCCTGCTCACTAGTAACTTTACACACCCTAAGTTTGAGCAGCAATGTATGTGCAGCAGTAAATAATGTTTGTAGCTGTAATGAAAATGACCTGCTGTTCCCTCGGTGCTGATATCGAGATAGGATGGATTGAACACCCCTCCACCCTGCATTATTGAACATACATACCCACCACTGCAAGATCACCAGGGTTTCGCTTGTGTCCCATGTGACCGGTCAAACCCTAAGGGTTATCCTCTTAGGAAGCAATCTGGATACCCTAAGTGGTACGATGTAAATATTAGAAAGAACCCTTGGGAACATGAACGTCAGATTTCACATATTTGGACCTAGAGGTGCTACCAATCTAAATGTGGGACTGGGAGCAGCGGCGGCCTTCATTATAAACACACAGCTATCTGGTGATGCTTGGCGTGTACTCTTCTCTGCCTTTTGACTGTTTTGTGCTCACGTTTGTAACACATTTTCTTTTTTTAGCGTTAATTGATCCACCTATTACTTTTCACCACTCGGGGGGCGTTATTTCTGTCGGATTTGGATGTGCCCACACACACATTCATTTACACCTTTTACTGCTTTAACATAGCGTCGTTTTCATTCCATTTAAGTCAATTCACTTCTATTTATAATCCGCTTTTTAAATCGAAGCTCAGTTTTAGTATCTGAAGCTTTTCTCACTTACTTCTTTAGGCACAATGAAACCATTTGACACCCTTCATAAATATTTGTGTATTGCGTGAGTTTTGTAGGTCCCTTCGCCATGAAGCCATTCATTCCCAGGAATCTGCTTTTTGTTTATTGGAATTTAAATATGTTGGCTGTTCTACCAGAATTCATTCCTCTACTCATCCATGCAAGCAATAGTTGCAATGTGAGTAAACAGCAAAATACCTCTGTTGGCGTTAATATTCATTAGTACTTGTCCTCCTCTTCCTGGTGGTCCCAGTCAATACTGAGCAAGGGCGACAGGATTTTCCAGACGAATGTTATTAGATCAAACGCCGCCCACCCACTTTGGCTGCCATAAAGGTACCAACATTCCAGCATCCTCTAGAACTTTCCAAGTTCACAAACAATGCCCAGGAGTTTATGCTTTGATCATTGGCCTAGTGCACATCAAACACCTCATTTGCTTCTATGCCCTTCAGAGATCTGCCAGCCAGCGGGAGGGGCTTGAGCTTACATTGATTGGCCCTAGCCCTGGTGCGGCCAAGGAGGAGTGGTTACATGAATAACAAGAACCAATATACTGTACACTGGCACAGGGGCACCTGTGTGGGTACTTGGAGGGGATATCAGGCAGGGTGTAGAGGAAGAGTGGTTAAGTCCAGCCCTCACTTGGTGTAACGCCACACGGATGGCTGGCTTGATGTCGGTTGAGTAGGGCAGCATTTTTAGAGGTAAGAGCTAGAATTGAAATCGCAGATTTCGAGTTTGAGCACGAAGAACATGGGACCGGAGCAAAGTAAAGTTCTGAGGGCAGGTTGAACCAAATGTGAGATGCCACCACTGAAAATTACCTGTCACGATGGTTCTTGTTTATCGTTCTAGAGAGACCAGGGGGTTGTTTCTTGTGGCACAGCGAGCATGGGTGGTTGGTATGTATATACCTTTTCATGTTGCTCTGTGGGGACGAATCCTTCCATCCATTTGTAGGTTAGGCAGAGGACTGTGAAATTAATAATTTTTAGTATTGTGAGTGTTAGAAATGGGGCTTCTGGTTAGCTAGTTGGCTAGTTGGCTGGTTGGCACCTATGGCAGGCAGAACACACCACTCTAGTCACAGCAAGTAAGTTACACATCAAGGATAACCTGTGCTCACCCTCTGGAAGCTTGGCGCAGAGCCATCAAGCTTATCATTAGAGGCAAAATGTAAAGCGTTTGTACAACACACTCATACAGAAACATAATGAATATAACGCAAATGAGACTCCACACAGGATTATATGAAAATATATAGGACCGTATTTATGAGGCCTTGCGACAGTTTTGCGCGTCCGTTGCGTCACTTTTCGTGACGCATCGGCGGCGTAAAACATGCCTCCTGTTGCGCCCTATTTACAAAGTGACGCATCTAAGCAGATGCGTCACTTTGTAAACCCCTGCGCGACATTATACCTGCGTCAGGTATAATGTATGCAGGGTGGGCATTCCCACGTAAGTAAGCCTCGTAGAAGTGACGCAGTGAAATCTACGAGATTTCACTGCGCCACTTCTAGGGTGCAAATGCGTCAATATGCTACACCTGCCTCACAGCAGGCGTAAGACTGACGCAGGCCCTTTCACATGGGGCTTGCCCCATGTGAAAGGACACATTGTTGGAGTTGCGTCACTTTTGTGACACACCCCAGCAATGCGTAACTTTTGCGCCTACAGATACGTCAGAAATACTGATGTGTCATACAGTAAATATGACACATCCATCATGTCGCAAGGAGGGCGCACTGAGAAGTGTCGCACCGCTGCTTTCACGCAACGATGCGTCACTTCTCATAAATGAGGCCCACATAGTATATTGTACATAAACAAGACCAAAATGGCATTGATCATAAATACTGTGCATCCAAATGCTATTACTCAGATAGTAATCATTATCCTGGACAATGCAAGGCAAAAACGTTATACATCAGAAAATTCTTGGGCATGTAATGCAGCAGATTATGAAAAAGCACATGAATCACAAAATATCACCATCAGCACATGAATCACCACATATCCTCATAAGCACATAGGGAGCAGTGCACCTGCCCTCCTACTAAGCTTTATCTGGTAACAGTGAATCCTACGTAGGGCACAGGAGCACCTGGTCGCCTACTGCATGTACTACTGTATTCCTGAAAGTGATAAACCCACTTTTGGTGAAATGCACGCTAAAATACACTCACACTGAATAGGGGCTTTGCAGTGATTTTTGTGACACTCCCTCGATTAATGCAGCCGCTATTGCTGCTGGGACTGCTTGGGTATGGTCACAGATAATCATGGGGCTGTTGCGAGCCGCTATGAGGACATGGCCCGCCCACTTCTGGTGAAGTTTCACACTACCTCGGGAGGGTCCGTTGAGGGTGTCGACGGGCCTCAGACACAGGACCTGGGTTGCCGTACGCTGCCCCTCTCCGGGCGGTGAGTCAGCTGGGCACATAACCCCCGCATTTGGGGCAAATTTCTCCCCCTAACTCCGCCATCTTGGTCCCCTAATAACATTAGCCAACAAGGATTGTAGTTGTAGTGGTCGTTTGTTGTCCGCAGTTTTATTAGGATTATGTACATACTGGTTATCCGATCATCATTAGCATGACCCCGGTCACATTGGTCATGTGCAAACTGCCATATCTTGGTCATAAATCATACATATCATTATCATATTGTGCATATCATATTGCGGTACACTCAGTTCATAAATAGCACCCAAACCAGTTCTTTGTTAGTTCTTGGTAGTCCTTTTTGTCATGTTACTTCTGGGACCACCATTTGGTTGGTCACCCACGCCCTCTGCGTGTAGGGAGGGGTAGCTTCTCCCTGGAGATAGGCCCCAACTTGCCATCCGGCTGGGTCTGGGCCACGAGCTCCGTCACTGTTTGCTACTCCCCTCCTTGGCCCGGCCAACTCACCCTGCCGTGCGTCATCCCAAAGTGAGTGGCCCTCCTCCTACACACCGCCCTGTCGGTGTGTCTCCTTAGCCAACCATTGTACCATTTTTTCCACCACGCCGCAGGGAGGCTAACGTCTTCCTGTGGCTCCCCTCCAGTTTTTTTCTCCTTCTTTTTCTTTATCTACAGCCTGCCAGAGCCATTGTGCCCCACAGGTTATTCCAGACTTTCAGCCTTTCCTCTGATAGATGGACCCCGTCCTGGCCATACAGTTCCGGGCGCCCTGGGTGGATCAGCCCATGCCTGACGGATTCCATCCCGATGGTCCTGCAGAATTTGTGCATCGCGAAGTTCATTTTTCTCCTGGCGTTATCCACCGCTTTGTTCGACTCCGCGCCCCTCCACTGCCGTCTACTGATCACCTCTGACCATATGATGGTCGTGCCGCCGAACTATGTGGCTGCCCTTGTGAGGTCCGTCTGGATGGCTTGACCCAGTGCATTCCTTCCCACCTGGGCCAGGTCATTGAACCCGAGGTGAATGATCAGTATGTCTGGGTGCCATGCCGAATCCGCCAGCAGGTTTTTAAGTGCTTCCAGCAGCTGGCTCCATCTCATCCCTGGCTGCCCCAACCAGTGAATGCACGTGCCTTTGGGTTTGCCTGCCACCCTGTGGCCTGCCCGCTGCCACCATGTCTGCATCCTGGACACGGAGGAGTGGCCCACTACCCACACCAGCCGGGGGCATTTTCCTGCTAGGAAAAAGAATCACAATGTCAGGTGGTGGTCGCAGCGGTGGGGGCGCCCTAGTTCCAAGTCGTCTCCTCTTTTTGGGGATGTCCACCCTTCGTCACCCTGCCATGCGACATCCCAAGGTGACAAGCTAGGCCACTCACCCTGCCGTGCGGCATCCCAAAGTGAGTGGCCCCCAGCCCACGCCAGTGGGACTAAAGTAGTTGTGGCCTGATGTAGGTTTTGTATGCTCGGGACCGCCACCTGCCAACTCCCTGAATCCTTGCTTCCGACATGCCGTATTGCGATGCCGAGGTTGCCGCGCCGATCCTGAAAGAGTGGGAGGCAAAGGCCTCCGGGGGCAGCCCGGCTTTGGAGAGGGCCTGGCGCATCACTGCGGTAAATTGGAAGTTGCTCCCATCTTGATGTTTGAAAAATGGCACCTCCCATATACTTAAGCATGCAGCACACTGCGCAATAATTGCTCCCTTGGATGCACTGCAGCTGTATCACAGCCCCCCTTCCTGCCTGGTCTATTTTTGATCTCCTCAGGACTATCTCCACTGAGGCTGCCCTGGGTCTAACGTCTGAGGCCTGGAGGCACCGCGCTGCCGGCCCCTGCTTCCTAGGTGCCACCAGTTCGCTGATGCGGAATGCGCCAAAGAATGCCGTGGAAAATGCCGCTTGAAACAGGTGGAGCTCAAATCTGTCCTTTGTACACAATGCCAGCGCCTCCATCATCTGGCCCAATTTTTTAAAATCTAAGGGGCGCCTGCTGTCCGTCTTTTTCCCTTCAGCCCTTTTCCAACCCTTCAGTGCTGCCTTGAGGTACAGGGATGCCGGAGGGTCTTCCCCTGTGTGAATTTTTGTGAAATGGGCTATGGCTGCCAGGTGCGCCTGTGCCCCGGACCTTGCTTTTTTGTTGGCAAATGCCCATTGTATGAATCGTTCCACTGCTCTCTGTCTCCTGTCCCTGTCAGTCTATGATATAAAGAAAACTGTGAGTCAAAAATAGTTTTATGACCTTAACGCCACCACTCAGTGAATACTGGTTCAAATCAAACTGCTGTCAAAAATGTTCAAAATGTCCCAGTGGGTATGTGTATGCATGAAAAGGATTCCCATCACCCACGACAAGTGGCTCGCTTCATCATTTGGGAACCCAGGAACTTCGCCAGAGAACCATCCTCTACCAGATGAACGTAGATACTGGTTCAATGTGTGTCCCAAATGTATCTATCGGTATATTGTCTGAATCGAGGGAGACCACAGTAAAGATGATAAGGGGTGATGTATGCAGTGCACGTGGTAAGGAAAGTGATGATTAAAATTGGTTAACAAGGCACAAAAATGTTTTTATTAGAGTGCTACCTTGATACCAAAATAAAATAAAACAGTGCTATGACAGTTTCATAGCACTGTTTTATTTTATTTTGGTATCAAGGTAGCACTCTAATAAAAACATTTTTGTGCCTTGTTAACCAATTTTAATCATCACTTTCCTTACCACGTGCACTGCATACATCACCCCTTATCATCTTTACTGTGGTCTCCCTCGATTCAGACAATATACCGATAGATACATTTGGGACACACATTGAACCAGTATCTACGTTCATCTGGTAGAGGATGGTTCTCTGGCGAAGTTCCTGGGTTCCCAAATGATGAAGCGAGCCACTTGTCGTGGGTGATGGGAATCTTTCTCATTCATACACATACCCACTGGGACATTTTGAACATTTTTGACAGCAGTTAGATTTGAATCAGTATTCACTGAGTGGTAGCGTTAAGGTCATAAAACTATTTTTGACTCACAGTTTTCTTTATATGATATGTTGAATTGGGGATTATAAACAGTTTGAGTCTTTAAACCATATCCCTTAGACCCCCACTCTTTTTTGAGATATCCTATCCCTGTCAGTCTATGACCTTATGCCCCCTATCTTCATCACTGTTGCTGCATATTTCTTGTATCGTCTAGCTGCCTCTGGGGTAAGGGACTGATTCACCAAGATAGATAGATCTACCCCCCCCAGGTCCCACAGGTGCGCTGGGAAAGGGGTCATCGCTTTGTCCGCCCTGGTGCCAGTTCCTTGAATCGACTCATCTGTGACCTGGACAGGGCATCCGCTACTGCTTTGTCCACCCCTGGTACATGGTGGGCCTTCAGATCCAAGTTCCCCTCTAGCTGCAATTTAACCAACTGCTGCATTAGCCTTAAAATGTCAGGGCACCTTGCCGCGCCTTTGTTAATGGCCTGCACCACCCCCTTGTTGTCTGACCATAGTGTCAGCTTCATGTCTTTTAGTTCCTGTTTCCATACCGTCATTGCTACTGCAATAGGGAAAAGTTCCATGAATGTTATGTTACTGGTGATGCCCTACCTGTGCCACTTGTCTGGCCACTGGCTTGTACACTACTTCTTCCCCAGGATTGCCTAAAAGCCCGTGCTTTTGGAAGCGTCAGTAAATAGGGCTATCTGCCTGGCTGTTACCCAACCCTCTCTCCATATTAGGATGCTGTTGAAGTCTGTTAGGAATGTGTCCCACATCAGTAAGTCTTGCTTGACCCCTGTCCCTAGAAGGACATGGTGGTGCTTGTGGGTGAGGCCTGCGGTCAACTGTGTGAGGCGCCTGGCAAATACTCTCCCTGCGGGGATTACCCTGGCTGCAAAGTTGAGCTTGCCGATCAACCTTTGTAGCTCGCGGAGGGTTGCCTTGTTGTGGCCGCATAGGCCCCTTACTTCCGCTCTGAAATCCTCCACCTTGTCTTCAGGTAGCCTAGCCATCCCTGTCAATGAGTCCAATTCTATGTCCAGAAATGTGATTTTTGTGGTGGGACCTACTGTTTTTTCATGTGCAAGAGGGATCCCCAAGACCCTGGCCAGCTCTTCAAAGGCTGCCAGTGTGCTACTGCATTCTGGTGACCTGGCGGGGCCTGTAAACAAGAAATCGTCCAGGTAGTGAAGTTTCCCCCCTGCAGGGTGTCTGTCGTGCAGGGCCCATTCTAAAAACGTGGCAAACTGCTCAAAATTTGCGCAGGATATTGCGCACCCCATGGGCATGGCTTTATCGATAAACAATTCCCCATCCCACTGGAAACCTAACAGATGGAAACTAGAGGGGTTTACTGGCAAGAGTCGGAACGCAGACTCAATGTCCGCATTGGCCATGAGTGCCCCATAGCCTGATGATTTCACTAGATCAATTGCATTGTCCACCGTTGCATAACTCACCGAGCAGGCCTCTGCACATATCCCATCATTTACTGATGACCCCTTGGGGAAGGATAGATGGTGGATCAATCTGAATTGACCTGGGTCCTTTTTGGGGACCACCCCAAGAGGAGAGATAACGAGGCCTTTAAGCAAGTCTGGAGGGAGGGGGCCCTCTATTCTGCCCAAGGATTTCTCCTTCTCAAGTTTCTTGCGTACCAATTCTGGGTGTTCCAATGCAGATTTTAGGTTGTTTGCCCCACCCAGTGGTAGTGGACCTGTGAATGGTATCACAAAACCTTCCTCGAAACCTTTCACTAAACCTGCCGCATCTGTTTTGTTAGGGTATTTATTGGCCAGCTTGCGAAGTTGTTGTGTGTTAATTGGGGATCTGGCTAACTGACAGCTGTGCAACCCTCGTGACCCCCCCCCCTAACATGCCTGCATTAGGGTTTACTTTTCTTATCCTTTTTGTCCTCCTTTTGCTCTAGTTTGCGCCGGCACCCTGCCGCCGGGTGTCCACCCCCACAATTGGAGCATGCGTGTTGGAATTTGCATTATGAACCCCATGTGCATTTCCTGGCATCATATTTACAGCAAATTGCTGTGGCTCCGCTGGAGGCGGGTGGTTTCCCTGTGCTGTGCCTGGACCTATGAAAGGACTTGCCCTTCCCTCTGTAGAAGGAACTCCGAAAGGATTGGTCGCTTTTTCCTGCCTAAGTTTTCACCTCCTTGGCTACCAACATTTTATGTATAAAACCAGAGACGTCTTCCTCATTCCATTCCATCTCTGGGTGTCTTTGCATTATTAGCCTAAAACCCTTGTCATATTCCAGCCACGCATTCCCGGGGAAATGCCTCTGTGTCCAATTAAGATTGTCCTCATAGAGCCAGAGGTCAGCTGTGCAGCGCGGAATTTTTTCAACTATTATGCAACCCTTTATTCTAAAAGCATCCAGCCAATTATCAAAGTTTCTCTCCTTCCTTGCCCCGCGCCTCTCCTTTCTATCCTCATCCTTCTTGTCACAGGTTGTGAGGTCCAGCCCCTCTAATTGGATCACTAACAGAGAAAGAATATCTATGAACTCCTCTCGCCATATCCTTTCCTTGACCGCTAAAGGAATGAGGCTCGTTAAACCTGTGGCTCTTGTGGTCAGGGAGGCAGGGCCAGGGAATGGTCCAGTGTACGCCTCTGTGGCTGCCGCCTCCTGTGCCGGGATACTTGCTGTGCCCGTGTACCCCCATTCTGCCAATGGAGACGCCTGCTCCCCCCATGTGCCCTGTGCTATCTGCCCTTGCAGTCGTTCCTGCCGCATCCAGCCTGGGTCTAATAGGTGCCATGGCAGACCCGATACATCATCTGCGTGCTGCGCCCCTGTGTCTTCAGCCCCCTGCCCCGACCCTTGAGTAATAAAGACGCCATTGATTTTAAGCATTCCTGCACAATTGTCGTAATATGCTCGCCACTTGTAGCTCTACTGAGGGTCTCGCTGTGTTCACCTGTCGTTGCTGGAATGTCTTTAGGTGGCAGGTCTCTCATCTGAGGCTTCTTCCGGGGGGTTTTCTTCTGGAGTTGTTTGGTTGCTGTCGTCTTACGCCTCTTGGGTGATGATGGCCCAGCATCACCTGCCGCCTGGGCCCCTGACCCTTTGCCTCCTTCCTGGCCCAAATGTGGTTGGAGCCAATCGCTGCCATGAACTGCGGAGACTTCCCGGACGCGCCTTAGTAGTTCTGTGAGCTCCTCTGGCTGCCCTTCTGCCATTGCTCTTGGCGGGGTGCTGCCTCCCTTGGATGCACCAAAATAAAGATATCCCCTTTTGTCTTATCCTTCGCCCACGATAGAGTATCCAGCAAGAATGGAGTCCCCCAAACTTGGAATGTGGGTTGCGATCAGCTTGTTGCTGCTCTCTGGCTGCACGAGTCTATTAAGCGCGATGGCCCCTTTAAATCATCCTGTGTAGGGCCACTGGGAGGGGCCTGGGCCGCTGCTCATACAGCGGTGCTCAGCTTAGCCACCCACATGAGCACTGGCTGAAGCACGCGAGCGCCGGCAATGGGGAGACTCACAGGTCTCTCCTGTGCGTACCGAGAGTCCGGTGTGCAGCTAGTACCATGTGAAGGACTCCATTGGCTGCCAGTGGAGACGAGGATAGTCCGACCGCCTATAGCAGCTCTGGCAACAGCAGAGGGAGAGCAAGGCGGGCCTGGGTCCCCCCCCCTATCGAGGCCGCGTTGCTCCCAGCACCAGCCTTAACTCTTGCAACTATCCAGGCGAGGTCGTGTTGCTCCCGACACGGCCACGGAGGGGCAGAGCATGCTGCGACGTCTCCGACAGGAAGCTAAGGGCCCCCCGCCGCACCGCTGCTTGCAGATACGGCCCGTAACAACAATGATGATGACACGCCACTCGCGACTCCAGCTGCGACCGACTCTTCTCACAAGGTATGCGGAGCCTTCCGACCCGGACGAGCCAAACTTCGCTGAGACCAGTGTAGCGATGTTCGTTTCAGGAGTGGGCGGACGACTCTGGGGTTTGCTGGCTTCGCCAAGACTAGTGAAGCCGATCGCGGCTCTGGCCTCGGTGTTTGTTCCAGGAGCGAGGCAAGACTCAGGGGTTTAACCTGCTGCTCGCTGGGGGTTTCACTTCTCGCTCCTTCTTCCGGCAGCGCTTCGCCTTCCCGTAGCCTGCTTCCTACGCTTCCAACGAAACAACCAGTGTGCCGTTCCCCCGCTCCACGAAGTTAGGAGCTACCTGGGGGAGCAGTGGCTTATATCCCACCCAAGCCTTTCCCGCCACTCAGGTGGTGTCCCCCCCATTGGGGGGTTTGTACCTAGCCAGGCCTCCCCATTGGACGGGGGCCTGGCGCCACCGTGGTGCTCCTGCGAGGGGGGTAGTGCGCCCTAGCGCTGCTTCTGGGCGCCCATAACCGGTTCTCCCCCAGGGCCCGGCATGGTTTATGGCGCCGGTCCCTGAGCCCCCCCCCCTCTTCGGGGGGAGTGGCGGTCTCTACGAAATGTCGCAGTCAGGCTCCTCGGGCTGGGGTTGAGTTTGACCCACCCTGCTCCGTGATAAGGTGAGCCCAGCACGTCTCAGTTGTCTGGACGACTTGGGTGCCAGATCGGGGCTCACATGCCAGTGTTTGCAGTCCAGAGCATGGGCTCTGCAAGCGCTCACAAACACGAAGGCAGGATCAGGATTCACAGTGTTGTTTGTAAGCCAGAGCGCGAGTCGTCAAAGTGCTCATAAACAAAGAGGCACAGAATGCAGAACGGCCTCCACATTCGCATCGAAAAGCTACAAAACCTTTGAAGGGAAATCACAGCATATGATTCACAACAATGAGGCTGAGACAAATAAATCACACTTATCACTATTTGTTAGGTAAGTAAAATTCTGTGGTGCAGCGATCCTGGAGTCAACCTCCTAACTCCCCATACGAGAACAAGTTCCCACAAAGCAATAAAAAAAGATGATCAGCACTCAACATATATTTAGTTCATTAGACGTGCAATTAGAGAATATTTTTACAAATGGCACAACTCTGTTTTAAATTTGCACCAAATTGTCCTTTATTTGTCTCTTCATTTCTTTTTATTAAAATCCCATGTAGCCAACGTGTTTCGTTCCTTGATCGAGACTTCTTCAGTGCTTACATTGTAGTATAATTTGATTGGAAACTCCCCGCTTCCACCTTATTAGGGCATTAATGGCATAAGGTTCAATTTGTGTGTTGCTCCAACCAGATCTCGGGGTTACTCCAGCCTGATCATGGCATCCCTCCCTTCTTTATTGGAAGAACCATTCATGCCCTCTTTGGCGGGTATAGGCACTATAAGTTCAAGCTTATGTAGGCACTCAAGTCCGGATTTATTAGTGTGGTGCGTCATGGTGTGGTTTCGACACAAATTTGAAAAAAATCAGGCAGCACTGCAATTCCCAAAATGCATATCTTGGTTTGGTGAGGTCTTTTATATCCCTGAAACTTCTGGGATAACAGGGGCAATCCAGCAAGCCCTTGGAGAGCACTGGGGCACAAAGAGGTGGGCAGGCAGCAGGCCAGCACATAAGGCAGATTGCTGTGTGGCAGTCCCTCCAGCAGCACCACAAAGAAGATAGTCCACATAGTGGTTACTACTGGCAGCACAGCAGCCTCCTTGCAATGTGCAGTTTGTAGAGCCAGCAGTGTCTTGTTACAAGTCCATGAGGTCTCAAAATATGGGGTCAGAGCCCACGTACTTATACTCAATAATGTCTTTAATGAAGGGATGACTTGAAAGGAATCTTTAGAAGTGTGCAACAATCCCTTTCAACCCAGCCCTGGCTGCACACAATCAGTAAGGGATAAATCAGCCCTTTGTGTAAGGGCAGTACCCAACCTTTACAAATGTAAGTGTGAACCACCTCTGCCTCTCATAGCCCAGGAAGACTATCAGTATGCAGCTTTATGCAGATCTATTTCCTGTCACACCCAGTTCTTCCTGTGTTGTGGCTGTCTGGAAAGTATGCACAAAGTGTAGCTGTCACCCAAGCTCAGACGTGTATTGCAGTCAGGCTGCAAAGCACTTTGGGGCATATTTACAATCCCCTATCGCCACAGGAACGTCACTTTTAGTGACGTTCCTGTGGGTATATATGCTTCGCCTTATTTACAAAGCAGCATTAAGCCACTTTATGTGGCTTAATACTGCCTTGTAAATAAGGCACACTTTCACGTTGTACTTAGTGTGAAAGGGGAGGGCTATGGGTGTTGCTTGGGTGTTCCACCGCAACACCCATTGATTTTGACGCTGCCCCCATTTACAAGGGCAGTGTAAATAGGAGGCAGCACTAAAATGAAGACCATGGAAAATGTGGTCTTAAACAGGCAAGACGAGGAGAAATGCTTTATTTCTCCTCGTTTTTGCTGTTTCCATGTGTGGTGCATTGTGCAGCACACTTAGAGACAGCAAAAGGCCACAAATTGTTTATGGGCAGGAAGGTGACCCTTCCTGTACATAAACAATCTTTAAAAAAACATGACATTTTGAAACTTCTATGTGTGTTGCATTACGCAGCACACATAAAAATGACAAAACGTCATTTAAAGATTGTTTATGTGCAGGAAAGCACACCTTCCCCTCGACACAGACACCCTTGCACTATGGTGCAAGGGTGCCTGCGTTGGCACTAGGCTGCTAAATTTAGCACCAGCGCAGGGACAAACGCAGGGCTGCACCATATTGCTGTAAATATGGTGCAGCCCTGCGTTTCAGAAGTGGTGGAGCGTAGCGTTAAGCCAAGAAGGCTAAGACGACGCTCTGCCACTTCATTGTGAATATGCCCCAAAGAGTCAAAAGAACAGAGAAATGCTCACTTTCTAAAGAACAAGTTCTAGCTGCAGATTCCTTACCTTAATATTTCACAGGCGACAGACTGGATCCAGAAGATATTTCTTCGAGCAATACTCCTGTACGGCGGTAGGTGGCGTCAGTCGGCTCCAAGTGATGTCATCTGCATCGTCCGCATCGGAATTGATGGCCCCTCCTCAGCGCACTGATGTCAGTTACTTTTCATGACTTTGCACTCCAGAAATGTAAAGCCATGAAGAGTACTGACACTGGTGTGTTTAAAAACTAGGGCCCTGGAAGGGAACAATCTTGACCCTAGAAACTTGTCCGCAGTGGATGGGACGGTAAGGAATCTGTTGCTAGATCATTTCTCTACCAGATAACGCATTACCGAACTTGTCCATCTGATAGAGACTTCTAGCCACAGATTCCTTACCTTTGAATAGATAACCAAGCAATACCATCCCCGAAGGAGGGACTGCGGACACAATTCAGGGTAAGAAGTCCTGCAGGACTAAACGGGCAAAATGGCTGCCCTTGCAGATCCTACTGTCCAGGCAATAATGCTTGGTAATCGTGTGCACGGATGACCACACTGATGCGGGTACTTGGGCCTCCCACACGAGTGAGGCAACTTTTTTATCGGGAGACCCGAGGGAACTCTGGGTGGTAGGAAATTTGTGTCAGCCCGGTGATGCCACAACTTTCCCACACAAAAATGTGTGAAAAAGGTGATTTTTTTCAGCTAAATTTGAGGTTTGCAGGGCATTCTGGGTAAGGAAACGTTGGGGGATCCATGCAAGCCATACCTCCCTGGAATCCCCCGGGTATCTGGTTTTCAGAAATGTGTGGGTTTGGTAGGTTTCCCTAGGTGGTCGGCGAGCACCGAGCCAAAAACCCAAGTGACCCCCTTGCAAAACCAGGTCGTTTTGAGCTAGGCAATTTTAATGTCGCCTCACTATGTTGTGGGCCCTTGCCTGTCGCGGGTACTTGGGCCTCCCACATGAGTGAGGCACCGTTATTATCGGGAGACCCGGGGGAACGCTGGGTGGTTGGAAATTTGTGTCTGTCCGGTGATGCCACAACTTTCCCACACAAAAATGTGTGACGAAGGTGATTTTTTCAGCTAAAGTTGAGGTTTGCAGGGCATTCTGGGTAAGGAAACGTTCGGGGATCCATGCAAGCCATACCTCCCTGGAATCCCCCGGGTGTCTAGTTTTCAGAAATGTGTGGGCTTGGTAGGTTTCCCTAGGTGGCCGTCGAGCACCGGGCCAAAAAACCATGTGACCCCCCTTGCAAAACTAGGTCGTTTTGAGATTGGCAATTTTCATGTCGCCTCAATACGTTTTGGGCCCTTGCCTGTCGCTGGTACTTGGACCTCCCACACGAGTGAGGCGCCGTTTTTATCGGGACACCTGGGGGAACACTGGGTGTTAGGAAATTTGTGTCAGCCCAATGATGCCACAACTTTCCCACACCAAAATGTGTGAAAAAGGTGATTTTTTCAGCTAAATTTGAGGTTTGCAGGGCATTCTGGGTAAGGAAACGTTGGGGGATCCACGCAAGCCATACCTCCCTGGAATCCCCAGGGTATCTAGTTTTCAGAAATGTGTGGGTTTGGTAGGTTTCCCTAGGTGACCGCCGAGCACCGGGCCAAAAACCCAAGTGACCCCCCTTGCAAAACCAGGTCGTTTTGAGATAGGCAATTTTCATGTCGCCTCACTACGTTGTGGGCAATTGCCTGTCGCGGGTACTTGGCCCTCCCACACAAGTGAGGCACCGTTTTTATCGGGAGACCCGGGGGAACGCTGGGTGGTAGGAAATTTGTGTCAGCCCGGTGATGCCACAACTTTCCCACACAAAAATGTGTGAAAAAGGTGATTTTTTTCAGCTAAATTTGAGGTTTGCAGGGCATTCTGGGTAAGGAAACGTTGGGGGATCCACGCAAGCCACACCTCCCTGGAATCCCCCGGGTGTCTAGTTTTCAGAAATGTTTGGGTTTGGTAGGTTTCCCTAGGCGGCCGCCGAGCACCGGGCCAAAAACACAAGTGACCCCCCTTGCAAAACCAGGTCGTTTTGAGATAGGCAATTTTCATGTCGCCTCACTACGTTGTGGGCCCTTGCCTGTCGCGGGTACTTGGGCCTCCTACACGAGTGAGGCACCGTTATTATCGGGAGACCCGGGGAAACGCTGGGTGGTAGGAAATTTGTGTCAGCCCGGTGATGCCACAACTTTCCCACACAAAAATGTGTGAAAAAGGTGATTCTTTCAGCTAAATTTGAGGTTTGCAGGGCATTCTGGGTAAGGAAACATTGGGGGATCCACGCAAGCCATACCTCCCTGGAATCCCCCGGGTGTCTAGTTTTCAGAAATGTGTGGGTTTGGTGGGTTTCCCCAGATGGCCGCCAAGCCCGGGGCCAAAACTCATGGGACCCCCTTTGCAAAACCAGATTGTTTTATGATAGGAAATTTTGATGTCTCCTCAATTGGTTTTGGGCCCTTGCCTGACGCGGGCACCAGGCCTACCCACGCAAGTAAGGTAACATTTTTCTCAGAAGACTTTGGGGAATGCGGGGTGGGTGGAATTTTGTGGACCCATGCAGATTCCAGAACTTTCCACCACAGAAATGTGAGGAAAATGTGCTATCTTGGACACATTTTTAGGTTTGCACTGGATTCTGGGTAACAGAACCTGGTGAGAGCCAATCAAGTCACCCCATCCTGGATTCCCCTCGGTGTCTAGTTTTCAAAAATGTACAGGTTTGCTAGGTTTGCCTATGTGCCAACTGCGCTAGGGCCCAAAATCCACTGGTATGCACATTGCTAAAAAAAAGTCGGAGCCCAGTGGGCTTTCTGCCGCCCTGGGGGGGAATCGGGGAAGGGGGTTTCATCCCGATATGCCCCTAAAGGGGCAGAAAGACTGTAGCTATTTTTCGTGGGGGTGGGGGCATTGGTATGACCATTTTGGGCAGCCCCCACGCATAAAAAAAGCCTGCGTACTCGCTGGCGTCTAGTGGGCTTTCTGCCCCCCCAGGGGGCAGATCAGGGGCCACTGCCACCATCTGCCCTCCGAGGGGGGGCAGAAAGACTGGAATTTCTCTGGGGGTGGGGTGGGGGTATTGTCATGCCCATTTTGGGGAGCCCCTACCCCTACACTAATAAAACAAAAAAATCCATGGTTTCTAGTGGGCTTTCTGTTCCCTCCAGGGGGGGGCCAGATTGGGGGTACAGCTCCCATCTCCCTCCTGGGAGGCAGAAAGACTGTCATTTTTGTGGGGGGAGGGTGGGGGCATTGGCGTTCCCGTTTCGGGCAGCCTCCACCCTAAATAAAATCCATCACACTAAATAAAATTGCGCGGAAAAAATCCCTGGCGTCAAGTGGGCTTTCCACCCCCCCAATGGGGGCAGATTAGGGGCCAATGCCCCATCTGCCCCACAGGGGGGGGTAGAAAGGTAGTAATGATGGTGGGTGTGTGGGGGTATTGGCGTGCCTTTTTCGGGCAGCCCCCACCCTGAAAAAAAACTAAAAACAAATCCCTGGTGTTTAGTAGGCTTTCTGCCCCACCAAAGGGGCAGATTAGGGGCCAATGCCCCATCTGCCCCCCGGGGGGGCAGAAAGACTGTAATATGTAGGGGGGGTGGGGTGGGGGCATGGGCCTGCCCGTTTTGGGCAGCCCCCATCCCTATTTGTTTTTTTTATAATTCCCTGGTGTCTAGTGGGCTTATTGCCCGCCCGGGGGGGGGCAGATTGGGGGCTACTGTCCCCATCTGCCCCCCAGGGGGGGCAAAAAGACTCAATGGTGCCAAAGTCATATGGGGGAGCAAAGGCCCTTGCCCAAGGGGCCGCTCCCCCCTCCCTGGTGTCTAGTGGGTGGATCCCTGCTTGGGGATCACCCTCCTGTGACGATCCCCACGCAGGGATCCACTGGGGAGGGGTACCATTGGAAAGGGGAGATTCTCCCCTTTCCAACGATACCTCTCCCGTCTTTCTAAGTGCTCAGGGGGCTGAGATAGCCCCCTGAGCACGTAGAAAGTGAAACTGAAATGAGCCTCTTGGCTCATTTCAGTTTCAGTTTCAGTGTAATGACGTCGGTGCGACGTGCGCGCCGATCGTCATTACACGGAAAGCAGGGGGGGGGCCTCGGGAGCTGGAGAAGCTCTTCCCCAGCTCCCGAGGCTATTTTTAATTAAAGGGAATCCCTCTGGTGCCCGCACCAGAGGGATTCCCCAGGGAATGCCTCATGATGAGGAGGACTCGTCATGGGCACACGAGAACTGTGTGCCACATGGGCTTTCAAGGGGTTAATAGTTTGAGCATCAGCCGAATGTTCTGGCCAAATCCAGAGGAATCTAGAGCAAGAATAAACTGCAAATAAAATACATTTGAATGCAGTGTCTGAAATCAGTGGACCACAATGATCCAAGTAAATGCAGCCAAAAGGCTTGTTGGAGATCAACAGGTGTGTCTGCGGTGGATGAGCCACGGTGGAAGGTTTAATCTGTTGACAATTGTCACAACACTGGACATATTTTTTGGCCTGTTGATAAAAGCATGCCACCAATAACGTTTATGTAACAGCGAAAGTGTGGCAGCCGTACCAGCATGTGCGAAAGCAACACCTTTATGTGCTGTTATCACTAAAGCAAGTCTATGGTTTTGATTGGGAATCAAACGATCGCTAACCACTGGAATTGTTACAAAAAGGATATTTTGTGCATTTATGTGATAAGAATATTTAGAAGGAAAGCCCTTAAGCAAAGGGGTGCTGTCTTTATGTGCATTAACGGCTGCCAAGATATCACTATCAACTCTAGTTTTAGAACAGGTAATTGCAGCAAAGGTAGCTGTGGCAACTGCAGATTTGGCTGCTTCAACAGCCAAGGTATTCCCTACAATGTGTGCTCCCACAGGTTGATGACTCAAGATGTGCGTTACATGAGTCCGTGGCAACCTGTCTTTGAGGTCAGTCACCTTAGCCCAAAGTGTCTTACGCTTAATTGTGTTGCCTTTAGAATCTTTGAGTCCCTTTTGTTGCCAATAATGTAGATTATCATTAAAGGACTGTACGCAGTAATATGACTCGCACACTATAAGTGTGGGGAATTCGAGATCCGTATCTTCAAGTGAAAGAAGCAAAACCTTCAGTTCAGCCAACTGCACAGTGCAGTCACCACAACTGGGTGCGAGTTGCTTGAGGTTTGATTCCCTGCCCAACAAAACACCAATAACAGTAGCACATGCCGCTGAATATTGCTGCTCAGAAACTATAGCAGGTTGAGCTGAACCATCAGTGTAAATAATACATTTATACTGATCAAGAGTCAAAACAAGAGGACATGCGATAAATATGCTTATACTGTAGAACGCCCACATGGGAGTAACAACAATAATGCATTTCCCTTGTGCAAGCGGACGTTCTTTAAGGATGGCCATCTGCACTGCAGTCAGTATTTTTTCAGAGGAAGTAAATGCATCTCTGCATTGGAATATAAATGCGATTTATATGCAATCTGCAATGTTTCACCTTCATTAAAAGTGATATAAGTAAATACAATTGCACCCAGCAAAATACAGATGACAAGGTTTGTGGTATTGACACGTGTATGAAAGTAACATGTTTCAATTAAGTCAGATTGCAAAGATCTGAGCGTATCTGTGTGTTCTGATGTCCAACGTGTAGTGGGAAAATCAGGGCTTATTAATTCATAAAGTAGTTTAATAAGTTGTGCATTATCAGGTATGCCATAATTTAGCACTCCTAGTAGGGACTTTAATTTTTTCAGCGTGTTTAGAGGTTGCAGTTGTGCACATTTCTCAGAAAAATGGGGGGCAAGGCTCTTTACCTTGTGTACATTAATATCCTAGGAAAAGGACACTCAGAAAAGCTATATCAGATTTTTCGAAGTTGAACTTACGGCCAAGTTCAGCAAATCCCAATATTTCGCAATTACCCTGGCCAGGTGGCGATTCAATTTGCTGTCTAAAAAGTAGATATCATCTATGTAAGACAGTGCATCAGAGTCAATATCTTGAAGAATTGACATAATGTGTGCAGCAATAGACCTGGGCTATTCTTATAGCCCATTGAGAGTCATTCACATTGCATTTGAAAACCAAGTGCGCTTACATCGGTCCAATCTCGGCTCTCAGTAGCAAGATTGAGGTTAAAAAAAACACTGGAAATGTCCAATGTGGTTTTGTATTTTTTACAGACTACATTATTAATGAGTGCCGTACTATGTGTGTTTTGCACTGCAAATGTGTGTGTATGACTGTTTAAATGTTTATAGTCTAAGACTATGCGATACGAACGATCCGCTTTTAAAACAGGAAAAAGAGAATTATTCATTTGAGAGACATAGGGTTCAATAACGTCCCATTTTATAGAATATAAAGGGCTGGACCTTAAAGGTATAACATGATAAGGAGAGTCCTTATCCCAACCCACATGATTGTGATGGAGTGCAGGGGCTAGTGCAAGAGCCCACTCCACTGCATAAGAGTGTGTGACTTTGTCAGTGACAAGCGCAGAAAAAGAAGGAAGTATAACAATCTCTCCTTAGGGGGATGTGCATATAAATGGTGGGAGCCCATCGACGACTACCAATAGGGCAGTTAAATTGTCCCAGAATATTGCTCTAATGGTGCATTGTATGTCACCTTCTATTTGAATATCTGAATGATACAATCTATCTGGAAGGGCTTTGCATCTATCCGTGGTCTCAACTGGACAAATGTATCGATACCGGAAACTGATGGAAATTCCGGCGCACTCTGGTGACTTCTGCTGCATTGTCAAAGAGGATCACCGCCAAACTCCTGTTCAGTAGGAGGGTTCTCATTGTCTGTGGCATTTAGTGGTTAAAGCTGCAACTTTCTTTTTCTGAAATGGGGCTTTATATTGAGGAGGTCTATCCCCCTTCTGTATCTTCACATCAGACGAGTGTTGTGTCTCCCTTTTCGGTTTCACGTACTCTTCTTGTCTGCGTTCAGATCGCTCTCTTCTGTCGTAGTTCTGGGAAGACGATTCCTGAAAGGAATTAATAGAATGTGTAACAGAACCTTACACCTGTCTGGAGTCTTGATTTTAGTGTGACTCCGAGGGCAGAGAACCTCCACAAGGTTTATGTTATGTTATATGAATTTGTAACTCGCACAGCTACTCATGAGTGTCCTGGCGCGGTGCCTAGCGGGGTGTGGACAGTGAACTTCAAGAAAATAGATGTGTTTACAGTTTCCTCCTAAACGTGACTGGGTCCTGGATGGTACGCAGGGCAAGAGGAAGGGCATTCCAAGCAGCCGCCGCCTTCACCGCAAATGAGCTGCCCACTATCCTCTGCAACTTGTAACAAGGGACTTGAGCAAAACACAAGGATGAGGATCGCAGGGAGCTCACAGGAACATAGAAGGAGAGACACCCCTCTGCAAGTAAGGTGGACCACAACCGTAGAGAGCATGGTAGGCCAAAGCTAGTAACTCTATCCACCATGGGGAGCCAGTGGAGAGAACGCAGTTGCTGACAAACACTGTTCCTAGCCGAAATGCCCAATAGGAGTCTGGCTGCTGTATTTTTAACCACCTGCAACTTCTTCAACAGGTAACGAGGGATGCCAGCATAGAGGGCATTGGCATAGTCCAGCCGTGACAGAATCAGCGCACAGGTGACTGTTTTCCTCGCCGCCTGAGGTAAGAGGGGGAAGAATCTTCTGAGAGTTTTAAGCACGCTGAAACAGCAACCAGCCAGCTTCTTAATGTGTGTCGAGAAAGAAAGACATTCATCAAACCATACCCCCAGATTTTTAGCTGGCTTCCCTGACGAGGTAGGTAATGGTAACTCAGGAGGCCAGGGGTGCTCTCTACAATTAGGGGGGAATTTACCACATAGCAGGATCTTTGACTTTTCTTCATTGCACTTAAGCTGCGCCTCAGCCAGCCATTTGAAGATAGAAGATAGGCAGTGTTGAACGAGTAGACAGAGTCCGCATCTTTGCCCCAGGTAAAAAGCAGCTGAGTGTCGTCAGCGTAAGCCATCACCTTAGCCCCCAGTTCCTCCGCCAAATTTATCAGAGGTGTGACATAGATATTGAAAAGAAGGGGGCTAAGGGAGGATCCCTGGGGGACTCCCGTTGTTACTAGCTTTCTGTTGTTGTTTAGATTTATCCCATGGTTTCTTAACAATCCCACGGGCCTGCTTAGCTTCCTTGTCTGAACTAGGTTTGCCAAGAGATGTTTTGGTAGGTCCAGTTTCCAAATTATAGCGTTCTAAGGATGTATACACATCAGCAATAATTATAGGCAAATCGCGTTCACGGTCGGCTTATGCAACCGCTGTGAGCCGCTTTCATATAGCCAGAGAAGCTGATTCACCTTTAACATTAGACAGAATCATTGCGGACACTAGGGAAAAATTCCCCATTAGTTTAATCCCTAAATCTAGGGCAGCAGCTGCCCCATTTTTTTTCTGTATTTGTTTGAGTACGTCCGGTAAGACAGACATTGAGGGAGTGCCATGTCAGATAGTATAGAGAGAGGCAAAAACGGTCCCACAGGTGTTACAGTCACCAATACCAGGAACCGTTCCATTGCGTAAGACATAGTCAATGTTCTGTGCTAGTCATGTGGTTCTGTAAGGGATAACACAGCTTCAATTTGAAGATTTTATTAGTCCATCCAACATGGAATTTCCTCACGTTAGTAGGTCTTTTCCCCATAACTGAATGAACAATTACAGGACTTATAGTAGGCACTGCAGGCAACTGGACTTGCCCTTGCAGGCTAATTGTTGCTGGTCGTACCAACAAGATGCGCGAAACAAATTGAGTTAAGTGCCTGTATACGGTAACTAGACCAGTGCATAAAGCTTGTGATTACACAAGATTTTGATTAGCCATATCAGGGTAGGATGTATATCTATTACCAAGGGGACCCAAGCGTACAGGTGTAGCTACGTGGTGGAGGGCACCAACGAACCAATTTTGGTGTTCCCAGTAGGTGAGAGGAATCTCAATAAGTGCGTAAGGTCTATATTGATTAGGTGCTGCAGGTGTAGTGTATGTATGTATAGAATGTGTAAGTAATCCCATCCACAGCTGGAAATGGGACCCAAGAATAAAAAACTTCAAAGCGCTAAGATGCATCTGCTTCTAATACAAAGATAATAAGACCACCCGCATTAGTGATGTTCCACCCCAGAACATAACACTCTTGACTCTCTCAGGGATTGTGGTAACAGGTCATTCCTATTTGTTCTCTCACTCTTACTTGTCCACAATAAATAGAAAAGAGACAGAAAGCTTACAATATTTATTTAAATTATTGTGCTCTAATATGCAATGACTGCGCCACAATTAAAAAACAAATGCAGGTCAGTAATGTCATTAGCATGATTAAAAGACCGTATACAATGAAAAGCCTTGTCAGGTTAGCTGACAGATTTGCCTAAACCAATCCTCACTACAGAAGCTAAGTGGTTATAGATTATAGATCTCTGGGATTAGTGGTGAACGTCATACCGTGTCATACATAGATGGCTGTTCTACATTTCAGCTGACGTAGCCCTCTCATCTCAGAACGTTTGCTCTGCCTGTAAGTCTCCGCTCTGTGTATTCTTAAAACAATGTGTTCTGACTTATATGGAAAAACGTGTGTTTAAAAACAGCAGCTGAGTTTCCTTATTATGTCTCGGTGCTAGTGTCTGACCACAGAGAATAACAAGGAGCAATGTTTGACCTTGAATGGGCTGTTTCGACTAAATCCCAGGAAAAGAACAAAATACAAAAACATGTGCTGACTATGTTTGAGAATACAATGAGGCACAAAAACAAGCGTGATATTTGGTAAGGTGTGCAAAGCAAAAGCGACCTACGATGTGCATAATTAGGCTAATATAGGGAAAACGACAATGGACTATACAGGGAACACACAACAGTACAACGGACCTTAACACTTTCATTAAAGTGTGGGCTAACCATGGATTTCTGTTCCTCAAATTAATGCTTCAAACAATCAATTAAGGGCTTATAAATGGACTACCATATCCTGTAAATGTTATTTTTTTGTGGAAAGCTACCTGCCTTGAGTCGTAACAATGGTGTGTTGTATTCCATATATGTTCACCAAGACAGCCTCTATTGCCATATCTCAAATCACATTCCTGGGTATCTGTATTAGAGGATTAATTCTAGGCCATTGCCATTTGGTTGAGCAGCAAATACCATGTATTTAGTTTTCATGGGGCTTACTTTTTTATAATGTCCTTTTGGACATAATAATAGAGTGCCAGTGTTATGTACCATCTAAGCAGATGCGTCACTTTGTAAACCCCTATGCTACATTATGCCTGTGTCAGGAATAATGTATGCAGGGTGGGCATTCACCTGCTATAAAGGGTCGTAGAAGTGGTGCAGTGAAATCTATGAGAATCCACTGCGACACTTCTAGGACGCTTATGCGTCAATATCTTTTTTCCTGCCTCACAGCAGACGTAAGACTGACATGGGCTTGCCCAATGTGAAAGGACACATTGTTGGAGTTGCGTCTGTTTTCAGACACTCCGCGGCAATGTGCCACTTTTGCATCTACAGATACGTCAGAAATACTGATGTATTTTAAACTCCTTGCGACTTGGAGCGCCGTAATTTCAATACGACGCATCCATCCTGTAACAAGGAGGGCGCAGTGAAAACTGTTGCATCGCTGTATTCACGCAGTGATGCAACAGTTTTCATAATTGAGGCCCTGCAAGCAAAACTATTATACAGAGGGGCCTATTCACAAAGGTATCTTCACCTTGAAACGTATGTGTTTGGCTGAAAATTCCTCCTCTTATACCTGTCAGTAATTCACAAAGTGCAGAGAAATCGAAGGTCGTAAATCCCACTCACCTAAAGGAGTGGGAAGTGAACATCCCAAGGCATGGTTAGTTTAGGAAGTTTGGAAACACTCACAAACATATATATTTGTGGCCATTCCCAACTTCGAGTTAACCTCTTTCCAATGTGGAAATGGACAGACATTTAGTACAGAAAGGGCTGCAATGTCTTCACTTCCATTGATGAATGGAGAAATGATCATCCCCCAAGTTTCCTGGGGTTTTACAGGAAGAGTCTTCTTGATGTGGAAAAATGTTTTTCCTGCAAAGAAAATAAATTGTGCGTTTGAACCGGGGGCTTCATGCCTCCTATGTGGGATTCTATGTTATGTAGACGTCTGCCCAACCAAAACAGTCACATGACATTGCCGGAAGTACACCTAAAACCTGCACCCAGCACAGCTTTCAAAGCATACTACCGGTAATGCTGGTTAATCCCTCCAAAATATAAAAGCATGTTTAGGAAAAGATCTTAAATCTATTCATGAACCTTTACATTTTACTGGGGCCTCTGGCCCAGTGTGGTTAAGTTCTCTTTCAGAGACGGCTTGAGTAGGTGTTGACTTGTCCTGCCGGTGCCCTCGTGATCCTCGAGTCATCATTGCCCTCATCCACTGGTCTACTGTCATTTAACTGCTCCAGCCACAGGGGGGCAGCACATTTGTAGAAACTGGGAACAAACCTCGTGCACCTGGAAACTCACCTGTAGACATTAGCATTATTTACAAGACACCAGATATCAGCAGGCGTGAAGCAGCCTGACACAGCCTGGAGGGTTTATCTGCTGCCTGCAGCATCTTGGAACAATGTTCTTGTGTCTGAATAATAAACGTCCTGTTTTTTATTAACTCCCCTAGGTAAACGGATGAGGCTCCTGGTGACGCCCCTTCACTGCCAGGAGACAGGTCGAGAGAGGTAGTTCCTCCCAGGTAGGAATCACCTTGTGTTCAGAGGGAAATGTCATTGGTGATGCATGAATAGTTTTCATCAGTCTTAAGTTATTTATGTTCTGCACAGGATGTTGAGAGAATGTGCTTTAGCCCCTTTTAGGAATGTACTGTGAACAAAACAGAATGGTGATTGTCGTGCATTTTGTCATGTATGCACAGCAGCTCATCAGGAGACCCCAAGGGGTTACGGTGAAGATTGAAATACAAGAGTGTGAAACAAAGTGTTTACAGAAACATAACTTTACATGTAATTGGCATGTACATTGATGAGTAATTTAGTGAGACACAGCATGAAAACGTACTACAAGTGCCTGGCAGGACGCTCTATGGCACTCCATGACCTGTCACAAAGACTGCAATGACTGCAGTGACACTCTACGCCTCCCCCTGGTCACACCCGAGGCACTTTGTCCCGCTTAAATGCAATGCGGCCGCCCTGGCACCCGCAAGGGCGGGCCTCTAGTGCCCGCAAGGCACCAGCCCACCCCCTTCTACTAGGGGACCCCTCGGGGAGGAGTCCCCCCTCTCTGCAGCCAGTGGCTGCGGCGCGCAGGGCGCATCACTTCCGGGGCGCGAGGAACGGAGGGGGTATATAGGCCTCCCCCACCCTCTTACCCTCCTCTTTTCGCACCCTGGACACGCCGTCTTGTGTCGTCTCGTCTCTCGTCATCGGGCCTGGGGGTGCCTCGCATGCTCTTGCGCGGCGTCGCTCCCCCTGCCCCGTCACTGGGCCTGTCCCGGGTTGTACAGGGGCTGTGGTGCGGGCTGCCATGGGGGGGGGGGGTGCAACCCTGTTGCGGGCACGTGTGTCGGGGATGCGGGCACTCGATCTGTGCTGGGCCAGTGCGGGGCTGGGCGGTGCTGGGAATGCTCTGTGCTGGTTATTCCCCCTGAGTTTAGAGTGACCCTAATGTGATATGTTCCGTTGTGCACAGTATGGCTGTTTGTAGATACCTTTGCTCCCAAAAGCACTGCGCGTCTGAGCCGGGTGGGGTGCCCCTGGTGTTTGGTGGCGTGGTGGGGGGTGGTCCGGGGACTGCGGTGCCCCCCCTCCCGGTGCGGTGTGGCGGTTTCTTCGTCGTGGCGGCGCGGCAGTGTCTGGACACCTGGGGTCGGGGGCCGCAGTTGGACTGTGTGCGTGGTGCCTTTCGCCTCCCGCCCGGGCCTCTTCGGGCTCCTCGTGGGCCTCGGGCCTGGCGCTGTTTGTTTGGGGGCATGGTTAGGCCCGGTCAGGCAGCGGGGGTGCTGTCTTTCTGGAGAGGGTGCGATCCCCCCCACCCCTTGACCCCGTGTTTGTGGGCGATTTGCATGTTTGGGCACAGTCTCGTCCGTCCCCCCCGTGGCCGCCACCCCCTTCAGATTTCACTGTGCGTTCTCTGGGGGGCCTGGGACGGGTGCTTGCGGGAGAGCCTGGGGTTTGGTTTTGTACTACTAGTGACATAACATGGCTTCCATGCGAGACTGGGTCACATGAGCCAGGTATACAGCAGGCACCCACTCAAGCTCACAAAAGAGAAAAACTAACTGGCCTGAGACCTGCTGAAAGCAATACAAATAATGTACAAGGAACACTGACTGAATTCGGGATTAGACATGCATGTTGGGGGAAACACACATATTAGGACCGGTCATTGACCGTAAGTAAGTGTGTATTTCCTATTTTAACACAGCTCTCACCTTGATACTGGGGTAAGTTATACAGGACCACAGCAAATATAACTGTGCATTTGGTGTTTTTGATGCATTCTCTTGGAAGTGTCTATGCACACTGTCGGCTTGGTTTCGGAAATGCAATGATCCTCACAAAAATGGAGCGTGTCTGGCATTTTCAAGGTTTAACATCATTGAGTGCAGCAGTCCAGTCCCCACACAGTAGAGCGACCAGGTGTCCCGGATTTGCCCAGCCGGTCCCAGTTTTGCACCAGCTGTCCTGGCAGATTTCAGGGAATGTAGCTCCTGTCCTGGTTTTAGAGAGGGTCGACTGAAAACGGCAGGAGGTGCTTTTTAATGTTTACAAAGTAGGGAAAGTTATCAGTTGTTTCAAGAAAACAAGTGAATTATCCGGCAAGCTACTGGGTTTAAAAAATTGCTCTTCATGCATGCTCTAACTGCCTAATCTGTAATTCTCTGCTGAGGAGCGCTGTCATTCTTGAAGTAAAATTGTAGTCCTTCTTCTATATCCTTGAAATGTCCCGGTTTTTGGATTTAAAATTGCTTCCCAAGTGGTGCGGCGTGCGAAGGGGTTTGTTCAGGATCTGGGCACTTGGACATGTGTGTGCGCTCCAAGGATGGCCCCCGCTCAGTCCTATAGATGTGACGGCGTTTTTGGTGTGCTCATGTGCTCTTGGCATTGTCAGTGATTCTCCCCAGGTTGCCTGATTGTGGTGGCGGGCTGCATTTAGGGATAGTATGACCATGGCCGTATAGTAGATCACTCGGGTACTGGGGAAACAAGTACAGGTCCACCTGGAGCCTGACCAGGCGGCGCACACCGTCTGGTTGCACCAGACTGCAATGCTGCCGAGGTCGCGGGTCTATGCCCGTATGGCCCACCTTTGAAGAATCCGGGACTCTTTAAGCAGAAGCAGCCACGACGGGGGCTGGTGCTTTTCTCGAGACGTTCCTCCCTTGTTGGAAGGGAGGACAGCAGATAACTTTTTGCCTTTCAGCTGCCTGTGTTTTAAATCCTCGTTGAGGGATACATGAGGCAGTAGTTAAATAAGTTGTCTTTGCCCGGCTTGGATTGGTGGCTCTAATTGTGGGTGGCTTGCGACCGAGCTGTCATGTGACTGGCAGGCCCGGTGCAGCGGCTCACGTGCAGAGCATGGTTTTCAGTCGCGTGGTGTCTGCCGCAGAGTATTCGAAACCCTGAGTCAAACATGCGCGAGTCAGTGCGTCAACCTGGGGGAAACACAGCTTGCGACTGTCAGGAAGCCCCTTTAAATCGAACATATTATGCAAGTGAAGAAGTCAATTGTCTCAAGCAGCTTGGACAGCAAAAGGGAATCAGGGCAAAAGTCACGTAGCTTGGAGCGTTCAAAAGTTGGGCTCTTCAGCGAAGGTGACGCTGATTTTACCAACTTCTGAACAGTGTTAATACACTGCCACGACCACGGGTGACACCTTCACCATTACAAAATGGGCTCGCATACCGTCCAGCTCCTGGGCGCATTTGCTGGCCTGCTACTGCGCCCATCCCCTGCAACCACCTGTCCCAGGCGGTTCAGGCTGAATGGGTATATTTGGTGATACCCTTCTCTCCCCGAGCTCTGTCAATTTTGCGCCATACCCAGGCACTTCGCCTACCGAAGTGGCACATGTATGTTAATGCACACATAGGCGCACTCCAAACCTGGAAATGCCTTGCAACAGCACCCTTAAATCTTGGTCTTCTTAGAGTTTCTTGTTGCTCAAATGGCTCAGCATGAGCTCAAGAATCGTGACAAGCTGAGGCAGTGTTTCTACTTGGCAAGTTAGATGGTGGATCGGGCCATCAGGTGTCCGTAGGCAAACGCCTAAGGCCAAGGCGAGGCTCCTAAAATGACAGGATAGAAGACTCACACTGTTTGGGGTGAAAATCTAGCACCCAATTTGTAGTCTCGGCAACGATACTCAACATCTTGGAACCTGGGCAAATCACTTTACCTCCCCGTGCCTTACCATATGTAGGGTCCTCAGGTTACAGAACTGGTGCTCATGTAAAGCGCTCTGTTACGCGACGTCTCTGGTTGAAGTCGCTTTATAAAAACCCTATAAAGAAATCAAATAAACAAATATTCTTAGTCCAGCCCTGAGGGCATGCAAAGATCCAACGACCTAGCTGCCCACTTGAAAAGCAGAGCCAGCTCATAGTGTACATGCTACCGATAACATGCAGGGGTGCGCATTTACCTCAGGCGACCAACAACCTGTGACAAAGCCAAGAAGCCTGACATGTGCAGGTTGCTGTTCTGGCTTTATCAATATAATTGGAATGTAAGGGCAGAAACAGCAGCACACTTGGCGTGCGACACCACTGCCAAGCACAGAATTTTGCTTGCACGGGTTAGCCATACTCTTACCCTCGACGGAGGAGAGAGAGTTTTGCGGTAACTGCTTCTGAGGGGCTTTTGATGTTTCGTTTTCTCATCACAGCAAATGTTTGGGGTGCCTGAGGTTGCCGGGGGGTACATTGATTGATTAACACCTTATCCCTGCTGGTAATGCACTGTCTTCTTCAGGATGCGTGGGGGGCTCTGGTGCCCTAACACGGCAATTTGTAGGTTTTAGGTCAGGAGTGCCTACTCGTGCACAACAGCACACGCGGTAGTAGTAGCAGCTGCCCCTGGTAGAAACTTATCTGGGGGCCCCTGTTTGGAGCAGCGTGGTACTTGATACAGTCCAGCTTTATGCCCACCTTGGGTACGTACTGATAGTGCACGGACACACTCTTCCAATTTCTAATGAGTTTGCATCCAATATTCAGGGATGGTGACGTGTTTTCAACATGGTCACACAGCAGCAGCTCACTATTATGCTGCAATAATAGGCCACTCCTCCACTTAGCATGTAGGAGGTTCGGCTCTGATCAGAAGAAACCCCTTTTAGTGACGTTGTAAGTGTGGAACACTGGGCCCAGGCAGCGCATGGTGAAGCTTTGCAGTTAGGCATACCGGGGCCGGTATTGGGAGCATGGTGGGTCGGTAGTGTGACCATTGATGCTAGTTTTGCTCCCACAGGTTGAGAGTATCAAAAAGAAACTAGTTCTTGGTTGGCACCAACTTGAGCAAGGACGGTGTTCTTTGCAAGCACATGGAGTTGGCTAACCGGTGGGTGGCAAACATACAACCTAGGGACTGGTTACTAATGTGGGCAATTTCAATGGTGGCTATGCAGCCTTATGCATTATAGGTTTAAAGCATTCAAGAAGGATATTAAGGGATCACTCGGCCTGGCTCTGGTATCCTAAACGTGTTGTGTCTCATGACTCCAGCTTTGCGAGTATAAACTCCTGAGGAGTTACCTCGGTCACTGGTCTTCAGTTGATTAGCTTTCATGGTGAATTGCGCAGAAGGTTTGGGTTTGTGGTGCCTTTCCTTTGGAGTTGGGATGTTCGGTGTAAATCTCGGTGCCCTGTCTGGCGCATGGGTGGCGTGCGCCGTGAGAAGTCTGTTTCGGATTATTGCATTGAGCAAAGATTTCGCTGCTTGGCCAACAAGGTCCTTTGGCCACCAGGAGTTATGCATGTGGCCCTTATCAATGTCTTATTGATGTATGTGCTACTGTTGACAATGGGTAAAATGGTTGTCGGTTTTGGCCGGGGCTCGGCAAGTATGGTTTAATCTTTCTCACCTAACACTTGGCATTACCGGCCTAGAACCCAAGTTTACTTCACGGGGCTCTGCTCACACCAAGGTGGGCCAAGATCGCAAAGCACAGGGGAAGAGTGCGGTGTCAGCCACATATGGGAAGTATGATAAATATGCCAGAGGTAGCGTATATGACATCACTGTCTTGATCAGGGATATTATCTTGGTTCATCCTCTGTCCCAATATAGACAAAAGTTACGGACAGGCTCTGTTTTGGCAAAGAATAGTTATTTGGTCTCGCATGTGCCTCTCTCACAGTACAACTAGGTCAGATTTGTCTCCAACGCGGGGATTGTGCGCCACTATTCCATTTCCAAAGGGTTCCCGCTTTCCGCTTTTGGCACCTGGCTCAGGTGCAGGTGACCTGCCTGGCTGTTGCGGAAGTTGATTAGAGTATTGGTCCCATTTGTGGTTGAGCTTGCCATTCATCGGAGGGAGACAGTTAATGAATGTTCAACACGTTAAGGTGACAGTCCCACCACTTCAGAATGTAAACAGTCAATATGCTACGCAGGGAAGCCAAAATTTTGGCTACAGTTATCTTTTACACTAACAAGCCCTGTTAAAGCCAAGGGTACTGGCGTGTAGTAAGGTACTGGGGTTTGTAGTATATATCCGGAGGCAAGGACTTTGCCACAGGTTAACAGCCCAAGGGTGGGAAAGTATAATTTTACACTTACTTAATTAATCTCAACACATAGAGAGGCATTGCGAAATACTGGGACTGCAGTGTACATTTGGCTGCGAGGGCCTTCATGGGGAACACCTGCAGGCACCATATAGAATCAGGTCCCATGCACACTGGGTGGGCAGTCCCCTGCAGCCAAGGGCTGGTACCCGGTAGCTTCAGTAAGACCTGATCACCCGCGTGACATCCAGGGCAGCAGACGGGTGGTAGTAGTTGTCAGCACGAGTGTGCTGTGGCACGGAAAAGTTTGGTAAACTCTGCGTAGTGCCAATCGGCGACAGGGTACTTTCGACCTCTTGGCGTCCCAAAATTCAGGAAGGGGCAGGTATTTGCACACAATTCTCCCCCCTGGTTCGCAAGACTTGTCTGCCCCCCCTCCCGGGTTATCCTTCTGCGGGCTAGAACCAGACAATAGATGGGGCATCTTTGGGGACTGGGGTCCCTAACACATTGATAGTCAAGCACTGGGGTAGATGTACCATGTAAGGCAGGGTCACCACTGGGGTTGTCCCCAAGTTCTGGGGTCAAAGTGGGTTGGAGCATTAAGTCATCAGTCCTGGGGTAGCATCTAGCAACCCCTCAATCCAAGTAAAGGCAGTTAGGAGAGATAAGTATCGGCGAGGGGGTAGCACACACTGGCTAGCAGCTCCACTGTGCCCCGGGGGCAGGCGCGCTCTACAAATACACAAAGCTGCAACCAAAAGGGTGCCAAGTGGCATAACGAGTAAGATGTTTAAGAGGTGTGTCTCTGGCGTTACAGCTGGGTGGAGCCAGTCCCACTTAGAGGTACGCCCGGGGGATATGGTGTGCTCCTTTAGATCCCCATGACCTAGGCGGTGTGTGGCATCTCCCACATCTAAGGTTAGGCACTAGATTACAGACATTGCGCCCTATATCGAATCAGCAGCTCCTCTAAGCGGGTATGCCTAGGGGACTTCCCAGAGGGAGCTGAGCGGTCGAAATTCCGAGATCCCCATGACCTAGGCGGTGTGTGGCATCTCCCACATCTAAGGTTAGGCACTAGATTACAGACATTGCGCCCTATATCGAATCAGCAGATTCTCTAAGCGGGTATGCCTAGGGGACCTCCCAGAGGGAACTGAGTGGTCGAAATTCCTATAAAGAATAGGGGATGCAGGGCAGCGCTGGTGTGCAGCGGCGCGCAAGGTTCATACGCCGTTAGGGACCTCCATGTGCGCATTGATTCAGCGAGTAAAGGGGCGGTGCCTAGGTTAAGTATATCCTTCCAGCCCTAATAGCCTAGTGGGCTACTGCGGTAGGAACGGTCCCCTAACAAGCGAGTGCTGTCCCAGAGATCGGAGACACATGTGTCCAGTCACACACGGTGCCAGAAGGGCGGCATGCAGTGTGATCAGCAAATAGGTGGGCAGCGTGAGCCAGGGTGCCTGAAACTGTCCCGCCCTGTGTTGGACGGGGCTGAGTCAGGTGACACAGTGGAACTTGGTGGCGTGAGGTGTTAGTCAGGGCCGGACTGGGAACCAAAACCGGCCCTGGCAAAGTGCTCGGCTTGCCCGGCCCCCCCCCCCTGGGGCTAGGGGGTGCCGCCGAGCTCTTTGCCAGGGCCAGTTTTCGACCGTTTTTGTTACAGGACCGATTTTGCAGCTATGCTGCAAAAACGGCCATGTAACAAAAACGGCCCCCTTGACCCCAAAACCGGCCCCCACCCATGCGGCGCACCGGGAGATTGCCCGGTGCCTGCTACGGCCAGTCCGGCCCTGGTGTTAGTGCTTGGCACAACTTCACAGGCATAGGGCGTTTGTTTCATCAGACACTAGCTGACCCAAGCTAACGCCTAGGGCTATTGGGAGATAGATGGGGCATCGTTATCGAGTAGGGATGTCCTCTCATCTAGATTTACAGGAGGCGCTAGACAGACGATCTAGCGGGCAAGACTATAGCTATTTTGGTGGGAGGCCCTGGCGGCGACGGTGGCCACCTCCAGAGCTGTGGCAGAGTTACAGGGCGATCTGGAAGTAAATGGGTACCGAAGGAAGGGTACCTCTGCGTGGCATCATAGGGGGTGCCAGAGCCAGAGCCCAGGAGCCTCATGGAAGGTTCCTGGAAAACCGTGTTGGCGCCCCGTTAGTCCTTCGTGCGGTTGTGGGCCTGAACAACCGGGGGCTTGCCTTGCTACACTCCGCCCTGAAAGGGGCATGAGTAATAGGGACCGTGATCCGGGAAGAGGATCACCGAAGGGGCAGCACAGACGGGGTTCGCCCCAGTGCTGCTTGGCTCATCAGGCGGGCAGGCGGCCCAGTTGGTTGCCTGCCCTTGGATCGCCCGTAAGATAACCCACCATATTACATAACGGTGTATGTAATTAACCTGCAGCAGTTTCTTACCCAAACAAAATTTGTGTGGTGTGTTTTATTTATGCGTAAGAACATGCATGCTATTGTGGGGGGGTGGGGACTGTTGCCTCCTGCTGGCGCTATGCAGCTGCCCTGTCACCCGCAGGGTGCCCTAGAAGGGCGGGCCTCTAGTGCCAGCAAGGCACCAGCCCACCCCCCTTCTACTAGGGGACCCCTTGGGGAGGAGTCCTCCCTCTCTGCAGCCAGTGGCTGCGGCGCGCAGGGCGCGTCACTTACGGGGCGAGAGGAACGGGTAGGGGGTATATAGGCTTCCCCCACCCTCTTACCTTCCTCTTTTCGTGCCCTGGACATGCCGTCTCCCACCCTACCGCTTACCTGGCGTGGAAGCAGCGGAGGAGGCATAGAATGTTGTAATGTTGCTCTTTTTTTGTTGCAGGTGGAGTTAAAGGGCGATCTGGAAGCAAATGGGTACCGAAGGAAGGGTACCTCTGCGCGGCACCATAGGGGGTGCCAGAGCCCAGGAGCCTCATGGGAGGTTCCTGGAAAACTGTGTCGGCGCCCCGTTAGTCCTTCGGGCGGTTGTGGGCCTGAACAACCGGGGGCTTGCCTTGCTACGCTCCGCCCTGAAAGGGGCGTGAGTAATAGGGACCGTGATCCGGGAAGAGGATCATCGAAGGGGCAGCACAGATGGGGTTCGTCCCAGTGCTGCTTGGCTCATCAGGCGGGCAGGCGGCCCAGTTGGTTGCCTGCCCTTGGATCGCCCGTAGGATAACCCACCATATTACATAACGGTGTATGTAATAAACCTGCAGCAGTTTCTTACTCAAACAAAATTTGTGTGGTGTGTTTTATTTATGCGTAAGAACATGCATGCTATTGTGGGGGGGGGTGGGGACTGTTGCCTCCTGCTGGCGCTATGGGATTAGGACTTTACATTTGCAAATCACTGCACTAGCACTCATCTTCACAAGTTATTGCAGCGTAGCCTAGCAGAGCCAACTTGTGATCCTGGTAACACTGGGATTCGATATTATTAATACCCCAGGTACTGCTATTACTAGATGCAGCATGATTATCGACCCGTGTAGCGGCCCCAAGTAATGAAGGGTTGTGTAGTACAAAAATGAGGATTCTTCTTTGGCTTCCTGGCCCCGGATATGTATCTGAGGCCTGTCAGCCTGGAGGGGTCAGCACTGCACTCCACACTTGAAGGAAAAAGAGCTGCTGTGATATTCAAAGTACGGCCCGGAGGGCACTTGTGGCCCTCCTGACCTTTACATGCGGCCCCCCTGGCCACCAATAGCCAGGGGGACCGTTTACTTGCTGAGCACCAACATTCAGTAAAACATGTTAAACAGCAAGCATTTATATGCAGGCTAACTAAAGTTATGAAATGATTATGGTGGTGTCTTGCACCGCTTAACTTTAGGAACACCTTTATTTTTAAAGACATCTTGCAACAAATGTGTAAAAACAGGATTATATTTCTTAAAAATGTTACAAAGTGTATTTCATTAACATGCAAATGCGTTTATACCATACACTGCATTGAGAGGTATATTTTTTAAGTGATAGTTTTCAAACATGACTTTAGAAACATTCATGCTTCTCCATCTCACCCTGACAACAATGCCAATAGTGAACTAAGAGGCAACTCAGTTGTCATGTGCACCCTCTGGGTGGCCTAGGTTTTTGATATACGTGGACAACATTATAAGCAAACACAGGAGGAGGTTTTGTGCAGCGTACATTCTGAACTCATGTATTTTAAGGTCCTCTTATATGTCACAATGAAGGAAAAGGAGGCATAGTGAAAAAACAAATAGCGTAGGATCACACAGTTTGGTCAAGGGCAAAGCCAAGATTGATCCCAGGTTTACTGGTTTCACATTGTGAAATTCAGCCACTAGATGTACATGCTTGGTTTCCCCTAGCACCAACTTACACAATCCCTGGCCCATCAGGACCCCCTACTGCCACCCTGCTGGCATCAGTGTGGCTCTCGGTCACACCACGGACCATACTTTGTGGCCCCAAGGCAAACGTTTGCAAGTACCCATGATCTGGAGTCTTAAACCTAGACGCCAAAGGTTCCCAGCTTATCACTTTTAAAGTACTTAAGGAGAAACTACTGGAGGCAAGTTTTTAACATTGTTTCACTCCCTATGGAAGGGATGTACTTGCATTGTAAGAATGCAAGATCTACCTGTCTGTATGAGTAATTACACAAATATTAATTTAATTTGCACATGCTTTTTTTAATTCTTTTATAGCGCTATTCATCCAAGTGTAGGGTGTCAGAGCACTTTACATCACACACAGAGGCACAATAAATCATACAACTGTGTAAATCAATGTACAGGAAGTGTTACATAGCACAATGAGAGTTATAAAGTGTAGGAATCGGATATCATCTATACTTGTAGACTTTCGTTGTTAAGAGCGAATGGTCAGGAGAAGCACAAAGTCAGGATAAAAAATGTAACGCAGTGATTGTAGCTGTCTTTACTAACAAGACTTAATTACTTCCCAAAGGAATCCGTCTTTGCAATCCAAGAATAACAATAGATTGAAGAATAAACCATTAAGGATCTAAACTCGTGATTACAGTTTGCATGCAGCTCCTTGATGCCGGTAAATATATCACCTTTCTATATTAGAAGGCTTACAACTTATAAACGGGAAGTAACAAAATGATCTACATGTTACATGATGTGCTTTGCAGCAGGCTCATTAACCCTCTGTGGTACTCTATAAGTCAAAACTGTGACTAGACAAAATGCAGAACTCTCCCAGAACTGTGCTAACCACTAGAGTTTTCTATTGCTATTTTATAATCATGTCAAATTTGCTGGGCACACAATGATCCCTGCAGCAGGTATCTTAACCATGTAAGATATATTAAAATGCAGCCTCTTCGTGACCAATGATGTAATCTAAAACAGATTCTCTGTCACATATGTCCTTGCTGGCAATTGTTTTTGCAGCTGATTTAAAGAAAACAAGAATGTATGTTGACTGCCTGACTCTGCTTTTCATGCTCCGCCCCTCTTGACTCCACCATCTTTCTTCTGCCACACCTTACCTCCAATTTATGGGTTCCCAGAGTAAATATTTTTCCAGTTCCAGTACTGTTCAAGCTAAACGTGCTCGAATCCTTGCTGAGGGCCCTGATTAACTGACCACCGTCTGTGCCTCTTGGGACTGAGAATCACAAATACATAAAGGGCCCAATAGAGAAACTCCAATGCAGTCAGTTCATTTTTGTGTTCCGTAATACCTCCACACTTGGAAATAATGCTATAAATGTTCTTAATAGAGAGATGAGTGATTTGTCTAGTCACAGATTTGACTCATAACATAGCTGAGAGGGTTAATGTTCCCACTGCAAAGCCCAATGTGTAACATGTAGATCACAGATTTGTATTTTGTGTAGATAGCTCGGTAGGTTACTACTTTTGTAAAAGAGATCACGTTTTGTTGTATAAATTGCTTAAGTTACAATCCTTCTAATAACACATTAGGATGTTACTTAGCATCAGAGTGCTGCATGCAAATTGCAAGGCAGAGGTTTCGAACCCCACTGTGTTTTCCTCAATCTTTTGTTTTTCTAAGGTTGCTAAAAAGTGTTTCTTTGGGGAGCAATATATTTTTTTATGATACCTTTCAAAGCCTGAGTTGATGGTGTAGACACACTAACATGTTGCACCTAATTTGCATCAAAAAACCTGGTGCACAGTGTTGTTTTGGGGTTTACTTTCCAATATAAATCCTGAATTGCATTGGAAAATAGACCTAAAGTAAAAAAAACTAGCTCTAGGCATTACTTTATGTCAAAGAGGCGTGCTATGAGTGGCACATGGACATCCCATACACTTAATACACACAAGGAGGGCTAGGAGGAGATTTAAGGACCTGCGTGGGCACACTCTCCACTCGTAATATCTATCACAAAAAGAGCCCAGGGGTCCAGAGCAAGGGTCTGAGGGGCATGTGAACTTTGTCAACCATGTTCGGGAGGGGGATCCCTTTTAAGGACGGTTCCCCTCACACACCAGAGGTGGCATGCTTCATCATAGGGGTGCCTACTCGCGTCAAGAACCTAGTCTTGACGCGGGCTACAACCCCCTCGTTTTGAGGGAGGAGCACAGGGATGTTTTATGTTGGTAAGGAGGGTTATTCTAAAACCCTATGCAAGAGTGGTGTGTTGTGAGTGAGGTGCAGTGCCAGAGTGAAAGTGATTAAAACTGGCTACAAGGTTAGCTATATGGCAACCTTTATTCAGCTACCTTGTGACAGGATTAAAAACAAATAGCTAGTAATGCAACTGCTGAAATTAGAGAAAACTGCATTAGAGTACGATCAACATGTTTCGGCGTTTGGACCTATCAGAGTATCATGGCCTTCATCAGGATCAACAATTAGCTACTGCAATAATTGAAATGAGTGCACCTATCAATAGGTTGTGAAAGTAACAAAAACAATGGTGTATTATACTGAACCGTTGGTCCTGTAGTTCAGTAGATTCACTGGTGAAACCTGTGGTAAAACAAAAAGACAACGTTGCGCACTGTTTAGAATATAACAAGGAAAGACATGTGTTGCATGGTTGTGCCACAGCACAACAGACAGTCACTTCAGTCAAAACACTGGACGAGGTGAAACCACTATATTCACATGATACATGATTTAAGGATGCGATACTCCCCCACAGAGGTTAGAAAATTCTCTGCATCTATACTGGGCTATCAGCCAAAGGTACATATGCCAACCCAACCTAATAGAAAAAGGTGGTGGCGTTAAAGTAAAGAAAAGAGGTAATGGAGGTGGTTCAAGGTAGTGTGAACGAGCCCAGCAATGACCGAGCAATCAAAAGCATGAGTTTGCGAAAGAACATATGTGCAAAACTGACCTGCACAGCTAGTGTGTGCTATTTACTGTGCGGTGTTGGTTGATCAGTAAGCACTGAAAGGTAAGTCACAAAGGGTGGACATACCATGTGTTGTGGAAAGAGCATAGAAGGGGCTGAAACCTCTCATAAGTGACTCAAGGGGAACAGCCCTTATGGCTAAAGGAGTGAAAGAGGCCTTGAAAAAAGAGAACCGTGACAGGAAGGTCGGTCTGCCAATGATGCTGAAGGGGGTAAGGCAGTGGCCATCACGTAAGGCATGGTAGGCCCGTACTAGTACATGTAGTGATGTGCACGCGCCGAAGTCGGGCGTGCAGGCCCTATAGCTCGAGCGGAGCAAAACTTTTACACAAGCTTGCCAAATGGTGACCCACATTGCCAAGTCAAGTAGACCCGAACCAGTGCGTGTATTGTTGAGCACGTGACATGGTCGAGCATGCATTTGCTAAAGCTCGAGAGGAGCTGAGTAACTGTTGAACTTGTCCCACGGTAGCGTGACCGCCAGGGCTCACATGAGAGAGGTGCCATGCAACTAGTTTAAATGAGACGGTGAGCTCGTGCAGACCAGGCTACGGGGAGGCACATAAGAAAGGTGCCGTGCAACTGGTCTGAATGAGACGGTGAGCTCTTGGAGACCGGGGCCGCGGGGAGGCAAGTAAGCTAGTGGGTCTCGGTACTGCGCCGGGACCTGTCCACTTGTGCATCCTCCAAGAGCCAAAGTAATAAAACTAATAAACAAAGCGCGTGGGCTACTTTCTGCTCAACGTGAGCATGGATACAGGAATCATATGTCCTTCCGACAAGGAGGAGACTGCTCCAGGTTGGCACATTTAAGTAGTGCCAGGACGACGGCTTCCTGGAGGAAACAATGAGGATGCTGGGAAATGTAGTCCATGGGGCACTGCTTCCTGGAGTGGCACCCAAGGATGCTGGGAAATGTAGTCTGGGTGCTGTACGGCGACCTCGGACACAGAAGAATGGAAACGAGAACAGGTTGAACATCGCTGGGGGGGTAGGAGGATGGGTACACTCAAATATGAGCGGGCCCACCAACCGGCCTTGATTGTACATGAGACAGCAGGGTGTGTACTGGGGAGAAAAAACGTTGAGACACACACTGATCAAGGGTGTGAATAAATAGTGCAACAGATAGTGAACACGAAAGGATGTGTCACAGAGCTACCAATGCCCAGTAGAGCATGATAGCACTCATGTGAAAGGTATGAGTGTGCCACCAATACCATTCTTGCTGGAGAAAACGAGTGTGTGCCTGAGGAGACAAAAACCTGAAACAGCCAGTATGATGATAGGGAGGCTGGTGTACTCCTGGGCTCAGGTAGGCGCTAACCAAGGAATGCCATCATTGAGTCCCATATTTGAGGTGTTCAATTTGAATACCTATCGCTGCTCAATCTGCAGAGGTTTTGTGGTGAGACCGGGTGTCACCGTGCTGAGTTTGGGTTTGTCAAGAACTGTCCAAGTGAGTGTGTCTAGATATATGACTCGCTTGCTGTTGCAGTCAGTGTGATGTTTTAACTCCCAAGGTCTTGCGGTGCCAATATCAATAGTTCTTGTAACTTGGGTCTAGGCGCAGAAAGAGCAAGACCCACAGGGAAAGTGGCCCTGGACACTTGGAAGATGCCAGAGGGTATTAGATCTGTGTGTGGTTGTGGTTGGAGGTTTGGTATGAACCAGAGGCTGCGACCTCTTTTGAAGGCGAACAAGGGCTTCTGCAGGGATAATTGTCCTTTGTTAAGGATATTCCAATTGTGCATGATGGATTTTTTCACTGCATTAGAGAGGAAACTAAAGGTGTTGACACACACCAATCTCGTCTGTGGTTGTTTGTTGGAAGGATTATCCAGCAAGGCATCGCTATTATTATTGAGTGCACGTTTAGCTGATTTTTTGACTAGTGCTGTCGGATAATGTCTGTCCAGTAGGTTGTTCTTTAATGTCAATGCGTGTTCCTTGTATTTATCGATACTGGAACAGTTATGCCTCAGCCTAAGGAATTGGCCAAAAGGTAGGTTCTCACGCAGGGACTTAGGATGATAGCTCTAATATTGGAGCAAGGTGTTCCTGGCCATGGGTTTCTGGTACAGTTCGGTTTCCAAGTGGCCCTCCGATGGCAAGATTGAAAGATCCAGAATGGCTAGTTTTTCTCTGCTTTATTCACATGTAAACCGGAGGTGGTCATTGCGAGTGTTTAGCCAGTCATAGAAGATATTGATGGTTATATCATCGCCTCTCCACAGCACCAGGATATCGTCGATAAACCTCTTCCAGAGTAGAATGTGGGTGAGGTATGGATTGTTGTTAGAGAAGACAACATCCTCCTCGAAGATGTGCATGAAGAGGTTCGCCAAGCTTGGGCAAATGTACTCCCCATGGAAGTACCAGACACCTGAAGGTAGAGCTGGGTTTCAAATTGAAAGAAATTTTCTTTCATAGCCATGGTGGCGCAGCTCATGATAAATGGAACCGGTGTAATGGTGTCCGGTGGATGCAGAGTCAGAAGATGTTCAATCGTGGCCAGTGTCTGGTCCTGGGGGATGCATGTATATAACGACTCTACATCGAAAGAGACAAGATAATCCGTGTCTGGGTTGAATTCAATCCCTCTGAGAAGGCGAAGAACGTCCTTTGTGTCTTGTAAGTATGTGGGCATCATTTGGACCAAAGGTCGCAGGAATAAATCGACAAACTGTTACAAGGGCTCGAGTGAGGAGCCTATGCCTGAGATAATCGGTCTCCCTGGTGGTGGTCTCTGTGGCTTGTGTATCTTGGGTAGGATGTAAAGGTAGGGGGTCACTGGTTTCCTGGTGCAGAGGAACTCAGCTTCCCGAGGTGTAATCCATCCATTGTCTCTTGCTTCCCTCATCATGGTAGAGGTAGTGTCGGTAATCCTTTCGGTGGGGTCCTTATGCAGTGGGCGGTAGGATGTCATCACGCTCAACTGGCGTAAACATTCAGACCTGTAGGAGGGGTTGTCCATGAGCACAGTGGCACCACCCTTGTCAGCTGGCTTGATTGTGATTGTTTTATCCATGCTGAGGCTGCGTAAAGCTTGCTGTTCTTGCTTAGAGATGATATGATAAGTCCTGAGTGGTAAGGACAATCGAGAGTCTAATTCTTTAAGGATAGCCTTTTCGAAAGTAGCTACCTCAACTGGTACTAGGCCAAATGTCGATTTAGGATATAAGTTAGTGTTGGTAATGTCAGGGTCACTTGCCAGAGGGGTCTTATCCGCAAAGAAAAAATGCAATCTGACTTTACAAAAAACTGATGAACCTCCTGTTTGAGTAGAAAAGGGTCCCCATTGTTGGTGGGGACAAAGCCTAAACCGCGGTTGAGTACAGTAGTTTTATCAGGCGTGAGTAGGCGTTGACTCAAGTTCACTACGAGGCTGGGTCCCTGCTCGATCCTGGTTGTTGTCCTATCTTGGTCATGCTCCTGGTGTTCTGTGGGAAGGCTGGAGAGCTCTAATGTACCTGTTGTTGTGACCGTCTCCTTTCTTTTGATCTGTTGCGGCCCTGCCCTAAAAAAGGCTGATTGTAGCCTTGTTGTGGCGGTGGTTGAAACCACATCATGGGGACTTGAGGACTAGGGCCGAATGCTGGAAAGGCAGGATAGCCCCATGGTGTAGTTGGCCACCACTGGTTTGGTTGGGGTCCACCACGTGTACCTCGCTATTATCTTTGTCCTCGGTTCTGTGCTCTCTGTCATTTGGTGTTTGAGCTTGTGTCGGAGTCACTAGACCCCTCCTCCCTACCCGAGACTGAATAGTTGGAGCCATATTGCCTGCCTGCCCTATTGTATTCAGGTGGTTATACGCTTCATCGGTGTAGGGGTACACTATTTCCATCGCGAACTTGGCCAGATCTTTCCTAAATTTGTTGATTTTACTGGTTAGTAAGGATTCCTTGTCGTCCTTGGTGGTTTTATTAGGCTCCTCTTAATTCTTCCTGAAGAGGGTGGCACTAACAATTGTTTTTATTTCTGATTCTAAAGTCTGAATTTCAATCAGAATAGTGTCAGCCACCTTCTTAGCTGTACTGATAATCAAGATGAGCCAGTCCCTCGTGCACCGCCATGCGATGAGGGACCAGTTTTTGAGGAAGGTTTTATTATCCAAAAAGAGTCTGGAGGCATTGGTGACTATGAGCCCCGTTGGGGCGCAATATCCTCTAAGATATTCTGTCATTATAGACCCGTGTGTGGTTGTCCTTATGTAGAGGTGTTTGAGATTCAGCAATTTGTTCCAATCATCAGATGTTGAGATGGTCTGGGTCAATGGTGTATCCAATTTGCTAGGTGTAGTGAGAATGTCCAACACCATTGCATCGTCAAAAGACAGCCCTGTTCGTTCAGCTATGATGTAGGGGTTGTGTGAACCGGAATGTGTAGAATAGAATGAATGATTACTCACTAGGTGCTCGAGAACAGAGGAAAGTTAAGGAAAAAGGTGAAAATAGTAGCCCGCAGCTGATACCCATACACTTACCCATAGAATTTGACGCTAATCCATATCTACTAACTTTGGCAGAAGGGCATTTGCATCAAAATGTTATGCCTCCTTGAAAAAGTTGGAGAAAAGATGTATTTACTCCAAACCTTTCTAACTTTGTATGTTTGCTGTACACTGCAGCACACATGCAAAGTGGTAAAGTGTTGAAGTTTGTCAAACCATAGAATTTTGGGCTGGAAGGGTACCCTACCATTATAAAGCTACCATCATAAAGCCTATGCTTGACATCACAATCACACCATTGCACTACGGTGCATGGGTGTGTGCATTGGCCTAAGGTACCCAAAGGTATGCTAGCACTAGGAGAGAGAGATCCAGGACCATGTTTTGGTTGATATAGTGCTGTTGTGCTCTCTCCTTTTCACGCAAGGCAGCGCAGCAACTTGGGTTACTGCGCTGCGTGGAAACTTAGTAAATCTGTTCCTTTGTTTCTCCAGACCAAGCACTCTTAACATATAATGTCTATCAGTATGGATGACATGTGACTCCTATACCTTGTAGTCCTCATTGTCTTAAGTAACATTTCCTACACACACTGGTTTATACACTTGTATGACTCATTGTCTCTGTTTAATATGTTTGTAACGTAAAGCACTCTGGCACTGAACATTAGGATGAGTAGCAGTACACAATAAATAAAGTGAGAGAGTAGCTAGGGAGAGACGAAGGACGCCGTTGGAAGATGGTGGTGAATGATTAATGAAGAAAGGGGTCATCAGGGAGGCGGAGGGCTCCAACAAAGATTGTCGCAAGGGTGCCACTAAGGCAAAAGCTAAATATAATAACGTTGCATGCATTGCTAGAGCACTAGGAGGTGGCAATGTGTAAAGCCCTTCAAAATAAGTATTCGGGGATGGACATAGCTATTTTCTTCACTGTTTGCACAAAAGCAGCATGAGTAAAAGAAGATTATTTGGCCCTGTGCGGTTTACTATGAGACTCTGGGAACCATTTTCATTACTTAAAGACTAACATTATTTGCATAAGTGCATCATCGTGATTTTTTTTTATAGCAGCTCCGTAAACCACCTGGGAGTATTCAAGTGCACCATTCCCGGAACATCAATTTGCAGATTTAGAATTAATGTACTTGTTTATGTATCCATATATTTTGTCAGGCAGTTATATTATACATAATTATATCTTATGGTACTACTAGTAAGCTATTGATTTAGAACTGTAGTCAGATCCATAACATTTATGTTCCATTTTGCAAGCATAACACTTTATTTGAGTCTAACATATTTTTTCATCTTGACAATGAGTAAAGACATTAACGTACTGACTAATGGTTTTGTGAAAGACACTAAGGCAATTAAAGGGTTTCAACTTCAGCAACAGTCATGTGCAGTGTTTCACCCCATTAAAGTCTGGTTTACAAAGGCATGTTAGTGAAACAGGACACCTGAGGTACTACTTCAAGTACTCTTAAATGCCTTTGTGAATTAGGCCAAAAACATCTGAAATGGGAATGGAATAAAATTAAAATATCTATGTACAATTAGTATGAATGGAAATGACTGTGTCCTCTTCGCACATTTAGTGATAGGCAGCTGAACATTTCGGGACAGATTCACAAAGGCATGTAAGATTAAATAAATTAGTACTCCTGTATTACTACTTCTCATACTCATAAATGCTTTTGTGAATCGGCCCTTTAATTCTTAACAGTGAATAGTGTGCAACAGTAGCGGCTGCTATAGGACGTGGGTGGTGAGGCGGCGGGGGAAAGTTGAATGAAAAAAAAGAACTTATCTGGAATGGCCGGCGATCGCCTCTCATCCGTCCTCGTACTCTTCAACTTCCTTCTTCCTTGTTCCAGTCCTGGCCAGCAGTAGGAAGCACCCGGGCACAGAGGTTCCCCTGAGCCAATCACAACGCTGCAATGATTGGTCTGAGTGCCGTAGTTCGGCACTCAGACAGAGACAGGGAGCATGTGCATGTTCCTCACCAGGCTGTGTAGTACAGCCTGGTGGGCAACATGCACAGTGCGCATGACTGTTTGGCCGACCCATGAGGGCCGGCCAAACAGTCATGAGCATTTAGGAAGTGCAAACCACTCCTCCCCTTGCTCTGGCCAGCCCCGCCGCCACTGACTGCAATAGGAAAACAATGTTACGTTATTATCATTTTATTTCTCCTTTTGGGCAGTGAGTCGAAGCTCCTCTGCCTTAGAAGAGGAGCCGCCACTGGAGTGCAATAAGTCAGGGGATTGTGCTCCATCAACATAGTATGTTCCTGGGTATCAACACCTGGAACATTGCTCATTGGCTCTGGAAACAAGGGTGCTGCAGCACCCTGAAAATAATCATGTTGGAGTCCGAAAGTGAATGAGCAATAAAGGTGTCTTTATATTTGTTTTTATCTGGTAGCATTTGCTGTGCTTCAAAGACAAAGGTCAAATGTCAGGCAATAACTTCCAGGCAAATGGCTATGTATTCTTTCAGCAAAGAGATTGATGTTTATTTCTCTAACTGCAAATCAAGATTATTTTTCAATGTGAACTTTGTGACAGTCTTGCAGGGATACTATGGGTGTTATTTTTTTCCTAACTCATAATAGAATGTAAATACCTGTAAATTAATTGTATAAATGTTTCGGACTATAACAGCAGTTCGGAAAGCACAAATGAAATAAAATGTCTTAGTAACTCCGAAGTGTGATGGAAACAAAGATTTTATCAAGGTCAAAATAAATCAAGAAATACTTATTTCCTGAAACTCAATTTCCACACATTATCACTTGTGCACTTTTTATCAGTAAAAAAACTGTATGTCTGAGTAAATTTCAATGAAAAATGTACTGTCTGTAAATGACTGTGTGATATTTCACCATACTTTAGTAATATATTTGCAACAGTGTTCCTTAAAAAGTACCACCAGCTACATGCTACACCCTTCTCACTGTCCTGCTGAATATATCTGCTACACGAGTTCTTTGTGTCATGCTTGGAATTTTTACAATCCCTATTACTTAAGTGATGTAACATTGATTACAGCACCCCCGCTATGAAAATCGTTCCAGCACCACTGACATTGCTGTGCACTACTGCTTAAATTCGAGGTGCGGTTATGCAATCATTAATTCTAGATTACCATCCCATTACTGGCTTATAGTATAATGTACATATATTTGCTTATGCCTTGGCAGTAATTATAAAAGTGACCCAATTACACGTTATTTAGAGCTACCGTACTTATAAACACACTTTCACCCATTTATCACTGCAAAAGTCAAATTTGAGTTCATTTATTTATTTTGCAGATTTATATAGCGTGAACTTGACCAAAGGTATTGGAGCGCTTTACATGAGCACCAGTTACCTTACACAAGGACACATTCATTTTTTTATTGGTAGGCAAGGGGAGATAAAGTGATTTGCCCAGAATCAAAGGATGTGGAGTCGACCCCGAGGCTCGAACCTTGGTTTCCCAGCTCCAAAGTCGGCACTCTAGCCGTGAGACCACACCCTCTCCCCATATTACCTCTATACAACAAAACTGACTTGAGTGAAACACTGCTTACAGCCTCACAGATTGGTTCACACAGTGAAACAGTTTTCCTTGTAATAATGGGAACTCTTCAATGGGATTTTACCTTACTGCACAAATGTAACCCCTTTGATCCACTTAGCTTAGATACCTTTTATTAAACAAATACACATAGAAATGTCATGATAAACCATATGTGTAGATGCACAGTACAATATGCTCTGTATTGTCATTGTTGAGGGAGTACAAGGGCATCATGAGTCCATTGAGGCTTCGTCTCTCGTGAGTTACGGCCCCTCCCCACAGTTGTAATAAAAAGCATGCTACACTGCGTATATGCTATTTAATAGTACAGTTGCAAAATTATAGATGTATTAAAGAATGTCTCTGAAGACAACCTGCCCAAGGTCACCATCTCCTGCCAGCCAGTGGCAACACGGGCTGCAGTGAAGAATGGCTACGAGTATGGAGTCTCATGAGAATGGGACATTGAAATCTTGCGATAATGCACCTGATTGGGCATCAGTTGGGTGGAGGGAAGACAGTAATTTCACAACATTGAACTGGGCTCGACAGACAGTGTCAACTGACATGCAAGAGAAAAAACACGTGTGCTTGCAAATCTCCTTTTCCATCTTAGAAGATGTAAGTGCAAGAATGTAAGACATCAAACATTTAACAGAATGTATTATATTTCCATTGCTGTTTATTTCCACTGTTTTCTCTTAGCTTCCCACACTCAAACCTATAGCGTGGGAGGTCATATTATAACTGATCATCGTACTGGGTAATGTGTTCTTTGTGTCCATAGTGGTTCACGTTGCCCAGACCGGAATGGACAGTGCCCGGCTGTGAGGCCACTGACCTGCTCTTCAAGTGAGTCCACAGGAGGCCACATCTCTCTGTCCTTGGGGGAGCATCCTGTAATGGCATATGTTACCACTCAGTGAGGCTCTATAAGGTAAGTTTTTACAAGTTTGATAGGCTTGTGCTCACAATGGTTATATATAATCCCAGGTTAATAGAATCCCAAATTCTGGATTTGGCACGGTGGATACAGGAAGTAAAAAAATATTGCTTTAGTCGTATCTTCTTTATTTGAAGGCAAATAAAAGCAAAGGCAGCTGACACGTGTTTTGCCCGAAGGCCAGCAGGCACAATAGAGGCTGGTATGGTTGTCGATGTGTCAGCCATTCCAGCCCTGAGGATCAGTGATCTTAAGGTTTTGTGAAAAACAAGTGGCATTAGCTGTAGAGTTACAGCTAAAAAGGAGGAAGTTGAAAAAGCCCTACGCTCCTACGGCAAAGAAAGGTTAGAGAGGGAGGGCAATTAATCAGAAGAAGACCCTGAAGAGGGTGCAGGTGATGACCTAGTGCAAATAGATAATTATGAGGAAGAAGGTGAAGACCTCAACTCTTCACCCTTTCCCAGACCCCCTTCACCAGTGGGAAGTGACAGGAGTCACTCTAGTAGACCCCGCAATGGTCAGGTGGTAGGAAGCCTTGAGGGGGAACAACCTTTACAACGCAACTTTTACAACGCACTACCTTTACAACGCATTTTTTACAACGCATAATCCATTACAAAGCATGACATTACAACGCATGACACTACAACGCATTTTTAAAAACTACCTTTACAACGCATACTACCATTACAACGCATACTACCATTACAACGCATACCATTACAACGCATAATATTACACTACACTATCCAACACTTACCCTACTGTTGCACCCCCTGGAGTTAGAATAGTAATTTTTACCCCTATTCTATCCAACACTTACCCTACTGTTGCACCCCCTGGAGTTAGAATAGTAATTTTTACCCCTATTCTATCCAACACTTACCCTACTGTTGCACCCCCTGGAGTTAGAATAGTAATTTTTACCCCTATTCTATCCAACACTTACCCTACTGTTGCACCCCCTGGAGTTAGAATAGTAATTTTTACCCCTATACTATCCAACACTTACCCTACTGTTGCACCCCCTGGAGTTAGAATAGTAATTTTTACCCCTATACTATCCAACACTTACCCTACTGTTGCACCCCCTGGAGTTAGAATAGTAATTTTTACCCCTATACTATCCAACACTTACCCTACTGATGCACCCCCTGGAGTTAGAATAGTAATTTTTACCCCTATACTATCCAACACTTACCCCACTGTTGCACCCCCTGGAGTTAGAATAGTAATTTTTACCCCTATACTATCCAACACTTACCCTACTGTTGCACCCCCTGGAGTTAGAATAGTAATTTTTACCCCTATACTATCCAACACTTACCCTACTGTTGCACCCCCTGGAGTTAGAAAAGTAACTTTTACCCCTATACTATCTAATACTTACCTTAAATGCAATTTAATATTATGCGTTGTAATGGTATGCGTTGTAAAGGTAGTATGCGTTGTAATGGAAATGCGTTGTAAAGGTAGTTTTTAAAAATGCGTCGTAGTGTCATGCGTTGTAATGTCATGCGTTGTAATGGATTATGCGTTGTAAAAAATGCGTTGTAAGTGCATGCATTGTAAAAGTGTGCGTTGTAACGTCATACATCCAGCCTTGAGGATCAGCTTGACCTACTCTCCCTGGAGGAGAAAAAAAGCTTGAACTTGAGGAAAGGAGACTAGCCCTTGAATAAAAAGAAGGGTAACGATGGGCAAGAAGCCCAAAGATGGTGGCAGCAATTCTAACAGAACCAGGGAAAAGGAGGAATCATTTGACCATAAAATCCCCAAAGGGATTGTCCCCAAATGTAGTGATGGTGATGACATTGATGAGTGGTTTGCAGCCTTTGAGAGAGCCGGCAAAATAAGAAATGTAGGTCACCAACACTGGGGATTTCTACTTTGGGAGTTATTCTCAGTAAAGGGCAGAGATAGACTGCTGACCCTTAATGAGAAGGTAGCTGAGTCCTATAAGCATATGAAGGAGAACTTGATAGAAGAATTTGGACTCACTACGGAGGAATACAGATTGAAGTTTACTGACACCCATAAAGGTCAAAACCAGACATGGGTGGACTTTGTGGACTCTTCAATCAAAGCTCTAAAAGGCTGGATGAACGGCAATGAGGTGGAAACTTATGATGGGCTGTATAATTCAATTATGAAGGAACACATTTGAACTTATTGTGCCAAAAAGTGATTGCATGAACATTTGGTGAATTTCCAGTTGTCTTCTCCTAGAGAGCTGGAGATAATAGGTGACAAATGGGTCATAACCAGGATAGCCAGGAAGACCCATGGCGGGAGTGACCCCAAGAAGGGCTCGCAGGCTTCCCAGCAGGGGAATACAGAGAGCAACACACAAGATAAAAAGGAGTTCTCTAAAGGCCCCCAAAGTTCTTCTGAGGAGGGTGGTCCCTGAGACTTCTCCCAGACCAAAGGCAAAATATATCAGGGTAAAAACTGGGATCCAGCAAAGGCTTCTGGGTTGTGTCATGACTATCATCAGGCAGGTCATAAGACATTAGATAAAGCATGCTCCAAAATGTCCTCCAGTGATGGACAATGCAATGGATTGGCTAGTATAGGATGAAAGTGTACTCTGAAGTGTCCAGAGGATACATTGAGGCTACTTTAGTTTCATTGGGTGGAGTGGATATTGAAGCCCTTGCTGTCTTACCTCCAAGCCTGCAGAAGTATGGACAAAGGCCAAAGATCAATGGGACTGAGGTAGAGGCTCTGAAGAATGCAGGTGCCAGTGTCACCATGATGGCAGGTAGACTGGTTTCCCCAGACAAAATTATACCTGGTGTTAGTCACCGGGTCACCAATTCTCACAATGAGACTATGCTCCATCCAATGGCCTTGGTAAGCTTAGAATGGGGAGGGGTTACTGACCCAAAGAAGGTGGTTGTGTCCCCTGTCATCCCAGTGGAGTGTCTGTTGGGAAATGATCTGGAAATTCTGCATGGGCAGAAGTGGGAAGGAAGACTCATGAAGAAATGCTGGGTCTCCCTGAGTAGGTATGTGTTACCACAAGAGCACAAGCATCATGTAAGGGAAGTCAGGGAAGCTTGGATACTGAAATAGTGGACCAAGCTTCCAAAGGCAATTGAAAGGGCAATATGTCTGCTAAGACAACTTCAAAGAAGTCACAGCACCAGAGGGAGAGTTATCCTGAGGGAGATGCCCTGGTGCCTGAGGATGGAACTGCATCCGATGGAGTCTGGCCTGACCTGGCAGAACTCTTAAGTTCAGGGGGAGCTTCCACAGAGTAGCTATGGCAAGGGCAAAAGCAGTGCCCTAATCTTGAAGGTCTTGCTGTAGGGCAAGAGCAGGGTGATGTCAGTGGTACCCACAGGGACTACTGGGAAGATGGGCTTCTGTACAGTGAGGCCAGGGACACCACACCAGGGACAGTCAGAAGAGTGGTGCCCAATTCAAATGAACAGAGAGTTCATTCTGACCTTGACCCATGCCTTTCCCTTAGCTTGACATTTCCAACAAAACAAAACCTGGGACAGGTCGGTTGCCCATTTTTATTGGCCCCAGATGTCTGAAAAAGTGAAGGAGTTTTATCGCTCCTGTTCCATCTGTCAAGCCACTGGCAAGACAGGCTCACCACAAAAGGCTCCCTTAATTCCACTTCAAGTGGTTGGGACTCCATTTGAGAGTGTAGGGGTTGACAATGTTTATTCCCTGACCCTCAAACTGCTTCTGGAAACAGGTTTGTTCTGGTGGTGGTGGACCATGTCATTAGGTGCCCACGGCAATTCCTTGCAGAATTGTCTCCGCCCCTGCAGTGTCAAAGACCCTCTTTGGCATCTTCACCAGGGTTAGGTTTTTTAAAGAGGTGGTCTCTGATAGAGGAGCAAATTTCCTGTTTGCATATCTTTAGGCTATGTGGGATTAATGTGGAATAAGCTATAAGTTCACCACCCCATCACCCTCAGACAAATGGTTTAGTTGAAAGGTTCAAAACAACCAAGAAAGGCATTGTAATGGGCCTCCCTGAAAAACTCAGATGGAGATGGGATGTCCTGTTACCTTGCCTGCTGTTTGCCTACATTCAGCCATTTTGAGCTTTTGTTTGGCCCTTCTGTAAGGGGTCCTCTGAGCATAGCGAGGGAAGGATGGGCGAAACCTCTCCAAGAGCCAATGTAGAACATAGTGGACTATGTACTGGGCCAGCGTTCATGTATGGCTGAATATATGAAGAAGGCAAATAGGCAACCACAGTCCAGCCAGGAGGTTCCTAAGCACTGGTATGACCAGAAGTCAGCACTGGTTGATTACCAAGCAGGTCAGCTGGTGTGGGTGTTGGAGCCCGTGGCTCTCAGGGCCCTCTAGGACAAGTGGACTGGGCCCTAGCCAATCTTGTAAAAGAAAGGGGAATTCACCTTCTTGGTAGATTTTGACATCCCTATCAGTCCTTATAGTGTTCTCCATGTCAATCACCTAAAAACCCACCAGGACAGGGCTGACATGACAATGCAGACAGTCACTGTCAGTGGCCAGGTGGAGGAAGGCGAACCCCTTCCTGACTTACTGTCAAATAACCCACAGGATGGGTCAGTTGTGGGTATTGTTTTGTCTGACACTCCCCCTGCACAACAGCAATCTGACAACAGGCAAGTCCTAGGTCAGTTTGCTGAGCTCTTCTCCTTGACCCTTGGTCAGACAACATGGTGTACCCATGATGTGAACACTGGTGATCCCTGTCAAAAACAAGATATACAGATTTTCAGACCAAGTCAAAACTTGCATTAAGACTGAGGTCAGCAAGATGCTAGAGCTACGGGTGATTGGACCCTCTGACAGTCCCTGAGCTAGCCCAGTGGCACTTGTCCCCAAACCTCATTCAAAAGGTGAGAAAAAGGTTCTGTGTGGATTACAGGGGTTTAAAAGCAGTCACTAAAACTGATGCACATCCCATTCCAAGAGCAGATGGGTTGATTGATAAGCTGGGCGAAACCAAATTCTTAAGTACTTTTCATTTAACATCAGGGTCCGAGTAGATTGGACTCACTCAGGTAGCAAAGGAGATGTCAGCATTTTCAACCACAGACGGGCATTTCCAATTTAAAGTGATGCCTTTTGGATTAAAATATTCACCTGCCAACTTATAAAGGTTGGTGAATTGAGTTCTCTCTGGCCTGGATAACTTTAGTGCAGCACATCTGGATGAAATAGCTGTCTTTAGTTCCACCTGGGAGGATCACGTGGTCCACCTGAAGGAGGTTTTATGGTTTCAGCATCAGACATGCCTAACTATCAACAGTAAGTGTCAGATAGGGCAGAGTTCTGTTGTGTACTTGGGTCACCTTGTGGGTGGTGGCCAAGTCCCATCTATCCAACCCAAGATCCAGACAAATCTGGAGTGGGAGGCTCCCAAAGCCCAGACTCAAGTCAGAGCCTTCCTTGGCTTGACTGGGCACTACGGGAGGTTTGTGAAAGGTTATGGGGTCATTGTGGCCCCACTCACTGACCTTACCTCCACAAAGCAGCCTAAGAAGGTCATCTGGACCACAGGATGCCAAAAGGCCTTTGACATTCTGAAAGAGGCTATGTGCTCATCCCCCGTTCTGAAGGCATCTGACTATGGAAAGGAGTTAATTGTCCAAACAGACGCTTCTGATCATGGGATTGGGGCAGTGTTGCCACAAACATATGATGAGGGCCAGGATAAAGCAGTTGACGATATCAGCAGATGTCTCTTCCCTAAAGAGCATTGTTGGAGTGCCATTGAGAGTGAAGCCTTTGCTGTGGTTTGGTCCTTGAAGAAGCTGCAACACTACTTATTTGGGACTCACTTCAAGGTTCAAACCAACCACAGGCCTCTCAGGTGACTGATGCAGATGAGAGGGAAACCCCCAAACTGTTGAGGTGGTCCATTTCCCTACAAGGGATTGACTTCACAGTGGAACACGGACCGGGGACTGCCCATGCCCACGCAGATGACCTTTCTAGGTTTTTCCACTTAGACAATGAGAACTACTAGGGGATAGGTTAGTTAATCATCACCTTTTATCTGGGAATGGGGATCATGTAGGAAAGTGCACTTTTTGTATGGTCACCCTTCCCAGTGCTAATGGCTATGACTTTTATAGTGCACTGGAGTCTGCTGCCCACACCCTAGTGCCAGTGCTCTCTCCCTAAAACTATTATGTGTAAATTGCCAATCCCAATTGACAAGGACTTTACCCCCCTTATAAGTCCATAATACATGGTACCAGTGAAAAATTACTGCTTTTTGTATATAATGCATGCATGAGATAAATAATTAAAGTTGTGATGTTTGTAAGTATTTTCATTACACGCACTCCAAAGGAGGCAGCAGGGTCAAAGGCAGTGGCCGATGGGCTGGTCTGACATGTGAATGTGTGGGCCGTTTGTTTCTGGGACAATTTTATGGTCTAGTGGGCCAATTTTTACTGATGATTAACCTGATATTACCACAAACACTATGTATAGCAATCACAAATGCAGGCAATCTCTATTATGCTGTAAAACACCTACAGAGTGTGACTTTACAGGTTAAAAATGACTTCGTTTTTCAAATGTTGACCTCTTTTTTAGCTGTCTGATTCGCTAATGTGGGCCACTTTTACTTTGGTGGCCAGGCCTATTTACTGTCCCTGTCCGACTCTGGGAGGCGGAATGATCAACCAAAAGTTCAACAGCGTGAGGTGGGCAGGTTATATTTCTCTAGGTGGAGGTGAAGCCCATTCTATGGGGTATATTCTCAAGAACGTGTGATAACCATCGCAAAAGTAACTTAACGCAACTCTCAACATCGCAGTCCATCATGGGAAATTTACGCCGTGTTAACCAAGTATTCACAACACGGTGATACAATGCGATAGTCTCCAGATAACGCGTCAACTGATCACGTTAAAATCAACGCCACGCTGCAAAAATACGAAACACAAACGCAAAAAAAGCTACGATGCCCCAAAGCGCGATACCAAAATCAGCGAAAACCAGCGAGAGACCTGCAATTCCCACGCGTCATGCGAGAAAATGCACTATAAAAGCAAAAGAAAACCCCACCAAAACCAATTCAAACTGCGTAGCACCATGGATGCACCCGGACCGAGTGCAGACGACAAGCCGAACTCCACAAGCCCCACGGAGGACCAGCCAGGAACCCCGTGTTCGGGGAAGGGCAAGGAGAAGAGGAAGAGGAAGACGGGGTTCAGTCCTCAGGAAGACCGTATCATCGTCACGGAGGTGATAGAATACCATCAACAACTGTTCATCACCTCCCCTGGGGCACTGGCAACCCAAACGGAAATATGGCAGTCCATCGTCACGAACGTCAATGCAGTCGGAGTGTCAAGGAGGTCAATGGAGGAGGTGAAGAGGCACGGGCATGAAGTGCACAGCCAAACCAAGGAGAAACTCGCCGCCAACAGGCAGGCAGCAAGGGCAACTGGAGGTGGGAGTCCTGCGCCATAGGAGGAGCTGGATAAGCTGGAGGAAATGGTGGCCATAGTCATCAGTGTGGAGACGGTGGCAGGAGTTGGGGGCATGGACACAGCTCGAAATGACCTGACCCAACAGCAACAGGGTGAGTAACGACCAGGGACTGGGTGACGGGTGGAGATGGGCACAATGACACACATGCACAATCATGTGTAGCACACTGCACACGCACAATGACTGTGGAACATGTCCCTGATACACTTGCAACACTGCAGCACACATACAAACACCAAGTAGGGCCCCGTCCACCATGTTATGTTATGTTATGTTAAGGTGATTTCTAGAGCGCACGATTACCCGAAGGTGTCCTGGCGCTGAAACACTTCTCTCAAGACAAGGCCAGGACAAGCTGGATTATTTATCAAAAAGCCAGGTCTTCAAGTCTTTTCTGAAACTTAACAGATTCTTAGCATTTCTCAGGTGGAATGGGAGCTCATTCCAGGCCTTTGCGGCATAGAAGGTAAAACTTCGACCACCCCAGTGGGCTCTTTTTATTTGTCGGAACAACGGTCCATTTTGCTTCAGAAGATCGAAGCTTGCGCATTGGTTTGTACCATTGGAATTGGCTTTTGAGGTGGTCAGATCCCTCTCCATGCAATGCCTTTAACACCATACATAGCGATTTGAACTGAACCCGATTTCTAACCGGGAGCCAGTGCAGTTTTTTTATCACACTGGAGATCGAGGCAAATTTTGTGGTACCAGTGAGGAGTCTAGACGCAGCATTTTGGAGCATCTGGAGCTTGTGCAACAGCTTTTGCTGGATGTTCAAATATAAACTGTTGCAATAGTCCAGCCTTGATAGCACCAAGGCTGTGACCACTGTTTTGCGACCGTCCAGCGGAAGGAGGTTTAATACTTTTCTCACTATTCTTAAAACGTACCTTGTTTTAGAAACAACCGCATTAACCTGAGCTCCCATAGAGAGTTTCTCATCTAACAGTATCCCCAAGTTTTTAACTTTTTTTGCTGGGATGGGGAGAGACCCAATTGAAAACGGCCACCACGAAGGGGTCCAAAAACTGGGGTTGTTTCCAAACAACATCACCTCGGTTTTATCCGAGTTCAGCCGCAGGCAGTTACCTGCCATCCATCGTCCAACTTCTTCCATGCAAGACTGGAAACGGCTATCCAGCCTGGTTTCTTTGCCATGTAATAGTGCTACCACAATTTGTGTATCGTCTGCATACGAGGTGATCCCAAACCCGAACACCCTAATGACTGGTGCCAAGGTTGAAACATATACATTAAAAAGAGTCGGGCTCATGGACGACCCCTGGGGAACGCCACATGGCAGTGAGAAAGGTTTAGATTGAAATTTCCCCAATGCTACTATCTGGCTTCTATCGGTTAGAAAAGAATTCAGCAACTTCCAGGCTTTGCCGACTACACCACATTGTTTTAGACGGTCCATCAAACTCCCATGATTGACAGTATCAAATGCGGCTGAAAGATCCAACAGGATCAGGGCTGCCCTACCTCCCTGATCCAGAGCTGATCTGATCTCCTCTGTGGCTTTTATCAAGGCCGACTCAGTACTATAACCTTCTCTGAAACCATGTTGGGAAGAGTCCAGCACTTGTGCATTCTTCAGGAATGTACTGAGTTGTCTATTCATCGCCTTTTCCACCATCTTCGCGGGAAGTGGAAGGCGGGAGATAGGCCGGAAGTTGTTGGGATCGAGTGGGTCAAGGCTGGGCTTTTTTAAAAGAGGTAGAATGGAAGCCATCTTCCAAAGTTTAGGAAAAAGTCCATATTCATACATACCGTTAAAAATAGAGGTAAGACAGCATACAATAGGGACAGGGGCCAGTTTAATAATTTTCAAAGGGCATGGGTCCAGGGGTGAACCGGATTTTGCACCAATTAACAGGTCCAAGGTATCTTGCACCGTCATAGGGTTAAAATCCTTCATTGTCACCACTGGAAAATTTGTGTGTTCCAAATCAGCATCTTCTGCCGGGGCAACTTTATTTTGGTCGGCGAGGTCAGAAAAAATATTTGTGACCTTTGTTTGAAAGAACGTGGCGATCTCTTCACAGAGCTCAGGGCTAGACTGGATCGTGGGAGGTCTCAGAGTAGCCAGCTTGGAGACCGTATAAAAGAGCTCTCTAGATGAGTTCTTTGCCAATTCCATTTGAGATGAGTAATATGCCTGTTTGGCCAACCGAACCTCTAGATTATATCTTTGCAAGCTGGCTTTATATAGTTCTTTATAAGTGTCTAGGTACCCTTTCCTCTAATTCCGCTCCAGTCGCTTACACATACACTTGTGCTTTTTTATTTCAACTGTGTACCAAGGGGCCGAAGGGAAAGCTCTTTTCGTAATAATACATTTTCGAGGGGCTAGTTTCTCGCATACTTGCGAGAGCCATTTAGTGTATGATGCTACCGCCTCTTCAGTGCCCAGGGCTACATGGCCAGCTGAAGTGGTCAGGGCTTCATGCAGGGTCACCGCATCAACCCTATTCCAGGCTCTGATTTTGATCCGTTCTCTGGAGTCCCTGCCGTTAAGCATCTGACTCTCCAAATTCAAATTAAATATAGCCGCCGCATGATCAGACCAGATCAGGGGCAGTAGTCCCACAAACGCCCACAAACGCCAACCCTGGGTGATTAGAAAAAACACCATCTAATGTATGACCCGCTAAATGGGAGGGTCCTCTCACATACTGTGTGAGATCTGCGGTGTCCATAAATTCAAATAGTCTAGCTGTCTCCGGGTCATTGGAGAGTTCAAGATGGAAGTTAAAGTCAAACAGAATAGTGTATGAATCACACAGAAGGGCCTCTTCCAGTAAATTTCCCAGGAAAGGGAAAAAAGCATGTCTAGCTCCTGGAGGCCTATAGAGTAATGTGCCCTTGAAGGAGTGAGGATGTGTTAAGCTAAGGTTAAAAGCCAATGCTTCACACGTAGGCAGGTTTAAAGAATCCATGAATAGAATTGTGATAAATAATAGCCAGCCCGCCTCCCCTCCTGTTTGGTCTGTTAATGACCTCGCACTGGAATCCCGGTGGGGTGGCTTTCACCAGATCCGGACCGGAGGCCTCATCCGTCCATGTTTCAGTGATGAAAGCTACCTTAATACCATTATCCTCCATCAGGTTAGCGCATTCAATGCTATGTTTTACCAATGATCTAGCGTTCATCAAAATACATTTAATAGTTGTAGCCAGAGAGCCAGCCCGAGTATTTTGGACCTTCTTGGTTTTAATCTGTTGATAAAGAATGTTAGGGAGCACCCTGTTACAATTCAAACATGGCCCACTTGGCATAGGAAGCCCCGAATCCATGGCCCAACAGAGGCAATCAGCGTTATTAAATGACCCCTTCAGCTCCAATAATGCCTCTCTAGAGTAGGCGTAATCTACATTCTTATGTGTCATTACAGATCCAGGGTTTAGGGCGCTGTGCGCGGCCCGAGCGCGGACGGGCGCAGATGGGCTTGGCTTGGGCGCGCCTTGGGTGCGCCTTGGGAGCGCCCGCTGCACGCGTCCGCTGCACGCTCGCGCCAGCGTCTCCCTAAATAGCCCGGCGTTCAAAAAACTAGGCACCTAAACCTAGATTCCCCCAAGATGGCCGCCTCTGTCAGCCCTCGAAGCGTGCCCGCGCCGTGAGAGACTGCTCGTGTATCAGCGCGCTGGTGATCATCCAAATGCCCCAAAAGTTAAAAACATCCAAAGTATTTAAAAACACACCACTATAAAAAGCCCTTCACACCTATAAAAGTTTTAAAAAGGATCAGGAAATATTCGATAATTCCTCTATGCAAAAATGCAAATTAAATTACTTTAAATAGTATGGTCCCGCTGTCAGGAGCCCTCGCTCTGTTCTCAACTCTGTCGTCCCACTCTCCCGGCTCAAGCCTCAGGAGAAATGTGCACATGTGCACATATGGGCCCCCTCCAAATCACCAACGACACAACCGAGCCATGCACATGTGATGAATCCAGAAAAGCAGTGGCCGTGTGATCAACACTGACTATGCAAGTGACACTGCATGACCGATAGCATGGCAGCAGCCAAATTACATGACATTATGCACCATTCGACATGGAGGTGGCCCAGTATGGATCACATCAGTAAATGAGCAGGTCACACTCTGACATATCCACGTGCACCCACAACCCATGCCGTCCAATACACGCAGCAGACGAACAATGTACAAGGCCACAAAATCTGTCCAAGAGCACATATGACCCAAATTGCAAACATTTCAGCCCCCGAAAAGCACACAATTCAAAGGCACACCACCTCAAAGGGATAAGGGTACACAAAATAAGAGCTGCAGGGGCAACTCCCCCACAATGCAGCACACACACATAGCAATCACAGACCATCAGCAATGACGGCAATGTGGTACAAAGTGCACGACATACACCACAGGACAGAGGACACAAAAGGTTCCGCTTGTGCGTAGTAATTGTTCACACACATCTGGCATTGCCTGACACTGTGTGATGATAATGTACGGGAACTACCACACATGCGTCATGTAGTCGAACATCCCACTGTCTGCCATCAAATAGCCAGCTCCACCAAAACAGTCACAATGTGCCCTGTCATGCAGTCTGTATGTAAACATCTGCAAAGCGTCGACATACATGGAACACACTGTTAACCTGCATCGCCCCTTAACATTGCAGAGGGACAATCAACACTTACTGCAGAGCAGACCACAAATTCCATCATTGATGAAGTAGAGGACAACCTGCACATATGTCAAGACATCCTCCAATGGATAATGGACAGCCTTCGTCGCACCCCACCCCCAGGAGCAGGGCAGGCCAGCTGCCTCGAGGTGACCCCACCACCTGCACAGACCACACAGCAGGAAACACACACCACCACGGCTGTCTCCCAGGACCCCCATGAACAATACATGGAATTCCAACGCCGTGTGCTGGGTTGCCAGGTGGAGTTGGCGGATCAGCTGCTGGTGGGTTTTGAGCTTGTGGTATCCAAACACGATGCCATACGTGGGTGTCTGAGTCCCATCAGGGACCACGTACAGTCCCTAAGAGACACCCCCTGTCCGCACCATGCTCACCGACAATCCTTGGCTAACCTCACTGGGGCCATTACTCGGATACAGGAACTGTCTAGTCAGACAGGCGCCAGCGATGACAGCACAGAGTTGGCACAGATGCGGAGGACAATGAAGACCATGGAGCAGATGCAGGCTGGAAGTATGGCTGCCATGGCTGAACACCAGCGAGATGTAGCTGGGATCTTCCATGCCCTGCAGTTCATCATCTTGCCATTGCTGCCACTGAGCCAGTCCCAGATAACTGCAGCGGAAACTTCGACACACACATCTTTGACCCCTGATGTGTCAGTGGCACACAGTGACGCAGCCCCATCACCTTCGCACCCTGATGTGTCAGTGGCACACAGTGATGCATCCATTACACCCCCACACACACCGGACACACCGGACACAGGAGAAGTATCAGAGGAGTAAGATGTGGATGGTAATTACTGTGTGAGAAGGAAGGTAGTAGCATCCATCACCGCCAGATGGCCTGTCCCTGCCTGGTTCTGCCCTATGCATCATGCCCTGGGACAACATCTTCCACTGATCCCTGGAACACTCTGCGACATCCACCCAGATCCCGACATGGACTGCCACATCTTCACTGCTTGACAATTACACAGCAATCCTGCTGCCGACTGCACTCTCCCACTTCCAAATAACTTTCCAATCCCCAAATGACTCTGGTTGGCCCACCACTGGGCTTCCATGTTAAGTGTGCATGGATGGTCATGTACAGCTCCAGCTCCGTCATTCACCAGAATGTGAATAAAACATTTGAAATCACACAGATGTGTCATGACTATGTTCACTCACGTATGAAAGTATGGCTAACTGTAGGGACTTTGTTTGCACAAGAAGGTACACCCTGGTGAATGACATCAATGCGCATGTTTATCCCTGAGACATATGGCCAATTGGATGACTGTGAAGGTGAATACTAGCTGTGTATCCATTGCACATTGACAACAATCTCACAACCCCCCCAACATAGGCACACGTCCATGTATTGAATCGGGCTGTGTGTAGGAATGACCAAATCGGCAGAAGGCCAGGAGTGGTGTCCTACATCACATGTGACAACAGAACTTCACGTCGCATACCTACTCACACACATCGGTGTGGACACATTCTGTTATGATTTATGACATTGCTCCACATGGTCTGAGGTTGGACACCATACTCACATTGCTGAAGACACGTAAGTGCACAGGTCTGCCAGCAACTATCCCAAGACAATGTCTGGCTCACAGATGTGGAGTTGTCAATAGGGACCCACCCCCCATTGTACATGCGTCAGTCAGACACTCCCTGTGTAGGGACGATGCTCATTGTGGCACACGAGTGGTCAACCTAATCAACACTCATCACAGTTAGATGCCAGTGAAGTTGCATAGACTTTATTGGAATGTGCGTGTCAGTACGGACAAGGCAACGGCCACAACATGTAGGGACATGCTTAAGACACTTACACGCAGCATGGCAACATGTAGAGGTGCAGGAAATGGGGAGGCAGAAATGAACCCCAATCATTACGGATGGCAACGGTCTCAGCCAACCTTGCCTTGCTAGAGGAGTCATGTGTTTTTTGGAGTCTGCCCATTGCCCCGTGTGAGGGGGCCCGACTTACAGCCCATTGGGTCTGCATAGTGCTCTGCCACAGGACTGCACCAACTGTCTGCTCTGCTGACAGTGATCAGGTGAAAGGGTCCGACAAGGTCACATGTCGTGCTACATTGCCATGTGTGTGCACTCCCCCCAGCAGTGTGTCCGAATTGGTAACGTTGCCAAACGACGCTATGCTGCTCCGACATGGAACTGCATCACCTTGCACAGGTGTGTGTACACACGCGTAGTCCCATGCACATGCATTCAGAGTCCAGACGAAGGCAGACATGTCCTCTGTTGTGGTGGGATATGTGAGCATTTCCCACGATGCAACAAGGTTTTGGGACCTGTGCTGTGGGTGACAATCCGATGTGGATGAAGGAAGGTAGTTACTCATCCATGAATGCCAGCGCAGCTTCATGTACAATGTGTTCCAATAGTACGTTGTTGTCGGGTTCAAGGAACACCAGGGTGAGCCACTCCATTAACTGGTCCGGGCAGATGTGCTCAGTCCATGCTGTTTCCCCAATCCGCAACACAGACCAATAGGGGAGCGCCTCGATGTGGTCACTGCACACGAGGAGTTGTGCAATCTCCCATGCGCAACTGCCATCACATACGTCAAAGATCAGTGCATCCCATGCATCCCGGTGACACTCCTGTTCGTGGGTCAACAGGAGGCGCACTGTCAGGTCATAATCCAATTCAGCTACCGTTGCGTTGGATAGGCAGACCTCCATGGGCCACTCGAATGTGCATGATCGACAGTGGAACCAGGGCTGGACGCAGGTGACGTAGGTAAGACAGAAACTCAGACGGAAACTGATTCGCAACACTGCATTGGCAGGGATCCCAACAGATGCAGCATTTGTGCACAGTACAGTTCCACGTGACAGGGGTTCTGCATGTGCCCGGGAATGCCTGCCATTGCGTTTATTGGTCCTGTGGCACCGGCACTCCTCAGACCGGTGGCAGTTCGGTGGACGATATGCCACAGCTCTGGGCATTGAGTCGTATGTGTGTGCAACCTTTGGACGTATGGGTAGCTTTTAGCCAATGTGTCAAGGGCATCCCTTGCAGGTGTAGGTCGTGCAGGGACAAGTGTGTGTGGGGTGTGGGCAAATTGGTGTTTTATTAGCGCAGTTCGTGGTGTGGGAGTCGTCGTAGGCTGGTATGGTATCTCGCGCAGGGTGTGCCAGCCGCATTCAGGACCAAGGTCGGGGGTTCGGTTGGCCCTCAGCCTTTTGTGTTGAGACAAAGGGAATTTCATTCCTAATTTCAGTCTGGCTAATGCTTGCATTTCTTAAATGTGATGTGGACTTCGCGCTGACTTTGATTCCAGGCCTGTGATTTGGGGTGCACAGATTTCGAGATACACACAGCTGTTGGTATGTTTGCATGAGCCAAGGGCCTGATTGGCCTTGTGTTACTTGTTCAGTCTCTCTCTTCCTTTCTTTTTTTTTCTCTCTCTCTCTCCCTGTCCTTTGATGAGTGCCTGACACACCTTCTTATCTTGGATATTGTCTTGCTGGCTGTGAGTCACAGATTGGCCAGGGATGCCCCACCATGACTCTTCAAAATAGATGTTTGGTGACAAATTAGGATATGACATTTTGTTTGGTCTTTCAATGGTGAATGTATTGATCAGGGTTTCAGTGCACACATGTATGTTGATTGTTGCGATTGTGCGACATAAGGTGGGTGCTTTTGTTCATGTTTTCGTGCCGTTGATGTGCAGTGTCTTGGTTTGGGGGAGGTGGGGGTGCCCGGGGTGGGCCCGGGGGGGGGGGGGGTGTTGTGGTCCTGTGGGTGGTGGCGGTGGGTGTTGTGGCCCTCTTGGGTGTCCGGCATGCATGTTCAGTGGCTCCATGGCATCTGTTGTTCTTCAGGTGTGGCTCTGGGCTAGGCTTCCTTTTCTGGTGCAGGTTGTCATCCGACTTTGTACCAGGTCAGAGCAGGTGTTAATTTCCTGCAGCTAACACGCCTTATCAAATGTTTCGTGGTCTTTTCGCTGATGTGGCTGGTCGTTGATAATGTTGTGGAGTGGTGTTGCCGCTGCTTTTTGCTCGGAAACGCCTACTCTGCATCTCATTAGCGATAGCTGCCGAGGTCATCTGTGGCGATGTTTTTTTGCGCCTGCTATAGCAGGTAAACTGGTGCTGTGGGCTGTTAGCACCGGGTTGTGAATGGGGTGATAAATTTATCGCAACTTTGGCTGCGATAAAGTGCCGTTAACTCGATGATAGCTCCTTGAGAATATGCCCCTATGTGTTCTTGAAAAAACTGGAAACAATATGTCTTGCAGACAGCTGTGCTTTTAATCCAGACAAAGAACATGCAGCCCTCTTGTCCTTATGGGCTTCACTAAAAATCGTCCTGAACCTCTGTTCTGCCAGATGTGAAGAGCACTTGATAGCACATGCAACCATGCAGTGAGATGGGGACTGACAAATCAGGGAATCCAGTAGGAGCAGGAATCTACCAGGAATTACCATTACCAAGAGCCCATACATTTTTGAGAAATAAAGGGGATTATGAGATTTTGGGGATAGTACACAGGAATCTGTGTTTATGTCCTGATACTTTTCCCAAGAGATTTACACGGAGATATCAGTTGCTTTCAGAGGCCGAAATCTCAGTTTGAAGTTCACATGACTTATAATTCCAGTTGGGCCGTTAACTTCCTTTACCAGGCCCATCATTTTTGGTGCACTCAAAATGATACCTCAGTGTAACAGAGTCTGAGCATGCGATAAATACAGTCCAATTGGGTGTATTTCTTCATTGTAGTTGCTTTGTACAGGGGATTCAGTTGAAGACAAGCGAGAATGGGTCAGTTCTAGAGTGGAGTAGATTGTCATAGAGTGGAGTGGCATACAGTGGAGAAGTGAAAGAGAGTGGAATGGCATAAAGTGGAGTAGAGTGTTGTAGAGTCGAGTGGCGTAGACTAGAGTGGAATGGCATAGAGTGTCATAGAGTGGACTTGAGTGGCAAAGAGTGGAGTAAAGGAGTGGCGTAGAGTGGAGTAGTGTGTCATAGAATAGAGTGGAGTAGAGTGGCATGGAGTAGCCAAGAGGGAGTTGCGTAGAGTGGTGTAGTGTTGAAGAATGGCATAGACTAGAGTAGAGTGTTGTAGAGTGGAGTAGAGTTTAATGGAGTAGAGCATCATAGAATGGAGTAGAGCGTCATAGAGTGAAGTTGCGTACAGTGCATTGGTATGGAGGCCAGTAGAGTGGCATAAAGTAGAGTGGTGCACAGTAGAGTGCAGTGGTGCAGAGAAGAGTGGTGGGGAGTGAAGTGTTGTGGAGTAGAGTGGCGTGAGTGGAGTGGTGCAGAGTAGAGTGGAATGGTGCAGGGTAGAGTGCAGTGGTGTAGACTGGAGTAATGCAGAGTGTAATGGCGTAGAGTGTAGTGGCATAGAGAGCATTAGTGTAGAGTGGTATATAGTAGAGTGGTGCAGAGTAGAGTGCAGTGGCGTAGAGTCCAGTGGTATAGAAGCCAGTGGCTTTGAGTCCAGTGGCAGAGAGTGCAGTGTTGCAGACTAGACTGTTGTAGACTGCGGTGGTGTATAGTAATGTGACATAGAGTGCATTGGCATGGATGGCAGTGGCACAGAGTGGTGTACAGTAGAGTGGCATAGAGAGCGGTGGCATAGTGTACAGTGTCATAAAGTACAATGATGTAGCGTGCAGTGGCGTTTAGTACAGTGACATAAAGTGTTGCAGAGTATAGTAAAGTGGAGTAGAGTGGGGTAGAGTGCAGTGGTGCAGAGTAGATTATCTTAGAGTTCAGTGGCTTAAGCGGCATTGGTTTCGAGTTAATTGGTGTAGTGTGTACTAGCGTAGTGATGCAGAGTAGAATACAGTGGCGTAAGGTGGAGTGGCGCTGAGTGGAGTGGTGCTGAGTGCAATGGTGCCAAGTGCAGTGGCATGGAGTAGATTGTTTCAGAGTAGAGTGGAGTGGTGCTCGGTAGAGTACAGTGGTGTAGAGAGGCATGGAGTGCAGAGTAAATTTAGAGTGATGCAGAGTAAATTGGCGTAGAGTAGAGTGGTACAGATTAAAGTGCATTGATGTAGAGTGCAGTGGCATGGAGTGCAGTGTTGTGGACTAGAATGGCATAGAGTGGAATGGTGCAGAGTGTGTGGTGTAGAGTGCAGTGGCAAAGAGTGCAGTGATTAATAATAGAGTAGTGTAGGGTACAGTGCATTGGCATAGAGTAGAGTGGTGTAAAGAAGAGAGGCATGGAGTGAAGTGGCATAGAGTGGAAGAGTTAGAAGGTAGTCCCAAGAGGGGATCTTGATAAGCACAGTTGCCGAAATCTATTAATTCAAATTCCTGAGCATCCACATCCAGTCAGAGTGGACCCAAGAGAGGATATATCTAGCCTCCAGTATTGGGCAAATGGTCCTTAGCGTTCTCGTTTGTGTCACATCCCCTTCTCAGGTCAGCCGACGAGGAGCATTAATCGGGGACAAATAGGTCGTACATACGGCGGGACCGCCGGAATCAGGGGTGCGACGCGGCCCATGTACATTATGAAGGGCACATTTCTAGCCTGTTACTTCTACACACACGGGGGCATATCAGCAACAACCGGCGATAATTATCGCTAAGTGCACTTAGCGCTAGGAAAATTATTGCCGGCTAGCGTGGATTTTTATCGCTGAGATAGCGTGCTATTAGCAACGCTTATCTCAAAAGCGATAAAAATCCTAGCGCTAACTGCCTAACGTGAGATTATTGCTGGAAACCCAGCGATAATCTCACAAAATGTGGCGTTAGCTTGTTGATAGGGACTCACAAACTTAGCCATGATATCCACCTTCCATAGGATATCATGGCTAAGTCAGTCCTGAAGCAGGCGTAAGGAAAGTAGCTATAACAGGGGTTATCGCTACTTTTCCTGCCGCTATGCTTCATAGCGTGGGGCTTGATGATAGGAGAAATGTCGCTTAGCGACATTTCTCCTGTCATATTAGGTCAGGAAGGCCCACTTTGCATCTCATTAGAGATGCAAAGCTGGCCGTTAAGATTTTGTGCGCTAAAGTAAGGTTACACGTGTTAGCGTGACCTTGCTAATTAGGCGATAAAATTATCGCTGCTTTTCGGCCGAAAACGGCCGCAAAAGCGGCGATCATTTTTTATCGCCGCCTTGTAAATATGCCCCTAAGTTAGAAGTTTACAAACACCCACTTTCTAAGAGACCTATTTGTCCCCGATTAATGCTCCTCGTTGGCTGACCTGAGAAGGGGACGTAACACAAACGAGAATGCGAAGTACCATTTGCCCAATACTGGAGGCTAGATATATCCTCTCTCGGGTCCACTCTGACTGGAAGTGGATGCTCAGGAATTTGAATTAATAGATTTCGGCAACTGTGCTTATCAGGATCCCCTCTTGGGACTACCTTCTAACTTTTTCGCTTTGGGTTGAACATTCATAAAAGAGTCCTCAATCATACAAACACAAGCCTTGAAGAAGTTACGTTTGTAACGAAACACGTGTCGGCTGCCATCTTCATACACTAACTAAGAAAGTTCAAGAATGAGACCTCTACGTGTTGAATTATAAACAGTATCACAGGATATGAAATTATTTCTGTCATTGGTCTATTTGTACACTGTAAATTTGAATATCACTTCTAGTATGAAACACTGTTAATAAGAAATAAATAGGAGTTCTTCTTTTGCATAATTGGCTTTTTCAAGTTGCCTTTTTCCTGTGAGTTGCTATACTGAATTTATATCAGGAGTTATGTTTTACCATACATGAATGGAAATTTTGAATTTAAGAGTGCCGAGGTACAACTATTGTGTATAGTTCAACAGGGGACTTCATTTGAATTCCCCAGTGGTGATATCTGTGGAAGTGGGATGTCGTTTTCTGGTTACCTTGAGAGGCACCATTACTAGTGAACTTATAGAGAATAAAACAGTTATATATTTTAGAATTGATGTGCTACCTTACATACCACCACTACTTCCTGTAAATATTGTGGCGTAGAGTTCAGTGACACAGTGTGGAGTGGCATGGAGTACAGTGGCATAGTGTGGAGTGGTGCAGAGTAGAGTGGAATGGGGTAAAGCAGAGTATGCATCGTGTGGTAATGCATTGCGATTACAGACAACACATCTTCAATTGAAATAACCATTAAATTTGCACAGATGTACAGTTTTACTGATAAAAGGCAGGCAATCGAAAATGTGTGAATATGTCATAACCTAGTGTATTAATTTGTTTTGATCGTATTAAAATATTTGTTTCCACCACACTGCAGAGTTACCCAAAGATGTGCTTCATTTGTGCTTTTCTAATTCTGATATATTCTAAAATATCTGCACAGTTCATTTACCAGCATTTAAAATTTGTTGTGTGCTAGAAAAAAAAATAACATGGTAAAGCCTTCCTCAAGCACACCCCCAGTAGCCAGCATGATTGCCATATAAATCTTCTCACTTAGAGTCAGAGAAAAAAAGTAAACACCATGCTCCCTGCTAGACAGAGCCTGACATTCGACATCTGACTTTGGATGTACAGCAAATATGACAACAAGATTTAAAGGCCTGTTTACAAAAATCCACTACTGGTTGACGAATACAGTAAATAGGCTATGGGCAATGGAAAGGACGAACTCAAGCTGGACAGCCTGAAACAAATAGAGGCAGCAAATAGAAAGCAAGCAAATGTGAGTTATAAATCACAAAGACAACAGTAAGCAATGGGCGAAATGCATTCCCAGGGAAGCTTTCCAAATGTGCCTAAGATGTCGTTAGCAAACCAGACAGCTGTGCTGTCTGGTAGGCTTCTACCTAAAAACACACAACATAGCTAAGGGCTGCAGCAACTGCAGTTACGCGTGTACACATGCTAAGCGAGCAGACTTGTGGCTTGCTTGCAAGCTGGTTTCATAACAGCATACCTGCCAATTTGCAGAATAATCTCACAGTGTGACAAGGGTCAGGGCCTGGAAAGGGGCAGGGACTCGTGCTGAGAAGTACCTACAAGGCACTTTTGAACCCCACTGCGCCGTCAAGCCCCTCTTATAAAAAAGAAAAAAAGCTTGCTGAGGGTTGTGACAATGTCCTTGGATGTTTTCCCACTCCTTAATGGACTTGGGCAGTGTAAAGCCTCAGAAAACGTGCTGGAAAACCACCATTTACAGTGGTTTTCTGCTCGTTTTCTCTGCCACCGTGTGATATCGGCTTCTCACCGGGAGGTTTGACGGGAGCTGATATCGTGTGTCACACGGTGGCACCCTGTGAGTTGACAGGTATGTAACAGCTTTACTTTAATTTAAGATAAATAAAACACATTATTGACGAATTCTACAAGACTCCTCCACCCAATAAAACACTCTTTAGCATTTGTCTGACAAAAGGGGCTTCCCTCTGCAGTTCAGAGTGCCCCAGGGAACATGCGCTGTCGCGCATGTGACGGCAGCTCTCAGATGTCACTGGGAAGGGTTTCGGCTTTTTCACCATGGCATCGTTAATCGCGAGAACATGTGCCTGGTGCCTTTTTTCATGCCTGCCAGAGTTCAATATGAAATATCCAAGTAATAGAAAGCACTGAGCGCGGTCGCCTTACTTCTGCGTGCGGTTTCCACTGAATTCGCTGTGGTTGTGGATCCGCATTCCTACCGTCAGCACATCTGTCTCAAACCATTAGAGCTAACACACTGGGCAGAGAAGGACCTCAAGTTCTTTAATGTTTGCAGTCTGATGCTGCCTTTCATTTCCCCCCAAAAATTCTGAATGAAAACCGTATACTTGGGCACTGATTCACAGTTCCAATCCCCCGTGTTACTTGCAGTTTGTAACAGTTTGAATACTTGCCATCTACAAGTAATGAGACCTGAGCAGACCAGTACAGAACACCAAGTAACATTTTAACTCCTGTTTCAGTGTGGCTATCTGGGCCTCTCGCTTTCCGTGAGTGCTTGAGGATATATTCCGACTCCAGCGCGGAGCATTCAGAAGTTAAATACCATAATTCGCCCATGATTACAAACATAGCGTCTAGTAAATACAGCTCGCGCTGGAGGCGTTGTAAACCCGTAATTGCAACGCAGGGCACAAGTACGGAGCAATCATATCTCACAGAGCTGCTCGGTACCTTTGCATCTCCCCGTTACCCACTAATAGGAGTTATTATTAATTCTGGCGCTTGGAAAGTGAACGTGCTTTTCCATTTGTAGAGCCGAGCGGATAATCCCAATGCGGAGACTTCCAGCCGGTCTGCCTTGGGCAACCCATACTTCTGTCAAGGAGTCATTCTTTCACTCAACCTCCCCTCTTACCGGAGCGGCTGCTGCCCTGCAGCCAAAGAGAGGACACAGTCTCTCCCTCGAGCACAGGGGGTTTCCTAATCCCTTTGGAGGTGGTGCTACAGAGGGAGAGTGAATATCACAACATCACTTGACATGCTTCTACTTCCTGTGGCTGCTGAAGGGGCTAGTAAAGGCACTCACTCACCAGAGAGAGGAAATAATCCACAGAAGGGCATCCCCATGAACTGGCATTGCCAATGACGAAGAAGTCATTCAGCCTCACTGTCGCAGGGGAAACAAACACAGCCCACAGGGACTGAATAAGACTGACTGTAGTGGAAGAAGCTATTTAGTCCTATGAAATCTTGGAGCTCTCTCCTCACCTCCCTTTCCGGGACCTTGCTGGGGAAGCGAAGGTCGGAGTCCGGGCAGTAATTCAATACGATTTTAGGACCCACTGTTTTAATTTTTTTAAGTAGGGGTGATTATGGCGTGTTTAAGAGGGTCTGGTGCAACTCCTGAGTGGGCGAGGCATTTGTACGAGGGGTAGGAGGAACTGTTTAAAGCAGAAGGCTGAGCTTGCGTCCATGGGCAAGTTTGATGGTTTCATCTTGGGGGCTAGAATGAGTATCTTGGTGGTCTCCATAGATTGTGATTTAGGTGGGAATTAGGGTTGTTCCAGGTTGTTGCAGATTTGGTTGCGGGTTTTGGATGTTTTGCATCTAAAGAACTCAACTTTGTCTCTGGCTGGTGTTGAATGGCTTTCAGGTCATTAGTTTTGAGTTGTTCATCGCAAAAGTTGAAGATTGCTTTAATTTGATTTGGTCTTCATTGATGCGTTTGCCGAGGCTTTGCTTGCTCTGTGTCAGTCTCAGGTGTATCTTACAACAGGTCTTATCCTTTTAGTGTTTCACTTGCACCATTGCCATTCCAGATTGTGTTTAACACATTTCTGCTCAGGTAGTCCTCTGCTGAACTACTTATTGAATGCTTGCTTTTATAACCTGCTTGGGTTTTCCTAGTTTGGCTGGAAACAGGACTTGGAGGGCAGATGTTATGTCATCGCACAGGTGGCCTAAATTTGTGCCAGAGTCTGTTCTTGAGGAATGCTTAGTCGTCGCTGAACTAGAGGTAGACTCAAAGTTCTCTTTGGGGGTATTCTATAGTGACTTGGAAGGGTGGTAGACGTGGACTATTCAATCTCATCAATAGGCTCCTTTACTATTCTGCCTATGCTGGAATATATGGCTTATGTAGGCGGGAGGCACAGATACAAGGCCTTTGTGCATCCTAGGAGTGATCAACATCATTTGTCTTGACATCTGCAAAGATCTTTTACATGGCTCTCAGGTAAAACCAATGTTCTTAGGTGACCTTGTTCTGCAGGATGAATGTCTAATCAGACACCCGGCTTCTCACTCCTGGCACTGGTTCGAGAGGGCACCTTTCACCTCAGTCCACATACCAGGGTCCATAGCTCGTCATCCACTCTTAACGTTATCACTTCTCTTCTACTTCTCACTTTGGGGAGAGGAGTTGGCCTAACGGCTAGGGTGGTCGACCTCGAATCTGGGGAAGTGGGTTCGAGTATCGGCAATGACACTGAACATCTTGTGATTCTGGGCAAATCACTTAATCTCCCTGTGCCAAACAAAAAAATGAATGTGTCCTCATGTAATGCAACTGGTGCTAAATAAAGCACTCTGATACCCGATTCGGGTCAAGTTCGCGATATATAAATCTCTGTAAAATAAAAAAGCGTTTAGTGTGCCCAGCTTTTTTGAAGGTACTGCACCTGAGGCAGCTACTCTGTTTGAACGGAGGAGCGTCGCCCCACCTGCTTGCTGCGAGCGCAGCAGGCACACACGATTGAGTAAAATGGCATGTCAATGCCATTTTACTTAAACGCCGCTGTGCGAGGGCAGGGGGCGGAGCAGAATCCTTCAATTGCAGCTGTCACTGCAGTGTGCATGTCAGGTTGGCCAGCTCTATTGCTACAACCAGCCCGACATGCGTAGTGCTCACCTAGCAATCCCCTGGCCATGAAGCAGCCGGGAGATTGCTGGCACAGGCCCCCAGCCTCAAAATGAGTTCTGAGGTAGCTTCCTTCCACCAATCCTGGAGTGCTCTCACCATGAGAGCAGCTCCAGGATTGGTTGTATTGGTGCCAACTGAGCAGGAAGGAAGTCCTTCCCTTTCTTGCTTGTGGATGCCGATCGGGGAGAAAGGTGCGTACCGGGGGAGCAGTACACGGTGAGTTTGGTGCCGTAGCACCCCACCATATTTTTATAGTTGTAGCTGCCCCTGTACTGCACACTGAGGATTGTTTTCCATCCTAATTTCAGTACTACTCGTATCACTAACTCTAAGTGCAGGCATCTTTCCAAAACACACAATCCATCGATTTAGTGACAACAACTAATGAAGGTGAAGCGGGAGAAACAAGAATAAGCAGCACACAAGCGAAAAAAGAGTCTCTACCCCTAGCTTCCCAGAGCAACTGTCCAGACAACTTCACCTGCTGCTTTGCAAACCACAGCATCCATGCCAAAGAATCATTAACACCTTACATTGGCTGAAGACGTTTGGCACCAGCAATACATACAAACCCGGACATACAAAATTAAAATACCATCCTGCCAGTTCCTCTGAATGTCTCACAGCTACAACTTGTTGAGCATATTATAACCTGACTGGCGCCAGATCATCAGCATCACACCAAATGCCAAGAAGCTCCAAGACATTCCAAACAAACGGCTAACCAGTGACAACTTGGTCATCCCGTTAATATCCTGGTCTAGTTTCCATTGCCCCTTGGCCATGATCAATCTCCCCCTAAATGTTCTAATAGTGACTCTTGCAGTGGCCACCATGCAACCCCACGAGCCCACATTCAGTCCTGTTGGCAACTGTTCAAGGAGCCTCCATACATGAAAGATGGACTTGCCACAGCTCCATGGAAGGATACTGCAGTCAGAACTGGCCCAGGGATGACTTCAGAAGCTCATTAACACATTTCCAAGTCGCTTAAAGACTGTCTTCAGGGGATTACGCAACACATAAAAGCAAGCTTTGCAATGGGCTCCACATGACTCCAGCAACTCTGACCATTGGACTCTAACCCCTGGCACTGCTTTTGCGACCCCCTGGCATCAGAGGTGGCAAAATCAGTGGCAAAAATACATGGGCAGCTCGTTGTTTTAGTAATTGGGCTTCCTCTATCCTTGTTTACTGCCCATTGTTTAAAACACTCTAATGTAAATGTTAGAAATTGGGTATCAAGTTGGCAGAGGTATGAACCCTGTACAAGTAGAGGCTACAATCCTAGTCAGAATAAGTCAGATACACACCCTAAATTAACCAGTGCTCACCCTCTGGTAGCTTGGCACAGAGCAGTCAGGCTCAACTTAAGAGGCAATGTGTAAAGTATCTGTGCAACACTTAATACAGTAAAACAGTGAAGACACCACACAAAAATCATCCAAACTAGGTTAGAAAATAGAGTTTCATTTAAGTAACAAAACAAGACCAAAACAACACAATTCCAATAAGTAGAACTTGAGATATGAATTTTTAAAGAATAAACTGAAAAATTGAGCTTAGAAGCAATAAGCGCTTATGTGTGTCCTCTGGTCGCCTGACCGGGCCAAGTCAAGAGTTCAGGCCGACTGCTATGGAGCGAGGGCCAGATACAGGGACCCAGTGAGGCCCGCTGAACAAAAGTACCGTAATCCTGGTTTGTCAAAGATGCGGGGTGCAGCTAAGCGTTGCGGCTGTGAACTACAGGAGCAGCACTTTGCAACCACTTCCAAGGTCCCAGGAATGGATTGGCACCACTTGGCAGGGCAAGACTCACTGATGGCAGAGTTCAGGTGCTGTAGCAGGGTGGTTGGAAGTCTTTGATGGCCCTGCGACATCAGAACAGGAGGCAAGCAAACAAGCCATTTGAGTCACTTTGGCTCTGGGTTGGAGAGTTGCACGTCCAGTCCTTCTCACTCCCAGGCAAGAGGGCAGCATGCAGCAGGTCAGCACAGAGAAGCAGAAGTCCAGCAGAGTAGCATTCCAGCAGAGTGGCAGTCCGTGTTCCTGCCAGGGTTTCCACAGTTCCTGAAGTGTACTTGGTGGTGTCTGAGGTCCATTATTTATACTTTGGTGCCCTGGTCCTGGGGGGTGGGAGAATCTTCTAGACAGTGTATTTGAAGTGCAGAGAATCCCTTTCCTTCCCTTCACTGGCTCCAAGTTGGCAGTAGTGGCAATACATGGTCGTTAGGCCTATTGTGTGGAGAAAGGGCTCAACCTATTCAGGTGCAATTGGGCTGTGCTTAGCTCCACCCCCCCCCCCCCCCGCCCCCCCCAATCAAGCCAGTTAATGGCCCATCAAGTCACACCTAAGCTCCCATTGTGTGTGACTGTCTAGAGGGAATTCACAAGGCCCAGCTGTCACCCACCCCGGTTGTTTATTCAGAGACAGGCTGAAGGCACAGAATGGTTAGAGTAAGAAAAAGCCAACTTTCTAAAAGTACCAAACTTTAAATATCTATCTTTACCCAATTGGAAATGTGACTTTTAAAATGCAATACCTATGTTAACCTATAGGAGAGATAAGCCTTGCAGTAGTGAAAAGCAAATTTTAGAGCTTTTCACTACCTGGACTTGTAAAACTCCAAAGTACATGTCCAACATTTAAATACACTGCACCCTGCCCTTGGTGCTGCCTAGGGCCTACATTAGGGGTAACTTATATATATTAAACAAGGAGGTTTGGGCTGCCAAGAGGATTAATGTGCCAGGTTGGCTTGGCAGTTTAAAACCACACACAGGCTCTGCAATGGCAGGCCTGATCCATGTTTAAAGGGCTACTGTAGTGGGTGGCATGATCAGAGCCGCAGGCCACTAGCTGCATTTAATTTACAGGCCCTGGGCATGTCATGCACTTTACTAGGGACTTATAAGTAAATTAAATAAGCCTTTTGTGGATAAGCCAATGTTACCATGTTTAAAGCAGAGAGCACATGCAGTTTATCACTGTTAATTGTTGTAAAGTGCCCAAGGTCCTAAAGCCAACAAAGCCAAATTCAGTAAAAAAAGGGGCGGAGGAAGGCAAATAGTTTGGGGGTGGCCCTGCAGAAAGACGCAGGTATAACAGTAAATTTTGCCTCATTATTCAATATTAGTGTAATAAAAAATGTAACACCAGGAGCTGGAACTAGACATTTGCCAGCAGCTAACTTCAGTAGATAAATACTTGTAAATGTTGCATGCTTGCAGGTAAGCGTTTGTGTGAGAGAGACAGAGTGTGTATGTGGGAGTGTGCTTGTCTATGTGTGAGAATGGGAGTGTGTGTGAGTGTGTGAGTCAGTGACAGTGACAGGTAGTGAGTGGCAATGAACGAGACTGAGTCTCAGTAAACGAATATGAGTGAGTCAGAGCATGTGACAATGAGTGAGAGTAAGAGGGACTGCAGATGAGTGAGAGTGGATGAATGAGAATGAATGACAGAATGAGTGTGAAGAAGCGTTAAGCGAGAGTGAGCAAAAATGAGTGAGTGCAATCGTGAGTGAGAATGTGTGAAACCAACAGTGAGTGCAAATGATTGCGAGTATGAGTGACTGAGACTAAGGTCTTGATATCCCATCCACCGAAATATAAATACCACTATACCCTATGGGATTTATATTTCGACGGACGGGATATCTGTCATCGTTCTGACGGAGAAATCCGTCTGCGAAGATTTCAATCAGGCCCTAAGCCTGAAAGTGAGCATGTTTGGATGCATGAAGGAGAATGAGTGAGGGAAAATGAGAGAGTCAAAGTGAGAAAGTGAGAATGAAGGAGTGAAAGTGTGAGTGGGAAATTATGAGTGGGACATGGTGCAAAGATAGCTTCAATGGCAAAATTGTGACACAGGCATATTGCATTCCATATGACAGGGTCCCCATGGCAAAATGCTGGCCCTGGTACAATTTAGGTAATTTTTGACATAGAGAGGTGCCAAGAGTACATTTTAAAAAAAATGGAGTCAACTCCTGAGGACTCTCCAATTTCATTGGCTCTGCACAGCATGAAAGGGCTTGAACATTTGATGTGAGACCTTTCAGAGCATATGTTTTTTATAGCAAATCTATGTGGAAATTGTGCTTCAAATGCACTCTATGTCCCAATGTTCTTCTAAATATTGTTAGGCTAGAACCTCTTTGAGTCCTCCTAAAATAAATCTGGTTCACTCTTTTCACTTGTTCGCTACAAATCAGGGCAAGTATTTCTCTCCATCACTTTCAAAGATCATGTCAACACCCTAAGATAGGTGATATCTCAAATAGACATTTGTCTGCATTGCGATGTTAAATATAGGGATGGGCAATAAATTCTGCTCCGCCGGCAGTCTTCGAGGAGTATTAGCCACCCTGCGTTATGTCTTTAACTTGGGGTTCTGACAAAACTCTGCCAACCGCTACGTGGTGGAGATTTTTCTTGCGCATGGCTTGCCAATGTTGAGTTAGTGAGGACAATTGAGAATTGGCCTCCACAGGTGCGATTTTCTGGTGGTAGGACAGCACCCAGCGTGATTTTCTCAATGCGGGCGGTCACAGGCAGTCACGAATAGAAAATCCAGTCCAGCGGCAGCAAGATAACAGTGCCCTGTAGTGCGCCATGTGGTACCACTTGTGCTGATTTTGCAGCACGGAACAAGCTCCTGGTGATAAAAATCTGTGTGATGGACTGAATACATCTGCTCGTGGAACTCTGCAGAATCTCACTGAGTTTTTTTATAACTCCGTAGAATTCCGCAGGGAAACTCCCAGAGTTCCGCCCACCACTATTTAGATATAATCTTGCACTTGCTGTGGAACTTCAGCAATGCCAATTACTGTGGTGTCATTAGGGTGTAGATCAAGTGATATCACGTCCTGTGAAACGTGAAGGTCGTAGGTCATATGATGTCACCTGTGATGTCATTAAGATCAAAGGGTGTTTGATTTTACTTCTTCAACCCCTGGCATTTTGGTGAATTGACGTCCATGCTATTGCAGCCTGCATTGTTCCTCCAGTTGTCCACTAATGCTCTGCCAATTGATTGTGAATCCCGAGTGTACTGTTTTGCTTGTTTTGTTTTCCACTGTTGGGCTCTTTGACATGTCTTTAGCTTTCAGAAGGAGTTGAGGCATGTAAACTTGCTAAGCTGCGTTGCATGAACGGAAGAGAGCAGAACAGTACCATATCGAATAAAATGTGGTGCAGTTCTGCTCTCTCTGTGCACTGGTGTACGTTTGGCTGTCTAGTGCTTAAGCATACACTCTTACACCATAGTGCAAGGGTGTTTGTGTTGGGATAAAAATAGTGTTTGTACAGGAAGGGTTCCCTTCCTGTTCTAAAACTATATTTTAAGGCATTTCCTACTTTGTATGTGTGCTGTAGAATGCAGCACACACGCAAAGTGGGAAAAAAGAAGAGAAATGAAAACATTTCTCATAGTCACACTGCCTCAAGGAGGAACGGGATTTTGGCACACATCTCTGTCTACAATTCTTTGTAAATAGGGATTTGCTTCAAAAACCATGAATGGTTGCATAGGCACACCCATTCACCACCCATGGAACGCCCCCTTGACTCAAAGTAATGCAAGGCAGCCCATTGCGCAGCTTTAGATTACTTTTAGTTACAATTCAATGCAAATCACAGTTTGAGTTGAATTTTAAATACCACATTACACTTTGTATTGGGTTTGCATTAAGAAGGAACACAAGTCCGATGCAAAGTTCTCAATAAATCTGGGCTTTTAGTATCATGAGCACATGACACTGCTGTCCATACACTCCCCCCCCCATGATCCACCACAGGCGTCACCGGTCAGGTGACTCTATTAACAAAAAGGAGCTGGGTGCACGTGGCCACCTTTATTCTCATTTTATCCCCATGTCCATAACATTACAAGGGGAGTCTTTATATACTGCGTGTCCGACACCTATTTGTAGAGATTAATTCTGTGGTCTAGACACCCCATTGTTTAATGTACCCCAGTGATCATTTTAATAGAACATTAAGATGCATACATGGCATTATACATTAATAATCCAGGCCCTTCAAAGCATCTTTTTCGAAAGGACAAACTGTACTTTATGTGATATTTTAAATTGACTGCAAGCTGTAAAATGTTCTCTGCATCACTTGCTCCCAGTGCCAACCCTCTGTTTGGAACCAGTTTGCAACTCGCCCTGTTTATGTATGCTGAAATTTTAATTTAGCCAAGGAAGAACTTTAACTTTATATTTTGGATCCAGGATAAAACAGTCCATCTTACAGGCTGCCAATTTTAAAATGTGTCATATTTTCGCTGCAAAGCGCTTCTGTATAACCAAGGATGTTCACATTGCACCTTTTTTCTGTTGAAGTAATTTTGGCATACTCCTGCTAGCCCTCGCAAAATTGATGTGGGTCCAAAGATTCTCATTTCACAGATGTCTAATTTAGGATTTAGTCATTAAGTCTTGTTTTTTATTACAATATAATGTATTGCTTTGAATAGATCTTCAGTATTCTGGCATTGGCCATACATGGTTTTTACTTCAAACAATGTATTCGCTGATATTAAAATCCGCCAAAGAAAGGTTTACTAAATCTCATTGTAAGACGAGTAAACTGTAGTGCATTTGGTCATAGCCTTTGTAAAATGACCTATTTAATTTTTTTGGGCTGCTTCTTAACGCTTTTCGATGTCTGAACAATAGGCAGGTGGGCAGTTCATTCAGGCTCGGAGAGTCGGGTTAAATCTGTTCATCCGTCCCCTAGAAGACAGGGAAGTCCCAGGCATGAATGGTATAGGCAAACGCCTTAGGCGGAAAAGCGCAAGACTACCATTTAAGGTAAAGAGGTAAAAATAATCCCTATGAATGAATATGCAAGAATTGGTGATGCTGTCCTTTTTCCCATCTCTGACACTTGTAATTTTAGGTTTTGATTTTGTCTCTTCCCTGTGCATCCTCAACCACTAAGAGTGGATCCACGACATCCCCTCAATAATTCCAAATAGAACAATTGGCTTGCAATTGGTTCTCTCCTCTGTTGATTTCATTTCCAGTCTCCCTTTTGGTTACCACTTCGATACATCACTTCTGCTTTTATTCGGGGAGCACCGGCCAACTACAGTTCCATTACACTGGTAAGTTATATATGTTCTTTGGTAATATAAATAAGTCCATTGAAGCCGAGGTGTAGATGAAGAAGATGGTACTTTATTGAAGATGGTAGTAATCAAGTAAGCGAGAGCCCCACCAGGAGCAGCCTCCTTGCTGCTCAGCTGATACTCTCAACTGACACTCCCCAGGCATCCCAACATTCTGTGACCTCACCACTCATACCAACATTCTACAACACATCCACACTGGCTGAGCAGCAAGGACCCTGAATCAGGAAAGATGCATTGCATTGAAGATCAGACAAAACACATCTTCCCCCTTATATAATAACAACAGAATGATACATCAAGAAGTAAGTATAAGAATCATATCAATAACAATTACGTGAATGACAAATCAAGTAGTAGGCATATCAAACCTATAGGTAACACTTGCATGAATAAGCTATAAAACAACTTGAAGGAAGCTAGCAAGGCAAACACAAAACATTAAATGATGATATGCATTAAATTGTATGGATGAAATACTTACAGAGATAAAGGAGAACTAGAAAATGAGAATGACACAAACCCTACAGTGATAAAGGAGAAGACATTGCAGACAAGTATTAAATGAGAGTGACACAAGACACACACCTCTTCCCTTTTACATGGCACCAGGAAAATAAGTAGAACACACATATTCCCCTTTTTCAGGGCACAATGGAAAATAAGTAGAAAGGATGCAAAGTGCAAACAAATAACAGCTAAAGTTTTGCCGGAAACAGGAAGAAGTAGTATAAAGCAAAGAAAACACCTAAAAGGAGAAGCAAAATGAGAATAAAGCAAAATTCTCAGAATACACAGCAAAACTGAATAAAAAAAAACGAACAGAAATTAAAGCGTTCACCACAACACAACAGTTGGCCAGACTAGCAGGAAGATAAACTGAGAACAAAAATATTAAGAAGTGGAAACAACAACCAGAAAAGACAAGAGATACTCCCAATAATATAAAACAAACAGAATCTCCAGAGGAGAAGGGTGAGAAGAACACCCGCTAGGAGTACAGACAAAAATTTGAGGAAACCTCAAATGCCAGACCCACAGAAGTCTTTTGCGCAACATTGAAAACTGTGGCTGACAAAAGTCATTTGGTAATTTCAGTAAAGATCCCACATAAAGGAATCTTGCAATCTAATCACGTAAAGTAAAATTAACGTGCACTAAAAATGTAAGTAACAGCTCCAGGAATCCTGCAAACAAATTCATGTAAAGAAATATTACCTGCACTAAAAATGTAGGTCAAAAACAGAACTTGTGAAAAGTACAGTAAAATATAGCAAAGAATGTAAGTGACGAGTCCACACAAAGTAACGTGTTAAAAATGGCAAGTCACATAGCCAATAGGCTATAACATAATACAAACCTCAATTCAGATAAAGGATCCCTTAAAGAAACTTTCAAGCAAAGCAACTAAATGCTCAGTAATGTAAAAACAGGAAATGTAGGTGACAATTAAAGTCACATAGTCACAGGACTATTAAAACTCATATGTGACTGGAACAGGAAGCATCACATAAAAGCATTTCAAAATTACATTTTTAAAGAGTTAGAACGTAAACAAATCATGCAACACCTTGAAATAAAAGTAATAAATGGCACTACAACACAGCGCACACAAAACACATTCAGGAAATGTGCACAACATTAGATAAATACATATTGCAGAAGCAAACACCGGTGAGTGAACTCTCACCCGAGGAGTAACCAGAAGGTGCTGCGCAGTCAGCGGACCAATGTGCATAAAAGCAAAGAGTACTAAGTGCAGGGCCAGAATGTGAAATAAAAGTAGAAGGCTGGTAATGAACACGAAGTAGTACACAGAAATCATTCTTGTTGCAAAGTCCCGGTCAAATAAACTGTAGACAAAAATTTTGCAAACAAAGTACTCACGTTCGTCGTGCTTTCACAATAACAGATGATAGACCCACTAACCGGCAAGAAGACTGAAAATTGCACTGAAATGCCAGTCACAAACAAACTGGAAAAGTCTTCAGCAAAGGATGGAGAGAGGGAGTGGAGTTGGTATAATGGCTAGGGCGCTCGACCTCAGACCTGGGGAACTGGGTTCGTGTCTCGGTAATGACGCTGAACATCCTGTGATTCTGGGCAAATCACTTAATCTCCCCGTGCCTAACAAAAAATGAATGTGTGTCCTCATGTAACGTAACTGGTGCTATGTAAAGCGCTCTGATACCTGATTGGATTCGGGTCAAGTTCGCGCTATATACAATTCTGCAAAAAAAAAAAAATGGAGGTCATGACGGAACGAAAACGTAGAAGATCTCAATGAGGTGCATGTCTCAACTTGGAAAACACTTAATAAATGGCACAGAGTGAGGAATATAAAATTAGCTAGCATTCGCGCCAAGAATTTTCAATTCTATAAGGACACGGAGGCGAGGATTATGCTTCTCTTTCTTATTTATTGCTACTCACAGCAGCCAATGAAAACTTTTCTTATGCAAAATAAACTACATTTCCCATGATGCATGCACCACATCACTTCCTGCAGAGCCCCATAAGAGCCAGTAATACCGGAACCAGTCCTCTTTCTTTGCTCCGAACCATAAGTCCAATAATTATAACAAAGTTCACCAACAGCTTCCAACGTGGAAGAAACCAGACCAGATGGGAAGAACGTCAACTTCAAGCAGGATTACGACTAATCCATCTTCTTTTCGGATCCTGAAAAAACAGAGATAGAACAACCCGTAACTTCTGTATAATCAGAGTATATATGCAAAACGGGTGGGCAATAATTACAATACTGTAATTTAACCGGATGGGATAATCCTCGCCACCGTGTCCTTAATAGAATTGAAAATTCTTGGCGCGAATGCTAGCTAATTTTATATTCTATTACAGGACCGGAGGCTTCTTATTATGCTAGTTTAACGCTGATTAAAAACAACAGAGGATATGTCACCCACCGGTTTATAATAAAATTGTTTAAACGTTGACTCAGATGACCAGTCTGCAGAATGCATGATATCCTGTACAGTAGAACCCAACATGAAGGTCTTAGAGGCCATAGCGCCTCGAACAGAATGTGCACCAAAGACCTGAATATCTACACCCGCTTCCTGCATAACATTTTGAGCCATCTGGCTATAGTAGCCGCAGTCACAGGTTTGTACGGTTTTAGCAGAGCAATCAACAATTGTACCACACCATCAGGCCTAATAGTCCTGGTACATTCTTCATAAGCCTTAAGGCATTGGACCACACCAAGTTTAGCATTGTCGGGAAAAGCATGATAATCCACACTGCGTGACATGGTTTTAGTTCTAGACGTAGTATTAAACGAAACTCCCTCCGGAGTATATACTCTACCTGTAATATCAAGAGCTTTAACATCCGAGGAATGTCTACAGGCCGCTAGGCAGAGCAACATGGCCAGTTTGGCTGAAAATTGTTTCCTGGACAACATATTGTTGTCGGGCCATCTGTTAAACAGTGACAGAACCAGCAAGACATCCCACAAAGAAGAATACTTTGGTTTGGGTGGATTAGCTACTCTGATACCCTTTAGCAGTTTACATATTAAAGGATGCATTCCGACAGGTTTGCCCTCGATCTGAGAGTGGCCTGCCGATATGGCGGAACGGAAGTTATTAACAGAGCGACACGCCAAACCTTCCGACGCTTTTTCTGACAGGAAGTTTACAATAAAGGGTAATCCTGCCCCCACGGGATCCACATGCTGTCCCATGCACCAACGAACCCAGCATCCCCAGGCTGAAGAATATCGTTTCCTGGTAGAGGGGGCCCACGCTTGGTTGATAAAGCCTGAAGCTTGTTCCGAAAATCCTGGCATTTGCCAACGCTGCCTGAAAGTCTCCAGGCCATCAGAGACAGATGCCCCGATAGAACCATCGGGTGTTTCTCTCCATGAGGGCCCTGGAGCATCGTCGAGGACCATGGGATCCTCCTGGGGAAGTCGCAACTCGCCTCCAGCAACAACGGGAACCAAGGCTGCGACTTCCACAAGGGAGTCACTAATATCACTTCTGCTTTCTGGTGCATCACCTGCGTGAACAGGCGAGGAATGAGAATGAAGGGTGGAAACGCATAATTCAACTTCTGAGTCCACTCCTGCGCAAAGGCATCCGTCGCCAGCGCCAATGGGTCTGGCCTCCAGCTGAAAAACTTTGTCATTTGACGGTTCAGCCTGGAGGCAAACAGGTCGATCTCGCAAAACCCCCATATCTCCTGCAACCACCGGACCACCCGTGGGAGAAGTTGCCAGTCGCTGTAGTCCCTGAGGTGGCGAGAGTTCCAATCCGCAACCACATTGGACTGACCCGGAATGTATTCTGCTATGACTGAAATATGATGACTCAGGCAATAGTGCCAAAAGGCCTTCGCTATCTCCACCAACATTGAGGACCTCGTGCCTCCCAGTTTGTTGATGTACCGCACCGCCGATATGTTGTCCATCCGAAGAAGGATGCAACATGAGACCTGCCTGGGAGATAGTGTCTGGATCGCAAATGATCCTGCGAGGAGTTCTAGACAATTTATGTGAAGATTTAACTCTTCCAGGGACCAACGTCCCCCTGTGGAAATATTTCCGCAGCGCGCTCCCCAACCCCAACGGCTGGCGTCGGATTCTATGAACACCTCCGGTAGAGAGCCGAAAATCGCTCTGCCGTTCCACGCCTCGACGTGGGCCAACCACCACTGCATCTCTTCCCTCACTTCTGGGACAGAGGGACTACGTCCGTGTATGAAAGACCCTTCTGCAAGTGCTGAATTTTGAGTCGTTGCAGGGCCCTGTAGTGTGGGGGTCCCAGAAATATTGCTTGAATGGACGACGCAAGAAGTCCCACTATCCGGGCAATCCCCCTGAGAGAAACCATTTGTTTGGTCAGGAAGGAGCGAAGCTCCTTCTTGATATCCCGAAGCTTGGAATTTGGAAGACTGAGCTGGGCCGTCTGAGAGTTTATGACGAACCCCAGAAAATCTATTGTCTGCGTGGGACACAGAACCGATTTTGGCTCGTTGATCACGAACCCCAGGTTCTGCAAGATACGAATGGTCATGCGCAAGTGCTGAACCGCCAACGACTGAGACTGCGCCATGATGAGCATGTCGTCCAGGTAGACAATCATGCAAACCCCTTGTTCCCTGAGGTAGGCCACGACAGGTTTCAGAACCTTGGTGAAGCACCACGGTGCTGAGGAAAGTCCGAAAGGAAGGACCAAATATTCGTACCACCGGTTCCGCCATTGAAATTGAAGGAATCTGCGATGGGGAGGATATATGGGGACGGACAAATAGGCGTCCTTCAGGTCCAGACGGACCAACCAGTCCCCCTGCTTCAATAGGTCTGCCAGCAGATGGATGCCCTCCATCTTGAAGTGCTTGTAAGTCATAAAGTGGTTGAAATCCTTCAAATTGAGTACCAACCTGTAACCACTTCCTTTCTCCTGCACCAGAAAAATATTGCTGCAGAAACCGCGAGAGCCCTCATCGCAAAGTGCTATCGCGTGTTTCTGCAGCAATCCTTCTATTTCTGAATCGATGAAATCGCCCTCTGGTTGGGAAAAAGAAAGCTGTCTGGGTCGATAAACCTGACAGGGTGTCTGAAAGAACTCTAGATGGAACCCCTGAACTGTCTGCAACACCCAGGCGTCCTGCGATATTTGAAGCCAGTTGTGATAAAACAGCTGAATACGTCCCCCAATGGAAGAAGAAATAAGTCTGGAGCGCTCACCTGAAGACTCGGTGTTCTGGAATCCTCCCCGATAGGATCCCTTGTTAAAGCGTCGCTTGTTAAAGCGCTGCCTGGTGGGGTAGAAGGTGCCACCGCGAGTTGAATCCCACTCTTCCCTGCCGCGTCAGAAATCTCCTCGTTGAGGACCTTGGGAGAATTGACGGCCAAACGAGCGTCCCCGGCCTCGTCCGGCCCTGTTGAAAACCCCTGCCTGGAATACCCGTTTGATTCCTGCCTGAGCTTTGTCCAGGGTTGTGAAGGTGCCCACGTATTTCGCCACATCTTTGACGAAGCGGTCGCCGAATAGGTTGCCGTCCGCTAATGGCCAGGCTCCGCCGCTGCCAACTCCGTAAGGTTAGCGTCCATGCGCATCAGGATGGACTTTCTGCGCTCCGTGGAGATTGCGCAGTTGGCATTACCTAATAGGCAGATAGCCCGCTGGGTCCAGCCCGCCAATACATAGGAATCAATAGCGGTTCCCGATTCCTGCGCCTCCAGAGCCATCTCCAATATCTTGGCTAGGGGACCGACCACATCAAGAAGCTTGTCTTGGCACCCTCGCCATGCGCGATCTATACCCTTCTTGGGGTCCGTGACAAACTTTTTAAGGAAAGTTAGCAGACTGGAGTCAATTTCCGGCGTTTCCGCCACCTTGTCCGTAAGGTCCGGTCGGGGACATTCAGACCGCAGACTGTTGCGCACTTCCTTGTCAAAGCTCTTGCGCAAGTTGTCATGTAGGTACGCTGCCACCTCCGGGGCAGGCAACCAATCCGAGGATTTAGGGTGAACAATATCCGAGGGGTTGAAGGTGAAAGGCGTAGGGGCCGCCTGTGGAGTCTCCACATTCTTAACCTTCCGAGATTTCTTCTTGGAAGGGGAATCATCAGGGGTGTCCGAGGAGGTGGAACCAGGTTCCGAATCAGTGTCCTGAACCCTCTCCCTCTCTGTCGCAGGGCGCGGGAGTGATGAATAGGAAGCAGCATGAGGCCAGGACTTAGGCCGTGGCGCCTCTGCCGGCTCCTCAGTTGGGGTAGTGAAGCCATGATGCTTCGCGAACCTCTCCAGTTGCCTAGTAATAGGCCTCAATGCAGTCGCCAATGCCTGCTGCACAGTTCCCGGAACTGCCTTCTCCAGGGCCTTGTTGACTGACTCCTGCACGGAAGCATCCAGGGCCTCAACAATATTATCTTCGATGGCAGGTGTACCCACCTCCTCCTCATACAAGGTGTCATCCTCCTCATAGTGTACCCAATTTTCCATGGTGGAACCAAATTTGTAGACATACTTGCTCATAAGGCAGAAGTAAGGAGGAGTAACAGGGGGGGAGCCAACCCTCAGCACCACAGCACCGGTTCCTAGCTCCTCAGCAAAAGCTGTATCCCAATTATTACAGCCCACAGGGCGTAGTAGAGCCAAAAGAGCAAGAAAAGATCCAAGGAGGTGTGCTCCCTCCAGGCCCAAGTCGTTTTTACAGCCAGCCAGGCGTAGTAGATGCTCTCTGTATGGAAATCAGCCTGTAATGGTGAAAAACGAAAGAAGAACTACAGAAAACGGGCAGTTACGACGTGCGTAGCCCAAATCCTATCAAAATAGCCCAATTGGGCTACGCACGTGGAAACCTGAAGCAAAAACGAAAGTGACCGGCTCCCAGCGCACCGGCTTATTAGGAGAGCCTTCACGCTACACAATAATGATCTGCCATAATGATATGCACCCACCGAAGGCGGGGCGGTACCGTGCTGTTTGTACAACTGAAGCGCTTCCACGCGCTGTTGTGCAATCTACCAGACGCTTGGGAAAATGCCATAAACCGGCGCGATGCCCCCACGCATCGAACGCCGTATGTACGGGCCTCCGCTAAGCACTGAGACCTCCCCGCTCCCAGCAGGAGCTCCGTAGCGCTCAGGGCGCGTAATCAGGCTCGTCCCGCAAAATCGGGCATTCGTGTCACAATGCAACGCGGCGTTAGAGGAGACTTTAAATCAAACAACAAAGTGCCGCTGGCAGCATATAACGCATCAATCATCCAAATAAAGCATTTAATATTGTAATAATCGAGAGCTCAACTTATCTGTCTGCGTGAGCAGCAAAGAAAGAGGACTGGTTCCGGTATTACTGGCTCTTATGGGGCTCTGCAGGAAGTGATGTGGTGCATGCATCATGGGAAATGTAGTTTGTTTTGCATAAGAAAAGTTTTCATTGGCTGCTGTGAGTAGCAATAAATAAGAAAGAGAAGCATAATACGAAGCCTCCGGACCTGTAATAGAATTGGAAGTACTTGAGGTGCTGGTCATAAACGACGACGTTGGCAAAAAGCTTTATTGAGCTTGACGAGAAGAAAAAAAAACGTGGTTGGCATGAGTGGCACGTTGCAAACTTAAGATGACTGGAGGAAGAGTGCCAAACTCAAAATGGCGGCACGCACTGTGACGTTGATCCGGGTGCCTCACGGCATGAACAGACACCAAATGAGTCTGCGCAAAGGTGCAGACACTGAAGAAGGAGATACGTCAGAAGGAGGAGAAATGATGCTGGAAAGCGACCAATCGAAGGTAAGCAGGCGCTTGCACCATTTCACTCGCACTTTGAAAATAACTGTAGCTTTTAAACTGCCACTAATGGCGCAGTAATAATGCAAAAGTCAATTGCAGCAACATGAATGGTAAACGAACATGTTGTAGAAAAAAAAAGGAGAAAAGTATACACTCTCTCAAGGCACATGAAAGTTGGTCCTCATGGCAAAGAGAACCTGGGGGTCCTCTCTCTCCCAACCACCAGTTCACAACGTTGAAATAGCATCTTAAAACACGAAGTGGGAGAGAAGAACTGCTGCTATCAGAGTCGAAGCTCTCCAGAGCAACGCCACACAAGGGAACTAGTTCGTCGTGCAGAAAGGAAAGGGACACTTGCTTGAGGGCATCAAGAGGAGTAAAAAGTAGCACGGTTAGCACGTAGATGGCAGATAGGATGAAAGACAGCAAGCAGGCAGGAATAGTTCATTGCTGTAGAAGGCTGCACATTGAAGAAAACACCTCCCTTAAGTAGTGGGACAGAAACGGTAGTTCCAAGGAAGAGAAAAGGGAAGATTTCAAACAGGCAGTCATGAACTGGCAGGTAGAAGGTTATAGCAGGGACTGGCACACTAAGGAAGAGGGCGACCGGTGGAGTGGTCACTGGTAGGGCTAGAAGTGTGCCAGTATGCTTTTAAAATGAAGATCATACCTTGTAGTTACTTCGTGAATTTTCAAATTTCATTAGACCATCAGGAGGCACATATACATTCTTCAGATCGTTGCCAAATGTGGTAATATAAATAAGTCCATTGAAGCCGAGGTGTAGATGAAGAAGATGGTACTTTATTGAAGATGGTAGTAATCAAGTAAGGGAGAGCCCCACCAGGAGCAGCCTCCTTGCTTCTCAGCCCATACTCTCAACTGACACTCCCCAGGCATCCCAACACTCTGTGACCTCACCACTCATACCAACATTCTACAGCACATCCACACTGGCTGAGCAGCAAGGACCCTGAATCAGGAAAGATGCATTGCATTGAAGATCAGATACAACATATTCTTTGGGGACTACTTGTTTACTAATTTCATACCAGTGTTCCTTGTGCTGTTTATTTTTTCACCACGGCGGCAGCTTTACCGCCGCCACACGTATAACTGTATAACTGTATGTCTTCGAGCGCCGCGATTTATATTTAGCACGGTGATGTAGTGTCGCGGTCTAGTGGACGCGCGCACTACGTGGTGACGGAGAGGTGCGTAGCGGCCGTTTGGACGCTACTGCGCATGAGCGAGAGACGCGATCGGAGCGTGTTGCCCGGCGCTCTCTTAGAAAGTGATCTAAAAGGTGTAATAAAGGTTCTTCTTACATGCAGAACGTTTCCAGAGAGTCTTTGGGGGAAAGCTACATATAGCCAAGCACCCTGCTACATTACAGTGGCGACGAGACTGGGACAAGGAGAACCCTATGTGCAACAGGTGGAAGGTGCCCCCCTAACCTGCATCAGAGAAGAAGCCCACCAGGAGAGATACCACCCTACGCGGTAAGAAGACCGGAGGGACCAAGGGCAGACACCTACACACCGGGAGAGCGCGGCAGAGGCGGATAGAAGCCGGGGAGTGGCACGTGGGCAGCGGAGGAGCCAGCCACGAGGTAGAGGATACCGCAGGCGGACAGCGGAACCGCAGAGGAGATCCTGGCGGAGTCAGGGGACGACGGAGCAGCCAGCTCGAACGCAGTCCCAGGTACCCGAAGCAGGGGAGCGGGGACAGACGCACCAGGTAGCCCAAGGAAGCAAGTTCACGCCAAAATGAGTGCACAGTCATCGACACTGACGACGCCGATTCCATTCCTACCACGCCCGGGAGAACCCATAATGAAGTGGGAAGACTGGAGGGAGTACTTCAAAAACTACCTGGAAGCGCTAGAAGATGAGAACGAGGAGGCGTTCTCTAGTGCCAGGAGGAAGAGGATACTTCTACACAACCTAGGACCAGAAGGGATACAAGTGTTTCAAAATCTCACACCGACCACCAGACCAGTGGGGGACACAGACGTGTTCACCCACGCCATAGAAGATTTGGACAACCACTATCGGCCAGCAGTGTGCACCTCCATCGACCGCTATAACTTCCAGCAGAGGAAGCAAGAAGCGGGGGAATCCGTAGATGACTACGTAGCGGCGCTGTGGAAGCTGGCGATGACGTGCAGATATGGCGGACTGCAGGACGAATTCATCAAGGACCAGATCGTCATGCACACGACAAGCAAGTCAGTACAGGACAAACTATGGGCGAATGGAGATGCGACGCTGAACGAGGTGATCGCCATAGTGAAAAGAGCGGAGCTAACAAAACGCTGTGCGGAAGCGGCCAAGAGAGAACCGGCCCCCAGACTCACAGTCAACAAGGTGGACGACGCGGACCACCAGATGCGGGGAAAACAAACGACGGGGGAGTACAGAGGAGCGGCCAAAGGGAAGCCAAGGCCCGGACAGACATGGAAACAAGAAAAAGGCGAGGCCATGAGATGCTACAGGTGCGGAAGCTCGAATCATGCAGCGCACGACAAACGGTGCCCCGCATTCAGAGCCAAGTGTGCGTTCTGCGGCCTGGTTGGTCATTACGAAAAAGTATGCCGCAGAAAAGGAAGACAGCAGGCGGTGAAGTTCGTGGCACAGGACGAGGGGGAAGAAGTAGAAGGCCGTGAAGAAGACGAAGAAGTCCTGTGTATTGAAGACCAGGTACTGGGCATAGAGGGGAGAAGAACGCGCAAACCCCAGTGCGACATGATCATAGGAGGCATACCCATCACCATCGTGGCGGACTCAGGATCTCCTTACACGATCATTCAACGTTCAGTATGGAACGAGAGGTTCAGACCCACGTGGGGCGCACAACTAGAACCCCCCGACATTCGACCCGTCACCTACACAGGGGACCCAATCCCGATGGTAGGGTTCAAGACAATGAAGTTCCAGTTCAAGGAGCGGAGTGCGCTCTGAAAGCTGTACGTCGCGGAGAAGGGACCGTCAGTCCTGGGCTGGATGGACCAAGGAGTGTTGGGAATACAGCTGAACCCAGGAGGGGACACCCAGGTGATGGTGACACTGGACGGAGAGGAGTCGACGGCAGAAAAATGGCGGAGCGGGCACCCGAAGGTCTTCGGCGGGAAGATTGGGAGACTGGAGAAGTTCTCCCACAAAATCGTCCTCAAAGAAAACGCACAAGGTACGGAACATCCCGATTGCGGTGAGGGAGGCGGTGCAACAGGAACTCCTCCGACTGGAAGAAGGGGAAATCATTGAGCCCATCGACAGTGCGGAGTGGTTGGCGCCTTTGGTGGTGGCCATGAAACCGTCAGGCAAAGTGCGCCTCTGTGTGGACCTCGGGGAGTTGAACAAGTGCATAGTGGTGGAAAGGTTCCCCTTGCCACGCATAGAGGAAATGTTGGCCCGCACGAAAGGAGTGAAATGGTTCTCCACCATTGACTTGCAATCGGCATACCACCAGGTAGCGCTACATCCGACAAGCAAAAAATTGACATCGTTCATCACGCCGTTCGGCTGCTACCAATTCTGCCGCATGCCCTTTGGTCTCGCCTCGGCAGCGGCGGTGTTCCAGAAGCTAATGGCCCGCCTATTCAAGGACATTGAGGGAGTGCAATACTTTCAGGACGACATCCTAGTGATGGGGACGGAGCTGGAGGACCATGACAGGAAGCTGGCGGCAGTATTGAAGATCCTGGAAGAGAAGGGCCTAACAGCAGAGTGGGAGAAGTGTCATTTTGGAATGACGTCAGTCACCTACCTGGGGCACGAGATAGGGGCGCAAGGAATAACGCCGAAGAGAGGGAACGTGAAGGCCATCTGCGAAGCACCGCCGCCCACCTCCAAGGAAGAAGTACGGTCATTTCTAGGGATGGCAGAGTACTATAGTAAATTTGTCCACCACTTTGCCACAAAAACCCACCACATGAGGCAACTCACAAGGGACAAGACGGCGTTCATATGGACGGAGGAGACACAAGAGGAGTTCGACACAGTGAAATGGGAAATTGGCGGAGCGATCCCGTTGCAAGGATTCGATCCCCAGGGGCGATCAATATTGATGACGGACGCGAGTGAAAAGGGGCTGGGAGCGGTGCTCATGCAGGAAAGACCAGAAGGCGGAACGGAGACGATCAGCTTCGCGTCCCGGACGCTGACAGCGTCGGAACAAAAGTTCAGTGTGATTGAGAAAGAGATGCTAGCGGTAGTGTGGGCCATGGCGAAGTACCGTCAGTTCCTGTGGGGTACCAGATTCCAGGTGAAGACAGATCACAAGCCTCTCGTGAAGGTACTGACATCGGACGGCCATGCCAGCGCCACGCCCCGGATTGAGAAAATGACACTGAAACTCCTGGAGTACAGGTACGACGTGGAGTACATCCCGGGCTCCAGAAACAAAATAGCGGACTACCTCAGCAGGGCATCTGCGATGGACAGCGCCTCCAACGACAGGGAAGACGACGACGAGATGGTGGCTCTGACGGACGATCCGGAAAAAGCCATCAGCAGGCAGGAATGGAAAAACGCGTATGAGGCGGATGGTGACATGGAGGAAATCAAGGCGTACATCGTGCGGGGATGGCCAGAAAGAAGGAGACAAAGATCAAAAATCAGGCAGTTTTACGAAGTCAGAGAAGAGCTGTCGGTGGGCAACGACGGAGTGTTTGTCTACAGAGGTGACAGGGTGGTGCCACCGGAGAACATCGTACCTACCCTGCTAGCCATACTGCACGAAGGCCACCTGGGAATTGTGAAGACAAAGGCCAGGACAAAACAAACCTACTGGTGGCCAGGGATGGACACGCATGTAGAGAGGCACGTGAAAGACTGTGCGCAGTGCCTAGGGGCGGACAAGACACTCAAACCCATGAGACCACCCTTAGGGAAATTCACAAACCCCAGCAACCCGTGGGAAGAGGTAGCAGTGGACATCCTGGGGCCAATACTGGACGACCAGGGGATCCCCAAATACCTATGTGTACTAGTGGATAAATACTCGAAATGGCCAGAAGTGCACATCAACGAGATCATGGACACGGACGAGATACTACGCTTCCTCAAGGCGGTGTTCCTCCGGGAAGGCATACCCAGGAGCATTCTCAGCGACAATGGCCCCCAGTTCATCTCCGACAAGTGGGTCACGTTTGCGAACAGGAACGGCATAATACTCAAACACACCTCGATATACCACCCGTCCAGCAATGGACAAGTAGAGAGGTTTAACAGGGTGCTGATGGGCTCCATACAGGCGGCCATCACAAGAGGCAAAGACTGGGAGAAAGAAGTGCTCAGCACGATATGGGCGTACCGCATCACCCCCACCGGTACGGGGTACAGTCCCTTCCAGATCTTACGGGGAAGGCAACCCTTCACCAGAGACAATGTGGCGTGGCAGGAGAAGACCATCACCAGCAAATGGTCTCCAGCAGTGGTGCAGCACAACCTACAGAAGGCACAACGCATCTATACAGAACACTACAACCGCCACAAGAGGACAAAAGAGACGGCGTTGGAAAAAGGGGAGTGGGTCAGAGTGAAGCTGGCAGTCCTTAAGCGGAAAGGAGAAAGCAAGTACTCCCCACCCCTCACAGTAGAAGAAGTGTATGACCGGGCGGCACTGCTCAGCGACGGTAACGTGTGGTCACACGAGCGCATGGCCAAATGCAATAAGATCTTACAGTGGCCCCGGGAGTACACGGAAGGAGAAAACCCGGCAGAAGGGCCGATAAAGGACACAGACTCATCCGAGGGAGGCCATGGAGAGAACATGAGCGGTGAACAAGAGAGAGAGAGAGACAACTCTGGGGGAAGACCCTTGGGGGAGACCACTAGAGAAGATGGCGAGGTAAAAGAGAGAGAGAGCCAGGGCACTCCGGAAGGTACCGACGGAGGCCCGGTCGCAGAGGGAAGCCGAGAAGGACATTCCACTCCGGTAAGACACACCCGGGGGGGAAGAGCAGTGGTGAGACCATCCAAGTTCAGAGACTTTGAAATGGACTGACCTCCGGGTCGGGGACTTTGTGTGTGTGATATGAAAAGGGGGAGATATGTAGTGTCGCGGGCTAGTGGACGCGCGCACTACGTGGTGACGGAGAGGTGCGTAGCGGCCGTTTGGACGCTACTGCGCATGCGCGAGCCATAACGCGCGAGCGAGAGACGCGATCGGAGCGTGTTGCCCGGCGCTCTCTTAGAAAGTGATCTAAAAGGTGTAATAAAGGTTCTTCTTACATGTAGAACGTTTCCAGAGAGTCTTTGGGGGAAAGCTACATATAGCCAAGCACCCTGCTACATTACAGGTGACTGCTTTTATTATTTTTTAAGCCGCGCACATAACTTGTATTTTACTTAAGCCACGCACATAACCTTTATGTATTCGGGTGCCACGCTTTATATTTAGCACGGCACCCAATTTTATGCCCACTTCACAGGCTACCACACGCTCAGTGTGGTTTTGTTTTTCTGTTCATGCTCTTACAACATGTCTGCCGCTCTCAGGTACAGCCTGCTTGCCAGCAGCAAAGAGCATCATGTAGGAACACATGTCGGAGGTCCTGTGTATTTAAAAACAGAGAACGTGTTGCTTTTTTAAATTTACCATGGTGGCCGCTGTGTGCATACGTTTTATGTACACAGGTGCCGTGCTTTATATTTCAGCGCGGTGCCCGGTGTTGGGGACATGGTGGAGGCCGGGCGCTGGGGCTTCTCCGGTGCCATCGCTGCTGCAGTTCTAAAACTTTGCTGCTATGTCTCCCTTCACCAATAGAAGTAACCTCTGCCCTCTACGCCCCCTTGGAGAGGGCACTGCTGGTGATTATAGCTCAGGTGCAGGGCCAGCCATACCCAGTCTTTCCTCTCCCAGCAGTGCCTAGCGACCACTGGCTGCCGTGGACGACTCAGCCGCACACAGTCCATGGTGCTCAAGTGCACCACTGGCGAGAAAGAAGTACACAGGCTTCCTTTCTCCTCAGGTTCCATGTCCTGCCATGGATGTACACAGCCAAGTCCCTGCTCTGAGATGGGTCTCTTGTTTCCAAGTATCACTTTGTTAAAAAAATATGTTCCGGGTTTGGTCACAACAGTTCTCATAGTTTTCGGCAAAAAACATTTAAAAAAAATTGATGATTGGTTATTGACGACTGTACGTTACCTCAGGCTGAAATGGAAGGAGTGACCAGAGACTACCGGACTTTCACCCAACCGCAGCACCAGCCTCCCTCACCTTTAAGTGCTATCAGAAAGGTCGACAATGAGCTACATTCAGTTGTACAGTAAGGTGAACTTCTCTGGTGACTCTGTGCATGTCACAGAAGACACACCATACCTGGCCTACCATACGTTCCTGAAACTGTCCATGTCCCTGACTGTGTCAGAGGACCTCTGGGTGGTATATACTGTGCAGAACCATAAGAGGGGCTACAGCCTCTTCAAGGTATGCAATCATGCCACTCTCAGTTGGTTCTTGAAAAACATTTTCTCTCTGCGCCAAGTGAAGGGCGGGCTGACTGATCCTGAGATCCTACTCTATGAGGAAATCGATTATTGGGGCGATCTGCTGGCCCTGACAGCAGACACCCCAACACTGAGCACTTACGGAATGGTAAAGAAGCCCACTTCTCTCCACGTTATCACAGGAGCCTGTCGGCTCTTCGGTGCTGATTACTTCAGGGGTGATATTGTGGCGGTCCTGCCTGGCAACAATCTGGCCTACTTGCAGCCCATTGGCTGGTTTAAAAAATACTGCTCCTTGAAGCCCTTCTGGTGAAGGTAGCTTCAGTGAGATGTTCGACAGAAACCCCGATGACTGAGCTTTTTAACAACCAGCCTCTCGCCTTCATGTCCTTCGCTTCACAAGACGGACTATAGCCGTGTTCATGTATTTCTCCTTGATTTAAGAATTCGATGGTTAGCCTGTTTGCAAACTGTTCCTTCCTTTCTGAAATATTAACTCTCTGTGCTACTTTGTCATAAGTGGAAACTGCCAATAGACTAAACTCTGATCTCTTCTCAGCAATAACATTAATCATTAGCGTTTTCTTGAGATTTTTATTGTTGCCTGAAAACTGCTGGACAGACAAGGAGCTTTGCAACAAGTGCTTTTTAAGCCTGTGTTATTTCTAAATACAAGGAAGCACCAGGTGTACCTACACCGGTTGCACCTCTTTAAGCCAGCACTCACACAGAGTGTGCAAATCCACATTCACATAAAATCCTTGCTAAATCAGACCATTTGCATATGGCTACTGCTTACAGTATCCAGCAATTGTATAGCTCTTCAATCCCTGGTGGCACAGCACACGTAATAATGTGCTGCATGGCTAAACACTTTTAAGGTCCCAAAGGTGAGGCCTATTGGCTATGCCAATGCTTGTTTTATGTTACTGGTCCAACATGGTCGATGGTCCATAGAAGCTAACGAGAAGCGAGCAGCCCAGTAACACCTTGTAAATGTCAGGCCCTTGGCAAAAAACATGTTTTAAAAAAGAAAAGAGCAGGGCGGGGACTTGGGGAACACAAGAGCAGGACAGGGATAGACAGGGAGTACCTAAGTGCAGCTGAGAAGCAGGAAGCTGTGAAAGGGGAGCAGGTGGGGCAGTCAGATTGTGTGTGATGATACAGAGAGGCGCTACTTTTCGGATGTCCAGACCTGCGAAATGACATGGATGGACAGCCTTGTGTGCCAATGCATAAAGCCAGCTGAACCACAGTAGCCAATGGCTTAAACGGGCTATCCAAAAGCCCTTTTCTGTATATTTACGTGTAAGTGGTACTTTACATTTTGTGTGTTGCCAATAGCTCTTGCCAGACAGCTAAAACTATGAATAGGTGAGACCTAAATGTGAAATTACATTAGTCACCTATCATGCATCTTCACCCTTAGCCAGTGGCGTAGCAAGGAGAGGGGCGGGGCAGTCTGCCCTGGGCAGCATGAGTTTTGGGGGCGGGGGCCTCCTCCCTGCATTTACCTGCAGCCGTCGCCAGTAGGCAAGTGCAGAAATTGCCAGCACCCCCCCTGCTCTTACATGCAGCCGGCATGTGGCGGCAAAAGCCGGGACTGCCATGCATGGATAAAGGTCTAGCTACGCCACTGCCATTAGCCTACCACTACCCAACACTAAGCAATATTTGTAAGACATTGTTAAGTAAGAACTTGTCAAAATAATTAAATCCGCTGGAATAATACTGTCTGATGGGTCTGGACAAGTCTGATGTAGCCATTAAAGCCTAGCTTCTCTTTCATTCCATCTCAATTCACAATTATTTCAGTGATTATAAAAGTCTGTAATTTGATGGGAGAAAATCAGGGATCAAAAGAATATCAAGAGAATTGTTTTGATAAAATAATCAAACAGGATACCACCATTCAGCCCCTCTGCTGCCTCCATCTCTCCCCCTCCAAGAGTTTGTCAGCATTGAAGTCCAGTACACAGCCAGTAAGACACAAATCAAAAGCAAACTGTAAACAAGTTTATTGTTATTTGTGGTGGGTGCTTGCCCATGTCACTAACTGTCAGGGCCACTAAATTATCCTGAGCTTAACCTCCTGGTAGATATGGAACATAACATACAGGCATAACTTAGGGCGATAGGTAAAGTATTGATGCAGTACCAAAACAGTATTAAAAACACCAAAAAATAAAAGGCTGAAAGCGAATTCAAAAATAGAGCAAAATGTAATAAACAACATTACACCAAGTGCTACAAATCCAGCAAGGGGACCTGAAGATATGAATTATTAAAGTTTTAAGTAAAAATAGTGCCAAAGAGCACTAAGTGCCAATGATAATATATAGAACGGTAGACCGGGACATAGATGTGATTGCAGGTCGGATACACCACGGTGGGTTTGTCCCGATCAAAGATTTTATCTTCGGATTCAGTCTTTTTTATGGAGCTCAAAATCCTCTAACGGGTTAGCCTACAGCTGTATCCAAGGAAGATGCATCAAAATTGGATACCTTTGCCACGAGTTCCCCTTGACGGCTGAGAATGTCTGAAAAGTCTCCAAAAATGTTAAGGTCCAACTTTTAAGGGTTTCTGAAGCAGCTCCTCTGAGCCACTTCTATGGCTTCCAGAACCTCAGAGACAACACTTAGGGGTCAGAACTCTCTCCAGCAGAAGCCACCAGCAGGCTCCAGTCCAGCACCAGTTGGTACGGGTCAACTGGTCACGCCAGGAAAAGGGCCTCTTGCAGCTTGTTGTATGTCTGTAGCCACACAGGAGGTCAGACAACTGATCCTTGGAATCCACTTCTTTGTCCTGGGTACAAGAGGGAGCAGGTCCAGCCCTTCATCGCTCCTCTCAGTTCACAGACACGTAGTCCAGTCCTCCTCGGATCTTCTGCAAGTCCAGAAAGAGTTCTGAGGAGCATTCCTTTGGGTGCCACAGTTATGTTTGACACGAACCAGTGGGTAGGTGTGGCATTTGAACACTCCCTAACCACGTGGTAAAAGTTCTTGTGGGCAACCCTACCCACCTTTTCAACAATTTCAGTTTGCCCTACTGGAAACAATCACACAGTGCCCCTTACTCTTAAAATCTAAGATGGGGAAACCCGTGCCCTCTTGTGCAGAGCTCTTGTGTACACACAGCGGCATGTGCAGGAAAATAAGCAGTCCCATCTCATGTGTCCACTCTGAACCAGTTCTAGGGTAGATTCCATCCCCATGGGTTAGTAGCAAGCCTGGCAAGTGTGGGCCTTGGGGACAAAGGCTTTCACTTCTCCATGTCTCTTCATACAATAAACTATGAATGGGCAGGCCTCACCTCTGCCCCTTTCAAGTTAATGAACGCCCTGTTCTTTCTGGGCTGATAGGGATCAATGCCCCACTACCTAGTCTATCCATTCACCAGGCCTAATCCATTGTTTTCTGTGGTTGCCGTTTTCACACCTCATTACGGTCAAGCACTTACTGGGCAGCTGCTGGAAAGCTAATGCAAATTAGCCTCCAGGAGCTTCAAGCAGAGTAAAGGTAACTTTCTAAAAGCTACTTTTTAAACATATTTAATACAAATCCAACTTCAACAGTGAAGTGCACGTTTAATAAATATGAAAAGTAGTTTTTGAATGATTTAAAACCTGCACTTTGGTATTTTCTAGGATCCAGCTTCCGCTTGGGCAGTAAAAATAGGGGGGGGGGGGCAAGACACTGGAGAACAAGCCAACTTTAATTTTGCACATGTTCCAATTTTAAATTTCAGGCACCCTACCTTGTGAATGAGAAAGTGTCCGGGGGGGAGGGTAACTTATCAATATTTAAAAGCAGGATTTGCCGATTGTCAAAAAGGGATATTTTTAAAGGTTTGAGAGCAGGTTTACAGGCTGCTCCAGCCAGGCTACACATCTTAGGCCTGAAGGCATGTTTTACAAACCAACCCTGTAGATGGAACCCTATGTGCGGTAGTCCACAGGTGGCATTTAACGTCTAGGCCATGGGTGTTTTTCCTAAGCCACATACTAGGGACTTACAGACAAGTTAAATATGTCAAAAAGGAGTAAGTTAATTTAACTATGATTACAGGGGGAGCGCATGAATCTTGCTCCTGTTTAGCATGGGGGTAACAGTGCACTTAGAGCTCTAAGTCCAACAAAAATAGGGTTCAGAAAAAGGCAACAAATCTGAGGGGACCATGCAGAAAAGGCAGATTTCCTAAAACAAGTCTGTCTACTGAATCTATAGCGTACTTAGGCATACCTCGTTGTTGGAGTAAGAAACCATATGACCATTTGCATGAACAAATAAGCAAATACCATTGGGTGCATATTCACAAGGACTTATCTCCGATTTATCTCCACCTTAACGCAACAAAAGTGGAGAAATATTTAACACCCCATTCACAAGCAGGGGCAAATCGCAGACATCGCCAGTATTCCTGCGATAACTGCCCCAAAATCTAACACCACGGCAGGCACCACAAACGAACTCTAATGAGATGCAGAGTAGGCGTACCCGTGCAAAAACACATGAAAAAACAACAACACCACTTTCACAAAGAACTGACAGAACTGCGAAGCGGACCAAAAACTGGCGATAAGTCACGGTGGCCGCAGGTATTTAACACCTGCCTCAAGCAGGTGGAAAGACGGACGCCTACCTGCAGTTGGCTACGGAGCCCTGCACACAGCCATACCCGAAGAACAAACAACGCCATGGAGCTACTCATCATGCAACTCGGAGCCCCAACAGGGCCACAACACCCACCGCCACCACCCCCTGGACCGCCACCACCCCCAGGACCCGGACCCGCCCCTCCCATACCACCACAGAGGCAGCGTAGAGTAAGACAGTAGACCTACCGAAAACGCATCACTCTCACAGACCTAACACCCGCGGAAGTCATTGCCCACTACAGGCTCAAAAGGACAACCATTCTTCGCATCATGACCCACTTCGCCCACAGGCTGACGGTCCCAACACAGCGGAGGACCAACATCCCACCTCAGACAAAGCTGCTGGCTGTGCTGCACCTGTTGGCCTCTGGGACATTCTAACCAACAACTGCCAGAGTCTGAGGAGTCTCACAGCCAGCCCTATTAAGTTCATCACACCTGTCCTGGATGCCATCCTCAGCTTCATACCTCAGTACCTTCACTTCCCCAACACTGCGCAGGAACAGCTGGAGACAAAGCAAGGCTTCTACACCATAGCCGGATTCCCGGCCGTGTTGGGGGCAATTGACTGCACACATGTTCCACTTGTGCCCCCTGCGGATACCTCACACCACTGCCGCAACAGAAAGCACACGCATTCCATCAATGTGCAGGCAATAGTGGACTACCGGGGACTCTTCACCAATGTCGTCGCCAACTAACCAGGCAGTGTGCACGATTCCTTAATCTTCCGACAGTCCATCATCAAACAGCACTTCCAGGATGGCACATATGGAACTGGACTGCTCATTGGTAAGTAACAAATCAACACACCACACATCCCACAGCCAACAATGCACAAAGCACATCAGTGGGGATGCACACGTGATCAAGCCACATTCGACATGTCAAACTACAGGACCACCTACCAGACACTAGTACACCACTCCATGTTCATCTCGGGCTACTCCCTGAGGGCTGGCTTACAGTCACCCCACACACAGCCAGCACAGGCGTCACTGAGCTGGTGGGCCTGCCATCACATCCGGCCGAACCAAGTATATGTCACAGGTGATCAAGGAAATGCACTCTGCCCTTGGATGATGACACCCCTCCTGGACCCGAACACACCTGCCCAGAGGCAGTACAATGCGGCCCACATACGCACCAGGGGCATCGTTGAACACACATTTGGTGTGTTGAAGTCACGTTTCAGATGCATGGACTGCACAGGTGGGAAGCTCCTGTACAGCCCGGACATCGTGTGCAAGATGATCATTGCATGTTGTGTGTTGCACAACATCTGTGTTCTCACCAGGGCCCCATTAATCCCAGTACCAGAGGTACCGAACGATGATGATGGTGAAGAAGCAGGTGGGCCACATCCCACTGCAGCAGCGGCAGGAATGGCCCCTAGGAACTACATCATTGACACCTACTTCTGAAGAGCACGTCACACATTGTGTCGGTCCGTGGCAATCATGGGACAGGATTAGATGTCCAATTGCACTGCATATGTGAATGCAACATTTTTGCAGGTTAACGTTTGGAATTGTGCATTGTCATGTTACATATCCCTGGGGTTACAGATGTGATTTGCATAGTTGTGCACATTTGCAGGTCCAGTTGTGTCCTGTGTTCAGTTGTGGAGGGGTTGCTATTTGTACCGGGATGTTGCCAATGTCGAGGTGCACTTCTGCTTATGTGCGTATGCAGCACGGTTGGTGTGTCGCTCCAGCGGCTCCGATTTGAGTGCCACTGGTCTCTTTCATGCGGTGTGCCTGTCGGTTCTGTCCTTCCACGGTGCTTGGATGTTGTGGTGTGCATGTTGTCCTCTGCAGTTGGCCAGGGAGGGTGCATCCGTGGTACTCCGCTGTTGCTGCATTTTGGTCAGTGGCATTTTCTGTATGCTGTTCTTGTGTTTGTTCCTGCATTGCGCGTGAGTATTGCTGCCCTCGCGCAGCTTATCCCTGCTTTCCTCATCGCGGAAGGGCTCATTGCAGGTTTTCTGGTGTTGTGGTTTGTGTTATTATCTCCGTCGGGGTGGTTGTATCGCGAACATTGTCCTCGTTATCTGGTGGCTATCGCATGCTAACGCCTTGTTGTGAATTCCACGTTGCCAGGGGGTTATTTTCCCGCGCTATACTGCTAAATTGAAAGTTGCGTTACGCTACTCTTGCGGTAGTTATCACACCATTGGTATTTTATCATGGGCTGCAGCTAGCTTAAGTACACAGATAAAAAGAGTAAGTACAGTAAACATGTTGTACCCCATCGCAATCTTTTTTTTACATTAGAGGATGCCAATAAAATAAAAATCCTATTTACGTCCCCTCTCACCCAGGGGTATGCCTGCACAGTCGAAAAAGACTTCAGCATTACTAAAAACTGTGACATAACTTTATGACACATGAACGCATATGAAATTAATTTTACTAAGTGTGCAACCAGTGAAAATTACTCGGTAGGCCATTCCTGCTGGGGAACCGGCAGGGATTTCCTTATATAAGTTCCAATAAAAACGAGAAATGTTTGCTTTATGTCATGCATCCAGAAGGTGATATAGTCTGTCTCTTGTAAAAAAAATTCCATCAAACAATCTTTTGCACGGCTGAAGTCGCTGAGACATTTCTCATGTGGCCTTTACAATGACACATTTTTTTTATCGATTTCCTAAAGTGTTCATTTATGTGTTTTGCAAAATTGTTCTTTTCTTCTAGATGGGTGAAGCTGCAAATATTTTATTGGTTCGCTGTCTCCAGACTGCCACCCCTCAAGCATCTCTATTAATTTGTATAATAATAGCTCAAATTGCATATCATTTTGCAGTGCCCTTTTTCGACTTAGGCCCTACAGTGAAGGTGCATTCGCTGATGAATACAAATGTCCTAACAGGGTGAAGTTTGTCTCAGATTAGAGGCAGGCAGTGTGAGAGATTTGTTACATCAATTCTCGACTGATGTAATAGCAATTTGAGGAGCCACGTCCTCGCGACACAAAAGTACTTTTTCTATTTCGACTTAAAAGAACCCCTCCCCCCCCCGCCCCCTCCCCCCCTCCAACCCCCGCCAGGGAAGCATAAATGGTTACCTGCCCGCTCCCACTTTCTGCCTTTTTCTTTCTCCATCGAGATATTACAAGCTGGGAGAACGCCGCAGCTTTTTTTTTTTTTCTTATTATTTGATTTGCTTACAGCTGGTTAGGCGTCCCACTATAGTGAACACCTTCCAGGTGCAGCAATGAGATCAAAGGGTCCCCACCCAAGGCTGTCATGTTGTCCCCTTATTAAGCCCTTGGTTTCTCTGTCCCTTCTTTTTCTAAGGGAGAGGCTGATGGGAAATAGTGTATGACTGCCTGCAGAGCCTGGTCTTCATTCTGAACTTAAACACGTCCAACCTACATCCAGACCTAGAAAGACTGTTTGCAGGAGTGTTTCTTCCGGAGGCGAGACGGATAACACTGCAAGACAATCTACATCATCTTCTCTCGCTTCCGCAAGCACTTCCGGGGTCTGGTTGAGGATACAGGGCTTCATGGCAGCACCAACAGCGGTAGTCCCTTGGACTCGGCATCATCTCAAAGCATTCACTGTCTCATTGGGCGCTGGTGTCTCCGATTTACAAAGTGATGATTCCAGTATCAGAGCAAAGTGAAGGAAGATCTCCCATGGTGGCTCACCACAGTAAATCTACAAAAGGGAATACCTTTGCATCCTCCTGTTCTCCACTACTTTAACAATAGATGCACGTCAGCATGAAGGGAAGTTACCCTAATGGGGGTAGAAATTCAGGTATCATTGTTGTAGTTAGAATCCCTCCGATCCTCAAACGAGCGAGAACGATCAGCAATTCTAAAAGGCCTTTGGGAGTTTTCTGCCCAAAAAGAGTGAAAGACGAAAGTCATTTGACTACAATCATGTGGACAGAAGTGATGTGGATCAGCGGGGGGGGGGGGGGGGGGAGGGCTCTAGCAGCAAGCAACACCTGCTCTTAGGCAGAGACTCTTTCCCTTATAGCAGAGTATATCCCAGGGAAAGACAACTTTTATGCAGATTGCATGAACAGGAACATTCCGTCCTCAGTTCATTTTCAGTGAGGGGAGGAGACATTTCAACATATGATAACTTACTTCTTAGCTGGATCTGTTTGTGTCTCTATCCAGTGCACTTCTTCTCCACTTTTGCATGTAGAGTTGGACTCAGGAGGTGCATGGAGTAGTCCTAATATCAATTCCATTGCCACAAGGTTCCAATATGCATTTCCTCCCATTCTCCTTCTTCCAATAGTGCTTCAGAAGATTCGAGATGAGAATGCAATAGTGATCTTAGTCACCCTAAATTAGCCAAGGAGATCATGTTTCCCAACATTAGTTCAATGTCCGAACAGTAGTGTCTACATCTCCCTTTTCATGCATCTGCTCTAAGTTACCATCACTTGTCTCAGAGGTCCTTGGAAAAATTTCACCTCACAAAACGGTGTTTGTTGAGAAGCCAGGGTTACAGAACTTAGGTTGCTCACAGGATGTAGCAACGTCCATTCAGGGACACTCAAAGGGTGTGATAAAGGGAAGACTCACCCACTAGAAGTTCCTAGTGGCATGCTTCATTATTGAATCCTCGCCCAGATACCCTTATGTATCTGAGCGGCTTTACCTTGGCCATCAAGGGAGCACTTATATTTAGGGGAGAAGATCTAAAAATGTTAAAACCGCCAGCGTGATGCCTCTGAATTTGTTTATTTGGTGGACCTTTGACAAGATTATAAACAGGGACAACACTCTGGCAGTAAAACTACTCCTGCGCCTATGGGTCTACATGTTTCAGCTACCGATAGCCAGTCTGGGTCGTGTGGCTTTCCTCAGGACCAATCTCAGAACTTTTATTTGTATAGCTCACTCTTGTTGAAAGCTATGTGGAATTAACCTTTTTTTTAATCTATCTGTGCAAGCAGTCCATTCACACACATGCCATTTATACAGAGCATCATGAAATGAAAAGGGCATTTATAAAGCGCATTGCTACCAGAAGGCCTCCCAGCGCTAGGCATGACTAGTGACTGGGTGGGAGAGACAGAATGATTAGTTTAAGGGAATAGAAGGGTTTTGAGTTGTTTCCTGAAGGCGAAATGACTAGACTCTTTTCGGAGGTGGAGGGGCAGGGCGTTCCAGAGTCTGCCTGCATTCAGAGAGAAGAGTCCGCCGCTACTTCTGGATCGTTTGATTCTGGGGGTCTCGATTAGCTGGAGATCATCCGAGCGAAGCTTTCTCCTTGCTTTATATGGATGAATTATGGCCGAGATAAGGGGAGGGCCTATCCCCTGTAGTGATTTATGGACAATGCATAGTGATTTGAAGCTAATTCGCTCTGCCACTGGAAGCCAATGTAGCAGTTGGAGGGCGGATTTTGCGGAAAGAAATTTAGATGTTCCCGTCAACAATCTGGCTGCACAGTTCTGGATGATCTGTAATTTATTGATCACAGAGGTAGGGGCTCCTAAATAAAGCGCATTGCCGTAATCCAATCTAGAGTGTAGGATAGATTGGACCATGATTTTCTTAGCTTGGGGAGGGAGCAGGGGAAGCACTTTCCTCGCCATTCTGATCAGGCTAAAGAAAATTGCTACTGTCTTGCTGGCTTGCGCTTGGAATATAAAATTATGGTCTAGCCAGATGCCCAGGCTCTTTATTTCAGTCTTAGGGGTTGGAACTGGGCCCATACATACTGGCCAGAAGGTTCTGAGTGACGTATTGTCAAAATTGCCCAGAGTCATGATCTCGGTCTTTTCTCCATTTAATTTCAGGTGGGAAGACCCCATCCATTTTACGACTTCCGTAAGACATGCTTTCAGGGTCGTAGAGTATTGTGTGGATTGGTTTAAGGCTACGACCAGTTGGGTGTCGTCTGCATAGGTAACCATATGGATCCCAAACGGGGCCACGATTGAAGCCAAAGGGACCATATACGCGTTGAAAAGCGTAGGGCTAAGTGATGAGCCCTGTGGTATGCCACACTGGAGAGGCCGAGGTTTGGAGCTCATGCCCTCTTCAAAAACCTGGAATGAACGTTCTTTCTGGAAGGAGCACAGCCAACTCAGGGCAGTTCCAACTACTCCCAGATTGTCGAGACGGTGAATCAAGACCTGGTGATTCACTGTGTTGAATGCTGCGCTCAAATCCAATAGGATGATGGCTGCAGCGCCTCCTGCATCTAGGATTTTCCTGCTTTCCTCCACAACCGCTAGCAGGGCAGTTTCCGTATTCTGCCAAGGCCGGAAGCCTGTTTGGGGTGAGTGTAGCAGGTTGGAGGTTTCCAGGAAGTTGGAGAGGATGTGGTTAACATATTTTTCTGTGATTTTAGAGATCCCAGGCAGAAGAAAGATAGGGCGATAGTTGCCCAGGTCCGCGGGATCAAGGTGCGGCTTCTTGAGAAGAGTCTTGACCATTGCTTCCTTCCAAAGTGGGGGAACTACTCCTGTGTAAAGTGAGGCATTGATAGCATGGGTGATTATGGGGCCGATAATAGATGCAGCTTTAGTTAGGATGTTCAAGGGAGCTGGGTCTCTTGGTGATCTGCTTTTTACTGTGGGCATAAGGGTCAGGAGCGTTTCCAGGAGGAGAGGGGGAAAATGCCCCAGGCGATGATTGGTGGAAGGGCAGTCGGGTGGGGAGCTCATCCATACTGGATCGATTTGAGGGAGCATTTTTATAATGTTCTGAATTTTGTTATCAAAGAACTCGGTCTGGTTTTCGCAGCGAGTTCCATGGGGGGTCAGTAGGGACGGGAGGGACTGGGCTTTTAAGGAGCCTTTTTATGATGGAAAAGATCTCTCTGGGGGAATTGGCGGCTAGCCAAATTTTTTCCTTGCAGTAGGCTGCCTGAGCTTTCCTCATTTCTGCTCTGTATTTGGATATGGCCCTTCTATAGGTGAGCTTACTATCGGCTGCAAAGTCTTTCCTCCAACTTCTTTCTAATATTTTACAGTTCTGTTTCAGGGTGTGCAATTCAGCGGAGTACCAAGGCGATCTAAGTGAACCGTTTTTTTTTCATCATGTAGACACAGAGATGCTGGAGTAGTTATATTATATTATATTTCGTCCGTGTTTTTAATCTTGCCAAATGTCCTCCATGTAAACAAATTCAGAGGCATCCCACAGACACTTCTAATGTGTGAGAGTCCTTTTAAAACACCTCTTGGGCGTTCTTGCATGCAAAGGGACAAAGACTTTAGGTTTCTATTCAGGGTGCTTCTATTTTGATACTTACAAACTTTGGGAAGATGAATTAACCCTCTGCATCTCTTCTCCCTCCACTCTTGTGGTTGTTTTACGAAATGTCCATTCAGCTATCCAGAAAACTGTCTACCCTTTTGTCTAACAATAAATATTGGAGGTGTTTTAAACAATGGTGTGGAGCTAGAGGTTTGAATCCCCTCTCCCATGGCAAGTTCAGAATTTTAAGACTTCCTGGAAAACAGTTTTCAAAAGGGATTAGCTCCATCTATTTTGTCAGCTAAAAGGGCATCTAATTGAATTCTCAGGTACTCATGGGGAGACTTTTCAATGATTATTTCTGTAGTATTTGCCTATGTGCTGCTTCCCAAGAACCTCCTCCCTCCTATCCTCTTTAGTAGAACACGCATTGTTACAGTTCTAGGATGTACAGCTATGCTTGGTGCCTAGCTACCATGTACTTGTGTCAGTTGCTGCTGGGTGATCTGTGGATAGGACGCTACTTTTAGATGTACTTGAAATAAAGAAGATCATCTCTTTAATCACCTGGTCTTTGGTACTTCTTCACACTGGCGACGAGCGAAGAAGAAAGAACCCTACGAGACTAGACGTCCAACATGAAAGCTACAGTGTTCTTCTACGTGCTTCAACAGACTGCAGCGTCCTAATACAGAAAAGTCTTATTACTGGACTGTAATGTACTGTGCGCCCCCTTTACAAGCGCTCCCTGCTTAATTTTACACCACTTTACATGCCGATATGCAAGTGCAGCTTCTACAACTTGCACCCCGCAACTTTCGGCTTTCCATATGTGTGTAAAACGGAGATCTTGGTGTCACACCTCTCTACGTCTGTGGAAACTGTCACTATATCACCTCACATCTTCGTTTGCCTAATTACACTTCTCTTATTCGTATTTTAGCTTTTGGAGACATTTCATACTTATACTTTGGCTTCATAGCACTCCGAGACTTTCATTTCATAGTGCTTCACAACAACTTATCATTCAGCATTTTTCAAATCACCTGCTCGCTCTGACAATCATCAACTGCTTGAGCCCCACATTTTTTTCTCAGTCTCTCGAGCATCTCCATCTTCCCCCTTGCTGATGATCATATGACATACGCAACCCTTTATGCACGTCATCTGATTGGAACCGTGGTTGCCTAGCAATAGACAACAAACAAGAACATTCTTGCCGTTCTTACCAACGCATTGACGCGCACAGCTTGGATTATACAGTGATTTCAGTTCGGAGCCTCGTTGCCTAGCGACACAAAACGAGCAAGGAAAACCTATCTACGCACTGACGCACACGGCTTGGTTCACACGTTCATGCTGATACGCGCAGCTGACAAGATTTATTTCGTAAGCGTATTGGCTCCTTCTTCTATACACGTATTTCCCACATCTTCTGCGCTGATACGCTCAGCTAATAAAGTTCGATTTAATTCATCACAACTTCAGTGCATCTCTTCTCGCTGATGCACACAGCTTGACCATTGATATTTCTACAGGCAATAATTGTTGCGCGTCGACTACGCTGACACGCACAGATTGAGGTATCTATTTATTTATTTAGTTAATGTACGGCTGAAGATCTTCAACTTCAAACTTGCATAATTTCTGTGCGTCCCGATCCCGCTGATGCACACAGCATTACATTTAATGACTGATACTTAATATTGCCTATGTTTTTAAATTCTAAATATTTTGACACACAACTTGAATGTTTATTTATTTAATTCATTTCTGCACTGATAAGTTGCAATACTTTCTTACAACATTGTGGCTTCATTGCTGCTGACTACTTTTCTCTAACAAAATATATAATATATATAGTGTCACTACTGTTATTTGGTAAACGTGCAAAATGTAACACCTCCTCCCTTCTTTCTTTCCAACCCTGGGGATCCGCCTCTACGCTGGTCGAAGTGGAAAAAGTTTTTTTTAAATTACGCTAGGGTTTGCGGTGTATCCTTGAGTTCTGAGAGAAAATCTGCCCTATTGCTACACTGTTTGGGTTCGGAGGGTCAGGATGTTTTTGAGCATCTTCCGGAATTAAACGATGAAGAATCGGACAACCTCAATGAATTCGAAATTTGTTTAAAAAAACTGGATAAACACTATCTCCCAAAATTGAGTACTATTCTTGAACGTTACAACTTTGGGAAACGTGTACAAAAATCTAATGAGTCCGTAGAAACATACTTCACAGCTCTGCGCAAATTAGAAGCAACTTGCAAATTCGATGGTTCTCTAGAAGAACGCATACGTGACCAATTCATGCTTGGTTGCAACGTAGAAAAGATCAAGGATGAACTGTGGCAAAAAGATGATCCGAAGCTTGACGAGGTCATTGTATTAGCAAAAAGGATTGAACATTCTTTAGCCTGTGTAGAAGTAATCAAAAAGGAGAATGGAATTTCTGAGGCAAAGGTTCATGCTGTCACTAAAAATCAAACAAAACCGCCTTGGAAACAGCGCGAATCCATTTGGAAAGCTCGTGAACAGAACAACCCTACTTTCAGCTCTAAAGTGAAAGTGAAATGTTATCGTTGTGATCTCCCTGGTCATCTTGCCAACGACAAGTCATGTCCAGCACTCGCTTTCAAGTGCCACAACTGTGGGAAAGTTGGACACTTTACTACAGTTTGCAGAGCCAACAAAACTAAGCCAAACAGGCGTGTCAAGGAGGTTTCCTTTGAGACTGAAAGTGACTCTGACTACTATGATCATGATGACATCCATTGTGGGGAGATTGTTACACCTACTGAAAAAAACACGTGCAAAGGTCCTATTGATGCAGTCCTAGTAAATGCCTGCAATAATAGAATGCTTTTTGACTCTGGTGCGAAGATTTTCCAAAAGATGTTTTTGATTTAAAGCTCAAAGGGAAAGTCAAAATGTACAAGCCTGATATCAAACCTTTAGCTTATGGTGGCCAACCTATAAAACTCTTGGTTATTTTCTTGGCAACATAGAATATAAAGGGAGAATGACTGCTGGGAAAATGTATGTGTCATGCAGGAGTGACTGTATATTCAGCTGGTTTCACCACGCTGATTTGGGCATTTCTCTGGTCCCTGGTGGTGACCCTTGCATTGTTCTATGGGATTTAACCTCTCATTCCCCTCACCTGAATTCTATCTTACACAACAAGGGTGAAAATGTTATTTCCAGTGTGCTTGAAGATGCCAGTTTGGCACTTAAGTTTGAATTTAAGAAGTTTTTAGAAATAAGTTAGGCTGTCTTTCTGATTATCACTTTAAAACCTGATGCTGTACCTGTTGCATGCAAAATGCGAAATGTGCCTTTAGCTATGAGAGAGTCCAAGCGTGCAGAACTTGAAAAACTAAAAAGTGAAGGTATCATCATTAAACTGAGGCCAGTCAATGGTTGGCACCAGTTGTTCTCGAACGCAAGGCCTCAGGTGAGGCACGCTTATGTGTGGATCTGCGCGCACTCAACCGTGCTGTCATCGCTGACAAATATCCCCTTCCAAATATCACCGAAATGCTAGCACAATTGAGGGATGCACACATTTTCTCCACACTAGCCTTGCGTGCCGTATACCATCAAGTTAAAATAGATGACCACTCCATGGACTTGACATCTTTCATTACCCCTTTTGGGACTTATAAGTTCACACGTCTTCTTTTTGGATTAATTTCTGCTGCATCTGTTTTTCAGAGGGCAATGGAAGACGTGTTGAAGGGTGTGGAAGGAGTCAAGATTTATCAAGATGATGTCTTGATCCATGGCTCCTCACAAATTGAACATGATGCAAGGTTAAGGTCTGTGCTGGAACGTTTTCGTGAGAGAGGTCTAACACTTTGTGAAGATAAATGCAAATTTAATCTTAAAGAGATTGATTATCTGGGCCATCGCTTGATGAGTAAAGGTTTTAGACCCAAAGAACGTCTGGTGAAGACCATTGATGATCTCCCAGTTCCCCAATCCAGAGATGACCTAGTGACCTTCTTGGGTATGGCTGAGTACTACAACAAGTTTGTGCCTCGCTTTGCCATCCGCACCCAGGCCCGTAGGTCTCTCCTGAAGTAAGGAGTAAAGTTTTCCTGGTCGCATCCGTGTCAGCTGGAGTTTGAGGGGACTAAGAAAGCTCTCAGTGCCGCACCTTCCTTTCAAAGCTTTTACACCTCTTCGGAATCCATCATTGTCACTGATGCAAGCTCGAAAGGTCTGGGAGCTGTACTGAAACAAACAACGGACGGGAAGGAAGAAACTATCATGTTTCTTTCAAGAGGTCTTTTTGGCCCGGAACTACTATACTCCGTGGTTGAAAAGGAGGCCCTTTGCATATTCTGGGCCATCAAGAAGCTCAAGAAGTTTCTTTGGGGTACCTCCTTTGATGTCCATTCAGACCACAAACTACTTAAAGACCTGTTTGGCAAGAAGGGACTTGATGCCGTCTCATCTCAGATTTGCAAATGGGTCATAGCGCTCCAAGACTTTGATTGTGTAGTGAAATATATCGGGTGTAGACAATAAGGTTGCTGATTGTCTCTCTCGATTAGTACCCAATCACTCCATTGATCTTGACCCTGAAGACACATGGGAAATTGATAGCTTCAAAGTGTGTGAGGTGGTTGAAGGTGTTGTTTCTGAGACGGAGTGGAGGGATGCATTGAAAGACGATAGTATCCTACTTGAAGTATGCAGTCTTGTGTAACCCTGGGCATAGTTTGTGTAGTAGAGCTACGCGTAGCTACGCAAAGTGCACTTCGCACTACGCACGCTAAGCGTAGCTACGTGAACTGCGTAGTGCGGTAGGGGAATGCTGTTCGCACTGATTGCACAGTGCCGGATGCTTGTCCACACTGTGCAATCATTGCAAACGTCATCTTGCTCAGTGCAAGCGGTAATTTTCTGCCGCTCGAGTAGATTTGTACTCGAGTGGCAGATTTCTCAACGCGGACTGGTAGTTTCTCATCGTGAGCGGTCGCAAGCATACACGACCACTCGCAATGAGAAACCTGACCTCCCCGCGATGAGAATCTCGTCGCGTGGTTTATTTTCCACGCTTGCGATCGGCAACTTGATGTTGCTGATCGCGAACAAGGAAAAAGTCTCGCCGGGATGCTGATTTTGCTTGCTCGCGGTTGCCAACTTGACGTTGAGGACCGCGAGCAAGCAAAAAATGCCCGCTACGCTACGCGTTTTTGCACTGTGCTACGTGCAATTTGCGTAGTGCGTAGTAGCGCAAACTATCGTAGCGTAGTACTACGCCCAGGGATAGTCTTGTGTCTGATGGATGATCAGGCATCAAGAACCTGTCTGAAGGTGCACAAAAATTTTGGAATGTGAAGTACGAACTGTCGCTCGGTAATGGCCTTTTGTGGAGAGGAACATGTCTTGTCCCTCCATCCTCTCTCCGAGAGAAAATGTTCACTTAGCACATGATGGTCACCAGGGCATCTCCAAAACCAAGGAGAGGGTTCGTTTACATTTTTGGTGGCCTGGGGTCGAAATTCTTGTTTAAAGGTTGGTTAGAGACTGCTCGGAGTGCAGAGTGAGTGACAAAGTTTGCAAAACCAGGACTCAACCCATGGTAGTTCGTGAACCTCCTTCTAGATGTTGGCAACATGTTGCCCTTGATCTCATTGGTCCTGTCTCCTCCAAGACAGGTCAATCGTACGTCTTGCTTCTCATAGACATGTACTCTAGATGGTCTGAGGTCAAGATCACTCAAACTGTTGAAAAAAGAGAAGTCATTAGATTTCTAGAGAACATTTTCTCCAGAGAGGGTCTCCCTGAATCTCTATTGACGGACAATGGAGTGCAACTTGTGTCAAGAGAGATGGAAGACTTTTTTGCTAAGAAAGGAATTGTTCACAAACGTTGTTCTCTCTACCACCCAGAATGTGATGGAATGGTGGAGAGATTCAACCGTGTTCTAAAAGAATCAATTCAACTAGCCAAGGTCATGACTGGAGGGCTGCTATGCTGGAGATGGTAATAGCTTACCGTTTAACCCACCACTCTACTACTGAGAAAGTTCCCTTTGAATTGCTTAGGGGACTCACTCCTAACACCCAACTCTTTCAATCCTGGATGAGAGGGAAAGGATCTAAAATTGAGGTTCCCGAAGATCCCCATTGGAAAGCTCGTCAAGCCCTCAAGTCAACTAAAAGAAAAGCTAACTTTGATGTGAGACACGCAGCGGCTTGTACCTTGGTTAAAGTAGGTGATCACGTGAGAGTGAGACTTCCACAAAAATCTGGGTGTACCAAGTTCTCTTCCCCTCAAATTGTAACTAAACTATTTCTCAATGCTGTAAAACTTGATGATGGGAGAAACTGGAATTTAGGAAGAATTGCACTTGTAGGTCCTTCTCCTTCCCTTGTTGCTCACACCCGAGTTGTTTCTTCCAAAATTGTTTCTCTTCTGTGTAAGAGCACTCGTGCATGTAAAACTCTGGAAAATCTGTATGACTCTGTTTTGAACTAAATGTTTCTTTATTGATCTTTCTTTTGTAATGGGGGGAAGGTGTGTAGTATTTGCCTATGTGCTGCTTCCCAAGAATCTCCTCCCTCCTATCCTCTTTAGTAGAACATGCATTGATACAGTTCTAGAATGTACAGCTATGCTTGGTGCCTAGCTACCATTTACTTGTGTCAGTTGCTGCTGGGTGATCTGTGGATAGGACGCTACTTTCAGATGTACTTGAAATAAAGAAGATCATCTCTTTAATCACCTGGTCTTTGGTACTTCTTCACAGTTTCATTATTAAAAAAGATTACCGAAAGCTTTAGGTTAAAGAAAGCAGTGTTTCTGCTTTGAGATCTACCCACAGTACTAAAGAGGCTACAAGGAGGTCCCTTTGAGGCTCTGGAATCAGCGTCAATCTAATGGATCACATCAAATGTGTTTCTGAGAGCTATAAAATCTGCAAGGAGTTTGGGAGAAATAGAGGCCCTTGTAGCTACCTTTCTGCATATAAGATTCTTTTCAGGCAAAGTGGTCTTATGATAAGCCCTAAGATTCAACAAGAGATTTATTCACAATTTCAGTCTTCACTAGAAGTTATCCTTCCCCTAGCCTTAGATGTAAGAAGGGAAACTTCAATCTACCTAGAAAGAACAAAAAATTGTAGGGATTCAAAATCTCTTTTTTATTTCCTATGGCTCTGGCATAACCTACCTGACCTAAGCAGGGGAGTATGCCAGGTTATTGCTCATGTTTACATATCTGTGGGACTTACAATTCCTGGGAAATATACAAAGCAGATCTAGCTGAGGTGTTGTTTCATCATGAGCCAAATCAATGGTGTACTTCTGTTAGAAATTTCCAGAGCAGTAATGTGGACAAATATTATTGTTTAGATTTAGGAAATTACAATTCTGTAAATTTTGGATCAGGGTTTTTGAAAACCGTTATGAATAGCATAATAGCATTTATAAAAGAGATTCATTACAGGCAGAATATTGGCAACTGAAAATCTAAGAGTGGATGCCTAGAGAAAATGTTAATATTGAGTTCGTCCTCAAATTGGTATGACTTTGATGGGGAGGATGGGTATTGAGGTAATGAACTAATTTATTTTATTTAATCGATCAAAAACATGGTCATACACATAGCATAAAAACACAACACATATTAATAAATCTCAGTACATAAGTTCATTAATAGTATATACAAATAGTAAGATAAAAATTAAACAACAAGCATCAGGCACAGGATAATATATCAAAACATGTCGCTTATTCAAGGATTAAAAAGATAAAATAAGAATGAATTAAAATGTGTAAGATCAAATTTAGATTACAGAGAGCTAAAATATTTAGCTTACATCACTAGGCTTGGACCAGGGCCCTCACTAGAATTTCCCCCAACTTCAATGGTGGGGCTTCGTATAATCGCCTTGGCCCTCAACCACCAAGCATATAAAAGATATCTGGATAGAGTAAAATCAAGCCATTTGGTTGTGTCAGATCTAAATACACGCAAGGAATCTCAGGAACGGGAGAATGACAGCACCCGGCATGCAGGAATAATCAATTTTTTCCTCAGTGTGGCATATACATGACATAAAAAAAGATAATGATCAATGGTTTCAGTAGCAGAGTTACAGGACGGGCACGTAGGAGAAGTAGTTGAGTTTGTCCATCTGCTTCTAAAGCATTTAAAGGAAGAGTGCCAAATCTGAACTGTATATAAAGTGCATGTGCTTGCGGTGGTTCTACATCATCCATGTACATTTCAAGATAAAAACAGCTTTTAGTATTTAAAAAGTGTATCGTTAAATTGTGTAGAGACCTGGATTCAGTGCAACCAGCCTTAATGAAATTCCAATACATTGTTTTTAAATGAGGAATCATTTTTTTTGTAATTGAGCGCGGGTCATCCCACAGATAGCCCAACTCTATTTTAGAGGGCCACCCCCTAACTTTTCCAAACCAGGGCAAAAGACCCGATTTCCTTTGTAGAGATAATAATTCTTCCACAGCATCTTTTACGGGTACTTTGGAGCTGTTCGTCCAGAGTCTCACCCAGAACATGAGCACCTTCAGGACAGCACAGAGGGAGATGGATTTAAGCCCTTGGTCGAGGCGTAGTGGCTGTAAGGGGCGTTTTCTTTGTAATATATAGAAGAGCTCTTAAAAATGTATTTTCAGCAACCTTTAATTGTTTGGTATCCTCAAGACCCCATAGTTCTGCCCCGTAGAGTGCTGCGCCCAGGCCTTTGGCCCTGTGTATTTCTAATACGGGGGAAATAGGGCAAAAAGCTGAGCGTTTAACTCTTTTCACTATTGCACAGTCCACTTGTTGGAGTGTCAAAACATTTTTCATGATTTGGGGGGACCATACCAGGTTGTCGCTAATTCTAATGCCTAGGTAGTCAAAGGCCTTAACCTGTTCTAATAATTGGCCTTCCAACAGCTCTTTTCCCTTGGCAGATTGATAGGGGTTGAAACCCATGTACTTAGTTTTCAAAATCAAAATTTTAAAATCTGGTTAAAACATTCTGGATACCCATTGGAGTTTTAGATATAAGTAATGTATCATCGGAAAACAGAAGTGATGGTATTTGCTTGCCTCCCAGTTTCAGTGGGTCACCTCCACAGTCGTACAGCTCATGTATTAGCTCTTTCATGAATAAGGTAAACATAGTTGGGGCCAACACACACCCCTGGCGCACTCCTTTCCCAATTAAAATATTTTCAAGACAACCTCCCATCTTGATTCCATCTGACTCTGGTATAATTATCGTGGAGTTGCCTGTTTAAAATGTGAAGTAGGGCAGGGGAAAGACCCATGTCCCTCAGAGCAGTCCAGAACCTAGTGCGATCGATGGAGTCAAAAGTGGTTTTGAGGTCAACAAACACTACCTAGACGTGGCCTTTCGTGAGTTTGACCTCTTTCCAAATGAGCATTAGGAAACAAAATACTAGGGCGCATGTCGGTGGCGATCCGCCTTACATTTCCCTCCGCCTGCCACCCATTTCTCCCCCGCCATATTAGTATGGCGGGGGGGACCCCGGCGGACGGAAAGACCGTCTGCTGGTTTTCCGCCTGCCAACCAATTTGACTGGGCGGAAAAGGGGCTAGATATGGTGGCGGTGTCTGCTAGACACCGCCATCCATATTAGCATGGGTGCGGGAAGTAGGTCGGGGGCCCGTTGCGGGCCCCCAGGGTATTGGGGGGTTGGGGGTGCACATGGGGGGTACCTATGGTACCACCCTACATCGTCATGGACAAGGTGGCAGGCACCGCGCGGTGCCTGTCACCTTGAGCATGACAATGCACACAGTGCATTCCCAGCATTGTGGCGGATGGTGCTGTGAGCACCGCCCGCCACAATGCTGGGAATAGGGGATGCCACCGCCACGATGGTGGTGGCATCCTAATTGCAGGTGCGGGACTGCCGCACCACTGGTGGCCGGTCCCAGCACCTGCTAGGGTGCGCCATCCTAATCGGCCCCTAGGGCAAGGGTGCTGGTAGCAGCTCTGAATGGTGCCTGTAAGTGCAAAAGTATGTTGTTGTCCTCTGCCCAATTTTGGAGGCGTGTTAGAATTAATTTGCTAAAAATGTTTTGGGAAACATCTATAAGGCTGATGAGCCTAAAATTTGCAGGGTCGCCTTTATCCCCTTTTTTAAATATTGGGATTATTTAGGCTCGCTTCCATGTGCCCAGGAAAGCACCTCCACGAGTAATGGCATTAAAAACTAAATGGAGCAGAGGGCCCCATATATTAGGTTCCGATTTATATAGATTTCTGGGGAGTCTATCTAGCCTGGGGGCTTTGCCATTTTGAAGAGAAGTAATTGCATTCTTAACTTCCATGAGGGAAAAGCTCACTTCCTCAATTCCAACAGACACATCATTGCAATCCCTGGGTTCCTCCCCTGCAGCACCCACAACCTCACCATCCTCCTCGGAGTATAGTGCCTGAAAATACTCTTTCCAAATACGCAGCTGTATGTGGAAATCTTTCTCAGTGACATGGCGGATTACCCTTTTAGAAGAAAGATGCCAGAATAGCCGGCACTCCTTTAGCCAGGAGGCCTCGACTAAGGTACGCCAACTCTCTATTTCCCAGTTATGTTTGGCTTCCCTTTGAATGTTATTATAGGATTTCCTTTTGTTGTATATCTTGGGCCTCATTCCCTCCTTTACTGCTTCCGTAATTTCAACTCTTGCCTTCCTGCATTCCTTATTATACCATGCAACATTTTTACGTATTCTTCAGAAGTGATCCTCCCTGGCTTCTAAAATAGGGCGAGATATTATTTGTAAGATCTTGGTAGCTGGCTAAAATAGAGTCATAATTTATGGTGGCATTAGACATCTTCACAAAAAACTGCGTCACCTCTTTATAAACTTCAGGGAGAAGCTTTCAATCAGTGACTACATTATCCCACTTGATTCTCCTATTGTTGTTAGTTGTTACTGCCTAAGCCTTTGATAGATTTTGCTGGGTCTTTAGAACCAGTAACCAGGAGACGCGCAAGCGTGCAAAAACAAGATGGCCGCCTCCCCGTGAGCTCCATGTCGAAGGGGCCTGTTTTCGACGACGAAGCAATTATTTACAGTTAGAATTTACTGGAAAATGCTCTAGCAGTCTTCTAAAGCCCTACCTGCTGCTGTGGTGCTTTTTCTTGGTGTTCAGGACGTAGGAAGTGGTGTTTTTCTCCCTCCTGGTTCAGCTTCGAGCTCTGCTCTAAGGTACTGCCCAGATTTCCTGTTGGGGCGGAGCTAGTACTCAGGAAAGGGCCTGGCTTTGGCCTGACCACCCCCACAGTCTGTTTTAGCTGCTGCACCAGCTTTTTCTTTGAAGCATTTTTTGCTGCATTTATCTCATTTTCCTGTACTTTGTATTTATTTATTCCTTTCAGTTTTATAATTCGAAAATGGAGAATAAAAATGCGCAAAATCCTGATAAGAGGAAACAACAGATTTCTCCTCCTCCAGTAAACTCTAAAGTGGTGGAATCTAGTGAGCCTTCCTTGGCATTAATTCTTGACAAACTTCATGCACTTCGTGCCAACACTGATACTATTGCGTCAGAGATTAAAAGCATGTATGGCTAGTATGTCAATGAAAGTTTCAGATAATTCAATTAAAATACAAGATAACAAAGTTAAAATTGATGCTTTTACACCACTTGTGGCAAATATTCCTCCTATGTCTGCTCTTCTTCTGGACATGGAAAGTCGTAATAGGCAATATAATTTGCGTATGTTTAATTTACCAGAGGATGTTGAAGGTTCTAATTGCAGACTATACTTGGAGAATTTGATACCTCATCTTTTAAACATTAAATTTCCAGAGAAATTTGAAATCGATAAAGCGCATAGGATTCCTTCTCATCGCAATCCTCATCACACTCAGCCAAGACAAATGATTTTTAAGGTTTTATGTCACCATCATTTGGTCTTGATAAGGAAGGCCGCACGGGAAATTCCATCCTTAATGGTAATATAAATTTTATTCACCAAGACTTTGCCAAAGAGACTGCTAAGATTCGTAAAGATTTCACTGACATTCGTCCTCAATTGAGAAGTCTTTGATTTAAATATGGCCTATTTGATCCTTCAACAATGCGAATCTGGAAAGATAATTTTTCAAAGTGCTTCCAGCGTCCGGAGGATTTAAAATTATTTCTGGAACAGCATTCATAGCATTCTATGGATTCGCATGATTCTGCTACTTGAATATTGTTTTAACATGTATTTCTGACTAATTTAATTGTTCTCTCCGCGCTGGGCTCCAACGGGTCGGTCATGCTTGTAAAGCGCGTGTGCGTATCAAATCTGTTATTAATGTTTATCCGTGGTCGTCTTTTTTATGTTTGTTTGTCTCTCTCTTTTCCCTCCTTCTCCTTATACAATGCGCTAGAACTACTATTTTCCAGTTCTTTCTTCAACTTTTTCTCCTCTTCTTAAATCTTATTCCTTTTTACTTTCTATTTTATTATGGCTAATGTTCATAATGTTAAAATAACCTCTTTAAATGTCAAGGGTTTGAGACATCCTGTAAAAAGTACAAAGATTTTAGATTATTTAGGAAGTTGTAAAGCAGATATTTGTTTTATTCAGGTAACACATACTGAAGGTAAAATATTAGATGATATGAAAAAAAGTGGGTTGATACTATTGTCTCTTCTCCTGCTGAAGGTAGGAAAAATGGTGTTGCTGTTCTTTTTGCTAAAAGACTACATTGTCACATTTTACGTAAATCATCAGATTTAGAAGGTAGATATGTCATAGTTAAAATTAAATTTTTTGATTCTGTTATGTTTTTACTTAATGTTTATGGTCCAACTGCTGATGATCTTATTTTTTGGTCTAATTTAACTACTGAAGTACTCAAGTTAGGTAATGTTCCTCTTATAGTTGGAGGAGACTTCAATCTTATTTCTGATCCTTTATTAGTTAGATCTTCTCTCACTAAATTTCGACCTCCAAAAGCTTTTCTAACTTTTAAATCTTTTCTTAAAACTACAAAATTGATTGATATTTGGGGATTACATTTTCCTACGGAAAAAATGTTTACGTTTTTCTCTAACCCACATAACTCACATTCGAGACTTGATTATTTACTAATTTCCAGACAATTAATTAGTTCTGTGGTTACTCCTACTATTGTTAATATTGATATATCGGATCATGCTTTAATATATTTTTATTTGCAATTTAATTCAAATTTTAAAACACAATCCAGATGGAGAATGAATACTGGTATTGTTCTCAATGAACAAAACAAACTGAAAATCTTAGATGCTCTTCAGGATTATTTTTGTCTTAACCCAGAAGGTTCTACATCCCTGGTGAATAGATGGGATGCTTTTAAATCTTATATTAGAGGTGCTTCTTGTTCTCTCATGGCACATGAAAATAAAAATGTTAATGTAAGAATTAAAGAATTGGATAAGCAAATTGCAAAATTTGAAAGGCTTTTTATTACTTCTAATGACCCCCAATATAAGTTGAAATTACAAAAACTTAGATATGAATTTCATTCCATTCTTAGCAGAAGAGCCGGTATTCAACTCTCCAAATCTAAAGCCAAATTTTGCTTTAATGCTAACAGATCTGGATGGCTTTTGGCCAATTATCTACGCATTAAAAAAGATAAAACTCAAATAAATTCGATTCGTGGCCCCAATGGGAAAATTGCTCTATCGCAAAATTATATTGTTAATGAATTTCTAAATTATTACACTACTTTATATAATAAACCTAAATTTGATGATTCTTCTTTAATTTATTATTTTTCTATCTACATGTGGATTACCCAAGATTTCTCATTTAACTAAAAATGAATTAGATCTGCCCATTACTGAAGATTAAATTTGATTAGCCATTAAATCTCTTAAACAAAATAAATCCCCAGATCCAGATGGCATTCCTGCAGAATTTTACAAGGAATTTCAAATACAACTTATTCGTCATTTATTTAAATTATTTACCTTTTTTAGCTCCACAGGGACTACTACAGGTTCTTTTACTGAAGCTTATATTGTTGAATTACCCAAACCTAATAAAGACCCTACACTTGTTTCAAATTACCGTCCTATTTTCTCATTGAAACAAGATTGTAAGCTCTATGCCAAAATCAAGTAACTAGTTTAACCTCTGTTTTAGATTCTATCATTCATCCAGATCAATCTGGGTTTATGAGAAATAGATATTCTGCAAATAATACAAGAACATTATTACATGTTATAGAACAAGGGTCCAATGTACCTTTACCATCAGGAGTGTTAGCATTGGATGCTGAAAAAGCCTTCGATAATGTTCATTGGCTATTTCGTACTTTATTTGCATTTAATTTTGGTGACATATTTATTCGTATGATATCTGCTCTTTATTCTATTCCTACAGCTCGTCTATTTATTAATGGCCAAACTTCAAACCAATTTTCTCTTTTCAGAGGAACCAGACAGGGTTGCCCCCTCTCCCTGCTCCTATTTCTTCTTGTTAATGAACCTTTGCTTGTTTCAATTAGGAAATGTAATGATATAAATGGTATTAATATTAAGAAAGTTAATGTTGAAACATTAGCATATGCAGATGATGTACTCTTATTTATTAGCAATCCTATCTCCTCACTCCCTCCTTTATTTGAGATTATTTAATCTTATTCCAAAATTTCTGGTTATAAATTAAATACTAATAAAAACAGATTGTTTTCCTATAAATATTAATTGCAACCCAGATATGTTACCCATGAAAGATATAATTTGGGAAAGAGAAAAATTTAAATACCAAGGCATTTTATTTTCACCTTCTATAAAAACTACAATATCATTAAAATGTGATTCTATTTTAAGTTAGATTAAGGACAAAATATCTAAATGGTCTTCACTTCATCTTTCATGGTGGGGAAAAATGGACTCCATAAAAATTACTATAGCCAACAAAAATCTTTTACTCTCTATCCATGATTCATACCCAATTTCCTATGAAGTTTTATAAAGATGTAGATCGACTCCTTTCTAAATTTCTTTGGAGCAATAAAGCACCTCGTATTAGTTATAAAAAACTAAAATTTAGTGTACCAGATTTATTTTGTTATCACAAAGCTTTCATATTAAGGCAAAGTTCTCTTTGGTTTAATCATTCTCATTTGATTAATCCACCTACATGGCTTTCTATAGAAAAGAGTTTAATAGATCCGTTTCCTTTACCTTCTCTGTTAACTATGTCTAATAAATCAACATTTTTTAATAAATCTGTTATTTTAAAACCCACTAAGTTAATATTACACGATTTCGATTTAATTTTTCAATCACCCATGTCCATTACTGAAGATATGTCGTTATGGTATAATTCAAGCATAAAACTCACTAAAAATGTTAGATTTTGGCATTCATGGATTAAAGCTGGTATTTTTTGCCTCAGGGATATCTATTATAACAATGCTTTTTTCTCTTTTGATGTTCTTCAGGAAAAATGAAATTTATCTTCCTCTGATTTCCTCAAATTTGAATTTTTATGCAATTCTATTTTAGATTAATTTCCTCATTATATACCTTCTAATGCTAAATCAGATTTATCAATTTATATTCAAACTCTCTCCACTTTGCCTCATGGTGTTTAAATATTGTATAAAAAGATGAATACATTTAAAGGTAACAATATTAATGTACTTTTGACAATTTGGAATAATGAGCTTTCTCTATCTTTATCTTACGGAACTTGGGAAACTATTTGGCTTAATAGTATTTCCGGATGGTTATTTGTTTCACTTTATCAAACAAACTTATAAATTTTCTATAATTGTCTATGGTCTCCACTGAGATTGTTTCAAGCTAAACTCCTTCCGACTTCAAAGTGTTGGCATTGTAATTTGCATACTGGTTTCGTTAAAACATATGCTTTTTAAATGTCCTTCTATATTTAAATTTTGGACTGAAGTTTGGGATGTTATAAAAAAACATTCTTAATATTCATGATGATTTATCATTTAATTTGCTAATTTGTAAATCTGTCATTCATTCTCAAAAACTAATTGACTTAGAAAGTAAACTTTTTTGTTTCCTGTTATCAGCGGCTTTAAAATCCATTGCCTCATGTTGGAAAGACGTTTCATTATTATCTGTTCATGTTTGGTGGTCATGGGTATTTTTACTAGAAGAGGTGCCCATTTATCCTTGAATGGTGTTATTCCTAATGTAATTCTTATCATTTATTTTGGAAACCTATTGTTAATTATTTATCTTCTTAAAATTTATTTTTGTATAAGTTAAGTATTTATCGATAATCTTGCATAGTTTCTATTTGATAGTAATTTTGTTTTACTGATTATTAATAGTACATGTATAATGTTTTTTTCTCCCTCCCTTTTAAATTTTCTGTAACAATATATTATATCATAATGTACCTGTTAAAATTGTATTGATGTTGATAATCTTCATATATTCTCATTGGGTACTTTCATTGTACTATTTTTTGTAATGTCTGTTTGTTAACTTAAAATTTAATAAACTGTTCTGAACACAAGAACCGGTAACCCAGAGAAGCTTAAAAGTAAGGCGTTGTGGTCGCTATCATTTCGGTCAAGAATGGCCATATCGGGGGGCGTGGCTTGCCAACACCCAAGATGGCCACAATGGATTGAAGCTCCGAGCTTCTAAAGCTTAACTTTCCCCCAAACTCCGCTAAAATATCCACATTGCCCGTCAAAACTATCGACCTGGGTGCCTGCTGAGCCGCGGTGTCACCAGATCCGTCGCAGGAGAAGATCCGTTCACTCTGCCCAGGGATATTCGATCTGCAGCTCAGGACGCGCTGGCCATGATGTCGCTCTACGTTAGTGTCGCTGCTGCAGCTGGGTCTGTCTGCGCGAGGCGACACTCTGCATCGATGCGCCTTTCCCTCAATGACGGGGGACGAACCGTGATGCTGGTGGAGTCCCCGTTAACTGTTTGGCGGTGGCGCTGTTTGCGGGGCATGGCTCTTTGCCGGGTGGCCTCCGGAGCACTCAATAAGACCAGGAATCAAATAGACGCCACTATTAGACTTGCTACGCAGCCCTGGGGGTCAGTCGACTCGATCACCTTTCCTCCCCACTCCAATGTAAGCCTGTGCATCATCAGACAGTTTTGGACATTTGGGGCTGTTCTCATTTGGGTCCGCCATTGGGATGTAGTGTAGTGCCCTTCCCCATTGGAGCTGTGTGATATCTCTGGATTATTTACTGGGGCGCCAACACCTTCAGCAGACTGGATACACAATCAGGGTGAGTTGGGTTCTTGGTGCACACGTGGTGCCTGGCTTTATTAGTTCCTGACTGGCCGAACTCTTCTTGGTATCCACAACACGAAGGCATGGTGAAGGGACAGTCCTACACACACGCCTGACTTCTGCTTTATGTCTTACACAATAAGGTCCAGTGGGGGCTTGTTACGTGCTTCTTGATACCTGGACCCTTTCATCTTGTAGTGGGCATCAGCCCCCCAGTAGAAGCGCCCCACCAACCCTGGCACTTGATTATTATAAGTGATAGCGGAGTTGACAATATGGCCAGAAATAAGGGCTCCAGGCAATCCAGCTTGCAGAAACTCTCTAAATTCGCCCACTCCAAAGCTGATACATCGGAAGAAAAACAGGCTGAGATGGAGGCTACGCAGCCGGTGACTACCGAAAGCCCGTCTCTCTTAGATGTCATGGAGGCCATTTAAGGGGTTCGCTCGGCGTTGGAACAAAAGATTGACATGGTTACAACGGAGATCACCCTCATTCGTGCTGATCTTCTCAAAATGAATGACAGGGTCAAAGAGACCAAAGATTCAATGAAAACTCTCCAAACTTCAACAAAGTCCCTTGAAGTAATGGTGAAACGACTACTGGCCCATGCATCGGACTTTGAGGCTAAACTGGAGGATTATGAAGGGCGCGCATGGAGAGATAATATACACATCTTGGGGGTTCCAGAAAAGTCGTAAGGTCAAACCGCGGATTTGTTTGTTGAGGAGTTGATTCAGAAACACTTACAACCCCAGTCCCTCTCCAAATATTTCTCTGTAGAACGGGCACATCGTGTGCCGGGGGCCCCCGAAACCGGGTTCACCTCCACGGCCCCTGTTGGCGGGGATATTTAACTTTCGTGATAGGGACATAATCCTCCAAGCAGCCAGGGCGGCCCCACCACTTACATTTGAAAATTAAACTATCACCTTTTTTCCGGATTTCATTTCCAAAGTACAACAGAGACGCAGATCTTTCTTTGAAGTTAAATGAGCACTTTGCAGTTACGACCTTAAGTATGCCATGCTCTTTCTGGCTAAGCTGAGGGTGCTTGCACAGGGTGAATCGTGGTTTTTCCAGTCCCTGGAGGAGACCTGGGGCTCGTTTGAAAGTTGGCGTACCTCCAATGCTCGTCAGCGATCGTCTCCAAGTCCGGTGCGGAGTCTGGACAGTCAACAAGAACGAACTGAAAGAAACGGGAGTGAATGATTGTGAATTCAATTCTCCAGCATCCAAGACCCGATTTACCCGGCTGAACGATATGGGACCCTTGACAACCTATAGTCATGAGTAATCATTGGTCTTTTGCAGGAGGGAGTTCATGTATATAGTTTGTGATGGGGGCGAGGATAGCCAACCTCCCTCCTTTTTTGTAGCGGCTCCGGGGTCTAACGGATCAGCCGGTGGTGCTGTTATCATCTCACATTGACCAGTAGCACTGGGTCAGGGTGGCGGTTGGACTATGTGTGCATGTACTGCACGGTCAAGCTCTGGGCTCAGACAACACTGTTCTTACAGGCTTCTCCATGGGCTTCTTGGGGGATTAGCAGTGCAACTAATTGGGTAGTTCAGCTGAGTGACGCTCCCTCCATAGATTAGTTGACAGGCGCTTTGCAAAATTGGGGAGTAAGTTGTTCAAAGTCCACGTTGCAGGGACGCAGGGTGGGGGTGGGACCCAGGGTTTGTTAATGGGTGTTGTTGCAGTCTTTGTATGTTGATTTCCATATTCCACTGCTTTGGTGTTTATTATTTTACGTTGCCGCGGGTAGGAGGGCAGGGGAAAATTTGTCAGTGTTGCCTCTTGGGGATCCGTCATGTATCAGTGTTCTTTATTATAGGGTAAATGAGTATTGAACAAAGCACTGTCCCGCAGCTGGGGTGCCTTAAAATACTTTCCTGGAATGTTAATGTCCTGGGTGATCGCATCAAGCGAGGAATTGTGCTGCAATACTTGAAACGGCAGGCCCCTGATCTGGTTCTGCTGTAGGAAACCCATATCCAGGGTACCTCCTACTGTGCTCTTAATAGATGGGGATATAAATTGGTGGCACATGCTGGTTTTACCAGGGGGTCCAGAGGAGTGGGGATTCTGGTACGCAACTCCCTCCCATTTCAAATAGAAAAGTCACCCGGGATCCACAGGGCAAGTTTGTTACGGTTTCGGGACGATGGGAGGGGAGACCCCTTATGTCACCTCCCTTTATGTGCCCCCTTGACTTCAGTCTACCACATTTATTGACCTGGGACCTCACATGTTAAACCTACCTGACGGTGATGTACTGGTGGGGGGTGACTGTAATGCTGCTCTTGATGGTAAACTAGATCGTCTGCCACCTAAGAAGGGAGGGACGGCGGGGAAATTATTGGCGGACTTTTTAGAGGCACTAGGCTTGATAGATGTGTGGCGGATCTGTAATCCCACCTCCCGGCAATACACCTTTCATTCTGGGGTACATGGGAGTCTGTCCCGTATCGATTATTTCTACTGTAAAGCCTCTCAGCTTCCCATGTTTGATGAGACTTCCTTCCTTCCCGGAGGAATCTCTGATTACTCCCCGATTGTGACGTGTTGTGGAGGTGTTCCCCCCTCCCACCAGGCATGAAATGGTACTTAATCCTTGGTATCTTTAAGTCCCGGCGATTAGGGAACAGTTAATGAAAGCCACAAAAAATTATTTTGCAGAAAATTATAGGTCGTTGACATCAGATGTAACGCTCTGGGAGGCCTACAAGGTGGTAATCCGAGGTAGTGGAATAGCAGCAGTTGCTGGCCATAAAAAAGAGAAGCGTAAACAACTGGAGGATCTAGAAAAAGAGGTGACCGCACTAGAAGCCAAGTTGTTGGCCTCCCATACGCCCACCATGGCACATAAATTATCCATAAAGCAAAAAGAATACAGGTATGTTGCTGAAAAGGCCGCTAGGACTCAATATTGAGCCACCCCGCATCGTATTTACGACATAGGAGATAAGGCCAGCAAACTGCTGGCGTGGTTTGATAGAAGGGAGTTGGCTAATAGGTGGGTGGCCCAGATTGTTGGGCAAAGTGGAAATATGGTGCAGGCCAGGGCCGGGATAGCGGGAATCTTCGCCAGTTATTTCAAACAGGTATACACTGCCAGGCTATCGCCTACTCAGGTGGAAGCGGTGGAACTGCTGGTCTCCTTACCGCTACCTACTCTGGACGCTGCTGACATTTAGAGCCTTGAAACACCTCTAACAGCCAAAGAGATATCTAAGGCTATTAGCTCTTTACAGTCTGGCAAGGCTATAGGGCCCAGTGGCCTTCCAATCAAATTGTATAAATCAAACGCTACTACTATTGCACCATTCTTAGTAAGAATGTATGATGAGAGTGTAACGCAGGGTGCTTTACCAAAAACGCAGCGATTAGCCAATATTGTAGTCATCCACAAAAAGAGGAAGCCCCCCGAGAAATGCAGCTCCTATCGGCCTATCTCTCTACTGGACCCTGAAGTTAAGATCCTGGCTAAGGTACTAGCACAACGTCTCTCTCTGTGCCTTCTTAAATTAATACATCCGGATCAATCCGGCTTTATGCCCTCCATGAACACTGCATTAAATCTCTGTTGATTATATGGTGTGTTGGGCAGTGCCACCACTATACAAGAGGATTCCATCATAATGTCTCTTCTCTTGACGCTAAAATGGCCTTTGATATGAATGAATGGCCATTCCTTTTCGCCGCACTTGAGCGATATGGCTTTGGTAACGGATTCTTGTCTTGGATACGCCTTCTTTACTCTGACCCCCTGGCTAGGATTTCGGGGAATGGAGCTCGTTCAGCATCCTTTGTTTTAGGAAGGGGTATGAGACAGGGTTGCCCTCTTTTGCCCCTGCTCTTTGCCCTGGCCCTGGATCCTCTGGCGATTGGGATAAGGGGAGACCCACTTGTTAGGGGCCTTAATTTGCCACTGGACTGGTCCGACAATATCTCCCTTTATGCCAATGATATCCTGCTGTATTTAGCCAGACCCCCCTTTTCACTTAGACGGGTGCTCCAGATCTTTGCATTATTCCAGAAATATTCCATATACACTATTAACTGGGATAAATCCTTGATCTATGTGTTGAGTGGGGATCCTCCGGATTTACCTGCGGGAACTGGGGCCCAAATAGTCATCGACGGCTTTCAATATTTAGGAATATATATTACACCCGATTCCTTCATCTTTTATGAACGTAACCTATGCCCCCCCCTTGCGCCACCTCAAAGCAGATACACGCCACTGGAAAACATTACCTCTCATGCTGTTAGGCAGAGCAGCCCTCTACAAGATGATGACGTTCCAACGCTTTTTGTATGCCCTGCAAAATATGCCATATTCTGTCCCGCCGCAATATTTCCAGTTAATCGACTCAGAGGTTAGGGCACTGCTCTGGAGCGAGGGTACCCCCGTATTGCCTGCACGAAATTGACAAAGAGTTGGTACGATGGGGGTATCGCTCTGCCCGACATCAGATCTTATTATTGGGCTTTACAACTAGTTGTCCTAAATCACTCGGTCCACCGACCCATTCCGGACCCCACTTACAGAGTGGACAGGCACAATATGCTTCCTGGCACCTATCTCAGGGCACTCTATGGGGGAGCATAGTATTTGCCCAGATTCACTCCTACGTCCTCCACGATAGATCTTTGGCACAAAGTAAAGCGCGCTCTGGCGTGAAAAGACAAAATAACACAAGTCACTCCATTGTTGGAAACGGATCGTTTGGGCATGCTATCGAAGCAGCCCGGGTTTGACAAATGGGACCTGATTGGCCTTTCGACAGTCGGAGATATGTGGACGGAGGGTAGAGTGATTCCTTTTAGTGATCTGCAAAGGAACTACCAATTACACAACGAGAATCCTTCCACTATCTCCAGGCCGAAACGCATTATATAAAGCCATTCCCAAGGGTTCGGAAGTACCAGTTTCCTCGCGTCTGGAGGATAGGTTGTTGAATGATTATCTTCCAGAGAGAGCCATCTCCTTGACCTACCATAAAATACTCCAGATGCACAGGAGAAAAGGCGTACAAAGTGGGCTGACGACGTTGGGGACTTGGACGATGACGACTGGAGAGAGGGATTGGCGTCCCCCCGCGAAGTAGCAATTTAGACTCATTCATCTCAAATTACTGCACCGGAAGTATTATACCAGCTCAGTTCTGGTCAAAATGGGAGTGCTGGGGTCCCCTGATTGTCCCCGTGGGTGTGGCCAGGAGGGTACTGACATACATCAATGGTGGTATTGCCCTGTCCTCCGAGAATACTGGGAAAGGTTGTTGCTGGTATGTCTCACATCTGTGATTCGCCAATAAATGGTCCCCCCGGCTGTGTCTCCTTCTCCTAAATATCTGGGAGGCCACAGATCTGTCAAGGACTGAGAGGATATGGGTTGCCTTAGGCTGTATGGTGGCAAAGCACAATATAGCTAGAACATGGAGGGGAGATGCTCAGTTACGTTACAAGGATTGGGAGTCGGATATGGATTGGTGCATGCAGGCGGAGAGGGTGGTTTAAGAAAGTTGGGGTTGCCCACAAAAGTGGTCTAAAATCTGGGACCCCTGGAATGAAAGCACGGGTCGTTTTTTGTTTTTTTTTAAATATCTTTATTGCATTTTGTCTTTTCTGTTACATAAAATCTAAACATCTGCATATATTGCACTTGTAATAACATTGTCGGTGCTGAGTTCCTATGTACATCAACCAAGATAGTTTCCATTTACAATCATAGTACAGCTTGCGTCTACATCTCAGGATTCGACTTGCACTCGTAAAATAACATAGGCCTGAAAGCAGGGGTCTGTTGTGTACTCCTGTTGTCCTCCCTTCCTCCCTTGTGGTAGACAGCGAAGATATTTAACTGCCCTAAATATGGGACGATGTTACTTGCCTTTTTTAAGATTACCCAATACCTTTACATGTATCTGCCCTATATATTATGATTGATGGAAGTCTTGATTAATGCAATGTACTGCACCTTCTTGTTGTCTTTGTTTTTTCTTTTGTTTAATCTTTGAATAAAAAGATTTAAAAAAAAAAAAAAGAATGGCCATATCGCTTACTTGTGGCCAGAGATCAAGATCAACCAAGATATAATCCATTCTGCTTCTGATGTTCCCTCTCTTAAATGTGTGATCTGCACTAGGATCTTTAATAGTCCTGCTGTTACATGCCCGCACCCCCTGAGCAAGAGTGAATGATAAGACTTGCTGCGCTACACTGGTGCATCTTTTGAGCGTTGGCGTTTGGAGCCTTTTAATGCCTCTAGCTTCTTCCTCCAGGACTATTTCCTCCACATAATCCACAGGCTCATACGTTGTGTTAAAATCTCCGGCTATGATGTGGGGGCATTCTTTATTGTCGGTTTCAAGGGAATTAATTAACATTGACATAGTGTCTGAGGGTTTGTGGGGGCTTTTAAACCAGTTATATATGTCAAAAATCCTGACATGGGTATCCCCTTTAGGCGAAGCTAAATCAATGGCCAGAATCTCCTGGGAGTCTATGTTGATGTGCTTTATTTTAAAAGCAAGTGTTGTTTTAACCCAAATCAGCATTCCTCCCGCAGGTCTGCCAGATGATGATTGTTTTGCTTCCATGCTAAAAGAGGAGAAACCAACCCTTGTGGATCAGTTCGGTAGCCCAGGTTTCTTGAAAAAGACACATGTGGCAGTCGTCCACAAGTGTACCCCACTCAGGGTCATTACGTTTGAAACAAAGCCCTGCAATGTTCCATGAAAGAATGTACAACTGCTGTTCAATAGGGGATCCTCCCTTCAGTGTCTGTCTTACTTCAGGGCTAGCACTTATTGTGGGGGGTAGGAATTGCCCTATTGTCAGATGAGCTTACTATAGTGTAGATCTCTAATTCAGTTGGGTGGGAGAGTATCTGCACCTCCGCTAGAAAGCCGGCCTGAGCGGAGCCCTGAGGTATCGTGAAGACGACTTTGCTGGGCTCTAGTCAATCTAGTTTGTCCATGACTGATAGTGCCTCGTATCTATTGCTAGTTTCAAAAGGGGATTGTACCTTTCTCACCTGATCGTGTTGTATTGGTCAGGGATTTTGTGGGAGAGTTGGGCCTCTAGATTTAAAATGTATATAAAAGAACCCCAGCGGCATTATGCCTATCCCCTGTGCTGGACCCCTTCTGGTAGCATTACTCCCACTCCTAATTATAGACCCTGCAAGATTTGGACTTCGACAGTTTATGACAACACAATCTCAGTCAATGGACTTGCGTAGGGGACCAACCCATCCTACTCTTCTTACCATCAGGATGTCTTTATAGCTTGAATTATCATACTCCGTGAAGTGAGATAGCCAGTGGCTTGTGGATTCTTGAAGATTGGCCTGGAGCGGGGGGACATTAGTGAGTATAACGACATAAGGACAGCATTCGGGTGGTAGATCCAGGGTAGCCTCATGTGATTGATTAACAGAATGGGCCAAAGCATTTGTCTGGCGTGGTGGCTGCCTGAGTGGGCCATTCCCCTTTTGATAAACAATGGAACTCTGGGTTTCAAACCTAGGCCTACCACCATCGGCTTTGCAGTCGTTTATATGACAAGTATTCTCAAAGACCCTATTTTCGGTGTTGGCTTCCCCCAAGGCAATACCTGCCTGCGCTACCGGCATTTGCAGATTATCATAATTCCCCTTCCTATTATGAGTGCCTACTGGGCCATGAGACCCCGCCATACTAGTGCTCTCCGGTTGTTGTACCATATCTTTTCCTCCCCCTTCCAGTACACATGTAACAGATTTTATTAAAAGTTCCACATTGCAAAGTGGTCAATTGCCACAGCTAACGCGCTTGTCTAGCTTTCAGGGCTGGGAGGCCATTGGAATAGATACGGTGGGGACAGTAGTGCGTGGATGCACTCTCAAGTCCTTTCTTGGCTACAAACAGAATACTGTTATAAAAAACAAGGGTACCCAATATGCAATTGGTCAGGGATCTTGGGTACGTTACTGTTTTTAAAGACAATGATCCCTAGACAATTAGGTATAGTGTAAATTAATATAGACCCAATCAGTGCTATATTATCTGTCCAGCCGGACAGTTTTTAATATACAATAGACATATGAAGCAAATTAAACGAAACAATTCAAGCGGGAGACAACCTGCGTCCTACTGAAGTAGATGTACAAACAACATTGAGGGGAGGGGTTCAGGTAAGGAAAGTGTGTCTGTATTTACATTAGATATAAGTACCACAGACAGAATACGTTGCGCACACCATTACAAGTTTAACATTGTAATATAGTCAATGTATTTGGTGTACAGTTGTCGATGACATTTCGATCCCTATTTTAATCAGTGGGATCATCTTCAGGACATTAGGTCCCGCTTGAATTTTTTCGTTTAATTTGCTTAATAAGTCTATTGTATATTAAAAACTGTCCGGCTGGACAGATAATATAGCACTGATTGGGTCTATATTAATTTACACTATACCTGATTGTCTAGGGATCATTGTCTTTAAAAATACAGACAGAATACAGCATGCCATGCACACAATTCTACCGCTATCTCCAGTTCCGACATGCCTTTACCCCATATATATCCCACCTAATCGAGATTCCTGAATTCAATCCCATTGAGTCTAAGGTTTTCATGGGTGACTTGGGAGACCATAAAATAACTAAAATTTATTGCACCCTTATCAACAATACCCCTACTACCATGCACAAAACGAGAGAGACATGGCAACAGGACCTAGGTCCACTAGAGGAAGATGACTGGGTGGAGGCTCTAGAATCCCCGCGCAGAGCAGCAATCGCAGCTCGTCTGCATCTTATTCAGTTCAAATATTTACAAAGAGCTTATTTTACAAGACACAGGCTGTGGCGTGCTGGGCTCATCGCGTCCCCGCAATGCTTATGCTGTAAATCCATGGAGGGTACCTTCCTGCATACTGTTTGGTCCTGTCCAACATTGTCGAGATTCTGGAGAGGGGTGTTCACGTGCCTGTTGGAGGTTTTGGGGAGGGACATTGCATCCTCACCGCGGTTAGCCATGTTGCATATTACGGAAGACATTGGGGAGAATAGATACAAGCGTCACCTCCTATTTCTGGGTCTCACACTGGCAAAGCGAGATATTGCCTGGGTCTGGAAAGATGAGTCTCCACCGTCGCTTGGGGTATGGAAAAGGTTGTCTGGACTCCTGCATGGGCCTAGAAATCCTGGTCTTTGAAGCGAGGGGATGCACCCATAAACACTACAAAATTTGGAAAAGGTGGACTGACTACAGGGGATTGTATGTGGAACCTCCTTCCCCCTCCCCCCGTCTCACACTAACAAACAGTTGCTATAACACTAGCCATCTGACATTTGTGTAGTGCCTCTCTATTCAATGTGACTGTGAGTGGGGGAACATCTCTCTGTATTCAGGATTGTTATATTTATTAACCAAAGGCAATGTGACACAGTTGTTTTTCATTTTCCTTTTCTCTTCTTTACCTATAATTTTCCTTGTACTTTATTTTCTGTGCAATCAATCCTAAATTATTGCTGTAAATGTTGACTCTCTTATGTATCACTCTGTCTATGTACCTTGGGTGCTTTGTACAATCCTTGTACTGTGTTGGCTGTCAACAATAAAAATATGTTGTGGAAAAAAAAAAAGTTCCACATTGCGCTCTAGCTTATCAAGTCTAGACGGTTTGAGGTTTTTAGTTAAAAGTTCTTCCAGCCGATTTAGGAGAATGTCTGTGTCATGTGGTGAGAACGGTGAATTGGCTAGTACTGGTCAATACGCAATAACAGGAGCTGGTGTAGTGAGTTCTCTCTGAATATGTACAGGCATTGTTAAGTTAGCATAACCACGTTAGATGTTAGAAAGCCATCTTTTTGCTTTTGCACACGACACTGCGTTTACATGTTATTTCTTAAAACGAACTGCTGTCTCGAGACTTGCTTCACACAAGAGCAATCTGTTGTTACCATCCCAAGCTCTGCGCAGCGACCTTGGTCTGTACACGGTGTGACAAATAGTCTGGGTTATTACACAATGCATGTTTTTCACTCTAGGTTGATCGGCCCACTATTTAGCCATAACACACGCGCAGCTGCAAATGCCTGAAAATTAGTGCTTTTAGTATCACAGACATCATGTTTATTATTCAGACCGAAGACGAGCCTTCCTGCGAGAAGACTCCTGATGCTCCTGTGATGTGATTTCACTAAGCTGATCTTTGAGGTATGGGGTCCCCTATTCAAGCCTAAGAGACCTTCTATTAGCATAATAATAATATTAGCTTCTTCGTAAAGGGAAGGTGGTAGTATCCACTGTCATTATAATATGATCACCCCTTTTATATTCTATGGTATTGTAACTATGTTGCTGGTTTTGATATTAATCATTTGTCTGCTTGTATTAGCCAAAGTACTGCATCTTAGGACACGTGGTCTATAAAAATAAACCCCTTTTATTTACAACGTGTCTCTGTTGATTATTGTTGTGGACTGATGTGAGAATAATATACGAACAGGTATTTCCGATTCCCACCATTCCTGAGTATGTACTGAGTCGCTTGTTCTGGGTTGTCTATTCATTGGGACCGCCGAGCTGAATCTCGGATAACGAATGGGACACTTATGCTAGCCGGATACTGGGTTCTGGGTTCTGAGGTGAGTTTCTGGTACACCACAATTCACTGAGGTCCTGGGGTTCTTCGCATAGTTCTGTGTATCAGCAGAATCCCTGCAACATGGCGCACCTAACGTTTGGTCTATGAGTTGAAACGCCTTAGTAGTGCTTACATTTAGTCCACAGCACCCTCATTCTTGTTTCCGGATAACAAGTCTGACGGATTTAAACCTACCTAGTTCTATTGATATAGGTTCCTTCAAGCTTGATCATTAAAAAGGTTATTGAACCCTTGTGCTACTAAATACTTGAAGTATAGCTCGTCCTTATGGCAGTAGACATTGCGGCGCACAGCCGTGCAGCTCTGAAACGTCATTTGACGCAGTATGGGGTGCCGGACACGGGCATGGACGTCATCTTTGTGGTGGGAGCCGATGCGGCTCACCCGTTTGAGTTGTTCTATTTCTGGGTGACGATTCCGGCAGTCAGTGGGGATGACGATACCTTTCATTCTTACACTGCTACTGCCGTGCCTGCTAACTATGCGCCGTATAGGACACAGGAGATACCAATATCTGCTTGGCAACATCAGATTTGGTTTAATGGCGCCCTCCCCCATGTGGTTATACCGCCGAGAATGGGCCCTTTATCAATTGCAGGGGCCACTTGGCCGGTACTAGCCGGATTTACGCCTCATCCCCGTTACCTCACGGTGACGGTGGCTGAATTGCGTGTACTACACACTGCCCTTATATCAGTATATAGGGCGTTGGTGCAGTATGTGTCGCGCACTGTACAGGCGGGGGCGCCTGTTAGTGCGGGACAACCTAGTGATCGTCACGCGGTGGTCATTAGTCCTGTTATGGTCAATTCTGTTGTGGGCAAGCGCCCCCTCACAAGGGATGATTATCCTTTTTGGCTTGCTGAAAAATTTGACCAAATAGAGGCGGTTTATCCGCATACAACTCCTGTGGAAAAACACAGGATCCTCACCATTAGTTTGCCTAAAGACTAAGTTCCCCATATAGATGATTGTGTATCCTGGGGTAAGATTTTTGCTGCGACGTACGCGCAGTGCTTCGGCACTCCGTCTATGTTACAGCTGCCCTCCATAATTAAACAGGTTCAAGAGGACCATGGAGCGGAGTCTGCGATAGAATTGGGGATGCGGCTCCTCGGAGATTTTGGCCTGGTGGCTACCATGATAATGGGAAACCTTAAGGGTGATGCGTTGCACTTTCAGGTTCGTAATGAACTGAAGAAAGTTGCTGAAGAGGACAAGCCGCAGGAATTTGCAAAAATAATTTCAGAAGCATATCGCGATTTGGGTCGTAGCTCTTTAGGAGTTAAGCCTGTGATCAAAAATCCCGATTCTAAGCAGCAGGGTAAGGCAGAAACTTTTGGTAAGGATGGTCGGCCAATTTTTCCAAAACAACCTTGGCGGACTAAACAACAGGGAAAGCAGCAGCAGAAACAGGGCTCTCGGCCTGCCTCTCCCGTTCAGTCAAGTAGTGAACGCACTTATGATCTGCGAGATCGTGCTACTATTAAGTCTCCTGATAGATTTCAGGTTTCTGAACCGCGCTCTCCTCGTTCTTCACAGGAAACATCGGCTACACAGTCTGGTGGCGGAGGCGGTGGCAAAGGTCGGGGTGCTCCACAACAGCGTGACCAACCCCGACAGACTGAGGGTAAAGGCAAGCAGGACGAGTTTGCTCGACAAAGACCCCCGTTTCAGAAGAAGAAAGTGGCGGCTCTGACGGCAAAATATGCCTCAGATAGTGCGGACACAGCTTCAGAACCGGACATGGGCGCTGACGCTACTGGACAGCGCGGCAGAAATTACCATAGTCCGTCAAGCTCTGCGTCCATTTCTGGCGGCGACAGCAACTGATGTATTGGTTACTGTTGAGACAGCTGACACCAGAGTGGCTCCCCCTGATAGACTTTATGAAATAGTCTTATTAATAGAGGGTGACATACAACGTACTATAAAAGGGATTTTTTGGGATAATCTGACCACCACCTATGATATCCTCCTAGCGGAGGCAGATTGGCCCCCAGCCTTCATTTTGGAAGCTCCTAGAGGGGAGGAGAAAATCCTCCCGTCCTTTGCGCACACGGTGCCTAAGGACCAAGCTGAAATGTACGCTGGTGAGTGGGCGCTGGCGCTTGCGCCAGCGGTATATCGTACTCAAGTGGGTTGGGACCGGTTGTCCCCCTGCCATGAGATTCCATTGCGGTCTATGCCCCAGCCTCAGCCCCAATATCCCATGCGTCGTGAAGCTAGACCTCACGTCGCGGCGATCCTTGAACAATTGGAATATCAGGGTGTAATTGAAACCTGTGTGTCCCCTATGAATAACCCTTTATTCACTGTAACGAAGCCTGACGGCTCGTACCGTTTAGTTTTGGATTACCGGCACCTAAACTCCCATTGCCGGACCTGCGCGGTACAAAATACACATAGCTCGGCTCTAGTAGACAGTCTCGTGCGTAAACGATTTAAAACGACACTTGACATTTCCAATGGCTTTTTTAGCCATAACCTGTCCACACTGAGTAGCCAGTGGACAGCGTTTACTTCGGGCGGAAAACAAAAACAGTTTACAAGATTAGCCATGGGCTACAAAAATAGCCCTGGCGTCTTTTCCGCTCGCGTGGTTTCTCTCTTAGAAAGAATAGACCCCGAGGCAGACTCCTATGTTGACGATATCTACCTTACGGATGACGAGCTGTTGCCGCATCTGTCTCGAGTCGACAATATTGTAGTGAGTTTTGCTGACTATGGCTACAAATTCAATTTTGCGAAGTCTCACATCGCGGAATATACAGTGTTGTTTTTGGGCTACGAGCTCAATAATGAAGGTAAGGGGTTGGCTCCCCACTTTCTGGAGAAGTGCGCATGCTTGAGTGCGCCACCGACACTAAAGAAATTACAATCTCTGCTGGGCTTTCTGAATTTCGGCCGTACGTACATTCCTGATTATGCCCAGCGTATCAAGCCGCTTTACGCCTTGGTACAACCCACATTTTCGAAGTCTAGCTGGCAGCTGGAACATTCTAAAATTTTACAGTCTTTACAGGCTGACCTTCTTGCTTCACAATATTTGCTGACACGTGATAACCGCACCAACCTGGTAATAAGAATAGTGCCAGGCGCCGTGGGTTTCACGTATTTGACGTTTAATGAGGGCGATACAGTCCCCATTGCGTACAAATCCCACTTGTACACCTCTGCTGAATTACGTTTTTCCGCGGTCGAAAAAGTTCTGACTGCTGTACAGATGGCGATCCTTAAAGAACGCGCACTGTCACATGGGAAACAGATTCTGGTCGTAACACCCTATCCTGCCTTAGAAGCGGTGACAAAGGCAAGTGTACCAAATTCTAAAGCTTTACATCCTCGGTGGATACAATGGGCCACGACACTGACGTCACCAGACGTCACCTACATCTTTGATGCCTCATTACAGACTCAAGAGTTCTTGCAGTATGAATTCGTTCATCCGTCTCCTCTGTCTTTGCGCCCGCTCGAAGAATACCATTGTGTCATATACACTGACGGGTCTGCGCAGCCCGCAATTGGATCAAAGCACGCCTACTCAGCGGCTTGCGCAATTGTCGTAGGTACTTTCGTAAATGGTGAATTCCAATCTGATGCAGTGCATACGCAGTCATTGGGCGATTGTACCGCGCAATTGGCGGAGCTTCGGGCTCTAGTGCTTGCACTGGAGTTTGCTGATCCCCGAGTCACTACTCTAATTGTGAGTGATTCTTTCTACTGTGTCCAGTCCTATAATGACAATTTACACTTCTGGTCTCAGAATGACTATCGAGACACAAAAGGTGGCACAATTAAGCATAAAACGCTTTGGGTTCGAGTGGCAGACTTTAAAGAACGTCTCCCTCTAGTGAATGTTATTCACACTCTTGGTCACCAGCGACTTGGTGTCCATGCTGTCGGTAACAGCTTGGCTGACGAGGCAGCAAAAACAGCAGTGGCTACATACTTAGTGGCAGCAGTTACCAGATCAAAGAGTAAGATTGATGATGACATCTTGGCAGCTATTGCTGCTACAGAAAAGGGAGGCGATTACCCGAAGGGTTTTCCTTCTCGTTACATTTACCATTTAAGTCCTGATAATGTCCCATTAGTGAGGATTAACGACGTTGGTGACAGAATTGTTCCCAACGTGGACTGCAGACCCGCACTGATTCTGGCTGCTCATGAGGGGTTGGCGTCAGCCCACGCCGGAGTGTCAGCCACAATATCTCTGCTACAACAACGTTACTGGTGGTTTGGTTTATATAAACAAGCGCGCGCTTATGTTCTTGATTGTGACATTTGCCAACAGATTAAACCTTCTACTGTTGCGCGCCCATCACAAACACAGTTGTACATATCCAATAAACCATTTGGTTGTGTTTATTTGGATCACTGCGGTCCTTTTTCTTCTGATACTGCGTACAAGTACATCTTGGTTGCAGTGGATTCGTGCACCTGTCCCGCCTGCATCTTCTTCGAGATAGGATGCTTGACTTTTATGGAACTCTGCCATTGGCGACCTTAAGCCTGGCATATGGATTATCTTTCCGGTATTGCTACTTCACCTGCGTGCAGCCTGTGCTTCACTGCCTGGATTGTCCCTTTGAATGGCCTTTGGATTTGTGCTTGACCAGCCTGGTGTCTCCGGTGCCGGATTTCGATCGACTAATGAGGCCCTTAGTGTCTCACGAGTTGACCTGTTCTGGTGTCCGGATAATGGCTTGTGGAGCAGCACATGGGATCCTGGGTAATTGGGACATCTCTACAGCTGCCTACAACTTCTTGGCTATGAGCTATTTGGAGGAACATTCCGGGTGCCCTCTGATCGTGCTGGAAGCTCCGCTGATTGAAGAACACGTGTGTTCCTTTTCGTTGATGGATTGGATGGCTGAGACTTTCGCTGGCCCTGCAAATGATTTTTTGTTGGAAGCGGTTGCCACATTTGCTGCCTATACATTCATGGATTGACTGCACTATCGTCCTTGGCGCCTGACGCTCCTGGATAGCACCCTGCCGCGGCATTTACCTTTTTCTTTTTTTGCTTTCTCCCTGATGGTTGTTTTGAGTTTTTTTTAATTGATTATATTTTTTTTTTCGGACACCACAGTTTCCCCTTTTGCTTTTCAATTTTTTCGTTTCAGACTTTAACTCATTCTGAACCTTTGGATTGGTTACGCCTTGTTCTGCTCTGACGAAACTGAACTCTGCGTTCTCTCTTTTCTTGCCTACTAAATAGTGCTTCGATCAAGGGGGCGTGTAGTGAGTTCTCTCTGAATATGTACAGGCATTGTTAAGTTAGCATAACCACGTTAGATGTTAGAAAGCCATCTTTTTGCTTTTGCACACGACACTGCGTTTACATGTTATTTCTTAAAACGAACTGCTGTCTCGAGACTTGCTTCACACAAGAGCAATCTGTTGTTACCATCCCAAGCTCTGCGCAGCGACCTTGGTCTGTACACGGTGTGACAAATAGTCTGGGTTATTACACAATGCATGTTTTTCACTCTAGGTTGATCGGCCCACTATTTAGCCATAACACACGCGCAGCTGCAAATGCCTGAAAATTAGTGCTTTTAGTATCACAGACATCATGTTTATTATTCAGACCGAAGACGAGCCTTCCTGCGAGAAGACTCCTGATGCTCCTGTGATGTGATTTCACTAAGCTGATCTTTGAGGTATGGGGTCCCCTATTCAAGCCTAAGAGACCTTCTATTAGCATAATAATAATATTAGCTTCTTCGTAAAGGGAAGGTGGTAGTATCCACTGTCATTATAATATGATCACCCCGTTTATATTCTATGGTATTGTAACTATGTTGCTGGTTTTGATATTAATCATTTGTCTGCTTGTATTAGCCAAAGTACTGCATCTTAGGACACGTGGTCTATAAAAATAAACCCCTTTTATTTACAACGTGTCTCTGTTGATTATTGTTGTGGACTGATGTGAGAATAATATACGAACAGGTATTTCCGATTCCCACCATTCCTGAGTATGTACTGAGTCGCTTGTTCTGGGTTGTCTATTCATTGGGACCGCCGAGCTGAATCTCGGATAACGAATGGGACACTTATGCTAGCCGGATACTGGGTTCTGGGTTCTGAGGTGAGTTTCTGGTACACCACAATTCACTGAGGTCCTGGGGTTCTTCGCATAGTTCTGTGTATCAGCAGAATCCCTGCAACATGTAGCATCCTTCATGGACATAAATCGCTGCTTGTCAGTAAGGTTAAAGGGAAGGAATAACGATGTAGTGTTAAGATAGTCCCAAGGGACTCTCCCTGCCTTTAAAGTCTGCAATGTCCATGCAAACTGCATAACAGAACGCAACTGGTTTTGACCATGATATAACACAGACATATCATCATGCACAATATCAACTACTGATGAAACAATATTATCTAATGTATAAATCCTAGAAGAGAGAGTGCTAATGCTGTTATCTATAACGGCTAAAACCTTTTCCATGTTGGCTTGGTCAATAGCCCTCAATCTGGAAGCCGCCTCAATCTGTGACAACTTCCAGACTTCGTTGTAAATAGCATACGCCCACCTCTTGGTTCTGCCACCCACAGGACCCTTAACAAAATCATTCAAATCTATTTTGTCATGTAATTGTGATAAATGAACTTTGACAGACGCCAAAGTGGAATGTCGCAGCCAAGATTGACATAACTTGCCCACAGAGTATGTAGTTACAGTATGTGACGACTCAAACCGAGGGTCTACGCGTTCCTGAGTATACCCCGGTTTCAGTCCCAGAAAACGTCGTTGACAGATATCTGAACTGCTTTGCCAAATTAACCAACCCTCACTATTAACTTTCGAAATATTGAAAGATGTATTTGAAACCAAGGATTGCAAAGCAGCAAGGGATAGATCTGTGTGGTTATCCCAATTGGGATAAGCGCCCAGATCCGGCACAGAAGGTGACTTTAATTGTTTAGAAGTAGCCAATCCAAAACAGGTGGTTTGGAAGATGGATGAATTCAAAAATAAAATATGATTTGGTATAAGACAGGCACGATGTAAAGCCTCTGTACCCTGTACCTGCCACGGCTTGGAACCCCAAACCGACTTTAGATCAATAGTAGCCTTCCATACATCATAACCTTTGATTGACAACTCGTCCATAAAGGACTTGGAATAAAGTAACTTTGTGTGTGTCAGTCTAACCTTTGCGGCAGACTCAGGCAGCACCTTAAAATAAAACGCTGCCGGGTTGGAAACACTGAAATCGGTAAAATATGAATACTTGTTAACTAGTGTTTGTGAACTTCCGAATTCGGGAGTAGGACAGTGTTCCCATTGGGTAAAATTTACAAAATTTCTAAATGTATTTGCTTTATGCAGGAAATGATTGCCATAATGTTGAAAACAATACTGTTCCGCATAATTAGCCGCATTTTCGTATAAATCTTCAGCATCAAAAGCGGCATAATATTTCAAATCAGAAAACAGTGACTCAATGGCGTGTACATCCCAATCATCAGAACGTATGTTCTGCCTAACCACATCACCCATAGAAACACGAAATACATTAGGTACATTAATGACCTCTGTAGGCCCATGAATTTGGAATTTAACAGCATCCCATGCGATTCCATCCAAGACGGGCCAGGCAGTAATATTCACAAAAGTCTGGTCCCTCTTCATGATGTGGGACGAGGAGTGGGGGGCCAAAGTTCCATTGATAAGTCTAATTATCGATCTCTCAGTCAGATAGTGGCCATCCACAAGACGGAAAAAAACTATCACGAACCCAATGGACATAAACAAAAAAATACTGAAAAGCAACAGCCAAATGTATGTCCAAGGGGCAATCAAAAAATGTCTCTTAAACCAGCAGAAAAAAACAGCAACGTTCGATGGGGGGCTTGAGGGCAACGAGTTAGTGTCAAAGGAGAAACGGGACTGTCCAAGCGCCGTAGATTGTAAAACAGGCGAGGGACCACGTGTAGGATAAGCATACTCAGTCTCTTCGGGCAAACCACCAGCCGATGGTATCAACAAGGGATCAGTAACCGATTGCATCTCGATGGCAACATCAGGCAAGGTGTTAGAAGCAAGAGTCAACATTGAATTTCTTTGCATCGTCTGGCATGAAACTGCTGGAGTCATGCTAAGAAGTATCGGCCACTCGCTGAAGTTTGACATTGTCAATAGAGATGTACCTGTTTTCTTTGCGACCAGGAAGTGGAGGTAAAATGACTGTTCTTGTTCCCTGCACTCCAAGCACTGGAACTGGTGCACGATAAGAGGGGCCGAACTCCTTCTTGTTCTCCACCTTCTCACGGACCAGATCTCCAACTCGGGGTAGCCAGCCGACTACCGGAACCTGAACTTCAACTTCAGATGTGGAGGGCAAGTGTTCCTTCGATAGAGTGTCTCTGGCTTCTTGTAGAGTCTGTAAAACAGCACAGTGATCATCTACGTCAAAGGGTGCGGTCGACGCCGCCATGTCTAGACCATCAAGGTCCGGTACAAACATTCTGATTCCGAAGAGCATCATGTACGGGGTCCGCCCACCCAGAGACCTTCTAGGGAGATTATTAAGTGCACGTTGAACGTTATACAAATGGGCTAGCCAGTTCCGGCCTGTGCCTAAAACACGGGCTGTCAATGATTGCTTTAAGTCACCGTTCATTCGCTCCACCACACTATTACCCTCAGGTCGGTAGGGGGACGAAAATTTGACTAGGACCCCCAAATTTCTCATAGCCTCCTTGTAAGCCTTAGAGGCGAACGCAGGGCCCTGATCAGAATGGAAGGTACCACACGCAAAAGTTCCCACAAAGACACGCAAATCTCTGATGACAGTCCGCGAGTCAGCACTCCTTTGTGGCCATACCCACAGAAAACGTGTGCACGAATCCACTGCAACCAAGATGTACTTGTACGCAGTATCAGAAGAAAAAGGACCGCAGTGATCCAAATAAACACAACCAAATGGTTTATTGGATATGTACAACTGTGTTTGTGATGGGCGCGCAACAGTAGAAGGTTTAATCTGTTGGCAAATGTCACAATCAAGAACATAAGCGCGCGCTTGTTTATATAAACCAAACCACCAGTAACGTTGTTGTAGCAGAGATATTGTGGCTGACACTCCGGCGTGGGCTGACGCCAACCCCTCATGAGCAGCCAGAATCAGTGCGGGTCTGCAGTCCGCGTTGGGAATAATTCTGTCACCAACGTCGTTAATCCTCACTAATGGGACATTATCAGGACTTAAATGGTAAATGTAACGAGAAGGAAAACCCTTCGGGTAATCGCCTCCCTTTTCTGTAGCAGCAATAGCTGCCAAGATGTCATCATCAATCTTACTCTTTGATCTGGTAACTGCTGCCACTAAGTATGTAGCCACTGCTGTTTTTGCTGCCTCGTCAGCCAAGCTGTTACCGACAGCATGGACACCAAGTCGCTGGTGACCAAGAGTGTGAATAACATTCACTAGAGGGAGACGTCCTTTAAAGTCTGCCACTCGAACCCAAAGCGTTTTATGCTTAATTGTGCCACCTTTTGTGTCTCGATAGTCATTCTGAGACCAGAAGTGTAAATTGTCATTATAGGACTGGACACAGTAGAAAGAATCACTCACAATTAGAGTAGTGACTCGGGGATCAGCAAACTCCAGTGCAAGCACTAGAGCCCGAAGCTCCGCCAATTGCGCGGTACAATCGCCCAATGACTGCGTATGCACTGCATCAGATTGGAATTCACCATTTACGAAAGTACCTACGACAATTGCGCAAGCCGCTGAGTAGGCGTGCTTTGATCCAATTGCGGGCTGCGCAGACCCGTCAGTGTATATGACACAATTGTATTCTTTGAGCGGGCGCAAAGACAGAGGAGACGGATGAACGAATTCATACTGCAAGAACTCTTGAGTCTGTAATGAGGCATCAAAGATGTAGGTGACGTCTGGTGACGTCAGTGTCGTGGCCCATTGTATCCACCGAGGATGTAAAGCTTTAGAATTTGGTACACTTGCCTTTGTCACCGCTTCTAAGGCAGGATAGGGTGTTACGACCAGAATCTGTTTCCCATGTGACAGTGCGCGTTCTTTAAGGATCGCCATCTGTACAGCAGTCAGAACTTTTTCGACAGCGGAAAAACGTAATTCAGCAGAGGTGTACAAGTGGGATTTGTACGCAATGGGGACTGTATCGCCCTCATTAAACGTCAAATACGTGAAACCCACGGCGCCTGGCACTATTCTTATTACCAGGTTGGTGCGGTTATCACGTGTCAGCAAATATTGTGAAGCAAGAAGGTCAGCCTGTAAAGACTGTAAAATTTTAGAATGTTCCAGCTGCCAGCTAGACTTCGAAAATGTGGGTTGTACCAAGGCGTAAAGCGGCTTGATACGCTGGGCATAATCAGGAATGTACGTACGGCCGAAATTCAGAAAGCCCAGCAGAGATTGTAATTTCTTTAGTGTCGTTGGCGCACTCAAGCATGCGCACTTCTCCAGAAAGTGGGGAGCCAACCCCTTACCTTCATTATTGAGCTCGTAGCCCAAAAACAACACTGTATATTCCGCGATGTGAGACTTCGCAAAATTGAATTTGTAGCCATAGTCAGCAAAACTCACTACAATATTGTCGACTCGAGACAGATGCGGCAACAGCTCGTCATCCGTAAGGTAGATATCGTCAACATAGGAGTATGCCTCGGGGTCTATTCTTTCTAAGAGAGAAACCACGCGAGCGGAAAAGACGCCAGGGCTATTTTTGTAGCCCATGGCTAATCTTGTAAACTGTTTTTGTTTTCCGCCCGAAGTAAACGCTGTTCACTGGCTACTCAGTGTGGACAGGTTATGGCTAAAAAAGCCATTGGAAATGTCAAGTGTCGTTTTAAATCGTTTACGCACGAGACTGTCTACTAGAGCCGAGCTATGTGTATTTTGTACCGCGCAGGTCCGGCAATGGGAGTTTAGGTGCCGGTAATCCAAAACTAAACGGTACGAGCCGTCAGGCTTCGTTACAGTGAATAAAGGGTTATTCATAGGGGACACACAGGTTTCAATTACACCCTGATATTCCAATTGTTCAAGGATCGCCGCGACGTGAGGTCTAGCTTCACGACGCATGGGATATTGGGGCTGAGGCTGGGGCATAGACCGCAATGGAATCTCATGGCAGGGGGACAACCGGTCCCAACCCACTTGAGTACGATATACCGCTGGCGCAAGCGCCAGCGCCCACTCACCAGCGTACATTTCAGCTTGGTCCTTAGGCACCGTGTGCGCAAAGGACGGGAGGATTTTCTCCTCCCCTCTAGGAGCTTCCAAAATGAAGGCTGGGGGCCAATCTGCCTCCGCTAGGAGGATATCATAGGTGGTGGTCAGATTATCCCAAAAAATCCCTTTTATAGTACGTTGTATGTCACCCTCTATTAATAAGACTATTTCATAAAGTCTATCAGGGGGAGCCACTCTGGTGTCAGCTGTCTCAACAGTAACCAATACATCAGTTGCTGTCGCCGCCAGAAATGGACGCAGAGCTTGACGGACTATGGTAATTTCTGCCGCGCTGTCCAGTAGCGTCAGCGCCCATGTCCGGTTCTGAAGCTGTGTCCGCACTATCTGAGGCATATTTTGCCGTCAGAGCCGCCACTTTCTTCTTCTGAAACGGGGGTCTTTGTCGAGCAAACTCGTCCTGCTTGCCTTTACCCTCAGTCTGTCGGGGTTGGTCACGCTGTTGTGGAGCACCCCGACCTTTGCCACCGCCTCCGCCACCAGACTGTGTAGCCGATGTTTCCTGTGAAGAACGAGGAGAGCGCGGTTCAGAAACCTGAAATCTATCAGGAGACTTAATAGTAGCACGATCTCGCAGATCATAAGTGCGTTCACTACTTGACTGAACGGGAGAGGCAGGCCGAGAGCCCTGTTTCTGCTGCTGCTTTCCCTGTTGTTTAGTCCGCCAAGGTTGTTTTGGAAAAATTGGCCGACCATCCTTACCAAAACCTTTATAATGATCAAGCTTGAAAGAACCTATATCAATAGAACTAGGTATGTTTAAATCCGTCAGACTTGTTATCCGGAAACAAGAATGAGGGTGCTGTGGACTAAATGTAAGCACTACTAAGGCGTTTCAACTCATAGACCAAACGTTAGGTGCGCCATGCCATTGCCTTTTTCTGTAGCGGAGATTAATTCAGCTACGTGGTTAGTCCACGGATTGATAACTCTCCCTTTTGCGCTTTTTAAGTTTACGTCTTGTATGAAACATTATGCTTTGGGTAGATATGAACCGAAGACGAGCCTTCCTGCGAGAAGACTACTGATGCTCCTGTGATGTGATTTCACTAAGCTGATCTTTGAGGTATGGGGTCCCCTATTCAAGCCTAAGAGACCTTCTATTAGCATAATAATAATATTAGCTTCTTCGTAAAGGGAAGGTGGTAGTATCCACTGTCATTATAATATGATCACCCCTTTTATATTCTATGGTATTGTAACTATGTTGCTGGTTTTGATATTAATGATTTGTCTGCTTGTATTAGCCAAAGTACTGCATCTTAGGACACGTGGTCTATAAAAATAAACCCCTTTTGTTTACAACGTGTCTCTGTTGATTATTGTTGTGGACTGATGTGAGAATAATATACGAACAGGTATTTCCGATTCCCACCATTCCTGAGTATGTACTGAGTCGCTTGTTCTGGGTTGTCTATTCATTGGGACCGCCGAGCTGAATATCGGATAACGAATGGGTTCCGGTAGTCGGCTGGCTACCCCGAGTTGGAGATCTGGTCCGTGAGGAGGTGGAGAACAAGAAGGAGTTCGGCCCCTCTTATCGTGCACCAGTTCCAGTGCTTGGAGTGCAGGGAACAAGAACAGTCATTTTACCTCCACTTCCTGGTCGCAAAGAAAACAGGTACATCTCTATTGACAATGTCAAACTTCAGCGAGTGGCCGATACTTCTTAGCATGACTCCAGCAGTTTCATGCCAGACGATGCAAAGAAATTCAATGTTGACTCTTGCTTCTAACACCTTGCCTGATGTTGCCATCGAGATGCAATCGGTTACTGATCCCTTGTTGATACCATCGGCTGGTGGTTTGCCCGAAGAGACTGAGTATGCTTATCCTACACGTGGTCCCTCGCCTGTTTTACAATCTACGGCGCTTGGACAGTCCCGTTTCTCCTTTGACACTAACTCGTTGCCCTCAAGCCCCCCATCGAACGTTGCTGTTTTTTTCTGCTGGTTTAAGAGACATTTTTTGATTGCCCCTTGGACATACATTTGGCTGTTGCTTTTCAGTATTTTTTTGTTTATGTCCATTGGGTTCGTGATAGTTTTTTTCCGTCTTGTGGATGGCCACTATCTGACTGAGAGATCGATAATTAGACTTATCAATGGAACTTTGGCCCCCCACTCCTCGTCCCACATCATGAAGAGGGACCAGACTTTTGTGAATATTACTGCCTGGCCCGTCTTGGATGGAATCGCATGGGATGCTGTTAAATTCCAAATTCATGGGCCTACAGAGGTCATTAATGTACCTAATGTATTTCGTGTTTCTATGGGTGATGTGGTTAGGCAGAACATACGTTCTGATGATTGGGATGTACACGCCATTGAGTCACTGTTTTCTGATTTGAAATATTATGCCGCTTTTGATGCTGAAGATTTATACGAAAATGCGGCTAATTATGCGGAACAGTATTGTTTTCAACATTATGGCAATCATTTCCTGCATAAAGCAAATACATTTAGAAATTTTGTAAATTTTACCCAATGGGAACACTGTCCTACTCCCGAATTCGGAAGTTCACAAACACTAGTTAACAAGTATTCATATTTTACCGATTTCAGTGTTTCCAACCCGGCAGCGTTTTATTTTAAGGTGCTGCCTGAGTCTGCCGCAAAGGTTAGACTGACACACACAAAGTTACTTTATTCCAAGTCCTTTATGGACGAGTTGTAAATCAAAGGTTATGATGTATGGAAGGCTACTATTGATCTAAAGTCGGTTTGGGGTTCCAAGCCGTGGCAGGTACAGGGTACAGAGGCTTTACATCGTGCCTGTCTTATACCAAATCATATTTTATTTTTGAATTCATCCATCTTCCAAACCACCTGTTTTGGATTGGCTACTTCTAAACAATTAAAGTCACCTTCTGTGCCGGATCTGGGCGCTTATCCCAATTGGGATAACCACACAGATCTATCCCTTGCTGCTTTGCAATCCTTGGTTTCAAATACATCTTTCAATATTTCGAAAGTTAATAGTGAGGGTTGGTTAATTTGGCAAAGCAGTTCAGATATCTGTCAACGACGTTTTCTGGGACTGAAACCGGGGTATACTCAGGAACGCGTAGACCCTCGGTTTGAGTCGTCACATACTGTAACTACATACTCTGTGGGCAAGTTATGTCAATCTTGGCTGCGACATTCCACTTTGGCGTCTGTCAAAGTTCATTTATCACAATTACATGACAAAATAGATTTGAATGATTTTGTTAAGGGTCCTGTGGGTGGCAGAACCAAGAGGTGGGCGTATGCTATTTACAACGAAGTCTGGAAGTTGTCACAGATTGAGGCGGCTTCCAGATTGAGGGCTATTGACCAAGCCAACATGGAAAAGGTTTTAGCCGTTATAGATAACAGCATTAGCACTCTCTCTTCTAGGATTTATACATTAGATAATATTGTTTCATCAGTAGTTGATATTGTGCATGATGATATGTCTGTGTTATATCATGGTCAAAACCAGTTGCGTTCTGTTATGCAGTTTGCATGGACATTGCAGACTTTAAAGGCAGGGAGAGTCCCTTGGGACTATCTTAACACTACATCGTTATTCCTTCCCTTTAACCTTACTGACAAGCAGCGATTTATGTCCATGAAGGATGCTACATATTCATTGTTACATATTGAAAAATTAGAACCATTGCCTTTTTCTGTAGCGGAGATTAATTCAGCTACGTGGTTAGTCCACGGATTGATAACTCTCCCTTTTGCGCTTTTTAAGTTTACGTCTTGTATGAAACATTATGCTTTGGGTAGGTATGAACCGCTGGGCACCGCTTTCATACATGAGGTTTGGTCCCTCCCCTTTACGTATAGATGTACTAGGGACGGGACTGAGGTTTATTTGAAAGGCGAGGAATGTACCACGTCACCTGACCATTCCTTGGTATGTAGGCACATTCAATTACACGGCGCATGCAATGTACAAGCACCGAACTTGGCATGCATCCTACGAGGTGTCCCAGTGCCTGTGATTACGCCTTCTTTCACACTGCTTGCTAACGGTAGTTATTTGATTTTGAATAGTGAAGCTTGCTGTGGGATGTTAGTGGGAATCCCGTATATAGTAACTGTCTCGCAGAAAGTGGTCTGCTGCAATAATGTTCTCTTTCCACCCCCGCATGGGCAGCTGGATGCTTCCATCTGGCCTTCGATTCCAACCTTGAAAGCAGAGTTCAACAAGTTGAGCAGAATAAGAGCCCTATTGTCCCAAAAAGAGGTGTCTTTGACTTCATCTCGTGAAACATTCGACCTTCACGTGGCTAATACGCGCACTGAGGTACAGGCGCTTCTGAATACTGACCTCCCCCTACATTTCGGCTCTTTGATCCAAACTATTTTCAATGCCTCGTCCACGACCGGCCTGGCTCATTTTTTTAAACTTGTGGGCTCGGGTCTCGTGACCTCTTTCCAAACTATTTTTGGTGTGGTTCCGGGCTTTTTTCATTCCCTTTTCTCGAGCATCTTTGGAGGTGTTCCGCTGCTTCTGGCGCTAGTGGCGGGTGTGCTGCTTTTCCTTTTCATCCTACGGAATGGCTGCTCCTTCTGTGCCGCACGTGCACCTGTCCCGCCTGCATCTTCTTCGAGATAGGATGCTTGACTTTTATGGAACTCTGCCATTGGCGACCTTAAGCCTGGCATATGGATTATCTTTCCGGTATTGCTACTTCACCTGCGTGCAGCCTGTGCTTCACTGCCTGGATTGTCCCTTTGAATGGCCTTTGGATTTGTGCTTGACCAGCCTGGTGTCTCCGGTGCCGGATTTCGATCGACTAATGAGGCCCTTAGTGTCTCACGAGTTGACCTGTTCTGGTGTCCGGATAATGGCTTGTGGAGCAGCACATGGGATCCTGGGTAATTGGGACATCTCTACAGCTGCCTACAACTTCTTGGCTATGAGCTATTTGGAGGAACCTTCCGGGTGCCCTCTGATCGTGCTGGAAGCTCCGCTGATTGAAGAACACGTGTGTTCCTTTTCGTTGATGGATTGGATGGCTGAGACTTTCGCTGGCCCTGCAAATGATTTTTTGTTGGAAGCGGTTGCCACATTTGCTGCCTATACATTCATGGATTGACTGCACTATCGTCCTTGGCGCCTGACGCTCCTGGATAGCACCCTGCCGCGGCATTTACCTTTTTCTTTTTTTGCTTTCTCCCTGATGGTTGTTTTGAGTTTTTTTTAATTGATTATATTTTTTTTTTCGGACACCACAGTTTCCCCTTTTGCTTTTCAATTTTTTCGTTTCAGACTTTAACTCATTCTGAACCTTTGGATTGGTTACGCCTTGTTCTGCTCTGACGAAACTGAACTCTGCGTTCTCTCTTTTCTTGCCTACTAAATAGTGCTTCGATCAAGGGGGCGTGTAGTGAGTTCTCTCTGAATATGTACAGGCATTGTTAAGTTAGCATAACCACGTTAGATGTTAGAAAGCCATCTTTTTGCTTTTGCACACGACACTGCGTTTACATGTTATTTCTTAAAACGAACTGCTGTCTCGAGACTTGCTTCACACAAGAGCAATCTGTTGTTACCATCCCAAGCTCTGCGCAGCGACCTTGGTCTGTACACGGTGTGACAAATAGTCTGGGTTATTACACAATGCATGTTTTTCACTCTAGGTTGATCGGCCCACTATTTAGCCATAACACACGCGCAGCTGCAAATGCCTGAAAATTAGTGCTTTTAGTATCACAGACATCATGTTTATTATTCAGACCGAAGACGAGCCTTCCTGCGAGAAGACTCCTGATGCTCCTGTGATGTGATTTCACTAAGCTGATCTTTGAGGTATGGGGTCCCCTATTCAAGCCTAAGAGACCTTCTATTAGCATAATAATAATATTAGCTTCTTCGTAAAGGGAAGGTGGTAGTATCCACTGTCATTATAATATGATCACCCCTTTTATATTCTATGGTATTGTAACTATGTTGCTGGTTTTGATATTAATCATTTGTCTGCTTGTATTAGCCAAAGTACTGCATCTTAGGACACGTGGTCTATAAAAATAAACCCCTTTTATTTACAACGTGTCTCTGTTGATTATTGTTGTGGACTGATGTGAGAATAATATACGAACAGGTATTTCCGATTCCCACCATTCCTGAGTATGTACTGAGTCGCTTGTTCTGGGTTGTCTATTCATTGGGACCGCCGAGCTGAATCTCGGATAACGAATGGGACACTTATGCTAGCCGGATACTGGGTTCTGGGTTCTGAGGTGAGTTTCTGGTACACCACAATTCACTGAGGTCCTGGGGTTCTTCGCATAGTTCTGTGTATCAGCAGAATCCCTGCAACACTGGAAGGGCGCTGTTAACCCCCTGCTATAGGTCCTGCAACTTTTTCTTGGACCTTGTCTTAGCACCAACTAAGGGTTCCAGATGTTTCAACTTCTTCCTTTTGGCGGGAGGACCAGGAACCACGGAAACAGAATGAAGGGGGGGTGAGATCTCCAGAGGTGGCAATGGCTCAGTTTGGGATATAGCTTGAATATGCAAGCTTTCTGGGGCTCCTTGTTCATTAAACTCATGCACCCCGCTGATCAATAGATCTTGATTTAAAGTTACACGGGAACTACACCCCCTCCAAGGATAACCATTGTTCAACTGCCAGAATTTCCTTGTCAATAGCTGAGGCAGCCTTTATTAAAAAGCAATCAAGTGTAGAGTTTTAGAGAGTCTTCGGGATCTTAGGGGTCCCCTCCCTGGTCCCCTGTTGTTTCCCTTTAGGCATTTTTAGTCACAAAATTAGCTTTAGCTGTTAAGGAATAGGGGTAGCCAACACAGATAGTGCAAGGCCATATGCAGACAAAACGGAAGAGCCAAGAGAAAGGGCCCAGCCCAGTCTTACTGGGCTCTGATGGGCGCAGATGGCCCGCCCTTGGCCCGGGCGCATCCCGCGCTGCGGGGCCCGACTGCCAAATTTATGCGCCTCTGGGCCGCAGGGACTGCTGGGGCACGAAGTCCTGGCTGCCCCCTCCTTCGCTGCTTCAAACACGGGCTCCTGTGAACTAATTACTTAATAGTAATCTTTTTACCCTTATTCATAATCCTCCCCTCACAGTCCTGCGTTTCCTTCCTCTTTTCCTCCTGCATTTTCTTCAGCACAAAGTTGACCTTAGATAAGAGCAGGGAGTGGCAGAAGGGGGGTAACCATGTATTGTCTCATGGAAAAGGTTATCTTTTTAATCGAAAGAAAACAATTTACGAAGAATCTCTCTCGAGCGTTGGGTTTGTCGAATTGTAAGGCCTGTGACGAGAGACCTGTGGATCCGGAGAGGGAAGATTGCCAGTTTAGTTAGTTTTTTGTTTTTTTTTGCATATTTATATAGCGCTAACTCGACCCGAGGGTATTGGAGCGCTTTACATGAGCACCGTATTTACATTACATATTCAGGCATGGGGAGATTAAGTGATTTGCCCAGAATCACAAGATGTGGACATGACCTCGAGGCTCGAACCCTGGTTTCCTGCACCAAAGTCGGCAGTTTAAGCCGACGGACCACATCCTCTCCCCAGAGGTTCATCGCGCAATAACTACACTCCACGCTGTTACTTGAAGCGTAAAAGGCCATTTTATTAGGACAAGGTTGCAACCATTTAAACTTTATTAAACAGTACAAAAATGCAATACATATACTTTCCCATCCCATACCAACTCATTCTCCATTCATCCTTCTCCAAACCATCTCACCAGTTTGACTCTTCCCCATTCACTCGGTGACCTCCTTCCTCTCCCCATTCTCACCTTCACTTGCCCTCCAAGCATTCTCTGTTGAATCTCCTTCATTGCTTCCGCGCCCCGCTATCAGTCACCTGTGTACCATTCTCCCCCACCCGAGGGGTAGATCTGCCCCTATGTGACTCACCACCCCTCCAAAGTACCGTAACGCCGCTATTCTGCAACCTGCTCTAAACTGGCACGCTAAGACCGACCTAGTGTCATGCCCCCCCTAAACCTGTAGGGTGGGTGGGCGGACAAACTTTTAACTTCAACGCTCCGGTGGTGCTAAGGTGTCAGGAAGAGGCCGGATCGTCCTCTCCTGACACCTTATATATATTCCTAAACTCTCGCCCCTTCCCCAATCTCTAAATCCCACCCCCCACCTTGTCCTTCCGGCCTTGCGCGAATAGCACCGGGGGAAGACTGGTTTGCGACCCTCACTTCCCCCGGGGACCGTCATTTATGCCTTCCTCAAGCGGGGTCAGTAAACTTTCAACCTGCAGAGCTAACAAGCCAAGTGCACCACACTGAGCGCTAAGCACGACAGATGCCCCCGATGTGCAGGATACCGGGGGCCTCTGGGGCGCTTTGTGCCACTCAGACCCTCCTTGGACCGCCACCCATCTTGGGTGCTTTGATGCTCCCGGACAAGCCTACTACAAATCTGTTTACAGTTAAACCGGTTCCTGAAGTGGAATGGAAATATAATAACGAAGGGCCTCATTATCCCAGGACACCTGATTACTAATGAGAAGTGCTGCTAGTTTCACTCTTAATGTGTGCCTCCACTAAGAAGTCCCGGTACTCTCCCTTTCTAAAAGTAGTGCAGGCTTTCAGTCCCTGACAGTACTTGCCCACTTAAATCACTACATCAAACGACTCCTATACCTTCCTGGACTGTACCAAAACAGCGGCACATCTATCGTATGCTCACATAAGTGCTCTGTGCACACCGACTGGTCCCACCCCAAATCCACATTGTAAGCGTGCTACACGGTCAGACTCGATCACAAGTCACTTGTAAATCGACAATTACATGTCGAACCACGTGGCAAATTCAATGGCAATGTATGGGTGCCCTCCAGTCACTGCCACAGACAGCACTCCTTGTGCGGGTTAAATCACTACGAGGCAACAGCCAATGCTCCCACGTAAAAATGTATAATTCTCTAGATTTTAAACCTCCCCACTTCAATATTCCAGTTTTAATTCACCCATCAAGGTTTAGCATACATTCGAAGGCACACATTTATTTATTTATCTATCCGTGTTCACGTACGTATATTAGAAGTCTATTAAGGAAAAAATTGGTTCTGTCAGGGTTTCAATGTTTCAATTACTTTGAACAAGTAGCAGCAACCTACTTATAACAAATATGAATGATATAACACACACAAAAACTATTATTTTTGAAAAAATATGTATTAAGAGAAAATCAAATAATAAAGGCTGTCGCAATTTACAAATTCAATTGCAATGTGCAGAACGTGACTGTAGTGTACCAGTGACATGTGGTGATTAGTGATAAAGATAGTCCACTATATACAGAAACAATTTGTGCAAGAAAAAAGGGGGGGGGGGAAGAGAAATCATAGATGTCCTTAATATTAGCACATATGCTTAATGATTCAATGATGAATGGGGCTGTGATCTTAAGCGTTGTGTAGACATTTGTAATACGCCGACGTTTCGACCCTATATATAGCGCAAAAGTGGAATTGCGTCCAGGCGGGTCTTCCTCAGGGCAGGAGGGGGGAGATGGCAGCCCAAAAGTGGATTTCTAGGTATCCCTGCAAATGATAATTTCTTTGTCAGGTAAGGAGAGTAACTCATAAGGATCTCCACCAGCCGGTTTGGAGCCTCAACGATGTATTGTTTTCGACTTCCACCCGTCGGTTAGAGTCGTACTAGTGCCAGTCCGATGTATTTCGTGATCTGGAAAATAAAGCCTCCGTCCGTCCGTGATTAGAAGTCGGCAAATGAAAGTGGAGGAATCCAGACAGGTGGGCGTGCTGGGGAAACAATATTGGAATATACAGTCTGCGCGGAGGTCATCCGTAAGGGGACAGAATGTGGGACTTTATTGCTGGTATCCTCAGAGGTTCGAGGTTTCCAAATATCGCAATTTACATGTTTGATAAAGCTTGAGTTATAAGGGAATGATGAATAGATGGAAGGGAAGAAGGACACGACAACTGGAGCTAAGCGCTGTGAGGACTCTGGAAATGGAACACGCTGGACCTTTCTTTCATGGCTTGTCAGTAAAAGTGTGAATTTCCGGAAAGCACAGCAAAAACCTCTACTCTTCAAAAAACACAATTTGAATTGGCATTGAAAAGTCTAGAGTGACGAGAACGGCTACCGCGTGAGTTGTTCCCGCCACAGACCTGCCAACTTTAGATACACATTCACTGTGTGGGGGGAGGCAGTCTTGATGGGTGGGGCTTCATGCTGAGAAGTGCGTGAGATTTCTGCTCCCTAAAACACTATTAGCCAAGCCCCAAAAAACACAACACTGCTGCTAAGGCTGCCTCCCATGACCCCAGCTGTTTTCACACCCCTTAGTGGACACTAGCCTCCGAACACGTGCTGAAAACACACTCAGTGCAGAAGTTTCCAGCTAGCCTTTTCTGCCACTGTGTGAGATCGGCTTTTCACCAGGACACGGTGTGGAGGGAGGTGACATAGTGTGACCCACAATGGCACCCCGTGAGTTGGCAGGTATCTGTCACATCAAATGCAAAGCAACAGAAGTATTAGTGCAGCGGAATAGTGGGACCAGGGCACAAGTCTTAAACAAGCATTGGCATAGCCAATAGGTCTCGCCTTTGGGTCCTTATAAGTGTTTAGCCATGCAACAGTTGCATAACTAAATACTTATAAAGTCCCAAAAGCGAGACCTATTGGCTATGCCAAGCGGCAGTGCGGCCGCGATAGTGATCGCGATCAAACATCAAAGCGGCCCTGCGGCCGCGAAAGTGAAAGTAATCGCGGTCAAGCGCGGCACACGCGCCAGTGCACATTCACTGTAGCTCTAGGCTGGCCTGGTAGCACTTTTTGGAGCCCTCTCAAAAAGTCTCGCCAGACCAGCGCATGCGCTGGGTCAGGCGAGACCTAAAAAACAAAAGTGAGGGGACTAACCTAATTAGGCAGTTTGCAAGTGACATCACGCTGCGTGACATCACGGTGCGTACACAGCACGTGACAGCACGGCAATGACATCACACATGGCATCACAGGAATTGACATCACCGGAAGTGGCGTCACTAGCCACGACTTTACAGGAAGTGGCATCACAAGAAGTGACATCAGATCTAAAGCCCTCACATATATGTTTAGCAGGTCTATCATGTGTATGTTTGAGCGCATTGCGAGGATAATAGCACAGTGTGATATGGAAGATGATATGTGACTTCTACACCTTGCAATCCCCCAGTTTTATGTAACACATCCTGTACATTCCTTTGCAAACGTTTATCATTGATTGTATATGTAATATGCACGTCTGATGTAAAGCGCTCTGACACCCTGCATTGGGATGAGTAGGGCTATACTAGAAAAAATAGTGGTACTTAAATTATTTCAACGCCTTCTCAGGGGAAGTAAGCGCTGTATAAATTACATTTATTTTGTGTAAATACTAGGAAGCTTGTATATCTCCTAAACAGGGGCTGAACTAAGTGAAAAGCTGCCTCTCTTAAGTATGTGTGAAGTGCTAGCAAGGTGTGAGCCTTTGTTTCCCGTATGCTTCATTTGCATCAGGTGTGAGGCAGGCTCCTGATTGCTCCCAGCTGAGAGAGTGGAACAAAAGGAGGCCTCCTAATGACCCCTCAAATTGGAGTCTAAAATAAGAAAGCCCCATCCTGTCACCGCCTGCAGGTTATTGTTTGTTGCAGATGAAAAGCAGACAACCTGCAGGCGCTGCTGAAAGTGTCCCGGTGTTTGGAAAATAGATTACACCGGGACGGGTTCGCACATTATTCAGTGGGGCTCAACTTCTTGGCAGGGTGGATGGTGTTCACCCTGTGAAGATAGTGGGTGGACGCCGTCCACCCTGAGGATAGTGGGTGGACGCGGGTGCATGTGAACCCAATGAGGTCACATTGCTACAAGAACACAAACACAACATGTACCCCCGACTTGTGCCCTGAGTGGGACATCTCGCGACAGCTAACCTACAGATAGAGGGTGCACAATATCTCTAATTAGAATAAAGGGCTGTGTGACTACGGGTCGGAAATACACCGCGTGCATCCAGCAGTTGAGTTGCCTCTCATCTCTGTCAGCCTTTAAGTGTGATGAATAGATTGGAAATAGGAAAGTACACATATTACAAGGAAAGACAGAAGAACGACCAAGTATCCAAGCCTGAGGCAGCTGTGAGTGTATGTGAAATCAGCTCGGCTGCTGTGTCTGCCACCACTGTGATGTGTGAGTTTAACTTCAGCAGCGAGGATTACATAGATCCGGAGATGTTCACCCGTGCCCACCACAGACGCCTCCTCCGCATACATGGGTGGCAGAGCCTGACATAGGAGCGCTGCGGTGGGACGGGGATTGACGGGAGAGCACAGAACAGGGCAGGCACCGCAAAGCAACAGACGCCCCGCTGGGGAGTGGGGAAATAGCCAAGCTTTGAGTTTGTATTCGGACAAGGGAAGGCACTAGTTACACATCTGCAGAATGGTGTGAGCTGCTGTAACCGGCTTCTACTTATAGCCTACAGTCAAAAACAGTCCTTCTGAGAGAGTCCCTGAGTTCTTATCTACAGTCTGTACTTGAACTACAGGACTGGACTTGAGAGTAAAACTTCCTTTGAGCTTAGAATCCCCATGATTACGGTTGGGCTGTATTTTCAACCACGCTCTTGTGATAGACTTCACACAAAGGTATTATGTGAACTTTCCAGGGCCTTATTATGAGTTTGCTGGACTTTGTTGCAGAGATAATGGAGGCCGGATGTTACCAGCCAGTATCTCTCCCAGATTTATCCAACACTTTACTGTGCAGTTTTTCCCAATTTTGGTGAAAAAATCCTTGACCCTGAAGGAGCCGGGTTCACATTTTAGATTTACTCTGGAACCCTAGGCCAATGTCTCTTTTTGTCTGCATGAAAGTGTGGAGGGGAGGAAAATTGTTAGCCAATCAATCATTACCGTTCGAATTAACTTTGAATCTGAAGAATCACAGAATCACAGACAAAGTTAGTAAGTTTATTACAAAGCCAAGAACAATTGGACATAGTAGCACCTCAAGACGAGGGTGTAGAAATACATTGGAACTAATACAAAACCAAACCTACGGGTGAAGTTAGACGTGAACCATGCACATAATAACCAGTTCCAAAATCAAGATACAGAAGAGAATGGCTCCGACATCCAAATTCCCCTTCACGGGGGGTTCGTCGGTGAAAAGCATTAGTCTGTCCCTACACTACCACTAATGTGATATCCCTACTTAGCATTTCCCCAAGGCAAGTTATGTAAAGGTGTCAGCACGTGAAGGCTTCCTAAGAAGTCCACTCAATTTGAAATGGGTCAAGTAGCGTAGAGCAACAAAGCTTGTTCTAAGATGCTCTCTCTCTCAAGGCAAGGCAGAAATCGCCGGACTCTGTCCCTAACTTCAATACATGAGCTTGCAGGTAGCATCCCAAGATGCAACATGATATCACACCATCCAAGCAAGCCACCTCCTTGTAGGTAACATTACCTCCCCGGTCCCTCCTGTCCTCTTCCCATTCATGAATAGTGAGATATTACTATCTCATGACAGAAAAAAAAGAAATGAAGGAATGCTGGCCCAACCCCCACACCCCTACCTCTGGGAGTACAATCCCAGCATTCCTCCTGTTCTTTTTTTCTGTCTTCAACAGAATGGGACGAGGATGCAGGAGCTGGGGAGCTCCTGTGCCCGTACCTGCTCCGCTGCCGGGCGGTGGAGTTTGCTGGTCCCGCCTTCCTCCCTGCTGGGCTTGGGTACGTCCGTGGGATTCCCTCGGTTGTTTGTTCTGGACCTCGTGCGGTTTGGGGGAATCCTGTTCTGCGCCTCCTGGTCTGCCCGGCTTGCTGGGAGACGCAGTGTGATGTGGAGTCTTCCAGGTCTTCGTTGCCTGACTTCCGGGTTAGGGATGGCCCCAGAAGTCAGGCGCACGCTCTGCCGGTCGGTGCTGGAGCATGGAGGCTTCTCGGCGTCTGGGACCGGAGTATTTAAGTACCGCATAGCGGTTCGCATTTCTTTCATTGTGGGAATCCCGGATGCTTTCTGTCCTGCCTTGCTGGTGCTTGTTTCCTGAATTACGGCTGGTAATTCAGGCGGCAGGAGTTTCTTGTGCCTACTGGGGCATATTTCTTCAGTGCTGCTGGTGGTCCCGCGGTTGGTTTGTTTAGGGCCTGCTGGCAGTGGCGGTGCGTCCATTGGGGGCGTTGGGGCGTTGCCCCCCCGCTCGCGCCCCGCGTCCGCAGCTTCCTCGGCATCTCTGAACTTAAGTAAACTCTCAGTTTACTTAAGTTCAGAGACGCTGAGGGAGAACTGTCAGTTAGTATGATGTTGGACCGCCCACCCCTTTCAGAGTCTGAAGGGGGTGGGCGGTCTGGCCTCATGTTGACTGACAGGCATTGTCTGGGGCAACAGGCAGCAGCACACAAGTGCGCATGAGTGGGGACGGAGGGCGATTTTTGCACCGTGCCCAGTCATGCGCACTAGTGCTTCCAAAGGCTGGCGCATGCCCATTAGGAGAGCGAGGGTTGAGCCAAGGCTCAAACCTCGGTCTCCTAATGGGTAGGCGGGCGGAGCGTAAGCCTGCTCTAAGCCAATCCTGGTGCTGCTCCAGCACCAGGATTGGCTGAGAGGGGTCTTGCCAGCAGTGATGGGCTGTTCCAGTGAGTTTAGGCGCCAGAAGGACCCGAGGCGGCGCGGACCCGGACCTGCTCAGGACAGGTAGGATAAGGATTTTATTTTAAAAACCCCACCCCCGCGCGACACCCCCCCCACACGACACGAGCCGCGACTGCCTTCAGCGTCCTTAATTCCCCCAGTACAACAACAGGTTATAATATGTATCCAGGTAATTTCACTTCCGCTCACGATGTTCCCCTTCCCTTAGTGAACCCTTACCTCTCCTGTCCTTTTCTGCAGTCCCATCACCCCACACGTCTTGCTCCCCAATCACCCTTTTGCTCCGTGCGTGCCTACATTTGTTGCTGCAAATAATAACACCAAACGGTTACCACTATAGCCAGGCCGAAAAAATGTCATCCCAGCTTTGAGAGTGAATTATAAATGAAATACCCTATGTGTAGTGGCACACAGCGTTGTTGGAGGAAGGTCGGCGATCGCCGGATGCTAGGAGGGCGTGGCTGGCACGTTCAATGGGCTCTGTGTGTCACGAACGCTGCACTTTAGTTTATGGTCTGCGTTTGGGGAAACGTTAACTTTATTGATCGCCTTAATTTTATAGCAACAAAGCGTTTGGCATCGAATGATAGCGAACCGCAACCTCAGACTCTTAGAGCCACACTTGCGTGTATGTTTTGGCGTGTACGATTCTTCAATTATGACACATTTTTAAAACTAGTGAGAGGACGACGATAAAACGTGAGAGACAAAGAAGGAAAGATAACAGAGAAAGCGAAAGAGAAGAAACGGCTAACAGAGGAGAAAGACCAGAGAGAAAGAATGTAGAAAAAGTGTGAGATCGAAAGTGAGTGAGAGAACACAAAAACAGAAACCAAGGGAAACACAGATAGAGTCAAGAAAGTGAAAATTAGATTCTAAAGGGATTTGCAAAGCAAGGTAAGAACTGCACTCTGGGAGACAATTTACTCACATTGTAAAAGCTGAATAATAGGATATTGATGTCAAAGTAAAGGGCCAGTGATGAGTGACAGCAGACCTGGGAAGACTAAAACCCCTAAGGTTGTCACCTTCGCCCCATAGACGCGCCTCACAGCCTCGTGCGCTGCCCAGTACCAGGCCCCACTTGATCCGAATCTCGCTGAGAGATGTGGCTCAGTGTCTGTGAAAAATTACAAATCGTTTGAGTAATTGTGTTTATATAGCAAGTAGTTACTACCCCCGACGAGACGTGAGAGACTCGGAGTCATGGCTCAGTGGTGGCTGTATGAGGTGAATTCTCAGGGTAGTTCTGGAATCCACCTCCAGTCTAAGTGTGTGTCTATCCGGCGAGAGAGCGGGCTTCAGGCCTCCTCTCCAGGGTGATGCATGACCTGATATGCACCGGGGTTTGATTATATTTGAGCCCTTACTCCAGACATGAGCAGAAACACTCATACAAATTCCTTCCTTAAGCTTCTGGCATTTTTAAGAGGGGGTGGCCTTGGCAGAAAATTGTGTGGATTCGCCTCAAACGAGGAAAATAAGAAAGCAAGAATCTGCAGTGCCCCCAGGTAACCAGGGGGCATGAAGCAGCCACACCTCTTCGGGTCAGGTTTCCCATTCCCAGAGCCAGGGGCACACATGCCACCATGAAAGGAGATAAGCCCGGTGTTCTGGGTGGTCAATTAGGCAGAGAGTGGTGGGATAGCATTCTCTTGTGTTCCATGCGTATATTGACACAAAAATGGCAAGCCAGCAATTGACTCGGAGAGGTTTCAGACAGTGTTTACCAAATGCAGGTTTCCTCTGGCAGATATTGCATTGGATTTTAATGCTCCGTAGAACTAATGAACAGAGTGTTGTCCCGCTACAGTTCGTCCCTAGTGAAGGAATGAATGAATGAATTTGTATAGCACACAGCTCCTCCAAGGAGTGTCCCGGCGCTAGGAGTCCATACTAAGGTGCCCAAATGCTGGAACTAGCAGGATGCAAATAAACGGGTCTTGAGGGCTTTCCTGAATGAAAGTTCATCCTTGATGGAACGCATCGCAATATTGTGTGTTTCCTGCGTGGCCCATTGTGGTTTTCCTGTGTTAGCCTAACTGTGCACATTTTAGGCCTCATTTTTTCATTGCACATGTTCCTATATAAAAACACTTGCTTTTGTGCCACATTGTATGCTGGCTGGTATTGAAAGGCCATACGTGTTGAATCGCATTGAACACTGGGCAACAAGAGTGTGTCAGCATAAGGGGCTGGGGTAATAAAGTGTGTGCAGGCTGGGAGGTGTACAGGGGCACGGGGTCTGCAAACAGGATTGCTGGCATATTCTGTGTGGGTGTCTAGAAGCACCTGTGTAAACCAGAAGGTTTATTTCATATGTGAAGGATGGTGTCAAGGTTCTCACATATGTAGAGTTAAGAATCACAAGACTCACGTGAACTGTTGGTGTCAGGTTTCATATTTGGAAGGGTGGTGTCTGAAATGTTACATGTTGAGAGTTGGTTTCAGCAATCACACTTGGTTGGAAGGTGCGTTGGGTTTCAGTTGTGGCCTGACGAGAGACAATAAAAATGTCACGATAACGTTGATGGTTAATGTTTTTCCTAGAGAGAGATCAGAGTTTAGTCTAGTGGAAGTTTTGACTCATGGAAAGGTATCACAGAAGGTTAATGTGCCTGCTGCGAAGAACATGTACCTGATGCAGATAAATAAAAAACATCTGTTCGGTACTCAGAAATGCATTATATCTCGAAGTCTGTTATGAAGCTCTGTGGTTATACTGAATAAGCAGCTACCTATGTTATGACATCTCTTTATTAATGTAATAACTTCACTTTCACAATTGCTTTATTAACCTTCCTGCTTTCTCAAATTTGCTTGAAAATGCACCATTTTTCCACTCTTTTTTCAAATTTTTCTCGGGGACATAATCCCCCAAAATCCCCCTTATGTTGTTTGGGCACGCTCGCTCGCTTCGGTGCAGTATGACAAACATTTTACGCCCCACTGCTTTCAAATGTCACCGTCCGCCACTGCCTGCTGGGACTTACTATCTTCAGTGCTGCTGATAGTGCAGGCAGCAGGAATTCTCGCAGTTCTTGCTGATAATTATGGGAAAGCATTTGAGGAAGCACAGTCATGTGGAGCGCTCCTCCTCCCCTTCTTCCTGTTCTTCTTCTTCTTCCTCCCCTTCTCCGGCTCAGTCCAAGAGCCGCAAGGAAGGTGGTGATAAACATTTAAATAGACTCATCAAGGAGACCCTGAGGGAGATGGGGGGTGGGTCTCGTCCTAAGGTCTCCTTGCCTCCTCCATTTTCTCTGTCTTCGGATTCAGAGGATGATTGGTTGGGAGATGCTGAACGCAAGGGCAAGTACGTGGATAAGGAGATGTTGCCGGATTTGCTTCGCCATGTTAAATCTAACATGGGATTTCCAGAGGATGAGGCTCCCAGCACCTCTGGGGGTTCCTTTCTGAGGCAGTTTCAGTGCTCAGCGACTGTTGATGTTCCCGTCCACCCTTTCATTCGTGAAGTTTTGAATAGGGAGTGGAAGGATCCCAATCACATTTTGCTGCCTAGGTTCATGGCAAAGCTTTATCCTCTCCAGGAAATGTCCATCCCTATCGATTCATTTGTTGCGAGTCTGGTGGGTCGGGCCTCTTTGGCGGAGGTTGCGGTAATTAAGGATCCAGTGGATAAAAAGGTGGATGCCTCCCTGTGGAAAGTGTACTCTGGTTTCCATCTGGCCTTGAGGGCCGGTATTTATGGTACTTATGTCTCGCAGTCCTTGATCTCGGATATCAAAGCCTTGTATCAGTCCATGGATAACTCTTCTGACTACTCTGGGTTGTTGGAACACATCGAGCACCAGGTCGAGTTCCTGTCGGATATTTCTTTTGATGTGGTGCGGGCTTCCACCCTCTCTGGCGGGGCAGGGGCGGCTGCTCGTTGCAACCTTGTCTCTGAAGGACTGGAAGACGGATTCGGCTCTAAAGGCTTGTGCCATACGTCTACCGTTCGAGGGGTCTATGATGTTTGGGGAGGAATTGGAGGGGAAACTGCATTAACTGTTTAAGGAGAAGAAGCCCTATTCTTCCATCAAGCAGCCCTCTGCTGCTCCCCCTTCCTCCAAATATAAATCTTTCTTTCACCCTCCTTCTCTGAAGCATTTTTCTCGAGGGCATGGGAGGTTTTCCTCTGGGAGGGGTCGGGATCGTAAGGCTAAATCCCCGCCCTCTAAGCCTCGCTCCTGTCTACATGGCCGGTGCCCCAGAATTGTTGGTAGAAGGATGGCTGCAGTTTTTTCTTCCGGCCTGGCTGTGGTCGTGTTCCGACATGTGGGTTCTGGACATTATTCATCAGGGGTACAAACTCGAGTTTGTGGAGACTCCTCTGGAGTCGGGGATTCATCCGACTCCTTGGCCAGCCTGTCCGGTCAAGAGGTCGGAGTTGTCTCTCGGGCTGCAGTCCCTAGTGATGAAGGGGGCTGTTCAGGAGGTCCCCCCTGGAGGTGGGAAGTGGGTTTTACTCTCTGATCTTTTTCGTTCACAAGGTGATGGGGGTTTTCATTTGGTCCTCGATTTGAAGGCTCTCAACAAATTTGTGGTCCATCCGCCCTTCCGCATGGAGACTCTGCAGAGGGTCATTCCCTCGGTGCTCCCGGGTAATTTCTTGTGCCCCCTAGATCTCCAGGATGCTTATTATCATGTCCTGATTCACCCTTGCTTTCATCAGTTTTTGCGGTTTTGCCTTCAGGGCCGTCATTATCAGTTTTGGGTTCTGCCTTTTGGCCTCTGGTCTGCTCCCAGGTGTTCATCAAGGTGGTGCCTCCTCTGGTGGCTTTTCTTCATCTTCAAGGGATCCGCCTGTACCCTTATCTGGACCATTGGCTGGTTCCGGCTCCCTCTCGGGATCGGCTGGTGGTGGATCGGGAAGTAGTATGTGCTGCGTTGCGAGCTCATGGGTTTCATCCGAACTTATCCAAGTGTTGGTTGGACCCCTCGCAGGGCCTGGTTTTCTTCGGAGCGCACTTCCAGACCAACCTCAACAGGGTGTTCCTTTCGGTCTCTCGAGCGGTGACGTTGTGTTCTCTAGCTTAGGGGTTCTTGGAGGGGGGCTCCTTTCGGGTCCGTCTGTGGTTGCGACTTCTGGGACTCATGGCGGATACAGTGTTCACGGTGGCCTGGGCTCGTTTTCATCTCAGGCCTCTGTGGCTGTATCTGTTGGCTCGTTGGAACCCAATATCTCTCGATCTGGGTCTTCGGGTTTTGGTGGCCCCTTCCCTTCTTCCTGCTCTGCGCTGGTGGACTTTGTCAAACCATCTGTCTTCGGGTCTGCCGCTGCAGTCTTCCCATCCGGCGGTTTTGACAACCGATGCCAGTGTGTTGGGGTGGGGGGCGACTCTGGAGTCCCAGTCTCTTCAGGGTCAGTGGTCCCTTTAGGAGGGGTATCGCTCCTCGAACTGGAGGGAGTTGACTGCGGTGTCTCGTGCAGTGATGGGTTTCCGACTGCTGTTGTCCGGTCGCAATGTCCTGGTCCATTCGAACAACATGATTTCTGTGGCGTATCTGAACCATCAGGGGGGTTCCAGGTCCAAATCCCTGAATTCTGGGGTGGTTCCTTTGTTCTGCTGGGCGGAGGGGCACCTTCTGTCTTTGTCAGCTGTTCACATTCGGGGGCTAGACAATGGTGTGGCGGATGCTCCCAACCGATATTTCTCCGCTGCCCGGGAGTTGTCTCTGACTCCAGTGGCCTTTCGACTTGTGTGCAGGAGGTTTGGTCATCCTTTTCTCCACCTCTTTGCTTCCCGGCACAATGCTGAGCTGCCCTGGTTCTGCTCTCGGACTCGGCAGGGAGGGTCCTGGGGGGTGGATGCTCTGTCTCTTCTTTGGCTTCCTCGCCTCCTGTATGCCTTTCCTTTTCTGGCTCTCATTCCCCGATTTTTGGTTCGCCTCTGTCAGGAGCCCCGGGATGCAGTGGTGGTGATTCCCTTCTGGCCCCGCCGGTCATGATTCCCAACCCTGAAGTTGTTGGCTGCTCGGGGTCCGTGGTTTCTCCCTTACTTTCCGTCCCCGCTGAGGTAGGCCCCGTTGTTGTCTCTTCCTTGGCTTCGGCTGTTGGTGTGGAAGTTGAGAGGCAGGGGTGGCGAAGTCGGGGTTTCCCTGAACATTTAGCCTTGGCTCTGCAGCAGTCTTGCAGGCCTTCCACCATGAAATCATATGGCCGTCACTGGGGACATTTCCAGAATTGGTGTGGTTTGATGGGGTTGTCCCCTCTTTTGTGCTCCCTGCCTGATGTGCTTCAGTTTCTTTGGGAGGGGTTTGAGAAACGGTTGGCTGTTTCCACTTTGAGGGCTCAGTGGGCTGCTATTAAGGCCAATCGTTCCCATTGGGGGAATTTGTCGGATGTGGATGATCTGGTCTCCTGTTTGCTGTGAAGTTTCTCTTTGTCCCGTCTGTGGTGTGGTCTTCTTTTCCTATATGGGATTTACATCTGGTTTTGCGGGCCCTGGTGCTTCCTCCTTTTGAGCCTTTGTCAGAGGTGGATGTCAAGTTTCTGACTTTGAAGGTGGTCTTTTTGGTGGCCATTACTTCGACTCGTCGCCTTGGGGAGTTGGGGGTTCATTTGGCCCGGGAGCCGTTTTTGACCTTCTCTGCTGATGGGGTGGTTCTTCGGTTGGATTCGGCTTTCGTTCCTAAAATTGCTTCTCAATTCCATTGTTCCCAGGAGTTGGTGTCGCCTGCTCTGGACGCCTCTCCTATGTTGGATGATGATCTTCCTTGGCCATTGCTGGATGTGTGCAGGGCTTTGAGGGTCTACCTTGACCGTACCAGTTCCTTTCGGAAGTCTGATTCTTTGTTTGTCTCCTTTGGGGTGGCTTCACGTGGGGGAAAGGCTTCTTCATCTTCTATCGGTCATTGGCCAAAACAGGTCATTATGTTGGACTATTCTCCTTCTGGTGCTCCTCCTTCGGCTGGGGTTCAGGGGCGTTCTACCCGAGGAGTGGCTGCGTCCTCGGCTGAGGTTCGGGGGTTTCCTTGTCCAAAATCATTAGGAATGCTACTTGGGCTTCCTCTAATACTTTTGTCCGTCACTATAGGATCCAGAATTTGCTCGATGATGATGCGAATTTTGGTTTGGGGGTTCTGCGAGCTGTGTGCTCCTGACTTCTTTCCTGTTTTCTTCAATAAATCACTTTGGTTACTGTCCTTTTGTTGTCCGGGTGGTTTGTTGTTGATGAATGCTGTTGTTTTGATTGGGTATTCTCACTATTCATGAATGGGACGAGGATAGGAGGGACCAGGGAGGTAATACCTTATTACTTACCGGTAATCTTCATTACTCCTGGTCTCGTTGTCCTCGTCCCATTCATTACTTCCCTCCCTCCCGGTCTTACCGGCCTTCATCTGGGCTTTGTATTTCAGGAGGAATGCTGGGATTGGTACACCTTTGTACTCCCAGAGGGAGGGGGGTGGGTGTCAGGCCAGCAATACCTTTGTTTCTTTTTTTCTGTCGTGAGATAGTAATATCTCACTATTCATGAATGGGACGAGGACAACGGGACCAGGAGTAATGAAGATTACTGGTAAGTAATAGGGCATTGCATGCAGCACCGATGCTCCCAGGCCTTGGCTAGATGAGCTTAATTCCCTGGCTCTCTCCGATGAGAAAGTACAGTGTCCCTCATTATCAGCATCGCCGTTCAATGTATCGTCTCCTCACTAAGCCTAATTCCTAAAACAAAGACATTATTCTAACTAGAAAGGATGAATTTCTCCACCTGCAACAGAAACGTGAGAAAGAACAAATTCCACGTGCAGATGAAATTCACAATCGAGTCTGATTACGCCAACTTGCACCCTTTATCCTACTAGGTTGGCACCGATGGTCTTTTATTTACCTACTAAAAGTGGTTGAGGGGAGCAAAACAATTCAGGGTTATACTTTCAATATATACATGCCTTAAAGGACCACAGACTCCGAACGTCAGTTTTGTCGATTTATTATAAAGCCAAAAACAATTGGATGTAGACACAACAAAGAATCAAATTATATAGTTATAGAAAGATCAATCCAGAGCCGAGTCTACGAATATAGGTTATACGACCCAAAAGGCATAGGATGATAAACTCCAAAATCAGAACACAACAAAGAATAGATGAGGAGTCCAGATCCTTTTTCATTAGGAAGTAACAAAAGCTTTCCCTACACTATTCTAAATGGAGACCCTACCTAATTCCCTTCCATCATTTCCCAAAGGTGTCATCACGTGTTGACTTCCTAAGAAGTACTCACGTAAAATGGGTTGATTAGCTTAAGGCTTTGGAGCTCGCTCTAAGATGCTCCTTCTCCTCCAAAAGCTAGCAGAAGTCTGGTCTCACTATCCCTGCGCATCATACAAAAGAAAATGGGGTTCGACTGATAATACGTCATCAGAAAATTTCCATTGCAACTGTCACGATGCTCAAATTCGTCAGGAGCGTCAGGTGAGGATGATAGGTCCAAACCTCCCGAGACCACTAGATTGCCCAACAAAGTCAAAGCAACACAGTGAAATCTGGGGAAGAAGGGACATGGGGAAGAGACACAAATAAACGTCCCTCGTTGTAACCTCTTCAAGGACAGGACCACACGGAAATCTCTATATAAAATAAGAAAAAACAGTGTAAATACTTTAAATACTCAGATTCTATACGTAGCTACAATTTCTTGCTATAAATGTATTGTAAGAACCTGTATATTCCCTCCTTCCATTAAATGAAATGACTTGTGTAAACAAAGCACCAACGTAAATCTGAAAATACAATAGGGAACCTTGCATAAACCCTAAACAGGTTTCCCATACCCACCTAAGACTAATAGTCAGTAATGATGAAGATAAAGTGCCCCTAACTGAAGTAACCATCAGCACAGACTCATCAAAGCAAAGACGTGTTTCTTAACATCAGAAACACCCTGGGGCAACCTTGAGACTCTAAACAAAAGGAAAGACGACTCTCCACAGACGCAGCGTCACACCAATTGGCTAATTTAAAATAGGAGGAGTAATGACACCGAGGGAAAATGCCCAAAAGAACTGTCTCCGTGCATGCAACAGAAGTGGAGACAAAATAAAAAAAATGCACCTACCGCGAACTCACTCGCTCCCCAGAACTGCAAGGAACTGACTCTATACTCATCTGAGCCTCGGTAGAAGCAGCAGGAAACGAGGATGCCAACAAACAGTGCGGCCCCTAATCGGGGTGAGTCCAGAGGGTGGAGGGCGAGGACTGAAATGCCCCGAACAGCAACCTCGGGTAGCGGCCGAAGCAAGGAGAACAGGATGCCAGCATCAACTGACGTGAAGCAGGAACAGGAAGCCCGACGGTGAAACGAACGTTCCACGGGAAACCCGGAAGTGAGGTCAGACCTACAAACTAGAACGCGAAGTGGTCTAGTGCGTAGCTTGAGGAATGTTATAGACTTCCGTGACGGTGTGTGCCCACAAACTCCGACAGACCTGACAGCAACTTTGTCAGTGTGGTGATTTTCCAACCAGGGGCATGATAAACCTTCTTTGTTCAGATGGCCTTGGTTCCCAGATAGGCCAGACACGGAAGGCATCCTCCCTTCTCGCCTTTCAGCCATCTTCAAAGACATTCCGGGTATCTTCTTCAATCTGAAAATAATTAGTTTGCATTCTGGCACCAGCAGTAGGATGAGAACACTCTGTTTTTTTAACACAACATGTATTTAATTATTTATTTCTCGAGAGACCAAGGAGATGTGAAACTATAAACACTCTGCGCTTTTGGGCCTAGACTCGGGCAACTTAAACTAAACACAATTACATTATATGAATATAATATCATCCTGTACCTTATGCATTCAAGACTTAAAATGCATACATGGTGCTACTTAAATGTCTCCACTACACTTATTGTTAAATTATTCCACTAAATACATCTTAATAATCATAAAACACTGCAAACGGTAAAAATACACGACTGCGTTTTAGCCATGAATATAGTGCACCCGTACAATATAGAGTGCTGAAAGCTTCTAGGGAGAAATACAATTGAGGCCTACAGAAATCGGCCAACACAAGAAATTACAGATGATTTCATAAAGCACATGTATAAATTAACATTATTACTGAGCACGTTCAAATGAACACATTTCATAAGCACATTATTAGTGAGAATCAGTGGTGGCTCGCCGAGGGTGTGCTGCTGGGCGGTGGGGCAGGGCGGAGGATGGGCGGGGTGGGGGGGTTGTAAACTCCGGCTTACGAACGAAGGGAGGTAAGTAAATAAATAAATGAATAAAACAATTTACATTGTGCGCGTTGCATCGCTAACTCGGCGTTGCAGCGCGCGCAATGTAAATTGTTTTATTTATTTACTTAACTCCCTTTGGCTTTAAGCCGGAGTTTACTACCCCCCACCATGTCCCTTCTCTGCCCCGCCCCACCGCCCCACCGCCTCACAGCACACCCTCGGCGAACTGCCACTGGTGAGAATATTCGTTAGCTACATATATGAACCCTACACATTAAGGTTTTCGCCACATATAATTGCAACATTAATTTCTTCCCGTTTACACTGAAATAGACCTAGCACCTCACATTTCACGTTATTGCAGTACACAATCTAATAACCCAATGCTTGCACAATAAAGGATTGTATGCCGGCACAAACTACCCATGATTATAATGCACACCTAACATTAAAAGAGCAAAACTCTAGCAACCCTTTCTGCCTGTTCAGAGCAGAATGCCAAGGGTGTTGCGGTGCAGAGGTGAAGGGCATGCTTAGGCTTGTCCAGGTGAAGGGTGGGCGGAGCACTGTCTACTCACCAGGCTTCTGCAGAGGGTGAGAGGGTCCAGCAGGGGCACCGCCTGCCGCCTCTGTCCTGAAGCTACTTTGAAAGACCGGGGTTTCCAGGCATAGAATTATCTGGTGTGGAGTTTTCGAGCATACTTGGAATTGGGTCTTGGGGTATTTAATCTCGAGGTATTGCTCTGAAATACCCCAACTTCTAATGAGGGCCCAAGCCTGTGGTACAGTCTCACGGGTGATGAGATGGGAACTGCTCTCCTTTCTGGGAATAAATTCATCGGTTAAATCTTGGTACTTCCGTTGAAAAAGGGACTCCCGTCTGGCTTTCCAGCAATGCAAACAAATGCAAGCTCTGTATGTTCCTCCAGACACCCTTATCAACAGTCCACAAAATTAAATTGTACCTCAGAGTGCTACAAGTATATTCAGGGAGCATGCAGCATAAGCCATTCAAGTCCTAAAAATACTTACAAAACTGGTTCACTGTCTGCATCAAATCAGTTATTTTTTAATGTACCATAGCGTCACCCTGGCTTCAAGGTGTGTTGAGGGATAAAACAGAAACCTTCTCTACAGTGTGAACTACTGTTATCAAATCAGGATTTATATTTTCTTCCAGTGGGATCTATCTTTCTTGTACACTTATAATGTCTTTAAAGATGTCAACTGTGCTGGAATCCACTAGGGCTGAGAACTTTTCGATTGAATTATGTGTCTGGAATTTCATTTGTAGCAGCGAGATGTGGACTACTTTTATATGAAAAAAATAATTCACACTTCTTATCTTAGACTAACTCTCATCTTTATCTCACAGCCATGTCATGCCTAGCAGAAAAGTATTTCTTAATAAACTAGGGTTTACCTCTAACGTACAAACACCACCAACCTACTCTCTCTCTTCTTCTCTTTTGGGAATTATGGGCCTCACTCACTTCCAATTTAGAAGTTACAGCAGGCTTAGTCACCTTTACCTCAATTCCAGTACTTTGCACTGGAATGGTCTTTATGAATTGTAACGCCAGCCCAATCAAACTTATTAAATGTATGGGAAAGATGCATCAATGCTAACATTCTGCAGGGAATATATTAAGATCACCAGGAGCTCTTTTGAATGGGTACATCCTTCGTGATTTCTAGAGGTGTGCATAATTATAATCCCACCAAAGTAATGGGGCAGAATTTCATTCAATTTCATGAATACAGAATTTGATTTTCAGTTATACTTGTCCAACAATCGGCAAAAAGTCAGTTTGGTAATTTTTTAAAACACAAAAAGTGGACCAGAGAACTTACCAAGGGGGATATTAATTTTATCCCTTCTTCAACAACTAATCATTGCTCCTAAGATAAAAACTGTGTAGGCGGGTACCCTCGTTCACTCATGATGACATGCTTTATCATAGCCCTTCCTCTTCACCAGCAGCAGACTGGTGCTCGCTAGGCTCACCTTGAACTCATTTTGGAAAATGATTTTCTAATGTTTGAGAGAGGTTTTTTGGAAGTTAAAATTATATTAGGACAAGGCTTTCTGTGACCTTTATTCAAATTATGCCTCCCTATATAAGGTTAAAACCAAAACGAGACATGGTAGAGTTGACATTATTTCTGATGTCTCCCTCACTCTCCGAAATGTTATGTTATATTATGTAATGCTGATTTGTATAGTGCCCTAATCACCCAAGAGGGTATCCAGGTGCTTGTGCAAGTGTGTAGGTGTGTGGTCCCAAGAAACTTATATAAAGAGCCAGCTCTTCAGCTTCTTGCAGAACTCAAGATGTGAAGAGGAGGAGCTGACGTGTTGAGGGAGGTTGTTTGATGTCTTGGGTGCGATGTAGGAGAATGAGCAACCTCCAGTATTGCTTTTGCAGATGCCAACAATGTGTGTGAGTGAGAGTGAGGCAAAGTAGAGGTGTCTGGTTGGCTGCTGACAGTGTATGGATCAGGTATTCTGGTCCCGTGTTGTGTTGAACTTTGTATGTGAGAAGTTTGAAATGGCTGCACCTGTGAATGGGGAACCAGTGAAGCTTCCTGAGGTGCAGTGTGATGTGGGGGTGGCGAGGGAGGTCGAGTGTGAGTCTTTTGACGATGTTCTGGATGGTCTGGAGTCTGTGTAGGAATTGTTTGGAGAGTGTTACTGTAGTCCAGCCTGCTAGTGAGGAGTGCTTGCGTGATGGTCCATCTGGTGTTCTGAGGGAACCATTTGAAGATCTTTTGCAGCATGCAGAGGATGTTGAAGCAGGAGGTGCACACTGCATTGACTTGAGCAATCATATTGATCTTGTGGCCTAGGATGATGCCTAGATGTCTTTCATGTTCTGTGGGTGTTGGTCCTAGCTCTGTCAACCACAAGGCGGAATCCCATCTGGAGGTCTTGTTGTCGAAGACCAGTACTTTTGTCTTGTCGGAGTTCAGCTTCAGGCAGGTGGTTCACATCCAATCTGTTACCATGATCATTGCAGTTGGTGAAGTTGGTTCTGGTGGTGGTTGTCTTGGGCGTCAGAGAGAGGATGAGTTGGGTGTCATTGGCATAGGAGATGACGGTGATGTCTTGTGATCGGATGATGCTGGCATGCAGTGTCATGTATATGTTGAAGAGGATGGGGCTGAGGGATGATCCCTGTGGGACTTTGCATATCAGTTTCTTGGTCTCGGGTGTGAAGGCTGGCAGCCTGATCCACGTGTTTCAGTCTCTCTGCAGCAACTAAAATGTCTGCTAGGCTTTTATCAGGACCCTAGTCTTTGCCCTATCTTGTTTCTTTCAACAACAAAGTCTATGTGAAAGAGAAAAGAAAAGATGATACTTTCACCCTCTAACTGTTCAATACCTCTAGAAAAAAGTGTTAGTTTAAGCAATTAATGTCTTTAAAGTATTATTATAACATACAAAGCTCTCACAACCACCATTCCCAAAAGTGAGGCACTCCACTGCACATTGTGACATACGATAAAGATTAGATCTCACCTTTCTCATTAATCCTTTGTGCTCTAGAGTCTGGAGGGCTCAACATCTGAATTCACTCCATGCAATACTGTGTGGGCAATAGAACAAAACACCTCTAGTTTAGAACTTGGACACAAGCAAATTTACTGATTTAGATTATTTGGTTAGAATGTGAGCACACATTTGTTTATGGTGTCTTAAATTGGGCAGATGGCAACCTCCAATTTGTTTTAATTCAAAATAAAAAGGCTGTAAACACTAAGGGCCCAATTACAAGTTTGACGGTGTGGGAGCGGGCTGCCACACCACTGCCCTCTCCCACACCACCAAACAGGGCTGCTGCCCGCCTTTCAGATTAAGAGCATTATCGTGGTCTGGTGGGCGGCATAGCGGTCCAGCGGCGGTGCAGTGTAAAGGCTCAGATGTGAGCCTTAAACTGCCCTGCCATAGGACGGCCAGTGCACGTTTCTACATGGCATAGATTTTGCAGTCCATGGCGTGCAGTAATGGGGTGCATGCACACGGGGTACAACATGTGCTGCCCTGCATGCACCCCAGTGCACAGGGCCAAGAAGTGGTCCTGCAGGGCCCCCTTTCTCTCCTCACTGCCAGCAGTTACATGGAGTAAGACCCTCCATGAAACCGGTGGTGGTGAGGAAAGTCGTAATATGCTTGGCGGTGATGCAGGTCAGCACCAAGCAAATTGTGGTCCACAGACCTCCATGCCACCGCCAGCGATCTCTGATCCCTGGCAGTTGCAGCGGTGGCAAGGCTGCCCGACCGCCCAAGTTGTAATCCGGCAGGCGGACCACTGGTGCAGTGGTGTCCAGACCACCACCGCTGCGCCATCATGAGTTTGGCGGTCCTAGAACCGCCAAACTCATAATTATGCCCTAAATATTAGATGATCAGCATAAGCCTATATATAAAGTTTAGAATCATGAGGTCATGTGATCACAGTCTCCAGATCCATGACAGCCTCTGTATCTGACCTATTTTAGGTACCAGTAAAAGATTTAGAGTAGAGCAGCCGTCTCATAATTAGATGTGTAATCCCCTTATATTTTAATAGAAAAAAGATTTAAAGTCAGGCGAAGGTTGAATAATCAATTTGTGACAGGCAGCCTATGTATGAAGCAGTAGATTTAAAATTCAGACAGCCATAGTGTCGGTAGAAGCAGATGGTTTACTAAGAGTATCCACATTTTGTAGAAAGTACTAAATTGAATAGCGAGATGACTGTCTCACCTTTCTAGACGTGGTCCTCGCTGGTAGTCTACCCTGGTCTCTCCAGTCTCCGCATATGGAGAAAAGGGAGCGGGTAGCTTTTTTTGAGGCTAGGGTAATAACTGTTAAACCTGTCACCATAGGGTAATTTTTAGAGCTACCAAGTCATGGAGACTAAAGTAGGTAGTGATTTGGAGCTCAAAAAGATGAGTTTAACATATCAGGAATAACATTCTAGACCTAATCTAATAACATTAATCACTTATGAGCCCCACAGATTAAGCATGGCAAGTGTAAGTGAAGTCCTCTTCGCCTCAGATATTTATATGAATCTGCAGAGTGACTGCTGGGGGAAAAACAAGTCTATTTATGAGCTGAAGTGGGAAATCAAGTTGGGTTGTCAACCATTTTGTTTGTGTTGCACCAGGTATTGCAGACTTTAATTACAATTGCACTGTTCTTTGAGTTTTTGTTTTCAGACAGACTTTGCTTTAGTTCCTGGCAAGTTAGCTGTGCACAATATAATCAGAGCATATATAATTGCCTATTATGTCTGAGATGTGCATATATTTGAGGCAACCTCTGTCCTTTCCCACACATGATTGACCTTTGACAGACGCCAAGAATACAGGCACTCTGCCACACATTGTTGCACGAAAACATCCATTTTTGCATTCACTCATGCATCCTTCTTGAGTGAAATTTACACGCAAGATCAGGAAGCATGTACAAGATAATTGTAAAGGATAAAAATAGAAAAAAGAAGAAAGTGCCACCACCTTAACATATCTGGCAAATGCTTGTAATAAAAAAGAAGTAAAAAATTAAACATAGTAGTGAGTCTTCATATTTGGATAATATTGTGCATAGTAGATTATTTTCTTAAAGTTCCAACATTGCTTGATGTTTAGAAGCGAGGTGGCATTTATTTTGGAATGATAAAACAATGATACACTATGGACAATGCCATTCCAAGATAGTCGTACAGTAAGAAGCAGGAGCCTCATGAAAAGCGGTGTACTCAGCGGCGGCTACTCCACAATGACAGAGGAGTGTCGTCCCACTAACTGGCTCAGAGCCAGAAAATGAAAAATAAAATCCTCTCCCCACCCCGGTAGGGCAATGCCACCGAGGCAGACTCAACCTGTTGGCAGATAGGAAATGGTTGTGACTCATTGACCTCCATTACCCATTCAGATTTGGGTTTTTTTCATACCTAGTGTCCCGTTGTATAAAGGCATTACCCTACGAACACTAAGGTATTTTTAATTTCAGTCTAGATCCCCCTCTTCTTTTGATTTGTCCAGTAACATTTATTTAGGAACTCCCTCCTTCCATTACAGTCTTCGAGGCGGTTGAGTCTGCCTCTGTGGCATTGCCCCACCAGGGGGGAGGGATGGAAGGATTCTGATGATGAAGCATGACACCACAAGTGTGTGAGGTTTCCTCTTCCATTAAGGATGACCTGTCCCAGCTAGGAGACCATGTTTTCAGTGCCTCCAAAATCTGGAGAGGTGTACTGGATCAAGTAAATCCGAATCATAGAGTACACCACTTAGTTTGCTCTTAAACAGCCACCGTACTCATTTTTTTGTGTTTATCCCGAGTCAGCGAAGGGACGTACAGTGTCATTCCCTTCTCCTCTCCTTCATTTGTGTTTTCATGATCAGACTGATAGCCCTGAATGGGTAACTGCTGGGCACAAAAAAACCCCACAAATTAAAAAGAAGGAAAGAAATTAAAATGGGACTATCAAAGGAGAAAACTGAAAAAAAAGACTGACCTTAAACTGAAGCACACTCGTTTTTGGGTGGATGCGCACATGTGATCAGACCACATGCTGTCAGTCACAGGGCAATAGAGCCAATTGCAGAAGTGGCGTTTCCCATTGCTACATACTATATGCTGCTATGGATGGAAGCAGAATGTGATTGACATTTGAACAAAACAGTGTCTCACGAGGGTTGACCCATGTGTGTTTTTGATTACAAGAGCCTAACAGACAGCTAAAGGTATGAGGGCATCTCTAAAAAGTATATTTTTCCTGTCGCTGCCATGCCATCCCTCCCCTCCCCCGCATGGAAAGCCTTTTCTTGGCTACTTAGGGATGTTTGCGCTTAGGCCCCCATGACTTTTTGTCCACATAAGGTATCCATGCCAAATTTGCGTACTTTTTTTCCAACATCCTGGGGATTCTTAAGGTACACAGGGTTTGTGGATTCCCTTGAAGGGGACCGAGAAATTAGACAAACTACAGTGACATTTCTGTGAAGGAAAGTTGTGGTATCTGCAAGAAACCAAAAACTTCCATCGCCCTGGCGTTCTCCCAAGTCTCCCAATAAAAATGGTACCTCAGTTGTGTGGATAGGCCAAGTGCCCGCAACAAGAAGTGGTGCAAAATGCAACATGGACACATCACGGGCCATATGTAGGTAGCTAAATACCGGTCGGTAACGGCCGAAATTCAGTAAATATCCCGTTACCGACCGGTATTCAGTCAAGTGAGATGTAGGAGGCCAAAAACCAATTTTCGGTAAATATGAAGCGGTAAATACCGATTCATATTTACCGATTTCTAAAATACCGATTCATATTTACCGAATACATTTTTTCCGATTCGGTAAATATGAAGTGGTAAATATGAAGTGGTAAAACGGAAAAAGACATGTAGGTAAATTCGGTAATTACGAAATCCATGAAATTCGGTAATTAAGAGTCGGTAATTAACACAGATTGATAGCAGGTGGTAAGCATCAACAGTGCATATAAGCAATCCCAAAATGCAACAGCGTGGACAACATGGCCGCTCTGTATGTCATTGCAAGGCGCCTACGTCTACAGGCAGCAGGTCTGAGGATTTGGAGACGGGAGGAACGCATCTACAGACAGCGCATCACACTCTTTCAACAGACTGACGCAGAGATACATGAAAGGTACAGGCTACACCCACAAACCATCATGGACCTGATAAGGGACCTGCACCCACTCCTGGACCAGCCAACAAGAAGGGCGCATGCCATACCACCACATGTGCAGGTGCTCTGCAGCCTACATCTACTCGCATCTGGCAGTTACCAGGGGGTGATAGCTGCGGTGGGTGGTGTATCCCAGAGTTGCCTGTCCCGTTTCTTCAGGAAGTTCCTGGATGCCATGATGCAGAGAATGCACCACTACATCAGCTTCCCAAACACACAGGCTGAACTGCAGAAAACTAAAACTGACTTTTATCACATGGCACAGTTCCCCCATGTCATTGGCTGTATTGATGGCACACACATCCCAATCTGCCCACCAGCTGCCACTGAGCACATCTACAGGAACAGAAAGTCCACCTACTCCATCAATGTGCAGGTAATCTGCGATGCAGGGAACATCATCACTGATATTGTTGCGAAGTTTCCTGGGAGCACCCACGACTCCTACATCTTCCAGAACAGTGGGATCTACACACGACTGCTTGCCGGAGAATTTGGAGAAGGATACCTGCTAGGTAAGTAACAGTGACGCCCCATGATACTTGCAAATCATAGTGTATTGAGGCATGTGACTGATGGTTCCCTTTTACTCACCTAGCGACAGTGCATATGCCGTGCGGTCATTCATCCTCACTCCCTACCTACACCCATCAACCCAGAGTGAGAGACGATATAACGTGGCACACAAATCTACACGCAACGTGGTGGAGCGCACGTTTGGACTATTGAAAAGCAGGTTCCGCTGCCTCCACAAGAGCGGAGGCGCACGCCAGTACACACCCATCATCTGTTGCAAGATCATTGCCACTTGTGCAATGCTGCACAACCTTGCCACGAAGAGAGATACAGAGGTGGAACTAACAGATTTTGAGGACAATGAGGATGAGTCAGGTCAGCCAGAGGCCAACGCAGCTGGAGTGCCAACAGCAACAGATGGGAGAGAGAGATGGGCAGAGATCACATGCAACTATTTCTGAGTAAGTAAGGGGATAAAGCCAGTTGTTGGATGTCATGACGTAGTTTAATAATGCGGCACTACACCACAACACCAAGAAAATGCCATTCTGGCAACATTGCGTAATGACTGCTAGCAAGTCCAGGGTTACGTCACCCAATAGTCTTAGGCAATGCCGTGCAGCATTACTGTTTGCGGCCACGCGCTACAGTGTGGGATGCCACGGATTGCGCCTCCTCACTAGTGCAGCCCCATGCCGCCTGCTGCTCCTGCGTGTATCTGGGACCGGGGGGGTTATGCTGCTCCTGCTGCTGGTTTCGATGCTTTCCGCAGCATCCCCAGCACCAGTTGTGGCCGCCTGGCTTGTCAATAGCACTTCCAGTGCATTGGTGACCTGCACCATCCCCCTAGAAACGTCGCTGCTGCAATGTGTCAGGCCCTCCTGCATAGCCACAGAGCGCCTGCAGAGTAATGACGTGGCAGTTGCCAGCCGGTTGAGTGCCCTGGTGTGACTGTCTCTCCTCTGCCGTTCCCGGCGCCGTGCAGCTCTGTCAGCATCATATTTGCTGCACAACAGCTTGATGGACTGGGACATGTCCCGAATGCCCGCTGCCATGTCACTCATCCCCACCGCCATAGCGCTGATGCCCCTGTCCATGTTGTCGAAAGTGGCTTTCAGGCCCCGCATTTGCCGCTGAACTGACATCACTGCCTTTGTTTGTAGGCGCTGTATTTTCAGCATGTTGCCCTCGAGCCCCGAGAACACCCCATGGCTGTCAACGTGTGCTGGTGGACTCTGCACCCGCGACCTGCGGCGCCGTCTGGCACACCCGTGTGTGCTCCCTCTGAGGTGGAGGGCACAGTGGCATGGCTCCCATCCTGGGGCATGGTGTTTGGATCCGGGCCCCTGCTGTCATCAGATGAGGTCTCCAACACTCGCAACCTGGCAGCTGCACGCCTCCTCAACCTCACAAATGCAGGCGGTGATGTGGCCGGTGACTCAAGCATGAGTGGTGATGCTGGCTGTGGTAGTGGTGATGCTGGCTGTGCTAGTGGTGATGCTGGCTGTGGCAATGATATCTGTGCAGAACTTGTGCTGGCCAGCCCTGTACTGTCTTGCCGGTGTGCCCTCTCTCCTGTTGCAGTCCTGCGCGATGTTACATCTGTGGACAGAAATGCAACATCAGCTCAGTGTACCTGAAGGCCTGCATTGCAAGCATCACAATAAATTTCTGTAACACTCTCACATTGTCCTCTGCCTGCTTTTGGCTAATGTGTGTACCATGCCTTGTTGTTCTGTGCTATTCAGTTCATGGTTGGGGTTTCCCTGACTACATCTCCCATAATGCATTGCCAGTCTGCACTAACACATGGACTGGAGTGGGTTAATCATTTCACAATGGGGGATGTGGGATAGGGGTAGGGGGGGCTACATTGCTGTGCATTCGTCTTACCTTGTTGGGTGGCGGCTCTGGCAGAACTGTCGGCATCCCCAAGCCCCACGACACTCTCATGCTCTATTGTGGACTGCATCAGCTTCTCCAGTTCGGTAAGGGCAGGTGCCCTGTTACTCCCACCTCCTGTCCGGCTGGCCTCCTTCTCCAGTTCCCCCATCTTCCTCTTTGTGACGATCCTCAGGTCATACCAGCGCTTTTTAAGTACCTCAATGTCCCTGGGGGTCACTCCAACAGCAGTGAACTGCGCCTGGATTCCAAGCCATATGGTCCGCTTCTCCGACTCTGGCACTTGCAGGGACTGCCTCCCAAACAGCTTCTGGTGCTGCTTCACCACCTCCTCCACTAGTACCTGGAGTTCCTTGGGGCTAAATTTTTGCTTTCTCCTCCTTTCCCCTCCATCTCTCTGTGTCTCCTGCCTGGACATTGTGATTTTGAGCTGCACAATCAGGCACTGGCTCCCTGCCTCTCCTCTGCACTCCCAGCCTCTCCAGAGTCAGTTGATTGTTTGCACCTGCCTGGGTGTGACCACTTCCTGGTTGGGTGGGGTTTGGTTGCACAGGATTGGCTGTTTCATCCAGTCATGTGATTTTGTTTTTCCGATTCGGTAAATACCGATTCGGTATTTACCGATTCGGTAAATACCACCTCGGATTTTACCGATTCGGTAAATACCACCTCGGATTTTACCGAATCGGTAAATACCACCTCGGATTTTACCGAATCGGTAAATACCACCGCGGTATTTACCGATTCGGTAAATTCCGATTCTTGTCTACCGAATGTTACCGAATCGGTAATTATTACCGAATGATTACCTACATATAACTTTCCGATTCTTAAATACCGATAACGTTCGGTATTTAAGAATCGGTAAATTATATTTACCTACATATGGCCCCACATGTTTCCACTGAAAATTGACCCTTTTTTTGCAATGTGCCCAGCTGTGTTTTTTGGGCTCTAACTCAGCCGGACCCCAAGGAAACCTAGCAAACCTGTACATTTTTTAAAACTAGACACCTAGGGGTATTGAGGGTGGGCTTACTTGTATGCTTCCTAACATGTTTTTAGGTCTCGCCTGGCATTAGCAGCTCACAGCGTTACCCTCGCAATGCGAGGGCTTTTTGTAATCAATTCAACATGTGCACGCATACGGAGGGACAAAGATGGCGTCGGGCTGTCCACATACAGCTGCAAATGCACGCGCATGTGGACAGCCCAACGCCATCTTCGTCCCTCTGTACGCGTGCACATGTAAAAAGCCCTCGCATGGCGAGAGCAGCGCTGTGCGCTGCTAACGCCGTCGGGCTGTCAACAATGCACGCGCATGTGGACACTGAGAGAGAGGGGGCAGTGCTCTCCTGTCCTGGGCGCACTCTGATCTTCTTTGCCAGGTGTAGGGAAGCCCCGGTCGTTAGAAGGTACCGGGTGCGTTGAGGATCAGAGATGTCTTTTGCCCCCCGCTAAAGGTGAGATATAGATTTTCTTCACCTTGAGCGGAGCGTTGGTATCACATAAAAATCACATTTTTAAATCTAGACAACTAGGGATATCGAGGGGGGACTGACTTGCTTCGCTCTCTCCATGTTTTGTTACCAAGAGTCCCTTGCAAACCTCAAACTTTGACAGAAAAAACACATTTTCCTCACATTTCTGTGATGGATTGTTCTGGAAACTGCGAGGAGCCACAAACTTGCATCCACCCAGCATCCCACCAAATCTCACGATAAAAATAGCAACTCACTTGTGTGGGTAGGCCTAGTGCCCGTGACAGGAAACGGCCTAAAACACAATGCTGACACATCAAATTTTTCCACTGAAAACTGACCCTTTTTATGATTGTGCCAAGCTGTCGAGTCTGGGCCCTAGCTCAGTCGGCACCTAGAGAAACCTAGCAAATCTCTACATTTTGGAAAACGAGACACCTTGGAGTATCCAGGGTGGTCTGACTTGCGTGGCTCTTTCCATGTTTTGATACCAAAAAAATCGCTTGAAAACCACAAACTTTGGCTACAAAAAAACATTTTCCAAACATTTCTGTGATGGAAAGTTCTGGAATCTGCAAGAAACCACAAACTTCCATCCACCCACCCAGCATTCCCCCTGGTCTAACGATAAAAACAGTATCTCACTTGTGCAGGTAGGCCTAGTACCCATGACAGGAAACGGGCCAAAACGTATTGTGGAGACGTCAAAATTATCTATCACACAATTACCTGGTTTTGCAAGGGGGTAAGCTGCGTTTTTGGTCCAGGGCTCAGGGGCCATCTAGCTAAACCTGCCAAACTCAGACATTTCTGAAAACTAGACACCAGGGGGAGTCTAGGGAAGTGTGGCTTGTGTGACTCCCCCAACATTTTCCTAAGTTTTTTACTTTCTGAACAAGGCAAGGAAGTTGTCCAAGATTTGCCAGCCACCACGACATATTCCAGATGGAGGTGTCTGCACTAAAGAACTACTTCTGTTTTTTCTGAATTCAACTTTAGGCAGTTTTCCTGCATCCAGATCAATATATCACCCAGACAATTTTGAAAGTTGCTGGCAACCTCATCCACATCAGATGATATAGATGCCACTATTTGTGTGTCATTTGCATAGGATACTGCCACAAACATAGATGGGTGAATACGTTTTGTCAGAGGAGTAACATAGATGTTGATAAATGTGGGTGACAAAGTCGACCCTTGAGGTATCCCGCAAGGTAAAGCGAAAGGGTCCGGTGTAAAAACTCCAAAAGACAGCCTTTGCTCTCTATTTGATTCAAATGAACGTAGGATGGTTAGGGCGGCATCTCTAATTTCGACACTCTATAGCTGTCTGACAAGCATAGAACGGTTCACTGTATCAAATGTGGCAGGGCACTTATGGTTTTCGTTGATTGCCTTTACGCATATTTTTGGGGGGAGAGTAAGGCTGGATATGGAGCGATAATCTTTAGTATCACCCGGGCCCAGGAAGGTTTTTTTAGTAAGGGGCATACTGAAACTTTTTCCAAATCATTGGATTGTGGCCTGAAGTTAGCACTTTATTGAGATGGGTGGCTGGATATTGTATGTGAAACCATATGTACTACATATGGAGTACAAGGGTCAAAAGGGGATCCAGATTTAGTATTTTCTAATAGCTTGCTGACTCTATCTTTAGTTAAGGGGGTAAAGTTATCTAGAGTGTTTACCCTGGCTTCCACCTTATTTTGCTATTCCAGAATATCAGAGGGGAAGAGGGTGAAGTACCTGAATGGTGAGTCTTTTGAGTAGCAGAGAAGTCTTCATAGACATTATTGACATTGATCTGAAAAACTTGGCCGGTTCAGCACAAAATTGTTGTGATGGTGTAAAAGTCTGAGGGGCATAGAGTTATCACTGAGTTATCGGCACTTTAGTGCAACCAAAGTCACGCTAAATTTATCGTCCCATTCACAAGCCAGTGCTAACAGCCGATATCATCAGTTTTCCGGCGATAGCAACCTCCAAAAAAATCGCCACGGATGACCCCGGCAACTAACGCTAATGAGATGCAGAGTAGGCATTCCCGAGCAAAAAGCTGCGACAACACCACTCCGCAACATTCTCAACGACCAGACAGATCGGCGATAAGATCCCAAAACAGGCGATAAGGCGTGTTAGCAGCAGGAAACCAACACCTGCTCCGACCTGGTGTAAGGTCGGACGACAACCGCCACCAGACAAGGGAGCACAGCCCATAGCCAAACATGAAGAACCACAGATGCCCCTGAGCAACTGAACATGCAGCCCGGAGCCCCAATAGGGCAACAACACCCACCGCCACCCCCCCCCCCAACCACCCCTGGACCTCATCACCCACCCCTCCCCCACTCCCTTTGAACAAAGAGAATGCACATCAACCCCACGAAACCATGAACCAAACAAATCTCCTGAAGTCGCACAATCACAACACCTAACATACCGGTGTGGCCAGAAAAAAGGAGCTCATACATTCATATCGCATAATCCAAATAAAATCTTTATTACAGATGTATAAAAAAAAACAATCTTGAAGAGGCATGGCGGGTCTTCTCTGGGCATTCCGTAAGTCACAGCCTGCAAGACAGAAATACATCTAAGAGGGTGTGTCATGTGCCCATCAAAGTACAGAAAGAGCGAAAGAAAGAGAGAGAGAGAGAGAGAGAGAGGGGAAGAGGGGGAGAGAGAAAGAGAGAGAGAGGGAGAGAGAAAGAGCGATATAGAGAGGGAGAGAGAGTACCGACAATGCAGACCCAGGCCTCACTGCTCACCTGCAGCCACCGGTGTGTCTCCAACCACGTGCCAGTACCCACTGCAGTCCCCCAGGTCCCTCATCTGAAACAGTTGCCAGATACATGAATGGCAGAGTCCATACAGTAGCACACGCCATCATCGCTTGCCCGCCCCTGCGCACACAGGCAGCTGCACACCAGCCCCTCCCGCCACCCAGCGGAGATTGCCCGCCCCTGCACAACCAGGCCTCACTGCTCACCTTCTGCCACTGGCGCGTCTCGAAGAGGGCCCACGACGTGCCGCTGAGAGCCCCAAGCCCGTGGCCCGTGACCATGGCACCCTCCACATCATGCAGCCCCGCACCGCGGGCCACCAGGTCACACACTTGATTCCGGGTCTTGATTTCGCTATGGCAGAGAACATATCAGTGCACCCGGCCTCATCGCAGGCTGCACACCTGCTCAGCCCTAGAGGTGCCACAAACTCTGTGAACTGCGAGGCGACGCCATGTGTCAGTAGGCCCGCACTGCCCGCTGGCTCAGGCCTACACTGTGGTCCAGCAGGGCTCACACTAATGCCACCATTCCGGACCGCCTGAATGGCACGTCATCGCAGGCTGCACACCCGCTCAGCACTTTAGGTGCCCCTACCTCAGTGCACCGAAAGACACCGTCCCGTGGCGGTGCCTGCCGCAGTGTAGCCAGTGCCACCAAGTCTGTGCACCGCAAGCCATGGACCCTTTATGATTGAGTCCCGTGGTGCAGACGCCATCATGTCACCCCCCGGCAATGGGCAATGTGAGGTGGCAGGGCCCTAGGCCCTCATGCATAAATGATACCCACACGGAGACACCCAGTTGGAGAGTGGAAATGGCGTCTAGCACGTGCGCCAGGCCCTTTTTATTGGCAGGGTCACATGTCCGGTGACGCCAGTGCTGAATGGGTGTGGTGTGGGTGTGAACCAGCCTTGAGGGAGTGGCTATGGCATGCTGACAACTAGACCTGTGAGCAGCAGATCCCTACAGGGAAGACCTGGAACATGTAGCGTTGTCAGCCCCCCCTGTGAGCGTAAGCAGAGTGGGCTGGCCTGGCGTATGCCAGTCCAGTGTAAGGTTGTGAACAATGACCCCGGGGCTCTAGGCGTGCTTCCGTTCTGGGCTGGACAAGGAAGTAACTAATGCGTGTGTCTCCGTTCAAGTGTCGGCGCCACCCAGGACGCAATCGGCAATGTGTCACCCTGTGACACAAGTCCCACAACATGAGCAACATGGACGTAAGGGGGAATCATTGACCCTACATTCATCCATACTTCCACACTTGCAAGATCATAGACATGACACATCGGTGTGACAATGAATGTTTAATGTACGTTCAATGGAGTGTCGTAGCTGGAGCATTACAGGGCCATGCAAACCCCACTTTACATTGTCAGCCTGTGCAGGACCAGCCAGAGTCCTTCAGGGAATGACAAGTACATCAGAAGAGGAGGAGTTCAGTCCGCAGTCTGACAACTGTGTCATTGGTGACCAAACAGAATATGGCAGTCCATGTCGAGGTCCAAGGTGAGTGTCGCAGAGTGCATCGAGAGACAGGGGAAGGTGATGATGCAGAGGGCAGAACCAAGCAGTAACAGGCCATATGGCAGAGATGAATGCTACCGCTTCCTTCTGACCACGAGGGCAGATTCATCCGCATCTTCGTCCTCTGCTGTTTAAGGTGCCTCACATGTGGGTGGTGGTGTTCTGTCTCCAGCACTGTGTGGCAGTGACACCTCAGGGGCCGGAGGTGGAATGTCAGCTGCACTGTGTGCCACTGACACATCAGGGGACGGCGATGTGGATGGAGTTGTAGCAGCAGCATGCATCAGTGCCAGGCCTTGTGGCAGCAATGCCATGAGGAGGGTCGTTATGGCATTGAGTGACCCAGCTACCTCTCACTCGTGTGCAGCCATGGCAGCCACTCTTTCTGCCCTGTTCTCCATGAGCCTCCACATGAGTCCCAACTCCCGAGCAAGCTCGCTGGAGCCACTCTGACTAGACAGTCGTTCTTGTCGCAGAGTCAGGACTCTGGCGATGTCAGCCATGGTTCGTTGGAGGGCATGGAGCGGACTGGTGGTGTCCGTTAGGGACTGTGAGTGGTCCCTGATGGGACTTAGACACCCACATATGGTGTCTAGTTTGGCCGCCATGCGGTCGAACCCCACCTGCACCTGTTCAGCCAGCATCTCCTGGCACCCCAACACACGGAGTTGGAAGGCCATGTGTGTGTCGTGGGGGTCCTGGGAGGCAGCCATGGTGGTGGGTGCTGCCTGCTGTGTGTACTGTGAAGGGGTGGGTTCTCCTCATAGCAGCTGGGCTGCCCTGCTCCTGGAAGTAGGCTGCAGAGGCTCTCCACGAGCTGTTGGAGCGCGTTGGAGTCAAAGGTGTGGTGGTCCTCTTCGTCATCAGAGATGAGAGGTTGGGACTGCTCTGCAGTAGGTGTTGATTCTCCCTCTGCAATGTGAAGGGGAGATGCAGTTTAACATTGTGTTCACATGTATGTTGCCGCATTGTACATACTTACATTCAGACTGCATGACAGTGTACATTGTGACTGTTTGTGGGGAGCTACCTATTTGATGCGGGACAGTGGACATTTCGACAACATCACAGATGTGTGTTTGTACTTCTACATTGTCAACTTACATTTCCCTGCGATGCCATATGTGATTGGCCAGTTTCTGCCCACAAGCGGCACCAGTTGTGTCCTCTGCTCTGTTGTGGACGTGTTGCGTATGTGCCACATCGTTGTCAATGTTGATGTGCTCTGCATGTGATGTGTGTGTGCCACATTTTGGGGGAGTCGCGCCTGCAGCTCGGATTTGGCTGCCCCTTATCCCTTACATGCGGTGTGCCTCTGACTTCTGTGCTTATACAGTGCTGTGATGTTGCATACTTGGGTGCAATGGTCTCTTGGTAGGAGTTGGGGGTCTGGGGCATGGTTTGTCCGCAGATGTGCTATGCTTACTTGTGCATGTGCACCATTGTGCCCATCTCCCCCCGTCCCCCAGTCCCTGTTCAGTACTCACCCTGTTGCTGTTGTGTCCGGTCATGTTGAGCAATGTCCGGGCCCCCAACTCCTGCCACCGTCTCCCCACTGATGAATGTGGACACCATTTCCTCCATCTCGTCCAGCTCCTCCTGTGGCGATGGGCTCCCACCTCCAGTCTGCATTGCTGCCTTCCGGCTGTTCACGAGTTTCTGCTTGGTTTTGCGCTTGACATAATTCCTGCGCCTCTTGACCTCTTCCATTGTTCACTTTGGCACTGCGACTGCATTCACCTTGTCCACGATGGTCTGCCATATTCCATTTTTAGTTGCCAGTTACACAGTGGAGGTGACGAACAGTAGTTGATGGTGTTCTATCACCTCCGTTATCAGGATCCTGTTTTCCTGCGGACTGAACCTTTTCTTCCTACTCTTCTTCTCCTTGCCCTTCCCTGACCCCGAGGTCTCAGGCTGGTCCTGCAGGGGGCTTGTGGGCTTCTGGTTGTCCTCTGCACTTGCTCCAGCTGACTCCATTGTGCTTCACTGTTGTTTGGCTTTTGTATGTGTTTTTTCCCCCAACTTTTGTAGTGCATTTTCCCGCATGTCGCGTGGGCATTGCAGGCCTGTGGCTGGTTTTCGCTGATTTTTGTATCGCGATTTGCGTAATCACCGCTTTTTTCACGTTGGTGTTTTGCTTTTTTGCGACGTCACGTTGATTTTAACGCGTTCATTTGATGCCTTGTGGTGGGTCTACCGTATGGTGCCGCCATGTTGAGAATACCACGTTAACACAGTGTTATTTTCCCGCGATAGACTGCGATGTGAAGAGTTGCGTTAAGCTACTTTTGCGGTAGTTACCACACGTACTTGAGAATATCCCCCTGAGTAATATTATATTTGGATAGAGTCTTTACTGTTCAAAAAGTTCGCTTGTGGAGTCTTTAGCCGCACTCGTTTTTCTGTGCAATAGTTTGATTTTTATGTCTTGATCAATGCTTTATATTCCTTAATAGTTACTTTATATTTGTATTTTTCCTCATCATTATACTCCTTCCTCCACCTATGCTCTTGAGCCCTACATTTTTGTTTATATTTTTTTAGTCTGGGAGAAAACCACAGGGCAGAGGGATTTTTCCTATGTGTTCCTAGAGTTGTTTCGGGGGCTAGTTTTTTGACAGTTTTATTTATCCAGTCCATAAAATTACTCACTGCAATATCCACCTTGTTTTTAGTTCAGGAGCATGATCGGTCAGCAAGCCATACACCTCACATCTATCTATTTTCCGCCATGGGAAGCACTTTACAACTTTGGCAAATTTAAAGGGACGTTATTTTTTTTCTGACACCATTAAATTGAAAAAGACTGCTCTGTGGTCTGTCAACATTAGTGATAATACATTATCAAAAGTGACTGCAGAATTATGCAAGAAGATTCCGTCTAGTGTATGATTGGCATTGTGAGTCATTTTGTGACTATCTGATTAAGATCAAAGCTTTGTAAACAATCGATCAGGTGCTCAGTATCCCTATTCTCACAGTCTTTTAAGTGAAAAATGAAATCTCCCAACAGAGTAAACTTTGGAAATTCCATGCAGGACTCTACAAACATCCTAATTTTGTAGCTAAATTTCAGGTTTACAGGGGATTCGGGGTAAGAAAACGTTGGGGGATCTACAAAAGCCATACCTCCCTGGACTCCCCTGGGTGTATAGTTTTCAGAAATGTCTGGGTTTGGTAGGTGTCGCTAGATGGCTGCCGGGATCAGGACCAAAAATGCAGGCGACTCCCTTGCAAAACCAGGTCCTTTTGTCATAGATAATTATGATGTCTCCACAATACGTTTCAGGCCCTTTCATGTCGTGGGCACTTGGCCCACCCACACAATTGAGGTAGAATTTTTATCAGGAGACCTAGGGGAACACTGGGTGGAAGGACATTTGTGGTTTTTTTCAGTTTCTGGAAATATATGGCACAGTAATGCAAGAGAAATGTGTGAGTTTAGTCACATTTTGAGGTTTGCAGGGCATAGTGGATAAGAAAACATTTTGTGATCTACAAGAGGCACACCACCCTGTACTCCTCTGATGTCTAGTTTGTGAAAATATCTAGAGTTGGTAGATTTTCCCTCGAGACAATGTACACCTTGGCAGACAAAGACAGAAAGGATAGATATTACTGCACAACCATATATTCCTCAAATACACACATATACTGGTTGGATTTGGCACAAGGGCGAGTGAAAGGTTCAAAATGTATATTTTATTAAGAAGAGACTTCACAAACATAAAGTACGTTAATAATTGAAAAGTAAAAATACTGAACCAATGACTCACAGCTCATGAGTTGTAAAGCAGTGACAAGGCTCCAAACGCTTTAAAGGTCATTCACACACCTTTCATACATGACACACACAAAACCAATCACACCGCCAGCCGTGGGCCCAGCACATTACAACACTCACATCAACAGATAGTGCCATTCAAGGACCCAACACTTTTATATGTCCACATGACTGACACTCAATCACAATGGCTGGTGACTGACGGAGTGTGTGGACTGGCGTTTGGCTAGCAGTATGTGTAGTGACCATCAACAAGTCACTTCTCACACACCACCAACCAAATGGCAGCTTACATACCGCCAGCCAAGCACCAGCTCACACACACGACAGCTAAGCACATCACTAGCCAAATGCCAGTCCACACACACCACTTGCCAGTCCATGCACACCACAAGCTAAATGCCAGTTCATGCACTCCACCAGCGAAATGCTAGTCCACGCACACCACCAGCAAAATGCCAGTCCACACATACCACCAGCAAAATGCCAGTCCACGCACACCAGCAGCCAAACACCCATCCACGCATACCGCCATCACACTTTTTGTAAAAAAAAAAAGAAAACACACACCATTTGGAAGTAGATACCAAACTATAACTTAAAACACAGCAGCTCTAACTAAATACATCACATTAATGCCAACTGTGAAATCTGAACAAAAATATAAAACAATACAGACCAGTCAGTTTACTTTTATGTTCACCATTGCGCCAAAAACTCTGTGGTGTGTGGTATAATCTAAAACATGTGGACACACACAGCCCAGGGTTAGAAGGACAATCAGGCCAGTACATACAAATTTCCTTCCACACACCTCTTTGGGTACAGACTCTACATCTCCTACTAGGAAAGTCTTTTTTGGTTGTTAGAGGAATGTGATCAGGAAAGTGGCGATCTTTCAATCAAACCACATCCTTCACCACTGCAACTCTAGGAACTCTTGCCTGTTCCACTATAACAAGGCTACTTATCACAGACTGCTGAAACTGAACAGATATCATCTTTGACTCTGGAGAACAATCCTTGAAAACATCAAAAGTATTGAAGGTTGCTAAATGGAATAAATGGATAGCCAACTTCTCATACCAAACGTAAGCCTTACAAACAGCAGTGTAAGGTTCCAAACTCTGACCTACTCTATCTACACCTCCCTAGTACTTATTGTAGTCTAAAACACACACTTCAGTAACCTGACCCCAAACAGGCACAGGTGAAGTACTTTTATCATTGACAGTAGCCAGCATGTAGATATCTCTCCTATCAGAAACTTCACAGCTAGAAGGTCATCCCTACACAAGGCAGTGCACTGTCTCTTCTCAAGTTTTTTTCAATCAAGCTCTTTTGGGGTACCCTATATGGTTAGAGTGGATTGTGCCGCAGGCAACAGTGTCCACTTTGAACAATTCCCTGAGCAATTGCACAACAGTGTAGAAGTGTCAGGGACTGTTCGGGACTGTCTGGGACTCAGTCAGGAACTTGTGCAAGGACAGGGAACTGGATAGAAAACGTACTCAAAAAGAGGAGTACAGTGCTGCCCCGGATCATACAGGAAGTCAGAGGAGAAAAGGGATCCAAAGGGAAAGCCTGCACAAGTGAACAAGATGGCTAAGACTCCGAAAGAATGGGCACTCAAGAGGCAATTTAGCATTCAGAATAACTTCACTCAGGACGGACGTGCACGACATTATATATATATATATATATATTCAATGAAAAAACCAAAGGTTTCACACATGTTATAGTTAGCTGGACATTTCACTCGTAAAAAACCAATGAAATTCCCCCGTTATAGTTAGTTCAGCTAACTATAACTCGCGCGCCCGCAATGCACTACTGATGACGTCACATATTACATCACTCATGACATGGTCAGTGACATCACTCATGACATCACTGATGACATCTCAAATGACATCACTGATGACATCATCCAGTGAATGTGTGTTTTTCTGAAAATTAAATATGTTTTATATATGTATATCTCAAGGTCGATGGAAGAATAAATGAGTATATAAGTGTCTAAATTGATGATTTGTTTCTGAAAAATTGATTGTATAACTGACTGATTAAGTGTATCTTTTTTAATACATGGCTTAGTGAGTAATGTTTAAATGTGTAAATACCTGTATCAGTCTCTCACTTTGTATATAAGTGGCTGCATGGGTTGGTGAGTAGCTACATGAGTGTCTATATAGGTTAATAGTTGGTTTTTTGAGTATCAGTATGAGTGTCTGAGTGTCTTCATGGTGCGGTGGGGGGTATTACGTAGTGCATAGATGCATGAATGAGTGACTCACTGTTTGTATGTGTTGAAGACAGCATGTGTGCAGGACTGTATGGGTGGATGAGTGTGTGCATGGGTGTGTTAGTGAGTGAATGACTGTCTGAATAGTGTCTTCATAAGTAACTACATATGTTTTAATCTAGTATATGTGACTATTGGTGTTTATAAGTGAGTATATGTGAGAGTGAGAGATTGGAAGAGTTCCTGTATGAATAAGTATGTGTTTCTATAAGTGATTGTTAAAAAGACTAAGTATGTGTAAGTTTCTGTAAAAGTAAGTGTGCTGGTGTGTGTATAACTGTATATGCAAGTAAATGGATGTTTGATTCTTTATTAGCATGAGTGACTATGTGTGTGAGTAACTCTATGGATGAGTGGGATTGTGTTACAGGATGTTTAGGTGTATGAGTACATATGATGTGTGAGTACATGTATGAGTGACTGTATAGGATTGTTGGTGGATGAGTGGATGTGTATGTGGATCTTAGAATTACTGAATAGGTTGTTGTAACTGTTATTGGTATGTCCATTGATTTGAACATTTTAGTCTCTATTTTTGAATGTTTGTATCAAAGGTTATATTAGGGTGAGAGGAGGTCTACCACTCTGTCACAAGGATAATGTCATCAGTGATGTCATTTGAGATGTCATCAGTGATGTCATGAGTGATGTCACTGACCATGTCATGAGTGATGTAATATGTGACGTCATCAGTAGTGCATTGCGGGCGCGCGAGTTATAGTTAGCTGAACTAACTATAACGGGGGAATTTCATTGGTTTTTTACGAGTGAAATGTCCAGCTAACTATAACATGTGTGAAACCTTTGGTTTTTTCATTGAATTTCTAAGGTTTTTTAAATGCTAATTCCTAACTATAACGTGTGTGAAACCCATGGTTTTTTCAGTGAATTTCAAAGGTTTTTTAAATGCTAATTCCTAACTATAACGTGTGTGAAACCCATGGTTTTTTCAGTGAATTTGCAAGGTTTTTTAAATGCTAATTTTTTTTTTTTTCTTCTTTTTTTTTTACATATTTTTATTTTAATTTTCTATCCTTTTTTAAAGACTATGGTTAAATTTTTAAAATTCTACAATATGTTTTATAAAATAAACAGGTAAAATTTATTAGCAATACATTTTTTCCTTTTTTTTAAATTTTTTTTTAGTACGCGTACCGTAAGCTTACGGTAAGCGTACGGTTTACGCAATGTCCGTAATTTATGTACGCTGTTTGCGTATAGTTACGCAATTTGCGTAGCCGCGCGTACTCCGCGTGGGGCGCGTACGCGTGTACGCTACACGCGCACGTTACGCAGAAGTGTCGGGGAGTGACTGTTATGCGCATGCGCGCAAGCGCGTGTCTTTTTTACGCGCATGCGTACTTTTGCCGTAAGCGTACCGTAAGCGTACGGTAGGTCATGTGATCATGAAACACAACTTTTGATTGGTTGAAACTACTTTCAGTTCTAGAACTCTCCTACACCACACCCATTCCTCTCATTTCTGCTTGTGATCCCTTAGGAGAAGGAGCTGGGTTGTCTTTGTGATACGATGGCAGAACAGCAGAGCTCTTCTGAGAGTGAGGCTAGCAGCACTACCTTGAGGCAGAGAGCGAGGAAACAAAAGACCTCTTACGTATGGGAGTATTTTACTTTTCCAGAAGGCCAGCAAAAGGTAAATGCACCCTTAGTGACTTGCAAGCTGTGTAAGCGTGTACTTTCAAGAGGTAATCCTGACAGGAAGTATTCCTTTGGGAATCACACCATGATGAGACACCTTAAGGATGTACACAGAAGGACACATGCTCGACTTACTGAACGTAACCCTTCAGGAAGTCAACCAAGCACATCCACAGCAGCTCAGCCTGGACCATCATCTGCAGAGCCGAGTCCTTCTTCTGCAGGTCAGGTGAGCCCTTCATCTGTGGGGGGAGCATCTCCTTTTTCTGGTCCTCTGGAAATTAACCCTCGGTTTGCGAGGGTTGAAGTACGGTGCGCCAATTGTCACGATCTAATTACTTATAGGCAGACCAGTATGTCCCTAGTGAACAATAAAATAGATCAGCACACTTGTCGTACCGTCTAATATTCCCATTCTTTCTTTCCTCTGTCCCTGCATGAACACAACGGCTCTTTTAAGAGCCAACCTTACCTTTCATCTATTTTTTATATATTTTTTTTAAAACTTTTTTTATTTTATTTTTTACCGTACGCGTACGGTACGCGTAATTTTTTTTTTTTTTTTTTTTTAAACACTAAAAATCAATTATCACATTACAAGGTCCTTGAGAGACTACAATTAAAAACTGCAAATGTGATTGTAGAGAAGTGGAAAAAAGGGACCATGACATTATTGACTTACCATACCCACTCAAAAAAAGATGTAATCATTTAATTTATTTTTAATTGCTTTTAAAATGGTTCTAGTTTTCGAAAATTTTCTATCTCAATCTGAAAAAAAAGAAAAAAGTATTAATATTTAATAAAACATTTAATAATACAGTACACATATTTACATATTTTTCAAAAAATATTTTTGCCTTTTTTTTGCTGTTTTCAGAAAATATTGCATTTCACTATAAATTGTGAAAGCAATTGCATTCATCATTTAACAGCAGGCAAAAAAAAATTAACAATCTCAAAGATTGTTTTTAAAAAAGCCCACAATCTCTTTTTGCATAAACATAACTTTATAGAAATGCATAATATTCTTAAAAAATATCATCTAATATCAATACTTATTTCTTTAAAATACCGTCTGATATTTTTGTTTCAGAAGTATAATCACAATAATATATGTCAAATAACTCCACAATACATCTGGTTCCATTTCCTTTAGGCCAAATAGTAATTTTAAAATTCTTTTTTTGTTTAATTTCCAATGGTAATCCAATAAAAAACAAAAGTTTAAATTGTATAGATGTCACCGTTTCTCTGTAACATTTTGGTTTCCGAAAGATTAATTAATAATTAAATAAGTCCACAATAGAATTGTTTACTTTTCCGCATGGCCAAATAGTAATTTTAAAAATCTTTTTTGAAAAAATTTCCAATGGCAATCCAATAACATTCCAAAATTTAAATTGTGCAGATGTTACCGATTTTTTCGAAATTTTTGGTTTTCCAAAGTTTCCTTAAAAAATGGAAAAATTCCACATTACAATTGGTTACCTTTCCATTAGGCCAAATGATAATTTGTTAAATCTTTTTATTTGTAAATTCCAAATGGTAATCCAATAAAATGGTAAAATTGTTTTGTCCAGATGTTGTCAAATCTCTCTAAAATTTAGGTTTCAGGAAGATTAGATAGGAATTTGCTAAATCAAAAGGCAAACGTTGCTTAAAAATCAATTGGGAATCATTACACAGTGTCCAGCCTTTTTCACATTTAAGATAAACTGTGTAATGACCAGAAGTTATAGTAGGTCCATCATGGAAAATTATTGCAACTGTTACAAAAGTTTTTCCTGAAATTGATAATTGCTGTCCTCTAAACTTCTTTATTAAAGTATCCAATTTTGAACCATCAGCTCTACATCGTTGCATCATTAAAATTACATACTGTCTGTATTCCTTTAAAATTAATGTTGAAAACATGTCAGATTTACACTCACCGCATTGCATGCTATGATTAGCATCTTTAACTAATTTAGCAAAAGTGACTGTTTTACTCTCTGGCAATGTTAAATAAATAAACCTTTCAGAATCAACATTAGAGCCACATATATTATAACAGTTTTCACAACTATGTTCCCATTTATAAGAGAGACCAAATAAATTTTCAATGTTAACCCCTTCTTCTTCCAGTACCTGAAGAAAATAAATCAAGAATTCCTGTGCGTCTTGCTGTACATTTTGAGAAAACTGTGTTCGTCCTGAACATACATCTAAAACTTTTCTAATTTCAGTAGCACTTTCTATTTGAGTTTTATCATTACTCAGCTTTTCAAAAAGGAGACTCAGCACAGTACAGAATCTTTTTCCCTGATTTACTATTATCTGCTCTTGCAAACTTTCCAGATAAAATGCAACATTCAGCACTACATTAGCGTAGCAGTTGACACCAGAGCTATTTTCAAAATAACATCCTACAACCTGTTCTTCATTTTCCTTATTCTTTTTGCTTGCAATTACATCACTCCTCTTTTTTTTCCTCCTCTCTACATCTTCATTACAGATATTCTCATTTCTCCTTTTACGAGAAACTACACGTTTCTCCAACACAGGATACTGACCTAAATGAGGAGCATAGCTTCTTCTTAATCTATTATACTCCTTTACACAATTTGTATCAGCACTAACTTTTCAATCATCAAAGTCTATCATGAATAAACCTGATAATGTTTTCACTCGTGACAAAGCAACATATGCCATACCTTCTTTGAACACAGTTGAACCAATGTTCACAAATGCACAATCTACAGTCAATCCTTGAGACTTGTGAATAGTTACAGCATATGCTAGCGAAAACGGAAACTGCTTCCTACGTACATATAAGTCTTTCACAAGCATGAAACGAACTGTACAACGACAAATGTCTTTAACTTCTTCTATCTGATCAAATTTTATTTTTAAACATTCAATTCCATCTTTTTTCTGATAATTAATAAAACCCACAACTCTTCCCATAGCTCCATTAACTAAACCTTTTTCAACATCCAAATTTCTCCTTAAAAATACTCTACAGTTCATGCAAATATATAGATTTTTTTCTAATCCAGCTGTTTTGGAAATCTTCTTCTCTAGTGAATCCAATTTATTTTTCAGTGTGCCTGTTAATGTGACAGTAATTCTTCCATCCTCAATTTTGTCCACTGCTTCCAATTTCCTGATATCTTCCTTTTCCAATTTCAAAAGCTCCTCATTGAATATTGAGCATTCACGTAGAGTTGGCATTAAGCAGATGACACTTTTGTTTTCTGCAATGTTCTTGTATATCTTCTCTGCAACTATTTCTTCCTTTGGAAATAAATTATGTAGCAGCCGAGTCTGTAATGCTTTTTTGCCAGCTTCTGTGAGTAGTCCAATCCTGATATCTTTCAGAATACTTCCATATTCTTCATCGTTTGCTTGCCTCATATTAGTTGCAAGTTCCTTGTACTCAAAGAAGGACCAAATATTTGTATTACCGATGCTTCCCAATGACTTCTTCGTGTCTTCATGTGTCACAGTATTAAACACTGGTTGTCCTTTAACTGGAGTAAGTTGCAAAAGATCTCCAAAAACTATGACGTGTTTTCCTCCAAATAACACGTCATAGTCTGACTTCAGAATTTGCTGCATTCTTAAATGCACAAAGGCAAGCATTAAGTTCGATACCATGCTCACCTCATCAATAATGAGAACTTGCATCTTCTTCAATACTCTTGAAACTTCCAAGCATGCTTCTCCAGTTAGCTTGTTGTATTGTATTTTGTTCTCATGCTCCACTGGTAACATTAGCAAACGATGTAAAGTGATTCCTTTTATGTTATATGCTGCTAACCCAGTTGGAGCAGTAACCACACAAGACAAAGTAGAATCCGTTTTTTGCTGTAGGTAGCTTCTGATGACTTTTATTAGGAAACTTTTTCCAGTTCCAGCTTGTCCGCTTACATACATCCTGATTGGATGAAATGATGTGCATGAGCACTCTTTTTTTTCATGTAGAAATCCGTGATCAATTTTGTTTCTGATCTCTTCATAAATTTGTTGCTGCTCTTCGTTCAGTTGTCTTTCCAAATTTTGTAAGTCTATAAATTCTCCTTGAGCTTGATTCATAGCCGTTTCCACTTCATTCATGGCTATTGATGCTTCATTTTCAACGATTGGTTGTCCTAGGGGATCTTGACTGAGTGTTCCTGAACTTTGGCTGTCCTGAGAACTGTCTCTAGCTATTTCTGCTGCAATTGTAGTTTCCTGTTCAATTTCTTCATTTAACATTTGCAGATAAGTTGTGAATGTATTGCATTGTATGCTGTCTTTGCAAGCATTAAAAGAATCTTCATAGCTTTGAAATTCTCCCAGTAGTTCATCCTCTGTACGCCATGGTTTAAACAGCTGTAAAAGAGCCAAGTAGTAAAATTCCTTTTTGTCAGTAGTGTCGCAACTCAGCTTCCGGTGATTTATCAAACTTCCTTTTGTTTGCTTCACCAAACATCCTTCCTCACCAATGACTTTATATTTTCCATTGTTGATGTCTTCTGCGGCTTTCCGTGAATAAATGTAGTTCTGCAGCACTTCATAGAGACACATGTTCTCCAGATGATGACTTCTCTTTGGGTAATATGTGTCCAACATGTTTGATTTCAAAATATCTGTACTTTCTGGGTCATTCTCGGCCAAATATTCAATTTCTCCAACAGATTTCAGTACCCGATTTCTCATTGCTGCAAGGCCTAAACTTGCCCAAATTATTCTTCTTGATTTTGAGTAGAGACTTGCAGAAGATAACCTATCTGAACATTCGTATGATCCAATTTCTCGATGCGATAACATCTTCAAACTGAAACTGTACAGCTTCTTACTGACAGTTTTCTCGTGAGAAATCTCTTCCCACATTTCCTTCAATTCAGTTTTTTCTGATTTCGTAATGTAAGACGTTACATATCGAGCAACAGCAATGGAATTGTCAGCTACATACTGTATATCCATGTTAGCGTTCCACATGGATAAAATCACTGGGTTGTAGTCATTTATATTTTTTGATTCTTCTTTTCTTTTAAGGTTGTAGGTATTCTTAGGTGATTTTCTTGTGATAGTATGTCTCACAGATGACATAAAACTGTTAACTCTTCCATTTGAAAGAACAGGTCTAGGAAATCCAAATCGACATTTAGTGTAGTATTTATCTTTGCTCTTGTATTTCCGTCGACAGTATTTTCCACACCGATGACTTTGGAAACGTAAAACTTGCTCCTTTTAACTTTTTCTCTTCTGTGCTTTTTGGTATAGCACATGTTGCATATTCTTCAATGTAAGATAACACTGCTTCATCAGTATCTGTTCCAAACTTTGGGGCATCCTTGATCCACAACAGCATATGAATATGAGGAGCACCTCTTGCCTGGTACTCTTTTCTCCAAAAGAAATCCACTACTTCTCCTAGAGGTGATTTTTTTTTATTGCAGATGAAGGACATCATAGCCTCAAATCTATGATTGAAATATCTGCAAACATTAACCGGATCCAATGAGCACAGTTCTCCTGCTGTCTTGTATTCGATGTTTTTAATGTTTGAATTTGCCTCTCGTAGAAAATCCAGTAAATCATCCCAAGCGTACTCGGCACAGCTTAGGGTAAGGAACCATGTTGGAGTTCCTAAATTCCGTAACATGCATTTTAATTCACCATGGCGTCGGTACCAATATTCATTTGTCCCACGCTGACAAGCCATCAGATTGATCAGTTGTGTTTCCAAATGATCATCTCGGTGCTGCACTTTCTCCATAAAATCCTTAGCAGACACATTTTGTAAATGTACTCCACTTTTTAAAATGTGATTTACTGCATAAGACAGTGCAGACAAGTCGCTTTCAAATAAAAGATGGAACAAATAAGGAATACTTTGTCGAAATCTGGGATCTTCAGCATATAGTCTTGTAGTCCGATACTCAGAAGCTGGAATCTGTTCCGGACGTTCATCGTATCGTCCTCCTTTTCCTTTAGGAAACAGCTGGGGAAAACATTGAGCTTCCAAGCTCTCCTCCCATACACTCACGGGAGTTCCTTTTGCTTTCTTCATCTGAAATAGATCAATATTGTCTCCCATAACTTCTTTTGAATGAAGAGGATGTATGCTAAAATGTTCATAAATTTCTTCTTCCTTTGACTTGTCCACTTTTTCAATTTGTCCAGTTGGTGTTTCTGTGTCTTCTTGTAAATATTCTTCTTCTTCTTCTTCTATATAAATTGATTCATACCATTTGTTATTCCTTTTCAAATACAAATGTGCTCTTTGTACTTTCCGTACATCTACCAGCTCCTGCCAAATCTTCTTATTCTTTGTAGGTACACCATTAACCAGAATAATTAATGCTTCAGTTTCCAAAGTATCCGCATCAATAGTTTCCATATTTTTTTTCAAATCCAAGGGCAAATACACCACTCTACCTTTTAAACCTCTCAGTAAATCTGAAGGAGGTAATTTACCAGTTTTGGGCTCCATACGTACTATGGTCTGGAACGGATGAACACATTGAATGAGTATAGACTCATATGTATTTAATTCAGAAAGTTCAGCAGGAATAGCATCCAATTCTAAATTATTATGTACAGCTCTGGTCGGCATTCTATTTTCCTCTAACTTGTTGTAACAGTATTTACAAATACGCTGAACTTCACCCAATTCAAAACAATTTTCAAGAAATATATAGGTGGCAAAATCCTTCCACTTATAATTATCTTCATTTTCACTCTTTCTGTAGAGATCAACATACCTGGTTTGTTTTCTATAATGAGTTCTGCGGCAACAAATACAAGTAATATTTGGTCTTTCATTAGAGATTATTGCAAATTTTGTTATGTGATCATTAAGGGCCTCATGTAGGTAGCCAAATACCGGTCGGTAACGGCCGATTTTCGGTAATTATACCGTTACCGACCGGTATTTTGGCTATTGGTATGTAGGGGGTCAATTTCTGGGATCGGAATTTACCGATTCGGTAAAACTACCGAATCGGTAAAATTACCGAATCGGTAACGTTACCGATGTGGTAATTTTACCGATTCGGTCATTTTACCGAATCGGTAAATTCCGATTCCAGAAATGATATGTAGGGGGAGTGTGTGGGTGTGTTTCGGAGTCGGTATTTACCACCAACTTATACTTGGTGGTAAATAATTAATGTATGTGTGTATGCATTTTGAAGCGCGTAGCAGTGTGCAATGTGGCATACATACATGCCCTTAGGGCATGTATGTGTGCCACATGTGCACACATGGCCGAATCAGGGGTGCAACAGGGTGTCAATGTGACACCCTGCCACCCTTGCATTTTCTCCACCATTACCGAATCGGTATTTACCGATTCGGTAATGAGGCATACCTTCCCATCAATGGGAAGGTATGCCTCATTACCGAATCGGTAAATACCGATTCGGTAATTACCGAATTGTAACGAATCGGTAAAAAATACCGACTCATTACCTACATACGAGTTACCACTTCTAAAATACCGATTCGGTAACGTTCGGTATTTTAGAAGTGGTAACTGGTATGCTACCTACATGAGGCCCTAAATGTCTTACTTACAGAGGGTTCTACATTTTCTTCCACTTCTTCCTCATTTACTGTGTCCTTCTCTGCACTGTTTTGTTCAGGACCAAAGTAACAAAACTGAATTTCATCAACAACCTTCTCTACATCTGATACAGTTCCACGGAACAGAGCCCTATTCAATTCATCTAACTTTATTGCTGGACTTTTAGCAAAACACAACCGTCTCACAAACTTTCTCATTTCAGTATGATGAACAGCCAGCATCCTAAAATGATGGAAAACACTATTACACACTTTTCTAGATAGACAAGCCAGAGAATGACCCTGCAAACCAGTATTCTCTCTCACTCTGCATGGATCTAGACTTTGAAGCACCTTAATCTTCTGTTTCACACTTTTTTTTCTATATTCTCTTAGAAACTCACGAAATTTATCAATAGATTCCTGACGCACAGTGCAAATACTACTACAATTCCAAGTGTACACTGGGGCTTTAGGACGTCTCCCCATAGCCTCATCCGCCATCACTTGTACCTCATCTCTTGGAACCATTATCTCCTTCTCCATTATGCAACCATTTTTCACTTCATAAGCACGACCTCTGGTGTCAACTGCATGCAGCAAACTATTACTTTGAAAATAACTCTCTTCATTAAAAAAAGGTTCACTACTTGAACTATGCATCCATTTTCCTAAAAACACTTTACAAAAGTTTGTTCTGTTCACTACTCTTTTCCTTTTGCTATGTGATTTCAGTACATTAACCATTTTGTCTAATGTACGCATCCTATTCAAAATTAAAATGAATAGTTTCCTTTTTAATTCAAATGCCTTTGCTGCAATGGCTTCAATTTCTTTTTTTTCCTTATAAAACTTTGCCTTTTGCTTATATTTCTTCACATCCTTTAGCAAATTGGACATAACTCTCCTCTGAAACATTTTTCTACGTATCTCTTTAAACGCTGTTTTTCTGTTTAAGTTTATCTTTTTAGTTGCAGAAGGTATATTTGCATTAACTAAATTCTCAATTTTTTCCTTTCCTTTTCGATTGAAATCATTCTTTCCAGTACAGACATTTTGTACATTTTTCCTTTTTTTGAATATGTTCCTTAGAAAATCTTTTGTTTGCTTACCAGAAGATTTTTTCTTCTTCCCAACATGAGCATCTTCAACTAACTTAGGTCCTCCAGTTGTCTTCAAATATAGGTTTTTTTTGTGCTCTTTTTTTACTCTGGATTTTGTAGGCATCTTAAATTTTGTTCACTGCTCTTCAGCAATACCTGAAAAAAACTAAAAAAAAATTCCTTTATTTTATTTAAATATATTACTACATTTGTTTTCACATTAGTCACAAAACGAAATTTCTTTGCCAATTTGAAAGCACACTTACTGCTCTTTTTTTTGGCAAGTGATAAATACTTTTACAGACTGACACATTATGAATCCACTTTTCAGATTTTTTAAAAAGCACATGTCCAAACTGCTTTTTCAGACCAGCACCATTTGTAACCTGGGTGTCTGCCTACACTCCAGCAAGGGCAACCAGCCTTAGTGATGCTGAATGTGTTTGCATTACTGACTGAAACCTCAAACCCCACTCGCTTGTGAATACTGTGCATGATTCCACATGGTAAGTAGCTGGCTGTGTGCTAAGAGTCAGCTTCTGCACCAAAAAAAGGCTCCCCCTTTCCTTCTAATGCAACTGTGAAATCACCAGAGCAATACGCAATAAATCTCTGCCTGTAATTCCTATTTGCACACAGAGTCATGTTTTCACATTAGCCGCTCGTAGGCGCTACTGGTGCAGTTACTCACCTCTTGCTTGGTGTTTGAACAGAGAGGTCGTTTTCCAGCCACAGCGGGACTTTGGCTTTCATCGGAGCAGCGCACCCTTCCGGGACTGCGAGGACCAGGTAGCCCGGCGTCAATTCGCCCGCCACACCTGATTCCTCTTCTCGGCTCCTCCCTGCCAGCGTTCTTCACGCCTCGCGGCCCCCGCTTCGCGGGCGCCGCTCGTAGGCGCTACTGGTGCAGTTACTCACCTCTTGCTTGGTGTTTGAACAGAGAGGTCGTTTTCCAGCCACAGCGGGACTTTGGCTTTCATCGGAGCAGCGCACCCTTCCGGGACTGCGAGGACCAGGTAGCCCGGCGTCAATCCACCCGCCACACCTGATTCCTCTTCTCGGCTCCTCCTTCCCAGCTCATTGGTATATAACGTGGCCTATCCCTGAACGCGCTAGCGGGACGCGTGCGGAGCTCAACCCGGAGCGAAGACCGGGCAAAGAGCGGGCCCTCTAAGGCCCTCCGAGGCCGATCGAGGCAGGGCTGGGCCTGGTCTCTGTGTCTTTGGGTTCCAGGGGTTCCTCATTACTATAAGTATAATGGCCCTGAGTGGGAGCGATTCGTCAGGGGACACGATGAGGGGCGTGGTAATTGGCCCTCTAGACAGTTATTTTAAGAAAAATATCCTACGGGTTGATGATCAAGGTGATACTATGGCTGAGCGTAGATCTGAACGACGACGCTCCATTGAGAATATGAAACGTAGGGCTCTAGGTGATCCTAATCCTCAGGTACCCGTAGACGTCTGTAATAGCTGTGGTAATAGCGACGTCCTTCCTTCTCAGGAGGATGTCCCGCTACTATTACGCGAGTGTTCCCCTACAAATAATGTTCCCAGTGTTCATGTTCCCAATGATTCCCCTTCCTTAAATGTTATAAAAAAGCCCAAGGTCTCTAACACACGACCTCCAGGCCGGAGGTTACAAAATGGGAAAAAGGCTAAGATCCAGGCCACGAGGAAAATTTATGGTCCCCCACCTAGGAAAATAAGACGTAGGGAGGGGGTGGCTCCCATTAACCCTAGGATCCACCATTCGGAGTTTGGTAATTATACAAGGTCTCGAAGTGGAACTGCTACAGGGCCAGCTTTAGGGCCAGAATGTAGGCCAATTCCGGCCACTTGTACCTTCTCTGGGGGCCCGGATTTAGTCGTAATTACTCAGGAGCCCACTCAGCCCATTGTTAACTCTCCGCAGGCGCCCGCTACAGACACTGTTTCTCTAACTAAACTGGGGGATATGTTCAGCACCCTCATGTTGCCCATTATGGACAACCTGAGGAGGCTGGAGCATAGGCTTGAGAATATGGAATCTACACTGAGAAAACTGACAATAGTAGAAAAGGTGCAAACAGATGTTAATAGCTTCCAGGCCCCAGCACTTACTATTAATAATATTCGCCAAGAAACTTCTGATTTTAGTAGTAATGTATTCCAGGGCGGGGAACATACAGCTCCTGACTGTGTCAGCAAGGGCCCTCAGATGCCTATGGAATTCCCAATTAGCAAGCCTGTTACTACCCTTGGGGAGGAGATTAGTACAGCACCCCTAGGGATTACACGTCAGGAGCAGGTTAGCTCAATGCGGGATCGGGATCCTAGGTTCACCGGCCCACAGGTTGACTTACCCCCAGAAGCCGTGCCCTTGGTGGTGGTTTTGACAGGGGTCCCGATATTGGCCGACAACAAGAGAGAAGATTTCTACCAGTTGAAAAACAAAATCATACACTGGTTAAGAATACATAGACCTATAAGCAGGAATATCAATGGAGAGATACTATATGCCAGACGCCTCCCCTGGCTTGGTGGTAAAAGTAAGGACGTTGAAGGAGATATAGTCCTGATAAATTTAGAGATCCACAAGTGGTTGATTTTATATTAAACTGGCCTTTAGGTAATGGCAACAGCCAAATTAGTCCTCGAGCCCTGACCTATTTTTATCCTAGGTCCTTAGTGTTACCCCTAACCTATGCCGGGAAAAACCATAGAGACTATCCAGCCATCCCCATAGCACCACATGCTATGAACCCGCGATTCGACCATCAAGGTTGGAATACGATACCTTTTAGAGGTTCCAGGTTCAATAAGCTGAGAGTGGACCATATGAGGCCATTCACGCCCCTAGAGCTAGGGAATAGGTTTGATGTCTTTTCCGGCATGGATGATTGCGATTGAAGATTACAGCATAGGAAGGGTAATCGGGATAGCCAAAGTTTAGGCAGATTAAAGGGGAGCACAATTGTGATTTCTAAAGTAGCTGATGAATCCCAAACTAGCGAGAGGGTATCTCCACCCCCGGTAACTGGAGCAGCTGTTGGTTTCTTAGCCAACACCCACCATTTATCTGTGGGAGGTAGTACTTGTGATACAGGTAAACAGATGCTAAACCAGGTAGAGCCTTGTGAAATAATCGATTTAGGGGCAACGGTTGGAGAAAATAGAGTCAGCTCAGTCCCGTTTACTAGTGGTAAAAACGTAATTCACCTATTGTCTTGGAATATAGCAGGGTTGGGGAAAAAAGTGGTTCTCCCGGATTGGAACAACTTCATTGAAAAATTCGATATTTGTATGTGCCAAGAGACCTGGAGTTTATCACCAGTTTACAAAACTGGCTATGCCACCTATTGTGTGCCCGCCTTCAGTTGTGGAAAAGGTAGACCCTCTGGGGGTTTGCTCATCTGGATAAAAATAGACCTAAATTGGAAAATCATAGTTCATGATCTGGAGTGTAGGGACATCCAACACCTTTCTTTTCCAGGCCAGGTGAAGGGAAGCAAGGTGGAGCTTTTTAACATTTATGCTAGAGGGAATCAGGGAGTTAAAACACCTTGTATATTTACGATTTTAGAACAGTCACTAGCTAATTGTACCCCAAACTCTAAAAAAATTGTTGGAGGCGATTTTAATTGTACATTCGAACCCTTAAGTGAGGATGACCCTTTGGGCATAGAGGAGGATGACGCAAGCTGGTCTATCCCCTCACTGGCACTGCCCCCGATTAAAAAGTGGTCCGCTAGAGCATTACAGATCAATGCTCTGACCGTGGAACATAACCTAAGAGCAGTGAATGGTAGATCGCCTTCTGATAGGAATGGGGCGATGACATTCAATAGACTTAATAGGCCATCCAGAATTGATTACATTCTACTGGACGTCACCATGTGGCGTGACTTAGTGGATATGGAGGTGGTTCCCTCTCAGGATAGTGACCACAACCCCCTATGTTTGTCGTTAGGGTGGAGAAATTTAACAGGAAGCCCAAACACTGCTCCACCGAAGATAACAAAGGAGGTAACCCCCTATGATGGTAACCGAAGATTAAAATGGGACAAGGTTGCCTCTCACCCAGATAAATTGATAAAGATTAAGGCGCACATTGATGTGTTGACTAGTGAGTTGGAGACTCTTGCCTTGGGGATAGGGGCTGTTCAGGACACACCCCTTCCTCTGGTATATAATAACACCATTGAAGAAGTGGGTAAATTATTTTTAATTAAGAGCAATAAAACAAAAGCTCCCAAGCCTAGTAACCCCTGGTACACTACTAAGTGTCGGGTAAAAAGACGTGAGTTAGCTGCCGCCCTCCGCAAAAAGAACCAACCGCTAGTTAAAATAGTTAGGAGGGAGTATGCCCGCGAACTAGCACGGGCTAAAAAAGAGTGGGAGGAACAGCATTGGCAGGACCTTAAAAATGCATCTAAAACGAAAAATGGCACACTGTTTTGGGACTTGATTAACAAGGCCAGAAATTTTAATAGGCCCCTGTTGACTAATCAAATTACTAGCCAAAAATGGCATTCCCATTTTTCAACAATTTACGGTGGTCAAGATGCACCCAAACCTTTTTTCCGGGATCCAGCCAACCGGGCCCCTCTCGTTGCCACGCTTGAGAACCCATTTGTGCCCTCTGAGATAGTAGTGGCCATAGGTCATCTAACCCCGAAGAAGGCAGCGGGCCAAGATGGTATTCCGGGGGACCTTCTTATGACCGACCCCATAGCTTGGGCCACACTCATTGCTTTAATAATGAACCTAATAGCCAATGGACACCCCGTCCCTGACTCATGGAAGGGGGCAGAAGTGATTACAATTTTTAAAAAGGGTGACAGGGATGACCCTGCCAACTACAGACCAATTAGTCTGATAGACGTGATTCAGAAAGTGGTTGGCAGGGTCATCATCCTGAGAGTAGGTGCATGGATGGAGGAGGAACAGGTCCTCTCTCACTTCCAGGCCGGGTTCCGGAAAAAAGTGGGCACAATGGACCAGGTCTTCCGCTTTTTTGCGATCTATTGGAAAACTGTGTTAATTAACCAGGGTAGTCTCTACCTGGCGTTTATAGATCTCAGGATGGCGTTTGACCTGGTCCCCCGAGCTAGGCTATGGAAAGTTCTGGAGGAGATGGGCTTGCCGGGTTATCTTCTGGATCTTATAGTCAAGCTCCATGAAGAAAATTATGCAAGAATCAGATGGGGTGCCCAAGGCCAATTGACCGAGAGGATTCCTGTGAGGAGGGGTGTCTGCCAGGGATGTGTCATGGCGCCAACCCTATTCTCCCTATTTGTGAATGGTGTGGTGGATCATCTGAGGGATGAGGCGGCGGATGCGCCATCCCTGGCTGGGGAAAAAATACCAACTCTCCTCTTCGCGGACGATACCATTTTGATTTCAAAAACCCCGGCTGGTCTTCAAAAGCTACTTCATCGCTTTAGTGATTTTTGTAATGATAGGGGCCTTACAATTAATACCTCGAAAACGAAACTAATGGCCCTCTACCCGTCCAGAAGCTTTCGGAATAACTTTTCGCTCAATGGGGAGTCCTTGGATACGGTGGAGTCCTTTGATTATTTGGGTGTTAGGGTGAATAGTCGGATGCGTTGGAACGACCATCTGGCTAAAATGTTATTAAATTTTAAAAGAACTGCTGGGGTGGTATTACGTGAGCATAGGGAGTCAGTGAGTAAACCCGCGGCCCCGGCCCTAGCCATTTATGGAGGCCAAATTCTGCCAAGTGCCCTGTACGGCTCGGAACTTTGGGGGTTCGAGAATGTCCAGGATTTAATCACCTCAGAAAATAAGTTCTTGAGAGATCTGGTTGCCTTACCAGCTTCTACCCCACTGACACCATTACGTTTAGATATGGGCAGGCGCCCCCTTAAAGAGATAGTGCGCCTACGCCCTCTTCTATTTTGGGTACGGCTGAGAAGGACGGAGGAGCTCAAGAACTATGCTGACGCATTGGACGAACTTATCCTGTTGGACAAAGGTAACAGGATTAAGTGGTTGAGCAACCTACGGCAGCTGGTGGGACTTATAGGTCTAAGCGATGTATGGAAGAGCCAATCCCCGCCCCCGAAATTAGTTATTAAAAAGCTTTATTGGGAGTGGGTCCAGCTGGAGAGCTTGCGTAGAGGTGCTGTGGGTTCTCTCACCGAGCGGTTCCTAGAGATAAAGGGGACATCCCAATTTGAACTATTCCTTGATTACATCGAGAAACCACTGGATAGATCATTATACTTAATAGTTAGGTACGGAACCCTACCTGTAAATGCCTTTACCTCCGGGTGGACTGCACAAGGTAGTTCATCAAAGGGGTGTCCGTGCTGTGCAGCCCCTAGTGAGACAGTGGCGCACTTTATGTTTGCTTGCCCGGCTTACAGAGTATCCAGAAGAATATGGTTAAAACCCTTATGCAGGGGCTTGGGCCTTCGATGTCACGTAATGGCACTGCGAGTTCTCTGTACCGACACATCCTCTTCATCAATGGTGTGTGGTGTCGCCAAATTTATTGGAAGTGCTTGGGTGATCCGTATGAGGAGATTAAAGCTCCTACTCACTATGTAGGCCGGGACGTCACTTTGAAGGAATGGCTCAAGGGCTAGGTTAGTGGCCATTGCTATTTATTTAGTAGGGGAAATGTGTAGTTACGCAGAGTAAAATTGATGTATTTTAATTAGTATCTTCTGTATTGAGAAATTTTTATGTGACCTGGTGTTGTACAAACTTTTAATGAAGATGTATTTTGTATTTGGTAGTATGTGTCTACACAGGTCATAAATATTGTATATTACTTTTATGATGAAATTTTTTATCGAATAAAGTATCATTGACTTGACTTGACTTGACATTAGTCACAAAACGAAATTTCTTTGCCAATTTGAAAGCACACTTACTACTCTTTTTTTTGGCAAGTGATAAATACTTTTACAGACTGACACATTATGAATCCACTTTTCAGATTCTGAAAACAGCACATGTCCAAACAGCTTTTTGAGACCAGCAACATGTGTAACCTGGGTGACTGACTACACTCCAGCAAGGGCAACCAGCCTTAGTGATGCTGAATGTATTTGCATTACTGACTGAAACCTCAAACCCCACTCGCTTGTGAATACTGTGCATGATTCCACATGGTAAGTAGCTGGCTGTGTGCTAAGAGTCTGCTTCTGCACCACAAAATGGCTCCCCCTTTCCATCTAATGCAACTGTGAAATCACCAGAGCAATACGCAATAAATCTCTGCCTGTAATTCCTATTTGCACACAGAGTCATGTTTTCACATTAGTCACAAAACGAAATTTCTTTGCCAATTTGAAAGCACACTTACTACTCTTTTTTTGGCAAGTGATAAATACTTTTACAGACTGACACATTATGAATCCACTTTTCAGATTCTGAAAACAGCACATGTCCAAACAGCTTTTTGAGACCAGCAACATGTGTAACCTGGGTGACTGACTACACTCCAGCAAGGGCAACCAGCCTTAGTGATGCTGAATGTATTTGCATTACTGACTGAAACCTCAAACCCCACTCGCTTGTGAATACTGTGCATGATTCCACATGGTAAGTAGCTGGCTGTGTGCTAAGAGTCTGCTTCTGCACCAAAAAATGGCTCCCCCTTTCCATCTAATGCAACTGTGAAATCACCAGAGCAATACGCAATAAATCTCTGCCTGTAATTCCTATTTGCACACAGAGTCATGTTTTCACATTAGTCACAAAACGAAATTTCTTTGCCAATTTGAAAGCACACTTACTGCTCTTTTTTTTGGCAAGTGATAAACACTTTTACAGACTGACACATTATGAATCCACTTTTCAGATTTTTAAAAAAGCACATGTCCAAACTGCTTTTTCAGACCAGCACCATTTGTAACCTGGGTGTCTGCCTACACTCCAGCAAGGGCAACCAGCCTTAGTGATGCTGAATGTATTTGCATTACTGACTGAAACCTCAAACCCCACTCGCTTGTGAATACTGTGCATGATTCCACATGGTAAGTAGCTGGCTGTGTGCTAAGAGTCTGCTTCTGCACCAAAAAATGGCTCCCCCTTTCCATCTAATGCAACTGTGAAATCACCAGAGCAATACGCAATAAATCTCTGCCTGTATTTCCTATTTGCACACAGAGTCATGTTTTCACATTAGTCACAAAACGAAATTTCTTTGCCAATTTGAAAGCACACTTACTGCTCTTTTTTTTGGCAAGTGATAAACACTTTTACAGACTGACACATTATGAATCCACTTTTCAGATTTTTTAAAAAGCACATGTCCAAACTGCTTTTACAGACCAGCACCATTTGTAACCTGGGTGTCTGCCTACACTCCAGCAAGGGCAACCAGCCTTAGTGATGCTGAATGTATTTGCATTACTGACTGAAACCTCAAACCCCACTCGCTTGTGAATACTGTGCATGATTCCATATGGTAAGTAGCTGGCTGTGTGCTAAGAGTCAGCTTCTGCACCAAAAAAAGGCTCCCCCTTTCCTTCTAATGCAACTGTGAAATCACCAGAGCAATACGCAATAAATCTCTGCCTGTAATTCCTATTTGCACACAGAGTCATGTTTTCACATTAGTCACAAAACGAAATTTCTTTGCCAATTTGAAAGCACACTTACTGCTCTTTTTTTTGGCAAGTAATAAACACTTTTACAGACTGACACATTATGAATCCACTTTTCAGATTTTTTAAAAAGCACATGTCCAAACTGCTTTTTCAGACCAGCATCATTTGTAACCTGGGTGTCTGCCTACACTCCAGCAAGGGCAACCAGCCTTAGTGATGCTGAATGTATTTGCATTACTGACTGAAACCTCAAACCCCACTCGCTTGTGAATACTGTGCATGATTCCACATGGTAAGCAGCTACCTGTGTGCTAAGAGTCTGCTTCTGCACCAAAAAATGGCTCCCCCTTTCCATCTAATGCAACTGTGAAATCACCAGAGCAATACGCAATAAATCTCTGCCTGTAATTCCTATTTGCACACAGAGTCATGTTTTCACATTAGTCACAAAACGAAATTTCTTTGCCAATTTGAAAGCACACTTACTGCTCTTTTTTTTGGCAAGTAATAAACAATTTTACAGACTGACACATTATGAATCCACTTTTCAGATTTTTTAAAAAGCACATGTCCAAACTGCTTTTTCAGACCAGCATCATTTGTAACCTGGGTGTCTGCCTACACTCCAGCAAGGGCAACCAGCCTTAGTGATGCTGAATGTATTTGCATTACTGACTGAAACCTCAAACCCCACTCGCTTGTGAATACTGTGCATGATTCCACATGGTAAGCAGCTACCTGTGTGCTAAGAGTCTGCTTCTGCACCAAAAAATGGCTCCCCCTTTCCATCTAATGCAACTGTGAAATCACCAGAGCAATACGCAATAAATCTCTGCCTGTAATTCCTATTTGCACACAGAGTCATGTTTTCACATTAGTCACAAAACGAAATTTATTTGCCAATTTTAAAGCACACTTACTGCTCTTTTTTTTGGCAAGTGATAAACACTTTTACAGACTGACACATTATGAATCCACTTTTCAGATTTTTTAAAAAGCACATGTCCAAACTGCTTTTTCAGACCAGCATCATTTGTAACCTGGGTGTCTGCCTACACTCCAGCAAGGGCAACCAGCCTTAGTGATGCTGAATGTATTTGCATTACTGAGTCCAACCTCAAACCCTTAAACTATTATTTTATTATACCAGTACACCTTAATTTATTGTGAAAACATAGTCCATATTATTTTACTTGTTCCTCACATTTAAATTTCTCCCAAAACAGAAAATAATAAACACAACTTCAACAAAAAGAATTGCATTTCTATTATTCATTTCTTAATTTACCATATACATCCCCTCTCAAACTCTAAACTCACCTTTAAAATTAGTTAGTTGTGAAAGAAATGTGGCACTCAAACAGCAGATTATCAGAGCCAGGATCTCTGTTCTTTACACCTCTCTCCTCTCAGCAGAACCAGATAATGGCAAACTTTCCCTCTCTTTTTCCACACATATACATGTTAGTTTCAAATCTCAGTGCTTGCCCCTTTTTTTCAAATGTAATCACACATTTCTATTGGTTGAAAACCAACCCTTTTCCAAAAGTACCCTTCCCCCAACTTGACTTCTGCCTAGTACCCTTCCCCCAACTTGACTTCTGCCTGCTACCATAGCAACAGCTCATGGAACACTGCTGTGTGGAGTCAGGTCAGAAGTTCGCCAAACAATGTTTCAATTCCACAGAGCAAGAGTGCTTGACTTTTCAAACCTAACAGCAAATCCATAGTACTGTTCTTTGGTAACACATTTTTCTGTACCAATACAAAACATGCTTCTATTAATTTACACATACAGCCTAGTTTTTATTCTAGAATGGTATGAAACAGCCAATCAGTTCTTTTTTTTATGAAAAAAATATGTATGCCTCCATTTCCAAACTGTCTTTCTTTTCATATTGCCATTCTACTGAATTACACCTCCTGAGTGCATCCAGTTCTCCTTTGAAGATGTTCACAGTGTGGATTGTAGGGCACAGCTATGTCTTCTGGAGTGAAAAGTTTGCAGAGAAAACAGGTATGGTGAGAGACCTTGCTTTGCCAAATGTAGACATTAAATGGATTGGTCAGAGAGGGTTAAAGTGGCACCAATTGATGCCATTGGTGAAATCCTTCATGCACATCCAACACCCTGACCTCATAATAGTGCACTGTGGTGGCAATGACCTAGGCACTTTGACTGGGGTAGGTCTGGAAATGCTTATGAAGGACACCTTTGCACAACTGTTTTCACTTTTCCCTAAAACTGCCTTTGTGTTTTCTAACTTATGCCAAAGGCAAAAATGGAACTGGTCCAATCATTTCTGTCCGCAGATTGACAAAGCAAGAAAGCACGTCAACAAATCTGTTTCTGCTTTCCTCCGTGACTATGGTATGGGTTCCATTTACCACAACAACTTGCGTTACGACATGCAAGACATTTATAGAGGAGATGGTGTACACTTCAATGATGAAGGGAACAGAGTCTTCCTCTTGAACCTTAGACTCTGCATCGGTACTTACTTGTAGGTACCACCAAAAAATCACTTCATAAACACAACGGCTCTTTTTAGAGCCCCCTAATATCTAAACACTTAAATCTGATTTTCATTTCTTTTTTTTTTTTTTTTTTTTACCGTACGCTTACCGTACGCGTACCCCGTGATTTTTTTTAAAATCAATAAATGTTTTCTTTGTACTTTTCTGTCCTTCTTTGACCCCCTTACAAATGTTAGGGGGTCTGTAACTCTCCTCCTTGCCCCCTTTTCTTGTTATCACTCTTTTTTTTCTGAGTGAAACACACGAAATGGCGGCTGCCGCTTCCTGGTTTCGACCGATTCGAATGTTTACTAAGATCTAAGAGCCAATCAGAATCGCGCTCGCGCACGCCACCGTACGCGTACGGTAAGCGTACCGTAAGCGCACCGTAAGCTGGCTCAGATATATATATTGATTTAAAGGCTATTTTCTCAGAATCTACCGAACAGATTTACACCAAACCTACAAAAGGCACTTCCTTGACCTGAGGACTACCTCTCTGCCAAATTTCTAGTAATTCTGTTCAGCCGTTCGGGCTGTAGCCCTGTCTAAAGGTCCTATGGAAAAATGCATGGGAAAAACGCGTTTTGGGACCCCCCTTTTATCTCAGCCCCCGCTTGACGAATCCCCCCGAGACTTTCAGGGAAGGAGCGGAGCGTAGCGCCCCACCTATTTTGAAAAATTCGCGAGGATTCGTCGACCGGCGCCAAAGTTATTCAAAATAGAATGTTGCGGATTTCCTATGGAAACGTGGTCCTAACTATAACTACCTACTGGCGACCGCCAGTAGGTAATATATATATATATATATATATATATATATATATATATATTCCGATTTCTTTGCTCCTTCCGTCTCCCCTCGCCCCAGGCAGGCAGATCGTCCGATGGCGGCGGAGCACGCCGTCTTTCAGAATTCTCAACAAAATAATTGCCACGACCACCTATTGTGGTCGTGGCAATTATTTTGTTGAGAATATATATATATATATATATATATATATATATATATATATATATATATATAACCAACATTAAAAAATAAAGGGAATGTGGGGTAAAGCATTAGGGAGTAGCACACGGTAAGATTGAAGCTCAGTAAGATCCTTACCCACAATTGCTGTTACAGATACTGACTGCACATACCCACGTATAGGATATGCATACAAAGGCAGGGTCTGTGGAGCTGACACCTAGGGTGATATTAGAAATGTATCTCAAAGACAATACTCACAGTGAACAAGAATCACCACCTAGGTTGTCAGCTGTACCCACGGATCCTAGCGATCAAACAGGAACACTCAAGGCAGTAACAGCAAGGGGATAGAACTAATTAGAAGCACAATAGACAAGGAGCTACCAGCAGACATCAGATGCGCCCCCTCCCTGAACACCTTCCGGAAGACCCTCAAGACCTGGCACTTCAGCTAAACAGATCTGCCCCCCCCCCCCCCCCTCCTCAGCGCCTTGAGACCCTCATGGGTGAGTAGCGTGCTTACAATTCCCTGATTGATTGATTGGAGCTAGCAAGGAGGAGTGCTTAACAGGAAAGGAAGGACATCACAGGGCACACTTGGCAGAAAGCAAGTAGCAAACATACAAGGTAATAGAAGCAAGACAGCGCGAATAGAAAGACAGTAAACTAGGAACTGGAACCAAGGAAATGGGAAGAAAAGCAGGGACTGGAAAAAGATATACAGAAGGGGAGGCTACAAGGGTATCTACTAGAATAGTGTTTGCTCAGGAATCAAGAAAACAAAGGAGCACTGAAGGCAATGCTGGAGCAGGAACTATCATTGAGCAAAAGCTCAAGTGCCAAGGTAGCACTGCAGGCAGTGCTAGTTCAGGAACAAGGGAAACTGCTGTAGCTCAGGAACAAGGAATGATAAGGCTCAGGAGCAGGAACTAGAATTGAGCTAAAGCTCAGGAGTCAAGGTAGCACTGCAGGCAGTGTTACTTCAGGATCAAGGGAAACTGCTGCAGCTCAGGAACAAGGAATGCTAAAGCTCAGGAAACACTGGAAACAAGGATTTCAAAACCTCAGGAAACAAGGGTCATCTCACCGGTACACAGCTACAATGATCAATCCTGGGCTGACGAGAGCTGGGGCTTAAAAGAGATCACAGTAATCATATGCATCAGGTGTGAGCAGGCTAACAGCAGCCAGCCACAGGTGGACTGGATTCCTCCACCCATCCTTGGCCTGCAGGGGTGGAGATGGAGCAGAAAGTAGGGAATTCTAGGTAACGGAGTGTCAAACATGAGCAGGCTGGCTTCAAGCATGAGCAGGCTGGCTTTCACAAAACCGGGCATGGATTGGGAATGGATGGCAATTTGCAAGTAGCATCCAAATGACTGGAAGTCAGTATATGCATGTAGGGGAGGGTCTAGAAGTTTATTAGAACACTTTAGAGCCCCAAAATTCAGCCCCCTGGTGATGGACACGAGAATGCAGGGAGCGAGTTGTGACAAGAAATTATCTAAGTATAAATGGTGACCTTGGTAAAAAGTCCTCTACCAACTTCCTACACAATTTTCTCACTAACTACCAGTGTACATCCTAAAATTATAGACACATCCAGAACTACTCTCAGACAGCATATACATATACTCTAGAGCATACTCTGAGGCGGAAGCCGGGAGAAACGCTGATGTTTTAAACTATTTGGTGTAATAACTGTGTATTTTAAATTTACCTGCTACTCTCCCCGTGCACTCCCGCGCAGCGGACCTTAGCGCTGACGAGGGAAACTATTTACATTTGCCGCCATTATCGTGGAACACTGAGGCCACGCCCAACACCCGCAGGCCACGCCCCCCGCATCCAGTACTTAAAGCGCGCTGATTACGAGCGCGATTAGACCACTGTTAACCTCCTGAGGCGGAAGCCGGGAGAAACGCTGATGTTTTAAACTATTTGGTGTAATAACTGTGTATTTTAAATTTACCTGCCACTCTCCCCGTGCACTCCCGCGCAGCGGACCTTAGCGCTGACGAGGGAAACTATTTACATTTGCCGCCATTATCGTGGAACACTGAGACCACGCCCAACACCCGCAGGCCACGCCCCCCGCATCCAGTACTTAAAGCGCGCTGATTACGAGCGCGATTAGACCACTGTTAACCTCCTGAGGCGGAAGCCGGGAGAAACGCTGATGTTTTAAACTATTTGGTGTAATAACTGTGTATTTTAAATTTACCTGCCACTCTCCCCGTGCACTCCCGCGCAGCGGACCTTAGCGCTGACGAGGGAAACTATTTACATTTGCCGCCATTATCGTGGAACACTGAGGCCACGCCCAACACCCGCAGGCCACGCCCCCCTCACATTATAAAAATGTGTATTGCCCGGACGCGCAGCGGACGAGCGCAGCGGGCGCGCCTAAGGCAAGCCCGTCTGCGCCCGTCCGCGACCAGACCGCGGCCAGCGCCAGCCACGCTGCCGGTGAGCGTTTAGATACTAAGAGGTTAGTCTGGTCCAGGTCAGAACTATTAGCGCTGAACACAGCTAAACCCTGTCAGGTGACCAGGTTTTGATTTACCGCCATCATGTTTGCTTTGCTGCATAACACTCTGTGATGGTTCGTCTCAAAAAAATTCTTATTTAAAAACAAAAAGTAGACTCACGGTTAACTCTTCTGCTACTCTTTTTAAGGCTGGACTACTGAATTGTAGATCCCTCCCTAGGCATGCTGATGATATCTGGCTGCTAATGGCGGATTCTGAGTGGGACGCCTTATTCCTCACAGAAACATGGCTTAATGAAGATAATTTGGCCTCCATTCCTCTGGCTACCCCGCCGGGCTTCAAAATTAGCTTCTCGAACAGAGAGGAGGATAGAAGGGGTGGCGGAGTGGCTATTATCTTTAAGGATAAATACATATTGGCGTCCTCTATATCTACCACTATCTCTGGCATAGAGGGGCTACACTTCTGCCTTCAAATCAACCCCAACAGTCTTTAGCCGGCCTGATTATTTACAGACCCCCGGATTGCTCCTCGACAAACACCTGTGAACTTATGGACGTTATAGTCCAAAGTTCTCAAGCCCACCCACACTATATTATAGTAGGTGATTTCAATGTCCACGCGGATAGACCTGACTGCCCCCAGGCCATTCAACTTATCACTACGTTGCAAGCCGCTAACCTAACTCAAATCATTTCTGGACCTACGCAAAGGGCAGGCCATATGCTGGATTTAATTTTTTCCAACATATTGGATACGACAGCTAAGCCTCCGCAGGCATTGCTATGGACGGATCACTTTTTAATTCCCTTTTTAATCTCATTCCCATCCCACTGCCAGACAATGGGAAAACGTTCTTACGTGCGTAGAAATTGGGATAATATATCAGCCGATACCCTATGCCCTGCCCTTGCAGCTGCCCCCCCAGCCCTGACTATAGACGTGAACTCTGATGCAGTGGCGCTGAATCGCTGGATAGGCAACACGGTGGAATCCATTGCTCCTGCAAAAATCACCACGTCACGCAGAGAATCCCATTCCGCCCCTTGGTTCTCCACAGAGCTGATGGCTGAAAAAAGCAATCGCAAAAGGCTGGAGCGCCTTTGGCGAGTAAATTATTGTGATTCAGCAAAAACTTGCTACAAAAAAGCTCTACATGGTCTCCATCAATCCATAAAAAAAGCTAAAAAACTATTCATTGTGAACTCCATTCAGCAAGCGGAGCAATCAAGCAAAGAAGTTTTTAAGATTGTTCAATCCTTTTTTAAACCTAGGGCTATTGAGACTGAAGTTACCCCGTCGGCGAGACTCTGTGAAGACATCTCGGACTTCTTTGACAAAAAAATTATGAAAGTCTATGATACCTTCATGAGCCCTGAGCCCACAGTTATGGCAGACATGACAAAGAATGAGCTGCCCTCCCTTTCCTTAGCTCAATTTCATCCCATCCCCTCCCTGAAGCATTGAAGGAAATACAAAAATGCAAATCAGGGGCCCCTGATGACCCCTGCCCGCCTAAGCTTTGGAAAATGATGTCGGATGCAATTGTAGTACCACTCCTACATATATGGAATATGTCCATTGAAACAGGTACGTTTCCTGAGTGTTGGAAACATGCCACACTTCTCCCTCTGAAAAAGAAGCCCAATGGTGCTCCCGATGACCTAAGTAATCTCTGCCCAATCTCCTTACTAGCAGCCCCAGGTAAAATGCTCGAAAAGCTGATACAACGACAATTGAACAGCTTTATCGAGGAAAAAGGGATTCTACATGAAACACAGTCAGGTTTCAGGTCCGGTTTCAGTACCGAGACCGCCCTTATTGAGGTAGCTGAGTCGATCAGGTGGTCCTTAGATTCGGGGGCATCAGCTATGCTGGTGCTCCTGGATCTATCAGCCGCATTTGATACAGTGGATCACGGCAGAATGCTGCTACGACTGAAGGACATAGGTCTGGAAGATAAGGCACTGAGCTGGCTCCACTCCTATCTCACAGATCGTTCCCAGAAAGTGGCATTGGGCACCTTCTCCTCGAAGCCAAAACGTCTGTGGTGCGGCGTCCCTCAGGGGTCGGCACTCTTCCCTCTTCTTTTTAATATTTATTTAGCCCCACTTTTTACCCTGATTGCCAATTGGGGGGTCAAGGCGATTTCGTATGCAGATGATACGCAATTAGTCTTCCCCTATTTGGATGTGTCGGAGGCAGCTTTTAGCAAAATGAGGGGCTGCTTTCGAGATGTGGCCAGCTGGATGAACGCAAACAAATTAAAACTGAATGCAAGCAAAACGGAGGTAATATTCTTTGGTAAAAACACTCATCCTCCTTCGGACCTGTGGTGGCCTCCTGAAATGGGTCCACCACCATCCCCCGGAACCAAGGCGAAGAATTTGGGAGTAAAATGGGACGAGAATCTCTCTTTTTCCTCTCACATACAGCAGGTCACTACTGGATGTCTCCACAAACTCAGAAATCTCTGTAGGTTCCTTTCTTTTCTCCCAGAAGAGTGTCGCAAAATGGTAGTCCATGCGACAGTTACATCCAGATTGGACTACGCGAATGGCCTTTATCTTGGCCTGCCAAAATATCTGGTGCAACGCCTGCAGATCGTGCAGAATGCGGCTGCGAGACTGATAAAGCACATTCCTTTCAGACAGCATGTCTCTCCGCATCTGCGCGAACTGCATTGGCTCCCAGTGGCAAGTAGAATAAAATTCAAAGTTCTTACCTTGCCGTTTAGAGCACTAAAAGGGACCTGCCCTAATTACTTAAAAATTAGACTCCCCCGCTACCATCAGGAGAGGCACTTGCGTTCTAACTCCCTGTTTCAGCTACTCGTCCCACGAGCTAAAAAAGCCAGACTTGGGGGCAGGTCTTTTTCTGCCGGCACGGCGAAACTTTGGAACGCCCTGCCTTCTACCATCCAATCTGTTACGACAGAATCTAGCTTTAAGAAGCTTCTAAAGACCTGGCTCTTTATGCAGAAAACCTAAGCAATCCCCGTGCCTCCTGCTTCTCTGATTTGCTCACTTAGCGCCGGGACACCTCCTCGTGAGGTAGCTGTTCGCGCTTTACAAATATCAGTATTATTATTATTATTATTATTAATTCCATAACGTACCCTCTTGCTAGGAATGTACTGCCTAAAAACCAATCAGCCTTTGAACAGGACCAAAGACTCATCCACAGTTATTTCTTTCCCTGGAACATAAACCTCTGAAAATCAATCTACAAAGTGATCAAGGACAGGCTGAATCTTAAAAATATGGTCACAATCAGGTTGATCCCATGGCAATGCTAAAGCATTATCATGAAAATGCAGCAGCCGTAGAAGAAGCTAATACCGATTACGACTCATGGTTGCAGGAAATATAGCCATCAAGGGACTAGTAGACCCATATATAGACAGCGATGTGTTCCTTATAAAGCCCATCAAAAAAGTTGTACCCAAGAACTTCTTAAACTCATTCAGATTAGTGGGAGTCCTCCCGCTAGCTCTAGAGGGGGCTTATGTCTGGCACTGTTGTCCCTCAAATACTGCTCAACATACAAATTAATCGGGTCAACAAATTCATCCAAAAATACATAGTCCATAAACAACTGAAAGCACTTTATAGACAAAAGATTTTCAGTATTGACTCTACACGCTGCAGCACCACTAAAGGCAGGCAACACCGGCTGCACCTTGCTTGGGGCAGCCTAGAGTTCAGCTTTTCCAAAGAAAAGTACATCAGCCCCGGGCTGCAATCCAGACGCCTCTTGCTGCTAAAAGAGGTACTTCCTCCGCAGTGAGTGGCTTCATCAACAGATGATTCCTCTCAAACAGAAAATTCACTGCTAGAATCCTGGACTTCCTCCTCTGCCTCAGATGCAGTGACAGTCTCATAATTATGGTCAGTGGAAAAGTCAAAAAGCATACCAATGACCTGCTAAGCTGTCATCCTGTGGATAGCCATAAGCCTTACAAAGAAAAGTAACTTGACAAACAAGTCACGAATACCCAATGCTGTGTAAAACAAGTAAAAAACAAAGTGTGGCTTTAACAAACAAAAAGTAAAACTACTAGCTTATAACAATTGAAAGGTAAAGTCAATCAATATAAGGCACACAAAGACCTGCATACTGTAAAATAATACCACTCACTTGCCAGGGACAGCTAGACTCACCAGCACCTACTTTGCACAGACAGAGCAAGCACCAACAATATCCCACTAGAAAGAAAAAACAATACACATTGTGCACAAATAAAATAATTTAACCCACAATCAAACAGAAGCTAAATATGCTGCTATTATTACAGCATTCCCCAAAAATGCATTCATGCAATGCAATGATACTGATTTGGAGTAAACAGTACAAAAAGCGTTTTCTTAAGAAACACATGCAACTACACAAACTGCAGATCTACCAGTGCCGAAACCACAAGCAGGAGTCGCAGCAAAGGAAGAAAAAAGCTTTACACTAGAGTAAAAAGGCGAAATAAATGTTACGATCACAAATTATGACTAGAAATAAAATAGATAACATTATAAAAAACTATAAAGTCTGCCCATCACCATTCATATGCCAGCCACACACAGTCAGACAACTCACAGCCAACCAAGCGCCACTTTTCACACACCGCCAGCCAACCGCCAGTCCTCACACAATGCCAGCAGAGTGCCACTTCATGCACACCTTAGCCAAGCACCAGTCCACCCACACTGCCAGCCAAGCCCTACTTCACACACACAGCCAGCCAAGCACCAGTCCCCACACACTGCCAGCCATGCGCTACCCCACACACACAAAGTACACGCAGACCATCAGCTGAACTCCAGTTCACACACACAGAAACTTTCTCTGGTGTCTAGTGGTTTTCTGCCCCCCTTGGGGCAGATGGAGCTAAAAATATGGCCAATCTGCCCCAAAGAAGCAGAGTGACCTTGTCAAAGGGGACACTCCCCGGTATATAAATAAATAAAATCCCTGGGAACTTGGGACTTTTGGGTTTAAAAATATGGGTGATCTGCCCTCACAGGGAGCGGAAATGGCCAAAATACATGCCCCAATAAAGGGGAGCAACCCTTCCCCAAGTTGCCGCTCCCTAACATGCCCAAATATATAAATCCCTGGTGGCTTCTACCCCCTCTGGACATATCAGCCTAAAACTATGGATGATCTGCTTCAAAGGGGGGGGGGGACAGAAACTGGCAAAATACGTGTCCTCTAATAAAGGGGAGCAACTCTTGCCCAAGGGGTTGGTCTCCAACATGGCCAAATCAATTATTCCCTAGTGGCTAGCGGCTTCTGCCCCCCCCCAGGGCAGATTGTCCTAAAAATGTGGCCGATCAGATACAGCAAGATATGGCCCCTCAAGGGGAGCGACCCTTGACAAAGGGACCGTTCCCCAAAAACAACAATAAGCAACTTCAAATATCCCTGGTGGCCTAGCGGGCATTCCTGCTTTACGATCGCAGCCCCACCCGCAAATGTGCAGCAGGAATGCACTGCAAAGAGACATCGAGGGAAAGGAAAAACTCTTTCTGTTCCCCAGATGCATCTGTGCACTCCCATCACCCCTCCCCCCCCCCCCCGAAGAGAACCTCACGACTGCCTCCGAGACATGGTGGAAGCGAATGGCTTCCAGGACGTCCCCGGAATCTCCTAGTGAAGTTGGTTCACCGTGCCGGGTGGGCGCTGGAGCGTTTTCGCTACCATCCCCGCTTGGAGGTGAAACGCCCACAGAAGGAGTGCCAGCGCTTCCCCCGTGGGAAGGTGCCAGCACGGAACAGTTCCATCCTCTGCACTTGCCCACAGTGACCAAGGACGGAACAGCTCCATCCTCAGCGCTGAATGGGTTAATACACATACAGCTAAATGCTATACATTTAGCACATACACATAAAATTACAAATATATACACATTTAGAGCTGGCAAACCAATATACAACCTTCTTAAGAAGTCCTAACAAGGATTATCACAGAGCAAATTTGCAACCCTATGGCTTTTCAAAGAGAGCAATCAACAAAAAAATCCTTACACTATGGTGATCGGTAACCTAATGTAACATGTAACTAAATAACTGTCAACAGGCTTTAATTCAGTGAAATAACAATCCACTTTCAGAGACCTATTGCCTTTACCATATGCTTATCACAGTAAATAAGGTAGGCCTCCTACCATTGTTGTATGTATGTTTTTTAACAGGTCAGACCTATGGCATCTGGCTGAACTGTGTTCTAGGACCATAAACTCCGGCTTGCTTTATTGAATATTAGCTTGTCCACAAGGTCATAGATTTATATAGCTACAAATATGTATGAATCTGTAGTTGCAAAAACAATACTCAATTTCTTGTAAGAGGCTCTAAATAGGATTTTCACAGTGACAAACTTCTGTTGCCAATTTTATCAGATGTGGTAACCAAAAGCAAATCCCCTGCTCACTACTAATCTGTGAGAGTCCATGTAACAAAATACCTACCGGCTTTAATACATTGTAATAATAATTCATCCTTACAGGCCCATTGGTGTTAAGGTAAGCTTTTCACAATATATGGGTTAGGCCTTGGGCCTAACTTTTCATTATTAACAGATCAGACTTATGGTATTTAGGAGGTTGTATGATAGAGGCACGAATGGTTAAACAATGCATGCCTCTACCACGCAACCCAAACCACTAATGCATCTTAACTACACATCCCTTTACCACGCATGCCTTCACCATGCAATTTCGTGGTAGAGGCATGAATGATAAAGGGGCATGTGTGGCTAAGGCCGCCACTACCCTAGCCCCCCACGCTGTCCCTAAAACCCTGCCCTTTACAAACACTACCCCAACGCCCCCACCCCGCGCTGTCCCTAAAACTACCCTGTCTACCCATCCCCCTCCCCATGCCCTAAGGTCTAAAACCCTGCCCTTTTGCTTACACTACCCCGATCCCCCACCCCTGCGTTGTCCCTAAAACTTCTCCTACCCCTTCCACTGTACAGAAACCTACCCCGACCCAGCCCTAAAAACTACCCTGACTACCCATTCCCCTCCCACTGCTATGAGACCTACCTCGACTACCCATTCCTCTCCCCCTTTCTTAAGGCCTAAAACCCTGCTTATTTACATACACTACCCTGTCCCACCATCCCATCCCTCGCGCTGTCCCTAAACCTACCCGACCCCCCCAGCCCTGAAAACTACTCCACAAGCCCAGCTTACCACACCCCATCTCTTCCTGACGTCTTCCTGCTTCCGCCTTCACCACAACAGTAGCAGCAGCTAGACCATGCACTGACTTAACCACTCCTAACATGTATTATCACCATGCAAATTGTCTATCCCCAAAATTTGTCAGAGAAGTGTAGCAGCACCAAACTCTTGCCTACTATGGTAATTCATGTACCAAAATAGATGCCAACAGACTTTAATACATTGTGATAACTGTCAACCTTTAAAGGCTTACAACCTTTAACAAATGCTTTTCACAATAAATATGTTTTGTTTTATCCCTAAACTTTTCCCAATGAACCAATCAGATCAATAACCTTTATGATGGGTATATATTCTAAGCGATACCAAAGGGGATGATGGACGGAGCGCTTGAGCAAATTAAACACTCACCCTCAGTCAACTGATCTGGGTTTAATCCATCATCATTCTTTAGCTCACTCCACCACCCCAGTTCAGACATGGCCATATACAAATCAGTCTGACCCTGTGCCTCATGGGAACAGTCCAGCCCGAACTGCCAAGCCATGTCTTCCCTGGACCGGAAACAAGCATCCTGGGACCGGTTTCGGGTTCATAACCCTCATCGGCCAGGCTATCTAGAATCCAGTGGCAAAATGAGCAAGGGACCCACGTCTGGGCATACCCTGCCAACTTAGGGTGAACAAAGCGATACCAAAGGGGATGATGGACGGAGCGCTTGAGCAAATCAAACACTCACCCCCAGTCAACTGATCTGGGTTTAATCCATCATCATTCTTTAGCTCACTCCACCAATGTCCATATGCAAATCAGTCTTACTCTGTGCCTCATGGGAACAGTCCAGCTCGAACTGCCACGCCATGTCTTCCCTGGACCGGAAACAAGCATCCTGGGACCGGTTTCGGGTTCATAACCCTCATCAGCCAGGCTATCTTGAATCCAGTGGCAAAGTGAGCAAGGGACCCACGTCTGGGCATACCCTGCCATCTTAGGGCGAACAAAGCGATACCAAAGGGGATGATGGACGGAGCGCTTGAGAAAATCAAACACTCACCCCCAGTCAACTGATCTGGGTTTAATCCATCATCATTCTTTAGCTCACTCCACCACCCCAGTTTAGACATGGCCATATGCAAATCAGTCTGACCCTGTGCCTCATGGGAACAGTCCAGCCCGAACTGCCAAGCAATGTCTTCCCTGGACCTGGACATGGGTCCCGTGCTCGCCATGCCACTGGAATCAAGCTATCCTGGCTGAAGAGGGGTGAAACCCCGAAACCGGTACTAGGAGGCTTGTTTCCAGTCCAGGGAGGACCTGGCTTGGCAGTTCGGGCTGGACTGTTCCCATGAGGCACAGGATCAAGACTGATTTGCATATGGCTGGGTTCAAACTGGAACTGCCAATGGTGAGCAAAAAAACGATGGATTTAGGCCCAGATCTCTGTACTGGGGTGAATGTATGACATTGTTCTACATTCAGTCCATCAACTGTTCTTTTTGCAATTGTCACCCCGAGAGGGAAGGGTATGCCAAGACGTGGGTCCCGTGCTCTCCATGCCACTGGATTCAAGCTATCCTGGCTGAAGAGGGGTGAAACCCCGAAACCAGTCCTAGGATGCTTGTTTCCATTCCAGGGAGGACCTAGCTTGGCAGTTCGGGCTGTACTGTTCCCATGAGGCACAGGGTCAAGACTGATTTGCATATGGCTGGGTTCAAACTGGAACAGCATGGTGAGCAAAAAAACGATGGATTTAGGCCCAGATCTCTGTACTGGGGTGAATGTATGACATTGCTCTACATTCTGTCCATCAACTGTTCTTTTTGGGTATATATTCTACCCATCTGGTTTGTCAGAGTTGATTACAAGCATAACCCGTGCCTACTATTAAAATGTGTAAGATTCCACGTAACAACAACTTTTCTATATGCTTTAACACAGTGAAATAACAATCCACTCTTAACAGCTATTGCCTTTAACACTATCCATTTTACTATAACTAAGTCAGGCCTGCTGCCTTTATCATAAATGTTAATGATAATGAAATTATACCAATGACACTGGACATAACATTTCCCAATGAACCATCAGACCTACATGCTTGATCACTGGATTGCCGTATTGAACATAATCCATGCAATACCAGCACTCTTTTTCAGGTGGAAGTACACAATGTTTGACTAATAAACTCATGTAGGAAGGAAGACCAAAATGTTATTGCACTGCTATTCAAGTCTCACACTCCTACTTCTGGATGGTGGTAACGCCCTGGTCAACAGCCTCCCAGACACAGCACTGGCACACCTTATGGGCATCTTATATGTAGCTACATTCCTCATCCAAGGCTGGAAAAAATATGATCACATCACCCCCAACTTGATGGAACTCCATTGGTTCCACCTCGCTTGCCCTCATGATCTTCAAAACCAGCTGCATCATTTAGAAAGCGATTCCGCCCAGCACCCCTGCTTGTCTTGAAGACAAGCTCACAATGTCTGGTGGCGCTCAACCTACCAGCAGTCAGGACAAAATCAGACGGTAGACTGAGAAGTATAAGAAAGAAAAAACCAGGTAGCAGCCATTTTGTATCTATGCCCTCAGGATTTGGAACAACATCCCTGTATCCATCAAGACCACCTCAATGCTTCTGCAGTTTAGGAAAGAGCTGAAAACACACATGTTTAAAGAGCACTACATCACAATACGTTAACAGTCCCCAAACCAGCTAACTCTCCTATTACTCATTGACATTATGCATGCCTTTGAGCCTGTGCAGCACTATGCTTCCTTTTAGCTAGGTTTCTATTATAAAAATACCACATACATATATACATACATGTGGCCAGAGCTTAAGCATCTCTCTCGGTAGTGCTACTTAAAGCTGTTTTCCGGTTGATCACTTTTCAATAAATATTTTTATTAGGTTTGTTATGCTGGAAATTGCCCTTTCTGCAGGGTCACCTCCAAACCTTTTGCCTTCCCCTCCCCTTTCTGATCATTTTTTTGTAGACTTTACGTCTCTAGGCACTTTACCACTGCTAATCAGTACTAAAGTGCATGTGTTTTCTGCTTCAAACATGATAACATTGACTCATCCACGATTCGCATTTCAATTTACTCATAACTCCCTAGTAAAGTGCACGACATGTGCCCAGGGCTTGTAAATTAAATGGTAATAGTGGGCCTGCAGCACTGATTGTGCCACCCACTTAAGCAGTCCTTTAAACTTGTCTCAGGCCTGCCACTGCAGAGCCTGTGTGTGCACTTTTAAACGGCCATGTCGACCTGTCAACCTTCCTATTTAATACATATAAGTCACCCCTAAAGTATGCACTGGACAGTCCAGGGCAGGGTGGAGTGTATTTAAAAAGCACTTTTTACGGTTTGCATGTCTTAGTAGTAAAAAACGAATGTGCAAGGCCTATCTCTCCCATAGGTTAACATTGAGATTACCTTATTACATCTGATAAGTGTAATTTCCAATTAGGAAGGAATTTGACCCCCAAGTTTGGCGTCTCTGGAATCACAATTTAAAGTCCCAACTTAAAGTTAGATTTCAAATTTTAAATCTCAAAATCCATTTCCTTACTATAGCCATTTGGTGCCTTCTGCCTTTCTCTGAATATACGTCTGGGGTGGGAGACATCTGGGCTTTGTGCATCCCCTCTAGACAGCCACACACAAAGAAGCTTAGGTGTGACTGATGGGCCATCCACATCCTGATAGACCATCCTGGGCAAGATGGGAGGGAGGATATGACACACCTGAAAAGGATGTGCCCTCTCCCCAAACAAAGGGCTGTATACCCCCTGTAGTGAGTGTTGAGCCAGGGCAGGAAGGGCAGGGACTCTGTGCGCTTTAAAGGCCTCTCTTTGAAGCCTCACCCACTTCAAACGCACAACTGGGTTTAAGCACTGGACCCCTTACACCACCAACTCAGTAGACTTCTGGATCTGTTGATAGAAGGACTGCTGTGCTGCTGAAACAAGTGTCACTTTGCTGGACTGCTAGTCTGCTGGACTCCTGCTCTGCTGTGCTGACATGCTACCCTCCTTGCCTGGTAGTGAGAAGGGCTGGACCTATATCACTTTAACCCAGAACCGAGTGACTTCAAGGGCTTGCTGACGTACCTCCTGATTGAAGTGTCAAGGATATAAAAGATTTCTAGTACACCTTGCTACATCACCTGGACTCTGAGAGTCTTTCCCTGCCAAGTGATGTCAGATCAGTCCTGGGCCCTTGGAAGTGGTTATAAAGTGCTGCTCCAGCTAAAATCCATTCAGCGACACCATGGCACTGCTCGGAACGGACGCATCTCCATCGATGCCGATGCACTGCCGCTGCTGCGAGGATTAAGGACATCGCATCTCCATCAATGCCTGCGCATTGCCGCTGATGGGAGGGTAGAGAACATTGGATCGCCAATGGCTCACTGCCTCGATTCCCGATGCATCTCTGACTATGCACAGCTTGGAGCCGACGCATCCCCTGCATCCTAAGGATCGACACCGATTCATCACCTACTTTGCTCCTCGCATCTCGTCTTCAATGCAACTGCAAACCAAGGTACTGTTTCAGCGGGCCAAAGTTAGCCCTTGTATCTGACCTGTGCTCCATCACGGTCGGCCTGAACATTTGGAGATGACCCAGGCTAGCGCAACCAGATAGCCCTGGTTAATGCCTTATGCTTTTAAGCACTGCATTTCAGTTTCTTCTTTAAAAAGTCATAACTCTGATTATATTTGTTGGATTTTTGTTGTTTTGATCTTTTTTGTTCAATAAATTAAGTTCTATTTTTTAATCAGGTATGCCATGTTTTTGTGTGGTGTTTTCACTGTTTTATTGTTTGATGTGTTGCCAAGCTACCAAAGGGCGAGCACAAGTTAATTTAAGGTGCATATCTGACTTACCCTGGCTAGGATTGTGGTTCCTGCTTGAACAGAGTGCATACCTCTGCCAACCAAAAACCCAATTTCTAACATGATTGAAATAAAAACATGGCATAGTATTGGCATTACATACATATCTTGACTTAGTGTCTTTATTGTGTCTCATGTTGCAGTAAATATTTCACCTCTGGAAGCATTTACAGAATATTCTTTGTCAGATCAGGTTCTCCAGTGGGGCAGGACTGTGAAATTCAGTAACAAAAATATAACTTGCCCATTTCCACTGTATCCCAACACGAAGAGAAATTGGGGGCCAATAAGAGATAAGTGTGTAGAGGGCATGAGGGCTCCACCAGTCCCCAGAAAGAAGTAAAGGAGAATCACACAGCCATCGCAACCTGAATAAAGAACAGCTGCCTGAAACTCAACTCTGAGAAAACAGAGGTCCTCATCCTCGGCTACACGCCCTACGCATGGGACGACACCTGGTGACCTCCCACCCACAGAAACACACCCACCCCGACAGACCATGCACGTAACCTCTGCATCATACAGGACTCATCGCTCACTATGAATCGCCAGATCAACACCTCCTCCTCAGCATGCTTCAACACCCCCAACAAACTATGCAAAACATTCAAATGGATACCCCCGACTCCAGTAACATGGTCGCTCACGCCCTCATCACCAGCAGACTCGACTACTGCAATGCCCTCTATGCTGGGATCAACAAAAAAACTTCTCCGCAAACTTCAGACCGTCCAGAACGCCACAGCCAGACTAATCCTCGATATCCCACGGCACAACCACATCACCCAACAACTCCGCGACCTCCACTGTCTCCCTGTCGAAAAAAGAATAACTTTCAAGCTGCTCACGCACGCCTACAAGGCCCTCCACAACATTTGACCACAATACCTCAACAACCACCTCTACTTCTATACACCCAAGACAAACCTCTGTTCAGTCGACCTCGCCCTAGCGACTGTTCCAGGCTTCTACAGGGACAGAGCGGGTGGAAAATCCTTCTCCTACCTCGCAGCCAAGACCAAGAACAATCTCCCCATTCATCTCTGGCAAAGCCCGACACTGCACCAGTTCAGGAAAGACCTCAAGACCTGGCTCTTCAAATTACCCCAACGGAGTTACATACACCCTCCCCCATCCCCAGCTTCTTAGGTCCCTAACGGGTGAATAGCACGCTCTACAAACCCCTGATTGATTGATTGATGTAGGTATGCTTCAGGACTGAAAGTGGTAAGTCAACCACCTCACGGAGGTATAGTAATTTTTTGTACGTTCCATCTAGTCATGCATAATCATTTCCCAATACTCTGCCAGGAAGAATCCTATGGAGGCCGTGCCTTCCAGCCCTGTCCAACGTGTAACCTGTTGTCTTCATTGCGCTTTCTGCAGTGGTAATGGAGATTTCCAGGTCATTGTCTTAGCCAGTAGTACGGACAGATTCGTGAATCTTGTTGTTGCCTTCTTTTGATTTGGTGTAGGGAACAATCCCAGCAAGCAGTGTCGGCAAGATCTGTATGCTCGGTGGCCCATGTGACATCACCGAGCACCACTCGCAGATTGCTTGCAAAAAATCCACTTGTGGCACCTGGCATCATTGGCAAATGTCTGCAGGCATAGGAAAAATCAAGTGCAAACTATTGGGGTTTATAAAGGCTCTATGTAGGATGTGGGACTGCATGCACCGAAACCAGACATTACTGTGGATTTTGCGAGGGTATTTGATGACTCGTAGTAATTCAGAATCAGTAAACACCGGCCCCTGTGATTTTCCCCATTTAGCTCGCAGCTGCACCAACACCATAGAAGGGTCGTACTTGAAGGTATTGTCCCATTGTAAAAGAGATTGCCCAGCGTATCAATGCCTGCAGTTCTCCATTACAATAGTGATCTGCGTATTCTAGCGCCCTGGCAAGGAGGGATGTCCTTGAGAGGTAGGTGTGGAGAGTATGGGCGTTGGTTTACGGCACATGCAAAGGTGCATTCTTGGCAAATCTGAGCTGTTCGTAACAGTTGAGAATGTGGCCAAGAGTATGAAACCCAGGGTATTAAGGCCCTGTGTAGGCCCTATTTTCGGTACATGATAGTTCCATCTCCCTCTGGAATGTCCTACCAACCAAGATGGTACCCACTGGAGTTGTGGTGTGAGGTAGTAGCAAAAGAAATGAGAGGCTGTATTACAGAAGCGCCCCCAGGGGTGCAATAGGTGTTTGCACCCGCTTTGTGCACCCCAGGGCACTTTCATATTACAGAAGAAGCTGCAGACGCTTGTGTGGCCCCTTCTCAAGAGGGAGTTCCCTCATTTGTATAGCGGTGTGACCCCATGCAAATGAGGGAATCTCTTTACCTCTGGGTCTGCGTAGTATTATGGAGGCGAGCGCAAAGGCAAAGAAGCTATCAGGAGGCGCACTGCGCAACAAAAAGGCGGTACACTGTCAGTGCACCACATGAGGGCATCCCTCTGGAGGGGGTCAAGGGGGTCCCCTGCACACACTGCACCCACGTGTAGGGGGATCTGTCTCCCCTCTTAAACGTGCAGGCGGCTTGCTGAGTGCACAGTGAAACACGGAGCAGCTCCGAAGCAACTGATCCGTATCTCAGTTGCATGAGCTGCTCCTAGTGCAGCACGAGTTTACGGGTGCCCTGAGGTCAGCGCATTCAACATAATAGGGATCACTTTCCCTGTTTATGCACGGCGCATCTGTTTGATGGTATGGCATGTAATAAACAGGGTAAGTGGCCCTATACGTGATAGGGCCCCAGGTGCTCCCATTCCCCTCCCACCCCCGTCGTCAGCAGTTTCAGTTTATGTGGTGAAACTTTGCATCTCCCTCGGCCCTATACTGATTCACTAAAAGGGAACCCAGGCCAAGGAATGTACTGGGGGAGACCATCATTGGGAGGTTTGCAAAATAGTATGGAATGATAACAACCTTCTAGTGCCCGACGAGGGAGTACAAGGGGCCACATTCTTGCTTACATGACATTGTATCCTTTCTCGCACAGGTGGGGAGCAATTCAGTGCTTAATTTGTAAAAGAATGAGTGACGGTGCCCAAAGCTCCAGCGGTGCTACTAAAAGTTGGAGCGGCCAATATCAAGCCTGCATACGGTGGAATCCACCTCAGGCCTATTTAGTCCATTACCAGACACTGCAGCCCCTTTCTCTCACTCCTGTTGGTCCATGCTTTGTCCCTTTGTGCCCGTTCTTCTGTCTTTCTCTTCCTCCTTCTTTCCTGTTTGTATGTTTTTTTATCTCTTGCAATGGATCAATATCTGATGAGGCAAAATAAGTGCTTGTCCCCAATAATGAGTGCCTGTGAGCACCACCGTCAACCACAGGCTCAAATTAAGCACTGATGACGAGCTTTGGCAGCAGCTCTGGGAGCTCAGATGCCTCGTTCTCTGGCACCTTTCATGTCCAATGGTCACTACGCCCTGACGAACCTCTGTGAGTTTCTTCACAAAAACGTGGTTCCGCTCCTGCTTTATTTTCTGAATCCTTAAATATTGTAGGCGTGAGGGGGATGTTCCTTTCAGCAGCACTGTGTTATAACACATCATCTGAAAGCCAAAACCTCAACAATAATTCGGACAATGCATATACTGTGCTAAACATCAGCCTGAGGACAAACACGTCTGTTAGAGGGAAACAATGCACAAAAATCAAAGAGGGTCACAGATGTAGCAGCTTTGAAAAAACATCCTTGAGTTGTGACTGCAAACCCGTCTTTACAACGTGTGCCACTATTTCTCCGCGGCATCATTTATAAAGGCAGCCCAAGGACACATTCACTTCCGTTGCTGAATATTATCCCTCAGAGTGAATTATATTATTTGTTCACTTGCGTTTCTAATACAAGATGGAATTATTAAAGTAATACAGTACTGTGTGTCATTTACCAAGCTACCCAGCAATTTACAAGCTTCCGGGATTATACTCAAACATATAATTTGCCGTGAAATTGGACTGATCAGCAAAAACATCATTTGGTGGAAATGTCTGTGCCGCTCTTTGTTTTGTTAGATAGCATCTTAAAGCTCTGCAGCCAAGTACGTATGTAGGATATTTCGTTTTCTGAAACTGAACTTCAGAGAAAAATCAACTGTGAGGAGACTGGGGGCATTGACTAATGCTTTCACAAAATATGGAAATGTAACCGCAGTAAGAAGTACATCTCCTCCACTGTCAGCCTCAGCCTCAGCCTCAGCTGACAGGCAGAGAAGAAAGAAAGGCTTCTTTTACCCATGGAAGTAATGTGACGTCAGCAAGGGTTCTTAAAGGGCCATGAGATACAATATTAACTTTCTGGCGCTTAACGAAAGGCCCTTTACCGAGTTATTTATTATTTGTTTTATAGTGTTTCAGTGTAAGTTTCCCAAAAATGATTGAGGCGGTATGAAGGGACATACGTGAGTAGTACGGCGTCAATTCATTTGAAGGAGTAAGAAAAATATTCAGAAAAGAAGGAGCCATTAAGCACATTCGGCCTTAAGGTTCAAGAAGAAAAATGCAGCGATGCACCAGGTAACAAAAAAACCGTTTGCAAGTCACTTTTCCCAATTTCATAACAGACCAACAGAAGGGGAAGGTAAGCCTCTGCAGATGAATGAAATGCAAACGCTACTGGGAGGCGGATGGCAAATCAGCATCCGAAAGAAGAAACCACATCAGGAATTGGTCTTCTCAGGGGTACAGCCTGAAAATTGCAGGAGCTCCTCTTGAAGTACAAGCGTGGGGGGTAAAGGAGGCCGCCCCGGAGGCAGCAGACTACATCGTAATGCAGCCCACAACTCCACTCTCCTTCAGAAACCACAAGTAGACGACACAGAACAAGCCCATATTTTCAAGGCTTAGGCCACAGGCTGTCCCTGCTGTATGGAGTTTTGAACAACAAGTTAGGACAATGGAGTAATGTTGCTCTCAGTACAAGCCAACTGACATTACTGGGAAGAGGGGAACGGGATGCAGGATGTATGATAGAAAGGCCCACTCTGCATCAAACTATGCACCTCCCAAGGGTGTGTGGCCTGGCTGCAGATGGAGTGAGCTGCGCTTTAACGTGGCTTCTGGGATAGGTGCCATAACTGCCAGATCTCCTGTAGTTGTGGAGGTGCAAAACCATTAAATAAGACCTCCTCCCTTAATGGAGATCTGATCCTGCGTGGTGGCACTCAAGGCCAAACCTCGGAGTGGCACAACTCGGCCAGACTTTGTACCCCCGGTGATGGTGTTCCTGCTACACCCGGATGAGCAAGCGATTCTCATGGGTACCACAGTGACCTGTTGCAAAGGTGGCCTAGCTCAGTGCTCCTCCAGACCAAGTTGGCACCAGAAGAGAGAGATGGTACAACCCAAAATACCGAAAACGGGTCAAAACAAGGTTCCCAAGATGACTGTGCCTGCCTCCTTGGGGCAGCGACTCATTGTCCTTCTGGGTGTAGAAGGCTAACTTGGATGCAAGCTCATCTAGGTTCACTGAGATAGTGCCGATATCGGCAACCCTCCCCACTTAGCAGTAATTGGTCGCGCTGCACAAAATAATCAGTCCACACAAATTTTGTTGGAAAACGGTTTGTTGCAGATTTATTCATACATGAAGTATGCCAACATGGTGGGTTAACTTACTGACGATCCAAGGGCAGGTAGCTGTGACTGACCTAAGCTGCCTTGCCCACCTGATGAGTCAAACTGCACCGTGGCCAACCCAATCGGTGCTACCATTTATGTGGGGATTATCCCCCTTAATTACTGAGGACCACCAGTGTAAAACTTTACTCACGCCTTTTTAGGGGCGGAGCACTGCAAGGCAAGCCCCCGGTTGCTCAGGCTTACAACTGCCCGAAGGACTAGCGGGCGCCAATGTTTGTCATCCATGGTCCTTCCGTAAAAACTCCTGGGGTTTGGCATAGGGCACCCCTATTGTGCTCCTAAAGAGGGTACCCCTATGTACCAATCAGCCTCCGGATCGCCAGTAATTCCGCCTGCAACATAAATAGATACATTAATAATTTCAATTCCTTTGCACGCCATCCTGCTGGCACGCAGTGTAAGCGGTTGGGAGGGTGACAGCGTGTCCGGCGGGGAACAAAGAGGATGGTCAGTGGGTGGAGAGAGGTATAAATACCTGTCCCCAGCTCACTGGGCACCGGAAATTACGCTGCCGAGGCGCTGGACATAGGAGGGACGCCCGTGGGAAACAGTCCAAGCAACTGGTGTGCGGGGATGTGTTTAATGCAGCACTAAGAGGGCCGCCCTCTTACAGGGGCACACTGTATATGCCATGGGCAGCCGCATAGTGCCGATATCGGCAACCCTCCCCACTTAGCAGTAATTGGTCGCGCTGCACAAAATAATCAGTCCACACAAATTTTGTTGGAAAACGGTTTGTTGCAGATTTATTCATACATGAAGTATGCCAACATGGTGAGTTAACTTACTGGCGATCCAAGGGCAGGTAGCAGTGACTGACCTAAGCTGCCCTGCCCACCTGATGAGCCAAACTGCACCGTGGCCAACCCAATCTGTGCTACCATTTATGTGGGGATTATCCCCCTTAATTAGAGGACCACCAGTGCAAAACTTTACTCACGCATTTTTAGGGGCGGAGCGTTGCAAGGCAAGCCCCCGGTTGCTCAGGCTTACAACTGCCCGAAGGACTAGCGGGCGCCAATGTTTTTCATCCATGGTCCTTCCGTAAAAACTCCTGGGGTTTGGCATAGGGCACCCCTATTGTGCTCCCAAAGAGGGTACCCCTATGTACCAATCAGCCTCTGGATCGCCCTGTAATTCCGCCTGCAACACAAATAGATACTTTAATACTTTCAATTTCTTTGCACACCATCCCACTGGCACGCAGTGTATGCGGTTGGGAGGGTGACAGCGTGTCTTGCGGGGAACAAAGAGGATGGCCAGTGGGTGGAGAGAGGTATAAATACTTGTCCCCAGCTCACTGGGCACCGGAAATTACGCTGCCGAGGCGCTGGACATAGCAGGGACTCCCGTGGGAAACAGTCCCAGCAACTGGTGTGTGGCGATGTGCTTAATGCAGCACTAAGAGGGCCGCCCTCTTACAGGGGAACACTGTGTATGCCATGGGCAGCCGCATAGTGCCGATATCAGCAACCCTCCCCGCTAAGCAGTAATTGGTTGCGCTGTACAAAATAATCAGTCCCCACAAATTTTGTTGGAAAATAGTTTGCTGCAGGTTTATTTCATACATGAAGTATGCCAAGGTGGGGGGTTAACTTACAGGCAATCCAAGAGCAGGCAGCGGTGACTGACCTAAGCTGCCCTGCCCGCCTGATGAGCTAAACTGCACCGTGGCCAACCCAATCGGTGCTACCATTTATGTGGGGATTATCCCCCTTAATTACTGAGGACCACCAGTGCAAAACTTTACTCACGCCTTTATAGGGGCGGAGCGTTGCAAGCAAGCCCCCGGTTGCTCAGGCTTACAACTGCCCGAAGGACTAGCGGGCTCCAATGTTTTTCATCCATGGTCCTTCCGTAAAAACTCCTGGGGTTTGGCATAGGGCACCCCTATTGTGCTCCTAAAGAGGGTACCCCTATGTACCAATCAGCCTCTGGATCGCCCTGTATTTCCGCCTGCAACACAAATAGATACTTTAATACTTTCAATTTCTTTGCACACCATCCCGCTGGCACGCAGTGTATGCGGTTGGGAGGGTGACAGCGTGTCTTGCGGGGAACAAAGAGGATGGCCAGTGGGTGGAGAGAGGTATAAATACTTGTCCCCAGCTCACTGGGCACCGGAAATTACGCTGCCGAGGCGCTGGACATAGGAGGGACTCCCGTGGGAAACAGTCCCAGCAACTGGTGTGCGGGGATGTGCCTAATGCAGCACTAAGAGGGCCGTCCTCTTGCAAGGGCACACTGTGTATGCCATGGGCAGCCGCATAGTGCCGATATCAGCATCCCTCCCCGCTAAGCAGTAATTGGTTGCGCTGCACAAAATAATCAGTTCCCACAAATTTTGTTGGAAAATAGTTTGCTGCAGGTTCATTTCTTACATGAAGTATGCCAACGTGGTGGGTTAACTTACGGGCGATCCAAGAGCAGGCAGCGGTGACTGACCTAAGCTGCCCTGCCCGCCTGATGAGCTAAACTGCACCGTGGCCAACCCAATCGGTGCTACCATTTATGTGGGGATTATGTGGAGAAGTGTGGCTCACTGGTTAGAGTAGGCAGACCTGGAAGCAGAGGTCAGCCTGGGACCAGGGTTCAATTCCTGGCTCGGCTGGGTCTTGAGTCCATAAATTGTTCATGGACTTGATAATTCTTGCTCCAGTGCATACTCGATTCATGGGTTCACACTCTGCGACTCTGGGCAATAGCTTGCTTAATCTCCACAATGGCCCCTCGCGGCGGGATGCCTGGCTTTCACCTTGTGGATGCCCTGCTGGGTTATCTCACAGGGGAATACCAGGACGGGTTCCCTAAGCAAGCGCTTAGAGACTGGTTGGTGATTTGCGCTATATAAATATCTGCACATTTACATTTACACATCCCCCTTAAATACCATAGAGCAGCAGTCCATAACTTTACTCACTCCTTTTTAGGGGCGGAGTGTTGAAAGGCAAGCCCCTGGTTGCTCAGTCTTACAACTGTCCGAAGGACTAGCGGGGTGCCAACGTTTTCATCCAGGGTCCTGCCGTAAAGACTCCTGGGGTTTGGCATAGGGCACCCCTATTGTGCCCCTGAAGAGGGCACCTCATTTTTTTTTTTTTTGTGTGAAAAAAACCTTTATTATTTGCAGTTGCTTCATCTTACAATGTACAGTCACCGTCCAGGCGGCGAATCAGTTAAACAAAGCTCACGTTTCCTGATGGTGGGACACAGCCATTCAGCCGGCAACCCGGAGGTCCGGCGGCGTTGTGCAGGTTAACATGTGTACAGGAATGAGATGCGTACATTGTTAAAACAACAGTTACATGGGGTTTTTCCCTTTTTCCGGTGTAGTTTTGTGGTGTTCCTGATGTGTGCGACAGAGGATGGCGCTGTGGTCCAGCCCACTCCGCAGCTATGTCGGTGGCTACCTAGGCCCTGACCTGGAGTCTTACAGGACATCGCTATTACCCCAAAATGTAAAGGCCTCCGGGCTGCCTAGCGTCAGCGTCGTGCTCATAGTGTAGGCTGAAGCGCGACAAGGATGCTGTGGTATAGCTCACTGCGACATATATGACTACGTGTAGGCCCGGCGAGTCTAGTGTGCAGCTTTGTAGCCCATGGTTATGAGTGTGCTACGCAGTGCGCATCCGTCCCTCCAGCGCCGCGCCTCCCAAGCCGCCAAGTGTCGGTGTACACCCGGCATGGCACATAGTGCGCCTAGGGCAAGAGTTTGCCGCGCTCTCCGGGCGTATCCGCCCCAGGTAGGGAGTGCGTGTCTACGTCACTTTGTCATCTGTAAGCGGGGGCGCGCTAGGGAGGGCAGCTCCCGGGGGTGCTGCGCGACGCATCCATCGTTTGTTATCTGTGGTGAAATGAGGATTCAATCTGGGAACTTAACCTATATATAAACTATTCCCCATGTATGTGTGGCAATAGGGGGTGTCAAGGTTAGGGTCGTAAACTCAGGTGGGGTCAAGGGGAAGGGGAGAGGAGGGAGGAGGAGATCATTTTGCGATAGAGCAGGGGGGCCATCATCCGCCAAGCGGAGCACAGTGGGACCGCGCAGTGTGTACGGGGAGCCGCAGGCCAGGGGGGGGGGGAAAGAGGGCTGTCGAGAGGGCAATAGTCCCAGAGCTGCCGCCATCCCGCTAGTAGGGGAGTGATAAGCCCCAGAGATTCATGTTATCCCTCGGTCCTGGCAGGCCCTCTGAAACGCTGCGAGGAGGTTATCCCAAAGCTGGGCGATGGGGAACTTCCGGAGCCCTGCAGTCTCCTCACGAAGAAGCACTGCGCTCTCCGCCTGCGCCCAATTGGTAAAGGAGGCCCTCCAATGTCGGATGTGTGGGGGGGCGGTTGCCTTCCAATGCTTGGTGAGCAAGCGTTTGGCCGTTATAAGACCCATGTCCCAAAAGCGTGCCTGTACTTTGTTGTCTTTTGTGCGCCTATAGAGCCCTAGTATGCATGCTTCCCATGTGCGCGGGAGTTGTCCTTCAGCGCCGCGCGCGAGCAGTGTTAGTACGTCGTCCCAGTACGGCTGCACAGTAGGGCAGTGCCAAAGCATGTATAAGAGGTCCGCTCCCGGCAGTAAGCATCGCTGGCAGGTCGCATCTGTCCGCGCAAAGTACCTGTTAATTTTGTCGGGCGTGAGGTATGCGCGCTGCAGTATGTAGTATTGTATGATTTTAAATCGGGATTGCGCGGGACTTTGGTCGGGCCGGCCAGTATCAGTGCCCACTCCTTATCTGTCCAGTCTCTTCCCCTATCTGCCACCCAGCGCTCCTTCAGCGTTAATGTGGATGGTTGCGAGTGCGCCTGCAGTGCCTGTGCCAGCCAGTGCACAATGTGTGCGCCATTCCCCATCACATGTAGGTATTGTATGAAGGTATGCACCGGAGGCTCCGCTGCCATGTCGCCCCAGGAAGCAGTGAGTGTGTGCAAGAGGGAGGCGTGTAGGAGGAACTGTCCCGCCGGGAGAGTCGTGTCTTCAGCCAGGTTGGCGAACGTGAGCAGTTCTCCATCTGCATACAGATCGCTCAGCGTGTCCACCTCCGCCTGTTCCCAGCTAGCCAAGTGGGCCTCCGTGAGCGGCCACGTCGGGCCAGGCATACCCAAGAGCGGTAAGCTCGGGGCGTATGGCGTAGTTGCGCGTGTGAGACGTAGGCACCTCAGGAAACATCTGCGCGCCACTGCCAAGTAGATCTGGGAAGGGCAGGTTGTGCGGGTTATCGGGTGGAACAGCATATTAATTTGCGTGCGTGACCAGGCAGCCGCGTGCGAGGCAGTGTCCTCAAGTTGCTTGCCGCTCAGCCATCCCGCCACCCACTGCATTTGTGCCGCGAGATAGTACAATTCCAGATTAGGAATTGCCAACCCCCCGGAATCTGTGGGCATGTATAACTTAACCAGCGCCACTCGCGGTCTCCCCTTGTTCCAGATGAGGCTACGCAGCATCACCTCTAATTCACGGAATAGCTTGGCGGGAACATACAGAGGCATATTCGCAAAATAATAGAGTAGGCGAGGCAGCACAATCATTTTGGTCAGTGCCACGCGGCTGGGCACGTTAAGGGGCAAAGTGTTCCAGAAGCCAATTTGTGCTCGGACAGAAGCGATCGCTCGACAGAGGTTTCCCTCCAGTATATCAGCCGGGGTTCTGTAGATCCGTATCCCTAGGTAGCGGAAGGTGGTGGGATGCCATTGCAGTCTGTCTCCTCCCAGCCGGATGTCGCATTCAGGCGTGTCCGGGCTAAAGGGGTATGCCCCCGACTTGGCCCAATTGACTCTCAGACCCGACATTCTCTCAAAGGTGCGGAATATGTCAGTGAGGGAGGCGGGGAAGGCAGTTATATCCCTGACGTATAGTAGCAAATCATCTGCATACAGCGACACCGCATGTATACCATCCGCCAACGGGATTCCCCACTCCAGCCCGTGCGTCCTGAGAATCGCGGCCAGCGGCTCCATGGCCAGCGAGAACAGCAATGGTGACAGTGGGCAGCCCTGGCGGGTGCCCCTGCGGACTCGGATGGCAGCTGAGAGGAGGCGGCCCGTGCGGACTCGGACTGTCGGTTTGGCATAAAGCAGGTCTATCCTGGCACGATATCCCCCCCCCAGTTGATACTTCTCTGTAACCGCCCGCAGGTACGGCCATTCAACTGAATCGAAAGCTTTCTCCAGATCCAGTATCAGGCATCCCGCTCTCGGCCACTGTTGCGTAGCGTATTCCTGCACTCGGAAGAGGCGGCGTATGTTGTGGGAAGTGTGGCGTGTGGGGACAAATCCGTTTTGGTCTCGGTGCACCAGGGTGGGTACATGGGGGGCCAGTCTCCTAGCCAATGTAGAAGCCAGGATTTTATAATCCGTATTCAGTAGCGCCAGTGGGCGGTAAGAGCCCACCCGCGTGCTATCCTTGCCCGGTTTTAGAATAGAGACTAGCATGGCCTCATGTAACGTAGGGGGCAGAGCGGCATCTTCCGCTGCCGCGTTGTACATTCTCAGCAGTTCCGGGACGAGAATGTCCGAGCCGGCCTTGTACAGCTCCGCCGGTAGCCTATCCGGGCCCGGCGTTTTGCCGTTTGACAAATTAAAGATGGCTTCCCGGAGCTCGTCTGGCTCCAGTGGGGCGCCCAGCTCGTCCTGCTGCGCAATAGTTAGTTGCGGCAGTAGCAGAGGGGAGAGGTAGTCGGCTATATCAGGATGTGGGACTGTTAAGCGAGAGCGATACAGCTCGTCGTAGTGGGCAGTGAAGACATCGTGGACACCAAGTTGTGTGTATATCAGCTCCCTCCCCCCCGCCCGCACGGCCGCCACCGGGGTCGAGCGGGTTTCTTGAGAGATCAGCCCCGCTAAGAGTTTGCCAGGTCTGTCGCCAAGGTGATGCGTTCTTGCCGAGTGCGCAGCATAATTGACGTTTCAGAGTCGCTCTAAGAGGCGTGCATGTTCCGCGCGGGCCTCGTGTTGCGGGTCCTCGTCACCGTCCATAGCCCCCTCCTCCCGCGTCAGTAGGTCTGACTCTAGCCTAGTTAGGTCCCTCTCCAATTGGTGCCTTACGTGTCCCTGTGCATGCAAGCAGTGCCCCCGGAGCACTACCTTGAAGGCGTCCTGTTAGACCTGTCAGCCCTTTGGGTGGTCCCTCCTCATCATTATTTATTTTGTCCCACTTTTGCCTCAAACCCTGTTATAATTTTTCCTTTTTGGGAACCACCAGACTTTTTAGTGTTGATGCAGGGTCAGGGAGCCATTTTCCCTACCCCTGGAACTTCTGTCTGAGGGCCTGAGACACAAAATGGTGGCAACCCATTGTCACCTGTGACATCATCAGAACCCACTGGAGATTTCTAGAACCTTCCGTAACATTCTGGAACCCTGTGACAGTGAGAGGCAGTTTAGAATGTTGGGAGGCCATCTCAGTGTGGCAGTTGGCAACTGACTGGAGAAGAGAGAGGACAGATATAGAAGGAGGTCGGAGTAAGGCAGCAGAGGTGGAAACCAGTGCTTGGAGTGGGGTCCAGAAACCCACCCTTGATGCTAGTCTCTACTGACCAAGCCCAACCTAGAGCCCTGTGTGGGATCAAGACCAGAAGAACCATCTTAAAGGACTAAATATTTGGAACAGGCCTTAAAGAAGAAGAACAGCAAGTTCCTGACCTGTTCAGCAGTGTCCTCCTGGAGTCCTGACGTCGAGAAGCCTGGAGACCTGGGGCCTGAGGTCGAGAAGCTGCGCTGACAGAAAGCAGACGTCGTACCCGGAGCCGCCAGAGGTCGAGTGAGGGCGCCGACGGAGGTCGTGGAGAGACACCGGAGGTCGAATAAGGAGTCACCCGAGGTCGGGTGAGGGCGCCGACGGAGGTCGTGGAGAGGCGCCGGAGGTCGAGTGGAGAGTCACCCGAGGTCGAGTGAGGGCGCCGACGGAGGTCGTGGAGAGGCGCCGAAGGTCGAGTCGGGAGTCACCTGAGGTCGAGGTGAGGCGTCGACGGGGGAGTGAAGTCCGCCCACCGGAGTCGCCGGAAACCGAGGTGAAGCGCGCCGGAGGTCGGGAGTGGAGATCGCACTCCGGAGACACCAGGAAGTGGGGAGTCCGAGACCCTGTGACGCCGGAAGGCGACATCGAGCCGAGGCCGCCCAGCGACATCGAGTCGAGACCGCCGAGCGACATCGAGTCGAGACCGCCCAGCAACATTGAGCCGACGCCGCCCAGCGACATCGAGTTGAGACCGCCCAGCGACATCGAGTCGAGACCGTCCAGCGACACCGAGTCGAGACCGTCCAGCGACACCGATCCGGAGCCGCATCACGGCGTCGACACGGTGCCGAGCGGAGCCGATCATCTTAAAAAGGACAGTAAGTGGTAGAGGGGGCGTCTAAGGCCCTGCGGAGCCCTAAAAGACCATTCTAGGGGCTAAAGGGGTGCTAGAACCAGCCTGAGAGTGCCAGGGGTGAACTGAGGCTGGTACAGTGACCTACATAAAGAGCTGTGTAGTTTGGAGGGCCAGATCTGTAGATTACCCTTGTTCTGCCTCAGCTTAGGCCCAGCCTTGACCAATCTAGGTGGGACACCCTCATGCCATCCAAAGGTCCTTAAGTTGTGTGTGGGCAAAGTAAGACCAAGTGACATCATGTAAATGATTTGAATTGTCACTGTCATTGATTGTTTTACCTTATTTATTGGAAGTGCTTTATTTATTGTCACCCAGTATTTATTCCTGCACTATACTTATTGTCTGACTGTATTTATTTGCCATCTGTATTTATTGCACCCTATTTATTCCTTGCTTATCTATGACCTGAACCTATTTATTGAAATTCCAATGTAGAATTATTTATTTGACCTGCTCTTTTGAGGAAAATCTTATTGTATTGTATTGTATTTATTTTATGAAACCTGCAACTAAGAGAAAATAAGATAAAGACATAAATATTTTCAATTTGACTTGCATTATTTTTTACGGTGTAGTGTCGTTTTTGGAACGGATGAACGCATGGTTATTGTGAGGGTGTGACGTACGCTTCACACGGTGCCTGACCCCAACCGCTCGAGCCAAGCTACCATTGTGCTGGGAACCTGGTGACTGCTAACCCGGTTGCCCGGTTTCCAACATAAAATTGGTGTTCAGTGGTGGGATTGAGCTGTGCTTGCGTCTACTCGACAATAACTGTGGGTAGTCCATAGGCCTACACCGGGAGTTTTCTCCAAGCGGACTTCCTAATTTTGAGTTTTGTTTTTTCCAAATTTACTTCTGGTGGTGGGAGGAGGTATTACAAAAGGTACCCCCCTGCATAGATTCTGTAAGCAACTGTCTTTTATCCTGAGTGGGCAAAATGGAGTTTGTATTGGAGGATGTGGAAACTTATACTGTGGCCCAACTCAGAGAGTTTTGTGAGCGAGAGGGGGTGTTTTGTCCCCAAGGTGCAAAGAAGGGTGAACTCCAGACCAGCTTGAGGGCTTGGGGGGAGGCACGACGAGAAAGTAAGGTTGAGAAGGAGGACAGGGATGGAGAGCCTGACAGCGAGGGGGCTGGTTTGTACCAACCTGAGGTGGGGGACCTAGTAGCAGGGCCCAGAACACTTTCAAGGAAGGGCAGCAGTGTCTCTAGCAACGGATTATTAGAAGCAGAATTCACTGACCGGAGGGAGAAAAGACAGCTCACATGGGATTTGGCGAAGCTGGAGAAAGAAAAAGAGGAACGGAGGATGGCTCACGAGTTGAGGCTCAGGGAGATAGATCTCCAGATCCTACGGGTCGGGGCACACACTGTTCCTAATGGTGGCAGCGAAGAAAGAGAAATCACCAGGGAATCCAAACCCTATTTGCCAAAAGACATAGTAGCTAGCTATAGTGCGGGTGATGATATCGCCAAGTGGCTAGCGGCCTATGAGATCTCATTAAGAGTCCATGGGGTTCCAGAGAAGTATTGGGGAGGGGGATTGTATAAATACATGCCTCCAGCTGGTAGGGATACATTATTGGCCCTGGAGCAGGATGAGCAGACCCACTACCCCACCATGAAAGTGGCGCTCGTGAGGAAGTTTGGACTAACACCCGAGAAGTATAGACAGAAGTTCCGGGGTAGCCACAAACTGGGCACACAGAATTGGGTGGATTTCCTGGACTATGCAAAGAAGGCATTAGAGAGTTGGATACAGGGCAGTGAGGTGAGGGACTACGAGGGTTTGTTTGATTTGATGTTGAAGGAACACCTGCTCGAAAAATGTTTCCCTGAACTGCGTCAACACCTGGTGGATAGCAAGCTGACCAATCCCCGGAAGCTTGCTGAGGAGGCGGACATTTGGGCTAGTACCCGGGTGTCCACAAGGGGGACTGGAGGGGACTCTCAAAAGACCGGACAGGGCGCCCCCCAGAAGAAAGAGGGAGGGGAGAAGAAAACGGAGTTCTCTAAAGGCCCCCAAAATAGTTCCCAAGGGAAGGGAACGGGATTCACCCCTAGGGCTAACCCACCCAGAAACCCTAATCCTGGCCAGAGTCAGCAGCCAAGGGTTGTCCATTGCTTCGAGTGCGGTGGTGTCGGACACTATAAGGGAGATGTGAAGTGCCCGAAAAGACCACCCCCTCCCATCGGAGGAAAGGCCCCCGGAGTAGCTAGTGTAGTGCTCGGGGAGGAGATGCCTTTAGGTAAGGGAAGGGAGTGGGCGGGTGTCACTTTAGTGTCTCTGGGAGAACGGGAGATGGTTCCTAAGATCCAGGTGCCCGCAAATACCACAAAGTATGGGCAGTGGGTCACCATCAACGGCCAAAGAGGGGAGGCTCTGAGAGACACAGGAGCCAGTATGACTATGGTACGTAGCCAACTGGTGTCTCCAGAGCAGGTGAGTCCCCATGTACTCCACCCTGCCGCGATGGCTGACGGCAGAATGGGCCACTATCCGGTGGCCGAGGTTCCATTTGAATGGGAAGGGGTTGCAGGGTTACTTCGAGTTGCCGTAAGCCCTGCCGTGCCAGTCGATTGTCTGCTGGGGAATGACATGGAGCATAATGCTTGGAAGGAGGTGGAATACCGGACTCATGCTGAGATGCTGGGTACACCTGACTGGGCCTGTGTCAGCACAAGGTCTGCGACTACCCGGAGAGGGAGTTCGTTTAGGCGGGAGCCTGGAACAAAGGCACCGCCGGCTGCCGATCAAGGGAAGAACCGAGGACAGGAGGAGCCTGCCTCGGCATCCGCGCCCCGTGTGACGGATAGGCCACCGGAGGTGGTGGACCAGGAGTCCGCGGAGGGGGATGTTACCAAACTGGAGAACCTACCCATCCCGGCCGAGTGGCACGTGGAGGGAGGGCCCACCAGGGAGGAATTCTGCAAGGGCCAGAGGGAGTGTCCTACCCTTGAGGGACTGAGGCGACAGGCCGAAGCCCAGGCAGCAGGGAACGTTGAGGGGAACTACAATATTTACTGGGAGGATGGCCTCCTCTACAGTGAACCCAAGGCACCCATGCACGGATCGTCACGGGCCTTGGTTGTCCCTCAACGTTACCGAGCCTTCCTTCTGGAATTGGCTCATGAGATCCCCTTGGCAGGACACCTGGGGCAAGACAAGACCTTTGCCCGTCTTGTCCCACACTTTTATTGACCTCAAATGAAAGTGTCGTCCGACACCTACTGCCGGACATGTGTGTCTTGTCAAGCCAGTGGGAAAACAGGGGTGAAGCTGAAAGCTCCCCTGGAACCACTTCCTGTCGTTAGCACCCCCTTTGAAAGGGTGGGCATCGACATTGTGGGTCCGTTAGATCCGCCTACTACAGCTGGTCACAGGTTTATCCTGGTTCTGGTGGATCATGCCACACGGTACCCAGAGGCTATACCTCTGAGGACCATTACTGCACCTGTTGTGGCTAGGGCCCTGATGGGAATCTTTACCCGAGTGGGTTTTCCCAAGGAAGTTGTGTCCGACAGGGGGACCAACTTCATGTCAGCATACATGCGGGCGATGTGGAAGGAGTGTGGAGTGACCTACCGGTTCACCACTCCTTATCACCCCCAGTGCAATAGAGCGTGAAGCCTTTGCAGTGGTATGGGCTCTGAAGAAGTTGCGGCCATACCTGTTTGGCTCGCACTTCCTAGTTCAGACCGACCACAGACCCCTTCGTTGGCTGATGCAGATGAAGGGGGAGAATCCCAAGTTGCTAAGGTGGTCTATCTCCCTACAGGGAATGGACTTTCAAGTGGAACATCGGCCTGGAGTGGACCACGCCAATGCAGACGGTCTCTCAAGGTATTTCCGCCTTAGTGATGAGAACTCCCAAGGGGTTGGGTAGCTCTCCCCACTTTCAGCTGGGGGGGACGCGTGTTAGACCTGTCAGCCCTTTGGGTGGTCCCTCCTCATCATTATTTATTTTGTCCCACTTTTGCCTCAAACCCTGTTATAATTTTTCCTTTTTGGGAACCACCAGACTTTTTAGTGTTGATGCAGGGTCAGGGAGCCATTTTCCCTACCCCTGGAACTTCTGTCTGAGGGCCTGAGACACAAAATGGTGACCACCCATTGTCACCTGTGACATCATCAGAACCCACTGGAGATTTCTAGAACCTTCCGTAACATTCTGGAACCCTGTGACAGTGAGAGGCAGTTTAGAATGTTGGGAGGCCATCTCAGTGTGGCAGTTGGCAACTGACTGGAGAAGAGAGAGGACAGATATAGAAGGAGGTCGGAGTAAGGCAGCAGAGGTGGAAACCAGTGCTTGGAGTGGGGTCCAGAAACCCACCCTTGATGCTAGTCTCTACTGACCAAGCCCAACCTAGAGCCCTGTGTGGGATCAAGACCAGAAGAACCATCTTAAAGGACTAAATATTTGGAACAGGCCTTAAAGAAGAAGAACAGCAAGTTCCTGACCTGTTCAGCAGTGTCCTCCTGGAGTCCTGACGTCGAGAAGCCTGGAGACCTGGGGCCTGAGGTCGAGAAGCGGCGCTGACAGAAAGCAGACGTCGTACCCGGAGCCGCCAGAGGTCGAGTGAGGGCGCCGACGGAGGTCGTGGAGAGACACCGGAGGTCGAGTAAGGAGTCACCCGAGGTCGGGTGAGGGCGCCGACGGAGGTCGTGGAGAGGCGCCGGAGGTCGAGTGGAGAGTCACCCGAGGTCGAGTGAGGGCGCCGACGGAGGTCGTGGAGAGGTGCCGGAGGTCGAGTCGGGAGTCACCTGAGGTCGAGGTGAGGCGTCGACGGGGGAGTGAAGTCCGCCCACCGGAGTCGCCGGAAACCGAGGTGAAGCGCGCCGGAGGTCGGGAGTGGAGATCGCACTCCGGAGACACCAGGAAGTGGGGAGTCCGAGACCCTGTGACGCCGGAAGGCGACATCGAGCCGAGGCCGCCCAGCGACATCGAGTCGAGACCGCCCAGCGACATCGAGTCGAGACCGCCCAGCGACATTGAGCCGAGGCCACCCAGCGACATCGAGTCGAGACCGCCCAGCGACATCGAGTCGAGACCGCCCAGCGACATTGAGCCGAGGCCACCCAGCGACATCGAGTCGAGACCGCCCAGCGACATCGAGTCGAGACCGTCCAGCGACACCGAGTCGAGACCGCCAGCGACATCGATCCGGAGCCGCCTCACGGCGTCGACACGGTGCCGATCATCTTAAAAAGGACAGTAAGTGGTAGAGGGGGCGTCTAAGGCCCTGTGGAGCCCTAAAAGACCATTCTAGGGGCTAAAGGGGTGCTAGAATCAGCCTGAGAGTGCCAGGGGTGAACTGAGACTGGTACAGTGACCTACATAAAGAGCTGTGTAGTTTGGAGGGCCAGATCTGTAGATTACCCTTGTTCTGCCTCAGCTTAGGCCCAGCCTTGACCAATCTAGGTGGGACACCCTCATGCCATCCAAAGGTCCTTAAGTTGTGTGTGGGCAAAGTAAGACCAAGTGACCTCATGTAAATGATTTGAATTGTCACTGTCATTGATTGTTTTACCTTATTTATTGGAAGTGCTTTATTTATTGTCACCCAGTATTTATTCCTGCACTATATTTATTGTCTGACTGTATTTATTTGCCATCTGTATTTATTGCACCCTATTTATTCCTTGCTTATCTATGACCTGAACCTATTTATTGAAATTCCAATGTAGTATTATTTATTTGACCTGCTCTTTTGAGGAAAATCTTATTGTATTGTATTGTATTTATTTTATGAAACCTGCAACTAAGAGAAAATAAGATAAAGACATATATATTTTCAATTTGACTTGCATTATTTTTTACGGTGTAGTGTCGTTTTTGGAACGGATGAACGCATGGTTATTGTGAGGGTGTGACGTACGCTTCACACGGTGCCTGACCCCAACCGCTCGAGCCAAGCTACCATTGTGCTGGGAACCTGGTGACTGCTAACCCGGTTGCCCGGTTTCCAACACGTCCCATTCCACCTGTGGAGTGGATGCCGTGCCAACATTTCCCTCAAAGTATTGCGCGGCGCATGTAATCAAGTTATCGCGGAAAGCCGCGTCCAGCAACAGCGCAGGTTGCAGGCGCCAGGTGGGTACAAGAGGGTGCGGGCGTGCCCAGGCTATGGACATGAAGTGTGGGTTGTGGTCTGAGTGCGTGCGGCCCATGTATTGTGTGTCCGTCACGTGGGGTAGAAGGGCAGTAGATGCCATGAATCGGTCTAGTCGGACATGTAAGTCGTGAGCGCCAGAGTAGTAGGAATACGTCCGTGTCCCCGGGTTGCGCAGTCGCCAGACATCATGTAGATCCCATTGTGTGGCCCATTCTAGTAGTGCTTTCGTGGCTCCCCGTGTAGAGGCGTTAGCGGGGGGTGGGAAGGAGCGATCCAATGTTGTATCTAGAGTGCAATTATAATTGCCCCCTATTATCCACGGTGTTGCATGCCAAGGTGCCATGGTCGCTGAGAGCCGCGCCAGGAAGCTTCCCTGTTCTACATTGGGGGAATAGAGGGACACTAGCGTGAGAAGCTGGCCATCTAGCCTGCCCTGCGCAGCCGTATATCTGCCCTCCCGATCTACTACTACTTCCGTGGTTTCCCAAGGAGTCCCAGGGCGGACCCATATCAGTGTTCCGCGAGCGTAGGAGGAATACTCCGTTGCATACAGCTGCCCTCGCCATCTACGGTGCAGCGCCCGCACCTCGGCTCCGTTCAAATGAGTTTCCTGGAGCAGCGCTATGTTGATTTTATGTCGCTTTAGGTATGAGTATATATGATAACGTCTGGCCGGTGTGTGCATTCCCCTGACGTTCCAGGTGCACAACTGTACACTAGCCATAGCAGTCGCGTGTATGCGCGCCTCCTCCCTCCCCCCAAGGCGCGGCCCCCAGCTCAAGGGTCCCCCAGCTCCAGCAGTCCGCTCCCACCGTGTAGCAGTGATAAGTGTCGTGTGCGCAGTGCCATGATCTCCAACAGGGTAGGGGGGTAAGGAAGAAGGGGAATACATAAAGCCTTAACATGGCAACAAGTTCCAAAATACCAAAAGGTCGGCCGCACAACAGGTCGCCGTCCAAACACTCAAGTGAGCTTGCAAACTATACAGTCTAAGGGGGTTCTTGTGGTTTATAGGCTAACAGTGATCAAAAACAGTGCAGTCTTGGAGGTTCCCAGCTTCTCTCCCGGGTGTGGTATGCAAGCCTCCGCTGACCGGCGGACGTCTAGTGTCTATTGTTCAATGCCGTGGCAGTCGTGTGCCCAGATATCAGCCAAGTGCGGGCAAAAGTACCAAGGGGGGGGCGGGTCCCCCTCCAACCAGATCATGGTGCAGCGGGTTGGCAGTAAAACGCTGTGGGGCACGCCCGTGTCCCCGCAGATTGTGTGGATGATTCACGTGTGTATGAGTAGAAAATGTACTTACAGTGGCCAGCTCCGTGCTCGAGCTCCCCAGAGCAGCAACAGTGTGGGCGCCAGCAGGCCCGAGGCAATCCCATGGACAGGCGGGGCAGCTGAACAGGAACTCAAGTGGGCTCATGCCACGCGGCAGGTGACAGTCTGCTCCCAGGCTCCGTCAGCCAAAGAGATCCACCGTCTGTGGCGTAACCTCCGGGGGCCCCCCAGAGCTCTGCGTATCCGGGAAGCCGTAAATCGCCTCATCGTCCGTGGAAGACGCTGCCGGACTGGCGCCCAGGCGGAGCGACGGCGCCGGGGAGTTGCTGAGTGCCGCCACCTTGCGCAAGGCGTCTTGCTGTTCCTGGTGGACTAGGGCTGCCGGTGGGGAGCGGCTCACTGCCTCTCGGGCCAGCGGTGGCGTAGGTGATCTTCGACGCCGTCGCCTCCCCGGCCCCCTGGGCCTCCCTGTTGTGGCAGCTCCCGGCGCTCTTCGCGGCGCGTCGGGCATTCCTCCATCCAGCCAGGCCTCCGCTTCCTCAGGGCTCGCGAAGAAATGCGTTTTGTCACGTACCACCACCCGTAGTTTGGCAGGGAAAAGTAACGAGTACTTGAGGCCCGCTTCGCGTAGTCTTCTTTTTGCAGCCAGGAAGGAATGCCTCTCTCTCTGCACCCGTGCCGTGTAGTCCGGGAAGAACATCACCGCAGCGTTGTCTATGGTGATTTCCCCCAGGTTCCTGGCTGCGCGTAGTATGGCGTCCCGGTCTCGGTAGTTGAGCACTCGAAGGAGAAACGGTCGGGGGTGAGAACCCGGGGGGAGCGGCCGCGTGGGCACACGGTGGGCTCTCTCCACCACAAAGTAGGGGGGAAGCGCGCCATCTGGCAGCAGGTCTCGTAGCCAGTCCTCAACCTTGCGGGCGGGATCCACTCCTTCCCATTTCTCCGGGATGCCCACTAGGCTGATGTTATTTCTTCGTGCCCGACCTTCCGCATCTTCAGCCCTGTCCTCCAATAGCTCCATTCTGTTCAGGAGGTCTTGCACCTTTTTGTCCGTCTGCACCGCCCTTGGTTCGATCACTGCTACCGCGTCTTCCAGGGTCTTAGTATGATCTTGCAGCTTTTTGTGATCGGCTCGGAGGTGGGTCAAATCTATCGCCACGCCGTCGATTCTGGTCTCCAGAGAGGTGCGCGTCTGTTGGAGCGATTCCTCCATCCGTTCCAGGACCGCCAGGACACTGTCCAACTTCGCCGCCACCTGCTCGGCGTCCATCCTGAGTGTCGTTTTCACTTGTTTTCCCCTCGCCGTTGCAGTTCCCGGTCCAGTACGTGTTCGCGCCCCTCTAGGCATGGAGCTGCTGGCGTGTGTAAGGCAGGTTCTCCTGTAGGTGTGGGGCGGGGGCCCGTCGCGCGCGGCAAGTCACCCCTGCATCTTCGGGGTTGTCATTGCGGGCCTTGCGTCGCCGCCAAGCGCCAGGGCTCGCCGCTCCGGATCGCCGGGTTACACGCACTGCGTCCCGGCCGTCGCGGGTCCAATGTCTCCGAGCAGACCGCTACACGGATGCCTGAAGGCTCCCTCCAAAGGGTCAGGACGTGTTTGCGCCTCTTGTCCACTCCGTGCTCATGGGTTGTCGCCGCAGCGGCCTGAGGCGCAGGATTGATGCTGCACTGGTCTATGGGGTCCAGGTCCACATCCTGGTAGCGCTCTCTGTATCCTCAAGCAGCGGCGGTAAGCGCCGCAGGCCTCAGCAATGTCGCGTCTCCTATCTGGGGCGAGTCCGCTTGCAGTGTCCGGAGGCGGGCAGGAGATCAATAGGGTAGAGGCCAGACCCCAGTGCAGCAGTAGCTAGGCCAGAGCAGGGGGAGGAGGCGAAGCCTCTGCGTCCCAGCGCAGATCCCGGGATCCCTATCGCTGCTGTGGATGTCCGCGCCTCCCCAGGGGCATCGCGGTCCTGCAGTAGGTCGTGTGCATTTACTTATGGGCAATAGCGGCTAGGCCCCGTCGTCTCTTTGGCTGCGCCCCGCCGCTCCCAGGGCCCCCATCCGTCAACTCACTGCGTGCTGGGTGCCGCCGCCGGCGTCCACGCGGCCGCTCCAGGCCGTTCCCGGCTCGCCCGTGGGGGAGGGGCGGGGGGGGTCTCCAGGTGCCCCCTGTCGCTATGCCCGCTCCGTGTGGGCGCCTCCGCAATGATCGCGGGCTTCTTCGCGGTGCCGCGAGGCGTGCTCCGTAGGCCGCAGCTCAAGGCCCGGGGAGGTATCCAAAGCCACGGGCTCGCGTAGTCCGCGTCCCCAGTCGCGGGCTCAGCAGCGCAGCCGCGGGCCCGATGTCGGTGCGGGGCTCCACCACCGATGGGCCTCAAAGTCGGCCAGTGCAGGCAGCAGGTGCCGGAACAGGTCCGCCGGCAGTAGCGGGCCGCGGAGAGGATATTGCAGCGGAGAAACGACCCGGGGTAGGGAGGCTCAGACGGGAGCTCTACCCGGGCACGTCCGCTCTCATTGCGTGTTAAGCCACGCCCCCCCTGAAGTGGGTACCTCATGTACCAATCACCATCCGGATCGCCCTGTAGCCCTGCCAATGCCCATGATGTGGCCGCTATTATATACGGGGCTCCCTACCATGGCAGGCTCCATAACCTCCTGCAACCTGCAGTTACCAGTCCTTCTAGCTGGATCAATTCCCTATCTACCTTCAGCAGGTATGCCCCGTCCCTATCGGGGTACCATGTGGTGTTTGCACTAATGAGGCCACGCCTAATTTATCAAGCCCTTCTTATTTTATTTTATTTTGAATTTGAGTTGAACCAAGCCCTCCTGCTTGGTGGGCTTGTAAATGGCTTTATTTACCCTTCTGTAGGAATGTACGAAGGCCTCCCCAGAAGTTGGAAACTACTGCTCTCTTCTTTAACAACAGTTCTGAGTGATGTCCCCATGGTGCCCTCTGTCCCAATTTGGGCCTTCTGATTAGTGGTTGGCTGAGCCCTGTCTTTACCCCTCACCGCCCAGGCCCCAAATTCAGGATTCGCTGGTAAGCATTGTGGAGTTCACCTCCAAGGCCATGAGTATATTTGTTAATAAGTTATTGTCTGTGGCCAACTCAATACCCTTATCTCTACCCGCTGACCTCCCTTTGTATGGGAGTACAGCACCGGCAAGATATAGGACCCATTGGGGATTTAAAACTACTGCTCTCTTCGTAACCACAGTTCTGCGAGATATAATCCATTGTGCACTGTGTGCAAAATGTGCATTTACATTTGGGGGATGACTAAACCCTTGTTTACCCCCCCTACTTGGTGAGTCCCAAATTTGAGGGTTCAAACTGATAACCATGTGTCGCACCAGCAAGTGAAATATGGACCCCCTGGAGAGGGTCATTGGGCGGGACAGGGTGGAGTCTTGTGACCGATGGTGACAGCATGTCCAGCGGGGACCAAAAAGGATGACCAGTGGGTGGGGGAAGGTGCCCATCCCACTGCGTGCTGGAAATGACGCCGCAGAGGTGCCTGACATAGGAGGGACTCCCGTGGGAAGGGGTCCCAGCGACTGGTATGCTGGGATATGCCTAATGTGACACTAAGAGGGCCGCCCTCTTACAGGGGCACACTGCGTATGCCGTGGGCAGCCGCATTTTTCAGGTGCTACTTACTGGACACTAACGGAGCCCTGGAAACAGGAACTGGTGCAGTTACTATTGACATTAGTCTCCTTCAAGATGATCATAAAAACCTCAAAGAAAAAATATTGACCAACATAATCCTCCAGACAGACGTCAGTCATGTCAGCCTCTGATACTCTGTAAGACACGGTGGAGGAGCAGGGATGGAAACTTGTTAAACTGAAAGCATAGACTGAAGATGCCAGAAGTAGATCAAGGTGAATTAACATACACATATTGGTGCTTCTGGAGGTAGCAGAAGGCCAGTGCCCAGGACACTGCCTTTTTTTTCTGGAGTTTTATATAGCGCAAACTTGACCTGAAGGTATCAGGTATCAGAGTGCTTTACATGAGCACCAGTTGCAATACACAAGGACACATTAATTTTTTGTTAGGCACAGGGAGATTAAGTGATCCGCCCAGACTAGAACCTGGTTCCCCAGATTGGAGATCGACCGCCCTAGCCGTTAGGCTACATCCTCTCCCCAAGGGAGAATGGCGGATCACTCTATAGAACAGACAAGACCCCTCCTCCTCGGGCACCAGCACGGCCAGTCGTGACTTGTTGCTTAATTACAGGGACGGAGACTGCACCTGCAATGTGTTCATAAACAGGGACCATGGAGCACAGAAGGTGGCATTGGCCGCATAGCACAGCATTCCCTGACTGTATGATGGAGATCCAGTGGCCACGCATCGCCTTCCTTTCAGTCAAATGGGAATTGTGCTAACTCAAACTTGCACATCTCGTCTTTTCTCATGTTCCCAACGGGTGTGCGGATAGTATGTGAAAATAGGACAGAGGAAGTATCACAATGGCTGGCAGATATTATCATAAACACAGCTGACAAGGCACCACCCGGGACAGGTGAGGGAAGTTGACAAAGGAGAAGGTGGTCAAAAAACCCATGAAATGACAAGTTGTAAAAGAATGTGCCCGTATAATAGAGCAATTGATGCATCAGCAGTCCCTAGGGGGGCAAAAGACACAGATGACTCACCATACGAGGGAGATGACAGCACCGAGCGTTGGGACATCGGTCAAAAAATGGCCCTGCACTCACTCGGAGATCTGCAGATAGTATCCTTTAACTGCATATTACCTGACATGTTAATTTTCTGCATCCCGTGTTAGCAGCCTATTATACCTTGCCGACAGTAAGGTAGATGCCCATCTTCAATCGTAGTACACCTGCTATTACGTGTAAATGTCTCCTACCTGGGAGATTTCTGTTCCGATGCTAATAATTATCTGCATGGGCCACTATGTTAAGCACTATATATATGAGGGTCAATATATGCATATATCAGGAGCATTAAATGCTTCCTCACACATAGCCACTTTATGCTTCTGGAGAGGTGTTACAAGCCTGGGAAGCCTCCTACTTATCCCCCCTGTCCAGATGAATGCATTTTTTTTACTGTTTTACTGTTTGCATTATGTGCCCTCTTGTTTATGTTTTATAATTGGATAGCCACTATAGTTTTCATGTCATGGCTGGGGAGGGGAGTTGTGCTGAATCCATGGATTGTAACGGTAAGCGTGATAGATGTGTGCACTGACAATAGATATTGAAGCAGGCAGAGCATGGATGTGTAGGTGGTCCATGTGCCCTGGAATTCAAATGTTATGATTTGCCTCAGTGTTACGGCTCCCGATGATGTCGCGGGGGTGCCGAGAGTAAAGCTTCCATATGCGTGACTCGGGCTACCCTCCGCTCTTACCTGCAGTTTGGAAAGAGGCTCTGTGGGTTGTGGCGCCGTGCTCAGGGAGGAGAACTGCTACGGTGCGCTTCCGCGTTCCAGCAGGAGGAACGTGAGTGATGACGTCAACCCGGAAACACTCAAAAGAGGCTTCCACGTTGAAATCGAAGCAGATTATTTTGCTTCAGGATCGTAGAAATAGCTGTGAAGGAACAGCGTCTTCTAGTGCGGTAAGGTGGCGGGAAGTAAATGCTGATGGGATATCTTGATTCAGTCTGCATAGCTACCTTGGGCAGAACTTCATTCTGAGTACAAGAACTTGATTTCGGCATTTATTCAATGGAAGTTCTTGCTGCATTTACTCAAATAATTAACGGAGTGCCTTTTGAACAAACTTTATTGTTTCATCGTTGGTAATTGACTTTGGAGTATTCTTTGCTAAGATTTGGAATTGTTTGACCGGATAAGAATTATTATTGGTCATTACACACACAATAGTGCAATCTAAAGATTCCTAAACAATCGAAGCTCCTGGTTTATAATTGTTTATTGCTGTTTCCTAACAGAGGGTCATGAGGTCTTACTAGGATTTATCCCCCGTGACACTTGGCATCAATATTATGTTGGTTGGTATTGTGTGTGTGTGTCTTTGATGGTCTTACAGGCTCAGGTGCATGTGTCTATAACAAACGTGCTCTGGTATTCACTGGCTAGTTCTTTATTTCAGCAGTCTTTTCATCACCATGGCTAGACAAGGATAGAACAATTCCTTGTGTGCTCGTGTACAGGACTGTGTTGTTTTCTGTTACAGGTAATAAGAGAGAGAGTAGTTCTGTATACTTTATCTTGGTGATCATTATCCAGTATTCAAAGTGTTGTTTCTCGTTTCAGGTCTCCCTCCCTGCTGTCCCCATCCTTTCCTTCCCTGAATTGATCACCCTAATCTTCTGAGCTATTATAGCATTCAGAATTGAGGCTATCAAAGGGTGGACCCACTTGAGCCACAAATCGATCCCGAGGATTCAACAAGAGAAATCCGATAGATGACACTCAGTTTGCAGAGACAGAAGTGCATCCAAGGTCAGGGGGTGGCCTTTCTCTGGTTCTCATGGCATTGCATACATTACAGTGTACTATGTGGAATGTAAGGGGCCTGGGATCTCTGGCCAAGCGGGATCTGGTCTTTTAGTTTCTGAAGAGACAGAGCATCCAGGTTGCATGCCTTCAGGAGACTCACGTAACTCACATGAATGTGCCGGAATTAGCTAAGTTGAAGAGAAAAGGTATGGGCAACTCTATGGGACACCTTACTCGACATACTCAAAGGCACACTGGTGTGGACAGCATTAGGAGTTCTGTATGTGTTGCATGATTCCCGTATATAAACCTAGAGGAGTGATATACAATTCTGGAGGCCACTTTGGATGGTAGATCTTTGGTGCTCGCCAGCATATACGCATGCAATGTTCCCCAGGTGCTGTTTCTGCAGGGCTTGGGTCCTCTTTGTCCCCTCTGTCAGCTCGTTTTTGGGCAGGCGACTTTAATATGGTACACAATTGTAAGAAAGATAGATCTCATTTTCCTTTGCATTGTTTCTAAGCTATTTCTCTTGCCACAAAATGTCCTGATTGGTCCCAGCAGTGGCAGTTTTCAGCTGTTTGAAGGGCACTCCACCCAATTTATTTCCCAGTGCATCTGGTATATACTTGATTGGATTTATTTGTAGAAGATGGGGACAAAACCCTGTTGCTAAATGAGGAGGAGTATCTGGGGTGGGTGGTAGCCGCTCGTAACTCATTGTTGTTGTTGATGTGGACTTGGCACCAGCCTCAGATCTCCACTTGGCAGCTTTCTGTGATTCACTGTTGCACACAATGATAGGGGAACACATAGATTGGTACTTTGAGTAAAACAATGGCTTCACACATCTACAGGGGTATTGAATGGGACACCTTTAATGTAGTGATCTGGGGGAAACATATTCAGACTTCATATGGAGTTAAAAAAATGCTAAGAAACGGGATATGGTCCTGTGGTATATCACCTGAAATGCTAGACTGTGAGATAATGGCTGCTGCAGACACTGCTCTCCTATCACCCAAACTGAGAGCTATACAGAGATGCTATAATGTGCATTTGGCTCAATTACGTCACATTAATTATCAAGAATATATTGCAATACAACATGATGAGGGGGCCAGAGCGGGGCGACTCCTGGCCTGGCTATTGAAATCAGAGACACCCAGAACCCCAATATGCGCGATCTGTGACCATGGGGATGTGCTTGAACACCCCGAAACCGATATTAATACAGCATATTCCCACTATTATAGGTGCCTCTATACCCCTACACCAGGGAAGACTGATGTTGATATACGACAGCATCTAGACCAGTGTTTCCCAAACTGTGGGTTGCTACCCACTGGTGGGTCGCGAGCCGATTTTGGTGGGTCCAGAAAGTCCAAGCAATAAATAAAGATGTCTTTAAATTCTGCATTTATCTTGCCAGATTTGCTGTGCTTCAAAGACAGAGGTCAAATGTCAGGCTACATCTTCTGACAAATTGCTGCTTTTTGGGTTTGGTGTTTATAAATTTCTCTCACTGCAGTCAGAGACAGAAAAGTAAACGGAATTAGGTAACAATCTTGGTGGGGTACAGAGAGTGTGAAAGGAAAGGCTGTAGGGTGATTTTTTTTGTAGCATACAACAAAATGCAAATACATGTAAATGAACTGTACAAAATCAGTGGTTCGTAAATCAAAATGGAAGCACTTTTTTTGTGATTGAGAAGTGTGATGGAAACAAAGATTTTAATAGTATAAAACAAATCAAGACACTTTATTTGGTGATGCCCAAATGATACATATTTACTGTAACCTGATTTCCACACATTATCCTTTGTGTACAATATAGCTTTGTCACTAAAACTGCATGTCCGTGCAATTTAGTGGCCATTTCAATGAAAAACGTGCTGTCTGTAAATTATACTGCCCTTTACACAAAGCTTTAGTTATAGTAAATAATTGCCTGCCTTATGTCTATTAAAGCTAGGTGGGTTGAGAAAGATTGTTGTTCTGGAAAGTGGGTTGTGGGTCTAAAAGGTTAGGGAAGAACTTAACAAGACCAGCTCATGCTTCTGTGACAGCACTAAGGGCTCCCAGGTCTCTTGAGAAAATTGTGGGAGTGATCGACCAGCTATTGATGTGTATGGCATCTGAACAGGGCCGGCTTTAGCGCTGGTGGCGCCTAGTGCGGCAATCATTTTTGGCACCCCCGCACCCTATAACCGCCACCTCGGATTCTCTCACTACCACTGAGCAAAGGTGCCCCTTATCTCTCCAATCATAAGTTATTGCTAAACACAGCGCCCCTCCTGAGGTCAGCGCCTCGTTCACAGGTCAGCTCCCAGTGCGGCCGCACCGGTCGCATGCCCTAAAGCCAGCCCTGCATCTAAGTTAGATGGCCTATCCTCAGACACTGAGGCATTTGACTGATTAGCCATGGTGATTAACTTCAGTGAGAAAGTTCCTCAGCTGCTCGTTATCACTTCCTGAATATCCTCTCTTTTCAGTTTGTTCTCTGCAATTTATTATCATCCTCAGCTCCATCAGTCTCTCCTTAACCATCTTGTCTCTCCTTGCTTTTCTTTCTCTCAACACGCTTCCGGCCGTACATCTGCATGTCTATCCTGAGCCATTTTTCTCTCTCTCTCTGTCCATATCTTTATTTCTCTCTCTCGCTGTCTCCATGTAGCTACCTCTATCCTTCTTCATTTTCCCTACCTCTTCTCGGGTCCCACAGTATCTAACCAAACTTTCTTTCTTTATTCACCTCAGTCCACTGCCATCTCTCCTCATCCTCGTCTCTCTCAGTGGTATTCTCTGCTTCATATATGTGTTAAGTTACATTTAGCCATTGTAATGTGTTCCTGTGCTCTTCTTCTTTAACATTGTAATATGACATCATACTGTTAGAATCTTGCAAGTACCAAGCTTCACTATAGAATGTATGTATTTGATTTACTGACAGTTTTACTTTAGCTTAGCTGTACGTGATGTTAGCAGACTGGGATGTTAAGTCCTACCTGAATAAGATACTATTTCTACAATACCATTGTCTCTGGAGGATCTTTACAATGGCAACGAGCTGAGAACTACCTACTTTGGACTTTGGTTTGCACACTTCAACGCTACCATCTCACAAGAAAAGAGGGCAACATTTTCTTCTTTCATCTTAGAAAACAAATAATAAGAAAAATCGGAACCAATGAACTCTTGGAATCTTTGGTATCGTATTTCACACATTTTACATGTGTATGATTTGTCTTTATGTTTAAGCCAAAACATCTATTTTTTAAAACCGTGTAATTCTTGACTTCGTGCTGTGCTGTGCACCTTTGTCTCTCCATGTGAATTGCTGTGTTACTCTAATTTGGCTTATTTGTGACTCTGCTTTGACTCATCGTGATTACACGCTGTGAAGTGGCCGTTTGATGTCTCTATGTCTCCCGCGCCTGCTTACCTTTGAAAAGGTCCAGTGGCTCACATTATTCCCTGCTCGCTGGTTTCCATGGTTGTCATTACGCAGATCTTGGCTTCTACTCAGACGTCCTGAGTAACACACGTCACACTTCCTGTTTTCTGTTCAACATCATCACAACTAGACTGCCAACCTTTGGAGAGAATCTTCTCTATTTCCTATTGTTTTTGTGCTAGACTGCTAACCGTTATATTTCAATTGATCAACTTCCTGCCTCCTGTCGTTTTGGAATGTATAAGTACTGTGTTAAGAACCACCTTGCATGAAGATTCTCCACACAATACATAGTTCTAGCCTTTCTTTTCTTCATGGGAGATTCTCTTTTGGAACATTCTTCATAATAATATATTGTTGCAAGGATAAATGTGTTCTAATCAGCGTGGGAAACATTCCTCTTCTTCTATTGGACATTTCATCTCAGTGACAAGCACACTATTTTATCTTCGCTTGTCAAATGAATTTTATTATACAACACCATCTCAGTGACAAGCACACTATATTGTTTTTTGCTTGTCAAATTATTTTATTATACAAGGCCATCAAACACACTGACAAGCACATTTTGTTTTATTTATTTTGTTTTTAATTTTGTTTTTCTCTGCCTGTCATTTATATAAGGTGATAGGCACACCAAATGGCGATTTTGTTTCTCTTGCACTAATCTCTTCTTTTACAGGTTTACATTAAATATTTTGCTTTAGATACATAATGCAAAACGTTCCTCCTCCTCCATTTTTTCTGATGAGTCCGGGTGAACCTAATATTCCCTGGAAAAAGTGGAAAAATGTTTTCACACACTAGTCTCGTGTATGTGGTGTCTTTTTGAGTGCTGATAGAAAGATGTCTCTGCTTCTTCACTGTTAAGGTATTGAGGGACAAGAGATTTTTCAACATCTTCCAGATCTACCCACACTTGAAGCAGATAATTTAAATGATTACGAAATATGTTAAAAAAAGTTACATTTACATTTTCTACCTAAAGGGTCTACAGTGCTAGAAATACACCATTTTGGTAAACGTATGCAAAGACTAGGAGATTGTGGAAGATTATGTCTCTGTCTTGGGGAAACTTGCTTCAACCTGCAATTTTGGGGGCAATTATGAAGAAAGGTTGAGAGATCAATTTATGCTAGGATGTTCTCTAGAGAAGGTCAAAGAAGCTTGTTGGGAGAAAGATAACCCATCTTTGTCAGAAGTAATTACTATTGCCAAATCCTGTGAACACACTAAAGCATGCGTTGTGGAACTTAAAAAAGGGAATGGTGAGGGACTCAAGGAAGACAAAGTAGAAACTGTATACGACTCTAAAAGCAAACAAAATGATGTGACGAATTCTCATCAGAACAAAACTGACACAAATAAGTCCTCATTTAACTAAAGTAATTACAGCAAGAGTACTGTTTATTCTGGTAAACTTCAAGTTACATGTTACAGATGTGGAGAACATGGGCATGTAGCCAGTTTCAAGGGTTGTATTGGATGGAAGGCAACATGTAAGAAATGTAGAAAGAAGGGACATGTATCGAAATGTTGTCGTTCTGGTATTAAAAAAAAGAAAGTTTATGAGGTTGTTTGCGATGAAGATCATGAAGATGAAGAAATAATACTCAGGGTCTCTGAAGGTGAAAAGAGTGGTCTTTTTGATATAATCCACATCGATGACACTCCTGTAAGGATGTTGTTTGACTCTGGGGCAAAAATTACTCTTGTTAACAAAGAAGTTTATGATAAGCATTTGAAGGATAAAGGTGTACTGCATAAAGCTGATATCAAAGCCAAAGGGTATGGTGGAGAACTGATTAAACTTTCAGGGTATTTTAATGGGAACATTAGTTTCAAGGATCGAGTCACCATTGGGAAGGTTTATGTTTCGGAGAGAGGTGAGTCGTTAGTCAGTTGGTTGCACCAAAAGGTTCTAGGAGTTATACTGGATCCCAATGAAACTCCTTCGGTTATGTTAAAAACACGTGCTTATAATGACAAACATGTACATTTAAGTCAAGTCGAGTTATGTAGTTCCAGTTCCATTTCCTCTTTTGAAAAATAATTTCCTTTGGTTTTTAACAAGCGACTGGTTTTCTTGAATGGGTACTCACATAAAATAATCTTTAAAAAAAAAGGCAGTGCCTGTTTATCAGCAAAGTAAGAGGAGTTCCTATTAAGGTGAAGGAGAATATGAGAATGGAATTGGACAAACTATTGAGTGCTGGTAATATTGCTGAAGTTGAAGCTTCAGAGTGGTTGTCACCAGTCGTAATGGCACTAAAAAGCAAGGGAGAATCCAGACTTTGAATAGATTTAAGAGAACTTAACAGATGTATGGTTGTTGACCATTATCACCTTCCCAACATCTCTAAGATGTTATCCCTTTTAGAGGGAGCCAAGTTCTTCTCCTCTTTGGATTTGGCTTCAGCGTACCACCAAGTGAAGTTGCACTCAGACTCTTAAGATTTAAGGGCATTTATTACCCCATTCGGTACATTAAAGTTTCTCAGAATGCCTTTTGGGTTAATATCTGCTGCTGCGGTATTTCAAAGGATGATGGAACGTATCCCTAGTAATGTCAGAGGGATAAAAATCTATCAAGATGACATACTTGTCTTTGGTTGCAACAAAGAAGAACATGACAGTAGGGTGAGGGAAGTTCTAAAAATCTTGGAAGTCAATGGTCTTACTTTGAAAGCAAAAAAAAACTAATTTAGTCTTACTGAAATTGATTATTTGGGACATAAGGTATCTGCTTCAGGCATAGAACCCAAGAAGGAGCTAGTCAGCACCATTCACAATATGGCCAGTAAAGATCATGTTGTTAAGATTTTGGGAATGACAGAATATTATGTGAAATTTATACCCAATTTTGCAAACAAAACATGAGACTTTTCCTAAAAAAGGGAGTAGCTTTTGATTGGAATGCTGAGTGCGAAAAATAATGTGTTCTAGTTAAACAGATGTTATCCAAAGCTTCCTGTTTAAGCAGTTTTGAACCAGGTCATGACATTGTCATCATGGTTTAGGTGCTGTCATGCAGCAAAATAACCAAGGAGTAGAAAGAGACATACTATTCCTGTGCAGGACTCTAAGAGGATCCAAACTCAATTATTCTGTAGTGGAGAAGGAAGCCTTAGGCATCTTCTGGGCGATATGGAAAGTATGGACATTTTTTGTGGGGATGCAAATTCACTGTCAAAACTGACCACAAACCGTTGAGAGAGATCTTTGAAAAAAAGGGTCTAGACAATATTTCCTCTAGGATAAGGAAATGGGTGGTGGCTCCTCAAGAGTTTGATTTTTCTGTTGTGTATGTTCCTGGTTCAAAAAATAATTTGGCTGATTGCTGCTCTCGCTTGGTGGACATTAATATCTCCAAGGATGAAGCGGTTGAAGATGAGAGCGATGAGTTTGATGAGTACGCTGTGTGCCAGGTTAACCCCTTCGCTGCGGCGGACATTCCGCCGCAGTGCTGGGGGGTACGGGGGGGGCAGCGCGGTGGCGCTGTGCTCATGACGGAGCCGCTCCGTCATGAGCCACGGTTGGGCTGTGCTCATGACGGAACGGTTCCGTCATGACTCCGCCCAGTTGCATTGTCCCCCCGCACAGGCGGGGAAACAGCGCCGCGTAGGCGGAGCGGCCGCCAACGGGCGTGTCATGACGGAACCGTTCCGTCATGAGCACACGGCAACCGTGGCTCATGACGGAGCGGCTCCGTCATGAGCGGAGAAGGGGTTAATGAGAGCGTGATCAAGAAGGTTGTGTGGGAAGATGAACTTGCTAAAGATGTTACGCTACAATCTGTACTTGATGGCATTGCAGGAAATTGGGGCAAACATGCAAAAGTACACGAGGATCTCAGTGGTTTCTTTCGACTAAGAGAGGAGCTAGCTTGTCAAAATGGTATTTTGTTGAGGAGTACAAGATTGATTCCCCAACCTCTTTAAGGTCACAACTGTTAGATTTTGCTCACGATGGGCATCCTGGAATCTCTAAAACTAAAGAGATTTTTAGACAAACCTACTGGTGGCCTGGGATGGACAAAATGGTAGAGATGGTTGTTCGAGAATGCGGTGAATGCAGTAGATGTGATAAGATTTTGAAACCTCGTGTCCAACCGATGACCTTAAGGTTACTTCCCAAGGAAGCTTGGGATGAGGTGGTTATTGATGTTTTAGGCCCCATAAAGCATACTAGTGTAGATAAGTATGTCATTGTGCTTCTTGATGTTTCCTCTAGGTGGCCTGAGATTATGATTACAAACTCAGTAGAGACAAAAAATATCATAACATTTCTTAATAATATTTTTGGAAGAGAAGGTTTTCCTTCAAAACTACTTTCTGACAATGGTATCCAATTCACATCAAAATAAATGATTAAATTCTTGGATGACAGAGGTATTGTACACAAAAGGTCCTCTCTCTATCATCCAGAGACCAATGGAATAGTTGAGAGGTTTAATCGGGTACTCAAAGAAACCATTCAAAGAGCTGTATCTTATCACAGGTGTTGGTATTCTGAAGTTCAAAACAAGGTTAAAAACTACAGATTGACTCCTCATTCAATGACAGGGATGAGCCCTTTTGAGTTATTTCGCAAACGAAAACCCGCCACTATGTTATGCCCTTCGTGGATATCTAATGATTCTTCTGATTCCATGTTTGAGGAAGGTGACAAGGAACGCATTGAAAAAGAAGTTAGGAAAATGTACATGAATAAAGAAATTTTTGACAAAAAGAAAGCTGTTAAAAAAACCGGTTGTGAGGGTTGGAGACTTAGTTAGGATTCGTAGTCCTCGTAAGGGTCATCTCCTTGGGGGATCTAAGTTTTTACAACCCATGAAAGTCATTACAGTATTCAAGAATGCCATCAGAACAGAAGATCATAGGGTCTGGAATTTAAATAGGGTTGCTAAACTTGCTTTTTCTTCTTCTGATGTTCTTATAAAAAGAGATGTATGATCCTTGTACTGTCACATTCAGCTCAACATCCCCCTCCCACACTGGCCACAAATTCAAAGCGTGCTGAATAGCCTCTTTTGCCAATTCAAATGCAATCTGCTGTTGCTCTCCCCATTCAAATGCATTTTTATTTTGCATAACTTTGTACAAAGGGGCCAAAATCTGACTCAAGTGAGGGATGTGCTGTCCCCAAAAACCAAACAAACCAATGAACCTCTGGGCTTCCTTTCTGTTTCGGGGCACTGCAAATTGTCTGACCTTTTGTTTCACTTGGGGCACCACCTCTCTGTGTCCCTGATGCCACTGAATACCCAAAAACTTCACACTTTGAGAGGGTCCTTGTAATTTGACGGGATTTACCTCCCATCCCTTGCTCTGCAAATGCTCTGCAATTCTGTCTAACTGAGTCTGCACTTGTGCGCCTGACACATAGAAATCATAGTTTTGAGTAAATCTGGGGGATATGGATCCCTTCATTGTCTGCCCACCCGTTTGTGTGGTCTTTATCTCCTGGACGCTTGTATTTAGTTATGCACACCAAATCTGAATCGAGTGTCACCACCTCTGTCTCCAAGATTTTAGCCATGCCATCTGTAAGGAAATTAAATGTTCTGTCATGCATAGTAGCTATGCTTTGCAGTACAGTCTGCCACTTCATTGAGGAATTCTGTGTCTCAAACTCCACCCCTGGACTTTTTATTGAGATCTGCACAAACTCTTTATGCAAAACTGCAGTTTCTGTCTGTATATACCACTTAATCACGTCTGCTTTGTCCCATTGACAAATCACATTTTGTCTCACCATCATCTGCCCAGTGTCTTTCAATGGGCAAAAGCAAAAAAGCACCTGTATTTGTTCAGCATATGAATTTAAAAGTATCCTCTTTTTTTCCTGTTCTTCACAATAACTAAAAATCTCACACTGCTCTTGGACTGGCACACAAGATACACTGTCACATTTCTGAATTGACCATGCCTTAAAACCATTCTGCACAGTCTGCTGTACAGAGTCAAAAACACATTGCTGCATTTCATTTTTAAAAATAGCATCTTTCCATGTAAAGCAAAATTCTTCGTTCACTGACATGTCCGAATTGTAGCTGGAACCAGCGATCGCTAAATCTCCCTGCACATTCCTTTCTGGCTGAATAACCTCCTCGAAAGAATTAATTAAGACCGTCTGTGAAGCCTGCAGATTAATTGGCACGTTCTCTAAGCTCACATTTTTCACATATGAATCATCCTGGCTATCGGAATAGCTGGTCATAACAAACGCCGTCATATGGTACATGGTTAATTCTGTTTTCAAAAACGTATTTTCCATTTGAACATCAGCCAATTCTTTTTTCAACTCCTGGTCCTGGTCTAAATGCTCAAATTAGTGATACATGCTGAACAAAGCATTCAAAATTACACTGCTGTCTCTGTCTGCCCACTTTTCAGGGTCCCAGTCAATTCCTACCTTTGCAATAGCTAACCACACTTTTCTCACAATACGAACTGCAGCCTTTACTGCCACAGTCTGGTAGGTTTCCAACTTTTCTTGCAATACCTTATTCTGATAAGTTAACATTGTAGAGGTATTTTTGGCTTCAACAAACGATTTCTGTAATGTTTCAAATCCACGCTGCAGCTGAACATATTTTGTATGCATTTTATAATAAGCACTAAAGGGGATCCAGCCCCTTTCTGCCTAATGTAGAAAGGTCCTCTCCTTTATTTACAGGCACTTTTTGTAAACATGCAACCAATTATGCTGGCTCAGCGTCAGCTAAACACACACACTCGAATTCTCACTTATTCCAGCACAATTAGTCCACTCATGGGCTAGCGCACCATATGGGACTACCTCCCATCCAAATATATCAATTGGTAACTGTGAATCTGCCCTCAATTTCTAAAAAACATGTTTCTTCTCCTTTTTAAATCAACGTTCGAATCCTGTGAGAATGACGCCAAGATGTAATGAATCTGCTTTTCACTAAAAGAACACACCCAACTCCTGCACTCCCTTTCTGGGAGGCAAATATACCACTGCACCTTTAAAAATACACTTTGAACAGCACTTCCTAAAGACGAGCAAAGTACACAGCACCCCCTTTAGGCAAGACACGACAAGCAAAACAAATTCTGGTGCATTTAAAATAACACACACAAGTTTATTAATGCAACATTTTAAAAAGACAGGCTGAATATATCATTTTATGGCAGACTCAAAGAAAACTATTGATTAATGCAATGTTCAAAAAAAGTAAGCCAAATATATCAGTAAATGCAGATTCTCAAATGTCAAATGAATAGTTAAATGAATAATTGAAATAGAATGCAATATATACAGATGGTAAAGAGTATAAAATATATACAATAGAGAGAAAGAGAGAGAAAGTGGTTAGGAACACCTCACCGACTAATTCTGCAACATCCTTGCCCGCTCTTTAGCTGGGGAAGCCCTTTCAACAGCCCAGGTAGGAGTGTCAGTCAGGACTCAAGTTCCGTCACCATTCCACAGCAATACGTTTATTCTGTGGTGAACTTCCATATGACCTACGAAAGCTTCCAGCTTAAATATCATTATTCAACGTGAGGTGAAGTTTCTAGAAAACCCTGCCCCTTTCTCATTGGAAAAAAACAAGCAGGCTTTACCAGTCTGCGTCAAGGCCAAGACAGTGGCTGGCCAAGCTTCTGTATTTTGACTCTGAGACAGAGTTGTACATTCCAGAGATAATATCCAGTTCACTCTGGTCAGTGAGGTGCGAAAAACAAGTGAGGAACAGCAAGACCTTGAATATGAATCGCAAGCACTACTGTGTAGGCAGAAGCAAGGCAAAGTCAGACATGCGGCCATGTCAAAGCCAATAGTAAGAACTCATAATTCTGTGCACTTAGAAGCAAGGCAAAGTCAGAAAGCAAGATGACATGAGACCATGTCAAAGCCAATAGGCAAAGTCAGGAAACAAGATGACATGAAGCCATGTGAAAACCTATAGTAATTAACCCAAACAACTTACAAGCACTGCTGTGCATGTAGAGAAACTGCAGCAAGGCAAGGCCAAGGGAAAAAGATGATATGAAACCATGTCAAAGCCAATAGTAAGCACTTATAATATAAATGTACTGTTCTACTCCATGACAGCTCACACTAAAAGACAACAGGATTACAAGACAGAAGAGAAGCAGGCATATGCAGGACTGTCTCATATATCCAGGCTAAGGTAAAATAACACACTAAAGTCAGTTAAAATGGTGGTAGTTGAGGGTCATCATTGGGTGCCAAATCACAAGAGCGCCTCTTTTATTACATTTCCCTATCTCTTCTCAGGTCCCACAGTCTCTAATCAACCTTTCTGTCTTTATTCACCTCAGTCCACCACCATCTCTCCTCATCCTCGTCTCTCTCTCTCTGGCTTGCCCCCTTGTTGCCTTCTCAGCCCTCCCTCTCTCATTTCACCCTCAGCTGTCTCTACTTCGTTTCCCTTTCTTGCCCCAGCTTTCATCGCTGGACATTTATTTATTTATTTATTTTGAGAGTTTTATAGAGCGCGAACAAGACCCTTGCGGATATCAGAGCGCTTTACAGTAAGTGAGGTTCTTTATACATCAAATAATGGGAAGTTAAACACGTATACATGACATCTTGTACAAGTAAGGCAGAAAGGTACAACAAATAACAATCCCATTGAGTCAGGTAAAGGGTAGATAAAATGTCTAGGTTGTCTAGCAGGTCCCTTGTCATAGTAGGATTAGTAACGCGGGTACGTTAGTTCTCAAAATTTCTTTAGACTATGGTCAGGTGAATTTTGCCATGAGAATCGGTTTTATTTCCTTTTTGAAAGATGCAATAGAAGAGTTCAGTCTGGTTTCTGGGGGTTAGGCATTCCATATCCTGGGCGCCATTCATGAGAAGGATCGTTTATATGTTTTTTTCTTTTTGAATCTTTGCGGTTTTAGTAGTAGGTTTTCCGCACTTCTTGAAGATCTTATCCCATCAGAGATCGTCAGTTTCCGTGTCAGATAGCTGGGTGCATTGTGGTGTAAGGCTTTATGCGTCATACACGCTATTTTCAAGTGAGCTTTAGGAAGGCTACACAGAGAGACGCTACCGTAATGCACTCTAGGGATAACTAAAGCTTGTACTACCTGTTTGAAGTCATTGACTGGCAGGAAAGTTTCAGCTTCCTCAGTGTATTTATCTGGAAGTTTGCTCCCTTTGTTGCGTTGCTAATGTGTTTTTGCATATTGAGGTTACTGTCAAGAGTTATACCCAATGATTTTTCAGAATCCACAATGGTTGGTTGAACGTTGAGTACAGTGAGATGTTTGATCCAGTCTTGCATAATGGGGACTTTGGCGGGTGGAGCTATTAGGAGGAATTCAGTTTTTATAGCATTCAATTTGAGATGGTTTTCTGCCAGCCATGTCTGGGTGTTTCCAAGCGTTGTGTTAAGCAGTTTGATGTCTTCTAGGGTGTGGATCTTAAGGTATAGTTGTGTATCGTCAGCGTACATGTGATATTGCACGTTGGACACGTGTAGCATTTCGGTGAGTGGTTCCATGAAAGGATTAAACATAGTCGGGGATAGTGAGGACCCTTGAGGGACTCCCAAAGTTACTAGGACGGGTTTGGACAGAGAGTTGTTGACCTTGAATTTTTGTGTCCGGTTCTGGAGAAATGAGGTAAACCAATTTAGCACGGACCCTGATATACCCATTCTATGTTTCAGAAGATCCATCAAGTCATCAAGTTCTCATGATTGACCATATCAAAGGCTGATGAGAGGTCTAGCAGGATGAGTAGACATGATCCGTTCTGATCAAGGATTTGTAGCGCGTCATCAATTATGTGTGTTATGGCTGATTCGGTGCTGTGACCTGCTCGGAAGCCTGATTGGTGTTTGTTAAGAAGGTCAAAGTGATTAATATGTCTTGTCAGTTGAAGCAGTACACATTTTTCCAATAGTTTGGCCAAGGTAGGAATATTGGAAATAGGGCGATAGTTGTTTAGGTCCGTAGGGTCAGCCGTGGGTTTCTTTAGAATGGGTGATACCTGTCCAACTTTGAGGGAGTCCGAAATGCACCTTGTTGAAGTAAACTGTTAATGATCTTGGTCCAGAGAGGCAGAAGCAGTGGAGTTAAGTCTTTAACAGCGTTTGCGGGGAGAGGATCGTTGAAGTGATTGGCCGGCTTTAGGGCCCTAAGAATCTTGCATATAGCTTCTTCAGTGTAAGTAGCAAAGGAAGACCAAGTTGCGTCATTTTTCAGGTCAAACTTTGATGGGATTTGGTTAGGCTCCAATGGAGCTGCTGGGGTGGTTTTCGTATGAGGACCCGAGTGTAAGATTAGATCATTGAGGAGGTCCTTCTTGATGTTGTCAGTCTTCTGAGTGAAGAAGGCAGAAAATTCTTCACAGGTGGGTTGCGGGTACGCTATGTCTTGTAGACGTTGAGGTGCATCCTTAGATTGGGTTTTAATTAATTCAAAACGTTTTTGGGGACGATTTCTTGCTTGGTCTAGTTGGTGGCTGAAGAAGTCTGCTTTAGTGCGCTTGATCTTTCTGTAATGAGCATTTCTCTTTTTCCTAAGTATCTTGAGGTGATTGGTGGATGGGACTGATCTCCAATTACGTTCAGAAGTTCTGAGAAACCTTCTATCCTCGTTGAGTAAACCATTGTACCAGGGCTTAGAGTCTTTTGAGGAGACTCCCTTTAGTTGAAGCGGGGCTACCTCGTTTATTATGGAGGTCATGGAATTGAGGTGGTGGTTGGTGGGATCCTGGACTTCGTAAGAACCTGCAGGGGGCAAAAGTAGGTTGTGGCTGGAAGATGGTAATATGTAGGGGTCGAGTTTTTTCAAATCTCTATTCCATACTTTTGGTCTTGTGGATTGAACTGAGTTCAGTTTCACTGTTTCCTTGATAAGGAAGGTGATAATATGATGGTCTGACCAGTCACAGGGTCGACTCGAGCTGAATGGAGTCACTTTTGGAGATTCTTATATCCAGGATTGAATCTTTATTGTGTGTAGGGCTGTTGCAGATTTGGGTGAGGTTTAGATCATCGAGGACATTTTTGAGGCTATTGACCACTGCATCGTTGTGGTCGTTCCAATGGAGATTGAAGTCACCCAGGAATATTTGGGTATTTTGACGCCCAGAGTTCGTTGAGACCATATCCATGCAATGTTCGGTGAAGATGAGGTTGTCACCTGGTGGATAATAGATGGTGCGTAAAGAGCATAATGGTTTGCCATTGCTGGTGATGTCAAGACACATGTATTCACAAGAAGGGAATACCGGGGATATGGCTCTGTTTACAGAGATGTTGCTACGATGTATACAGGCGATACCTCCCCCTGTCTTATCAATTCTGTCCAGTCTGATGATGTCGTAGTTTGGGGGTACTAGAATGTCGATGATTGGTGTGGAGGATTCCGTTAGCCAGGTTTCGGTTAAAATTATAAGGACTAGTTCTTGTGTGATAATGAGGTCAACTATGTCCGCTGCGTGTCTAGAAGCCGATCTACAATTTAGGAGTATGCATTTAAGACGGGTGTGATGAGGGATGAAGTAGGCTCCTGAATGAGTGGGACTCTTCTACGGTTGTTGTCTATGATTCCTCTTATGTTGTGTTTGGTGGTCCTGTGAGGGTTGGGGGGGATAGTTTGGATCGATATGGCAATGGGAGTGAGGGGGTTCACGTGAGAGGGTTCATAAGAGTGAAGTAGAGAAAGTAATTTGCTCTCCGAAAACGGATTGGTGCTTCGTATTGGACGAGTTGATATATCACGGGAGGGAACTGATTTACAGCTGGGTAGAGTAAGATTCGAGGTGAATGTTAGGTGGTTTGGGAGCTCGTTTGATTTAGATGATCTTGTAGATCTAGTGTAACATGGTTGTATCGAAATCACCTCTTTAAAAGCTTGTAGTTCTTCTTTGATTTGGTGAAGTGTGATCATGATTTCATCCAGTCTGGGGTCTGGAGCGGTTGTGGGTGGGGTTGGTGGCTGTATTATGGATGAGAAAGGCTGCTTTGTGGTATGGTCAGGTCTGTGGTCATGTGCAGGTATAGAGTTGGAGGCAGTGTTATGGATGTGGAACGGTGAATTGTGTATGTAGATGGCTGAGTAGTGGGTGTGGCTGGCTGGGGTGTGAGTGTGGGAAGTGTACTAGGATGCGAAGTTTGATCTGAGGACGGCGTGTTTTCTAATAGGTAATGGGGTGTCCTATTATGTACCAACGATTGACCTGGGTGGGGTGTGCTTGAATGGGGGGGTGAACGTGCTAGGAGTATTATTGTGCAGCGAGGATGAGGTAACGGGAGGTATGGTTATGGCAGGGATGATGTTAATGGGTGGGGGACCTATGATCGTGCAGGGAGTGAATTCAATATTTATTGGGGGTGCGTATGCTGTCTCAGTCGTGCTGGGTGGAAGTAAAATGTATGAATCAGTCGGTGTGGAAGTGGGATGTGTCTCCAATGTGAAAAGTGGTCGTTGTAGAAGCGGAGCGTAGATGGAGGTGGGGTTTGGAGAGGTGATGTGATGTGTATTGGGGGGTAGTCTGGGTGGGAGTAGCGTATGATGCCGATGTAGGTAATGGACGGAGTAGAAGTGGGGCGTGGCTGTCAGAAGGGATTGGCGATGTGATATCTTGTGTACTAGTGGTGGAAATAGGTTGGGTGGCGGTTTGGGGTTTAGACACTTGTTCTTTAATAATGGAGAAGATGTTATCCAGGAGATTTAGACTACGGTCTGTGGATTGCATGAGGATGGTTCTGTTATTGTAGATGGTGATGGTTGCTGTCGCTTGGAAGAGCTGGGAGGGGGAAATATAAATAACTAGACCATGCGCGGTTTTCCTAGAGGAGATCGTAAATAAGGCTAGGAATGCTTTCCTCCATTGCGCTCCATGTTTCATGTGGAAAATGATATCATTGGTTGTGTTCCCGTTGTGTATTGAGAAATATGGATCAGTGATGAGTGTTTCAGGGTGAAGTTTTATAAAATTGTGCTTGAATCGTTTGGCTGATTTTCTAGAAAGGTTGAGGGGTAAATGATGTTGTAGGTGTGTGTGCCTGAGAGCTCCATGATATGATCAGCACAATTGGTGAGACGCTAAGGGGCGCAAAGTGTGTAAGGGGCTCGTGAGGGGTCCGTGCTATGTGGTGTGATAGGCTAGGGGGTGGGAGGGTATGGGAGGGGGAAGAAGCAACTGAGGCGGGTGGCAAGAATTTGGGCTGAAGGGGAAACGGGGTTGGATCTAGTATCCTAGTGGATGCGCCATGGGCGCCAGGTGCGGAGTAGGAGGAGGAAGGAGGCTAGGTAAAAGAGAAGACAAGGGGATAGATAAAATTAAGATGAGGGAAGAATACAATGAAATTCTGACCTGAAATGAGTGTGAGGAGAGGTCGGTAGCCGTGGAACTGTGGGCTGTACCCCTGTGGAGGTGTCAGTCTAAAATGGCTGATTCCTTAGGAAAGATTCCTCCTAGACATCTATGCAGACCTCTGTCTATTTCCATTGACTGTGGGAGAACCTGTGTAGTCCTGTTTCACTGTCCATCAAACTGTTGAGGATTATAGTCCTATTTCAGTTGTTATGCATTGGATCAAAGAAGGTTACTGTTCATCACTCTGAGGAGTGACCAATGACTGGAGGTGGCCCCCTTGTCCTTGTTATTTATGCTATCGGCCATTTTGAGGATATATTATCCAGAGCCAATGCCCTCCTAAAAGGCGCAAAGTCTTACAAGAAAAATAAAGGACAAGACAACAATAAAAATAAAAGTAAACACAGGTACTGTTAGAGTAGCCCCTATGTCGTCGCCGCAGTCGTTTTTGTCACCGTCTGAACAAATTACAGGCTACCTCACGGCCACCCTTTGGTGACTGAGGGTTATGTTGCGATGGTACCGTGGTCACTGTGTGCATATTTCTTTAATCTAAAACTTCCGACATTGGAACCCAAACAAACGCGCTATCAGCGTTGTTGTGCGCTGCTCCGGAGGGGGGCGGGGCTGAGAAGCAGCTTCTTTCACATAGCTGTACAGAGTTGATCAGCCCGACCTGGCCCCTGAGAACCTCGCTCTGTAGGAATCGCAGAGCTTGATGGCCCCGCTGCAGCTGCATCCGGGGGTCGCAGGGGCTTGCTATTGCCGCATTGATTCACTAAAGTACCAGGTGTAGCACAAGTGACCTTACGTGTTATTTGACCTGATGTGATCACAAGGTTGATCGCTTGTGCCACCTTTATGCACTCAATATCCTGAAATTTGTTGTTCAGGGACTTAGGGAAGAGCACCGACTGAAACTACAAAAAGTAAACTGGACTTTCTGTGAAGTAGTAGGGTGGCCATGGACTCTAAAGCAAGCAAAGAAAATGGTCTCCTACTCTGGGGGAGGAGGAGGGTAGTAAAATATAGCCATAATTGGCGTGCAGAGGCCCCCTCATATACCAGGGCCACCGAGCTACTGCACCTGCTGTAGCTACACCCACATTTTCAGTTTCTGCCCTGCCTTCATGACCCTTGAGACCAGAAGTGTGGAAAAGTATGTGCCAGGGCGAGCACTCGTTTGCCTTCACTTTGCAGAATTGATGCCCCTCTTCTTGGTCAAAGTGTCCTTCGTTCCCTGATCTCTTCTCACTGCACTTCTCCCTCATTGACAAAAGTAAATAGTGAGCTGCGAGTTTGTTCTGGAACTCTGCTAGGAACACTGACATGCTAAGTCACCACTAGTCTTCGTGCACTATGACTGCTGACGACAGGCGCTTTGGATACCCCGATTGGATTCTGAGGTGGTTATTGCTCTGTACTCTCCTTGATTGACCACAGAGCCTTCTGACTCTAAATCACATTCATCAACAACCAAAAAACAGAGCTCTGCACAACCACACCCGAATCTGGTCATGAGTTAACCTAAAATTACTGTTCTTCCAAAGGTTCTTGACTAAAAGAATCGCAGCACCGACCAAGAACATCCACAACCAAAAATCACTTTGTTCACTTACTCCTGTCTGTCTACTTGATCCTAGAAGGTGTCAACACTCCCTTTACAAACACACGAATATGTCATGGAATGTGAGGTACAAAGGAGCACCCCACCACCCCCTTATTCTTCAATAGTTCCCTTTTCCGGATCGCAAAGTTAATTGACAGACTCTGCAGTATGTTTTACAGTTATGTCAGGGACATGCATCTATTTTTTAAACTCTCATGTTCTTAAGAGTTACCCACCTGCCAGTGCATTGAATGGCAGGCATGCCACAGGTGGAGGGAAGCAAAAAGAATGAATATGAATCTTTATAAATGGTGGCGGCTTGAATTCTTCCACAAACCTAGTCAGATGTTTGCCTAGGCTAATGTTCCTTTTTTGCACAACCCAATCCCGAATCTGTTCATAAACAAACTTAAAATAAAATTCTTCCAAAGATTTTGATTAACAAAATCTCCCTATCGACCGAGAACACTCACAATGAAAAATGACTTAGTTCACTAAACACTGCTATCTTGAACACTTCACACATGTCGTCCAACCCCTCACAAGTCACCAAGACAGAAAAGTACAGACCTGTAGCTGAGGTCGGGAAAAGAGGTTAAGGAAAGGCAAAACACGTGTACCACACCAGATACCAAATGGGTATTGCATAGACATCCCGTTGACTGCACACAAAGCTATGCTCGGGTATGACACAGTACCACAGACAGGAGGAAAATACTTGAGGTGTACGTGATAGCAAAGATCAACCACTAATCCAACTCTGATGCAGAGCTGGAGCCATTTCAGTGCACCCTTTCTGGAGCAAGTTGCCTCTCCAAACCATGCTCACTTCAGGTGCTCATGCCCTCCTTTTCCGGGGAGCTCTGTGCTGGATGCCAGGTCATTTGTCTAGACTAGGAAGCTTGTCTGTGTTTTTCCACCATTTCCGTTGGCCACCAGAAGACACGTGTGAAGCAGGTTGGTAGTGGTTGTAGTCATTACATTTTGCCTTTACTGTCTTTGGTTTCACCCACTTCAATTTCTGTCCATTCATCTCCCTCAGAAACTGCAGTTAGTACCAAACCCAGTTTGCTTCCTGGGCTGCATTCTGCTGGGGAGACCATGCTTTTGGTCTGCAGGTTGAGAGGATGAGTTTGCAGTGCAAAGGTCCCCAATGATGCTTAGCTAAGGCCATCCAAAGATCATGCTGGACTTCTACATTGAATTTGTACGTTAATTAATGGGGGCCTTTTATGTGTAGTGTTTGAGTTATACCGTATTTCTCTTGGATGTGGATTTCAATTGCCCATGCTGTTCATCTGGGAGGGATACAGGCTTAATCTTTCAATTTTTACTCTGAAGTTTCAATGGGTGATCATTCAGGTGGGGTGCGGGCTGGTGAGATCTTGATGCTCACCTCTTGAAAGTTATATTTTGTCCAATCCTTTGGATTGCTGGGATTTGTCCCTCGTCCTCAGTGGACCTACGTTTATTGACTCGGATGGTGGAATGTTTGGTGACCTTAGCTTACCAGATTGATGACTTTGGGTCTGTTCTATGCAGAGCTTCCTTTTCTTGGGTTCTAGAATGTGGAGTGGTTTTCATCATGGCCTGGGATTTTTACCTAAGTTTGCCTCCGTGCTGAGTAGGATGCAAAAAGTGATCTTTCATGATGTTTAATTCTCCTTTCGGTCCAGAAGCAGAACTTTTACTTTTACAGAATATGTGCAGTGTTCTACTGTTTGACTGGTCCCATTCCCTTCACAAGTCTCAACAATTGTTTGTCTTGATGCCCATCAATCAGCGGATTCATTCCACCACTGCTCATGCCTACTCCTTGGCCAGTGTTCCACTAGTGGCAGGGATCCAGGACTGTTCTGCTTGTAGTTTGACAGCCTCTGGGGCTGCAGTTCAAAGTATCCCTTCAGCTGAAATCTTTGGATGGTCACTTGGGCCTTTCCAATACTTTTGTCCAGCACTGCTTCCTTCAGTGGTGGGATGTTGATAGAATGCATTTTGGCATCAGTGCCTTCAGTTCCATTCTATAGGGATTTCTGTATGGCTTTGTGCCTTTCTTGCATATTGGGTTGGGGGTATTGGTATCCTTTTAAAGTAATGACAGGGACTGTGACAAAGGATGTAGAAGCAATGCCTCAGTTACCTATCCATAATCTTCATTGATCCTAATCCTTCTCATCCTTCTCCCAGTGATTACTACCTCCCCGCAATTCCTTGACTGGATAAGCCTTTTAGTCGGGATTGGATATGTCAGGATGGTGCTGGTAATGTCACCCAAAGCCTGGTACCCAGTAGGGGAAGTGAGTCATAGATTTTCAGCATGTGTGTAGAGTTTCCTGTCTTGAGCAGGTTTTCACCTTATAAGTAATGAAAGAGAAGACACGAGTAGGCCATGGAATAATGATTACAGGCAAGTAATATAGGCATCCGTGTCTGTGGAGTCAACATCACATCCTAAGTGGAGAAGTGTGGCTCAATGATTAGAGCGGCAGACCCTAATGCAGAGGTCTAGCCCAGGACCAGGGTTCAATTCCCCGCCTCGGCGGGTCTTGGGCTCAAAAATTCCACGGACCTGATAATTCTCGCCTCGGTGCCTATTCCAATCATGGAGTCCCACTCTGCAACTCTGGGCAATAGCTTGCTTAATCTCCACAACGGCCCCCACAACGCTAAGGATGCCTGGCCTCCACCTTGGGGGTGCCCAGGAGTGGATGCCTCACAGGGAAAGCCAGGATGGGTTCCACAGCGGTATTCATACAAGCGCCTTGAGACCCTTGCGGGTGAGTAGTGCGCTATACAAGTATCAAATTTACATTTACATTTTACGTAGATGACAGCAAGCTCATCCTCTCTGACAATACACCAAACACTAAGACCAACTTCTCTACTTGCATTTCTGAAGTTGCCAGATGGATGAGAAACAACTGCCTCAAGCTCGACACTGACAAGAGGGAAGTGGTCATCTTCGGAACTTAGGAATTGATGCATGCTCTGGGACCAGCATGATTCCCTCAAAGCTCTTCTCTGCGACTAGGTTCTGTGTTCATGGTATGGTCCTAGGTTTACATACATCGCTGTTGCAAATGTTTTGTTGAACTGACTCCAGGTTTAGTATTCATTTCTGTGAGCCTAAGAGGGACTAAAGGATTCAGCTTTTCGCTGGGTTAATATTGCAATGAAGTTGTCAGTGACAACCTTTATAGGAGGCTGTACCAAAGAGCCTGCACAGTCAGAATTAATGAGTCATCATCTCGGCTTATGTTTCCGAGTGCAAAGCTACAACCCTTCATCTCTTTTTATCCAAGCATTATTTTATTTTGAGAACAGATTCAGAAGGCAGATACATGCTCAATCTTGGAGCGGAAAGCTCGCATTGTGTCAATGAATCTGTCGAGGACAAAGCCTGTTTCTAAACCTCAACTGGTGCAAAAAGCCGAGCCGCAGATCTATGACTCTGAGCTCCTGCCGGTGCCAACAAGTAACCAGTGTCTGTAAATCAAACTCCGGCAGAAAATAGAATCCTTTTAAAAACCTGCAGAGCCAAACAAAGCCACTTCTTTACTTTCAAAAAGAGCATAAATGGCATGTAATGAGCACTAGGGCTGCATATTAATGAAGAATGTATTAAAAGCCTGCTGAAAGCCACTGGCAATATAATGAAATATAATGAAATGTTTTAAAGTGATTCAAGGCGCTTCCAAACGCTGCATCATTGTCTGAAACAGAAAAAGGCATAGGGTCCCTGTACAGTGATACAATAAGGCCCACAATACAAGAGGGCTCTTAATGCCGATCTAGGCTGAAACTGGAGTTATATTATGTTGTGTTATTTATAGAGCGCACGACTCACACAGAAGGATATCCTGGTGTGACCTAGGTGAAGAGCTAGGTCTTCTGTTTCTTGAGAACCGAGGAGGCGGCTCTGAAGTGCAAGGGCAGGTCCTTTCAGGCTTGGGAAAGAGATAGGAGAAGGCATGACCACTGGATCTGGTTCTGAGTATTCTGGGGATGTGTGTGACTAGGAGTCCGGCTGAGCGGGGATGTCTGGTATGTTGTGGAAGTTGATGCGATTTTTGTGGTACGTCAGCCAATGTTGTTTAAGGGTTTGTAAGTGTGAGTGAGGAGTTTGAAGAGTGCCCAATCGTGGATTGGGAGCCAGTGGAGCTCTTTGAGGTGTAGGAAGGATGAGGGTGGCTGCAGAGGAAAAGTTTGAGTGTGTGTCTGGCTGCTGAATTCTGTATGGTCTGCAGTCTTATGGTCCATTGCACATTGATTCCTACACAGAGCACATTGCCTTAGTCTAGCTAGCTGATGAGAAAGGCATGGGTGAGAGTTCTGCGAGTGTTGATAGCAAGCCACCTGAGAATCTTCTTGAGTCTCTTGAGTGTGTGGAACAGGAGGCGGAGACTGCGTTTTCTTGGCTGGTCATGGCGAGCTGGTTGTCAACTACTATTTCAATGTTCTTCGCATGTCTGGCCAGGTCTGAGTTCGGCTGGCCACCAGGCGGAGTCCCATAGAGAGGTGCCATTGCCAAAGATGACTACTTCCATCTGAAAATTACTATTTCTGTCTTGACTGTGTTGAGCTAGAGGCAGTTTTTTTTATCCATCTGGCAACTTCAGAAATGCATGTAGAGAAGTTGACCTACCTGTGTGTTTGGTGTATTGTCAGAGAAGGAGCGGATGAGCTTGCTGTCATCTGCATAGAGTATGATGTTGCTGCTGAAGGTATGGATGATGGTGAGTGGGTCCATATTGATATTACACAGTGTGGAACTGAGTGAGGATCCTTGTGGTACTCCTCGGATGAGGTCAATGGCAGCTAAGGTGAAAGGCCTCAGGCTTACTGATTTGGTGCGACTTGTACGGAAGTTATAGGTCCAGCGGGGTGCAGGTCTTTTAATACCAGCTTTGTGCAGGTGTTAAATGAGGATGAGTGGGAGATGGGGTTGAACATAGCGGATAGACCAATTAGGATGAGTACTGCATGATTTATTAAGGATTTGGAAGACCTATTTCTTTAACAGTGAGTCTAGCGGACACTTATCCAAGTGAGATCTTGCCAATTATTTTCCTGCTAGAGAACTGCCTGGAAACATGCAAAAGGGGTTCAGTCAACCAGCCTCGCCAAATAAATGTTTTATTACTTACATTCAGACCACAATATAGGGTATGAAATGGATGATGAACAAAGCCTACTTTCTTGCCATGCTTTTGCTTCTCCGCTGTAGAGAATTTGTCAGTGATCATTGCATGGCAGCCTTTCTTGGTGGCTGCCCGCTGCTGTAAAAGGAGCTGCTGTTAGTTTTGCAGATAGTTCGGAGAGAGGGTTTGATAGGTTTCTGCCTGCTGGACAACAGCAATGTGTTTTAAGTATTGCCAGTTCTACTTGGTGTTATCACAGTCTCCTATCTTTCAAGAAGGTTGGAACATACGTGCAGGACAGTTACACATTGGGCAAAACCCTCCTGTGCTATAAGGAAACACAGAGCTTGACCCAGCCGAAGTCCAGTCTGAGATGGGTTCGTGTATCAAGTGACTGGCTTCTCTCAGGAGGTATCACCACCTCATAATGACAACCAAAGGCTTCTCTCAAGGGTACCATACTGTCCATTATGAAGATGATGAAGAAGACTCCCTACATACATTTCCAAAAGTTAACATCCTCATAAATGTAGGATATTTTACACATGTACACTGTAATGATGTGTTCTGTGCGTTTTATAGTGGCTTTAGTCACAGTTTACACGCACAAGAAATCCTTCTACATGTGATAAATGTGGCTGCTGCTAGTCAAGCAGGAGAACCAAAATGCATGTCTGAACCTTGTGTTGCAATAAACAGGGTTATTAGCCAGGTATTATTAAGTGAGAACTGATAACTCATCAGCGTTTGTCTACTACACTCCTGGGGTGTAACATAAGCTCCTGCATCATCCTCCATGGTTTGGGGGGTGCCCAGTCTGGAGCAGTGACGTAACAGAAAATAATGCCCCCCGCAGAACGTGAACTGGGGCCCCTGAGTCCCCCATACTTCAGAGATATTCATTGGTCTTGGAGCAGAATGGACCCCGAAGGATTGGAGGGCCCCTGAAGGGTTACCCCCCGAACCACATGGGCTGCAGGGGTCAAAGTTACAGCCCCGGTCTGGAGGGGCCCCTCATCCATCTCTGTAGCCCCAGTCTGTCTCCTGCCATCACTGGGGCTTCCTAGGCCAGTGAGAACAAAGCAATGATAATGCTGTCAAATAATTGTTGCAAGCAGAGAGGCCCCTCAGCCCTGTCTCTCTGTTACCTGGCACATAAGCAGAGAGGAGAAGACACCAGAGGCAGAGATAGGATGGAGGGGCGGGGAAAAGGACATTACAGACACCCAAGGTAGAGGTAGAGAGGTGAGAGAGACAGTTGTAAGGAGAATACAAGTGCCAAGTGTGAAAGATAAGTGATGATCCGTCTAGTGAGAGAGCTGAGGCGAGAGGCACATTTGGAAACAAGAGGGAAATTAAACAAGCATTTACAATGCAATAGGTCTCGCATTAGCGAGAGTTTAAGCTATTGCACTGTAAATGACAATGCCTTTTATTAATGTTTTGCTACTTAACACATAACATAGCAAATCCACCGTAATGTATGAATGTGACATAAATTAAAGCCATTGTCATTAACAATGTCAATAGCTCAAACTTGTAAATGTGATACCTATTCAAAGAAGCGGCCGCCATTGTCCCGGGCTGCTCGGAAAGTGAAAGCATGCATGGCGCGCTAAATGTTGCAGGAAAGCATGTCATGAATGCAGTAGGAGAAACTCATTGAAGAAAATAGTGCTTACAGACTAAAAAAGATATACCATGTAACAATCGATGTAAAAGAGCCAGTCCTCATGGGAGGTTACAAATGACAACAGGGCAGTACTAAGGAGGGACTAACAAGCCTATTAAGGAATCAGAAGCCAGCATTTACGAAGGGCAATGACACAAGCCAATGACAAATATGGTTGGAGAGTGGGCAGGGCTTCTATTACATACTCCAATACAGCATGCCGCAGAGCAACGCATGCTCTGCCCAGGCTCGACCTAAATAGGACAGCTGTTAGAGACAAAGAGGGAGACAGGTGTGTGCGAGTCCAACGAGAAAGGGGTGACACGAGCACAGGGAATAGAGACAATTAAGAGAGAGTGAAGAGACAGAGACAAAGACAAAGGGGGGGACAGTGACACACAAATGGGAAGACAAGTGAAAGACAGAGAGGTGAAAAACATGTTAGAAAGGGACATCAGAGAGTAGATGGGCCACACAAGTGACAAATAGGTGAGAAACAAACAGAGAGAGAGCGCAGAGAAAGAGCAGAGCAGACGTGTGCCAGAAGGATGAGGTGGCTGATCAGCGAAAGAGAGCTGCGAGAGAAACAAATAAGCAGGTAAAAGCTAATGAAGAGGTGGCTCATAAAGAGAGACATGGGAGAGAGAGAGCTGGGACAAAGCTAGGTAATAAACATCAAGGTGAGAAATACTGTTGAGGGAGAGGATGATAAATGAGAAAGAGGTGACAAAGGGATAGACAGGTGAAAAAGGGACAGCTGATCAAGGGTGAAACGGGTGCAAGAGGTGATAATGATACAGGCAAGTAGGAAAAACAAAGCTGAGAAAGGCAGTGGGGAGATGGGAGAGCAATGGACGATAAACAGCTTAGAAAGTGGGCCAGGAGGAAAAACAGTGGAGCAAAAGCAAGATGAAAAAGAGATAAAGATAGATGGCTGAGATCGGTAATAGGTGAGAGAGAGGGTATAAAGAGCCAGGTAAGGAAACACAGCTGAGAAAGGTGGAGGCAGGCTAGAAAGAGACGTTTTGAGGAAAGGGAGAGAGGTGAGATGAGAGCTGATTGATACAGAAAACAGGTGGGGAAATACAGCTAGGAAAGTGGGGTCAGAGAGACAAGTGATGTAGAAAAGTTAGAGCAGAAAAATCAACCAGATGGAGGAGACGGGCGAGGGAGGAGAGAAGAAAGGACAGGATGGAGGGGAGGACAAAGGGCAGATGAGGTGTTAAAATTGAGACAGAGCTTGGAAGAGTAGTGCTGCAAGATAGGGACAATGTGAGGGAGAGCCAGCACTTAATTTGAGCCGGCGGTTGCAGGTGGGGCCCAATGGCATTCAGTTTTGATAACCAGCATTTATTTTTCCCTCACCAAACTTCGACAGAGAGGGGAACAGAGAGAAATTAGCAAAAGAAAGTAAGTAGGAGGAAGAAAAAGACAGAAAAAACGGTGATAAAGAGAGAAAGCGAAGATACAAAAGCACATGCAAGACTCAGATAAAGTATCTGGTATCTGGTGGTGGATAAAAGGGAAATGAGGTGGATTCAAGACCACACAGCCATGCAGTAGATATATAGAGTGCAGAAGAAAGGTAAAGGAGCGTGATCAGGGAGAGGAAAGTGAGAATGTTCTATTTCAAACATAAATTCATAATCTGGCACAGTATAAATGGTATAACTTCATGTAGGATCTTTATATGTGCGTATGCCACACATGAGTGACTTTAAAATACGGAGTACAGCACTGTTAGTCCAACCAGTGACCAGTTAATCAATGATCCACTGATCACCTAGCTAGACAAAGGTAATAGGCTCCATAATGAGGCAGTTCAGGAGGACAAAAGAGGCTCCCCCGGAGCGATTTTTCTATCTGAGGGAGCTAGGTTCCACCTGAGAAAACTAGCTCAATTATTTTCTAGGGCAACGTCTCTAAAAAAGATTCTTAAGGCGCAAGGTCCATAAACAGGTCTATGGGCTAAACTTAAATTCTACTCATCGTTGCTCCAACATAGAGGTTGTGCATTACATGAGCAGTGTCTTTAATAAGGACATCTACTGCACAGCCACTGGAAGTCTATAAATCTGACCTGCTCCTGTCAGCATACTAAGGGCATTAACATACTTTAGACAAGAAATGATATCCCTGATAGGTGTGGAACTAATTGCCAATCCCAAGAAAGGAAAGCAATTTCTGGACAGTTTGAACTAAAACATAGAACTTTTCACAACCACTGAAAATTATGGACGCATGAAGAGCTGATGGTCAACATACACCATAGCCCTTAACTGTAGGGCTGTTTCATGGTCCAAAGTACACTGGCTGAGAAAATAGAGGTCCATTTCTATTTATAATATTTCTGTCTTTCCATGGTTGAGGACTAGTTATATACAATACTTAGGCACACATCAAGCTGTTTTTTGTCCTCACTACTTTCTCCAGGTCAACCATCAAAGGGTTGTCTTCTGCATAGAGCTGTTAGTCCTTGCTACGTGTCCGTAAACAACTAAGGGTGCAATACTGGATCTGTGATTGCAAAATTGTTAGACCTGTCAGCCTAGGTTGGTCTTCCCCAAAAGGCTTTGCCTACCCCCTTCTGTTTTATTGTATTAGTTTTTGTTGACCATAGGACTTTACCACTGCTAACCCGTGATAAAGTGCTTGGGCTCACTCACTAAAAATGGTAAAATTAGCTTACACCTGACTGGCATATTGAATTTACTTATGAGATCCTAGCAAAGTGGTTTACCATATACCCAGGGCTGGTAAATTAAATACTACCAGTGGGCCTGCAGCACTTACTGTGTCACCCACTTAAGTAGCCACTTAAAACATGCCCCAGGTCTGCCATTGCAGCCTGTATCCAGTGTAATCTGCCAATTTGACTTGGCAAAATTAACCCCTCGCCAGGCCTAAACCTCCTTTTTTAATACATATAAGTCGCCACTAAGGATGCCCTAAACATGCGTTGTATTTAAAAAGTTGGACTTGAAGTTTTCAATTTTACATGTCCTGGTAGCGAAAAACGTACAAACTCGTTTTTCACTACTGTGAGGCCTACCTCTACCATAGGATAACATTGGGTTACCTTATTACATCAAATAAATGATAAATGTTGTTTGGGAGCTGGTAGAAATCTCAAGTATAGTGTTAAGGAATTGTAATTTAAAATCCTCTTTAATGGGAAGATCGGATTTTAAGTCACAATTTTGAAAATGCCACTTTTAGAAATTTGCCAATTTCTTGTCCTAACCATTGGGTGCCAGGACCCAGTTTCCTGGGTCACATGGCTAGGTGTATTTAGAATACGGCCTTTGTTTATTCCTCCCAGACAGCCATGTAATAGAGGGGCTGGGTGCTGGCAAAAAGAGCCACCTAAGTAGGATGGGGGCAGAGCTGTGCACTGCCCTACTTCCACTTCAAAATCCTTGCCCGAGCCCACACACAAAGATCTTCATACTGGCCTGCTGTGCCCCAGACAGACTTAGATCAGGACAGGGGGGGAAGGGCATTCGAGACACTTCTATGAGAGGAAAACTCCAGATGTTTCTTCCACTTCAGAGCTGGCATTAGGTATGAAAATAGGACTTTCAGACCAACTCTTCTGTCATGTCTTCTAGGATAGTCCCATTGATGTATACTCCACTTTTACATACATTATCCCATCCACACGCCAATGACGATTCTAAACAGGTGACCTTTTACTTAGTAGCTTGCTCCTGTCTCCTCGACACCAGGCTCTAAGTATTCTATCATAAACCCTGTACCTGACATACATAAACATGTCCCCAGGCACAGCAGATTTATTCTGTACAAGGGTCAACACTTTTTTCATCCTTGGCCATCAGCCAGCTGTGCATGATCACACTTGTTGAGAAAAGCATCGGTGATTGTTTTCAAAACATTTATGATTGTTTTCATAACATCCATGGTTGTTTTAAAAAATATCGATTGTAGGAAAAACCTTGGAGTGACCACTTATAAAAGACCCTCACTCCCCCCATACAAATTAGAGGGGAATTACTTCCAAGCTGAGACGGAGGTCCTGCATGCCAAATCTCTGAAAAGCAGCGGTCCGACATCCCTTGCGGGTTGTTATCCTCAACGCAGAGATGGGGTCCTTCATTCCCAACCATCAGGTGAGGGGAATGTACGACGTTATTCTGCCGGCTTTTTTCCCACTTGGAATCACAACGCGGTCGTTACAACGACTGCGTTGTGATTCCGCATTCCATTACTCCGCAAGTCGGAACAACGACTTGCGGAGGGGGGGTGCTGGATGTTGGAATAGTATAATTTACTATTCCAACTCCAGTGTGTGCGGACACTAGGCAAGGTGTTGGATTTTAAATCCAACACCTCCCCCCCCCGCAAGTCGTTCTTCCGACTTGCGGAGTAATGGTATGCGGAATCACAACGCGGTCGTTGTAACGACCGCGTTGTGATTCCAAGCGGGGAAAAAGTTTCGGGGTAAACGTTGTTTACCGGTGAGGGGGTTGGTTCTTCCCTAGGGGTTTCTTGACTACAGATACACATATCTATAAGCATACACACCTACACATCCACGTTAGGCTAGGGACATTTTAGCAAATTAATTAGGTCACGCATTTTAGGAATATACAAGTGCTACTGTTTTTATCTGAACTGTTTCTGTTCATCTTATTAGCACTATGGTGGAAATGTATCTACTATTCACTATATTGGTACTAGCAATCTTTTTTGTTGCTTCTGTCTCCTGATTGTCGCAGCACATATATTTAACATAAGACTGTCGCTGGACCAATACATTCTTATTGAAACGTCCTAATCGCCAACCTGTGTGCTTTATGAGAGAAACCATTAGAAGAAGGGGTATACCCAAAAATCACTGGGACCTGGGTGTCAAGCAGTATAGGGAAAGGGGTCCCAGAGTTTACGTAATATAGAACACACTGAATAGAATAAATTAAGAAATTGAATCAACAAGAAAGGAAGCGTGAGTGTTATTTAATCACACTCTGCACAGGTATCATGTCATTTCAGATACAACAACAACTTCAATTATGCAAAATTTGGTGCAGGATAGTGCCCAGGGGGGGGGAAGGGGGGGAGGGGCAACGTGTAGATAGTGATAATTTAGGGAGGGAGAGGCAGGTGACACAAAAATTCAGAACAGTATCACAACTTAATTGTTTAGGCAAAGTATTTCATGCCACATATTTAGACTGACATAGATTCATTGAGACATGTAATCATTTGAAAAACCATGTACATAGAAGAAAACACAGTGTAAAATACACTATTGAAGTACTGGTGTAGATGATAAGTCGACGTTTCGACCCAATAAAACCCAGGAGGGTGGATAGGTTTTTTAAGTCCTTATTGACGGGGTCTTCATCAGGACAGGGTCGCGGGGGTGATGGGGGTGGGGGAGGGCACCTGTATAATGAAACAATAATAATTAAAAACGAATCTGGGGTCCTAGAGCAAGCATAAATAGGACTGACTGGGATAAATCACCATAGTTACCCTTAAATGGATTTCTAGCTGAATCACGAAAGACGGGGCTGATGGGCTCCCAGTGAGTTATCAACATTTAGCTTGCTTTTTCAGCTACATGATTAGCTCACCACCCTCTTACCCTGATACTTTATTTTCAGGTGTCTTTGTTCTCCTCCACCCTGGGAGCCCATCAGCCCCGTCTTTCGTGATTCAGCTAGAAATCCATTTAAGGGTAACTATGGTGATTTATCCCAGTCAGTCCTATTTATGCTTGCTCTAGGACCCCAGATTCGTTTTTAATTATTATTGTTTCATTATACAGGTGCCCTCCCCCACCCCCATCACCCCCGCGACCCTGTCCTGATGAAGACCCCGTCAATAAGGACTTAAAAAACCTATCCACCCTCCTGGGTTTAAGGGGTCGAAACGTCGACTTATCATCTACACCAGTACTTCAATAGTGTATTTTACACTGTGTTTTCTTCTATGTACATGGTTTTTCAAATGATTACATGTCTCAATGAATCTATGTCAGTCTAAATATGTGGCATGAAATACTTTGCCTAAACAATTAAGTTGTGATACTGTTCTGAATTTTTGTGTCACCTGCCTCTCCCTCCCTAAATTATCACTATCTACACGTTGCCCCTCCCCCCCTTCCCCCCCCCTGGGCACTATCCTGCACCAAATTTTGCATAATTGAAGTTGTTGTTGTATCTGAAATGACATGATACCTGTGCAGAGTGTGATTAAATAACACTCACGCTTCCTTTCTTGTTGATTCAATTTCTTAATTTATTCTATTCAGTGTGTTCTATATTACGTAAACTCTGGGACCCCTTTCCCTATACTTATGAGAGAAACCAAGCATGAGTGTCTGAGCGAAAAGTACTGTACTGTTTTCCATGATCCCTGAGTAATCAGGGTTGTCATGTTCAGTGGTTGCCAGAGACTACCTACAACACTGTAGAATACAGGGGGGTGGTAGTGGCACTGTAGAGCTGGCTGGTCTAATGGCTGACATATCCTGCGGGGGTGTCCGGAAGCGACTGGGACACCAAGCCCTCAATTTAGGTCATCCAAAACGCGCTGTCCTGGGGGATTCCTAGGAACTACAAAACACTTCAGTTCACTTCTGGATCTACTAAGGGACTTTCAGAGGACTGCCCTGCTGCCTGTGGCCTACTTTGTACTTCAGAGGATTGCACGGCTGCACAAAGAGGACTGAGGACTACCCTCCTACCTGAAGTCTTCCTTGTGCTCTCAGAGGACTGCACTGCTGCTTGAGACCTGCTTTCCTGCTTGAACCGAAGACTTCCAGGGTCATTCCAAGGACAAGGTGGCTGGCCTTCTGATCAGAGCTTCAGGGACAGAAAAGGCTCCAACTATCTTGAACCTGTACCTGGTCCTAGCCTGAGTGAGACATGACCCTCCAGGTGGTGCCTCTCCAGTCTTTGATAGTGATGCTAAAGGTGCCCAGATAGCCAAATCCAAAACTTGTGACTTGCCGAAAAGTGCTCTTCTGTACAGCTGAAAATCCCGTTCAGTAGCTCCTTGCAGAAGGGGCACCCGGCCTCTTGGAGCCCTTGTCAGCTACAGCCTGCAGCTTTGTTGTGGGCGTTATGACACTGCCTTACACACAGGACCACCATAGCTGTTAATACTTTTTAAGCTGGTCTACATATATGAATAGTAGACTCTACTATAATACAGAATCCCTCTGTGCACAGAGTAGTCTTTCTTTGGGTTAAAAATACATGGATGCTCGTTGACTACGTATAACGTAGAGACACCTATGACTCCTATGTGTCTAGGGCGGGCTCATACTTAATTCTCAACATTTGTGTGGGATTAACATACATGTTAACGGGACTTCCCTCAATCAATGGATGGCATAGGGAAAACTTTGTCAAGTTATGCTGATGTTTATCATAATTGGGAGTGGTCCTGATTTTTGTCTTGTTTCTGGTTAGTTTACAAGTATGACAGGAGCACGGCAAGGGAATGGACATTAGTGTAGTTGCCTCCTAGAAATCTTATAAACCACTCTTTCCATGTGGTTGTGTCACATGTCTAAATACAATCCTAATATGAGAGCCATGGGCCACATGCAGGTAAATGCATCCTCTGGAAATGCCTACATGTGAGTAAACATAACTTTATTCACATTATTTATTGAGATGATAGCAAGCAAATCTCCGGGAAGTGTGCTATGGCCTCGCTTACAATCAACATTTTTTGCAGTTACATTGGCCTGAAACTTGTCCAGTGTAGTATTCACAATATACTCCTGACATCCTTTACTGTTAGTGTAGCAGCACCAGCGCCATGTGACTCAGGACTTTACTTTTACCCAAGCAGGAGAACTTTAAAATTTAAAAGAGAGAGTATCAGTTCCGTGTACTCAGAGTCGCCCAGTATTTAAGGTAGAGTATTGCTATTTAACTGTATAATTTCTAGCATTTTTGTGTATGTCTCTACAATCTGCGGACAGTAGGCGCAGCGAAGGTGCACAGGGCTGACAATACAAGCAGTCAGCTCGCATGCAGTAAGGCTTGCAATTCTTTCCAGTCAGGGCACAGCAAGTTATGTGTTAAGCTAGTGTTTCTCACACCCAATGTCAGAGCAAATTTCTAATTCTTGTTCATAAAATGCTTATTGTTCACCGGCAGATCATTACAATAGAAAATGTATTCATATGCACAGCAGCCGCATACATGCAATCTTCTTCCCACATGCATGGACTCATCTATTCTCCCACATTCATCTGATATACCACACTTGTACTCAAAAGTATCCAACCATGCTCTTTTCTCTTTATTGCCCACACACATCCATCCATCCATCCACCCACCCACACCCAAGCATTCATTGATCTACCCACAGCCATGCATTCAGCCATCCACCCACACTTGCATCCGCCCCATCTACAAATAGACCTGTTCATCTATCTAAAGCAAGTGTCCCCACTCATCACATTATGGACCAACAGTCATCCGAAGACCTATGCATCTTTTTGTAGAATCACCTTTTATGATGGAATTTTACAACCACATAGTCATCAATGTATGAATGGATTCGACCATTCGCCAACCTTGTCTGCACATTCCAGTATGTATGTTGTCTCTCTGTATGTTGTCTGTTTGGGTGTTGTCTGTTCCTGTGTGTGTATGTGCATGTGTGCACTGTCTATGTGCATCTGAGTGCTTGTATGTGTGTTCTCCCTGCATCGAGACAGATCAAACAACATATGGTGAGTACAACCAGAACACATACTTAAAATAAAGCCAGCTATAATGACTTTGCCAATGCTTGTTTAATGTTGACCCTAAGGCCAGTTGCAGTTCTAAGATTTCAGCCCTGATGCAGGGGTTATTTTTGAGGTCAAGTATTTGACCAACTGTTCCTTAGCTTCTAATATTTTACTTCTTGACAGAATTTGTGGATTCGATATGTGCCCATTCGGCAATCGTATTTTGCTGTGCTTAATATATGGTAGCTATGCATTATGTTCTTTGCATGGAAGTATCCAATGGCAGCTTAAAGCATAGAAGCAGGATAGACAATGGGCAGGTGTGGATTAATTAAAAACTGCACTAGCATTCCAATCAGCTTTACCTATGATGAAGTCTTTGACGATGTGTAGGTCAGTCAGTATCAATGTGTTTCTGGAGATGAACCCTTAATGCTTATACCGGCCATATACATAACAAGGCTACCCCTTACAACAGATCAACTCTATTGCATATTTTTGATCATGTCCCTAAACTGAGGGTTATTGATTCAAATGATATAGACATGCTTGGCTTTGTGAAGTACTTTGTGAAATCTAGGTCTGCGCTAACTGAAGTGAAGGTGGTGTCAATGGCAATTAGGAGGTTCCTAGAAGAGGGCACTGACACCATTTGTACATTGGGTTATTATTTGTACTCAGTAAAAACTATCCCAAGGAATCAAGTGACAGCCCTCTAGGATGAAATCAGGTAGTGAGAGCCAATTTGGTGGGAGACTGTCCCAGTCACGTAAAAACGCAAATCGGAGAGTTGTACTAGGCAGATTAGAGTTTTGTGGGATGTCTCTTGTCCTGCTAAAGACTAACATTTGATTGATGTCCAGTTTTGTTAACAACTGTAGGTTATATGCATTGCTCTGAATACTACAGTGAGTCCAGTTGGCTCAAGATGATCTAATTGGAAGTTCTTATACAGGTTATTGTGAAGCCTCCAATTATGAATGGGCTGATTAATTGGTGCTATCAATAGTATTTGGGATTGGTAGCAAACCTATGATGTACCTGAGAAAAAGGAATTAACCTGGTTTCATGGAATTCAGCTGTAGTCAAGAGACATACTCAGCGCTCAGACATTCTTGCTTTTCATCACCAATTTGATGTCATCCTGCAATAAGAAACCTGGAGCGCTAACAAATTGACCTTAGAACATAAAATGCTTTTTTATTTTTTGATGGGTTTTGCTCGTCCTTTCGATTGGGTCACTTCATCATTTGATATGAACTTAGATTGCCTCCAGGCTGTAATGATCAGTAGTTGTAGAAAATTGCTATCTGCCTCCTGTGATATATAATGATGGGTCCATAAGTGTGAATTACTTTCTGTAATTCTTGTGAAGATAAGAATCTGCCTGATGTGACAACGTTCTCTGGAGACTTCAATGCTAGGTGTGGAGCCAGGAATAACAATCTCTTGTTGCCTCTGCTCTTTATTCTGGATCGCAATATGAACAGAAGGTTTTCATCTGTACAGTGGACAATCAGGATAGTTGGTGTTGTTAGCTCTTCTTGTAGGTATTTCGGACAGATCCTTCAATACACTTGTAGGTAATGCAGAATATTCTGAATGTGAATCTTTCCTGTACTGTAAGCCAGTCAAGTCATTTTAATAGGCTGTCACTTAGTGACATTTTAGGATTTTTGTAGTATCTTGATCTAGTATGCCTAGAGCCGGTATATGTGTTGTTGATCTAGTCAAGTCAGGAGTTAACAAGGACACCATCTATTAAATGATGATTTTCTGGTGATAGGACTGTTAGTGTTTTTGAGTACATTTAGATGAAAGATTGTGGTTTTAGCTACTTTTCTGATCTAGAAATTTAGGTTGTGGCCTTCATCCTAACAGAAGCCAAGTTCTAGAGTTTGATGGGGACCATTTGGCCACAGACTGTGGAAGAAGGCCAGAAAATCCAATTGCTTTAGGAGATACTGATGATCTAGGAAGAATATTTCTGTTTTGGGCCCATTGAGTTTGAGGCTATTGTGTCCTCTCTAGGTTTTGATGACCTGAAGGCTATTTAAATGGCCAATTATGTGTAAGGCTCTCCAGATATTATGAGACAGAACTATTTTTGACTTTCACCTGAGTCAAGGGTCACTAACTGTAAGTCTGTGAAGAAGAACTGTAACGTCTAGGGAGTACAATGTGGCTGACAAGTCAGGAAGAATGAACATGCTCATTGTTGAGTATACAGCCATTTAATGCGATCAACGTTGATCCTATCCTCAAGATCATTTATTGACCATTTTAATTCTGTTTAATGTGATCAACATTGATCCTATCCTCAAGATCATCGAGGGTGTTTGGAACAGATTAGCAGCTGATTAGATGCGGCTCCTTAATGATGTAAGGCCGTGTAGCCCAAAAAGGTGTAGTTTTGATACGGTGGCACACAGTACTTAAATGAAGAATCACCCCGAGTTATAATTAGTAGGTCTGGGCTAAGCATGCAACTTATTATTGTTAGATACAACAATGCAGAAGAATTGTGAAACGGTGAGTAGGCTAACTGTGATAAGATCAGGAAGAGTAGACGAAGGTACAAGAACTTCGGTGCATGCAGGAAACGGGAGGTTCAATAAAGTAACTGGTGCTGGATGTTCAACATAGGTAATGCACAAGACAAGTTGTTATTGAAAACTGTAACTAAAGGAGTTGATGGAAATGTGGAAATGTATTCTGATGGTGGGATTACTAATATGGTTTGGGTTGAACTTGTGAAATCATTCCTGGGTTCTAATACTACTTGCCCACCGGTAGATTTAGCTCCTTAAGCTCCACTATGTATTGAAGGTGATTCCACTGGTATTATGGAAGTGTAATGTGCTGAAGACCTCAAGGGCTTTTGAGCCGGATGATTGGTCCTTACACAATATTAAACAGTGGTGGGACGGATGTTCTTGCTAGTAGCTCCTTTTCAGTCACCTTTGGCTGTTGGTAAGGTGTCAGCTGTGTGAAAAGTCTGTTCTTATAACTAAGCATGATACATTCTGTACTTGCATTCACTGTACTGATTAAAATCAATGTTGTACCCTTCTGCAGAAATCTTTACAAACATATTAAGTAATCATCTACTGAAGCCATTAGATTGCTGTTATATTGTCCATATGGCACATAATGTGTTCTGTGCAGGGATAATAACAGTGCACAGTGTTGTGGCTTTAACATTATTGGGGGGGGGGGGGCAGTCGACCAGTGGTAACAAGGGGTAACTGAATTGTGCATCTGTGTACAATACACAGATAGGTTGACAGAACTAATCTCTGGACCAAAATGCTGAAATGGGGTACAGCAAGATGGCTGATTCTTATCATTTATTCTTTTTATAGGGACAGTTGCATGTTAAGACTTGCTGGTAAGAGTGGTCATAAATCAGAGCCTAGTAATGCTGGCCTAAGACAGGGTTATGTGCTTGTTCCCTTCGTTTTAATATCTATAGAAGTTTTAGAGACGAAAGATGTGTGAAACGTCTGCCAAAGTTAAGGTGAGCGAGTGTCAGAACCACTTTCAGAGGTCCACAGAACACAGGGGCTACTGGGCCCAACCCTGGTGGTGAGTACTTTTACTCATGAAGTCCTGGGGCCCGATCTACAATGGATTTTGAGCAACAGGGCCAAGTACCCTTTCTGCACTTGACTCTCAGCGGGAGCTGTGGGCAAGAAGTCAAAGGCTTCCTCTGGGTGGGGAAGTGTAGATACAGGCTAGTGAATACGGCTCAAAATGAACTCAACAATGTCAATAAATCAATGGCCAGTCAAATACTTGTTTTTATATTAAAGAGTAGTATTTTATTTCTAATTCTATGCATTAGGAAAAGTAATATGACATTGGTAAACAATAACACAATCCCCTTGAGGTCTTAGCTCCAGTGGCAGCTAACTGGCAAATCCCTGTCCCACCCTCTTCCTCGTAATGTGGTTTGGGTTATCCACCATTCACTGGTAGCCGCATACAGGGATTTCTCGCTAGTGGGCCGTGCTCGAGAGTCCACTCTGACTCTTAATAAACAGTCAAAAGTGGCCTTCTACGACTAAGAGGTTAGTGCTTTGGGTGACCCTCCTGGTCCAACAAGACGGCAATCCTTGAGACAGGTCTATGTCATGGCGCACAAGCATGATCAGTGTTTGCCTAAGAGCAAAAATCGGAATTAGGGATCCAGACAATAGTTCAGATGGGCACTCAGGGCAGGGATACACATTCATTACCATGCATAGAACTTTTCTGTCTCAACTGCATGTTTCTTCCCTTGGTATACTAGTGGCCCCAGTACGATGGAGCATGGCCTCCATAATTTACTGCCTTTTGAGGTACTTAGATTGAAGTTGTTCCTTAGATCTGCCTGGGAATCTGCTTTGGCACTCTATTGAACTTTCTTTCAAACAGTGCCACATACTCTACTGAACCTTATTTGGATTGAACAATTTATAACAATTTATAGCTTTGAGACCTGGAAGCTTGGTGATCTGAATTCCAATTTGGATGACTCTGGTTTTGTGGCTATATTTAATAATCTGGCATTATACAAAACACAGTTGAAGACACTGGTAAGGTAGTCTGATCTGGATTCCCTGGTGAGTAAGCATATGCCATAGATGTATGTTTATGCCCTAGATGTATGCTTGTTGTTTCTGAACTACTGAGATTATGCCCTTTCTACACAGGATTAGCTGATGAGATCGGGCAAATAAACGTGGTTTTTAGGCTAGGAGTCCATCTTTTATGGCTTTCCGGAGTCCAGTTTGGTATCAGCAAGGAGGTGAACATGTGCTGATTATGTAGGAGCAGAGTGGAAACAGTGCAGACGATTTATGCAAAATGTTTGCATCTGTATAAGTTATGGGTTTAACCATATTTTACCACCCTTGAGGGAGAATGCATTGTCTCTTGATGATACTATGAATGTTATTTTTGAGCATGCTCTGATCAGTTTAACTGCATGAATGTTGACCAGTTTTTGCTAGCATACTTGCGGCTGTGTGATGCAACTGCCGCAATTAGGAGGGATGGGTTTAGACATTAATTTTAAAGGGATGTAATAACCTTTATAATATTTTTGAAGGACATGGTCATATTAAGTAATTGTTTGCAACATTTTATATGCAAAATGTTTTGTTTTGTTTTTGTGATGTATGTAATAATTGTTTGCATAGTTTGAATAAATTGGTGTCATGTGTAAATAAATGTATTAAAAACAGTGGGTGTTAGTGGCATTTTCTTAGAAACGCAATATTTCAATGTGCTCTGGGAGGGTCAACTTGGTTTCTACTCTCCATATGTACTGTTGCTTTAGAATTTGGTGGTGATGCTTGAATATAGCGAGAGTTCATTCACTGTTAGCGCATATAATTTCCCAAGTGAATATATTTGCTTTTCTGTTGGTTGTTTGGGTCCAGAGTGAGAATTTCTGTCATTCAGTCTACCAGCAGTGTGAATCATTTTACTTTTTCAATTTTGGATACTTCTTAATGGAAGCTTGTTTTTTTATGGCTTTTGTGACTTTTCTGTGTGGAGTGCTAGTTTATTTTCTTTTCAGTGGCATGACGTTGCATCCAGCTGCATCCTTCCCTGATGAGAAATGCTGAAGTTCATTTGAGAGTTTTTACAGCTTTCAGTTGACAGGTTTCCATATCTGGGCCCTTCAGTTTTTTCAAAATCCTCGCTTTGCCCTCTGTGGCAAAAAGAAATCCAGGAAGGTGACATGAATCCATTTGCTTAATCTTGCGTGGTACTTATTGATGATAACTTGATCTTTCGTTGAGTGAGTTTCTCTCTGAAGCTTCACTGCTTGTACAGAGGATCTACACTGCCTGTGATACATCATTGGTATAAGGCGTTCTCATTTATAAATGCTGTGAAGGGTGTAAAGTCATTTAGCATCACTGGCTCAAGACATGCTCTGATTTCCTCTAGGATACCTGAGCAAGCAAGTTATCACCCGGAACTGTACCTGCATTTAGTTCTTTTAGTGCCTTTGATAGATGACAATGGGTGATTCGTTTTATTGCTATTAAAATAACCTTACCGCTTATCCTGGGCCACGCATTACATTGTCTTTGTGTGCAGTGGTCTGCAGTCAGAACTGGGATTTGAAGCAGGTGCATTTTTATTTGTGGATCTGAAGATCTGACAGATGAAATTTCCTAATTTTTCTTCTATGATCTTAGCTCTAATATTTTCCTTGACTTGCACAATAATTTAACAGACTTTTCTGGTGTTAGAAACTTTAGCTGTCTGTCTGAATCTTGACTACTTTTACTCCCAGTAGGTTGCCTTCTTTCTTTGGGTGACAAGTTTCAGCTCCCTGTATTTTTGTTTACTTTTTCACCAGGCGAGTCTCTTTTCAGGCTGCCAGGAGCAACTCCTTCTTCTCTCTGCACACACGAAAAACACATTGACTAATTAGCACTCTTGATGAATAGGTGTGTGTTTTGTGCGACTGTGAACCGGGTTCGACTTGGTGCACCACTTTTTGATATGATTTATGGTAAGTAAACTTGTTTCTTTACATTTACCTTGAAGTATGTTGCAAAGAATGTATTTTATGTGGAATCAACTCCATGATGATGACATTTTATAGTGCTGAGATTCATTCTGTCATTGTTCTCATGCATGATTAGTCACAGATTAAGCCAATATTTTTGGAAGTTTAAAGGTTTTTGGCTCCCATAGTCCTGTGGCTTTTTTGTAATTTTACCTGCGAGTCTGCAGTGTTTTGGCCTCCTCTAGTTCCAGCGATGCAGTCTTTGAGGCTCCTTTGGGTTGTAGTCGCTTTCCAGTCTCCAGAGTACTGGAGCCACTGAGCTGAGGGATGGACGTGCCCCTGGTCCAATGCGTTTTTTTCTTCCAGAATTTAAGAGCTGATGCCATTTCCGTTCCACAGCTGACACATGAATTCCCCATGCTTGGGAAACTGCTGATGCTCGCTGTCAGCATCTTCTTGGATGCTCTGTAATGTGATTTTCTATTTCTCAACTCTCCCTTTTTCACATGTAAGTTAACTATTTTCATTTTTGTATGATCAAGACCACTCCAGAGACTGACTCTGACAAATCGGACCTTCGAATCGGGGATGTTCCAATCTACTAAATCGAGACCGCAACCTATTCTCATGAGTCCCTTGAGACCACCAGCTCTTCCCTGGGCAACGTGTGGTAGCTTTTTATATGACGATTTGTATATTACAAATGGGCAGCTGCTGTTTCACAGTTGTGTGGCCCAGTTCACGAATGTAACTTGTGGGTAGGGGTGGGCAGCTAGAAGTGCAGATGCTACACCAGCCTCGGCAGCTAGAAGTGCAGATGCTACACCAGCCTCGGCAGCTAGAAGTGCAGATGCTACACCAGCCTCAGCAGCTAGAAGTGCAGTTGCTACACCAGCATCGGCAGCTAGAAGTGCAGTTGCTACACCAGCCTCGGCAGCTAGAAGTGCAGATGCTACACCAGCCTCGGCAGCTAGAAGTGCAGATGCTACACCAGCCTCGGCAGCTAGAAGTGCAGTTGCTACACCAGCATCGGCAGCTAGAAGTGCAGATGCTACACCAGCATCGGCAGCTAGAAGTGCAGATGCTACACCAGCATCGGCAGCTAGAAGTGCAGGTGCTACACCAGCATCGGCAGCTAGAAGTGCAGATGCTACACCAGCGTCAGCAGCTAGAAGTGCAGATGAGACACCAGCATCGGCAGCTAGAAGTGCAGATGCAACATCTGCATTTTTAGGCTGGGTTTCCATGCACAATAAAGCAACGTTAGAGCAGCCTCTACTGTGTCAGGCACTGGTTGCATGAGCTAAATGGGCATGGTCGGTGGGGTAACAAAAGCACCCGCAGCACCCTTAGTGCCGGAGGGCCCCCCGGGCACCAGGGGACCCCCCTGGCACCGGGTCCGGTGGGTGGGAGGGAGCCGTGGGGCCCAGCCCCTCCAAGTACTTTGCAGGGGGCCCCTATAGTTCCGTTAAGCCACTGGATGGTGAATGGGATCTATAGATGGTAGCAGAGGGCTCTCAGGCTACTTATTGCCAAGGTCCCAAGCTACTCTTTCAGTGCTATAATAGATGCACAAGGATTAAACTATATGATAATCCTGAAACAAATCTGTTAGAATAGTAATACCATAACATGCCACGTATAGCAACACAGTGTGCAGTAAGTAGGATTCTAAATAGATAATCACAGAATTTTCCTAAAATTACTTGATTTATTTATGGATGTTTGGATGATTCAGAGGTTACTGATGGAGCAAGGACTCGTATAAAAGAGACTTGCTCGGAGGCAATCCTCTCAAATAACTTGTTACCCCGTAATAATTGTGTTTGTAAATACTAATTTGCACTACATGTTTGTACACACAAATCTAGGGGAAGCTTGCGTATGTGTTTTACTAACAAGTAATCCAAGTGTTTCTAAAATGGCTGCTAAACCCGGGATTCTGCATTGCGCATGCGTCTACTACATCAACATGGTATGACGTACTATTGCTTGGAGGGAAATCTTTGCAGCTGCGCAGTTGCTCTTAAAATGGCTGCTTGAAACTCACATGATAATGCACATGCTTTGCTGAAACTAAACTATGCAAGTTTTACTAAAATGCTAATGCGAAAGATTTTTATAAGTAAATGGGATTAGAGTAGAGATAGGTGGTATACAGTGAAACTATTTTATTTTGATTTCTAACATGTCTCATTCTGACTTCACTATTAGTTCATATTTGGGCCTCTGAGGGTGACTGAAATCCACACCCCACGTGACGACTGCACTTGCACAGTTGTAACCCGCCAGAAACCTTGATGAAGGTCTTGAACCACATCCAAGGCCGCGAATGTTGCATGTCTTGGGAACCTAACTGTCTTACACGGAACTGGAGGAAGCTGAACATTAAATCATATACATTGTATTAATTAACTTGTGAATACGGGTGGTAAATAAAGCATGGGAAAGTAAATTAAGGGGTGGAAACATTGAACAATAAGCTTTAATAAATATTAAAACTTAGCATGGTGTGACAATCATCTCCCCTTGCTTGTCCAATCAGAATTAGGCGTTTCATGAACATTGAAACATTTGGGGGGTGTTGGTTTCCCTTAGAAGAGTACAATTGAGGTAGTTTAGTTAGTTAGCTAGAGAGCTCATGCTGCAGAGACACTGAGAGACTGAGATACTGTCCGAGAATTGAGCAAATCCTAAAGAAGATCCGAACTACAGAACTTAGAACCAAACTAAATAGAGAACATCGCGGAAGAATCGAGGAGGCACATAATAGAGAACATCATGGAAGAATCGAGGAGGAAGATAGTGTCAGAGAGGGGTGCGACGCTGGCATCGTATCTAGAAGAGGTCACCTTTCCTGTCCTGAGACTGTCCTGAATAATGTCCTGAAGCCCGTCCTGAAGTCTTCGGTCTCCTAACCTGTCCCAGGGGACCCTTTCCAATTCCTAGGTCAAAGGGTTGGTTTCCACACCATCCTAGGTAAATATAACTCTGTGTAGTATGTCATTGTACTGCTCTCTCTGATTTTCTTCCTTTCCAGGTACTGTCATTTTATAACTTACTCAAAGTTTCTGAATGATCTGTTTTTTCCTTCCTTGAAAAGAAAATGGTGTACGAACTGTACTTTATGCTTCTGTTTTCACATGAAATTTATTATATAAACTTTGAAACTTTCTCGAGTCTGTGGTTATTTAAAAGTATTTACTTGATGGTATTTACACCTAAACTGCTAACAACTAGGTCCATTGATCAGAGGAAATTATATTCGGACGGAAGGAATGGTAAGAATTGGTGAGGTAAATTCATCTCGCAGACATTAGCACACAAAATTGATCCGAGCGCCGCCTACTAGCTTACGTATGAATGGTTATGGGCCCAGGTGAGTATGTGGATAGTGTGTATCATTTAGCTGGTAACCCTCTGCTCGATCATCAACCAAGTTCATCTACGCCTTTCAGCTCAAAGGATTGAGAATCACATCTATTCTTTTTGCTAAAAGGTGTATTTGACAATGTTTGGTGAGAAATGTAAGGCTTCATGATTTCCAACCTTGAATATATATATTGTTTGAGAGGAGAGTCCTGTGTTTACCTCCGTCTCTCTCCTCTGTTTTGTTTGATGTTGAGGGTGAGACAGGCACCACTGTGACCCAGCATCCCTGTGGCAGACAGAGTGCAGATTCAATGGTGTTCAATGAGACAAGCACCCGCTGCATATCCACTGTGAAAAACCTGGCACTTTTAATGGGGCTGAAAAGCTAGGGGTTTGGCGGGGAGGGAGCCACGCCGATGTATGGCAGAGCTCCAGCTCATTAATTGCATAAATGGTAGAATGCACTCCAAAAAATCATCAGTAAATTTGGTGAATGCTCAAAGGCAAAGTTTTGGTGTGCAACCCTGGTGCGTGCTCTATCCCAAAAACACACATTTATATACTGGTGCCCAAATAGTGCACCAGGCCCACGTTGCACAACAAACAGCCAAATTTACTGATGATTCTTTGGAGTGCATTCTACCATTTATGCAAATAATGTTATATTTCTGTCCTTCTGGATAGTTTGCAAACTTGCACTAAGTTTCACACCATAGCATATCTCAGTAAGGCAATATTGATTGGAGGACATATGATGACAGAATGCAGCATGGCAGCCACTTAGCACATCAGCGGGATCCAATTCCGGAAGAAATTGAAAACTTGGCCTTTTAATCAAAACTAATAGTGAGATCCCTGAGTTAGCTTTACACCTCGTCATGCATAGCAACAGGACACTCCCAGGAATAACAGAACGCTTTATAAATGCCCTTTACATTACATTACATTACATTTCATTTTCATTCGAACAACCAGCAATTACTAATGGAGCATTTTTTCTTTAATGATAAATCTGCTAATGATTAAACAACTATATGTATACGTGCAACACAAACGTTTAATATCTACAATGAAAATGATGTATCAAAAAGTATGACTGTGGATGTTAAGGTATTTTAGAAATCGGTTGTCATTTCAATTATGCAATTTTTGCAGACTATGAATCACCATCATTAGTGCGTTTTACTTCCAATTTTATTTTGATGCATTCTATTACACTTTATTCATTTAGATGTGTGGTGTGCATGGCATAATATAAGTATTTTTTTATTTCCATTCCATTGGGCCGGTTCTGGATCACGTGACACAGTTTAACCTCAGGGCATGTTTATGAGCATTCATTTAACCTACTTCTCCTCATGGAGAGTTGTCGATGAGATGATCGTTATTGGTCAGTTCGATTGCTGGAGAATCTCGTACGATTTGTCGTTGGCGCATGGGGTGGGTATGTCCAGTGTTTCAGCGCTGACTCACTGGCTTTTACGCTGCAGCGGAATTATATTATGATTATACTGTGAGTTTACAGTGAAGTTACGTTTGGTAGTCTTTTCACTGTGTTTTTTTGCACTGAAAATGTCTTTTACACACAACTGACAAGCATGGATGATATTTTTAGTCACGACTCAAATGCGTTTCATGACTTAACTACGCTGTTTTTTTAAATTGATTTTAATATATGGACATGGTGTATGTATTATTTGCAGGATTTATATATGTGATATAGTATGTACTTTGAAGCTTGATGAATTTTTGCATCTCTCTCTTCATTAGTTGTTGTGCTGTCTATGTAATATATGAAACTGAATAATGATATATGTTTTTTAATAATATGTAGATTTATGAATTTTCTATGATGAACAATTTCTAATGATTTTAACGTTTTTTAATAAAATACAAGTGGCATTCCATTGTCATTCAGTGGTTGTCTTGTGGCATTGCAAATATAGGAATATGTTTTTTTTTGTATAATTGAAATGAATGGTTTATGGTATATTTGAGATGAAAGGTTGAAAATTTATTTTTATTTGGTTACCGAAGGGAATTTATATTCTTCTTTGATTAACAACAAAAGCTACACAAATTACCCAGGTTTATTTTATTTTTTCATTACCTGGCAGTTCAAAACAATTTTTAATTCTGCGTTTTCACATAAAGTATGAGTTACGTGGTTACTTCATTCACAGAAAGTCCTGGTGGAGGGTTATGTGTCAGCATTTAGCAGTTGCATATTATGTATGTGGTATCAGTATAATTAAGAGCTCAATTATTCAGTAATGATTGTAGATGTGTTTTTATTGATGGTTCTGATGTGACTTTTTGCACATTGTAGTTACCCCTGACTAAAGGCACCGGCCTGAAATGCATTGGGTTTACACTGTCATGGTTACTTAGGATGAATTGTGAAATTCTACATGTTGCAGAAACAAGCCTGGATTGGCATTTATCATGCAGTTGAATATTGGAATCACTATGTCTCTAAATAAGTATTGAAGAAAATATTGAAATAAAAAGAAAAAGTCATTAAATAAGAAAATATGGATTTAATTGGACTAAGACTGTTGATTATATTGCCCTATGCCTGTCGGTTGTGCATCGTGGGTCGGGTGCACCGTCTGGGCACCAACTAGTAACAGAGCTCCTGCTAAGTCACATCCTAAACGATCCCCCGAAGCACAAACAGTAATAATGAAAGTAATTAATGAAGTGTGTTTCAACACTAATAAGATTTTCATAATATTCCTTGAGGGAGTACAACTTGCAAGACTAAAGCAGCATGAGTTTCTAACTTTCACTTAGCCTTTAATGTTCATCTGAATGTCGCAGAAGCATGCCCCCCGTAAACACTAGCACCTTCTACAGAAGACAAGAAATACAAGAACAGAATGAATAAACATGAAATGATTAATTATACAATCACATTAAGCAAAAAGAACAGATCTTTTGGCTACGAACGCTATAGTTTGACACAAATTGGCAAATAAAAAATATATCCGTCTGGCATTCATTTTATTTATTTATTTATAAAGTTTTATATAGCACTAACACTATCCTTGTGGGTATCAGAGTGCTTTTCAGTGTTTAATGAGATAGGGAATATAAAGAACAACATTATTATCAAGGGGGGAACAAGTTATGATAGAAGCCTCTAAGAGAAACAACTACAGGGTCCGAGGCATACAAAAACACAGAATCCAGAAACAATAAGAAACAATTAAAAAACAAAATGCGAGGAATAAGCATGCGTGCAAGACTAAGTGGATACATAGGGGCATATTTACAAAACAATTTTGTAGCGCGGTGTTACGCCAAATTTGGCAATGCCGCGCTCCGACATTTTTAAATTGCAGGGATGCGCCGTATTCACAAGAATAAGGTGCACACCTGTGTTTCCCCTTGTGCTGGTTCTAAAAAGCTGCCTAGCACCAACGCAGGCACCCTCCCGCCATGTTGCAAGGGTGCCTGCGCTGCAGGGGCGATTGTTACTGTGCAGGACCGGAAACCTTCGAGCATATAAACAATCATAATGGCGATTTGGTCTCTCTGTGAGTGCTGCAGAATGCTGCACACATAGAAGGAGCAAAAAATGAGGTGAAATTAATAATTTCTCCTGGTACTCCCTGGCCTTAGTTTTTGGCGCTTCCCCAGGCTTGTAAATCTGGGGCAGCGTCAAAAAGCAATTAGTGTTGCAGTGGAATGCCTACCGCAACACCCATTGCTCGCCTCTTTGCCGCACAGGATTGTAGCGGCAAGGGGCATATTTACAAGGTGGGTTTAAGCCACATTATGGGGCCGATTCCGATCTCGGCCGACGGCCTCCTAATGGCATCGGGACTCTCCGAATCGGAGTTGGAAGCCATGTTTCCAATTGATTTGGATGAGTCTCCAAACGTGCAAGTACGATGCTCCCAATGCTCTCGGGCTGTCCGACTCGCTTCCAGACATCATTTGGAAAATTGACGTTGTCTGGATCCGACTCGCACAGCCCAATGGCATTGGTTTCCAGATGAGCGTTTCCGATGCACGACTCTGACAACTGTCCGGAGTCGTCAGCTCCGAAACAAAGCTGCTGTTGGAGATGTACTCTGGAAGCCGTAGCGGGCCCGCCTTCAACCGGGGCCTTCCGAATTGGTCACAGGGGGGTACCCATGGTTCCCCCTGTCTAGGCATGCACAGTGTGGCACACAGGGTGCACGCTTGTCCACACCCTCCCCTTTTTGCAATGGGGGCCAGTGTTCGCGTTCTGAACACAGGCTCCCGTCGACTTCAATGGGACTCTCAGCGAGCCGTGTCCCGAGTTGTACGGAGACATCGTACTTGCTCGCTCGGAGTCGACGGAGCCAAGTCGGTCGGAAAGCCCTCCGGAGCAGAGTCGTCCAGATGGATTTCCTTTTGACATCGGAATCAGGCCCTAAGTGTCTAATTTCGTTTTGCCACTGGAGCATCATAAAAAGTCACGGTCCAATGGCGTTAAGGGCTTCTAAATATGCCCCATAGTGTTCTGGAGTGGAGATCCTGGATTCCATGGAAGAAAGTTGTTTATCATTAACACTTTAACTTTTTTTTTGAATGAAGCAGTTGAGGGATTCAGTCTGATTTCAGGGGGTAGGGCGCTCCAGATTCTTTGTGCTTTACCTGAGATTGCGCTGTTATATGTTATCTTTTTAACTAATTTTGGTGGTTTCAGCAGTAGGGTGCTATTGCGTCTAGAAGCTTTGCATCCACCCTAGAGCTCCAACTTTTGTGCATCTCAAGTGTTGAATAGTAAGGCTTTGTGGGTCATGCAAGCGATTTTAGGTGAATCCTTGCCTCATATGAGAGCCAGTTTAAAGATTTCAGATCAGAAGTGATGTGAGTGTTTCTTTTCGATCCTGTGATGAGTCTGGCAGCAGAGTTAAGAGAGGACCTTAGTGGAGCAAGCTTACATCTGAGAAGACCACAGAGGGTTGCACTTCCATAGTCCAACCTGGGAATCAATAGGGCTTGAACAGCTGACTTGAAGTTATCGAGGGGAAGGAAGGGTTTAATTTTCTTTAAGATGTCTATTTGGAAGGTCGCTCTTTTGGTAATAGAGCATTGTATCTACAACCATGTTTGACCCCAACCTGATGTCTGTGACCCTCCTGCTGAGATGAGACCATGCTTGCAGTGGCACAGTGGTGTGACAGGAGAGGAAGTTGCAGAAAAAAGGAATAACCTTAGATAATCACATGGTGAATGGGAATAAACTGCCTTCTCAGGAGCAGAAACTTAAGAGAAGTAAGTCGTTGTCGGTTTCATAACTTAACAGTAAACATTTAAACTATCAAGAGAAAACTGAAGAGCGAAAATAAGGCAGCTTATTAGCTGGACTGGTGACCAGCAGAATCCGGAAGTGTAAGCACCGGTTACTTTGGAAAAGATATTTCCCTCCAAGTGAATATGTAAATCAAGGAGATGAATTTGGGAGAGAACAATTAGAGTCGAACTGTACAGTTTAAATATACAAGCATCAATGTATTTTATTGTAATCCTTCATTTTTAAACAGTTCAAGGTTTTGTATATGGCAGATGAGCAAGTTTGGTTGCGCCCACTAAGTGTAATGTTAGAGCGAGCACTGGTGACCACACGCAGTTCTGTGCTAAGTCCTATAAAAGCAGACTCTGGCTGTCACTTGGCTAAATTAGTGGCGAGGGAGAGAGTTTGTAGATCCAAGATGCACAGCATCCAGACTGAGTCCGGGGATCTGGAACATGTTCTGAAGTTGGATGCTGGCCTTCAGCTAAGTTCCATCCAGATAACAACTGAGTTCCTCAAAAAAAGCGTTTTCTTACAAAATGTTTCTAAAGCATTACCTGCTTCAGGGACTCTCTGGAAATAGTCATGCTGCTAATCACAAATAACGTAGGGTGAGTACTGGCTACTAAGCACTGCTAGCTCATGGAGCATGGAAGAATTCCCAGGGTTTCTTCAGGAGCCGTTGTCATAGCTGTCACTGTCATCTGGCAGAACCAGTCTCTTCGATCTAGAACCCCGCAAAGACACTTGGATTTCATGAAGCTGCCTGACACTCACCAGGGCTCTCTCTTAGTGGGTCCACCTTTGACTTGTCAATGAATAGCTTACTGAGTGATTGCCAGTTGTTTTGTAGGGAGAATAGCCCAAAAACCGATTACTTTTTTGGAAGATGTCCAGCCAGTCCATTGACATTTCTTCATCAACCTGAGCCCTGACACCAGTGTCTACAAGTTCAAATTGTGCCAGTGCTTAGTTTGAAAAATATGAAGTGCAAGGGCCCAAAGATTTTTTTAGTAGCCCCCTGTGGCAGTGCCAAATTCCATGGTAGCCAATTACCAAAGCTTCCCATTTTGACTCCATGTAATGCCTCTTTCTTCCACCATCCTACACTTCCGCGATCTTTCCAAAGTCCAAGGGGTTCTTTTTCATCGCTAATTTCTCCCTTTGCCACTGATTTCCTATATTTCTCTTTTTGCTTCTTTTTGTGCCTATTGCTGTCTTACTCTGAGTCAAAATCTCCCTAAAAATAAGTGTCGCTGTCTACCAGATCCACCCACTGGCACAAATTAAGCACTATGGTGAGCACCAGAAAAAAAGCACTAGGACAAAGTTTTGTAACCGGAAAGCATCGCATTTTCTTGTGAGTGGCTCTGAACCAAAATGGTGAACTTGCTAAAATAATAATCAGCAAATCATTCTTAGTAACAATTTCCACTTGTTGAAAGCAAATGGTGGTGCCTTATCAAAAATGAGGAACTCATTTTGAAGTCATTGTGAAACCATCAGATACCAGTTTTTTCTCTTTGCCAATGTCTATGAGATATTGATGATTTCTGCAGTTGAGAAAGTGGCTTCTAATTTAAAGTGAAGGTTCGACAATCCCCTTTCATACCATTTAGTAAAAGGGGAACTTTAGCATGCAAACCACTGGATGTATGTGCTTGTGAAGCTCAGTTAGAATGCATTAAGGGGTCCATTATGTCCGCCCGCCACCGTAACTGAATGCGGGACCGTCGGCCAGGGGTGCGGTGATCCCGCACCTGCAATTAGGATGCCACCTATTCCCAGCATTGTGGCGGGCGTTGCTCACAGCAGCGCCCGCCACAATGCTGGGAATGCCCTTTGAACATTGGCATGCACCAGGTTACAAGCACCGTGCGGTGCCTGCCACCTTGTCCATGCCAATGCACCTTCCATGTGCACCCTCCACCCCCCCCCCAATCTCATGGGGGACCGCTATGGGCCCCTAATAGCAAAGACACCATGCCTTTCCATGGTGACACCGGCACCATATAATGCCCCTTTTCCGCCCGGTTGACTCATCAACAGGTGGAAAAGCGGCGGACGGTCTTCCCGTCCGCAGCCGAGCCCCCCGCCATCTTAATTTGGCGGGGGTAATTCAGGCGTGGATGGCGGGCGGATCGCCCCCGCTGGGCCGGTGGTCGCTACCGCCGGCCTGGCGGGGGCGATAGCAATAGGCAAAGGCAAAGGCAATAGGTCTGGCCTTACGAAGTTGTGTGATGGTTACATTTCGTTTACTGCTTGTATAAGCCACAAACAGAACAAGCATTGGTAAATGCATTAGGTTTTGCCTATGTGGTTAATAATAAGCTGTTTTTTTGTTGTACGTTGTAGCTTGCTGAGTACCTGTACAGTATAAGTTACAGAAAGTCTGTTAAAGTGTTATGACTTAACAAGGCAAATATATTGTGCTAGTGGTATAGTGTGGGTAAGTAATAGCAACATTCTTAAAAATGAAATGAAAGAGAGAAATAATCTAACTAATTGATGTAGCAGCAATATTATGTGTTAAGAGGAGCTATGACAACTTTTGGGCCTGGTGTCACAGCACCTTCTGCACCATTCAAATCATGTCCCTAGAACCTGCAAGATAACTGCATTTGTGACTGCCTGTTAAGTAGTAAAAGATAGCAATATTTGGTGTTTAGAGGAGTTATGACAAATTTTGGCCCCGGTGCCACTGCATGTGCTGCACCTTTCAAATCATGACCCTATTGCCCATAAGGTAACTGCACTTGTGACTGCCTGTTTAGTAGCAAAATAGTGCAATATTAGGTGTTTAAAGGGGTGCCTAGAGCTTCGGGTCCTGGTGTCACTGCTGTATAATCAATTGGGGAAAGAAGAAGCTCTGATCCATTCAGCTTCCTAACGGAGGTAAATAATCAAAGGGGGAATGGATCACTTGTACCTGTAATACCAGGGTCAGGTGTGGTAACCAACTATAAAAATCCCTCATTCACGGACAGGAGCGTAAGAGCGACATATCTTGATTCTCCGCTTCTCTAAGAACGTGAGAGCATCATCATCGGGTCTTTTTGATAATATGCTCTCCACCACCTGGATGTTGGACACTGGTTTTAGCAGTAGTGATCAGAAGTGAGGTATACAGAACTGAGGTGAAAAGAAACAAAAGTGAGTTAAAATTGCTTTGCACTAAACACACTTTATTAAGAAGGAGAGGTGGCAAGGTTAAAAGGTATATGGTGGTGCGCATATAGAAATGTTACTATTCTAAAGCACCGTATAGTTCATGTGAAAGGTCAAAGGTCGACATATTTCAGCCCCTTCTCATGCCCAGGAACGGTCGAAGGGCTTTCCTCAGGACCTAAGTGAAAGTACTGGGTTGCTAATCTTGTAAGCACCCTAAGAGGGTAGGTACTTAACTCACCCTTCTTCACAGTCACAGGTCAAGGGTACCTATAACTGGTAAATAGCCAGTGTTGGGCCTCTTCGGAATCCAGAGGGCTAAGAGACCTGATTCGGCAGGCCCTCGCACTTGTGCACATTATTGTGACGGTGCCCCGGTGAACCGGGGCACCGTCACAAGAGCGTGCACAAGAGCATGCTCAAGCATGAGGGCTCAGTTCTGTATACATCATTTCTGATCACTACTGCTAAAACCAGTGGTCCAACCTCTAGGTGGAGGAGAGCATATTATCAAAAAGACCTGATGATGATGCTCTCACGTTCTTAGAGAGGCGGAGAATCAAGAAAGATATACCGCTCTTACGCTCCTGTAAGTGAATGAGGATTTTTAATAGTTGGTTACCACACCTGACCCTGGTATTACAGGTACAAGTGATCAATTCCCCCTTTGAATATTTACCTGGTGTCACTGCACCTGCTGCACCATTGAAATCATGACCCTCTTGTCTGCAAGGTAACATAGGATAGGATAGGATACTGTTTTATATAGCGCACGAATGCCGAAGCGTTTTGGCGCTGGTATACACGGAGGGCGATGTAATCCTCAAATACGATCCTCTTGAAAAAGCTGTGTCTTTAACAGTTTTCTGAAAGCTTGGTGGTTTCGTGTAGATTTTAAGGAATAGGGAAGCTTATTCCAAAGTCCAGCGGGACGAACTGAAAAAGCTCTGCCGCCCCATGTAACTTTCCTGATCCGATTAATCTTGATGAGACTACGAGTGCTAGACCTTAGCACACGGCCAGAGGTATAGGGGATGAATTGTTTCTGAACACCCTTGGCACCACCTCCAAAAACGGCCTTATGTACTAGGCATATAGACTTAAAGTCTATGCGCTGTTGGACAGGGAGCCAATGTAATGCAGTGATTCCCCCTGAGATCGATTGATCTCTTGGGACGTCCAGTAAAAGCCTCGCCGCGGCATTCTGGAGAGTCTGCAACCTCCTTATCTGCGTCTTATTTATCCCTAGCAGTAAGGCGTTGCAGTAGTCCAGTCTGGATAGCACAAGACCAACTACAACAGCTTTGCGCATTTCTGAGTTAATGAAAGGGAAAATCTTACGTAACGTCCTTATCAGAAAGGAGCAGGATGATGCAAGGCTGTTAACATGAGCTGAAAAATTTAGCTGGTTGTCGAACAGGACGCCCAGATTTCTCACTTTGGGCACGGTGCAGGGACACTCCCCAGCCCCTACCGGCCACCAGGATCTGTTCCACAGGGGACCGCCTCTTGTCTGAAAGGTAACATCACTTGTGACCACCTGTTTAGTTTAAACTTTTAACAATAATCTGGGTTTAGTGGGATCCCTAGAGCCTTTGGTCCCGGTGCCACTGTACCTGCTCCACCATTCAAATCAAGTCCCTTTTAACTGCAAGTTAACTGCAATTGTAGTTGCCTGTTTAGTAGTCAAATATAGCAATATTATGTGTTAAAAGTTCTGACAACTTTTGGGTCCGGTGCTACTGCACCTGCTGCACGATTCACATCATGACCCTGTTGTCTGCAAGGTAACTGCACTTGTTGTTGCCTGTTTAGTAGGAAAATATAGCAAAGCTCTTGTATATTACATTTATATTTAAGGTGCAATGTTTTTTACAACAGTTAGAATTTGATCATAATGACCAAATAGATTAAGTAGAAAAAAGCAATCTGATAATGCCTACAAAGTGCAAAGAAAGGTACTGAGGCATGAATAGGAAATGCCACAAACGTTCTAAGGCTAAAGCATCTGCTTTACACAACTTAGAGCCCGATTACAATGTGTGCTGAAACAGCCCTGACTGTCAGTCGGAAAAGTTCAGACCGCATCGTAATCGACCGTTCAGATTCCTTTCTGACTGGCCTATTTTTTTTTTAAAACATAGTTTATTAGCCGATTGCACAGATATTACAAGACCTTGAATTTCAGAGTCAACAACAGCATCACATTGCAGCATATCGCCATAGCGATCTATTTGTACATTTATCAGAAATATATCTTGAACATTAACAACCCCCCCCAACTCCCCCCACCCCATCCCCTGCGTCGCACCATGTCCATGAACTCCCTGCCACAGCCCCAAGGCCCCGCTGCCACATTGTATTGTAATAAGATTAATCCCCCGATCGTCCCCTCTTGCCTAGCGCCCCCTCGTCCCGACTAGTCCCCCTAGACCTCCCCATGATTAATCCTCTTCTTCCACTGGTGGCTCCAGCCACAACCCCCGGTAATAAGCTCATCGTTTCCATATTTTGTAGTGCTTGCGTGGACACCCTCGGGCCACAAATATGGGCAATTCCAGCCCCATACAAAAATCTAGGCCATTTTTCCATGCTGTGAGCGATGGGGCTCTAGGCGCCTTCCATGCCCTGGCGATATCCCGCTTTGCCAGCGTGAGGCCCAGCCGTAGCAGGTGCCGCCGATGCCCTCCATGACATGGAGTAATGTAAAGCGTGGCGTGCGCGGGATCACCCACCCCAGCACCTCAGCTAGACAAGTAGTTACCCCCCTCCAGAATCGGTCCAGCGCTGGACAGTGCCATATAGTATGTATAAATGTCCCTTCCTCCTGACCACACCGAAGACAGTCCGGAGCAGCAATCAAACCCGCTCGGAATAGCCTGGCCCGGGTAAAATACACACTGTGTAGATATTTAAATTGTATAAGGCGCAGCCGCATCGCTATAGCTGCTTCCCTTGGGGCTGCCAGGGCCTCCCTCCAGTCGTCCTCATCTAAGGCCCCCACGTCAGTTTCCCAATCCTCCTGCAACTTCTGAAGCTTCGTAGAACAATGGATCACTAGGGCCTGATAGATCCTGGAAATTTTTCGGGTCCCCAGATCCCCCATAAAAAGTCTCGCTTCTAGTGGACTAAACTCTGGGAGCGATGTCAGACCCTCCAGACTGGGGGTCAGTGCATGCCGCAGTTGCAGATATCTGTTGAACTGTGATTGGGGCATAGAGAATTCCCTCTGCAGGGCCTAAAATGATTTCAGTGTCGTACCACTCAAAACATTTCCCAATGTCGAGATGCCAATGGCATCCCATCCGCGGAAACCTCTCAGCGCCATCAATTCTGGGAAGCGCCCATTACTCCAGAGGGGAGTCTCTTCAGTTAGGACATTCCACCAGCCCATCCGACGCAATGTCTGCCGCCAGACCAGGAAAACCACTTGTGTGACCGACGGCAGGCTGCTGCGCACCGACGCAGAGTACAGGATAGGGTGTAATGTATTAGTTCCCATAAGTGCCCTTTCCAGAGCATACGCCGGGTCTTCCCTATCCCCATACCACCACTCGTTGAGAACAAGGAGGTGCGAGGCCTGATAGTAGGATAAAACATCCGAAGACGCAAGTCCTCCGCTATACGAGGATAGGAAACACGTTCTAAGGGCCACTCGCACTGTACCCCCTTCCCACAGGAACTGCCCCAACATGGAGTTCACCTGACGGAACCATCGAGGCGGGATCGGATATGGATAGTTTTGCAGCTGATAGAGCAGCTTAGGTAGCGCCACCATCTTAAACTGACTGGCCTATTTTGATGGGGTCAGTTGGAAGGGAATACAAATCGGATTTCTGAATGGCCTCCGACGGGCTCGGAGAGCCCATCCGCCATTCGGAAAGCCTTCAGTAATCCCTCGGCTGGCTCTTTCCGGCCGAGGAATTACGATGGCAGATTCCCACAGCCTTTCTGTGTGGGCCTTTCCGACACAGAAAGGCTTTGGGTACATGCTGAATGGCGGCCTAGGGGGCACCTATGGTCCCCCTGTTGATCCCTGCACCCGGTGCAGGGATGAACTGCACCTCTGCTCTTTATAATGAGAGCATGCATTCTGTTCGGAATGCATTCTCCCATTGTAAAGTATAGGATTGCGACCGAACAGGGCTGGGCTGGAACCGACGACAGGAGGTCGTTCCGTTCCAGTTCCCAAACGATGTTGGACGGTCTCTGGTCCGTCCAACATCGTAATCTGGCCCTAAGTAATAAAAAGTAAGCATTTCAGCATACTGTGAAAAGCAGTCTGCCTTTTCCATGGGAAGATATCTTATTTTTGACAGTGAATGGCGGGGCTTAAACAATGTGAACAGCTTTAGTAGAAGTATCGTAAATGCGAGTAGCATGGGGAAGATAACAAAAAAAAGTTCCACACAAAAGAAAATGAACACAGTAATTCAGCTTGGGAACTGATAAGAGCCCCCTTTTAAGATATATTAAATACATTAGATTTCACAAGCACAAGGCAAGCACTGTACAGGCGAAACCTAAAAAGGAAACCTAAATGTGGTTGCCACATGCTTGCACTGCAAATTTCCCTCACTGATGTGCCTATTTTCCAAGTGACTTTTAGAAATAACAAGTCTTTCAGTTGCGGCATGATTTTCTCATTGTTGCTATCTGTGAAGGAGACAAGAATAAACCACAACACTTGAATTACACTCAAATCGAAGGCAGATACAATGCTATTTAAGCATATTCTAACTTTTAAAAGGATAAGAAAATAAATCCCAATCTAACCTGGGACCAAAATTGTAGGCTAAATAAGAAGCTGGCATTTAAAGTTCATATACAAAGTAAATAAAATGTTAAAAAACACACTTTAAATAAACTTTATTACTAAGGATAACAGAGCTACTTTTCGGCGGAAGTGTGCAATATACAGAGGCTTTGTGCAGTCACCCAAAGTAAAGGTACCAATGGGTATTGTGAGCTGATCCACTGCCCCCTGCTCTCTGCCATGGTGGGTGGAAGCAAAATGAGATTGACAGTTTAGCAGACCAGTGAGTAGATGCAGACTTCTGACCAAATCCCCTCTATGTAGGTGTATCATGTTGACGTTTTTGGACAAATAATAGTCTGATCCAACCTAAAATAATTCAGTACGAGTTGAAAGTGTTGATATTTTGGAATAACTAACTGTAACTTGTAAGCTAAGGTTCGTAAAGCATGCTAAAAAATTGTTACAATGAAACCATTTGAAACAAATACATGTATATCTCTTCAATGTAAAGTTTTGAAGACCTGCTACCAGGACAGTCAGGCGACCTCTAATGAGGATTAGCCAGTTTAAAATGAAAGCTAGTGTTCTACTGTTTGACAGTAGTTTATTTCATTAATTTACTTTCTGTATTTCCTCACACTTTCTTAATGTAGACAGTAACGTTTGTGTCTCTATTTGGCTTCATTGCCAAATAGAATCAAAATAACAGAACGTTAGCTAAATCTCCTGATTCCGTTAAAAATTCAAAAGGCTTTTTTTTTTTTAGGAAAAATATAATCCTATTGAAAAACTCCCAACAGCTTGCTTTTAAATAATTATGACCCGGTGTGCTGCCCCCTTCGTCTGCACTGCTGCAGCAGCAGACGCTCCAAACAAGTCAGTGAAACCGATACCAAACTGACGTCTACACGCTCTGAGGAGTGGAAAACAATGCGTCACTGGAAACCATGCGGGGCTGCTCTGAAATCTGAGCTCACGTCTTTTTCGCTAGATTATGATGGCGGCGGCCCCTTCTGGTCGGTTTATCTGCAGTATTTTGTTTAAAAGGTTTAAAATTGTCTGTCTGTCTCACAAAACGCTAGTTCCTACAACAGGAAGTAGGTGGATTATCTGTATCCTTATGCGATGCAAACAAACATCTGTGGCTAAGCAACAGTAGAGGGGGGTTGGCCGCAAGCATATATTGTGCAGTAGGGGCTTAACCACACAAATTAAACATCGAGCATGAGCATCAAATTTCAAGACCGTGTGGGAAAAAGGACGTTGACATCTCTTTTAAGATATGTGATCTATAACACTGCTAAGTATGAGGACTCATCATGCACTACCCTACATGAAAGCTTTCATCATGAATCCCTAAAATAGTGTTTATAGTTTCCAAGTTACATTGAAATAGGGCATGCCCATTTGCAATCCATTTTATATCATGTTACCTTGTGAGCCAGGGGAGTAGTCAGAAAATGAAAACACCTTCATTTCATCCATCCCAGCCACCTACCCGCTCACCCTTTTATCCATTCCTCTGCCCTTGGATAACTCCATCCTTTCACCCATCAATCCTCACAACCTTCAATCTATCCCATGGCTAATCCATCATTTGACTTATCCATCATTTCACGCTTTCAATCGTGCTTCCTTTCCCCCATTTATACTGTCACCCATCCATCCATCCAAAGACCCACCCACCCCATTCGGAGACCCATAGGGCAAGTTAGAGGTACTGGGCCTCAGGCATGGCCATGGGGTCGTTTACCTTTATATTCCGGGACCTGTCGCACTATGGCTCTGCAAACTGGGCAAATAATAACCCCTTCAGCACTTAAACATAGCGAGCAGGCACAGTGTCCTCAGAGGGGTTAGCATTGGGCTACAAGGAGCTCAGCAGTCAACAAACACCCACCAGCATGATAACTGATTGACCAGCCAGTATGCATCTTTATAAAAGAGAAGTACTTCAATACACTTTAAAATGTAATACTACACACTACAATATACAGGCACTCAGAGAATATGGTACAGGGCTACTGCAGCATGTCCAGGGGTACCTCCAATGCGCACCCCTCTCCTCCTCCCCTCTCTCTCGTTCTACAATAGGGCAAATAGGCGTGGGTCTTAGGCACAGGGGCACTGCTCCCCTCTCCCAAGCAGAGATGTATACTCAGTCTCTCTGTTTTAAGTTTCTCACCAATTGTCCTCCTAGTAGCCCTCTGTTCATATTGTAATGGCGCCAATGTAACAGTGCACAATGACCAAACAGGTCAGGCACTAGGACCGGCCTGAGTGGGGAGCAGGGCGGGCGGAAAGGGAGGAGCGGAGGGCTAGGGACGGCAGTTAGCCGTTAGCCCTAGAAGAGGATAGACATAATAAAGAAGCTGACCAGCAAGAACCCTGTGTCCGTGTCCCTTCTGTCCACGGGGATACTACAACTGGCGACGAAGGTTTCGAGCTTTCCACGTGTGCGTGAAGCAATCTACAAGACACGTCAGCTCGCCCCGCGTGTGGGGCTGGGAGCGCGACGACAGAAGTGCCCACCGGGAGTCCATCCCGGCGGCAATAAATCCGGAGCTCGCCCCGCGTGTGGAGGCTAGAGCGTGAAGCCCAAAGAGCCAACCGGGAGCCCACCCCGGCGGCGACTGGCCCGGAGCTGCTCGCCCTGTGTGTGGGGCTGGAGCGCGATAACTGAAGAGCCTACCGGGAGCCCACACCGGCAGCAATGGTGAAAAGTGCCCAGGAAAGAAGAAAATAACCTCACCTGGCGTGGTAGCGGTGCCCAAAAGCGGAGACCCGGTGAGTGAAATCAAGCGCGGATGAGCGCGGTGTCTCCGGTGATTCAAAAGGCAAAATCTCGCTGCACACGAGATTCTCGTGGCGGCCATTTTGAGGTCAGGCGCGAGATTTGCCCGACCCCCCTGTCAGGGACCATCGGCGGCCATTTTTAAGTCAGGCAGCTGAGCCAAACAGCAAACAAACATTGATAAATGACACGGAAGTAACAAACAAGCATTGGTAAATGCAATAGAAGCAACAAACAAGCATTGGTAAATGCAACAGACGTAACAAATAAGCATTGGCAAAGGAAACAGAAGTAACAAACAAACATTGGTAAATGCAACAGAAACAACAAACAAGCATTGGCAAATACGATAGAAGTAGCAAACAAGCATTGGTGAGTGCAACAAAACTAACAAACAAACACTGGCGAGTGTAACGGAGAGCAAACAAAGTCTGTAAAAGCAATCAGCAATAACAGTCGAACAATGCCCGACCCAGCTCCCACAAGCATGTTTGGAGCCCCATTCCGGCGCCGCCCCGAGCCCATCGTTCTTGAATCTGGTGGGGGCATGGGTCCGCGATGGCAAGAATGGATTGAAGATTTCGAGGACTTCATGAAAGCGTCCAAGGTGACGGACCTGGAAGAACAACTGTTTGCTCTCAAGAACTTGATTGGCAAGGAAGTTGGACGAATCATAAAGGAACTGCCTGCTGAGTCCTCTGGTGCCTATGACAAAGTCTGCGAAGCACTAAATCGCAAGTTCCTACACAAAAGGAACGTTGACTACGAGCAGTACACATTCAATCTGGCCGCGCAAGAGAAAGTTGAGCAAATGGGGGTGTTCGTCACACGTCTGAGACGACTGGCGAGATACTGTGATTTTGACAAGTTTTCAACCGAAGACGCCCTCCGGCTGAGAGTCATAGAAGGTTGCCTCTCGGAACCACTGAGACGCAAATTGCTCAAGAGAAGCTACTCGCTGGGAGAGATGACGAGAGTAGATGAACTAGCCGATGAAAATGCGAAGAAAATAGAAGCCGGGAAGGGTGAGAGACGGGATCAAGCATTCAGGATGCAGTCTCGGCAAATGCATGGAAGATCCCCACCACAGGTGCGTTCCTCCAGATCCAAGAAACATCACCACCAGTCAAACAAAGGACACAAAGGCAGAACCCACACCAGGGAACGATCAGACAGACAACTCAAATGCTACAGATGCGGCTACGACATCCCACATGCCGACGCATGCCCAGCACTAGGACAACAATGCCGGAAGTGTGGTAGAGACAACCACTTTGAAAGCATGTGCGGGGCAATACCCAAAGGTGATCAACAGGGAAGGCACCGGCAATATCAGCCTTCAAGCCGTCGTCACCATGTCAGAGCAGTCCAGGATAGACAATCCAGCTGCCACTCTTGCAGGACATATCAATCTCGACGGTCGTCATCAAGAGAATCTCGATCCACATCACCCATCTCTCAAGACCGAAAGGAATATATTTATTGTGTAGCCGACCCTGATCGGCTGAAAGAGTACCCGCGATTGGTCATCAGAATTGGTACTCACCCCACAAAGTTCGTGCTAGACAGTGGGGCATCACTAAACTACTTGCCCGTAACGGAATACCAACGAATGAAGTCACCTCCCAAGCTAGATAACGCACATGTACGAGTATACACGTGGATGTCCAAAAAGCCACTAACGTGTCTTGGGAAATTTGCAACCGAACTGTCGTACCAAGACCGCACAATATCAGCCTACATCCATGTCATCGAGGGGCCTGAGGCCGACTGCCTCCTGAGCCTGGCCACCGCAGAACGACTGAAACTGGTTGACATCTTATACCGAGTGGCTGACAAACCAGCTATCATCCAAAAATTCCCCAAGCTCTTTCAAGGCCTGGGAAAAATGAAGGACTGCCAAATAAGACTACACATAAACGAACAAGTCACACCGGTAGCACAGGATCACCGGAAAATCCTGTTTCACCTGCAAGAAGCCGTGGAGAAGGAGCTCCAAGATCTACTGGAAGCAGATATCATAGAAAGAACAGATGGACCAACGCCATGGGTCTCCCCAGTGGTGGTAGTCCCGAAGAAATGGGAAACCAGCCGAGTCCGCCTATCTGTGGATATGAGGGCGCCCAACATGGCGATAGAGAGAGAGAGACATCCAGGCCCTCACATCAGTGACATGATCACGTCACTCAACGGAGCCAGGATATTTTCAAAACTAGACCTCAACAAAGGATACCACCAGCTAGAATTGCATGAAAGGTCAAGATATATCATGACATTCTCGACACACCTCGGGCTATTCAGGTATAAAAGACTAAGTTTCGGAGTGTCATCAGCAGCGGAAATATTCCAAGAGGCAATCAGGAGAACAATACATCACATTCCACATGTCCTAAACTACAGCGATGACATCCTCGTATATGGAGCAACGACTCAAGAGCACGACAAAGCACTAGATCAGGTCTGTCATGCACTCATGGAAGCCAACCTCACACTCAACAGAGACAAGTGTGAAGTTCACAAACCGACGCTGAAATTTTTCGGCCACATATTCTCTGGCAGTGGCATGAAACCAGACCCAGAAAAGGTAGCAGCGCTAAACGACACACCAAGCCCAGACGACGTGGGCGATGTACGATCGTTCCTATGCATGGCCAGCTACTGTTCCAGATATGTACCTGACTACGCCACGTTAAGTTACCCTCTGAGGATGCTCACCAAGCAAGGACAACCTTTTCAATGGTCCACCCAATGTGAAGGGGCGTTCAGAGAGATCAAAAGAACTGTAGAGTCGGCCAAAAATTTGGCTTACTTCAATCCGAAAAAGAAAACAGAGATAACAGTGGACGCCAGCCCCATAGGACTAGGAGCCATCCTAGCACAATATGAGAGAGAAGAAGATCAGCGACACATAGTAGCGTACGCCAGCAGAAGTCTAACAGACACGGAGAGAGCGTATTCACAACCAGAAAAAGAAAGCCTGGACGTTGTGTGGGCGTGTGAACACTTTCACATCTTCATCTTTGGGAAACACTTTACACTAGTGACTGACCATCAAGCCTTGACCACAATTTTTGGAAACACGTGACCAAAAATGCCACCAAGAATAGAGCGATGGGGCCTCCGACTCCAGGAATACACCTACACCATCATTCACAAGCCAGGAAAAGCTGCAAACCCTGCAGACTACATGTCCCGGCAACCCATCAGATCCAGCAAATCAGAACAATCAATTGCGGACGAATACATTCACTTCGTAGTAGACCAAGCGAGACCTCCGGCTGTTCCACTGGAAGCCATTTGTGAAGCGACGCAAACAGATGCCACCCTGCAAGAGGTGAAACGTCGGATTCAAACCAACAGCTGGAGACACACGCAAAGCAGTGAACAAAACGACCAAGAAATGGCGGCATTCAAACATGTCCACTACGAACTGTCAATAGCAACAAATGGTCTTGTTTTACGAGACACCAGAATAGTGATCCCACGACAACTCAGACAAGGGGTCATCAATTTAGCGCATGAAGGGCAACGGGGCATAGTAGCCACAAAAAGAGCACTCCGTGAAAGAGTCTGGTTTCCAACACTAGACCTGATGGTAGAGACAACCCTGAAATGTCTCCACTAACGGAGGGTGTCTGGCAACACATTGCCATCGACTTTTTGGGCCAATAAAATCGGGCCAATATGTCCTGGTCATCATGGACGAGTACTCCAGATTCCCCATCGCACAACTGTGCTCATCCACGAAAGCATCGAGTACCATACCGATACTAGAGGAGGTCTTTGCCGCATGGGGCATTCCCCTAGTGGTGAAGTCAGATAACGGGCCTCCATTCAACAGCCACGACTTTGCTGCTTTTGCTCAACACCGAAACTTCAAGCACCGCAAGATCACACCATTATGGCCTCAGGCCAACGGAATGGTTGAACGCTTTATGTCCACAATCAAGAAAGCCATTCAGGGGGAGGAGCCTAGCGCGCAACCAAGATGGCCGCGTAGGCTTGTGGCTCCCGAGGGCCTCCGCAACCTCCCACGTCTATCCTGTCATAATCCTGATCTTTTCGACGGGCTTTTGTCTATGATCTTACGCTAAGGTGCCACTCGTTTTCCAAATCGAAATTGGACTCCGGGAACCTGGTTTTTTGGCGACCTGAAGTTTGCGGCCTTCTCCGGCTTTGGCCCCGGACTCGGGTTGGTGAGGTGCCCGGCTGCAAAGTGAACAACAGCGGCATGCCAGGCTGGGCCTGCCCTGGAACTCGTACTTTCACTTTCGGTTTCGAGTTGACCGGCCGAAACTGTTGAGGAGACATCGGGAGAGCTGCAACGAGTGCGGAGTGCCAAGCCTGGACATCAGCTAGCGGCCCGGATCCCCGGGCCTTCCTCCGGGTGCTGGAGGGTGCTGACCTTGCTGATCGCCAACGATGACGACAAGAGTGGATGGCGACAAGCTAAAACCCAAATCTACCCGGAGGGGAGCCTATTCTCAGGCCAACAATATGGACCGCTATGCTCAGCCAAAGGGATCCCCTAGTGGATCACGTAAATCGCCTGAGCCGCCCAAGGAGGCCTCGGGCGCATCACCCGAATTGACTCTGCTGGATGTCATGGGGGCCATCGAGGAGATGAAGGTGACCGTGAACCAGCAACTGGATACTCTGGCCAATAAGTTGGACTCGGTGCTGATCGATGTCACCTTGGTCAGAGCAGACCTGTCGAAAACCAACGACCGGGTCGACTCGTTGGCCCAAGCGACGTCGAGCCTAACGGTGGATGTGGCCGCTTTGCAGACGACGGTGCGGAGGTTGCAGCTCGCAAGCGATCTGACCGAGCGTCGCCTCGAGGACTCTGAAGGCAGGGCCAGGCGGAACAACGTCCGCATTATCGGCGTGCCCGAACGATCGGAGGAATCTGCTGTGGACCTCTTTGTGGAGGATCTAGTGGTGACTCATCTAGCACCCAAAGGGCTGAGCAAATTCTTCGCCGTGGAACGGGCCCACAGGGTTCCAGGGGGTGCGCCTAAGGTGGGTGCCCCCCCGCGGCCGATCGTTGCCCGACTTTTTAATTTCCGGGATAGAGACGCTATCCTGCAGGCGTCGAGGGTGGCGGGGCCATTACGCTTTGAGAACTCTAATGTTAGCTTTTACCCAGACTTTACGCAAGCGGTTCAAAAGCAACGGATGGGTTTCTCGGCCATCAAACGGCGCTTGAGAGACATGGACTTTAAGTATGCGATGCTCTTCCCGGCTAGGCTGCGAGTCGAGCTAGATGGTCGCTCACACTTCTTCGACCGGCCGGAGGCGGTGGGAGAGTGGCTGGATGCCCTGCCCAAGAGTCGGGAGCCGGAGGGGCGGATGACGGAGAGCGGAGAAGGTTCGCCGGAGTAGGAATGGAACTGTGATTCGGGCGCTGGACTGCTTTGGTACCGTTTTGCGCCTGTGGCTGCACCGGACTCCAGTTGTTGACACTTTGCCCCGTGGTGTTTGGAGGTTGCGGGGGGCTTGCTGGGGCCCTTTCCTCCTTCTGGGGTTCTTTTTTTGTCCTTCTTGTAGTGAATTTTATAATGGGGCGACAGGCACACTGCAGGTTGGGGGGGCTGTTCGGGCTCACGCAGGGGTGCAGGGAGGGGGGAGTTTTGTTGGGGTTGATGGGACGGGGTTGGGGATTGTTTGTTTGTTTCACAAGGCGGGACAATATTTCATGCTGTTCTACTATGATTGTGCCATCCGGGAGGGGGATGTTCTGTGCTGGGAGGGATGGGGGGTAGGGGGCTGAAACTTCTTTCCTGGAATGTGAATGGGCTGGGGGACAGGATAAAGCGGGGGGTAGTCCTGCAGTTTCTGAAACGTATCTCGCCAGACATTGTGTTCCTGCAGGAGACACACCTCATAGGGAACTCTTTCCATGCCATGAATAGACGAGGGTATCGCCTTCTGGCCCATTCTGGCTTCACTTCTGGCTCGAGGGGAGTGGGCATTTTGGTCAGGACCTCTCTCCCGTTAGTGGTGGATGAGGTGATCCACGACGACAGAGGGCGCTACGCTGTGCTGGTGGGGAGGTGGGAGGGTGGATTGATTACGCTGGTCACGGTCTACGTCCCGCCGGGCCTGCAGACGGCCACCTATGCTGATTTGGGACGTCTGCTGCTAGGGCTCCCGGGGGGGGTGGTGGTCCTGGGGGGGGATTTTAACGCTGTTGTTTCCGGAGTTGAGGATCGATACCCCCCTAGGGACCTCCCTCGGGCCCAGAGTTGGTTGGGGGGTTTTCTGGATGCCCTGGGACTGATAGATTGCTGGCGGTTGAAACACCCTGGACAGGCGCAGTATACCTTCCATTCTGGGGCCCATGGTAGTCTTTCGAGGCTTGACTATATGCTAGTTCCTGCGGCCCAAGCTGGGATGATCGGGGAGGTGAGACACTTGGCACGCGGTATTTCAGATCACTCCCCCCTTTTGTTACACCTGGATATCGCCCTGGGGGCGGAGGGGAGGGTGGCGCCGATCAACCCCTGGTACCTACGGAACCCCACGATTCGTGCAGACTTGGTCAAGTCTCTGGAACATTACTTCAAGGACAACGTGGGGTCGGTGTCTTCCGCCATCTCCCTTTGGGAGGCCTTTAAAACGGTGCTCAGGGGACAGGCCCTTTCTCTCATTTCCTCCACCAAAAAATGCGCTGCGCAGGAGGCTGTTCGGCTAGAAAATGAGATTACTGAGTTGGAGAGTGAGTTGGAACAAGGTGTAACGGATGACAGATTGCATATCTTGGAGCTCAAGCAGGCCGACTACAAGGCGCTGGTTACTGAATCTGCTAGGAGTGTGAGCAGGGAGCAACAGGGACGTTTGTATGATATGGGTGATAAGGCCGGGAAATTGATTGCTTGGTTGGATAAGAAGGAGAGAGCGAGTCGAGTGGTACCGGAGGTTGAGAGGGTGGACGGTGTGCGTGTGACTGACCCCGGTGATATAGTTGATTGCTTTGCGGAGTATTTTCAGGGGGTCTACTCTCCGGTCTCGGAACGCTCGGAGGAAGACTCTCGACTGCTGCTTCGGGACGTAGCTCTGCCCTCCTTGTCCGATGAGGATAAAGTAGTGATGGATGCGGCCCTGTCGTCAGATGAGATTGCTTTGGCCATCCGCTCGATTGCATCGGGCAAGGCCATGGGTCCTAACGGACTCCCCATTGAATTATACAAGTTGCGCCCAGATGTTATTGCGCCTTATCTCAGGGACATGTTCCTCGAGGCTAGGGCGGCAGGCTCTCTCCCCTCTGACTAACGTCTCGCTACCATTGTTGTTATCCATAAGGAGGGGAAGCCCCGTGATCAATGTGCTTCTTACAGGCCCATCTCCTTGTTAAACGCGGAACCTAAAATCCTCGCCAAGGTACTGGCCAATCGTCTGATCCGGGTTGTGGGCGACCTGGTTCATCAGGATCAATCCGGCTTTATACCCCATCGCAATACCGCTTTGAACCTGCGGCGGTTGCATGGCGTCCTTGCTCGCGCACCATTCCTTCGTGAACCGGCCATCTTGGTGTCCTTGGACGCTACCATGGCGTTTGATACCCTGGAATGGCCATACATCTGGGCAGCATTGGCGAAGTTTGGTTTTGGCCCGGGGTTCATCGGTTGGGTGAAATTGCTCTATGACAATCCGCTGGCACAGGTAGTGGTCAACGGACGGGTATCGGCTCCCTTTATCTTGGGCAGGGGCACCCGACAGGGTTGTCCGCTGTCGCCTCTCCTATTTGCGCTTTGTTTGGAGCCCCTTGCGGAGTGGTTGCGATGGGAACCCTCGATGCGTGGTCTTAGATGGACGCCGGAATACGAGGACCGGGTCTCCCTATACGCGGACGATATACTCTTGTATCTTGCATCGCCGTGCAAATCGCTCATCGTGTTGGTGGACGTTTTGAGCTCCTTTGGTCGCAACTCCGGATTGGTCATCAACTGGGCTAAGTCCTGTGTGTACGTTCTTTCCGGGGAGGCCCCCCCCCTTCCGCGGGGGTGCCCTATCCAGATTGCGACATCGGGATTCACTTATTTGGGTATTTTTATAACATTGGACCCAGTGGCCCGCTACGAACGGAATCTTCTCCCCCCCCTCCAGCGCCTAAGGGCGGATGTGGCGGGTTGGCGGCGGCTGCCGCTTTCGCCACTTGGCCGGGCAGCGTTGTTCAAAATGATGTCGCTGCCCCGCTTTTTGTACGCCCTACAGAACACCATGGACCTGGTGCCGGCCCGTTATTTTCGGGAGGTGGAGTGTCTCCAGCGTCGATTGTTTTGGGATGGGCGGCCGCGGATTGCTCTTGCCAAACTAACCCTGCCATGGTACGATGGGGGGGTCGCCCTCCCGGACATTAAGCGATACTACTGGGCCTCCCAGTTGGCTGCCGTCAATCACGGGATGTATGGCCCTGCTTTGAACCCGGCTTTTGAGATGGACAAATTGCTATTGCCGGGCGGTGACTATAATCGAGCATTATACTCGGGGTCCCTCGATGCGCGGTTGACGGGCCCGACGCGGGTCGCGGTACAGGTGTGGCATGCAGCAAATGCGGCGATGGGGTGGAGGGATCGCTTGACTCGGGCTACACCACTGTATACATCTCAGCGCTTGGGCTATCTGTATACTACGAAAGGCTTTGAGAAGTGGGATACGATTGGTATCAGCACGGTAGGGGATCTCTGGACGAAAGGGAAATTCAAGACGTTCGACATGCTGAAAACTGAATATCAGTTGAATGATAGGGAATACTATCGGTATGCTCAGGTTCATCATGCCCTGTGCTCCGTGTTTCCGGACGCGGCGGCTATTCCGGAGAATTCCCCGTTGGAGGACAGGGTCTTGGACGGCCATGTGCCGGATAGCACCATTTCGCTGATTTACAAGAAGCTTATTAATGATCGGGTGGGTTTGCTGGCCTCATTGCGGGAGACTTGGATTGCCGACGGTTTGGAGCTGGACGACGAGGATTGGGTGTCAGCGGTGGCCTCCCCGAAAGAGGTGGCTATCCCGGCCCGATTGCGGTTCGTCCAGCTTAAAATACTCCACAGAGTGTACGTCACGGGGCCTGGTTTGATGCGTATGGGATATTCGGTGGATGGGTTGTGTAAGCGAGGCTGTGGGCTACTGGGGAGTTTCCTCCATATCCTGTGGGAATGTCCGGAGGTGACTCGGTTTTGGTGCAGAGTGCATGCTGTGTTAGAAGAAGTCACGCATGTGGCCTTGTTGCCGGAGGCACGGCGATGTCTGTTGAATGTCTGGGAGCCTACTGATTACAATGCGACGCAGACGCAGTGGGTGACTCTGGGCTATATGGTAGCGAAGCGTGACATTGCACAATTGTGGGGCTCCCAGAGGCCGCCCACGGTCAGCGAGTGGAAAGAACACATGGACTGGTGTATGTTCAGAGAGAAAACGGTGTACGTGGCGAGAGGCAAGCCTGGCAAGTGGAGTAAGGTGTGGGGTCCTTGGAACGCCTATCGCGGGGATATATGTGCCCCGCCTCAGACGCGTGAGATAGATGCCGCGCTGTCGCCCTAGCCCGCGCATTCCTGTACGCTCCTGCGACATGCGAGTTTGGTTTCTTCGGCCTTGCCCCCCTCCCCCTCTGTCTACCCTGGTTGGTTTACTCCCTCGATACGATGGGCACATGCTACTGCTCTAAAATTCCTTGCCTTGTTTGTTTGTTGTTTTTCGTTTCTTAAAAATATGAAACCTTTGTTTGTTCATGGACTGCAACTGCGGCCGACGGCAAGGATTTACACTCCAGTGACCCCCTTTTATGGCTTTATCGACGTGAATGTTCCAGTTGTACCTAGGGTCACACTGCATTTTAGCGGCCGGCCTATTGGTTGTAGGCCCATACTTGTATTTCTCTGAAATTGTAATAAAGGTTTTTCAAAAAAAAAAAAAAAAGAAAGCCATTCAGCAAGCAGAACTCACCGGAAAGAGCTTTCAGATGGCACTCAACGAGGTACTGCGAGCATACCGAAACACGCCTCATTCCACCACAGGCAAATGTCCTGCCACTCTCATGCTGGGAGGCCCAGTGCGCACCAGACTACCGATGATGACGATGGCAGCGAACGAACAGTATCCCGACTCTGACCATGAGGAGATGGCAGCCAGAGACAAGATAAAGAAAGAAAAGATGAAGGACTATGCGGATGAACGGCGACGTGCTACGTCCCCTCAAATACAAGAAGGAGACTGGGTGCTGGCACGACAAGAGCAGCCCCGGAAGACTGATAGCAAGTATCATGAGGTTCCGCTGAAAGTGATACAACAAAAAGGAACTATGATCACTGCAGAGACCGACGGAAGAAGACTCACCAGGAACGTGACGTATTTTAAAAAGTGCGGGCCCAACATTAAGGAACTACTGACTGAACTGAAAATAGAGAAGAGAGAACCAGAGACACTGCCGCACCACAGTCAGGCACTGATGGAAATGGCCGACGAGAACGAGCGTGACAATTCTGAACTCCAGGCACGCCCCAGGCGGGTCATCACAAAACCGTCTCGCCTTATTGAGGAACTTTAAAGAGACAGCTGCTGTGTTGGTCATATTCTGTTTTTCTTATTTACAGAGGGGGGAGATGTAATGGCGCCGATGTAACAGTGCACAATGACCAAACAGGTCAGGCACTAGGACCGGCCTGAGTGGGGACCAGGGCGGGCGGAAAGGGAGGAGCGGAGGGCTAGGGACGGCAGTTAGCCGTTAGCCCTAGAAGAGGATAGACGTAATAAAGGAGCTGACCAGTAAGAGCCCTGTGTCCGTGTCTCTTCTGTCCACGGGGATACTACACATATCAGTCCATGTCCTCCCTCTCCTTTGGGAATAAACGCCTGGAGCATGCACAGAGCCAAGCAGCAAAGTGAGAAGGCGGCTGCAAGCAGGAACACAGTCTATCTTTGTAGAGTTGTCTCTCTCCCAGATACATAGTGAGCCGGCAGTATGTCAGTGACCAGGGGTCTTGGCAGCATTCTTCTTGCACTTGTCCTGTTTAGTGAGTTGGTGGCACAGGTGGGCAGACATCCTAAGGGTCGAGGTGACAATATAGTCTGCTTCGGGTCTCATGTCTAGGTGGCACCAGTTGGGACACCTCTACGCACTTTAAAGTCTCAGCTGTGGTAACACAGTCCGATCAGGCTTCCTTCCAGTCAGCACCTCAGGCAGCTATACTCAGATTCACGATGACAAACAGTGGGCAAGGGCCTCAAGGAAGTAGTTTCGGTTAGAGTGGCATAGTTTACTCAGGTCCACATTGGACAAGTACAGCGGGCTAACCACTTTGAAGTCAGTTGGGCCTCACTTGGTCATGAACTTGGCAACAGTCAATCTTCAGCGGCACAGACTACTCAGGCACACTTGGGGCAAGTGCCATGGGCTGCGACAGTTGGAGGTCTGATCAGGCACTCTTGTGCCATGCACCAGCGGCAGTTAAGCTTCATTGGGTCAATCCACTTAGGCACGCTTCGACTGGTGTCATGAATCATCTTTTTAAGCATGGGTGACAGGCTGCAAACCAGGAGCACACAGGTCATGCTCTCTGGATGTCTGATGGATAGACTCTTAGATCCAGGGTTCACCACTTTTGTCCACAATGGTAGGCCTCTCCTCCTGCAGGGTTAGCTCGCTCTTTCTCACTTCTCTCAGGTAGGGTACTTCCAGGAGTTCCATGACAGTGATTCAGCTCTTCCTTCAGATCAAACACCGGATGATGCCCCTCACCTCTGGGAAGCTGGCTGTCAGACAGAAACCAGCTCTGATTGCACAGAAGTCTTCTGGGTATTCTGAGGAGCTCCCCCTCCTTGGTCACAGAAAACTTGGAGCTAGAATAGTAAATGTATTACCAACTCCCACTTTTATACAGGCACTGCGGACAGGAGATTTGTGTTTTCTTTCAGCACTCTCACAACTGGTTTAGGTTGGTTCTCCTTTCAAGTGGCCTTCTATGGCTGACTTTCAGACTCCGCTATTATGTAGAGTTATACTTCTCCAGGTTGGAGCACCCACACCATAGGTACACAGAGGTGTAAGCATAATGCACTTGGCTATTAACAGCCACACTGTCAGTGGTCAGGAAGAAAGTCCATAGGGTAGCCTCATCTAAAGGACAATTCACACTCAACAGAGACCAACCTTCTCCCGCACCATCTACCAAATGACCAGGCTCAGACGTCTAATCAGCAGATGTCTGTGCAAAAGGACCTAACCAAATTTCTAAGGGTAGTACTGTCTCCACTTTTCCTACTTCAGTGCGTAGTACCCCTCCCTCCAATTTCAGGAAAGTCATCGACACACTTCCACTCTCTGGGAAAGTAACATCACCTCCATCTTGAGCTCATGAACAGACCGGGTATGCTAAAATGGAACCCACACGCCTCCTTCACTGAGGTTCATTCTGGCACACACTATGCATGTATCATGCAGAACACACATATACATTTAGGCCCATATACTTTAGAATATAAGCACATGGATCCGAGTTAGCTTGTAGCACCAGAAGTGTCCTTAAGTGGATCAGTTGGCCATCACTCTAGTAACACAGATTAAAAGGTCTGTCCATGACCATAACATCATTCAATGATGGTATGCTGCCTCCATCACTCTATGTGCTAGATCCTGTCAGAGGGACGGTAGTCCATTGCCACTAAGGAAATCGCAATTGGTGAGCCTCTCTGGATTCAGGTCAGGTCCAAGACCACACTCATCAAGGGACGGGCCCAGGCCTTAGTACACACACTAGATTAATATGAGACTGTGGTTAAAAATTCAAAAACTAGAACCCCAGATATTTGTAGTTGGGCACTATGTGTAGGGGATATGACTGCACACCAAGCAGGGGATGGTGTTTGGACAAAATATCGGATTAAAAATATCAAGATACAGAAATATTGTGTCAAGAATATTGGAACTTCGCATATGTGGACTCAATCAATCAGGGGTTTATATAGCGTGCTACTCACACGTGAAGGTCTCAAGGCACTGGGGGACGGTGGGGGGGCAGCTCCAGATTAGTCGAAGAGCCAGGTCTTGAGGTCCTTCCTGAACGTGTGCAGGGTCGGGGAGCGTCTGATGTTCACAGGGAGCTTGTTCCAGGTTTTGGCTGTGATGTTGGAGAAAGCTTTCCCGCTGGTTCTGTTTCTGCGGTTGCGGGGGACCTCTGCCAGGGCAAGGTCGGCGGAGCAGAGGTTCCTCTTGGGTACGTGGAAGGATACACTCTCATTGAGGTATTTTCGTTCGATGTTGTGGAGGGATTTGTAGGCATGAGTGAGGAGTTTGAAAGTGATCCTCTTCTCGACGGGGAGCCACTGGAGGCCTCGTAGGTGTTTGGGTCATGTGCTCATGGCGCGGTGTCCCGAGGACAAGTCTGTCTGGGTGAGGCGTTCTGGATGGTCTGGAGTCTGTGCAGAAGAGTTTTGTTGATTCCGGTGTAGAGGGCGTTGCTGTAGTCCAGTCTGCTGGTGATGAGTGCGTGGGTGACGGTTCTTCTGCAGTCAGGGGGGATCCACTTGAAGGTCTTACGGAGGATGCGCAGGCAGTTGTAACTAGCGGAGGTGACGCCGTTGATCTGGTGGTTCATGGAGAGGGAGGAGTCAAGGATGATGTCGAGGTTCCGAGCGTGGTCGTTGGGGTGGGCGGGCTCCCAAGGGTGGAGGGCCACCAGGTGTTGTCCCAGGCGGAGGTACAGGGACCGAGGGTGAGGACCTCGGTCTTCTCTGAGTTTAGCTTCAGGCAGCTGTCCTTCATCCAGGCTGCCACGTTCTTCATACCTTCCTGGAAACAGAGTCTGGTGTCTTCGGGATTCTTCGTGAGCGAGAGGATGAGCTGGGTGTCCTCGGCGTAGGATACGATGCTGAGCCCATGCTGTTTGACGATGGCGGCGAGGGGGGCCATGTAGATGTTGAAGAGCGTGGGGCTGAATCAAGATCCCTGGGGGACTCCGCAGTTGATTTCCGTGAGTTCGGAGAGGAAGGGAGGGAGTCGGATCCTGGGTTCTGCCGGAGACGAAGGATTGGATCCAGTCGAGGATGGCTCCTTGTATTCCCGCGTCTTGCAGTCTGGCTGCGAGAGTGCGATGTGAAAAGCTGTTGAAGGTTGCGGAGAGGTCTAGAAGGATGAGGGCCGCGGTGAGTCCCTGGTCGAGCAGCATGTGGATGTCGTCAGTGGCAGCGAGGAGGGCGGTCTCGGTGCTGTGGTTGCTGTGGAATCCAGACTGGGAGGCATCCAGGGTGGAGTTCTCTTCCATGAAGGCGGTCAGCTGGGTGTTTACTAGTCTCTCGGTGACTTTGGCTGCAAAGGGGAGGAGAGATGGGTCATTAGTTCTTCAGGTCTGTTGGGTCGGCCGATGGTTTCTTGAGGAGAGGTTTTACCTCTGCCCGTTTCCAGTCGTCTGGGCACATGCCTGATCTGAGGGAGGCGTTGATGGTGCATTCTAGTTCGGGTGCGATGACGGTGGTGGCCCTGTGGAAGATGTGCGGTGAGCAGGGGTCCGTTGGGGCTCCTGAGTAGGTTTTCTTCATGGTAGCTGTGATGAGTTCGACAGTAGCGGGGTCCCAGGATGTGATGGTTGGCTTATCGGCGGCGGTGGGTAGGGGGGTGGTGCTCGATGTTGGTTCGCTGAAATTGTCATAGAGGGCCTTAATTTTCAGATGGAAGTAGGAGCTGAGCTTGTCGCAGAGTTCCTGGGAGGTTGTGACGTCCGTGGCTTCACAGGTGGGTTTTGCGAACTGCTGTATGACGTTGATCAGTTCTTGGTGTTGGCCGCATTGGTCTGGACTTTGTCTCTTATGAAGGTCCATTTGGTGTCTCTTATGCGCTGGTGGTATTCCTTCAGGGCGCTCTTGTGGTCGTTCCGTGCTTCCATGGTTTTCAGGTTTCGCCAGGTTTTCTCTAGGCTTCTGCAGGAGCGTCTGGCTTCTTGCGGCTCTGTGGTGAACCAGGCGGCTTTCGACGGGCGTTGTTTGGGGGTGGGGCGGAGGGGTGCGAGCTTGTCGGCACAGCGGGAGAGCCAGCGGTGAAATTCCCTGGCTGCTGCGTTGGAGTCGGGCGTGGCAATGGGGGGGTGTTAGACCTGTCAGCCCTTTGGGTGGTCCCTCCTCATCATTATTTATTTTGTCCCACTTTTGCCTCAAACCCAGTTTGAATTTTTCCTTTTTGGGAACCACCAGACTTTTTAGTGTTGCTGCAGATTCAGGGAGCCATTTTAGCTACCCCTGAAACTTCTGTCTGAGGGCCTGGAGCACAAAATGGTGGCCACCTGTGACATCACCAGCATCCACTGGAACCTACCAGCACCTTCCAGAACATTCCAGGAGATTCCAGAACTCTGTGACAGTTGGAGACCGTTTAGAATGTTGGGAGGATAAGAGAGGCAGTTGGCAGTTGGAGCTGGCAGTTGGCACCTGACTGGTGAAGAGAGAGGAGCACAACAGTGAAGGAGGAAGGAGTGAAGCAGCAGGGGTGGAAACTTGTGCCTGGAGTGGGGTCCATAAACCCACCCTTGATACTTGTCCCTACTGATGGATCCCAGCCTATAGCCCTGTGTGGGAAGAAGACAGAAGAAACTTATCCTAAGGACCTGGACAGCAGGAACAGGCCTTAGAACCAAGAAAACAGCAGGATTCTGACCTGAGAACTGGTTTCCCTGGAGTCCGGCGTCGAGTAGCCTGAAGACCTGGAGCCCGAGGTGGAGAAGCGGCGCTGACTGAAGTAGCAGACGTCGTACCCGGAGCCGCCTGAGGTCGTGAGAGGGCGCCGACGGAGGTCGTGAGGAATACCAGAGGTCGAGGAGGAAGTGAACCGAGGTCGAGCGAGCGGCGTCATCGGAGGAGTGAAGTCCGCCCTCCGGAGTCGTCGGAGACCGAGGTAGAGGAGCACCGGAGGTCGGGAGTTCGGGAGTGAGGATCGCACTCCGGAGTCGCCCGGAGCCTGTGAGGAGGAGCACCGGAGGTCGGGGGTGAGGATCGCACCCCGGAGTCGCCGGAAGTCGACATCGAGGCCAGGCCGGCCGACGTCATCGGAGCCGAGAGCGCCATCGGACCGGAGCCGCCCGAAGTCGACATCGTGAAGAGACTGCCCGACGCCGTCGAATCGGAGGTCGAGATCGAACCGAGGCCACCGACATCGGACCGGAACCGCCTGCCGGCGTCGTCAAAGAACTGACATTGTGCCGAGGCCGCCGAGACCGAACCGGAACCGCCTCACGGCGTCGACACGACTCCAGCGGCGTCGGAACATCAGAAAAAGGGCAGTAAGTGGAGTAGAGGGCGCCTAAGGCCCTGTGGAGACCTGAGAGACTGCTCTAAGGGGCTAGGGAGGTGCTGAAACCAACCTGACTGTGCAAGGGGTGAACTGGGACTAACCTAGAGAGGTTGTGTGGAGAGAGAAAGCCAGGGCACTGGTATTCCCCCCTTTGATCTACCTCAGCTTAGGCCTCAGCCTTGTCCCAGCCAGGGAGTAGCCCCCCTCAAGCCTTCCACAACCCTACAAGCTGTGCCTGGGCCCTATCAGCCCTTAAGAATTGAAGTGTCATCTGATTACATGAGTGTTGCTGTATACTTTTAATTATTTATCGGGGATACTGTATTTATTGAGTTTTTACCTATTTATTGCTGCACTATATTTATAGGTCCACAGGACTTGTTGGTGTACAATATTTATTGGTACAGTATTTATTGCCTCAAAGTATTTAATTGTCTGTATATATTGCACTTGTATTTATGCCCTGTTATTTATGATCACCCCTATTTATTTCATCAAACAGCCAATATTTATTTGACCTGCACTAATTGAAACTTGTATATTGTGATTGTTTTATTTATTTTTCCAATCAGCAACTAAGAGAAAAAGATAAAGAAAGAATATTTTCATAATTTTTACGGTGTAGAGTCGTTTTTGGAACGGATGCACGCATGGTTATTGTATGGGTATATTGTATGCTTAGCACTGCGCCTGTTTCCTGACCACTCGAGCCAAGCTACCACAGTGTGTTCGGGGAGTCCACCACCACCCTGCGGAGTGGGAGTGGGCTGTTTCCAACATAAATTGGTGTTCAGTGGTGGGATAGAGCTGTGCCTACGTATACTCAACAATAACTGTGGGTAGTCCATAGGCCTACACCGGGAGTTTTCTCAAAGCGGCCTTCCTAATTGTGGGTTTTTGTTTTTTCCAAATTTACTCTGGTGGTGGGAGGAGGTATTATTAAAGGTACCCCCCTGCATTGTTACTGCACCAAACCTGTCCTCTAACCTGAGTGGGCAAGATGGAGTTTGTACTGGAAGATTTAGAAACGTACACTGTGGCCCAACTCAGGGAGTTTTGCCAGCGGGAGGGGGTGTACTGTCCCCCAGGAGCAAAGAAGGGTGCACTCCAAACCAGCTTAAGGGCTTGGGGGGAGGCACGCCGAGAAAGCAAGGCTGAGGAGGAAGACAGGGATGGAGAGCCTGACCCCGAGGGGGCTGAGATGTACCAACCTGAGGTGGGGAACCTGTCAGCAGGGCCCAGGACACTTTCTAGGAAGGGCAGCACTGTCTCTAGCGGGGGCTTATCCAGCGTGGAGTTAGCAGATCGGAGAGAGAAAAGACAGCTCACATGGGATTTAGCAAAGCTGGAGAAGGAGAAGGAGGAACAGAGGCTGGCTCATGAGACGGAGAAAGAGAGGATGGCTCATGAGATAAGACTGAAAGAGATAGAGCTTCAGATCCTAAGAATTGGGGCACCAACTGTTCCTAATGGTGGCAGCAAAGACCAAGAAATCACCAGGGAATCCAAACCTTACCTGCCAAAGGACATAGTAGCTAGCTATGGGGCGGGTGACGACATCGCCAAGTGGCTAGCAGCCTATGAGGTCTCGTTGAGGGCCCATGGGGTTCCAGTGAAGTATTGGGGAGGAGGATTGTATAGGTACATGCCTCCAGCTGGTAGGGATGCTTTATTGGCCCTCGAAGAGGATGAGCAGACCCACTACCCCACCATGAAACTGGCGCTCATCAGAAAGTTTGGACTAACACCTGAAAAGTACAGACAGAAGTTCAGGGGTAGTCACAAGCTGGGCACACAGAATTGGGTGGACTTCCTGGACTATGCAAAGAAGGCACTGGAAGGTTGGATTCAGGGCAGTGAAGTACGGAACTACGAGGAGCTGTTTGACCTAGTACTGAAGGAACACCTACTCGAGAAATGTTTCCCTGAACTGCGGCAACACCTGGTGGATAGCAAGCTGACCAGTCCCCGGAAGCTTGCTGAGGAGGCGGACATTTGGGCTAGTACCCGGGTGTCCACAAGGGGGACTGGAGGGGATACTCAAAAGGCCGGACAGGGCGCCCCCCAGAAGAAAGAGGGAGGGGAAAAGAAAAAGGAGTTCTCCAAAGGCCCCCAAAATAACTTCCAAGGGAAGGGAACAGGATTCACCTCTAAGGCTAACCCACCCAGAAACCCTAATCCTGGCCAGAGTCAGCAGCCAAGGGTTGTCCATTGCTACGAGTGCGGTGGCGTTGGACACTATAAAGGAGATCCGAAGTGTCAGAAACGATCACCCCCTCCCACTGGAGGAAAGCCCCCCGGAGTAGCTAGTGTAGTGCTCGGGGAGGAGATGCCCTTAACTAAGGGAAGGGAGTGGGCGGGTGTCACTTTAGTGTCCCTGGGAGAACGGGAGATGGTTCCTAAGATCCAGGTGCCCGCAAATACCGCAAAGTATGGGCAGTGGATCACCATCAACGGCCAAAGAGGGGAGGCTCTGAGAGACACAGGAGCCAGTATGACTATGGTGCGTAGCCAACTGGTGTCTCCAGAGCAGGTAATTCCCGATGTACTCCACCCAGCCGCGATGGCTGACGGCAGAACAGGTCACTATCCAGTGGCCGAGGTTCCCTTTGAATGGGGGGGGGTTGCAGGTTCACTTCGAGTTGCCGTAAGCCCTGCCGTGCCAGTCGATTGTCTGCTGGGCAATGACATGGAGCACAACGCTTGGAAGGAGGTGGAATACCGGACTCACACCGAGATGCTGGGTACACCTGACTGGGCCTGTGTTAGCACAAGGTCCGAGACTACCCGAAGAGGGAGTTCATTCCGGCTGGAGCCTGGAACAAAGGCCCAGCCAGCTGCCAGTCAAGGGAAGAACCGAGGACAGGTGGAGCCTGCCTCGGCGTCTCCACCCCGTAGGACGGATAGGCCACCGGAGGTGGTGGACCAGGAGTCTGCGGAGGGGGACGTTACCAACCTGGAGGACCTACCCATCCCGGCCGAGTGGCACGTGGAGGGAGGCCCGTCCAGGGAGGAATTCTGCCAGGGCCAGAGGGAGTGCCCTACCCTTGAGGGGCTGAGGCGACAGGCCGAAGCCCAGGCAGCAGGGAACGTTGAAGGGAACTACAGTGTTTACTGGGAGGATGGCCTCCTCTACAGTGAACCCAAGGCACCCCTACATGGATCGTCACGAGCCTTGGTAGTGTCTCAACGTTATCGAGCCTTCCTTTTAGAGTTGGCTCACGAGATACCATTGGCAGGACACCTGGGGCAAGACAAGACCTTCGCCCGTCTTGTCCCACACTTTTATTGGCCTCAGATGAAAGTGTCGTCCGATACCTACTGCCGGACATGTGTGTCTTGCCAAGCCAGTGGGAAAACAGGGGTGAAGCTGAAAGCTCCCCTGGAACCACTCCCTGTCGTTAGCACCCCCTTTGAGAGGGTGGGCATCGACATTGTGGGTCCATTAGATCCACCAACTACAGCTGGTCACAGGTTTATCCTGGTTCTGGTGGATCATGCCACACGGTACCCAGAGGCAATACCTCTGAGGACCATAACAGCACCTGTTGTGGCTAGGGCCCTGATGGGAATCTTTACCCGAGTGGGTTTTCCCAAGGAAGTTGTGTCCGACAGGGGGACCAACTTCATGTCAGCATATATGCGGGCAATGTGGAAGGAGTGTGGAGTGACCTACCGGTTCACAACTCCTTACCACCCCCAGACCAATGGTCTAGTGGAAAGGTTTAACAAAACCTTAAAAGGCATGATCAGAAGTCTGCCTGAAAGCCTGCGGAGGAAATGGGACGTCCTCCTACCCTGTTTACTTTTTTCCTACAGGGAAGTGCCACAGAAGGGAGTGGGCTTCAGCCCCTTCGAGCTTCTGTATGGGCACCCTGTACGTGGACCTCTTAACCTGGTGAGAGACGGATGGGAAAGAACTCCCAGAAAGCTCCCCCAGGATGTGGTGAGCTACATGCTGGCCTTCCGGAGCCAAATGGCTAAGTTGTGGAAGCAAGCTTCTGACAACTTGGAAGCCAGCCAAGCAGTAATGAAGGCGTGGTATGACCACAACGCTCACCCGGTGGAGTTGGAGCCTGGCCAGAAGGTGTGGGTGATCGAACCAGGAGAGCTTAGTGCCCTCCAGGATCGCTGGTCAGGACCCTTTGAGGTGTTGGAGAAGAAGGGTAAGGCTACCTACTTGGTGGACCTGAAGACCCCTCGTCAGCCCCTGCGGGTGCTGCATGCCAACCGCCTCAAACCCCACCACGAGAGGCCCGAAGTCATCTTGATGATGGTGACTGATGGAGGAGAGGACGTGGAAAGCGAGCCTCTCCCTGATCTGTTTGCGTCTCAGGAAAAGGATGGGTCGGTGGAGGGAGTGATTCTCTCCCCATCTCTAACTCCTGAACAGCAGGAGGACTGTCGCCAGGCCCTGGGGCAGTACTCTGCGTTGTTCTCCCTTGTCCCGGGTAGGACTCACCTGTGCGTCCATGACGTGGACACAGGAGACAGCCCACCTGTGAAGTCCAAGATCTACCGGATGTCAGACAAGGTGAAGGCCAGCATTCATAGTGAAGTCACTAAGATGCTGGAGCTAGGAGTGATTGAACCTTCTAGCAGCCCCTGGTCCAGTCCGGTGGTGTTAGTACCGAAAGCTGCACCACCGGGTGCCCAACCAGAACTGAGGTTCTGTGTGGACTACCGGGGACTGAATTCAGTGACAAAGACTGATGCACATCCGATCCCTAGGGCGGATGAATTAATTGACCGGCTGGGAGCTGCCCAATATCTAAGTACCTTTGACCTTACCTCTGGGTACTGGCAGATCTCTTTGACTGATGGAGCAAGGGAAAGGTCAGCCTTCTCCACGCCCAATGGCCACTACCAGTTCTGTGTGATGCCCTTTGGGCTCAAGAACGCACCTGCCACGTTTCAGCGCCTGGTAAACCAGATCCTCACCGGAATGGAGAGTTTCTCTGCTGCTTATCTGGATGACATAGCCGTCTTCAGTAACAGCTGGGAGGATCACTTGCGTCACCTGCAAGCTGTTCTCCAGGCCCTGAGACAAGCTGGATTGACGATCAAGGCCAGCAAGTGCCAGATCGGGCAGGGGTCGGTAGTGTACCTTGGACACTTGGTGGGTAGGGGAACGGTGCAACCCCTCCAGGCGAAGATCGAGGCCATCATGGCCTGGGAACCCCCCAAGACACAGACTGAGGTCCGAGCATTTTTGGGCCTCACGGGATACTATCGCCGCTTCGTGAAGGGGTACGGTACCATCGTAGCCCCTCTCACGGAGCTCACGTCCAAGAAACAACCTCGACGGGTAGTCTGGACGGAGGCTTGTCAGCAAGCCTTTGAGAAATTGAAGAAAGCCATGTGCGAGGCCCCGGTCTTAAGGGCCCCAGACTTTTCCAAGAAGTTCATTGTCCAGACAGATGCATCAGAACATGGCATTGGGGCAGTGTTATCGCAACTCAACGAAGAGGGTCTGGATCAACCCGTGGTCTTCCTATCCAGGAGACTACTTCCCAGGGAACAGAAGTGGAGTGCAATAGAGCGTGAAGCCTTTGCCGTGGTATGGGCTCTGAAGAAGTTGCGGCCATACCTGTTTGGCTCGCACTTCCTAGTTCAGACCGACCACCGACCCCTTCGTTGGCTGATGCAAATGAAGGGGGAGAATCCCAAGTTGTTGAGGTGGTCTATTTCCCTACAGGGGATGGACTTTCAGGTGGAACATCGGCCTGGAGTGGACCACGCCAATGCAGACGGTCTCTCAAGGTATTTCCGCCTTAGTGATGAGAACTCCCAAGGGGTTGGGTAGCTCTCCCCACTTTCAGCTGGGGGGGACGCGTGTTAGACCTGTCAGCCCTTTGGGTGGTCCCTCCTCATCATTATTTATTTTGTCCCACTTTTGCCTCAAACCCAGTTTGAATTTTTCCTTTTTGGGAACCACCAGACTTTTTAGTGTTGCTGCAGATTCAGGGAGCCATTTTAGCTACCCCTGAAACTTCTGTCTGAGGGCCTGGAGCACAAAATGGTGGCCACCTGTGACATCACCAGCATCCACTGGAACCTACCAGCACCTTCCAGAACATTCCAGGAGATTCCAGAACTCTGTGACAGTTGGAGACCGTTTAGAATGTTGGGAGGATAAGAGAGGCAGTTGGCAGTTGGAGCTGGCAGTTGGCACCTGACTGGTGAAGAGAGAGGAGCACAACAGTGAAGGAGGAAGGAGTGAAGCAGCAGGGGTGGAAACTTGTGCCTGGAGTGGGGTCCATAAACCCACCCTTGATACTTGTCCCTACTGATGGATCCCAGCCTATAGCCCTGTGTGGGAAGAAGACAGAAGAAACTTATCCTAAGGACCTGGACAGCAGGAACAGGCCTTAGAACCAAGAAAACAGCAGGATTCTGACCTGAGAACTGGTTTCCCTGGAGTCCGGCGTCGAGTAGCCTGAAGACCTGGAGCCCGAGGTGGAGAAGCGGCGCTGACTGAAGTAGCAGACGTCGTACCCGGAGCCGCCTGAGGTCGTGAGAGGGCGCCGACGGAGGTCGTGAGGAATACCAGAGGTCGAGGAGGAAGTGAACCGAGGTCGAGCGAGCGGCGTCATCGGAGGAGTGAAGTCCGCCCTCCGGAGTCGTCGGAGACCGAGGTAGAGGAGCACCGGAGGTCGGGAGTTCGGGAGTGAGGATCGCACTCCGGAGTCGCCCGGAGCCTGTGAGGAGGAGCACCGGAGGTCGGGGGTGAGGATCGCACCCCGGAGTCGCCGGAAGTCGACATCGAGGCCAGGCCGGCCGACGTCATCGGAGCCGAGAGCGCCATCGGACCGGAGCCGCCCGAAGTCGACATCGTGAAGAGACTGCCCGACGCCGTCGAATCGGAGGTCGAGATCGAACCGAGGCCACCGACATCGGACCGGAACCGCCTGCCGGCGTCGTCAAAGAACTGACATTGTGCCGAGGCCGCCGAGACCGAACCGGAACCGCCTCACGGCGTCGACACGACTCCAGCGGCGTCGGAACATCAGAAAAAGGGCAGTAAGTGGAGTAGAGGGCGCCTAAGGCCCTGTGGAGACCTGAGAGACTGCTCTAAGGGGCTAGGGAGGTGCTGAAACCAACCTGACTGTGCAAGGGGTGAACTGGGACTAACCTAGAGAGGTTGTGTGGAGAGAGAAAGCCAGGGCACTGGTATTCCCCCCTTTGATCTACCTCAGCTTAGGCCTCAGCCTTGTCCCAGCCAGGGAGTAGCCCCCCTCAAGCCTTCCACAACCCTACAAGCTGTGCCTGGGCCCTATCAGCCCTTAAGAATTGAAGTGTCATCTGATTACATGAGTGTTGCTGTATACTTTTAATTATTTATCGGGGATACTGTATTTATTGAGTTTTTACCTATTTATTGCTGCACTATATTTATAGGTCCACAGGACTTGTTGGTGTACAATATTTATTGGTACAGTATTTATTGCCTCAAAGTATTTAATTGTCTGTATATATTGCACTTGTATTTATGCCCTGTTATTTATGATCACCCCTATTTATTTCATCAAACAGCCAATATTTATTTGACCTGCACTAATTGAAACTTGTATATTGTGATTGTTTTATTTATTTTTCCAATCAGCAACTAAGAGAAAAAGATAAAGAAAGAATATTTTCATAATTTTTACGGTGTAGAGTCGTTTTTGGAACGGATGCACGCATGGTTATTGTATGGGTATATTGTATGCTTAGCACTGCGCCTGTTTCCTGACCACTCGAGCCAAGCTACCACAGTGTGTTCGGGGAGTCCACCACCACCCTGCGGAGTGGGAGTGGGCTGTTTCCAACAGGGGGTGTTTGCAGAGGGTGGTGTTGAGGTGCTCCTCTGTGACCTTGCTCCAGCTCTGTCGTGGCGGGCGCGGGGCGCATTTGGGTGCGGTGGGGACTGGAATATTGAAGGTATAAATATTGTTTTTAGTGTTGTTTTTAATACTGTTGTGAAAAATATCAATGTAGAACATATTCTTGTATATAATATCATCTTTTAGTGTTAATTAGTATATAATGTGTTGTATATCAGGGGTGTGGAAATTTGTCAAAAATCTACTTGGCCAATGGACAAACTTTTACAGAAATCTACTTGTCCTGGGAAGATATCTGCTTGCCCCACCTATTCCATAAATCACTATGGTGGGTCTGCACGGCGAGAACCTGCACTGTAATCAGTGCAACATACTGTGCAACATTATTTCAAGCGCAAGTCCAATTATGCAGTGCATGGTCATGCATCCTTAAATGCAACTGTTGTAGTGGCAGGTTGTACAGTATGTGGGTGGATGTGTCAGTGTGCACTGCTCCCAATTATCAACCAGTATGCATGTGACAAAATTTCAATTGTAGAGAGAGTACCTAAAGACCGTCTATGCCAAGTATCCTTCAATTACTTCAATTAATGTAGTCAATTACCAGTCTGCACTGTGTCGGAATATGAACCTGTAGGACAGAAGGGTGTTCTTCATCCTAGGGCGAACTCATAGCTGTCCAGCTTCAAATATACTCACATGTGAACATGATCTGATAAACGTGTGGATAGGAATAACTGCACTTTTTGGAAGAGCTTATGAACTATTCCTGGGGCAACCAAAATGGTGTGGTTCACTGAGGCAGTATCCACAAGTACAAATTCACAAGAGGCAGTATTGGGCAGTTAAATCAATCTCTCCTTTTACATTCCTGGGCAGGTGAGGTGTGATTATACTACTGTGCACTCACTGATAAATCTCCACATTCTTCTCCCACACAAGGAGCATATGCAGCACAGGCAGTAGCAACAGGGTTCTCTCTTGTGCATAGTAGTGGTATAGTAATGGAACCGGAAGAGTAAGCTCCGAAAACATGAATAGGTGCAGCTCCACAATAGATGTGCAAGTTTGTCTCACTTAAATTTGTGAAGAGTTCACTTTTTTTCTTTAAAATCCAAGTTCTCTGCCACTTGTCTCTCTCATTCCAATATCCCCAGCCCCCCACTGCCCACCCAGATGTGCCAGTTATATTCTTGGAAACTCCTGTAATTCTGTTGGCGGATGCTGACATACGAGTATTGGTAAGCCTGGTGAAAGATAAGGTTTTAACGTTGCAGCAAAGTGTGCAATCAGTTGGGTTTTTCAGAAGCTGAGCGTTCTGAGGGTCTAAGTGATGATGCTAGGATATTTCGAAATGGGCATATGCATAAAGAAGGCACAAAGTCCAGCACACTGGACAAACGCTACTTGTCAAATCATGTAGGGAAAGAAAAACAATCCTTTATGTCTACATAGGATGAATACTCACACAGGGGGCAGTGTCAATTTTCCTTGGATCTGGTAGGGGCTCATTTTAACTGCTGACGTAACTGGGCAACAAAAATGCAATACAGCGGTTGCATAAAATTAAGGTGGGAATATTGTATAACTTCATGCAGTTGTCAATAAAACGTGATTGTGAGACCTACAAATGTAAATTCTGATAATTTCTGCTTTATATTGAACTCGGTTCTGCAATTTTTGCCATTTTACATCGTTGCAAATGACAGATGGTCCCCCACTGATGGCAGGTCCTGTGTACGTGCGTGATCTATAACAGAGTCACTCTAATAATGAGATTCTACAGCTGAGACGTTTTCCTCATAATTTGCCACATAATCATGCTGCCTAAACTGCATATTTTAACAAAAATGTTGATTCTAGCTCAAATAGATCAAAAGTTTCTAAAAAAGAGGGTATACCATCCTGCCACACAGTGAAAAGCCCATGACAAGTAGTGAGGTCACTTTTACATTGCTATTGCTGTATTTGGGTGTTAATCTGAAAGTAATAAGGCAAAACATTTATACTGACAGTGTTAACGTATACAGATGTAAAAAACATGAAGTAATACCTTAAACAAAAATGTGCTGCATTCTGCTACATAATTCTACATTTTTTTGGCCACATAATTTAGTCAACCCTGCGCATAATTTAGACCTTCTCTGCAGCTTCATTACAGTGGCTCTGTTTATTTAGCACAAACTGCCAGAGCACTTTGCATGGTGGGGGCTGTTTACAGTAGGTAGAGGAGACAGGAAATGCAACCAAATAGAGGTACAGGGCGGCTAACAGGAATGAGCCCAAAATTTGAAGAATAACCGGTTTCTTGCCAGATTAAGTCTGTAAAATTGACACAGACGTGAGGCTCTTCCTCTGCTGCAGTGGCAAGGTTGGAAAATAAAGTGGGGGCACTGATTAAGCGAGAAGCAGTGAGGGAAGGTGGAGGTAATGGAATAAGGAAAAGGCAAGAAAGACTGTGGGGGATGGTATTAGGAATGGAGACTGCAGGCAAAAATGTGACATTGCGATGTTTCAGACACCAAGAGTGGCCCACGTTTCAGTGAACTGTGTGAAATACACTGCACACATAACATTGCCTGGAATGAGAAGATTCTTTCTGCCTGCTTCATTATGTGGCCTTTCTTTTATTCAAATTCAGCTTCATTTTTTAACCCCAGGAAAAAAGATGCCGTTTAAAAAATGTTTCCATTTACAGCGCACGCATAATCTTGCAAGGCTGCCTTTTCTGTAAGACTGCCAGGTGTTAAAGTATAATGGTTAACTCCGTGCCCCCGAATGCGACCTCGTCCATAAAAGCAGACTGACAAAGTAAAGGTCAATGTCTCTAAATAGTGAGACTCCATTTGTTGTGTTTTCAGTCATTATGAAAGCTGAACTGGTTGCATTGTAATAGGCGCCTGCCGCGCCTCATTGATCAGCCCATAGCAGTGGAGAAGTTCCCGCCTTACTGTAAATTATTCCACACATTTGACCCTGCCCCCACGCCCACTGATAACAGTCCATTCCATGGAGCATAACACTTAACATACTTTTCTTAAGGCTCTGACCGCTGCAAAACCCATTATTAGGTTGACTCGCCTGCTGGTGAAGTATTCACTGTGTCAGAGACGGCGACTTTCCGCTCCCGATTCCAGGAAGTGCCTCGCAGCGCACAAAAGATGAGTGGACTGCCCTGGACGGATCCCAATGGACAGGGCGATCGAGCCCTGCATCAATCAGTGACAGAGAGACCACAAGGCCAACCGGCCCGCAGCGCTGGGACCAGTGGCGGCTCCTCCATAGGGGCGTTTGGGCGCCGCCCCCCTGCTTTCTCACAGTGCGAGAAGGCAGAAACATAAATGGTAATAACTACCATTTATGTTTCTGCCTTCTCGCACTGCGAGAAAGCAGAAGTGCCTGGTTGGGGGTGGGCGGACCTGCTTGAGGGCAGGGGGGAGTGGCTTGCCCACTGTTGTGCATAGGGACTGTTTGGCCGGCCCTGGGGCCGATCAAACAGTCCGTATGCACAACACTGGGCAAGCCACTCCCCCCCTTCCCTTGAGCAGGACCGCCCACTCTCGCTGTTCTCTATGTAGGCTGCTGCATGCAACAGCCTACATAGAGAAAATGGCCCAGGTGGGGCGCGCTCAGTTTCGCCTGGAGAGTTCTGATTGGTGGAGGGGAGGGAGGGAGGCTGTCCTGATGACGCAAGGAGAGCTGCAGCCGGCCGGAATTGAAAAAGGCAGGGCGGGAGTCCTGTGACGCTGCTGCTCCCCTGTTCACAAACTGAAGAGCGCCAACGCTGGACCCCGGCCCAGGAGCAGATGCCGGTCATGTAAGTTTTTATTTTATTTTAAAACTCTCCCTGTCCCCACCCGAGTCCACCCCCATCGAGTATTGCGAGCCGCGACTGTAACCCCAGCGAGACTGTGACATCATTCACTTTACTTTTTCTTTCTCTATCTGCAAAGTGAGGGGTGTGTGAGCACCATTTCCCATCTTAAACCATAAGCAGCAGAAGACACCCTGACATTTGACCTCTGGCATCGAAGCGCAGCAAATTTGTCAAGATAATTACAGAATAAAGGCATCTTTAATTATTGCTTGAACTTTGGCAACCTACAAAAAATCGGTTTGGGAAACACTGAGCTATGGTTTAATAAACGAAGCCTGATGGGTCCTGGAGGGGTTGGTCGTGTGTTAAACGGGGGGGGGGGGGTTGCACCACCACACCCCATAATACAACCCTTCTCCTCTGACAGCCATTTTAACAGAATAAAACCAAAGGTATCCACGTGACTCCACTAATAACATCCGGTCAAACTGAAGTGATATTAAAACAAAAGTAAAAAGCTGTAGCGAGACACTAGATGTATCCTTACTTTAAATGGTCTCAGAATGTTTTCTGCAATGAAATCTGTTTATCCCTAAAGTTAATTGTTAATAGTTCCTCTAGAAAACGGTCTAAATAGGAAAGGGCGGATATGCTTCTCTGTACCTACGTCATCCGGACTGTTCAGAAAACGGCCAAGCCAGAAGGAAATCGTCAGGCCACGATTAAAAGTGTAGATATCTTTATTTTGTTAGATTAATGTTTTCTGCTGTATCCTATTGCGTCGGTTCTATAACATTCTAGATTTATGTTTAAAAATGTATTTCATATCTCTTTCTGATATTGTTGTTTTCAGATATATCGTTGATATAACTCTCACGGTGCCGTTTTGTTCTCCTCGCCACTACGCCGAATGCTCTCAACCTCTTATTTATTTATTTATTCGTTGTATTTACTGCCCCCAGAAGCTGGACGCACGTCAGGCGTGATAAAACGTGTCTCGAACGCGTGTATTACGGGGTGTGACAACCGATGCTTTGCATCTACAATAAACGTCTTTAAGTATTGAAGCAAGGCTCCCTGGCAGGCCTTGAATGCGAGTCGCCCTTCCGTTGCATGGCATCAAAGCGCCGTTGCTTCTAGGCGGTGCACAGCACCTATAGCATTAAGGACAAGCATTTACGCCCTACCACTTTTAAATGGCACCAGCCGCCACTGGCTGGGACCCAGACAGAGGCAAATGTGTTTCGTGCCTCAGCGCCCGCCATTTCATGTTCAGCAGCCGGGTTCTAAGAGCAGGTGGGCTGAACCAGTGTGGAACTCACGCTAGAACACTGACGTCTAGCGTAAGACTCCCCCAGCCAATCACTGACTAGATAGAGCCCAATCATGGGCTTCCAGACAGTCAGAGGCCTCCAAAGGCTTTTCAATTGCCTGTGAGCCCCAGAGCGCCCGCAGCTCATTTCTTTTTTGTGATTTAATGTCTACTTGTCCGCCGGACAAAATAGACAATAAATCTTCTTGCCCTTCATAAAATTCTTGTTGGTTCGGGCGTCGGGCGATATGATTCCCCCACCCCTGGTTGTATATATTTATGTTTTTGTTAACTTGTTTTTACTTATTTAAAAAAAAATGTAAAAATATATTTCTATAAATGTATTAATGCTTTTAAACATTTTGAAAATATTTTTTTAGCAGCGGGATGTTAGAATTTATTAAAACAAATTACATTTCATATTTTGGGAAAATACACTTTTTAAATACTTTTGTATTAAGTAGTATATTTGCTTTTTGGGATAGTTAAATAAAAAATAAATTATTTTATTAATTGAAAAACAATTAAAATGTACAAAATATGTTGGTAATATAAAACAATTAGGTTTATTCATTTAAAAAAATTAAATCAATATCACATTTGTAATAAGATTTGTATTGCTAATTTTGTTAATTGAAAATGATGTAATTAGATTTTTAATTGTTGTGAATAGGAAATTTTGAGATTTTACATTAATTTTATAATATACAGATTGTATGTAAAAAAATGTATGTAAAGGTCAGTAGTTTAAAATAGGGTGTTTGAATAAAAGAAATAAAGTTACTGAAATGTTAGAATGTGTACTATTACATTTCTATTTCTTATTTTATATTGATAATATTTTAGGTACATAAGTATTAATGTGAATTGGATTTATAATTTTTTAATATATTAGTGTCCAATGTATTTTCTCAAATTAGTATAGATTGGAGTCGGAGTAGTAAATGTCACGCCTTTAGGGTCCAATACGTTACCCAAGTTGGTTTAGATTGGAGTGGGAAAAGTAAATGCCATCCCTTTAGTATAATAAAAAGATGTCACACATATTTCAAATTTTTTTGTTTTTTCAAATTTTCAATTTATAGTACAGTTTTACATTTTACTAACATATTTTAAAACTTAAAATAAAAGTAATTACGAAGTTACTAAGTAACATAAAAAATACTTTTTGTTAATTTTATTACTGTGACAACATAGAAGTAAATATTTTTATGTATGTGTATAATGTACATATGCATAGTTATTTGTCCTTGCTTAAACATTTTTATGCATTTATTAACTTTTCTAAATGACATTTAAAAAATTATTTCAACTTTGTTTATTAGTATATATTAAATAATTGTACATATTTTACACTAATATTACATTTATACTGTACAACTTTTTTAACATTTGTCAAAACATTGTTTGACAAGTTTAACATTTAAAGAAATTTGTTCTATTTTATAGACATTTATCGATTTTTAAAAATACATTTTTAACATTATTGTAACATTATTTTTTATTAGTTTATATTAAATACTTGTCTACAATTTATACAAATATTTAATTTATACTTTTATAATTTTATAAAAATCTTACAACAGTGTTTGACAAGTTAAACATTTAAAAAAATGTATTATGATTTTTTTAAACATTTATTAAACATTTTTACTATATTTCTGATGGATTTCTATGGGGAGATGGTCCTTTCATTAGTTCCATTTGGCGGCTATTTTTTTTACTAATAACTTCTATTTTGCAGCCTATTTGTATTATTTTGGGTAATTTCTCCTGGAACTTAGGGCCCAATTACGCTCGGCCGCCACCCGATTGGAAACTGGACCGACCGACCAGCCGTCGGCGTTCCCGCCATAGGGATTACAATGCAACCACCTGCAAGGCGGTCGCTCCGTGTATTCTTTGTATTGCGGCGGGAGCTGCTGGCTGCAGCATCCGCCTCAATGCAAAAAAATGCACCCTGTACATATCCCTACATCATGTGGAAGGCACCATGCGGTGCCTGCCACATGGTACAGGGATATGTAGGAGGGTACCACAAGTGCCCCCCCCAGTGCCCACATCGAAGGGCCAGGGGGAAAGGGGGGTCAGATACAGGACCCCAAAGTCCCTTTCCGACTGCCTGTTCATGTCGAATTAACCGCCATGAACAGTCGGGTGGAAAGGGACATTGTAATCCCTACGGCACCGGCACCATTGTAGGGAATACGGCCCCCTCCACTTCAACGGTGGACTCAAGAAGCTCGTCGGATGCGTAGCGGTCGGTCTTTCCAACCACCACCCATCCACCCGCCACTGAAATATGGCAGATGGATATGATGCGTCTGATGGCGGTGGAACCGCCACGTCCAAACCGTCATCCTAATCGGGCAATAAGTTGCGGTTAGGTGCTGCTGTTCGTTGGGAAAGGTAAATCCTGTTTAAGGATTTTTAGTAAGGGTTTTGAGGGTAGGGGTTTTAGCATGCATATTTAAAAGTTGGGTATAGTGTTGTTTTAGTGCGTTTTGTACATTTAAGGGCCTCATTACGATGTTGGTCGGAAAGAATTCCGACCGACTTCGATGTTTCTGAAAACCGTTCGGTCGGACTCCCATTGACTTCAATAGGAGCCTGTGTTCCAACCTACAACAGGCTTTCATTGGAAAATGGGATGGTTGCGGATAACCTTGCACCCTTTGCAGGCACCCCATGGTGCCTGCCACAATGTGTATGGTTCGATAGAGGGGTCCCATGGATACCCCCATGGGCCCCAACCTGAGGTCTCCGGGTGAAGGGGGGTGTGCTACGGGCCCTCAAAGTCAGTTTCCGACAGCCGTTTCCTGTCGGACTGACCGATTAGGAAAGGCTGTCCGAATCCGACATCGTAATACGCCAGTCAGAAACGCAGTCCATAGACGTGTACGATTCGGCTCCGACTGACTCTGAGTCTCCGAATGCCGGTCGGAACCAATTCGGAATGACCTAACGGTTACCTTTCCATCATAATCAGTTGAAATGAAATGAAATGAAAAAAGGAATTTAGTAAAGCGCACTGCGGCCAAAGCGGCTTCCTGGCGCTGGGGGCTCAAACACGCTCACAGGGAAAACCCAAGAGGACTAGCCGGGAAAAGCCTGGGAAAAAAGAAAAGTTTTAAGGGCCTTGCGAAAGTGACGGTAAATGGGGATGGAACGGATAGCAAGAGGAAGGCTGTTCCAAAGCCGAGGGGCCAGAACCGAGAAGCGAGTGCCCCCGGTACGAGTTTTACGAAAGCGGGGAATGTGAAGCAAAGACAAAGATGAGGAGCGAAGAGTGCGAGCGGGGGCATGAGAGGTGATGAGGGAGTTAATGAACAGAGGGGCAGAACGATGGTGGGCCAGGAAGGCCAAACAAGCAAGTTTAAAAGAAGATCTGAAATGTACTGGGAGCCAGTGGAGAGACCTAAGGGCAGGAGTGATGTGAGAGCATTTAGGTAAGTGAAGAATGAGTCGGGCCGCCTGATTTTGGATGGCCTGAAGACGGCGGGCTTCATAGGCCGGGATGCCAGCATACAGGCCATTCCCATAGTCAAGGCGGGAGATGATTAAAGCGATGACTATAGTTTTGAGAGCATCAGTCGAAAAAAAACGAGAGATCTTGCGAATAATACGAAGGGAAAGGAAACACGAAGAAACAACAGAACTAATTTGTGAGTGCATAGACAGGTCTTGGCTGATCTTGGTGCCCAAAGTCCGGACAGAAGAGACGGGTACCGGGGGAGGACCAAAAGAGAGAGGCCAATGAACAGGGGACCAAGGGTTGGAAGGACCACCGGTGAAGACAAGCTCCGTTTTATCCGGATTGAGCTTCAAATGATTGGAGCTCATCCACTGCGAAATAAAAACTAGGGTAGAGCAAAATTTGGGAAGGGAAAGAGAAGGGGAAGAGAGATCGAAAACAAGCTGGAGGTCATCAGCGTAGTTATACACAGAAACCCCCAGCTCGAGAAGAGAAGAGACAAGAGGGCGACTATAAAGATTGAAAAGAAGAGGGGAGAGAGAAGAGCCCTGCGGCACCCCACAGGTGACTGAGCGAGGGGGAGCGGAAAATCCGGAAAGATGAACCGCTTGCGTCCTGCCTGAGAGGAAGGACGCGATCCAAGAAAGGGCAGCTCCCTGAATGCCCACTGCGCTGACACGGTCGAGAAGAATGGCATGATCGACCGTGTCAAACGCAGCGGACAGGTCGAGGAGAACCAGGGCCTGGGGGAGACTGCTATCAGCTTTCCCCTTAAGTTCATCCATGACTGCCAACACCACGCCCTCTGAAGAGTGGCCAGGGCGAAAACCCGCCTGGTGGGAGGCCAAAAGACGATTCTCCTCGAGATAGGTGGATAAGCAAGTAGTGACGTAGCTTTCAAGGATCTTCCCAAGATAGGGAAGCAGAGAAATAGGCCTGAAATTAGATACCGAGGAGGGGTCAAGACTAGGTTTTTTAAGAATGGGAAGAATTATAGCAGATTTGAATGAAGAGGGGACAGTAGCCAAAGTAAGAGAAGCATTAAGAAGAGCAAGAGGGGGAGCAGGGCAACTAGAAAAAAGAGTTCTAAGGATGCGAGCAGGAGCGCAGTCCGCAGGAGAACCGGACTTAACTTTGGCAAGCAGATCCAAAAAGAGCTGAGAGGAAATGGGCTGAAAGTAATTAAAAGAAGAAGAGGGTGAAAAGGAAGAGGCAGAAAATTCAGGTTGGGGCGCAGGAGGAATGTTGGCCTTAATAGTAAGGATCTTATCAATAAAGTAATCATTGAGTGAAGAACATAAAGATTGGGAAGGAACCAAGGATGTGCAAGTGCGGTCAGAAGTGGCAAGACTATGAACTAAGGAAAAAATTTCACGCGATTTGTTGGCAGAGAGGGTAACTCTCTCAGTGAAGTATTTGGTCTTGGCCGCTAAAATAGCACTTTTGTATTCGTTCAAGAGGGTTTTATATTTGAGCCGGAGAGTGGGACAGTAGTTCCATCTCCACTGATGTTCAGAGCGCCTGAGACCCAGTTTAAGAGTTTTTAGTTCACAAGTAAACCATTTGTGGGCATCATAAGGTCGAACACGCTTAACCCTCTTGAGGGGGGCGGCCTGATCACAAGAGGAGGAGAGCCAAACAGTAATGGCGTCAGCCTGATCTTCCAAGGGCAAGTTAGTGAGGTCAGGAGCGGATAGAGCCAGAGAAGAAGAGAGAGAATTAAGATCAATCTGGTTCCAGCTGCGTGCCAAGATGGTCTTAGAAGGGGGAGCTTTCTCAGCAGAGCCCAGATGGATGGAGAAAGAGATCATAGAGTGATCCGACCAGACACAGGGAAGAATGGAAATTGATGAGATGTTGCAGCATGAAGACCAGATTTGATCCAGAGTATGACCCTGTGTGTGAGTGGGGGCCGAAACATGAGAGGAAAAATTGAGGCACTTAAGAGTGGCAGTGAAGTCTTTGGATGATGAATCCTCCCTGGGATCACCTGGCCAATAGTTAAAATCCCCGAGTAGCAGCAACGAAGAGTTGTTGACTACCAGGGTGGCCAGGAGGTCCAGCAGGGTGGACACAAAAAGCGGCATGGCTTGAGGGGGGCGATACAGAAGAACAACTGTAAGAGGAGAGGGTAGATTAAGTGAGCGGGCCACCAAGAAGTCTACATTAAGTATAGGGGGGTGGGCGAGGAGTTGAAATTTCAAGGAGGATCGAATTATCATGGCCACACCCCCACCTATCTTACCGTCCGGGCGATCAGCTCGGAGGGCATAGTAGGTGTCAGGCAGAATAGCTAAGAGATCAGGAAGAGAGTCAGAAGAGAACCAGGTTTCTGTGAGAAATAGAAAATCTGTAGAGTCCGTGTGAAGAAGAGTGGAAAGTGCCGTATGATTTTTGGCCGCAGAGCGAGTATTGAGCAGAATAGCAGAGGCTGGAGGGAGACTAAGAGAAGAGCGGGAAGCAGGAGGAATACAAGGCAAGGGAAGGGAGGAAGTACTACCATCAGAGAGGGAACAAGGAAGAGGGCGGGCATAAATGCCCAAAGCGTCTAGATGGAGCCGTAGAGAAGGAGAAAGTGGAAGAGTAGTGGAGTGAGCAGACAGTTGAGCCGAAGTATACACCAGAGGGGAGGCAAGGTCTATGGCCCCTGGTCCCGGCCCGTCGCGGACGGGCGCAGACGGGCTTAACTTAGTTGGTCGGAAATGTTTTTGAGTCAGTCAGAAACATAGGTTTCGACACAGGTTAGGAAAATCCGAATACCATTCGGAACTGATAGAGCGCCACGTTATTCTGAAATTTGTAGGGGTGCATCATATTCACTGTTAGTCCGCACCCACATATTAATCGAAGTAGTTTAGGTGTTACATAGAAATGTATTGCTAGAATTGTTTAACATAGGTGTGATTAGAAATGTAACCATGTTTTTATGAAGAGTAATGTCGTAGATCATTGCAAATGTAATTTTTAGTAAACGCATAGTGTTTGGTTTTCATGTAATGCAACGTATTTAAACATGTGCCATATTAAAGTTGCACGTGTAGTCTGCTTATTCACGTATAAAGGAGTAATGAAACTAATGCTTAAAGTGTGATTTAGGAGTGTGTTTAACAATGTAAAGGCCTGATCGCATATACGTTTAAAGAGAAAGGCCTGTTCATTTCTTATGTTAGCTAAACGTTGTAGGCAGAAAAATGATTTCCCTTGGTAAAGGCTTTGGGTTTCGGGAGGATCGAAATTCTTAGAGAAGTGAAAAGTTTTTCGTTCCCATGTTTCTGTTGCAGGTGCAAGGACATTTTGCTCGTTAGAGAGACTAGGTCTTTGTTTTAGGAGTTAGGATGGTACGAGAAGCCAACAGGGGAGTACATTGGAATTTACGGATGATACTTTCAGCAGAGATGGTGCCTGGGACCCAAGGCCAAGCTAACCGTCGTTGGATGAAGTACAGGTTTAGCTGGAAAAGTACTGGTAGCATAGTAGGATGGTTATCTCTAGGCCTGGGCGTTGGAAACGCAAGTGTCCCTTGAATGCAAGAAATCAGGTGCAGCAAGAAGTAGAGATAGCTCAGGTACCTGTACCTGAGGTAGTTCCCACAGTGACTAGACCGAAGTTGGTGAAAGGGGGGACTATTATTCCGCAGGTTCAAGTTCCCCAGTCACTTAGAGTTCAATGTGTTCAGCAGGGAGTTCGGATTTATCAACAGAAGCCCTTGTTCGAAGGGTATAAGGAGTTCAGTCCAGACCCGTTGGCATGACGGTGCCTGAGAGGGGAGGAAGACTGCACGCTTGGAGCAGTCTTGGAGGTAAACCAGAGGGGGCCATTTGTAGAAGCATATGTTGATCGTCACCCTACCGCCTTTTTGGTTGACACTGGTGCTACCCGGTCTACTGTGAGATCAGCAGTAGTCCCTAACCTACCCCTCTCGGGACAATCAATTCAAGTTGTTGGTGTGGCAAATAAGAAATTGACCAGTCCATTGACAGAGCCAATTCCTGTGAGAATAGGAACTTTCCGGGACCGACACCAGTTTGTGGTGTTGACTCGAGTCCAGTTTGCCTGTTAGGAAGAGATCTGTTGTGCAAACTAAATTGCACCATTTATTGTACACCGAAGGGAGTTGAAGTACAAATAAAGGATGATGGTGCGACAATCAAGGTTGCAAATCAGGACGTGTGTATAGAAATGTACCCAGCGCTGACAGTGGAGGAACTTCCACTTGATTTGAGGGATTCTGTGTCACCTGATTGTGGGATTTCACTGGAGAATAGATTGGATTGATCAAAGGTGTAGAGCCAGTGAAGATTCAGGTCAAGCCGAACGCAGAATTTCCTAGGACACCCCAGTACAATTTGTCACCCGAGACTATTGCAGGGATCAAACCTGTAATCAAGTCTATGATCAAGCAGGGAATTTTGAAAGAGATCATGGCTAGCGTATGTAATTCACCTATCATGGGACTACAAAAACCGAGTGGGAAATTCAGGATCGTGCAGGACCTGCGAAAGGTCAACGCGATAGTTGTTCCATGTTGTCCGGTGGTACCGAATCCATCTGTGATCCTGTTTCAAATTCCATGGGAAGCTGAGTGGTTTACAGTAATTGATCTGTGCCAAGCATTCTTCTCGATCCCACTCCATGAGGAAAGCCAATTTCTTTTTGCTTTCCGGCTGGAAAACCGTGTGTTAACGTGGTGTCGTATCCCTCAGGGGTACACAGAGAGTTCATCGATCTTTAATCAAATCCTGAAGAAGAATCTTGAGAGTCTTGTGTTGCCACAGAACTCTGTTCTGGTGCAATACATTGATGACTTGCTCATTGCTTCAGAAACCGAAGACGCTTGCAGAATTGATACCATTGCTTTATTGAATCATTTGGCAGAGAATTGACACAAGGTGTCCCCATATAAATTGCAGTACTGCTTGAGTGAAGTGCAGTATTTGGGTCACAGAATTGAGAAGGGCAAGAGAAAGGTGTCACCAGATCGTATTGAGGCCATTATGAACATGCCTGTGCCTACCACCCAGAAAGAAGTCAGAATGTTCTTGGGGATGGTTGATTACTGCCGCCAATGGATTCCCAACTTCTCCTTTGAAGCAAAGCCTTTACAACGGCTGACGCACAAAGATGTGAGTGATCCGGTACCATGGGACAATGACTGCTTGATGTCATTTGTAAGGCTGAAAGAAGCCATGTGTCGTGCTCCAGCTTTGGGAATGCCTGATTACAACAAGGCTTTCACATTGTTCTGTTGCGAGAGAGAAGGTTGTGCATTGTCAGTTCTGACTCAGAATCATGGAGGTGTCCGTAGACCAGTTGCCTACTTTTCAGCTACTTTAGATCCAGTAGCTTCTGCGTTGCCCGGATGTCTTAAATCCATTGCTGCAACAGGTGACAGCATTAAAAGGTGTGAGAGTATTGTAATGGGACATCCACTTACAGTTTATGTGCCGCACTCTGTTGAACTGTTGATGACAAGGACCAAAACACAGCACCTCACGAACAACAGGTTAACACGTTATGAGCAAGTTACACTTGCTGCAAAAAATGTGACTTTGAAGAGGTGTTCTGTTTTGAATCCCGCAACATTGATGCCTATTCCAAATGCCGATGGTGAAGATTGTAAGGATCATGATTGTCTTGATGTGACTGAACTATGCACCAAACCGAGACCAGACATTGTTGATGAACCTCCTGACCCTGATGAAATTTTTTTTGTGGACGGTTCATGTTTAAGAGGTGATGTTGGTCGATTAAGAGCAGCATTTGCTGTATGTACCATCACAGAAGTGGTTGAAGCTGCTTGTTTAGAGGGAGTACACTCCGCACAGGTAGCTGAAATCATTGCTTTGACCCGTGCCTGCTTGGCTGCTGATCAGATCCGGATAACGATTTACACTGACAGTAAGTACGAGTTTGGTGTGGTTCACGACTTCGGGCAGTTATGGTCACAGAGAGGATTCATGACGTCTTCTGGTTCGGCCATTAGAAATGGGGAATATGTGAGGCAATTGTTGGAAGCATTATAATGTCCCAAAGAAATTGCGGTTGTCAAATGTTCTGCTCATTGTAAGGGGAATGTCTTTATTTCACTTGAAAATAACTACGCAGATGAGGTTGCCCAGTTTTGTGCAGAACAAGAATGCATATTTACTGGAGGGTATACTGGAGAAAGCCAAGAAAGAACCGAGCTCAGCATGATATTAGGCATGGCCGATACATGGGAGGAACTAAAACGATTGCAGGATAAGGTTACTGATCAAGAACGAGATGGCTGGATAAGAGCAGGATGTGAGAAGGGAGACGTGGATGTGTGGGTCTCAAGTGATGGACGAGCTGTGCTACCGGAAAGTCTGTTGAACCCAATGGCAAGATTGATACATGGTGCAGTACATCTTGGCAGAGATGCCATCATGCGAGTGTTCAGACAGACATGGTACAATCCGAAGTTTTGTGCAGTTGCTGAAGCTGTATGTCAGAGGTGCGTTACATGTCAACAGATGAATGCGGTAAAGAAAACTGCTGTAACTTTGAGTCACATTGGGAGGTCAGGAGGGCATTTCAATAGAATGCAGTTGGATTTCATTCAGATGCCAAAGTGTAATGGGCTGAGATACACCCTGGTTGTGGTGTGTGTCTTTTCAAGGTGGGTGGAGGCTTACCCAACACTTATGTGTGACACACTCACTGTAGCTAAGCTGTTGTTGAGGGAACTTATCCCTAGGTTCGGTTTTCCGACCTCTTTGGAGTCGGATAGAGGGACGCACTTCTACAGTGAGATCATGAAATTGCTCTGTGCTGCTTTGAATGTGGATCAGAGATTACATTGCAGTTATCAACCAGAGGCTTCTGGGATTGTGGAGCAAGTTAATGGGACTTTGAAAGCACGGATCCTGAAATGGCCTGACGCACTGCCCTTGGTCCTCATGAGCCTTCGTAGTGTCCCTGATAGGAGAACGGGGTTGTCACCTCACGAGATCCTGATGGGGAAGTCAATGCGATTACCAGCAATACCTGCTACTGCTCTGATTAGCATCACTGATGACTTAATTCTCGACTACTGTAAGGGACTGGCTGACGTAGTCCGTTCTGTGTCCCAGCAGGTACAAGCAGCACTGTTCCAGCCGCAAGTGACCTGTGCCACGACCTGTACTCAGGAGATTGGGTGCTTGTTTGCAAACACGTGAGGAAGAGTTGCCTGGATGTTCGTTGGCGATGTCCCGTACCAGGTAATACTGGTCACGAACACGGTAGTGAAGTGTGGAGGATTGCCGAACTGGGTGCATGCCTCCCGTACCCGCAGAGTTCCAGCTCCCTTGGAAGATACAGCCCCTCTCGTGAATGAAAATCCAGCTGAGGTGGCAGGGCCATCTGAGAGGGCAAGTCAAGCTTTGAGGGTTGCTGACGCAGTTGGTTGTGCACTAGATCGAGCTGAAAGGGGTTGTGTCAATCAAGGCCCCGAATTTGACTCGGACGGAGAAAGTATTGCTGTGGGTGGAGTACTGTCAATTTCTGCTGAAGAAGGAAGTAGTGCACAGGGTACCCAAAGGGAGAGCAGAAGTGCCACAGAAGTAGAAGAGGTTTGGCCTGTGAGTCAGAGACGGCTGAACATGAGGTTGGCACCTGAAAGAGATCTTGCCCCAGTTCCTGAAACTTCTGAATCTGAACAGAGTGACGAAGAGCAAGCTCGAGGTAGTCTGAGAAGAGGCAGGAGAACAAGAGTGCTGTGTCAAAGGTATGCCTCACCAGAGTGGACATACGCTGTAACTGATGCCAGGAGTGTTGAGCTCAGTCTTTGACGCTGGTCAACGATTTCCCAAACCTGAAAGTGAATGTGCTGCTGTTGGTTCCAGGAGTGGAGATCGAAGTAATACTGACTCTCACTATTCCGAATCCACCACTTCTAAGCAAAATCCGTGAACTAATTCTGGAGACGCTAGTTTTTCCAACCTTTGGTTATGTGCCACCGCATCAGGAATTAGTGTTCCTTCGGCTTGAACTTCTGCAGCGTGTTTTAGAGATTTTGGGAGCTGATCTTATTTTGGACTGAAGGTGAACTTTTTGTATATAAAAGTCTATAAAGAAGATAACCTAGGCCCGAGTGGAAGAAGAATACATTTAAGGACTTTCCGTCAAGACGACGAAAGAGGGCTAGGGAAGTCTTTTCGTGGACTGTGTAAATAAGGAACTGAAATCGCAAGGGGATTTCCAGCTCTTGAAGTGTCGTTCGAACTGGTTAGCAAGTGATACCCAAAGGAGAAATAGACTCTTAATGGTTGCTCCTGAAACCATGAACTTTGAGAACTTTGCAAAATCATGGATGCTGGAAATACTCACCGTAGGTCTAAATTAGTGATAGGTACACTTATAGGGTTGGTGTTAGTTTGTATTATCATAATAGCTGTAGCCTCGTATATCGTTTCACATGAGCAGGAAGCGAAGGTACAGGGAACACCTACGCCCACCACTTCTAGCCAAAAGGAGGTCACTATAGTAGCTAAAAGAGGTTTACTAATCGAAGAGAGTCGTAGATTCCACATAGATATCTCTAGAGGTGATTTTAAGCTTAATGCATATGCGAAGCTGCTATATGAATATGTGGATGCGATGGATGCCAAAGATTGTTATGTGTGCATGCAGTTACCTTCTTTCGTGGCTGAGGGTATCAGATACCATCATCTTCCACTAACGTATGGAATTTCTTGTAGTTTGTTGCTCAGTATCTTCTATGAAAGAGGTCAGTTTGAGTATTTCTTTTCCAATTACGATGCAGTACTTCCTGAAGTTCCAGCTTACAAGCATTTGAATAAGTACGATTATTACAAGTCAGAGGACAGACTTCGGAAGTATTTCATACCGTCTTTGGAACTGGATAAGGCTTATGCTTATCGGCATAATTTAACCTGTTTGTTGTCGGATACAGAGAAGAAGTTTATGGGTCAAGTAGAAGATAGATATAGAAAACTAACTGAAACACGAAATACAGGGGATAGTCCAGTAGATTGGACTGGTGAGGAAAGATTACACAGATCTAAGGGGAGTTATGGACCCATAGCATTGGACCAGGAGCAGAAGGGAAAGTTGTGTGTGAGATGTTATCAGACATATTATGAAAAAGTTTTGGTAGGACAAAGTACGTGTGATCATATTTTCAATATGGAAGATTCTGCTAAGAACTTTTTGCAAGGCTCGGTGCAAGTGATTCCAGCTGTTTATTATGTGTGTGGAAGGAATGCCTATGTGAGGTTGCCTGCAAATTGGTATGGTACATGTTATTTGGGAATTATTTTTCCGAAAATCTATCAAGCAGGAGATTTGGATCTTTTGGAAACTGGACCCCACTCTGAGCAAAACGAGCTGCGAGTGCAGGGACGGTGATTGGAGATATTTTTGGAGCAATGATACCGAGTTTGGGTGTGGTTTTGAATGATGTGAAGATCAGAAGACTGGCGACTGTGGTTGATGAGTTGTCCATGAATACAGCAAGGTCTTTGATACTGGTGGATGGAGAGATGTTATCGATAAGGACAATGGTTTTGCAGAATCGCCTTGCTTTAGACGTATTATTGGCAAAAGAGGGCGGAGTCTGTAAATTATTGAAAGTTCAGGAATGTTGTACGTATATTCCAGACAACAGCAAGGATCTGGAGAGATATATAGACAACATTACCACGATTCATCAGGAGATTGAGGATCTGACCGAAGAAGGTGTGTAGGAAAAGATTGGTAAAGGATTTGGTCATGTGGGAAGTGGGTTTGCGAATTTGGGGAAGGGGTTCCTTGGGTTTGTTCTAAAACCCCTCATCACTGTTTTGGTTTGTGTGATCTGCTTGTGGGGTTTCATCAGAGCTTATAAGTAGTACAGAGGAAACAGATTTGAAAGAGCTCTCAGAGCGAGTGAAATGCGAATGGCCAGACTGCAGGACAGTCAATATCAGAACATTACAAATATGGAGAGATTCCGATGGGGGAGGATGGCTACAAGTACTGTTTAGGTCGATTCTTTCTCCAAGGGAATTATGTGATGGTGTGATGACATTTGTCATCAAAGGGGGGAACTGATAGAGCGCCACGTTATTCTGAAATTTGTAGGGGTGCATCATATTCACTGTTAGTCCGCACCCACATATTAATCGAAGTAGTTTAGGTGTGACATAGAAATGTATCGCTAGAATTGTTTAACATAGGTGTGATTAGAAATGTAACCATGTTTTTATGAAGAGTAATGTCGTAGATCATTGAAATGTAATTTTTGCTAAACGCATAGTGTTTGGTTTTCATGTAATGCAATGTATTAGTTTAAACATGTGCCATATTAAAGTTGCACGTGTAGTCTGCTTATTCACGTATAAAGGAGTAATGAAACTATTGCTTAAAGTGTGATTTAGGAGTGTGTTTAACAATGTAAAGGCCTGATTGCATATACGTATAAAGAGAAAGGCCTGTTCATTTCTTATGTTAGCTAATGTTATGTTATGTTATGTTATGGGCACTTCTAGAGCGCGCGACTCACCAGAGGGCATCTCGGCGCTATACTTAGTTATTCACTGAGAGGGAAAAAATGGAAGAAGAAGCTACAACACTAATACTGAGGAGTCAGAAATAGAAAGGTTTTCAATTTTTTCCTAAAGATTGTAAGAGAGGGACTGTTACGAATGGCAATGGGAAGCGAGTTCCAGTAACGCGGCGCGAGACATGAGAAAGCCCTCGCCCCGGAACGGGAACGGCGGATTCTGGGAATCTTCAGAAATTCCATGGCGTTAAACCTTAAATTGAGGGTGGAGGTTCTTTTTATTAGTTTGTTTGCCAAGTATTTGGGGCCTTTACCGTTCAAGGCTTTGTAAGTAAGGCAACAGGTCTTAAAGTGAGATCGTTTCACAATCGGGAGCCAGTGGAGATCTAATCGGAGAGGGGCTGAAGGCGAGCCTGCCGGGCGATCAAGTATCATTCGGGCAGTGGTGTTCTGGATGACCTGTAGTTTCTTTAACAGGGACGGGCCAAGTTCGGCCAGCATAGCGTTGCCGTAGTCGAGGCGACAGATCACCATTGCCTAAACTAGAGTTCTCCGGTGCTTGATGGGAAGGTAAGGGAGAATCTTCCGTAAAAGCCGCAGGCTAAAATAACAGGAGCTGGTGATTGTAGCTACATGATCTTTCATCGAAAGGGCCTGATCAAGTGTGAACCCCAGATTCTTCACTACTTGCTTAGGAACTGGTGCTGTACCGAGCTCTTGCGGCCACCAGTCCTTAGACCAAGAAAGAGAAGCTTTCCCTACTAATAAAATCTCTGTCTTACTCGGGTTCAACTGGAGAAGATTCTCGGTCATCCAGTTTGAGATGGTGATCATTCCAGCTGCAAAACGTAGGTGTTCTGATGTTGCATTTGGGTTGATTTTAAAGATAAGCTGGGTGTCGTCCGCGTATGAGATAATCTCAAACCCACATGATTCGGCTATTTTAGCTAAAGGGGACATGTATAGATTAAACAAAGTGGGGCTGAGACATGATCCCTGAGGGACGCCATTGTCCAGACCACGTTTGTCTGACCGGAATTGACCTAGCATGATTGTTTGATTTCTATCTGCAAGGAAGTTTTGTAGCCATTTCAGAGCTTGATCTTGTATGCCACAGGAACGCAATCTCTCCGACAGCTTAGAATGGGCGATAGTGTCAAATGCTGCAGAGAGGTCTAAGAGAACCAGAATGGCTGATCCTCCCGCGTCCATTTCTAGCCTCAGTGAGTCGGTAACTGCAAGAATAGCAGTTTCACTACTGAAGCCTGGCCGAAAACCTGATTGCGATGAGTCTAGAAGATCATTTGATTCGAGTTAGTGACTCAGCTGTTTATTTATAGCTGATTCAAGTGATTTGCCCAACAAGGGTAATAATGATATGGGCCGATAGTTGGCGAGCGTAAGGGGATCTGCTGTCGGTTTTTTCAGGATGGGGCGAACAAACGCTTCCTTCCAGATGGAAGGGATAACGCCCGACCTAATGGAACTATTGAAAATTTCTTGGACTTCCGAGGCACAGCATGGGGCTATAAGGTCCATGATTCTCGGGGGGCACGAGTCGCTAGGAGAACCAGACTTTGCCGATGAGAGCAGGGTGTTAACTTCCGTTAAAGAGAGGGGTTCAAATTGTTTGAGCTTGCCCGAAGTCTTCTGGTTGATTTCGGCAGAGTTCATGAGGGGAGTTGTGGTCTGTGATAATGAAGGTGGAAAATTTGCGTAAATCAGGGTAATTTTTTCCTCAAAGTGGATTGCAAGAGAGTTGCAGAGGTCCTGTGACTCCATTTGAGGCAACGTACACGCCTGAGGGGAGACAAAATCGTTAACTATATTAAATGTTTTTGAAGAGTTGGAAGCTTGGTCAATTTGTTTTAATATAAAAGATTTCCTTGCTGATTTTATGTTCTGATGATATTTAGATAAGGAATGTTTATAGGTCAGTCGGTCCGTAGGGGTTTGACTGGTTCTCCAGCATCTCTCCAGGGCTTTGCACCTGGATTTTTCCGCACTGAGCTCTCCTGTATACCAGGGGGCCGATTTTCGCTGTTTGGAGGGGCAGAATTTTTTTACGGGAATTAGGGAGTCGAAGACTGTGGTTAGTTTGGTAGGAAAAATCTTCAACCGTTCTGAAGCATCTAAGCCTGTCGGTGGGGGAGCCTGAGGCAGAGCATTGTAGGCAGCCGCGAAAGCTTCTAGGGATAAATTATTCCAGGGTCTGCGGAATAGCGAGGAGCGAGGTTCAGAATCTCGTAGTACATTTGAATACTGTCGTCGCATGGTGAAAGGGACCATGAAGTGGTCAGACCATGTTAAGGGGAGGGGAGGGAGGTCGATGAGGTGCACAATATTAGTAAAGATCAGGTCAAGGGCGTGACCTGCTCTATGCGTGGGGCAGTTGAAAGAAGGGAGAGGCCGATTTGTTTTAAGCTGTTTAGGAGATTTTTCGTCTCTGGGTTCCCTGGGGCATCCCCGTGAAAGTTGAAGTCCCCAAGCAGAATGAAAATGTTGAATGCTATGGTTTGCAGGGCGATCAACTCCACTAATTAATTCGCGAAGTCGGTCCTGGGCCCCGGAGGCCGATAGATCAGGGCCCCGTTCCAGCAGTCTGATGGTGATCTAACAAGCTTAAAAAAGCCTAATTCTAGACTGGCCGTACAATGAGTGGCAGTCCAATGGACGCTTAGGTGATCTTTGAAAGCTATTGCAATCCCGCCCCCCTGTTTTCCCTGCCTATCTGAATGGATACATTCGTCAGGTATAGCTAGATTAATCTGGGGGTGGTTAGAGGGGTTTAGCCACGTTTCTGTAAAGAAACATAGGTCTGGGGAGTATGAGTTGACCATATCCCAGATTTCAACAGGGTGTTTAGCTAAAGACCTGACATTGCAGAGAATAAATATAGGGCTGGGATGGTTTACGTCTGGTAAGACGTTTAAATCAGGGCCAACCGGGTCGTTTAGTTTACAGCAGAAGGAACATGTCTTACATGTCACTGGTCCTTCCAGGTTGAGCGGAAAAGTTTCTGGGCAATTAGCCCAGGTAGTGGACTGTGGCATATGTCGCATTCTATAGTCCATTAATACCTTAGGGGAATAGATTATCCGAGTTGGTGGGGGCAGAGCACAGTATATTTGGGCAGAGCTTTCGGGCTTGGGGCTTGTAAGGGCGCGGACGGGCGCAGATGGGTTTGCCTTGTGCGCGCCTTCGGCGCGCGCGCGGCGCGCCCGCTGCGCGCGTCAACTGCGCGTGCGCTGAGGTGTCGGCATTTATGCCAATGGAGTTGACTACTAGACCGCCTCCCCCTTGTAGCCCCAAGATGGCGGCCGTCCCAAGAAGAAGTCCGGTCTCTCCCCCGGTGCCCAAGAGTGAGGCTCCCAAGAGGTAACTCCGTCTGCACAGCGTGCGTGCAAATAACAATGTTAGATTTAAAATATAGAAGAGGTTTAGCAGCAACAATAAAATAAGCGATTAAGTAACAGCTCTAAACATACTTTCCCGGCATCCGCCTCAGGAAACTAAGTGCTGCGCGTGCGCTGAGGGGCCGGCATTTATGCCAATGGAGTTGACTACTAGACCGCCTCCCCCTTGTAGCCCCAAGATGGCGGCCGTCCCAAGAAGAAGTCCGGTCTCTCCCCCGGTGCCCAAGAGTGAGGCTCCCAAGAGGTAACTCCGTCTGCGCAGCGCGTGTGCAAATAACAATGTTAGATTTTAAATATAGAAGAGGTTTAGCAGCAACAATAAAATAAGCGATTCAGTACCAGCTCTAAACGTACTTTCCCGGCTTCCGCCTCAGGAAACTAGCTAAACATTGTAGGCCGAAAAATGATTTCCCTTGGTAAAGGCTTTGGGTTTCGTGAGGATGGAAATTCTTAGAGAAGTGAAAAGTTTCTCGTTCCCATGTTTCTGTTGCAGGTGCAAGGACATTTAGCTCGTTAGAGAGACTAGGTCTTTGTTTTAGGAGTTAGGATGGTACGAGAAGCCAACAGGGGAGTACATTGGAATTTACGGATGATACTTTCAGCAGAGATGGTGCCTGGGACCCAAGGTCAAGCTAACTGTCGTTGGATGAAGTACAAGTTTCACTGGAAAGGTACTGGAAGAAGACCTGGCTGAAGAGGTGTGCCGAAGGGCGTGCTCTATGTTTTTAGGATTTTGTATTAGGGACAGTGCCCCGAGGGTGGAGCAGTTGAGGTTTAGATGGGAAGCTAGAAGGAGCATCTTACAAAGAGCTCTGACTAAGTGAATGTACTTCTAAGGAAGTCTTCACTTCAGACACCTTTTATTCTCTTGCCTGGGAGGGAAATGCTAAGTAGGGATGTCATCTTAGAGATAGAGTAGGGATAGACTAACTGTTTTTTTCCTTGTAGGCTAATGATTTCAAATGTAGAGATTGGACTAACTATTGCATTTTTGATGCTTTTAGAATTGATTATTCTTCTTATTCTGAGTCGAATGAGACTCTTGCGTAGACTTTCTTTTGTACTAGTGCCCATTTATATTCTTCACCTTGTATTGAGGTGTTTGTATGTGCAGTTATTCTTGGTTGTAATAAAATCTTAAAATTTTAGATAGGGAGTCAGTGGTCCTTTGGAACAGAAATTTTATTCTGTTGGTTATGTATTGAGTATTGAATTTCCTCCCCTCTACACTATTTAGCAGATAAAAAGATCCTGGCGACCTGAGAGGATTCTTGGAGATTGTACGGTAGGTAAGAATCCGGTCCTATCAGAACCTTTCCGACCGACATCCTAATCAGCCTGTAAGATGCGTTTTGATAGTCTTTTGCAATATTTTGTCATTTCACGTTTTTTTAAAATGTGATGTAAATGTATGAATGTTTTATGTTACATTAAGTGATGTTATGTATATTTTGAAGACTAAGTATTGTGTATTTGTATATTTTGCACTGTGATCTATTATGCATGTGGATTTTTAATGTTTGTTTTACAGGTTTTTGTTCCTGATTGATTTCTATGGGATTTTCGAGGTTACCTGATACAGTTCTGTTTTTTAAAATACTTTATCTGTTTTTTTATGGAACCTGCAGATTTTAGATTGCTTCAAGTGATATTGATTGAATTGTTCATATGTTTGCATTTTTGGGGGGCTTTTTACTTTCAGATTTTTATCTTTTTTTGTGGATTCCTATTTTTTATTTTGTGGGGATGGAAAAAGATCTGTAGCTACAAAACTGCAAGTTTTATTACTTTACTTATTTTGTGTGGGTGGGAAATGTGATATTATATTGTTTATGCTCTATGTATGTTAATATTATGTGCAACCGTTATGTGTTGTATTTATTTGATGTTATGTATTGGAGTTTTTTACGTTTGTTGGTGGATTATTGTTATATATTTTTGAAACTATTAATTTATATATATATTTATTATATCAGTGTTTAATAATTTGGTGATTTTATATATTTGTTTCACTGATTCAATAAAATATGTATGTTCATATTTGAAAAACATTAAAAGGTTTTGATTTGGTAGTTTACAGTTTGTTGTAGTTTTTGAGGTTATTGGTAGGTTTATATTTAATTTACAATATGGTTTTGGCTATCATTTCTAAGCAATCTAGTCCTTTGTTATTTATGAAGAGTCTGACTTTAAATTGTAGCATGTAGTACATTCTTTTAGTTTGTTTGCTTAGTTTAGCGCCAATTTGATTAATGGATTGCTCTATTCTTACTTCTTGGTAGCTTTGTTCTTTTTGTAATGCTTCAATAAATTTGTATAATGTAGATTAAGTTCTGCTTAGTGTGGATTGGAAGGCATTGTGCAATCATTACACTGCGTTGTTTGTTTTGGATTCCTGTGCCAAGGTGCTGTCAACGACATTCCACCATGATATCGGGCACTTCTCTTGGTGCTTGTGTCCTGACCGATGCAGTCTGCCAACCCATGTATCTTTGAAATAGTTTATCAGGGGATTTAAGACCCAATTTGGAGATTGTTAACCCAAATGTCGGGCTGCCATTGTGTCGGTCGAGATGCCGCCAGACAAGCCGGCGGCATCCAGACCCCTATATTTTGACAACACCGCCAGACTGGGGGTGTTGAGTCGGCGGTGCATCTACAGCTGCATGTTGTTTCAACTCATAGAGAGCCTGAAGCATATGCTGCCGCTGTGGCAGCTCCGCTTTCATGTCGGTGCACTATGTGCCATGCACCATGTCATGTATGGCACACAGTGCAAGCATGACAGTACAAGCAGAGGGAGGCACAACATATGCCTTTATGCACACACCCCATGGGCTAAAACACCACTGGGTCCTGTTTGGGGTCCCTTTCCCTGCCTTTCCTCCAACCTGTTCATGGCGGGGTCCCTGCTATGAGCAGCTCGTTTGGAAGGCAAGTCGTAATCTGCATGGCGGTGCCGACATCAGCACCACCGCCGCAGACCACTGCTTTCCTCACCACCACCCCATTGGGATCCAGGAACCTGGTGGTGGTCTTGTGTTGGGCTGGTAACAGTCCAACCGCCAAACTTGTAATTGGGCAATTGGACCGACACCGACGGTAACTCGGTCTTGGGACCGCCGTACTCATAATCAGGCCCTATGTTTGTCTTCATTTTGTTGGTAGAAAGGGCATTTTATTTGTAAGTTATAGTGGTTGACTACTAACAGGGACGTAGGCTAGTGCTATAATTTTTTTGATTTCAAAAGCAAATTCATTTTTAGAGGAATATTCTACACTTCGGGCGTAATTCCAATAGTGCCGGTTGGACGAGCGGCACGGCGGCTGCTCCTGTGGTGCCCTTTCAAAGGCGGCCTAGCCTTTTAAAAAGGCACTGCAATGAGAACGCCTCACAAGGTTCCTGCACAGGATGGACTCAAAAGTCCATGCTGTGCAGGTTATGCCCCTTGTGTCCATCCACATATGTTTGAGGCACAGGGGGGACCTGTAAGGCCACCTTTGTTTCCTCTCTGCCAGGCTTTTCATGGCGGTGGAACTGCCATGAAAAGCCTGGCTGAGAGGAAACTCGTAATATGCTTGGTCGGAACGTCCCACCAAGCATATTGCGGCCTCTGGCGCTCCTACACCAGAGAACGGCGGTTCCCTGGTGGAGCCGTCAGTCCTAGGGCGGTCCGACTGCCCAAGTTGTAATCGGGCAGTTGGACCGTCCACCACCACAGCGGCACCACGAGTCTGGCGGTTCAACGGACTGCCAGACTCGTAATAGGGTCCTATGTGTTTTAAAGTGGGGATAGGTGGTAGTTGGCCTGTTGCATGCATGGAGACTTTGGGTAGTCTGTCTTTCAGGATTTTAGCTGTAAGTTCCTGGGAGTTAGTGCTTGCCGCTCTTATATCTTGTAAGATTTCTCTAACTTCTATTTCTGTAACATTTGGAGGGTGGTTGTGCTCTTTTACATTTATTACGAAATTATCTTTTGTTGATGCCGTCCCGTAGCAGGCATAGAAATAATATTTATTACATTTCCAGTTTATGGTTTCTGTTAATGCTTTTCATGTTTTTGACTGTAGGTGTAGCCCATATTGTTTAATAATTTTTTCCCTTTCTGTGAAGTTATATATTTAGCCTTTTCTGTCATTGTATCTGTAACTAGTTTAACATTATAAATGTATTATAAATTAACTTTTGTATCTTTATTATTAATAATAAAAAAATGCAGTCACTTGTTATTTATGTACTTAATTGTATGTTTTGTTGAGATGTTTTGAGTGGTTAAGAGGGCGTTTTCTAACCTCGTTTCTTCTTGAAGGTCTTTGACAGAACCCATTGGTTCAGGCATTTTAAGTCTATCCCTGTTCTGAATCACCTGACACCATCGGGACTAGCAAGATGATTGAGTAGAGCAGTTGAGTGGTTGAATAATCCATCTCTGGGACTGGAATATTGAATTATTTCTGAATTGGAGACTGGGCGAGCTTCTGAGATTGTTGTTTTCTTTTGTTTGGGTGCAAAGGCAAAATGTTGGCGTGATCCAGGAATCTAGAGGGAGACTTATAAACTCAATGACAAATCCTTTCTTCACTCATAGGACCCATGCATCTTACTTACATTCTCCACAGGCCTTTGCAAAATGGTGAATTTGACCTCCTAAAATTATTTTTGCACACTCTTTGACATAGTCAGGATTTATGTTTCCTCGGACAACCCCGTTTTAGTCTCTGGAAATTCTTGCCATTAAATGATTTTCCTCTGGATTTCTTTGGAGGTGAGGATCTTTTCTTAATGAGTGGCTTTTTAAAACATTAGGGCTTACAGACCTGAACTCTGAGACCTAACGGGAATAAAAAATCAAAGCGATGGATGGAATGCTTGAATTAATCTCAGACACTGGCAATCCCTCGGCCCACATCCCATTGCATCATTTTTTGCTCACCGTGCTGCCTCAGGTTGGACCCAGTCATATGCAAATCAGTCTCGACCCTGATCCAATTAGAAGAGCCCAGCCGAACTGCCAGGCCAGGTCCTCTTTGAACTGGAACAGAAGCAACCCAGGGCCAGTTGTGCCCTTGTTAAGATCTTTCAAAATTGATTCTTCCCCCACTGAAGTTCTTCCTACTAAACTTCTCATCATGAATTCTCCTGAATGACATAAGGAAACTTCTCTTCCATCTTTTGTCTGGATATGACTTTGTCATAAAGGGAGGCACTGTGAATTTATCAGGGTCCTTCTATTCACTGTAGTGTACATCAATGACATGCACATGGAGTGACAAATCAAGTTGCAGAGATTTCTGAAACTCTCATAGCAGTGGCTGCTGAGGCTCCTGGTGCTTCTGGGTGTGAGAAAGCATTTCGGCCTATAATCTTTACGAATATACATTCATGTTTGATATTTGGATAGAATTCAGCTTCTTCTTCCCAGAACCTGATGAATCTGATGTATCTCCTTTCTCTTAGATCTCCTTTGCTTGAGAGGATCTGTGTGGCTTTTTTTTCCAAGAGGCTCAGGTATCCAGTACCAACCTTCATAGCCTTTACTTTTCACTTGAGCCATGTCTACATGTCTTCTGGAAAACAATGCTGGCAATAATATGCGAGAAAAGAATAGAGATAAATGGCAATCCATATTTCCTAGCGCCACCATCATTAGTAAGCCAATCCTGTCACAGCAAAAAGAGATTCATCCAGTATTCTTGGGTGGTACTCCTTATGATTTGCTAACCCACAATTCCTAAGCCAGGGTTGAGAAGATCTAGGGTGGTAATGACTGGTACGTGGACAAGAGAAGTACAGGTAATGTTTTTATTACTTATGGAACATATTGGATCGTGTCTAGGAAGATCCTGTTACTGACATAAGGGGTTAGTGTGCTGTCTGTTTCGTTCTGCAGGGTGAGATGGATAATTATGCAGTTTTAGATTCCTGATAATCAAAAATTGCAAATAATACTGTATACCAATTTTACAGCAAATAAATTGAACAATAATCCAATATATTTCTGTTGTAAAATAGAACTTCCAATGAAATTCACGTTTTGTTCATTGTAGCAGAGCATCACTTTTGCTCAAGGAACCAGGTTTCAGCAGCTGTCATACATGTACATTTTTTTGTTTTTGTTTTGTTAAATAACCATTAGTTGAGATGAAAAACGTTATTTGCTTTGACAGGCATTTACTAGTAATGTTAATATGCTGCAAGTTGTTACGAATACGATCGGCATGCTCTCAGAAGCAACTCCAATGAAAACATAGGAACTATGTTAGTGTGACATAACTGCGCAACTCTTGTATACCAGTACGGCTCAGCTACCGGATGGGGGTGGTGAGGCGGCGGGGGGTAGGTGGGAGGAATGCAATTAAAAAAGACTTAACTTCAATGGAAGACTTAACTTCAACGTCCGGCTGCCACCTCTCCTCCATCCTCCGTCCTTGTTCTCTTATTCTTCTTGTCGCAGCCGGCGGCAGCAGGGAGCACCCGGGCAGACAGGCTTCCCTGATCCAATCACAACGCTGCAAAGCAACGTTGTGATATGTCTAATCACTCTGGATTGGCGCTGAGACTGGAACAGGGAGCCTGTGCATGTTCCTGACCAGGCTGTGTAATGCAGCCCGGTAGGAACATGCAAAGTGCGCATGACTGTTTGGTCGGGCCAAGAGGGCCGGCCAAACAGTTCATGCGTACTTAGGGTGTGTACACCATTCCTCCCCTGCTCTGGCCGGCCCTGCCCCGCCCGACCACTGACTGCAATAGGGAAAATAAAATGATAATAACAATATGTCATTATTATTTTATTTTCCTTTTTGAGCAGTGGAGCGACGCTCCTCTGCCTTAGCGGAGGAGCCGCCACTGTAATGTATACTCAGCAGGGGCTACATTAGGTAGTGAAGACTGATTCAATTTGTGAACTTGTATGGAGAACGCTGCAAAAATATCGCGTTATTTTTTACTTTGTTTTATTACAGAATTTGCACTGTGAACATAATGAGCTTCGTAACCTTTAGAAGGAAACTCGGCCTGAAAATCACTTGCTTTGGAAGCATCCACCCAATGGCTTTCCTGAAGACGAGCACGTGCTTGCCCCGTGGGGTGGTAAAAGTATGTGCGGAAACAATAAGGGTTTGCAAAGTATTCTGAAGGATAGTAAAGCACTAATGTTAAGTGGTAATTCTGACAGATCAGTGCCTGTACCCTGTAATTGTCCTTGAGGGTTTAGGTGGCGCGTTTCAAGGACTGCTGATGACAGTGTCTTGGTAGGTCTGTACGAGGTAACTGAATTCTGGCTACTGTAGGAAGGTAAAATAGACCTCTCTGTTTCAGGCACACAAAAAGGCTAGCCAGTACTACATTTACCATGTTTACAGAGGCCTCAACTGCTGCTCTGGTAAACAAGCATATATGGCAGTGAGTCAGAGCAGTTTGGTCAGTTAATGGTGACAGCCACTGGCGCATGAAGCTCGGGAGGATGTGGGGTAGGCTTCTGGTAAGTTGTAGGATCTTAGACAAGAGGGCCTCGGGCATTCGTTTACACTGATGTGCTGAAATTGCTGTTGATAGAGACAGAGGGACCAGGTATTTAGGAAGACATGCAGGGGGTGGTAAGGAAGATCTGGGTGAATAGAGTACCCCAGGGTATACTGAGTGGGCATTAAAAAAAGTGCCGCAGTGCCAACAATACAAGGTACAACAGTTTATCGATCAACAGATGGTGGTGGATGGAAATGCAGTCATTATAGAACACTCATATATAAACTCGGTAGGAGGGCCTGACACCAGGAACAAAAAAGTTATAAAGCCTGCATGACTGTGGGAAGCCCAAGAGAAACCTGCAACATGGACCAAAGTGAAGGTGCAGACACCTGATGGCTTCAATGTGTTCAGGATAAATCCCTTCTCTCACCTGTGTGATCAGATGCCTAGCCGCAATTCCAAGAACTATAGTGAGCCATATCACACCTTCCGAAAAGATTCTGAAGAAACAGTGTCCGGTGTGAGACTGCTCCCTTTTTAGGTTTCGTCTGCACAGTGCTTGAGAAATCTATTGTATTTTATATAAAAAAGGGATTTAAATCTGCCTCCTCTCTCCTAGCTTCTCATTGGTTCCTATGCGCGCCACTTACCTTTCCTCTATTTCTAATGGCTGTAGTATATTTTCCTATGGTTGTTCCTCGCCTACTTCTCTTATCAGTTTCCCGCCACCGAAATACTGTTAACATGGGCTTTGGTGGAACTATATTATCATAAAGTTTTGCCTTTTACTCTTTTAGCATATTTATATTACAATTTATCACTTGGAAAGATTTTGGGGCATAACATCAAGGGCCTTATCTCCGCTTTTTTGGCTTTAAAAGCCAGGAAAACGGAGATAATGTTTTCGCCCTATTAACAAGAGGGTGCTAACATGCATAATCGCATGTTAGCACCCTTTTTCCCTACGCCTCCCTTTGCATCTCTAATGAGATGTAAAGTGGGCGTTCCTTCCCAAATTAACTGGAGAAATGTCGCTAACCGACATTTCTCCAATTATCAATGGGCACGCTAACAAGCATAGCGAAAAGAAAAGTAGTGCTAACCGCGTTTATCGCTTTCCTTACGCCTGCTTTTAGTTTGACTTAGCCATGATATCCAATGGAAGATGGATATCATGGTTAAGTATGCCCTGCCCGTTTCTGGACGGTGGGAGGGACGTACACTTACCCTGCTTTCTATATACATCCCGCCTGGCCTCCAGGCCCGGGCCTTCGTGGATCTGGGTGCGCTGCTCCTTTCCCTTCCCGGGGTCAGTTGATGCTAGGTGGGGACTTTAACGCCGTGGTGTCAGGAACCCGTGATAGGCAGCCTCCCCGCGACCTCCCTCGAGGGCAGGGGTGGTTGGCGGAATTTATTGACAACTTCGGACTCAAAGACGTTTGGCGACTGCTTCACCCTACAGACACCCACTTTACCTTCTTCTCGGGGTCGCATCACTCATTCTCACGACTAGATTATATCCTTACCCTCCTGCACCCCGATATGACAGTCCGGGAGACGGAGCTCCTGCCTAGGGGTATCTCTGACCATTCACCTGTCCGTACACACATCGTATTTGGTACTCACCGAGAGGGAGGTATAGTGCCCGTGAACGCTTGGCAATTGAAACATGAGGACACCAGGAAACATGTGTCCGACTCAATCTCCCAGTACTTTGATGACAATTTGGGCTCCGTAGACTCCCCGGTCACCCTATGGGAGGCATTTAAACCCGTGATTAGAGGGGAGGCGCTCTCGGTCATAGCGGCAAGGCGTCGGGAGCGGCGCCTGCAGGTTACTACGATTGAGGCGGAATTGGAGGTTCTGGAGGGGGAGGCGACTGAGGGGGGGGATCGTGAAGCTAGGCACAAATTGCAGCTGAAGGCGGCGGAATATAGGGCTCTGGTTACCCAGGAGGCTCAGACAGTGGCTCAACACAAGCTAGGCACGATCTATGATCAGGGCGATAAAGCCGGGAAATTGATAGCCTGGCTGGAGAAAAAACAACAAGCTAGTAAGGTGGTGCCTGAAATACGCACCGAGTCTGGGACTGTAGTGACAGAACCCTGGGAAATAGTTAGCCAATTCGCGAGACACTTCCAGCGGGTCTATCGGAGTGAGTCTGACCGGCCGGAGGAGGACTCCAGGGTCCTCTTAACTGATATTCGCTTGCCCTCCCTCTCGGAAGAAGATCGTGAAGCTATGGATAGCCCGATCACCGAGGCCGAACTGCAGCGTGCAATAGGGGAACTTCGCCCGGGAAAGGCTCTCGGACCCAATGGCCTCCCGATAGAGCTTTACAAACTCCGTCCGGACGTCACTAGCAAATACTTGAAACTCATGTTCGATCGAAGCAAGGAGAGGGGGGTCCTACCCCGCGACCAGCGCATCGCGACTATAGTGGCACTCCCTAAGGAAGGGAGACCCAAGGACTCCTGTGCCTCCTACAGGCCAATCTCGCTCCTCAATGCGGAGCCCAAAATACTGGCAAAGACGCTTGCCAACAGGCTCAAGGCAGTGCTTCCTTCGTTGGTCCATCCGGACCAATCAGGATTCATGCCTCATCGTAACACGGCCCTTAACATCAGACGGTTGCACGGTGTTCTGGGGCAGCGCCACAGACTGCAGGAAGACGCAGTGGTGGTCTCCCTAGACGCCACAATGGCCTTCGACACCTTAGAGTGGCCATACATGTTTGCAGTCCTGCATAAATTCGGATTTGGACCTCAATTTATAGCCTGGGTGCGTCTCTTATACACCGAACCCCTAGCGCAGGTACTGGTTAACAACAAATTGTCCGAGGTGTTCCCGCTTGCAAGAGGGACTAGGCAGGGCTGCCCCCTCTCTCCTCTTCTCTTTGCCCTCTCCCTTGAGCCGATCGCGGCCTGGATAAGGCAGGACGTAGATCTCAGGGGTATAGCGTGGACGGAGGGGTGGGAGGACAGAATATCCCTCTACGCCGACGACATTCTCTTATACCTTTGCAGGCCGCGCAGGTCACTCATCGTGGCACTCGACATATTTGCGAGTTTCGGGCGTAATTCTGGCTTCCGGATCAATTGGGCCAAATCACATCTTTACGTCTTGCGGGGCGACCCCCCGAGGCTCCCTGACGCGTGCCCTATCAGGGTGGCGGACGACGGTTTCCGGTACTTGGGAATATTCATCACGACTGACAAGACCCTGTTGTACGAGCGCAACCTCAAGCCACCGTTGGTTCGGCTGCAGAGGGAGGCCAAGGCCTGGCAGCGCCTGCCACTGTCGTTGTTGGGTCGGGCAGCCTTATTCAAGATGCTGGGGTTGCCACGGTTCCTTTATGCGCTACAAAACTATCCCGACTTAGTCCCTAACACCTACTTTGCGGCGATAGAGGCAGCGCTGTGGGACCTCCTATGGGCAGGGTCGCCCCGAATCTCGTTGAATAAACTCACGTTGGGGTGGTACGACGGCGGTATAGCCCTCCCCGATATTCGTAAATATTACTGGGCGGCCCATCTCACAGCGATCAATCACGGGACATATGGTGACGGGAACGACCCAGCTTTCGGTATGGATAGGTGGCTGCTTCCCGGCGGGAACTATGAGAGAGCACTCTACTCCAAACGAGGTACACATAACCTCACGGGTCCTACCCTTCACTCGGTACAAGTCTGGCGCATGGCCCAGAGGAAGCTCGGATGGGCGGGAGTCCTAACGCTAGCCACGCCGCTCTGGGCGTCTGAACAATTGGGCAATCTTGGACGCACAAAGGGCTTCCGCAACTGGGACCTGATAGGCATCTCCCAAATCAGAGACATCTGGGGCCCCACGGGGATCCGTACGTTCGCCCAACTGCAGGACACATATGAGCTTGCACACACTGAATACTTTAGATACCTGCAGGTGCGGCACTCCTTACAGGCCAATATTCCACCCGAAACTAAGCCGCCGCAAGCCTCCCCGCTGGAAGATAGGTTACTGGATGGGTACCTCCCAGAACACGCCATCTCCCTCACATACAAAAAACTAATTAACAACCCCCCTGATCTGCTGCTGCCCCTTAGAGACAAGTGGGTCGCTGACGGGCTTGAGATAGACGACGAGGAATGGCTCTATGCGTTTTTTAGCCTCCCCTAGGGAGGTCGCGATATCTGCCCGGCTGCGCCTGATCCAACTCAAGCTGTTACACAGAATCTATTTCTCCTGTACTAGGTTGCACACCATGGGTAGGGTGGACACAGTTCTTTGTAGGAGGGGATGTGGGGGGACGGGTACCTTCTTCCACGTGTTGTGGGACTGCCCCCAGATTCAACGTTATTGGAGAAGGGTGGTAAAGTGTATGGAGGAGGTATGGGAGGTGGAAATTCGCCCGGAGGCCAAGAGGTGTCTCCTTAACATATGGGAGCCAACGGACCTGCCACCGAAGGGAAGGCTCTGGGTGACACTTGGTCAAATGGTGGCTAAACGGAACATTGCCAGACTCTGGGGAAGCCCTACTTCACCAAAACTCTCGGACTGGCACGGCGACATGGACTGGTGCATGCTGCGAGAAAAGACTGTATATATTGCAAGAGGGTGCCCCAGGAAATGGGGGGAAGTATGGTCCATATGGAATGACTTTAGGGGTGGCATTTGTGAGCCGCCTGCCGTCGAGCAGGATGATGCAGGGGCTATATAGGACTCCCACGTTTTACTGGCTCCTTGGGCTGAAATTGGGTGCCGCAGCCGCCCATGGGTACGGAGTGTCTCTACGGTTAGAGTGGTGACTGGTTTTAGGGAAGTTTGGGGGGGGGGGGAGTAGTTGCTCGTTAGGTGCGGGCGCCGTTGGGAGTTCTCCGCTTGTTTATGGCTGTACATAGAGAAAATGAGGCCTGCATTATCCTTCTTTAACTGGTGATACGAATGCACTTTCTAGCGCCGCCGTACCCCCGGGTTGACGGCACTGGGCTGTGTTAGATAAGACAAAGTGCATGAATGCAATATGCGGCCGGCCCGAGGGGTTGTAGGCCAAAGCTGTGTATCGTAAACATAACAATAAAGGTCTTTAAAAAAAAAAAAAAAAAAAAAAAAAGTATGCCCTGCCCTAGCAACAACGTAGTGCCAAACGTTGTGCGATTATCACTGGAATCCCAGCGATAATTGCACATTTGGCAGATAACTCGGTTAGATAAGTGTCGCTGATAGCGCGCTATCTCCGCGATATAAACAAGCGATAGCCGGCGATAATTATCCTAGCGCTAAGTGCGCTTAGCGATAATTATCGCCGGTTGATGATATGCCCCTAAGTGATTTGCCTATAATCACAGGATGTTGTTTTGCACCGCCAAGATTTGAACGAGATCCCCAACTCGCAGGTAAGCAGCTCTGACCACTGCGCCACATCCTTTTCACTCCCGTGTTATCTGTCAGGGAGCTCTTTCCTTCTCCCAGAGGATGATTGATGAAAACAACTCTTTATTCATTATATAGGCGAAACTGATGCATTAGTTACTCTGTTCTTGTCCCACCATTGAAGGACACTGTTGATTGCTGAGCAGTTTAATTTTCTTTCCCCAAACCTAGTAGCTTAGTGATCCACTTTGCGCAACAATTATTGTTATCCCTGTTTGAAAAAAAAATATGAATGATGTACGTCACTGCTGTGACCCCCTTACCCCCGAAAAAAGTAGAAAACTGTTGGAGTAACATATCCTATCTTCTTTCCTTTCCGGATATGTTCTCACCTATTGTCCGTCTTCTCTGTCGACCACCAGAATGAGATTCTGTAGTGACTGTGATGCAGTGTGGAAAATGTCAAATCCTCCCTTCGTTACAGACCAAACATCACACTAGCACTTTCACTCAATACATTCATTGGTGGGGCCCATAACACCAACACTCACGATATCCACCATCAAATCGGGATCGGCCCTCGACCCTTGTCCCTTGAAGGTCCTGAGACTTATCATGGATGCAGTCTTACCCTCTATAACCAATATCTGCAACTCCATGTTTAGCACAGGCATCTATCCCGAGACACTAAAGAAAACCCTAATAAAACCGTTGCTCAAAAACCTACCCTTAATAAAGAAGAACCCAAAAGCTACCGCCCCATTGCCAGTCTCCCACTATTAGCAAAAATTGTGGAAAAAATTATGAATGCCCAACTCTCCTCCTTCATCGAGGATAACAAATGCCTAGATGAATCACAGTTTGGCTTCCGTCGCTTCCACGGAACCGAGACGGCCTTGGTCAAAGCGGCGGACGACATCAGATCTATCCGGGATGCGGGAGGTACCGCCGTCCTGATATTACTAGACCTGTCGGCGGCCTTTGACACGGTCGACCATACCACCTTGGTCGACCGTGTCGAGAGCATAGGCATCCAAGGTAACGCCAAAAATCTTCTTGCCTCCTTCCTGGCCAACAGGACCCAGGTCGTCACAGTGGGACCTTTTGAATCCTCCCCCCTGTCACTACCGTGTGGAGTTCCCCAAGGCTCATCCCTTAGTCCGACACTATTTAACATTTATGTGTCGGACCTTGCCAATGTCATCAGGGCACACGGGATGAGCCTCACTTCATACGCTGATGACACTCAACTGGTCCTAGCCGTCAAAAACGACGGCCTTCAGAAAGCCAACATGTTCAACCAGGGCATGTCGGCTATCGGGAACTGGATGTCACACAATTGTCTGAAGCTAAACTCCGATAAATCGGAGGTTGTAATCTTTGGCAATCTCTCTCCGGAGTGGTCCCCCCGTTGGTGGCCGTCATCCATGGGCCAGCCCCCAGTCCCGGTTGATAAAGTGAGGAACCTGGGAGTCATGTTTGACAACCGTCTGAACTTCCTACCACACGCCAATCAGATATCCTCTTCAGCCTTTCATAAACTTAGGCTCATCAAAAAAATTCTGCCCTTTTTACCTGAAAACATGGCGAAAACGCTGGTAAGCTCCCTGGTGCTCTCCACCCTAGACTATTGTAACGCTTTGTTTCTAGGGGCCCAGGAGAGAGTGTTAACAAAAATGCAGTCCATACAGAACGCGGCCGCCAGGCTCCTAGGGCGAATCCCCAAATTCCATCCGGTTTTACCCACCATGAAACAACTTCATTGGCTTCCGGTGAGGAAGAGGATTATGTTCAAAACCTTGTGCCTGGTATACAAGGCTTTACACAACGCTGTCCCAGCGTTCTTCACTCAGAACCTTACCCCCTACTGTCCATCCAGAGCACTGCGCTCTTCCAGCTCCCTGGACCTGGTGATCCCCCGAACTAAATCTGTCAACTGGGGTGACAGAAGATTTCTTGTGGCTGCTCCAAAATTATGGAACACACTGCCTCATCCCATCAAGACCAGCACGTCCCTCTGGTCTTTCCGAAAAAACCTCAAAACCTGGCTTTTTAATCATTGATCTCCCAGTCCCCTTGTTGGCTAAACATTGCAGATACTTAGCGCCGAGATGCCCACGGGCCTTCGTTTCGCGCTTTACAAATGTCAAAATAAATAAATAAACCTGATCTGCTCTTACAGGGGGGATATGTTTTCCAATCGCTGACATGAAAGGAATACCTCTTCACCTAAAGAACCTAATTTACATGAATATACATTGAATACCTTTATTAAACTTAGAACCTCGAGATATTCCCTCCATTTAGTCGATGGATCAAATTAGTTGTATTTGAATAATTAGTGATTCAATTCTTCTATTTTATATTCAATCTCAATATAATCTCTTCAATAAACAGCCCGACACATTTGTCTGTAGATCAATACTTTTTATCTAATTAATTTAAAAATTTTATAAATCATTAGTCAAACCACAGAACATCCTATTTACCTAATCTGGCTATTAGTCGTCCTCTAAGTCAATCAAGTCGTGAAAATCTTTATTTCATCAAAGTCAGGCAGCGATTCAGTCTGTCAAAGATTCAGGGAAACAGCTGTCCAGCAGTGTCACCGTCCTCTCCGTCAGCATAACATCAGGGAAATAGCAGCGAAGACTCCTCTAACGTCAACTCACTATTCTACCATCTTTTATAATGATTTTAATGTCAAAATGTAACAAAGATCAGTTTTAGGCAGTCCTGATTTGTGAATTTGGGGTCATTCGGTAAAGTTCTCACATAGTCTATTTAGTTAGGTCATCACACTTGCTGGTTCCGGTTTTAAAGACAGTCCTTTGTTTAGTAGTCTTGGCAACTCTCCCAGTATGACCTTGATGGCTACATCTTGAATGGGTCAGGACGAGGCCACTGTTGCTTGCGGTGGCGCAGGCGCACTTCACCCGAAACCTCGTGAAATGGTATCAGTCGCGTCGTGTGTCTCGGTCAGCCATCTGGTCTTAGGCCCAAATGGTCAACTTAAGCGAAACAAACATAAAACATAATTAAAACATGGAAATAGCTAATAAAATGTTAAACCCTCACTAACTCCCCTATGTGTATGTAATTATCTAGCATAATAGCGACATTCAAAGTGTTTATAGTCACCCAGTGATGTCATCTGGTGCGACTTACAATTACATCACAAAAGCAACATATATCATGCAATATTCTAATTTTCAAGCATTAGTATGCGTACGTATATTAGTTTACAAATTATTTTAGCCATGCAAAATGCAAATCCTACATGTAATTCATACATTAGTAAGGTTGGTTAATTATCACTCCAAAAACATTAATATTATTACAATTAATAGATTATTCTAATTAGTATGAACATGCAGGAATGGGGGGGTATACAAAATTTTGTACTACCCGCTCCATCAACTGCAGGATTAAATGTGCAGAGTCAGTAATGTGTACACTCCCAGGCAACAACTTAGTTACTATCATTTCAAGCAGCTAAGGACTCGGCTTTTATTCGACACACATGTTATTGATAATGCAGTCACATATGGACCCTGCACTATAGGGTGGGCGCCCGGCAACAAGGGGCTCCATCTTTTATTGCATTCATCTATTTTCTGCGTTCAGATGGACTGCGTTTTGTGCTACTTTCTAGCTGTCGCTTTTGGAGTTTGTCCTCCGGATGATTTGCTGCTTCTTTTGCTTAGTTTTTTTACCATCAAATGGCTTCCGTTTGTACATTATGTAGTTTTATGGTCGAAACTGTACTAAAACAGCAAAGCACAATGGGAGGAGCTGCTATTTCCTATTAAGGGTGGGGTAGAGGAAGAGAGTATGACTAGATGCAGCACAAACAAGAGATCCAGTTTTTCTAAGAATTTGCTTATGAAATTAAAAAGATTGTACAATAAGTTTAAAAATGTACTTTTAAACTAAGCATGCACACATAAATGAAATACAGCATATTTTATTTTGTCACATGAGTGGAATAGTAGATTTGCAGACTAGAAGCTGCTTCATGTCACATACATTTGTAGTTGGGAATATGAATAGGTTCAGGCATAGATGTAAAAGGCAGAACGAGGTTATTGTGGCAAAACTGGAGTCAATCATGACCTCTATGTGGATAGGTAACAATCAGGGCCACTGGAATGATGCGATTCTGCGGCAGCGGCGTTGCTGGCATATTTATGGATTTCCAGCACAGTTTGCCACATAATCCATCAACTGCTGAATAATTTGCAGATTCTAACAAAGAAAATTAACATCTAGCTCAAACGGATTAAGCGTTATTAAAAACGCAGCGACGCTTGTTGCTGTGCAGTGGAATGCACTTCGCAAAGGTTGACTCTTCACCTTTCCGTTGCATGCTGCTGGAATTTGGTGTTAAAAGAATCCAACTAAGACAGTGCTAACATGGGTAAAAATGAAAAATAATTAAATGATACTACAAAATGCATGCATTTTCTTGCCGCATAATTTAGTAAACTCCGGCCCATAAATAAGTCCTCCCTTGCTGCATACTTCAAGTGGCCCTGGTAATATTAGAGCGACAAGATGTTTTTTAAGCGATGACAATTTACACTAACTTTCAAATGAAAAAGAATGACTCTATATTTTCTAAACGTATTAGCATTCAGGTGGACTTTTCAGTATTTCCCAGGGAATCAAGCACCAGTTCTCCTGCTTATGAATCTCGCCCAAGGATCTCGTTTTTGCCTTATGCCTCTTGGAACAAATAAGAATGTATTCTACTTTTTAAAGTTTTTTAATCCTTTTCATCTCTTTTTGTTGCACTAATCATTCATCAGTGTCCTCTTATCATCAAGGTTTCAGTTTGGCTATTGTCTAGTCATCTCAACAACATGGCATCATTACACATAAATTTTTTCATAGTACATACTGTGAATGATGATTAGTCTAAGCTTTTGTGTGTATACTTTATTATTTGTCCTATAACTATATATACACGTTTAGAGTGAATAAACTCATTACATGCCAATTATTTTAAATACACCTACACTTGACATACTATATCATAAACATTATTTAACATATTGGGTGAAACAACTAAGTGGCACCACCACAACCCAATATTGTGACATGAAGCCTTTCAATTGAAAGAAGGGATTTATTTTTAATTGAATTCATATGTGTTTAGGTAATGTATTTCTTACCCTGAGCACTTTTTAACTCATCCAGGTCTGCATAGTTTTGACCCTCAACTCCAGCAACCAATTCTATGTAGATGAGTGATGCCACCTGTTCCTCCAATGAATTCAACTCCTTCTGGGCAGCAAATCCTCCTCCTGTCATCATGGCAGCCTTCTAAATCCTTGCCAGATTTTATTTCATCCTGCACTTTTGGTCATGTACCTCTTCTTACATTCTACTACTGTCCTTCTAGTTGGTTGCATCGCATTGATTCTGTTTATTATTGCTTGCCATAAGGCCTCCTTTTAGGATAAATGTGTTTTTGAGGTGACAAACATATATGTCTCCTGTTTGGTCACCTCTGAAATTGAAATTTCACTTTCCTGCTCTGTGAAATGTACTTTTATTTTCCTTTTCCTCTCAATACCCACACCTCCATCCATATTGGGACCATCCTGCTGCTTGTTCCTTTCATTTTAGAACATTCTAATAGATATATTAACAAATGTGACTTTTTTCTATGGGTGCACAGCAGCACAACGAAGCCCTGCGTGATGCAAAGCCGACTTGCATCATGTAACACTGTCAGTCAGTCAATGTAATGTTTATTTAGACCGTTGGTCTTTAAACAGTGCAAATAAATGCATGTACCATCTCCTTATATACATTTATCAATTCTCAATTTATACTAAATCATAAATGATTTCATCACAATTTATGGCTAAAATAATATCACCTAAAAAATGCACGTACTAAATAAAACATTTAAGATTTAAAATTCCTACAAAGTTTTCCCCATCTAGAATTCTTCTACCAGGGTCATAATAAAAATCTACACCTTTAGTAAAAGACCCTACTTTTTTTTATATCCTTCATTTCCCACTAAGGCTTCCAATCCTTATATATCTAAGTGTATAGTTCAACTTGTTTCTCCTAGCAAGAGCTTTTTTACAGCGGTCATGAACCTTCCAATAGCTATCCCATTATCCAGGTTACGCATATCAACACGGAGTTCTACAGCTTGGGCATGTTTATTAATTCCATATTTTTAAAAAATGGGGCGAAGGATCTGTAGGAAAGTAGGATCTGCTTCTTATGGTTACCCCCACATTTTGCTTGATGCTGCACTGTTTTTGACTAGTCTGACTGGGATCCTGCTAATCAGGACCCCAGTCTATATGCTTTCTCCTTTAAATTGTTACATGTACTTTGGTACACTCCAGTTTGGATACTGGGGTACCCTTATCAGTCCCTAGTATATGGTACAACAGGTACCCAGGCCATAGGTACCCCAGAGGCCTCCCGTGAGCTGAAGCATGTATTGTGCCACCCATGAGAGGCCATGCAAAATGGAACTGCAGGTCTGCTACTGCAACCTGTGTAAGCTGGTGCTTGCACCACCTACTTTAGATATAGGTTTACTATATCTATAGGTCATTACACTTAAAACTTGTAAGTCACCCCTATAGCAGGCCTTAACAATCCTGAAGGCAGGGTGCTGAGTTTTACGTGAAAGGGTGCCCCTGCATTAGCATAGCCCCTCTGCAGCCTTTGGAGACCATTCTCCCGGGATGTCTGTGACTCATCCGGACATATAGGTAGAGGTTCATTCTATACTCGCAATAAATGCTATCTCGAAAACGGCTGCATAGAAACATATTGTGTTCGGTATCAAACACCTTGGAATCATACCTCCACACCAGTAACCTGGTGTGGAGGTATGATTCGACCCTTCTGAAGCGAGATTCGTGGAGTCACTGGTCTATCCGCTGCCAACCTTCTTGACCCGGTCAACACAAAATGGATGCTGCCGACCAGAGACACATTTCTTCGCTCCTGCTGCTGAGCCAAGCTCGAGCAGAGGAATGCAGCACAATAGGCATCCTGTCACAGGCAGGTGTGACCACCTCCCAGACAGGATTTAGTGTATTGGGGCTGGGTGGGTGCACTCTGAGAGTGCCTGAAAGTCTGCATCTGAGGCACATTTGGTGTCCCTGATCATAGTCCTGCTCAAACCAGTTCTGGGAGCCGTTGGCTTCTGTTCTGGCGCAAAACTGGATAAAGGACATGCGTGTAACCACCCTTATGTCCTCACCCTCCCCTAGGAAGGTCCCCCGAATCTGTCCAACCCTCTCCTGTGGGTACAAAAGAGCTTACCTGACTGTACTCTTTAGATTTTACGTGGACAAGATTCTACAAGAAGAAACCACTGACCTTCGACTGTCTGGACACTCTGGATTTCGCTGGACTTCGACTGGGCCCGACTTCCAAAGCATTGTCTGTGCCCTTGCTCTATACAGTCTCCGTGCAGTACCTGTGGTGGAAGGACAACTGAAGAATCTCCCTTGGGGTGAAGGATTCACTCCCCTGCACTTGCAGGCACAGTAATGCAAATGACCGGTCTGCTGCTCCCAAGCTCCTGCAGACTCTGAAGACTCCAGCAACACAGGAGGTGGGTTTCGAAAGTCCCTAAGGTTGATCTGCCCTCTCAGCAAGTTTGAGGCCAATATCCCTCGTGGGGCCCTCATAACCTGAACCCCTGTGCACCGCGTCTATTTGCAAGTGCATATGCTTGTTGGCAATTCCCGAGCTTGTGCATTGGACTACATGTAGTCCTGACCCTGAGCAGTATTTCCACCAAAGAACTCTGGCCTCCTTGCACTGAGTGCTCCGTGGGCTGGTACTTTGTGTTCTTGCTTGAGGTCCCCTCGCGACTCCTGGTCATTCAGCCTGTGGGTCATCCTGAGGGTCATCTTGAATTCTGTTGGGCTTCCCTAGTTGCTCCAGACATGCAATGACTCCCTGCTGCTCTGTGAATTCCCTGGACCTTGCTGGTCCACACCGTAACCTTCCTGCATGGGTTGCTTTTGTCACGGCTTGTTGGTGCTCCAGCCGGACACCGACCCCTCAGCACTCGACATGTGACAGCTCGCATCTGGCTCCTGGTTGTCATCGACATCGCCTGGTCCTCGTGGCTGTAGAGTCAAGCATCCCTTCTCCGTACCTGAAGCACCCGACATCGGTGGGCATTCGTCTCCCGAGCCCCTGGTCACTCTGCAGTGACCCAGACTCTGTCCCCTCTGCTTTCAGGTTCCTTTCTTCCAGAATCCCGGCTGGGATTCCACCGGACCCTTTTCACCTTCATGGCAGCAGCACTTCTTCGCAGCCCTCCATTGAGAACGACGGCTGTGTCCGACACCACTCCAGACCTATGCATCCGGCTCCTCTGGGATAGGTAACTCGGGGACTATGGTATGCACGGTGGGGTGGCTCTCCAACCTCTTAAGTTCCAAAGGGTTTCCTCAAAGTCCTCCTAGAAGGGTCCTTAAACTGTAAAATTGCAACAGCGACATCCCCATAGAATTGTACGGAGCCCACGGTCGTGTTAGCACACTGCACCTGCACTCCGTGGGGTCCCTCTCTACTCACTTTGGGTGGTTCCTTGGGGTCCCAACGATTCTACGTGCTCCTGACCTCGTCTTGACCCGAGTCGTGGTTGTTATATCACTATTTTAGTATATAGTTTGGTCTCCCCCTGGAGCCCACTGTGTATTGTGCTACTTACAGCTGTTCTATTGATCTCGTATTGTGTGCTTTGTGTTCTATCCTCAGGTAGAGGATACTAGAGAGCGTTATATTAATAAATACATATTTTTATAACTACTGTGTGGTTCTCCTTTCATTTAATTAATTCAGGAGGTGATATTGTGGTAAAATAAGCTGCTTTACATTCCTTCAAGATTAAGTCTGAAGGCTGTTCGCCACAGATTATCTTTAACCTCATACATCATAAGGGTTGTTTGGACTGGTGCAAGGTGCCCACTTTAATTAGTGTATATCATATACCAGGCCAACTTCTCCCAGGATCAATTTCCGCAAAGGTAAAAATTTTAAACAATCCATTAATATGTGCATTTTTGACTCCTTTCCATTTTTATTCTCTCATTTTTTACCCAGGGGTAAATACCAATTCTTATTCTTAATAGTTCACATCTGAGCCAACAATTTGTTTAGATATCCAAATATGGGAACCAGACTTCCTTCTGCCAAAAATTTAGTATAAACTGCACCGATTTGTTCTCTCTCAAATACTTCCAATCCTTTTCCCGCAATAATTCCTTCCCTAAGGTTCTTAGATCACCCTTCAATGAGGGTCAACTGCTACCTTTTAAGGTACTGGCAGAAGATTCAGGTTTGCTGCAGGGCCAATTTTTACTGCATGCCGCAGTGGTACACATGCTGCAGCTTACATGGAGCAACATAGCACAGAAACAGCCCACACACCTAGTTGTGCAGTATTTACACAAATTGGGTACAGGGCGCCACCTCGTCAAATGGTTTGCAGGATCACTGAGAACACACACAGCGCCACAATTGAGCTAACTGTGTGCTCACTGGGAGGCAGACTTGCAGTGCCCCTGCACTGAGCGTGAATGGTTGGCCATCCTCAAGTGTCCCACCCAAATCCCCTGCAACGCAAGATTCCGGCTCATCCAGTACTACATAGTACACAGAGCCTACCTAACACCCACCAAAATCAATAAATATTTTAATCGTGCTGATGCCGGCTGTTCGCAGTGTGGTGAAGTCGGGGTTGACTTGCTTCACGTGGTTTCGTCCTGCCTGGACATACAGCAGTATTGGAGAGTGGTCACCACGACCCTGGCGCAGTGCAAGGAGCGAGCACTGAGTTGGAACTGTGAGGTATGCATATTGGGATTATACCATAGATCTGACAAACACAAAGTGACATCCCGTTATATAGATCTAGGTCTCATAGAAGCCAAGCTACTGATCATGTGATGCTGGAAATCGCCTGACCCCCTGCAGAGAGGGCCTCGTTCCAATCGCTGCTCTGCTGGGTACAGGCTGAGAGCATAGCACTGTGTCAAGATGCGATAGGCGTTCGTAAACAGCCACTAGCAGGGTTGCTGTTTGAAATTGGATACGTACTTGGAAAATAAACATTTAACACAACATCCCAATGAAGATCGGATAATGATTTACAATTCTATGTGAACTATACACTTCATGGATATGATTCAACTAAGTGGATAAATTGTGGTATTATTGTACCGTTGTGGTGTGCTGCGTTGCCTATCTAGTGCAGCCACTAGCAGGGTGCTGGGATGTGATTCTGGTGGAATTTCGCACTATATGGCAGAACCAGGCTGACTGGCCCTCTCACTCACCTGACCAAAATATGAACCTGACCTGAGCGACATAACTAGATCGCAGGACCTGTGTTGCTAACTTGTTTAGAAACTAATATGTGGAGACAGTAGCATAACCCTTCACTGACTATTGTCCAAGCCGGTTAAAACAGTGTATGGCGCGCAACCATTGCATGGTGGACATACTGTAGGATAGGGTATAGTACAATCAAATAATGCCTAAGCGCTGCGTGCAGGCGAGCAAATAGTACTTGCATTTACTAGGTATTGGAAGTGCATCGTGTTATTATGTTCAGAAAGTTATAATCTCAAGCACAGGAGTCAATTTGAGGTTTCCTTTGGTTGAATTAATGTTGTGTTGCAAACAGTTTTATTCTCTATCCCTCAGGCTGGCAAATTTGTACTAAGAGATAATACCAGTTACGTTTATGATGTATTGATGTCTAATATAGATGCGCTTCACTTGAAAACGGTTATAGGTGAAATACTGGTATTGAATCACGAATGTATGGTAATAGTACTGCCTGAAGTGTACTGGTGTGATGTAAAATTGGAAAAATTTATAAAAACACATTTAAATTTAAAAAAAGGTTCTTAGTTCACCCTTTGAAACTTCTACTAGTAACATCTGTTGGCATACTCTCACCTTCATATTCCCACATACAGATTCCAAATTCTTTCTGACTCCTTTTGCCCATTTTAAATCACTTTGCTGGACCTCATTCTTGCACCAGTGAGAGACTTTCTGTTCCTCTCCCAAGCCCAGTCTTTTCCAAAATCTTATTAGTGCCACTTGGGCCTGTATATTCCACGAGGCCATACCCATCTTGATTCTTATTTCCTGTATCATGGAAGAGCTTGGTAGGGATATTAAGGTCTTTATACACTTCCCTTCCTCAGTGTCCCACCCACTTTTACCACTGATACACAGCAATTCTGCTCCATATTGTAATTGTGGGGGTATCATGGCACTAAAGACTTTCATCATAGGTTTGTGTGACAACTCTCCATAGTCAGGATTACATTTTTTCAAGCCACTCACTGATGTAAGGGCCTTAGCATTTAGGGCCATTACATGGGTATGCCAGTTCAGAGACCTTTCAAACCAGAGCCCTAGATATTTACATTAATTTACCCTTTCCAATTTAGTAGGGTCCAGATTCCAATTAAACTTATCTACTCTTTTCCCAAAACACAACATCTTGATATTATCCATATTTACAGTTAGATGTTTGAACCTACAATATTCACTGGAAGCTTCCCGATTTCTCTGGAGACCCACCTCTGTCTCATCTAAAATTACTAAATCATCAACATACAGCAAGCACGGTATTTGTTTACCATTCATTCTAGGACTAGCACTTCTATCCATCCCAAGGGTAGTTGGTAGATCAGCTAAAAATATGGAAAAGATTTGTGGGGCCAGCTCTTATACCTGTCTTAATCCATTGTTAATTGCTATTCTCTGAGTCAATGTCCCCTCGATGTCCTTAATGACCTGTGACCAATTTTGTCTATGCAACTCCTGTATTATAGACAGCAACCCCTTTGGAATGTCATATTTTATCAGGGTTTCCCAAATGCAACTCCGGCCTACTAGGTCAAAGGCTGCACGTAAATCTACAAAACAGCAGAACAACATCCCTCTCTGCTCGACTGATTTCCATGTAACTGACCAGAGGGCAAAGCAATGGTCAATTGTGGAATGCCCCCCCCCCCCCCCCTTAAAACCACCTTGTTCTACAGGCATGATTGATCTATGTTCGACCCATTCCTTCAGTATTCCTAGGACTCTTTTCGCGAATACTTTTTCTCCCACATCCAGGAGATTGATCAGCCTATAGTTTTTTGGGGCCTTTGTTTAGAATTTTTTATGTTTCGGTCTAATTATGGCACCTGTCCAGCTATCAGAAATTTGACCTGTTTCTAATATAAGCAAAAACATTTGTGATAGCACTTCAGCCCACTACTCTTTATTATAATTGCTGGGAGATTATCTGGGCCAGCTGCACGGGTTAAGTTTAGTTTTACTATGGTATGTTTTACATCATCTACTAAGAAATATCTTTTTATATCTTTATCCACTCCTTCCCAGGGTATTATATCTCTTTTTACAGGCTCTGTTCCCTTGCCATACAGGTCCCCCAGATACTCTTCCCAAGCGGCTTCATCCACCACACAATTCATTTCCCCTTGTACTTTGCCAGAACCTTCCTGTATCAACTTCCAAAAATGTTATGCTTTTTTGTTTCAGTTGCTCCTAGCAGATCCCCTCAAAATGTATCTTTAAATTTCCTTTTCTCAGTACTAATTAACATTTTATACACTTAAATCAATTTAACTAGATTACGATAACTTCCAAGATTATATCTAACTCTGAGGCTTCTCTATGCTTTTCTTATCAACCTCTTTAGTTTCCTACATTCCTCACTAAACCAATTCATTCTCATTCCATGATTACCTCAATTCTTCTTAACCCTTGATTTTTTGTCTTTTAATTTTACCCTAAGACATTGCACCACTTGTCTAATTGTTTCTTTGTACCGTTCTAATTTTCAGAACCTGGCATGTTCCAAGGTTAAGCTTAAATTTTGTTAGAAATTACCAAGTTTTGTCAAGCATTCTTCTGTTAATCTTGTGGTAAAACGTTTAGGTAATCTAGTTGAAGGGGGATTACTATATCTCTTGAGTTCTGCTTACCTCTAGTTATTTCTAGTTTCAACAAGTCATGGTCACTTCCCCCTCCTTGTGCAACACAAAACCCCTCTATTTTTTCAACATTCCAGGCATGTAAAAAGATATAATCAATTGGGCAGGATTTTTTGCCTACCTTAAAGGTTTGCTTAGCAGGATGGTCACTCTCTATCCTGCCATTCAAGTAAAACAAACCCTTTGTGCCCAGACACTGAAAATGAAGTTTGTGTCACGTAAGCAGGTGTCGCATTGCACCGTTCTGCGATAAAAATACCAATTTGCATGACACAGCGTTGTGAGTGCCTCACACTTGTGTCATGGTGCACCATATGGTAAATACGGCGCATCCATGTGGCCAAAAAAACAACGGAACACAGCCCAAAATGCAGCACTGCGTGAGAAATATTAAATATGCCCCAATATCTTTCTAATTTATGTCACTTACTTTGGATCATACTAATACATAAATGCATGGGCACATTACTACAGATATCCACTGCAGACTTCTCCTGGACTTACATATTAGTCCCATACATGTGGCAATATACTAAATTATCCTTTTAGGTAATCTCAGCAAATTTAATGCTTGGTTGAGTTGTATAACAGAGTTATAAAGCATCAGTGAATATTCTCGCTTACAGTCTCACATACATTCTCTTTTTTTCACTTGAACTAAATGTACTTATTGGTGGACTTTAAATAATTAAATTCTCTCATGAAGCATGTAGTATTGTTGAGCTAAAGTTGATAGTGGGTTTACAACCATTTTAAGAGTAGGATTCACAGAAAACAAACAGTCATTGAGCGATAACACAACAATGAATTTTAATCCAGTATAAATGGGCAATTTGGTCTCAAGCTAATGAGCTCTTCCATTTTCAGAATACACATACATCTACGTCACCTAGCTTTGGCTGATGCAGGAAAGCCCTGTTAAACTTGTGCATACAAAGAATTAGATTTGCGAGCTGTTCTTTCAATGCCAATATGGCAATCACTGCCTCAAAGCAATTTTTTTGAAACTTGTGAAAATAACTGAGCATCACTGGCATGTCAAAATTACCCCAGAAAAAAGTGCAATAAATGTGAGAAGTTGGCCTGGTATATGCTGTCTACTAATTGAAGTGGGCACCTTGTACCGGTCCACACATGCCTTATTGATGATTAGGTTAAAGACAACCTTTATTGAAAGCTCTCCTAGTGGTAGCTATGGAGAGCAGCCTTCAGGCTAAGTCTCGAAGGAATGTAAGGCAGCCTGTTTTACCAGATCAGAACCTCCTGAATGACCAAATGAAAAGAGAACCACACAAGAGATATGTACAATATATGTATGTATTACTAAACACTCTCTACTAACCTCTTTATGAGATTAAAGCACACAATATTAAATCACTAGAACGACACTAAATAGCACAATACACAGCGGGCTCCAGGGGGAGACCGAACCATATACTAAGAAAGTGGTATAACAACCACGACTTAACTAGACACAGTGCCTAGAGCACGCAGAATCGCTGGGACCCCAAGGAACCACCCAAAGTAGTGACACAGAGGACGCACAGAGGACGGGTGCAGTGTGTGAACACAGGCACGAGCTCCGTACAATCCTATCTGAAAGTTGTGGTTGGAATTTTAAAGATTAAGGACACTTCGGAGAGGACTTTAAGAAAACCCCTTGGAACATAGAAGGATCTAAGGCAAGCACCCTTGAGAGTACCAAGATACTCGTGTTACCTATCCCAGAGGAGCCTTGTGCATAGGGGTCAAGTGGTTTCGGAAACCTTCATCGTTTTCAATGACTTGATGCTAAAAAGTGCTGCTGCCGGGAAGATGAAAAGTGTCCGGTGGGATCCAAGCCTGGATCCGAGGTGAAAAGAACCTGAAAGCACAGGGGAAAGAGTCTGGGTCACTTCAGAGTGACCAGGGGCATGATAGACGAATGCTCACCGATGTCAGGTGCTTCAGGTGAGATGATGTGATGCTTGACTCTGCAGCCACAGGGACCAGGAGACGTCGACGATGACCAAAGTCCGGAGGTGAGCTGTCCCAGGAAGGATGTCGAGTGCAAGGAGGTCAGTGTCCAGATGGAACACCAACAAGCCTGAGCAACTGCAACCCACATGGGCAAAGGAAATAAGCTTCGGTGAGGACCAGCAAGGTCCTGGGGACTCTCCAAGCTATGGAGAGTCAGGGCACATCTGGAGCAACCAGGAAAGCCCACGGAAAGTCAAAGTTACCTTCACAGGGACCCACAGGCCAAAGGACCACGGATCGCAAAGGGACCTCGAGCTGAATCACGATATACCAGCCCACGGAACACTCGTGGAGTGTAGGCCAGAAATCTTCAGTGGAAATACTACTCGGGGTCAGGACTACAAGTAGCCCAAAGCACAGCCTCAGGGATTGCCGAAAAGCCTATGTTGCTGCAAAAGTACACGGTGCACAGGGGTTCAGGTTGCTCGGTCCCCGCAAGGGATACGGGTCTCAGAATTGCTGAGAGAGCAGATCAACCTCAGAGACCTTGGGAACCTATCTCCTGTGTTGCAGAAATCTTCGGAGTCCTCAGGAGCTTGGGAGATGCAAACCGGTCAGATGCATTTAGGTGCCTGCTGCTGCAGGGGATTAACTCCTTTACTCCAAGGGAGATTCTTCAGTCATCCAGCATAGTGTAGATCGTCGAAGTCCTTGGTTTCTGTAGCAGAGTTTCATCCAGGTAAAATCTAAAGTCCTGTAGTCAGGGTTCCTACTTTATACCCAAGGAAGGGGTGGGACAAACTCTGGGGACCCACCTATGGGAGGGCCAGGACAGAGGGGTGGCTACACCCATGTCCTTTGTCCAGTTTCGCGCCAGAGCAGGAGCAAATGGCTCCTGCAGCCGGTTTGAACTGGACTATGCACAGGGACACCAAATGTTCCCCCAGTGCAGACTTCAAACACTCTCAGAGTGCACCCACCCAGCCCCAATACACTAAATCCTGTCTGGGAGGTGGTAATACCTTCCTGTGACAGGAAACCTATTGTCAAGCCTTTCCCTGCTCGAGCTTGGCTCAGTAGCAGGAGGGCAGACTCGTGTCTGTGGCTGGCAGCATCCATTTTGTGATGCCCAGGTCAAGAAAGCTGGTACCGGGTAGCCCGGTGACCCACAGTAGTGGTTCTAGAAGGGAGGACTCATACCTTCCACACTAGTTACTGGTGTGGAGGTATGATTCAAATGTGTTTGACACCAAATACGACATGACATGTTTCTAAGCAGCCATTTTAAAGTTAGCATTTACAGCAAGGTTATAATGCACTTAAATATATATGGTTGGTTGCATCACAAACAACTCCGCAAAATAGGTTCCCAAGGATGCAGAAGGGATCTGCTCATGCATGGGCACCCTCTCACATAAAACCCAGGACTCTGCCTTCAGGATTGATAAGGCCTGCCATAGGGGTGACTGATAGGTTTATATGTGCAGTGATTTAGAATAGATATAGTGAACCTATATCTAAGTATAAGGGGTGCATGCACCACCTTACATCGGCTGCAGTAGCAGATCTGTGGTGTCAGTTTGAATGGTATCTCAGGGGTGGCATAATACATGCTGTCGCCCTTGGGAGGCATCTGGGGTACTTATGCCCTGGGTACATAGTATACCATATACTAGGGACTGATAAGGGTACCCCAGAATCCAATTGGGAGTGTACCTAAAGTACATGCAATCAATTTAGAGGAGAAAGCAGCTAGACTGCGGTCCTGGATAGCAGGATCCCAGTCAGTCTAAGTCGAAAACAGTGATACATCAGCAAAAAGTGGGGGTAACCATAAGAAGCAGATCCTACTCTCCTAAAATAAATATTACACATATTTGGGGTTGTAGGAGTTTAACACGGCTCTTTGCAAAGATTACAACAAATTTTACCTGCTTAAGGAACAGGGGTATTAGTAATAGCACTAACTAGCTTGATTTGTTCATTTAAGAAGAAGTAGCAACATTGGTGATTCAAGATATAATAATAAACAGGTAATAATAAACAGGTAACCCTAGTTTCCTTACATCTCACAAAATGCTAGGTACTGGAGGCGTCCTTTATAAAGATCGATCCAGAGCTGTGTTCTTTAATCTAGGGAACTGGGGCACTGGGAATCTCATTAATAGAGTTGTTCTGCACCTTATACAAGGTTTATCTCCCTAGCTGTTCCTAAGGGGTTACTACTGGTTTGCACATTTTCTACCTGTGAATGAGTAGCACTGCTCCCTAGTGGGAAAAACTCTTCTGACAGATTCATTGAATGGTCGTGGGAGCTAGATCATTTCTATATATCTCATTTGGCTGGAAAGTGTATAAAGAATTTCCTCAGACTACAATCACAGTTCTTAGGGCATGGCAAGCTGCCACAATCTTGGTGAGCTAAAAAGGTAAATCAACCCACTCTGTGGGCTACGGAAGGTAGGACCACCTATTTGTGGGCTCAGTGAGTTCACTAGACTTTCAAGGTTTATGGGCTTGAGAGGAATCTCAATCTTTAGTGGTGATATGGCAGAGAGGAACAGGATAACAACATTCATGAAATAATGAGTACTAATTTACCAAAACGAAACTCATTTGTTAACTTTGTGTCCTCCATGCCTTGCTAAGCTATAGTTTTAATGGAGCAGGACCTCTCCCTAATTGCAGGGAACAAGATCTGAGGCATTTCGAAGACAGGGATGAGGCCATAACCCACTCTAGAAAAGTGGCTACGCAGTTAAGACTCATTGACATTGAAATATTGCACTGGGTCTATTATAATCAATCCAAGCTGCCTGCAGTTGAACTGGTAGGAGAACCTACCTGTTTCCGCTGTCATGGTGGAGGGGGCGTTTTACCATACAATATTGGACTGCAGTGAAGTGTGGGTGTTCTGGGAATTAGTCCAATCTGAGTTAATGTGGACTCTAGAGATTGGCATGGTACTTACTCCTGTTGTCACTATTTACGTATTTGGTGGCAGGTCTCCTTACCTAAGTACAAGAGAAATCTAAATATTCAGGGATTTATGGTTGTATGCTGAGTTATTACGAAGATATGGGGTGCATTAGCATAAGCTCCCGGTAAGTGAGAGCTCCTCCTGACAATATGCAGCATCACATAGCCAGTCAACCACTTTGGGTGCAGGCTGTCGTCTCCAGTGGAAGGCCACTTGCAGTATAGCCAGAAGAAGGAGCATTGCACTGAGGCGATACACTTCGGGGAGGGACATCTTGGATTTAGCCCAGGAGGCCACCAGTGGAGTCTTTGGCAGTGGGCATTTAGTGATCTGGGCCAGCTTTCAGTAGACATCACCCCAATAGCTAGCCACGTGCGGGCAGTCCCAAGTAAGATGAAGAAAATTAGCCTGTAGGGCTACGCACATCAGGTAGCGCCACTTCCCAATCAGGCTCATGTGATGAAGTTACACCAGCAAGAGGTATCGTCTATGTTGCAACTTGAAGTGGATGAGCCGGAGTATGCAATCGGCAACAGAGTGGTGGTTTGACCACAACAGTAAGACCATTGCGCCTCAGAGATGGGAAGAGCTGTGTCAAGTTCCCAAGCTGCGTGGGCTATGGGGGACACATACCAGAGCATTCTCCTGCATTGTGATATATATAACAAGTGACCAGCTTGCAGGGGAAGGGTTGGTTAACAACAGGTGGTCCAGAGTATGTAGTGTGGGGATGGCACAGGGAATGTGGCATGTAGCGTTCTGCATGTAGTGTAGAGCTGGTAGTATAGAAGTGTGTCAAGTGCATTGGAGGGGGTGAAGCCACCGGCGTCTGGGTAAAGATCTCCAAACATGAGGAGATTCCATCGGCAAGCCCGCTGGCTTGTTCTCTCCTCCATCAGCAGGGGGAGCGTTGGTATGAGAGTGAGTGCTAAAGGGGGAGCATACTGTCAAGGAAGCTGGGCGTGCTGCCTCAAGCTGACCCATGACAACCAGCTACAGTCTACTGTGTCGATCGCCACGCGTGGGGACTTGTATGGTTGTTATAGTGCTGTAGTCAGGGGGCCACATAGTCTGCCTCCACTGCTGTGTGTGGATGGATTGATGTGGGGTAAAGCCAAAAGTGTATGTATTGGGCTTATGTGCAGTACACAATAAATGTAAGTCAGGTGTGCATAGGCCTCCTTGTTGAAATGGTAATGTAAGTGTCTCAATTGTTTACCTGCCCAGACCAGTGAAATTAAGTTTGAGCGGAGGTGCTTCAGAAACTGTGCGGTGAGAGGAATCGGAAGATTAGTGAATAAGTAAAGGAACATATGCATTGGCGATTCTCCCTGCCACAGAGAGGGGTAGCCAAGACCAGTTCGGAATACATTCCACTAGCCAGGCCACAGCCCTACCATAGTTTGCCCTCCAGAGTTCTTCAGTGTTTCTACTAAGCCAAATTCCCAAATATTGGATGGGCTCAGTGCCTCATTGCAGGGTGTATCCAGACTTAAGTAGGCTGGGGTGAGAGGCAATATGGTGGATTTCATCCATTGATGTTAAAATTAGAGTATTCGCCAAATCTAACCACCGCCTGTATAATAGGGGACACATTTTTTGGGGTTCTCATATGCGGGCAGTTGAGTGGTCTGGTACAAAAACTGGCTGATCTAGCTGGACAATGTCAGGTAATAAGAGGTAGGAGCCAGTTAGAGAGTAGTTTGGCAAATATCTTGTTGTCGACGTTTATCATGGAAAGTGGTTGATACGAACTGCAGCGATTGGCAGGTTTACACGGTTTCAATATAGTGACAATGACCGCTTCCCATAATGACCCATAAAATAGAACAAGATCGTGGTCTGGAGTAGGTCATCAGGCTGTGTGTGACTTACGTGCTGATTGTCAGCAAGTTTCACGACATGGGTAGCAGCCCATGGCTTTCAGAGCAGGTGCCCTGCCCGAATTGTCACTTTTTCTGTAGGGTCTGGCGGCCACTTTCCAGTGAGAGTAACTGGTTTCATGATGAGCTTCCTCGTCATAGAAGAAGAGTTTTTCTTTCAGGATAGCGAGGGTTTGCGTGTTATGAGTCATGAAGAATTCAAGTTCCAAGGCACGGAGTTCCCTTTTCAGTGTAACTGATTGTGTACGTATTGATTTGAGCACCCCCGATTGTTTTGCTGTGCAGGCTCCCCGGATTATCACTTTGAAGGCTTCCCAGAGTAGGGACGGGGAGGCTATAGAGACCACATTATGGGAAAAATAATCAAGGATTGCTGCCCGGATTTGGTCTTGAAAGACAGAGTCTCGGAGGGCATTGTGAGGGAGCCACCAAGTAAAAGCACGAGAAGAGACCAGCTGGCGGAGCGTCTCTAGCAAGACGGGGGAGTGGTTGCAGAGGGTACAGGGGAAGTGAAGGCATCATGTGTGAGCGGGCATTAGTCGATTCTGGACCAGGTGCCATGAGAGATGGTGATACAAGTGCCCTCCGTGCTATCTGTGTGTTTTAGTCCGCAGACGTCTGGGAGGCAGTTGTCACATATGAGTGTATAGAATTGAGCTGCAGCTTTGGTGTGGGGCTGCCTGGAGGTGCGGGAGTGGCGTGCTCAAGGATGACATTAATATCTCCACCCCAGAGGATGGCACCAGGGCCCATGGAAGTGATTAAGTGCCAGACTTCCACAAAAACTTCTGGGCTATCCGTGTTAGGGCCATACATGGAAGAGAGAGACAGAGAGACAGAGTGAGTGAGTGAGTGAGTGAGTGAGTGTGTGTGTGTGTGTGTGTGTGTGTGTGTAAGAAGCTGGTAACAATTACATACCTCCTGTCCTTGCAGCACAACACAAGGCATGTATGCCAAGCCAGGCCCTTGCAATTGAGTATGGCGGTACCACGGGCATAGCTGGAATACAGGTCCACATGAGTCTTGGTGATCCTCCCAGCCCGAAGACAGTAAACAGTCACCAGAGTTAAAGGGAGTTCTTGCAAAAAGCATGTGTCACTCTGGTGTCTGTTGATGTAGGCATGAAGAAGGTGGGGCTTTCCGCCAATCATTTAGCTTGTGAACATTCCAGGTTAAGCAGGTTATGGCAATCACCCTACATCGGGGTGAAGGTTTTGGGTTGAGGCGTGGGTGAGGAGGGCACTGCAAGGGCAACTTGGTCCGCAAGGCTGTAGCATGGTGTGCCACCAAATGTGAGGCATGTATGGGAAGATTAAGGAAAACAAATAGTCCAACAAAGCCACCCTCTCCCACTTCAACCGACCAAAACCGGTTGAAAATTTCAATCCTTCGCCCCACCCAAAATCACTACTCCTGCGCCAGAGGGAGGATGTGGGCTAAGCATGAGGTGGGCTCACTCCCCAATAAAGACCGCAGTGATCGCAGTACGCACTCAACAAAGTCCTCCATTTTGTGGTTGGCAGTAGATTCGGGTATTCCGATGATGCAGAGGTTGTTGCACCTGGAGTGTACCTCCAGGTCTTCATTTTTAGTTCGGAAACCTCAAAATTCTTGTCCATTCACAGCAGATACTCCCCAGTGGTAGCTTGCGTGTCCTCCAAATGGTCCAGGTAGCCGTCATGTTTATCCACTCTCTTTTATTTAATTGATACAGCAAGTAAGGAGATCAGTTTTGGCGTATGTTGGACGTGGCCCTTTTTGCAGGGTCATCCCTGAACTTTTTGCCTTCCTCCTAGTCTTTTTATAACCTGGTGTTGGTGGTTTTAGGACTCCGGGCACTTTAGCGCTGCTGTCCAGTGTTAAGTGCGTCTGCTCTCCGTGGTAAACATGGTAACATTGGGCTACACCTGTTTGGCGTATTTAATTTACCTGTCAGTCCCTTGTAAAGTGGTATCTCAGATACCCAGGGCCAGTAAATTAAATGCTACTAAATTGTATTAAATACTCACTTTGCCACTGGATTCAAGATAGCCTGGCTGATGAGGGTTATGAACCCGAAACTGGTCCCAGGATGCTTGTTTCCGGTCCAGGGAAGACATGGCTTGGCAGTTCGGGCTGGACTGTTCCCATGAGGTACGGGGTCAGACTGATTTGCATATGGCCATGTCTGAACTGGGGTGGTGGAGTGAGCTAAAGAATGATGATGGGTTAAACCCAGATCAGTTGACTGGGGTTGAGTGTTTGATTTGCTTAAACGCTCCGTCCATCATCCCCTTTGGTGTCGCTTTGTTCGCCCTAAGTTGGCAGGGTATGCCCAGACGTGGGTCCCTTGCTCACTTTGCCACTGGATTCAAGATAGCCTGGCTGATGAGGGTTATGAACCCGAAACTGGTCCCAGGATGCTTGTTTCCGGTCCAGGGAAGACATGGCTTGGCAGTTAGGGCTGGACTGTTCCCATGAGGTACGGGGTCAGACTGATTTGCATATGGCCATGTCTGAACTGGGGTGGTGGAGTGAGCTAAAGAATGATGGATTAAACCCAGATCAGTTGACTGGGGTTGAGTGTTTGATTTGCTTAAACGCTCCGTCCATCATCCCCTTTGGTATCGCTTTGTTCGCCCTAAGTTGGCAGGGTATGCCCAGACGTGGGTCCCTTGCTCACTTTGCCACTGGATTCAAGATAGCCTGGCTGATGGGGGTTATGAACTCGAAACCAGTCCCAGGATGCTTGTTTCCGGTCCAGGGAAGACATGGCTTGGCAGTTCAGGCTGGACTGTTCCCATGAGGCACAGGGTCAGACTGATTTGCATATGGCCATGTCTGAACTGGGATGGTGGAGTGAGCTAAAGAATGATGATGGATTAAACCCAGATCAGTTGACTGGGGGTGAGTGTTTGATTTGCTCAAACGCTCCGTCCATCATCCCCTTTGGTATCACTGGTGGGCTTGCAGCGCTGATTGCGCCACCCACCAAAGTAGCCTTTCAAACCTCTCAGGCCTCTGCCATTGCAGGGCCTGTGCGAGCCGTTTACTGCCGCTGAGACGTGGCACCTAAAGTGTGTGCCACATCTGTAACCCCCCTTTTACTGCATGTCAGTTGCCCCTAAGGTAGGCCCTAACTAGCTCTATGGGCAGGGTGCATTGTAGGTAAAAGGTAGGACATGTACCTTAAGTGCGTGACATGTCCTGGTCGTGACAAACAGCCATTCTGGTTTCTCACTGCTGTGAGGCTGCCCTCTCATAGGAATGCATTGGGGATTCCCTTATAAGTGTTTCAGCGATAATTCCTGATATGAGAGGAGCAGCGTAGTTAAGTTCGGTATGTTTGAAATAGTGATAATAAATGCTGCATAATGGTGTGCGCAGAGTTATGATCACTATTTTAGAAATGCCACTTTTAGAAGTTGGCATTACTGTGTGCTATGTGTCTTTGCCTGCCTGATGTGTCTGGCTCTGGAGTGACAGGGGCTGGTGAGGTGTGTGGCTCCAGAGGGGCTGGGTGAGTCAGCGCTAGTCTGAATGGGCAGATCTGCATTTGGAGTAGTGGGAGGAGTAACCCATGACCCTTAATAGGTCTGTGCCTGCCTTGTTCAATGCTGGCTCCGAACCCCTGTGGTGTGTCTGAGGACGGAGCCCAACTTGACAAAGGAGGGTGTGAGCACTGTAAACAAAGTGCTTCAGTACCCCCCAGAACTGGTTGGAACTGGTTTTCAAGCCCTGTGCCACAGCAGAACAAAGACAAATATGGTATATATACTGGGGCTGTGACCCCATGTATGGTGTGCTGTTTTGGGGTGCTTACTTGTGCATGCTTGGACTGCTGGGCCCCAGCAGGAACCACCATGAGGGATTACCCCTGTGCTGGAGGGCCCTGTGAGCTGGTCTGCCTGTGCCCAGCTCTGCCCCTCTAGACCTTATAGGGTAATCTGCATCAATGGCGTGGTTAGCGCTTTCTCCCTCTGGCCCTCCGAGTCCTAGAACTGGGCTCTCGCTTGCCGGCGCAGGGCGAGCGCTGTGCCTGTGTGCTAGGAGCGCGTGGTCTGCCTTGTTGGCTCCATTGTTTTTGAGCCTGAGAAGTTGCAGAGATGTTCTCCATGAAACCAGGAAGTCAGGCAGGTGCTGCATGACTGTGGGCGGGGCTGGAAGAAGCGTGATTCGGAGGGGACCCCTGTCATTGGAGGCTTCGCTCCATGTGTGCGCCAGGTCGGAGCTGTGCCGAGTGGTGGGCAGGAGCCTACCCCACGTTTGAGGGCGTCCAAGGCCCAAAGAAGGAGCCCAGGAAAAGGAGACTTTGCTCCAGGTGCCGGTCAGCCCAGGCATAGGCCAGAAGTCAGGCAAGGCTTCCTGATCAGGGGTGGAGCTTCCGCAACGGAGATGGAGCCTTGAGATGGCTCGCAGCTGCTGTGCACCGCCTGACAGTGGTGGTGAGACGAGGGGTGTGACTGGAGTCTCCCCAAACGGCCGGTAGAGAGGAGAAGCCGCTTGTCAGCTTTCTGGGCATGCCGAGGCACACTGTTGGTACATGGATCTGGCGGAGAACAGCCCCGGTGAGTGGGGCTGAGGTTGTTGGTGCCGATCGAGGGCACCTGGAGGAGCCCAGTAAAAGGGGGCTCACAAGGCATGGATGGTGCCAGTGCTTTTTCTTCTCCAGCTGCACCGCGAGAGCGTGGGCAGCTGCAACAAGGGGGCTTTCTTATTTTTATATTGCAAGGAAGGGGAGAGATACACCCCCCTGCCCCCAGTGTATCACATGCATTGTCTTCGCTGCCAAGGCAGCCAGAAGAATAGTTGGAAGGCCCTATGATTTAGCGCCCTGACCTTTGGACAAAAGGCATTGGGTACAACCCAGACGGGCCCCAAGGAAGGCCAGTTGGCCTGGGGTCATCTTTATGGTGTTAGTAGGGCTCAAGGCCCTAAAAGGATGCATAAAGTGTTTATGCCTGAGGTGATGTATGCACCTAGGGAGTGGTACTACAGTGCACTTCTAAATGTGATTTATGCCTAATGTGTTTATGCATAATATGATGCTGAGTATAGTATTTTACCAGTAGTTACTGGTTGTGTGGTTACTTGCATTCTGATGGTTCTGACAGTGGCCCGATTGGCCCTGTCATGTATATAATCACTGTAAATTACTACTTCGTGTCAGTTGGCACAGTGGATATTGAGTGATTAGGATCTAATGTGTTTATGATAATACAAAGGCTATTTTTGATATAACCTTGTGTGGAGTTTCTTTTGTGGTGTGCCTAGTGTGTCGCTGCTGGATAAGCCTGACTGCTCGTGCCAAGCTACCAAGAGGGTGAGCAGGGGTTATCTTCAGTGTTTTACTCCCTTGTCCTAGCTAACCAGAAATGCAATTTCTAACAGCATCAATAATGCGAAGGCTGTTTTTGATGTCAACCAATATTTTCTTTATGTCTTGGTCATGAATGTTTCCAATTTCCCCATGTTGCGTAGGAGGGGAAGGAGAGAACGCACTAAACCTCTCACCCTACACGCCAGGACCAATAGGGGCATGAGCAAAACCAGCTGCTTGGCCCTACTCAGTGGGCGAATAGAGCGCAGTGCAGGTCTCCAGCAGGCAGGTGCAATGTCTGGGTCAGGTAAGTCAACCAGGGGTGGGGAAGTCTCACATATATTCAAAGCCTCCGAGGCCCATCACACCCCAAGTACAGCAGGATTGGACTAGGGGTCGGGCGTGGCAAGAAAGGAGCACCTCTCACTGCCCACAGCCCTCCACGTGTCACTCACCAGGTGTCAGCGAGGAGCCGCAGTCGGTGCCCTCCTCAGGATCAGAAGGCGCACAGTCCACCCAAGGCCTCAGCAACCCAAGCCCCAGCGCCAGAGGAGTTAGGAACTCTGCGTGCCAAGCCCCTGCCTTCTGCATCAGCCGAGGACTCAAGCCCGCAGAGCTGCTCCCAACCACAGAGCAGGCCACAGCAGATAGAGGGTCAATTTGCCATTCCTGTGCCCCCAATCATGGAAGTGTTGGCACATTTTGTATCTGCACCTTCAGGGGTTATCAAGAAGCCCTTTTGAGAGCGGCATTTACCCAAACACCGCGGATATCTGGCAGATAAAGTAATCAGCCGGCACAGCCTCGCTATGCAGTGGCCATCTTACAACCCGGCTCACTAGCGCCCCAACAAAATATTATTAAATACATTAAAATACCCATTTATCCTATTCCTATATCTACCCTATTTCATGATTTTTCCAATTATTTTGGGATTTGTTTAGCTACGGCAAATACTCACATTTTGCTTGAGAACATGGAGTATTTAGCATTTGCATCAAATTCAAGCTAAGTGTATCAGCTTTTGGTAATAAGGACAAACATCTGACAATGTTGGTTGCCTTATTAGATAATTCAATTAATTATCAGTGATGCCTAAATGATGGTTGTTACCCTCCGTAAAAGTACTGGCAATGCTTGGCTCTAATGTGCTACATCATGCACTCTCACAAACACGTTGATCACCCTGCTAAGTCTTTAACTTCTGGTGTTCTGGAAATAGGAGCAAGAACCAAGACAGAGCATTTGCCTGCTCAGATGGAAAGGAAAATGGGCACAACCAAGTGTGCATGAAAAGAGGAACAAAGCTTGTGAAGGACACTTAAGACCAAAATTGAGATCTGGGATATTCAGTGCAAGTGGCAATTGGGATTTAACAGAAGTGTGCTGAGGTAAATTAAGTAACAGACCTGGCAGCCACATTTTGCACAAACTGAAGGCGACAGATAGAATATTTAGATAAGTTAAGTAAAACTCTATTCCTATAAACCAGCTTTCTCCCTTCAACCAAGAGACAAGAGGAATTTTCCTCAAGATATTTAAAAAGGAGTGACATGGATTAGCTATCATGTTAACATGCAGGCAGAAGGTAAGATCACCTCTGATAGTAACACCAACATTTTGCTCGTTGTAGCAGGGGCTTGGGTTGGACCACTAACAACCAATCGGAGTCCCAGGTCCATGGATTATTCCTTAATGTATGCACATGTATATTTGCTAAACATACAATTACAAATGTAGACAATGAGGCAGGCTCCTCTAGCACCACCTAAGTTAGGGATCTGTGTCAAAAGATCTCTTAGAGTTCCTGATAGGTTGCACCCCGTCGGTCAGCCTGAGCCCTTCACCTCAGACATTGTCAGCCTCAATTCCGAGATCCACAAGGACCTTCACTCAGCCCCACTCTGTACAATGCCCACATGACTCCACTTGCAAGCATCATTTGCGCCCAAGGAATCAACATTATATCCTATGCTGATGACACTCAGCTCATACTCTTCCCTCTCTGACAAGACACCAAACACTTCAGCAAAGACACTACGCTCAAGGGTTTCACCTGATCGCCTGCTGAACTCAACACCACACCCCGCCTGGCAACCCACACAAAGAACCTCTGATAAGTAATCGATAACCAACTCACCATGACAGGCTAAGTGAATGCAGTCTCTGTCTCCTGCTTCTATATACTCAAGATGCCAAAGAAAATATTCAAATGGCTACCCATCAACACATGCAGAACCCTTATCCTCAGCAGGCTGGACTATGGCAAAGCACTTTATGCTGGAATCAATGCTCAACTGGCCAGAAGACTCCAGATGATACAAAACTCAACCATCAGGCTCACCCTCAATCTCCTGCCCCACGCTCACATCACCCCGCATCTCAACGAGCTCCACTGGCTTCCAATCCACAAATAAGCACTCTTCAACCTCCCTAAGCACACATACAAAGCCTTATACAACATTAGCCCCATGTAGTTCAACAACAGCATAAACTTCCACAAACCTGCCAGACACCTCCATTCAGCCAGACTCCTACTCGTAAACACCCCCCACAGAACCAGATACTGATCCAGCAGTAGTGCTTTCACATACCTTGCTCCAAAAGTCTGGAATTACCTGCTTCTGCACATCTTATTCCCCTCCTCAGTTCTTGACTCCCACAAAAAACTGAAGACCTGGTTCTTCACCTAGTCCTGGCTCGTCCCATACAGCTCTGCTTCAGCGCCAGGATACTCTCCCGAATGAGTTACGCCCTATACAAATACACATAACATAACATATGTTGTTTGTCAAGCAGTTTACAATGGGATAGTCTTCTTGTGGTAGGTGTCACAGAGTTCTCAGTGTAAAAGCTTTTCCTCTTGTAGTTCTCAGATAGTTCACAGTGAACCTTTTCCTTGTGCATTTGTGTCAGCGGTCTATTATTTTCTTTGAAGTTGGCCTTTTTGTTTAGATTGATAAACATCTTAAACTGTAGTGTGGCCTCAAATAAAGAGCCCCCCATTTTGAATCTTCTTGACTCATATTTGGATCAAGATATATTATTTCCTAAAACTGTGCTTGCGGATGACTTTAAAATCTCCTACGAACCATTGGTAGGTGTACATTTTCTCAGTGAACATGAGGATGAGTAATGGGTTATATCATCTTTAGATGCAGACCAATTAAACATAGATCTGCAGGGGCCATTTAATTGACTGCTCGGATTCTGTCAAAAGTGCTCAGAGCTTGTAGCGGCCGTAGTATATGTGACAATACAAGGGCTCATACAATCAGAAGAGGCAATTGCAAGTGCATAATTGAATACATTATAGTAGATGTTTGATTGTGGCCTTTCCTGAAGGATGTGGCATTTGTGAACAGATGTGATAGTGACCACTCCCCTTTGTCCCTTTCTATGTAGGGGATATTTTCCGAAATCTTTGAAGGAGGTGACCAGATTGAAGTCTGTTCACCATGTATGTTGAATAAATGAAGGTGTTAACTGTAAAAAATCCATAAACTTTAGCTAATATCTATGGTACCTCATGAGGCTTGTCATTGGAATATTATACCAATTTTAGATATCCACTCCAAGTTATTCTCTGCACTGACCGAATATTTTGCAAGGGATTCCCATTCAATACAGTGCTCAAAGAAGCAGCCTTCGTACTTTACACCGGAATGTAGTAAGGGAAAATCAAAACTTGTGTCAGCTGTGAAGAGCTGTAATAGGGCAGCATTTATATCATCTAACAAAGCCTGTAAATCGATATTAGCTACTTGACGGAGGGCCTGGGAGGAGACTAACTAGACGGGTATGCTTGAGACTGCATCTAGGAAAGACAACTGTTTGCTCTGGGGCATAGTGGCTCTTGTGAGCTGGAAAGCCTCTATTCAGGTGGAATATACAATTCACTCTGATGAGTAGGAGAACTTCCATTGTGGAACTCTATTCTATCTCGGGCCTGACTCGTGTCCGTTTTCCTTAGATGACTCAAATTTAGCTTCTGTCCTGAAGCTTTGTAATACCCCTTCACCAGGGCCGGACCGGCCGTAGCGGGCACCGGGCAATCCCCCGGTGCGCCGCACGGGTGGGGGCCGGTTTGAGGCCCCTGGGGGCCGTTTTTGTTACAGGGCAGTTTTTGCAGCATAGCTGCAAAATCGGCCCTGTAACAAAAACGGCCGAAAACCGGCCCTGGAAAAGAGCTCGGCGGCACCCCCAACCCCCCGGGGGGCTGTATGAGCACTTTGCCAGGGCCGGTTCTGGTTCCCAGTCCGGCCCTGCCCAAGAATGTTGTTGGAGGTATGCTGTTGATGGGGGAAAAGGGTGTGTTACCTGCTGATGTAGGGAGACGCACCGTGAAAGGGGTATCTCGCACAGGCAGAGCTCCGGTATATTAAATTGCTCCCGGGACCTTTCACTCGATGCGAGGCACAAGATGGCTGCTAACACTTTCTGGTTTGAAGTGTTAGCAGCCAATCAGAGGCAAGCTTGTGCTCGGGAGTTAGGCACCGTCCAGATATATATATCTTTTTTTCCTTTAATATCTCAAAAACTACTGAATGGATTTACACCATTTCAACAAAAGCGAGCTTTCTAGACCAATACCTTTCTCCCTGCCAAATTTGGCGTAATTCCGTTCAGCAGTTTGACCTGTAGCCTTGTCTAAAGTTTCCTATGGAAAATGCATTGAGAAAACACTTTAGTTTCCTATGGAAAATGCATTGAGAAAACACTTTTTCGGACCCCCCTTTTTTCTCATCCCCCCCCTTGACCAATCACCCTGTAATATGTCTTCGCAGCTGCATGGCTCCGGTCGTGGGTGCAAGTATCTCACAATAAACTTGCTTTCAATCAACAACCAACCTTGTACATCCTCAATACACCCCTAAACTTTCAAGATACAAGCTGATCAAATAAGAGAAACTTTTGGGAAAATTTAGTAAAGATTCGTCAAACAACGCCAAAGTTATAGGCACATGGAGGGCTCCAGGAGGGCGGCCGCGCAACCCCGATCCCAACATGAGTGAAGCCCTGGGTCTGCGGGGACCCCAGCGGGCCCCCGCAGCCCCAGCGAGCCCCTGCTATTATTTTTTAAGAAATGCCCCCAGGACCTAGCCCACCTGGGGTCTCATTAAAATAAAAAGCGGGAACCTGTGATCCCAGCGCGAATTGCACCGATATATATATATTTTTTTTAATGCTTTCTTTGGCCCTGAGGGTCCTTCTGGGACCAGCTGAGCAGGCCTAGGGGGTCAGGGTGTTTCTACTCTGCCCCCTTCTCTTTGTTTCTCTGTTTTCAGGTGACTCGCTTCTACCGAGTCACAAGATAGCTGCCAACACTTCCTGGTTTGGAGTGCTGGCATCCAATCACAGTGAAGCTTGTGCTCGGGACTTAGGCTTCGCCCAGATATCGAAACTTTTATTTTTCTAATATCTCAGCAACTACTGAACGGATTTACACCATTTAAGCAAAAGGCACGAGTCGTTGGCGTCGATTGATGAATCTTCGCGAAAGTTTCCAAACTTTTGGCCAGCTCCGGTCCACTCATATCCTGAAAATTTCACGGTGATTCGTCATGCGGGGGCCGAGAAAAAAGGGTGGTCCCAAAATGCGTTTTCCCCATGCATTTTCCCATAGGACCTGTTGACGCAGCTACAGCCCGAAGTGCTGAACGGAATTACACCAAATTTGGCAAAGAGGTAGTCCTCAGTTGAGACTCGTGCCTTTTGCTTAAATGGTGTAAATCCGTTCAGTAGTTCCTGAGAAAATCAAAAGTAAAATCACATATATATCTGGGCGGAGCCTAACCACACATCTCATCGTGAGATCTGATTGGCTGCCAGCACTTCATCCAAGAAGTGTTGGCAGCCATCTTGGGACCAATATACATGATAACACCTCATTAAAAAGCATTGCACTTAATAGAAGGTTTTAAGACTTTAGTTACATTATATATCATTTGTTGATGGTACCATACTCATTTTAGGAATTGTGGTGTTTTCTAAGGTGATTTTACCATGTGAAAAAGCCTTCTGCTGTGATATCATGAATCATGTTTGAGAGAAAACAATTTTCTCATGCTTTTCCCACAGAGGTTTGGAAGGAGATCTATAAGCTAAATTGAGAGCATATTTTCTGTGAATTCACATTATCTTTCTCAGTCATGTGAGAATGAAGTCTGACATTCTCAGTAAAACATGTACATCCAACAAGGGCAGAGACTGTCAGTTGATTCCTTTGTGTTCTATTGCAGCTTCCCAGAGTGTTCTAAAGAACAACTAGAGCGCTAACAGTCCTACTTATGACAAACGTATGGCACACCTGAAGCCATCTTGGTTGGACTAAAGTGGTAACTCTTGAAACATTTAATTTAAAAAGGAACAAAATGAGGGGGTTCATTTTGCCATAGAAAGTATGATTAGTGCTGCAGAAAGAAAAATTAGGGCACATTTTGAGTGACTTCTCAAATCCTCTTCTATTTCAAAAACAAATTCTGACCTGCAGACTGAAACATGCACTTTCAATACCAACAGCAGACTTCCCTGGTGAGCAGTAGCTTTACTACAGTGATCTAATAAGCAACTAGAGTGCTAACATTCTGAATTTATGGCAAATGTGTGGCACACCTGAAGCCATCTTGATTGGAATAAAGTGGAAACACTTAAAACATTTAGTTTACAAAGGAACAAAATGAGGGGGTTCATTTTGCCATAGAAATTATGATTAGTGCTGCAGAAAGAAAAATTAGGGCACATTTTGACTTCTCAAATCCTCTTCTATTTCATAAAAAAATTCTGACATGCAGACTGAAACATGCACTTTGAATACCAGCAGCAGACTTCCCTGGTGAGCAGTAGCTTTACTACAGTGATCTAATGAGCAACTAGAGTGCTAACATTCAGAATTTATGGCAAATGTGTGACACATCTGAATGCCTTCTTGATGGAACCAAAGTAAAAAACTGAAAGTATTTCCTACTGAGGAGACTGCAGTAAATTAGGAAATTAGGAAACTTCATAACAAATAAATCTCCCAAGATGGCCACCAGAGACAAAAGAGCCCAAATGTAGCCCAAATACTACCCAGATGTAGCCCAAGTATAGCCCAATGACAGAATGTCCCAGAGTGTTCTAACGAACAACTAGAGCGCTAACAGTCTTACTTATGACAAAAGTATGGCACACCTGAAGCCATCTTGATTGGAATAAAGTGGTAACACTTAAAACATTTAATTTACAAAGGAACAAAATGAGGGGGTTCATTTTGCCATAGAAATTATGATTAGTGCTGCAGAAAGAAAAATTAGGGCACATTTTGACTTCTCAAATCCTCTTCTATTTCATAAAAAAATTCTGACATGCAGACTGAAACATGCACTTTGAATACCAGCAGCAGACTTCCCTGGTGAGCAGTAGCTTTACTACAGTGATCTAATGAGCAACTAGAGTGCTAACATTCAGAATTTATGGCAAATGTGTGACACATCTGAATGCCTTCTTGATGGAACCAAAATAAAAAACTGAAAGTATTTCCTACTGAGGAGACTGCAGTAAATTAGGAAATAGGAAACTTCATAACAAATAAATCTCCCAAGATGGCCACCAGAGACAAAAGAGCCCAAATGTAGCCCAAATACTACCCAGATGTAGCCCAAGTATAGCCCAATGACAGAATGTCCCAGAGTGTTCTAACGAACAACTAGAGCGCTAACAGTCTTACTTATGACAAAAGTATGGCACACCTGAAGCCATCTTGATTGGAATAAAGTGGTAACACTTAAAACATTTAATTTACAAAAGAACAAAATGAGGGGGTTCATTTTGCCATAGAAATTATGATTAGTTCTGCAGAAAGAAAAATTAGGGCACATTTTGACTTCTCAAATCCTCTTCTATTTCATTAAAAAATTCTAATATGCAGACTGAAACATGCACTTTTAATACCAGCAGCAGACTTCCGTGGTGAGCAGTAGCTTTACTACAGTGATCTAATGAGAAACTAGAGTGCTGACATTCCCAATTTATGGCAAATGTGTGACATATCTGAATACCTTCTTGATGAAATCAAAGTAAAAAACTGAAAGCATTTCCTACTGAGGAGACTGCAGTAAATGAGGAAATTAGGAAACTTCATAACAAATAAATCTCCCAAGATGGCCACCAGAGACAAAAGAGCCCAAATGCAGCACAAATATCACCCAGATGTAGCCCACATGTAGCCCAATGACAGAAGTGTGCAAAACACTTTTTTTTGTGTATTTGCAGTTTTATATAGTGCAGACTTGTCAGGTATTGGAATGCTTTACATGAGCATTGGTTACATCACACAAGATCAAATTCATTTTGGTTGTAGACATGGGGAGATTAAGTGATTTGACCAGAATCACAGAATGTTGAGCTGAAGCAGAAACTCCAACCTGGTTCCCCAGTTGCAAAGTCTGCAGCTCTGGAAGTAACACCACATCCTCTCCCCTAGGTGCAACATTTAATCAAGTGGTCAACTGGATAAAAAAACATAAAGATTACAAATAATTTAAAAGTTATTTGTCGCTATTTGAAAACTCAGAAAATATGTCCTAATTTTAGTTTTTTAGAGCACGAACCATAATTTTGATGCAAATAAGACCCTCTCATATATGTAATTTCTAAAGGAAATACTCTAGGTATTACAGTTTCGATTACATCAAGATGACGTCAGGCGTTCCACACTTTTGTAATAAATGTAGAATGTTAGCAATCTAGTTGTTCATTGGGATACTGTTGAGAGGCAGAGGCCAGGGGCACGGACTCTGAAAATTGAAGGCAGGTAGGAGAGTGCAGAGGTAACAATTTGACAACACTGGGCAGGCAGGAAGGGCAGTGGCAGCACAACAGACTATGGAGGGCAGTGGAAAGGGGGGCAGGGGCAACAAACCAACAATACAGGACTGGCAAGAGAGGCTGTGGCAAGATAATAGACCATTGTGGGCAGAAGGAAGAGGCAGTGGTAGTACAACCATACATGCCAACAGACCCGTTTCAGCCAGGAAACGTCCATTGTTTTTAAGCTCAAATGGGCTTTATTTGATCTGTCTCCTGTCTACAATCTCTTCTTTTTCAATGTAACTCAAAGGGGAAAATCAATACCCCAGTTTTTTTCAAAATCTCCCTCTTACCAAGTTCAAAATGTTCGCAAGTATGGTACATTGGATCATGGTAGGCAGGAGGAATTGGGGTAGGGACATGGACTCGGATAACAGAGGACAGGAGGGACATGGAGAGGTGCACCAAACTGACCCTACAGGGCAGGCATCAGGGTTTGCAGCAGCACAATACACCACACAGCGCATGCGGGACGGGAGTGCAGCACAACAATCCATAGAAAGCAATAGGGAGGGGACAGGACCATGCACATGGACAACAGAGACCAGAGGGGAAAGAGGCAATGGTAGCTAGCTGACCATAATGGACAGACAGGAGAGAAAGCTGCAGCATAACATACCATAAAGGGCAGGAGGGACGGATCAGGGGCATTACAATGGAACAGACAAGCCAGGAGGGAGGGAATAGGGGTCTGCACATGGAAACAGAGGGCTGGGGGCAAGGGGGCAGGGCAGGAGTAGCAAGATGACCATGGAGGTCAGGCAGGATGGGCACTAGAAACAAGACACACCATGGAGAGCAACAATGAGACTGTGATGGCATACACACAGACCATGGAGGGAAGGTGGGAGGGGGTCAGGGGCAGCTGGCTGACCACACAGGGAAGGTGGGAGGGGCCATGGCAGCACAGAAGACCATGCATGGCAAGCGGGAGGGTAAGTGGCAGCACAATGGCTATGATGGGCAAGAAGGAGTGTGCAGGGGCATGCACAAAGGACCATGGAGGATAGAAGGGAGGGTCAGGACCTGGGCACAGACAAGAGAGTTCAGGGGAAGGAGCCTCACAACAGACCACGCGGGGCAGGCAGGAGGAGCAGTTGCAGCACAACAGACCAGGGAGGGCAGAAGGGTGTGGCAGTGAAATGGACCATGGAGGACAGGAGGAAGGGGATAGGGGCATGGCATGTGGACAGGCAGGGTGGAGGTGGCAGGGACAGGTCACAGTCATCTGACAATGCTAGGCAGGTGGGAGGGTAGTGGCAGCTCAACAGAACCCTCAGAGTAGATAGTAGTGGCAGGTCCATGGAACATGGTGGGCAAAAAGGATGGAGCAGGGGCATGCACAAAGACATCGAAGGGCAGGGGGAAGGAGAATAGGGGCAGCAAGCTAAGCACAGAGGGTAAGCAGGAGGTCAATGATGGGCCATAGAATTGGGCAATGGAGGGCAGGAGGAGTGGACTGGTACATCATGCTAAATGGAGGGCAGTGGCAGCACATCAGACCATGCATGGCAGGAGGGAGGAGGCTAGTCCATGGATTCAGACAACAGAGGCTAGGGAGGAGGTGGATGGGGCAGCAAGCTAACTGTTCAGAGAAGGTGGGTATTAGAACCGTTATTGTTTTTAAAATGTGTGTCTGTGGGAACTACTTAAAATATGAACAAGTACGCAGCATAATCTCACTTTTATTCAGGAAGAAGAAGACGTTTGTGACTGTGACTCCGGGCTCACTTGGCGGAAACACCCCCTGACCCTCCACCCCCATCGCAAAATGTAATGCCCGTGAAAAGGGTAGGTGGACGCAGTGTTATATAGAACATAGTCCTTAGAACACGATTGAAAATGAAAACTACATATAGTATATGGTATAAACTATGCACCAAAAAGTGTGATATAAGATGAACCGGGGCGTGATATATAATATGCAATACATTGTGCGCAATGACAGATTCATTGGAGAGCGCGAGATAGCACAGGCACTAGCGCGGCTATGCGATATGCGCCTTGGAGTGTAATATGCACAGGGCAGTGTTGTGTAACCTAACTAGTCTCTAAAGTTGTAATATAAAATATGTGCTGGGGAGTGTAACGTTGCATATGCACTGTGACAAAGGTATGGGTCCCAGATTGTAATATGTATTGCATAGCGCTGTGCGTTATAACATAGGCATCGAGGAAGGCACATTAGATGGGGCAATATAACCCGTGTGAAGGCAAGTGTGGCATGACATATTCACGGGGTGGTGTTCCAGTGCACATGGGCTAGAGAGTGTCATAGCATACGCACTAGCTGGTGGAATAAAACACAGAGGTGTGAGGCACTCGGCGGGCACTGGTGGGTGTAACACAGCATTGGGCTCAGCCAGGAGCACGCTGTGACTCTCAAGTGAGATTCATTTCCTTTCCAGAGAGTAAAATAAAAAGTATTACACCGGCGGTGGATGTGTATTTTATTAACCGTGAGGGGGGTTTCTTGCATAGTTTGGTTGAATTTTTGTTGAATCCCCTTTGAATGGCTTGGTGTGCGTGTATATTAAATGTGCCCGTCAATAGCTACCCATGTTTGTATAAATAAACGACAAGGGTGTCTACTTGGAGAGTACCCACCGGTGGGGGCGCCAGGATTAGGCACGGTAGGGCGTCAGACACGTCAGAGCTTCACTAGCGGTGTAAATACATTCCATGTGGATTCATTCTATGCATAGTCGCCTTTTAATGAATATCACGCAAATCGTCATGGTGATAGGTACGTACAGTTTGTCCAGCATGTCCTAGGTGTTTCTATAAATATATATTTTTTTTAAATAATAAAAAATAAAGGCCGGCCCCAGGGGATGGGGTCCCCGGGGCCATAAGTGGCCTGAGGAGGGGGGCAACGCAGCCCCCTCCTAAAGAATTAAAAAAAAAAAAGGCCATGACCCGGGGGTTGGGGTCCCCGAGGCCGATTAAGGCCTTGAGAGGGCCAAATTAATTTTTTTCAACAAAAAAAATTAGGGTGCAGGCCCTGGGGAATGGGGTCCCCAGGGCCAGTAAATTAGAAAAAGAAGGGGGGCCACACAGCCCTCCATCTTAAAAAAATAAAATAAATAAAAGACCGGCATCACGCCGGAGGCCACGCCCCCTCCTTGCAGCACTCTGCAAACGCGCCCCCTGGCCAGCTGTAAGTTGGGGAATTAATTCCCCTTCAATACTGAGGGTCCCTGAGGGCCAACTAGCCCAGCAGATATCTCCAGTATGCGCCAGGGAGCTGCGTTGCAGACAGGTGTTCTGAGGCCACGCCCCTTTTTACACATCTATGCAACGCAGCTCTGTGGCGCTTACTGGAGGTACCTAGTGGGCTAGTTTGACCCTAAGGACCCTTAGGATTCAAGGGGACTTAATCTCTCAACTTAGAACGGCCACAGGGCGTGTTTACACAGTGGTGAAGGGAGGGGACGGGGCCTGAGGTGACGTGTGCAAACACGCCCTGTGGCGCGTTTTAAGTTGGGGAAATAATTCCCTTTCAATCCTGAGGGACCCTGGGGGCGAACTAGCCCACCAGGTGCTTCCAGTAAGCGCCACTGAGCTGCGTTGCAGAGAGGTGGTCCAGGCCGTGCCACTGATTACACCTCTCTGCAATGGCGCTTACTGGACGTACCTAGTGGGCTATTTTGCCCCTAGGGATCCTCAGGATTCAAGGGGACTTAATCTCCCAACTTAAAAAACGGCCACAGGGCGTGTTTACAAAGTGGGGAAGAGAGGGGACGGGGCCTGAGGTGACGTGTGCAAACACGCCCTATGGCGCGTTTTAAGTTGGGGAAATAATTCCACTTCAATCCTGAGGGCCCCTGGGGGCTAACTAGCCCACCAGGTGCTTCCAGTAAGCGCCACTGAGCTGCGTTGCAGAGAGGTGGTCCAGGCCGTGCCACTTTTTACACCTCTCTGCAAAGCAGCTCTGTGGCGCTTACTGGAGGTACCTAGTGGGCTAGTTGGACCCTAGGGACCCTCAGGATTCAAATGAACTTAATCTCCCAACTAAAAACGGCCACAGGGCGTGTTTACACAGTGGTGAAGGAAGGGGACGGGGCCTGAGTTAACATGTGCAAACAAGCCCTGTGGCGCGTTTTAAGTTGGGGAAATAATTCCCCTTCAATCCTGAGGGACCCTGGGGCCCAACTAGCCCACCAAGTGCTTCCAGTAAGCGCCACTGCGCTGCGTTGTAGAGAGGTGGTCTAGGCCGTGCCCCTTTTTACATCTCTCTGCAACGCAGCTCTGTGGCGCTTACTGGAGGTACCTAGTGGTCTAGTTGGACCCTAGGGACCCTCAGGATTCAAGGGGACTTAATCTCCCAACTTAAAACGGCCACAGGGCGTGTTTACACAGTGGGGAAGTGATGGGACGGGGCCTGAGGTGACATGTGCAAACACGCACAGTGGCGCGTTTTAAGAGGTAGTTTTAATCTCCTGCCCTATTATATACTAGGGGCTTACAGAGGAGGTCATGCTGATTACAGGGGGACCCCAACACATAGTGTGCCCTAGTGTATGTAGGTGTTTTCACTGTATTCTGAGTGTCTTTTAACATAGCACTGGCTCTAGGACTGGTTAGTCAGACTCAGTTACCACCAGCATCCGTCTGAAAAAGTTGAGGGTACAGGATGATTTTGCAACAAGGCTTCTTTCTGCTCTTCTGTTTGTTTTTTCTGCACATTATCCTTCTACCTGCACTTTTCTTCGTCGTTGAGGACTTCTGTTGCTTCTTTCTGCATTTCTTTTTTTTCTTTCTGTGCCTTTTTTCTTCTTTCTTCACATGTCCTATCTCTGTAGGCATAGTTAGAAATTAGCATTTAAAAAACCTTTGAAATTCACTAAAAAAACCATAGGTTTCAGGCACGTTATAGTTAGGAATTAGCATTTAAAAAACCTTAGAAATTCTCTGAAAAAACCATAGGTTTCAGGGGCGTTATAGTTAGCTGGACTTTTCACTCGTACAAAACCATTGAAATTCCCCCGTTATAGTTAGTTCAGCTAATTATAACTCGCACGCCCGCAATGCACTGCTGATGACGTCACATATTACATCACTCATGACATGGTCAGTGACATCACTCATGACATCACTGATGACATCTCAAATGACATCACTGATGACATCATCCTTGTGATAGAGTGGCAGACCTCCTCTCCCCCTAATATAACCTTTGATACACACATTCAAAAATAGAAACTAAAATTTTCAAAACAATGGACATACCAATATCAGTTACAACAACCTATTCAGTAATTCTAAGATCCACATACACATCTACTCATTCACCAACAGTCCTATAGAGTCACTCATACATGTACTCACTCATCATATGTACTCATACACCTATACATCCTGTTACACAACGCCACTCATCCATAGAGTCACTCACACACATAGCCACTCATGCTAATAAAGAATCAAACATCCATTTACTTGCATATACAGTTATACACACACCACCACACTTACTTCTACAGAAACTTACACATACTTAGTCTTTTAAACAATCACTTATAGAAACACATACTTATTCATACAGGAACTCTTTCAATCTCTCACTCTCACATATACTCACTTATATACACCAATAGTCACATATACTAGTTCAAAACATATGTAGTTACTCATAAAGACACTATTGAGACAGTCATTCACTCACTAACACACCCATGCACACACTCATTCACCCATACAGTCCTGCACACATGCTGTCTTCAACACATACAAACAGTGAGTCACTCATTCATGCACCTATGCACTACGTAATTCCCCCACCGAACCATACAGACACTCAGACATTCATACTGATACTCAAAAAAACAACTAAAAACCTATATAGACACTCATGTAGCTACTCACCAACCCATGCAGCCACTTATACACAAAGTGAGAGATTGATACAGATATTTACATATTTAAACATTACTCACTAAGCCATGTATTCACTAAGATACACTTAATCAGTCAGTTATACAATCAATTTTTCAAAAACAAAGCATCCATTTAGACACTTATATACCCATTTATTCTTCCATCGACCTTGAGATATACATTTATAAAACATATGTAATTTTCAGAAAAACACACATTCACTGGATGATGTTATCAGTGCTGTCATCAGTGATGTCATTTGAGATGTCATCAGTGATGTCATGAGTGATGTCACTGACCATGTCATGAATGATGTAATTGCGGGAGTTATAGTTAGGTGAACTAACTATAACGGGGGAATTTCAATACTTTTGTATGAGTGAAAAGTCCAGTCCAGTCCAGTCACGTTATAGTTAGGAATTAGCATTTAAAAAACCTTGCAAATTCACTTAAAAAACCATAGGTTTCACACATGTTATAGTTAGGTGGATATTTCACTCGTAAAAAACCAATGAAATTCCCCCGTTATAGTTAGTTCAGATAACTATAACTCGCGCGACCGCAATCCACTGCTGATGACGTCACATATTACATCACTCGTGACATGGTCAGTGGCATCACTCATGACATCACTGATGACATCATCCTTGTGATAGAGTGGCGGCCGCGCGAGTTATAGTTATCTGAACTAACTATAACGGGGGAATTTCATTGGTTTTTTACGAGTGAAATATCCACCTAACTATAACATGTGTGAAACCTATGGTTTTTTAAGTGAATTTGCAAGGTTTTTTAAATGCTAATTCCTAACTATAACGTGTGTGAAACCTATGGTTTTTTCATTGAATTTGTACGGTTTTTTAAATGCTAAGTTATGTATGTATTATTATTTTTTTTATATATTTATTTTACAATAAACTACGTATTAAAAAACAATTTTTTTTGGGGGGGGGTTTTCACCGTGCGTGAACGGTGCGCGCACCCCCGCGATTTAAAAAAAAACCAATTAAAATGTTTTTTTCTGCCTTCGGGGTCCTTCAGGGACCACCTGACAAAGGCTAGGGGGTTAGGAACTCTCTACCCTGCCCCCTTTTCACGTTCGCCACCTTCCTTTTTCCCTCTCGCACTAAAAACAAACAAAATGGCGGACTACACTTCCTGATTTCGACCGATTCGAACGTTGACTAACATGTAACCACCAATCAGAATTACGCTCGCGCACGTTAGGGTGCTCGCACGGTGCACGCACGGTGCTCGCACGGTGCGCACACGGTGCGCGGCTATGGATATGTATGGGCTTTTAACTGCAATTTTCTCAGGAACTACTGAACAGATCGACTCCATATATGCAAAAGGCACATCCCTGAGCTGAGGACTACCTCTCTGCCAAATTTCAAGTAATTCTGTTCAGCCGTTCGGGCTGTACCTTGGACTAAAGGTCCCTATGGAAAATTGCATGGGGAAAATGCGTTTTGGGACCCCCCATTTTTCTCAGCCCCCGCTTGACGAATCCCCCCGAGACTTTCAGGGTAGGAGCGGAGCGGAGCGCCCCACCTATTTTGAAAATTTCGCGAGGATTCGTCAACTGGCGCCAAAGTTATTCCAAATAGAATGTTGCGGATTTCCTATGGAAACACGGTCCTAACTATAACTATCTACTGGCGACCGCCAGTAGATAATATATGTATGTATATATATAGTTATTTGCCTACCTTCACCACAAGTGTATGCCTTTACCACGCATGCCTTTGCGTTGTAATGGCATGTGTAGTAAAGGCATATGTGTGGTACAAGTTCACGTTGTAATGGTAGTTCGTTGTATGGCATTGGCGTAGTAGTACCCATGTTGTAATGGCACACATGGGGCCCGATTCACAGAACTAACTTAAGACAAAATCCTAAACTTACTACCATTTTGGTATTCACAGAAGTCACTTACTCATTTTGGTATTCACAGAAGGCACTTACTCATTTCGGTATTCACAGAAGTTAGGAGTCCTAACTTTAGGACTCCTAAATGCCTTCTGTGAATACCGAAAGTCTTAAAATTAGGATTTTTCTCAGTTTAGTAGTAGTATAGTTAGGACTCCTAACTTTAGGACTCCTAAATGCCTTTTGTGAATACCGAAAGTCTTAAAATTAGGATTTTTCTCAATTTAGTAGTCCTAAATTTAGGACTCCTAAGTTTAGGACTCCTAAATGCCTTCTGTGAATACGGAAAGTCTTAAAAATAGGATTTTTCTCAGTGTAGTAGTATAGTTAGGACTCCTAACTTTAGGACTCCTAAATGCCTTCTGTGAATACCGAAAGTCTTAAAATTAGGATTTTTCTCAATTTAGTAGTCCTAAATTTAGGACTCCTAAGTTTAGGACTCCTAAATGCCTTCTGTGAATACGGAAAGTCTTAAAAATAGGATTTTTCTCAGTGTAGTAGTATAGTTAGGACTCCTAACTTTAGGACTCCTAAATGCCTTCTGTGAATACCGAAAGTCTTAAAATTAGGATTTTTCTCAATTTAGTAGTCCTAAATTTAGATTTAGGACTACTAAATTGAGAAAAATCCTAATTTTAAGACTTTCGGTATTCACAGAAGGCATTTAGGAGTCCTAAAGTTAGGAGTCCTAACTATACTACTCCTAAACTGAGAAAAATCCTAATTTTAAGACTTTCGGTATTCACAGAAGGCATTTAGGAGTCCTAAAGTTAGGACTCCTAACTTCTGTGAATACCGAAATGAGTAAGTGCCTTCTGTGAATACCAAAATGAGTAAGTGCCTTCTGTGAATACCAAAATGGTAGTAAGTTTAGGATTTTGTCTTAAGTTAGTTCTGTGAATTGGGCCCAGAACTCCTAACTTCTGTGAATACCGAAATGAGTAAGTGCCTTCTGTGAATACCAAAATGAGTAAGTGCCTTCTGTGAATACCAAAATGGTAGTAAGTTTAGGATTTTGTCTTAAGTTAGTTCTGTGAATCGGGCCCATGGTATTTGTACACGTTGTAATGGCATATATTCGGCACTTACGGTGCTGAGGTTTGGAGAAGTGGTAATATCTCATCACTAGCTGGAGCCGAAAACAGGTTTTTTATATCATGTTTTAGCCTTCCCTCTAGTGTCTCTATGTTACCACTTTTCTTAGATTTATGTATGAACAGGGTGACTATTCTCATTGACCTGAGACCGTTAATTTACTTGATGTGAATAAGGGTAAGAGATGAGCTCAAGTTGTAAAGGAAAAATAAATGCTCTAAGGGAAATTGCTGGCATTGGACAGACCCGGTCTATTCCGTGGCTATTTTTTGTGTGTAATCTTAGCTCCGTCAACTCAATTTGTATGTAATGTGGGTGTCTCCTGAGACTATTATGAAGAGTTCATCAAAATTACTCAGAAGGAAATGTTGGATATTTGTGGGGACCAGTTGTATAACACATTCCAATGGTTTAATTGATTGATTTCTCGATCATAAATGGGTCTCCTTCTTAGAGGATTACATGGACAAAATCACACCCTCAAGCACCAAGAATCTTTATATTAAGTTTAGACTCAGTATCCTACCCATCAATGTAAATGAACATTTGTAACACCTAAATCTAAGTTATGTCCTGTGTGTCTGTCATCAGATGAAAAGGAAGACATTTTTGTGTTCTTCTGTATGAGCTTTGCCCACCTAAGAAGGAAATAGATTGTTACCGTCTGTCACTCGTTGGGAGTGAGATGCCTCCAGGAAGCTGTATGCATTTTTAGAAGACCTGATTATCTTTAAACTTTCTAGGTTAGTATATTATGCATGGATATTAGGAAGCATCAAGTTTTACGTAGCTGATGTTATTAAGATATGAATTTTTTATGGTGTCAAAACCAATTTTAAAGATTTGTTTATTTAGCCTGATATATTGTAATGATGTATGATGTGCTTAGCTCTTTAACTCCATATCAATGTGCATACTGTGATGACTTTCATTGTGTTTAAATGTTTACAAAGGATGTTTTACCCAAAATAAACACATTTTGATGATGACAACTAAATATTATACTCACAATGACAAATATTCACAAACCTTCTGTTGAAATTATGAATTGGAATCCCTCCTTCAGGGCAGTGGCGTAATGAAAGTTGTGGGGGCCCCCCTGCAAGGTACACGGAGGGGCCCCACTCCGGATATAATCCGTAGCTCTTAGGCCTGAGTACTGTGCTGACAGGGCCACCTACAGCTCGGGGTCCCCCCTCACCACAGGGGCTGCGGGGCCTGTGTTACGCCCCTGCTTCAGAGACCTCTCAGATTAACCAGAGTGCAAATCATGTACCCCCAAAGAACTATCACTGCGGTGAACTCACAATGTGAAAGTGATCTACTCCTATCATCTATAGGAAACCACATAGCAATTTACACATCAGCAGGCTTTAATCATAAAAAACAACAATTCTTCCATATGGGCTTATTGGAAAATATGAGGATATTCCTAATCAAAAGGTCAAGCCTACAGAGTTTGTCAGGTTGTTAACAATGTAAAATGAGATGGTCACTGCTTTTGTCTCTATATTTAATAATCACTAAGCAAGCCTATTGGCATTAATGTGAAACTAAATAAACATTACCATGTGGTCTTCACCTAAACAGATGGAAGTCTCTAAGTACATTGACATGACACTTAAATCTTTCTCTGGAGATATCCAGCATTTTCTGGCAGCATACCAAGAAAATGGATGTATGTATTAAACCCCTTTTTATTGCATGTGTCAGAGAGTTCACCATTTAAATCCTCATCTTCCTCATGGTGTTTGTCCTGGAGTTAACAATGTAAAACACCTTCCTATAGTATTTGCAGACAGGTTCACCATGTATAACCAGTTTCTATTGCGTTTGTCAGACTTCACAATGTAAAAACTGGTCCTATTGTATCTGCCTGAGAGTTAACAATGAAAAGCTCCTTTATATGGTGTTTGTCATAGAGTTCACAAAGTTAAATGACTTCCTATGGAAGTTGTCAGTGAGTTTGCATTATAAAGCCCCTTCTTATTGTTACTGGTCAGAGTTGATAACCCCCTCTTTATTGCATTTGTCAGAAAGTTATAAAACTGCTTACTATTTAATTTACTATTTAATTTGTTACAGAGTACACAATCAAACATTTCTTCCCATGGTATCTGACAAGGAGTTCACAACGGAAAAGCCCTTCCTCTATTATTTGCCAGAGAGTTCCCAATGCACGTCTTCTTGTTATATTTAAGAAATCTGGTTTGAGATGTCCATAGACAGTAGGGTGCAGATTACGATCCTGTAAAAAAATTCCCCGTACGACTCGTATCCGGTCTTTTTACCGTACGAATCGTACAAGTGCCGTACAAACTGCCAAGTACGATTCGCATGGGAAAAACTCCATACGAGGTGCATTGGGAATAATTCCCCACACGTCCTCGGGTCGGAAATTATGTCCGACACCTCCCCGGACGATTTACCGTACAAACGTGAAAAGTGAAGTCCGACCGCGCAAGTACGATCCATCCCGTGCGTCCGATGTCACAACCGTATGGAAAAAACACCGTCCGCACCGAACTCCCATTGCAACCATGGAGACATGTGCCCACATACGCGCCGACCCACCCCCCCAGCCCCCGTGAGTACGCGCCGTACCCCCCCAGCCCCCGTGAGTACGTGCCGTACCCTCCCCAGCTCCCGTGAGTATGCGCCGAACCCCCCGTGTATGTACACCCCTGTTCGTGTCGAACCCCCGTGTATGTACACCCCTGTACGTTCGAGTCGTACCCCCACCCGTGTATGTACACCCCTGTACGTGTCGAACCCCCGTGTATGTACACCCCTGTACGTGTCGAACCCCCGTGTATGTACACCCCTGTACGTTCGAGTCGTACCCCCACCCGTGTATGTACGGTGCGTACCCCCAGCGCGTAGCGTAGCGCTGGGGGTACGCACCGTACATACACGGGTGGGGGTACGACTCGAACGTACAGGGGTGTACATACACGGGGGTTCGACACGTACAGGGGTGTACATACACAGGTGGGGGTACGACTCGAACGTACAGGGGTGTACATACACAGGGGGTTCGACACATACAGGGGTGTACATACACGGGGGTTCGACACGTACAGGGGTGTACATACACGGGGGGTTCGACACATACAGGGGTGTACATACACGGGGGTTCGGCGCGTACTCAAGGGGGCTGCGGGGGTACGGCGCATACTCACGGGGGCTGGGGGGGGTACGGCGCGTACTCACGGGGGCTGGGGGGGGGTACGGCGCGTACCGGGCCCCCTATTCTGGTCGCTTTGCGGCGTACTTCGCTTTTCCGGCACTTTTTGGGTGCCGTAAAAATATTGCCGTCCGGACTGCTGTCGGTTCGAATCGTACTTCCTGGGTCGTGAAACGCTGCCTGACAGCGTCCCGACGTCATGTCGGGGCATTCCCGGATCACATTCGTATGTATATTTTCGTCGGACGGTGTTTTTTACGATTCGTACGGAAATGGTGTTTCCGTGCGAATCGTACTTCCATGTTTGTAAAGTTTTACAACTGGGTACGAGTCGGACGGAGAAAACGCTCCGACCGACGGTTCGTACCCGGTTTTTCCAGGATCGTAATCGGCACCTAGGTATGTACTGAGCTGCAATTGTGTCAATTGGGGTCTTTCTCAGTTGGTGTCTTGGACCAGTCCTTCAAACTGGGGAGTTTGCATCCCTTTTATCACTTGAATCTCAAGACAGTGAGGCAAACCAGCCTATATTTGACTCTGGAAGGTTAAGAGGGCAGAAAAATCGAAACTCGGCAAACAATAACGAGAAATCAATGCTCAGCCAATGCTTCTTAAAAAAGGAAACATACTGTAATGAGTACAGAACTAAAAACTACAAATGCATTACAAATATTTACAAGATTTCGAGTAGAACTACAATAAACTACCTTTCGTAAGGGGAATTGCTGAATCGCAGGGGGCAAACCATGTACTCAAAATAAATATTTCTAGGAGCAACAAAGTCAGCATGTCTAATTTGTTCCTGTTATCGGTGAGATGACAGGTGACACTTAACAGTCCAACCACCACTAGCTCAAGCAAACCGCAATGACCCTTTATGAGCCTATGTCAGCAAAAATTAAGCTTTTCATGATCAGCAAGGCAAACCCTACAGGCTTAGTCAAGTCATACACAAGGTAAATTGAGAGGTCTCTTGCTTATATTACCACAGTTGAAATTCAATAAATTAAGCCTATTGGCTTTAAAATTACCATAAACATGAAATGGTTTAGAGGAAAACCATCAAACATTTTAGGCAGACTCAAAGAAAATATGGACATGAATATAAAGTCTTCCTCAGTAATAAGTAATATATCGTATTATAGTAATTATGAACTAAACTCCATCCTATTGCATTTGTCAAAGAGTTCACAATATAAAATTCAATCCAATTGTTTTTTGTCATATAGCTCAAAATGGAAAGCTCCTGCTTACAGTGTTTGGTGTGGCGTTTCATTATATAAAATGTCATACTATTGTATTTGACAGAGGATTCAGAAGTAAAACCCCTTACTATTGCCTTTGTCAGAGAGATCATCACTTAAGCCCGATCCTAATGTATTTGCCAGTGGAAACATTATGTAAAACCCCTTCGTATTATGCTTGGCAAGGAGTTCACAGAGTAAAACTCTTCCCTGTTGTGTTTGTAAGCGAGTTCACAATTCAAACTTCCTATTGTATTTAATAATTCCATTAAATCATTCACAGCATAAAATGAGAGACCTACATCCTTTGTTACTATATTGGAAAATCAATAAAGAAAGCCTATTGACTTTAACATGAATATAAACATGAAGAAAAAATGACCATATGTCCATTGCCTAGAGAGTCCAATCAAACATGTATCACAGACCCAAAGAACATACTGACATGAACATTAACATTAAATTATTCTATTCTCCATCAAACATTTACTGTGGTCAGACCTAAAAAGGGACCTCTGTACTAAAACCTTTCCGACTGCATTTGTCACAACTTAAAACGTATTCATTTTGTATTTTTCAAACAGTTTAAAATGCAAAGCCTCTATTGTGGTGTTTGTCATGGAGTTCATAATGTAAACCCCCTTCCTGTTGCATTTGTCAAAGAAGCTACGAAAAAAAAGTCCTTTCTAATACATTTGTCAGAGATTTCACAAAGTAAAGTCCTTACTAATGAAGTTTGGTAAGGACTTTGCAATGTAAAGGCCCTTACTACTGTATTTGTCATGGAGTTTACAATGTGAAACCCCTTCCTACTGCATTTTGACATGGGGTCTTCATTAACAATGTCTGTATCAGTTATAATCAATGGAACTACTTCTGAAGTGGCCTTACACATTTTCAGGTGTCAAGCCAGGTCTAAATTAGAATGAAATTCCACAACAACAACAAAAAATCAGAAGGGGTCACCAACATCCTTTCCTACTTTGGTAATGTAAGGGAATGCATGTACTTGTTTACAGGCTTTAACACAGTGTAATAACAGTCCACCCATAAAGGCCTATTGGCTTTAACAAGTGAAAAATAACAAGGACCCCCTGTTGAATTGATACAGCAATTCCTAGGGCAGGGCACTGGCACAGTGTATTGTATATCCCTAGGCAATTAAAACTTTGTATAGCTATTACAAGTCTATAGATGTACTTGTCTTATCAGTACAATATTTCTATGAACTCAGTGTAACATTCAGTTAAAAAGATACAAAAACAATTCTTTCTCATTAAAAACAGTCATTTTTTACAAGTTAAAAATCAATATATTGCACATATCTAAACCTATATATCTAATTAAGATACAGTTGTTTAATCATAAAAACAGTTACACAGATTTTTGAAGAAAATTCAGGTTGTGGCAGACAAAAAACTTTTTCTTCGACGCGAGTTTCGACGTAAACTGCGTCTTCGTCAGGAAAAGCTACACATGTACACCTAAAACATAATATAAGAGTTACACTGCAGTTCCTGATACATAGCAAAGTGAGTTGACCATCACCTATCCTGTGTGCATTTTAGAGAGCATTAAGGGGTTTCCTATATATTTATGTCCATAGAAAAGAAGGAGGAAGATAAGCGTGAGTTATAGCCGATAAAAAGCAAGAAATCTTGAATCACCTGTGTGCAAGAGCAAAGAGAAAAAAGTTCACCCGTATCGTGAGATCAAAGAGAACCTAGATACTAAATGCTTACTTAGGTAATCAAGCGACGTATCGGGGTTATGGTCAAAGATAGAGGATATCCCCACCGGTTGGTGAGAGAATCCTACAAAAGAGCAAGGTTTTACGATAGAGATCATCTTTTGACAGGGACTAAAAGAAAGAAACTTGATCAACTTGTATGTGTCACTAAGCACTTGACTTTGAATGTGAAAGTCAAACAAATAATAAACTCAAATTGGCATATTTTAAATAGTAATCCAGAAAATGAAATGAAATTCGCCAAACCGTTGTTTGCATATAGACGCAATAAAAATATTAAAGATATGATCGTGCACTCACGCTTTGCCTCAAATAAAACGTTCACTCAGAAAACCATTGATGGGAGTATTCCCATCAGAGGTACTTTTAAATGTCAATCATGCAAGTCTTGTGACACAGTGATGGAAGGAGAAACATTCTCAATTAATGGCTACACCATCCGCGCACAACAAATGTGGAATTGTAAAACCCAAAATGTGATCTATTTGATAGTTTGTCCCTGCGGATTAGGTTATGTAGGAGAGACTTCAAGAGCAGTTAACAAGAGAATGACAGAACATCGTTCAGCCATTCGCACTGCCAAAATTCTTGCACCACTAACTAAACACTATCTGGACTTTAAACATAAACCTGATGACATGAAATGGCGCATATTAGAAAAGATACATAATTGTGAAGAGCCTGAGAGTACCAAGATCCGCAAAAAAAAGGAAGTATTTTGGATTTTCTCTCTTAATACATTTAAATGCGGGTTAAATATTGAGCTACTGTGGGATAATATCTTTTAAACTAAACCTTTGTCACATTCCCTATTTAACCAATCTATCTACCCCTTGGTTAAATAGTAATATATCTGGGTCATGCATCCCCGAAACATTGCGCACTTTAGTCATGATTAGGCTCCCTCTTGCCATTCTGTAGAGTATATACCTAGTAATCTCACCGGTTTTATTCATAATTAAAATGTATTTGTATGTATTCTTCTCCTAGAAAATTATTTTTCTCCTTCTTATCTTTATGGTACCAATTTAGGAGAATGATAATTTAAATTTTAATATGCAGAAAGACCGTATATGGGCTGATACTAGCTAAACATTGGGATCGTAAAGAACGAGATCAGCGTTTTAGCATTGAATACCCTCTTGGCGTAATAATGATCACGTGATCCCATTACATAGAAGGAATTATGCACCACGTGTCACATGACGTAATACGCACAATACTTACCTTAGGCAGCTACCTAGAAACCAAAGAAGAGAGATGGCAAACCATTTAAAAGCCGGTTCGTTCGATGCCGGTTTTTATTCTATACACACGGACACGACCAGTCAGGACGTTAATACGCAGACAGAATTTTGTAAACCTACCTTAGCTCAAATGAATACGACTGGTTTGTTTAATGTCTGACATCGTTTTATTATTCATGAGCCACATTACGTGAGTAGGGCTCTGTTGAACAGACTGAAACTTTTGAACTAATTAATCTATTTTTATTTTTCGGACAATTTGTTGACAGCATAAAAAATAAGGGATGACCCATTACAGCAACCGCATTGATTAATTTCGAATTGAATAAACCTCATTTGAATTGGATACATTCATTTGAAGCAAGAAATTACGGTTGCTTCAGGTATAACTAATCGTCTATATAAAATCAATTTTATATATCCACAGAGGTCTAATGTTTTCACCGCTAACACTTGTTCATTTTATTTAGATTTTAAAAGAACATTTTATCACAAATATGCTACAATTTAAATTAAGGAGATATCAGCGCCTTGGAAAGAGACAATCAAGGGTAATTATAATTGTTTTTCTACTAGCCAAATTAATAAGAAATAAAACTCAAAAAAGCGAGAATAACAACTAATGATATAATTTTCATTTGATTATCCTAGAGGGTACTTCTTGCCCAGGCAACAAATATAAAGACCTTTGACCATAACCTCGATACGTCGCTTGATTACCTAAGTAAGCATTTAGTATCTATGTTCTTTTTGATCTCACGATACAGGCAAACTTTTTTCTCTTTGCTCTTGTACACAGGTGATTCAAGACATCTTGCTTTTTATCGGCTATAACTTACGCTTATCTTCCTCCTTCTTTTTCTATGGTGATAAATATATAGGAAACCCCTTAAAGCTCTCTAAAATGCACACAGGATAGGTGATGGTAAACTCACTTTACCATGTATCAGGAACTGCAGTGTAACTCTTATATTCTGTTTTAGGTGTATATGTGTGGCTTTTCCTGACGAAGACGCAGTTTGCGTCGAAACGCGCGTCAAAGAAAAAGTATTTTGTCAGCCATGACCTGAATTTTCTTCAAAAATCTATGTAACTGTTTTTATGATTAAACAGCTGTATGTTAATTAGATATATAGGTTTAGATATGTGCAACATATTGATTTTTAACTTGTAATAAATGACTGTTTTTAATGAGAAAAAATTGTTTTTGTATCTTTTTAACTGAATGTTACACTGAGTTCATAGAAATATTGTACTGATAAGACAAGTACATCTATAGACTTGTAATAGCTATGCAAAGTTTTAATTGCCTAGGGATATACAATACACTATTGGTTTTAACGTACACTTTTCACAATAAATAATTTAGGGCTACTCCCTTTGTCATATCTTTCCAAAGTAAGCAGATCAGACATATGTCATCTGACATACCTTTTCCCATAGAACCAATGAGGCATGAAGCATTGGTCATTGGCTTGTCACCATAACTAATTCAGGCCTGCAATTTTGAAATATTCTGTGCAATACAAGCACTCTTTCAGGGGACGTGCACAGCGTCTGCCCACTAAGATACAACAGGGAGGATGATCAACCTGTGTGTGGAGCTAAAGTCCTACTCTCTGTAGTGCTTCTTAATGGTCTGTTTCTGTTGATCACATAAGGTCTGGTGACAACTGTGCTCTCAAGCTGGACCTAAAATATTTCTGCAGTAATGTACTCCGGCAGATTCCTAGAAGCTCAAAGCGTCATGTGAATCATCTTTATGAGGTGCGAACGCTAAAAGATAGAGAGGAGTTCTCAGATCCAGGGATGCTGTTTCCTAGTGAGAGTAAGATGTGATACACATTAAATCAATCTTATGGAAAACAACCACTCTATCATCCACTTCCAAAAGAACACACCTCAATTCAACACCCCTACAAGGTTCAGCAATCCAACCCTCAGCTGGAGCAAAATCACAGAAGCAGATTGGCTAAGCACTGTCAGTAATGAACGGCCTAACCCAACAGACAACCTTGACAAGGACATCAACAACTTTAACAACTGGATAAAGAACTGCACAGTACTCACTCACACCCATCAAACCCAACCAGCATAGTAGATCAAACAAGCAGGCCAGCTGGTACACAGAAGACCTCCGAAACACCAAACGAAACTCTAAACAGCTAGAAAGGAAATGAACAGCCAGCAACCACACCACCAGCCGAATTATGTATAAGACTGCACTCTGACGCAATCACCACCAAATTAGAGACACCAAGAAAAAACCCACTAGTGGACCGCATCAAAGGAAGCTCCAAAAGCTGCAAGAGGATCTTCTTGATCATCAAGGATTTCACATTGCCCTAAGCCACTGTCAACAACATTGCTGCCTCCCAACAACTCTGAGACAACCTAGCCAACTTCTTCCACAGCAAAACTGCAAACATCCAGAACAACTGTGCACACCACCCTAACCCTAGAGTTCTCATTGCTAACCTATGAACTACCAACTAAGACAGACACCTAATCGAATGGACAACCCTCATCAGAAACAACACAGTGACAATCATATGAACCATCCACTCAGGGACCCCAATGGACCCCTGTCCACACCACCTATACAACCTCGGAACATCATCAGACGCACATCAGCAACACCTCCATTACCTCTGCCACTTCCCTGAATGAATGGAAAATTGCAGAAATCAACGCCCTCCTCAAGAAGTCCACAGCCGACCCCAATCAACTGAGCAACTTCCGACCCATCTCCCTGCTCCCTTATCCAGCCAAAGTGATTGAGATGGCCATTAACAAGGAACTTACAACCCACCTCGAACTTCACGGTCTTCTAGACAACACACAATCAGGATTCAGACAGAACCACAGCACTCATTGTGGACACAGACAACATTCGAAACATCCTGGACTAAGGAGAAACAGAGGCCCGCATACTGCTCGACATCTCAGCAGTCTTCAACACTTTTTTCCACAACACCCTCATCAGAGGACTCCACAAGATTGCATACAATGATCTGCTGTCAAATGGATCTGTTCCTTTGTCACAGAGACAACCCAGAAGGTCAGGATTCCACTATTCACATCAAAGACCAAGAAACTGATATGCGGTGTCCCACAGGGATCAACCCTTAGCTCTACTCTTTTCAACATGTGCATGACACCGCTTGCCAACATCATCTGAACACAAGACATCATCATCTCCTATGTCGATGACACCCAATTGATCCTCTGCCTGACGGACAAGACAAGCACCACCAGAACCAGCTTCACCAACTGCATGACTATGGTAACAGACTGGATGCGAATCAACTGCCTGAAGCTCAACTCCGACAAGAGGGATGTACTGGTCTTCAGCAACAAGACCTCCATTGGATTCCACCTTGTGGCCATCGGCGCTAGGACTAACACCCACAGGTCACGCAAGAAATCTAGGGATCATCCTACAAGACAAGCTCAACATGACAGGTCAAGTTAACACAGTGTGCACCTCCTGCTTTCACATCTTAACCATGCTGAGAAAGATCTTCAAATTGTTGCCTCAGAACACCAGATGGACTGTCAGTCTGGTTTTAGGGATCACTTCAACACTGAATCAGCCCTATTAGAAGTGTCTGAGACTATAAAAGCCACGCTTGACAGGGGAGGCAACGCGGTGTTGGAACTGTTGGACCTCTCCGCGGCTTTTGACACCGTACCCCACAACAGACTAGTGCAAAGATTGGTGGAGGGTGGTGTAGGCGGCACTGCCCTGAGTTGGATCAGGTCTTTTCTCAGTAACCGTCTCCAAACCTTATGGTCCCCCCCTTTTTCAGCTGCTATTCCACCCATGAATGTCGGGGTCCCGCAGGGCTCTATTTTGAGCCCTACCTTGTTTAATCTTTATATGGCCCCTATCGCTCGTCTTGCTGAACAACACGGGGCTAAGAATGTATCGTATGCAGACGATACTCAGCTGCTGTTCCCTTGCGCGAAGGTTGTTGAGTTTGATGGCCATGTAATAAATACTTGTCTTTCAGAAGTCTTTTCACAGGTTGAAGGATAATCAAATGAAATGTAATCCTGACAAGTCCGAGAATATTTTTTTCGTCCCTGTGAAACCTGGCATAGCTGGTGGCCTCAGGATTTGTCCCCCCCTGGGTTTGCTGTGACCGTGGTTAAGAATCTTGGAGTTAGATTAGATGCTTCGCTTTCTATGAAACCCCAGATTCAATCTGTAGCAGGGGCCTGATTCGGGATTTTAAGAGTGATGAAGAACTTTCTGCCCCTGCTTTCTGTCCCTCATAGAAGAACCATTGTTCAAGCCTTGGTTACCTCGAGATTGGATTATGCTAACTCTTTGTATTTGGGTCTCCCCAGTCACCTAATCGCCCGTTTTCAGGTGATTCAAAATACGGCGGCTATGGCTATTTTTCTGGTCGGCCCCAGGACTCATACATCCCCTCTTTTGTCCTCCCTGCACTGGCTGCCCGTTCAAAAGAGAATTCATTTTAAAGCTCTGATTCTTGTGTTTAAAGCTTTCAATCAGATTGGAGCGCCTTACTTAAGACACAGATTCCCCCGTTATATCCCTCAACGTACTCTGAGGTCCTCTACCCAACTCCTGACTCATGTTCCGAAAATTGCACTTGCTCGGGTCGGAGGCCGCTCTTTTCGGGCGGTCGCCTCCCGTCTATGGAACAACCTTCCTCTGACTCTCCGACAGCCTCAGGATCTACTTACTTTTAGGAAAATGCTCAAGACATGGCTGTTCCAACTCTAATTTGCTTTTTGGCTCTGTCGTCCGATGTCTGTCTCCTTTTTTCATGGTTTTGCAGTTTCTCGTTTGTTTTAGCGCCGGGACACTCCTGGGAGAAGCTGTGTGCTGTACAAATACCTACCTAACTAACTAACTAACTAACTAACTAACTAACTAACTAACTAACTAACTAACTAACTAACTAACTAACTAACTAACTAACTAACTAACTAACTAACTAACTAACTAACTAACTAACTGTCACATAGGCACTTATCACCAGCAGGCTGCACTATAACAACATTCTCTACGCTGGAATCGCCAAACAACTCCTACACAGACTCCAGACCAACCAGAACGCAGCAGCAAGACTCATACTGGACCTAACATGCTGCACCCACATCACACTGCACCGCAGGAACCTTCACTGGGTCCCCATTAACAAGCACACCCAATTCAAACTTCTCACACACAAACCCCTACACAACACAGGACCAGAATACCAGAACAGTCCAAATACCTATGCTCTGTCTCACTCTCACTCACATACACAAAAGCAAAACTGGAGATTGATCGTTCTCCTACATTGCACCCACGACATGGAATGACCTCCCTGAACACATCAGAGCCTCCTCCTCACTTATTGAGTTCCGTAAGAAGCTGAAGACCTGGCTCCTCATATAAGCACTATGGGACCACACACCTACACACATTGCCCTAGCACCTGGATACCCTCTTGGTGATTAGTGTACTATGCAAATCAACATCACATCACATAACCCCATGGGCAAGTTACAGGGCAGATTGGATTCCTCTGGAGGACCCAAAGCACAGATATTGATCCACATGTATTGTCACATATCTCTGTATTTCTCAGCTACAGATAGCCAGCATAGCCCAACACTATGTGGACCTCAGAAGAAAGATCCCCACTCCTGAACACAGCTGAGCTTTGCCTCAATGCTGGTTATGCCACTGCTCGGGGTAGGTGAGGAACAATTCTGGAAGTGACCACCACTTGGGGAGGGCTTGGGTAAACTTGCCTGAAATGGAGTGAAAGAAGTTACTCACTAGTTTCTGTAAGCCACCAGGGCTGTAAAGGTGCAGGACAAATCTAGCATATTTGAACCTCATGTGTGATCTATACCCTGTTTTCCAGAGGGCTCTGGTGGGCACACATCCCTACAGTACTCTGTACTTACCGGGGCAGATTCACAAAGAGTTTGCTGTTAGCTTGTTTAGTACTGTAATACTTCTGAAATTCACTACAAAAGAGAATTATAATACAATCCTGGTGAATTGAGCCAAGGAAGTGTGCCTGCTCCTTTGAGGTTTAGTAGAAATCATACCATAACCAAAGTGTTTTGTGTACCTCATGTGCTTTGCTTCCTGCACTAGCACTAGCATGTTTGATGATAAGTGCCTACATGGGGACTGAAATTATTTTACTTTTAACTTCCCCCTAATGGAGAGTACCAGGAAAGAACTCCACAAAAGGTATACTATTGACCTCCAGAAGGCCAGTAACTGAACCCTCTGACATAATATGTATGATAATATGTATGTTACATTGATGTGGCTCAACAGAAAGAGACAAACCCTTAGTAAACAAACTCTTGAAGCTTAGTAACAGGATTAATGCTGTCATTATGCATTATACCAATCAATGAAGATTACATTTGTTTTGATTTACGTTGCTGTGCAAACATTTCTAAATAATTTCATGGGCATGTTACTGAGGCTACGCGAAGAAGCAAATTATGTTGGTAATCTTAAGGATCCTTATGTTTTATTACATATGCACCCCAATATATTGTTCAAACTACCTTTGCCCTGTGTCAGCCCTCATCAACGTCAAGACCTGTCCCCTCCCTAAGAACTCTTTTAAGTATACCCACAATCTCCCTAGTGAAGTCTGCAGGTAGCTAACAAGTAGTTTGTTGTTTCCGCAGTCCTTAACATACCCTTTTCACCCTTAGTGGTCTTCCGTCAAGAAACGTCTCCAAAAACACAGACTCTTCAAGTTCTTTCTCTGCACCATTCCCAGGGAGAAAGCAGACCCTCACGCATGAACCCTTCCTCCTATAACATCTTCTTCTCTCTCTAATTCTTTTTACGACTTGAGAAGTTAAAACTTAGTTTTGCATGTCACATACAACCACAATTTTGTCGTTTTCAAAAAGCTGAAAATGACAGCTTCTACAATTAGCCAATCTAATGACATCTATCATACATTCCTCCTCAACCTTCCAAAGGAGTTCTCTCTAGCAACCTTCTGCACACACAAAGGGCATTTGTATTCCTTTAGCACTCTCAGCTTCCAATGGCAACACCTTACAGTCCTCTACCTACCATTGAGAGCCCTCATCCTTCTACTAACCCATTGCATTTACCTACCAGCCCTGCCCCTTTAATACAGTGGTTCCCAAACTTTTTTGACCTGCGGCTCCCTTGACCCATTGGCCATTGCCCGTGGCTCCCCACTGTTACTTTTTTTGGAGGGTGGGGGGATGTAAGCCTGGCATTTTTCTCCCTGAAAATCTTTGGGATTAAGCTGATGGAGGTATTATAATCATTTTTTTTTAAACAAACTTTATTGGTTTTTACATCAAATTCCAGGCATTCTCAGTAAAACTTAACCTTCCTTGATCAGGATCATAATTGACCACATCGTTATACAGATGATACAGTAGCATAGAATTGGAATAATAGTCACTACATTTCTCGTAATGTCCCGCCCCTTCACTTAGCACCCTAATACATACAAGGCAATTAGTGTTTGATTCTGGAGCAGCTGTATATGTCCTCATGCGTAATTTAAAACACCCTTCCCTCAACAACCCCCCACCCTCACCACAACTCAGGCGTGTCACTTGCTTACAGATCTCTAGTTAGCTCCTCCCATCTACTCCAGTTTATGTTGCACATTGGGACTTGGGGTAACTTCTTCAGGAGCCCTCGGACAATAAGGGCGTCCTCGTGGTCCGTCCATTACAGTCCTCCATGAGGCATCTAACTCCCCACAAAGGGGTCTGAATCCTAGCCTACCTCTATCGAGGGGTCCTCTATTGGGTCCTCCTCTCCAACATCATCTGGGATCTTAAGTAACAAAACTAATGTTTCCCAGGCCCTTGCTGCGTCTAATGCCCTCTTGCCCCCCGTTCGTTTCGCTATTTGCATCCTGATCACTCCCTCACACTCTGCCCACTTAATGAGTTCTTTCTTCCATCTGGCTGTGATTGGACCAGATTGCTTTCCAGTGCGTGGTAATGTCCCTTTTGGCTAGTAGTAAGCCCAGGACTAGGAACTTGCTCATGACTTTATTTTTGGATGTGTGTGGGAACCAGTGCAACATGCAGCTCTTGAAAGATACCTCAACTTCCCTATCAGTGATGTCAGCCAACACCATAACCACCTCCTCCCAGAAATCCCCCATGAATGAGAAGTCCCAAAACATGTGCCTGAAGCCGGCATTTTCATTATTACACCTTGGACAAGCCGCCGATTGGGTCACGAAGTACCTATTAATTTTTCCGGGGTAAGGTATGCTCTATGCAATATGTAAAAGTGCACCAATTGGAATCTGGCATTTCTGGTGCTCTTCCAAGCCCTCTCCACCAGTTCTCCCCAGGTTTTCTCTGGGATATCTTCCCTCAGATCCCCCTTCCACTTTAGGCATAGCGCCGATAAGGGAGGTAAGGCTTCTCGCGTTATGGGCCTATACAAACAGGTGACCGCCTTAACTGTACCTGCTGCCATCACCACATACTGACACCCGAATTAAGTTTGCGGGTCAATCTGTCCCCCACCCCAGTGTTTTTGTATGGCCGCAGTTAGGGCAGAGTGTAGCAAGAAGTCCCCCTGGGTAAGTCATCACGGTCCCGCAGGTCGTCAAATGAGATCATGGCATCCTCTTCATATAAGTATTCCATTGTAGCCAACCCTTGTTCCTCTCAGACCATCAATCTCTGCCAGCTACCCCCATGTGGTAAGGCCTCGCACATAAGTAACAGGATTTCTGGAGCATAGGGGCTCTTAATTTTGGCCCTCTGCAGATATCTGTTCCAGTAGTGCCTTGCTGTAGTTAGCTCCATGGCAAGGGCCGGGATTCGGACCAGAAGCCTCAGAATAATTTGGGATAATAGCCGCAATGTCCCCAAGTCTGGCCCCATTGACGCTGTCCCTCTTAGTTGCCCCGCCACCCATTTTGTGAGCCATTGAAACTGTGCCTAAAGGTAATAAGCCTCCAAGTCAGGCACCGCCCATCCTCCTTCCTCTCTCGGCCACATTAGAATGCTAGGTGCCACCCTCCGTCTACCCGTTCTCCAGAGAAACCCAATTATTATTGAGTTGAGAGAAGTAGCATGGCGGTATCCAGATTGGCAAGGTGCCAAAGTAGTATAATAACCTCGGCAGGGTCACCATTTTCAGTAGGGCCTCTCGGCCAGTTGCTTTTTGTTCCTCTAATGGCTCTCCCTATGTTGCCCTCCAGTAGGTCCCCCTGGGCATGATATATTTGGGTGCCCAGGTATGTGAAGCATCTGTCTTTCCACCTCACTTCCTCGGTGTCTCGTGGGCCTGCTCTACGGTCAGTCGTCGGGAATAGGCATGACTTTGCCCAGTTCACCCTTAACCCTGCTACCGTACCTAGGTCCTGGAGTAATTCCTTCGTGCCCCGAAGCGCCTCCCCCGAGTCCGCCAAAAACATCAAAAAGTCGTCCACATATAACGCGATGTGGTGGATCAGTCCTTCAACCATAAGGCCCTGATAGTTGTGTCCTGTTCTAGCTTTAACGCCACGCGGCAATATCGCCAGGGCGAACAGTAGGGGGGAGAAGGGACACCCCTGCCTCGTACCCCACCCCACGCTACAGGCATCGGATATTAGACCACCTTTTTTTACTCTAGCAGTGGAGTCGGCGTACAGAAGAGCAGTCCAGGCAACAAACTTTTCCCCCAGCCCAAACTTCCTCATCACGTGAAACAGATACGGCCATTCTAGGCTATCAACCGCCTTTTCTATGTCCACCGCAAATATTGTTGCCAAGTCTTTCCTGTAGGAGTCCGCCCCCAGTATTTGAAGAATGCGACGGACATTCAGCACTGTGTTTCTGGTGGGAATAAACCCCGATTGGTCCATATGGATTAGTGTTGTCATATGCAGGAGTAATCTGGCGGCCAGTATACGACTCAGGATTTTGTAGTCCAGATTGAGCATGGAGAGCGGGCGGTATGCCACCTTATCACACGGCTGGTTCCCTGGTTTAAGCAATGGTTTGATAATCGCCACTCTGGTCGAGATGGGCAGGTGCCCTAATTGTCTTGCAGAATTATATAGCTGTACCAGCCTGGGGGCTAAGAGATCAACATAAATTATGTAAAATTTATTTTGTAGGCCATCTGTTCATGGAGTTTTGTTTCTAGCCATATTACTAATGGCCCCTCTCACTTCTCTAATTTCCACATCGCGACCTAGTGTGGCTGCGAATTCTTCATCCAGCGCTGGTATTTCCACATCCTCCATGAACCTATTCATGTCTTCTTCTACTAGGCTTAACCTACTCTCGTATAATTCAGTGTAGTATTATAGGAATGAGTCAATGATGCCTTGCTGGTCGTACCGCGCTTCATCATCTTACCCTCTAAGCTCTAATATGACCGTACCTCTCCTAGCTGAATTGGCCAACGAGGCCAGTAGGGCCCCTGATTTATCCCTCTCTGAGTGGGCTCGGGTCATGTATTTTTTGTAGTCAAAGCAGCGAAGGCGTTCCACCTGCACTGCTACTTCTTCCCTAGCCTCCAAGAGCTCCTCCTGCCTGTCAGCATTCTCCGGTCTCTCTTGCTCTAATTCCCTTAGGCCCTGGTCCCCTCTCTGTAAGTCCTGGAGGAGTACTTTCCGCGTACTTGTCATTTCTGATATACGGCGCCCTCTGATGGTTGATTAAATGCATCCCACTCTACTATTAAGTCAGTGGCCGTACCAGCATTGTTGTGGAAATATTAATCGATGGTGGTATTTATCGTATCATGGAACACCTGGTCTTCCAAGGCCTAAGTTGCTGTGTCCTCTTGTCTCTTCTACGGAATCTTTGCCCACGAGGGTAGGTGCTCCCTCAATTCATCTGCCAGTCTTTGATGTTTCCTGGGATTCCCTCAGAGTCTCGCAGATCCTCACCAGTTCTGGCTCATACAATCTTTAAATCGGCAACGAAAAACATCTCAGCCAATCCTCAAACCCATACTTCTGGCCACAGAGAGACTCAGCATCTCCTCAGTGGCAAATGCTGCCCTTCTGGGCAACCTACTTGCCTCATGATCCCCTTCAACACTCAAAGTCCAAAAATCTCTCAGCCAGCCCAGTCTTAGCTCCCGAGCCTTCGCTTCCAGAACTTTCATTCACTATGCAGCTTAGTGCTACCCAACCCAACCCCAGATGAATGTCTTTCCCCACAATGGACATGTGTACGCAAGACCCCAGCTCTCGCAGCACCTCTCCGCTGCCTGGAAAGGCTGGTATACCGACAGCAAAGCACTCTATGGGGAGGCCAGCATGCAGTGTGACGTGTGGCATGGTGAACATGTGATGTCAGCAGGCCGTTGCCACAGGTTCAAGACTGCCAGGAATGGGCCATCAATGTGATGAACAGCAAAGTCCGGTTCTGTTCTTCTACTCAATGACCATGTTTTATTTAGCCTGCAAGCAAGTGAAGGGGGCATGTGTTTTACTGCCTATGTAGCTCTTAAATGTATGTCACTGATGCCTCTCAATAACGGATGCCTACATTAACCTAATCTTATACTAATCTTATACTAGGTGCTCAGTGCTTTGGCGTATGTTTGGGTCTAGTTCTTGCTGTAGAACGCCTCCCCAAAAAAACATTATTAAATCAATATTGCACACAAAATTGCAATTGCTGACAATTTTCATTAAAATAAATAACTGGTGCTGTCATTATAGCTTGAATATTTTACGAGCTCCTTTTTAGGTCGGGCTTCATTGGTATGTACGGCTGATTTTGTGGTCAGGGATATCTTTTTACACACAGTTGGTAGTCTTTTCACACATTCATGGCGTTCCTTATTTCAAAGAGTTAACGGAAAGGACGAGCGCCACCCGGGCAGAGCGCGCGTGCCACCTCCCTCCTCTAACCGAAGAAGGCTTTCAATATTAACCTAATACAAGAACGGTGAAGTGAGCTCATCCCGAGACGAGCCCAGGGTGAGCGGCGTGCTTAGTCATCGCGGGTGACTCATCAGCCGAGAAGCGAGTGGAAAAACAGCAGAAGTGCATGACATTTCCACGTTGCTCTGGTAATTTGAAAGCACTGAAGGAGGCTTCAGGTCTGTGGCTTAAAAAGGTCTCTCGGCGACGTGGTAATGCTCACAATATCACTTGAGAGATTGCTGTCGTGTGGATTGGGGGTTTTGTCTGGTTAATTCCAGTTTTATCTCTGCAGAAGTGAACATGAAAAACATACCACAAGCTCGCCTGCGGTTTTGTTGATACGAAACTTGAACGGCTGTTATTTGTTTGGGGGGGTCGAGCGCTACCTGCATGTATGTAATTGTATTTCGGATGTTTCCCCAATGTTATGAAACAATTAGAATATTTATTTAAAATTATTATGGGACATATGCAAAAAAGCAAACCGATAAAGCTCATGAAATAAATTGACACTAAATTTTCATTGGAAAATATCCATCATCAAACTCTGTGTTTTAATAAAGTGTCTTGTGCTGCCAGGTGGGCGACGTTCAGGCCTTTGACACGCTGAGATTGTGAGAGAGGATAAGGAGTCGGTCTCTCATCTTCCTTAATCCCTAGCCAGGGAACATTAAGCTGTCACTGAAGAACAAACGCTTGTATCTGAACCCACACCCACCAAGATGCATTCCTCGGATGTACTTTATCGAGGAGACACGATCACTTAAATGGAATGTTGGGTAAAGTGATGCGAAAAATCATACTATGAAAAATGTATATCTTAATTTGAACAGCAAAGTGAAGTAACAAATTCACAACAAATTGATGCTTACAGAATATGACATTTCAAACTTCTTCAACAATACCGACCTCTTACTCTGGCAGGGACAAATTGACAAATTCACTCTCCCGTCAAGGTGCAGACGGTGTGTGACACAGATCTGATATTCACACATTGCTTTGTACTGTTCCATGGATCAACCCATGACTTCATGATTCTGAGGAACAGCAGCATCCCATACACAATCGAGAATCATCTGGACAGGTGCTGTAATGACGCAGTGAGAAGGAGGGAAAGAGGTATTGGTGACCTATGTATTGTATCCATTGAGAGGGCCAGAGATTGGTTATTCCACAATTTAGGAGGCATTAGCCCGGTGATGGGGTGTAACCTATTTTAGGGATAAGCATGGGGTAGGAAATTCATTGTGAGAACTAACTAAAGGTCCTTGCTGCACGTATTTGTTGACTAATGGAACAAGAAAACTGACCCACCCAGCCCCAATTTTATTCTGAAGTCAAGATCACTTGAGGAGGAATTTCTCAATTAAACTAACCTCTACCTCTATCAGATGTGTAAATGCTGCGGATGAGATAGGTCCCCAAGCTGTGTGAGATTGGAAGACATTGATTCATTAGTAACAAAACAGTGCACAAAATGAGTTTGGCAGCAATGAATGAAAGCAAAACAAGGCGCTTACTTATGCTAAAATAATCCTCTTTCCTGTGGGTGTCACTAATATTTTCTGCTACCGGGGACTGCACTGTTTGTTGATTGGTGGGAGAAATGTTTGCATGGATTAATGGCTCCACTGGTTCTTGTGGTTTCGGTGAGTTTGTTTTGAAAAACGTCCTGCTTCTAGTGGCCAGCATTGATCACAACGAGCCCTAGGTTGCGATGAGAAAACTACGGTGTTACCCAATATTGAGATAGTTGGGCCCGGTTTTCTTCATCACTGGCTAACTCCTTCATCATGTAATAAACAAAAGTGGTTCTACCCTATCTAAAAGTGAAAATTAATAATATTTATTTGTTTTTAATTTCAAGTGATGGTAAGTAAGGTGAAAATGAGTGATCCATGAGGTGTCACGGAAAACACTATGTGTTTTTAAAATACCCCTCACACACTATGAATCCCATAGTGTCATGCTTCCTCGTGTACTAATCCAGGTGGGAAATGATAAGTGAAATGCCACTCTTGAACATATATTTAATTAGACACTACAACCATCCCTTGAGAACGACCGCGTCTCACTGTTCCTCGAAATCCTTCTGTGACGAACCAGGAAGTGATATATCAACTACTTCACTGATCCGTTCCGGGCGGCCATTTTTCAAGTCTCTTACGTTCTTGTGGCAATAATTGGTGAATTTACTTTGAAACCTTGTTCCAACCTATTTTTCGTTTTATCATATTCATTATTATATATATATATTTCTCGGACTAGAAAAGACACCGCTTCCCTTTTTTGGACACCCACTATTTTACAAACAATGATGTGTTCAAACTTTCATTTCTATTATTCTTTTTTCACCAACCAGGAAGCAAATTACTGAGTCCTCGACAAGCCCATTCCGGGCGGCCATTTTCCGAAGCCTTTTTACGCTCTAGTTCTACCTGACCCTTTCTTTCCCGCCTTTTCTCTGCCAATAAAAGCATCGATGTACACTTCCGTGTTGACATCCACAGAGCAACACGTAGGTACATGGAAGCGAGGAATGATCCTGAAAATCGTAAGTTGAGACTTGGCCAAGTCTTTAAACCAGGTCAGGGTGCCTGCTAGCTCGCCGATTTTCGGCGGTCCTTTTTATTAACTAATACGATGTTTACTATCCCGCAGTGACTAAACCAGGCGCCCTCCCCTCCAGTGTGTGCTCATGAAGCCTGAACATTACGCCTAACTAAAGTATGCTAATGACTGTGGGCGATCACGCCTATTTAATGTATGTAGCTAGTGAGTTTACACAGCAAAGAACATCAATGTTTTGCGTTGTCTCCTGACATCCATTTTTTGTCGTAAATATATGTATAGTTTGTCTTTGTGTCTAACTACCATTTCCTTTCCATTTCTACAAAAAATTGGGTTATGAGTAAAAATACCTCACCCATGTTGATATAGAATGAAAAATATATATTTAGAAAAATATATCACGAAAACAAAATGAATTCTAATCAGATAAACCAGAAGTATGGTGATGTGTTAAATCCAACAGCGATAAACTCGTTTGTATTGTTGTTCTCTCCTTTTTTTACAGATACCAATTTGGTTTTATATCAACGGGGTCATTGTACCCTTGTTCACAGATCTACAAAACTTTTAAAGGTCTGGTGCATTAGAATAATAGGCATACAAACCATATTACTAATTCTATTGAGTGCAATAGGGATTACTAATTGTTGGTCCTGATGAGTAAAGCAGTGGGGACTGCTTACGAAACATGTTGACCCAGTAGGCAGCCACAAATTTGTGACACTTCCTACACTCTTCCCCATTTTTAACGCTCCCAGCTAGAGAACGGAATAAAATTGTTTTTTCTACTAGCCAGGGTCCTTTTAATCTTTATATCTTACACAAAACCCTAACACTCACATCCCTTCACTACACATAGCCTATCTATTCATAACAACAGTGCTCCCACGTATTCGTAGGTAGTAGCACGCCCCGCCCCATAGAGGGACGGGAAGCCCCCCATGATGAAGCATTACACTATGGGATTCATAGTGTGTGAGGGGTATTTTAAAAACACATAGTGTTTTCCGTGACACCTCATGGATCACTCATTTTCACCTTACTTACCATCACTTGAAATTAAAAACAAATAAATATTATTAATTTTCACTTTTAGATAGGGTAGAACCACTTTTGTTTATTACATAATCATATAGGAGGTAGGTTCTATCCCAGTACCTCTTCACTCCCTCCCTTTGATAAATTCTTAACTCCTTCATCATACATGATGATTCCTGAGTCTCTGCCATGGTTTGTATTTGAGAACCCACAGTGCCATGCTTGCTTTGTAAAATGTGTGTTTTGACACAAAGCTCTAATTGAGCCTCTCAGAGCGATATTGACGTGTGGTGATACCAACCCAGACAACTGCAAAGGGCCCAGACACATCTGAGTTGTATGAGTGTTCCCAGACCCCAATTGTACCATCAGCACCCAATAGATCCGCTGAAGAGTGGCATGGGCTGCATCCAGCAGCAGGGTTTGCCCCTTGTTCACCCGATCCAGCACCACCAAGGTAGGATAGAACACGCCCCCAGGCAGGCTAAGCTACAGCCTGGCATGGCCCTTTATGGCCTCCATGCCCGCCTGTTCTTCCCCATTCAGGGTTGCTACCCCTCAGTATAACTTCACTATAATGAACAACTCCTAATGAGAGCCTAAACATATCAAACATATAGCAAAGTGTAAATACTGGGATGAGGTTGTGATGAAAAATGTCTCTAGAGAAAGGAGTGGCACTTCAGCTATGTTGTATACAGAAAGGACATTTATACCAGGTGGCATTCCATATGTGTACCTGGCATTCATTAACGAAAGAAGAAAACCAAATACTCTTTTCCATCGCATTTAATTCCAAGTTAAAACTCATGAAATTTGGAATGAAAAGATTCTGTTGGTGGTTGGATTGTGCCTTTGAAAACTGAATGTATTAGAGATGGTGACGCATTCGTATCCCTTTGTGGGCCATGATTTCTTACCATAGCGGAGGAGCAATGACTCATAAAAGGCAAAGCATCGATTAGATCATGCTGCCCCTACACCCCTTCAACAACAGTAATAAACAGTATATCACTCTCTGCACATCTCTATATAATGGTTTGTTATTTCCTGTGCATTAGTAACAGGCCGTGTTTTTAAGGAGATCCAGAGCAAAATCTTATTGCACAGGCCCATAGTTGGAAGCAGTAATGATCTAGTATCCCAGTCGAGAAGATCCAGAATATGCATTCTTACTATGGCAAAAATGTCATTTGGCCTGTTCAGCGCTGTATTAAATCTCTGATATTATTATCTATCTCTAAAGTGCCATTTATCAATAATGCTATTACCTCCTGACAAACTTAAGTCAAGCAAGTCATACAGCTCAGTGCATCAATACAGTTAATTTTCTGTCTCCGTTAAATTGTGGAAACTGTATGTTCACTGCAGAGTCATTTTTTACATTCGTGGCACCATATTGTATGGTTATGAAAAACATATATTGTCCAGCAAACAGAGCTAGAGCATCTTTGAATACACCCTTTTATAAGCCCCCATCGACTGCCACAAGCTTCAATATGTAGTAACATGGCTGCCACAGGGAGCAGTGTTATCTGTCACAGTCTGGGCTCCACTTCCAGGTGGCCAGGGTAGGTTTTGCTGTGGATTCTCTTACCCGTAGGAGTGCTATAAACAGAAAGCAGACTTCGGACAGACTGTAATGACAATACCTGTATTAAAGGTTCTCTCCTTGCACCGAAGAAGGAGACACTGTGAATCGATGTCCTTGCTTGAAACACGTGCCTATTAGGATATTAGTTTATCATATTTACCATGAGGCACATGTGCACTGTTAGTCAAGCTGTCGTGTTAACATATTTAAATGTTTCACTCATCCCCTCAATGCCATTTGTTGCAGAATTTCTTTAGCCAGATATAGGAAGGCAGCAAAACCAACGCTGAATAGATATTTTTCAGCAGTGTGTGCTTGAACCATCACTCCAGTTTGCTTTGCAGGCAGAAGTGAATCCAGATACAACAGCAATTGGAAACAGGTAAATGCGAAGAGGGCACTGATAAAAGAACAACAGCTTGAAGGATGCGTGACTGACACTCAATCTTGTACTGTCAATTTAATTACACTTAGTGCAAAATGAGCATCTATGTGCCTCTATTGTTGGGTTTCGGCACTGCGAATAGAACGCATTCCGCTATAGGCCAACGCTCCATTAAAATGTTTGGGATTTTAGGAGAGAGGTGCTGTCTAGTAACTGCCATTTTGTTTTGGCTATGAAGTAGCCCAATGTAGCCCATATGGTTATTTATGGGCTCTTTTGGGTGCCCTCCCACTATTTTAGGTACAGGTGACCTGGTGGCAGGGAGTCAGCGAGTGAAATTTCTTTCCCCTGCCCGTCCATCTCTTTATTTCAGTAGTTAGGTTTTTCATTTGACCTCATTGTTGGGACATGTGTGCCGGGGAGGGTTTTGTTGTATAGTTGTCGCTTGAGACAGGTGCTTAGCGGAGACCTGGAAAGTTTTGCAGGAGTTCACAGAAGTTTGATTGGTGTTGCCATTGGAAAACACAGGGAACGGGAGGGTAGGCAGGGAGTTCAAGGTTAAGGATAATAAGTTTAGTTGCTTAGAATTTAATACTTGCAGTCATAGGCTGTATGGGAAAGTTAAGGTTGACACTGGTGAAATGCGCTACAATAGCAATGAGATACTTGCGGGGTGGGTTATGTGGGTGGGGCCGTAGGGGTGGGGTGAGATATTGAATAGTTCAATTGATGTAAAGCGAGGTTTTAGATTTGTAAGGTGGTTTGCCCAGGAATAGGTTGTAATGTGCACCTGTTTCAATAAAGCAGTCTTTTTCACACTATACAAATTGTCAGTGGTCTGTGTTGCACCCCTCACTCTCAAAGTGCTGTTGTTTGGGATTCTGACACTGACAGTGACATTTCCTAGGCTCACGGTAAGGGGGAGTTGCTTTAAAGGTTTTACTTGTGGCCCACAAAACTCTTGAAGAGCCTGGATCCCGGACTGTTCTGTCCAGCTTGCCTGCAGTTCATTACCCTCTGATGCCTGTCTACCTGCTGCTCTCTGTTTGTGTTTGTTTTTTGTGCTGTTTTGCCTTTTTCTGCTAATTGTTCTGCCCTCTGATTTGCCTTTTTCTGCTTTTTTTGTCTGCCCTCTGTTTTGCCTTTCCTGCTAGCTTTTCTGCACTCTGTTTTTGCCTTTTCTGCTAGTTTTTCTGCCCTTGGTTTTTCCTTTTCTGCTTGTTTTCATGGCCTCAGTTTTTCATTTTTCTACTCATTTTCTGCTCTGTTTTGCCCTGTTTTGCTCTGTTCTGCCTTTTCTGCTTGTTTTCTGCCCTCTGTTTTGCCTTTTCTGCTAATTTTCTGCCCACTGTTTTACCCTCTTCTGCTCTGTTTTGCCTTCTGCTCATTTTTCAGCTTGTGCTACCCTAGTCCTGCCGTTTCCCTCCTCCTGTTGTTTCTCTCCTCCCGCCACCCAGCGCCCTGCCCCCAGGATCTACTTAATGTAGGCCGTAGCACAACCCCATTGAGCAGGTCCTGGTGTCAGCTCCCCCTGCAACAGTTCTCCTGTCCAGCTGCTTGTCTGCAGTCTGCTACCCTTTGCTGCATGTCTACCTCCTGCCCTCTGTGCCTCCTCTGCTAATTTCTTCTTCTGTTTTGCCTTTTCTGCTCGTTTTTCTGCCCTCTCTTTTGTCTTTTTTTGCTCAATGTTCTGCCCTCTGTTTTGCCTTTTCTGCTCATTTTTCTGCCCTCTCTTTTGCCTTTCTGCACGTTTTTCTGCTTGTTCTTTTGCCTTTTCTGCTTGCTCGTTTTTCTGCCCTCTGTTTTGCCTTTTTCTGCTTGTTCCTTCCCTCTTACCGCTGTTTCCTCAAGATCGGGCTTTTTGACGGAGACCTCGCACCCCAGTGCCCAGATACCCCCAGATGTGATAGTGACGTGCTCTACAAATGCTGACTGATTGACTGATTGATTGATATTGCACCGATCTGCTTGTTTTAGACAGAGTTCGTGGTGTATCGTGATACCTCTGCAAGAGTCAACATTAGTTTTCAGGGAAGACAAGCTGTTGCAACGTTACATCCTGCCAGTGAAATATTTATTTTATTTGCAAAGTTTTATATAGCGCTGGCTAGACCCGGAGGTATCAGAGCGCTTTACATTAGGATGAGCGAGTTACAGGTTACATAGTTACATCAGTTGAATCAAAGAATCACATTAGGAGCAGCGACTTACAGGTAACATAGTTGCATCAGTTAAATAAAAGAATCACAGAGGTAGGAGGAGGGGGAGGGAAGGAAACATAAACGGGGAGACAAGGAAAACAATTTCAGATGACCGGCTGGGTAGGTGAAGGTCAAGGGGGTGAACCAGAGCCAGACTCCTCTATAGCTGCATAGGAAAGCTCCACCGGGCATCGGCCAAGGTTGCTCGGGCTCCACGGTAGGAAGAAACAGTTTTGGTATCCGCCCAGGGGGCATCGTCATAGATCTAGAGAGCTTGTGACAGAGCAGTGTTCAGTAGTTTGGTCCCTTGAGAGTCAGGGTGAGAGTGCCTCTGCTAGGTAACAAATGAGATTCTGACTCTCCCTCCAGATGCATAGATATTTCTAATGGCTCTCTGATTTCAGTGCAGCCCCTGCTCGGGTGCCATCTTAGGTCAGGCTCTGCCTAGAGTCCTCAGCCCAGTTTAGGGTAAAAAACATCTCAAAGTCCCAAGGTAAACACATTTTGGGGGGGGAGGTGGAGGGGTCCTCAAGGAAGCCAAGCAAGTGATTTAATCCATGCCACCATTCACCCTTTGGACAGTTGCTCCTTCCTTGCCCGCTCCACCTATGCACGCCCGCCCCTCACTGGGCCGCCATCTTAGGGTCAGGCGCCCGCTTCAACAAGCTCACCGGGATCCTCCCCAGTTCCAAGGGGACGACAGGGGGTGAGGGTGCAGGACGCCCACTTAAATTCCTCTGGAACTCCTGCTATTAAGGGGCCTGATCCCCGCTCGGGGTGGCAGCACTTAGGATGTAGAGTGAAGTGGTAGGCGCCACGTCTCGCTAGCGCAGGCGGAGCTCTCACCTTTGCTCCCGCTGGGCGGGAGTTGGCCTGCATAGTAAGTTCACAAATGCATCAAAAGTCAGGTGTGAAACCTGTATTTAAGTGTTTCTACTCATCGAGTTTTATGGCCAATGAGACGCCTAATAGAGCTGCACATTGACCATCAAGCTGGATTACTGATCTGTGTAGAACAAGTGGAAGCACAGGCGCTTGAAGTAAGGGTGTGTGGGGGGGGGTAATGCTAACAGGCCACCAAAATAAGCACGCTGGAGTTCAGAAGATGAATGAGCCATAACAATGCTATAAAGTGTTTTTTTTTTTTTAAAGGAACTGTACCCATATTTAAAAACAAATCACCAGTTAGGAAAGTACAACGAAAGTACGTTTTGTAGGAGAGTAGGGTCTGCTATCCTATGGTCACCCCAAATTTTTGCTTTTTGCTTCACTGGTTTTTGACATATTGAGGCTGTGGGCCTGCCAATCAGACCCCCAGCCTGATGTTCTCTCTACTAAATTAAAACTATGCACCCTAGGTGCATAACCAATTAGAAGTGGATCACCCTGTCAGCCCCTGTACCAGTGTACACTAGGTACCCAGGGCATTGGTGTACCCAAGGCCTGCCAGGGGCTGAAGCATGTATTATGCCACCCCCGGCTTGGCCTAACAATTTGACACAACTGGCTGATCACTCAGCTGGGGTAAGTTGGTGTAATCACCTCTTACTTAGGTGTAGTATACCTATACCTAACCTTAAATGGGACACATGTTAACCTATAAGTCACTCCTATGGCAGGCCTTAACAATCCTGAAGGCAGAGTGCTTGGTTCCATGTGAGATGGTGCTCTGGCATGAGCTGAGCCTGTCTGCAGTGGTCGGAACAACTTCCTTCTACTGTTTCCAGATATCGTCATACCATATACTCTTAAGTGCATTATGAACCTCGCGGTTAAATGCTATCTTTGGTTTGGCTTTATCAAAACATGTCGAGTAAGGTGTCATACGAATTGGAATACTAACCCCTCGTCAATTCTGGTGACGGGGTTAGCATTCCACCCTTCTAGAGGGACACGACATGTACAGTACCTGAAACCCGGGTAAAATCAGACATAGCCTCAGCTCCACAAAATGGATGCTGCCACCACAGACACAAGTCTGCCCTCCTGCTGCTGGGAGTCCTTCCAGCTTGGGAGGTGTGGACAAAGGGTTTCCTGCCAGGGGAGGTGCATGCACCACCCCAGACAGGATTTTGTGTATTGGTCAGGTAGGGCTTGAAAGAAACCAGACATGCCTGTGGCTCACAAGGAGCCTCGGTGCATATGCCAGTTCAAACCGGTCCTGGGGCACACCAGTCCCGGGCCTGGGGCGAGCTGGACAAAGGATTGGGGGTGTAACCACCCCCCTTCCTGGTCCCACCCATAGGGAGGGACCTAGCAGGTAGTCCGGCCCCTAGAATCCGCATAAAGGTAGGAGCTGTGTCCTAAGACTTCAGACATCCTGGAATCAACTTGAAACTAAGAAGAAGACGGGAACTTCGACATTCTGCTGCACAGAAGACTGAAGGAAATCTCCCCTGTGGTCAGGGAGTGACCACCTTGCTAACGCAAGCACCATCCAGCGAATCAACGTCTGCTTTGCCGCCGCCTCCCGCCGGAGCCCGAGCCCAGAGACTGACAGGACCTGGACCTCCAGACCTCTCACCGCCCGATCCATAGTCCCTGAAAAGAGGAGACCCGTGGAGGCACCGAGACACGTGGAGCCAGCCATCTTGGAACGACAACGACAAGCTGCAAGCGCAACAACCGAGGCTCCCTCCAAGTTGTGCTTTGGGATCTGAGAAGCCCAACCCTCGAGCAGCATCTGCACCAAAGGTGAGCCCTCCAGCATCTCCACGATCTGCGTGGGGCCCTTCTGCAGTTTGCCACTCGACGCGCCTAACCGGTTGCTGGCCCGCTGGCTAGTAGCCATCTTGGCAACGAACTTCAAGAAATACACCACTGGTCTGGTTGCTCCAGACTGGCCCTTGCTCCCCTCCAAAGGAGCAGTCCCTCTGACCTTGCTGGTCAGAACAATCAGCTTATCTTGTTCTCCACAACAATTGCTTTTGCCAAGGCTTGTTTGCTTCGATCAAGTCGCCGACACCGCCGACAGCAAGAGCCTGCGTGGGACAGCTCGTGAACCGACTCCTGGACGTCGTCAACCTCCAGGGACCACGTGGCTGCAGAGACAAGCTACACCTTTCTTCCTGTTTGCACCCGACATTGCCTGGTACCCACCTGGTGCCACGCTGGTCACTGGCTAGTGACTGTGAACACTGTCCCCTCTGCTTACAGGTCTTCAACATCTCCGATCCACTCTTGGATCCACCGCATCTCTCCCGGACCGACCGCCTGCAGCCTCTTTGTCCTCAGGCTCCACGGAACAGATAGAAGAAACCCGACGCACTTCGAGGCCTATGCACCCGCTTCCTGTGGGTGAGGTAAAGCTGGCACTCCTGTGCCCAAGTGTAGTATTACATCTCTAGTGCCTGTGTTCCAAATCTTGAGTTCCTAGTCCATCCGGAAGATCCTCTTTGCAGTAACTTTGTACTTTTTACGCACCCATTGAAACCTATGGGAGCACGCGTGTGACTATTTGCTCTGCACACGCCACCCGTGGACCTCCTGGTCACTAACTGAAGTTAGCTCCTTGTAGGCCCAGCGATTCTAGAGGCCCTAGGCCTTTTCCCTTTTCTGTTCGTGGTACTTATACCACTATTTTAGTATATGGTTCGAGCGGCCACCAGGGCCTATCCATATAAAGTGCAACTTCTGTGTATTCTACTGTAATCTTGTTTGACGATTTGTGCTCCTGTGCTCATAAAGAGACTAGGGGTTACTTTGAGAAATAAATACATATATATTTTGAATATATATCTGTGTGGTGTCCTTTCATTGGTATAAAAGGGGGTTGCATTTGGTAAAACAGCTGGCTTAACACGCTTCACGAGTTTAGCCTCAAAGACTGCTTAGCCTACGCTACCACTAGGGCAGCTAGTCCGAAAAGGTTGACTTACAACCACACCATAAGGGTTGCTTGGCATGGTACAAGGTGGTCACTTTAACTAGTGAACATCATATACCAGGCCAACTTCTCACACGTTTCTTCTGCAATTCAAAGGTGTGATGAAAAGAAAGATTTTAGTAGGATCAACAAAATTCAAGACACTTTACTTGGTGATGTGCAAATGATAAATATTTGCTGAAAATAATTTCCACACATTATTGTTTGTATGCTCATCACTAAAATTGCATGTCAATGCGAATTGTGTTAACATTTCAGAGGAAGATGTGCTGTCTGTAAGTGACAGTGTGCTACCACACCATGCTTTAGTTATACATTTGTGACAGTGTTCCCCGAAATGCACCATCTGCTACATTACACACCTTTACCACTCTCCTGCTGAATGGGCGTGGCTCATTTGCTAATACTTTTTTTTTTGTGTGACGCTCATTTTTTTCCACAATCGCTATGACCTCAGTGATGTAACACTGATGGCACTACCCCCCCCCCCCCCCGAAAACTGTTCCAGCACCACTGGACGGAAAGATGGATGGATGATTGACAGTAAAAAATGAAAAATGTAATGTCCAAACCACCTTGACAAAAGAAAAGGTTTAACAAGTTTTCGCTTCAAATACATTCAGCATTATATTATCACAGTTTGTATAGCACACATCTGTTGAATTGCTGTGGTCTTTTAGCTCTTTCAGTAGTCCCATGACTTTTCATGTGTGCCGGGTTATTGTCCAGACCAAAGTCTGAATCAATGAAAATGATAAAGATAAAATGAGTAAAACGCGTTAGTTGAAGTTATTATAATTTAGTAACTTATTTCACTGCAAAGTGGTAAAATGGCCTTTGCAAACCCGAAATTCGATTTTCTGTTTTTTTCTCCAAGCTTATCCAATACATGTTTGTATGACAAAATGTGGTCTACAAAGATACGGTGACAGAATAATATTGCGTCAAAAATATTGTCAACAAAAATATTGAGATTGCACACTTTGTATGTAAACTACAAAAATATTTTAAAAAAATATTCTGGGCCAGAATATCATTAAAAAAACGCATATTGAAATATCTATATCTATCTATCTATCTATCTATCTATCTATCTATCTATCTATCTATCTATCTATCTATCTATCTATCTATCTATCTATCTATCTATCTATCTATCTATCTATCTATCTATCTATCTATCTATTTATCCTTATATAGGATTGCAAGTAACTTGTTTAAAATATTAAAGTTAAAAATATTGACATAATTACATATTAAAATGTAAACTATTTTTTATAATAATCAAGTTTTATTGATTTTGTGAGAGACCAAGAGAGAACAATACCAGCATTATATACAGTTATCAGCGCAAAGCAAAAATTTAGCGATAGAACACTAGCATTCATGAATTGATAAACAAGGAGAAGACGTTGCACCCACCCCGTTCCTCAATTGTTCATCGAAAGTATCAGTCCTCTGTCACCCCAACCCATTTGCCCCACATTCTGCGAAACGTTTTCGGGCATCCCCTAGCCTCGTACAGGGGTTGTTCCTGTGCCGCGCACCAATCCACCCCCCTGCACAAACGAGCCATGGTGGGAGCAGTTGAGTTCAGCAAGTTGGCCACAATGTCCCTTTTAGCCACCATCAATTCCGTGTTTAAAAAGAGTTTTTCAGCCTTAGAGCCATCCAACCCCTCGGTGATACCCAGAAGCAGATTCATTGGGTTAAGGGGGACCTCCCACCCTAGAACCTCGGTAAGCTCCCCGGTCACTGATTCCCAGTAGCACGTAATTGCGGAGCAAAGCCATGCCATGTGATAGTAATCGGCTTGTGGGTTGCTGCAGCGGGGAAAGGAAGCATCGGGACGGAGCCCAGTGCGGTGGAGGTGCAGCGGTGTGAGACAGGCAGTGTAGAGGTAATATACCTCAACTAGGCGGCGCCGTGCCGAGGCTGTGACTATTTTGGGAGCCATCAATGCGTCCCTCCAATCGGCGGCGTCCAAGGACCCGAGCCACCCCTCCCATCTGTCCCTGAGTTGGAATAGCGTGTTGGAGGTGTTGTTGATTAGAGAGCGGTAAATACAGGAGATCCCCCTCCCCAAGTTACCGGTCATGATCTGAGCTTTGGACGGGCTATAATCAGGTAGGGAGGTGCCTTCTGAGATATGAGAGTGGAGGGCGTGGCGTAACTGCAGGTAACGATAAAACTGGGAAGTGTGAAGGGAGTATCGGGTCTGCAAGTCTTGAAAGGTGCGTATGTGATTTCCACCCCAGACATCCCCCAGTTGCAAAATCCCAATAAGATCCTATGCCCTGAAACCAGAGAGGTTGGCGACCTCCCGCTGCCATGAACCCCTCCACAATGGGGTATATTGGGTCAATTTATCCGACCAGCGGGTATGGCGCAGAGACGTGACCTCAGGCATAGATTGGGGAATGGTGTTCCCAAACAGCATCCCTTGGATGCTGTGCAGGCCCAGGGTGTGCAGTTCCAGGTGGTATGCAGGGTCTGACCAGCCCCCAGTAAACCAGTCATACAAAGTGAGGAGCTGGGTAGCTAGGTAGTAGAGGTACAGATTCGTCATCCCCAGTCCGCCATCAAAGGGTGGGATCTGGCACTGGGCGAAGGCCTTCGACCGCCCCATAAGAACTTGGTGGCCAAGCTGTCCATCTCACGGAACTACGCACGTGAGAAGGAGAGATCCGAGTTCTGGAGCATGTAAAGGAATCCGGGCAGAATCATAATTTTGAACAAGGCTATTCTGCCCATGGGGTTCAACGGCAGCACCCGCCATTTGAGGAGGTCAGCATGAACCTTTTTCACCAGCGGGGTGACATTGAGTGACCAGGCGAGGTAGGGAAGGAGGGCGACCCAGATCCCCAGGTATTTAAAGGACTGTCGCCGAAGAGGTATCGACGATTGCCAATCAAAGCACTCCCTTGAGAGGTGAAGGGGGACCAGGACAGATTTAGTCGAGTTCAATCGAAGACCTGAGGTTTGTTCGAAAAGGCTCAGGGCCCGGAGACACCGGGGTCCTGACTGGGCTGAGTCTGCTAAAAATAGAAGAATGTCGTCTGCATAGAGGGCGATCTTGTCCTACTCTAAGCCCGGCCACCGCCATCCCATGATGAGTTTGTTAGCCCAGACAAGGCTGGCAAAGGGTTCCATTGCCAACGCGAAAAGGAGGGGCGAGAGGGGGCATCCCTGCCTCGTGCCTCTCCCGATGGGAAAGGGGCAGGACAGGGCTTCATTGACTAGTACCTGGGCCTGCGGCTTACAGTATAATGTCTTGACCAGGCTGCGGAAGGGAGCCCCAAACCCCATTTCCGTCAACACTGCCTCTAGATATCGCCAGTCCACCGAATCAAATGTATTTCTCAAAATCCTCGACTGCCTACTTCTGAATCCAGGACCCTCTCTATAGCTTCCTTGGCCAGGAGAACTTTAACTTCCTCTTGGAGCAATTTTAAATGATCCCCTGCCAGCCGTTCTTGATTTGGCTGAATGGGAGGAGAAAAAGAAAGGAAAGGCAGAGAGTAGCTCTCCTGAATGATCGGAGAGACCATCTTGTCCGATGTTATGGACCTCCAGTGAAGGAGATGATGATGGGTTCTCCCACCAACTGGAGTGGTGTGTCAGACTAGCAGTGATTGGAGGCTGTGGCTGCCGAGAGCAGGGTGGCAGGCGACTTCTGGCTTCCATTCTTTGGACGCGTCCCCGCTCAACTTGGGAACTCTGTGGCTGGGATAGGGTTTACGTGGCTGGAACGCTCTTCTGTTGCCATGAAAGGGGTGAAAGCTAGAGCGGATGAGGTGTAGAAGAGACACCATGTCCATCAAGTTTGCCTGGACATCGTCCGAGAAGCCAGTCACTCTAAGCCAGGCGTGTTGCTGCAAGGCTGCAGTTGATGAAATCACTCTGCTCAGTGAATCAGTTGTGTCAAGGCCACACCTTATCGTGGATTTTGCTGCATCTCTCCTGTCCTTAACCGTCTGAGAGAGCACAGCCCAGGCCTCCTTAGGGACTTGCGGCAGCACTTGCGCAACCGTCGCCCAAAAGGAGTGGGACAAATGGCCCAATAAGCATGCAGTATTCACCGACTGCAATGCCAGGCTGGAGGAAGAACACATCTTCTTCCCAAGTGAGCCCAGCTTCTTGGATTCTCTATCCTGAGGGGCGGAAGGGAACACACCCTGGGAGGGTGAAGCCTGCACCACCAAGCTTTCAGAAGTGGGGTGTTGGCTGAGGAACTTTGGGTCGCCCGGAGCCGGGCGATGACAGCGTGCAATTGTCCTATTCACAGGAGCCCCAGTGCTAGGCTTGAACCATGTGCCTAGAAGGACATCAGTAAGTGCCTCATTGAAGGGCTAAAGGGGTTCAGAGGTGTAATCCCCAGGCTGAAGCACTTTGGTCAGGAGATTAGTCCTGATCTGCACAGAAGGGAACTCCAGTCTGAGAACCTCAGCTGCTCTCTTGACCACCATGGCATAAGATGCCTCTTCCTCTGTAGCCACAGTTGGCGGAGAGAGCATGCATGTATCTGGGGAAGTGTCCAGTCAATTGGCCTCCCCAAGTTCCCCAAACCAGTCCATCTACTCTGCAGAAACATCCCAGTGTTCTAAAGGGTCCAGAGACCCCTCCCAATCCTCTCCCGTGTCGAAAACATCATCAAAATGTTCAGGTGACTATTCCTGTCGGACTCGCCTACCGTGTCCTGGGAAAGGCATCTTGTTCCAGTTTGGGAACGTGTGCCGGAGGATCTTAAGACTTGGTCCGATATGCCTCTGTCGATCTTTGGTAGATCAGCCATATTCAAGATGGTCTTGCTCCCCCGTTTACTATACCAATTGCAGAATCACACTTTCCTGATTTCCCCCAGATGGTTCCATCAGGTTAATGCTGCCCTGGGTCAGTTTCTATGGGCCGGGGGAGCGGTGCGAGTTGCCCTACAGATGTGCTTCCTCTCTACGTACTGTGGGGGGCTGGCGACCTCCGACATTTTATCATTCTATATGGCTTCCCACCTGCTCGTTCTGAATCAATGGTGGTATGGGGATAGGGACGACCCTACCTATGCAGTTGAGAGGTGATGTATGGGGGAGTTCTCCCTCCACACAATACTGTACTCTGCACCGATATGCAATGCTTTGCCGTCAGCAACGAAGGTCGTTTTCCAAATTTGGCGGCAGGCCCTACGGAGGATGGGGTGGTGGAATAAACTGACACGGGAGACCCCTCTATGGAACAACGGGCATCTGCCACAATTAGCCACTTTGTCGGGGTTTCGTGGATGGTATAACATTAGTATCTCTACACTGGGTGATGTAATGCGAGGGACGGTCCTGAAGTCCTTTCAGAACCTGCAAAAGGACTTTCACATGCCAAGAACCCAATTCTATAAATATCTTCAGTTTTGGCATGTACTCTCCCCCAGCCTGGAGGGCTTGGAGTCCGTGGCAGAATTTAGTTCGATAGAAGCGAAGGCCTTTAAGGGAGATCTTCAGGATCACAAGATCTCTTAGATTTACCAATCCCTGGTTACCCACTGCTCTCCCACACTGCAGAAGCTTAGAGGGGCCTGGGAGGGAGATGTGGGCCCACTTGAAGAGGAAGACTGGACGGAGGCTCTGGCTTCCCTGCGGGGGGGGGGGGGGGGCGGCTATAGCCGTACGTCTGCGCTTGGTCCAGTTTAAGTATCTTCACTGAGTCTATTTTACACGGGCTAGATTGTGGAGGGCGGGATTGGTAGCCTCTCCAGTGTGTCTCCGGTGCGAACGGGAGGAGGATACCCTGATACATACAGTTTGTCTCTGTCTTTCCTTGGCACGATTTTGGAGGGAAGTGCTGGCCTGCCTCTCCGAGGTGTTAGGTTGGGACCTTCCCCGCTCGCCGAAGCTGGTGCTCCTACATGTTATGGATGGGATTGGGGGCAACATATATAAACACCATCTTATGCTGCTTGGGCTCACTCTGGCGAAGAGAGACATTGCTTGGGCCTGGAAGGCACCGGCACAACCCTCGATGTACGCATGGAAGAATGGTAAAGACTTCTGCATGGGCTTGGAGCTTCCCATTTTTACTGCACGAGGGTGCCCGCATAAACATTTTAAAGTTTGGAAGCGTTGAGCGGACTATTGAGCTTGCAGCTGGAGTCGATCTCTACTATAGGGCCCTTCAATCCAGCTTAAGTTTTACTCTGTTGGTGCAAACTGTGGTTTACTGTATATCAGTATGCTGCAAAAAAAAATAATCTTTTTTCTTGTGGTGCATGTTCTGTTGCGGATGTATGACCTTACAACGCATACTTTTACAACGCATGCACTTACAACGCAATTTTTACATCGCAACATCCACTACAACGCATTCCATTACATCGCATGACACTACAACGCATTTTAAAAAACTACCTTTACAACGCATTCCATTACATCGCATACTACCTTTACAATGCATACCATTACAACGCATACTGTTACATTGCATTTAAGGTAAGTATTGGATAGTATAGGGGTAAAAATTACTATTCTAACTCCAGGGGGTGCAACAGTAGGGTAAGTGTTGGATAGTGTAGGGGTTAAAAATTACTATTTTAACTCCAATGGTATGCATTGTAATGGTATGCGTTGTAATGCCTGTGTTGTAGTGACATGCGATGTAGTGTCATGCGTTGTAATGGTATGCGTTGTAATGGTATGCGTTGTAGTGTCATGCGTTGTAATGGATGTTCCGTTGTAATGCCTGCGTTGTAAGTGTAGTGCGATGTAATAGTTGCGTTGTAAAGGTTGTTTTTCTCTGTTGCTGTGCTACTCTAGGGAGGTTGTTAGTGCGACTGGGGCAGGGGAGTGGGGGGGGGGGTTGTTGGGATAGGGTTTCCATATAATTTCTTTCATCTGCATTGCTCTTCATTTTTCCTTGATCACATTATGCAAATGTCAAAGTCACAATGCTATGCGTTGATTATGCAGAAGTCTCTGAGGTACAGAGCTCTGCCACATATGTGCTATTTGACGAATAAAATCTGTTTGAAAAAAAAAAAGTTCAGGTGACAACATAGAACCCCTGGGATCTATCGATGCCATTCTGACTCTATGTCATCGGGGATAAGGATGGGGCTGGAACCGCCAGTGGGCACAGGCAGCCCCGAAGGAAGCCAACTTTGGGTCAGATGCGAGGGAAGGTCGCAATGGCATGACCGGCGCCATCCCTGATCGAGGATCAGATCCCGAGGCCCCACCAGCACTGTGGCTGGAGCCGACGGGCAGTGAATCGGAAGGGGGCCTGAGGGCTCACCAGAGGGGTCGTTCTGCTCAAACATGTGGTGCATGGCCTCGTAAATATCTTTAATTTGAGCGCGGGGCGCTCCGGCTCCCAGAAAAAGAGGGAGGCGTGAATTAGACCCTGGCTGCGGCTCTGTAGAAGCATGCCTAGAGCATTGGGGCCCCTTACTTCATTCAACGACAGTCGAGGTGAAGATGAAGACCGCTTGGACTTCTTCTTTTTCTTATGCCTCTTCCCCGAGTGTCCTGATGACCTCGAGTGGGACGAAGAGGACTTGGGACTCCAAGAGCGGTCCTGCAACCTCCTCTTCTTCGAACGAGACCGGGACCTCCGCAGAGTCTCGCTGGATGGTGTTGGCTGCCGGCCCACAAGGAGCTTCATAGCCTGCTCCCGCAAGGCCTTCAGAGCCATAGCCCAGCAGTCCAAGCACAACTTCGAGTCGTGGTCACACTCAAGACATCAAAGACAGACTAGATGGTGGTCGGTTATCGATATCATGCAGTGACATGCACCGCATGGTTTAAAGCCTGTCATCCTCGAAGACATCCTTCGCACAGGAATAAAAAATGACAAAGTCGACAAAAGTCAAAAAAGGCAGAGGGGTAGCACTTCTCTGGATCGGCGCTCAACTGGTACAGAAGAAAAAGAACTGACGTCCATGCGCCTGGATGGCACCTATATAGGTGACCGAGACGTTATAACAGATGCTAATGACGCCGACGACGTTACACGGACCCGGATGGAGCCACCCGACAGCGCACGCAAGGGCTATTGCTCGAGTATAAGTTTCCGTATCCAGCCTGATGGCTGGGAAATTCAAAGGTAAGGAATCTGCAGCTAGAAGTCTCTATCAGGTAGTGATGGTTAAGGGGCATGTGAAATCACCACCGGCCATTGGTAGGGCTTCTTTTTCCCATGAATATCTACAGCACTGAAACTGTTTCATTGGTCCCATGTAAATCATCTATCCAGTATGTTAATATTCTATCTACAGTCATCAGGGCACCTACTAAGAGGAAAAGAAAAGTAAGGCATGACGGAACCCAGATGCAGCCTATCGACTCACAACTCATGAACGTCACCCAGCCATCACTGAGTAACCCTCACGGTGCTGTAAGCGCAGCTAGTCAGGACTTGGACTGGGACATGTTATTTATGAAACTTAGATTGATGTTTGAGTAATTTATTAGCCCATTAATTGGGCGCATAGGTGTCGCAGAGAAGTGGCTAAATTATCTATTTCATGGGGGGTCTTTACGAGTGCAGAGAAGTAATCTGCTTATCTAGTACCATCCTTTGAAATAGGAGCTACAGATGCTGTTGCTACCTCAGCACCCCTGCTCCAGCTAAATGCTGCGCAAGCAGATCTTTTGACTCAGGTAGGGGAGGAGGCTCATGGCAGCACAGCAGCCAGACAGGGAATGCTGCCAAGGGGGCACGTGGTGAAACGAAATTCGCGGCTCGGCTATTTAGAAAAGAATTTGGTTTTGCCTGTGTGTTGTTATCCTTAGCAATGTTCCACCATTGAGGCCCGATCTGTCTGAGTCAACGATTAAACTAAAAAATAATGTGTGTCACTCAGGACCGGCTTTAGTGCTGGTGGCGCCCGGTGCAACAGTGTTTGTTGGCGGCCCTCAATGACCTCTTCCGCCATGGATTTTCTCACTACCACCCTTTAACAGTGCCCTTTAAGTCTCTATAGCCACTCTCTCTCTGATGCATTTAATTCGTTTTATAGCGCAACTCATACCAGTGTAGTGTGTCAGAACACTTTACATCACACACACATTACACTGAGATAATCATATGTATGTAAATCAGTGTATAGGAAATTTTACATAAGACAGAGGACTACTAGGAATAGGGGTCACATGTCATCCATACTGGTAGGCAGTATAGTTAAAGATTGCTTGGTCTGGAGAAACACAAACTCAGAATGTAAAACGTAACACCAAGGTTGGGGGTTCTCTTTAATAATTAGAAGTTATTTCAACCCAAATGATCCCTTTTTGCAACATTAGGATGATAAAAGACTGTGAAAAAATCATAACGCTCTAATCTATACCTTACAGTTTTCATGCACCTCTTTGATAACAGTTAATAGCTCACTGTTCTATATAAGGATTTTAACTTATAAACTGCAAGTAACAAAAGGATCTCTCTGACAAAAGCAGTAACCCTCTGACATATTTACATTATATTCATTTTGTGATGTGTATAGTACACGTTTTTTGCAGCAGGTATATTAACTCTCTGCACTACCGTAAGATGAGTCAAAACGTCCACTAGACAAAACTCCAATCGCTTTCCTGGAAAAACATTAATCAATGGAAATATCTTGACATTTTCATTGTTGCCTGAAACCAGGAATGCGACAGCAGGGGCTTAAAATCTATATTATGCTTGCAAAAAAGGCACCCCCACCCGAAGTCAGCACGCGGTGCGGTGGCACTAGTCGCACCGCACTAGAGCTGGCCCTAATGCTACTGGCTCACTAGGCATGTCGATTTCAACATAGGAGATTGTAATAATAATATCTGTTTTGTGAAGAGAGTGGGGTGGATTGATTTTGCTAAGAAGAGTTTTCAAGGGGACTGTGTGATTATCACCTGCAGGTATCCTGCTCTGGCATGCAACATTCTACGCCAGGGTGGGCTTATGCCAAGGGTCGAATATTGGTATTTTACCACTTGGTTTCTTCTATAAACCTCCACCCCAAGTCCCTTGCTCTCAACTGGTGACCTCCTGCTCGGACACAAGGAGACAGCACTAGAAGTCTATGAGGTATGCAATTGTTTTGTGCCATTATCAGACTTAACTGAGCTAGACTGACAATATATTAATGCTGCCCCAGTGATGGTCCTATATTATGAGGGCCCTTGAACAGACCTAGCAGAGCGACATGTAATGTGGGGAAAGGTTATGGAATCCCCTGGTATAGACTTTGTATGCTGCTAACATTTCTGACAGGGATTGTATAGACTATATTGAAAAGTTCGATATAATTATGTTTGAAGGAACATACCTTGAAAGATATTGTGTCGGAAGGTTTTCTTAGTTTTTGTTTGAAAGCTGTATCCTCTCTGTCAGGCGCACGGAAGAGATGGCCCTACTATTGTTCTCAACCTTATTTCCTAAGGCATTTCCAATTAAGTTTGACCACTTCTAATTATTTTGTAATTCATTTTTGTAACGAGGCCAATCAAATAGAGAAAGCGGATAGTGTTGTCACCCTGTTCCAAGTCATTAGAATCCTTAGTCAGAGATGCTCCCTAGCCCACAATTGTTTTAGAACTATTTTAGGAGCAGATTCTTATTCTAAAATTGGTCTGAGTTCTACTTGGCACAACCCTTTCTTACTTAAGGATGAAACTTATCACCTGCAAAGTAGGGATACTAGAGGGGAAACTATTTATGAAGGTGGTGGATCATGAGTCAATTACACTGAAGTCATAGAGGGTGAGGGTAGCGAAAACCCCTCCTATTTTGGTCGGGCGGGGGCAGTACAAATGATTATATTTGTATTTCTCTTTCTTTGCTCCTGAATTTTGTATCAGGGGTTTCAGTGGAGAACTAGTGATCATAACCCCAACACTATGGCATTTAGGGTTACCAAACGAGAATCCATATCTCACAGACCAGGCCCTGCAGGTATTAGGAAGGTGGGTAAAGGGCTCTGCCTCAAATGATGGGCAATTGATACCAACAACCTATTAATACATCTGGTCAGCTCTAATTTAACTCTGTTTATGGATACATTACTGATTGTACCTGTGTTATATATGGGGTTTGGTGGATGCATTCATCAACCTGGGGGAAATCATTAAAAATCTTCTTTTTATCCCCTCTGTTTCTAGATATAATTCAGAACCGAGATGGTTTCATAGTACTTGGAGGGCTGTTAATAAAGGGTTAAGGATTGCGCTCAACAAAGCCCCCATGGATACGGCCATTTTTGCCTTATTACAGACTGAATATAACCAGGAGTTCAGAGCAAAGAAACAGGAACTTGAAAGAGATGATTGGAATATATTAATCAATGCCTGCTCAGCAAGTGATATAGGAGTCTTTTGGAAGATAGTTAATTCTAGATTCCCTCTTGTCAAACAGAATGATGATTTACGTATTTAAATTCCTGCCGACAAGTGAGTGTTTTTTAAATCGGCTTAATCCCGAAGATCTTACCCATGAGAAGGATCTTCCTACCAGGAATCCCCTCACCACCCTGTTTAAGCTAGAGCAAGTCTATTTGGCCATGGTTCAAAGTACTGGAAATAAGGCCCAAGGTCTGAACGGTGTCCCGATGGACCTTAAAAGGGCTAAGTCGGAGTTCTGAGGACCAATGATCACTAATAACCTTAATTATGATGCTTGTTTGAAGTTACCAAGTTTGTGGCACTCAGCTATATTGTGCCTATTTTTAAGAAGGGCAGTAGGCAAGATCAACAGTGCTACCATCCAGTTTCTTTGATGGATTCTTACATTCAAATAGTGGGATGTATACGGTTCAAGAGAATTATGATCTGGACAAAGGCTTGCAGTAATATTAGTCCTGTTCAATACGGTTTTAGAGGGGGTTTAGATACTGGAGAGCATAGCCTTAACCTCATGCTGTTAATCCAGAAATATTATGTGGCAAAGAAGAGGGTATGATACCTTGCGTTCATTGACCTTAGCTCAGCCTTTGATCAGGTTAACCGATCAACACTATGGGCTTTATTAAGGAATACGGGGATGGACCAGGAACTGATTTATTTTCTTCAAGCCCTTCATCAAGATCTTAATACATCTGTTTGATATGGCCCTGGGGGTGGGTGCATGAATTATTTTAGATTGGAACAAGGTGTGAGGCAGAGATGTGTGCTTGCCACTATTTTATTATACGTTAACAAACTGCATGACTATTTAACGTCCCATGGTCGTGATTGCCCTAAAATTAAAAAACATCCTTTGGCATCTTTACTGTACACCGATGATGCTGTTCTGATTTCTCAGAACCCTGCTGACCTAAAAAAAAGTTGCCAATTTGGTGTCATTCATGGATGTTCTCAATTTGGAGATTAATTTTATCAAAGCACAATACATAGCAGTGGGGAATCGCCTTTCTATAATTAGACCTATCTTTGCCAAGGGGAGGCCCTTAGAAAGAGTTCACAGTTTTCCATATTTGGGTATTACTTTTGACTCATTGTACTATTGGGGACCCTGTTTACCCACCAGAGTTAGTAGATTTGTGCACGTTTCAATTTCATATAGTTCACAAACCAGTTAGTACACCACATCAGCTCATCTTATATCCTAGCGGTGGTTCATATTACATATACAAATGTAACTTTAACTTTGGCTTTCGAACATGGTATTCTAGTCTCAAGAGGGCCTTTTATGAATGATTTAACTATGCAATACCTTCCTATAGTCTCAGGAATTTACTATATGAGCCTGACCTTAGTGCGTAGCATCTCTCCAGTCCATTTATTCTTAACAATTTGGATCACCATAGTTCAAACATAGGGCGTTAACTTTGGTTTTCCAATTTTGCAATATTATACACCTTGCAATTAGTGTGACCAGAAAAAGTTTTTTCTTGTGTTCTGAATTAAGAATTGCATCCTACGGATACCCCAATAGTATCAACTGTGGGTCATTTGGGAAATTGATATTTATCGTGTCCGGACATTATTTCTGTATGGAAGCCCAGTACTTTGCCACTTTGGGCATTTCCAGATGGCATGAGTCAAATTGTCCTCGGTTTCCATTGAACCCCTAAAACATTTTATCGGTATCTGGGGATTGAGTTATTCAGAAATGTCGACATCCTATACAGCAGCCATTTGGTAAAAAAAATTGCATACAGTGAAGATTTGCCCCCTTCAGTATAGAAACATTTTATAAATGTATCTTCTTACAAGACTCTGACTGTCGTAATAAGTAATTCCTCCCTCAACTGCCATTCCTGTTTAGCTCTAATGAAGATGCCGACCTCCTTATATTTTGAGAGTGTAGCTTTCCAATACTTTATTAATCTGCACCTGCTTTTTTCTATCAAATCTTCTACTAGATCCAATGTATTCCTTATACTCCTAGGATCTATCCCTTTAAAGAAATATGGTATCTGAATAAAGGTCCATTGAATGGCTACTTTTGCATAACTAATACTAGGTTCTATATGGGCCCATTCTTTCCATGAATCATAGTTTAAAAAATCACTAATGGTTCTATACCCATTGTTTCCCCAAGAACAATTTTTTTATCAAAAAGGGGTTGAAATCCTGTTGAAATGTCTACTAATCTAGTCGCCCCGTTTATAACTGGTATGGCATAATATCTAAACAACTGTTCCTTCCCTTTAAACGGTGACTGCAAAACCTTGTATCGAAACTTTCTGGATAATTTTGCCAAGCGTAAAAAATCATATATTTTATATTCCTTCAGAATTGGATACAAAAATAAAATATAGCTTGGCCTCTTGGAACATTGAGTGTTGGGAAACTGATTAAAAAAAGTGTGTGAAACTTGTGAAATATTAGTCTCTCAAGCTTGGTAAAGCTAAGCCCCCTTCCTTTGCTGACCTATGCAAAATACTTACTGCCACTCTAGGAATTTTGGTAGCCCAAATAAAAGTGGAAAACAGCCCTTCAAATTTCTTTAAAACATTTCACCTGCAGGGCATAGGGTAGAGCAGTGAATACAAAATTAAATAGTGGTGGGACTGACATACGAATCAGTGCAATTCTACCAATTATAGTTATAGGTAGATGCAGGCATCCATTTAGAAAAAGAAGATTTAGTTTTCCTAATTAGCAGCACATAGTTTAGCACAAAAAAACATCTGTGCCAGCCGTTGTTTATATACCCAGGTTTCTGATTCACAGGGGGCAGAGAGCTAAAGATGAAGGGTCTGCAGTACAATACATTAATAAAAATCAGTTTTTAACCTGTTGAACTTATATCCCCCACTGACTGAAATAGGTGAAAAATATTAAACACCCTACTGTGATTTTCCAAAACTGGGTTTTAAAAAAAGCGCTACATCGTCTGCCTAAAGTTTAATTTTCGACATCTCGCTGACAGGTGCCTCTGTCTTCCTCTCTTCTCTTATAGCTACTGCGAGTGGTTCGATAGAAATGGCATAAAATATTCTGGTGAAAGGGCATCCATGCCTTGTCTCTTGATTGACCTTGCATGTACCTATATCTACCCAGGTCACAATTCATCTTGTGCCCCGAGATACATTTTTTACATGAGCTGTATCAAGTTTATGGGAAACCAAATTCCACCAGGATGCAGAAAAGTCTCTTGCAGTTGACCAGATCAAAGGCCTTTTCAGCACCTAACAATAGACCCTGGCAGGGACCATTTTCTTCTTGAAAAAATCCAATGCTTCTCTTAAACAAGCATTGACATAGCCAATAGGTCTTGCCTTTGAGACCTTATAAGTATTTTGCCATGTAGCACGCATATATAATTAATAAATGAATACTATATATAAATTAAAAATTATGGAGCAGAGATTGGAACACGAGCATGGAAACATAAATAAACGTGTATTAAGAAACCCACTGCTGCATTTATGCTTGGAGGGGGGGGGGACTCTTAACATGAAGTGTCACACAAATCCCTCCTCCATGTGTCACATACACCAGAGCATAATAGACTGTAGTCTTTTAAAATTGCCATTACTTAATTGATGTGCGCCACCAATGCTAAAGCCGGCCATGGACAAGTGCAATGGTTTCAGCCAGTCTTGGCTTTTTACCCAGCAGCAGAATGTATTCTGAGACGTGTAGTTTAGTTTGTCGTCTCCGTAGGTGCTCAAAAAACCGTGTGTACAAAGCGCCGTTGTCTAAAAGGATGAAGGTGTCACAAATGACAGGTCTCCTGGCCGTCTGCAGTCCCGGGCAGTGAAGCGACTGCACCTACCTGGGCTCTCTCTCCCTCACCGCCTAAACGCCACCAGAGGCTGCCACAGGGGGAGACTACAGTCCCCAGCAGCCCCCTTTGCACGGCCCATTTCCGCCGGAAAGCGCGCCCGGAGGCGCTACATCAGCAGCGGCTCCCTCGGTGAAGCGGGGGGTCTCCTGGCCGTCTGCAGTACCGGGCAGTGAAGCGACTGCACCTACCTGGGCTCTCTCTCCCTCGCCGCCTAAACGCCACCAGAGGCTGCCACAGGGGGAGACTACAGTCCCCAGCAGCCCCCTTTGCACCGCCCATTTCCGCCGGAAAGCGCGCCCGGAGGCGCTACATCAGCAGTGGCTCCCTCCGCGTCGCGGGACGCGCGGGCGTCGCCGGGCTGAGCCCGGACAGAGGGCGGGCCGTCCGAGGCCTAAGGAGGCCGGGCTGGGCCACGAACATTGGCCTATTTATTGTGGACCTGGACTTGCAAGTAAGACACCATATAGATTAGTGGCGTATGTTATTCGTCCTAACAGGGCGTATCGCCTTTATTACAGTGCATACTGCCAAGAGAAGATAGTGTTGCTTAATTCTCTTTTGTAGTTAGTAACAGCTGTCTACTCCATGTCTAAGCATAGGTCTGTAAAATTAGCCGCCACAAATGACACTAGGACAATGGATAATTATCTTGTTAAAGTGGTAAATAAGATTAACAAAGACAGGAGACTTTCTTTTGGTAGATTGAGTCCAGCAACGTCACCAACAAGGTTAACCACGCCCACTACTCCAATGCCACTCCTGGATAGTGGCTGTGCCAACACCAATAATGTAGATTCAAATAATGATGTGGCTTCTTTAGTAAACATTGAAAAGCGTGTAACCTCAAATGACCCTAGTCCTGGCCAGAGTCCGGCATCTTGTTCAAAGGTCACACCAACTCAATCTCCTGCTAGGAGAACGGTACGTGCATGTAGGAAGGTTCCGGTCAAAAGGGTGGTGACACGAAAGTCTAAAAAGCAAGGATTAGCCCCACCAAGTAGGGGGGTTATCTTAGAGCCTGTAAATAATGTTTTAGAGCCTATAAATAACACTCAAGGAAGTATTCTTCATCCAGCACATATTGAACTTCTGGTAACTATCCTAGAGTCTAAATTAGAGGCTCTGATTAGTCCCTTGTTGGTGAAGCTAGATTCAGTAGCACTAGAGGTCACTAGATTGAAAAGTCTCTTAACTTCTCATTTGACCCGGACTTCCTCCCTGATGACGCCTCAACCTGGTTCATCGGGCTCCATGGGCCATAGCGTATTGGAACCCGTACTATACACTTCTGCTAACACCAGGGAGGGCGGTTTTGGGGGTAGTAGTCTGGCACCTCAGGCTGTAAACGCTCTGATTACCACTTCATCTATACAACCATCAGAGGGTACTGTACTCACATTAGCACCAACCCCACGACTTTCACAAATAGCACAAAAAAGCCATCAGAATAATCAGAAGAACCTAGTAGAAGGAGAAGCTATAGAGAGTAGTAAACCTAGGAGGAATATTGTTGTCAACCTCCCACCGCAGTGTGTTCCATACACTGTGGTACTAACTAACGTTCCTGAGGTTGACTCCTGCATGTCTAATTCTAGGCTGGAAACCCATGATGCTCTAAAAAATACAACACTTGCTTGGCTGAATAAGAATTGTGGTTTCCCGTTGGCCTTTTCAAATGACATAATATCCACTCGTAGAGTTGGTTGGATTGGTTATGGAAGGAAAAAGTCAAGAGGGGATTGTATCATAGTTAATTTTAAACATCCACAACATGTTGCTACTGTCCTCCTAAGAGCTGCCTCTTTACCCATCCAGGATAACTCTGTACGTGCTAGACCCCTTGGATATTTTTATAGTCACTTGGCCAGCACTCAACAACGACCACCCCAACAGCCAGAGCATCTTGGAAATGGTCCCAGAAGGGGAATGGCAGGTCGTTTTTCCAACATGCCTGTGAACGTATCTGTGTACCAAAATGGTGGGGATTCTTATGGTTATCAGCCAGTGAACAGGCAGTTGGACAACATTCTTCCCCTTTATAATCGCTACACTGCTTTATCCTCATTGGAGGAAAATGATTGACTCCCTGATGCCACGAGGAATCCTATTCTGTCATCAGTCTCATCTCTCAAAATCGCCACCTGGAACATCGCTGGCATAAAGAGTAAAATTGGGAATCCGGAATGGCTATTGATACTTAACGCTTTTGATATCATTGCTTTACAAGAGGCCTGGGATCAGATGAATAGCTTTTCTATGGATGGCTATAGCCACTTCTGTATCCCAGCTATTAGCAGTGTGGCAGGACGACCCAAGGGGGGCCTGCTAAGTTTATTTAAATTGGACATAAAAGGTAAATTTACTCAATGTCCATCTGGTTCTGATAATTGTCTGATAGTTGAACTCTTTTCGCAAGAAAAGGCCAAGATCCTTTTTGTGAATTTTTATAACTCTCATGCTAATGATTGTACCAGTCAGAATTTAGAAGTACTGGACAAATTCTTGTCAGTCTATAGTACTAATGTACATACTTTTGAATTAATATTATTAGGGGATTTTAATATACACCCATGCTCCCTTCCATGTATTAGAAGCTCCCCCCCTCTCCTCTTTAGTGCATTTAGAACATACCAGGCGTGGTTAATTTTCCTAGCTAGATGGAATTTATATGAATCAGGTTGTGGGGATGGGAAAAATAGATCCCCTACGTTTAAAGGTAAAGACATGGGTACCATTATAGATTATATTTTTTTGACTTCTTTTTTGTTAAGTAAGGTGATTAAATATTATACAGAGGTATCAGTTTTTAGTGATCATAATCCTGTTCTATTAGAACTGATGCTTGCAGATGTAATCTCCTTAAAATCAGTTAAAGATAGAGGGGGAGTAAATCTTATGGTAAAAGACCAAAATCGCAGATTGAAATGGTCAAAAATAGTCCCTGAAACTTTTTTACAGGAGGTTTTGTCTAGGACCGAGGACGAAGTTGCAATATGTTTAACAAATAGAACCCAGAATAATGAGGTCATAGTGGCCTTTGATCATATCTGTATAGAAATTGATCGGAGCCTCCAGAATAAATCCAGCTCGAAGTTGTTAGTGGGTAAAAGATGGTTCGACAAGAAATGCTCAAAGGCTCACGGTGACCTACTAACAGCCCTGAAAGCTACTCCCAAAAACCGTGCGGATATAGTGAGTGCAAGGACTGTGTATAAAAAAACAATATTAGAAAGAAAGAGGGTCCTGAAAGACAATGCTTTAGCACAACTTCTAGAACCAGAAACACTAAAAAATAGTGGCCTATTCTGGAAAACAATAAATCAGCCACTTTTCTCAGAGGATTCAAACACCCCTCTAGAGGCAAATATTCCAGACGAGGGCTGGATTAAACACTTTAGCGAGATATACACAGAATCTAACAGCACTGTCACTACCGCTGCCCTTATAGAAGTGGAGGATGGGGAATTGTGTTTTGCTAAGGCCACTGTTACTTTTGTACCAGCAGAAGTGGAACGGGCAATGGAATTGACCCCGAAAAATAAAGCTCCGGGCCCTGATGGGGTTCCAGGGGACGTTTTTAAATATGCACCTAAGTTTTGGTCCAAAATTTTATGTAATGTTTTTAACGTTCTTATAACTGACAAAATCCCGGATTCATGGAAAAAATCTATTATTATACCGGTCTTTAAAAAGGGTAACAGGCAAGACCCATCCTGTTACAGACCGATCTCTTTAATCGACTCATCGGTGAAAATATTGGGAAGGGTCATTCTATTAAGACTGAATGATTGGTTAACTGAGAAAGGGGTATTATCTAACGTCCAGTACGGTTTTAGACCTAAAAGGAGCACAACCTATCAGGGCCTTAATTTGCATTTACTGGTTGAAAAATATACAAGGGCCAGGGAGGGGTCCATGTACTTGGAGTTCATGGACCTCTCGTCAGCCTTCGACCTTGTCAATCGCTCTAAGCTGTGGAATATTCTGCTTGACATAGGACTGGATAGGGCTCTTGTTTGTCTTTTAGCTGACCTCCATTCGGATTTGATAGCTGCGGTCAGAGTTACCTCGAAAGGCCGTTGCACAAGTTATTTTAAGTCAGAAAGAGGGGTTAGGCAGGGGTGCATTTTGGCACCCCTCCTTTTTACAGTTTATATAAATGCACTGGAACCTTCCCTAAAAGCGGCAACCCTTGATGTTCCGCGTATAGGTGAACTTGGTATTTCAGTTCTCCTATACGCGGACGACGCTGTTCTGCTCTCCCGTACTGGTGTGGGTCTTCAACGACTATTGGATGCTTTTGAAGCCTTTATGGGTTCCCTGGACCTAAAGATCAATGTTAAAAAGTCTCAAATTATGATAATGGGCAAGGGAAAAAACAATAAGTTAATAAAAACATTTACATGTGGGAAACAAGAGCTTTGCAGAGTAGCCACCTTCCCCTATCTAGGGATAACTTTTGACGAGAGAGGATCCTGGGGTCCCCAGATAAAAAATAGAAATATTGCTCTCGCTAGATCTTCCTCTGCCCTTCAGAGCTTTATAAAAAAACTGGGAGCGAGGCCAATAGTTACTCTGCTAAAAATTTACAAAGCCAAAAGTTTGGCCGTTGCTACATATGGCAGTGCCATTTGGGGCAATTGTTCTACGGAAAGTATACAGATTACTGAAAATAAATTTTTGAGATCAGTTCTTTCCGTACCCCAGTCAACTTCTACATATATTGTTCATTCTGAACTTGGCATGGGATATATCTCAGACTTGATCAAAGTGGCCCCTGTCCTGGCCTGGCTTAGGATCTGGCTTAATCAAGAAATCCCCCTTAACCACACCATTCTAAAAGACTGTTTGCAACTAGACAGGGTAAGCAAAATACCGTGGCTAGTCTATATTAAAGACAGTCTTTTTAAGTTAGGGAGACCAGATCTTTTTTTATCCCCGTCCACAATAACCGCGAAAGATATAGTTTTGATCAAAGGCATGATGGGAGATATGTTATGCCTAGACAGGGAACAAGTAGAACTTGAGAAACCAATGGTGAGGACAGGCATTATTTTGTGTACTCATGTTGGCCCGGAACCATACTTAACTCTTGTTAACTTGCCTTATCATCGCTTCCTTTTAACTCGTTTTCGGTTGAATCTGATCCATTTACCTCTGGGTCACTTTCCGACTTGGTGTTCTCCCAAAAATGCTTTGCCGTGTAAGTGCGATAACTTTTCGACTCAGAACACATTGCACTTTTTAATGTTCTGTGACCACTTCACGGCCTTAAGAAGGAAATATTTGATCCCGATCCTTAAAGAGGCCGGGTTCATACAGGTCAAGCCAGCACTTTTGTTTCTCCAGTTATTACAGACCCCAAGGATAATATCCCATGTTGCTAATTTCCTAGTGGGGGCTATTAGGGTCAAGAAAAGGACGTTGTCCGACAATCCCGTGAATTTGGGTCCCATAAAAAGATGAATTGTATATTGCCTATTGGTTAGGGTTACTCCATGATTTTTCCCTACACTGATGATTTTACGCAAGTGATGTGAACAGTTTGTTTTATTTTAACTGACCTCTTTTTAATGTATTTTTAGGAGTGGATTTTATAGAAAGTATATATTTTTGTATTATTCATATGTAAGTAGTAGAAGTATGTATATATATCATGATTTTATTCTGTATTAATTGCATTTGTTGATTGAGTGTAAATATATTGTTCCTCTGTCTTTTTATGATATTGATTTATCGAAATAAAGTATTATGACTGACTGACAGGCCTCCAGTTGGCAACTATGTAAGAGACTTCAAAGAAGAAAGAGTTGCGCTGAGGTATCCAGATCATTCAACGTTGGACTCTGTTCACCCTACTCGTAGGCGGAACTGCACGTTCCTGGCGGCCAAGTCATCTAGTCCGCAGTTGAGTGAAAGAAAAAAATCTGGTGCAGTAAGCAGGAATGTAGGGCTTCCTGTGTAACTCAACGGACGAAGGAAGTCTGAGCAGGGAGCGGTGGGGTGAAGTGTGCACATGTACACTGATACAACATGTTTGTGTGAATTTGGCATATCCACTTAGGTGAACCTACGTCCTTACGTCCAAATACAAAATGCGCACTCCGATGCGCGCTCACAAATAAAATGTTCTGAGACGTGCATGCATAAGGAGCACATACACAGATTCGGGCCCCTCAAAAATACACAAGTGCAAATAATGCACACCCAGAACACACTAATCAAGTCAAAAACTGACACACACACACAAAGCACACGAACGGGGTCTGACAGGCAGATATGTCACAGTGCGTCCCCAGTGGCACCTACTGATGATACACATGTGGAGCAAACGCACGCACTCAGAGAGCTCAGTTTTATGTAATTTATAAAGAATAGCCACGTCCAATAGCAGCGAGTCGATTTAGATTCAGTCAGAAATAAAAACAAGCACAAGTGCGCGGCAGCAGGGGGAGGGGAGAGAGGAGGGGTCCTGCACGATTCATTTGCGGGAGCGAGCGGCTGGCGCCGCGATAATTGATAACATATGGCGCCAGCCACTCGCTCCCGCAAGTGAATCGTCAGACGTGCACGCGTTGCCATTGGAAGCAATGCAACGCGTGCATGTTTTTGCAGGGAAAGCTGTGCCATTTACTAAATGTCTCTTTCCTCAGCAGCGCATGCGCGCTGCGTAGGCGAGACCTAAAAAATTGTATTAGTAGTCTCATTGATCTCTATTAATTAGTGTTCTCATTAACTTGTTCATTCGATTGACAAATAGTTTCATTATTATTTTATAGTTAGAATTTAGGAGGCTGATCGGTCAATATGAGTTAATATTCTCAGGATTCTTATCCTTTTTAAGAACGCTTACTGCTATGGATGTATTGAATGACGGTTGGATATCACCCTCTTTCAGAATATGGTTAGCGAGCCTCAGAATATGTTGATAGAGGTTGGATATGAACTTTTAAATAAATTCTACAGGAATACCATCTTCCCAAAATACCTTCCCATTTGCTAGTTATTTAATTGCTTCACCTACTTCAGTTAAAGTGAATTAGCTAATTAGAGCCTGACCTTTACCCCAAAAACGATCGCAGCTGATCTCTGTTGAGCTATATACATGCTCATAATGATGCCAAAACATAACCTGTATCATCTTTGGTTCGGTGGTCTGAGTCTTTGTCTCTTCCTTGTAAAGTGAGGTGTTAGTATTCTGTGCCGACATAGTCCCTCTCTTTGTAAGTTTTTTGCAAACAGTCACTGCTCATAATAGTAATCTTGCATCTGTTGTTTAGCTTTTGTGAGTGCCTGGTTGTCTTTTCTTTTAAGTAGCTTTATTTCGATAAAAAACTATCTTAAAAAGCATTACAGCAATAAAAACACAACAAAGTTAATTAAGACCTATAAAAACATAAACAATAAGTAACTAAAAAAGGTCGAATCAAGGGACTATTATTAAGCAATTAGTAAAAGCCTATTTGCCCTGATAAGCCATGCCCAGCTTAAGTATTTGGCTAAGCCACAAACATACAGCGGCCGGGTATCTGAGCTCAAAATTCGCAGGGCGACGCTGCATAGTCGAGTACCCAACTCCCTGCACAGTGGCTTTAGCCACCTAGCGCGGGGCGCTTTGTAGGCAGGGCATACAAACAAAAAATGGGGAATCGACTCTGTCTTCAACGAGCAGAAAGGACAATAGGGTGTGGCTTGGGCCGGAGGTTTCCACCGGGCGGTCAATATTCTCACCGGCAACACACCAATTCTGAACTTGAAAAACAGGGCTCTATCCCTGGAGATTGTGATAAGGTCCAAGTAAAGTTCTCGAACTGCCACATCCTTTACAAGCAAAAAATCCCTGGAGGCATGGCACAGGTTAAGATCGGTATTTCTTTTACTTGTTACCCAAGACCAGTATAAGTTCTTCAAGACTGCTTTGGGGGGGGCAGACCGAGAGTGCCAAGCCCCCTCAAGACCAAGATCTGTCAGCAAGCTTTTCACGTCCCTTAGCCACCTTATTTTTGCCCATCCAGACAAGCCTAAAATCTCCTTTAGCCCCTCGGCATAACTGGCCAGTTCCGGAACCTTCCACAGGCGAGCCCACAGCTAGAGAGGACGCAGCCTGGCCTGGTCCTGGATGGAACGACACCCCATGTCCAACAGAAGGGGAAGAGTGGGAGTGCTCTTAGGAAGGGACATCAAGCCCCTCAGAAAGTTATTTTCTGAACACACCAACTGGCTCATATTCTGAGCGCCCCATAGCTCCGCTCCATAGAGCGCCGCACTAACGCCTCTAACAGCATAAATGTCGAGCACCGGGGCGATAGGTTTCATAGAGGATGCCTTCTGCTCCTTCAGAAGAGCTCCCATCACCCTTTTATGGCTTAAGGTCATTTTGTAGAGGTGACTGTCCCACTTCATATTATCAAGGAGGCGTATGCCCAAATAATCATATTCCTTGACCCTTTCCAAAGGAGCCATGTTAAGCACTGGAGGCCGTCCAAGTTTTTTGGGGGGGTTCAAAACAAGGAACTTGGTTTTGCCAGTGTTGATCTTTAACCCTGTTAGCTCGCAGAATTGATCAAAGCCATCCAAGAGATTCTGTAAGCCAGCCGGGGTCTTGGAAATTAGCAGGGTATCATCAGCGAATAGTAGGGTTGGGATCTTCCTCCCTGCCAAGGATGGTGTATCAGCTGGGATTTTAAGGAGATGGTCCACTACCCCATTTATATAAAGTGAGAAGAGGGTGGGAGCGAGGACGCACCCCTGATGCACACCTCTGCTAACTTTAATACGAGCAGTCCTTTGTCCCGGGGTTCCCCACCTCACCTGCGCGAAGTTGTTTTCATGGAGTTTTATTATTAGACACAGTAGGTACGGGGGCATGCCTAGTTTTGCCAAGACCCACCACAGGCGCTCCCGGGGTACTAGGTCAAAGGCAGTCCGCAGGTCAATAAATGCCAGATACAGACTGCCTTTGCCTATCACTACCACCTTCCAGTAAAGCATCAACAGTCGAAATGACTGTTCGATGGTCCCGGTGCCAGCCCTGAAGCCTGCTTGGAAGTCAGACAATATTTTATTCTCTTCTACCCATTGAAGAACCCTACTCAGAATTACTTTCCCTGCCACTTTTTGGGATGAGTCTATCAAGCTTATGGGGCGATAGTTAGTTGGATCATCCCGGGACCCTTTCTTAAAGATCGGGACGACCTCTGCACCCATCCATGACTCTGGGAATGAAGCTCCTAGCCTAGATGCATTAAGCATGCTCTAAACTCATTCTTTTCAGTGTGATACTTCTTTTTTATACTATATTTATCTGTGTTATGTAAGCACGTATTGCCTCTTTGAATGCATCCGAGGCCATTTCCATACTGGCAGGGTTATTGTTATGGTTGAAATAACTAGCTATCTCCCTTTCGATCGCTTGAACACAGGACTCATCTTCCAGTTTCACTTTACTAAAAAAACATGTAATCCTAGGTCTGTCAAGTTTAATCCAGTAACATGCATCTCAATTAGTCGAGTAGATAACAGTATCAGGAATGGGTTCCTTAGAAATGACTAATGCTAAGAAGCGACTGATAACGGCAACCTGAACCACTGTAACATAAGTAATGAACATGTTATGGAATAAGTATGCTTTGCTCAATTGATGGTTAAAGGTGTATATGGACCAATGGTGAAAAATGAAAATGCTAATAAAAGCTGTTTAAAAAAAAAACATGCATCTCAATTAGCGAATGGTTGGAAAAGCCAGTTTTAGTATTAGTGAGAAGGTTGGCCAGCTATCAACAGGGATTCAGGGAATATTTCACTCTTGAAAGTATTTCAACCATCGTTTTTCAAGTGGTGACAAAGAAGACACCAGAGCCACGCGCTGGAATTTGTATATTTTTTACACTAAATAACCCCCTCTATTCAGTTGTTGAATAAAAAAAGAAAAGTTTGAGAGAGGCAATAGGGCAAGTTTTGAAAGTTTCGTTTAGATCTTTCAAAACCTATAGAAGCCCATATTCGATAGTGAATACTTAACCTGTAAGAAGGCAAAGGATAAAGGACGATCGTTCTCCAACAGATCAGACACCACGTTGATACCCTTCACTGCCCAAACCAGACCTATATCGGCTGATATTGTAGTAGATATTTTTGGACTCTTCCATAAGAGAAAGGAACGAGGATTTAGATAAATTAGGGGACAAAGACTTGTCCACTAGTTCGAGAGCTCGAATAATGTCGAAAAAGATACAAGAAGAGTGAGGCAACTCTAAAGAATTCATTGTTCAAGCTGCAAGCAAGGAGTATCGGGACATGAGGTGGCGTTCTATTAAAGCCAAGGACTGCTATGGAAGTTGAGGTGTCAAGCCATCCCACACCGCGTGCTACAAGGAAAGCTGTTCGATAATCGAACCTGTTCGGCAGGTTACATCTACCCACTGTACGTGGAAGTCTACATTTTTTAAGACTTATTCTAGGCTTTTTGTTTGACCACAAGAACTTGGATGCTAATTTATCTAACATAGAGAAAAAATTTGGAGACAGCCGTACAGGAAGCATCATTGTCAAGAAACTCACAAGGGGCATAATCATCATCTTTATAGTTTCCAGTCTCCCCCACCATGATATAAAGTTAGCAGACCAGGAAGATAAAAGGTCTTTGATCTTATCTAATATTTTCTGGTCATTATTGACTCCGCTAGATCCTTACAGAACCATATGCCAGGATAATTTATCATTTTAGGTTGCCATTGAAGGCTTGATTGACCAATACATGAGGACTGACAATGGACATTAGGAAGCATACCCTCCGTCTTGTCTCTGTTTTAAGAGTAACCCGAAAATTCCACAAAGGATTGGTTGAAGAAGAAACTTTGGAAATCGTAGCATCGGCGTTCATTTAAACAAGCTAAACATCAAAGCAGTATGGAAGATCCAAGACCTGAACTAGCTTCCCTCGCAAAAGTGAGGTTAAATGCAGAGCAAGGCAACACATCCGCGACAAACAACATTTTTGAGAATTGAGAAAGGCTCTGAAGTGGCTAAAGAGCTAGTTAATCTGTCAAACGTTAAAAATTAGCCACAGGCAATCACAAGGAATGATGCAGTAGGAAATGGAGATAAATCGCTTAATGAGATTTTGGCTCTGTAGCATAAGATCATCTTTATCTTTACCCTTGGGCCAATATGAATCTTCCACGATTTTAACTTGCATTTGTGATGAATTTTCTATTCAAACTTTCATGCATTTTGCATTTTTCTGTGGGCACTATAAGCAGTTCACTGACCGAATCTGCAGTTCGCCTTCGTAATTGTATGAAGTTATGATTTTATGACCACCAATTGCTTTTTAACAGCTTGGGCTTTTGGCCCCTCTTTGTTTAACGATTAAGTGGGAATTAGCTTTTATATATATATATACCTTTACACAGCAAAAGCCCGGCGAGACCATTATCTTTTCTGTTGCAAGGTTAAAGGAACTTAATCAACAATCTGGCTTCAACAACAATAATTGTGAAGAAACTCTCCATTTTCAAATCATTTTGCGCTGTGAGCCTGTTGCATTCTGCAAAAATCTAGTAACTTAGACAACATCCTAGCCATAGCCAGAGCATCAGGTATTGCTGAATACTAAAGCGAGGTCATGAATCATCACAAGATCAAAAAAGAAGTCGACAAGTGCATCAGCCATGTAATAGTAATGTGCCTCAGTGAAGGTGGCTCCATACATATTTGTTATTGCTGCAGTTTACGTCTCCTCCCTCTGAAGCATGCACACACTCACAGAGGATGTGCCATAACTGCAGCAAATAAGGGCCACTTACAAAACACCAGCTAAAGACTTTGGCGATCGAGTCATTCTCACTAATGCCACAATATCTTTTCTAAATAAATCAAAATGCACCTCCCGTCCCTGCCAGCATGCGAGAGAGGTTGTTTTGTGCTCCAGTTCATCCTTATTGTTCGGGCCAACCTCAACAGACCCAGAACCGACGGGAAAAGCTTCTAAATCCGAGGTATTTTTTTCCGACTGAAGTGGATGAGAAACTGAATGAGTTTGTGTTGAAGATTGGTGTGAATGGAGTCCTGATGTCCTTCGTGGTAGACAGTGATGCTTTCATAAATGTTATGACAGAGACCGTTTTTGGAAAGCTGTCCGACAAGCCTAACGGAACACCCACCAATGCATGCCTCTGTCAGTATGTGTCCAAGTGGCCTCTAAAGTGCCCTGGTGTTTTCCACCCTCTATTCTTGTCGTTTTGATGTACATGTTATTGAGGCGGCTCCTGTTAGAAGATGCCTTTTGGGCCTCAAGTGAGTGACTTAAACGGACCTATTGTAAGCTGTATGTTGATTCATACCAAAGTAAAACCTGAAGTTGATGTTGGAGTATAGAAGGTGCTTCCAGTTTTGTAGCAATGTGCATGCAAACTCCATAACAGACAAATCTGACTGGGGTGCAATCCAGTCTTAACAAAATAAAAATGCTATAAGGAGGAATGGAATTCAATTGATTTCTGTGTGTGTATTTTTAAAGTAAAATGTTCACTGTGTCCTATTCTTATGGATTGTATTATTTTATAAGGCCACTCGTGTTTAAGATCTTTATTTTTTAAATATCAGATGTGCTCTTGGTTGGACCCAATTGCACTTCTGTCTGACATGCGATTTGGTGATTTTGCTGTGTAAATTGCACGTTTTATAATCACCATTAAGCAGCGTTTTAAAACTGGATTGAGTTAAGATTGTTTTAGTTATCTGTACTAATGTTTTTAGAATGTTTTAGTGGACAGATGTTCCGAAAAACTTAATGGTACATCTGGAAAAATCACAATCTGAAGAACTCGTACCCTCAATAAGCCAAAATATGGTTTTGGAAAGACTTTCCTGAAATTCCAAGTGTTGCAGTGTTATTGCTCAAAATACATCCCTGATTTTGAATCAGTCTGTGCACCTCTGCGCAACTTCTCTAAAAAGAATGCCTCTTCAAGTGGTCAAAAAAATGATAACATGTTTGAGATGATCCATTCCAAAGTTACAGGAGCTAAAAATGTGGCTCACTTCAACCCATCTCCACATACTGTATTGGTGCTTGTACAAGTCCTATAGATTTGGGAGCCATCTCGTCCAAAGAGATACAGACCCAGAAGAACCGAGTTGAGTAGTTAAGTATGCCAAACGCAGTCTCACAAACCCTGAAAAGGCCTAGTCAGAAGCTAAGAAAGGGAGCCATGCACTGGGGCGGGCCTGTGAGCATTTCCATCTATTTTTATATGGCATGTATTTTACTGTCATCACAGATCATTAGGATTTGCACACTATTTTTGGAAATCCTATGGCAAAAATGGCACAGAGGATACAGAGTTGGGGGTATTCGATTACAAGACTACATACTTAAAATACTGCATCACTATGGGAAGGACACAAAACCCTGCTGATTGTATTGCTGATTTCCCCTTGCCACCTCTGAGGCCCGACCATCGATGTTCGAGGAATACCTTTGAGAAGCCATTAGATAGTCGCACCTGTGGGCACTAAAAAAGAAGCCATCATTCATGTATCATTTAATTTCCTTACGTTGGGGGCTGTGGCTGACATTATTGACGCCCAAAGGTGGCAAGGCTTTGTAGGTGCACACAAACGATAGAGTAGGCTCAAAGACCTCAAGGCATTCCAGTATGTTGAAAGCGAGCTCACCAGGGATAGCTGTGAGTTGATGCTAAGAGGAACAACCCTCACTCACTTCAGGGCCAAGTCATTCAGTTGGCCCACGAGCGCCAAAGAGGTATAGCAGCTATCAAGAGTTTGTTGTGCCAAATGGTCTGGTTCCCATTCTTTGATGAGGTCATGAAGGAAACAGTTGATGAATGGCACGTGTGTCAAACCCTTTGAAAGGACAATAGTTCAGAACCTTTGCAAATGTCAAGACTGCCATCAAGTGCACTGAATGAGCTTGCTATCTATTTCTTTGGTCCCACTGCCACAGGACAACATCTGCCTTTTGAAGCTGATGAATTCCAATGTTTTTCTGATGTCATGGCCATTCTCAGTACTGAGATGAATGTGATCATACTAGCACTTAACAAAATCTTCTCCACGTATGGCATCCTGTTCTTGGCGAAATCAGACAACGGCCCTCCTGCTTGAGGAGAGTTCAAGGGCTTTCTCACAAGACTAGGCTTCGAACACTGAAAGATAACACTTCATGGCCATACTCAAGAAAGTGCTTCAACGTGCCAAAATTACCTGACATCCTGTCTCTGAGAATCTTTATCAAACACTGCATAACTATCGAGACATGCCTCACAGCATAGCAGGTATCTTTCCATCTGAACTTATCCAGCCTTCCAATTCTGCTTAAAAAGATCAAAAATTAGATTGTATGCTAACGAATGACACAAAAATAATCCAGATTATGATCCCCTGCTCTATATAGTCACTGACATTAAGGGATCGATGATTATAGATACTGGCAACTCATAATACATTTGCACATTACATGAAGATCCCTGTTAATTAATATCCACTGAAGAACTACCCAATCATGATGAAGGTTCCCAAGAACACTACGCAGTTGTCATGGACTGGTCAAACGTTGCAGGCACCAACTCTAGTAATCAGATACCGTACTGTATGTGGCCATCTATGATCTTCCTGAGCCTGAATCTACTTCCCTTTCTTTTCTCAAGTCCTTGTCCCTTTTGCTCTAAGTTTTTCTTTTCCTCTTTTATCGCCTACTTTGAAAATGGCAACACCTCTGAGAAATATGAAAGCTCCAGAGCACCCCATCACTACTATGGATTAATTGAATTGTGTATATACTTTGTGGGGTGAGGTGAGGGTGCAGTGTCCTTGCTTCTGCCTGTACTGTGTTACTTCCGACGCAGTGACGTGTTTCCACTCCTGAACAGGAAGTGACGTGCAGTAAGAGGACAATGGGCAGAGCAGTACTGCGACGGTCACAAGCATGCTAGGAACAAGAAGCCTCGCACAAACACTGCGGTTGTGGAGTCTGTGGCTGCCTGAATACTTGATTATGCCGATTCCATTGTCAATCTTTGACAAGGTATACGATACTCATTGCAGATTATCTTTGGTGCATAAATAACCAAGAGGATAACTTTGCCTGTCTGCTCGTGATCTCAATGTGGCAAATTCTTTATTATAATTTGAACTTTGTACAAGAGGGATCAAATATGCCACTACTACCCATTTAATTCCCACCCAATAAGAAATAGCACACTTGCTAATGAAATTATTCTGCTAGTGTTCCTAAGTGATCACAGTTACATCTGTGTAATTACATTAGCATGTAGATTTGGAGAAAACGCATGTAAAAATCAGGTCACCAATTGTGAAGGTTGTAAATCCTTCACAAGTTAATAAATCTGCAATTGACAGTTTTACTGGTAACCAAGTACCTCATTGTAGCACTTGATTCTCTCATGGTAGTGGAGCAGACAGTTAATGGCCTACTCACAGGTGGTAGGGTGAGTGAAATTAAGATGTATACAAAAGGTGAGCTTTTATTCTCCGTTACAATCCCACAATGCAGCACATCCTACCCACTCGGATCCTGACAGCGTAACATCCTTAAAGGTAACCAAGCGGACATTCCGAGCCGAAAACATGACATAACATTTGAATATCAACAAAGCAATATAACATGCAAGACGTGCTGAACGAGACTGCGCAGGTAGAAAATAACATTCCCAACAGGCGCATTGCGCTTTACATTTCATTACAATATCTCCCTCCTTATTATCTCAGCAGCAAAGGACCATCTACAACATTGACCTGAATCACATACATAGGCATCAAATTTTTGGGGAATTTTCTTGACACGAGAACCCACCAAATTTATGCAAGTGCTACCAGGAACTGCACACGGATCCCGGCTTAGATGTTACCCATATCAAACTGAAGACATGTGTCCAAGTAAGACTGGGGATTATGAAGAAGTCAGTGTGCCCAATCTGCATCTGCATTTTGTATCATTTCTCTTTTCTTATACATAATAGCCACCTTATCAGGAGCCAGTTTGACAAGCTGTCTCTTGTTCCACCAACCCTTTCCCAGAATGAGTGCAGAACCTTTGCTGACTCTTTTCACCTGCACAGGAGCAGAAAACTGGGAATCCCCTTTTTTTGTTTTAATGGGATTTCTAATCATAACCCAATCACCTGTGGATAAATCATCAACCAGTTTACCATGTTCACCATCAAACCTCGCTTTCATGTCAGGCTGCTCTGCAATAACCCTAGCAGCTACAAAATCCTTGGATGGCATAGTTTCAGAAATTCCCTGCGTTTTTTTCACTCAACCAATACAAACATGTCTGAACATACCTACCCCTCAATAATGAAAAAGGGGTCACCCCAGTGGTGCAGTGAGGAGAAGTAGTATAGGCCTACTCTTTCCGCTCAATACATTTTGCTACATCCAACCCAGAAGCTAAAGCTGTTTGCACCTCCTCTTTAATTATTCTGTTTGCATGCTCAACTAGACCATTAGAGGACGGTACAACGCAACCTTGAGATGCTTAACATCCATGCCCTGCAAAAAACTTCTCATGCGTTCATGGCCAAAATGTGTGCCATTTTCCATGACCAACAATTTTGGAACCACTTCCAGTACAAAAATGTGTTCCAAAAAACTTAAGACCATTTGAGTAGCAGCAGAATCAACAAATGCATGGTACATCCACCTAGAGTGAGAATCTATAAGTAAAATTGTGTACCTCATGGGTGCCAGTAAAGTGGAAGAGGGCCAGAAAAGTTCCATCCCAATTCCTCCCAGCCTGGTCAGGAAACGGGGTGAGACACAATGGAATTCACATACTTCTCCAATGCTTGTCATATAAAAGACACCGGTAAATCACTTGAGCATCTAAAGAAGGCCACCAGTAATGTTGTTTTATCTTCATACTTGTTTTTTGTTGCTACCTAAATGTCCTTCATGACCCTGAGAGATAATGATACCACATAGCATGGAAGGTGGTACAAAGAGGTCTCCCCTGAGCACAAATTTATTTCCACTGACAACTCATCAGAAATCTGAGCAAAAGTATTCAATTAACCTTGCAAATTCCTCAATTCAGGCCATCCTTTAACTGTGTACTTAATAACGTATTCAATACAGAATCTTCCTCTGAGGCACTGATCCAGTCCTGCTCACTTACAACAGAGTTGTACACAGATATAGCATCAACCAATGCCACAAATTCTACGACATTCGAAACAGAAGTGACCTCCTCATCCCCAAGTGCCATGCGTGACAAACAATCTGCACAAAAATTATTTCCACCCGGAATATAGTTAATAATAAAGTTGTACTCCTGAAACTTTGAAACCAACCTGGTGAACCTAGATGACAAGTTACCACTGCCAGACCTGGTGAAGATATGCATCAATGGTTTGTGGTCATTAAACAATTCAAACCTAGTGCCCCAAATGTATGTCAGAAACTTATGGACCGCCCAAACACAAGCTACAGCCTCCCGTTCAATAGTACGGTACTGCTTCTCATATACCTTCAGAGACCTGGAAGCAAAGGCTACAATTTTCTTAATTCCACCCACCTTTTGACTCAGCAAAGCACCCAAACCATTAGCACTGGCATCCACCATAATGATAGACCCGGGACTCTCATGAAATGCACTCAGTGCTGGAACTGTGACAATACGTTTTTTAACCTTCTCAAAAGCTGTGTTTTGCACATCCCACCACAATAATTTCTACCCTTTCCTAAGCAAAGTTCTCAGTAGCTCAACAGACCGAGCATAACCAGGAACAAAACGTGAATAATATTCCACCAATCCAAGAAACAAGTGAAGAGCATCTGTCACCAGGGGCTTTGGCATCACTGATGGCTTTAGTCAAAAACTCTTTGGTTTGAATACCATCACATGAAACAGCATGTCCAAGTATTCCATTTCATTGGTGGCAAATTTGCATTTTTCCTACTTCAATGTCATACCTTTTTGTAATAAAATGGACAACACTTTTCTATGAATTGTGTTATGTTCCTCTAGGTCCTTGGCATATATCAGTATATCATCCTGATACACCTGCACACCAGCTATGTTTCCATGAGTTTCTGCAACACGATGGCTGCAGACGCTAGGCCAAATAGTAGCCTAGCATATTTGTACACACCATAAGGGGTTACAAACGTAAATTCTTGTGACTCAGCAGATAAGGCAACCTGGTGATATGCCAACCTTAGGTCAATGGTGGAAAACCAGCGTGCCCCCCTCTAAACTAGCCAGTAAATCCTGTACTTTAGGCAATGGGTGGCAATCCACTTTTATATTTTTGTTAAGAGTGCGCAAATCAGACCAATAACCTGATGTCACCAGTCCTTTTTTTTATGCACAACAACAATGGGCGTCACCCACTGAGAGAATCTGTGGCTTGTATAACCCCTTGCATGAGTAAATAATTAAGAGTGCTCTTCAATTCCTCACTGGCAATCAAAGGAACAGGAACCACCTTCTGGGCAACAGGTTGAGCATCAGGGATCAATCTAATGTTGTGCTCAAAACCTGCAACCTTATCAACATGCTTGGTAAACAAAGGTTTAAAATCTGCCAGAATGCCATTAACAGACTCTGGGGATCATCTTTAATAAATGAAATAGGTATCTTGGGCATCTCTCCCAGACCCACTGGATTGGTAGAACTAGGAACCAACAGTTTACCCATCCTGGTCAAATCCTGGCAACCCACAATGATCCTGTCCTTAACGGCAACATACACTTTGGTAAACATCTCCCTGCCAAGAAATGAAACCTTTGCTTTGAAATAACCAAGCAAATCAATATCTTTTTCCCTGAAAGCCTTTGGGTTAACATCTGTTGGAGAAAGTATATGAACAACAACCCAATATTCATAAAAAGTAGAGTCTTGTAAAATGGTTATGGGCGATCCTGAATCAGCCATGACCATTATCTTAATATAGCCAACTATAACTTCACACAAAGGACTTTTAACAGGTTATTCTTGAGTGTTACACTCCAACATTAGCACAACATTGTTGAGTGAGTCAACACAATTTATTTTGTTTGAAGTTTTGAATTGTTTCCCCATGGAGCTGATGGCACTCAGTACCTCAGTGCACTTCTCCGTGGTCGAAACAGCATTCACGATAGCAGACTCTGGATGTAATATTTTTGAAGAAATAAGAGACCTTTTAATGCTCTTTGCGAGATCCAGAACCTTGATAAGTGTTGCATTTCTACAACTTAGGGGCCAATTCCGGTCTCGGTCGGAAGGGCACCAAATCGGGTTCGGCCGTAGCGGATCCGATTCCGATGCTTCTTTTCCGACTGATCCGTACACTGGTTCGGACGACGAAGTACGATGCGAAGATGCGCGAATTTAACGACCGACTCGTTCCCGGCTCCGACCCGATCTGTCCGACTCGGTCGCATGCAAACCGACGTGCGCAATGGAGACGATTCTCGACCAAACGAGTACGATGCTCGAATCGGACAGCTCAACCGAGTCGGAGCATCCGGCTCGCAAATGCTCCCGGAGTCGGACTTCGGGGGTCCGCACCGGACCCCCCGACACCCGCAGCCGTACGACTCACACACAGGGGGAGACCCATGAGTCTCACCCACACAGGCATGTACGGCGCGGATAGCACCTATGCGTACCCACTGTAGGGGGTGCACTTGTTCGAGACGTACCCATTCAGTCAATGGGAGCAAATGTACGCGTCGTACAACTGGCTCCCATTGACTTCTATGGGAGTCCCACCGAACTGAGTCCGACAGCATACGTGCACATCGTACTTGCTCAGTCGGACTGTAGGGGTCCGGCTCGGTCGGAAAACACTCCGGATCCGACTCGGTCGGAGTGCTTTTCTTCTGGAAATTGTTTGCGTTTGAAAATATTGTTCAAGCAAAATGTTTGGTTCATCACCAAATTACTTGCCTAATCTAAAAATAGCCTCTAGATAAATATTCCACTGGCCATCACCAGAAGGTGCAGGTATAATTGGCAAATGGTAAAAAATTCACAGTGCAGAGTGACCAAGACTACCAAACAATAAAGCAAATTTGCGTACAGGATTATAGCCTGTAGCATCAATAGCAACCGGATGATTCTCAAATAATCTGAACCAATGCGTCTATTTAATTACAGGTGTGCCTGAATGATTTTAAAACGGTGGAGGTTGAGTCATAGTTTGCTGAGAATTTGCCATTTAAGAATTACACCTGAATTAGAAGTGGGCATTATCACATAAAGAGAATAAAAACTAAGACAAATAAAATGCCCAGTCTATAACCAAAAACAAAACCAACACTATAAACTACCACAAAAGTGTGATAGCAAGCAAGAAGAAATATTTATATAACAGTTTATCATATAACAATGGTGTGCCTATCACCGAATGATTAGGCTGCACACAACAATACCTGTGCGTACTACATCCAGCATGTGGTGTGCCTGTCACCGAATGTGCAGGCCAGCAAAGGAAGCTTTTGCAGATCAAATGTAAATATCAGTGTGCCTATCACCGAATGTGCAGGAAAAGCGCTGCTCTGAGAAAGACAAATAGCCATGGGTGTGCCTGTCACCGAAAGCACAGGCAAAATGCGTTGAAGCAGTTAACTCTGCCAACCAAAGATGGCCGCCATGGACGTTGAAGTGATGACGTGGGGCTGGGTCAGGCGTGTGTGACCTTGTCTTCGAAAGCACAGCTTCAGGACACCACAAAGATGGTCGACACTACATTGGCGTGATGACGAAGCACTGTGACTGATTTGCCTGGCCTTGACGTCATGCGTTGAGCCCCCTACGCGTCACCAAGGCTCAAACAGGATTGCCCAAAAATTTGCTGGAGAAAACAGGCAGCATGGTATTCACCAATGAGGCCTGCCAGCGAAAATGTCTATCGTAAGCGTAGGTGGTTGAGGGCTTCACAGTGCAGATTCTATTTTTTTTTTTAGAGGCTCAAAAAAAAGTCAGTGGGCTAACGAAGGTCAACTCGATCCCAAAGGAAATGAAGGACATCCTAATCGAAATGTATACAACAGGTACGTTTTTTTTCCCTTATTACAAGCCCAAGACGCAGCACCACCGTCCCACTCGGATGCGTGCAGGGTAACAGTCTTAATGGGAACCAAGAGGACATTCCGAGCCGCAAACATGACATAACATTTGAATATCAACAAAGCAATATAACATGCAAGATGTGCTGAGTAAGACTGCTCAGTACGAGAATAATATTCCCAACACGCGCTTAGCGCTTTACATTTCATTACAGTGAGCTAGCAACCTCAACTCGCTGCCACACAACAACAACAATCAATAAATTATTGTCTAGTCTGTGCTTTTTCTTTTAAAAAGGAAAAGTACTTTCTTTACACACACAGTACTAAATACTATGCATTAATTTACAAATATATACATCAAGGAGATGTGAATACCTTTGGTGACACCCTCATTATACATTGTACACCTCTTTGAACAGAACAATGTACTTACCCAGACAAATCCTTTCAGAGACCACATTACCATCTGGAAAAGATATATCGATGACATCCTGGTTGTGTGGCGAGGATCTCTAACCTCACTTCTGCAATTTCATGCATGGCTCAACACTAAGAATGCTTTCCTGCGTTTCACAGTAGCCTTTGACAAACAACGACTTCCATTTCTGGATATCCTAATTGTCCCTGATCAGGGTAAATTAGGCTGTGAACTCTATAGGAAACCACTATCTAAGAATTCCTTACTCAGCTTCAAAAGTCATCATCCTAAGTCCCTCCGTGAGAATTTACCTGTTGGTCAGTTCTTACGCATTCGTAGGAACTGTTCGGATGTGACCACCTTTAACCGACACGCTGGGGATTTGTCTAACCAACTACAAGACAGACAATATCCTAAACGTCTGGTCAAACAGGCTTTCAAAAGAGCACTGAATAACAACCGGGAGGCCCTTTTGGAACCTCCGATGCCCAAGCCCCCTTTGTCCAGAATGACATTTGTCAACACCTTTAGCACTTGGTCCAACCAGGTACAAAAGACGGTGCGTAGGCATTGGCGCATACTAAACACAGGAAATGATGTTATTCCATTCCCCCTTTTTTCTTTCAAGAGAGGGTCCAACCTGAGCGAAAGCCTTGTACACACCAGACCCAGATACACAACCTCTGGTAAAACAAATACTCTATGGAACTTGCCGCCAGTTCAAGGCCATTTTCCATGCGGCCACTGTTCAGTCTGTCCTCAAACTGAGGTGACCAAATCAGTAGATATAGGTACAGGTACACCTTGGTTACTTCGAAAACATACCAATTGCAACACTGAAAAAGTGATTTACCTCATTTCTTGCCCTTGCTCTCTGCGTTATGTCGGGATGACAACACGCAAAATCTAAACACGCATCTCTGAGCACAAAAGTACCATCAGGCGAAACAGACAAGCAACGAAACTCACTAATCACTTTCTAGAACTCAAACACAAACCTGAGGATTTAAGATGGCTGGTTTTGGAACAGCCTTTCATCCCTACCCATGTGACTGATATCAAACGTTTTCTGTTCATCAAGGAACAAAAATGGGTCTTCAAACTTAAGAGTGACCAACAGGGTTTGAATGACGATATTCCGTGGTCCTCTTTATAGAACTCATTTTTCATCATTGTCCTCTATGCAACACAGCATATAGACTACTTGTATATCCATACATTGATTAATTATTATCCTAGACCGGTCCGTTTGGGTCCTACCTTTGATCTCACACATATGTTTGCTCATTTGCATCGTTTTCCATTAAAGACAAATTTTTTACATTTCTAATCTTCATCCCATCACATTCAGTGATCTCTGACAGGCTCTTTTATACTTTTGACACACAGTTTGGTGTCAACTTACATACATGCGATGATCACTACAATACCACCTTTAACTACATGTCCCAGAAAGCTTAGCATTTCATGGGATACCATTTCGCTTTCTGAACGCCCGCACGATCCGTAGCCTTTACACGGAAGCGCGCGCACGAGCATATCCATACTCCATAAAACAACTTCCTTGCCGCCCGCCTGTTACCTCCCCTTCCAGCTCTGACGTTTGGAGCGGGGTACCGACGGACAGGTAAGCGTTGCCTTCAGCAACTCCTATTTTGCTTTATTTTGGATCAAACACCAAATTTCCTCGTAAGAGCACATGACGATACACCGGCAGGCTCACGGGACCTATTTCTCTCCCTTTGAGTTTGTTTCGGTCAGTTTCAACCGCTCTTTCACTTTGGCTACGACACACGACTAGAACGATTTTCCAATATTATGTGTGCCAACCATTTTAGCTTTTTATCCCACACTTTGGTTAACAGTCTGTTCACGTTGTTTCTGCCATGGTTTTAGCTTAGTCTTCACAAACACAAGTTGAGGGAATTCCGTTTTTGCCCGTGGAGGCTGAAGGTGCCTCTCGTCCCACGGTGTTAACATTATATCTCCTTCTGGAATTTTTCCTCTTTAGAGCGGTGCCTCACTGTCCTGAGCGGATGCCAGGTGAGGCGAGGTGCGTACCCACATTGACTCGGGTAAGTGCACACGAGAATTTGTGCCAACAACAATTTCTGTTTTAATAAACATGTATCTTCTTTGTAAAATTTCATATCTTTGAGAACTGTTAAGAATTGAGGAGTGTATACTACATTGAACTACACATTATTTTTGGATCAGCAATGTATACTATGGTGCAAACAGATTAAGTTGAGTGTCCCTCTTAGCATACCTGTTTGTTTGTTTCCATCCAGAGGCCCACCTCCAGACAATGCCTGTAACTGTTCCAATGTGACACACAGGACTCGATCAGGTTGTATTGGGTATCAACCGTCGATTCAGTTCACTATTATTATTATTATATTTCATTTTCATCACGCTTTTTGCAGTAGCGTTTACATGGTCCTGACGAGAGCTTGGACTCCCTTGTCCAACAGCCGAAACATGTAGACCTGAAATCTGACAGTTATTTGTTTGAGCTGTCTATATTGGTTTTAATCTTGACACCAGGATAGCGCCAGAATAAAATTACACAGTGTCTTGGTAGTCATTTTTAACTTCACCATTTTTTTCATCACTCTTTTCGCACTGCAATCATCACCCGCTGGTAACAATTTGGCACGGTTGCCTGGGACAACCAGGGTACCACAACTAACATAGTGATTGGTACTCCGGGGTTCGTCCTTAGTTCCCAAATGATGAAGAACCACCACCGGTGGGTGATGGGAACTTAAAACCTCAGTGGAGGTTTATACACCTGCCACGGTTACTTTCGGACTCTCTTTCTTTTTCTTGCTCTATTTTTACATGCTCTGATCCTACACTTGAGACCCACAGTATTCCTTTGTGTATTGATACTTAAACATATAACCACAACAACCCCGACCTATACTAGATGCAAAATCTCAATGGGGGGGGGGGGGGTAATTTTATAAAAGGCAAGCCTACTGGGTTTGTCAGGGTGTTGCCACATGAATAAAAAACATCATATGCATATTAGCCATTGCATCACCCTTATAATTATTGAAGACAGTGCCAGTATTCAAGGGCATTTAATATATTAGTAACCATGTCTTTTTTTAACGGAGTTTTATACAGTGTAAACTTAACCCGAAGGAATCGGGCATCAGAGCGCTTTACACGAGCACCAGTTGCGTTACATGAGGACACATTCATTTTTGTTCGGCACGGGTAGATTACGTTATTTGCCCAGAATCACAGGATGTTGCGTGTCCTTGCCGAGACTCTAACCCAGTTCCCCACACTTGAGGTCGACTGCCCTAGCCGTTAGGCCAACTCCTCTTCTCTAAACCATGAACATAAACGTGTCCTTCAGTCTTTCATTAACTTCCAACAGACCACAAAACGCAGCCATAAAACCAACCACAAGGGGTCCCCTATTCTACACCTGAGAGCAAAAACTCCAGCTTGGGAAGTGTTTAAATCAATAAGAGAATTTGCCTCCTGTGACTTCTGGCAAGTTTTAGGGGCAATGGGGCTCTGCTGCACCTTCTACATCAACCTGGATAATGAGGAGTGTTACCCGTCGAGGAAAGACCTGGCCTGGCAGTTCGGGCTGGACTCTTCCCATAAGGAACAGGGTCAAGACTGATTTGCATATGGCTAGGTTTGACCTGGGGTGGCGAAGTGAGCTAAAGAACGATGATGGATTCAACCCAGATCTGTGACTCAGGGTGAGTGTCTGAAAAGTTTCAGCGCTCCGTCCATCATCTCCTTATGTTTGCTTTGTTCTGCCCCTCATTGAGGCACCACATGCAAAAGAAATAGGCCTATTAGTCCACTTGGGGCATTATGGAGAGCTCCTCAGCCCAGTTTCTTGGAAAATATATGAGCAGCTTATTCTGCTCTTTGTGCTGCAGCGGCCTCGCTCTGTGCGTGTCTTGCGTCAGTTTTCAGTTTGTTTCTCACATATCGGATGCCTAGGTGCAGCCATTTTTAGGTCGAGGACTACCGGTCTGCCGAAGGCAGAACCGGAAGTCGGAGATTTAAAGTTTTCTAGAGTGGCTATTTAGCCCGCCTCTCTTTTAGCTTCTCCTCCATTGGCTGGCTTCCTAAACGGAGGCCAGCCATTGGAGGAGAGAGCCGTCCCTCCAAATAGGCTCCGTCTTTTTCAGATTCGGGGGCGTGTTTTTTGGTGTTCTTTCCACTTTTTAGCAACGCCCTTTTTTAGGCGTGTTTTTCTCTCCTCCTGTCAATGGCAAGAGGAGAGAAAAAGAAACACGCCCCCGAATCTGAAACTGCCGCTGCATTTCTCCGAGGCATTTCTGCTTTGCCTCAGAGAAAGGCAGTGGTGTGCTTGCCTTTTGCTCTGCCTTGTTTGGATGTCACATTAACATGGCCGCCGGAGCCATAAAACTCAGTTGCCCACGTGTGTTTCCCCTCTCTCGTTTTCTCTTCCCTTTCTTTCGCTCCCTTCTCGCTCCGCAGGGTATGTGGTGCAGCTCAGTTTCTGTGGGGTAAGCAGGGTATGTCGCGCGCCTCTTTGTCCTCTGCGCCCCCAGGGTACGTGGTGCAGGCCTGTGACGCAGCACCTGTGGGCCGAGAGCCAGTGCGGGTCTGACCAGCCGTGACCCAGCCCCTAAAGGGCCGGTAGGTGGGCTCTAGCGGTCACTAACACCTGTGCTCGCTCCAAGCGAGGCCTCTGCAAAAAAAAAAAAAAAAACGAGCCAAGGCTTCGCTCACACCAGCGCAGGAGAGCCGAGCCAAGGCCTCACACACACCGGCACAGGAGAGCCCGAGCTAAGGCTTCGCACTCCGGCGCAGGAGGAGAGCCGAGCCAAGGCCTCGCACACACTGGCGGGCCGAGCCAAGGCCTCGCACACACCGGCACGTGAGAGCCCGACTAGGACAGGAGGAAACATGAGGGCCGATGAACAGGGCAGGTCCGACACCAGCGAGGGCTCCGGGATCCTGCTCTCCACCACCGGGGCAGGTAGGAGGAGGGTGGAGGCTGGTAATGGCCGGGAAGGGGTGGCTTGGAATGTCTCCAGATCCCGCTGGCCTCCTCCAGCAAAAGTACCAAAGGGCCCACCCCGCCATACTTTAAGTGACCCGTTGGTGCGTCGACCCCAGCACCAATTTTCGCCCTGTCCACCTGATACGTTGTCTTCTTTCCCTAGCCCCTTATTCCCCCCTCACTTTCCTAGCTTTCCGTTCTGACCCAGCTCACTCCAGTAGCCTCTACCCCTCCCCTTTCAGCCTAGATTTGCCAATGTCTTCATGTCCCATTCGCACCCGCGTTCCACTCCATTGCTTTAATTTAGAAAAACAGTGCATCCTGGGAGTTGTAGTCCTGGGTCAATCCAAGTGAACCGATTCGATCAACATACCAACGCTTTGTAAAAGGGAAAGTTATGGTCTACATAGTTCGTGTGCTAATGACGTGGGTCATATTGGGGGAACAGCACTTGAGGCCCCACCCGCTTTCCCCATCTCCCTTTTGCGTTTCTGCCCCTCCTAGGTTTCTCCTCAGCCCCTCTTGTGTCCTGGTGGCAGTTTTTCTAATTCTTGTGTCCAACCCGCAAATCTGTTTTTGCTCCATGTTCTTGTCTTCTCTGTTCAGTATCCCCTTTCGTTAACGTGCAAGAGTGCTGGAGTTGGGGGAGAAAAATACTTCATCATCCCATAAATTGGGTGTCAGTGTGTGACAGCGGCAAGAGGGTGGAGTCCCAAGGGGCAGTCTTAATCGGAGTCTGATGGTCAATTTAAACTTTAAAAAAAGATGTTAGCAGCAAGGGCAGATGTTATATCAGTCTGTTGTGGTTTACTTAATTAGTCAAAGAGTTTTCATTTTAAAATCTTATGGGGTTAAAGCCCCAACTGCTTTCAGGGCGCGACAATGTTATGGCAACCCTGGTATTTAATGTACTTGCTGGCGGGATCTGTGTTTGTCTATTCACAGTTTTGACTCAAAGCAGCATTCAGGGTTAATGTGCCTGCTGCAAAGCACATTGTGTAACATGCAGATCGTGTTCGTGTAGATATGTAATTGGGGGGTGATGGTGTCGCTGCCTTTGACGCAGAGGTCCTTATGTTACTTGCTATTTTTTCCCCATCAGTCTGACGTTATTCTAGGGTTACCTCCATTTAGGGCCACGGTGTGAACGAGAGAACACCCATCGATAGCCAGGCCTGATACATTTGCACTTTACCTTCTGCCTTTTGTTGGTGGTGATCAATATTGGAATTGCCGAGAGCAGCTCTGTTTACTTACTGTCACTGTTTACATCTGCAGGAACGATAACACATTTTACACTATCACTGCACAGTTTTACTGCTCTGCGCGGCTCTAATTGGGGTGAACGATGGTCTTTGAGCCGATGACACGGGGCCGCTCTGCTTTCTCGCGAGAGTCTATGCCTTTGGGGGTCAGATAGGCTCGAACTTTGGTCCTGGTGTGCAGAACGCGCTCCTCATGCCTTTGGCTTCGACCGAGGTACTCTATTCCCCTTTACACACGGAAAACTCTGATTTGGGTGTCACGACTTCATCGGATACTATGCAGTTTTTTTTAGAAATGGTGTTGAGTGTGGTCGTTTTTTTTTTTGTCTCCCATTTTTACGATGCACTTGAGTGAGCAAGTATAGTTGTTTTGTAATAGACATTCACAATAATTTGTTCTTGTATTTCCTCAGCTGCATGGATGCTATCTGACTCTAGTGTTAGCCGGAGAGAAAAAGCAAAAAAAAGAAATAAAAGCAAGGACTCGAAGTACTTGTGTCACTCTTTAACCAATGGGAATGCCTCTGGCAGAGCTCATTTCATTGTTTAGGTCGGTCATCCGTGACGTTATAGAAGTGGACCAGTCGTATTCAAGTCAGTGTTGGCCCCGCCTCATAAGGAGGAGCTTTGCGCCCCCCTCTGCAACTCATTCTGGAGTCTGTATCCTCCAGCCAGGCTAATTGATTGATGCTGCAATGGGCCTATAATTGTTTTTCATGTAAGGGTGCACAAGTCCGAGTGCCGCTGGCTAAAATGCCAAGACTGGGTTAATGTCTTCCAGATAACATACCTTACCTGACCTCAAGTGCGGTATTTAATTGCCAAGATTGTTGTTTTAAGTTGACTTCATTTTGATTGCACTAACTCACTCTTTCACTACCTCACTCTCTCACTACCTCACTCTCTATCTACCTCACTCTCTCTCACTACCTCACTCTCTCTCACTACCTCACTCTCTATTTCAATACCTCTCTCTCTCTCTCTCTCTCTCTCTCTCTCTCTCTCTCTCTATCTCACTACCTCACTCTCTCTCTGCTAATGCAATAGGTATCACATATGCAAAAAAAAAAAATAATGCCAATAGAAATGACAATGCCATTTATTTAGGGATACAAAAATGATAAAAAAATAATGAGCAATACCAATAGCTCTACCTATAATATTGCCGAGACCATTGCATTGTAAATGCTTGTTTATGGATGAGGGCACTGGGGATAACACCATGACCTCAGCTGGCTCCCACAACAGCACAGCCACTGTGTACCCAGAAAAGCCTGTTCCTGTCCTCCCACCAGCACTGAGCTCCTGCAGGCATGGAGATCATGAATGGTCTCAATCCCCCGGCCCGCAGGTAGTGTGGGCTAGGGGCAGTGTGATGGGGTCTTTCCTTGCCCCCTGCCCTTCTGGTTTCTCTGCTGTGTCAGGATGATGGCGTCCCAGGACTCTGAAATTGAGTCAGACACCAGGGGTTGAGGGCCACGGGGCCAAAATAGCCTCTGGGGAGGGGGCTATACACACCCACCCCCCACCTATAATAAGTAAAATGATCACTGCGCCGATCCCTGAGCCCTGGCCTACCCCGGGGGTTTTGAGGAGCGCTCTGTGCTCATTTTTCTTTGTTGTGCGTTTTAAAAGGGCAGACCTTTAAATAGGTAGATGTCTGGCCCCATAGGGTCGATGTTGATGATCTTTGGCTTGTTGTGGTCCCTAAGGCTAGCCCTATCCACCAAGACCATTTCCTCCAGGCCTCTAAAGAGTGGTTTATGTGGGGAGCTGGGTTTTTACTGTTCCCATGTGTAGGAGAGTGGAATCTGACTAATGGTTGCCCCCAACTTTTTGCCTGGTATTTGAGTGGTTTTTGACTAGTCTGGCTGGGATCCTGCTATCCAGGACCCCAGCCTATCTGCTTTCTCCCTAAAACTGATGTGAGTACTCTAGGTACAAACCTAATTGGATGCTGGGCATGCCCTACCAGTCCCTTGTAGATGGTACCCTAGGTACCCAGGGCATGGGTCCCCCAGTAGGCCTACCAGGGCTGCAGCACTTATTGTGCCACCCTGGGACAGCCATACAAACTGACACAACCAGACCACTACTGTAGTCTGGGTAAGGTGGTGCTAGCACCCCTTACAGGGATATAGGTACCCTATATCCCACCCCATTACAACACATGTACTCTCATAGGTCACCCCTATAGCAGGCCTTGCTAATCCTACAGGGCAGGGTGCTGAGGTATGTGTGAAGGGGGACCCCTACATGAGTAGGGCCTCTCTGCAACCTTCGTAAAATCGTTACTGGGTTGTTTGTAGTGTAGCCATACCATATACTCTTAACCGCATTATAAGTCTATCGCGATGCCGCGATAACTTGAGAATGGCTACACAGAACCATATCGTGTTTAGTGTCAAACATGTAGGAATCATACCCCCAGTCCAGCCATGGGCATGAGGGTACGATTCCCCCTTGCTAGAAGGGCGATATGGGAAAAGCGGTAGAATTTAGACACCAATTTAAAAGTGCACAAGTTTCACAAAATGGCTACTGCCCGCCACCTACACGACCCTGGCTGGCTGTTGCTGGGGAAAACCCCAGCCTCGCCAGCTGGACAATAGGGCTCCTGTGGCAGGGAGGTGCTACCATCTCCCCAGACATGATAATGTGGATTGGAACAGGGTGGGTGCACCAAATGTCCTTTCAGAGTTGCACGTAGGCAGCTGCAGAGACCTAATTCTGCATACACCGCTTGTAACCGGTTCAGGGGCATCCTGCCCCTCGCCCAGGCGGGAAACACACAAAGGGGAGAGGGTGTAGCCACCCTTTCCCGCCTCACCACTCATTGGTGGACACTACTCTGGACACTCCCCTAATCGTGGGGAGAAAGGTGAATAACGTGGCCCCAGAGCCTCAGATTAATCTTGAACTTTACAGTCTTGACCTTCGACTTGCCGCTGCCCAGCTGACGGAAGAAATCTCCCTTGGGATAAAGGAGTTATCCCCCTGCTTGGCAGGCACCTGAAACACTGCAAGTGACCCGGTTGGAACTTCGCTGCTCCAACGGACTTCGACGACTTCCAGCACCCTTGAGGTGGGTTTCCAGCACATCCCAGAGGCCAGTGAATGTGCTCAACGAGTTTGGGCACCGTGGAACGCGTGGGTGCCGAGATCCCCAATACCCCAGGACACCGGCCACCTCTTGCATACCACACGACCCTGACCAGTGGGGAAGTTGTGCTTTGGCCCATTTTTGAGCCAACCACTCTACAGCAATTGTGCCAAAGACCAGCACCCTAGCCCCCTCCGGTGGTCGGTGGGTGCCCTTTTACGCACGCCAAATTACCGCCTCCCGCGGTCCCTTGTCTCTCAACTTGTGGGCCCTAGCGGAGGTCTATTTCAACAATCAAGAGTTCCCCTGGTTGCTCCAGGCCTGCTCTACAGTCTCCCCAAAGGAGACCTCTCCCAGACCTCGTGGGTCTGCACTGTAGCTGATTTGTTTATTCTTCGTGGGTTACGGTTGCCAAGGCTTAGTGGATCCAATCCGGACACTAACACTGCAGCGACCCTCATCTAACGTGGGACAGTCGCCCTCCGGAAGCTGGCCTTCCTTGTAGCCTCCCGGAGCCCATGGCTGCAGATCCAAGCAGCAGCACCTCTCGCCTGAAGCACCCGACATCGAAGGGCTCCTTGCTTTGAGCCTCCTGGTCACTGTGCCGTGACCCAGACTCTGTCCCCTCTGCTTTCAGGTTCTTCTCGACAATCTTCACATCTTTGATCTTCACGGCATCATCAACGCTTTTGGCTAGCAGCACTTTTGAACATTTACCTATAGAAAATCAGCCCGCGACCCGACACCAGAATCGACCTATGCACCCGGCTTCCCTGGGGCAGGTAACAGTGGTACCTCGGTACTCTCGTGGTAGTGGGCTCCTCAAAAGCTTAAGTCTAAAGTTTTAACTTTGTACTCCTGCTAGAAGTGACTTTAATCTGTGTAATTTAAACCGCGACATTCTCCATAGGCTAACATTGAGATCCCGATAGCAGCTCTTTGCACTGTGGGTCCCCTTCCTCATAACTGTGGGTGGATTCTGAAGGGGCAAGCGATCCTGAATGCCCTAGGCATTGCCTGTAGAATTGTCGTGGTTCTTATACCACTTTTTTGATATATGGTTTGGTCCACCCCCTGGGGCCCATTGATTTCTGTGCTATTTATTGTGTTTATAAATGCTTGTTTGAAGTGTAACTTTGCCACTAGTCACATAAAGCGACTGTGGGATTCTGTCTAGAATAAATACATATATTTTATATATATACCTGTGTGGGCTACTCTTTCATTTGGTTATTCAAGAGGTTATTATGGTAAAACAATAAGCTTAACACTCCTTCAAGACTTAGTCTGAAGGCTACTCTCCACAGCTACCACTAGGATAGCTTTCTTTAAAGGTTGTCTTAAACCTATCATCAATAAGAGTCGAATTGGACTGGTGCAAGGTGTCCCTATAACTAGGAACAGCATATGCCAGGCCAACTTCTCACATTGGTGTGCAGCGGTTGGATTCGAGCTTGCCATTGTTTTACCAGATAACAAATTGAATTTCTAAAGTGAAAGCCACTTGGTACCAAAGGTACATACAAATTCAAGCTAGAATACAATAAGTTCTACTGAACTTAGAGTTGTGTGTAGAGGGTTTAGCACACCTTGACTACAACTCAAGAGAGGGTTCAGTAGGCCACACTTATTGTAGGTAGATACACCACTATCACTACACTAGAAATGTCTTTAGGTTCAGGTGCCACTAAGGCTCTGGAAGGACCCCAAAGGGTCCCAGTCGACAAGTATGATCATCTCTCCTTTGCTGATCTTAGGGAGATGTGCACCCTTAGGAAACTTAAGACAAACAAAGGTGCTAATACCCAACGTCTCAGGGAAATCCTGCTCATAGCAGACTTTATGCAGACTTTAGGGTCTGGTGGGGTAGACAGGTTGGGTGGGCATCCATCAGAAGAGGACCCTCCAAGAGAGGACTCTGATGAGGACCAGGAAGAGGATGAAGATCCTGACCTGGAAAAACCAGACCACTCACAACATGGAGGTGATGGCCCAGGAGGCACTCCCTCCATCCCTAAAGGGAGAGCGGTGGATCCAAGAAGGAACAGATCCCCCTCAGTAGGATCCAACCATTCTGGGAGATCCAAAGGGACCTCTGCCTCTTCTCAGAGAAGAGAATCCTCTCATGAGAGGAAATGCAGACTGATCAAATTTGAGCAGGCTAAGCTACAGCTTAAGAGAGAACAGTTAGCATTGGACAGGGAAGCCCTGGAGTTTCAGAAAGCTTCAAGAAAGTGGGGTCTAGAGACCCCTGGTGGCAGTAATGAAACCCCTAGAGTTAAAGAGAAAGTCCCTGACAATAGGAACCTCCACAAGATTGTGCCCCGCTATAAGACAGGGGATGATATCCACAAATGGATCTCTGCTCTTGAGAGGGCCTGTAAAGTACAAAGGGTCCCAGTAGAGCAGTGGGCAGCAATCCTGTGGCTCTCCTTTGCAGACAAAGGTAGAGACAAGCTCCTCTCTGTAAGAGAAGAGGATGCTGATGATTACTATATCTTGAGAGATGCTTTAATAGATGGGTTTGGCTTAACCACTGATCAATACAGACTTAAGTTCAGAGATACCCAAAAAGCACAGGATCAAGATTGGGTAGACTTTGTTGATTGTGCTACCAAGGCATTGGAAGGTTGGTTAAATGGCAGTAAAGTTAATGATTATGAAGGATTGTATAATCTCATAATGAGGGAGCAGATTCTTAATAATTGTCATAACCAACTCTTACACCAGCACCTGGTGGACTCTGATCTGACCTCTCCCCAAGAATTGGGAAAGAAGGCAGACAAATGGGTCAGAACCAGGATCAGGCCCAAGAACCAAGATGGTGACCAGAAGAAAGATTCTACCAAGCCCAAAGAGAAAGGTGGGGATAATAAAACAGAAAAGTCCCCTGAAGAGCCACAAAAACCCAGTGCTGGGGGTGGGTCCCAAAATCCTTCCTCTTCTAAAAAGAAACCATATTGCCATGTGTGTCAGAAACCTGGCCACTGGAAAACTGACTCCAGTTGTCCAAAGAATGGCAATAAAGAAAATGTTCCTCCAGTTGCAGCTCCAACACCTCCTGTTGCTACTAGTAGTAATCCCCCAGGTGGTGGGAGTGCACCCAAAAACTTAGTTGGGTTTTCTTGGGAAACGCAGGTGGACTCTGGCCTAACCAGGTCCCCTGCACAAGCAACTCTAGTCTGTGATGGTGGCATGGGGTTTGCCAACTTTACCATGAGCCCCAGTATCCTGGGCAGGTACAGACAAGAGCCCATGATCAATGGTCAGAAGGCTGTGGCCTATAAGGACACAGGGGCCAGTGTCACCATGGCGACCAAGAGGCTAGTGCCCCTAGAACAGCTTTTACCTGGGTTTAGCTACCAGGTGACCAATATAGATGGAATCAGGACAGACCATCCCATGGCAGTGGTAAATCTCCGCTGGGGAGGGGTCACTGGCCCAAAGAGAATGGCAGTGTCCCCAAACTTGCCTGTAGATTGTCTACTGGGGAATGATCTGGAAAACTCAGCCTGGGCTGAGATTGACCACAAAGCCCATTTGAAAATGGTAGGAATCCCTGAGAGAGTGGATGAGACCCTGAGGGCCTCACCTCCACCCCAGGAGAAAGTAAAAAGAGTGAAGCCTGAAACTATGGATCACTCTACCCAAACAGAGAGCATAGGGGAAGAGGAACAGTCCTCCCCCCACCAGACTAAAGGTAAGGGTCAAGTTTCTCAGGGAACTGATCCTGCCCCTTGTGAAGTAACTGCCCCAGAAGTGGACAGGCCTGGCCTGGCCACCTCTCTGATGGCAGGGGACCCTTCCAAGGTGGTACCCAGTCTGGAGCAGGTATCCTGCCCCTCTCTACCCTGCCTCAGTCAGCCCAGGGCTGCAGAGGTCAGGGAGGTCAGTGGACCCTTAATGGGCCCCTGCCCAGAGGAACCCCCTCATCAGCAGATTAGGGACACCCAGCAGAGTAGTTCTAGCCAGGTGAATATTCCTCTACAAACTGAGGGATCCCCCTTACCCCTAGGTATAGGTACCCCTCAAATGGATGATGTTGAGCACAGGGAAACCTGGGGCATAGTTGCCCCAAACCTTCCAGTGCCCTCCACTATTCCAACCAAAGGGATCCAACCCCCAGCTGTAGGCAGCCAGAGGTTGACCCTTAGGGCCAGATACGACACAGTCATTGGCAGAAAGGCTTCCATAGTGGCCAGTGATCTGAGGAGGTTGAGACCAACCCAAATAGGGCCTCACTTCCACACTCAGACACCCCACCAGCCCACCTCTGACCCAAAAACCAATACAGGTATTTTCCCTAGACTTTGGAGAAACTCTAGCACCCCTTGGGGTAGACCCAAGTGGACCATGAGACAGGGAGCAACCATGCTAGTGCAGGTTCTTCCTTATATGGCCACTCAGGAAATAAAGGCTTATCTGGACAAGGTTAGCCTTATCTCCTTTCGTTTGGGGGGGTTATGTAGGAGAGTGGAATCTGACTAATGGTTGCCCCCAACTTTTTGCCTGGTATTTGAGTGGTTTTTGACTAGTCTGGCTGGGATCCTGCTATCCAGGACCCCAGCCTATCTGCTTTCTCCCTAAAACTGATGTGAGTACTCTAGGTACAAACCTAATTGGATGCTGGGCATGCCCTACCAGTCCCTTGTAGATGGTACCCTAGGTACCCAGGGCATGGGTCCCCCAGTAGGCCTACCAGGGCTGCAGCACTTATTGTGCCACCCTGGGACAGCCATACAAACTGCCACTACCAGACCACTACTGTAGTCTGGGTAAGGTGGTGCTAGCACCCCTTACAGGGATATAGGTACCCTATATCCCACCCATTACAACACATGCACTCTCATAGGTCACCCCTATAGCAGGCCTTGCTAATCCTACAGGGCAGGGTGCTGAGGTATGTGTGAGGGGGGACCCCTACATGAGTAGGGCATCTCTGCAACCTTCGTAAAATCATTACTGGGTTGTTTGTAGTGTAGCCATACCATATACTCTTAACCGCATTATAAGTCTATCGCTATACCGCGATAACTTGAGAATGGCTACACAGAACCATATCGTGTTTGGTGTCAAACATGTAGGAATCATACCCCCAGTTCAGCCATGGGCATGAGGGTACGATTCCCCCTTGCTAGAAGGGCGATATGGGAAAAGCGGTAGAATTTAGACACCAATTTAAAAGTGCACAAGTTTCACAAAATGGCTACTGCCCGCCACCTACACGACCCTGGCTGGCTGTTGCTGGGGAAAACCCCAGCCTCGCCAGCTGGACAATAGGGCTCCTGTGGCAGGGAGGTGCTAGCATCTCCCCAGACAGGATAATGTGGATTGGAACAGGGTGGGTGCACCAAATGTCCTTTCAGAGTTGCACGTAGGCAGCTGCAGAGACCTAATTCTGCATACACCGCTTGGAACCGGTTCAGGGGCATCCTGCCCTTCGCCCAGGCGGGAAACACACAAAGGGGAGAGGGTGTAGCCACCCTTTCCCGCCTCACCACTCATTGGTGGACACTACTCTGGACACTCCCCTAATCGTGGGGATAAAGGTGAATAACGTGGCCCCAGAGCCTCAGATTAATCTTGAACTTTACAGTCTTGACCTTCGACTTGCTGCTGCCCAGCTGACGGAAGAAATCTCCCTTGGGATAAAGGAGTTATCCCCCTGCTTGGCAGGCACCTGAAACACTGCAAGTGACCCAGTTGGAACTTCGCTGCTCCGACGGACTTCGACGACTTCCAGCACCCTTGAGGTGGGTTTCCAGCGCATCCCAGAGGCCAGTGAGTGTGCTCAACGAGTTTGGGCACTGTGGACCACGTGGGTGCCGAGATCCCCAATACCCCAGGACACCGGCCACCTCTTGCATAACACACGACCCTGACCAGTGGGGAAGTTGTGCTTTGGCCCGTTTTTGAGCCAACCACTCTACAGCAATTGTGCCAAAGACCAGCGCCCTAGCCCCCTCCAGTCGTCGGTGGGTGCCCTTTTGCGCACGCCAAATTGCTGCCTCCCGCGGTCCCTTGTCTCTCAACTTGTGGGCCCTAACGGAGGTCTATTTCAACGATCAAGAGTTCCCCTGGTTGCTCCAGGCCTGCTCTACAGTCTCTCCAAAGGAGACCTCTCTCAGACTTCGTGGGTCTGCACTGTAGCTGATTTGTTTATTCTTCGTGGTTTACGGTTGCCAAGGCTTAGTGGATCCAATCCGGACACTAACACCGCAGTGACCCTCATCCAACGTGGGACAGTCGCCCTCCAGAAGCTGGCCTTCCTTGAAGCCTCCCAGAGCCCATGGCTGCAGATCCAAGCAACTGCACCTCTTGCCTGAAGCACCCGACATCGAAGGGCTCCTTGCTTTGAGCCTCCTGGTCACTGTGCCGTGACCCAGACTCTGTCCGCTCTGCTTTCAGGTTCTTCTCGACAATCTTCACATCTTTGATCTTCACGGCATCATCAACACTTTTGGCTAGCAGCACTTTTGAACATTTTCCTATAGAAAATCAGCCCGCGACCCGACACCAGAATCGACCTATGCACCCGGCTTCCCTGGGGCAGGTAACAGTGGTACCTCGGTACTCTCGTGGTAGTGGGCTCCTCAAAAGCTTAAGTCTAAAGTTTTAACTTTGTACTCCTGCTAGAAGTAACTTTAATCTGTGTAATTTAAACCACGACATTCTCCATAGGCTAACATTGAGATCCCGATAGCAGCTCTTTGCACTGCACGCGTCTCCCGTGGGTCCCCTTCCTCATAACTGTGGGTGGATTCTGAAGGGGCAAGCGATCCTGAATGCCCTAGGCATTGCCTGTAGAATTGTCGTGGTTCTTATACCACTTTTTTGATATATGGTTTGGTCCCCCCCTGGTGCCCATTGATTTCTGTGCTATATATTGTGTTTATAAATGCTTGTTTGAAGTGTAACTTTACCACTAGTCACATAAAGCGACTGTGGGATTCTGTCTAGAATAAATACATATATTTTATAAATATACCTGTGTGGGCTACTCTTTCATTTGGTTATTCAAGAGGTTATTATGGTAAAACAATAAGCTTAACACTCCTTCAAGACTTAGCCTGAAGGCTGCTCTCCACAGCTACCACTAGGATAGCTTTCTTTAAAGGTTGTCTTAAACCTATCATCAATAAGAGTCGAATTGGACTGGTGCAAGGTGTCCCTATAACTAGGAACAGCATATGCCAGGCCAACTTCTCACACCGTGTCAGATCTGTCTTCTGCCTTGCTCCTGGGGCTCCTCTCCTGCTGCAGGGGACATTCTTTGCAGCCCCTCTGCAACTATCTAGCAAAACACGCTCCTTGCTGCACTTCACAGGCCTCCGAGCCTCCTGACTTTGAAGAGCACCCAGGGGCCAGTGGTGTCCAGATCCAGTACATAGAAGGCCAAGGGAACTATCCAGGGTCCCCTCAGCAGGACCTTTCCCACAACTGGTCTCGGGGAGCATAAGGAGGCCAACACCACTGGCCCTGGAGTGATTCTTCCCTGTCCTGGGGGTCACCTGGAGTGAAAGTAAGGAGATTATTCCACCATTGTCATTCTCAGATTCAGGGTCTTCTCAAAAGTCTCTTGTGTAGTGGCTTTCAAGTGGTGGTGGAACGTTTTAGAGGTCAGGCACCCTGGCCAATCCTAGAATAACACATCATCCCTCCACCCCTGTCACAACCCTCCTTCACTGCATTCTGGGACAACCCAAAATGGTGACTTTAAATTGTCTCTGATAACAGCTACTCTGAGTGCCTCAGTTCCGCCCTTTGATGATACAGATGCCTGATTTGTTCCCACCAAAATTTCAAAGACAAGCCCTACTGTGTTGGCTCCAGAGGGCTGCCCCATCCCTCCTTTGTTGCAGTGGGCCTGAGATATCCAAGTAGTGTGAAAATCTAATCACAATATCATCCCCCCATGAATGACCGCTCAGATTTCAGTAACAATCCCTGAAGAGTGCCCTCTGAGACAGGCTACCTGTATGCAGATACTGGGTTGCGTATGGTTGTAGCCTCACACATGCAGACCATACATCGTGCTTTATTTGAGTCAGTGGTTTCCGGTGCTGGCATTTAATTGTCAATACCGGCAATTATGATAGTCTGCCACGTAGTGGCACTGTTTGTCTAATTTAGAGGTAAGCACAACAGTTGTTCATGAATTCAATATACAATAAAAATGACTAACAGGTACCACTGAAGCCATTCTTAAAGGATTGGCAGCTTGAAATAGTCTGAGTTATCACACTTGTAGGAGTTTGATGGTTATTAGTTGTGTTGGTACTGTAATTGGCAGCACTGGCAGGAAGGCCAATTGGTGGTGCAAGCAGCAGTGGCCTCCTGATGAGGGCCCTGGCACTTATTTTTTTTCTCTAAATTTTTGCACTGCTCATACACATGCGCCCACCGTGTGCCCACGTGTCCTGGTATAACCAAATGTGAGCCCAACACCATTAAAAACAACTGATGAAAAGTCAGTTTGAACTCATTCACCAGCCGAACATTACATTTCCTTCTTTGAGAGTGTCCACTCTGTCAGCCTTAAGATCTACCTGGAGGGTAAGGGATATCTAAGACTTTAGGATTAAGGACGCATTTCTGAAATTTTACAAGGACAAAGGGGTTCTGCACAGTAATCCGAGATTTAAACCAAATGGGCAATCAGTTTTTCATCTCAGTGAACCCATTTGTGTGAGGACATTTTTTCAAAAATGAAAGAGGGAATGAATGCTAGGGAAAAAGCTCTGCATTCTCGACCTACCAAGATGTCTCAAATACTACATTGACAAAACAGAAAATTATAGAGAAACCCATCAACTCTTTATATTTTTTGACATCTTCAAATAAGTCGAGTCCTACGGAAAAAAGGAATTGCAATCTGTGACGATTACCTTTTGCCATAATAAAGCAGCCCGTCCTCTCAATGGTACTGTAACAGAACATTCCTCTAGAGGAATGGCAACAACAGCAACTGTCTATGGTAGAGTTCCTTTATTAGAATTTATGCAGGGTGGTGACATGGAAAAATCACCACACTTTCATAGTGCATTATTGCCTGGATGCAGAAATGTCCAGAGATTCAACAGTGTGGCAAACTGCCTTACGACAGTTTTTTCACTAGGGGATCCTTTTGCACAATCGCTAGCCGTTGTTTAGGAGAGAGGTGTCAGTGGAGAGGTCAGTGCCTCCCTGTACTTTACTACGTATGCCTGTCACCCTGGGGAAGGGTCTCAGCAGAGAGGCCAATCCCTCCCCACACCCTACTATGTACACCCGCCGCCTAGGGAAGAGATGCTAGTGGAGAGGTCAGGTCCTCCCCACGTCCTACTATGCACACCATTCGCTTAGGGGAGAGGTGTCAGTGGAGAGGTCAGTCCCTTCCCACACCCTACTACGCACAACCATCATCCTGGGGAGGGGTGTCTGCAGAGAGCCCATCCTGATCAAATTTTAGATGTTGCAGTCATTTTATCAATGATGTCATAGACCATGTTATGAACGATGTAAAATGTGGGATAATTAGCAGTGTATGGTGAGGGTTTGAGTAATAGTTGCCTTAGGGCACGAGTTATGAGTTGTTGAGATAACTATACCTGGTGAATTTCAATTTTTTTTAGTCTAAATGTTACATTGGTACTGAATTGTCACCTAAATATAACATCACTTTAACCTTTGTTTTTTTCTTTCAGTGAATTTCGAAGGTTTTTTTTAACGTAAAGTAATATTTTATTACCATAACTAAAGCCAACTCTCCCACTGAGCATAGCACAGCGCAGGGTTTGGCAGCAGGGCTTGACCTGCCTGTGACCAGGCGCTTTGTCCATCCCCCATGGGACGCCAACCTTACACAGTGCACAGCCTTTTGGCATGTGCAGCGTGTGGTTGGTCTCGCAGGTCCTGGTCGCACTGAGGTAGACTTAGTGAATTTGTTAAAGAGTCACAACAGCAAAATATAAAAAGTGAGCCTATTGGTAGTATCAAAGGGTGAGCATATAAATATATACAAAGCAGATCTAGCATCTTTCTTCAAAAATCACCAATATTTTTAATCTAATGTATATTTCAGTAATTCGCACAATGCAATGATTATTAATGTTGAGTCTCTTACCCCAGCTGCACAACAGTGGTCTTATCTTAAAAGACAGTCCAATTACCGTGAAATTACTGTGGGTGGAACTCTGTGAGGCTCACTCACAGTAAAAGTCCTAAATCCGGCCAAAAAACCCACAAAATCCTGGTGGGCTAAATAGGAGGAATCCATGTTGTTCACCCGATGTTTAACTTAATATCTTTATTTTTATGAAGCTCAGATTGCATCAAACGCGCAACATATTCTAGTGTGTATCCGAGTGCTTTATTATAAACGCAGCTTGTATGCAGCTCCCTCCCTGTCATGTGTTTGCCACAGTAAGTGCCTGGCAAACATTGCACGCAGCAGTTAGCCGTTTTGGGCGGCAGCCTTTGCTGTGAGCCTCTTAGCGCGGCTATAAATAGTCTGTCATCAGTTCACCTATTCTGAGCTCATCACGCACTCGCTTCAGCTCGCTCTCTTCCTGTTTGTCAGAGCTCCCACAGTCAACCAGGAGTCGGACGCGGGAGATTCCCCGTGCCTGCTGCAGCAGCACAGAGCGGCCATTTGCAGCTTCTCTGGTTCACAGATCACCGTGTCAACAGCTCTCGCTTCTTATATTACTAAGCAGCGCTGCTTTGCGGGACTTGACATACGAGACTGGTTAATTGAAGCCGAATTCGAGGCGTCAAAGAAAGGAGCGCCATCTGAGTACTCATGGCAGCAAAGGATGTCAATAAAATAAAACCCGTCTCAGGAAGGAGGCATTTTCGTTGTTTACACTTGGAGGAGTTGCTCGGCCTCGGTTGTCAGCATCTGAGGCAGAGAACCACGCCCATGTGAAGCTATCGCTTTGATCTATTTATAGGATAAACGCATGTTTATTAAGGGTTTATATAGCGGCCTTGTCACCAAGATTGCTGTACAATAGTTGTCAAGTTTGCAAATTATTTATGTGGCATTTCCATCTCCTGTGCGCTTATTGTGTGACATTTTAATGTCATATGTGTGACCCTCTAAGTGACACTTTACCAAGAGCAGAACAAAGCAGTGATGTCCCTGTAGCCAGGCAGACAGACTTCTGAAATTAGATCTTTCCGTGGAATTTAATTGAATAGAAATTGTTTTAAACAGCTGCAGGGCTCGTGAATGGCACTACCAAGTTCCCAATTTCTATGTATGTGTAGCTCGTCCAAATCCAAGGTTTTCTTTTGCATTGTGGTGCCGTTTATTGCTCTGTAAAATCTATAAGTCCCAGAAAGCAAAGAAAACAAGCATTTGCAATGCAAAAGGTCTCGCATTTGCGAGAGTTTAAGCTATTGTCATTGTTAATAACAATACCCTTTTATTTATATGTTTTGATAATTAACAAATGAATTAAAGGCATTGTCACCTACAATGCCAATAGCTCAAACTCTTGTAAATGCGAGACCTATTCAAAGAAAAGGCCGCCATTGTCCCGAGCTGCTTAGAAAGTGAATGCGCTTATGGCGCGCTGAATGTTGCAGGAAAGCATGTCATGCCGGCAGTAGGAGAATCTATTTAAAGAAAATAGTGCTTAAAGACAAGCATTTGAAATGCAATCGGTCTCGCCTTTGTGACCTTATATGTATTTAGCTAGGCAGCACATTAGCGTGGGTGCTGAAACATCTACTGTTCTTAAACATGGAAGGAAAGTAAGCACCAAAATGCGTGACACACCAGATATGGGAACACATGGAAAGAAATATTGCCTTCCAGTGGGAAATGGTATAGCCCAAAGCTCTGTTTTTAATATAAAATCAGGGACTTCGGTGGTCATATCACTGAAAATACAAGATTTGAAAAAAATATTATTGTCTACGGGTGCTCATGGAAGACAATTTCTATGGACTGGAATCTAGAGAATGCTAAAGTGGTTTTAGTATTTTACTGACCTCTGCCGGTCGTTTTCTATCAACAAAGTTAAATAAAGGCAGTTGCCAGATTTCTTTTTTTTTTAAAAGTCCCTCAGCAGAAAGCAATTCTTGTATTTTACTGACCTCTGCTGGTCGTTTTCTATAAAGACAGGTAAAGAGGCAGTTGAACAGAAAAAAAGTCCCTAAACGGTGAGCAGACAAGTCCAAGGGCTGATCTCCAGAGTCCACAAAGTACATACACATATAAGTATATAATAAGTATATACTAAGGTTTATACAAGAGGTCACAAATGCTCCACCTAAAAAGACTCACTGTGTAACAACTGAAGTAAAAGGGCCAGTCCTCAAGAGGTTATGAAGGAAGATAAGGCGGTACTAAGGAGGGGCTAAAAAGCCAATTAATGTATCAGAAGTCAGCATTTACGAAGGACAATGACCCAAAATAATGACAAATATAGGTGGAGAATGGGTGATGCTTCTATTCCATACTCCAATACAGCATGACTCGCAGAGCAGTACATGCGCTGCCCAGGCTTCGCCTAAAAAACATTACTGTATGAGCTACTCACTTACGAACCTAGGAAACATATCTACTTCCTTTTTTTCAACAGATAATACTGGCAACACTTGTAGCACCTTAGTGAACAAGATACCAGCCTTTTCGGGGTGGTTCATTAGTATATTAAATTTATATGTTTTTACCGATCTACACTTTAGCTAAATTAAATTGACTTTTAAGCCATAACACTGACATCCAAAAACAACACCACTTGGAATCTCTGACAACAACATCAAAAACAGCTGGTGACAACCGAGAACAAATATTTAACTAGTCAGCATAGGGCAGCCATGGCTCTCACTAAAGCTGCTAATCCCTGGCATCCAATCAAAATCAGCAAGTGAGAAGTGAAACGTGTCAGAGAACTACCTTGTAGATTATGAAATAAGTTTAATTTTTGTTGTTGAATCTGTATATTAGTTTTTCCATTTTACAATATGAGTAAAGTGCAGAAAATAAATAAAACAATATATAGTGCCTTGCAAGACTAGACACAAGGGGTCAAATGTACCAACAGGGGGCAAAAGTCCTAGGTTACAGAATAAGAAAAGCAGGTCTAAATATCAGTCCCCAGTGAATACAAGAAGCACCACAATTTTTTGCTGGAAAATAGAGTAGATTTTCATGGTAGCCAACGCTTTAAGGTAGCAATCCAGTCATCAGGAAAATGGGTACAAGTTCATTTTTGGAAATCAATACATAACAGCAAAGGAAACAAAAACAACAATCTAGCAGAACACACATACCAAAACCCAGTCCATTCCCATAACTAATATATCAATAATACAGTATACATGACCCCATCTCTGCTTGTGCACAAAAAGGAACCTCGAGTAATGCATCTGCAAGGAGAATCTGACAGACATTAATACCAACAACGAACTGCCAGCAATAATGAAGGAGTGAACTGTGTCCACCTAAGGTAATTCCATATTATTGACATTATCAGTGTTAGTATCTGTCTGGAGTTTGGTCATAATGATGTCCCAGTAGGTAACAATAGGGTATTTGGGTAAACCAAGGTTATCTATTCTATGCAAGGCAAAACTTTCAACTTGCACCTATGTGAGCAGCGAGTGTGTCCAGGCTATTAATAACGGGGGTTCGGGTGATTTCCACCGACGATTGATGAGCCGTTTGGCCACTATGAAACCCAAGTCCAGGAAACAAGAAGTAGCCTTATGTTTCTTATGTCTGCGATATAGACCCAAGAGACATATCTTCCATGTGTGTAGATTGTGGCTCCCAGTGTATGTGGACAAGTGGAAAGTGACACCTAACCAGTAACCATGTAACAGCGGAGAAGCCCATAGCATATAAAGCATGTCAGCATCAACCTGCTGACATTTAGGACAAGCAGCATCTGTTCTATTGTAGTAGCAGTTAATTTTGTCAGGGGTGAAGTAAGCCCTAAGCTTGATATAAAAGTGAATGAGCTTAAAACAGGAGTTTCGTGGTACGTGCACAGGGCACTTTAACAAGGAAGCCCATTCATTATCGGTGCAGGGGCGTTGCAAATCGGCCTCCCATCGCCGATGTAAGACGGTGAGCAGCGGGGCAGTATGAGTCCGCAGGGAATCGGCACACCAGCGAACGAGGTGCCTGTCAGCCCCATTACGTGAAGATATTGTATGAAAAGATAGGTCAGGTTTTCATAAGCCATGTCACCCCACTTACAGCCTAAGGATGCAATCACAGAGTTAAATAACAAAAATTGAACAGGGGGTAAACCATCTTTCTCTATTAATGTTTCATGCGGAACTCGGATGCCCTCCCGATATAGATCCCCTAGGGTATGTATACCAGTGGTGTGCCAAGCAGTCAGCTCTATCGACGAGGTGAATCAGCCACTCCTGGGCGTCACAAGTATTGTCAATGCTGGTACGTAAGTAAGTAAGTAAACATTTATGAAGCGCAACGAATGCTGAGGCATCTTGGCGCTAAAAGAAACGAGTAAAGTGTTCATCACCTAAGAGGGGGGAGTAGTTACTACCTACTTGGGGGGAATAACATGGTCTTAAGCGTCTTCCAGAACAAGAGTCTATTTGATTGTAGTCTAGTTGCAACCAGCAGCGTTCCAAAGCCTTGCTGCCCGATGGGAGAGGCTCCCCACCATCTTGTCCTTCGAATTCTAGGGACCTGAACCAGTCCTCTGCCTGCTGATCTCAAGTCCTGTCGCAGGATATGCCAGGAAAAGGGTTTCTGTAGGTCCCTAGGCCCTCCACCGTGTAGTGCTTTATGCACCAGACAGAGAGCCTTAAATTCAATTCTTTGCTGGACCGGTAGTCAGTGGAGGTCCCTGATGCTAGCTATTGGAAATGGGATGAAATTTAGAGATATTTAGCAGCACCCGTGCTGCGGTATTCTGCAAGGAGTGGAGTTTAGATAGTCGGCATTGGCCAAGGAAAAGAGCATTGTAATAGTCGATTCTTGAAAGAATTAAGGCAACTATTATAGTATTTTCAATTCTTGTGTAATAAAAGGGAAAATCGTGCGCAGAGTTGTTAGAAGGAAGAAGCATGAGGAGGATAGGAGATTGATCTAGCATGAGAAATTAAGCTGATTATCCAACAAGACTCCTAGATTTCTGATTTCATCAATGGGATCAGGACAGCTTCCTGCCTCTGCTGGCCACTACAGATGATTCCTGAGTGATGGTCCCTTTCCAAACACCACCACCTCCATTTTATCTGTGTTAAGTTTAAGATAGTTGTGATGCATCCACTCAATAATGTGCTTCAGACAGTTGTGGAACCGACTAGCCACTATTTCTGCCCCAGAGGACATGGATATGATTATCTGAGTGTCGTCGGCGTAATAAATCAACGAAAACCCATGAGCTTTAATCAGCTTAGCCAGAGGGGTGACGTAGATGTTAAATAGGGTAGGAGACAGTGCTGAGCCTTGAGGAACTCCACATAAGTAATCTCCGGGCGAGTGAGAAGAAGACACCGGTGGTAGCAGCGATATGCCACTCCAGAAACGAGGAAGCAGAAGGCCCTTGAAACTCACTTGGGTTGTGATGGAACAAGTTGCGGCATAGATTTGAAGACAAATTACTACAGAAGCGAGAAGGGAGATGTATGATGCCATGTCTGTGCCTTGTCGGGAGAGTATGAGTGGCGAGAAGGGGCTGAATCCCACTTAGATTTCTTATGTTTATTTTTTACTTACTCGAAGATTTTGATCGAGATAAACATCAAACCCTGGAGTGACTCCGGCAACTTCTGGATCTTGAACTGGACTGTAACCAAATTTTCGACTTTCACTGGTTTTGTCACAGAATCTTCCGGTGCTTGGTGATGTAGACTTTTGTCTTGCAGTTTCGTATGGCTTCATCGACGCGCAGTCATTCAGGCCTTAAAGTTGTAGATCAACCTCGGGCAACACAGTCAAATTTAGTGAGGATCTGTCACAGACATTTGTTTGCAACAGGACATACATCTCTTAAAACCTGTCTTTTTGAGCGGTGACATGCTCCTTGCACACTGAAAAACTATTTTTTGATTAACGTAAGGGTCTAAAAGAGACAGGAGATAGCTCCGGATCTGAATTTGCTGGTGCGGAAAAAAGGAACTGACATTCATACATTGCAGAGGTGCCTATGTAGGCCCCACAAGCCATTTCCAGAGTGGAATGGCATCAGTGAAGAGCCGCATAGCGCCGCCTACTGTCCCACAGGGGTACTGCTAAAAGAAATTCCAATCCCAGTCTGACACCTGGGAAATATTCAAAAAGTGAGAAATCTATGGCTAGAAGTCTGTTTCAGAAAACGCCTTCCTGAAAAAGAACAGATTTTTCTGCTGAGTCTCTAGGAATCCTTTTCGTTCCACAGACATGACTACCTTGGTTTTGGAGCTATCGATAATCGCTCCCCTTTAAGTAACATACATACCAGCAGATGTTCACTCACCGGTACTTCTTTTAAGGGAGGGTACCCTGTGGAAATGGCTGAGCTGCAAGCATCGATGGTATAGTAAGACAGTCCCTATTTAGCCAATCCAGATAAAAAATATGTTATATAGACTACATCTGTCCCCGTAGGATCCAGATTGTGTCCCACACACCAACAAAACTATATTTGCCAAGCCCAACTTAATCTCTTGACAGTGGATTCCAACTATGCTTTCCTGATGCGGTGCAGCTCTCCTGATGAGGGTTCAAGCCTGTTCCTAAAGGCCTCAAATACTTCAGCATCTCAGATAATCTTTAAAACCATGAGGTGGAGGGTGCCCTGGATTATCAGTGGGTAGGAGTTGCTATGAACATCCCTCAGAAGTTAGATTGTAGAATCAGAGGAAAGTTCTAGAAGAAATGGAAACCAAGCAACTTCACACCTGTGTCACCACCACCTGGTTAGCCTCTGTCACCTGACCTGTGCCATAAGCTTCATAATCATGGATGTTGAAATATAGGTTTCACCCATTTAATATGCCCGGATTTTTTGCTTTTTGGATCACCCAGTTTTGTACTTTATACTGTGAATGAGCCTTACTACATATGTCTCACCCACGGTAAGCATGCAGAAAATGGACTGCGCATGTTTACCACCAGTGTCCACTTTTAGGATAAGGCCGCTGTGATGGAGCATGGGTAAGGGGAACTTGACTGGTTCCACATGGACACGTGTGCACACGCATTTTCACGTGTGCTGGCTGTGTGTGTGAGACTACCATTGTGCGTACAGGTAGCCTGGTGCAGAGGGTACACTGCATGGTTAGATATTGACCTGAGGTAGGCCTTAGTGGGGACTCATAGGGAAAGCCAGTATGATTTACTGTTTAGTCTGCAGGGACACTTTATTTTACATATAGGAGGAATTCTACCTTAGAGTACAGTTTCACTTCCCATAGACCTACAAAGTACCACAAGGTATGAAACTTGACTGGAAAGTGTGACCCCAGTTCATAATTGCAGGTCCCAAGACATTACGTGTACACTTTATGGGTCATCCAGAATTGTCACATTTCTCTGGATCCCCTCAGGATCAGAGCCCAAGTCTTTTATCACCCTGCTGGGTCAAGTTAATTACATTTCTCCCAGCCGAGGGAACAAATGCTGACCCGTACAAAAGGATTAATCAACAGTGCTTACCTCACCTTCTGAGGAGGAAGGGGGTGGGGTAGAAAATATGCATCTGTTAATGATTTATCACAATTTCCCAAGACTGGGGACAGCCCAGGCCCACTGAACAAAGGATAACTGGAGCCAACGCAGGAGCGGGCTTCTCCTTGAAGTTTTGGTGGGAAAGTGTCATGCTTTGTGGTGGTTGTGCCCATACCGCACTTCATCCAGGCCACAGTAAAAATAATCATGCAGAAAGATGCATTCACCCAGGGGGCCGCTTATGGTAGAAATGTAGGAATTCTATGTGTGCAAAATATGAAATTTGGAATTCCAAGATGGCCGCCATGCTTACACGCTCCGATTCGGAGACATGAAGGCTTGTATATAAAACAAGGACTCTGTGGTAAGTGAGCGTCTACTATTCAGAAGACTTTCATGGTGTGCCGGTGTTGTGAAGCTTCAAAGTTGTTACTTGCTGCTGTCTTGGACACATTACTGGCCAGTTTGATGCCGATATTTATTTGACGATGTTCCAGTCTGGGTGAGCGATCGCCTGGTGTTCTCTGCGGGACCATTAGGATCGGAGCCAGACGATGGTGGCATGCAATTGCCCTGTTAACTGTAGCCCCTATGCTAGGCTTGGACCATGTGCCTAAGAGGACATCAGTCAGTGCTTCATTAAAGGGCAATAGGGGTTCAGAGGTGGAAGCCCCAGGTTGAAGCACTTTCTTAAGGAGATTAATCCTGACCTGCACAGATGGCAATTCCAATCCAAGGACCTCTGCTGCCCTCCTTACAACCATGGCATAAGAAGCCATCTCCTCTGTTGCCACAGTCAGTGGAGAGAGCATGCCAGAAGCTGGGGATGTGTCCAGTCCACTGACTTCCCCAAGTTTCTCATACCACTCCATTTGTTGTACCGGAACATCCCGGTGTTCTAAGGGGTCCATAGACCCCTCCCAATCCTCTCCCGTGCCTGAAACGTCCTCACAATGTCCAGGCGACAACATAGACCTCTGTGTTTTACCGGAGTCGGCGTCAAGCTATGCCAATGCGACTCTGAGTTGTCTGGAATAAGGATGGGGCTGGCACCGCCGTTGGGCGCCGATGGCACTGAAAGCACCGACTTCGGGTCTGATGCCGGGGAAGGTCACGTTGGCATGACAGGCGTTTCCCCAGATCTGGAATTGGATTTTTGAGGTCCCACGGGCGCCGTGGCCCGAGCCAACGGCATCGAATCTGATGAGCCCCCTCTGACACCGCAGGGCCCAAAGGCTCACCAGAAGGGCCGGCCCACTCAAATACGCGGTGCATGGCCTTGTAAAACGTCTTTATTTGAGCGGGAGTCACTCCGGCTCCTGGAATTGGGGGGGGGGAGCAAAGTCGTCCCTAGCTCCGGCTCTGCAGAATCATGCCTAGGGCTCCTTACCTCTTTTGTCGACAACCGTCCTAAAGACCTCCAGTGGGAGGAAGAGGACTTGGGCTCCGGTAGAGGTCCTGCGACCTCCTCTTACTCGATCAGGATCTCCGCAGAGCCTTGCTGGCTGGTGTCGACTGGAGCTTCATAGCCCTCTCCCGCAAGGCAGTCGGAGCCATGGCCCAACAGTCTGAGCATGACTTTGAGTCGTGGTTGCGCTTAAGACACAAGAGACAGATGAGGTGGGGGGCACTTACCGACATGACATGGGGATAAGTGCCACATGGTTTAAACCCTGTCTTTCTAGAAGACATCGCTCGACACACAGAAACATTTTTTGCTTGAAAAAGCTTGTCTAACAAGAAAGAGGGGTAGCACTTCCGCCGGATCGGCACTTAGCTGGCGTGAAAAGAAAAGAACTGACATCCGCACTACTGGGTGGTGCCTATATAGGTGACTGCGACATCATAACTGACGCTAATGACGCTGACGACTTCACGTGGAGCAGAATGGAGCCACCCAACGGCGCGCGCAGGAGTACTGTTCACACGAAAGTTTCTGGATCGAGTTTGATGTCTGGGAAATTCAATTCCTCTTCTCTAACAGTGAGGAGCTTGTCACTACCTTTGTTAGCAAGGGGTAGCCATAGTATAGCTGCCCACTGCCCTTGGGGATCTTCTGAACTTTATAGGCCCTCTCCAAAGCACTGATCCATTTATGGATGTCATTCCCCTCTTGGTAAAGAGGGACTATCCAGCTCAGGTTCCTAGTATCAGAGGAAGTTCCCTTGACTCCAGGTTCATTAGTGCTGCCCCCAAAATTCTTCCTAGCCTTCTGTACTTCTAGGGTCTCTGTGTCAAGGGCCAACTGCTCTTGCTTGAGCGTAGGCTTTGCTCTTTCAAGTTTGAGTAGATGGTACTCTCTCTCTCTCTAAGGAGTCTTTCCTCTTGCTAGAGACGCAGGTCCCTATGCAATTGATAGAGGCACTGGAATTAACAGAGGAGGATATAGACCTCCCCTGCATTCTCTGCACCCTCACAGGAGGAATAAAGCCTCTAGGGACTCCCTCTGTACCATCTTTACTATTCCCTGGGGGATCAGAGTTCACAAGTGTGGAGTCATCAGACTCCTCCTGGTCTTGCTCAGAATTAAGGTCACTAGGAGGAACCCCTTCTGACCCATATTCTCGAGCATCCCCACCCACTTTGTCCTGCCCTTCTGACCTATCAGGAATCTGGAGGTCATCCTGCAGAAGCAGCTCTAAGAGTTGCTTAGTGTTAGGGTTACTGCCTGTCTTTAACTTTCAAGAGGCACACAGGGTCCTTAGTTCCTGGAACTTAAGACCACTGTATCTAGAGGGTTGGGACCCAATGGGATGCACCATTAAAGACATAGTGACTATGTGTAGTGTGGTGTTGCACCTACCTACCCCAGTGAAACTAAACTTCCAAAGATTGGAGAACGTGTTGTGCTAGGACCTTAACAACCAATCTAAAAGTTCAGTAGAACTTACTGTTACAAAAATATTTTTATATGTGCCTAATGCTAGTGATGGTTTTTCATTTAATCCACACCTAGATTAGCTGGTAAAACAGTGCAGGCTTAAATCCCAACTGCTGCATACCAATATAGGAGGCTGGCTTAGTATATGGTGTACACTTATTTAAGTGAAGCACCTTGCACTACCCCAGTCAACCCTTTTGGTGGATTTAGTGGTCTTAGAAAACTGTAGAAAGCTCTAAGTGGTAGCTTTGGAGAGCGACATTCAGGCTTTGTCCAGAAAGAGTGTTAAGCAGCTTGTTTTACCAGAACTAATCATATAGTGTAGGTTAAATGAAAAAGAACCACACAGTGTAGTTATAAAAAAAATTATATTCACTCTACACACTCACTAACACATTGGTTTATCTTCTACCCGGAGATATCAGCAAAATACACACAATACTTCAAATGTAAATAGGTGAGTAAGCACAAATATACAGTGGTCTCCAAAGGGAGATCAAACCATACACTAAAGAAGTGGCATACGAACTGCAACCCGTCGGGACTTGTACCAGAAGACTCAGAAGAGCTGGGGACACAAGGAACGACCTGAGGTAAGTACCCAGGAACCCCATGGAAACTAAGTGCAGAGTGGGAACACAGCTAAGTACTCAATGCAAGTCAATTGGAAAGTCGCGGTTGCAGTTTTAGGAAGACGGACCATTCGCAGTGGACCCTGAAGAAACACTGTGAAAGACAGTAAGTTGGAGGGTCATCCCACCCGTGGATACCCCAAGAACCAGGATACTTACACCAGGGAAGCCGGGTGCATATGTGCGAAGGGATGTCGGAAACCTCCATAGACCCCAATGGAGGCCTTCAGAAAAGATGCTGCTGGCGAAGAAAAGGTTAAAGAGTCCGGTGTAATCCAAGGATGGATTCTTGAAGAGAAGAACCTGTAAGCAGAGGGGACAGAGTCTATGCCGCTCAGCAGTGACCAAGAGGCACGGAAGACCAATGAACACCGATGACGGAATATGTAGGAGTGATGACGGTGACCTCGTCACTGCAGCTGTGAGGACCAGGTGATGCTGTGGAAGGCCAGGAGCCGTTCACAAGCTGTCCCACATCGGGGAGTCAAGACCAGGGGGTTGGTTCCAGCAGGAGCACCAGCAAGCCTTGGCAGCAGCAACAGATGTTGTAAACAAAAAAGGTGCAGCGTTGGGACCAGCAAGGTCCAAGGGACTGACCAAGTGCAGGAGAATCAGAGCAGGCCCCAAGCAAGCAGGTGAGACCACTGTAGCCAAAGAAGACACTCAAGAGGACTCACAGGCCAAATGCACAGGAGTCCCAGGAGGACCTCGAACAGCTCACCAAAGATGAGGATGCATGAGGACAAAGACCTTGGTAGGAAGAGATGCTAAAGGCTGGAGTTCTTGTAGCTCGAAGATCTCTGGAGGACAGAGTCAATAAGCCTTGGCAATGGCAAGTCGACGCGGTGCACAGGGGTTCTATTCCTGCGGTTCCGACGAGGGAATTTAACCTCAAACTTGCTGAGAGGACAGGTCAGGCCTCAAGGTAGTTGCAGAACCACCACCTGTGTTGCTGAGCCTTTCGCAGTCCGTGGGATGTCAGGAGCAGCAGACCGGTCAGCTTCATTGGGGTGCCTGCAGATGCAGGGGAGTGACTCCTTCACTCCAAGGGAGAATACTTCAGGTGTCCTTGATGCCCACAGGCCTGGAGAGGAACCTGGATGAAACACAGGCACAGACGATGAAGAAGACTGGCAGAACGGCGAGACCAGGGGCAGCAGGAGTCTTTCTTGGTGCAGTCTTGGTTCCAGACGCAGTACAGCAAAGTCCAAAGTGCCCAGACGGTTGAGGTGGAAGTGGTTTCGAGTTTGAATCTTGTCCCACGATGAATTTGAAGAGCCACCCACAGGAAAGTCCTTAAGTGCCCTAAGGAAAGGGTTGGGACAATTCAAGGATCCCTCCCAGAGGAGGGGCTGGACAGCGGGGAGGATATTCTCAAGTCCTTTGTCCAGTTTCATGCCAGAGCAGGAGCCAAGGGCTCCTTTAACTGGCTCAAACAGGAGTATGCAAGGAGGGCACCAAATGTGCCCTTCAAAACAGTCTGGTGTCACTGGCAAGTGCCCCCACCCAAGCCCAATAAACTAAGTCCTGTCTGGGGAGGTGGTCACAACTCCCTGCAATAGGAAACCTATTGTTCTACCTTCCCCTGCTCGAGTTTGGCTCAGCAGCAGGAGGGCAGAATCGTATCTGTATCTGTGGTCAGCAGCAGCATTAGCTAGCTGTTAGACCCTGAAAGTCTTCTACCAGGAATACAGGGGTGCATCCTGTTGGAGCCCCCCAGTACATGGGATCCTACATCCAACACTGGAATCAGTTATGGTGTAGGATTCTAACATGTTTGATACCAATGTATAGTTAGACATCTCATAATTAACTAGATATCCACTATATGTAATAAATGGCTGACCACACTTACAAAGCCTGGCTAATCGACTCCAGGGTTTTTAGGGTTGCCCTGCTCTTGCGGGGTACCCTCACACTTGTAACCAAGCACCCTGCGCTCAGGACTGAAAAGCCTGCCATAGGGATGACTGATAGGTTTTAAGTGTAGAGGCCTCAGATATAAGGAAACATATCTGTGGTGAGGGGTTCCAGCACCCACTCACACAGGCTGCAATGGCAGGCCTATAGTCACAGTTTGAGTGGTCTCTCATGGGGGCATCATACATGCTGCATCCCATGAGAGACCCTTGGTCTACCTGCCCTGCCCATGGTATGTAAGTACCATATACTAGGGACTTACAAGGGTATACCAGTAGCCAATTGTGGAAATACCAAAGTACTTACTATCATCAAATTTAGGGAGAGAGTGCAGTGACTGGGGTCCTGATGAACAAGTTACTTACCTTCGGTAACGCTTTTTCTGGTGGATACAGTATCTGCTTGTGGATTTCTCACCTTATGAATATCCCCTGCGCCAGCATTCTGCAGAATATTTTCCTAGTTCTCCACGCCGACGAGGACGTCACAATGCTACGGCTCCGCTCGTGACTCCGCATGACGTCACTGGTGCTATAGGAGAGCCTCGTCAGCATGATGACGTCAGTTCCACCCATTTTTTCCGTGCCTCCGAGGCGAACAGGTGGACCGACAACAGATTCAAAGTATACACAGTACACAATATTCAAACAAATACACATAGTTTAAAATCAAAAGGAAGGCCAAAGAATATAAGCATTTCCTATAAATGTACCAGATAGATAGAAGATACAATGTAAAACAACATGTCAAACAAAGTAACCTTTAGGGTATACAAGGGTAGACATCGGGGAGGAGGGTGGGACAGTGAGGAATCCACAGGCAGATACTGTATCCACCAGAAAAAGCGTTACTGAAGGTAAGTAACTTGTTCTTCTGATGGATACATCTGCCTGTGGATTCCTCACCTTATGAATAGATTCACACAGCAGTCTCACTCCCAGAGGAGGGTGTCCACCCTTCTATACCAAAAAGTCCTGCAGGTCAGAGCGCGCAAAGTGGACCTCCCTCCTCATTTCGGAGTCCAAGCCATAATGCTTTGCGAAAGTGTGGAGGGAGGCCCAAGTCGCTGCCTTACAAATGTCCACTACAGGAACACCTCTAGCCAGAGCAGAAGTTGATGACTTGGCCCTAGTAGAGTGAGTTCTAATACCTTCAGGCGGTTCCTTACCAGCAAGGGCGTAGCAGATCTTGATGCACAAGATGATCCACCTGGATAGAGTGCGCTTGTGCACAGCCTTGCCCTTCATGCGTCCAACGTAGCCCACAAAGAGCTGATAGTCCAATTGTAAGTCCTTAGTCCTGTCCAAATAAAAGCTCACCGCTCTTTTAGGATCCAAGCGGTGAAGTCTCTCCTCCTCCTTGGAAGGGTGAGGGGGAGGATAGAACACAGGAAGAGTAAAGAACTGCCCTAGATGGAAGGGAGTAACCACCTTAGGCAGAAAAGCAGCCCTGGTCCTGAGGACCATCCTTTCCGCATGTATGGTCAAAAATGGAGGTTTTGAACTAAGAGCCTGAATCTCGCTCACCCTTCTTGCTGAGGTAAGAGCTCAAGAAAGACCGTTTTAAAAGACAGGAGTTCATACGATAACTATGTAAGGGTTCAAACGGGGAACCCATCAAGAAAGTCAAAACAAGATTTAAATCCCATCGAGGCATAACAAAAGGAATAGGCAGAAAACTATTGGTAAGACCCTTAATAAATCTCAAAACAATGGGAGACTTAAATAAAGACGGCTGATCCGGCAAACACAAAAACGCCGCTAAGGCTGACAAATAGCCCTTAACAGTGGCCACAGCACAACCCTGCTGAGCCAGGAAAATTGAAAACTGAAGAACATCTGACAAGTGGGCCTTTAAAGGATCAATGGACCTCTCTCCACACCATTTAACAAACCTAGACCATCTATAGGAGTAAATAGACTTAGTGGAGTGTCGCCTGGATGATAAGATAACATCCACCACATCCGGCAGGAGAGAGAAGGAACTCAGGTTGACCCGTTCAATCTCCTGGCATGAAGGTGCAGGCTCTGGAGGTGGGGGTGTAAAACCTGCCCCTGCAACTGCGAGAGGAGGTCTGCCCTGAGAGGGAGACGGAGCGGAGGGTGCGATGAGAGGTGAAGTAGATCTGTGTACCACACCCTTCTTGGCCAATCCGGGGCGATCAATATGACTTGGCCCGGTCTTGGCAAGGTTTCCTCAGAACCTGAGGAATCAAGGGTATGGGAGGAAACGTGTAAAGGAGTTGTGAACTCCAATCCATCTGAAACGTGTCCCCTACGCTCCCTGCATCGGATACTGGAGACTGCAAAACAACGGGCAGTGCGTGTTCTCATGAGACCCCCACATCGGGAAGATGTGATGGACCACCTCCGGATGAAGCCACCACTTGTGATCGGCCGAGTAATGCCGACTGAGACTGTCCACACAAACATTCAGCAAACCGGCTAGATGATTTGCAAACACACAAATCTGATGGTCCTGAGCTCAGGACCAGAGTCGCAGAGCCTCTCAACAGAGACAATACGACCCTGCACCTCCCTGTTTGTTGATGTACCACATCGCTGTAGTGTTGTCCGTCAGGACTTGAACCGACTGACCGCGAAGGGAAGGAAGAAAAGCCTTTTTACTGCCAAATGAATCGCCCGCAATTCCAGAAGGTTGATGTGAAGCAACCTTTCCCATGGCGACCAAAGACTTTTGACCTCCAGAACCCCCAGGTGAGCACCCCACCCTAGAATGGAGGCATCCGTGATTACCGTGGCCACCGGTGGAGGAGGTTGAAAGGGCTTGCCTTGAGACAGGTTGCCCTGCACACCACCAAGTCAGATCCGCTGCAGCGTCTCTGGATATTCTGACTGACTACCTGAGATCTCTGTTGTGTTGAAACCACTACCTGTGGAGGCACCACTGGAGTGCCCTCATGTGCCAGCGTGCATGACTGACCAACAGTATGCAGGAAACGAACAGACCGAGCAGGCGAAGGACCTTTAGGACCGGAACAACTGCTCCACTGTGAAACAAAGGAATAATTTCCTGAACATCGAGAATTCTTTGTGGAGGAGGAAAAGCTCGACACACAGTAGTATCCAGTACCACCCCTATGAACAGGTTGCGCTGAGAGGGCACCAGGTGAGATTTGGGCACATTTATTGAAAAACCCAAGTTGAACAACAGCCGAGTTGTTACTCGCAGATGATGAAGCGCCATTTCCGGCGACTCCGCTTTGAGCAGCCAGTTGTCCAGATAAGGGAAAACCGGAATCCCTGACCTTCTGAGATGAGCCACCACCACTGCCATCACCTTTGTGAAGACTCGAGGTGCAGTAGTAAGACGAGCACTACCAGTTTGCGGGAGGACCGCAAACTGGTAGTGCTGCGATCCTACCGTGAAACGAAGATACTTTCAGTGCGATTTCAGGATGGGGATGTGAAAATACGCATCCGGTAAATCGATCAGCACCATCCAGTCCTCTTGCTGCAGTGCCAAAAGAACCTGAGAAAGGGTTAGCATCTTGAATTTCTCCTGCTTCAGGTACAAAATTCAAGATGCTGAGGTCAAGAATCGGACGCAACCTGCCATCCTTCTTGGGGATCAGGAAATACCGGGCGTAGCATCCCTGACCCCTTTCCTGCTTCAGACCCACCTCTATCGCACCTTTTTGTAGTAAAGTAAGGACCTCCTTCTGAAGAAGAAGCAAATGGTCCTCCGAACAAAAACCTTGGCAAGGAGGGTAAGGAGGAGGAAATTCCCGAAAGGGAAAGGCGTACCCATTCTCTACAAGGTTTAAAACCCAAAGGTCTGACGTGACCGATTTCCAACCCTGTAGGAAGTGAGACAACCGACTCCCTACAGGACCCACATGATCCAGGATGGGGGATCTAAGGCTGCTTTCCTACGCTACCAGGGGGAGCAGGGGAGGTAGAAGAGGAGGAGGAGAGATTGCGAGCAGAACCACGTTGGCGACCTCTGGCACTTCCTCTATAAGACTTATAGAGCGGATTTTGCTGCTGAGGTTGTCGCAAGCCGCAAAAGGAAGACCTTCCAAAACCACAATACTTTTTGTAACCAAAACCCCTTGACTGGGTTTGCAATCCCAAGGATTTCGCCGTGGCTCTGCTATCTTTAAATCTAGTTTCATGCATAATTATAAGACAAATAACATGCAACAAGGGAAAGCAATACACTGTGAGGCTGCTTATAGCAGAACTGAGAATAGGCCTTGAATATGTTGCAACTACAGAAACATTCAGCAAACAGCTTCCTTCTTGAAGAACACAAATTAAAACATTTCAGCCCAGCTAACAAACAACACCACTAAAAGAATTATATTTCACGTATTTTCTGTAAAGGAAAAAAACAAAAGAGAAACATCCACATAGGAAACTCATTCATGTACTTTATATTTCTCTGTCAGTGCAGGCTGGTTGATCCCTTGTATCTAACTGAGGCTTAGTTTTGCTAACTAAAATACATTTAAAACTAAGCATTATTAGCAGCGGCAGAAACAGGTAACGGAGTTGGAGGCCCAGGTCCTTGCTTTAGAACGACGCACTGGTGGCATGAGGTCGGGAGAGATATAGCACCTTCTGGAGATGGTAAGATCCAAGCTGCTCAATACAGCCAAAGTTTTAGTTTTTTTGGACCCCACGAGCACTGCTAAATGAGTATTTAAATTAATATAAATCACACTTGAAAATAATCTTGACCAAAAACGACTTTTAAATTACGTTATGGTTTTTTGATACATGTGTAATAAACACTTTGATCTTCAATAAACTAATACAAAATCCACTCCTAAAAATAACATGTACAAAACAATAATTTCTGAACAATAAGTAGTGAAAAGGACTGTGCTTCAGAAACAGAGACCAAGTTTACCCTGAAGTGGAAATTCAGAGTATTCACATTCTGTATACAAGATCTCACAATTGGTATAAGTAATATGTCTCTAGAAGAGATACTGTAAGTGAACAATTACACATACCAGTAAACCAAACTGCTTCTAAAGAAGCATTTGAAAAGGTAAACTTCTTAACGTGAAGACAAATCACCTGCAAAGGACCTCTTGAGCATAAAGCCTATTATCAGAGGAAAAAAGAAAAAAAGAATATACCCTAGGTATCCTATACAGTATTAAAACAATAACATCGGCACCCGAGAAACACCAACCAGGTGTAATCAAGTTAGGCCCTTTGAAAAAATAAGCATCATTTTTACAACCTAAGTATAGGGTCAAAATTAAACAAAATATAACAGAGAAAGAGCAATGAAGACTCTGCATCACTCCTCCTATCACGGAAGCGTTTCAATGCTGAATCAACCTGAATCCCAAAAATATGGGCGCCATAAAAGTGCATATATCGACTAAAGTCGCCTGCACTGCCTCTAAAAACCTGTAGTTCTTAACCATGCACGACGCCAGAGTGCCACTGAAGATGCCATGGCCCGGCCTACTCAATCAGTAGTATCCATGCCACATTTTATTGTCAGCTTAGCTACCTGTTGGCCATCTTACATCACGTTTTCAACATCAGAACAGAGGCTATCCAGAAGCAAATGCAACATAGTCTGCAAGGTATCCCACCGAGGGTGGGAAAAACCCCCAAGAACACAAGACGTGTTTTCCGGAGGGGGGGTTTTGAGCTCGACTGGGCTGTTCACCATCAAGCCCAGGATATTTTAAGGGAGGGTTCCCTTGGAAAGGGGGGCGGATCAGTTGGGGAAAGTTATTTTCTCTGGGTGAGGAGCATACTAGGGAAAAAAGAAAAAAAGTCCTCATTGCCTTAATATACAGGATATTCTAAATAAAAAAGGAGTGGTCCCTGAGCAACTAATTTGCTGGCTGTCTGTAACATTTGTAAAATCTACAATGGTGGATCTGTTAGAACCTTAATCCCTTCTTTAACATCAATTAAAATTCTAACGTGGAATGTTAATGGACTTAGGGTTTTGCGTAGACAGAGGAGAATCTTCCAATATCTGCGCCAATCGAAGTATGATATTATTATCCCCTTCAAGAAACTCATTTAACTCATGATGAATGGGAATGGGAGTCTATTTGTGCCAAACAGAGATGGATTGAATTCTCTAGCCATACACCACAAACTTGTTATACTAAAGGAGTGGCTTGGGTTATGAAGCACTTGGCTAAAGCCACATAAGGCAATGTTAAGGCAGACTCCAAAGGGCGTTGGGTCATTTGTGATGTTAAAATCCAAAATGAATGGTTTACTCTTGTTGGCTACTATGGTCCGAATATAGACGATGCGGGTCCTTTAAATACTATTTATAGTCATCTGATTCAATCCAACTATCCTATCATTATGGGGGGTGACTTTATTATTCTTCTGAACCCTGTTCTTGATAGGTCTAAAGGGGGCAGGGCAGTCTCCACAAAGATGGGTTCTTTCACTAAAATGCTGATGAAGGACTTGGGGTTGATAGATATCTGGAGGAAGAAATATAAGGGGTTGGCTGGTCCTTTGGATTTTACATTTCATAATAAAAAACATGGGCACTTTTTCCCGGATTGATTTCTTCCTGATCGATATAAGACTGTTGAATCGTATGACCTCTGTAACGCATGTCCCAGAGCACCTCTCTGATCACTCTGCCGCAGCCTTAGAGCTAACAATGCCCAGAAGTGTGTTTACTAAAAGGTGGACTTTGATAGAACCCTACTCCTAGACCCTCTAATAATTTCGCAGTTGAAGAAAGAAACACTATTCTTTTTTTAAACTAAAAAAGATTTGGCTGCATTGGAGGTAATTCGGGATGTCTATAAGGCATTCATCAGAGGTAGTGTAATAAGTCTGGCAGCTAAGAAATACAAGGAGAGTAGAATGATGATCCAGAAACTGGAAGATGATATTTCCAGAGCAAGGAATAAAAGTAAATCCTGCCAAGATATAAGGAAAGCAGAGAGGTTATAACTAAAAGACAGTTGCTAATAGACCATCTAGATGACATTACCAGGAAAAAATGGTAAGCTAGCAACCTAGCTAATTACGAATGTGGTGAGGGATGCGGGAAGCTCCTCGCCTGGAAGTCTCAGATAAACCAAACCAGGAATTTAATTAACCCTAGTGGTGCATCGGACGGATGGTCCAGGGCTGTGCGGCTTGCATGGATCTCCCAACATTTTCCTTCCCAGCATCCCCTGTAAACCTCAAATTTAGCTAAAAAAAATCAGGGTTTCCTTACTTTTCTGTGTGGGAAAGTTGTAGGATCACCGGACCTCCTCAAATTTCCTACCACCCAGCGTTCTCCCCAGTTTCCCGATAAAAATGGTACCTCACTCGTGTGGGTAAGCCTAGTGCCCTAGTGACAGGAAACCCCCCAAAACATACTGTGGAGACATCAAAATTTCCTATCACAAAACGACCTGGTTTTGCAAGGGGGGTCACCTGGGTTTTTGGCCCCAGACTCTGCGGCCATCTGGGGAAACCTACCAAACCTACACATTTCTGAAAACTAGACACCCGGGGAGTCCAGCGAGTTATGGCTTGCATGGACCCCCCAATGTTTCCCTACTCAGAATCCCCTGCAAACCTCAAATATAGCTGAAAAAAATCACATCTGTGTGGGAAAGTTCTGGAATCTGCATGGATTCACAAATTTCCTACCACCCAGCGTTCCTCCAGGTCTCCCAAATGGTACTTGCGGGTGGGACAAGTACCCGCAACAGGCAAGGGCCCAAAACGTATTGAGGAGACATCAAAATTACCTATCAAAAAATACCTGGTTTTGCAAGGGGGGGTCACCTAGTTTTATGGCCCCGGGCTCGGTGGCCATCTTGGGAAACTACCAAACCCACCCATTTCTGAAAACTAGACACCCAGGGCAGTCCAGCGAGGTATGGCTTGTGTGGGCCCCCCAACGTTTTCCTACCCAGAATCCCCTGCAAACCTCAAATTTAGCTGAAGAAACTAACATTTTATCAAATTTCTGTGTGGGAAAGTTGTGGGATCGCTGGGCTGACACAAATTTTCTACAACCCAGCATTCCCCCAGGTCTCCTGATAAAAATGCTACCTCACTCGCATGGGTGGGTCAAGTACCTGCGACAGGCAAGGGCCCAAAACGTATTGAGGCAACATCAAAATTACCTATCACAAAACAACCAGGTTTTGCAAGGGAGGTCACATGGGTTTTTGGCCCCGGGCTCGGCGGCCATCTTGGAAAAACCTACCAAATTCACACATTCCTGAAAACTAGACTTCCAGGGGAGTCCAGCGAGCTATGGCTTGCATAGGACCCCCAAAGTTTTCCTACCCAGAATCCCCTGCAAACCTCAAATTTAGCTGAAAAAATAAAATTTTCCTCAAATTTCTGTATGGGAAAGTTCTGGAATCTGCATGGATCCACAAATTTCCTACCACCCAGCGTTCCCCCAGGTCTTCCCGAAAACAATGGTACCTCACTCGCGTTGGTGGGTCAAGTACCCGCGACAGGTAAGGGCCCAAAACTTATTGAGGCGAGATCAAAATTACCTATCACAAAACAATCTGGTTTTGCAAGGGGTGGTCACCTGTTTTTTTGGCCCCGGGCTCGGCGGCCATCTTGTGAAACTATCAAACCCACACATTTCTGAAAACTAGACCCCCGGGGGAGTCCAGCGAGGCATGGCTTGCGTGGATCCCCCAACGTTTTCCTACCCAGAATCCCCTGCAAACCTCAAATTAGTCCTATATATCCCCACAACCAGAAAGGTCCAGCAGATGTAATGGTATATTGCTTTCAAACATCTGTCATAATTAGAAGAAGTTACAAGAGAAAACGTTGGCACAAATGGCTGTTTTTTTCAACTCATTTTCAATTTTTCCTATTTTCAACTGTTCGTTTCTATAAAGAAGCCTTGAAGGATCTACACAAATGACCCCTTGCTGAATTTTGAATTTTGTCTACTTTTCTAAAATGTATAGCTTTCCAGGATCCATTATTGCTTTCATACCCATTTCTACCATCAACTGGAAGAAGGTTGAAAGCACAAAAAATAGCAAAAATAGGCTATGTCCCAGTAAAATGGCAAAACTGTGTAAAAATGTTTGGTTTTCTGACAAAAGTCTGTCAGTCCCTGAAAGCTGGGAAAAGTGTGATTTCAGCCCCACAAACCCTTTGTTGATACCATTGGCAGGGGTAAAAAAAACCAACACTTTCATTTTCAGCCCTTTTTTTCCATTTCCCCCCCTCTCCAAAAAAATTTGCTGTATTTTCGCTAATTTCTGGGTCTCCTCCAGGGGAATCCGCAAACCCTGGATACCTTTAGAATCCCTGTAATGTTGGATGAAAAGGACGCAAATTTGGCGTGGATACACCTTATGTGGTCAAAAAGTTACAGGGGCCTAAGCGCGAACTACCCCAAATAGCCAAAAAAAGGCTTAGCACAGGGGTGGGGGGAAGGCCTAGCAGTGAAGGGGTTAAAGAGGTCATTTTTGTAGATTCAGGTGAGATCTCCTTAGACAATCTCAAAATAGAACAGGCTTTTGAAGTTTTTTTTCAGGACTTATATACAGATGACCTAGCTGTCTCGGAGTCTCAAATTAAAAAATATATTGAGGGTACATCCTTACCTTCCCTCACAGAAAATCAAACTAGATCGCTGAATCGGATTATTTCTTTGGCAGAACTTAAGACTATGATGAAACACCTAAAAGAGGGCAGCGCAGCGGGGACGTATGGTATCCCTAATGAATTCTATATGACTCTGATAGAGGAGACTGCTCCTGTCTTTGTTATCCTGCTCAACAAGATCTTCTCTGATAATAACCCAATCCCTAGGTCTTGGGATGAGGCTGCTGTCTCCTTGATCTTAAAACCAAAGACTCAAGAAGATGTGAGTCATAAAGACCCATCTCCCTGCTGAATTGCAATTATAAAACCTTTGCACAAATTCTAGCAGGGAGGTTGAACCCTGTAATGAGTTCTTTGATCCACCCTGATCAGAAGGGGTTCATTAGGGGCCGTCAACTTCAGAACGTAACGCATGATTTGATTGGGGCAAGTAACATAGCCTCCACTACTAACTTACCCCTCATGATCTTCGCATTTGATGCAGTGAAGGCATTTGACAGGGTGAACTGGCCTTTTTTAACCTATATGACCCTCATGTTTGGGCTGGGAGAGCACTTTGTCAGAGCAATTAATAACAGCTATAAAACCCCTACTGCCAGACTCATTGTTAATGGTAACCTCTCTAAATCAATTAAGCTAGAGCGGGGCACGATACAGGGGTGCCCCCTTTCCCCCCATTGTTTGATCTATATATAGAACCCTTGGCCTGTAGTATTAGGGCTAGTAATATCTTTACTTCGTTTGGATGGGAGGGATGGGGGAAAAAAAGTTTTGCTATATGCGGACGATTTGAATGTTTTCTTTAGGGATTCCCCTGCCATCTTGCCCTGCCTGTAGAAAATCCTATTGAATTTTGGGAGGGTCTCAGGTTATCTAAGTAATGCCCAAAAGACAGAAATTATGTCATGGGACACACCACCAAGTTATGTGACAGTTAAACAGCAAATCTGATACTTAGGCATATAAATTACATAAAATATTTCTAAATTAGCCCAAGTAAATCTTGACTTAAAATGGAAAGAGGCGGCCGTATTATTAAGATCTTGGAGCGGTCTTCCATTGTTTATTCTGGGCTGCTCCAATTTGATCAAAATGTAAATCCTGCCTAAATTCACTTTCATTTTCGACACAAACCCTTTATCCTTTGATCAATCTGCTTTGAAAGATCTGCAAGGGCTGATAAATTCCTCTGGTCCAACAAGGGGGTAAGGATTGCATGGAAGAAGTTGCGATGTGCAAAGTTAGAGGGGGGTATAGCTAGTCCTGACTTCCATTTTTATTGCTATGCCTTTCAACTAAAGAATAAAAGGTCCCTCTTGTTTTACTCTTCCTGTTTCCCTCCCCTGCTTCTAGCAATGTCCAAAAATATTCCATCGGGCGGTGATGGCTGTTTGTTTAAGTTTGGGCACCCAAAATACATTTTCAAAAATCAAACTTAAGGTTTTAAGATCTGCTTGTGAAGTTTGGTATCATACTAGGAATATCCTGAAGATCCCATATCATAGTGCAGGGGCCCCATTTGGAACTCCCCAGGCACTTCCGCCTGCCTAAAAGATAGTCTACCAACCTCTTTATTGGAAGAAAGGTATTTTGAATTGGGGTCAACTGCTTCAAGAGAATAAACTTCTTCCATGGGATGTACTTTACAATATCACACAACAAAGACTTTCAGGATTTAAGTTTCATCAGCTATCTAGCTGGGCTGCTAAGTTAGACAAAGAGGGAGAAGTAAATGAAGAACATGAACATATTCTACGAGGCTCCCTCTATCAACGTAAAGAGGTCTCCAAATGGTATTGGCTTTTGGTCAAGGGGGAGCCACCATTAATACTCATGGAGGAGTCCTGGAGAAGAGACCGGCCTTCGACTAACGTAACATACCTATGGCAAGTATTGATGCGTACTTTATGGAATGTGGTTAAAGCCGCCCATCTTAAGAGAAATCATATTTTCACACTCCATAGTGCATATTGAACCCCGAAGAAGCTTTCTAAATCAGGACCAATGGAAGGTTTGTTTGAAGTGAGCCTCCGATGATGCGTATGACATGCACGTGTTTTGGCAGTGTTCTCCTATCCAGGGCTTCTGGCAAAATATAGGTAAGACTGTCTCGGAGGTCTTGGGGCAAGAGATCAAGGTAAGCCTGATTTTGTTTATTTTTGGGGTCTTCCCAGAGGAAAGTACCAGCTACAATCTGTCTAATTCACAGGTTTCCCTTTTATTTTTGTTAATCCTTCTTGCAAGGAGGGAAATTTGTTAAAAATGGATTTACTCTCAACCCCCAGTAATATTAGATTGGGTTGCTTCAGTGAGACGGATTCATAGGCTGGATCTTGCTAGCGCCTCAAGAAAAAGAATTAGAATGTGGAGGAGTTGGGATGGCTGGGTTCATAATTTGGATACAATAATATCCTGAAATGTCACAATACATATAAAGTCCAATGATTACGATATAAGTGAGATTCAAGGAAGAGGTTTCATCTCATGGAGGCAGTTTGACCTCCCTCCTCTGTACTTACCTCCTCCAGGATCTTGCCAGCTGGTTTTGTTGGATCCCCGAGTGTTCAAATAATCAGACAGCACCGTTATCTCTGTCCAGTCATCCAAGAATAAACCATTGGCTTGCTTAAAGACTTCTCACTTATTTATAAATGAGGACAAAAGGAGAAAAAAAAGACGTATTGGTAGACCTTAACGCCGAACTTGCAGAAGCAAAGATATATTTGCCACATGCATCTTGACTCCGAGAGTCCCTAGTTAATGGAGTTTTAGGTGAAGAATCCGTATCTTGAGAACCTGAAGCCCCCTGAACTACCAGGCTCACCATGGGAGGATGTCTGAGCAGACAAACTCGATCTCCTGGAGCAGGCAGATGCCTGCGAGATATAGCATGGTTCACAGAGACCCTTGAATCAGGCTTGGCCCAAGTTCCTAACAATATGTCGAACAGGGGTTCACTGTATGGAGAACAGGCTCTTCCCCTGACTGACCCTGGTAAAGGACATCAATAAGAGAGTCCGTAGATTTCTCTACCGAAGAAATTGACAACTCCAACACTGGTGCCACTTTCCACAACATATCCGCAAATGAGGAACTTGCCTCAGTTGCAAGGCTAGGTGGGGAAAGAGGACCTAAGGCTGGAAAGGATTCCAGCACACTAGCCTCACCAAGTGCAGATATCCAACTTCTCCTCCACCTATTTAAATAATCTCAGAGAGGCACTGAAAAAGCCCCGGCCTCCTTGCATCACCCGTTGCAAGGTAACCCTCCAAAGTCTCACCCTGAGAAGGAAGTCAAAAAACCACATTCCCCTCAGTTTGCTCTACTGACTAATCTGGGGAACCAAAGGAAGAGTGAGCACAAGTCGTGCAGTGCGTACAATCAAGCAGGCCACAAAAGTCCACCAGCACCCAGAGGAAGTCCTCAGTTAAGGACTTTAAGGTACTTATTGACCTTCGTTCATATGATGTGAACAGATAACGAAATCACCTAGACTGCTACAATTTGCAGCCTTCACTTTACATGGTCCTGAAGAAGGCCCCCCAACCCGTCAGGGCAACGATATAGGGCTGAAACATGTCAACCTTACACATAGAAGTAGAAGCACGTTCCTGGATAAGAGCATGTCACTCGTGTTGCACTCCAAATGGAATTTAATCCTTCATAAATAACTCAAGTTAACAATAATATTGCTCAAAAGAATATGGAGTTTAATAAGCGTCTTCTTCCAAAACGTTATGAACTCATGTGCATTTTCAAAAATCATTTGTGGTAAAATAATGTAATCCAAGATAACCTGGATGCCCAATGCATTTCGGGCTAGCAGAGCCCTTCATCAGGGGCGGCACTGCAGAGAAGAGGAAACAGGGAATCAGCCTAGCATTACCTTTTTTCAAAAAAACACAAGTGTGCCATCTCTGTCTTAACCCCTTGCATGCCCGCCCCTTTCCCCGCCCAGTGCCGCGCTTTTTATTAGCGGGCGGAGTTCATGACGAGCTGGACTCGTCATGGGCACAGCGCCACCGCAGCCCATGACGAGTCCAGCTCGTCATGGGCACTGAAGGGGTTAATCCTTGTTAACCTTACACATAGACACACTAGGGCATTAGACCGGTAATTTGTCTTCCTACGCACATCACGGTTTTTACTCACCACTATCCCGAACTGAATAAAGGTACAGTTCAGGTAATACGTGGCCATTTTTTGACTCACTTCACCGGAACTCACTTCAATGGAGCACTCCCCTTTTTAGGACTGATCACTACTGCAATAACCAGTGGTTTCTCCTCCAGGTGGAGGATAGCATACGAGAAAAGGAAACCCAATGATGATGCTGTCACGTTTTTAATAAGGCGCAGAATCAAGATACACCGCCTCACCACCTGACATGTGAATGATGGTTTTCTATTGAAAGACGGCAAGAACACGCACCCCTGTTTACTCAGGTACTAGTGATCCATTCCCCATTGATATATTGTATTACAACAGGAAGCGGAATATACATAACTTATGATGTACTGAGGAGAAGATTACTCCTAACTGCTTGTTTCTTCTCTTTTCTCTCCCATTACTATGGTGCTCCCTTTTATTTCCTTTTTCAGTAATTCCACTACGTGCTAAAGGAAATTCCTCTAAAAGGAAGAACTGGTTTTTAAGACACCCTCTTATCTCAACTAGAGGTGAGAGTATCAATTCACTGGGACAGGTAGAGTCCTGAGGAAGGCCGGCATGACCCTACATGTGGGGCACACAAACACAGCCAAAACATGTCGACCACCTGGCAGTAAAGGAGGGGTGTTAGGAGCACATAGCATCTCCCAATCACCACCATCCTTCACGTTTTTAGCCCTCGCCGGAGGGTCCAGGAATAAAGTCTTAGGCACATCAACACTTCCGAGTTAATTTTAACTCACACAACACTGCACGTTCACTACCGTTGTTCCCAGCCACTGTGAAATATTCTGTTTCTCTCTGTGTTGTATTGTCTTCCACTCCACCCCGTGCGTGGCTACGTCAGGGTGTATTGTAAGCAGCCCGATGATAAAGTATGTCACACATTTGTGTGAGTGAGGGCAGTATTAGCACACACAGCACGTGCCATCACGAGATATAAACATTTTATTACTCCCTACTCCTTCTGGTGTACTGTGAGATTAATTCCAGCCATCACTTTTTGTATACTTTAGTGTGTCGCCCTAAGTGGGGCGGGTATGGCCAGATGTGGGTCCTGTGCACACTGTGTTACTGGAACCAAGCTATACCTGGCTGATGAGCCAATAACAAAGGCGAAACTGGTCCTGGGTTACTTGTACTCCGGTTGGGGGGGGGTGCCTGTCTTGGCAGTTTAGGCTGGAATGTTCCCACTGAGGCCGGGTCAAGACTGATTTGCATATTGCTGGCTCCAAACTGAGGTGGCATGGTGTGAAAAATAAAAAGCGATTATGTTACTATTCCGAATAAATACCAGTGGCTGAGACTAATTCAAGCATTCCATCCATACCTTTTTGTATACTTCATTCACTGGATACAGGCCAGCATCATACTCCTGCTCAGCAAACCATCCGCTGACCCAACCATACTTTCCAACTGCAGACCCATTTCTGTTCTACCATACCCCACCGAGGTCATAGATAAATTAATCGACAGATGACTGACTGACCTAATCAGCAACCACCTTGACATCACACAGTGCGGATTCAGGTGCAACATTAGTACAGAACTAAAGCTCATTACCGCCACAGATGACATCCGCATGATCCTTGACAGACTAGACATGGCCGCCCTCATTCTCCTGGGACTCTTTGTAGTATTTGACATAGTCTCACACCCCATCTTCGTCAAGCGCCTACATGATATTTGCATCAACGGACCTGCTCTCTACTGGATCTGCTCCTTCTTAATGCATAGAACACAAGCTGTGAGACTGGCACCTTACTCAGAAGACTACAAACTCATCTGAGGAGTGCCTCAAGGTTTATCGTTGAGCCCCACGCTCTTCAACCCATACATTATACCATCATCTGCGGCCGCAACATTAACATTCTTTTCTATGCATGCAACTCATGCTCTCTTTTTCCCAGACAAGACCCCCAGCAAAAGAAACCAGTTAACAGTCAGCATAACCGAAGTTACTTACAGGTTAAAAGCCAAATGTCTCAAACTCAAGACGGAAGTAGACATCTTCGGCAACAACACCTCACCATAGGACTCCACCTAGGGGCTGGCCATGCTCGAACCCACACCCACACCCAGAACCCATGCCAGAAACCTCTAAATAATCACTGACAGCACACTGTATGTGACAGCACAAGTCAAGGCTGTCACGATGTCCTGCTTCCTCACCCTGAAGATGCTGAGGAAGATCTTCAAATGATGCCCAAGTCACACTAGAAAAACTGTCACTCATGCCCTAGTCACCAGTAAGTTGGACTATGGGAACACCCTCTACGCTGGGATCAACAAGCAAATCACTAGAATACTAAATACAATCCAGAACTCGGCAGCCAGACTCATCCTCAAACTCCCACAATAAACTTACATTAAACCACACCTCAGGGAACTATACTGGCTCCCGATAAACAAACATGTTCAATTCAAACTCCTTACACACACATTCAAGGCACTACACAACTCATGCCCCACCTATCTGAACAGTCGCATCACCTTCCACCAACCACCTAGACATCTCAGCTCCACAGGACTCCTACAAGCACACATCCCATGCATACATAAAAACGGATCAGGAGGATGGGATTTCTATCTCATCACTCCTATAGCATGGAACTACCTTCCATTCCAAATCAGAGCCTCTGCCTCTCTTCTTGATTTCCGCAAGAAGCTGAAGAGCTGACTTTTCAATTAATCAACCTACCATAGGCAGGGCTAGGCACACACACCAGCTCAGCGCCAGGATATCCTTGTGGGCGATACTGTGCTTTACAAATACACATAACAGAACAGAACTGGTGCTTTCCAGTGGACAAGGTTTGTCTCATCATTTGCTGCTAATTTGACATATACTCCATTTGTAGATTCTGGTTTTTACAGCAAAACAGATCAGACCAGCACCATGAAGGCAAGTAACAACTGGCTCGGATCATAATTACTTTAACAGGGTAGCTGTTCAGAAATCCTGTGCTGATTCATGTCCCCTTTAACCTTCATGGGTAAATACAAGATTTCCATCAATATGAATGTGGCAATGACAAGGCCAGTCAGCATTATTATGCCAATTAATATTTCTCTTACTATTGCTGTGCTGAAGAATGTGTTTAAAGGAAACGTAGCAATGAACATCAATATCAGAATTCCAATTCCTAGAATACGGAAATGACACAAATTAGGTGTTATTTTTGGTGGCAGAATAATTTATTTGCCCTGAGATCCGTCCTATTAAAATTCGCATTTCAGTGAAAATGCCCTTCATATGTATTTATTTAAATGTGATAGTCCCTGTCCACTTATTATTAAGGTTGTCTTGTTTCATTCACCTAGATGCATGGCTTCATCGTTCATTTGGGGCAACTTACCAAGGGATGAAACTTCTGGATGCACCAGGGATTTTGGCTGCTCCATTCTTCGTGTAGGTGTCTACCTTTATTAGCCTTAAGAACATGCGCATTCACAAGAGATGGACTCCTTCGATTTATAAATGTCAATGTACCTGCTTGCAGGGGGAGAATCAGGCTGCCCTATAACCCCAATTTCCAAGATGCCTCTTGTCGTTCAGACTGCCACTTAGTATTGCAAAAAACTATTGTTTGTGAATTAGCAGAATAGAACACCTTCTCCAGTCACTTCCGGTGGGTACAGCCTAGCTTGTCCAGTCCCCCTAATCTGTGCAGCTGCATACATGGGGTGAGAGAGCTGAGATGGCTGATGCCTACCTACGCCTGCTCTCGCTGACTCGCTTAGAGCACCTCTTGGTCTCCATGAGCACACTCAGGGACACAGCCAGAATGCAGGTCGGAGTGCAGGGAAAATAACAGAACTCACCTCCTGCAATCCTGAGGCTTGCTTGGGTTCCATCTGAAATGCTACATGATCTCCACGGCAGTTCAGGTACCGCATTCAGAGTTAAAGGAGACCATGCAGCTTCGTGCCAAGGCCATGTAATTATGTGAGCCAACCTGTGATAGAGTGTGAAATGTGTTCGCTCCATGGCCCCAGTGCCAGGACAAGAAGTGCAGTAATTCTTCTCTTGCATTTGTAACTCCCTGGCAAATGAAAGGGAAGGCAAAAGAGCGAACTTTAGAAAGCGTCAACAGGCCGCTAGGGAGAGGAGCCCCGCAGACTGCAAGGATGGACTCCTGAGTGGAATGCCTCTACACTTGTGCTCTTGCTTCAAGGTCAGCTTCAATGAGGGGTAAGACTCATGTCGGTCGTGCTGAGCAAAAGGAGAAACATGGTTTGGAAGAGAGCACAGTGACGAGGACACCAGTGGTACCCGAGATCAGGTGGTGTTACTGACATCAGAGCGAAGTTCAAGAAAGGGTTGCACTTTTAGAGAAGCACGACCATCCATTTGATGGAGCGGCCTTTCGCTCTCAAGAATTGGTTAAGCAGATATGTTAGTTACCCTAACACAGCCGTATATAAAAGTCCTGGGACTTTCCAAGAGGAAGTTAGGGAGGGAAGACCTGCTTCTGGGATTTCTCTTCTCAAGGCCTTGTCTCTCTTAGGCTACTGCTACATTGCTCTAGAGATTTGGGAAAGGTACACACTTGCTTAGCCTGCAGGTTAGCACCTTCACCTGTACAGCCTTCTAGTAGGAAGGCCGCTGACTGGTCTGACTTTCCGTCCAACGTATATTACCTGTGTCTGCTGGTCTTAAGTTCATCGAGATAGTCTTCAGATGCTGCTTATAAAACTGTAAAGGCCCGAGGACTGTGCAAAGGGGTTAGCCATTTGGTATCCAGAGCCAGATCTACATGCACAGGAGGGAAACTCCCTGCACATCAGCGCCACTGCCTTTCTCTTTTGCAGAAAGAAAACTACTCACGGCTTTCTTTATGCAAAGCTAAAATACTGACTGGTTTACTAGACACTATAGTTTTCATGAGAGCGCTCCCACCCCGTTAGCAAGATCCAATTTACCAAAACAATCCACACTGAAAAAGTGGGGATAACAAATTATGGCAGGCAATCCTGTGCTTTGATGGGGGAGGTAGGGTGTCAGCTACACATTGGGCTTGCAAGCAGCCAGACAAATCTTTAATCAGGCCCTTTGTCCATTTATTGCTGCAAACTGGCACTCTGCCGGCCCTGCCTGAACCCCTGCCTCACCTTTGCTGGTTGACCTCTGTGCTCAAACTGTTCTGTCGCTGCAGGCTTTTCCATCACAGGGAGAGTTTAGCCAGTCTTGTTTCTATCTGATGATGTACACCCCTATCCTAGTGCAAAAACCATTACCTTTACTCCACTCCTGCTTTGCGCACATCATCACTCTCCCTCCACCTTAAGCTTTGAGTGCAGCAATATTACACAACAAGAGCACCGACAGGCCTCAGCAGTTTGGTCGGTTAGAGAGTGGTTTCTGAAGGTGGGACTATTGAGGCTGCCTTGAAGTCATGTTATTGAAACATGGTCCAGTTTGCTTTCCAGACATGGTCATTATGAAAATATGTATGAATGTGCATGATCCTTCTTTACTATTAGTCAGTAGACAAATACAAGTGTGTTGTTTACATTCTACTGCTGTAAGTATTCCTTTACAGGACTTGAGATTTTTGCTGTACTTTACATAAATATCTTCTGTCATCTTTGGAACAAGGTATGAGGACAAAGTGTTGTCTTATTTCTTGCAGACTACCTGCCAAGAGCTCTGACCAATTGCTCTGCCTCCTCTGCGCCAGGGTAGATTGTAGCCCCTTTGCGGGGCAGAGCGGTCCATAAATGAACACAATATGGTCAAAACTCTCTTGAGGCACTTTATTTCCATACACCAGTTACCAAATCAAAACACAGTGTACATTACCCTGTCAATAAAATTGCTCTTTAGGTCTGGGACAAAAGGGAAGAGTCTTGTCTTGGAACTGTGCCAGTTATTAAGAGAAGTAGGCCAGTGTTGGTATGTGAAACGCTAACGTGTTGAAGCTGGCGCACTGTGTCCTTGCCCAGGCAGTAGCAGCAGTAGGTGGTTGAGCGATGCACAGCTTGGCTAAGTTTACATAATCTTTCATTACGGAAAACTCTCCTTGGTACTTGTACTTCCGATGCAGTTTGTCTACTATTCTGCGCTGTTTAAGTCGCAACCAGGTGGCCAGAACTGTCTGAAATGGCAGTTTAAGAATATGCTGAGGTACATATCTGCCGCACCAAGTCCTCACACAAAGAGACCTAGTTGTAGACTGGGTTCACATTTCCAGCAGAAACGTCAGCAATAGAGAAACCTCTCGTTTAACACTAAACCTCAAAAACATTGAAGCGGTTGTCCTCTGAGATAATACCTACTAGTAGAATGTGGGTCTCTGACCCAAGTCTTGCTCAGTTCCTATCTGCAAACGTACACTGTTCCAAAGTGCACCACACTTACACTGTGAGGCCTATGTTTAACACTGTAGATGCAAATAAAATGTGCACTAAAATGTGCATGGCTCTGATGTTACCCTTGTTTATTGTTGAATATCATTCCCTAGTCACTGAAAGGCTTCCTTATGATTCAAAAGTGCCACTATGCCTAGATAGTTGGGAGGACCTTCCGTGCCATACAGTAGACTTCCATATGCAACCTCAACAAGTCTTAGGTACCAGTAAATTGTGTAATAGTATAACCTGGGACTTGCAGCACTCACAGGTGGGGAAAACCATGCTATAGCGGGATTAGCATTATATAGAAACGGAATTTGTATGTGCCTACATGTGTATATGCCTACAGTGGGGCCTACATGATCCCACTGGGCAACATCGTCAGCTCTCATCGAATCATTTTTTTATTTTTTTTATTTAATTTTACTGATATTGCACATAAACAAAGTACATTCAGCAGTTTTCACAAGAACAAGGCAGAGCAAAGGGCAAGTAGCACAGCGATATTCAAATCCATACATGCTCATAGGAAAAACATATACCCCATGGTTCACTACCGTGGTATCTTACAGGAATGTCACATGTTGGGAACATCATATAGCACTGTATAGTTAAATAAGAGGTCTAATATACCTAGGGGGGGTACGACAAATAAAAAAACGAAGCGTGAATTGGTTAGGCCTGATCGCATAATGTTAGGTTGAGCATCAGGATTCCTGGTCAATGGTAACTGGATGTTCCGGCAGGTATGTCTAGGCCCCAAATGTCCCGAGTGCGTGAGGCGACCGGGAGAAGTTCAGCATATGTACACGTTTGGCCCTGCCATAGTTTCATGTCTCCAATCCATTCCTTGAATTTGGGTGCCCTCCCCGTCCCCACCTCAGACCACCTGCTGTTTGCCTACAACTAGGCCAAACGACACAAATATACAATGTTTTGCCGGGATCTGCTCAGTATAGCCGAGTAAGGCCACAAGAGGAGACCTCGAGAGGGATAAAGAAACCATGCAGTCTAAAGACCTGTTGCCAATATGTGTGATCGGCTGGACACCCCCAAGCGAGGTGAAGGAAGTCAGCAGCTTCTCTCTTACATCTACATTTGCTTGTGTTGCGTAACCCAAACCTGTGTAGTTTAACCGGGGTATAATAACTGCGATGGAGGAATTTGTAGTGAGTAATGCATAGGCGGCTACTGGAGGAGACCTGTTCTGTTTTTTTACAACAAAACGTCCTTTGTTTATCAGAGATGGGGTGTTCCAGTTCGGCCAACCATTTATCCCGAGCGGCACATTGAGGGTACTCGGCATCAACGTATAAACTGTGATACAATGTAGACACTAAGTGAGAAGCAGTGGGTGCACGTAGTACATGATGCAACGGGGCTACCACTAAGGGCTCCAATGGGTACGCAGGAGTGCAGTCTTTGAGCCCATGACTTATGCGGGCATATAAAAAAACTTCCAAAGCAGAAGGTGGGGGGTTTAAATAGAATTGTTGGAGAGTGCAAAATTTGCCATTTAAGTATAGGTCGCCCCAGCAGTGGATTTGTCGCATTTTTGCAACCCTCTTAAACACCCCTTCCTGCAGTAAGGGCATCTTTGGGAGGTATGTAAGCGGAGTAGCAGGGAGTATAGGCAGGGTGCATGTAGGCGGTCAGCGATGCAGCGCCAAGCTTTGATCGTGCAGTCCACAGAGGATGGGCGAGGCTCACGCGGCGCGACCATATACAACATGACCCCCTCCAATGGAATAGGATCTGCGAGCCAGTGCTCGGTAGCAACATGAGGTGTATACCGAGGCGGGTGGAACCAAAAGTGGGCATAATGTGCTTGGGCACATATATAATACAATAAAAAATTAGGGATATCAAAGCCCCCCTGCAAGAATGGTCGCATGCGTGTGTCCCATTGTATTCATGGTTGCTTACCTCCCCATACCAATCTAATCAGCTCCGCTTGGAGAGAAGAGAAAAAATGACATCCTGGGTCGTATGGAATGTTTAAAAACAGATACAAGAATTTAGGGAGGACCACCATTTTATTGAGGGAAATACGGCCCGCCATGGTAAGGGGGAGTGCATTCCACCTAGTGACGCAGTGCATAACATGGTCCAATGCATGTCATAGTTTAGCCTCATCAATTCCTCTCGGTCCGTCATGACGTGTATCCCTAGGTATTACACTTCATCAGAGCACCATACAATGGGGAAGTCTGAATCGAATGGTGTAGCTGAAGCAGTCAATGGTAAAATTTGGGAATTGGCCCAGTTAATATGAAGACCGTAGTGGCCACCAAACCTGACAAATTCCCGGAGGAGCGGATTAAGGTTTTGGTGCGGTTTTTTAATATATAGGGTAACATCGTCGGCATACAGAGAAATGAAAATTCGGCGTAGAAAGCAACGGAGGCCCCTTTCTTGACGATGCTGCTGGACCTTAGCCGCCAGAGGCTCCATGGCGAGGGCGAATAAAAGGAGAGACAGTGGGCATCCCTGTCGGGTGCCGCGAGAGAGAGATATCGAGGGAGAGACATGTCCATTGAACAGGACTTTCGCTGTCGGTGAGGTATATAGAAGTCGGATCCAGGACAAGAAACCCATGGGAAGTCCCATACATTCAAGTATAGTAAAGAGGTAGTCCCATTCCACCGAGTTAAAGGCCTTTGTGGCGTCAAGGAAGACCGCCACTAGTGCCAGCTGTGGGTCTACATTTTGTAGAATAGAGAAGAGCGTCCTAAGATTGTGAGAGGTTGCTCTACCATGGATGAATCCGGCTTGGTCCGGTAAAACTAGGTTCTCCATCAGGAGCCTGAGGCGATTTGCCAGTAATTTGGCAAGTATTTTTGCGTCCGTGTTGATGAGAGAGAGGGGGCGATAGGACTCACAGCGGTCCGCAGGTTTACCCGGCTTCAGTAATGATGTAATGAGCGCCTCTCTCATCGATGCAGGCAGGGTCTGAGTTTCCTGGGCTTCCAGGAAAACCTCTTTCAGCACTGGGAGAAGGTGATCAATATATGTTTTGTAAAAATCTATGGGGAGCCCATCTGACCCTGGTGCCTTCCCTAATTTCATCTGCATGATAGCTTCACAAAGCTCATCATCCTCAAATGGTGCCGCCAAACATTCCCGCTGATGATCGCCCAACCATCCCAGCGCTATATCTTCCAGGTAGTGAGAGAGGCCGGAGAGAGAAGTGTGGCGTGAGCTATACAGATCCGCATAGAATTCAGTAAATGTATTTAAAATGTCAAGACTATCCCTATGACGCACCCCATTCCCATCAACCACGTCCAATATATAGTTAGAAAAGCAGGGCTGTCTAATTTCAATTGCCAGTGCCCGGCCGGGTCTTTCTCCCTCCCCATACCGACGGGCAATAAAGTACTTCTCCAGGCATACTGGCGCATGATCAGAGTATGTTCTGGCCATATGCTCTACCGAGTGAATCCAAGGGCTAACCCCCTGGGAGCAGACCCAGTAATCCAGTCGCGAACAGGTCGAGTGTCCGGCCGTATAAAAGGTGCCCTCTCTATCTGCTGGATGGACGTAACGCCATGCATCTATGAGCCCGTGATCTAGAAATAATCGAGAAAGGGCATCCTGAGTGTTCGTGTAGTGATGTGGAAGAGGGTTGGATCTATCCATAGATGGGCGCAGGGCAGTGTTAAAATGTCCTCCCCATATGACGTGAGTGGACCCTACCTTAATTATCTGTCCCCATAGTGTAGTGAAGTAGTCCGGGTTGTCTGTGTTGGGACCATACCAACAAGCAAGGGTAACTGATTGTGTGCCCAGCATACTCCAGATCAGGCAACTCCGACCTGAGGGGTCACTAAATGTGCCTCCTAGTATGCAGGGTGTAGTTTTCTTTTCTAAGATGAGTGTGCCACGTGAATATGTAGAATAGGAGGAGAAAACTCGGGCAGAGGCCCACTTGCTGTCAAAACAATTAGTACTTCGGGGGTCAGTGTGCATCTCTTGAAGCATTGCAACTTGTATGTGATGTCTGTCAAGATATGCCAGTATTTGTCTACGTTTGCGGGGGTCGCCAAGGCCCCTGACATTCCATGTGATCAGTTTTATTCATAGCGACTCAGTGTGTAGTGACATTCCAAAGGTAGTGCAACGCTATAGTGAATGTGTCAGTGCAGGTAAAATGTGTGCATAGACCAAAAATTGCTAGCATGTCCATCCGCTGTTGTTTCAAATACATACAAGCAATATATAACATTCCCAACCCAGCCCCTCCCCCCAAAACTCCCCTAGCATGTCAGCATTGGATCGACTAGCTAACTACCATTCCACCCCCTCCCACAACAGCACCCCAATCATGCCGGTACTAAGTTGCCCACCCATAGTCCCCAAACAATGTAACTGTACTGTCTTAGTCAAGAAAGTCCAACCAAGCAGGGAAAAGAAACAAAAAAAATAAGGGTATAAGCAGTATGGGGGATCTCCCATAGGGGGAGGGGGCGCCCGTGGGCTACGAAACCTTCCCGTGTCCCAACTCTTACTGCATTGCAGTCCCCAGGTGTCTCGGGGTGAAGGGGGGATACAGTGGTGGGGTTAGGGTGCCTGGCAAAGTCTATTCCAAACATACCAAAGAGAACTTAGCTTTTGAATCATAAGCCTTATATAGTGTACAGAGCCCAGAGGGCACTTAGCTGTCCGCGTCCAGTTTGCAGGTGAGGCGACCCATCCTGAAGGGTGATCCTAACCCCATCACGGAAGGACAGGCAGTGTGAAGCTCACCAGTGCAGCAACAAAGTACAACAGACCCCATAAAAGGTGGGGGAATCAAAATTGGGTCATGCAATAACATCTATTGCCCAAATTAGTCCAGGGAAGGAGATCTGGAAGCATGGTCTCGTCGCGGCGATCGCCGCTGAAAATTCTTCAGAAAATCTTCCACTTGCTGCGGATTGGTGGAGAAGGTGTGCTTGCCATGATAAGTAATCTGGAGTCGTGCAGGGTACATGAGGGCATATTCGATTTGAGCCTTGCACAGTTTGTGCTAGACAGGCGAAAATTTGCAGCGCGCCTCCTGAACTGTAAAGTCAGGGTAGATGGTGAATTCATTACCCTTGAACTACAGTGACTTCTGCTCACAAGCTTTCTTAAGTGCAGCATCACGGTCTCGATAATTCAGGAGACATGCAACAATGGGTCGTGGAGTTCCTCCCGGCGGAGGCCAGGGACCCAGGGAGCGATGTGCATGCTCCACCACCAGCTGCGACGAGGAGTCTGCTCCGAAGGGACCAGTCAGGAGGTGTTCAATAAAGTCTTCCATGCGCCCAGTGTTTGTGCTCTCCAGTATGTCTACGACTCAAATGTTGTTCCGGCGGCTCCGAGCCTCCAGGTCTTCATTTTTGGCCGCAATGACTTTTAACAACTTGTCCATTTGCGACACCAGCTGCTGCATCTGAGAGGTAGCATCCTCATTCTCTGTGATGCATCGCTCAGCCTCCTTCAACTGCCCATCATGTTTGTCGACTTTCTGGACAAGGAAATCTAGTTGGCTGTTCATCGTGTCCATTTTCCCAGAAAGATCGGTGAGGCTGTGCTGCATAGCTAGGAGTAGCGTTTTTACATCGTCTTCCGGGGTCGGCGAGGGTGCCTGCGACTGGTCAGTGCTGGTCTGTCCGGAGTCAGCCGAGGTGGACCATGTAGCATTTTTTTTGGTGTCGAAGGTGAGTCTGGGTTGGCGGCCATCAGGTTTCCCCATTTTTGTGCATGATTGTTGTGGAGAGGAAGAGCAGTATTGGGGGTCACCACACTCAGGAGCTAACTGGGGGTCCGGCCGAAGAGAGTCAAGCCAAGAAGGGCAATCATCAACCATATAAGAAAGGAGATAGCAGAGTGCTGCGATAGGGCGGGCCTATAGTAGTAATCGTCAGAGTAGCTCAAGGATATATTAATAGTCCACCTGTGTGCAGGGCAAACGGTGTCTTGGACAAAGAGCAGACACCTTCGGTGAGTGAGCAGGCATTGACACATGGAAATATATCGCATAAGCGTGTTGAAATAGGTGTCGCTTGTTCATCAAAGCTGTCAAGGCAGGAGGATTAGATGCAGCGTAGCCAGTCAGTAGTGTACAGGACCACAATGGTTCAGTTCCTACAAGTGGTATACCAATTGGGGGCAAGAGTGGAGTAGAATGGTGCCAAACACCTTCGGAGCAACAGCGGATGACCGTGCCAGGGGGCGCAGCGTAGCTTCACAGTACCCCCTGCACTACCACACTCTTCGCACAGTTTCGGAAAGGCAGTTCGCAACTATGGGTGAGCACCGAAGGCGGCAGAGTACACCACTAGCAGTAAGGTCTCACAGAGCGGGGTGCAGTCAATCCCGCCAGCAGTCAGACACACGAGCAGGAACCCCCAGCAACCCGGCAGGCAGGGAGAGATAGGCAAGCCCAGGATGTAGGCACTGTGGGAGATGCAGGTAAGCGGAGGTGCGGGATTTCCTGCAGGTTGCTATAGGCGCAGTACAGCAGCAGTGCCCATGTCGCAATGAGACATCATGCTGGCACGTTAGATGGCGGCGGTACACTCAATGTTTCTTGCCTTAGGGACATACGTCATTCACCCGCAGATAATGGCATGCGATGCGCTATGCAGAATAAGGACCGTCAGGAATCGCACTAAGGGGCGACCATCAAGCATCAAAGGTAGGTCTGCAGCAGATAAGTGACTGCGTGGATCCCGTCGCGCACGATGACAGAAAAGGAGAAATGGTGCGCATCCAGCACCAGACCTCCCACCCCATGCATCAGCCACCTCACCGGGTCTCTTTTCCAGGTCCAAGCGTACACCACCTTCCACAGAGGTAAGGATCACAGCATGCGACAAGCCACCGGGGAGCAGATCGTTCGTTGGAGGGCAGGGAGCAGGCTACTCAACGGAGGGCCCGCCGCCACATGGAATGGTAACAGCCGCTGCCGCCTCGGTTATCAGGAGCTTCGTCTCCTCGGTCCCCCGCAGCTTGAAGTCCGGACTGGAGTGCGAGCGCCGTGATTTTCACCCCAGAGCTGCCAGACAGTCTAGGGCACAGGCGAGCAGTGGCACAGAGGGGTTTTATATGGTAGGATCGAGGATAAATATCGGATTATTTCGCCAAGCTTCCAGCGCCTCACAGGTGTGCGCCCATCTTGGACGTGCGCCACCTAATGCCCCCCTCTCATGGAATCATTACATATGCGGATGACACCCAACTCATCCTCTCCCTCTCGGAAGACACCGCCACCACCAAACACAACTTCCATAACTTCATGACCAATGTCACCAACTGGATGAATTCCAACTGACTGAAACTGAACATTGACAAAACTGAAGTTCTTATCTTCAGAAAGAGCACCTCCGCATGGGACAACACATAGTGGCCCTTGACACTCGGATCCTTACCTACCCCCCCAATCACACCTGCAACCTCGGCATCATCCTGGACAGTGACCTCTCCATGAAACGCCAGGTCAATGCAGTCGCCTCCTCATGCCTCCACACCCTCTGCATGCTATGCAGGAATTTCAGGTGGATACCCATCAGCACCAGGAAAACAGCCATGATCACAAGCCGAATAGACTACGGAACTGCACTTTACACTGGATCCAATACTCAGCTCCTCAAACAGCTACAGACCATCTAGAGCACCTCAGCCAGACTCGTCCTTGACCTCCCCAAATTGACCAGCATCACCCCCCACCTAGAAAACCTCGTCTGGCTCCCCATTCCGGAGAAATGCCAGTTCAAACGGTTCACCCTTGCCTACAAGGCCCTCCACAAAACTGGACCCTCCTACATCAACCAATGCCTGACATTACACCAACCGACCAGACAACTCCGATCTGTCACCCTCGCCCACGTGCCACTCATCTGACAGAGCCGCAATGGAGGCCACTCTTTGTCCTACCTCGCCGCCAAATCCTGGAACGACCTCCCACTCGACCTCGCTGACTTCAGGAGAGGACTCAAGACCTGGCTCTTCGACTGAGGCTCACACACCCTAGTGCCTGGATACCCCTCAAGGTGACAAGCCAAGTTTAACAAATACTGATTGATTGATTGAAATTGTTGTTACTATATTATTACTATAATACTGCACTGTACATATTTATTTGACTTAACATTTTGCTATTGTACCTGTACTTTCAGTGTCATTGAATCAGAAGTACCAATTTGAAGCAAGTATTTCTACTAAATAAGATCCAGTTTGATCTTACTGATTGATTGATTGAAATTGTTGTTACTATATTATTACTAGAATACTGCACTGTACATATTTATTTGACTTAACATTTTGCTATTGTACCTGTACTTTCAGTGTTATTGAATCAGAAGTACCAATTTGAAGCAAGTATTTCTACTAAATAAGATCCAGTTTGATCCCCTTCCAGGCCTCTGGTTCCCAAATCCCATATTTTCCAATTGTGAAATACATTGGAATGAGGTTGTAAATGAAGTGGTTATCTTTTGTTTACAGTTTTTATAGGAATCAAAGAACAATGTGTTTATATCTAAGGTAGATTACTATAAGAAAAAGTTCCTTACCTGCGGTAAAGATCGTTCTGGTGGATACTCTATTTACCTGCAAATTCTTCCCCTAAAGAGTAATCAATTTCAGGTGTCAGACTGGATTTACAAACTTCAAAGATCTCCCGTTGCTGGTGTAGGGCTCTGGCTTCGTATTCTGGCTTCACCAAAACCATATAGTGCCCAAAACGACACAACAGTGTCGGCTTCCATCCACTTTTTGCCAAGTCTATGAGGCAGACAGATGGATTGGCATCAATATAGAGTAGTGTAGTACCAAGTGAAATATTTGGGATCTTATTAAACTTTCCCTATAACACATCCATCCATCGGGGTGTCGGTGAAGACTCTGCAAGTAGAGTATCCACCTGAAAGATTGTTACTGCAGATAAGGACTTTTTTATTTTGATGGATACTTCTACCTGCAGATTCCTCACATGTAGTACCCTTCGCAGGAGAAGGGACAATGGATGATTAGATGAGGTAATCCTGCAAAATTGATCTGGTGAACTGGATCTCTATGCACTTCGGTATCCAGGCAATAATGCTTGACGAAAGTGAGTAGTGACGCCGATGTAGCTGCCTTACAGATGTTTGCAATCGTAACCCTTCTGGCAAGGTCAGAAGTGGTTGATTCTGCTCTGGGGCCCTGATCCAGTGCATAATTTGTGTTGGTGGTTTCCGATGCTCAGCACCGGCACTTAATTGTCAACACTGGCACTTATGACAGTCTGAAACATGGTGGCACTGTTCTTCTAATTTAGAGATGAGCACAACAACAGTTGTTTAGCAATGAAATATACATTAAAAATTACTAATACTTGCTGTCCAAACTATTCTTATGGCTTTAGAGGGGGGCTGGAATAGTCTGTATTGTCACACTTGTAGGAGTGCAACGGTGAATTACAGTGCTGCTACTGTTACTGGCAGCACTGGCAGGAGCTATGGGTGGTGTGAGCTGCAATGTTCACCTGACAAGGGTCCTAGCACTTATTTTCTTTTTACAAATGAAGCACCACTCTGATCCCTTCAGGAAGGCCCTTCCTTGCCAAGGGGTAACAGGTCTTGATGCAGAGGATGATCCACTAGAACAGAGTCTGTTTCTACACCGCTTTACCTTTCTGGGCACCACAGTACTCCATGAAGAGCTGGTCATCCAGTCATATGTCCTTAGTGCGGTCCAGGTAGTAGTTGACCACCCGCCTTGGATCCAACCTATGCATCCAATCCTTCTCCTTAGTGGGATAAGGAGGGGCTGAAAGGGTGGTGATGGACTGACTCAGGTGGAATGGAGTCACCACTTTTGGCAAGAAAGCAGCCCTGGTTCACAAGATAAGTTGTCAGGGGAAAGGTGGTGAATGGTGGGCAGGAAATAAAGCCTGCAATACACTGACCCCTCTGGCCAAGGTGACTGTCATCAAAAGCACTGTTTTTAAGTTAACATTTGTAACTGGCAACTATGTAGGACCTCAAATGAGGTCCCCGTTAGAAATATTAACAAAAAGTTAAGGTTCCACTGAGGCACAACAAAAGCACATGGCAGATACAGATTACTCACACCTTTAAAAAAACACATCACATGCGGGGATTTGAACAGAGAAGGCTGATCTGGGAGAGAGAGGGACGCCATTACACACTGACAAATACCCCTTAATAGTCCCGACCGCACAACCCCTCTGTGTATGGGGAAGTGCATACTACAAAACCTGGGACAACTTAGCCTGCAAGCGATCTATGTTGTTGTCCATACACCATGCAGCAAAGGAATCCCATCTCCCAGAGTAAGCTGATTTAGTGGAGGGGCAAGAAGCCAACAAGATAACGTTGATCACCTCCCATGGAAGATGAAAAAAGTTCAGATGCCCTGCTCACTCTCCAGGCATGAAGTTGGAGGCCTCAGAGATTGGGATGCAGTAGCAATCCCCTTTAATAGGATAAAAGGTCCGGTCTGAATGGCAGTTTGAGCGTGTGGAGAAGCGCTGAAGGACTGTACACCACACCCTCTCTGGCCAATCAGAGGCGAAGAGAATGACTACCACCGATTATTGGCAGATCTTCCTCAGAACTTGAGGAAATAACAGTAAGGGGGAAGTATGTAGTGCAGCTGAAACTTCCACCTCAACATAAAACACGCCTCCCTAAGGCTCCTCTCAACAAATACTTAAGGGCACAGAACTGCTGGCAATGAGCATCTTCCAAGGAGACATAAAAGTCCACCTGAGATGTGCCCTTTTGGGCAAAGGTGTCCTGGACTATCTCAAGTCAAGTCAAGTCAATACTTTATTCGATAAAAAATTTTTCATCATAAAAGTGAAAATACAATAAACATGGCCTATATAACATCATAAGTAAAAGGCGATAATACACCAGCCTTACTTAACTGACAAACATAATAAAACTGCACAATATAAAAAAACAGTTAAGACTCCTCTTGTTTACTCTGCCTTCCACAGTCTAACCACACCACCCCAGCCTTATTACAATCAGGGATAGTTTACATATCCTTTGGGTTTACCCTCCAAGGGGTACTACTATCTACAAGATGTATTAGGATTTTAGTTTTCGCATCCTTATCCTCCAAGCACTTCCTATAAATTTGGCAACACCACATACTAACGAAGGAGAGGATGTGTCAGTGCTTAGAACCCGTATGGCCATTATATGGCATCTAAGGCCCAAGCCCTTACATAAGGGTTTTAACCAGATTCTCCTAGGTACCTTATATGCTGGGCAAGCGAACATAAGATGCGCCACGGACTCTATAGGGGCTGCGCAGCACGGACAGGCCTTTGATAATCCACCTTGAATATTCCACCCAAAGGTAAATGCATTTACAGGGAGAATCCCAAACCTGGTTTTTAAGTAAAGTAATCTATCCAGGGGTTTCTCAATAAAGTCAAGGAATGGTTCAAATAGCCTAGTCCCCTTAAACTCAAGGAAGCGCTCTGTGAGAGAGCCCCCTACATTTCTGCCCAAGGCCTCCTGCTGGACCCTGTCCCAATACAACTTCTTGATAACAAGTTTAGGTGGCGGGGATTGGCTCTTCCAGAGGTCACTTAGGCCCAAGTAACCAATCAGGTTCCTCAGATTACTCATCCACTTGATCCTATTACCTTTATCAAGCGAAATAAGTTCATCCAGGGCAGCTGCATAGTTCCTGAGCTCATCAGTCCTTCTCAGTCGTACCCAGAAGAGTAAGGGGCGAAGGCGCACAATTTCTTTAAGTGGGCGCCTGCCCATGTCTAACCGTAATGGTATTAATGGGGTAGAAACCGGAAGAGCAACCAAATCCCTCAAGAACTTATTTTCTGCAATAGTTAGATCTGGGATATTCTCGAACCCCCAAAGTTCCGAACCATACAGGGCAGTGGGTAAAATCTGGCTTTCATAAATTGCGAGGGCAGGGGCTACAGGTTTACTCGCTGACGCTCTGTGCGCTCGCATAACCGCCCCAGCAACTCTTTTAAAATTTAATTGCATTTTCGCCAGGTGATCGTTCCAACTCATCCGGCTGTTCACCCTGACCCCCAGGTAGTCAAAGGAATCCACCATCTCCAAGGTCTCGCCATTGAGAGTTAAATTATTCCTAAACTTTTTGGAAGGGGATAGGGCCATGAGTTTGGTTTTGGAGGTGTTAATTGTGAGTCCCCTGTCCTTACAAAACTCACTAAAGCGATTTAATAACTTTTGTAGACCTACTGGGGATTTCGATATCAAGATGGTATCGTCCGCAAAGAGAAGGGTTGGAGTTTTTTCCCCTGCCAGGGATGGTGCATCTGCCGACTCTTCCCTCAGATAGTCCACCACACCATTCACAAACAGGGAGAAAAGAGTCGGCGCCATAACACATCCCTGCCGAACTCCCCTTCTCACCGGCACTCTCTCGGTCAACTGACCTTGGGCACCCCACCTGATTCTTGCATAGTTCCCCTCATGTAACTTTTCTATGAGGTCCAGAAGCGGGCCCGGAAAACCCATCTTTTTCAAAATATCCCATAACCTAGCCCGAGGGACCAGGTCGAACGCCATTCTGAGATCTATGAAGGCCAGGTAAAGGCTACCATGGTTGATTTTCACCGTTTTCCAATAGATCGCAAACAGGCGGAAGACCTGGTCCATCGTACCCACTTTTTTCCGGAAACCGGCCTGGAAATGGGAAAGAATCTGTTTTTCCTCCATCCATACACCCACTCGCAGGATGATGACCCTGCCAACCACTTTCTGGATCACGTCAATCAGACTAATCGGTCTGTAGTTGGCAGGGTCATCCCTGTCGCCCTTTTTATAAACGGTAATCACCTCTGCACCCTTCCAAGAGTCTGGGACAGGATGACCCTTGGAGATTAAATTCATTACTGATGCAATAAGTGTGGCCCAGGCTGTGGGTTCCTCCAAAAGCAGATCCCCCGGGATGCCATCTTGACCAGCAGCCTTCTTTGGAGTTAGATGTTTTATAGCTAATACTACCTCCGAAGTCAAGAATGGCTCCTCAAGAGTCGCTATGTAAGGGGCCCTGTCACCGGGGACAAGGGAGGGAGTGTTAATTGCATCCTGCCCACCGTATATATGTAAAAAATGGGAATACCATTGTTGGCTAGTGATGTGATTTTCCAAATGGGGCCTATTAAGGTTTCTGGCCTTGTTAATCAATTCCCAAAACAGCGAGGCATTTTTCAGTTTAGATGCATCTTTTAGGTCCTGCCAGAACTGTTCCTCCCACTCTTTTTTTGCCCGCTCTTGCTCCTTTGCATATTCCCTCCTAGCTAATCTAACTAGGGGTTGATTCCTTTTGCGTAGGGCTGCTGTTAGCTCCCGTCTTTTGGACCTACACTTTGCAGAGTACCAGGGGGTACTGGGTTTAAGTGATTTTAATTTGGAGCTCTGTGATAAAAAATATTTACCAATTTCCTCAATGGCATTTTTATATATCCGGGGAAAGGGCGACTCCTTAACTTCCCCGGTTCTTAAAGTTAATCCCCCCAATTCTTCGGTCAATTCGTCAATGTGTACCTTTATCCTTGCCAATTTAGCTGGGTGGGAACTGACCTTATCCCATTTCAATCTACGGTTACCATCATATGGGACCACCTCTTTTGTTAACTTCAACGGGGCCAGATTCTTGACATCTTTTAAATTGCTCCATCCTAATGTCAAACATAAGGGGTTATGGTCACTATCCTGCGAAGGAACCACCTCCATGTCAATTAAGTCGCACCACATGGTGACATCCATTAGGATATAATCTATTCTAGACGGGCCATTGAGTCTGTTAAACGTCATGGCTCCGTCTCGATCAGAGGATGACCTACCATTCAATGCTCTTAAATTAAAATCCACGGTAAGAGCATTAATCTGTAGAGCCTTTGCTGACCATTTTTTTATCGGGGGTAGTAGCAATGTGGGGATAGACCAGCTAGCATCCTCCTCCTCTGTGCCCATGGGATCATCCCCTCCTAGGGGTTCAAATGTGCAGTTAAAATCCCCCCCCACCAATATTTTAGAATTTGTAGGGCAGTTTATTAATGCCTGTTCTAGCAACGTAAAAGTACAAGACGATTTATCTCCCGGAGTTCCTCTGGCATAGATATTAAATAGCTCAATCCTGCTATGTTTCGTTTGACCATCAAATGAGAGGTGTTGGATATCCCTAGAGCCCGAGTCGTGTGTTAAAATGTTCCAATTTAAGTCTATTCTTATCCATACGTGGAGACCCCCTGCTGGTCTACCCTTGCCACAACTATAAGCGGGTACCCAAAAGGTTGCATATCCATCTTTATATAAAGGTGATAAGCTCCAGGTCTCTTGGAACATACATATGTCGAACTTTCCAATAAAGTTGTTCCATTCTGGAAGGGCCAACTTTCTCCCTAACCCGGCTATATTCCAAGATATCAGACGAATAACCTCCTTGCCAGTATTGGGTTCGGGAAGAGTAGCACCCTTATCGTCAAACGATACCCGTGGGGTCATTTCTTTAGAGGTTTCAGGGGGGTCTGTAAGGGTTAGGAAGTGGCTTCCATTACCAGAGCGGTCCATTGGCAAATAGTGGGTGATGGCATAAGGCCTAATGCCAACCACACTCTCAGGATCTAGTGGAATAATATCCCTAGAAGGAGGTTCAATGACCTCTTCACGGAGCACATTTATATTACCCTGTACCCCAGTTGTGTCAAGACCTCCCCCGTTGCCCTTCCCAATCTTTAAGCTTCAATCACAGTCGTCCATGCCCAAGAAAACATCAAACCTATTTGCTAGCTCCAGGGGGGAAAAAGCTCTTACGTGCTCCAATCTCTGATTGCTAATCCTAATACCTCTAGGAGCGATCGTGGTCCATCCCTGGGAGTCAGGTAGCACTTTCCTGCTATATACTGTTGTAGGAATGATTTGGTGAGCACTGGACATATTCCTAGCATGGAATTGAGGGAACACTAGAGTCCTAGGATAAAAATAAGTCAAGGGACGGGGACTGATTCTGGTATTGCTATTTCCCACGGGCCAATTCAATATAAAATCAACCACTCCTGGGTCTCTAAAATTAATCAAAACTATATCACCCTCAATATCTTTACATTTGCTACCAAGCCAAGGGAGACGTCTAACATGCAGTATCTCTCCATTAAAGCTCTTAGGTATTGGTCTGTGTATACTTAACCAGTGTATAGTTTTATTTTTCAACTGGTGATAGTCTTCTCTTATATTATCTTTCAATATCGGAACACCCGTCAAAACCACCACCAAGGGCACAGCTTCAGGGGGTAATTCTACCTGAGGACCATGATTCCCTAAACCTCCATTCCGACTGACCCTTCCCTGCTCCTGATGTTTGGGCCCCACTGCATCAATGATGTTCCCCTCTAGAATATCAATGGTGGATTTGTTATTTAAATGATTCCCAGTTGGTGATGACCCTTCTCTATGATTATCCAACACTAAATGATTGGAAGCCTGTGGAATGTTGTTAATTACAGGGGGTCTTTCTTGTGAGACATTAATAGGGGGTAGCGGGGCCAAGGAAGTTAGCCTATTCACTTGATCCCTGTCCGCAACAATCATATTTCTCAGTGCGGATTCAACATCCTCTAACCTAAGTTCCAACCTTCTCAGACTATCAGTAATGGGAGATATAAAAGTCCTGAGCAGATCCCCCAATTTAGATTGAAAAGCGGTGGAAAGCAGCACCGACTGAGATGGATCTTCTAAGGATACATTGGTCAGGGGGTTATTTGCTACTTCAACTAAGTCTGAAGAAGGGAGTAAAGGGGTCGGTATAGTGCTGTTATCTGGCCCGGTGTCTGACCCCAAATCCTTAACATTTGGAGCCTTAGTGTGTTGACCAAAGGATAAGTGATTGGTCCTAGATTTAGTCAGGCCTACCCCCTCCTTGCGTCTTATTTTCCTTGGGGGAGGACCATAAGATTTCCCCTTGGCCAGAAACCTAGCCTTTTTCCCAATAGTTTTTACTCGGCGTGACGGTTGTATTTTGGGAGCCCTAGGACTATCTGTGCAGTTTATAGGGAGTGAATCGCTAATAACATGTATACTAGGGGCACAGTCAGTTGGTGAGCAATCGCGTAATAAAAAAGGAACACTGTCTTGAGTAGAAGGGGGATCATGGGTACCGCTATTACCATCTTCTTTCTGGAGACTTTGGGAACTAAAGATCTCAAGAGGCTTACGTTTCATGTTCTCCACTGAGCGACGACGCTCAGTTCTGCGTTCATCCAATACAGAACCCCTTCCTTCATCCGTACTGATCCTTTTAAAGTAACTGTCTAGTGGGCCGTTTAGCACGCCTCCCGACTTCTCCCCATGAGCTTTGTTTCCAATCATGGCCATATCACAAATAATATGATGTGATAACTAGGGAGATAATATCCGAGCCCTGCCCGGCCTCTTCCGGCCTCTGAGGGCCTAAGAGGGCCCACCCTTTGCCCAGGCTTAGCCCCGGGCTATGTCCCGCGCGCGTCCCGCTTGCGCGTTGAACGGATTTGCAGCTATATGGGCGGAGGGTGTTGAGGGGGAGGGGCCGGGAAGAGGAGACAGCTGATGAGGCCGCCGAGCAGCCTGGTCCTCGCAGTCCCGAGCAGTAAGTTCGCTAGTTAAAAGCACTCCCCACAGCGTCCACAATGTCCGTGGTGACCTTGTTGTCAGCAGCAGAGCCCAGGAGGAATGAAACTGATGGCAAGCCTACGAGCGGCACCCGCGAAGCGGGGGCCGCGAGGCGTTAAGTACCTGCGGGGGGAGGGGCCGGGAAGAGGAGACAGCTGATGAGGCCGCCGAGCAGCCTGGTCCTCGCAGTCCCGAGCAGTAAGTTCGCTAGTTAAAAGCACTCCCCACAGCGTCCACAATGTCCGTGGTGACCTTGTTGTCAGCAGCAGAGCCCAGGAGGAATGAAACTGATGGACTATCTCTGGTAGCAGATCCACTCTTAGTCGACAAGTTAAATCAGTTCAGGATATTGTCTCTTACATTCATAGACCCCAATAGGTGATTAGCAGCGAACCTGAGGCTGAGCCCTAGATGGCAGCCTAAATGCTTCCAGGCAAAGATGGTGAGACTCTATTCCACCTTGCTTGTTGATGGAGCACATTGCTGTCAAGATCTGGACAGACCAACCTTGGATGGAGCACAAGAAGGCCTTGCGCAGCAGTGAAATTGCTCGCAGTTCCAATAGGTTGATGCGAAGCACCTGTTCCTCTGGGGATGAAAGGCCTACGATCTCAAGATCCTCGAGATAAGCTCTTCACACTAAAGTGGAGGCATGCATCACTACTGTAGCCATGGTCGGAGGGGAGTGAAATTCACCCCATCTGTCAGGTTCACATCATTCCACCACCAACCAGTTCCGCTGCAGCACTGGGGGAAATTATGATGGAGTCTGAAAGGCCTTCCTTTTACTAAAGTCACTTGCTGCGGAGGTACCACAGCAGGGCCCTCGTGCAAGCATCACTGCGCGAATACAGGAAGCCAGTGTACCTAGAAATAGAAGAACCTACAAGACTGGAACTCTCATGCCCTGTGGGAAGGATGGAACCATTTTGTTTATGTTTCCCATCCTCTGAGGTGGAGGAAAGGCACGGAAATGTGTGGTGTCCATTACCAACCATATGAACTGGAGTCGTTGGAAGGGCCTATGTGACAATTAGGGTAATTGATCAAAAAGCCCAGATCGAACAGTAGTGAGAGTGCCAACTGCAGATGGTGCAACACTACCTCTGATGACCCGCTTTGATCAGTCAGCCTTCCAGGTATAGGAAAATTGGGATACCCTACCTCCTTAGATGAACTGCAACCTTTGCCATATCTTTCGTGAAGACTTAAGGTGTTGATGTTTATCCGAGGTGGATCACTGCAAACTGGTAGTGCGTAAAAAGCACCACAAAGCACAATTACTTCCGATGAGAAAGCAGGACTGGTATATGGAAGAACACATTCTGCAAGTCTTCAGCTTCCAACACCAGTAACGCTGGAGTTAGCATTCTGAACTTTTCCTTTCTCAAATTCAATTCACTGAGGTCCAGGATTGAACACAAACTTCCATCCTTCTTGGGAACAAGTAAATAGCGGGACATCTCCGTCCCCTGTCCTGCTCTGGTACTAGTTCCCCAGCTCCTTGTCATAGGAGTGTTGCCACTTCTTGCTGAAGGATAAAAAGGTGGTCTGAAGAGGGGGAAGATGGGGTGGGATGGAGGGAAGAGTCTGAAGAAAGGAAAGGGTGTAACCTCTTTCTACTATTTGGAAGACCCACTGTTCTCAAGTGATGGCCTTTCAAACCAGTAAAAAAGGGGGCACTTGCTCTACCAAACATGTATCACGCACTTTCGCCCTTTAGAGAGTCCTGTTTTACGACCAGCTGTTCTGTCCCTGTCCCAGCACTTTCCTGCCTGTTATAATGCACGCAATACTCATTTTCTACAGTGATCTACTCAACTTGCATTGGTTTTAAACAGTTTAAAACCAATGCAAGTTGAGTAGCATTATTGCCGAATCAATGCTCAAAACAGGAGGAAAGAGCTGAGTGCTAAGTGCATTTTGCCATACCAATAAAAACATGAAGTAGATCACTGTAGAAAATGAGTATTGCGTGCATTATAACAGGCAGGAAAGTGCTGGGACAATTAAAAATAGTCATTATAATAAAAACACAATAAGGCCATATGTGGCAGACATTATGTGGCCTTATTGTGTTTTTATTATAATGACTATTTTTAATTGTAAGTTTTAATTAACTGAACAATAAAGATTCATTCATTCATACATTCACTGAATATAAAAGAAGAAAATCAATATAATACATTGTCAATAAACTTAGAAGGTAATCTGACAAGTCTATTTTTTACTGCAACAGACCCTGGAATCAGAAATGGAAGACTGAACATTTGCATCATAGTTCCTGATGTCATCACGTCCGTCTTCCTGAATGTGTTGAGATGATGAACATTAACCATTCAACACCCATTCACTAGCATTCACACTCACACCATTGGTACTGGCTAAATCTGTGTCAAACCAACTATGGTCACAAGAAGATTGCGCAGCCTTAAGCAAAATGTCTTTCTATTAGGGACTAAGCTGGATAATAGTCCTTCATTTCCACCACCCGCGTTCTTTCAGCAATATAGCAGTTTTAGAAACACGTACTACTTGCACTGTCTCTGAAAATGTAGATTGCCCATTTAAGACACATAAAGGTTTTTTGATCAGAACCCATTCACCCACCGTAACATTCTTATCCACACGTCTCCTTACTCAATTACAATATTCTTTTGTACATTCCTGTACTTTACTCACACATTTTTGAGCATCTTTCATAGATGGCAAATCATGGAGCACTCACTATTAACTCACTTACCTTGTGAAAAGCCTCATCCACTCATACAGAACTCTCTTCCTTATCAGTTTTCTCATGGGTGCCACAATATTCGCATAGCCTTGCACAAAACGTGCATAGCACTCATTGAGGCCCAAGAGAGACCTCAAGGAGTCCTTGTTCATGGGTCGAGGTACCAATTTAATAGCGTCAAGAAGATCAGACATAGGTTTTATGCCATTAGCAGAAATAGCAGGACCTAAATAATCCACTTCTGTTTGAAAAAAATTGCATGTATCCACAGATACTGTAATACCTATATCTGCCTATATTTGGAAAACCTTTCCTAGATTGAATATGTTCATCATCTGTCTCTGCAAAAAATCAGTTTGTCATCCTGAAATGCCTGTATGCTCTTAACGCCTTTCAACAATATATCTATACGTTTTTGGATATCGCTGCCCGCAGAGGCCAAACCAAAAAGAATTCTGAGATATCTAAATGCGCCATATAGTGTAACAAAAGTGGTAAGATCTCTCGATGTCTCCGAAAGCATAACCTGATGATAAGCTGACTTCACAATCTATGGTAGTGAAAAACATTACCCTCCCAACTGCAGCTAACAGTTCCTGACTATAGGGATGAAAGTCAACAACAATATTTTTGTTCAATGAATGGAGATCCGCACACAACCGGATACTGCCATCTTTTTGTTAGCAACCACTACAGTCGACACCCATTCAGAAGAATCCGTGTGTCCAATCATTTTGTTCTTGCATATCTTGTGCAATGATTTTTTGAGGTCTTTCCTAGCACTACGGGGTAAAGGTCTCATTGCATGTTTAACAGGAATGGCATCCACTTTGAGTTTGATGAAGTGCTCAAAATCTTTAACACACCCCACCTGAGATGATTTTTAAAAAATACTTTTCGAAAAGAAAACTAACATATGAGATCTCGCACAGAACAGAATAAACAGGCATTTCACCCAGGCAAATAGGTTTGTCCACACCAGATTCAAGTACAATTCCCAACCTACTCAGATCATGCCAACCAACAATGTTGCATCGTGTGTTAATATGCAGCCTAAACCTTCGAACCTCTTCTCTCCCAACCTGGAACCGACTGGCCATAACGCTTTCCGACAGCATGCTCAATGGCAGAAGGCCATTTACTCTCTGCTCAAGATTTCCACTTCCCCGAAAATGCCACATGGTCTTAGGTTGATGGTTGCGCTGTCCTCGGTTAACAGAGCTGAAGCCACCATCTCCCTCTACAAAAACAGAACCATCCTTATACAAGCCTCAGACAGCAATCTAGTGGTATTTGACACATTTTTCCCCACCATCATGAATACAGTGGATAACGTCAACTTCGCTCCCTAGGAAGGGCGGAACCCCCAGGGGCCCCCCAGGCCTTACAAAATCTATCTCCTACCTCTCCACCACTATCCTCTGATCCCACTTTTGCCTCGAAGGGCCCCCTTCAACCTACCCTAACTCATAATAACATTCCCCCAGCAATGCAGGCAATGAACAAGCAGTGACAGCACAGTCATCATGATAATCTTTATGCTCCCCCAGAACTGTTAGCTAGCCCTAACTCCACTAGCTCCATTGCTTACAACACCGCCCTGATTCTCCCCAGGTTACCTTCCTCCAGCCCAACACACAATCCCAACAGGCTCTCACTGGTCTCCAGAGGTCTCTATCCATCAGTCCCCTCATCCCCTATCCTACCCATCCTTCCGAGCTTGCAGCCCCATTTCCTATAATCCCTTCCCTGGGGCACAATCTGTTGCCACCCGCCTTACTTTCCCCTGACCTCACTAGCGCTCTTCTGCTCCAGGGTCCCCTGGGCCTAGCCTCCCAATCCCATCCACACACCTCACTGGAAGGCCGTCTGAGCGAGATAGCTCTCTGCCTTCAACGACTTAAGACTGAGATGGGTAGTCTATTACATATCACCGAGGCTTTGTCTGCTAACTCCAGACTTAGCTGCTCCCCCACGAAAAATCACCATCTCTGCTCGCTCCCAGATTGCCGGCGTACTGGGCTCCCTCCCCCCCTATACTCAGCGGTCACCTTCTCATGTCACCCACACACCCCATAGGTGGGCCTCCGCTCCGCTCCCTATCAACCCTGCCCGCCCTTATTGATGCAGAGCCTCCCTGTCTGGTACGGATATTCACCTACTTACTTATGTTCCAGCACATCCCCCAACCATAACAAACTCTCAACAAATTGACACTATCACACTGATCCCTTCAGGGAACCTAGGCCAAACACCAGATCCTTAAATGAGAACAACCTCACAAGAGTAGTCACCTCCACTCTACCGGCACCAACAGATACCAACATAAGTCTCAAATGCGTGCAACTAAATTGTAGATCGGCGGCTAAAAACGCTGCTGACATTGCTGACCTCACCCTGGCGCAGGATCTTGACCTTGTAATGTTGGCGGAAACCTGGCTAAATGACTCAGCTGGCCCCATCCTGGACTTCATAATACCTCCCAAATATGATATCATTAGGCTGGACAGATCCAGTGATCAAGGTAGAGGCATAGCTTGTTTATATCGTAGCAATCGTACAGCGAAAGTACTACAGACTGACCTCCTGCCGTCCCATGAATGCCTATGCATTGAAGTGACTGGTGGCAACAATCACTCATGCAAACTGCACACGTTTTACCACCCCCCTCTCGACAACCTTCGCTTCACAGAGCAGATCGTGGACATTATCTTGACCAATGCAGATTGCCATGGCACTCAGATCTTCCTGGGAGATTTCAACCTCCACTGGAATGATGTAAATGATGTGGCGGTAAATAGCCTTAAGTCCTTCCTACTTGACCTCAACCTAATTCAAATCTGTGATAGCCCCACTCATACCAAAGGAGCTACCTTAGATCTTGTTATTGGTAAGCCCAACTCCATCCTCCTAGATTCGATCCTCCCATATGATTGGACAGACCACTACTGCATCTCCTTTTGCATCTTGGAATCGGTAACAGCAAGTAAAGCCCAGCCTAAGAACCCAAAACAGTTGAAAAGATGCCTACGGAACTTCAACCCGCAAGAGCTGACTGCTCTCTGCGATAACATCCTGCTGCCCCCTCCCCCACCGAATATGTCGGATGTCCACGACCTTACGGCCCACTATAACCGTGCAATTCTTAATGTTCTAGAGTCGGTTGCACCACTACAGCTTAAAAGAATGTCCTCTAGACTCTCCAAACCATGGTTTACTGATAGTATTAATTCCGAAAGACAAGATTTAAGACTTGCCGAAAGGCTGTGGTGGTCCTCCCCTGAGCATCTCTACCACCTGAGATCCCTGAGAAGCATATATAATAAACGCATCAGATGCTCGAAGGCCACCTTTTTCAAAACTCAACTAGACCAAGCAAAAAAACGTCCAAAAAAACTGTTCGAACTCATCAAGTCCCAAGCTAATAGTCAGCCGAACTCTGCGTCCCGGGGTCAAGTGACACTTCCTAATTGTGAAGAATTTGCAGATTTCTTCACAGATAAGAATAGCAAGATTGAAAATGAATTACGATCTGCCCTTGACCACCTGTCGATCAGCCCACTGATCTCCCTATGTCCACCAGTCTTGGATATCATTGAGCCTGCGCAACCCTACCTCCCCAAAAACAATGCATCCTGGAGTCTGTTCCAAGCCTTGGATGAATGCACTATACGCAAAACGTTGTTGACTCTGGAACCTTCCAATCACTACAATGACCCTCTGCCATCGAACCTTTTCCCGGAGGTTAGATCCTCCTTACTAACATTGTGGACTACGATCGTCAATGCATCACATCGGCAAGGTGCTTTCCCGGATTGCCAACAATCGGGTCAAGTTACCCCGATTCTAAAGAAATCAACTGCTGATCCCACAGACCTTCATAACTTTTGCCCAAGCTCCAACATCCGCAACCTGGCAAAGCTCCTGGAGAAATGTGTGCTTGCCCAACTCTGTTACCACATCGACCATTTCCAACTCCTCGACCAATGACAATCTGGTTTCCGCCCGGGCCATAGTACAGAGTCGGCGCTAATAATGCTGGACCATAATGAGTCGTGCCTTTTGATCCTTCTTGACCTTTCATCAGCATTTGATACTGTCAAACATGATAATCTAATTAACCTCCTTGAACAAAGGATGGGGCTGTCTGGACCTGTTCTTAACTGGTTCTCTTCGTTCCTCCAGAACAGATCCCAAAGTTTCAAGGGGAACCAATCCCTGTCCCGTCCTGCAGCGGTTATGCTGGGGGTTCCCCAAGGTTCAGCACTCTTTCCCACACTCTCCAACTTGTTCATGGAGCCTCTAACAGAAATTCTGAAAGCATAGAGCATTCACTACCACATGTATGCGGATGATACTCAACTATACCTGAAGATCGCCTCCCCTGAGGACATTCAGTCCCTCAACTCAATCCTGCTGGAAACACAAAGCTGGCTGACACGTAACCACCTGAAACTAAACGCTCAATAAACAGAATTGCTCCTAATCTCACCTTACAAGCAATCTCTAGTCATTGAACAATGGTTGAATCAGCTTACTGCTTTTAACTGTAGACCTCACCACGTGAACTCGGCATCCTCGCTTGGTATTATATTGGACAAAAGTCTGAACATTCAAAAGCACATCAGTTCCCTCACCAAAGGAGCGAACTTTCAACTCAGCATCCTAAGGAAGCTCAAACCCTTTCTCCCGGCTCATGACCTAAAGGTTGCCGTGCAAGCATTAGTGATCGCAAAGCTGGACTATGGCAGCATAATGCTTTTTGGTTTGCCCAGAGTAAAAACAGCTCCTCTTAGGGTGGCCCTCAATTCTGCCACTAGGCTCTTAACTGGCACTAAAAAATTCAACCACATCTCTCCGGACTTGCTGGACTTGAACTGGCTTCCATATGAAGCTCGGATACAGTTAAAAATCGCATGCATGGCACACAAAGCCATACACTTCAAGACCCTGAGGTACCTCGCTCAGAAACTGGAGCTCTCATGTGGATCAAGAGCCTCCAGCAGCGCCAGCACCCTTTTACTCAAACCACAAAAATTCAAGAAAAAAAGGACCTATAATCGAGCCTTCTCATGTATGCCACCGAAGATCAAACGGCTCCTGATGAAGAAATGTCTGCCTCAATCTGGCTACCCAATTCTGGGGCTATAGACGCTGTTTTGTAGCCCAGCTGCTTGTCGGACATTTTAAAACTATGTACTTTTCGCTATGTTGAATCTGTTTGTTTGCCTGTACCCTTCTTGCTGCAACATACATTTGTGTGACTATAGTGCAGTCTTTAAACTGAAGAGAGTACACTCACAGAGCTGGACACACCCTCGACCCCATCTTCCCGGGAGGGAAAAACATCCGCTTCAGTCACAGCACCCAGCCCCGCTGGACAGACCACCACTGCGTCCACTTCACCTTCAACACCACCACCGCACCCAAGCCCGCCCCGCGCCCGCCACGACGGAACTGGAGCAAGGTCACAGAGGAACACCTCAACACCTCCCTCCTCCAAAACCCCTCCAGCGCCACGTCAGACACCAACGACGCAGCCACAGAATTTCACCGCTGGATCTCCTGCTGCGCCGACAAGCTCGCTCCCCTCCGCCACCCCACCAAACAACGCCCTCAGAAGGCCGCCTGGTTCACCACAGAACTACAAGAAGCCAGACACTCCTGCAGACGCCTAGAGAAAGCCTGGAGAACCCAGAAAACATCGGAAGCACGGAGCAATCACAGGAGCGCCCTGAAGGAATACCACCAGCGCATATGAGACACCAAACGGTCCTTCATAAGAGACAAAGTCCTGACCAACACGACCAATGCCAAGGAACTGTTTAACGTCATACAGCAGTTCACAAAACCCACCAGCAAAGCCATGGACGTCACACCTTCCCAGGAACTCTGCGACAAGCTCAGCTCCTACTTCCATCTGAAGATCAAGCCCCTTTATGACAATTTCAGCGAACCAATGCCGGACACCACCCCCCTACCCACAGCCCCGATAAGCCAACCATCATGACCTGGGATCCCGCCACCGTCGAACACATCACCGCGACTATGAAGAAAACCCACTCAGGGGCCCCAACGGGCGCCTGTCCACCGCACATATTCCACAGGGCCTCCGCCGCCTTCACACCCAAACTAGGACGGACCATCTACTCCTCCTTTAGATCCGGCATCTGCCTAGACGACTGGAGGCGGGCGGAGGTCAAACCCCTCCTCAAGAAACCAACGGCAGATCCAACGGACCTGAAAAACTACCGGCCCAGCTCTCTCCTCCCCTTCATGGCCAAAGTCACAGAGAGACTCGTCAACGCCCAGTTGACCTCTTTCATCGAAGAGAACTCCATCCTAGACGCCTCCCAGTCTGGATTCCGCAGCAACCACAGCACTGAGACCGTCCTCCTCGCAGCCACTGACGACATCCGCATGCTACTCGACCAAGGACACACTGCGGCCCTCATCCTTCTAGACCTCTCTGCAGCCTTCGACGCCGTCTCACATCGCACGCTCGCAGCCAGACTTCACGACGCGGGAATACAAGGAGCCACCCTCGACTGGATCCAATCCTTCCTCGCCGGCAGAACCCAGAGGATCAGACTCACTCCCTTCCTCTCTGAACCCACAGATATCAACTGCGGAGTGCCCCAAGGATCACCGCTCAGCCCCACGCTCTTCAACATCTACATGGCCCCCCTCGCCACCATCGTCAGACAGCATGGGCTCAGCATTGTATCCTATGCCGATGACACCCAGCTCACCCTCTCACTCACGAAGAATCCCGAAGACACCAGACTCTGCTTCCAGGAAGGTATGAAGAACGTGGCAGCCTGGATGAAAGACAGCTGCCTGAAGCTCAACTCAGAGAAGACCGAGGTCCTATTCCTCGGACCCTGCACCTCTGCCTGGGACAGTACCTGGTGGCTCTCCGCCCTCGGAAATCTACTCACCCCTACAGACCACACATGAAACCTCTGCATCATCCTCGACTTCTTCCTCTCCATGAACCGCCAGATCAACGCCGTCGCTTCCACTAGTTTCAACTGCCTGCGCATCCTCCGTAACACCTTCAAATAAAATCCCCCCCGACTGCAGAAGGACCGTCACCCACGCTCTCATAACCAGCAGACTGGACTACGGCAATGCCCTTTACGCCTGAATCAACAGAACTCTTCTACACAAACTCCAAACCATCCAGAACGCCACAGACAGACTCGTCCTCGGGACACCGCATCACGCACACATGACCCAACACCCATGAGGCCTCCACTGGCTCCCTGTTAAGAAGATGGTCACTTTCAAACTCCTCACTCACGCCTACAAAACCCTCAACAACATCAGACCCAAATACCTTGTCGAGAGGGTATCCTTCCACGTACCCAAGAGGAACCTCCGCTCCGTCGATCTCGCCCTGGCAGAGGTTCCCCGTATTTGCAGAAACAGAACTGGCAGGAGATCCTTCTCCTACACCGCAGCCAAGACCTGGAACGAGCTCCCCGTGAACATCAGACGCTCCCCGACCCTGCACTCATTCGGGAAGGACCTCAAGACCTGGCTCTTCGACTGCTCGCTCGCTCCCCCCCCCCCCCCCCAGAGCCTAGAGACCCTCACGGGTGAGTAGCGCGCTATATAAACCCCCTGATTGATTGATTGATTGAAAATACCCCAACATGGTGATATCCTGCTCATCAAAAGCCTTTGGGTTGACATCAGATGGATTCAAGTCCACACCATGCTATTTTGTATGAAAGGTAGTGTCAGCAATTATAGTGATCAGTTAACCCAAGTCTGCAAAATTGTTACCGGCAACTTGGTCGATATGCACAACACCCAGAACAGCTTTGCAACTTGATAAGATAGTCATGACACAATAAATTGAACAGTAAGGACTACATTGCTAGTAATATCTGCATCATTATAACTCACACAATTCACTTTTATAGTAGCACCTTTCACACCTTTGCACACACCCAGAAAATGCCCAGTTTTTTTTCACTTTATACAGTGTTTCCCAAAAGCAGGACAAATAGGAGAATTTTCTAAATGTGTTTTCGACCCATAATGCTAAAAATATACATTTGTTTTTGCATTTAACTTGTTAGTTTTATTCTTGTCAACTACAGTATTTAAACTGTCAAAATGAGTAACTTCCTCATTGGCCACCCCTTTTTCAGATACACTAGATCTCTTTATGCCCTTAGAAATATCCAATACTTCATCTAGTGTTGGATTTCTGAAAGCAAGTAGCCTTTACTGAATTTTCTTTGATGCACAGTTAAACACAAATTGGTCCTGTAAATAAATATTGATGTTGTAACCCAAGTTGCATATACATAATAAATACGTAGTGCAGAATTATATTCCTCTACAGTTTCATTAATGATTGCTTCCTATAAAAAAACTTTGTCTTTCAATCATGACACTAGGGTCTTCAGTGAAACACTTTTCCAATCGCGCCATGGCCTCCTTTAATCCATACCACTGCCCAAATTGTCCTGCAGGAGGATCGATATCAGATGGGTTATCAAATACGTCCTGTCCAACATCTCCCAACAAGCTGAACAATAACGCTTCTTTTCTTTCATGTGAAATTTTTTCCCCATCAATTGGGACAAGAGAGTTCGAAAAATTACGAAACCACTGTGTCCACGTGACTATAGACTTGCCAAGATTTTGTAGGAATACATTTGATTGATTAAACAGTGTGCCATGGGTAAAGCAGTAGAAACAAAAGTTTCCTGAAAATATTATCTCAGGCCACAAGTTCTGGTTCAAATTTCAAAAATGCCATGAGGAAAATCAGTTGAAAAACAAACCAATTATAAAAAAATATATTTATATGTTTATTTGTCTTTTATTTGGCTGTTGTAATCACACAAAATCCAAGTGCAGATAGGCAAAATACGCAAAATATGAGCTGACCATAATAAAATGTTTCCTTTGGAATGGGTAAATAGCAACTCGTAACAATGAATGACCGCAGAGTAAACAACTTGGTATTCGATTGCTTGTTTAGGGTTCATCTTTTCAGAATAGTGCAAACGTGCATGTGACATCAAACAATAAGTTAATGAGAAGTAACCATCTTGGTGTTCGACTACTTCTAAAGTGTTAATCTTCTCAGCACACCGCAAATGTGCGAGTGACATCAAATGCTGGCTGTACTCCGACTCTGATGTTTACACGCTTGTGAGAAGCTGGCCTGGTATATGATATCCACTAATGTAAGTGAACACAAAGAGATGATGGACGGAGCGCTAAAACTTTTCAGACACTCACCCCCAGTCACAGATCTTTGTAAATCCATCATCGTTCTTTAGCTCACATTGCCACCCCAGTTCAGACACAGCTATGTGCAAATCAGTCTTGACCCTGTGCCTCATGGGAACAGTCCTGCCCGAACTGCCAAGCCATGTCTTCACTGGACCGGAAACAGGCATCCTGGGACCGGTTTCGAGCTAACAGCCCTCATCAGTCAGGCTAGCTTGAATCCAGTGGCAAAGTGAGTGAGGGACCCACGTCTGGGCATACCCTGCCAACTTAGGGCGAACAAAGCAAACACAAAGAGATGATGGACGGAGTGCTGAAACTTTTCAGACATTCACCCCCAGTCACAGATCTGGGTGAATCCATCATCATTATTTAGCTCCCTTGGCCACCCCAGGTCAGACACAGCTATATCCAAACTGGGGTGGTGTGGTGAGCAATAGAATGATCAATTAAATCCAGATCCTTGTGATTGGGGATGAATGATTGTATTGTCCAGAATTCCATTCATCAATTGTTTCTCTTGCATATGTCACTCTAAGTGGGAAGGGTATGCCCAGACGTGGGTCCTGTGCTCACTACACCACTGGATTCAAGCTAGCCTGGCTGATGAAGGGTGATGACCTAAAACCGGTCCTAAGATGCTTGTTTCCAGCCCAGGGAGGACCGGGCTTGGCAGTTTAGGCTGGACTGTTCCCACAAGGGGCAGGGCCAAGACTGATTTGCATATGGCTGGGTCCAAACTGGGGTGGTGTGGTCAGAAAAAGAATGATGAATTAAACCCCTTGTTACTGGGGATGAATGATTGCATTGTCCAGCATTCCGTTCATCAATTGTTTGTTTTGCACTTATGTAAGTGGGCATCTTGCACCAGTCCAGACAACCCTTATGGTGATTTAAGAGGTCTTATACAACTTTAGAAAGCTCTCTAAGTGGTAGTTGTGGAGAGCAGCCTTCAGGCTTAGTCTAGAATGAGTGTAAAGCAGCTTGTTTTTACCAGAATGCAATCTTATAGTATAAATTAAGTGAAAAGGAACCAGACCAGTATTTATAAAAATATGTATTTATTATATAATACTCTCTAGTACGTTCCAATATCTCCAACATGGAGATAAACACAATGCACACAATACTGTAGCAAATAAACACAGTAAATAGCACAAAATACACAGTGGACCCCGGGGGGGGGGGGGGGGCACCAAACCAAATGGTAAGAAAGTGGTATAAGAACCACTATTCAGATCAAGACAGGGTCGAGAGGATGTAGAAGTGCTGGGACCCCAAGGAACCACCCAAGGTGAGTAGATAGGGGCTCCAGGGAGAGCATGTGCAGTGTGGAAACACGATTGCTTGCTCCGTACAACCGTATGTGCAAGTTGCGGTTGGAATTTTAAAGATTAAGTACTCTTCCCAGTAGACCCTGAAGAAACCCAGTGGATGACAGAAGGTTGGAGATCCACCCCACCCATGTATACCCTAGAACACACGTTACTTACACCAGGGAAGACGGGTGCATACGTGTGAAGTGGTGTCGGAAACCACTGTTGAACTCAATGTAGGACTTCAGGAAAGGGCCGCTGGGAAAGAATGAAGAAGTGTCCGGTGGAATCCGACGATGGATTCTTGATGAGAGGTACCTGCAAGAAGAGGGGATAGAGTATTTGTCACTCAGGAGTGACCAGGAGACTTGGAAGATGAATGCCGTCCAATATCCGGTGTTGCAGGATGGATGACAAGGACCTTGACTCTGCAGCTGAGGACCAGGCGACGCTGAGGGGGACCAGGAGATGTGCACGAGCTGTCCCACGAAGGATGTTGAGTGCTGAGGGGGTCTGTGTCCAGCGGGAGCACCAACAAGACTTGGCAAATGCAACCAACGCAGAAATCAAAGAAGTAGCAACGTCAGGACCAGCAAGGTCCAGGGGACTCACCAACAGCAGGGGAATCAGGGCAGGCCCCGAGCAATCAGGGGAGCCCAAAAAAAACAAGTTTGACCCTCAAGTGGACTTACAGACCAGAGCCACTGGAGTCACAAGTGGACCTCAAGCAGCTCACCAAAAGATGCAGGCCACGATGCACAAGATGTGGTGTGGCTGAAGATTCTGGCCACTGGAGGTGCTCGAGTTTGGGGCTACTTTGAGCCCAAAGATCTTCTTGGGAGGAAGCTAACAAGCCTTTGCAACTGCAAGTTGGACGCGGCGCACAAGGGTTCGGTTATTGCAACCTCCACAATGGATACTGGCCTCAAACTTGCAGACTGGTCGACTTAGTTGTGGTGCCTGTGAATGTAGGGGAATGACTCCTTCACTCCAAGGGAGATTTCTTCAAGTGTCTTTGATGCTTACCAGGCCTTGGATGATTTCTTTCTGATGCACAGGCACAGACGATGCAGCAGACTGGAAGGGAGACGAAGCCAAGCCCAAACGAAGTCCAGAGTGCCCAGACTGTAGAAGTAGAAGTTGTGTCTGATCTGAATCTTATCCCACGACAAATCTAGGGACTTACACTCAGTTAATACCTTAAGTACAAAGGGTTGGGAAGATTCAGGGGACCCTCCCAGGGGAGGGTCTGTACAGGGGGAAGGTTATTTCCATGTCCTTTGTCCAGTTTCGTGCCAGAGCGGGAGCCAGCAGCTCCCAGAACTGGTTTCAACTGGACTATGCATGGGGACACCAGATGTGCCCCTCATGCAGACTTTCTGGCTCTGTCAAGCGCACCCACGCTGTCCCAATACACTAAATGCAGTCTGGGAGGTGGTCACACCTCCCTGTGACAGGATGCATATTGTTCCACCTTCCTCTGCTCGAGCTTGGCATAGCAGCAGGAGGGCAGAAATGTGTCTCTGGTCGGCAGCAACCATTTTGTGCTGTCCGAGTCTAGAAGGTTGGCATCGGGAACTGAGGGCTCTTCCAGTGCTTGGAATCATACCTCCCACATCGTTTACGGTGTGGGGGTATGATTCCAACATGTTTGACACCAAACATGATAGGATTTGTTGCAGCCGTGTTCGAGATGGTCATCGCGTAATCACGCGGTGCCCCTCTATATAATATTTGGCTGCTTAACTGACAACCTGGGAGAATGGACTCCGCAGGCTGCAGGGGTGTCCTGCACAGGCAAGGGCACCCTCTCACTTAGAACCACACACCCTGCCTTCAGGATTGCAAAGACCTGCTATAGGGGTGACCTATAGGTTTTAATTGCAATTGCAAGTAATAGGTGCAAGCACCAGCTTACACGGGCTGCAATGGCAGGCCTGTATTTCCATGTTGCATGGTCTCCCTTGGGTGGCATAATGCATGCTTCAACCCATGGAAGTCCTCTGGGGTATCTATGCCCATGGTACATGGGTACCATATGCTAGTGACTGATAAGGGTACCCCAGTATCCAATCTGGAATTGCACCTAGGTACTAACATAACAGTTTAGGGAGAAAGCAGATAGACTGGGGTCCTGATTAGCGGGATCCCAGTCAGACTAGTCAAAAACAGCATCACATCAAGCAAAAAGTGGGGGTAACCAGAGAAGCAGATCCTACTTTTGCTGTTGTACAAGTAACCGTGTGAAGGCTCAGCAGGCGTAAAGATGGCAGCAATACAGAGCGCGACCATGACGGAACTCTGTGCAGCGTGTAAGACAACAATGGAGCAGCACGCACACAGAGCTCTCTTTGACTGTTGAGGTAGGCTTGTGCCATCTGTGGCACGTGCTGGGAGCTTTATTTGAGTAATGAAGCAGGCCTGAGCCGTAGAAAGGAACCACATAATTTAAAGATGACTAAGTCAGTAGAAATTGTTAATTTAAACAATTTCCAAAGAGCGGTACAGCCACCAACGTTTAAAAGATAAAAGCATCTTTAAAAAAGTACTTCAGGAAACTGTAAAATTATTTAAAGAACCTCCGGCACACGTGTTTGAAATCCAGTCAATGACGTAAAGATGTCACACTCTTTGGTGGACCTGTATATTGTTCATCCTCGTCGCCAACCTGTAGTGACGTCTTCAGATTAAAGACAGAAAACGAATGTTGGCAAATGCTGTATATTTGACCAACAACAGGCCCACAAGGAAAGAGATTAACAAACAGCACGCACTGCCAGCTGACCCAACTGAAATGATCACCAGGGGCCGTATAATGAAAATGCCCCGGGGGTGCAATGGGCTTTTGCGCCCGCTTTGAGCGTCCCCGGGGCACTTTGGTATTACAGAAGGGGCCACAGATGCTTGGCTACATAAAGGGGCAGCGCTATCTTCATAGGGAATTCCCCCACTTGCATGGGGGCGGTCCCCTTGCAAATGAGGGAATCCCTTTGCCTCTGGTCCGTGCTGTATAAAAGATGCAGGGCACAGAGGCAAAGAAGCTCTCAGGAGGTACTCTGACAATGAGTCACCTAAAAGGTAGCGCATTGTCAGTGTGCCCCCTGATGGAAGCCCTCTGGAGGGGGTGAAAGGGGTCCCATGGACCACCCGACATCCCCTTGCAGGCGGGTGCAGTGGAGAGGAGATCTCTAATCCCCTTTAATAGTGCTGGCAGGTTGCCGTCAGCACAGTGAAACACGAAGCGGCTGCTTTGTTCACATGAATTCACTGCCCGCAGGGCAGCACAAGTTTGCGGTTGCCCTGTGGGCAGCACATTCACCATAATGAGGCACATCTTCCTGCATTGCGCTGGGCGCACCTCTTGAAATGTACGCCCAGTGCAATCCAGGAAAATGCGCCGCATCTGCAATATGGCACCAGGACTAACTAAGGAGCAATGCAGCATTCTACATTCCAAAAAGGCATCATACATAATAAACAAGAACAAGTCAAACCCACTACACAACAAAGAGGTTTAATCAACAGGGTAGAATCAAACGTACCGGCCACGTGGAAAGTCAGAGGCAAACAAAATCGCGCAATCTGCACTTTATAATGGCTGTCTCTTTCAACCATGGTTTGTTTTTTTACTGTCTAAATGATGAACATGTGCCATTATGGAGCCCAATCTTAAAGGCTTTTTGGGGTACGTAAAGTAGTACTCCTGCAGTGCTCTTTTGCATACTCTATCTAGCATGCCTATATAAATCAGCCCCAAAACATTTAAAATAGGTATAAAATAGGAATTAGATGGGAATATTCACATACCATTTATATAAATAAAGAACTTTGCAACGTTATTAACGAGGAGTTAGACGATTCTGTGTCAATACATAAAGGCATGTAAGGGTACACAGAAGAGTAATACAGGAATACTGCTTCTCGTATAAATGGTTTTGTGGAACAGCCCTTACTGCGTTTGGAAGTTGATTGTATATGCTTACGAATTGAAAATATTAGGAAAGTGTATGTAGTTTTTTTTATAGATTTAACCACTTTTTATATTTCTTATATCGCACAATTTTATTGTTTGGCTATAGCTAAGGTTGGAATTCAAATAAATAGATTAAATAGATTGAAAGGCCCGGGGATACATTTTAACTCTGTTTTGTACCTGAAAATGCTTATAAGAATAGTAGTGGTAGTTATTTGTATGAATTTCTTCCACGGTCAGACTGGGACAGAAAACAGGCCCAGGCAAATACATTTAGTAGCCCATATTTGCAAATTGGATTTGTTTTTAACTTGTAAAGACAAGCCATATAAATATATTACAAGGTATGGAATACTACGTGATGTGTGCTTGCTGCAGGGAATGTGTGTTTCAAAATCAGGGAACTTAACAAAAAAAAAACAGGGCTAGCAAACCATAAAACAGGCCCACAAACAGCCAAAAAACGTCACACACGCTGACCCGTCAGAGCAGCCCTTTGGGCACTGTCTGATTGCCCTGAAGGCAAGTCCGACCCTAATTTCATTCTCTCTGCAGATTCTTCCTGGTCTAATCTTTCGTTGGTGACCCATCATTCTCACTGATTTTCTTTCAGCCTCTGCTTATGTATTCAGTCTTGTCAGGTTCGCTTTATTCAATGTGTTGTGAACACAGAAGCTTTGTTGGTATTAAGTTGCCAAGGTGAGGCAGCATGCCCCTGCACACTTCCCTTACTGCATTCATTATCTGACTCCTCTACCTGCGTCAGAGGTTGAGCATCATAATGAATAGATTGTTGCTATGCCCCAATCAGATAGTTATTTTTTTGCAAATACTAGTATAATTGTGGTCAAGAAGAAGTGGAAATCGACCATTAAATCGTCACTACGTCCTGGTACATGGAACTTCCTTCTGCGTCACATGTGCTTTGAAGAAGACCGCAGGTTGGTAAACATAAAGCTATCTGCTGCCTGCCTCGTAGCTTAGACACATTGTTGTTTTTTCTTTGTTGCTCGTAGACTGGTTGTTTCTATGTTTCAATCATACCCGCACACAAAAAGAGCACATTTAGTGACATGTTTTGATGCTGGAGAGTTTACAAAAACACTCACAAACAAAGCAGAAAAGTTCCATTTGCTCTGACTTTAAAAACCATTAATTAGAGTAAAAAGGCAATTTAGAGAAATATCTACCAACAAATCACTGTGGGGTAATATTGTATAATGTTTATGAGTTTGAGGCCATGAACTGTCTAGGCACAAACATTAAAACAAGTGCAGTTGCAGACTTTCCTTCTCTAAAAGATGAGCTTAAAATGTTTGATTATATTTTAGTACTTTTGTCGAATTATTCAACAAAAAAACAAGATTTTCAAATGAAACCCTAATTAGTATTGTCTGGAATAAGATCACCGCATGTCGCACATTATACTGTATTGTAGTAAACATATGGCACTTAATACCTATATTTGGGGTACTGAAGCGCTTGGCTACATGGACAGCAAGGTATGCCATGTAGGAAATGTGGCTTGGAGGGTGCTGTCTTTGTTTTCTTGGTCAGGACTTGGTACAGGTAGGTCAAATGTACTTGCAATTGTAAAACTTTACCAGGTAATGCAATTGGGAATGGATTTGTAATCATTACAGGTTGGTATATGTTTTAAACACAGTTTAAATTACATAAAAATTACTTTTGGATTACATCGACTACTCGGGGTGATATGCCTAGATATCACACTGTGGATCCTACAATACAAGGGTAAGGTAAGGTAAGGTAAATGTATTATGCATGATTAATTAAAACTGTTGCATTCGAAACATTAAAGATACGTTTAAAAAATATTACATTAATAAAACAATTTAAGATAAGATACAAGGTTAAAAATGCTTTGGTTTTGTGTTTAAAAGACACAAACAATTGTTTCAGCTGTGTTAGCACTGCTGGCGCAGACATGAAGGCCTGCATAAGGTCAGTTATGGGAACTTTCTTGGTTATCCAGTGGTGTGGTCCAGTTCAACATCTACGACTCTCTGTAATAGGTCTTAACTGTTGGCAGCAGGTTTTTTCAGTCTCAGTGCTGTCAGATCGAAGAATTTTGTAAGGCGGCAGTTTAGCTGCACTAAGGTTGGGTTAAAGCACAGCATCACTGTCTGCCTGCAGGACCTCACTCCATGCTGGTTAAATATTGGTTTTAACAGTGCCTTCCGAATATCCTCTAGCTTCTTGCATATGCATATGATGTGGATCAGAGTCTCAGTGTCTTTCGCACACAGACGGCAGGTCTGATCGCTCCCTCTTCCTTCCCATGGTGGCAAAAGCGGGCTGATCGGACCGACTCCCAACCGAAGCATTACAAATTATTCTTTGATCATAAGCTTGGATCCGACCTTGAGGTAGGGCTGAGATTTAAGAACTTCGTAATTGTTAAGCACGACCCAACCATGAGCTCCCTTGGATACCGCTTTCTTATCCTCTATGACCGATATGAGTCTTGTCGATTTTGTGACTAATTTTTTGAAAACCAAGTGGCCCATAGGGGTGTTCCAGGCCTCTGTCAGACCAAGAGCCTGCAAGGATTTCTAAAGGTAGTCATTAGCTGGCAACTTTCCGGTACGGGCCAGCTCATGCCAGAGCACGATAGGAGGTTGCAATTATGCAGTGGAGGATAGCTGCGTCTCTTCCTGTCGTGGATTCGCTCTCATAGGTGACTGTTGGTTGTAGTTTCACTCGCAGGACTTTTAAAAAGGGTCGAGTGTTAAGTCCGGAAGCCGTTTCTTCAGAGGCTTTAGTGCCAAGCAGGTCATTACTCCCTTCCTTTTTAAGGATTCTAGCTGTGGCTTAAAAGAATTGTTTTTGTCTAAAAGCACGCCCAAGTATTTATAGATTGTTACTTGATCCAGACATTTCCCGTCCAGGTGCCAGCGAGGATTTGACTTCTTATGGTGGTTTACGCCTGTAACTTTTGATTTTTTTAAATGTATTTTTAAGGCGTTCCGGTGTGAAAAAATTTGGGTGGCATCTAGGAGGTGCTGGAGACCTATCAGAGTTCTACTGATCAGCACTAGGTCGTCAGCATAAAGTAGGTTTGTCAGTGTCATGCCACCTAGCTTCGGGGCATGTGAGGAGCTAGCGTCCAGTCCTGCCGGCAGGTCTGCCAGGAAGAGGCTAAAAAGCAATGTGGCGAGGACGCATCCTTGCTTTAATCCCTTTGTGGTCATGATTTTGTTTGAGACATGCTTTCCAGCGCCTAGTTTTATTCTTATCCATGTGTCGGTATGCAGCTGTATGAGTTGGTCTAGGAGGAGTGGAGGTATCCCCCATTCCTTCAGCTTTTGCCAGAGCTTGGATCGGTCGACATGGTCGAAGGCTGCTGTGTAATCTATGAAGCAAAGGTATAGGGGATATTTGCCTTGCTTTGCTGCATCCATGAGCCTGGTTCAGGCCATAATATTGGTTATGGTTCCTTGCCCTTGACGGAAACCTGTTTGTGTTATTGGTATTATGTTGTTTGTTATGGACCAGGCAACCAAGTTTTTGAGTATAATCCCTGCAAAGTATTTTGCCTCGGTGTCTATCAAGGCTATCAGGTGATAGTTGTTTGGATCGGATCTTGCTCCTTGCTTAAATATAGGACTGATGATTGAGCCTCTCCATGTCTCTGGGATTGCTGTAGTTCTTAATGCCTGTCCTATTACTGTTACTAGTGCATTGCTCCAGAAGTCAGAGTCCTGTTTGTAAAACAAAGGAGGTATGCCATTTGGGCCCGGTGCTCCTGCCCGTCTGCCTCTAGATATTTGCTTGCTTATTGCTTCGACTAGAGTTTCTTTTTGCTTGTCTCCTGTACAAGATGGGTGGTCGTGACTTGAGGGGAGAGCTGGCTCTAGCTGCGGTGGATTAGACGGTTCGATGCCCACATCACTTAGGCGGTTGTAATTTCTTCCCACCCCAATTGGGTTTGTTGTGACAACGTAAATCGGTGAAGCCAGGGAGACTGCTGTTTCAGGTTCATGATCGTTGAAGTGTTTAAATAAATAGTCTGTCCAGGTGGCTTCAGTGATATTGGTGTTGATCCCATGATGATTGGGATGCTGCAATTTGTTTACTAATTGCCAGAATTTGGCACTGTTTTTCAGGTTTGCATCGTGTATAAGTTTCACCCAAAGATCATTATCCTTTGTTCTTTTTTTCTCCCATCTCCTTCGTTTGAGGTCTTTAGCTCACGGAATGTTCGTTGCAGTCTCAGATTGTTTGGAGATTTGCGTTGTTGATTTAGAGTGCGATTTATAGATCGCTTTAGTTTTTTAGCGATAGGGCTATTTTGTGCGTCGATAGTTACAGCTGCCACTTTCGGTTGTTTCTAGCCATTGCTATGTGAGTATTTGTCTCCTAGAGTTTTGACAAATATTTCCCAGCTTTCCGTTGGTTGAGTTGAATTGACTTGACCGTAGTTGTATAAAGCTTTGGCTCCTGCTGTTCATCGATATTGTTGGAGTTGCACCTTATTCTTTTTAGGTTAGATGTTCCCTCCAGCAAGATGGAATTGCGGATTTCAGGGGGTTGGCTTGGTCTTATTTGAAGACTCCATTCTTGTGGGAGGTGGTCACTGAATTTGTTGTTACTGATCTTGAAGGTGGCTATGTTGTTAAACAAAGTCAGAGTCGTGAAGGTAAAGTCTATATGTGATGATATGGTGGTTGAGTGGTACGTGGCTGCTGGTGGGCTGTCGTCCTTGAACCGTCAGTTCAAGGCTCTCATGTTTAGGTATTCTAGGCCCCTAAGTAAGTTCTTTGCAATCCTAGATGGCTTGGTGGACTGAATTTGGCCTTGTGTTGGTATTCCCCATGCACTTGAGAGTTCCTGCGTTGAATCTTCTTCCTTAGTATACCCTAAGAGGTGCATGTTGAAGTCGCCAGCCAGAATTATGAGGTCTGTTGATTCTTCTTCCATTACTCTCTGCAACTCCAATAGCAGCTCCTTCGCTGCCTTTGACTTTTATTTTGGGTGCACGTAAACGTTTATTATTATAATGTCCTGTTTGGACTGATTAAGCTTGAGTGTTAACTTTGTGGCTTGTATGCCGCTTGGTGGTGTCAAATGTATGGTAACTGGGAGTAGCTCACCTATTTCGGTTATTGAGGCAAGAAGTTGTAAGCCCACCGAGCGGCGGCCAAAGGCAGATGCCTTTGTCGCCGGGAGTGAGTAGGAGGTGTAGCCTTGCAGGTCAAAGGGCTTATCTTCCAGGTCTCTTGAAGCAGGCTTATGACAAAGGAGGTCAGGTATTTTATGAACTCTTGGTCTTGCTTTTTGGAGGCTAGGCCGTTGATGTTCCATGCACATACCGCAATTCCATCGCGTTCTATTTGTGGAAACATTTCTATGTCTGACGCCTGTCATTTAGGAAATGCCGATGTTATTTGCCGATGTATCCCAGTCCAATTGTTAAGCGTTGAAGAGGACAACGAGTCTGGGGGGCCGTGGGTCGATTGCAGTGCGATTGTCAAATTTGCCTTAGTTGTTGTACCTGGTTCTCCGCTTCTTGCTCCTTTCAAGACTGAGCAAGTCATCTGGCGTGAGTTGTTTACTTCTGCTTTAAGAAAAGGAGTTGGGTATAAGGGTTTTGGGATAGATTCCAGGCCTATCCCCCAGTTTAAAAAGCTGTCTCTTTCCCGAAGGATTCTACGTGCAACCTCGGTGGTTCGCCATTTTGTTCTAGTTGCTTCTGTTGTTTGTTGACAGAAATTCTACTGACAATAAGTCGGTGGTTTCGATGGTTGCTAAGGTTGTAGTGGAATGTAAGAGCCGTAGAATATTGCCTATATGTGTCCACACGGCTTCTGGATTTATATTGAGGGTGAAATATTATTGTGTCTGTCCCTTAGGCCTTAGTTATGGCCTGGTCTTGTGGCTGTGTGTTATTGCTAGTGATTAATCTATGAACAAGAGGGTCTTGGTTTTGAGATGGTCTGCTTGTATTGATGTTTACACTATTAAGAAGGAGCCCTTGATCAGGAAGATTTGCTGTGAATGTTTCAGAGTTGTGACTGTGATGAGAATTTTTCATGTGAACAGATGAATTCCTGTCTGTGGCGTTCGCTTCGACGTCTTTCTCATGGTTATGACTTGATAATTGTTGGCACTTATTTTGGACCACCCTGGCGGCTGAGCCGTGCAGTTTTGTTGTTTGGTGTGTTCCATTGATTAGTGCCATTCTTCCCAGGGAGGGAGTAGGCGACTCTTTCCCTATGTTTGTGCTTGCTTGCTTCTTCTCCTGGACAAATGCAGTTGGTAGTGGGATCTTGTCAAGCTGATTCCCTTTCTGTTCGGTCTTGTCCTCTTGTTTGTTACAAGGGCTTGCTAGGCAGCTAGATGTCTTTTGCTGCTGCTTTGTATTTTTGGTGCTTGCGATCAAGGTCTTCGTGCCATTTGCCGAAACTAGCTCGTCTACATTTGATGTTTCGTCGTATAGCAATTCTGTTGTAGATAAACCTGTCGGAGAGTGGTATGTTGAGTGCTGGGCCTGGACTGTTGGTTTCTTGTTCCTGCCTTTCCTATTTTGCCTTCGCCCTGGTCTTTTTGATAGACCTTTGCTTCCGGAAGGTGTTAGTTTTGGTCCTCGGGGGGAACTATTGCCTTTCATTAGAGTGTCACTGTTTAGTGGTGTTAGCACTGTTGGTTGTGTGCTCAATTGTGTCGCGTCTTCCCTAGTGATGCAATTGTTGTCTGTTTGCCGGGATACGGTTATTGGTTTCAGAGTTGATAACAGGTCAGCCAGTGTTGTTGGTAGCATTTGTAGCTTGTCCACAATCGGGGCTCATAGGCATTCTTGTTGCACAAGCTGTGTTTTTGCGGCCGCTGCCTGCCCTCTCTTTATTAGACCGTTCAGCTCGCCTAGCTTTTAATCGATCCCCGAAGTAAAGTCGGCAATCGCCTGCAAAACAGTGAGCTGGAGGTCCATTTTATGGGATTGATATTGCAGGGCCGCGGTTGAGTATTGCATGGAGCTTAATAGTGATTCCCAGATTATAATTTTGTTATTATGACCTGTATTGCTTCCTCCGGTTTGCAGGTCATTGGTTTGATCACTGGGACCGTGGGTGTAAGAGGCGACTAGGTCTTCCCACTCTTGGGAGGCTAGGAAGGCCATGTCGCAGTTGGAGGCAGACTGATCATCGATTTGTGGGAGCTGCCCTTGCACGGATTGCACTGTTCCCTTAATTTTACAAGGAACGGGCGAGCCTGCCTGGGATAGTTTGTCAACCGAACTGGTGATTGATAAGGTAGGTGATAAGATCAGTAGAGGGGAATTAATTGATTGCAGTGTCTGTTTCCTCTGCTTTTGGTCGTTCGACTTGTCTGGAGCTGATAATGGGTGCTGATAAAGCATTTGGTCTGGTCCCTTATCAACCATTGCTTATTGTGGAGAGAAGCTGTCACCTTGGCCTAGAAAGATCTCGGCGGTGTAACTGGAGAGTTGGGCGTTCAGAGGATCTGATCCTTGTCCTGAGGCCTCATGCTGGTTAAAAGTTGGTGCTGGCACCAGTAGAGCCCCAGTTGTTGACCTAATTTGTTGAAGGTGAGGGATGCTTATTTGAACAATGTTTATACTTTCCACTGGGTTATGTTGTAATGAGCTAGAGTAATCGTTAGTAATGTCCTTTTGGTGATTTTATGGGGGATCCAATAGTCCCTGTTGTTCGGAATTATCTACTTTGTTTGCACGTGATGACTCCGTGTCTTTAGCTGCTTGTTTGGATCCCAAGTAGTCTTTGGTTTTGAGTTGTGGATTCATTTGAGATATTCCTTTAGAGTGGATTTGTGCTACAGTTTCCTTCGCTGCCAGTGAGTCTGATTTATGGTCTAGGCTGTTTGTAGCAAGTGGTAAAAGTGGTAAAAGAGGGGATTGCAGTCCTTCTATACTAGCGCTTTTAGAGAATATTGCTGTTCCAGGTTCTTTCAGGAAGGAGAACTTTGTGGTTTTTTTTTGGTTGGAATATACAAGGATTTCTCCTTTTCGGTGCTCCTTCTGCCTCAATTATGTCCTGCTCCACCAGTCTTGTGCTCGATGTGATTTCTTTATCCCTTACTTGTGCTGTGATTCTGTCATCCAGAAGCAAGAGGTCGCTGTTGTTATGAGTAGTAGTGGAATGCGAGCTGTTCCGGAATCTGGCTACCTTATCTTCCATTAGGCTACTTTGTATATCTTCATGTTTTTCGCTGTTTTGAGTGTCTTCAAGTTTTTCGCGTTTTGTCTTGTGGCTTGCGTGGTCAGGATCCTGTGGGCTGCTGCTGCTCCTAAGACATCTTGTGCCCTCGCTCTTCCGTTTAGTTGGCTTGGAATGCGGTCTTGGTTTGGATTTTGCTGGAGCTTTTCTCACTCTACCAGATCTCATGACTCCTGGCTCCAAGCCTCGATGTTTAGATCAGTTGATTCGGCCGGTTAGACCTTTGTTCTTGGCCCTCGGAGTGGGAGGCGAAATAGTTGGAGATAGAGAAAGGTGGAAGAGAAAAGTGGTATGGATGGCACGAGTTGCTGGCTGTAAGGCTACTGCTGGCGTGCTCAAGCCCTTCCCCCCCTAATTCTTCTATGGGGGAAGACTGGTTGCTGGTTGCTGTTGGGAGAGCATGGGTACGCTAGTGCACTATTATGTTGATTCTCTGGCTCTCGGGCTTCTCTGGCTCTCTGGTGGGCTTGTGAGGGCGCTGGTTGGAAGACCCACCTTCAGCCCTCCCCCCTCTGTAGAGGGTCAGCGAGGGGTCTGTTAGGCACACTCACTCACACTGAATGGAGTTGGTGCCACAGTTAGTGGCGTTGGACCAGTTGCACCCACTCACAGAAGCCACAGTTTTCTGCTGTTTGCAGCTGCTTTGACACACCAGAGCGGGGCGAGATAGGGCGATGGACTCGATGGTTGTGGTGGTTGGGAGGGGCAAAGCGGGGACGGTGGAGCAAAATTGAGACAAGTCAGAACCACACTACGCCGCACCGCTGCTGCACTCACCTTACTCCAGTCTGTAATCAGACGATAGGCAATCCGCGGCAGGCCAGTGGCAGACGGCGGCAAGTCCACGGTTGAACTCACACCAGTATGTCCGAGTGGCGGTAGGCAGTGGGCAGGCAGGCAGGCAGTGGGCAGTACTGAGGCCAGCACTGCAGCGCTGGCTGGATAAACCAAGCCTTTTGGCCCGACTGCGTCCGTCCTCTCTTCTTCCTCGTCACAGGCTCCACACAAGCTCTACTCTGCTCCGCTTGTTACCCCTGCCCCTGCCCCTGCTCTCAGCTCCACACCGCGCACTGCTTGGACTCGCTGCTATTCCGGCTATCCTCGGTACTGGCGCTGGCACAGGCTGACTCTCCCCCCTTGCAGCTTCTTGCAGCGCGCTCGGAGCCAGTGCCGGTTTGACTGGAGCGTGCAGGGGGTTAGACTCGGTTGTGCTCTGCACTTGGCCGCCCCCCAGGCACGATGACAGTATGGAGGTCAGCGGGGGCTGAGGACTAGGGGTGGGCGGAATTTGCGATATTAACTTTCGCAAATTATCGCGAAAATGTTAAAAATCTCCGCAAACACATGGAAATATCGCGAAGATGCGGAAGTTTTTTTCCCGCCCGTTCGCGGTATTTTCTGCGTGGTTGCGGCTCGCCAACTAACCCATGCGGTTGCTCACGGACGCGGCTATCTTGTTTTCACTTGTCTCGCGGTGCATGATAGCGAGAAGAAAGACATGATTGCGCGACGAATGACGTTACTGCGGGCGTGAACTGTCACGAGACAGCGCAAATGACTACCAACAATCCAACATCTCGTGGAGAACGCGACCGGATCGGGAAATCTTGTCGGCGAACGCAGGGATTCAGGTAAGGCGATCGCGCGCACGCGAGAATGTATTATTTTACAGTGCGAGTAAGCAAAACATTTCCGGTAAAATGCGGATTGCGGAAATTTTGACATTTTCGCGCTCTCCGCAGAACGCGAAAATGTCAAATTATCGCAATTTCCACGAGCGGAATGGAATTTTAGCCCAGGCCTACCGAGGACCGGCAGCTAAGAACCGGGAGCAGCAGTTCGGCGTGCTCCTTGCCTGCTTACGCGCTCAAGCGTCAAGCTACAAGGTAAGTAAGGCTTTTTTCAGGTTTACAATATAGTTTCTTTTTCTTTCATACAAAAGACAACTCGACAACATTTTTAGCAACAGAATGTCACAACATTGGTTCTTATGGGGAAAAGAAGGTTATCGGTTTGCAGGTAAGTAAACGACCTGCAAGAATAGTTTATGGGGGTTAGAAGCAAGGTTCCTTAAGGTTCAGTTAGGCACTCGAAGAGCACCACCAGTGGCACTGGGGTGGCTGGGTGCAGAGTGCAGGAGACCAATGTTAGCCAATGGAGCTAAGGGACTTTCGGTCAGGAGCTGCTTACGAACAGGCCACTTGGGTGTGGAAGCAAAGCTCCTGAGGTTAAGATCAGCACTGCAGGGGCCAACAACCAGCACGGGAGCTGTACCACCAGCACAACAGGGGCGGCCGGGTGCAGAATGCCAAGAAGACATTGGGGACCCAGTGGATTTCAATGGAGATCTGTGATTTGGAAAAGATGCTGCAGGGAGGTTTCCTGAAGGCGACCACCGGCTGGAGGGTAAGTTGGGTTCTTGGGGGATGCCTGGACTCCATCGTTTGGGCCACCCAAGGCAGTGGAGCGTCAAGTGCAAGGTTTTCTTTTGGCGTCGTGTCTTCTTACCAGCTCCGGTCGTGGTCAGGGGGACCCTTCAGGTTGAAGCTGCAGGCGCCGACCTGAAGCTTGAGGGAGGTCGGAAATCACCAGATCCCAGGTCAGGATCACTGGGGAGACTTCCTTGTGGTGTTGAGCCACTCGAACTGGGGCCATGGGCATCAGGTGCAAAGTGGTGCAGAACTGTGGAGCCGCCTGGTTCTGAAACAGAAGTCTTTGCTTGAGCAAGTCCTGTGCTCACGGGAGACTGGGTTGGTTACGTGAGTACAGGGAAAGTCCTCCAGGCTCTTGGGGGCTGCTGGCCACAACAGGGTTTCCACTGTAGGCAGGTCGAGGTATGGTCAGGCCAGTAGGGTTGGGGCCAAAGCAGTTGGTGTCCTCTTTTTCCTAAGTCAGCACTGCTTTTCCGTCCTTCTTCTTTCTTCCTCAAATCTGAGGAGGAAAGGTTCAGGGTGGCCCCTAAATACTAAATCTACAGGGGTGTGCAGGTTGGGACCAATAAGTCCCTTCCTTTGGGTGAGTACACCCCCTAATATGCCACCCTCCAGTGCGAGGGGGGCACATGTCTTTTCCTAATTTGCTGGGTCCCCTCATCTCCAAGATGGAGGGGACTGAGATGTGTCCTTCACCTCGCCTCCCCCACCTGAGGGGTGGGGTTGGCAAAGGTGGGCAAACCTCTCCTCCTAACTGGGTTTTCCCGCCGATTCTCCCATCCGAAATGGGGGTCAGAATCGGTGGGAGCCAGTTGCTGGGGCAGCAAATTCTGGGACAGCTTACAAAGGTGGCAGGCCTTTGAAGCTTCCCCTTTGTGGACCTGGCTCATCCTGGGTGAGGAGGCAAGGCACCTCTGTCCAGGATGGGCTTTGTCTCTGGACTCAGAGAGCGGAGGCTCTCTACCCAGGGGTCCAGAAACCTGCCTGGTGGTGGCTAATGACAGACAGCCATTCAGGAACCACACCAGGGCTGGGTGTTTTTCAGGGGGCATCTCTATGATGCCCTTTGTGTGCATTTTACATTAAATCCCGCACTGGTATCAGTGTGGGTTTAATGTGCTGAGAAGTTTGGTACCAAACTGCCCAGTTTTCAGTAAAGCCATTATGGAGCTGTGGAGTTCGTAATAACCAACTCCCAGACAATATACTCTTTATGGCTTTAACGCCCTTATAATGTTTAAGGATGGACTCAGACACTGTAGGGATACAGATCAGGCAATTGTACCCTCACCTGTTGTCTAGTGCACCCTGTTAGAGAGATGGCTTACCTAGGCCACTGGCAGTCAATTGCAGGCATGGCACACAGGGGCCATGTCAACTCTTCACTTTTCTCTGCACCAAAACACGCAGGCTGCATTTCTGGGTGGTGGTCTATACATTAAGTGGAAGGAATAGGTAATAGATGTGTATGATGGGTCTGGGTGTGCAAAGGAAAAGGCGGTTAGAACAGCCAAGTTTGGAGATTACAGGTGTGAGGATGGCTTGCAGTTTTTGTTAGTATCTAAGGTATGGGATGTTGCGGAACAGAGTTATCATTGTGTAGAAGGCATTCTTTGAGACACTGTTGGCTTGTAGCATCAAGGATAGGTCTTGATCTATGACTACATCAAGATTGCTGACTTTTCTTGATGTTGTTGGAGACGTCTCCAGTTACTTGGTGCCCTATGGCGATAGGTTGGTATTTTTGCAATTGTCTACAGGTCATGAGCTCTGTCTTTGCAAAGTTGAGCTTTAGTTGGTTATGATGGACTGGATTGCTACCACAAGTCATTTCAAGTGGTCAGACTTATTGCAAGCATTTCTCCTATCACTTTTTGTGTGTTTGATGTACCGCCCTAGGTGGCAAGGGTATGCCAAGATGTGGGTCCGATTGTCACTGTGCCACTGGAATCAACCTACACACAGCTGATGAGCCCCAATCAGAGTGAGGTTCATCTTGGGTTGCTTGTGTTTCGGTTCAGGGAGGACCTGACCTGGATTTCTGGGCTGGACTGTTCATACTGGAGCAGGGTTGAGACAGATTTTCATTACTGGGTCCATACTGAGGTGGTATGGTGGGCAAAGGAATGATGTGTTTGAATGTTACCTCATGCAATTAACCAGTGGTTGGACTAGCATTCCTCCTATCACCTTTTGAGTGTTTGATGTACCCACTAGGTGGCAAGGAAATGCCCAGAGGTGATTCCAGTGCTCACTGTGCCACTGGAGCCAAACTACACCAGACTGACAGGCCAAATCAGGGTGAAGCCGGTCTTGGGTTGCTTGTCTTATGGTTCAGTGATTATCTGGCCTGAGACGTAGGACACATACTCACTGTTCCACTGGAACCAAGCATTCCTCCTTTCACTTTTAGCGTGTTATCTTCAGCTGGTTACCCATCATTTATGTGGCTATGGGTTGAAGGCAGTTGTCAAGTTTTGAGTGGTAGAGGCCTTCTGAGCCATCAGTATTTAGATGACCTGTGTGTTATGTGCATAGTTGTAACAAGTGAAATTGAATCATTTAACCATTGTATTTTAGAGCATATTCACGTATTCTGCGTCTTTGTATTAGTGTGTGGTGGAGGACAGTGTCAAACGCAGATGATAAATCCGGAAGCAATGGAGTAGCCACTCCGTTCTTGCCCACTGTGGCTTTTAGGCCATCTTAAATGGATTTGATGGCTGACTCTGTGCCTCTGCCTGGTCTGAAGCCAAGCTTTTGGTCTGACATTAAGTTATTTTCTTCTGTAAATTTTGAAAGTTGGGTATAAAGTGTTCTTTCAAATAGTTTTCCTAGGCATGATCCACTTGATAAAGGCCTGTAGTTTGTTGGGTAGTATGGGTTGAGGTTTTTCTTTTTGAGAAGTGGTCTGATGTAGGAGGTTTTCAGTCCAGAAGGTAATTAATCTAGTTCCAGGGGTTTCTTGAGGAAGCATCTAGCTACACAGGTTGTACAAAAGATATTTCTAAATCTCTTTGGAGGTTCTGAGTCTGAAGGTTCTCCTGATGTTCTGATTGTGATGATAACATTCAGGAAATCTTTTTCTGAGCGGGTATTGCAAGTATGTAGTGGTGGACAATTTCTTTTGTCTCTTTCTATGTTGGGTTGACCATGTGTTAGGGTGTGTTTTATGTGGTCTCCTTGAAGTAATTTCCTTTTGTTTTTAGTTTTGTTTTCGATACTATCTATTTATTGATTTTCCAAAAACAATGACCAAGCATTACATCATAGACTGGAAGGCACAACATACCTCACATATACAATAACCTTGTCCATAATCATAATCTGCTGATCAGCTCTCCTGCCCATCTCCCCTCTTTCTCCCACCCTACCCAAATGAATACAAGACCCAGATTCGACACATGTTCATGAACTGCTTTCGCGTGACAACTCTATCTACCCCTGTCATTTTTCTAAGAAAAGTCACAATATCTCCTCAAAATTGTGCATGTTATCATTGAGTCTGTAAATTATTTTCTCATATCCAGCAATTTAATTTCATGTCCTCTATCCACTGTTTGTGGGAGTTAGCCCTTTGGGGTTTCCAGCGTCTCAAAATTACCACTCTAGCTATTACCAGTGCTGTCCATAACCATCGCTTCACATGGGATCTTAATGTGGGTAATCCCAAGAAATCATGGAGGAGTGCTTAAGGTACCCTGAGGGGCAGTGTTTCTCCCAGTTCTGTCTCTAGGGTGGTCCATACCTTCTGCCAATATGCAGAAACAGCCATACATTGCCATACAATATGGACTACGTCCCCTCCCTCCCAACCACATCTCCAGCAGGACGTCACTTGGTTTAGTTTTGCCCTTTTGAGTTTCGCCAGAATCCAGTGGCATCTGTGGAGAACTTTGAAATGACTGAACTTAATTCTTGCTTCCTTCAGCCCCCTACCTCGGTCAGTCATTAATTAGTGCCAGTCTTCATCCTCAAATGCGTGATCACTTCAGTTTTCCCATAACGTTCTGAGTCCCTCAGATGCTGTAGTGCCAGAGGCACTCCCATATGTTGGGACCACACGATGACCTTTGACTAGCATTGTTTTAATTGACTTTAGGTGTTTTACTTTAGCCTAGCCTGAATGTACGACATCATTTTTCCAACATGTACATTTTTCCTTGAAGATTCCATTTTGTGTCTCCTCGTAGCTTCAGAGGGGGAGTGTTTGCTTTTTACAGCCTTGCTAGGAACAGAACTTATGAGATGTGCATTTGAAAGCATGAGCGAGAGAAAAGTGTGAAATGTACTTCTCTATCCGGAGTGTAGTGTTATATGCAGTGGTGCTCAAATGTGCATTATGTTGTACATTGAGAGATGAAGTGTGTAGTGCTATAGGCAGTGGTGCACAAATATGCATTGTGTTGCACATTGGGAAGTTTTATGAAGTGTTTACAATTGGCTTTGACATGCCCTTATGCCATCTTGAATACTGACTCTGTCTAGCTTTAGCTTTGCGCACACAGGCAGGCCCCCAGATCACTCAAGTTGTTTGGGCTATTCACGTTCAAGATTGTTTTCTGTACTTTTGGAAACTTTCGTAAGCTTCACTAAGATAAGAAGCTGGAACATATGGGAGAGCAGAGGAATACGTGAGAACTCCTTTTCCTTTGGAATGCTTGCATGGAGAGTGGCCAACTCCAGTAATTTAACTTGCCGCAGGGGGGTCCTCTCGGAAACTTCTAGTGCTTTGAGATTATAAAACTGGGGTTTGTTGACAAGGAAAATTGGATTTTGGACTTGAATGAAGGCGGACCCGTCTAATTCAGTGTATTGAGATCAGGCTTGCTGTGTGTCTGTGAATCCCCCAGTCAGGAGTGGGCTAAGATGTAGTGTTTGCAGCCGGTGATGTATTGTTTTTGATAATTGGCATTGGGATGTTAAAGTTTGTCTGTGTGCACATTCAAGTCTCCAGTGGTTATAATCATCTAAAATACTTAGTGTATATATCTTATATGTTTCCTTTGACACGGTGTATTCCTTGTGGCTGATAATTTCCATTTAACAGGGTTTATTTCTTGCTGTGGACGTCCAGTATAATTATCAATATTATCTGTTTCTATTTTATTCCATTCATTTAAAAGTTGCATTTGCTTACTTGTAAGTGTGTTAATTATTGCTTGCACACACACACACACACACACATATGTATATATATCTATATATATATATTCACAGAAAAAACCATAGGTTTCAGGGGTGTTATAGTTAGCTGGCCATTTCACTCGTACAGAACCATACAAATTCCTCCGTTATAGTTAGTTCTGCTAACTATAACTCGCGTGCCCGCAATGCACTGCTGATGATGTCACATATTGCATCATTCATGACATGGTCAGTGACATAACTGATGACTAAGATAGTCATAAAAATAACATATTTGTACTTATAATAAACTTATATTATTTTTAAATATATTTTCGCGAAGTCGGGTGCGTGCATCGTGAGTGCAGAGAACCAGGTCAGCAGAGGGGCTGTAGAGCCAGAGAAACCAGGTCAGCAGAGCTGTTGTAGAGCCAGAGAACCAGGTCAGCAGAGCTGCTCTAGAGCCTAAGACGCAGGTCAGCACAGCTGCTCTAGAACCAGACACCCAGGTCAGCAAAGCTGCTCTAGAGCCAGAGACCCAGGTCAGCAGATCGGCTCTAGAGGCCTAGAACCAGGTCAGCAGAGCTGCTGTAGAGCCAGATAAACCAGGTCAGCAGAGCTGCTTTAGAGGGAGAGAACCAGGTCAGCAGAACTGATTTAGAGCCAGAGAACCAGGTCAGCAGAGCTGCTTTAGAGCCATAGAACCAGGTCAGCAGAGCTGCTCTAGAGGCAGAGAACCAGGTCAGCAGAACTGCTTTAGAGGGAGAGAACCAGGCCAGCAGAGCTCTTTAGAGGGAGAGAACCAGGTCAGCAGAGCTGCTTTAGAGCCAGAGAACCAGGTCAGCAGAGCTGCTCTAGAGCCAGGGAACCAGGAAGCAGAGCTGCTTTAGAGCCATAGAACCAGGTCAGCAGAGCTGCTTTAGAGCCAGAGAACCAGGTCAGCAGAGCTGCCCTAGAGGCAGAGAACCAGGTCAGCAGAGCTGCTCTAGAGCCAGAAAACCAGATCAGCAGAGCTGCTCTAGAGGCAGAGAACCGGGTCAGCAGAGCTGCTCTAGAGGCCGAGAACCAGCTCAGCAGAGCTGCTGTAGAGCCAGAGAAACCAGGTCAGCAGAGCTGCTCTAGAGCCAGAGAACCAGGTCAGCAGAGCTGCTGTAGAGCCAGAGTAACTAGGTCAGCAGAGCTGCTTTAGTGGGAGAGAACCAGGTCAGCAGAACTGCTTTAGAGCCAGAGAACCAGGTCAGCAGAGCTGCTCTAGAGCTAGAGAACCAGGTCAGCAGAGCTGCTCTAGAGGCAGAGAACCAGATCAGCAGAACTGCTTTAGAGGGAGAGAACCAGGCCAGCAGAGCTCTTTAGAGGGAGAGAACCAGGTCAGCAGAGCTGCTTTAGAGTCAGAGAACCAGGTCAGCAGAGCTGCTCTAAAGCCAGGGAACCAGGAAGCAGAGCTGCTTTAGAGCCATAGAACCAGGTCAGCAAAGCTGCTTTAGAGCCAGAGAACCAAGTCAGCAGAGCTGCTGTAGAGCCAGAGAAACCAGGTCAGCAGAGCTGCTCTAGAGCCAGAGAACCAGGCCAGCAGAGCTGCTGTAGAGCCAGAGAAACCAGGTCAGTAGAGCTGCTATAGAGCAAGAGAGCCAGGTCAGCAGAGCTGCTTTAGAGGGAGAGAACCAGGTCAGCAGGTCTGCTTTAGAGCCAAGGGACCAGGTCAGCAGAGCTGCTCTAGAGCCAGAGATCCAGGTCAGCAGAACTGCTTTAGAGGCATAGAACCAGGTCAGCAGAGCTGCTTTAGAGCCAGAGAACCAGGTCAGCAGAGCTGCTTTAGAGCCATAGAACCAGGTCAGCAGAGCTGCTCTAGAGGCAGAGAACCAGGTCAGCAGAACTGCTTTAGAGGGAGAGAACCAGGCCAGCAGAGCTCTTTAGAGGGAGAGAACCAGGTCAGCAGAGCTGCTTTAGAGCCAGAGAACCAGGTCAGCAGAGCTGCTCTAGAGCCAGGGAACCAGGAAGCAGAGCTGCTTTAGAGCCATAGAACCAGGTCAGCAGAGCTGCTTTAGAGCCAGAGAACCAGGTCAGCAGAGCTGCCCTAGAGGCAGAGAACCAGGTCAGCAGAGCTGCTCTAGAGCCAGAAAACCAGATCAGCAGAGCTGCTCTAGAGGCAGAGAACCGGGTCAGCAGAGCTGCTCTAGAGGCCGAGAACCAGCTCAGCAGAGCTGCTGTAGAGCCAGAGAAACCAGGTCAGCAGAGCTGCTCTAGAGCCAGAGAACCAGGTCAGCAGAGCTGCTGTAGAGCCAGAGTAACTAGGTCAGCAGAGCTGCTTTAGTGGGAGAGAACCAGGTCAGCAGAACTGCTTTAGAGCCAGAGAACCAGGTCAGCAGAGCTGCTCTAGAGCTAGAGAACCAGGTCAGCAGAGCTGCTCTAGAGGCAGAGAACCAGATCAGCAGAACTGCTTTAGAGGGAGAGAACCAGGCCAGCAGAGCTCTTTAGAGGGAGAGAACCAGGTCAGCAGAGCTGCTTTAGAGTCAGAGAACCAGGTCAGCAGAGCTGCTCTAAAGCCAGGGAACCAGGAAGCAGAATGCTTTAGAGCCATAGAACCAGGTCAGCAAAGCTGCTTTAGAGCCAGAGAACCAAGTCAGCAGAGCTGCTGTAGAGCCAGAGAAACCAGGTCAGCAGAGCTGCTTTAGAGCCAGAGAACCAGGCCAGCAGAGCTGCTGTAGAGCCAGAGAAACCAGGTCAGTAGAGCTGCTATAGAGCAAGAGAGCCAGGTCAGCAGAGCTGCTTTAGAGGGAGAGAACCAGGTCAGCAGGTCTGCTTTAGAGCCAAGGGACCAGGTCAGCAGAGCTGCTCTAGAGCCAGAGATCCAGGTCAGCAGAACTGCTTTAGAGGCATAGAACCAGGTCAGCAGAGCTGCTTTAGAGCCAGAGAACCAGGTCAGCAGAGCTGTTGTAGAGCCAGAGAACCAGGTTAGCAGAGCTGCTCTAGAGCCTCAGAATTAGGTCAGCAGAGCTGCTCTAGAGCCAGAGAACCAGGTCAGCAGAGCTGCTGTAGAGCCAGAGAAACCAGGTCAGCAGAGCTGCTGTAGAGCCAGAGAAACCAGGTCAGCAGAGCTGCTTTAGAGCCACAGAACTGGGTCAGCAGAGCTGCTTTAGAGCCAGAGAACCAGGTCAGCAGAGCTGCTCTAGAGCCAGAGAACCAAGTGAGCAGAGCTGCTTTAGAGCCATAGAACCATGTCAGCAGAGCTTCTTTAGAGCCAGAGAACCAGGTCAGCAGAGCTGCTCTAGAGCCTAAGAACCAGGTCAGCAGAGCTGCTCTAGAGCCAGAGAACCAGGTCAGCAGAGCCCCTGTAGAGCCAGAGAAACCAGGTCAGTAGAGCTGCTTTAGAGGGAGAGAACCAGGACAGCAGAGCTGCTCCAGTGGGAGAGAACCAGGTCAGCAGAGCTGCTCTAGAGCCAGAGAACCATGTCAGCAGAACTGCTTTAGAGCCATAGAACCGGGTCAGCAGAGCTGCTTTAGAGCCAGAGAACTAGGTCAGCAGAGCTGTTGTAGAGCCAGAGAACCAGATCAGCAGAGCTGCTCTGTGGCCTAAGAACTAGGTCAGCAGACCTACTGTAGAGCCAGAGAACCAGGTCAGCAGACCTGCTTTAGAGCCAGAGAAACCAGGTCAGCAGAGCTGCTTTAGTGGGAGAGAACAAGGTCAGCAGAGCTGCTTTAGAGCCAGAGAACCAGGTCAGCAGAGCTGCTCTAGCTGACACTGACTGACTGACACTGACTGACTGACTCTGACTGACCGACACTGACAGATTGACGCTGACTGACACTGACTGACTGACACTGAAACTGATTGACTGACACTGAGTGACTGACTGACACTGACTGACACTGACTGACTGACTGACTGACACTGACTGTGTCTGACACTGACTGACTACTCTCTACTACTCTACTACTCACTCTCTACTACTCTCTCTCTACTACTCACTCTCTACTACTCTCTACTACTCACTCTCTACTACTCTACTACTCACTCTTATCTACTCTCTACTACTCACTCTCTACTACTCTCTACTATTCACTCTCAACTACTCACTCTCTACTACTCTCTACTATTCACTCTCTACTACTCACTCTCTACTATTCACTCTCTACTACTCACTCTCTACTACTCTCTCTCCACTACTCTCTACTACTCACTCTCTACTACTCTCTACTATTCACTCTCTACTACTCACTCTCTACTACTCACTCTCTACTACTCTACTACTCGCTCTCTACTACTCACTCTCTACACTCTCTACTATTCACTCTCTACTACTCACTCTCTACTACTCTCTCTCCACTACTCTACTACTCTCTACCACTCACTCTCTACTACTCTACTACTCACTATCTACTACTCTCTACTATTCTCTCTCTACTACTCACTTTCTACTTCTCACTCTACTACTCTCTACTACTCACTCTCTACTACTCACTCTCTACTATTCACTCTCTACTACTCACTCTCTACTACTCTCTCTCCACTACTCTACTACTCTCTACCACTCACTCTCTACTACTCTACTACTCACTCTCTACTACTCTCTACTATTCTCTCTCTACTACTCACTTTCTACTTCTCACTCTACTACTCTCTACTACTCACTCTCTACTACTCACTCTCTACTATTCACTCTCTACTACTCACTCTCTACTACTCACTCTCTACTACTCACTCTCTACTACTCTCTCTACTACTCACTCTACTACTCTCTACTACTCACTCTCTACTACTCTCTACTACTCACTCTCTACACGCTCTACTACTCACTCTCTACTACGCTACTACTCTACTACTCTCTACTACTCTACTACTCTCTACTACTCACTCTACTACTCTTTATTACTCTTTACCACTAACTCTCTACTACTCTACTACTCACTCTTTCTCTACTACTCACTCTACTACTCTCTACTACTCACTCTCTACTACACTCTCTCTACTACTCACTCTCTACTTCTCACTCTCTACTACTCGCTCTCTACTACTCTCTACTTCTCACTCTCCACTACTCACTCTCTATTACTCGATCTCAACTACTCTCTATTACTCACTCTCTACTACTCTACTACTCTCTCTACTTCTCACTCTCTACTACTCTCTCTACTACTCACTCTCTACTACTCTCTCTACTACTCACTCTCTACTACTCTCTACTACTCACTATCTACTACACACTCTCTACTGCTTGCTCTCTACTACTCTACTACTTACTCTATTACTCTCTAATACTCACTCTACTACTCACTCTCTACTACTCTCTACTACTCACTCTCTACTACTCCACTACTCTCTACTACTCACTCTCTACTGCTCACTCTCTACTACTCTACGACTCTCTACTACTCACTCTCTGCTACTCTCTACTACTCACTCTCTACTACTCTCTACTACTACTCTCTACTACTCACTCTGCTACTCACTCTACTACTCACTCTCTACTGCTCCCTCTCTACCACTCTCTACTACTCACTCTCTACTACTCTCTCTCTACTACTCTCTACTCACTCTCTACTACTCTCTCTCACTCTCTCTCTACTGCTCTCTATGTTTATGTTTATGAGATTTATAGAGCGCTCAAATACCCTTGGGTGTCTCTGCGCTAAGGACGGCAGCATGAAACTTATACCAAGGAGACATTATTGTGTGAACAGCCATGTTTTCGTCATTCTCCTGAACATTAGTAATGATTGGGATGATCTGATCTGTAATGGGAGCGAGTTCCAAAGTTTAGCAGCTGCAACAATGAAACGTTTGTCGCCCCAGGAAACAGTTTTAGTGCGAGGCACTGTGAACAGGGATGCCGTAGATGAGCGAAGAGCCCGTGATGGAGTATAGACTGCTAAATCTTTGATCAGAAATTGGGGCCCTGTGTTGCGTGATGTCTTATATGCGATGCACAAGGCCTTAAACATTATACGGCTCTTCACAGGAAGCCAGTGAAATTTCCGAATAAAATGAGATATAGGCTTATATTTAGGGGTTCCTGAAAGCATCGTGGCAGCTGCATTCTGAATAGTTTGCAGCTTACAAATAACCTTGTTTTGGGCATTCAAGAGAAGCCCATTACAGTAATCAATTGTTGACATGATTAGAGTACTGACAACATTTTTTCCTGATGTCAAGGGAAGAAATGGTAGAATTTTTTTTATCATACGCAATTTGTAAATTGCCGCTGAGACTACTGAGTTGGCATGAGGGAAAAAAGTTAGCTTGTCGTCAAATATGACTCCTAGATTCCTAACCTTGGTGACTAGGGGTGGCGGAGGACCAAGTGACAGCGGCCACCAGGTTGAAGACCAGGCTGGGAAGAGTTTGCCGAAGATCATGACTTCTGTTTTATCAGAGTTTAATTTGAGGCAATTGCTGGTCATCCAGTCACTGATGGCCAGCATGCCTCCTTGAAATTTTTCGGCTACTTCCTCTCCATCATTATGTATTGTCAACACCAACTGAGTGTCGTCAGCGTATGAAGTGAGGCCCAACCTATGTCTCCTGATAACCCTGGCCAAGTCCGCCACGTAGATATTAAAAAGGGTCGGGCTTAGGGATGAGCCTTGCGGGACAACACACGGGAGGCACAATTGGGTGGACTGAAAGGCACCAAAGTTTATCGACTGAGTACGATTGGCGAGGAAAGAAGCCAGCAGGCCTCGGGCTTTATCCTGGATGCCTAGTTCTGTGACCCGGTCGATCAAGATGGTATGATCGACCGTGTCAAAGGCCGCTGAGAGATCCAACAGCACAAGAACTGCCGTGCCTCCCTGGTCCAAGATAACTCTGATGTCTTCGGTCGCCTTAATAAGTGCGGTCTCTGTTCCGTGGCCTTTACGGAACCAAAATTGAGTGTCATCTAACAGCTGGTGTTCTTCAATATATTTGGAAAGTTGGATATTCAATACCTTTTCAAAGATTTTTGCCGGAAAAGGCAGGCTGGCTATTGGTCTGTAGTTTTTAGTTTCAATGGGATCAAGGTTTGCTTTTTTTAAGAGTGGTTTTATGATAGTTTTCTTCCAAATCGTAGGGTAGATACCTGAGGCGAACATGGCGTTACAGATAGTGGACAGGAGTGGTGCCACTTGATCTAATACTGGTATAAGTATGGCCGGGGGACAAGGATCATTAGCGGAACCTGATTTGATGGATAATATTATACTGGCAATCTGATCAGAGGTGGTATTTTCAAATTCCACTAAGGAGGATTCGGGGAAGTCCCTTATTATTGGTTGAGCCTTAGTGTTGGTTACCAACGCGAATTTCGAGTAAATATTGTTCACTTTATCGACAAAAAAATTTGCTAAAGAGTCACATAGTGACTGAGTGGGGGCCACGTTGCTAGCGGATGTTTGACCAGATAATATGACAACTACTTGAAATAAGTGTTTGTTAGAATCTTGTGCAGCTTCGATCTGAGCAGTGTAGTATCGCCTTTTTTCCTGCGTAATCATGTGTTTATAATTGGTGAGTTCAGTTTTATAAACTAATTTTTCCTGAAAGTTGTAGGATTTGCGCCATTTTCTTTCACAGTTCCTACACAGTTTTTTTTGTTCTCTAAGGAGTTTAGAGAACCAAGGGGCTGATGGCGCATTCCGATTTTTTTAGATATTTTTGTTGGGCACCAACCGGTCGAAAGCATTATTTAGCCAGTTGGTGTAAGTTACTGAGGCCACGTTGGGATCTGACGAAACTATAGGTTGGGTTGAGGATAGTTGTGTTTTTAAAAGCTGGGGGTCTAAGCACTTCCAAGATCTTCTTGGACCCGGCTTGATTGATAAAGTACTAGGTGGGTGCTTGACGTTGATCTGGATATCAAAAAAGATTGCGTGCTGATCAGACCAGACTAAAGGGAGAATACTCTTTAAATGGATGGCCTGAGAGTTTGAGAAGAGGCCATGCAGAGTGTGGCCGGCTTGATGCGTGGCATTTGAGACTCACTGGGATAAGCCTGTCGCTTCCATATCTGAAAGTAGATTATTAGTATTACTGTCCAGGTGATTTTCTAAATGAAAATTCAAATCCCCTAAGACTTTAAAGGTGGGTTCAGCTGCTGAAGGTTCTAGCAGAGTACTAAGAGTTGAAAGAAACTCTGTCCTGGGTCCTGGTGGGCAATAGAGTAGAATGCCTTTAAAGGTTTGAGATGCAGTTAGCTGAATAGAAAAATATAGGGCCTCGCAGGTTAGCAAGGGGATGTGTTAAATTTTTGCTGTGAGGCTATTGCCAAAAATTATAGCGAGTCCACCACCTTTTTTGTTTACTCTGTCTTGCCTTAAAGCGGTATAACCCTCTGGGGTTGCATCTACAAGATCCGGTCTTGACGAAGGGTCTGTCCAGGTTTCCGTTATGAAGAGAATGTCAAGTTTATGATCAGTTATTAAATCTGCTATGTCGTGTTTATGTTTAACTAAAGAACGCGCATTGATAAGCGCTGCGCTAATGTTTCTACTGTTGGGGGTCGAGAAGAGTGTTGTACTGACTTGTTGAATAAGTCGTGGGGCAGGTGAGTAGTTACAATGAGGGCAGGCTTTCGGTGGCCCATTGTTGCCGTCTGGGATCATGCGCATGCAGCCCTTCATTGGTGCAGGGCGTAGGTTAAATAGATCCATGGATGAGTAGCTGAGAATCTTATAATCTATGGGCTCTGGACCAGGGGAAGTGGTCCTAGGCCCGGTCCAGGCGCGGACGGGCGCAGATGGGCTTGCCTTTGGCGCGCCGTCGGCACGCCCGCAGCGCGCGTCCGCTGCGCGTGCGCATTCAGAGGCCTTAAATGCTGGTGTGGCGCTCAAAACAACTAGTGCGCTGACCCAACAGGAAGTGAGGTGAAGTCTGCTCCCAATGGCCCTCCGCACAACGGCACTTGCCGCGTCGGACCGGGGCCGGGGAGAGGCAGGTAAGTTTTCCCCACGTTATGCCAACAGTGCAAATTTACAAATCTCACATGTTACAACATAAGGGTTAAAAACCTGAGCGAAGGACTGGTAGCAGCAGAGTAAGGTTAAAATAATCAGGCGATTAAAAATCCGATTATACACACAGTGCAGCAGGCAGCGTCTCGAGTAATCAGTGACTGCTGTGTCCTCTGCGCATGCGCATTCAGGAGCCTTAAATGCTGGTGGGGCGCTCAAAACAACTAGTGCGCTGACCCAACAGGAAGAGAGGTAAAGTCTGCTCCCAATGGCCCTCCGTGCAACGGCACTTGCCGCGTCGGACCGGGGCCGGGGAGAGGCAGTTAAGTTTTTCCCACGTTATGCCAACAGTGCAAATTTACAAATCTCACATGTTACAACATAAGGGTTAAAAACCTGAGCAAAGGACTGGTAGCAGCAGAGTACGGTTAAAATAATCAGACGATTAAAAATACGATTATACACACAGTGCAGCTGGCAGCGCCTCGAGTAATCAGTGACTGCTGCGTCCGCTGCGCATGCGCATTCAGGGGCCTTAAATGCTGGTGGGGCGTTAAAAACAACTAGTGCGCGTCGGACCGGGACCGGGGAGAGGCAGGTAAGTTTTTCCCACGTTATGCCAACAGTGCAAATTTACAAATCTCACATGTTACAACATAAGGGTTAAAAACCTGAGCGAAGGACTGGTAGCAGCAGAGTAAGGTTAAAATAATCAGGCGATTAAAAATACGATTACACACAGTGCAGCTGGCAGCGTCTCGAGTAATCAATGACTGCTGCGAACGCTGCGCATGCGCATTCAGGGGCCTTAAATGCTGGTGGGGCGCTCAAAGCAACTAGTGCGCTGACCCAACAGGAAGTGAGGTGAAGTCTTCTCCCAATGGCCCTCCGCGCAACGGCACTTGCCGCGTCGGACTGGGGCCGGGGAGAGGCAGGTAAGTTTTTCCCACGTTATGCCAACAGTGCAAATTTACAAATCTCACATGTTACAACATAAGGGTTAAAAACCTGAGCGAAGGACTGGTAGCAGCAGAGTAAGGTTAAAATAATCAGGCGATTAAAAATACGATTATACACACAGTGCAGCTGGCAGCGTCTCGAGTAATCAGTGACTGCTGCCTCCCTACTCACTCTACTACTCACTCTCTACTACTCATTCTTTACTACTCACTCTCTACTACACTATTATTCTCTACTACTCACTCTACTACTCTCTACTACTCACTCTCTACTACTCACTCTACTACTTTCTACTACTCACTCTCTGCTACTCTCTCTACTACTCTCTACTACTCACTCTCTACTCTCTATTACTCACTCTCCACTACTCTCTACCTCTCTACCTCTACCTCTCTACTTCTACCTCTCTACCTCTACCTCTCTACCTCTACACCTCTACCTCTACACCTCTACCTCTACACCTCTACCTCTCTACCTCTCTACCTCTCTCTACACCCACACATATGCACATATATATATGCATATATATGCGTATGCATTTATATATATGTGTATATATATATACATACATATATAAACATATATATAATCTGCATATCTAAATAAATACAAATATAAATGCATGCATACATATGCATGTTATGTACATGAAAGTTTGAAAAACACTAATAAAACCAAAGCTAAAAAGCCACCTAATTACAAACAGAATTGCTTTAACTTAAACAAGGGTGAGACCTATTGCATTTTCAATGCTTGTTTACTTTGGTTCCATCAAGAAGGCATTCAGATGTGCCACACATTTGCCATAAATTCTGAATGTTAGCACTCTAGTTGCTCATTAGATCACTGTAGTAAAGCTACTGCTCACCAGGGAAGTCTGCTGTTGGTATTCAAAGTGCATGTTTCAGTCTGCATGTCAGAATTTTTTAATGAAATAGAAGAGGATTTGAGAAGTCAAAATTTGACCCGCCCCCAACTGTTTATGTTCGGGATCTTACGATCAAACGCCTGGAGTATGTTTGTTTTCCGCAAGATTGGTTTTATAGTGTACGGCTTCCTACTTTTGAAGGTGCTGTTGACTAAAGGCACTAAAGAACAATCAAAAGCTTTTCACGTTTGCTTTTATTACTGTTATTCAATATTTCATGTACTTCATATGCATATGTATGCATATATATATGTATATATATGCGTATGCATTTCTAAATATGTATGTTTATATGTGCATATATGCATACATCTAGGAACATAAATATATACATCCGCATATTTATATTAATACAAATATTAATGCAGCCATAAATATACATAGAAACATATGCATATTAAGGACATGAAAGTATGAAAAACACTAATAAAAAGCAACACTAAAAAAACAAAATAAATGAAAACAGCATTGCTTAGACTTTAATAAAGACAAGACCTGTTGCATTTTTAATGCTTGTTCTTTCTGCAGCACAAATCATAATTTCTATGTCAAAATGAACCCCCTCATTTTGTTCCTTTACAAATTAAATGTTTTAAGTGTTACCACTTTATTCCAATCAAGATGGCTTCAGGTGTGCCATACTTTTGTAATAAGTAAAACTGTTAGTGCTCTAGTTGTTCTTTAGAACACTCTGAGACATTCTGTCATTGGGCTATACTTGGGCTACATCTGGGTGATATTTGTGCTACATTTGGGCTCTTTTGTCTCTGGTGGCCATCTTGGGAGACTTATTTGTTATGAAGTTTCCTAATTTCCTCATTTACTACAGTCTCCGCAGTAGGAATACTTTCAGTTTTTTACTTTGATTCCATCAAGAAGGCATTCAGATGTGTCACACATTTGCCATAAATTCAGAATGTTAGCACTCTAGTTGCTCATTAGATCACTGTAGTAAAGCTACTGCTTACCATGGAAGTCTGCTGCTGGTATTCAAAGTGCATGTTTCAGTCTGCATGTCAGAATTTTTTAATGAAATAGAAGAGGATTTGAGAAGTCACTCAAAATGTGCCCTAATTTTTCTTTCTGCAGCACTAATCATACTTTCTATGGCAAAATGAACCCAATCATTTTGTTCCTTTTTAAATTAAATGTTTTAAGAGTTACCACTTTATTCCAATAAAGATGGCTTCAGGTGTGCCATACGTTTGTCATAAGTAGGACTGTTAGTGCTCTAGTTGTTCTTTAGAACACTCTGGGAAGCTGCAGTAGAACACAAAGGAATCAACTGACAGTCTCTGCCCTTGTTGGATGTACATGTTTTACTGAGAATGTCAAACTTCATTCTCACATGACTGAGAAAGATAATGTGAATTTACAAAAAATATGCTCTCAGGTTAGCTTATAGATCACCTTCCAAACCTCTGTGGGAAAAGCATGAGAAAATATTTTTCACACAAACATGATTCATGATATCACAGCAGAAGGCTTTTTCACATGGTAAAATCACCTTAGAACACACCAGAATTCCTAAAATGACTATGATACCATCAACAAATGATTTATAATGTAACTAAAGTCTTTAAACCTTCTATTAACTGCAATGCTTTTTAATGAGGTGCTATCATGTATATTGTTCCCAAGATGGCTGCCAACACTTCTTGGATGAAGTGCTGACAGCCAATCAGATCTCACGATGAGATGTGTGGTTAGGCTCCGCCCAGATATATATGTGATTTTGATTTTCTCAGGAACTACTGAACAGATTGACACCATTAAAGCAAACGCCACGAGTCTGAACTGAGGACTACCTCTTTGCCAAATTTGGTTTAATTCCGTTCAGCAGTTCGGGCTGTAGCTGTGACTAAAGGTCCTATGGGAAATTGCATGGGGAAAACACGTTTTGGGCCCCTTATTTTTTCTCGGCCCCCGCTTCACGAATCATCCCAGGACTTTCAGGATAGGAGCGGACCAGAGCTGGCCAAAAGTTTTGAAACTTTCGAGAAGATTCGTCAATCGGCGCCAAAGTTATTGGGAATAGAATGTTACAGATTTCCTATGGAAAATAGGTCCTAACTATAACTACCTACTGGCGACTGCCAGTAGGTAATATAGATATATCTATATATATAGAGATATATATTTATATATATTGATAGATATATAGATTCATATATTATTGTTGTTTCATTTGATATCTGAGAAAGCCTTTTTGATAGAGAGTGTTGCACAAATAACACCCCATGCTTTATTTTGAAAACTGTGTGTTGATGTGCGTCATTTTATGAGATTTAAATCCCTTTCCAGGTGTTTTTATTGCTCAGCAATGTGTGTGCCGCCGTGTGGGAAAACTGTATTTTCTATTATTTGGGAGGGCGAAGCAATATAGATGCGTCTAAGGAGTAGGCATGATCAATGATAAGAGAGTATAGCCCAGAGATGATAACCCCATCATTTTTCCCCACATGAATGTAAGTATGTGGGATGGAGATTGTTAGCTCATAGGGCACCATACCAAGTGATGTCTGAAGGGCACTTTTCAATTGAGTGTATCTCCAAGCCTACGTGTGCAGTAGGATAATGTCGCCCTGTAACTCTTGAAATGATTTAATCTCTCCTTCCTTAAGAATGTCAGCCAGGAACTAAACCTTACACCTCTTCCAGATCATTCAGCTTATCTCCGATTGCCCCACAGTTCTCATCATATTATGCCACAGTGGAGCTCCAGCATGTAAGAAAGCTGGGCCCTTCACCAGTTTATGGGCCCTGTTCCATGCTATTTGTGAAAACTGTATAATTGAAGTACCCTTCTGTTACCCCTTCCAGGTTCCTGGATAATATGTCGCCAGGTCGCCTTCCACCCTGCCAGGTGACTTTTCCATAACGGTGTTTCTCTACCTGTTTTAACATGTAGACCGTGCTGGCTATTTGATGCACTAACCAGTACCACTATGTTTGGCACGCATACAACTCTGCTGTAGAAGCCGTGTATAGCTGTGAGCTGAATGGGGGGGCTCCCCCTCCCCAAACAAATGTTTGTATGGCTTTCTCTATTTGTCATTGAAGGGACCTGGGAGCCAGTAAAGATAACATTCCAAATAAGTAATTTTATATCTGAGCTACATTCATTTTCACTACCTCTACCCTACCCAGGAGGGACAGATTCAAATGCTCCCATCTTTTAAAGTCGGCCAACGTCTTGGTCATTAGAGGGTGGATGCTATCTTGGATAACGTGTTCCAATCCTCTATTGACCATTATTCCTAGATATTTAAGTTATCAGTGTACCCATTCAAAGGGAGGCTCCCCAAGGCTGCCGGGGCATTTGAATGCAAATGGGGAAAGGCTTTACATTTACCCCAATTAATGCAGTAGCCTGAGAAGATGGGGAATCAATCTATTAGCGTGAGAAGGATGTCATCCGCATACAGCTACACCTTAGACAGCTGTTTTTATGCCTGCTATGTCTTGGTCTTACCTTATGGCCATTGCAGGTGGTTCCAGAGCCAGTAGGAACAGCAGGGGGAACAGCAGAGGGAACAGCGGTCATCTCTGTCATGTTCCCCGCCATATTGGGAATTGAGGTGATGTGAAACCCCCCCCCCCCCTGCAAAAACCACTGCCGTCGGGGACTTATGCATACATATCCTATACCCATGCCAGGAATGTCTGTCCGAACCCCATCCGTTCTATAATATGGAGCCCTTTCCGCTCTATAAAATACTTTCCCTGCATCTATGGAGAGCAGTACCTTCTCGTCCTCATCATTCCTCACCTGCCATAGAACATGAGAAAATAATCTCATGTGATTAGTCAATGTTCTCCCCGGCGTAAATCTCACTTGGTTGAGGTGAACTAACGTGTTAATACATAGTTTCAGGTAGCCTGCCAATATTTTTGACAGAAGTTTTGTGTTGGTGTTGATCAATGAGATGGGTTTATAATTGGTGCATTATAGTGGGTCTCTGTCTGGTTTTGGTATACGGATGATCCTCTTGCTAGTGAAATCTGTCGGCAAGGCTCCATTCGCCACTGCTTCCTGGAACACCTTGCATAACAAGCGAGCCATGATGGATTGGTCATCCTATAGAATTTGGTTAGAAACCCGTCTTTCCCTGGGGATTTTCCTGCTTTGGTCTCATCTATGGCCTGTTTTACTTCATCTTCCATTATATCAGCCTGAAGGAAAGAGGGTTCTTCTGCTGTTAATTTTGGAAGGGTTAAATCATCCAAAAACTGATCTTCTGCAATTGGGTTGTCAGGGTTTCCGACTCATAAAAGGGGAGTAGAAGGCAGGGAATTCCAGGAACACCTCACAATAGTGTGCCAGATGTTGTGAGTGTTGGTTGCTTATGGACAGGATTATGGGGTCGCCTCCAATCCCCATAGCTGGTAGGCCAGCATGCGGCCTGCCTTTTCTCCCCTTTCATAGTGCCTGCTCTTTAAAAGAAAAAGTGCCTTTTCTGTCTGGGTTGTATTTAGGCTATTTAGTTCATTTAGTCTTTGTAAGGGCGTGGAGGGTTACTGATGTGGGGTGTCTGCATAGGTGGATGTAAGTGTCTTAATCTCCTGTTCCATAGAGCATCTTTCCTTGTTCGCTTTTTTTCACTATTGCTGACTCCCTCATCAGTTCCCCTCAGAAACAGGCTTTTCCTGCCCCCCACAATATCGAGGGTGAGCCCTCGGAATCTCAGTTCTCATCCAGAAACCATTGGACCATGGGCAAGAGGATCTTCTTGTCCTCAGGGTTTTTAAATATGGCTGTATTCTTGCGGTCTTGAAGTGCCACCAAGCCATGATCCGAGACTCCCGCCGGCATGATCTGTGCCTCTACCACTTTTTGTAAGGTGGGCACTGATATGAGAAAATAATCCAGGCGATTGCGGATTCCAATGGGCAAATGAAGTGCACGTATAATCTTGTACCTTTAGATGCATTAGTCTCCCTGGGTCAACAAGGGTGAAGCCCAAAAGCAAGTCCCAGAAGCTTTCCCTGTCTCCCTCATGTGCCAAGTCTGGCCGTTCGGATTTATCGAAGAACGCGTCTATAAATACATTCCAATCACCAACGATCAGTACCCTCGTTCTCCCAAATGATGACATTAGCCTACTCAGTCTGGAACAAAAACGGTGATTTGGCCCCCACAGGGCCATATACCAAGCCCACTATTGGATATGTGCCCTAAATTGAGAGTTTTATGAAAATGTATCTCCCCTTAGTGTCTGCCCATTTGTTATGCACTCCATGGGAGAGGTTTTTATGTAATAATATCACCACTCCTCTGGTCCTGCGACTCATAGGTACAGCCTGTGAAGACGATAGTGGGTCTTCCTGGCAAGCGTGCATTATCTGGCCCACCCAATTCCTCTGTAATTTGTCACATTGACTCTGGTCAGATGGGCTTCTTCGATCAAGGCAATATCCGCCGTGCTGTGGGCGAGGAAGGAGAGTGCTTTCTATCTTTTTATAAAGTGTGTTAAGGCCTTTGAGACTGAAGGATAGCAATGTAAGCGGTTTGATTGTGTTTGACATCTTTAGTTCTCTATGGCGGGAATGCCAAGTCGCATGCAGCGTGTGAGCTGCCAGGGCTAGTCAGTGAGCGAGAGGTGTGGACATAAAGTGTAAGGGTAGTCCTGACCAGACACCTCCCTTTAGGGCTGGTAGGAGGGGCAAAGAGGGCACTCTATGGGTAAACCAGCCTGATGCAGTCTACCTAGACATGCTTTATCTGGATCCCGACTAGAAGAAACCAGGAACCACTAGCCCCTAATTACTCAGCGTTAGTGTTGAGAGCTCTGGTGGCAGTTATACCAATAGCTCCCCAACCCTCGGTCCTAGCCAAGCAAGTTCCTCCTCAAACACAATTCAAATAATGAACTAGGAAAATGTGTATATGTGTACAACAATAGTAACCCGTGCCAAGTACCAGCCATTTTCCCAAATTACCTGGACCCTGCCCCCTCTCCATTACAAAGTAACCCGGTAATAACCAGAACTTTTATCTGAACCCGTGAGTTCCACCCACCATCCCTCAACAGCAGGTCAAAGGGACCTTGCGGCCTATAAACCCCACAAATCAAAAGTCTAGAAGAGGCATAGATGTGTTCCCCACTTCCCATGTGATGCAGCTCCTCACAAGGTCATACTCCAGTCAGTTAAGTCTTACCTTCTGCTTGGGAGGCAGCTACTACATGAACCCCCTGTCCCTATTCCTTTACCGTGCATGATAGAGGAGGTACGTGCCATCCGTCTCCCCTCCAATAATGTAGCCTATCACCTTTGGTCACTGATGTCTGAGATCTAAAATCAGTCCCTCTCGCAGCTGTGAAGCTGGACAGATACGAATCAAGAATTCGCCGCTCATCAGTCTTAGTCTCTCAGATGCAGGAGGGAACTAAGAGTAAGGTTTAAGAGGAGACCTTGATTTGTCTCTTCAATTTCCAGCAGCCAAGCTCCATGTATTGGAGTCATTGCCACATATTCTAGTCACTTCCTCCAAGTGTTGTCCTTCCTCCGAGGCTTCATCGTCCAGTTTTCTGAAAGCCAGTGCTCCACTGTTCTCTGAAGACTTTGAAGCTGTGACTTCCATCTGGCTTCTATCTCCCTGTACCATGCAGTGGAGCCATTTGTCCAATTCATCTGGGTTGTCATATTCGTGAATCGGACCCTGAATGTGATCAACATTTTTGCTGGGTCCAGAAGTCAATATGTCACCTCTTTTCTCTGTAGGTGTGGCTGTAGCGCCAAGAAACATTTCGATGTTTGAATAATTTCAAATTATAAGTCTGGCAAGATTAGGAGCATATATATGTATATATATATCTATATGTATATATAGATATCTATATAATCCCGCTGTATTTTGGCTGTCTCCAGGATTTTTCTAGCATGTTGATGGCGGTCCAGAATTTGCCTTGGGAGATCAGTGGTTGGTGGCAATCGTGACCGTACTGTATGAGCTCTTAAGAGTTTAAAGGGTGGATCAAAAGATAATGAAAGAAGATTTAGGGATCATGCACCCCAGAAATTCTGCCATGTCTCCTTTCTCCAGCCCTTCCTGAATTGCCATGATTCGTAAATTGTTCCTTTGGCTCCTGTCCTCTACTTCGATGGTTCATCTGCAAAGCTCCCAAATGTCTGGCCCCCACTCCGGCGTGTGATGCAATTGAGATTCCATGTCCATCAGTCTTTGCTCAGCATTGGACATCTTTGATTAAAAGCAGTTAAGTTCTCCCTTCAGAGATTGTACTTCCGTGGAGTTAGTTGTCACCGTGGCATTCACTGTGTCTATAGATATTTTGAACTATGCCAGCTCTCTCGAGATTGTGGTTAGGGTGGGATCTGAGATAACAGTGGATTGACCTACTGATGCTGCCATGGTTCCTTTGGAGTCCACCTTCCCGGAGCCTTTCCCTTTCCCGGCTACCATGTCAGAGAAGGTCATCTGCCTTGATGTCTTGGATAGCTGTTCCTGCAGCATGTGTATCACTGCGTTGGGGGGCTATCCATTGTCGTTGGTCGTTCCAGCTGCCCGGGCAAGCGTTATGCCTTTTCTGGGTTATGTCTCTCCTTGAGCTAGTCGTTAGTCAGGCTGGGCCAATCTGGCGAAAGACTTCCTATGTCCCCCATCCCAGGGTGTGCATGGAATATCGATGCTCAGAGCATGCTGTAAAGATTCAAACCTGGGCCACAATGCAACCGGCTCCGAGGGGTTAAGTCAAGTCCAGTATTGGCAGAAGATGTCAGTTGTGTGGGGAGATAGACCTCTCCTAGATGGCTACCCCTTTGCAGGTCAGGGCTGGTGTACTTTAAACTGAGGTGCAATACACTCAAAGCAAATACAGTGCTTTCCCACCCCTGCCAGGTTGCTGTGCATTGTTCTACCTGAACCTCACCCCTTCCTGTGTCCTCCTCGGGCAACAATTCAGCTGCCCTCTCCGCGGCTTCATCCCAGTAGGAAATGCCACTTAGTGCTGATCTGTAGGAATGCTGGTATTCAGGCTCCCAGTCTGACTGTTTGCTAGGCTCCCCAATACCTCCATATGTGGCTCCCCGTCTCACTATGTTTGAGTGGGCCTCACAGTGAGTGAGGGGAGAGGTGCTAGTCCCGCTTCTGGTCTGAATGTTCACCGGGTTCCCCACTGCCTCTGTAGGCGGCTCATCATCTATGTTTGAGTAGACCTCACAATGACAGCTGATGCTGCCATTAATACCCTCTAGGAGTGGCAGTACTCGGTGAATCCTACTCTGGATTCAGGGCCATTTGATGATCCCTGGCCCTAGTCCAAGTTGTTCCCAGTTCATCCGACACTGTCATGCTGCCCGGAACAAGGCAGGCCGGGGTCTGCCGTGGGAGCCTCAGCACGATGCTGCCATGTTCACTGGCGGCCAACCGCAACCCCTTTAAAATTTGTGGTATCAATTCCATGGAGATTTTGTCACAGAAGCCTTGTGATTGTGTTGTTTCTGGGTTTTGGCACCCTAGATGGCAAAATTCTGCTATAATCTTGTGGAGTTCCTTAGAAGAGAAGACAGCTTCAGTAATGTGTGTGGAATAGTGTTGCCTTTTTGTAGTTCTTATGGCCCTTCTGTAGGCTGTTAAAGTAGCATAGTGAGATTTTGTCTTTTTCATCTCGATTTCTCCACTTGCTTTGCAGTTACGTTGAGCTGTGTTTTCATTCTGTGTTCTTTTTGAGGTCAACCCTGGATGCAGTCTTTATAGGTATATGTTTATTCAGAACAGTGGCGATCCAGTTGCAGAAGGGGTTTATGTCTTGAGGTCACAAATTTGTTGGGGTTCTTTCATGATGCGAGCTGAGGAGGTCTAGTTTGCGCCACTGTCTGTATGAGTGTTTGTTGTTGGTGGTGGTTTTTGTTGCCTTGTAGCATTTGACATTTGTCGATCTTGAAGGTGATAATGCTGGGGTTGCTTCAGCTTACATAGGAGTTGTCTGTAACTGTGGTCTGTCCCAAGGGGGCAAGTAATGACATTCAGATGTGTCCAATAGAATTAATTGAGCTGGAAACAATTTGTTGAAGGTTAAAGGCCTCAAGGTTGCTTGTGATAGCTGTGGTTTTGGTTACAATCGTCTTCCTCTGCAGCACAGGGATTGGCCTGAGCAGGCTAGAAAGACACCCTGCTCAGACCAGGGAGTCTGTTGGGTGTCTCCAGCCCGGCTAAGCCTACGTGTGCATGTGTGTTTTGATCAGCCTGAGACGGCCGGCCAAACACATGTATCCTTAGAGAGTGCACATAGCACTCCTCCTACCCCCTCCCATGCCCTGCCCCGCCCCTGCCTGCACACACTGGCTGAACCAGCTGCTTAAAAATAAAACGATAATCAAATATCGTTTTATTTTTAAGCTGCTGGCTCTGCCAGTGGGACGATGCTCCTCCACCATTGCAGAGGAGCCGCCCATGCTTGTAGTATGAGAGGAGGGATAGGGGCATAGACGATTTTGGTGTCAGTGGGTTTGGGGGAGTCCGTTTTTGCTTGGGATAGAGGTGGAAGGAAGGTTTTTGGGTTAGAGAATTTTGAGATTTGACAGGTGTCTGCCTGTGGGCTTTTTGGTAGTGGTGTAGCTGCTGTATTGCCTGGTGGTTTAAGTGGAGCATGGAAGGTTCTTAAGAAAGGAATGATCAGTGAGCGTAGTGGTCATACTTTGTGCATTCCCTTGATTCTTAGCTTCCTCTTTGCAAATGACATTGTGTTTGTCTGTTGTTTGGGTTGAGATTGTGGAGTTAGTGTGTTGTTTTTGCAGGTTGTGTGGTGTAGAAATGTCAGTTGGTTTTGTTGTTGAAGAGGTTATATGGGAGTTGTAGGTGGTTCAGTAGTAGGTATTTCACCCTTTCACGGAACATGAGGGGTGTAGTCTTTAGGACATAGTGATATACATTTAATAAATGTTTTGTTGCTTACCTGTAGTTTTAACGGAGGAGATGCAGAGTTTCAGGCCCTAGGCCCATTCTAGGCCACAACAGGCCCAAACAGACAGCACCTTTAATTTTATACCCTCTTCCTGGACCTCTGAACTCTCTGTTTAAACAACCCTAGTGATCAGGTTACCATTGCCAATGGGAACCCTAGCCCTACGAGCCCATAGAAGTCCAAGCCCTAAGCCCCAGAGCCAACAAAAACCCTAGACCTCAGAGCCAGTAGAAATCCAAACTCTAAGCCTAGAGTCAGTAGAAATCCTAGCCATGCGGGCCAGTAGGAACCTAATCCCTAAGCCTTATGGCCAACTGAAACCCTAACCCTTGGAGCCAATAGGTACCCATGCCTTATGCCCTAGAATCAATATAAACACTAGCACTGGATTAATCTTTCATCATACTGTGTGCCTTCTGTAGTGAACTGACAAATATGTCATTTGAAAATGTGCAGAACAATTTTTGGAAATAATGTGGATGTCATTATTCTTCAAGGGAATCTCTGAAGTAGAGCACCATTGTGTTACACATTGTGTAGATCGAGAGAGGGCGTGGTTAGCCTACTGGGCCACTGGAAGAGATCTGGTGGGCCTGTGGACTGGTGCTTCATTCAAATGAATGCAAACATAGTAATTAGCTCAAATTTAATTGTGTGCACAAAGGTGTCAAAGGTAAGAGAAGTCATCTGTGAGAGAGGGTGGGAGCTTTTGGCAGACCCCAGATGCCTACAATAACTTCCAGAGGCAGACACATGTTATCCTATCTCTTGATCACCTACATTTCCCCTATCTTGTGCTCCAACCTATATGCACTTTTCTTCCATTAGGGTCAGTGTGTGGGACAGGCACTTGAAGTTAGTGAGTTATCATGGGCACCAGTCAATCCAAACTGCACATATGTACAAATACGTATCTGTGTACTCAGCAAGTTCTTAGGCTCTCATCTGTGAGTGATGAGCTAGGCCCATTTTTCACCGTGGGCACAGTGGCGTGGGAACTAATCAATGCCGTTGTATCATTAATATGTGCTGATAACAGAGCGGAATGGCATTTTAATAATATTCTAGCCCCTAGTTTGTTGGCGACATATCCCTTTTCATTGGAATGTTTCATTTCAAGCTTCAAAATTGTCACTCTGGTAATCAGAATCCTGTAAGGTGGGCATTTTCTCCCTAGAATCAGAAGTGTTAGCCCACTCAGGAGAAAGGAGAGAAACACATTTTCATAAATATTGATTTTGCACACTGGGGAGAACTAACATTTCGGTGCTGTGAAGATTTGCTCGCAGAAATGAATGGTCCCGAAGTGACAATTTTCTTTGCAGCAAAAAATGTACAGAAAATGAATTCGCTTTAACGGTTACTGACTTTCCCTAGTCATTCAAATAGGGGAGTCGTATAGTATTTGTCAAAATATATCATGTTTAGAATAAAACTTGGCCATTTCCCTTCTGGTCTAAGTCCACTTCCATGGTGGACGCACAACCCTATTAGCTACACCTCTTCTATCCATGTTGCAAACTATATTACCCCTCAAGGGAACCAGTCCACTAGTCTTTAAAGAAATAGCTCCTTCCCCCGATGACAACATTGGAGCGAATCTATCATTTTCAAGGAATTTGTAACCATCCCCGCAACTGCTGTTTACGTGAGACTTTATTCCTCCCATTTTAGGGGCGTATGCACCCTATCTGACCGTGCTTTTTGGATTGCAATACGCTCACTCGGGGTACTTTGGGTGGAGTATGTCTGTATTTGTTAGGGGACCGTGCTAGAGACTCTGATATATCAGGAGATTTGAGTAACACTGACCAACGCCACATGGGTTACTATTGTCAACTGGCATAGGGGATAAAAGCATCAATTAGGCATTCATCCCTTTCAGTTTCACAAATCAACAACTTGTGTTTGCTAAAAACACAGCAATTTCTGCAATTAGTTTCATTTTACAGTATGAAAATACAGTTTGTGAGCAGTTTTGTGGTCTCTAATGGTACATGTAAAATTAATTTTGCGGCACTGTATTTCATTTTTAGCCCCAAAACTAATTAACAAGTTAATTACCTTTGGTAACGCATTATCTGGTAGAGACAATATCTAGCTGCAGATTCCTTATCTTTGAATTTCCCAGGCATCAGGCTGGATTCAGAAACTTTAGCGTGAGCAGTACCCCGGTGTGCCATTGGGTGGCTCCTTTCGGCTCCGCGTGCTGCGTCAGTGTCGTTAGCGTCGGATATGACGTTGTGGTCACTGATATATAGACCCCACCTAGGCGCACATTCACTTTTCCACAACAGGAGCACAGAGCCATGAAGTGACTGACTTAAGTGTGTGTAATACCTAAGACCCTGAAAAACGGAACACCCTTAGCCCCCTAACAAATGATTCCGCAGGGCAGGGAGGTATGGGTGGGTCTGTAAGAAATCTGCAGCTAGATATTGTCTCTACCAGATAATGCGCTACCGAAGGTAAGTAATTTGTTCATCTGATAGAAGCTTCTAGCTGCAGATTCCTTGCCTTTGAATAGATACCCAACCCACACCATCCTGGCGGTGGGCTGCGGACAGATTTCTCCCACTAAGAAGTCCTGCAGGACCGAACGGGCAAAATGACCATTCCTGCGGACATGACTGTCCAGGTAGTAGTGCTCCGCAAACATTTGCAAAGATGCCTACGTTGCTGCCTGACAGATGTCCAGTGCTGGGACACCCCGAGCCAATGCCGTGGTCTCAGCCTCCCCCCTGGTGGAATGAGATCATAAGTCCTCAGGTGGCTGCTTCCTATCAGATCATAGCAGCTTTTAAGGCAGAGAACGACCTTGTGAGAAATGGTCCATTTCTGCACTGCCTGAACTTTTTAGCTCCCACGTACTCCACAAAGAGTTGGTCATCTACCCGGAACTCTTTTGTGCAGTCAGATAGAACGACAATGAAGCTCGGATGCGAAGCACCATCTTATCTCCAAAGATCATCATAAAGGGAGGATTGGATGGCAATGCCTGCAACTCACTCACCCTCGAGGACGATGTTATTGCCACTAGAAAGGCTATCTTGATAGTAAGCAGCCGGAGGGGACAATTATGCAAAGGCTCGAAAGAAGCGCAAATAAGAAAAGTGAGAACCAAATTAGGGTCCCACTGTGGCATGACAAAGGGCGTTGGTGTAAACATCTGTACAAGCCCTTTTAAGAATGTATTTACAACAGGAGATTTAAACAAAGAAGGTTGGTCCGGCAGCCTCAAGAAAGTGGACAGAGCAGAAGGATAACCCTTGAAAGTACCCAAAGCAGAGCCCTGCTAGGCATGGGTAAGAATGAAAAGAAGTACAGTAGATAAAGAGGCAGTAAGAGGGTCAGTTGACCTTTCTGTACAATATTTTACAAACTTTTGCCAACGGTAGGTGTATACCGCCTTAGTGGGGAACCTGTCTGGCCACCAAAATAACCTCAAAGGTCAAAAGCTATCAACTGTCGCTGCTCAATCTCCACACATTGAGGTGGAGAGTTGACAGGTTCAGTGGAGGATCCTCCACCGCTGCTGGGACAGAAGATCCTCCCAAAGGGGCAGCCTGATCGGAAGATCAATGCTCATTTTTAGATGCTCTGGATGCCAGACTCTCTTTGCCCAGTACCGAGTCACAAGGATGACTTGGGGCTCGTTGCTCTTGATTTTCTTGAGAACCATTGGCAGAAGTGGTATGGGAGGAAAGGCGTACAGTAGTCCTGAGCGCCACCTGCGACAAAAAGTGTCGCTGAGCGATAGCCGCCTTGGAAACTCCAGCGTGCAAAGCAGCTGACATTGCGCATTCTCTTCAAAGGAGAACAGATTTTACGAAGGCTCTCCTCACTGCTAAAAGAGACCTTGTGCCACCTCCAACTGGAGACGTCGTTTGTGATCTGCTAGGCATCGACGGCGGAGTTAGTCTGCCCTGGCATTCAGAGACCCCGCCAAGTGTTGAACCACCAAGGTTATACCCTGCTGTTCCAGCTATGTCTAGAGACACAAGGTCTCTTGACAGAGGGTCCACGACCCCGCCCCACCCTGCTTTTGTTGCAGGACCACATGGCAGTGATGTTGTCCGTGAAGACCTGCACTAACTTCCCCTTGACAGAAGGAAGAAATGCTTTCAATGCCAACTGGATCGCCCGAAGCTCCAATAAACTGATGTGGAGCCCCAACTCCGCCAGAGACCAGTGTCCCCTGATCTCCTCCTCTCCCAAATGGCCGCCACATCTCAGGAGTGATGTATTTGTCACTACTGTGAGATCTGGTTGCAAAAGGGAGAAGGGTCTGCTTCTGACCCAATCGCGGTTTGTCAACCACCACTGCAGGTCTTTTGCAGTTGCCTTCGAGATCTGGACCATGCCGGAGAGATTCCCCTGATGCTGTGCCCACTGGAACTTCAGGTCCCACTGCAGAGCCGGCATACGCCATCTGGTGTGTTTTACCAATAGGATGCAGGAGGCCTTGAGGCCATGGGGCCCAGCAGCCTCAAAATCAATCTCACCAAAATCCAGGATAGAAGCTGAAACATCGGTATCATACCCTGAATATCCTGGACTCGCTGCTCAGGAGGAAAAGCCCAAAACTGCACTGTGTCCAAAACAGCTCCAATGAAAAAGAGCACCTGAGAAGAAGTCAGGTGTGACTTTGGCACATTTATAGAGAACCCCAGTCACCGATGGAGGTTCATCGTAGTCTGAAGGTGAAGGACAACAGCCTGCGGCAAAGACAAAATCAACAACGAGTCTTCGAGGTAAGGGAAGACTGAAATCCTTAACCTCCGCAGATAAGCTGCCACCACCGCCATTAGCTCTGTGAACACCTGAACGGCGCTGGTAAGACCAAAAGGCGGCCCAGTAAACTGAAAGTGCTTATGGCCTACCTGAAACTGCACGTAATGTCTGTGGCCCTACCAGGGATGTGAAAATAAGCATCCTGCAGGTCCAATGCTACCAGCCAGTCTCCGTGGTCTAGGGCAGATAAGACCTGGGCCAATGTGAGGATCTTGAACTTCTCCTTTTTGAGGAAGAGATTGACGGTACAAAGATCTAAAATGGACCGCAACCCTTTGTTCTTCTTCAGAATCAAAAAGTAACGGGTATAGAAACCACTGCCTACTTCTGAAATCGGAACCCTCTCTATAGCTCCCTTGGTCAGAAAAGCTGTAACTTCCTCTTGGAGCAAAGTTAAATGATCCTCAACCAGCCAGTCTTGAAGTGGCAGAACAGAAGGAGGAAATGAAAGGAAAGGAAGATAACAGCTCAACTGAATGATCTGCAAGGCCAAATTGTTCTATGTTATGGACCTCCAGTGGAGCAGATGGTGATGGATTCTCCTTTCAACTGTAATAGAATTGTCTTGCAGACTAAAACTAGAAGTGCTTGGCAGCTGCAGCTGCTGAGGGCTGGGTGACCGATGACTTCTGGCTACCATTCCGAGATCGGAATGAGCCGCATCCACGTCCTGACACAACTTTGGAAATCTGCCCAAGACGGTGGCTAGGATACTGTTGACCCGGTTGAAAACCCAGGGCACAAGTCGGGGGTACACTCAGGTACACGGCGTACACCCACTTTTTCACAGGGTGGACACGACCCCTGCTGCCAAGAAGTTGGGCCCCACAGAAATATGACAAACTTGCCCCTGTGTAACTTTCAGACACCGGGAGACGTTCAGCAGTGCATTCACGTTGTCTGCTTTCGATTCCAAACAGGAACATACAGACATCAAGGGGGCTCTTTTTTTTACCTCCAGCTGTTCCGAAGTTAAGAGGCCATCAGGCCTCCTTTTGTTTGAATATCCTGACTGGAGGCGGCCTGGAACATCACACTTCAATGTACATGCCACAGAAGGGAAACAAAGGCACTCAGCTTGTTATCTCTTCACAAGTACTTAAGAGAGGCATGCTTTTGCCTTTGTTCAGTCCCTGTATATAATAGATGCATGCACTGTAAGAATGTGAGGTGTGTTGGTCCGTACCAGTATTTACACAAATAACAATTTCAATAGCACTATTTTATTTCTTTTATAGCGCAATGCAACCCAATGCAGAGTATCAGAGCTCTTTACATAACATAAACATTATACATTGACAATAAATCATGTACATAGGTGGAGGAGCCTCATGTCCTTCATATCTCACTGTGGTCTTTTAGAAGGATTACAATTTATGAACTGCAGGTAACAAAAGGATCTCTGTGTTAAAAGCAGAAACCCACTTTACTATCTACATAAAACAAAAAGTCTGTCTTCTGCGTGTTAGATGATGTGCTTTGCAGGAGACACAGTTACCTTTCCTACTACTCTGATTCAAACCTGGGACTTTACAAAACACTCCAGCGAGTGCATTAACCACCAGAGTTATCTCACAAACATTACTATTCCCTGAGATTTACTGGGCACATTAATAGCAGATGCCTTAACCCAATCAAATATTTTAAAATGTAGACTTTGCAACCAATTTAGCATATTATAACAGATCTACTACCATGCTTCTACTTGTTGCCAATTTCTTTGTGGCAGGGTTGTTATATGGCCATTCGGGTCATTGTCAACATTGCTAAGTTAGCATGAGCTTTGCTGCCATGATGCTGCTTTTGCGCACGTTGTGACATGATTTTATTTTGCAAGACTCTGTTTATGCCTTTCACATGAGAACTTACTGCTTTTCGTGTTCTGCTAGTTCCTGGAGTTTAGTCTGAGCACGATGTGCAAGGTCGATAAACAATGCCCCTTGTTATTCTGGTCAGTCCCTAGCACCTAGACAAAACATGCTAAACATAGTTGCACTGCTGGAGACCTGTGGTTTGATATTATAGGGATGCATGTTGTTCAAACACACACTTAGAGAGAGCCTTTTCCATGGAGAAGAGCTATGCTGTTCCTATGATGTAAACCTTCCATCTAGGCTTTAAGGTATGGGGTCTGCTGACAAAGCCTAGATATCTTCTTATATATAATTAAACTTCTTCCAGCCAAGGGGAGGGTGGTTAGGTATTATAGTCCTTTTTCCACTGTCTGCATATGATGACATCCTCCTTCATATTCTATGGAATTGTAACAATGCTAATTGTTCTGAGTTTATGCATTTCGCTTCTGGTAGTGGCTCGTATACTGCATCACAGAGCACCATAGCTAAAAATAAATATTTGTAACTATTACAGTGACTCTGCCAATTCTTATTGTGGACAAGTACGAGTGAGTGAGCGAAAGGGTATGTCTTGCCACCGCGATTCCTGAGAGAGTCAGGGGTGTTGTGTTCTGGATTGTCTAATCATTTGTAGCTTCGTGATTATGTAGGAGAACGAATGAGACACCATAGCTTGTCGGTATTGGGATATTGGGTACTAAGGTGGCAGGAAGGTACAACCCCTATTCACCAAGGTCCTGTTTTCCTGCGCATAGTTCTGTGTATGTGCAGAATCCCCGTAACAGGGTTTAAAAAAAAAAATGTATTAGTTGAGGCTGAGATTTTGCATCAGGATTGGACCACTTTTTTGGCACAATCCCAATGCCAAATCTCCTTTGTTAAATCTCATAATGCACTTAAATGTACTCATGATATACCTGCTAAACATATGTGTGAGGTATTATTATCTGATGTCACTTCTTTTGATGTCACCTCCAGTGAGGTCACTTCCTGTGATGTCGTGCAATGTCGCGCGTCGTGACATCAAGCGCTTCGATGACACGCGTCATGATTGCACTTGCATACCTCCTAACCTGGTTAGTCCCTCCACTTCTATTTTTAGAACTTGTGCCCTGTGAAAACCCCTTCCATTGTCATGAAAGGGCCGAAAGCTAGACTGGCCACGGGGAGTTACTGAGAAGCACAAGGATCTGGCCATAGCACGAGAGTCCTTGAAGCGCTCCAAAGCCGAGTCCACTTTTTCTCTGAAGATACGAGATCCGTCAAAAGGTAGATCCATAAGAGGACCTTGGACGTCGCCCGAGAAGCCAGACGTTCTTAGCCAGGCGTGGCACCATAAGGATACTGTCGAAAAAACCGCTCTGGCCAGCGAGTCAGTCGCGTCTAGGCCACACCTAATGGGGAATTTTGCTGCATCTCTCACATCCTTCACCACCTGGGAGAGTACAGTCCGGGCCTCCTCCGGGACCTATGACAGCACTTTCACAACCGTCTCCCAAAGGGAGTGGGAGAAATGGCCCAATTAGCATGCAGTATTTACCGACCGCAATGCCAGTCTGGTGGAAGAAAAACATCTTCTTCCCAAGTGTGTCCAGCGTCTTGGATTCCCTATCCGGAGGAGTGGAAGGGACTGTGCTATGGGAGGTCAAAGACTGCACCACCAAGCTCTCAGGGGTGGGGTGTTGGATGGGGAATCTTGCGTCGCCTGGAGAAGGGCTATGGTAGCATGCAATTGTCTTGTAACCCCTGTGCTAGGATAGGACCATGTGCCTAGGAGGACATCAGTCAGTGCTTCATTAAAGGACAGTAGGGGTTCGGATGCAAACCTAAGGTTGATGCACTTGGGTCAGGAGATTAGTCCGGAGGGCAACTCCAGTCCAAGAACTCTGCTGCCCTCCTTACCACCATGGCATAAGAAGCCCACTCCTCCTTAGCCACAGTCGGTGGAGACAGCATGTCAGTTTATGGGTATGTGTCCAGTTTACTGGCTTCCCCAAGTTCCTCATACCAGCCCATCTGTTCTACTGAAACATCCTGGTATTCTAAAGGGTCCATAGATCACTCCCAATCTTTTCCCGTGCCTGAAACGCCCCAAAATGCCCAGGCGACAATATAAAACCTCTGGGTTCTTCCGGCACCAGTCATGTCATGAGTGATGTAATATGTGAGGTCATAAGCAGTGCATTGTGGAGGTGTAAGTTCTACTTAGATCAGCTAACTAAAACTGTTGAATTTTACTGGTTTTGTTTTACAAGTGAAACTTGAGCCTAACTCTAACATCTGTAACCTTTGTTTTGTTCAGTGAATTTCTAAGGTTTTTTTTTTTTAATAACACATTTTCTTGGTATTTTTGCCAGCACATCATGGCCCAGGGGGCCCATTACATACCGAAATTGCAATACATCAACAAAGGCAAAAAAGGAAAATAAAACTATAAAAACCAACTCTGGCACAGGCGGTGCGCACTCCACCCCATCCCATTAGGATTGCCTGCCAAGCTAATCCGAGTGATCAAATCTGATGATCGAGGGAGGGTCTGTGACTGCGTGGGTGTGTTTCCTGTAGAATAGATGGTTGTAGGGGTGGTACAGGGGGAAATTCAATACCCCTGTATTCCGCCCAGCGAGACCAAATCTTATAATGCTTCTGTGGACAGCCCTGTGCCCTGAACACTACTATCTCCATCCCCATACATTTGTCCATGGCGCGTTTCCACCCGCCCACAGATGACGGGGAGATCCTCTTCCAGTGCTGGGCTATGTCTCGTTTGGCTAGTGCGAGTCACTTGTATTGGTTGCCCCCAATTCTGTCAGTGCTATGTAGTAGGAATAATTTGGGATCTAGAGGAAGTCACCAAGATAAGACTTGTTCTAAACATTAGGTCACCCTCCACTAGAAGGGCTGAAGTGCCTTGCTGCTCCATACTGTGTGTATGAAGTTCGCCTCCTTAACTATGTATCGCCATGTGAGCATTACTACCTTACAGGCTGGTGGTAGGTGATCTAGGTTTGTCTGGCTATATAGGAGATATAGTCATGTCTGGGGGTTCATTGTTCATCATTCAACTGCGAACACCTGGTCTGCCTGTGCGCTGTACCCCCACTTGTTAATGTTAAGTGAGAGGCGGAGTAATAAGCATAAATATCGGCCGCAGCGATCCCCCGGCAGTAGGTGGATTGTGTGCAGGTCAGTAGAGCCACCCTGATGGCGCCTCCCCACCATAGGAACTGATTTAGGAGAGCGTTAACTTGTCAGAACCATAATTTCTAAGGGTTTAAAAAAATATATATTTCCTAACTATAACGTCCCTGGAACCATTGTTTTTTTCAGTAAATTTCTAAGGTTTTTTAAATGGCAATTCCTAACTAGAACCTCCCTGTAACCTTTGTTTTTTTCAGTGAATTTCTAAAGTATTTCAAATTTTATTTCCTAACTGTAACCTGTAAACTTTGAGAGTGGGTGTGTGTGTCACTGTATAGATTGGTGACTGGGTGTGTGAGTGGCTGTAGAGGTCTATGAGTGAGTGTGTAATGTCTGGGTAATTACGTAAGTACATGAGTAGTGCCTGGGGGATTGTATGATTGCATAGGTAATACCTGTGTGATTCTATGAGTGCACTTGCCAAGGACACACTGCGAATACTGGGTGTTTTTAACAAAGTGTAAAATACATATATAGACATATTTTACATAACGTTTCAGTGTAGCTATTTAGTAAGATACTAATTCAACTTTCCCCTTTGTATTCATTTGTTGAAATAACTACATCAAAAATGCATTTTCCTTCTTCACAGCAACACCGGAGGTCACAATGACATCAGTAGTCACGAGTACAAGGTACAAAGTATAAAACAGATATACAGACATATTTTACACAAAGTTTGAGTCTAGCTGTTTAGTAACATATTGATTTCAATTTATTTGAACAACACTGTGGCATTGAGGCCTCGGGGGCTTGTGGCTGGAGCCCTAGGGGCACAACAAATCCCTCCTTGGGGACACTTTCCTAAATTGTTTGCACACCAAACGGAGGAACATAGCACTGCCAGCGTGATACAGCGGCTCACCCTTCTACAACTCGGCGCACTTCCACCACTTGGCGCACCCGCTTCGCGGGTGCCCCTTCGCCTGTGCTGAGGAGGGGAACATACCTGACGTTTGTGAGGAGCACTGAGGCGGTAAGGAGGAAAAGCGGCATCAGGCGTGTGGCTGCAGCGGGGCTGCGAGCGTGCGGGGACTTCAATTCCCAGAAGTCCCTGCTAGACCGACGGAGAGCTTCCGGTCCGCTCTCCCTGCTGGCCCGCCCCCCGCCCTCCTGAGGCTTCATAACATCAGTTTGCTGCCAAACGAGTGGGACACTTTCCTAAATTGTTTGCACACCAAACGGAGGAACATAGCACTGCCAGCGTGATACAGCGGCTCACCCTTCTACAACTCGGCGCACTTCCACCACTTGGCGCACCCGCTTCGCGGGTGCCCCTTCGCCTGTGCTGAGGAGGGGAACATACCTGACGTTTGTGAGGAGCACTGAGGCGGTAAGGAGGAAAAGCGGCATCAGGCGTGTGGCTGCAGCGGGGCTGCGAGCGTGCGGGGACTTCAATTCCCAGAAGTCCCTGCTAGACCGACGGAGAGCTTCCGGTCCGCTATCCCTGCTGGCCCGCCCCCCGCCCTCCTGAGGCTTCATAACATCAGTTTGCTGCCAAACGAGTGGGACACTTTCCTAAATTGTTTGCACACCAAACGGAGGAACATAGCACTGCCAGCGTGATACAGCGGCTCACCCTTCTACAACTCGGCGCACTTCCACCACTTGGCGCACCCGCTTCGCGGGTGCCCCTTCGCCTGTGCTGAGGAGGGGAACATACCTGACGTTTGTGAGGAGCACTGAGGCGGTAAGGAGGAAAAGCGGCATCAGGCGTGTGGCTGCAGCGGGGCTGCGAGCGTGCGGGGACTTCAATTCCCAGAAGTCCCTGCTAGACCGACGGAGAGCTTCCGGTCCGCTCTCCCTGCTGGCCCGCCCCCGCCCTCCTGAGGCTTCATAACAACATCCTACTCCCGCAGCGCGGGACGCAGCCCGGGCGAAGACGGGGCAAAGACAGGGCCGTTTTAGGCCGTTAGAGACCGTTTAAGACCGGACCGGGCCATTCCTCTTGGCTTTTAATTTCTGTGTTACATTAGCTGGCCTTCCTGCACTACTCATATATAATTGTAATATCCCTTCCACACAATGTCCTCGCGCGAAACTAGGAGTAAGGCTACTAAGACCTCCAAAAAGGCTACAGGCACCTTAGATGATTTTATCACCAGGACTAGCCTCTCTATTGATAATGAAATAACTAAACTTCAGCACAAAGTCTCAATAGAACTTGAGTATGCTAGGAGGCTCTCAACTGAATTTGCACTCAGAAAAAAATCTTCTCTAGGCAGCATTGCAACCTCCAAAACGCCTGAACGCATTACTGGCATAAAACCAATTATAACCTCGGCCGAGGTTTACTCAACAGTAGAAGAAACAACCCCTCCTATTAATCAAGAACCTCCTGGGCCTTCCGTTAGAGCCGAATCTGAAAGCCTATCACCGCTGAATCTTCCAAAGGAGAGTGCTGAGGATATCGCAAATGAGGTGCCCTGTCAGCTACCAGCTGAGACAGAGTCTAATAAAAGCAAGTCACCCGCCAAGGCACCATCAAAGCATAAAAGAAAGCGCAAACACCTAACCGCTTTCGCTAGGAAAAAAGCAAAAGTAGCCCTTAGCCATAATATCACGGGGGAAACACCAAGTATGCCTACTGTAACAACTGATAACATTGTACACGATGTAGCCCCAGCAACTGTAGAAAATACTAATGCTAACATAGATGAACAAATCTCTATCGTCATGTCTGATCACTCAGCCAGTGAGGGGCAAAGAGTCTCGTCTGATATGGCAGAACAAGATGGTGGAAGGGAAGAATTCTTAAAAATAGTGTGGGAGACGCTAAAGAGACTACTTAAACCACTAGAAATCAGGCTAACTGGCATTGAGAACCAGCTACTTGAAGTTGAGAAAAGTGTCATCACTTTGTCAAGTTTAAGCCTTAACTGTACTGAAGTGCCTAGAGCCACCCAGCAAGCTCCAGTCCCCGCCCCGGTCTTAACAATAAACACAAATTCATCGAATGTGCAGCAAAAAAAGGAGGGGATAGTAAGAAATACTAATGTTAAACAACCAATTAGCACTAAAGAAAAACCCAATCCAACTCCCTCAACTTTTACAGCTGTAAATATTACTAGTAAACCTTCACAGAAAAATCAGGTACATAGTAATACTTCTCAATTGCCAATTCTTCCCTCTACCCACTCTTCCAACCAGAGCGTATTAGTCCCAAATAAACCCCGATCCAATCCGCCTGCATATTCTCACATTACTTCTGCAAGCAATCAATCCTTGCCTGATAAATCTTTTATAAATACCACTCATAAGTCAAACCATCAGTCTAGCCACATGTACAGTAATTTCAGAGGAGGGTATATAGATCTGCCACCAGACGCTAGTCCATTTGTAGCTGTCCTCACAGGGGTGCCAGAATTGGATAGCCAATATGAAGAAAACTTCCAATCTTTAAAAAACAAAGTGATTTTTTGGCTAGACAAATATAAACCCATTCCTAACCAGATGAAAAGTAAGATCCTTATGGTTAGGAGGGTACCATGGGTAGGGCCAACGGCCAAATCAACCACGGGTGACTGTATTGTCATATCCTTTGAAGAACCCCAAAGTGCTGAACTAATATGCAATTGGAAATCGTACGGTGCGAATCCTCCCATTGAAGCTAGACCCCTATCATTCTTTTACCCTTCACCTAGACCCATTCATCATGTCCCCAAGTGGAACCATGTCAACCATTATTATGGCAGTGCTCCCAATTCGGCTAGACATGGTGATTATAATATGTGGTCTGGCATCCCCACCTTCAATAGATTCAGTTGCCTTGACGCTGTCGATTGACTTGCCACTATGCCTGACTGTATCTCTAATTTATATGACACCTTCTGTAGCATGGACAAAGGTAATCCCAAACTAAAAAATGTCCTACAATTGCATGATGATGATCAGATCATTAAGGTTAGGATGCATAGGACCATTTCAAATCCCCAGAAAGTGGAATTATCTTATAAAGCCGGAAATGTATGCTATAGTAAAGCTAAGGGTGGTCCGGATGGGGGATCTAATACTGTAGTGAAAGAAAGAGCCAGGGATGCAGAGAAAGACATGCTAAACCCACAGCTAGGCAGTTTATCTAAACAGTGTGTAGTCAATCCCTCCCCTGACACTCAGAGCCTATCACCTCGCTTACTTATTCTATCGTGGAACATCGCAGGTGTTTGCAAGAACTTAAAAGACCCTGACTGGGCAGACTACATTGACATCTGTGACATTTGTCTGCTACAAGAAACCTGGGCTACAGAAGTTCCACATCGGGTAGGATATAAAACATATGGTATTGAGGCAGTCCAGTCCGACCGAGGAAGACCATCGGGGGGCCTAATAATTTGGCTAAAAATCACCTTGGTCATGCAGGTTGATCTTGTTGATACAGGCTCTCCTGATATCTTGGCCCTAAGGGTTACTCCACCCTGTGGAAACGAATGTTACATCGTTAATGTTTATAACAGACCGATCGGCCACTCCAAGGTTTCACCAACACTTGAAGCCCTGGATCTCCTCTTGAAAAACGTAGTTGGAGACACCCCAGTTATCTTGGGAGGAGACCTAAATTGTAATTACGAACCTGTTCCGGGCATCTCTGATGTGTTCGAAGATGAGGACCAAGCGTATAATATCCCCCAGCTTGATACCACAAAATCTGTTAAATACTCCACATTGGCCAGCCAATTATTAAGACTCACCGCAGATCACGGCCTTAGAGCAGGCAATGGCCGTCTCCCATCGGACTTGCAAAAACAACCAACCTTCTCTAAAGCTAAAAGCAATCTAGATTTTGTACTTGTTTCTCTTAGCATCTGGCATTTTTTGATTGATCTGAAAGTAATAAGTAGGGGGGAAAGCGATCACTATCCTTTGGAACTTTACATCAACATGAATATGGTTAGTGACACCATCACAACATCAACTGAGAATATCCATGTAAGCATGTGTGAGGACGTCCACACAAACAACAACAGACGTGCAGTAAGATGGCCACGTGTTCTGGCGGATGGTAAGGCCTTAGCGTTGGTGTACTCTCTTTTTGAGCAAATGTTTGCACATATAGTTGACCATGCCTTCTTACCTGAACATTTTGATCATTTCGTTGATCTTCACAAAGTCTTCTTTTCAGAACTAAAAACGTATCTATCAAAAATGCCGAGAAAAAAGCAACAAAACATAAGAGTGGCCAATCACGGAAAGTTATGGTATGACCACTCGTGCAGGATTGCTAAAAGAAACTTATTGCTTGCCATTAAAAACAAGGCAAAAGAAGAAGTTAAACTTGCAAGGGTGGAATACAAACGTATACTAAAAACATCCAAAAAACTATGGGAGGAATCAATTTGGGCTGAAATGTTAGCTGCTGCAAAGGTCAATGATAATGTTGGCTTCTGGAGGCTGGTGGCTAATGGGGGGCACGCTGGGAGAGCTGTGAAAGATGTATTCCTGGATGAGATGACCTGGGTAACTCACTTTACAAATCTTTATAAACAATACGATGGCGACAGTAAAGGGAGCTTATGGTGCCCCCCCCTTATTGAATCCCCCATTATTGAACCCCTCAACTTTACACTGGATGAGACAGTAAGGGCGATCAACGAACTTAAAAACACCAAAGCCCCTGGCCCGGATAAAATACCGGGGGATCTTTACAAACACGAAGTTGACGTCTGGGCCCCATATGTGAACCGCCTGTTTAATGCTTTATCATCAAACTGCAACTTTCCTGATAGTTGGCGTGCAGCGGAGGTTGTGTTAATATTTAAAAAGGGGGATAGACTGATACCCTCTAACTACAGACCCATTAGTCTGATGGACACGCTCCAAAAATTATATGCTAAACACTTGCTATTCAGGATTAATGACTGGCTGGAAGATTCGAACATAATTTCCAAATTTCAAGCTGGTTTTAGGAGTAGGACCAGCACTATTGACCAAATTTTTCGATTTTGTTGTTTGATTTGGAAGTATGTGCACATTAAAAAAGGTCACCTGTATGTTGCCTTCGTTGACCTGAGGGCTGCATTCGATCTTGTCCCACGCAGTCTACTTTGGAAAACTTTAAGAGAAATAGGTCTACCGGGATGCCTCCTAGCCCAAATAGTTGAGCTGCATGCTGACAACTTTGCAAACATCAGGTGGGGCCCTAATGGCGAGTTGACACGCAATATTCCTATTGAACGCGGGGTTCGCCAGGGATGTGTCCTGGCCCCTACCTTGTTTTCTCTGTTTATTAATGATGTCCCCGAATATTTGAATGTTTGTGTTAATGATTCGCCGCAGCTCAATGGTGAAAGGGTGCCTGCGTTGCTCTTCGCAGATGACACAATACTTATATCTCAAACAAAAAAGGGCCTCCAGGCACTCCTTAATTCCTTCAGTTGCTATTGCCAGACAAAGGGCTTGGAAATTAATGCTGACAAAACAAAATGCATGTCATTAAATCCCAGTATGCCAGATAGAGGGTTCTTGACCCTGAATAGCCAAAAATTAGGTATTGTGGAAAACTTCTCCTATTTGGGTGTTGTGCTCGATTCCAAACTAAGTTGGAAAGCCCAAATCGAGAAAAGCAAGATAACATATGCCCAAAATGTCAAGCCAATTTTATGTAAAATGAATACTAGCACGAGCAAAAGTGTAACCCCGGTTTTAGAACTTTTTAAATTTAAAATACAATCTGCTGTGCTATATGGAGCAGAGATATGGGGCACATGGGCCAAGAATAGTTTTCAAAATCTGGACAACAAATTCATGCGTGCTTCTGTAAGGGTCCCTAATAGTACACCTCTTTTACCTCTCCAACTTGACCTGAACTTTAGGAGAACAGACCACCTAGCTATTTTAAGACCATTAATATTCTGGGTTAGGCTCTGGTCCACCCCGGAACTGATAGAATATAGAAATGGTCTACATGAATTGATGACTCTTGATTCTTTTAATTCCATCCAATGGCTAGTGCATATTAAAAAATGGTTTACACTCCTGGGCTTATATTCAATGTGGGAGACTCCCGACAAAATGTCCACCTCTTCCAAACTAATAGTTAAGCGAGCTTTTTGGATCCACATGAGCGGAAATTTAGTGGATGGAAGTAGTGTTGGCTCCGCAGTCCAGGTCTTTCTGTCATTTAAGGATGAGTTCCGTTTTGAACCATTCCTGGACGAGATAGAGCCACCCATTGCAAAAACCCTTTACTTAAAGTTCAGATACGGGATACTTATGCTTAATTACAACACCGAAAGATGGGCACAAAAAAGACTGGGAGAATTGAATGTTAAAACGGGGTGTTGCCCTATGTGTTCCAACGTCTGTTCTGAGAATGAGGTTCACATGTTTTTTGTTTGTAGCGCCTACATGAATGCTAGAAAGAAATGGCTAAAACCAATGTGCAACCTCTTGGGAACTAGGTCCTGCGCAATAGCTTTTAGGATCATGAAAAGTAACTCAACCCAGTACATTGTATTTAGCATAAGTAAATTCCTATACTCTGCCTACATAACCCGTAAGAAACAAGGACAGGTACTCTGAGTTGGAAAGGTGTATATGTTTACATAACTCTTACATTTTTAATATTTTTATATATTTTTAAAATTGAAATGAAATGAATTGTAAAAGCTATTCTTTCTCCATGTACCATTTTCTTAAATTGTTGCCATGTTTACAGCTTGATTTTCTATGTATGTATGTGACTTTTATGGCCAAATTGGCCGAAATAAAGTAATAATAATAAAATCCCTGCTTGCTTGTCGCCTCGTCAGCCGTGGGACCAGTAGTTCAAGGTCAAAGGGGTGAACTGGGGTTATCAACCACAGAGGAAGAAGCACGGGGTGACCCATTGGTGCAAGGAGGCGGGCGCACCATGAGAGAAGGAGAGGCGACGGATGGCAAAGAGGAGGACAGGAGCGGAGACAGAGCAGCCCGAGGAGGGAGCGAGGTGACGGACACTAGAGAGGACTTCGGGAGCCGAGAGGAAGCAGACGCAGTAAAGGAAAATTCGGCCATAGGAGGCGTGTGGCGATCGGGAGCCGGGACGGCCAACGGGAGGACGTGCCGAACAAGGCGGCCGTGGCTCTGTCAACGAGCCACGGCTTCAGGCAAGTGCTGTGGGATTTGATGGGTAGAGTGAGCAGCTGGTTTTGGTTTTACAAGTATAACATGGGTTTAGCAGGGTGCAACACAGTATGAGATAAGCGTACTGGGAGCACCCCTTTTTAGTTTTCTCTTTTCCTGACACCCTACCACTTCCTATACCCTCATAACTGCACAGAAAGAGTTGATGGTGACGGGCTCATGTATTGATAAGGGCAAAACGTTAAGGGCTGTGGCTTTGTTTTCCCCAAAGGCTTCCTGGCTCCAGGGGAGCTTCTTCGCCAGTGAGGGAACTGCAAAGAGGGAGCGAAGAAGGACCAGAAGACCCAGGGAGAAGCCGAGAAGTAAAACTACTTGTGTGGCCACCGGCTGTGCCAGTTGTGTAGTCCATTGATTGCGCAATAATAGCCTATCAAACTCCAGAACCCCTTGTCCGTGGACTCGTCCTGTGACAAACACATTTGTAAAAAACAACAGTTTCTAAAAATAACTTTCAACATCTGTACTCACAAATAGAGCATAACTACCAAACACCCACCAAACTACCCATTGTTACCTAAACTCAAGCGGGATCAAAAACTGATGCATAACTAGTGCAATGCACAATCTGTGACAAGACCCTCTCTAGAGGGACGAAAAAAATATTCATGTGGTACGACGTCCATCTTATATCATCATAGAAAGCGTCTACAACTGGCGATCTAGCAGATGGAAACATGAGGACATCTACATCAGTGTCAGCAGTAACAGGTCCCGGCCAGAAAGTCCCTTCGGAGGTGCAGACTACTACAACATATATGACTCCAGAGTCTTCAAGAATGGCCACGTATTGCATGAACTATAGTGTTGTTATAAGTGCTGGTGAGCAGTGTGTTACAGCTATTCGCAATACTGCAAAAAATCGTCCATGCAATTTTTTTTTCCACTTTTATATTCTTTCCACATTTCTCATTGAACATTTTTTGAATTCGTCCTGACCCAGTTGTAATTTTTGTTACCATAAGACAGAACAAAACCATTTTTAAACTTTATGCAACCACAAAAAAAACATTCAAAAGCAAAACAGAAAATCATGTCACCGGGAAATAAAGGAATCTCATTGGATAATACACATTTCAACTAAAAGAATAAGAAGAACACGCCTATTTATCTATCTTGAACATTCTTTAAGAGGAGTTCATAGTGAGCAGATTTTTGCAATTCACAATATGTCACAAGACTGTCGGGCTATTTACATTTCCGCAGGAACGTTATGCAAATGATGAAAATTCCCAACTTCACCTGATCATTAGATGCACCCCAACAGAGTCAAAGTCAAAGTCAAATAATAACTTGGGGAAGAAGGGAAGAGAACAAGGGAAAAACAAAAGGCTCCTCAAGAGGTTCCACTTCTTGGATATAATCACTGTAAAATACAACAGGAAACTCTGGTAAGTATAAGCTTAGTGACCTAACGAATATGCTTAACCTTTAATCTGGTGTACATATATATATTGTGATCAAGGGCACCTGATGCCCGAAACGCGTCATGAGATGAGGAATAAGGAACAATAAAAGAATATTGCCACTTACTTGTCCTGGTGGTCCGTTTCTGTCAGTTCGCCAGAAGGAAGTGCTGGGAGTTGTTTTGGATGCATATATATATGTATATATGATGAGACATATACCTAATTATTTTCCCTTCTTCTCTTTTCTTAAATAACTGAGGTAAGATTTAGATGGCTTACACACCACAGAAGAGCCTGAATAAAACACAAATTTAACTAACAATACTATATTGTTTACATGACTGGAATCAAGAAATTACAAAAATAGAACCTACCGAATTGTTTTATGAGAACTGCTCCAAAGTCTTGTTTTATCACATAACTAAAATTCCTTTGTCAGCAGATAACTTGTTCTTTTAAATAATTTTCAATATTTCCTTACTTTCAGGAAGCATGAATAAAGTAAATAAAAAGCTAACCTTCATCAACATGCAGCGCAAATCAGATAAGTAACATCAAAATGTTACTATGAAAACATTGTATTTCAACAAATTATTTTATGGCGGTTCCAGCTTTTTCTTACTTCTATTTTCTTTATTTTAGGGGGACGGTGGACGGGAACCTGAAGCCCACCGCAAGGAACAGGAGCCTGTATGGTGCAGGAAATGAGGGACAAAACATGGAGAACGCCACTAAGACGCCAAAATGAGGGCAGAAAGAGGCAAAGTCATAAGTGTCCGGGTCCGAGGCAAGTAGGTAAATGCCGTGTGGATGCAGCGATGGAGACGAACTGCCAGGAAACACCACGAGGACACCGCTAGGACGAGAACCAGTCAAAGAATGCTGAGAAGACGCCGCAGAGAGGAGATCCGGTCAGGTGATGCCGCGAGGACGCCGTAAAGGAGAACTGGTCAGGAGACACCGTGAGGATGCCGCAAAGGAGGAGGAACCAGACGGAAGAGATCGAGGTGACCCGGAAGTCAGGTGAGTGTTTCCGGAACAAGGAACAGGAGAAAGCTTGAACGTGAAGTATTCTTGCCCAGGAGCTGCTTGCTTAAAAGCACTGCAGCCGACACTTGCACATACGTAGAGTATGAGTCTGCCATCACTGTAAGTTCGATAGCTGCTCGTGCTCTGCAATCCTGACAAAGACGTTGTCAAGGGGTACAAATAAAAAATATTCTTGTGGGACTATGTCCATGCTCTACCATCTAAAAACATACCGTAGCAATAGTGTAAAAGCAGTAAGAAGGCAACGCAAGGTTGAAGAACCCTCAACTTCAATAGCAGCCGCAACAACACTGGGGCCGAGAGTCCCTTTAGCGGTCCAATTTCAACTTCATGATTTGGCTCCACACTTTTCCCGGATGGCATCATACTGCATGGATTGTGGAGTTGTCGTGAGTGCTAGAGAGCAGTCCATAACAGCCCTTCGCAATGCGGCAAAGAATCATAAATGTTGATATTTTTTTTATTCGCCCTTCATGGTTTTTCTACATTAGCAGGCATTTTATTATCTTACAAAATGGGTATTTATTATCTATGTGTTGTTCATTTTATTATCTTCTAACTTATTGTAACACTACTTACATATAACTTGCCATATTGACAAGCCAAAGTGTTCCTCTACAAATAAATACACAGATAACGTTTGCCAGTTATCATTATTTACTTTCTTAAATACAAGTAAACAGGCTGTGTTTAAATCTTTTAGTGTGTGCGCCGACAACATATATAAACATACTCTGGTTTTTGATACCACACTGTGTTAGATTTTGTAATCTCTTTTACAAAACTATCAACTGTAATATGTGAGTCCTGTTATGCAAGGCCTCTTTTTAACAACTCTTTATTTTCCCTAGAATCCTGCTCAGGACCAAAGATACGAAACAGCACATTATCAAAAACCTTTTCTACATCTGCCACAGTATCATGCAAAAGTGCTCTATTCATTTATCCTAAACATAAAGCAGGAGTTTTCACATAGTAAAGCCTCATAACTAAAGTTTGCATAGTTGAGTGGTGTACAGCTAACATCCTGAAATGATGTAAGGTGCTTTGACACACATTGTTTGATAAACAAGCTTGTGTGTGCTTTCTAATCTTGTAAGGATCCAATCCTTGTAAAGCACTTATTTTGTTTTTTAAACTTCAGTTGGAAAGATATGTAGACATTTCCTTAATAGATCAATGGATTGCTATTGAATACTACAAACACTACTACAATACCATTTCTATACAGGCGACTGACTCCGCCTTCCTTGTACCTGTTCTCCAATAACTTGTTCTACATGTGTAGGTAGCATCACATTCATTCGATATAGGAGTGCCATTTTTCACTTCATAACATCGTTCTCTGTAATCAGTAGCATGAACTAATCTATTATCCTGGAGATAGCTTTCTTCATTAAAGAAAGACTCTGTACTAGAAGTATGTACCCATTCTCCACTACCAACTGTACAAAAGTTACTTCTATTCACTAATCTTTTTTTCTGGTTTTGTCTCCTCATGCACAACACCATTTTGTCAAGAGTCTTCATTCTATTTATAATCAAAACGAAAAGCTATCTTTTCAAAGCAAAGTCCTTATCAACTGTTTCAGTGCCTCTCTCCTTCTTTTATACTTTTTCATAGTTCTCAGGAGATTTATAACTACTGAACTATGAAACATCCTGACTCTGGTTTCCTTAAACTGCTTATGTATCCTGGTTAATGTCTGTCCATCTTTGATGTATTTTTTCCTGTTCTTGTTATATTGATATTGTCTACTGTTATTCTTTCTCATAGTTTGAATTGTGTTTTCATTATATTATAATCTTTGGAAATGTCCACATATATTTTTAAGAAATAACTTTGTCCTCTTACCAGTAGCTCTTTTTTCTTTTACCACTTTTTCTTCATTTTGCCCCTTTTGTGTCTCAGTTCTGCATAGATACTGTAGTTGCTTATGTTCCTTTTTTCCCCTGAGCTTTTATAGGCATTCTGTCTGTAGTTATGCAAATATTGTTTTGTAAAAAAAAAAAAAGTATATTTGAATGTTTATTCTAGCCAATGTACCAACTACTCTAATACTGGTTTCAACATAATACAAAAATAGTTTTTATTTTATGTTGCAGTTTTAAATCTACAGATGAACCTAGCAACATAACTACAAACACTTACTTCAATGTACCAAACACACACCAAAATACAAAATGTTATTTATTAGTTACCTTTTAATATTATAGCACCTCTGCTACAAAACAGCTTCACCATATCTCCATTCTCACTTACACACGCTAAAAGACCACTTTATCACTTTTGTATTAAATTTTAAAATACACATCAAGCAAAGTGTACATATAGTGTCTCAATACTGTAAATCCGAAAACACAACGTAAGAGCTATTTCTGTGCCTCTCAACCACTGTGTCACTGGTGGATTAAGTGTTTCAGTACTTTTCTATTTAGATGTGTCAGACTTAGATTTTGATAAACACTGCATATAAAAATCTGCTCATTAATCTGTATCACAGCATACAGCTCTCTAATTCTTCCGAGTACATGCAAACAGTGTGTGACAGGTTACATATATAATTCACCAGATGGTTCCAAAAGAGTCAATATTCCTCACTAGGGACCATATGTAGGTAAGTTAAATTTACCGATTCCTAAATATCGAATTTTACCGAATCGGTATTTAGAAATCTGTATTTCCTATGTACCTAATTTTTCGGTAAATTTTTCAGATTCGGTAAAATTCGGAAAATCGTTACCGAATCGGAATTTACCGAATCGGAATTTCAAAAACACATCAATTGAGGAATCAGCCAATCATGTGCAACCCCCACCCCTCCCAACCAGGAAGTGGCCACACCCAGGCAGGTGCACACAATCAGAACCCTCTGAAGAGGCTGGGAGTGCTGAGGAGTGCAACTGAGCCAGTGCCTGAACATTGTCAACTGATCCTGCACAATGGCCAGCCAGGACACAGATGGAGGTGAAAGGAAGAGGAAAATGAAATTCAGCCTGAAGGAACTGCAGGTACTTGTGGAGGAGGTGGTGAAGCAGCACAATAAGCTTTTTGGAAGGCAGTCCCTGCAAGTTGCAGAATCAGAAAAAAGAAGGATCTGGCAAGGAATCTAGTCGCAGGTAAATGCTATTGGAGTGACCCCCCGGGACATTGATGTGCTCAAGAAGCGGTGGTATGACATCCGGATCATCACCAAGAGGAAGATGGCTGATCTGAAAAAACAGGCCAGCCAGACAGGAGGAGGAAGGAACAGGGCACCTGCCCTGACTGAACTTGAGCAGCTCGTGGAGTCCACGATAGAGCCTGAAAGTGTTGTTGGGATTGGGGATGCAGACAGCTCTGCCAGAGCTGCTACCAAAAAAGGTAAGAAGCATGCGCAGCATTGTGCCCCCCATTGCCCTATCCCAAATCCCCAATTGGGCTATTTGAATCCCACTCCAGTACAGGTTTTTGTTCAGATCAACAATGCATTATGGGTGATGTAGTCAGTGAAACACCTATCATGAAAGGAATCGCACCGAACAACAAGGCACGTGACACACATCTGCGATAATCAGGCAGAGGACAATGAGATAGTGTTGCAGAAATGTATTATGATGTGAGCAATGCAGGGCTGCAGGTACACTGAGCTAATGTAACGTTTCTGTACACAGGCGAGACATCGCGCAGGACTGCTCAGGAGAAGGGAGAGATGGCACCCCGGAAGCACATCACCGAGAAGGCCACCACGAGTGCAGGGCACACAACACCACCACAGCCAGCCTCACCACCACAGCCAGCCTCACCTCCACTGCCAGCCTCACCACCACAGCCAGCCTCACCACCACAGCCAGGCTCGCCAACACAGCCAGCCACGCCACCACAGCCAGCATCGCCACTACTGCTAGCCTCACCAGCATCATCACCACCTGCAGTGGTGAGACCTAGGAGGCATGCTGTTGCCAGACTGCATGTGTCCGAGCCCTCCTCAGAAGCCTCGAGGGGGGATGAAACAACCACTGTGCCACTGGATGATAGCAATGCTGTCCACCTTTGAGGGAGCACACACAGGTGCCAGACGCCGCCGCAGGGCTCGTGTGAGCAGTCCACCTCCACAGGGTGAGAGCCATGGTGTCTTCGGAGGGCTGGAGGCAACCATGGTGAAGGTGCAGAGCCTACAAGGCAAGGCAATACAGTCGGTACAACGACAAATTAAGTGCCTCAATGAAAAAATGTCATGTATAGAAAGGGGGAACCCAATATTCCAAACGCATCTGGGTAAGACAAATATTATCAAAAAACAAGGTGATGCGAAGGAACCAATCAAATAATATTTCTTTCACAGGATGAAGGAAACCACAAATTATCCTTCACGGTAGATTAATTAAGTATATGAAAACATCATCTGGTATTAATATCATTGTCTGAACACAGTGTCATTTGATAAATCTCCTTTATCAATATTTAGATAAAGATTCACAAATACAAAATTCAATAAATGAACATGAATATATTTCTCAAAACATAAGAAAAGCATGAACAATTTTCAAAGACAATTAAATCTAATCCTTATTGCCCTAAAGAAAAATAATGGATGTAAACACTTCTTTCGCGAACATTCCATTAGTCAGAGTCGCCCCATTATGTAGTACTGAGAGGTATTGAAATTTACACCTCTAAACAAAGTTTCTTCGTGCTACATATGTTTCATTTCGACAATAATTCAAATTCCTCCGGGGCTCTTTATAATCAAAAAGTCGACGCGTTTCAGCCCAACTTGCTTGTGGGCCTCATCGGGACTAGGGTGTATAAGGAAACATTTCCTGGAACCACATCTATAATATAAACAAACATATGCAATATGTATAATAATCTATATATATACACTCTCTATGTACAAAAATATATACAAATCTACACACTCTCCGTGAACCCAATTTCAATGAAAAAATGAGCAACATTGACAGTGGCATTTCCTCAATGGCTGAGGGCATGACGGAGATGGCTGCGGGCATGAGGGACATGTCCCAGTCTGTGATGCTGCTGTGCAGTAAAATGGATGAGGACAGAGCAACACGGCGAAGGGAGAGGCAGAAAATGGAGCACCATACGAGGGCAGTGAACCGACTAGCTACTGCCACTTCTCTGCTCTGCAGGCGCTCCGTGGCCATGCAGGAGGGGCTTGCGCACTGCAGCACTGATGTTTCTAGGGGGCTGGTTAAGTTGACCACTGCTCTTGAGGTGCTGCTGACGAGCCAGTCTGCCAATACTGGTGCTGTGGATGTTGTGGAGAGCGAGGACACGACCAGTCGGAGCAGCATTACCCCCCCTGTCACAGCCAGTGAGGACAGTCAGTCACTGGCATCCCGCACTGTAGTGCGTGGCCGCAGACGCTGATGCAGCACACACTTCCAGGACAGAGTTGGGTGAAGTAACCCATGACTTCCTACTATGGATGTCACCAATTTGATATCCCAGTTTGGCCGTTTGTGTTGTGGCGTAGTGCCCACAAATTAAAACTACGTCATTGCATCCAACAACTGGCTGTGTCTCCTTACTTACTTAGAAATAGTTGCATGTGATCTCTGCCCGTCTCTCTCTCCCATCTGTTGCTGCTGGCACTCCTGCTGCGTTGGGCTCTGGCTGTGCAAATTCATCATCATTGTCCTCAATATCTGTTATTTCCACTTCTGTACCTTTCTTTGTGGCAAGGTTGTGCAGCATTGCACAAGTAGCAATGATCTTGCAGCAGATGATGGGTGTGTACTGGCGTGCGCCTCCGCTTTTGTGGAGGCAGCGGAACCTGCTTTTCAATAGTCCAAACGTGCGCTCCACCACGTTGCGTGTTGATTTGTGTGCCACATTGTATCGTCTCTCACTCAGGGTTGATGGGTGTAGGTAGGGAGTGAGGATAAATGACCACACGGCATATGCACTATCGCCTAGGTGAGAAAGAGGGTGCCATTAGTCACATACACCAATAAACATTCATGTGCGGTAAGTATAAGGGAGTGTCACAGTGATTTACCTAGCAGGTATCCTTCTCCAAATTCTCCCTCAGCCAGGCGTGTGTAGATCCCACTGTTCTGGAAGATTTAGGAGTCGTGGGTGCTCCCAGGAAATTTTGCTACGATGTCAGTAATTATGTTGGCAGCATCGCAAATTACCTGCACATTTATGGAGTGGGTGGACTTTCTGTTCCTGTAGATATACTCAGTGGCTGCTGGTGGGCAGATTGGAATGTGTGTGCCATCAATACAGCCTATGACATGCGGGAACTGTGCCATCTGGTTAAAGTCTGTCTTGGTTTTCAGCAGTTCAGCCTGTGTGTTTGGGAAGCTAATGTAGTGTTGCATTCTCTGCATCATGGCATCCAGGAACTTCCTGAAGAAACGGGACAGGCAACTCTGGGATACCCCACCTACCGCAGCTATCACCCTCTGGTAACTGCCAGATGCGAGTAGATGGAGGCTACAGAGCACCTGCACATGTGGTGGTATGGCGTGCGCCCTTGTTGTTGGATGGTCCAGGAGTGGGTGCAAGTCCCTTATCAGGTCCATGATGGTTTGGGGGTGTAGCCTGTACCTTTCATGTATCTCAGCCTCAGTCTGTTGGAAGAGTGTGATGCGCTGTCTGTAAATGCGCTCCTCCCGTCTCCAAATCCTCACACCTGGTGCCTGTAGACGTAGGCGCCTTGCAATCACATAGAGAGCCGCCATGGTGATCACGCTGTTGTATTTTGGGATTGCTTATATACACTGTAGCTGATTACCACCTGCTTTCACTCAGTGTTAATTACCGACTCTTAAATACCGAATTTCATGAAATTCGGTAATACCGAATTTACCTACATCTCTTTTCTCGTTTTACCATTTCCTATTTACCGATTCGGTAAATAAGAATTCGGTAATTCCGATTCGGTAATTTAGAATTCGGCAAAGATTAATCGGTATTTACCGATTCATAATTACCGAATCCTTCTTTTTGGCCTCCTACATCTCATTCGCCTAATTACCGGTCGGTAACGTGATATTTAGCGAATTTTGGCCGTTACCGACCGGTATTTAGCTACCTACATATGGCCCTAAAACTTGAAAATACGTGTTTGTGGTTGAGTACAGCAATACTCCCTGGATGATTGGATGAGTGCATAGCTAGTACCTAGGTGATTCTCTTAGAATATAGGTAGTGCCTGCATGATTCCCTGAGTATGTAGGAACTACATTGGTGGTCCCATATCTGCATAGTTAGTGCCTACGTATTTGCCCGACTATATTTCTACTATCTGGGTGATCAAATGAATGCAAGGGTGTTGCCTGTGCAGTTCAATGAGCATATAATTAGTGCCTGTGTGATTGGAAGAGTGCATGTGTAGTGCATGGGTGATTGAATAAGTCTAGATATCACACTTGATATATAATTGCATACATGGCTCTGTTACTGAAAACAACAATTGTTCCTTTTTCAAAGCACAAAAACATTTTCTTAATGGCATACCTACATCATTTCACAAATATTTCTTGTGCCTTTAAAACATATATTCAGCACTTTTCAAAACAAAGTTACACACTAAATGAAGTTAGCACAAAAACTCTCAAGAGACATTCTGCACTATTAACCCTCCTCAATTTTACACATAGCATGTTTAAAGAAATATATCACCCTCACCATACACATGACATTTTCAACAGCCTTAAATAACATAGATTGCCATGTAAACTTATATGTGATTTCATAATAGATATATACCATCAGGACATCTTTTAAAAAATATATAGTTCTCTGCATCTTTAAGTAAACTCAAGAGTCTCATCGTACATGTAGCTAGATGAAACCACAAAAAACAAAAAACATATCTCACCATCTAAGTATATGCAAACACTTCCTAATACATACCTAACAAGTATTACTACTTTATTATTCGTATAAAGGCACAGCACATTTTCTTATGTTTTATTCATGACTACACTACTCCTGTTTAATAATGCGACTATATGTACTACAGTTCTCAGAACGCAAATTCCATAGATCTGTCTGTTCTGCACATGATGCTTTGAAATTAAAATCACTGTAATTTTTAAAGGCATTGCTCATGGTAACGTTCAACAGTACAAACATCTTAAACACATAACCTTTGCCAGATACAGTTCATCTTTACATCACTGTGATACTCTTTTTTTAACAAACTCCTATATACACACTGACAACTCAGCTGTGTTCATTTTTGAATGGGACTACTAAAGTTGGTACTTCAAGGTACCATAAGAATCGTCGCATTAAACCCGACTTTATGCCCAAGTCAAATTTAATGTACCTTTTGAGTAAAAGGCAACTTTAGAAAGTTGCCACTCTGTTGCCCAGGTTTTCCAGTGGACATTCGCAGATGCTGGCCATAAGGCAGCCTCCTGCCCTCCTAGTAAGAGGTGTGAATGACTCCCACCAAAAGACACCTGCTTTTGAAAGCCATGTTACTTCTCCCTGGTAGGAAGCCACACAGGGTGTGAGCCCAAAAGGCGAGCTACAAAGGTGAGCCCTCCTTTGAAGGGCAAATGGTGGACACACGAGGGGGACTGCTCTTTTGTTCTGGTAGACAATTGGCATCGGGGACAGAGTGGGGCAAACAGTTGCCAAACTGGTTTTCCCACAGGCGTGTAGCCATCAGGTAGTCACAACTCTAGGGTGGGTACCAAGCTCCTCAAGGAAGGGACAAACTTGACCCTGTTTTTAGTGGAATCAATATCCAGCCCTACGGATCGTGGTATGGTGTCATGCTTCAACAATGGGTGCTCCTCATCAGGCTGGCACTGCAATGCTTGATGGGTCTGTGGGCTCTTTAGCAGATATATTTTGATCAAAAAACACAGTCAGAAGAGTGCGAGTGAGGGGTTGAAGATAGGGAGGTGAAGAAAGTGGTATTAAAGAGTCTAAGGGGACAAGGGGAATATTTTAATGGGGTTGTGTTCCCCTTGACACAGTAAAAACAAGGACGCTATCTTAAGTAATAACGTACATTAATAGCTGATATGTGAAAAAAGTGGTGGGGTCAACATGTTTCATGCCTTGATTGCCAGGAGAGTCAAATGGCATTTCATCAAGACCAGAATATTACCTACCCTATGTAGTATAGTAGTGGGCCCCACCATTAGGTATTGGGGGCCCACTAAAATGACAAATACTGCACCTGCATTGATGCCGTTCGGTTGATTCCACCCAAAAGTCAAGGGAGAAATACCCCTTAGATGAGGAAGAGGTCTGCACCTTAGCTGTGGAAAAAAGTGATCCTCGCAGGAGCTTTTTCCGGGACCTACCCTCCTCTGCCAGCCTGTAGGATCACTTTTTTCCACGGTTAAGTCATGAAAAGTTAGGGGTAGTGACAAAACTTCTTTAGGGCATACTCAAGTCGCACGAGCAGATCGCCATCTTTCTTAGGGACCTTCTATTGTTCGTCACACAATACAATTTGGCCTACTTCCATTGCAGCATTTATAGGAAGAATTGGATAAAAAACATTTTCGAATGTTGCCAATTTTTCCTGAGACGTTACCTGATACCCCTATTATTAGTATAACGTATAAAACTCCTTTCTGTGTTTCCAGGTCCCTCATTTACAAGCCAGGATACATTTCCCATAGTAATCCAGATACGTTGAATGCTATGAAAAATACATTCTCCAGTGAGACTGAAAAATAAACTGTTCCCAGCTCCCTCACCAGTACTGCTACGGTCACCGTCCTCTACTCTCTGTCCGTTTTACCTACTTCTTTCAGCCATCTCACTATCCTGCTTCGCTACATGGCTCTCACCATTTGCTAACAGCATCAAACTAATTGCTGATAAAGATGAAACACATTTTTAGCATGTCTACAAATTTCAGCAGTAAAGGTATCCTTTCAGTGAATAAAACAAATACTTACCCTGATCCTCCCTACTCTCTCTGGCTGTCTGAATTCCAGACTTTTATTAAAAGAAAAGTATGGAGAAATATAAAGACAAGTCATTTAGCACAGGGTAAAGATGCAGATGAGGAACGGTAAACATTTGATACAACCATTTATAGACACTGTTGACCAATATCACTCGCCCTTCCTCTCTAAAATGAGCATTTGCAATGCCAATAGGTCTGACTTTAAGAAATGAAAATGAAAAATGAAATGAAAATAGAATTTATATAGCGCAATGGCTACCTTCAGGCTTCCCGGCGCTGTAAACTAACGCAGAGTAACAGGGGAGGAGCTGATTAGTTGCATTCATTGAAAAGGATGGGTTTTAGAAGCTTACGAAAAGAGAGCAAGTCGCGCTCCTTCCGCAGATATAGTGGGAGGGAATTCCATGAGTTAGCAGGGTTATGAGAGAACGAGCGCCCGCCCCATCTAGCCTTCCTTATTCTATGTGTGGTTACTAGGAAGGAAGACAGAGTGGAGATCTCTGGGAGGATGATAGGGAATGATCAAGGATTGGATTGAGACTGGGCCCTTCTTCCAGAAGGCCCTATGAGTCAAGCACATGGCCTTAAACTGGATCCTTGCCTTGATTGGTAGCCAATGGACGCTCCTTAGTGCAGGTTTCGCAGATTGTCGACGGGGGACCTGCAGAAGCATGCGAGCAGCACAGTTCTGAATGACCTGGAGCTTATGGATGGTTGCTTGTGGGACTCCCAGGTAGAGGGAATTCCCATAGTCCAGGCGAGAGAGGATGAGGGCCTGAACCATGATCCTTCTCGCCTGAAAAGGGAGCAGGGGAAGGATCTTGTGGAGCATCCCCAGGAGGCCATAGCATGTGGCAGAGATTTTGAGAGCCTGGTGATTAAAGCTGAGCGAGCGATCAAGCCACACACCGAGGCTCTTGATCTGGGTCTTTGGATCTGGTGCGGGACCGAGGCAGTTAGGCTAGAGCAGAACAGGATCGAATGAGGGTGAGTTGCCCAAGAGCATAAGCTCGGTCTTATCCTCGTTCAGCTTAATCCCTTCGCTGCCACGCCTTTTCCCCCTCCTGTGCCAAGCCTTTTTTTGGCTATTTGGGGTAGTGCGCGATGTGGCCTCTGTAACTTTTTGACCACATAAGGTATCCACGCCAAATTTGCGTCCTCTTCTTCCAACATCATGGGGATTCTAAAGGTACTCAGGGTTTGTGGATTCCCCTGTAGGGGTCACAGAAATGAGCCAAAATACAGCAAAATGTTTTTTTTTGCAAAAATGGGAAAAAACGGGCTGCAAATGAAAGCATCTGGGTTTTTCCCTGCAAATGTTATCAAAAAAGGGTTTGTGGGGCTGAAATCACCATTTTCCCAGCTTATAGGGGATGCCAGACTTTTGTCAGAAACCCAACATTTTTTACACAGTTTTGGCATTTTTCTGGGACATAGCCTATTTTTGCTATTTTTTGTGCTTTCGACCTCCTTCCAGTTAATGGTAGAAATGGGTACCAAAGCAATAATGGATCCTGAACAGCTATACATTTTAGAGAAGTAGACAAAATTCGGAATTCAGCAAGGGGTCATTTGTGTAGATCCATCAAGGTTTCGTTATAGAAACTAACAGTTAAATATAGGATACATTGAAAATTAGTTGAAAAAAACAGCCTTTTGTGTCAACGTTTTCACCTGTAACTTCTTCTAACTATGACAGCTCTTTGAAAGCAATATACCGTTACATCCGCTGGACATTACTGGTTGTGAGGATATATAGGACTTGTAGGTTCACCAAGAACCCGACGAACCCAGAGCCAAAAACTGAGCAGCAACTTGCAATGGTTTTTTATTATGTACCGGGTATATAGTAATTATTCTGTAAAAATGTGTACATGGAAAAATCGGTATGAAAGACACCTATGTATTTCTGAAATGGGAACAAAATATAGAGTTTAGAAACAGTAGATATTTTCACATTTCCGAAATTGGGAATACTCATACTAGCATGAGAATTATCAGTCATTTCTTAAAATGACTTCTTTTTTACACAATGTCTTTCATTTGGAAGGCAGAAATGCATCGAAAGTCAATAGGTAATAACAGTTTCTTTACAAAACTGAATTACCCTAAGTCTCCCGATAAAAATGGTACCTCACTTGTGTGGGTAGGCATAGTGCCCACGACAGGAAATGGCTCAAAACCCAACGTGAACACACCACATTTTCACAATGAAAATGTACCCTTTTTTTGCGAAGTGTCTAGCTATAGTTTCTTAACACTAGCTCTGCCGGCACCTAGTGAAATGTTGCAAACCTATACATTTTTAAAAACTAGACACCCAGGGGAATCCAGGATGCGGTGACTTGACTGCCTCCCACCAGGTTCTGTTACCCAAAATCCCTTGCAAACCTAAAACATTGTAAAAAAAAACACATTTTCCCCACATTTCTGTGGTGGAAAGTTCTGGAATCTGCGTGGATCTACGAATTTCCACCCACCCCGCGTTCCCCAAAGTCTTACGAGAAAAATGGTACCTCACTTGTGCGGGTCGGCCTAGTGCTTGCGACAGCAAACAGTGCAAAACACAACGTGGTCACACCTCAATTTCGCAGTGAAAAATGGCCCTTTTTTGGCAAAGTGCCTAGCTGTAGTTTTTGAACCCTAGCTCTGCGGGCACCTTGGGAACCCTAGCAAACCTATACATTTATCAAAACTAGACATCCAGGGGAATCCAGGATGGGGTGACTTGACTGCCTCCCACCAGGGTCTGTTACCCATAATCCCTTGCAAACCTAAACAAATTGTCAACAAATAACATATGTTCTCCACATTTCTGTGGTGGAAAGTTCCGGAATCTGCGTGGATCCACAAATTTCCACCCACCGCGCGTTCCCCAAAGTCTTACGAGAAAAACGGTACCTAACTTGTGCGGGTCGGCCTAGTGCCCGCAACAGGAAACGGCGCAAAACGCAACGTGGTCACACCACAATTTCGCAGTGAAAAATGACCCTTTTTGGCAAAGTGCCTAGCTCTAGTTTTTGAACCCTAGCTAAGTGGGCACCCTGGGAAACCTAGCAAACCTATACATTTTTTAAAAGTAGACACCCAGGGTAATCCAGGATGGGGTGACTTGAGTGCCTCCCACCAGGGTCTGTTACCCATAATCCCTTGCAAACCTAAAATATTGTCAAAAAAACACATTTCCCCACATTTCTGTGGTGGAATGTTCCGGAATCTGCGTGGATCCACAAATTTCCACCCACCCCGCGTTCCCATAAGTTTTACGAGAAAAATGGTACCTCATTTGTGGGGGTCGGCCTAGTGCCCACCGCAGGAAACGGCGCAAAATGCAACGTGGTCACACCTCAATTTCGCTGTGAAAAATGACCCTTTCTTGGCAAAGTGCCTAGCTCTAGTTTTTGAACCCTAGCTCTGCGGACACCTTGGGAAACCAATCAAACCTATACATTTTTGAAAACTAGACACCCAGGGGAATCCAGGATGGGGTGACTTGACTGCCTCCCACCAGGGTCTGTTACCCAGAATCCCTTGCAAACCTAAAAAATTGTCCAAAAAAACACATATTCCCCACATTTCTGTGGTGGAAAGTTCCGGAATGTGCGTGGATCCACAAATTTCCACCCACCACGCCTTCCCCAAAGTCTTACGAGAAAAATGGTACCTCACTTGTGTGGGTCGGCCTAGTGCCCGCGACAGGAAACTGAGCAAAACGCAACGTGGTCACACCTCAAAATCGCATTGAAAAATGACCCTTTTTGGGCAAAGTGCATACCTCTAGTTTTTGAACCCTAGCTCTGCGGGCACCTTGGGAAACCTAGCAAACCTATACATTTCTGAAAACTAGACACCCAGGGGAATCCAGGATGGGGTGATTTGACTGCCTCCCACCAGGGTCTGTTACCCAGAATCCCTTGCAAACCTAAACAATTGTCAAAAAATCATATTTTCTCCACATTTCTGTGGTGGAAAGTTCCGGAATCTGTGTGGAGCCACAAATTTCCATCCACCCCGCATTCCCCAAAGTCTTACGAGAAAAACGGTACCTCACTTTTGCGGGTCGGCCTAGTGCCGCGACAGGAAACGGCGCAAAACGCAACGTGGTCACACCTCAATATCGCATTGAAAAATGACCCTTTTTGGGCAAAGTGCCTAGCTCTAGTTTTTGAACCCTAGCTCTGCGGGCACCTTGGGAAACCTAGCAAACCTATACATTTTTGAAAACTACACACCCAGGGAAATCCAGGATGGGGTGACTTGACTGCCTCCCACCAGGGTCTGTTACCCAGAATCCCTTGCAAACCTAAAATATTGTCAGAAAAACACATTTTCCCCACATTTCTGTGGTGGAATGTTCCGGAATCTGCGTGGATCCACAAATTTCCACCCACCCCGTGTTCCCCTAAGTCTTACGAGAAAAATGGTACCTCACTTGTGGGGGTCGGCCTAGTGCCCGCGGCAGGAAACGGCGCAAAACGCAACGTGGTCACACCTCAATATCGCATTGAAAAATGACCCTTTTTTGGCAAAGTGCCTAGCTCTAGTTTTTGAACCCTAGCTCTGCGGGCACCTTGGGTAACCTAGCAAACCTGTACATTTCTAAAAACTACACACCCAGGGAAATCCAGGATGGGGTGACTTGACTGCCTCCCACCAGGGTCTGTTACCCAGAATCCCTTGCAAACCTAAACAATTGCCAAAAAAACGACATTTTCCCCACATTTCTGTGGTGGAAAGTCCTGGAATCTGTGTGGATCCACAAATTTCCACACACCCCGCGTTCCCCAAAGTCTTACGAGAAAAACGGTACCTCACTTGTGCGGGTCGGCCTGGTGCCTGCGACAGGAAACGGCACAAAACACAACGTGGTCACACCTCAATTTCGCAGTGAAAAATGACCCTTTTTTGGCAAAGTGCCTAGCGCTAGTTTTTGAACCCTAGCTCTGCGGGCACATTGGGAAACCTAGCAAACCTATACATTTTTGAAAACTAGACACCCAGGGCAATCCAGGATGGGGGGATTTGACTGCCTCCCACCAGGGTCTGTTACCCAGAATCCCTTGCAAACCTAAACAATTGTCAAAAAATCATATTTTCTCCACATTTCTGTGGTGGAAAGTTCCGGAATCTGTGTGGAGCCACAAATTTCCATCCACCCCGCGTTCCCCAAAGTCTTACGAGAAAAACGGTACCTCACTTGTGCGGGTCGGCCTAGTGCCGCGACAGGAAACGGCGCAAAACGCAACGTGGTCACACCTCAATATCGCATTGAAAAATAACCCTTTTTGGGCAAAGTGCCTAGCTCTAGTTTTTGAACCCTAGCTCTGCGGGCACCTTGGGAAACCTAGCAAACATATACATTTTTGAAAACTACACACCCAGGGAAATACAGGATGGGGTGACTTGACTGCCTCCCACCAGGGTCTGTTACCCAGAATCCCTTGCAAACCTAAAATATTGTCAGAAAAACAAATTTTTGCCACATTTCTGTGGTGGAATGTCCCGGAATCTGCGTGGATCCACAAATTTCCACCCACCCCGGGTTCCCCTAAGTCTTACGAGAAAAATGGTACCTCACTTGTGGGGGTCGGCCTAGTGCCCGTGGCAGGAAACGGCGCAAAACGCAACGTGGTCACACCTCAATTTCGCAGTGAAAAATGACCCTTTTTCGGCAAAGTGCCTAGCTCTAGTTTTTGAACCCTAGCTCTGCGGGCACCTTGGAAAAACCTAGCAAACATATACATTTTTGAAAACTACACACCCAGGGAAATACAGGATGGGGTGACTTGACTGCCTCCCACCAGGGTCTGTTACCCAGAATCCCTTGCAAACCTAAAATATTGTCAGAAAAACACATTTTCGCCACATTTCTGTGGTGGAATGTTCCGGAATCTGCGTAGATCCACAAATTTCCACCCACCCCGCGTTCCCCTAAGTCTTACGAGAAAAATGGTACCTCACTTGTGGGGGTCGGCCTAGTGTCCGTGGCAGGAAACGGTGCAAAACGCAACGTGGTCACACCTCAATTTCGCAGTGAAAAATGACCCTTTTTCGGCAAAGTGTCTAGCTCTAGTTTTTGAACCCTAGCTCTGCGGGCACCTTGGAAAAACCTAGCAAACCTATACATTTTTGAAAACTAGACACCCAGGGGAATCCAGGATGGGGTGACTTGAATGCCTCCCACCAGGGTCTGTTACCCAGAATCCCTTGCAAACCTAAACAATTGTCCAAAAAAACACATTTTCCCCACATTTCTGTGGTGGAAAATTCTGGAATCTGCGTGGATCCACAAATTTCCACCCACCCCGCGTTCCCCAAAGTCTTACGAGAAAAATGGTACCTCACTTGTGTGGGTCGGCCTAGTGCCTGCAACAGGAAACGGCACAAAACGCAACGTGGTCACACCTCAATTTCGCTGTGAAAAATGACCCTTTCTTGGCAAAGTGCCTAGCTCTAGTTTTTGAACCCTAGCTCTGCGGGCACCTTGGGAAACCTAGCAAACCTATACATTTTTGAAAACTAGACACCCAGGGGAATCCAGGATGGGGTGACTTGACTGCCTCCCACCAGGGTCTGTTACCCAGAATCCCTTGCAAACCTAAACAATTGCCAAAAAAACGACATTTTCCCCACATTTCTGTGGTGGAAAGTCCTGGAATCTGTGTGGATCCACAAATTTCCACACACCCCGCGTTCCCCAAAGTCTTACGAGAAAAACGGTACCTCACTTGTGCGGGTCGGCCTGGTGCCTGCGACAGGAAACGGCACAAAACACAACGTGGTCACACCTCAATTTCGCAGTGAAAAATGACCCTTTTTTGGCAAAGTGCCTAGCGCTAGTTTTTGAACCCTAGCTCTGCGGGCACATTGGGAAACCTAGCAAACCTATACATTTTTGAAAACTAGACACCCAGGGCAATCCAGGATGGGGGGATTTGACTGCCTCCCACCAGGGTCTGTTACCCAGAATCCCTTGCAAACCTAAACAATTGTCAAAAAATCATATTTTCTCCACATTTCTGTGGTGGAAAGTTCCGGAATCTGTGTGGAGCCACAAATTTCCATCCACCCCGCGTTCCCCAAAGTCTTACGAGAAAAACGGTACCTCACTTGTGCGGGTCGGCCTAGTGCCGCGACAGGAAACGGCGCAAAACGCAACGTGGTCACACCTCAATATCGCATTGAAAAATAACCCTTTTTGGGCAAAGTGCCTAGCTCTAGTTTTTGAACCCTAGCTCTGCGGGCACCTTGGGAAACCTAGCAAACATATACATTTTTGAAAACTACACACCCAGGGAAATACAGGATGGGGTGACTTGACTGCCTCCCACCAGGGTCTGTTACCCAGAATCCCTTGCAAACCTAAAATATTGTCAGAAAAACAAATTTTTGCCACATTTCTGTGGTGGAATGTCCCGGAATCTGCGTGGATCCACAAATTTCCACCCACCCCGGGTTCCCCTAAGTCTTACGAGAAAAATGGTACCTCACTTGTGGGGGTCGGCCTAGTGCCCGTGGCAGGAAACGGCGCAAAACGCAACGTGGTCACACCTCAATTTCGCAGTGAAAAATGACCCTTTTTCGGCAAAGTGCCTAGCTCTAGTTTTTGAACCCTAGCTCTGCGGGCACCTTGGAAAAACCTAGCAAACATATACATTTTTGAAAACTACACACCCAGGGAAATACAGGATGGGGTGACTTGACTGCCTCCCACCAGGGTCTGTTACCCAGAATCCCTTGCAAACCTAAAATATTGTCAGAAAAACACATTTTCGCCACATTTCTGTGGTGGAATGTTCCGGAATCTGCGTAGATCCACAAATTTCCACCCACCCCGCGTTCCCCTAAGTCTTACGAGAAAAATGGTACCTCACTTGTGGGGGTCGGCCTAGTGTCCGTGGCAGGAAACGGTGCAAAACGCAACGTGGTCACACCTCAATTTCGCAGTGAAAAATGACCCTTTTTCGGCAAAGTGTCTAGCTCTAGTTTTTGAACCCTAGCTCTGCGGGCACCTTGGAAAAACCTAGCAAACCTATACATTTTTGAAAACTAGACACCCAGGGGAATCCAGGATGGGGTGACTTGAATGCCTCCCACCAGGGTCTGTTACCCAGAATCCCTTGCAAACCTAAACAATTGTCCAAAAAAACACATTTTCCCCACATTTCTGTGGTGGAAAATTCTGGAATCTGCGTGGATCCACAAATTTCCACCCACCCCGCGTTCCCCAAAGTCTTACGAGAAAAATGGTACCTCACTTGTGTGGGTCGGCCTAGTGCCTGCAACAGGAAACGGCACAAAACGCAACGTGGTCACACCTCAATTTCGCTGTGAAAAATGACCCTTTCTTGGCAAAGTGCCTAGCTCTAGTTTTTGAACCCTAGCTCTGCGGGCACCTTGGGAAACCTAGCAAACCTATACATTTTTGAAAACTAGACACCCAGGGGAATCCAGGATGGGGTGACTTGACTGCCTCCCACCAGGGTCTGTTACCCAGAATCCCTTGCAAACCTAAAAAATTGTCCAAAAAAACACATATTCCCCACATTTCTGTGGTGGAAAGTTCCGGAATGTGCGTGGATCCACAAATTTCCACCCACCACGCCTTCCCCAAAGTCTTACGAGAAAAATGGTACCTCACTTGTGTGGGTCGGCCTAGTGCCCGCGACAGGAAACTGAGCAAAACGCAACGTGGTCACACCTCAAAATCGCATTGAAAAATGACCCTTTTTGGGCAAAGTGCATAGCTCTAGTTTTTGAACCCTAGCTCTGCGGGCACCTTGGGAAACCTAGCAAACCTATACATTTTTGAAAACTAGACATCCAGGGGAATCCAGGATGGGGTGATTTGACTGCCTCCCACCAGGGTCTGTTACCCAGAATCCCTTGCAAACCTACAAAATTGTCAACAAAAAACATATGTTCTCCACATTTCTGTGGTGGAAAGTTCCGGAATCTGCGTGGATCCACAAACTTCCACCCACTGCGCGTTCCCCAAAATCTTACGAGAAAAACGGTACCTAACTTGTGCGGGTCGGCCTAGTGCCCGCGACAGGAAACGGCGCAAAACGCAACCTGGTCACACCTCGATTTCGCAGTGAAAAATGACCCTTTTTTGGCAAAGTGCCTAGCTCTAGTTTTTGAACCCTAGCTCTGCGGGCACCTTGGGAAACCTAGCAAACCTATAGATTTTTGAAAACTAGATACCCAGGGAAATCCAGGATGGGGTGACTTGACTGCCTCCCACCAGGGTCTGTTACCCAGAATCCCTTGCAAACCTAAAATATTGTCAGAAAAACACATTTTCCCCACATTTCTGTGGTGGAATGTTCCGGAATCTGCGTGGATCCACAAATTTCCACCCACCCCGTGTTCCCCTAAGTCTTACGAGAAAAATGGTACCTCACTTGTGGGGGTCGGCCTAGTGCCCGCGGCAGGAAACGGCGCAAAACGCAACGTGGTCACACCTCAATATCGCATTGAAAAATGACCCTTTTTTGGCAAAGTGCCTAGCTCTAGTTTTTGAACCCTAGCTCTGCGGGCACCTTGGGTAACCTAGCAAACCTGTACATTTCTAAAAACTACACACCCAGGGAAATCCAGGATGGGGTGACTTGACTGCCTCCCACCAGGGTCTGTTACCCAGAATCCCTTGCAAACCTAAACAATTGCCAAAAAAACGACATTTTCCCCACATTTCTGTGGTGGAAAGTCCTGGAATCTGTGTGGATCCACAAATTTCCACACACCCCGCGTTCCCCAAAGTCTTACGAGAAAAACGGTACCTCACTTGTGCGGGTCGGCCTGGTGCCTGCGACAGGAAACGGCACAAAACACAACGTGGTCACACCTCAATTTCGCAGTGAAAAATGACCCTTTTTTGGCAAAGTGCCTAGCGCTAGTTTTTGAACCCTAGCTCTGCGGGCACATTGGGAAACCTAGCAAACCTATACATTTTTGAAAACTAGACACCCAGGGCAATCCAGGATGGGGGGATTTGACTGCCTCCCACCAGGGTCTGTTACCCAGAATCCCTTGCAAACCTAAACAATTGTCAAAAAATCATATTTTCTCCACATTTCTGTGGTGGAAAGTTCCGGAATCTGTGTGGAGCCACAAATTTCCATCCACCCCGCGTTCCCCAAAGTCTTACGAGAAAAACGGTACCTCACTTGTGCGGGTCGGCCTAGTGCCGCGACAGGAAACGGCGCAAAACGCAACGTGGTCACACCTCAATATCGCATTGAAAAATAACCCTTTTTGGGCAAAGTGCCTAGCTCTAGTTTTTTAACCCTAGCTCTGCGGGCACCTTGGGAAACCTAGCAAACATATACATTTTTGAAAACTACACACCCAGGGAAATACAGGATGGGGTGACTTGACTGCCTCCCACCAGGGTCTGTTACCCAGAATCCCTTGCAAACCTAAAATATTGTCAGAAAAACAAATTTTTGCCACATTTCTGTGGTGGAATGTCCCGGAATCTGCGTGGATCCACAAATTTCCACCCACCCCGGGTTCCCCTAAGTCTTACGAGAAAAATGGTACCTCACTTGTGGGGGTCGGCCTAGTGCCCGTGGCAGGAAACGGCGCAAAACGCAACGTGGTCACACCTCAATTTCGCAGTGAAAAATGACCCTTTTTCGGCAAAGTGCCTAGCTCTAGTTTTTGAACCCTAGCTCTGCGGGCACCTTGGAAAAACCTAGCAAACATATACATTTTTGAAAACTACACACCCAGGGAAGTACAGGATGGGGTGACTTGACTGCCTCCCACCAGGGTCTGTTACCCAGAATCCCTTGCAAACCTAAAATATTGTCAGAAAAACAAATTTTCGCCACATTTCTGTGGTGGAATGTTCCGGAATCTGCGTAGATCCACAAATTTCCACCCACCCCGCGTTCCCCTAAGTCTTACGAGAAAAATGGTACCTCACTTGTGGGGGTCGGCCTAGTGTCCGTGGCAGGAAACGGTGCAAAACGCAACGTGGTCACACCTCAATTTCGCAGTGAAAAATGACCCTTTTTCGGCAAAGTGTCTAGCTCTAGTTTTTGAACCCTAGCTCTGCGGGCACCTTGGAAAAACCTAGCAAACCTATACATTTTTGAAAACTAGACACCCAGGGGAATCCAGGATGGGGTGACTTGAATGCCTCCCACCAGGGTCTGTTACCCAGAATCCCTTGCAAACCTAAACAATTGTCCAAAAAAACACATTTTCCCCACATTTCTGTGGTGGAAAATTCTGGAATCTGCGTGGATCCACAAATTTCCACCCACCCCGCGTTCCCCAAAGTCTTACGAGAAAAATGGTACCTCACTTGTGTGGGTCGGCCTAGTGCCTGCAACAGGAAACGGCACAAAACGCAACGTGGTCACACCTGAATTTCGCTGTGAAAAATGACCCTTTCTTGGCAAAGTGCCTAGCTCTAGTTTTTGAACCCTAGCTCTGCGGACACCTTGGGAAACCTATCAAACCTATACATTTTTGAAAACTAGACACCCAGGGGAATCCAGGATGGGGTGACTTGACTGTCTCCCACCAGGGTCTGTTATCCAGAATCCCTTGCAAACCTAACAAATTGTCCAAAAAAACACATTTTCCCCACATTTCTGTGGTGGCAAGGTCTGGAATCTGCGTGGATCCACGAATTTCCACCCACACCGCGTTCCCCAAAGTCTTACAAGAAAAACGGTACCTCACTTGTGCAGGTCGGCCTAGTGCCCGCGACAGGAAACGGCGCAAAACGCAACGTGGTAACACCGCAATTTCGCAGTGAAGAATGACCCTTTTTTGGCAAAGTGCCTAGCTCTAGTTTTTGAACCCTAGCTCTGCGGACACCTTGGGAAACCTTGCAAACCTATACATTTTTGAAAACTAGACACCCAGGGGAATCCAAAATGGGGTGACTTGACTGCCTCCCACCAGGGTCTGTTACCCATAATCCATTGCAAACCTAAAAAATTGTCAACAAAAAACATATTTTCTCCACATTTCTGTGGTGTACAGTTCCGGAATCTGTATGGAGTCACAAATTTCCATCCACCCCGCGTTCCCCAAAGTCTTAAGAGAATAATGGTACCTCACTTGTGCGGGTCGGCCTAGTGCCCGCGACAGGAAACGGTGCAAAACGCAGCGTCGTTACACCTCAATATCGCATTGAAAAATGACCCTTTTTTGGCAAAGTGCCTAGCTCTAGTTTTTGAACCCTAGCTCTGCGGGCACCTTGGGAAACCTAGCAAACCTATACATTTTTGAAAACTAGACACCCAGGGGAATCCAGGATGGGGTGACTTGACTGCCTCCCACCAGGGTCTGTTACCCAGAATCCCTTGCAAACCTAAAATATTGTCCAAAAAAACTCATTTTCCCCACATTTCTGTGGTGGAAAGTTCCGGAATCTGCGTGGATCCACAAATTTCCACCCACCGCTCCTTTCCCAAAGTCTTACGAGAAAAATGGTACCTCACTTTTGCGGGTCAGCCTAGTGCCCGTGACAGGAAACGGCGCAAAACGCAACGTGGTCACACCTCAATATCGCATTGAAAATAGTTTTTGAACCCTAGCTCTGCGGGCACCTTGGGAAACCTAGCAAACCTATAGATTTTTGAAAACTACACACCCAGGCAAATCCAGGATGGGGAGACTTGACTGCCTCCCACCAGGGTCTGTTACCCAGAATCCCTTGCAAACCTAACAAATTGTCCAAAAAAACACATTTTCCCCCCATTTCTGTGCTGGAAAGTTCCGGAATCTGCGTGGATCCACAAATATCCACCCACCGCGCCTTCCCCAAAGTCTTACGAGAAAAATGGTACCTCATTTGTGCGGGTCGGCATAGTGCCCGCGACAGGAAACAGCGCAAAACACAACGTGGTCACACCTCAATTTTGCTGTGAAAAATGACCCTTTCTTGGCAAAGTGCCTAGCTCTAGTTTTTGAACCCTAGCTCTGCCGACACCTTAGGAAACCTACCAAACCTATACATTTTTGAGAACTAGACACCCAGGGGAATCCAGGATGGGGTGACTTGAGTGCCTCCCACCAGGGTCTGTTACCCAGAATCCCTTGCAAACCTAAACAAATTGTCAAAAAACCAACTTTTCCCCACATTTCTGTGGTGGAAAGTTCCGGAATCTGCGTGGATCCACAAATTTCCACCCACCCCGCATTCCCCAAAGTCTTACGAGAAAAACAGTGACTCACTTGTGTGGGTCCGCCCAGTGCCCGCGACAGGAAATGGCCCAAAACACAGCGTGGTCACACCTCGATTTCGCTGTGAAAAATGACCCTTTTTTGGCAAAGTGCCTAGCGCTAGTTTTTGAACCCTAGCTCTGCAGGAACCTTGGGAAACCTAGCAAACCTATACATTTTTGAAAACTAGACACCCAGGGGAATCCAGGATGGGGTGACTTGACTGCCTCCCACCAGGGTCTGTTACCCAGAATCCCTTGCAAACCTAAACAATTGTCAAAAAATCATATTTTCTCCACATTTCTGTGGTGGAAAGTTCCGGAATCTGTGTGGAGCCACAAATTTCCATCCACCCCGCGTTCCCCAAAGTCTTACGAGAAAAACGGTACCTCACTTGTGCGGGTCGGCCTAGTGCCGCGACAGGAAACGGCGCAAAACGCAACGTGGTCACACCTCAATATCGCATTGAAAAATGACCCTTTTTTGGCAAAGTGCCTAGCTCTAGTTTTTGAACCCTAGCTCTGCGGGCACCTTGGGAAACCTAGCAAACCTATACATTTTTGAAAACTAGACACCCAGGGGAATCCAGGATGGGGTGATTTGACTGCCTCCCACCAGGGTCTGTTACCCAGAATCCCTTGCAAACCTAAACAATTGTCAAAAAATCATATTTTCTCCACATTTCTGTGGTGGAAAGTTCCGGAATCTGTGTGGAGCCACAAATTTCCATCCACCCCGCATTCCCCTAAGTCCTACGAGAAAAACGGTACCTCACTTGTGCGGGTCGGCCTAGTGCCGCGACAGGAAACGGCGCAAAACGCAACGTGGTCACACCTCAATATCGCATTGAAAAATGACCCTTTTTGGGCAAAGTGCCTAGCTCTAGTTTTTGAACCCTAGCTCTGCGGGCACCTTGGGAAACCTAGCAAACATATACATTTTTGAAAACTACACACCCAGGGAAATCCAGGATGGGGTGACTTGACTGCCTCCCACCAGGGTCTGTTACCCAGAATCCCTTGCAAACCTAAAATATTGTCAGAAAAACACATTTTCGCCACATTTCTGTGGTGGAATGTTCCGGAATCTGCGTGGATCCACAAATTTCCACCCACCCCGCGTTCCCCTAAGTCTTACGAGAAAAATGGTACCTCACTTGTGGGGGTCGGCCTAGTGCCCGTGGCAGGAAACGGCGCAAAATGCAATGTGGTCACACCTCAATTTCGCAGAGAAAAATGACCCTTTTTCGGCAAAGTGCCTAGCTCTAGTTTTTTAACCCTAGCTCTGCGGGCACCTTGGGAAACCTAGCAAACCTATAGATTTGTGAACACTAGACACCCAGGGGAATCCATGATGGGGTGACTTGACTGCCTCCCACCAGGGTCTGTTACCCAGAATCCCTTGCAAACCTAAACAATTGTCAAAAAAACATATTTTCTCTGCATTTCTGTGGTGGAAAGTTCCGGAATCTGTGTGGAGCCACAAATTTCCATCCACCCCGCGTTCCCCAAAGTCTTACGAGAAAAATGGTACCTCGCTTGTGTGGGTCGGCCTAGTGCCTGCGACAGGAAACAGCGCAAAACGCAACGTGGTCACACCTCAATTTCGCTGTGAAAAATGACCCTTTCTTGGCAAAGTGCCTAGCTCTAGTTTTTGAACCCTAGCTCTGCGGACACCTTGGGAAACCTAGCAAACCTATACATTTTTGAAAACTAGACACCCAGGGGAATCCAGGATGGGGTGACTTGACTGCCTCCCACCAGGGTCTGTTACCCAGAATCCCTTGCAAACCTAAACAATTGCCAAAAAAAACACATTTTCCCCACATTTCTGTGGTGGAAAGTTCTGGAATCTGTGTGGATCCACAAATTTCCACCCACCACGCGTTCCCCAAAGTCTTACGAGAAAAACGGTACCTCACTTGTGCGGGTCGGCCTGGTGCCTGCGACAGGAAACGGCACAAAACGCAACATGGTCACACCTCAATTTCGCAGTGAAAAATGACCCTTTTTTGGCAAAATGTCTAGCTGTTGTTTTTGAACCCTAGCTCTGCGGGCACCTTGGGAAACCTGGCAAACTCATACATTTCTGAAAACTAGACACCCGTGTGCTTCCAGGGAGGTGTCGCTTGCCTGTCGTGGGTACTTGGGCCTCTCACACAAGTGAGGCACCACTTTTACCGGGAGACCCGGGGAACACTGGGTGGTGGGAAATTTGAGTGAGCCCGGTGATGCCACAACTTTCCCACACAAAAATGTGTGAAAAATTTGATTTTTTCAGCTAAAATTGAGGTTTGCATGGGATTCTGGGTAAGGAAACGTTGGGGGATCCACGCAAACCTTACCTCCCTGGAAGCCCCCGGGTGTCTAGTTTTCAGAAATGTGTGGGTTTGGTAGGATTCCCTAGATGGCCGCCGAGCACCGGGCCAAAAACCCAAGTGACCCCCCTTGCAAAACCAGGTGGTTTTGAGATAGGCAATTTTGATGTCGCCTCACTATGTTTTGGGCCCTTACCTGTCGCGGGTACTTGTGCCTCCCACACAAGTGAGGCACCATTTTTACCGGGAGACCCGGGGGAATGCTGGGTGGTGGGAAAATTGAGTGAGCCCGGTGATGCCACAACTTTCCCACACAAAAATGTGTGAAAAAAGCGATTTTTTCAGCTAAAATTATTGAGGTTTGCATGGGATTCTGGGTAAGGAAACGTTGGGGGATCCACGCAAACCTTACCTCCCTGGAAGCCCCCGGGTGTCTAGTTTTCAGAAATGTGTGGGTTTGGTAGGATTCCCTAGATGGCCGCCGAGCACCGGGCCAAAAACCCAAGTGACCCCCCTTGCAAAACCAGGTGGTTTTGAGATAGGCAATTTTGATGTCGCCTCACTATGTTTTGGGCCCTTACCTGTCGCGGGTACTTGTGCCTCCCACACAAGTGAGGCACCATTTTTACCGGGAGACCCGGGGGAATGCTGGGTGGTGGGAAAATTGAGTGAGCCCGGTGATGCCACAACTTTCCCACACAAAAATGTGTGAAAAAAGCGATTTTTTCAGCTAAAATTGAGGTTTGCATGGGATTCTGGGTAAGGAAACGTTGGGGGATCCACGCAAACCTTACCTCCCTGGAAGCCCCCGGGTGTCTAGTTTTCAGAAATGTGTGTGTTTGTTAGGATTCCCTAGATGGCCGCCGATCACCGGGCCAAAAACCCAAGTGACCCCCCTTGCAAAACCAGGTGGTTTTGAGATAGGCAATTTTGATGTCGCCTCACTATGTTTTGGGCCCTTACCTGTCGTGGGTACTTGTGCCTCCCACACAAGTGAGGCACCATTTTTACCGGGAGACCCGGGGGAATGCTGGGTGGTGGGAAATTTGAGTGAGCCCGGTGATGCCACAACTTTCCCACACAAACATGTGTGAAAAAAGTGATTTTTTCAGCTAAAATTGAGGTTTGCATGGGATTCTGGGTAAGGAAATGTTGGGGGATCCACGCAAACCTCACCTCCCTCGAAGCCCCCCGGTGTCTAGTTTTCAGAAATGTGTGGGTTTGGTAGGTTTCCCTAGATGGCCGCCGAGCGCCGGGCCAAAAACCCAAGTGACCCCCCTTGCAAAACCAGGTGGTTTTGAGATATGCAATTTTGATGTTGCCTCACTACGTTTTGGGCCCTTGCCTGTTGCGGGTACTTGGGCCTCCCATACAAGTGAGGCACCAATTTTACCGGGAGACCCGGTGGAACGCTGGGTGGTGGGAAATTTGAGTGAGCCCGGTGATGCCACAAGTTTCCCACACAAAAATGTGTGAAAAAAGCAATTTTTTCAGCTAAAATTGAGGTTTGCAGGAGATTCTGGGTACGGAAACGTTGGGGGATCCACGCAAACCTTACCTACCTGGAAGCCCCCGGGTGTCCAGTTTTCAGAAATGTGTGGGTTTGGTAGGTTTCCCTAGATGGCCGCCAAGCACGGGCCAAAAAGACAGTTGACCCCCTTGCAAAACCAGATCGTTTTGACATAATTAGTTGTTTGATTCTACAGCGTGAGAATTTCGGCACAATATTGCAAGGAAAATGTGACAGACATTTTGAGGTTTGCAGGACATTGTGGATAAAATAACTTTTTGGAATTCACAAGAGAGACATCACCATGAACTCCCATGGGTTTACGACAATATCTACAGTTGGTGGGTTATTCTTACATGGAACATACACCTTGGCAGAGAAACTAAAAAGACAAAGATTCCTGCACAGCCATCTATTCCTCACACACATACTGGTTGGATTTGGCACGAGGGCGAGTGATGGTTCAGTATATTAAATTTTATTAACAAGAGATTTCACAAAAATGAAATGCACTGTCAATAATTAAATGGACAAAAAACTGAACCAATGAGCTGTAAAGCCATGGCAAGGCACCAACCGCTTTACAGGCCATTCACACACCTTTCATACGTGATACACACAAGACCATTCACACCACCAGGCACAAAACCAACACATCACAACATTCACAAAAAGGGACAAGGTACACCCTGCTTCAGGAAGACAAAAAAGACAAAAATTATAAAGATTCCTGCACAGCCATCTAATCCTAAAGCACACACAAATACTGGTTGGATTTGGCACGAGGGTGAGTAATGGTTCAGTATATACAATTGTATTAGCAAGTGATTTCACAAAAATGAAATGCATTATTAATAATTGAAAGGACAGGGAGGAGCCAAGATGGCGACCGGGACGGCAGCGTAGATTCCCGGCTCCGTGAACCTCCGCATCCCGCACGGATATCCTGCATGAGATCCTTATTCTGCGCTACGAGATCGTGTTTGTAAACGAAAGTGGCAACCGATCGTGTGACCCTGAGGTTTCTGACTGCAGTACCGCCGGAGAAATCAGCGATTGAACTTTGCGGCCCGTGCGGTCCCGAAGCCGGGACCTCGAGTGGACGCCTTGGCCGGGCGGCAGTTTAACAACAGCGGCCTGTGGTGACTGGGTGGAGTCGGTCCGCCGGGGTGGTGCTCCCTTCGGCCTGCATTTTGCTGTGGTCGCTCCCCCCCTGCTGAGCACTGCGGACCGAGGACATGCCCGGGTGTGCAATTCTCGGATTCTGTGGTGTTTGCCCCTGCCTTTGACGGTGAGCTGCCCGGACGCCGTCCCTGGTTCGGCCTGATCCTTGCGGGCTGCTCCCGGCTTTTTGCGGGAGCTGGTCCGTGGCGGAGACGACTATTGCCCGTGACCGCGCAACGGTTGAATCTGTTCCTCCCCCAGGATCCCTGTCTTCAGCGACGTGGACCTTGAGGCGTTGGTCCCGGGGTCCTGGCCCCAATACGAGTCGGGCCTTCCCAGCGGCCATTTTGTCACTATGCAGCCTACCATCCTGTCCGCTGGGACGCAGCGGGACTGGGGGTGTGTGACGGTCGGGAGTGTGGCAGAGCGATCGGAGAGAGCTGCTCTGGGGTACGGCGACCTCCTGGAGGCCCTTGGTGCCCTTCATTACTCCTTGGCTCATGGCGCCGGGGTCCTGGGGAGGAAGCTAGATGGTGTGGTATCAGCGTTGGGACAGTGGCGGCATGCTGGTCCACAAGTACACAGTGGCTTTCCACACTGCACACAGGAGGAAGATGTTGCGGCCCCCCCCGCGATTAGTGTACAGCCGGACACTCCGGACAGTATGCTACCGTGTGGTCGGCTAACTGTGGGCTTGATCTGCTCCGGAGGTATTGGACCTGAGCGGAAGATGGTGGCCTTGTCCCGTGCGCAATCTCCGGCGGCCCAGGGACGATTCCAGCAACGTGTGTCTCATTTGACTGCTTCAGCCTGTCTGGACCTTGTGTGCAGTGCAGATCCTGGGGCGGCACTGGAAAAGACGCCCCCCCATGAAGCGGTCCGTGCTGATGCTCAGAGACTTCCACCCCACCTGTGTGCGTCGCTTCCCGACTGTTTTTGGACACTCCTGTACCTTGGGACATCGGACATGGTGCTGGGTCGAGGGGCAGGCATGGGCAGAATCGCAAAGAGCGGTCAAGGCTGAGGCTGATCCTTCGGGAGTGGTCACCTAGTAGACAGGCGGACTCATGGTTGCGTGCTCTCATGGTTATTCGCATAGTTGGTGCATAATGCTCCCCACTCCCCCCCTCCTTTTTTGATATGATCAACTTGGTGCTGCTAATTGTTTGCTGTGGGGAGACTCCACCGTGCGGGAGGGAGAAGCCGGGGGTATGTTTTGAAGGCCCTCCTCCAGTTTATTACATTCCCTCCGCCCCCCCGTCTGGGGGGGCTCTTTCTTACTCCTTTTTTCCCTGTCTCTTCTATATTTCGGGTCTAGTTCCAGGGCGACAGGCACACTGCTGGGGGGTGGGGCCATACTCATTCGCAGAGGTGCAGGGTGGGGGGATGGGGGAGGGGACTCTTTAGTCTTTATCTCTTTTTCCATGGCCTCCTTTTTCTTCTCTGTTTCTTTTTGCTTGTTTTTCTGGGATCAGCGCGGTACACCTCTCTTATTGTGAATCGCTTGCTCTTAATGTGTGCCACAGTTTCCGGGGGGTTCGCTGGGCTTTAGGTACGGGGACCTGTAGGCGCAACTATCTTTGATATTGCTCCCCATCCGTCCTTTCCCGTGTTTGCGCCATTGATTCAATGTATTGCTGCTTGCTGCTTGCGTCTCTTATCCTTGCCCCTTATCGCTGTTGGGAAACTATTTGGCACCTGATCCTACTGTTTTGTTTTATTATAAAATGAAAAACCCTTTCTCTCCTGGTGTCCTACCTGAGCGGCTCATTGGCCGGACTATACTGTATTGTAGACTTTGCTCTCCGAGGTGCCGCCTGTGTTTACATGTGCTTTTATTGTTCTGATTGCTTAGCGGCCGGCCCCGGGGGGTTGTAGGCCCATACGTGTAAGTGATTGAAACGTCAATAAAGGTTTTTCAAAAAAAAAAAAAAAAAAAAAAAAAAAAATTGAAAGGACGAGAAACTGAACCATTGACTCACAGCTCGTGAGCTGTAAAGCCATGACAAGGCACCAACCTCTTTACAGGCTATTCATACACCTTTCATACGTGTGACATACACAAAACATTCACGCCGCCAGCCGCGGGCCCATCACATTACAACACTCACACCAGCAGACAGCGCCATTCAAGGGCCCATCACTTCCACGCGCCCACATTCCTGACACAGCAACTACACAAACTGATGGATTGCGTGGAGTGGCGCTCAGCTAGCAGTGTGTGTAGTGACCAGCACCAAGTCACTGCTCACACACCGCCAGACGAGCGCTAGTCCACACACACTGCCAGCCAAGTGCCAGTCCACGCACACCTCCAGCCAAGCGCCAGTCCACTCACACCTCCAGCCAAGTGCCAGTCCACGCACACCGCCAGCCAAGCGCCACTCCACGCACACCGCCAGCCAAGCGCCAGTTCACGCACACCTCCAGCCAAGCACCAGTCCACGCACACCGCCAGCCAAGCGCCAGTCCACGCACACCTCCAGCCAAGCACCAGTCCACGCACACCTCCAGCCAAGCGCCAGTCCACGCACACCGCCAGCCAAGCGCCAGTCCATGCACACCGCCAGCCAAGCGCCAGAACACACACATCGCCAGCCAAGCGCCAGTCCACGCACACCTCCAGCCAAGCGCCAACCTACACACACCGCCATCACATTTAGGATTTTATATACAAAAAAACACAAACAAATTGCAAATAGATACAAATCTTCTAACACAAAATCTGAAACTAAATACATTGCACTAATGCCAACCTTGAAACAGAATAATTTTTTTAAACAATACAGACCAGGCAGTTCACTTTACCACTCATGGAAGCTCCCAAAATTTCTTTTGCGTGTGGTACGCTCTAAAACAAGCAGGCATACACAGCCCAGGGTTAGAAGGACACCCGGGACAGAAATAACAAGACTCCTTCCGCGTACCTCTTCGCCAACAGACTCTACATCTCCTAGTGGGAAAATCTTTTGAAGATGTGGGAGGAATGTAATCAGGAAAGTGGCGATCTTTCAATCGAGCCACATCCTCCACCACTCCAAATCTAGGAACACTTGCCTGTTCCACAACAACAAGGCTAGCTATCTGAAACTGAAGAAATGTCAACTTTGATGCAGGAGAACACTCCTTGAACACAATAAAAGCATTGAAACTTGCTAATTCGAAGAAATGGATGGCCAACTTCTTATACCAAACATAAGCCTTCCGAATAGCAGAGTAAGGTTCCAACCTCTGATCTACTCTGTCAACACCACCCATGTGCTTATTGTAGTGTAGAATGCACACAGGTTTGTGCACTTCAGCAACCTGACCCCAAACAGCCTCAGGTGAAGTACTCTCATCATGGATGGTAGTCAGCATGTACACATCCCTCCTGTCCACAAATTTTACAGCTAGTAGTTCATCACTACGCAAGGAACTGCACTGCCCCCGCTGAAGTTTTTTGCATACAAGCTCTTTCGGATAACCTTTACGGTTAGAGCGGATTGTGCCACATGCAAAAGTGTCCACTTTATACAATTCCTTAAATAATTGCACAGCAGTATAGAAGTTATCAAGGTACAAATGGTGGCCTCTGTTAAACAGTCTTCTTGCAAGATCCCACACAATTTTCTCTGAAACTCCAAAAGTGAACGGACAACCTGGGGGGTAAATAGTAGAATCTCTACTAGTGTACACACGAAAATTAAAAACATATCCTGTCCTACTCTCAGACAACATATACAGCTTAATTCCATAGCGTGCCCTCTTGCTAGGGATGTACTGCCTAAAAACCAAACATCCCTTGAACAAGACCAAATACTCATCAATAGATATTTCTTTCCCTGGAGTATAGATCTCAGAAAATCGATCTACAAAGTGATCAAGAACGGGCCGAATCTTAAAAAGACGGTCACAGTCAGGGTGATCTTGTGGCAACGCCATAGAATTATCAACAAAATGCAGCATACGTAGCAAAAGTAAATACCAATTACGAGTCATAACTGCAGGAAATATGGCAGTTGCCAACAAGGGGCTAGTAGACCAATATGAAGCCAAGTTTGGCTTCCTTACCACACCCATCAATAAAGTCAAACCCAAAAACTTCTTAATCTCTTCCAGATTTGTGGGAGTCCACCGGGTAGCTCTAGACTGGGGCCTAAGTTTGTCACTGTTGTCCCTCAAAAACTGTTCAGCAAACAAATTCGGCTGCTTAACAATCTCACCCAAAAATACATCATCCAGAAACAACTGAAAAAACTGTATAGGCAAAAAAAATTCACAATCCACTCTACACCCTGCATCACCGCTAAAGGCAGGCAAGACCGGCTGCACCATGTTTGGATCAACCCAAAGTCCAGCACTTCCAGTAGGAAGCCTAGCAGCCTCAGACTGCAATCCAGATTCCTCTTGCACCATTGGCACAGCAGTTCCCTCCTCTAAAACAGGCACTTCATCCGCACTGAGAGTTGCTTCATCCACACCAAGAGTACCTTAATCTGCACTGAGAGTACCTTCATCATCCGATGATTCCATGTGGAGAGAAAACTCACTGCCAGAATCTTCCCCTCCCTCCCCTCCCTCAGACGCACTGTCAGTCTCATAATCATGCTCATAGGAAGATTCAAGAAGCATACCAACCACCTGTTGAGCAGTCATTCTACGGCTAGCCATAATGCTTACTAATAAAGGTAACTTGTCAAACAAGTCAACAACAACAAACACTTTGTAAAATAAGTAATAAACAAAAAGCACCTTTATCAAAAACACATATATACTCCAAAACAATACCACTCACTTGCCAGAGGCAGCTAAACTCCTCACCACCACCTACTCTGCACAGACACAGTATGGATCAACAATATCCCACTAAAAAAGAAAGAGAAAAGAAATTACACATAAGACCATGCAAAACACATCGCAAAGAATTTCATGCTCAAACCACTAACTAAATATGCTGCCATTATGACATCACATCATGACAAAACATTCATTCAAACATTACAATATTACTCATTTGGAGTAAATACAATTAAAAAAAAATTCTTACCAAAAAAATGCAACTACACAAAACTGCAGAACAACCATTGTCGAAACCTGAAACAGGAATCAAAAGCTTTAGACCAGAATAAAAAGGAGAAAAAAAACAGTAATGTCACATATGCATATAATTCTCTAGACCATCACGTACTGCCAAAATGTTTTGCTTGAATCTCCCACTTTCAAGAAGGAAAGATCGATGGCCCAATCCTTTACAGGCAACGCGACGAGAATCTGGAACTCAGCCTCAGCTCCGGACCACCCCCTCTTCCCAGTCCTTCAAAACTGACCTCAAAGTTCTCCTCCTGCAAAGACACTTCCAAACTTAATTCACGCCCTCTCTATTATCTGAAGGAAGTATTTACATTATAGGAAATTCTATTCTCCATGCCTACAGAAGTGCCTTCCCAGTGTGTTCCTGTGTTTTGAGTGTCTGCCATTTATTGCACTTTTATACCTCTACTTGTACTTTGTACTCTTTTGTAACTTGCACACATGTCACTCTTCCTCTTGTAACGTATTGTTTGCTACCTCTTGTATTTTGTTTACTTTTGATACATGCACAATTACCACCATTGCCTCATGTAACGTAACGGTTGCTCTTGTTTTCTGAGTGTCTGCCATTTATTGCAGTATTTTACCTCTACTTGTATTTTGTACTCTTTTGTAACATGCACACATCATTTTTTCCTCTTGTAACGTATCGTCTGCTACCTCTTTGATTTTGTTTGCACTTTAAAATATTTAAAAAATAATGTGGCCATAAGGGGAGGGACCCTTGCCTAAGGGGCCGCTCCCACAAACAACCCCAAACCTAAAAAAAGAAGAAAAAAACCCTGACGCTAGTGGCCATTCCTGCTGCACGATCGTGCAGCAGGAATGCATAAAAGAGACATCGGGGGCAGAGGTGTAGCGAGAGCTTGTGGCGCCCGAGGCTACCTCTCAGATTGCCGCCCCTGGGGAAAAAGGACGGCGACCACTTGAAAGAGGTCCGAGGGACACGTAGTATCGCCGCTAATAGTTACCTCAATCATGCAAGTAACATGCACATACATGACACGGTCCAAGGCTACACAGTTGAATACACCGGTGACTGGCAGTACAAAACAGAACACACAGACTGCATGATCTATCTGGGGAGTCAGAAAAACCGCATGTGACATCCATCAGAGAGCTGCGTGAATAATTACCTGGTAATCCCCTCAGCACAATGCAAACATGCACATACATGACACTGTTCAGGGATCCATCATCTACAGCTGACATTAAATGACCATTCATCATGGTCCCCCCATTAAAGCAGTGCACTTTGTGATCTGCATGGTACATGTTCTTTGCAGCAGGCACATTAACCCTCTGTACTACCTTTCCAGGAGTCAACCCTTCCACTAGACAAAACTCAATCTCTCTCTAGGAAGAACATTAATCACCAAAGTTATCATGACATTTGTATTGTTTCTGAAAATTGCTGGAGGCCAGGAAGGAGGCAGCAAGTTTTTTTCAAACCATAATATACTTGCAAACACTATGCACCCACCCGAAATAGGTACCCACTGAGGTCACACCGTTCGCATCGCCCTAACCTGCTCAAGGTTCATGTGACCTCAGTGACAGAGTCACAGCGACTGGATCACTGTTGCTCTAGGGTGTGCTGCTTCGTAGGCCTGCCCGCAAGACTGGAGATGAACTTCAGTATGGATTGTGGTGGACAGGCCTTCAAGGTTAACCCACAATTGACACCACTAGGGTACACCTACTTGTGCTAAGACATCAAGCCTTCTAAGGTCTAGTGGGTCCTTCTAAGGTCTTGCATGGGAATGTGCTCCCTCAGTTGAGTGGTCTGGTGGACTGGTCATGAAGGCTGAACCCGGTTCCGCAGTTCCAAATTCGACAGCTCTGGCCATAGTGCCAAATTCTCTCCCCCACTGAACACCATACTTCCCCACTGAAAGAAACTCGCACTGCCTTCAGCTATAACCTAATTGTGCCCGCTATAAACACTTGGATGTGGCTCAATTCAAATTATGCACTTGAGAAGAGTAATATGCTGCCTAAAAAAAAAGTAAAAGCAACCACTCATAGGGAATGCAAGATTAAGTAAAGCATGTGAAATGTAAGCAGAAACAACATGGTTACCTTAACGATCTCTCACTCACTATTCAGAAATCAGCGAGTGGTTTTACCTGAAAAGTTATGGACATGACTAGATGGCCTTGAAGGGAACCGTTTCAATGTCCATTGCTTATATCCTTACAAAACGTAAGCAGTATGGTATAAAAAGACCACATCCATAAACACAGAGCCATGGTACACATTGTGTTTTCCAATCCACCCATAAACCAGGTATTGCAGTACCTCCAGGAATGGTACACTTTCCCACCTGGGAACAACAATGCTGTTCAAAGAAAGACGAGAAAACGAAAGTAGCGCTTCACTGGCAAACTCCGTAAAGTGATGCTGATGTATTTGGATGTAAATAAAACCAATCTGGCCACTTTGCAACCCCGCTGTCTTGCTTTATTTAGTTATGTATTTATTTTTCATATTTACAACCTTCTATTTCTCTCCATCCTGCTGCACTTTGGAATAGAAAAATGTCAGAAAAAGGGCATTTCTCGGAAGAGTGTTTTTCTTTTTTGGATCCATTTCACAGGGAAGCAACTAAATGAAAGAAAGAAATAGTGGTTGTGAACCGTTTCTTCAAGTCACGGTTTTCAGTAAGTGAGGAGCAAGACAGAAAGAGAGGGAATAATAGGAAGAGAGGGGGGACAGCTGCCAGCACAAAAAGAAGAGGACATTGCCCGAGTCCTATTCCTTCTCTGCCCGTCCCCGAACGTCCACAAAAGCAAGCCGGTCTCATCTGAATGCCTTTGTCCTCCCCCAAAATAGTGCCCCCACCGCCCCACCCTAGCTACGCCACCGATCAGGCCTCTTACACTTAAATCCCCCCTCCCCAGCCCCAAGACTCACCTCTTTCTTCTCCGTTGCGCAGGAAGCAAATGGCTTCCTGCGCGACGGAGAACAAAGGGGAAACCTCCAATGCCGTCAGCGCGGCTTGCGCGCTGACGTCATTGATGACGCGGGGTGGGGGGCGGCGGGAGGCAGGGGAAGACCTTCCCCTGCCTTCCTAGTGAAAAAAAAAAAAGGATCGACCACTCAAGGGGGGAGCGCCAGCGCTTCCCCCGTGGGTGGGTGTCATGACAAGCTGGAATCGTCATGGGCACATTGCGACTGTGCTTCATGACAAGTCCAGCTCGTCATAGGCACAGAAATGGTTAAGGCACGAGAGTTCCATCCACTTGGCAACATCCTCTAGGCACGGGCCTAGGGTGCTAGATAACCTCTCGGAGTGGTTTAATGCCCCCACGAGCTGCGTGTCATCTGCATATGTGATGATTTTAATGCCAAACGGTTGGACAATCTCCGCCATGGGTCTCATATAGATGTTAAACAGAGTGGGGCTCAGGGAGGAGCCATGAGGAACCCCACAGCTGAGAGACAGCCGGTTGGAGACAACATCACCCTCAAAGACCTGAAAGAACCGATCACTGAGAAAGGATTGTAGCCATGTCCCGGTCACTCCCACACTCTTTAGCCGGTGGATCAAAGTGCTATGGTTAACAGTGTCGAAAGTGGCACTGAGGTCAAGTAGGATGATCACTGCCTTGCCTCCCTGATCCAGTATCCTCCTTGCCTCCTCAGTTACTGCTAAGAGTGCAGTTTCGGTCCCTTGTTGAGGGCAAAAGCCAGTTTGAGAATGATGAAGTAGATTGTTGGATTCTAGAAAGTCTACTAGGGTAGAATTTATGTGTTTTTCCAGAATCTTACTCATCCAGGGGAGGAGCAAAATGGGCCGAAAGTTGGCTAAATTGGACTGGTCAAGGTTTGATTTCTTTAAAAGGGCCTTTACCAGTGCGCACTTCCATGCGGGGGGAACCGCTCTGGAAGAGATGGAGGGATTTACCAGATCAAGGATTACAGGACGAATGGTGTCGGCAACTAGAGTCAGGGGTGAAGGCGGGACAGGATCAATAGGGGAGGCCGACTTTACTTTTGCCATGATCGAGTCCAGTGAGGCAAGATTCAACAGGGGGAATTGCCCAGTTTACTTTGTGTTCCAGCAAGTGGCTCTAAGGTCGATGACATAGATTGTTGATTCTGAAAGGCTGGAAGGGACATGTAGATGTTGTGAATTTTCTGTTGGAAAAACTCCACCAAGTTATTACACCTTGTGAGTGCCCCCTCTGATGTTGGCTGCTTCTGAGGCAGATTGGAGAGGGATTTGGCAATTCGAAAAATTTCTTAGGGGGAGTTTACCGCTAGGATGATTTTCTCCTCATAAAAGGCAGTATGGTAATGTGAAGCTTTACAAGCAAATAGCATGGGAATGACTGTATTTGTAATTGTACAATGATATTGGTGTAGGTTAAAAGGTGAGGTGACAGTTGCACTGTCAGGCCAGACCTAAAAATCCATGTAGGGTAATCTGTCTTGCTTTCAGAGGAAAATAACATGAACTATCTAGTTATCTAAAACATTTTAATTGCTTTACAGTTTCATGTGTGTGCTCATGAAAGTTCAAGCTTAGACAGCTGGGCAAATAAACATAATGATCACAGCTATATGGAGGGCCAACCCTTTTTTGGGAAGCACACAACTTTTGCCCAAATCAAACCATGTACTCTTTGCTCCCAACACATGGGCGCAGCCAAAGCCCCTCTCTAGTAATGCTCATATAAATGTCTGGTGACAGGAGCACAATCAAGCCAGACCATAAAAATTCATACAAATCTGGCTAATTGACTGGTTGATGAGAGCCACCAACAATGTTTCAGCTGTTGGTTGTGCCTTTAGCCTGAGGGTCTGTATGACCCTTAGTGTAGAAACCTTAAACTGGCCCTTAGTTTACGTGGCTGTACACTTACCCTAAGTCTATGGGGCAATACACTGGCCCTTAGGCTGCTCTTTGTCCACTTCAAGTGCTTGTGTACGGAATCTCTTGCAACGTGAACAAAACAATGTATCCACAGTGTTATTCTCCCAAGACAAGCCGATAAAGCATTTAGTGTGTAAGTAGTTGGTACTTTGTAGAGACCTGTTGAATAACAGGACACTCCCTCCCCACCACCACATAAACAAGGGCTTGGTTGAATTGGGAATTCTCAAGTATAATGCTGAATCTGTATAAGTGTTTACAGTGCTTTCAGGGAAGTTTGAATAACTAAGGATGCTCACTGTAGGGTGGATTCATACAGGTCTGAAAGTGCAAGTGGGTTTGTACCTTTAAAAAGGAATGCTCTTTACTGGCCCGAGCACATTACATAGCATTAGCAATGTAAGAAAATACTCAAATGCCTGCAATAAATACCACTATCTACAGTTTTACAGACAATTTCAAGTACCAACTTGTTTTTTTTATTTTTATTTTTTATTTTTTGTCCTCATCTCACCAATAAGCGCCTGCAATTCTCAAAGAGAAGCCGCCGTTCGAGACTGTGCGCCTTACGGCTGCTGCTTTCACTTACACCAAACCGGGCCAGCCCCCTTTGTTGGAAGCTTGGTGTAATCATAGGACCAGTTTGGACCAAAGAGGAGCTATACAAACCTCAGGTCCCTACCGCAGGACAGTAGGGCCTGCCAGATGTTCACACCAATCTCAATCTGTCCCCCCTGGTCCAGACGGGCCATGGCAAATGCAGCTTTTAACCAATCCTCACATGTTGGGGGCCGCTGTTCTTTTTTTACTTCATACAGATTTCTCTTCGGGCTATTAAAACCAAATATAACAACAAGCCTCTATGTTCCTGCTGAAGATTCTTTCCAAGCGCACCGTCATCCCCAAATATTACCAAGGAGACATTAACCTTGATTTTAAATTTAAAAATGCCACATAAAACGTCCCCCACACCCCTCCAAAAAGCTCTGAGTTCGAGGCATTCATAAAAAATATAGGTGTCATTAGCATTAGGAAGGTTACATCTTGGACATTTGGAGGAAGATAGTGGTGCAAACTTAGCAATCCTTGAAGGTGTATAATAAAGCCTATTAATAACAAAGAAATGGTTCTTTTTTTAGGTATATATATATATTTATATTTATTTATTTATTTATTTATGTTTCTAAAAGAGACTCTGGGCACTCCAGGCTTGAATTACAATTGATTTACTCAAAATTCATAAGTGCAACCCTCTGCTGACAAATGCATTTCATCACCAAAGGTCTTTGTCAATGTGAACAGAATATATATATATATATATATATATATATATATATATATATATATATATATATTCACTGAAAAAACCATAGGTTTCACACATGTTATAGTTAGCGGAAATTTTACTGATAAAAAACCAGTGAAATTGCCCCGTTATAGTTAGTGCTGGCAACTATAACTCACGCGACCGCAATCCTCTGCTGATGCTAATACTGTATTTAGACACTTATTTGCCCATGTCTTCTTCCATACATTTTTAGCTATACATATATTACAAATATTATTTTTTCATAAAGACACATATGTCATCAGCAGAAGATTGCGGTCGCGTGAGTTATAGTTGCCAGCACTAACTATAACGGGGCAATTTCACTGGTTTTTTATCAGTAAAATTTCCGCTAACTATAACATGTGTGAAACCTATGGTTTTTTCAGTGAATTTGCAAGGTTTTTTAAATGCTAATTCCTAACTATAACGTGTGTGAAACCTATGGTTTTTTCAGTGAATTTGTACGGTTTTTTAAATGCTAAGTTACTTTACGCCATTCGAGGCGTGCGCGCCCACTTAACGCAGTTCGTTCCGTGCACGGTTTTTATCAACTTTAATAAGCCCTGTACATTTGGTGGCCTTCGGCCACCAAAAGCACAGGGGGTGGGGTCAATGTGGATAGTGTTTTTTTTATTTCGATTTTATAATTTCATGTTGCCAAAATTTAGTTTTTTTTACCTATTAATAAGCCCTGTACATTTGGTGGCCTACGGCCACCAAAAGCACAGGGGGTGGGATAAGTGTGGATAGTGTTTTTTTTATTTTTTTTTTTTACCGTACGCTTACGGTAAGCGTACGGTAAGCGTACTCGGCGAAATTGCCGAAAAAAAAATAAAACCGTTTTTGCTCTTGGGGGATGTTTGGGGACTCCCTCAACATGACTATGTGGGAGGGAGTTGTCAAAACAGCCCCGTAACATGTTTTTGGCCATCTTGTTTGATAAACAACACTCAGTGCGAGAGACAAAATGGCGGCCGCCGCTTCCTGGTTTCGGCCGATTCGAATGTTTACTAAGATCTAAGAGCCAATCAGAATCGCGCTCGCGCACGCCACCGTACGCTTACGGTAAGCGTACGGTAAGCGTACCGTAAGCGGGCTCAGATATATATATTGATTTAAAGGCTATTTTCTCTGAATCTACTGAACAGATTTACACCAAACCTACAAAAGGCACTTCCTTGACCTAGGGACTACCTCTCTGCCAAATTTCTAGTAATTCTGTTCAGCCGTTCGGGCTGTAGCTTGTTCTAAAGGTCCTATGGAAAAATGCATGGGAAAAACGCGTTTTGGGACCCCCCTTTTATCTCAGCCCCCGCTTGACGAATCCCCCCGAGACTTTCAGGGTAGGAGCGGAGCGTAGCGCCCCACCTATTTTGAGAAATTCGCGAGGATTCATCGACCGGCGCCAAAGTTATTCAAAATAGAATGTTGAGGTTTTCCTATGGAAAAGGGGTCCTAACTATAACTACCTACTGGCGACCGCCAGTAGGTAATATATATATATATATATATATCAATCCACCATTTCCGGACAGATATTTTGAAATCTAATGTGAGCTACAGAGAACTATTAGTTGAATGGAGAGAGAGGGGACTATTGGAATGGGAGGAATTTAATTTTCTGTATTGTCCCCACCCTAAGATTCCCATCCTCTATTTACTTCCTAAACTCCAGAAGAGTCTACTTGACCCCCCGGGAAGACCGATTGTCTCCTCCATGGGTTCTCTATTAGAGAACACGTCCAGATTTATTGATTACTATCTCAGACAATATGTTGTAGCCCTCCCCTCTTACTTAAGAGATACTACACATTTTCTTACAGTAATTGATGGGATCCATTGGGAGAATAGCTACATCCTAGTGACTATGGATGTGAGCAGCCTCTATACCAACATCCAACATGATTTAGGCATACAAGCTATCCAACACTTCCTTAAATCACGATCTATATCTTTGTTGCACCACTCACAAATGATTACAGACATGATTCATTTCTGTCTGGTTAACAATTTTTTCATCTTCAATGATACCATCTACCGGCAGTCACAGGGTACTGCGATGGGCACCTGCTTCGCCCCCAGTTATGCGAACTTGTTCATGGGCTGGTGGGAGGAGCAGGTGGTCTCACAGATGACTGAATTTGAGAACAATGTAACCCTGTGGCTGCGGTACATTGATGATATCTTTTTCATTTGGTGTGGTGATGAGAGTTCAGTTAAAGACTTCATTGATAAATTGAATGTGAACAAGTACAATCTAATCCTGACTGAACATATCAGCAAAAGTACTTTAGAATTTCTAGATGTACTTCTCGAAGTTAAAGGGAATGTGTTGGAGACTAGACTATTTCGTAAAGAAACTGCTGGCAACAGTATTCTTAGCGCCAGCAGTGCTCATCCACGGAACCTTATCTACAGTATACCCTATGGGGAATTATTGCGTGCCAAAAGAAACTGCAATACGGCCGATGCCTATAAAATTGAAGAGGCTATCATGTGTAAACGTTTCAAGGAACGTGGATACAGTGATAGAGCCATTGGAGAGGCCCGATCTAGGGTTGAAGGAGTCACCAGAAACTAACTGTTACACCCTAGAAGAAAAGAAGTAGAGGGTGAGAGTATAAGATTTATTACCACATACTCAGGCCAGGCGAACGAGGTTCGTAGAATCTTTGACAAACATTGGCATGTACTGCTAACAGATGAACATTTGAAGAAAAATCTGGGCAGTAATCCTCAAATCACATTTAGAAAGAGTCGCTCACTGAGAGATGAACTCAGTCATAACTATGTGACAGAGGCAGGACACATGATCTTCAAGGGCAAATCAGGTTTTAAGTGCTGTAGGAAATGTAAAGCTTGTAAAGGTAGTTTTGACTGTGACACACTAACACTACCGAATGCAAAGAGAGATTTCCAAATAAGAAAAAGCCTGACATGTAACACCATATATTGCATCTATGTACTGATCTGTCCCTGCAATAAATGGTATGTGGGAAGTACCAAACACCCAGCCAAAAAGAGAGTCCTGGAACACATTCGGGCTATTAAAAACAACAATAGACAATATCCAGTAGCCCGTCACTTCCATTCCGAACATTTTCAGGATGAAACTCGACTTCGCATGGTTGTCATTGATTCAGTAAATCTAGGAGCTAGGGGCGGTAACAGGGAACTGTCTCTTAGACAATTGGAGTCTAGGTACATTATTGACCTTGAAAGTCTAGTACCAAAAGGCTTGAACTCAAGTGAGGAGCTGGCGATTCATTTGCATGACAAATAATGATTCAATGATTGTCATGAAGTAACATTAGGTGTCAGTAATTTTATCTTTATCTTTATCTTTTCGTTTTAGGTGGTGGTATTTCGTCAATCTACTTTGTGAGAAATCTGTGTGGCCATATATGAATTCATTAACTGTGACAGACTGAAAAATTTGGATCTAAGCATTATTTGATGATCACACCCACTAGTGTGATTAACAGTTGAAATTTTTCAATGCTCCCAATGTTGTATTCAACTTTAAGCCCACTAGGGCTATATGCCTTATTGTTATGTACAGACTGAGAGGAGTCAGGTTCCATTCATGATGACAAGTATACTATCTGAAGATGTGAAATTTACGTGCTTCGAATGTTATCAGTGTTTTCAGCCCACTGGGGCTCTATATTGATCAGTACGCAATGTTTGGCAGTCCATGCACTAAGACACGTGTGTTATCTAAATACATGGCATTAATTACATTGGGACCAGAAGCATTACAATCTCGATTGGCAATATCATATGAGTTGATTTTGTTAAGACGTATTATTGTCTAATGAGTATATTCACGAGATTAGTGTGAATTTGCCTAGATATACTTTCAGTTGTATATACTACAAGATGGCCGCCAAAGTAGTGCATCCACTTTGGGTGTGTAAGAGTCCTTTGTTTATTTTGCAAACAATGCATTTAATCACGTCAATATCGAGTGTTGATTATCGTGATCAAGGCGTAAAGCCGAAACGCGTAGATCGTTACTTGCCATTAAATTACGCAGTTATTTGCAGCACATGAAGGCGTCTGAATGGTTTCTGTGTATTACAGTGACTTTCGTTCTTAATATATATATATATATATACATATATATATATATATATATATATATATATATATATATATATATATATATATATATATATATATATATATATATCAATTCCTCCTTTCGTAACACCAGCCGGTGCTACTGCAAGACACGGACACAAGTATGCTGGTACAACCAAATTGCCCGGTTTATTTGCTCTCAAACTCCATTAGGTTCTGACGCGTTTCAACCGTCACAGCGGTCTTGATCACATGATTGACACGAACAGAACGTGATACTTTTAAGCAAATTGTGTGACACCCTACGTACAGACATGAAAAAAATACTTTACGTATAGACATAGAGAAAATACTATCGCTTGGTTGAGATTCTCTCTCTTAGGTACATACTGGGATCAATCCCATATGTAAGTATATTCGACCACTTCCAGAAAAATACTGAGTATGTACTTAAATACTGAATATGGGTAAAAACACGGTAGTTAGCTCAAATGCATAATGCTTTTTGGTATATTAAACTGAATTGGGAGATGTACAAAAAGAAGACTTCATATACCAAAATTGTGCAAATTACGCAAAATATGTGCAAAATAAGCAAAATGGTAATATGTGTGCAAATACAGCAAGATGTGCAAATCTGCAAAGAACATGTGCAAATTCAGCAACTTTCATATTCGAATGTGCAAATACGGCTCAATGTACAAAATCGCAATGTCATGTGCAAAGTATGCAAAGCATACATTATTAACCAAAATAAATACCCTATACATTATTCATGGTACAAATCTAAAATACGTCTGGAAAATTGGAATGTCTGATAAAATCACAAAAAGGGGGCACACCAAAAATAGTATAAAAGCACACTTAAAAACACACAGACTATATATGTGTATTGGCCCTGAGTAAGCTTAAATACCTAAATACCCCTAATATCTACTCGCATATATAAGGTATACAGATGAAAATATATGAGATGTCGTAGTCACTCCTCTATAAACATCATAAGAGTTAAAGACACACTCTAATACAGCTATGCATATAACTGTATGCAGACCGACAAGGGAAAAAGGAGAAAACCCATATATACAAATAAGAACAGACAAACCCAGCAGACTTCAATATAGTGTAATAGTCATATATTCTCATAAAATATGGTGCAAATCTTCCCCATTGTTCAAACCTCCTGGTATACGTGTGTCTAACTCCAGTATATATTTACACTCCAATTGCCTGAGGGTTTTTTCACGATTACCCCCTCTCTTTTGCTTTTGTACCGAATCTATGATGAAGTAGCTCAGACAGCTCAGATTGGTATTATGGCAAGCTTTAAAATGTCTGGCTACTGGGTACGTGGGATCGGAGTTGACTATAGCACGTAAATGCTGCAGAATTCTGTTGTAGGCTTGTAGCTTAGTACTACCAACATATTGGAGTTTGCATGTACACTGCAATATGTAAACCACATGGTCAGTGCGACATGTATAATGTCCCTTTAAATATTTGGGCTTGTCGCTAAAAGGTGTCATATAGCGGTAAGTGTTGGTTCCAAACTTAAAAGCTCTGCAGGAGGAGCATTTGAAAAATCCCTTTGTAGGAGTGAGCCAAGTACCACCTACCGATACTTCCGGACTACTGGAAACCAGTTCGTTCCTCATAGAGAACGCACGTCTATATGTGACGGTGGGAGTGTTGGGAAGTACTGTCTTCAGGGTGGGGTCAGTCAGCACAATGGGCCACTCCTTACGGATTATATTTTTAATTTTCTTAGCCTGTCTGCTGTAGGTTGTAATCAGTCTTATTTCATTTTTGGTCAAATCATTATCAGGAGCCATATTGGTAACTGCTGGAGTTTCCTGATTCGTAGTATTATTAACTGTCAAAAGGTCATCCCTATTTCTGAGGTTTGCTTTAATCATTGCTTTGTTAAGACTTAATTCCTCATATCCACGCGCCAATAGTCTGTTCTTAGCATCCAACTGATGTTGGTCGCGCGCTGCTATAGTACTGCATGCTCTGTGGATACGCAGGAATTCCCCATATGGAATGCTTTTTATTGTGTGTTGTGGGTGGAAACTCTCTGCGTGCAGTACCATATTCCCTGATGTCTTTTTACGAAACAAACTAGTCTCCAATTCCCCGTCCTTAACATAAACTGTTACATCGAGAAAGTTAACTACACTAGTGCTCACATCTACCGTGAATTCCAGATTTCGGTCATTATCATTGATGTTTTTGACAAATTCTAATGCTTCAATTTCTGTACCCTTCCAAATAACAAAAACGTCATCTATGTAACGCCACCATGCCAGAATATTGTTCGACCACTGTTTCACAAAGCGGGCCCTGAGGACATGCCTCTCCCACCAGCCTACATGTAAACAAGCATAGCTGGGAGAGAAGCATGCCCCCATCGCCACGCCTCTTAACTGTTGAAACGTCTCACTATTGAACTGAAACATATTGTTATTCAGACAAATACGAATCATTTTCAGTAACATGTTGTTGTGGTTGTAAAACTCAATATCTCTTTCACCCAAAAAATATTCCACAGCCTTTAACCCATCTTTGTGAGCTATGCTAGTGTATAATGCTGTGATGTCCATAGTCATTAAAAGAACATCAGAAGGTACATTAAGATTGTTCAATTTATGTAAGAAGTCCATAGTGTCTCTTATATAGCTAGGCAACTTAATCACCAACTCTTGGAGGAAAAAGTCTATGTATTTCGAGGTATTCTCAAATATGCCATTGATTGCCGATACTATAGGGCGTCCTGGAATCGGTTAGACTCCCTTATGTACCTTGGGGATGAAATATATACTTGGAAGAACCGGATATTCTTTGTTCAAAAATTGTAATTCTTCCTTCGTAAGCAGGCCTTCCTTATGCCAGATATATAGTTCATCTTTATACTGTTTATTTGTGCTGGCAATCAATGCTCTAGGTATTCTACGATAACATTCTAAATTGTTAAGGTGACGATATGCTTCCTCCTTATATTCTTTTTTACCCCATAGGACTACGTTGCCTCCTTTATCTGATTTGTTGATAATGACATTGCTGTTTTCCTTCAATATGGACATTAAATTGAAATAGTCTCTCATCCTTTGGGTAGGTTTTGTTTTGTTGCTTAGAGTCTGGTGCTGTAATTTTTTCAGTTCATCAGTGACTCGCTCTTGGAATACGTCTATGGAATCACGCGGCATTGTTGGCATAAATGTCGAGGCCGGTTTGAAAGGACTTTTGCAAGATTTGGAGATATTGATCCCTTCATATTCTGCCACCTCTTGTGTAGTACTCACGACTTCCTGACCTCTGCCCAATGCATTTAGGATATTGATAGCTTGCATGTCTGATACCACCAGTCCTCTTGCATTGTTGTCACTTGTACATACTATACTTGTGGTCGTGTCCAGTTCTGATCTCTTGTTGGACTCTTCACTTAATTTGTTCTTAATAGTGAAGTATTTTTTTAATTTAATCTTTCTAATGAATTTGAATACGTCCACTCTTGTATGCACATAGTTAAAGTTACTCTCTGGGCAAAACGAAAGGCCTAATGAAAGCAGTTGTTTCTCCGCCGCATTCAATTCGACATCCGTAAGGTTAATGATAGTATTGTCACTTACTTTCTGTACTGCCTCCATTGCTGTCCTCAACGATTTCGCCCTCTTGCATTTCCTTCTTTGCCGCCTTCTGATGTTTCGCCTCTGGCGGGTTGCAATTGCTGCTGACGTGGGCGAAGGGTCTGTTTGCGTTGCATGCGAACATAATCCAGTTCTTCTGCCAAAGTTAAAAGCCCTAGGTCCCCCGCTTCGTTACCTGAGTTTGGATTGTCTGAATCTACCTCACTGGTGGTTGCGCTAGTCATCGCGCTGCTATCTGTGGACATATTGGAGTTTGCGTCATCGTCAGCCTCAGGTTGATTGCATGGGGAAGGCACAGGTGCTAACGTATTCTTATGCTGTCCACTTTGGTTTATACGTATCTTATCAAACTTGCGGGCAAACGTGAACACCTGCCCTAGTTCGTAATCGCCTTTATCTCTGGCAAATTTGTAAGCCTTCCTCGTTTTAATGACCAGCTCCTGTTTCTTTATGCGTTCCTTCATTTCCTTTATACTTTTTTCAATGAGGTCTTTATTCGCTAGGAATTCTGGTTTATTGAGTTCTTTTTGAATTCGTTCAATTTCCTCCATATTGGCCGCTCTATCCACTTTGGCATATTTGATTAGCAGGCATACTAAACGCATTGAGGCTTCCATATATATATGTATATCTATATATCTATATATATATATATATATATTAAGAACGAAAGTCACTGTAATACACAGAAACCACTCAGACGCCTTCATGTGCTGCAAATAACTGCGTAATTTAATGGCAAGTAACGATCTACGCGTTTCGGCTTTACGCCTTGGTCACGATAATCAACACTCGATATTGACGTGATTAAATGCATTGTTTGCAAAATAAACAAAGGACTCTTACACACCCAAAGTGGATGCACTACTTTGGCGGCCATCTTTTTTCCTGGAATATATATATATATATATATATATATATATATATATATATATATATATATATATATATATATATATATATATATATATATTTTCCAGGAAAAAAGTGCAGCAATGCTGGTGTGCTACCTAATCGCCGGTGGTGCTCACAAACAGCGCTGCCGCCTGCGCTAATGTATCAAAGATATCTTCCAAACTCCATTAAGAATGAAAACCGGCACTCATGGCTCAAGGGAAGCAAGCCTGTTTTTTGCGGTTAAACTACCCCAGATGCAGGGACACAGAGACACGTTTCGGCAGTACAACTGCCTTTTTCAATCTGCAATCCACCAACTTTTTTAATTATTTTTTTTAATAAATTTTATTTTTATTGAGTTTTCAAAACAAAACAAAACATAAAACAAAGCATGAATACACAATACACATTGCATAGCAATCCACTTTGGCTATGTAGGAGAAGCATATGGCAAAAAGACTATCTCTGGAGTCTAAACATACACGGGAGTGAACGAGGCGTAAGAATAAATCAGAGTCAGTTACACAATTCTCATGGTTACACATACTTGGAACAAACATAATATCGGTCAAGGCTCTACCCCGGGTCCTGCGGACGACAGAGTCCCTCCCTCTTCATCTTCCTCCTCCTCCAGGCAATAATATTTAATCCATGGGGGTCCATATTTTCCGAAATTATTTAGGACAGCCCCGGGCCCTATAAGTCACTCTTTCCGCAACCATATACAAATCAAGATTTACCCTATATTCGTTAATGGTAGGTATTTGTGGTGCCTCCCAGTACTATGCTATATCCTGTTTGGCTGCTAAAAACCCCAGATTAGAGAAAACAAGTTTGCGCCATGAGATGTCTACGTCTGTCGAAATTCCCAAAAGGAGAAACCGAGGCTCCAATTCTATTTGGACTTCCAGTATATGGTTGAGCTCACTCACAATCAACCCCCAATAAGCCTGTATCTCAGTGCACCCCCAAAGGGTATGTATAAACGTCCCAGGTTCAATGTGACAGCGGAGACACTCCGGGTTCTCGACTCTTCCTATTGTATGCAATTTGGATCTATCAAAATATGCGCGGTGTAGTATTTTGTACTGGATGAGCCGTAACCTTAATTTAATTGCCACTTCACTTGGATACATGAGACCGGCCTCCCAATCTATTGCAATCCACCATGTTGATGCTCCATTTAAAGTTAAAAAAAACAATACACATAGACAAAATACTATACAATTTGATAGCAATTTTAAAAGGACATGTAAAGCAATGTGTGACCTTTAAACACTAAATTAATGCAGCACATTTCTTTTACTTCTCAGAAATATTTCACTTAAAGCTCATTAGTAAGTCATTTAAAAAAGGAAGTAATTACAATATCTAATTTGTATAACTAAGAGCAATAGATATATAAATATATATATCTAAATCACAGAGTTACCCCAACGGAAAGAGCCCTCAATCAGGTTGGTAAAGCTTTATTCAAATGAAAGCTGCAGGAAAAGAGGCCAGTTGATCCATCGCAAGTCTTGAAGCCTGACGCGTTTCGTGATCGTAGCACTTCTTCAGAGGCTTCCAACAGGATTTTGTGAGCCTTTGTTGCATCTACAATAAAAAGGATCTCCCGCCCTAGTGGGCGTGGCCGCTCTCACGGCACTATGTGATCTGTAGTGTCAACAGGTATTGCTTCAGTGAGCTGGCACGCAAACTCGTTGAATAAAATTTAAATAATTGTCCACAGTGGGTTGCTGTAATCACTGCATCTCTGATACTGCACACTCCTGCTTTCATTTCTTGCACCTGTCCCATACTGAGCACGCTGGATGGCGTTGCATGGGTCCATGACAAACAGCGGGGCTCCTTCCACGGATGGGTCAGCCGTTAAATATAAATCCCAGAGTTACCCCAACGGAAAGAGCCCTCCATAAGGTTGGTAAAGCTTTATTCAAATGAAGGCTGCAGGAAAAGAGGCCAGTTATTCCATCGCAAGTCTTGAAGCCTGACGCGTTTCGTGATCGTAGCACTTCTTCAGAGGCTTCCAACAGGATTTTGCGAGCCATTGTTGCATTTACGATAAAAAGGATCTCCCGCCCCAGTGGGCATGGCCGCTTGCACGGCATTATGTGATCTGTAGTGTCAACAGGTATTGCTTCAGTGAGCTGGCACGCAAACTCGTTGAATAAAATTTTAATAAATGTCCACAGTGGGTTGCTGTAATCACTGCACCGCTGATACTGCACATTCCTGCTTTCATTTCTTGCACCTGTCCCACACTGCGCACGCCGGATGGCGTCGCATGGGTCCATGACAAACGGCGGGACTCCTTCCACGGCTGGGTCAGCCGTTAAATATAAATCACAGAGTTACCCCAACGGAAAGAGCCCTCAATCAAGTTGGTAAAGCTTTTTTCAAATGAAGGCTGCAGGAAAAGAGGCCAGTTGATCCATCTCAAGTCTTGAAGCCTGACGCGTTTCGTGATCGTAGCACTTCCTCAGAGGCTTCCAACAGGATTTTGCGGGCCTTTGTTGCATCTACGATAAAAAGGATCTCCCGCCCCAGTGGGCGTGGCCTCTCGCACGGCATTATGTGATCTGTAGTGTCAACAGCTATTGCTTCAGTGAGCTGACACGAAAACTCGTTGAATAAAATTTAAATAATTGTCCACAGTGGGATGCTGTAATCACTACACCTCTGATACTGCACATTCCTGCTTTCATTTCTTGCACCTGTCCCACACTGCGCACGCCGGATGGCGTCGCATGGGTCCATGACAAACGGCGGGGCTCCTTCCATGGCTGGGTCAGCCGTTAAATATAAATCACAGAGCTACGCGGAGCCGATCAATGCCATCTACCTGAGCGTAGGGGTACTGCTTGTGTAAAAATCTTCCAGATCTAATCTGACCCCTGGAAAATTCTAAAGTAAGGAATCCGCGGCTTGATGTCTCTTTCAGATTGTCCTATTTAGGATGTGGTGACATCAGTGCCTTTGGTACGTTGTGAAGAACAAGGGAACCCAAATAAAGTTGGTCAGGGACCTTGGGTAATCAATTATTTCTAAAGACAGTGGTCCCTAGACAAGGATTAATGAGAGCAAACAATAAATATAGACCGAATCAGTACTATATTTTACAGCTGTCCAGCCGGACAGGTGTTTTTAATATGTGTTGAAAGCAAAATGGGCGTGGGATTGCATAAGAGAAACAAGGAATAATTTAAAAAGTGGCAAACGCATGCACTGGTGAAGCGCGAGTGAAAACAGTGTCAGTGGGTAGAGTGCTGGAGGCCGCGGCTGCGGTCTGTGCAGTTGGATGCTGGGTCAAAGTCGACCTACATTTTTCTCTTACGCAATCCCACGCCCATTTTGCTTTCAACACTGGCGCTTTACTGGCACTCCCCTAGTTTCGTGGGTTTTTCACCACTCACCAAGCTCTCTACCGTATGAAGCATTCTATCACCGCACGCGTATGGCTATGATTTTTAGCAAACATTGCTCTTTATTGCGTCATTCTTTTACTCTTGCTTAGCAATTTTATATGTTCGGCTCACTTCTCCGGCATCATTGTACTCACGTGCGATCATCTTACGTTGGTCTGACATACACTGCCCTCACCAGCACCCAAGTTGTTTTCAAATTGTTTTCCGCCCGAGCTAACTTTCATATGTCTCTTTTTCTTTTTTCATCCTTTATTCCCTCCTACGGTTTTATTTATTACAGGCAAAATGTATACTGGCATACCATTGTTAATGTCCTGATGATGATCTTATATCTTTTGTTAGCATCGAAACGCCGTCGACTTGTTGTACGTCATATACGCCTCTTTATTTTAAGACTTATTACGTGTAATGGTGTCTCCACTATAATTTGTTTGTCCAACCAAAATGTGTCCCATACAAACAATTTACTCTGCCTGAGCCTTTTTGTTTCATGTTGTACGTCCTTCCCACTAAGTTGGATACAGGCTTGTGTCCCACTTTTTTTGTTTCTTGCTGAATTTTGTGTATATTTAAGCAACTATATATTAAAAACACCTGTCCGGCTGGACAGCTGTAAAAGATAGTATTGATTGGGTCTATATATATTGTTTGCTCTCATTAATCCTTGTCTAGGGACCACTGTCTTCAGAAATAATTTGCTAATTGGTATAGCACCTTTTTTTTTTAGAACTTATTTCCTGGTTTTCAGGTTCAAAAAAAGGCAACCGTGTGTTCATCTTAGGGTCACTTGCGTTATACAAGATTAGTAAATGAATTGTCAGGAAATTATCGGGTAGCGCCTACCACACCGCCGAGGTCAGGAATACAATTCTCATGAGGCCTTGATCGTGAAGTGGCTACATGTAGGGGCTGACGCACGCCTGCAGGTGTACGTAATTCTTGTTTCCGGTTGCTCTCTCTCGGCTGAGAGAGACCCACGGCTATTGAAAGCCGCCCCATGATGTGGATTGTTTGTGCTGTGTGAAGCGCGGTTTCCCCGTATTCCTGAAGGAATTGCCTGGATGAAGAGAACCGGGTGAGTAGGAACCAGGATTCCGGTTCTTGCTTTCTTGTCCCCGGTATTTAGCCTATGAGTATCAAGGGCGTGCAACAGCGAAGTTCCCGCTATCATGCCATTCCGTCTGGTGCATTGGGCATTCTGAGCCCAGCGGATGCGGAGTTACTCTTCGGACTACCAGAGCGGAATGCGGTGGTGAGTCGAATTACACGCATTACCCATTCTGTGATACACTAAGGTGTGCTAATTATTACATCTATTGAGAATTTGAACCCAGTGGATGTGGAGCTATTTTCAGATTGCCAGAGCGGAATGCAGTGGTGAGTCAACCACACATTACCGATCCTGAGTTGCACAAAGGAGTGCTATTCCTTTCATATTTTAGGTTTCCTCCGTTTGTGTTTGGCATGGTTGAACCAAAGGAACATTAACCAAATAACTAATTTGGAAACAGCGTTTTGGTTGAATTGATCTTCATTTTTTATGACAGAACTAAAGAAGATAACAATTCTCTTTTTGAATTGCTAAACATAGGATGCCTATGCACACGTAAACAAGTAATGCTGTATGAATACAGACAGTAGTGGAGAGAGCAAAAGATCAAAAACACTTAATGAGTCCAATAAAGTGTGTCTTTCTTCGCCACGAAGTCAGTAGGGATCAGATCGCTGAATCTGATCCCTACTGACTTTGTGGCGTACTCGTTCCACAGGTCCATACTCTGAAGGGGTACTTACCCAATTAACAGATACTGAGTGCCTTATACTTATTTTTCCCGCGCAGCCGGGACGGAATTATAACCGGCGGAGAGATTATTTACACTTTCCCCATTTGCCTGAGAGCCCTGAAGAAGTCGTGGGTTCATACCCGGACGAAACACGTGTTGGCTGGGCAACGGATCCATATTAAAACAAGAAAGACACACTTTATTGGACTCATTAAGTGTTTTTGATCTTTTGTTCTCTCCACTACTGTCTGTATTCATACAGCATTACTTGTTTATGTGTGCATAGGCATCCTATGTTTAACTGTTTTTAGACCTTGGTCTACTTGGGGGGTTTAGGGTTTGTTTTTCCCCCTGTCCTATTTGCACCGTTGGATTTCTATTTGTAGACTCCTACGTACACTCTGGTGGGCGCCATCGCATACCGTAAATCTTAAACCCTTCAAAAGTATTTATTCTCTTTTTGAATTGCTATTGACTGTGTTCTTGGAAACTGTGTATTTTGGGATTTATCACACTTTTCTTTGTCTCTGTGGATTAAGACTCAGTGATAGCACAGTACCTTTTCTTTCCTTTGTTTTCTTCATATTGAATGTCTTCTCATTTTTTCTAGGGTGTGAAAAGAACCGGTATGTATGGGGTATGCATATAGAAATATGATTTGATGAGGTGTGGTTTTCTGAGGTGAATTAATCTGTGGAATTCTGCCTTGTAGATATTTGTTCACGACGGGAGAATGATTTCCTCATTGCATAAAGAATGAGAGGAACTGCTGTCCAATTAGCAAGGTAGAGTGGATTGCATAGCAGGACTTTATGAGAGTATTTTTTTCATGTGTTCAGTGGTTTATGGTATTGTTCTTTGTTTTTCAGGTTATTTTTCCCCGCTGTTCCTTTCCTACCCTTCCCTTGCCTGATCGCCCTAACACTCTGTGATTATATTTAGAGTTGGGAATGTCAGGAGGTGGACCCTTTATTGCTTCACCTGGATTCTGCAGAGTTTTTATCTGGGAGGAAAGAGATTTCTGACATTAATGGTGTAGTAATGGTTCTGATGTCTTGGGTCAAGGCTCATTCCTAGTTCTTTTCCATGAATGCGCCACACATAAGACAAGGCCTCATTCAAACTGCGCTCGTCATTTAACTTCAATGGAGATGCTCATATCATTTGGTGAACCCGCTGCCGTAAACAAGGCCCTCACCACGTTTGTCAGTGAGCTTCGCTATTCTGCGTTAGGCTTTGATAGTGGAAAAGAAGGTTCCTATAGCTACAGGGCTTTACAAGCCATTATACCATTAAAATATTGCCAGGGGGTTGCAGGCTAGTAGGGGCAGGTGTCAGAAAAGGAAGGCTGTCATAACCCCGCAGTGACTTCGTTGCCCCATTATAGCCGCGACCTCGTGCAATTGTTTGGTTTTCAGACCGGCCATTTGTGCTTATATTCTCTTCAGGCGTTAGTCTGAGAGTTCACCTCAAGTCAAAGACAAGCATTCCGAAAAACAAAAGAGCACGGACTGGGGTGTTGACGCTAAATTACGACTTTATGTAGGAAATTACTTTTGTTCAATACCAATTTCAATTGAGATGTCCTAGTTGTTTGTTGGGAAAAGGGCGTAATTTAGATGTTAAACTGTGTCCCAGCACCACCTTGTGCCACATGTTTGTACTGCATTCATGCTGCTCCTCGCTTCTGTTTACACTTCTAAACATTAAAAGAACTAAAAACATCTTGCCCTCAACCCCAGTTTAATGTGTGTGTAGCATGATATTTTTGTGCTACCCTAGATTACTGACCTGACTTCGTTTAAGTCTAGCTGGACAGCGTCAATGGTATCAATACGTAGTGTTACCAAATTCTTCTGAAGTGCGGCTTTTCTTTAAGTCATTGTTACAACTTCTTTAAATAAAGACCGAGGGGCTTTGGCTGTACCAAGAGAAGTTATACCTACCTATACGTTCTAACCTCAAGCTTTTTGCTGTTTGGGTTATTGTTATATTTTCCAGGAAATGCTTCTACTGGAATGTGTGAGGAACCATTTTAAATCTGAATTTGTCACATTCTATTATTTAACTCCCATATGTATTTTATGCAGAAAATAATCATTTTCTGCTTTTCCCCCAGCATTAGGAAAGCAAACTAAAGTCGGCATTAACATGATTTTTTTTTCAACTTCTTTTTATTGCCATTTATTAGTACAATTGTTACAGATATATATTTTCCCACAGTATCAAGGTACAAATACAGCCAATCAGCTAGTATCAGTAATAATCTGTGTGATGACGTCGAGTTCCTGTGGGTGCTGTATATGCTACAGCAGGTGTTTGCCAAGTGTCGGCATTAACATGATAACAGTATTTGAGCATGCCTCCCTGGCACATTAAAGCCAGACCTATTGACTTGGCCATTGTTTATTTTGCGGTGAGTTTGTCTGATCAAAAGTCTGGCTGTCAGGAGCCTGGGAAATCAGATGTTAATATTCAAGTGAGCTGACTCAGCCCATTTAGCCCCAGTCAAGATAATGTCTAATCACTTGCAATAGTTTTCTAAATCATCCTTCATTAACAATATAGTAATATTGTTTTTAAGAGCACTGAGTTAAAATGGATTCGATTTAAAAGGGATGTTGTATTATTCGGGATAGAGCTGGACGAATCTACTGACTGAAAATCCATACGTACACAATTTTCATTGACGATCTGTTTTGAACTTTTTTGCGCATATGTGTCGTTTGGGGATATCCAGAAACACTTACTGAATTCCAGTATTTGGTGGGCCAAAGATCTCAGCACTTATCTGTACCGGATTAATACTGGGTAGGTATTTTAAATAGAAATCGGGTTGTAGCCGTTTTGAAATTGATGGGGAACACGTCTTTGCTCAGAGAGCTATTCATCACATTGAAGATGCGAGGAACAACTAAAGCAGTTCAAGTAGCCAGTGGTGTGTAAGAACTCCCCAAGGACACCGGGTCTGCTCGGCATGGAGGGGGCACCGCTGCAGCCAACGCCTGACTACAGCATAACACCTGGGAAGTCCTTGCAGGATGGGCCAGACTAATAACTATTTTCTAGATAATTGCTCTTGCAGTACTCCTAAACATACAAGTAATCCAAAAGTACTATGAGAGTAAGTCATACTTGCTCATATACTCATCTTTGTAAATCACATTCTATGTCTTCAAAGTTCATGCATAGTAACAAACCTGCAAACATTTATTTTGAGTTGCTGATGCTGAAGGCCCCAGCAAAAAGCCTGCTCTATAGCTTTGCTTTCACTGTCAACATGAACGAAAAGCGAGAAATGCAGAAGAGAGAGAGAGAGACAGAGACAGAGACAAGAGATAGTGTAAAGATAACCAGTGGAAGGAGAAAGGTCTGAGTAGAAGATGGGGGACAAATAGGCCAGTGAGAGAGAGAGCAGGAGAGCCACGCGTAAGAGAGAGGTGATAAACAACGAAGAAACAGAGAAAGGGAAGGGGGCGTGGCCAGCCGGGCAACATGGCGGACGCGAGCGACTGAGGCTCCGACCGTTACCTCCCGGACATCCTGCTGATTATCCTGAGGAGGGGGCAGATCGTGGTCGCTGGATGCGGACCCGATGTGGGACAGTGCGGAGCAGCTGGTGTGGCCCCGCGAGCGGCGACTGAGGGGCGCTGTGGCCCAGCGGAGCTTGTGTGGCGAGGAGGCGCGCGGCGGCCTGTGAGGCGGGGCCTGCTGCGTGACCCGGCGGGGACGCCGAGAGACGGAGCGGGAGACGGTGCGGACAGCGAGGTTGTCCCCCTGGCGGCTGTGGTGCTTCGGCGGCTGGGAGCTGCTGTCTCTGGCGGTCGCAGACTGGTGGGAGCCCTGATGGGTGCTGCGGAGCCGCGGAGACGTGGCGTCCAGGCCCTGCAGGCCGCGAGATCGCCACACATCGCGGAGAGCGGTGGAGGTCTGAGGAGCGGCGACCACCCGGCAAGACCGGCAACCGGGGGAGCCATGGGACCCGAGTGGCGAGGCGTGAAGGGCTGTGCTGGGGGCCTGCAGCGGTGAGTCCGGAGACCGGAGTGCATGGGAGTGAGCTGCGTGTGGCGGAGGACCCCGAGCTGGAGTGGCCTGTGCGGCAGAGCCTGTACTGGGGCGGCCGGGAGAGGACAGCTGCTGCGCGGGAGAGCCCGGAGGCAGTGGAGCGGGCACTGAGGCCTGGGGCTGACGCCCTTATCTGCGGGGAGCCGCACTGCGAGTGGCCGTGGCGGAGGACAGCGCGCTAGCCAATGAGGGGGCCGCCTGGAACAGCACATTGAAGAGGCGAGACGCCCTCGCCCGGGGCGCTGGACGCTGCGCCGCCGGGAGCGTGACCCCGGATGTGGTGCTGGCTGGCGGAGGCTACAGCGCCTGGGTGTATCTAGCAGGGCCAGCGCGGGCCTGGACTGACCGCCGGCTAACTGGAGCACTGGTGTGGGGGCGTGGTGGTGCGGAGCCCTGAAGGGAACAGGAGGACTACTGCCGGTTGGGCCCGTCCTACTGGGGCCAGTTGCCGTTGCGATCCTCCCCCCGCTACAGACTTCGGCCCGGCGGCTGGGCCTAGGGGTCCGAGTAGGGGCCGGGTGGCAGAGTGGAGCGGGGAGCCGGCGTGGATTGGAGGGCCCGCGATGGGTCGAGTACACGGCGCATGGCAACGACCTGTGAAGGCCGACCGCCCAACAGTACGCGATGGGCCGACTACGAGACAAGACGCAGCAGGGTCAGCCGCGGGCTGGGACTGCGGACCCCTGTGAGAAAGTGGCTCTGTATATACTGTTCCCTAATAGGTACAGGGTGTACAGAGTCCACAGTCCCCCAGAGGCTGATAGAGGTCAAAGTCAGGTATGACCTTACTCTCAAAAGTGGTAGCTTGGTCGAGCAGTAAGGCAGTACCAGAGGACAGTGTAAAGCATTTATTGTACACACTCAGTCAGCAAATGGTTTCACACACTCAATAACTGAACTCTAGGCCAATGGTTTATATATATAAAATATATGCTTGTTTTATTTTTAGAACCACAAAGGGGATACAAATGTACTTTCTCAGAATGAGAGGTTGAATATCAATACTTTTGTCTTAAGCAATAAATTTATATAAACAGTCACAGTTGGTTGCAATAAACAATCCTATTTCCTAAACATAACAATGCATTGAGCTCAATGGTAAATTCAGGTTATTTGTAATTAATTACTTTTCAGATTACTTTTGGAATTCCAGGTCTGGCTCCTAGATCCAGCCTTGGGTCAGTATTCAGAATCAAGTGATGAAAGTCGACTTAATAACTGTAATGATTTTTAAATAATATTTAGCTATTTCAAAAGCTAGCACTTAAATAAATATTTCAAAGAAAACATTCAATGGATCTCTATGGCAAGAAATTCAAATTGCAGGTAGAGTACTTTATCGTTACTTTAGTAATCCAGGACTGGGTACCTAGACCCAGGACTGGGGTCCTTATCAAAAACAGGTAAGTAATTGGTACGATTTTAAAAGAATATTTCAAATTTACAAAAATAGACACAGAAGAAATTTCACAGAAAAGCAGACAATGGTTTCCTATGGGAGAAAAATGAGTTAGAGGTAAGTATAGTTGTGAACACTTTTCAGGGTCAGGGCTGGGCACCAAGATCCAGCACTGGAGGCTCACCTAGGAGCAGGTGAGTAAATTCGTTTTTGTCACTTGGCTGATTTTTGGTGAATTTTTGCAGTTTTGAAAAGTTCACACTTAGAAGATTTTTGAAGAAAAAGCCAGTCAATGTTACCCTATGAGGAAAATGAAGTTAGCGGTTTAAGGGTAAGTACTCGACTGGCAGAGTTGAAATTCCGGGCATGGACTCAGGGGTCCCCCAGTGTCGGGTAGGTACAGTTGGTTCACCCTCAGCGGTTTCAGGATGGCCGGGTGCAGAGAGAGTTAGGCCCAATGTTATCCTATGAGGGATAGGGGGGCCTTGATTGGTGGCTGCTGTCTGGCAAGCCACGCGGCTGTGGGAGCTGGGCTCCTGGTCACTTACTCAGGGCAAGTGGGGAAGTAGGTTAGTGTAGAGAGGGCACTGCCAGGGCCACTCGGGCGGCTGGGTGCAGGGTGCTTTTGAGCCTTCGGGCGCTCAATGGAAATCAATGGGAATGTTCCGGTTTGGAAAAAGGCTGCAGGCTCGGGGACGAGGATGCTTCAGGTGCCACCACCACTTCGAGAGGTAAGTTGGGTAGTTGTAGGTTAGGTGGGTACCCCGGGATTGGGCACAGGGGGCCGCAGGGCGCCGGGTGCAGGGGTGCCTTTTGATGTCGGAAATCTTACCCTCTGGTTGATCGCGGTTGGGGTGGCACTCTGTTCTGAGGCTGCAGGCTTCTTCCGGAATGTCGAGGGGGGTCCTTGGGTGCCGGACTCGGGGTCACAGTCGCCGTGGGGTCGTCCTCAGGGTCTTTGTCCACTCCGGCACTGGCCAGGCTTGGCTGGTGCAGAGTGTGTTGGGTCCGCGGTTCCGGGCTGCTGCCCAGGGTTAAAAATAGGTTTCTTGAGTAGAGCCTCTACTCATGGGAGACCCAGGGGCTTAGAGCCAACAGGTAGCCAGGTCCTCTGGGGTTGGTGAGGTTGCTGGTCACGAGAGATGCCGCGCTGGTGCAGGTTCGAGAGTCAACAGGCCGGTAGGGCTGGGGCCAAAGCAGTTGGTGTCTTCTTCTCTTTTTAGCAGCTGCAGGGCAAGTCCTTGTTCTTCTTGCTCTTCTTGTAGTTTTCTATCTGGAATCTGTCGAAGGAAGGTTCAGGGTGCCCCTAAATACTAGATTTAGGGGCGTTACAGGTAGGTGAAGGCCAGGGACCAATGGGTCCTTGTCCTGGGGTGGGTACACCCCCTATCCTGCCTCTCTCCTGTGGGAGGGGGGCAGTAGCCTAATCCTGATAGGGTAGGGCCCCCCATCCTCGAAGATGGCGATAGCCCGGAGATGTGCTTCACCTCGCCTCCCCCACCTGAGGGGTGGGGTCGGCAGGCTGGCACATTCCCTGTCCTTGTATGGGGTTTCCGGCCAAGCTTCCCTCCAGAGTGGGGGGTTGCAGAGGCCTGGGGAATCTCCAAGAGGCGGCATGCCTTTGAAGCTTCCCTTGGCTCATCCTGGGGGAGGAGATTTATCACCTCACCCAGGACGTGCATTGTTGCAGGCCCGGGAGAGCAGGGGCTCTCCCACCCAGGGGTCCAGCAACGTGTCTGCTGTGTGGCAGCCTGGGCAGCCTCAGAGCAGACGTGGATTGCAGGTTAGCTGTAAGGGGGCATCTCTAAGATGCCCTCTGGGGTGCTTAGTACATTAAATCCCACACTGGCATCAGTGCGGGTTTAATGTGCTGAGAAGTTTGAGACCAAACTTCCCAGTCTTCAGGGTTGCCATTATGGTGCGGTGGAGCTCGTGTTTGACGAGCTCTCAGCACCATGTACTTGTAAATGGCAGCACTGTACTTACAGTGCCCAGGAATGGACCTGGGTACTGTAGGGGCACAGGGCTCCTGCTCCTGTGCCCACACCATAGGCATAAGGCACCCAGCCAGAGGGGTGGCTGACATATGCCTTGGCAGTGTAGGTGATGGGCATGGCACACAGAGATGTGTGCCATGTCGACTCTTTGTTTTGTCCTGTGCCCAGACACTCAGCCGTGTGTGTGTGTAAGAGTACAGGGCCTCTAAGGGTGGCACAATGAGTGCTGCAGCCCTTAGAGGCCTTCCCTGGTCACAAGGCCCTGGGTACCTAGGGTACCATTTACTAGGGGCTGACATGTGGCCAGGGTTTGTCAATTTGGAGTTTGTATTTTAGGGAAGGAACACAGGCCCTGGGCACCTGATTGGCAGGAGCCCAGGGCACAACAAGGAAAAGTGCATCAGCTATTAGGCAAAAAAGGGGGGGGTTACTGCAACAGAAACCCACTTTCTCACACAAGCCCCCCCCCAGCCCAAAGGCCAGGAGACTTCTGCCAAAGCTGGGAGAGTCTACCTAGTCTTTCAGGCGAGGAAGAGTTGGGGAAGTGGTTTGAAAGTTGCAGGGCCTACTCTGCCTTACATCCTGCTGCCTAGGTCAGTCCCTTTGGGGAGCTGGCCTGTCTTTTTAGTTTCAGGACCTAACTCCCAAGGCTCCTCTCCTCGTCTTTTACTGTCCTTGTCCCATCTTGCTATTTTGGGCTTAGAGGTGTATACCTCGGTAGTTTCTAACTTAGCCAGGGCTAGGCCCAGCTTACCCACAGAGGCTACCCACAGCTTGAGCAACCCCACCATGACCAATAAGGTCAGGGGGCCTGACTTGCTATTTGGCAGGGGGTTAGGCCACCATGCCAAGGTTAGGGCTGCCATGAAGGCTAACACCCAGCAGAGGCTGCTGACAGCTGTCAGTGCCCAGAACCACACCTTTAGCTCCTGACTGGCAAGTGAGGGAGCTATTTTATAGTTTTCTTTGGGTCCTGGCTGTTGGTCTGTTTTAGGATAGGGGGTCCCTACTCTTGGTAGGGAACACCCCTTCTCCACCCTTTGTTCTGCCACCTGAGGAGCCACTAATTCAGGCTGGACAGTTGCCTGACTAGTCAGGTCTTGTGGTTGGCTAGGGGGCGCTTTACCAGTGCCATTGTGGGAGTTTTCCCTTACTGGGATATAATCTCCCTGGCTCTCTGGAACTGTGGCTAACAGTTGCCCACCTTTCCTACCCTGTTTCTTCTCACTCTTTTGGGACTCAGCTGCACTGACTGCAGGTTGAGCCCCCACAGGTTCTTTGGGCGAGGCCTGGCATTGGGCCAGCACCTCTCTTTGTCTCAGTTCCACATCTAAGTGATCATTCCCCAAGAGACAATCAAGGGGGAGGTTTTTACTGACTATCACTTTTCTCCATCTAAGGGACCCAGCTGTGGCTAGGGGCACTATAGCCACAGGCCTAACAGTGACTCCCCCTGGGACAGTTCTTACCCTTCTTGTTTCACCTGGGACATATTGGTGTGGGAATACCAACCTGTCATGTACCACAGTGTGACTGGCACAGGTATCTCTCAGGGCAGTGGCTGGGATTCCATTCACCAGTAGGTGGTGGAAGTGTCTACTTCCTTCTGGGATCTCCAGCTTGCTTCTTGGGCCCATTCCCCAGTTGAAAGCTAGGAGGACTTCCTCATCTGAGGACCCTCCCTCCCAAGCTACACTGGCAACCCCTGGGGCTACACTAGTCACCCCTGGAGCTGTCCTAGGAACCTTATTTTTAGGACAGCTAGAGTCCTGGGTGTGGTGTCCAGCCTTCTGACAGTTGAAACACCATATTCTGTTGGGATCCCAATTCTTACCTTGGTACCCTGGTTTAGTTTGTGAGGTGTCTTTGGGCCCACCCTCCTGGTCAGGTTTTTGGGGGGCTACCTGGGACTCCTTTCTTTTATCCACAAGGGGTTCACTCTCTTTCTTCTGGGGAGGTTTTGGGACCCCTTGGTTCTGGTCCCTCCCAGTGAACGTCCTAGTCACCCTAGTCTTGACCCAGTGGTCTGCTTTTTTTCCCAATTCTTGGGGGGATTTTAGACCTAGGTCTACCAAATGCTGATGCAACTTTTCATTTGTGCAGTTACTCAAAATATGTTCCTTCATGAATAAATTGTACAATCCAGTAAAATCCTGCACACCATGTCCAGCTAACCAACCATCCAGTGTCTTCACTGAGAAATCTACAAAATCAATCCAGGACTGGGTCTGGGTTTTGTGAGCCCCCCTGAATCTAATTCTATACTCCTCAGTGGTGAATCCAAATCCCTCAATCAGAGCTTTCTTCATGAGGTCATAGGATCCTGCTTCTGGCCCAGAGAGGGTCAGAAGCCTGTCTCTGCAGTTACCAGAGAACAGTTCCCACATGAGTGCCCCCCAGAGAGGTTTCTTTACTTTCCTGATATCACAAGCCCTCTCAAAGGCTGTGAACCATTTGGTGATATCATCGCCTTCCTCAAATTTAGGGACAATCCCTTTGGGGATTTTAGGGTCAGAAGTTTCCTCCCTATCCTTGTTTTTATTATTGCTGCCACCATTGATGGGTGCTAAACCCATCTCTCTCCTTTCTTTTTCTAGAGCCAGGAGCCTGGACTCTAGATCTAATCTTTTGGCCAGCCTCACAAGGCTGTCCTCTTCACTGGGAGGTCCCCCAGTGTTGTCTCTGGGACCAGAGCCACCTGTGTAGTCTCTAGGTGCCCAGATGCTAATTCTTGAGTTGGAGGGTATGGGTGCCATCTCCTCCCTAGGGAATAGTATGGGGAGGTTGTTGTCCACCTCCCCTGTTTCCCTTTCCTCATCTGACTGGTCATCACCATGTTCAGATGGGTGGTCTTTAGCATACTCAGCCAGGAGCTCCTGGAGCCCTTGTTTGGTTGGATGCAGACCCATTTGTAAATTTTTGAGTTTACATAAGGACCTCAATTCCTTGAAAGACAAGTGTAAGTAAGGTGTGAGGTCGAGCTCCTCCACCAGGTCCATGTTATTATTATCACTAATAGCTGGGTTTGTTTGAGACATTCTAACCTGACAGTTCTAACCCTCTACCCTGACTATAGTGACTTTTATTTTTCTAAAATTCTAATGGGACTTAAGCAAGGCCCTAGCAAGACTTTTAGTAATTTTGGAAAAAAACCAATCAGAATTCTAAAGGCAATTTTTAAGAGTTCTGTCGTGTGATCAGATGGTAACCAAGTAGTCCAACAAATGCAAGTTTGTATCCCACCGCTGATCCACCAATGTGAGAAAGTGGCTCTGTATATACTGTTCCCTAATAGGTACAGGGTGTACAGAGTCCACAGTCCCCCAGAGGCTGATAGAGGTCAAAGTCAGGTATGACCTTACTCTCAAAAGTGGTAGCTTGGTCGAGCAGTAAGGCAGTACCAGAGGACAGTGTAAAGCATTTATTGTACACACTCAGTCAGCAAATGGTTTCACACACTCAATAACTGAACTCTAGGCCAATGGTTTATATATATAAAATATATGCTTGTTTTATTTTTAGAACCACAAAGGGGATACAAATATACTTTCTCAGAATGAGAGGTTGAATATCAATACTTTTGTCTTAAGCAATAAATTTATATAAACAGTCACAGTTGGTTGCAATAAACAATCCTATTTCCTAAACATAACAATGCATTGAGCTCAATGGTAAATTCAGGTTATTTGTAATTAATTACTTTTCGGATTACTTTTGGAATTCCAGGTCTGGCTCCTAGATCCAGCCTTGGGTCAGTATTCAGAATCAAGTGATGAAAGTCGACTTAATAACTGTAATGATTTTTAAATAATATTTAGCTATTTCAAAAGTTAGCACTTAGAAAATATTTCAAAGAAAACATTCAATGGATCTCTATGGCAAGAAATTCAAATTGCAGGTAGAGTACTTTATCGTTACTTTAGTAATCCAGGACTGGGTACCTAGACCCAGGACTGGGGTCTTTATCAAAAACAGGTAAGTAATTTCGTTTGCAGAAATGATACGATTTTAAAAGAATATTTCAAATTTGCAAAAATAGACACAGAAGAAATTTCACAGAAAAGCAGACAATGGTTTCCTATGGGAGAAAAATGAGTTAGAGGTAAGTATAGTTGTGAACACTTTTCAGGGTCAGGGCTGGGCACCAAGATCCAGCACTGGAGGCTCACCTAGGAGCAGGTGAGTAAATTCGTTTTTGTCACTTGGCTGATTTTTGGTGAATTTTTGCAGTTTTGAAAAGTTCACACAGAAGATTTTTGAAGAAAAAGCCAGTCAATGTTACCCTATGAGGAAAATGAAGTTAGCGGTTTAAGGGTAAGTACTCGACTGGCAGAGTTGAAATTCCGGGCATGGACTCAGGGGTCCCCCAGTGTCAGGTAGGTACAGTTGGTTCACCCTCAGCGGTTTCAGGACGGCCGGGTGCAGAGAGAGTTAGGCCCAATGTTATCCTATGAGGGATAGGGGGGCCTTGGTTGGTGGCTGCTGTCTGGCAAGCCACGCGGCTGTGGGAGCTGGGCTCCTGGTCACTTACTCAGGGCAAGTGGGGAAGTAGGTTAGTGTAGAGAGGGCACTGCCAGGGCCACTCGGGCGGCTGGGTGCAGGGTGCTTTTGAGCCTTCGGGCGCTCAATGGAAATCAATGGGAATGTTCCGGTTTGGAAAAAGGCTGCAGGCTCGGGGACGAGGATGCTTCAGGTGCCACCACCACTTCGAGAGGTAAGTTGGGTAGTTGTAGGTTAGGTGGGTACCCCGGGATTGGGCACAGGGGGCCGCAGGGCGCCGGGTGCAGGGGTGCCTTTTGATGTCGGAAATCTTACCCTCTGGTTGATCGCGGTTGGGGTGGCACTCTGTTCTGAGGCTGCAGGCTTCTTCCGGAATGTCGAGGGGGGTCCTTGGGTGCCGGACTCGGGGTCACAGTCGCCGTGGGGTCGTCCTCAGGGTCTTTGTCCACTCCGGCACTGGCCAGGCTTGGCTGGTGCAGAGTGTGTTGGGTCCGCGGTTCCGGGCTGCTGCCCAGGGTTAAAAATAGGTTTCTTGAGTAGAGCCTCTACTCATAGGAGATGCCGCGCTGGTGCAGGTTCGAGAGAAACAGGCCGGTAGGGCTGGGGCCAAAGCAGTTGGTGTCTTCTTCTCTTTTTAGCAGCTGCAGGGCAAGTCCTTGTTCTTCTTGCTCTTCTTGTAGTTTTCTATCTGGAATCTGTCGAAGGAAGGTTCAGGGTGCCCCTAAATACTAGATTTAGGGGCGTTACAGGTAGGTGAAGGCCAGGGACCAATGGGTCCTTGTCCTGGGGTGGGTACACCCCCTATCCTGCCTCTCTCCTGTGGGAGGGGGGCAGTAGCCTAATCCTGATAGGGTAGGGCCCCCCATCCTCGAAGATGGCGATAGCCCGGAGATGTGCTTCACCTCGCCTCCCCCACCTGAGGGGTGGGGTGGGCAGGCTGGCACATTCCCTGTCCTTGTATGGGGTTTCCGGCCAAGCTTCCCTCCAGAGTGGGGGGTTGCAGAGGCCTGGGGAATCTCCAAGAGGCGGCATGCCTTTGAAGCTTCCCTTGGCTCATCCTGGGGGAGGAGATTTATCACCTCACCCAGGACGTGCATTGTTGCAGGCCCGGGAGAGCAGGGGCTCTCCCACCCAGGGGTCCAGCAACGTGTCTGCTGTGTGGCAGCCTGGGCAGCCTCAGAGCAGACGTGGATTGCAGGTTAGCTGTAAGGGGGCATCTCTAAGATGCCCTCTGGGGTGCTTAGTACATTAAATCCCACACTGGCATCAGTGCGGGTTTAATGTGCTGAGAAGTTTGAGACCAAACTTCCCAGTCTTCAGGGTTGCCATTATGGTGCGGTGGAGCTCGTGTTTGACGAGCTCTCATCACCATGTACTTGTAAATGGCAGCACTGTACTTACAGTGCCCAGGAATGGACCTGGGTACTGTAGGGGCACAGGGCTCCTGCTCCTGTGCCCACACCATAGGCATAAGGCCCCTAGCCAGAGGGGTGGCTGACATATGCCTTGGCAGTGTAGGTGATGGGCATGGCACACAGAGATGTGTGCCATGTCGACTCTTTGTTTTGTCCTGTGCCCAGACACTCAGCCTGCAAAGGCAGTGTGTGTGTGTAAGAGTACAGGGCCTCTAAGGGTGGCACAATGAGTGCTGCAGCCCTTAGAGGCCTTCCCTGGTCACAAGGCCCTGGGTACCTAGGGTACCATTTACTAGGGGCTGACATGTGGCCAGGGTTTGTCAATTTGGAGTTTGTATTTTAGGGAAGGAACACAGGCCCTGGGCACCTGATTGGCAGGAGCCCAGGGCACAACAAGGAAAAGTGCATCAGCTATTAGGCAAAAAAGGGGGGGGGTTACTGCAACAGAAACCCACTTTCTCACACAAGCCCCCCCAGCCCAAAGGCCAGGAGACTTCTGCCAAAGCTGGGAGAGTCTACCTAGTCTTTCAGGCGAGGAAGAGTTGGGGAAGTGGTTTGAAAGTTGCAGGGCCTACTCTGCCTTACATCCTGCTGCCTAGGTCAGTCCCTTTGGGGAGCTGGCCTGTCTTTTTAGTTTCAGGACCTAACTCCCAAGGCTCCTCTCCTCGTCTTTTACTGTCCTTGTCCCATCTTGCTATTTTGGGCTTAGAGGTGTATACCTCGGTAGTTTCTAACTTAGCCAGGGCTAGGCCCAGCTTACCCACAGAGGCTACCCACAGCTTGAGCAACCCCACCATGACCAATAAGGTCAGGGGGCCTGACTTGCTATTTGGCAGGGGGTTAGGCCACCATGCCAAGGTTAGGGCTGCCATGAAGGCTAACACCCAGCAGAGGCTGCTGACAGCTGTCAGTGCCCAGAACCACACCTTTAGCTCCTGACTGGCAAGTGAGGGAGCTATTTTATAGTTTTCTTTGGGTCCTGGCTGTTGGTCTGTTTTAGGATAGGGGGTCCCTACTCTTGGTAGGGAACACCCCTTCTCCACCCTTTGTTCTGCCACCTGAGGAGCCACTAATTCAGGCTGGACAGTTGCCTGACTAGTCAGGTCTTGTGGTTGGCTAGGGGGCGCTTTACCAGTGCCATTGTGGGAGTTTTCCCTTACTGGGATATAATCTCCCTGGCTCTCTGGAACTGTGGCTAACAGTTGCCCACCTTTCCTACCCTGTTTCTTCTCAATCTTTTGGGACTCAGCTGCACTGACTGCAGGTTGAGCCCCCACAGGTTCTTTGGGCGAGGCCTGGCATTGGGCCAGCACCTCTCTTTGTCTCAGTTCCACATCTAAGTGATCATTCCCCAAGAGACAATCAAGGGGGAGGTTTTCACTGACTATCACTTTTCTCCATCTAAGGGACCCAGCTGTGGCTAGGGGCACTATAGCCACAGGCCTAACAGTGACTCCCCCTGGGACAGTTCTTACCCTTCTTGTTTCCCCTGGGACATATTGGTGTGGGAATACCAACCTGTCATGTACCACAGTGTGACTGGCACAGGTATCTCTCAGGGCAGTGGCTGGGATTCCATTCACCAGTAGGTGGTGGAAGTGTCTACTTCCTTCTGGGATCTCCAGCTTGCTTCTTGGGCCCATTCCCCAGTTGAAAGCTAGGAGGACTTCCTCATCTGAGGACCCTCCCTCCCAAGCTACACTGGCAACCCCTGGGGCTACACTAGTCACCCCTGGAGCTGTCCTAGGAACCTTATTTTTAGGACAGCTAGAGTCCTGGGTGTGGTGTCCAGCCTTCTGACAGTTGAAACACCATATTCTGTTGGGATCCCAATTCTTACCTTGGTACCCTGGTTTAGTTTGTGAGGTGTCTTTGGGCCCACCCTCCTGGTCAGGTTTTTGGGGGGCTACCTGGGACTCCTTTCTTTTATCCACAAGGGGTTCACTCTCTTTCTTCTGGGGAGGTTTTGGGACCCCTTGGTTCTGGTCCCTCCCAGTGAACGTCCTAGTCACCCTAGTCTTGACCCAGCGGTCTGCTTTTTTTCCCAATTCTTGGGGGGATTTTAGACCTAGGTCTACCAAATGCTGATGCAACTTTTCATTTGTGCAGTTACTCAAAATATGTTCCTTCATGAATAAATTGTACAATCCAGTAAAATCCTGCACACCATGTCCAGCTAACCAACCATCCAGTGTCTTCACTGAGAAATCTACAAAATCAATCCAGGACTGGGTTTTGTGAGCCCCCCTGAATCTAATTCTATACTCCTCAGCGGTGAATCCAAATCCCTCAATCAGAGCTTTCTTCATGAGGTCATAGGATCCTGCTTCTGGCCCAGAGAGGGTCAGAAGCCTGTCTCTGCAGTTACCAGAGAACAGTTCCCACATGAGTGCCCCCCAGAGAGGTTTCTTTACTTTCCTGATATCACAAGCCCTCTCAAAGGCTGTGAACCATTTGGTGATATCATCGCCTTCCTCAAATTTAGGGACAATCCCTTTGGGGATTTTAGGGTCAGAAGTTTCCTCCCTATCCTTGTTTTTATTATTGCTGCCACCATTGATGGGTGCTAAACCCATCTCTCTCCTTTCTTTTTCTAGAGCCAGGAGCCTGGACTCTAGATCTAATCTTTTGGCCAGCCTCACAAGGCTGTCCTCTTCACTGGGAGGTCCCCCAGTGTTGTCTCTGGGACCAGAGCCACCTGTGTAGTCTCTAGGTGCCCAGATGCTAATTCTTGAGTTGGAGGGTATGGGTGCCATCTCCTCCCTAGGGAATAGTATGGGGAGGTTGTTGTCCACCTCCCCTGTTTCCCTTTCCTCATCTGACTGGTCATCACCATGTTCAGATGGGTGGTCTTTAGCATACTCAGCCAGGAGCTCCTGGAGCCCTTGTTTGGTTGGATGCAGACCCATTTGTAAATTTTTGAGTTTACATAAGGACCTCAATTCCTTGAAAGACAAGTGTAAGTAAGGTGTGAGGTCGAGCTCCTCCACCAGGTCCATGTTATTATTATCACTAATAGCTGGGTTTGTTTGAGACATTCTAACCTGACAGTTCTAACCCTCTACCCTGACTATAGTGACTTTTATTTTTCTAAAATTCTAATGGGACTTAAGCAAGGCCCTAGCAAGACTTTTAGTAATTTTGGAAAAAAACCAATCAGAATTCTAAAGGCAATTTTTAAGAGTTCTGTCGTGTGATCAGATGGTAACCAAGTAGTCCAACAAATGCAAGTTTGTATCCCACCGCTGATCCACCAATGTGAGAAAGTGGCTCTGTATATACTGTTCCCTAATAGGTACAGGGTGTACAGAGTCCACAGTCCCCCAGAGGCTGATAGAGGTCAAAGTCAGGTATGACCTTACTCTCAAAAGTGGTAGCTTGGTCGAGCAGTAAGGCAGTACCAGAGGACAGTGTAAAGCATTTATTGTACACACTCAGTCAGCAAATGGTTTCACACACTCAATAACTGAACTCTAGGCCAATGGTTTATATATATAAAATATATGCTTGTTTTATTTTTAGAACCACAAAGGGGATACAAATATACTTTCTCAGAATGAGAGGTTGAATATCAATACTTTTGTCTTAAGCAATAAATTTATATAAACAGTCACAGTTGGTTGCAATAAACAATCCTATTTCCTAAACATAACAATGCATTGAGTTCAATGGTAAATTCAGGTTATTTGTAATTAATTACTTTTCAGATTACTTTTGGAATTCCAGGTCTGGCTCCTAGATCCAGCCTTGGGTCAGTATTCAGAATCAAGTGATGAAAGTCGACTTAATAACTGTAATGATTTTTAAATAATATTTAGCTATTTCAAAAGTTAGCACTTAGAAAATATTTCAAAGAAAACATTCAATGGATCTCTATGGCAAGAAATTCAAATTGCAGGTAGAGTACTTTATCGTTACTTTAGTAATCCAGGACTGGGTACCTAGACCCAGGACTGGGGTCCTTATCAAAAACAGGTAAGTAATTTCGTTTGCAGAAATGGTACGATTTTAAAAGAATATTTCAAATTTGCAAAAATAGACACAGAAGAAATTTCACAGAAAAGCAGACAATGGTTTCCTATGGGAGAAAAATGAGTTAGAGGTAAGTATAGTTGTGAACACTTTTCAGGGTCAGGGCTGGGCACCAAGATCCAGCACTGGAGGCTCACCTAGGAGCAGGTGAGTAAATTCGTTTTTGTCACTTGGCTGATTTTTGGTGAATTTTTGCAGTTTTGAAAAGTTCACACTTAGAAGATTTTTGAAGAAAAAGCCAGTCAATGTTACCCTATGAGGAAAATGAAGTTAGCGGTTTAAGGGTAAGTACTCGACTGGCAGAGTTGAAATTCCGGGCATGGACTCAGTGGACCCCCAGTAGGTACAGTTGGTTCACCCTCAGCGGTTTCAGGACGGCCGGGTGCAGAGAGAGTTAGGCCCAATGTTATCCTATGAGGGATAGGGGGGCCTTGGTTGGTGGCTGCTGTCTGGCAAGCCACGCGGCTGTGGGAGCTGGGCTCCTGGTCACTTACTCAGGGCAAGTGGGGAAGTAGGTTAGTGTAGAGAGGGCACTGCCAGGGCCACTCGGGCGGCTGGGTGCAGGGTGCTTTTGAGCCTTCGGGCGCTCAATGGAAATCAATGGGAATGTTCCGGTTTGGAAAAAGGCTGCAGGCTCGGGGACGAGGATGCTTCAGGTGCCACCACCACTTCGAGAGGTAAGTTGGGTAGTTGTAGGTTAGGTGGGTACCCCGGGATTGGGCAGAGGGGGCCGCAGGGCGCCGGGTGCAGGGGTGCCTTTTGATGTCGGAAATCTTACCCTCTGGTTGATCGCGGTTGGGGTGGCACTCTGTTCTGAGGCTGCAGGCTTCTTCCGGAATGTCGAGGGGGGTCCTTGGGTGCCGGACTCGGGGTCACAGTCGCCGTGGGGTCGTCCTCAGGGTCTTTGTCCACTCTGGCACTGGCCAGGCTTGGCTGGTGCAGAGTGTGTTGGGTCCGCGGGTCCGGGCTGCTGCCCAGGGTTAAAAATAGGTTTCTTGAGTAGAGCCTCTACTCATGGGAGACTCAGGGGCTTAGAGCCAACAGGTAGCCAGGTCCTCCGGGGTTGGTGAGGTTGCTGGCCACGAGAGATGCCGCGCTGGTGCAGGTTCGAGAGTCGACAGGCCGGTAGGGCTGGGGCCAAAGCAGTTGGTGTCTTCTTCTCTTTTTAGCAGCTGCAGGGCAGGTCCTTGTTCTTCTTGCTCTTCTTGTAGTTTTCTATCTGGAATCTGTCGAAGGAAGGTTCAGGGTGCCCCTAAATACTAGATTTAGGGGCGTTACAGGTAGGTGAAGGCCAGGGACCAATGGGTCCTTGTCCTGGGGTGGGTACACCCCCTATCCTGCCTCTCTCCTGTGGGAGGGGGGCAGTAGCCTAATCCTGATAGGGTAGGGCCCCCCATCCTCAAGATGGCGATAGCCCGGAGATGTGCTTCACCTCGCCTCCCCCACCTGAGGGGTGGGGTGGGCAGGCTGGCACATTCCCTGTCCTTGTATGGGGTTTCCGGCCAAGCTTCCCTCCAGAGTGGGGGGGTTGCAGAGGCCTGGGGAATCTCCAAGAGGCGGCATGCCTTTGAAGCTTCCCTTGGCTCATCCTGGGGGAGGAGATTTATCACCTCACCCAGGACGTGCATTGTTGCAGGCCCGGGAGAGCAGGGGCTCTCCCACCCAGGGGTCCAGCAACGTGTCTGCTGTGTGGCAGCCTGGGCAGCCTCAGAGCAGACGTGGATTGCAGGTTAGCTGTAAGGGGGCATCTCTAAGATGCCCTCTGGGGTGCTTAGTACATTAAATCCCACACTGGCATCAGTGCGGGTTTAATGTGCTGAGAAGTTTGAGACCAAACTTCCCAGTCTTCAGGGTTGCCATTATGGTGCGGTGGAGCTCGTGTTTGACGAGCTCTTAGCACCATGTACTTGTAAATGGCAGCACTGTACTTACAGTGCCCAGGAATGGACCTGGGTACTGTAGGGGCACAGGGCTCCTGCTCCTGTGCCCACACCATAGGCATAAGGCACCCAGCCAGAGGGGTGGCTGACATATGCCTTGGCAGTGTAGGTGATGGGCATGGCACACAAAGATGTGTGCCATGTCGACTCTTTGTTTTGTCCTGTGCCCAGACACTCAGCCTGCAAAGGCAGTGTGTGTGTGTAAGGGTACAGGGCCTCTAAGGGTGGCACAATGAGTGCTGCAGCCCTTAGAGGCCTTCCCTGGTCACAAGGCCCTGGGTACCTAGGGTACCATTTACTAGGGGCTGACATGTGGCCAGGGTTTGTCAATTTGGAGTTTGTATTTTAGGGAAGGAACACAGGCCCTGGGCACCTGATTGGCAGGAGCCCAGGGCACAACAAGGAAAAGTGCATCAGCTATTAGGCAAAAAAGGGGGGGGTTACTGCAACAGAAACCCACTTTCTCACAACCCCGCGCAGAGCCGGCCGGGGGGGGACGCGGAGTCGCAAGCGGCGGCCCTCTCGACCAAAATGGATACCATGCTAGCGGCAGTGGAGAGGCTCGGCGCCACCCTGGATCAGACGCGGGCGTCCCTGGAAACAAGGATGGACAAGGTCACGTCTGATTTCACCCTCCTCCACGCTGACCACCGCAAACTGGCCGAGAGAGTGGAGTCGCACAGTCAGACGCTCCAAGAACTACAACCTACTGTGCGGAGCCATGGCGCGGCGCTGCAGGATGTACTGGACCGGGTCCATGCGCTCGAAGACAGGGTTGATGATGCGGAAGGACGCTCGAGGCGCAATAACATCCGCGCAGTGGGTCTCCCGGAGGGAGTGGAGGGCAGACACCTAGAGCAGTACGTGGAGAACTGGCTGAGGGGCCTCCTGCCCCAGGGGGTGTTATCTCAACACTTCGTGGTGGAAAGGGCGCACAGGGTGCCGGCGCACAGACCCCAGCCGGGGGCCCGGCCCCGACCGTTCCTATTCAAGCTCCTCAACTACCGGGACAGGGACGCGATCCTCAGCGAAACTCGAAGGACTGGTGACCTGACCGTGGGCAGTAGCCGAGTTATGCTCTTTCCCGACTACACCGCAGCCGTCCAGCGGCGACGAAGCAACTACATGGCGGTGAAGCGCCAGCTGCGGGAGTTGGCTCTGCCTTACTCCCTGCTGTTCCCGGCCCGCCTGCGAGTGGTGGCAAAAGAAGGGGCCCGTTTCTTCGACTCCCCAGAGGACGTGTGGGACTGGCTGGAAGAGTCGGGACAGTGGACGGGGAGGAGGCCTGCTGGTTCGGAGGTCGACGGCTGCCCGGGGAGGCGATCTAGAAGACGAGGGCGCCGAGGGGTGCGGCGGCTGGCGCGACTGGGACCGGTGGCACCTAGCCCGGAGAGGATCCAGATGGAGCGGCGGGGGGCGTTGGAGGCGGTGGCGACACTTGGGACGCCGCCTGCCAGTGACCGCAGGGACGCCTGCACGCCCAGCGGGGCGGGAGCGAGTGGGGCGTTGTCCCCGTCCACAGTGGTCTCGGAGGACTTGCTCCTGCCGGTGGTGACCCCGCAGACGGCGGACCTGATTGCGTGACCAGATGTCGGGATGCCGAAGGTTAGACGACAGCTGCGGGCACTGAACTGGGGTCACGCGACGGCCTTGGAGCTGTACTGGACGGATCCGGGACCCTGGACCCACTCGGGGGGCAGAGGGCCCAGAACTAGGAGCGCCTGGCCCCTGCGGGGGCGGGCTGGGTGATGCGTCCGTCACCTAATATTGCATCTGTGGAAGCCTCCCGCTGGGGGCTCACATTGGACCTGCACGGCAGTTCGGCTCCAGACCTGATGCTGCTCCTTACTCTTCCAGTTGGGATGGGGGAGGGGTACTGGTTCCGAAGGTTGCTATGATTGCACGAACCCCATTTGTTATCACACTGCAATAGCCTAATATTACTTGGCGTTACTGAGGTTTGGACGGATGCCCTGTTGGGAATACGCCCTGTTTGTTACACTGTTCATACTGGTTCTACTGTTTACATGGCAGCGCGTTAACATGCTCCCCCCTGACTGTGGCCCCCCTTTCCCTGGCGAGGGCGCCCTGGCCCCAACCCGGCTTGCTCATCGGGACTTGTAATTGCGCACACTAACATTGTGACCTGGAACATACGGGGCATGCACACACCGTCCAAGCGCTATGCCATCTTCTCCTATCTGCAGCGACACTCAGTCGGGATTGCCCTCCTACAGGAGACGCACATGTCCTCGACGGAACTGGGCAGGCTCTCTAGGCGCTGGAGGGGACACACGTACGGCACTGTTTATTCGGCGCACGCGCGGGGCACGCTCATCTGGGTGCGAGCAGGTGTTCCTTTCGTCTGCACGGAGGTGGTAGTGGACCGGGAGGGGAGGTACACCTTAGTGCGGGGGAAGCTGAACGGCCAAGAGCTGTTGCTGGGCTCACTGTATGCGCCCAACGTGGACCAGACCTCTTTTCTGGCGCGATTGACGCAGCTCCTACATCCTTATGCTGGGCTCCCCTGGCTGCTGGGAGGGGATTTTAACATGGTACTGGACGTCCAGTTGGACAGATCCTTCCCACCCCTTCGCGCCACGGCGGTGGAATCTAACGCCCGGGCGCTGGGAGATTGGCTCACGCACTGGTCGCTGCAGGACTTGTGGCGTACACTTCACCCGACGGACAGGCTATATTCCTACTACTCGGCGGTCCATGATCTCCATGTACGGCTGGACAGGATAGTGGGGACCCAATCGTTGCTCCCGCTTATCGAACAGTCGGAATATCTGGGGCGGACGCATTCCGATCACAACCCCTTATGGCTTCGGATTTGCTGGGTGGCAGACCGCTCGCCGGTGCCCACCTGGCGACTTCAGCCGAGCGCTCTGGAGGACCCGGAGTTCCGTTCCTCCTTGGTACGGCCGTCCTGGCCTATTTTGACGCCAACGAGGGGACGGCGAGCAGTGCCTTGGTGGAGTGGGACGCCCACAAGGTGGCCATCCGAGGGCACTGCCTGGGGACCCAGTGGAACATACGAAAGGCCCTCTCGGACTCCCTGGCGCGCCTCAAAAACGACCTCCTGCAATATGAGAGGGAAGGAGAAGGAGGGGGCAGGCACTCACGCAGCCTGGAGGATCTCCGCGGGCAACATGCGGAGCTCCTGGAGCGGCTCCGCTGCCACAATTATGCGGCGCACACCGCCAGAACGCACGCCAGGGCAGATAGGGCGGGCCGCCTGCTGGCCTGGCTAATCCGGCAGGAGGATCGCAGGACCCCGATCAGAGCAATCTGTGGGAAGGACGGAGTGATGGTACACACACAGCGTGAAATACATAGGGCCTTTGTAGGCCACTACAAACGCTTGTACGCGGCTCAGGGGACGGGATCCCGGCAACTTCTTGGAGAGTTCCTCGCTTCCATTCACCTACCTGCGGCTACCAGGGAACATAACGCGGCACTCAGTGGCCCCCTTTCCCTAGAGGAAATCGGGGAGGCGATCCAATCGTTGGCGACGGGCAAAACTCCGGGGCCGGACGGATTGCCTGCGGAGTACTATAAGGCATACCGCGAGACCCTGGTGCCGCTGCTGCGCGAGCTTTACAGCAAGTCGCTGGAAGAGGGGTCGCTCCCACCCTCCATGCGGGAGGCGTTCCTGGTCTCCCTACCTAAGCCGGACCGCGACCCCACGGCCCTGGGCTCCTACCGCCCTTTGGCGATGCTCAACGTCGACTACAAAATACTGGCGAAGGCCCTAGCGGAGCGGTTAACACCGGTGGTCCCGCACCTGGTGCACTCTGACCAGAACGGGTTTGTCCCCGCGAGGTCCACGTCGCTCAATCTCAGACGATACTTTAGGGTGGCCGGTGAGGCAGTGCACAGATGGCCCAGAGCGGGGTGCCTCCTCCTCGACTTGGAGAAGGCGTTTGACTGCTTGGAGTGGGGATATCTGTCCACGGTGCTGTTGCAGTACGGACTGGATGGGGACTTCCTCCGGATGGTTGACCTACTCTACAGGAACCCCACGGTCCGTGTTCGGTTGGGCCCCCATGTTTCGGAGGCGGTGCCGGTGGGCCGGGGCACCCGACAGGGATGTCCCTTCTCCCCGCTGCTGTTCGCCCTGGCGATGGAGCCCCTGGCGGAGGCTCTGCGGACGACCCTGGGCGATGGTATACCACTGGGAGACGCGGTTCATCAGGTGTCGCTTTACGCGGACGACCTGCTGGTGTACGTTAGAGACGTAGGTAGTATGCCGGAGCGGCTGGCCCCGTTGCTGCGGTCCTTTGCCACTGTTTCGGGGCTTCGCGTGAACGCGGGTAAATCTTGTCTGTACGCTTTCAGCGAGGAGACCGCGGACCCGGGTTACAGCCTGAATGGCACGCCGGTACAGTGGAGGGGCGGCACCTTCCGATACCTGGGGATACACATTTATCGATGCCCAACTGACTTGTTTGATGGCAACTTGGGGAGGGCGGTCACGGCGCTTGGGTCGCAGGTGGCCTTTTGGAATACGCTCCCGCTAACAACCACGAGCAGGGTGGCGCTTGCCAAAATGGTCATGCTCCCTCGTCTACTGTACTACTTTGTCAACCTGCCACTGTACGTCCCACCCGCCTTTTTTGGCAGGCTCAACCGGATGCTGCGGGATTTTGTCTGGGGCAACGCCAGACACAGGTTAGCGCTAGCAAAGCTTTTCCTCCCGACGGACAGGGGTGGTCTGGCGGCGCCCTGCTTTGAGAATTACTACCTGGCGGCACAGCTGCAATGGATCGCCCGCTGGTTGGCCGACAGGGGTAGGGATGACACAGCCACGGAGGCTGCCCCCTACTCGCTGGAACGTGTGACCGGGCTTTTCCACCCCTTGGCTGCGGTGGCGGGACCGATGCCGCTCCTCCTGGCTGTGGCGCACAGGTGCTTTAGGAGGGCCTTATACCTCACGCGTGCGGTAGTACCATACGCGCCGGCGATACCCCTAGAGGGTTCTCCTGGAGGTGGGGGGGTGCTCGCGGCCCCCTTGCTGACGGGCTGGTGGGCGGCGGACGTGCACACGCTGGGGACCTGTACAGGGATGGTGAGCTGATACCGTACGAGACCTTGGTGTCGGAGGACGGGCTCCCACCCGGCGGATTCCTCCTGCACCGCTCTCTACTGGCGAGCCTGACCGCCAAATGGGGGAGCATGGCCACAGAACCTGCCCAACATCTAACCATGCAATATCTGCATGTCATGGGAAGGGGCGGGCACTTGGTCCGCTGGTTCGCCGCCTCGTTGCGAGAGCACACGGCGGTTGATCTAGGCCCGCTCCGCGGCAAGTGGGAGCTGGACCTGGGGAGGCCGCTGACGGACAGGGAGTGGGAGAGGGTGCTCAAGAGCCCAGTGCGTATCCCCCGCAATCTGCGGTTTCGTCAAATCCAGCTGTTCATAGTCCACAGGGCCTACCTCACACCTGAGCTGATTAATAGGTACTTCCACCGCGCGGATGCGCTCTGCCCTCGGTGCCGCGAGCTAGGGGCGGGGCTGCTACACATGCTGTGGGGCTGCCCTGTGCTACACGCCTATTGGAGGGTGGTTAGTGGGCAGCTGCAGGGGAGTGTGGGGCGCAGCGTTCGCTTTGACTGGCCCGAACACATCTTGCACCAATTTACCAGATCGCCCAAAGACAAGGTAGTGTCCAGATTCCTAGACCTGGGGCTTGTGGTGGCGAAGCGCCTCATTACCAGGAGATGGAAGGCGCCCGACCCGCCGCACGCGAGGGCCTGGAGTTCATCGTTTCAGGCATGGGCCAGAGCGGAGGGGACGGCCATCCGCAGGGAGGATACACTGGGGCTGCGGAGGGAGCCCTTGGCGGACCGCTGGGAACAGTTGCTTGCTGAGTTTCGGCGCTCGGTGGGGGAGGGTACCACAGGCTGCACGGGTGAGGCCAGGCAGGATGGCAATGGCGCAAGCGGCGGCGCAGTGTAGGCAGTCTCGCTGGCGAGACAGCATAGCCCCCATTATCACTGGTCCATAGATGAGGCGTTTGGGAACACTTGGGGATATCTGCGCCCATTGGGGCTTGGAGGGGTGCTCCTGGAGTTTGAGGGGGGGGGTCGGGGCGGGCAGGGGGTAGGAGCACACCATACACATCAATGTACACGCTGCCTTTGTTATGGGTTCTCCCTTTTGTATTGCATGTAACCTTTTCGACTTTACTGACGCCTCAGTTGCGTAGGCGAGCTTAGTTTCCTTGTACGGCTCAATGGCTGGTGGGTGGTGGGATTGGCCCCTCCCCACGAGATGACATCGGAACTACTAAGGGTGAAGTGACTGGATCTCAGGAGGGTGGCGGTGGGCGCGCTAACAGACACCAGGTTGTTCCCCCCCTCTTGACATTGGGACGATTTACTAGCCTGTATAAGTTTTTGACTCAATATATGTGAAATGTGATGCCGTACGATATACTCCTGTACTACAATCTAAACTTAATAAAAACAGATTTGCAAAAAAAAAAAAAAAAAAAAAAAAGAAACAGAGAAAGGGAAGGAGATAGGCCTGTGTGACAGAGATAAAACAGATAGGTGGCTTCTTAGAAAATTTTAAAAGGCTATGCCATGACGCCCACCCCTGGTATAACGCTGGTTTTGCAAAATATTGGCCATATATGCTGTATTGTGGGTATCCACTGCATTACAGAGCACCACCCTGCTATAATGCTGGCCTGGCATAATTGTCAAAATTTCTGCCAGCCTCATCATCTGAGGGTGCCCTAGTATAAAAGCAATAATTTTAGATGATATTATGGGCATCAATTGATTGAGAATGCACTGTAATTGCATGTAAATAATTTAAATAGCTGTGGCAGTAGAGCACACAAGCAAATTACCAACTGGTGAATGGACAGGAAACATGCAACTGCTAAAAAATAAAAGCTGTTATTTCAGGACAAAGGCTGTGAATTGCATGGAAACTATAATCTACTGCTTGGGGGATGTTTGTTGATTTATTGAAAATGAAAAAAACTTGAATATCATAGCAAAATGTGTGCATTTTCATAAACCGACAAGCAGATGGTTAGAGACAAATTGAATGCCAAAATGTATGACTTTAGAGCTGATGCTCAAGTGATAATCACCAATGCAGTGCAAGATCGTAGCCTGTAATACTGGTATAACTTGTCAGAGTTTCAAGTTTTAAATATTTGATTCAGTTTCACAAGCACTATTCACCTGAAGAACAGCAGCAGGGGCAGTCCTACAACATAAAATCTCCTGCAAAACCCACAGATCAACAGAATCGAATTTATGTTAGCGTCCGTCCCTCCAAAAGCCCCACTTTCTTCTTGCAGGTAGCAGATACCTTTGGCAAGCTGAAGCTTGCAGATTTTTTCTAACTATGAATCTGATACAAGATTGTCTGGTTACAACCATGGGAGGAACCTCTTGATGTAGAAATTGATGATCTCAGGTAACTCACCCCTTATTTAGCTTGGATATGCTTCTCTTGAAGACCCCACTATTTTAGAAGAAATTAACCATAGAAATATCTTCTCTGGTCGTGTGCCTGAGGTTAGGAAATTCATCCATCCCTCCCTCAGTAAAAGAAAGCAGAAACTGTTACTTTTTAATTGACACTTTCTTTAGTTACTCTCAGTAGATCAGTCGTAACTCACCAGTTCGACTTTACTTTCACACCAACCACAAAGCTTGTTCCCTAATACTACAGACTTTAATGTAATTTTAATGGATTCACTAGGCTACTCGTCGTCTGACTTAATCTTTGCTCATTGTGTTCCTAAGCTACTATTGCTTTACCATATGTCCATATTGTTGGAACTGAAAGCTCTCTGCTTGCCTGTGATGAGAGTGCTAACTTGTCCTATTTTTAGGTCTTGCCTGAGCCAGCGCATGCGCTGTCTCAAGCGAGACATTTAGTAAGCGGGTTTTGAAAGTGCTACCCGGAGGCTTTTGCCGGCCACCAGCTTGCTGTTACGCGCACAAGCGAGCGCGACGTGCACAGCTGCCATCTGGATTTCGTCAGCTTTTTTCCTTTCACTTTCGCGCCGCGCGGCCATGTCACTTTCACGGCCGCGCGGCCATTGTTTGTCTGCCTTTTGCTTTTAGTCTCACCTTTCTCTCTTGAATGTCCTACCCATGTCTCCCGCTCTCTGTTGCTTTTCTTCCCACGTACGATTCTGCCTTCCCCGTTCCCCCTTTCCTCTCATCTCCTTAGTCTCTGCGCATCTCTCTCCTGTCTCTGTTTCTCCTTCAGACGTTTCTTCCGCCCCTTAGCTCTCTCTGCCCCTTTCTACCGCTCATTCCATGTATCTCCTTTTTACTGATACCCTTTTTTCTCCGTCTCCGCCCTCTCCCTGGCTCTCTGCCCCCAATGTTCTGTCTCCTTCCATCCACTTTACTCGCCCTCTCCCAGAGTCACTCTCTACCTGTCCCCACCTCGACGCCTGCCAACCCCCTTCTCGTCTCCCCTCCGTCTCACGCTTCTATCCTCCCATTTGCCTGCTCTGCACGTTCTATACACCACATCACTTTCTACCTCAGGGTATTTTCTGCCACCCACCCCATCAGTACGCATGTGCACGTTCCATTCCCTTGCCCCATACCCTATTTCCATCTGTCCAGAATCACAATCTTCGGTTCCCGGCCTCACTTCGCCTCACCATCTCCGTCTGCCCACCCTTCACTTTTTATCACCCCCTCGTCCGACCTGCTAGTTTGACCCCTCTCTTTCCACTTATGAAGTCTGACCGGCCCTCTCCCCCATCCATCACCCTTCCAGCTTCCCCCCCTCCCCAACACTGTCAGCTCGCCAACCGCACGACTGTCCACCCCCCACTTCAATCTTATCTCACCCTCACCTTATACCACCTTCCTCCTCATGCAGAGCGCTTACTACCCCTAACGACGCTCTAGAGCGAGCCGCAGCCATTCCATGTTGCGTCTGTCGCCTCCATCTACGTCACCAGGTCATTAACTTTTTAATTCCCGACCATATTCTGTTGGATATGATTGTCATGATGCGCTGTAGTCCATTCGGCGCCATTAAAGAAACTATCACTACAGCTCCCAGAACCCACGGGCTGTCAAATCAAATCCCAGGACTGGTGCAGTCTAGCAACCCCACCCCTCGTTTTGTGTGCCATCTTGCCCTGAGGGACGATTCTCGTCTCCAGCTGTACTCTCCCCACATGTGTTGTACCTCCTCTTGCCATCTTCCTCCTCCTCGCCCCCCTCACTTCCTCGTCTCCCACATCCTCCTACTTCGCCTCCGCTCTACTGGAATTTGCTTGCATGCCCATGTATTTATCTTTCATATGCTACAGCCTAGTTTCTTCCCCGGTTTACTTTTTATTTTGTTTCCCTCATGGTCTCTGCCTCTAAACTCTGTGGCTATCTTGGAACACACACGCACGCATCACTCCCGGGTGATCACTTTCACTTTCGCGGCCACGAAAGCGGCCAATGCTTGTTGTTATAAAATGTCAGACAAACATTGGCAAAACTGGCAGCTTCCCTCACATTATGACTGCATGACTTATTGGCTTTGCCAATCCTTTTTTTTTTTTTTCTTTCTTTTTTCCCCATAGGGACTGGGCGGAATCGACCATGCCCTCGTTATCTAAAAAATAATTATCTGTGGCTTGCACGATGCTCTTCTTAATGGTAGGGTCTTTCAGGTACCATGAATTAATCGGGGCCACTCGTCCCACACGCACGCGCTATCAAGCACTTCTCTGAGCCATACTGGGGAGTGATCTGATATACCTCGTCCCAGATGACGTACCTCCAGGAGTGTGTGTGCCTGCACTACTGGGACGAGGACATAATCAATGTGAGAAAGACTACCGTGGGAGCTCGAAACGTGGGTGTATTGTGTCTTTACCGGGGTGAGTGCCCGCCCCCCGTCTACCAATCCCATTGAGTCTGTGAAGTTTTGCAGCCCTCTCTGCGCTGGCCTAATGTCTCACGGCGGATAGCTGTCTAATTCCTCCGACATTACCGAATTAAAGTCCCCCCCTAGTATCAGAGGGCCAATCGGGAACGAGAGGAAGATCGTGCTAACATCTTTGAATGTGTGTGTCTGCACGCCTGGCGGGACATAGATGGATACAAACGTAGCTGTCCTACCTTCCCACTGGCCCGAGACCCCGATGTATCTGCCTCGTGTATCCGCCCAAGTGGACAGTATTACGAAGGGGAAGGAATTTCTGAATAATATGCCCACTCCTCTCCTGAGGTGAATTCCGCGTGTACGACTAGTTTGTAGCCTCCCCTATGCAGGGCCAAGCACTTATTACTGACCAGGTGCGTCTCCTGAAGAAGAATGACATCTGGGGCGTGCCTCCTGAGAAACTGACTGACCATGCCCCGCTTGATCTTATCTCCCAACCCATTCACATTCCAACTTAGAACTCTGACCCCTATCTATTGTCTAGAGCTCATCACTGTTTCTTCCGTGGAGTCGCTTGGGCTTTACCTGTTTCTCAGATGGTATTGAAAAATTCAATTCAGCAATCAATACACTAAACCAACATCTCTCGCCCCTCTTCTCCCCCCTCCCCCCTTCCCCAACTCCCAAACCCCCCCCCCCCCCACCCTGCTACCCTGCCCCCCAGGCTTAAAACTGCCCAGTCTGAACATGCAGAGTGCCTGTCGCCCAAAAAATTACCTAAATGTAGAAAAGGAGGGGAACAAAAAAATCAACTCTCCATCCCCCCATTCCCGGCCAATCTAGCAGATCAAGAATCTCTGACATGGTATCATCCCAAGCATTAAGTTAACATCGTGCTTTGACTCTATTGCTCAGGGCCCCCCCCCAACGCACAGGCGAACTGCTATTAGAATCGGACGATTCCTCCCAATATTTTCCCCGGTCCTGCATGTCTGAACCCCCTTCTCCTTCTCTGTCTCTGGTTCTATTGTCGGCTCGGCTATCTAGTCAATCTGAGGCCATCTCAGGGTTGTCGAAGAACCAGGCGCGACCCTCTGCTTCTACACAGAGCCGGGCCGGGAACAACATTGCATACCTGAGTCCTGTCTCCCTGAGTTTCTTTTTAACATTCAAGAAAGTTCGACGTTGTCTCTGAACCAACTGAGTAAAGTCAGGAAAGAACGTGAGGAATATTATTCCGTCTTGTGCGGCCTTCGTAATCATCCAGATTGCGGTCGGCCATTTCCCGGAAAGATTTGAGCTCCTGCATGTCGATCTGACGTTGGGAGACATCATCTGTTAAGCTAGCGGTCTTAACGTCGAGACTCTTGACTTTTTCGCTCATTTTCATGAGATCAGCCCGGATTAGGTTAACGTCTATTGAGATGGTGTCCATTATGCGCTCCAAGGACTCTTTGACTCCAGTAATGGCGGCCATGACATCTTGCAGAGTCAGTTCCGGGGTTGTACCCTCGAGGTCCTCCGCGGGCTTAGGTGAAGGTGAGCCTTTAGGTAGCATGTACCTATCAAGCTTGTTCGACTGGGTCAGTTTAGATGATCTGGGACCTCTGGCCGAGGCCCTGTCCGATTCATTCCTCTCCGCCATCACACTCGGCTCACAGGCCGCAGCTGGTACGCTAGCTGCCGCCAGTGCACACGGCAGGGCAGAACAGGTACTGATTCAGTTGTTTATACTCTTTCCGCAGGGTCACCGGATCACTTGGCAATGGCGGTGGGCGTCCTCACCCCTGGAAGTCTCCACACGCTGGGAAGCGCTCTGGGCACCGCCAAGGGAGTCAAGCCACAGCCTGTGGGGAGACACGGCTGTCAGGTAGGAGGCCAAGACTTCGCTAAGTGCACCCCTCCACCATCCGCAGGCGGCCCCCTGTACTTCGCTCACAATGATACTCACACAGCTGTTGGGGTAGCCGATCAAGCACCTGCAGGGCAGCAGCGCTTGCTCTTCGTTCTCTGTTTGCCAACACTTTCTCTATTGCAGAACCAGCCACTGCCCCCTCTCAGCTCTGTGCTTCTGGCGTCCACAAGCGCCTGTCTGGTCACCATTAGATGTCACAGCCCCTTGCTATGGCCACTGCATGCACATGTGTTGCTGCGTGCGTTGGGACCCAGTCTCGCCGGTATTGTGTTAATGCCGCTGAATGTATTGCGCGGGCCGACCGCCGCGCGCATCTGCAAGGGGTCCGAGAGTGTCCACACTGTTGAAGCGCGACCTCGCGAGGTCAGCGCACCACCGCCAGAGTCAGATGCCCCCGGGGAGGCCGCCTCAAGCCGCACTCCAGCCTTCACTCACCGCCGCGGGTCAGCATAGAAACGCCCTCGCTCGCTCAAGCGGACCATCGACCGGCGACTTCCGGTCCGCAGCGGCCGCCTCACAGATCCACAGCGCCGCCGGTGTAAAGCATATACACTACAATACAGAGTGCAATTATAATGCGAGCCCCTAAACTCACCAGTGACTGAAGAGGCCTTTTCAGTTAAAAGTAGACCTACTGGTATTGCCAATGCTTGCTTAGGACATGAACATCTCTCCTCCGCCATGCAGAACCCCTTCATCCTCCCCGCACTGGTTCTTGCTTCATCTCTTACCTGCCTTTAATCTGATCTCTAGATTAGGGCTGTGTTGCAACCGCGGCAGTGCCTGCCTGCCTCCCCTCCCCCCTTCCCCTGGCCGGGTTCCCTCATTAGCCGGCAGCCCTGGTAGTTAACCGCGGTTTCTGTTATCTCTGCATTACAATGCATCTCCCCTGGGAGCGGCTGTCGCCACCCACATCCCTGGCAGAGGGTGATTAACTGCTGCTATAGATAATTTTATTTGTGTGCGACGGACCGGCGCCCCGAGAGACTGCCCCTCCTGAGACCAAGGCTCCATGCGGATACCACCGGTGCAACTCCGCGGCAGAGAGCCCGGGCTAGGGACCAGGGCACGCATGGAGCACACCTTCAGATGCTTATGTGGCACGTGGTGGTAATGAAACTGGATGTTATTGTATGGTGCAGGTGCACACGCTGTCCTTCACATTCATTGCTGTGTGTTTCAGTAGCCCTTAGGGCAGTGGTCTTCAAACTTTTTAATGCTGCTCCTCCCCCCCCCCCCCAACCCCCCCGGTAAAGAAATAAAATGCACCAGGCCCCACCTCAGCTTTTCCACAATTATTCTGTTTAACTGGCAATGTGTAAATATGTCTTGACTTATTTAAACACGAGACATATTTAAACATTGCAGTTAAATTGTGTTAACATTTTCCCAGCTAGGGTATAAATGACAAAAAAGCATTTGCATAGCCAATAGGTCTCGCCTTTGGGACCTTATAAGTGTTTAACCATGCAACAGTTAATGTAGGTGCACCAAGGATATTGTGCTGCATAACTTAATACTTATAAGGTCCCAAAAGCGAGACCTATTGGCTATGCCAATGCTTGTTTTTACTGGCTGTGCAGTTGCTGTGTTTTAAATGTTCCCCTATTGAGCTAATACAACCACAATATCTTACTTTGTGGTTTCACTGGTACTAGAACTGAGGCCCTACAGCAATACTTTGAAATCGAGGTGTGCTCACAAAGTGTCTCCTCTTGCCCTTTATACCAGGGCTTTGTGGGACTGGGGTGGCAACATTACAATTAGTGGTGAAGATATAGGCCTTTTTACCAGACTCCTTCAAGGGGGAATGGCTACATACTTCCTCCTCTGGAAAGATTCAGCCAGTGTCCTTTAACTTGTGGCTTTCATTTCGAGAATGAGTGTAGGGTATGTGTTCTTATCTAAGAGAAATGAGGAGGGAATCCATTTTCGCAAGACACCTAACAGAGAGCAGGAGAGAATCCATTTTGGCAAGACACTTGGGAAGGAAGAGGTATGGAAAAGTGCAAGCTCCCAGGTCAGCAAAGAGATGGGCAGTCTTTCACAAAAACTCCACCATTTCTGGTTGCCATTTCTATTTAATGAATAAAATAAATAGGACAGTTATGTAGTTTGTTTTAAATGACAATTTCAGACGGAGGAACGTATATCTGTGGTGGAGGATGGGGCCCATAGCACAACGCGCAAATGTACTGGCATTGAGAAGATCCTAGAAACTATCCAAAACAAGACAGAAGATTTGGAGGCAAGATCGCGCCGCAGTAACGTCCGCATAGCTGGTATTCCTGAAAGCACGAACACGGGAAGGCTGGAAACCTATGTGGAAAATATGCTTCGTGACATATTTGGAGCTGACAACCTCTCCCCAGTACTGATCATCGAACGTGCGCATAGATCGTTGGCGCCAAAGCCTCCGTCGGGTGCCCCACCGCGGCCTATAATTGTCACGATTCTAAATTATAGAGACCGCAACACCATTTTGCGACTTGCCCAGGAAAAGCAACAAATCAACTACCAAGGTAATGTTCTGGCGTTCTATTCGGACTTCACCATGGCGGTACAAACAGCTCAAATGGAGTTTAACTCTGCCAAAAAGAAGCTACGGGAGATGGGAATTGTGTACGCAATGCTATACCCTGCCAGATTGCGAGTGACCTGTGAGGGACTTGTATCCATCCTGTAATCACCGAAAGCGGCACAGGACTTCATCAAAAAAACACTCACCAGAAGGAAGAGACAAGGCGGCAAGGAAACGGATCAGGACTCTGATTAGATTGTCTGCGAAATATGATCTGCTAACACGGCGCAAGTATCCTTAAAGCTTGGGCTCAGTTGGAAGGGGGTCAGAGTTGGGAGAACTCTCGAGTCTGTAAGGTATGCAAACTGAACTGTATGTTGGCTGTGTCGACACAAGACGAACCTGATGGGTCGTTTCTGATGGACTCAGGGCAGAATCCTGGGGCCCGGTTATTGTCCGGCTCTTATGTAAGGTAACCTACAGCCTGGCAGTTTCAGGAGTGGGCTGGTAATAGACCTGTACAGTCACCTATTGACGCTAAGTCATCACAAGCATGCATGGGGGACAGCCCTTGAATGTGTGGCACACCTGGCAGATTATAACCGCTAACTGGGTGGACTTTTCCAATGACGTAAAGGCCTGAAGCATCTGCCTGTGGACTAGTCACTACTGTTAGAATTCGGCGCCATGCTGCAGGGCATAGTATTTTGTGGGAGATGTTTCTGTTGCCACTATGTGCCGACCACAAGATGAATGCTCCTTAAAGACTGAGATGATGACAAACAACTAGTTAATGTTCCTTTGTTATTTGACAATATGTCCACACGAATTTATGCACCCAACTAGTTAACGCAATACCTGACCACATCTGCCTCAGTGGATGTTGATGCGTGACCTCAGCGGATCTCCCCCATGTGGGTGCTCCCCAACACAGCTCTTGTTCTTTATCTACTAATGATGGGATGGGTATGGCTTTGGTGTGATTGGGATGCCAAAGTGGGTAGGGGTGGGGAGGGTGGGAAATGTTTGATGTTTCACAAGCTTCCGAAAATGCAGGGCACTACAAAATCCCACACTTACCAGTTCCGACTCTTTGACATTGTATTATTTACAGTCATAGGGAACGCCCAGAGCCTCCTTTGCTGGGGCGTTCATACCTCAGGAATAGCTAGCACTAACACAGATGGATAGTTTGTTACCCTCACAACTGAATCTACTGTCCTGGAATGTCCGGGGTTTGAATAACTCCAGAAAGATACGCCAGGTCTTCGCGTACCTGGACAGATTGCACATACATATAGCTCTAATACAAGAGTCGCACTTAACCCCCTCTGCTTATAGCGCAATAGGGCGCTGATGGGTGGAGACAGCTTTGACAGCCTCCTACTCTTCCTACTCCAGGGGGGTATTGATTTTAGTTAAAAAGGGTACACACTTTCATGTAGAACATACCATGACTGACAATATGGGTCGATATATTATTGTCGTGGGGCTCCTTCGTGGACATCGCATAGGTATAATTAACACGTATGGCTCTAATGTGGATGACCCTGGATTTTATAAATCGTTGTGGAACGAACAGAAGGATTTCCCTGACATAACAATACTGTGGGACGGGGATTTCAATTTATCATTAAATGACCACCTAGATAGATCAGACTCCTCTAGAGAGCCACATAGGCAAGCGGTAACTGTGATGCAAGCTATTATGTCAGAAGCCAATTTGGTAGACATTTGGAGAGCACGATACCCGCACCATACAGAAGCCACGTATCACTCGACCGCCAGAAATAGTTGGTCTAGAATAGACTATTGGATTGGAACCAAGCAAATTAAACACTTGCCTAAAACACTGTCTGATCATGAGCCAGTAATGCTAAGCATTGAGTTTCCTTATTACACGCCACCACCATATGTGTGGAGATTTAACGCCAAAGCATTGCTTGACCCCCTGTATTCTGAGGCTATAGCACAGGCGATCGCTGAATACTTTACTATCAATCAGACTTCTACTGAAGATCCTAGTTTGTTGTGGGAGGCATTTAAAGCTACTATTCGGGGGGGTCTGCATTAGTGTGAACGCAGGAATTCTCGGAAATATTCGCGCTCGCTCAGTTAACACAACGAGAATGAAGGTCAAGTGCTTTAGAGCAGGAATATGAACAGACGAATAATATGGCTGTTCTCGGTGATATTCGGACAATCTTATCAGAATACCAGGATTTTGCTGAGGATAAATTCAGATATATCTCAAAACGTCATGTGGCACAAACATATGGCGAGGGAGGTAGACCGGGGCACACATTTGGCTAGTAAAATCTGCACGGGGCATAAGGCGCAACCAGTACTTTCTATAAAAGATGAGGATGGCGAGACTCATTATGATACGCAAAGCATACTCACCGCGTTCATGAACACATATGGTGATCTTTATAAATCACGTGGCACAGCCACATCAAATGAGGTTATGACATACCTGGACGATATATTCAATTGGCCTGGCTATCAGATGCCCAGAGAGATTATCTGGCGCAACTGGTCACTGCCGAAGAAGTCACGGACGTTGTGAAGTCTCTGCCCAATGGCAAGGCGCCGGGGCCGGGCGGCTTTACAAGCGAATTTTATAAGGCATACATCGACATACTTGCACCTCACCTTGTCCAAATGTATGGAGATGCCCACAGTAATCAAATTCTCCCTCCCACGTTACGAGAGGCCATGATTATTGCTCTATTGAAGCCTAATAAAGACCCTGAGAAGTGCAAATCATATAGGCCGTTATCGCTCATAAACACGGATACAAAAATACTGGCTAAGTTGCTTGCGCTAAGGCGGCAACCATTGTTACCCAACCTTATCCTACCGGATCAATCCGGCTTTATTCGTGGTCGGTCCACTGTCCACAATACTAGGACGCTCATCGCACTACTTGGCCCCGAAAATTCCAGCGATTGCTGTTTTGTTGGACGCCGCAAAAGCGTTCGTTGTCCCTGGCAGATCGCATAGCGCTGATCAAGATGGTCATACTCCCTAAATTTTTGTATCTCTTTTGTAACATCCCTATCCCATTGACGAAGCATTTTTTTAAAACGGTTCAAACTCAACTGCTGAAGTTGGTCTGGGGAAATAAACAACCGAGGATCAGCTGGTACACATTGACGTTGACCTATGAAAAAGGGGGTTTTAAAGCGCAGGATTTCTACGTATATTATTTATGTGGGCAGGCTCAAGATGCGTATTACTGGTTTAGGCCACACGCTTTCATTCTGCATGTGGCCGTAGAGGAGGGAGATGCGCACCCAATACCATTGAGGAGCATCATTACTCACACCAGTAGACAGACGCCTAAATTTGAGATAAATACAATAGATGCCACCATTGCATCGTGGCAAGAGATTGGGAAGCGAACACAAACTACCTTTGCACGCCCCAGCATTACCCATTGCAGGCCATGCTGCTCTGTCAGTAGCCTGTGAGCGTGGCCCTGTCACGGCTTTTGGAGAGGCAGGCATTACACACATGAGTGATTTATATCCAGGAGGGAGATATATCGCGAGCAGTGATTTAGCCTACATACACAATCCCACACCACTATTCCAGTACACTTGTTATAGACTCCGACGAGCAATGAAAGATCACTACACTAGTTTTCTGGTGGAACCAGAAATGCTACAGGCGCTGCAAATGATACTATTAACCCCAAATCGGAAAAAGTTAGTAACCAAGTTGTATAAAGCAGTTCAGGGGGACACAGTTCATGGGGTGGGCAAAAATTTGGAGAGATGGAACACGGTAGTGGCGCCGCCGATCACTGACACAGACTGGAAACAGATTTGTATGTTAACGGGTAGACTCACGTCGAACTGCAACTTGCGCATCATTCATCTAAAATGTATTCATCAAGTGTATCACACTCCTAAAAAGCTGCACAGAATGGGCTTGAGGGAGTCGGCCTGTTGCAAGAGATGCGGGTTGGATGGGGCAGATTTTCTCCATCTGGCATGGCAATGTGTGAAGGTGTGCCAATATTGGGAACAGGTGATCGGTCTTATAAATAGCATGACTGGTCAGGTCCTTCAGGCTGCGCCACTGGTGTGTCTGCTTGGTCATGTCCCCCAGTTGACAGCGGTGAGGGGCAGGTTCGTCCGAATAGCCCTGCTGGTAGCAAAATGGTGAGTCTTATTCACGTGGGACAGCCGACTGAGCCCGAAGGCTGAACTGTGGCTTAAAGACATGGTTTACTGCCGTGAACAGCTGGAATTATATGCGGAGGAATTGCCAGCGTCCTCTCGTCCCAAGTCCCAAGGATATATGGGCTCCTCTTAGGGAATACCTTCAGGCACAGAGCGAATTAAGTTCGGAATAGTCACACATGTTCTGGTGTCTTTCTTTTTGGAAGGCTACGAAACACTCGGACAATACAATATTAGGAAGAGTTCGTAGTATGCTGTACCTATGTATGTTACACGGAGGACACTCAGGAAAAACGTGTCATTGACTGTGGTGTTTTATTATATGTACATTGTTATATTGTTTGATATCGCATTATTGAAGTAGGGGAAGGGAGTATCTGTATAGCGCTTTGTGAAATGTAGATCTTGCACTATACTGCTTTTACCCAATAAAAAGCTACTTTAAAAAAAACAAAAAGGGTATGTACTAGGTGTGGAAGCAGCTTCCATACTGCTGACAACAAGAATTGTTATGCTGTCGGTAAGGACAGCAGACAGTGGAGATGCAGAGAACATTTTGCCTGCATGTGGAAAGTGAACAATACATTCTAGATAGCGGCAGTGCAAGGGAGTACGGAGGATGATGAGGTGGAGGCAGACAATATTTTGTGTATTGATGGTCAGGATAACACAGGGAGGAGGTCCAGGCATTAAACTCCATTTGTAATTAGAGGTGAGACCGTCCAGCTTATGGTTGATAGAGATTCCCTTTACACAATTGTTCCCAAAAGTATCTTCCAGCCTCATTGGCCAAAAGTATGCCTGGTGCACAAGGACATCAATCCTGGGGGTATCAGGGTGAGGAATAGATATAATAGGTTATATACTCGCCAATATACGTTTTCAAGAAAGGTGTGTAAAGGGAAAGGTGTACATGGCAGAGAGCGGGCCTCCAATATTAGGATTGGAGCATCAATATGATTTATGTTTGATCGTTAATCCCGGAGCACTGCATCAGATCATGGTTGTTGATATCCCAGTGGAGGAAATTGTGGGGGATGCAAAAAAGGTTTCTGCAGAGGAGATTGGTGAACCTAAGATATATACCCATAAACTGTAGTATACCTAGGGCCGGTACAGTTTCAACATAAGGTGCAGAAAGTTCCCATCATTGCTAAGCAGGAGGTTAAATGGATGCTAGGAAATGGTTACGCAAGGCATAATTGAATCTGGCAAATCGATGGGACTTTTAGGTTCTGTGTGGACTTGCACACCCGCAATCAAACATAGTAGAGGACAATTACCCACTCCCAAATATCAATGAGTTGGTGTTGTCATGAAAGGGTAGTAAGATTTTTACAAACTTGATTTAAGGAGTGCCTATCATCAGAAAAGGTTGCACCGGGAGTCTAAATACCTCACGGCATTCATCACAACTGAGGGTGTGTTTCAGTTTACCAGAATGCCGTTTGGCCTTGTGTCGGTGGCAAGTGTGTTTCAGAGGATGATTTGGCAGGTCTTGAAAGTAATAGAGGGGGTTGGCTATTTTCAGAAAACATTTTGGTATTTGGAGGAACAGTAGAGCGCAACTACATGGTACTTAAAAAGGTGGTAGATAAAATTGCTGACGCTGGGTTGACGTTCAAAATTCTCCGTATAAATTGGAATACTGTTGGACTTGGCCCTTTTTCCCTGAATTTTTTCGATTTTTAATGCATGTTAGATCAAATAACCAGTGTTAAGGTGCAGGTGCTCCCTTCTCCCAAGATGGCTGCCACAGGCCCCTGCTACTGCAGAGTGGTCTTCATTAGTAGCACCCTAGCTGCCAGGAGCTGGCTGGGACCCCACAAGAATGTTGCGACACCAGCCCGCCTTTTTTGTCCCATAGGTAGAATGGGGATGCTCCTGGAATGTGCTGGAACCTTCTAGAAGGGAGGTGTGGTTTTTACTTTTGCCACCTTGGTTAGAGGTCACCTGACCTAGGGATACTTAACAGAGGGAGGGAACTTTTTCTAGTCAGTTGGCCAGTGGGGTAAAGCAGAGCTGGAGAATCCACGCAGGAGTTTTAGGCGGTAGGGCCTAGCCAGGGACTTATGCCTCTGAGAGTGACAGGATTTAGGTGCTGCCTCTTAAGTGAGTGAGGGATCCTGTAAAGCCCACTGATCTTACCCAGCAGTAGGAGGACCCAGGGAACCTCTGCCCAGCCTGACTAGGAAGGACCTAGTCGCCAACTCAATCCCTACCCCCCAGGAACAGAACCCCCCAAGGGTGCCAGAGACATCCGTGCCATCAGGACTTCAGGTCACAACTGAATGCAGAAACTGAATGCTGAAACCTCATGTCCTGACTGCATGCTGAAACTGAATGCTGAGACCTCATGTCACAACTGCATGCTGAACCTGAATGCTGAAACTTCATGTCAAACCTGAACACTGAAACTTTATTCCAAAGCTGATTGCGGAACTGCTGGGGATCAACCAGGTACTAGCGCTGAGACCCCTGCGCTCCCTGACCTGGCCTGAGATCCCCTGCATCAATCCACATTGAGCGCGGAACTCTCCCGCTTAATTTGACCCCCCCCCTTTGGCACGGGGACCAGAGCGTGCTCACCGCCACGGCCCGGAAGCCCGAAGTGTGCCCCCTCATCGCGTCGAGGCCCGCGGAGAAGCCGGGGGCCCGTCGCTGCCGTTGCAGCTGCTGGCGGAGGTGTGTGAGGCCGTGGCCTGCCCCCGTCGCGGAAGGACCGACTGCAGAGTCCGGAGCTGGGTCAGACGCCTTCAGACGTCGAGATCAAGGTAAGCCCGGGAGGCTTGGGACGGACCTGGTGCGCCCCCTACAGACCGGGAGCAGCACCGCACCCTGGCACCCTGGTGTCCCCTCCTTGGGAGTTCCCCCCGTTCACCCAAGACTTTGACACCCCTCCGAGGGATTGCCCCCTTCCTCCAAGACTGTCGCGTAGCAGTGGACCGCCTACTTGAGGCTTGCTTATTACGAGTAGCGTTGTGCCCCACGAACTGCACAGAAGTACTTGAGGCTTGCTTATTACGAGTAGCGTTGTGCCCCACGAACTGCACAGAAGTACTTGAGGCTTGCTGATCGCGAGTAGCGTTGTGCCCCACGAACCGCACAGAAGTGCCGGATGCTTGCCTATTACGAGTGGCGCTGTGTTTGTAGGCTCTGCTCAGATTTGCTTCATGCTGGCTTATTACGAGTAGCGCTATGTTCGCAGGCTCTGCTCCGAAGTGTTCAATGCTAGTTATTACGAGTAGCGCTATGTTTGCAGGCTCTGCTCCGAGGTGTTTAATGCTTAGTTATTACGAGTAGCGCTATGTTCATAGGCTCTGCTCACAAGGATTCAAGGCTTAATTATCACGAGTAGCGCTGTGTTCTTACGCTCTGTTCAAAGGTGTACAAGGCCTGATTGGTGCGTGTAGCGCGGTAATCACCCACTGAGGCGCTAAGGGTACCAGGGGTGGCGGTAAGCCCGCGAAGTCCGCCCGGAGTCCTTACTGGACCCCAGGTGTGGCGCTACGATTCCCAGTCCGTACAGCGGATGTTAAGGTATACGAGTGTGGCCTAGGGCCTCAGAGGGAATTGCTGGGGAATATAGCCCTGAGGTCACCAGGTACTGCCTACAGCACCGTTATGTATGAGTGATGCAACAGATGCTAACCTATGTAATGAACTGCATTTACATCTAATGAACTGCATTTACATCTAATGAACTGCATTTACATCTAATGAACTGCATTTACATCTAATGAACTGCGTTTACATCTAATGAATAGCATTTACATATAATGAACTGTATTGACGTATAACTGCGTAGATAAACTTGAGTTGTTTACATAAACCCTACAGTGTGGCGTCCCTTATTGTGTGCGTTCCCTGCTTCAGAGGGGGTGTGTGTTGTATGGTCGCTTTACACAAAAGCCTTTGGGTGCCCATCCGCTCGAGTCACGTTACCCCCTTAGGGCTTGGTGACCCCAGGTCTTACAAATACATTCTAGGGTGGAGGAATGCACAAGCTGATGGATTGTCTAGGTTGCCCCTACCATGGCAAGATGTGGAACAAGAGTTGAAGCTTTTGACAAGGAGGGTGTGGTGGCAACTGTACATAATTGGTTGGAGTGGAGTCAGGGGGCCCTTGGGAAGAAGCAGTGGTTTAAAAGCATCAGGGTGGATGATGTGTTGCCACAAGTGGTGGATATGATTTTGAAGTGTGGCAGACAAGAGAGTATGGTACCAGTGGCTGTAAGACCATTTGGGAAGATCACAAGTCATTAAAACAACTTTCTGTAGGGGGCACTAAGGTATTGGATATGAAATCCAACTCCTTCCCTGCTGTTGCGCAAACTGGAGTAGGAATAGTAAATAATACTATTCCTAAGTCCAGCGCGCCCCCTACAGCAAGTCGTTGTAATGACTTGCGATGTAAAGGTATTGCGTACTAACAACTGCGTTGTAATAGTACGCAATGTAATAGTATGCGTTGTAACATGCTATATTCTTCATTAACGCCTTATCTAGTAGTGTACTGTGCCTGGGGAGAATTCTAAGGTAAGGAAACTGTGGCTAGGTGTCTCTATCAGAAATCTTATTACTACGGGAGACACGTTTGTTCCTCCCCAGAGTTTAAGATTTGAACTCTTCAAATTGGCGCATGAGTGTCACTTGGGGCAGACTCTAACAAGGAAGAGACTACGTGAACATTTAAGGTGGCCAGGGATGGATCAGGGGATTGTGGAATGGGTGGAAAGGTGTGTGGACTGTAAGGATGGTGAGAAGAGATTGAGAGCTAGTGAACAATCAGTTTTTTGTAAAATATTTTAGTTAAACATTATACAGTATTATATGCACATGCAGCAATATACAATGAAAAAAAATGACTGGATGCTGTCTGAACCCATATTGGGCACCTAAAGAGTGGATTATATCACAACTATAGCAATAAGACATTAAAGTTACTCTATGACGTGGATTGGGAATGAACACGTACAGGATGCTTATTATGGGATTCCTAAGATCACCTAGTACCTTCTTCCCCAACACAGCAGAGACATCCAAGTTACAGCATAGCGTACAATTCAGTCAGTATGATTATCTGTGTTGCCTTCCGGTTCTCCCGTTTCCTTCCTCTAGCCCAACACATTGCAATTCTACGTTTGGCAATCACTAGGCCTATCGCAACTAACCGTCTGACCCCCTTTTTTTAATTTTTAGTGTAACCCAGCAATGCTAGTAGGGTCCGGTGCCAGTGGGAGGCCAGTGATTTTGTTTAATGTGCGAATTAACTTATCCCAAAACTCCGCAATCTCAGGGCAATACGAAGCAAAGTGCATGAATCCAGCATTTCCCTCTCGACATCGAAAGCAGGCAGCCAAGTCACGGAAGCCATACCAGCACAGTCTTTCAGGCGTGTAGTAGACTCTATTTAGAAATTTAAAAGTGGATAAGGCAATGTCTGCCATTTAATGATATGTTTTTAGTCATTTCACAACAATACTGCCAGGTGCTATCATCAATTATCATATTGGGTCTTCTACTAGGGGGCGGAAACAGCTTTTGTGGGAGACTGGAAAGGTCAGAAGCTACCCATTCAATGTGCAAGTGTGGGAGACCTAACGGACCATGAATCCAACAATGGGCATTGGAGCTCTGCGCTGCTCTGAGATATCATTCTAGGTCAGGAGCATTGAGGCCACCCATGGCGTAGGGTAATCTTAATATGTCCCATTGAACTCTGGGTTGTTTCCCAGCCCAGGCTAACTTAATCAACAATAATCGGAGGACTTTGAACATATGGTTCAGGAAAATTATCGGGATGTTTTGAAATAGGAATACTAATCTGGGGAGTACTATAATTTTCATGAGGGAAATACGGTCTATCAATGATAGTGGGAGATGTATTCATCTATTAACATCGTCTTCAAGTTTGGCGATAGCCTTACGATAGTTCTCTTTAAGCACCAGTTCCAAATCTGTGAGCACCTGAATACCCAAATAGCGAACTGGGTCCGAGGACCACTGCAGGGGGAAATCCAGATCAGTAGGGGTCGTGGAAGGAGTCAGCTGGAAAAAAATAGATTTAGTCCAATTAATTGAGACCTGATATAGCACCAAATTGTGTAACCTCGGTAATTACCGGAATAAGATTCAAACTCGGTTCTCGTATGTATAAAAGCATGTCATCAGTATATGCTGAAAGAATGGGGTGATGATTCGGAAAACAAATTCCAGTGTGGGCATCGTTATTCTCTAAGTGCGCATGCCAATGGTTCAAGCACAATGACGTATAGAAGGGAGGACAGGGGGCAATCCTGTCGAGTGCCTCTAGATTTAGTAATTGGCCCTGTGATAGCGTAATCTACCCTAATTCTGGCTACCACAGAGTTGTACAAGACTGACACCATTCTCCCACTCCGACCCTATGCAGCACTTCCCACTCTACAGAGTTGAATGCTTTCTCCGCATCCAGGAAGACGGCAGCGGCCTTTATCTCTGGCTTGATATGATGAATAGCACCAAATACCGTTCTCAGGTTGTACATCAAGGTGCGCCCCGGGACAAAACCCGCCTGCTTTGGACCGACCAGCTGTGGAACCAATGGAGTGACATGATTCACCAATATTTTGGCAAATAGTTTTGTGTCCCCATTAAGAAGCGATAAGGGTGTGTAGGAGAAGCACTGCGATGGAGGCTTACCCGGCTTCAGAAGTGTCACTATCAGTGCCTCCCTCATGGATGGGGGCATCTCACCCCCTTCCACCATCTCCTCAAACAGTGTAACTAAGTGTGGTATAAGTAATTCCTTAAATGCTAAGTACTGAGCCGGGACGTTCACTCTCGCTATATTTCATAGCTGTAGCATATTTGCCCATATGCTTCACCTCAATGTCCGCAACCTCATGACATTCTTCTAGAGTCTTCTTCAGTTCTTCGTGGATCTGGGCGTTGCCTCCCTGCAGGAGCGCTCGCTCCAAACGATCCAATTTCCCCTCAAGTGTCATCATCCTACTCCGCAGAGACCGAAGCACTCCAGCATGTTTAGAGATGGCCACACCCTTAATAACCACTTTAAAGGTCTGCCTTACTGTGGAAAAGTGATCAACCATCCCAATATTGACTCTGAAGAAGTCTTCAATGGAGGCGGCCAATTCTGCTTTGAAAACTGAATCTTAGAAGGAGCAGGGAGGGAATCTCCATGCGAATGGAGCTCTCCTCTTTGAGGGAATACTAACTTTCAACAGCACTGGGGAGTGATCCGATTATGTGCGGAAAAGCGGATTATAAGTTGACTACCTGTGAAATGAGTTATCTAGAGACAAGCCAGTAATCAATTCTGGTGTGAATATAGTATGGGGCTGAATAGTGAGTAAACCCACCGCCGTCTGGGGACCGCACTCACCAGACATCCAGAAGACCCAGCTGTTCAATTATGCTCTTTATGGCTTTTGCAGTCACTGAGCGGCGTCTAAGAGGGCCCTTTGAAAAGTCTAGTGATGGATCAAGAGTACAATTGAAATCACCCCCCAGACCTGTGGAATGTCAGGTTTGCGCATCAGGCAGGCTGATAGTTTGACAGAAACGTGGATCATATATGTTGACTAAGTCCATATGGAACCCTTCCTTATGGCACCTGGAGATGAAATGAAATGAAAAAACATTTATATAGCGAATGGCTATAAGGAATCTAACTAACGTGTTTCTTTCAGATTAGGGAAACAGTAATGTCTTCAAGTGTTTACGGAAGGCAAGATGGCTAGATTCCCTGCGAAGATACAGAGGAAAAGAGTTCCAGAGTTTGGCGGCGTTATACAAGAAACGCCAGCCACCACTTCTGGCCTTCTTGATCCTAGGGACCTCAACCAAATGAAGTTCATCCGAGCGCAGTTTCCTGTTGGCCTTATAGGGGTGAATCATAGCCGAGTTTATCGGTGGCCCATTCCCTTGCAGGGATTTATGGAAAATGCAAAGAACCTTGAAGCTAATTCTTTCCTGAACCGGAAGCCAATGAAGTGAGTGTAGTGCAGGTTTTGCAGAATGGCGATTGGACACTCCCATCAGCAATCTGGCTGCACAGTTTTGTACGGTCTGGAGTTTCGTGACTATTGCGATTGGGGCACCCAGATATAAAGCATTTCCAGAGTCTATCCTGGAAAGAATAAGCGATTGAACTAGTATTTTTTGGGCTTGAAAAGGGAGAAGAGGAAGCACTTTGCGGGCCATTCTGAGCAGGCCATAACAAGTGGCCGCCGTCTTCCTGGCCTGCACCCTGGAGGTCAAGTTCTGATCTACCCAGATGCCCAGGCTCTTTATATCGGTCTTAGGGATCGGTATTGGGCCCTTGCACGCTGGCCACATGGTGCTGGATTTAAAGCTTAAAGGATTGCCCAGGATCAGTTTTTTCACTGTTAAGCTTAAGGTGAGACACACCCATCCACTTAGATACTTCCTCAAGACATGAAGAGAGGCCATTAGACCTCTGATCTGCTAGGTCCCCATGTGGATCCTGAAGGGGGCTACGATAGCCGCCAGCAGGGCCATATAAACATTAAAAAGAGTCGGGCTCAGCGATGAGCCCTGAGGGACTCCGCACGGTAAGGGGGTGGGTTTTGAGACAGTGACCCCCTCGAAAACCTGGAAGAATCTTCCCTCCAGAAAGGAACACAGCCATTGCAGTGCAGTACCAGTTACTCCTATGCTCCTGAGACGGTGAACCAAAATGCGATGGTTCACCGTGTCAAATGCTGCACTCAGGTCGGGGAGTATAATGGCTGAAGACCCTACTGAATCTAGAATCTTTCTGCTTTCTTCCACCACGGCTAACAGAGCAGTTTTGGTGCTTTGTCGCGGGCTGAACTGTGTTTGAGAGGGATGAAGCAAGTTATGAGATTCAAGAAAACTAGAGAGAGTATGGTTTACATATTTCTCTGCGATCTTGCCGATTACCGGAAGAAGGGAAATGGGGCGATAATTGCCCAGGTCTGCAGGATCCAGATTGTTTTTTTTTAATAGCGCTATCACCATAGCCCCTTTCCAATTAGTGGGGACTATGCCTGTGGAAAGTGAGGCATTAATCAGGTCTGTGATGGTGGGGGCAATTAAAGGTGCTACCGGTTTCAGGATATTTAGAGGTGCTGGATACCTAGGCGAACCACTTTTAACCAAGAACAGCAAAGATAAAAGTGATTCCTGGGGTAGAGGTGGAATGGCCTCAAATAGGAGTTCAGTTATATGTGGACCCAAATCCATGTACTTGTTTGAGATATCACATTCATCATCAGTTTGGGATAGTAATTTAAGAATATTCTGTACTTGGGTGATGAAGAACTCTGCCTGTTCATTGTAACTTTGACCCGATGTGTCAGGTACAACTGGAGGGGTGGGAGCTTTGAGTAGTTTTTTATAATAAGAAAGGTTTCTCTGGTAGAGTTGGCAGCTGACAAGATCTTTTCCTCGTAATAGGAGGCCTGGGCTTTTTTTATTTCTACTTTATAAATGCCAATAGCCGCCCTATATTCCAACTTCTTGTTGGGTGGGAAATCTTTCCTCCAGCTTCTTTCCAATACCTTACAACGCTGTATTAAAATGCGTAGTTCGGAGGAGAACCAAGAGGATTTATGAGATCCGCCAGTCTTTTTTATCAATATTTTTGGAAGGACCAAATTCAATGAGTCCTCTATCCAGTTACAAAAGTCCTCATTGGCTTTGACTGGACTGGGATCAGGCTTAGGTCTGGTCCTTTCCAGTTCGTGGACCCACTTGTCCAAGAGGAGCTTGGGCCAGGGACAGCTCAAGGTCCGTATGGACTGAGTATGAGATGTGATGGCCTGAGGGGTCCAAAAAAAAGGATAAGGAAATGGGCAGACCACAGGAGGGGAATGGGATTTTTCCTTTTAAGTCCTCTAGGTTAGAAAACATGGGATCAAGGAGGGGCCCTTTGACATGAGTTGCTAGCAAAATCTTTTGTGGCAGATGAAAGGCCGCAAGGTCTTGCGCTAATTCAAATGCAGTTACTGTTCCTGGGTCATCGAAATGCAGATTACAATCTCCAAGGAGAGTAAAATTCGCCACCGCGCTGGCTTGGTTAACTACTGCTTCTAGCAGAGATTTACAGAATGTACCTGTTACCCCGGGGGCGGGGGACAGGGGGGGATAGATAAGAATACCTGTGAGAGAGAGGAGTGGAGTGAATACTATAGCAAAGTGGACATTCTCACAATCTGAGAGGGGGCTTCCGAGCAGGCGACATGTTAGGTGGTCTTTATATATAATAGCAATACCACCGCCCTTGCCTGTCATTCTGTCCACCCTCTGCATCAAGTACCCCTGGGGAAGTGCTTGCACAATATCTGGCTCAGAGATGGAGTTGAGCCACGTTTCCGTAAGAAACAGGACTTCCGGGTCAGAATCTTTTAGGAGCATGGAGATCTCTGCCTTATGTTTTGGCAAAGATCTACAATTCCACAGGAGGAGTTTATAAGAACCACTAGATAAAGTGGGCGCGGTAATATGGGAAGAGAATTCAAACCTGCAGTGACGGCACCTTTCAGGAAACTTATCAGGCAAGATAGAATGAATACATGTTGCTCCCAGAGTGCTGTTTAGCTGATGGAGCTGTGAGCTGGAGTAACAGTAGAGGTCCGGGGAAAAAGATGCAGGGGTTCTGGCCCCTGGGCCTGTTAAGGTGCAGATGGGCACAGACGGGCTTGCCTTAGGCGCGGTCGCGTCATCAGGTGCCTTTATGCGAGTGGGCCGGCGCCAGGAACAGCAACTAGAACGCTGACCCGGCGTCTGAAGTGCTAAAAAGAAAAGAACGGAATACCCTCCTACCCCCAGAGCATTGAACACAGCTCTTTCCCAAATCAGCAGAACAGTTAAAAACAATTTAAAAACTGATAAACAATAGGCAGTTAGCAGCAATGTTAATTAAAAAACATTTCAGCCGGTAGAACCACTCTGAGTTCACGAGTGTTCTACCTCGTATCTCTAGTCAGCCCAGATCACAAATCTACCATCGCGGTCAATTTCTAATTCTGCCAGTGTGATACCCGATCTCCGATTTACCCATGTGAGGACACCCCTGGCGTGTTTAGTGAACCCAGCCATGCTATAGTGACCTTGCAGACGTTAGCATCCTGCTATTGGGGGGAAGATGCGTTTTTTGTATAAACGCTGCATCCACCATATGTCGCTTAAGAAACGCTATAACCTTGCAAAGTTTTCTAAAGTCGTTGAGGCCTCTTATGTTCCACTTGTTTCTGACTTTGCTGTGTGTTTTGTATAGCTTACCATTAGAGGTTATTGAGTGCGCCATCGATCATCATTCGACCATCCCACCCTCTGCAGCATCATACATATGCGAGCATTTTGAATATCTAGCATGTATACTGTGAACTTATTAACAAACACACAACCCCTGGCCCTCGCCCCACCCCATGCTGCCCCCAACTTGGCATGAACGATACAACTCCCACCCTCCAGGGACTAAACAATACCTAAATCAATAGAGTAACACCCATAAAAGAAGGAAACAGATCCCTTGCCTTTTAGTGAGTAACACACAGGGGCGGATGTCGCCAACAATACACTACTCATTTAAGCCTGCTGCAACGTAACAAACAAGCTAAGATACTTTCCAGCCCAAACAAAATCACATAACAGTGTGGGACACGCAGAAGAGGATAATGTGAAATCAATATACAGAGTTGGGAACAAGGCAACCAAAGTCCGTAGCCTAGGGTGCTAATCTAGAAATACCTTGTATGGCAAAAACCATTGCTGTAACAACCAAGGATTTATCAAATTCACTAATTTCTGGTATTTGAGTCATACGGGGCTCGATAGAGCATCAGGACCACATCAAGCATATCCAAGGTTTCCTCCTCAGATAAGGTCCTGTACCAGAGTACCCCACCAGGCGGGCATTGAATGGCTGCCATGGCCCCCTTCGTAGTCCTCGACTTAACTGTCTACGTCATCTCCAAGAAGTTATTCTCTGAGTCCGTATCATTGACAGTGGCGCCCATAGCATTTATTCTTCTTTGTTGTCTGATCCAGCACCCCCGTCAGCTCAGGGGGAGCCCGCCTTTTCTTTACAATGCCTGTCATTCTCCCATTTTTCAGGAAATGCAGGACCTGCTTCGTATCTGTATAAATATGCACTTTCCCTTCCACCTGGATGCGTGATTTAGCAGGATACATCATGTTACAGTCTAATTTCAATTCTCGGAGCTTCCTCTTAATCGGTAGGAACTGGCGTCGGGCATCCTGAACTTGCTGCGTAAAGTCAGGAGATATCGATATGTTCATTCCCTCATAATGCAGTGACTGGCGCAAGGCCGCGATCTCTATAATTAAGCATCTTTGCAATAATAGGTCTTGGGGGTACACCCGGTATTGGTCTGGGATCTAATGACCTATGGGACCGTTCAACAATAAACACCGTAGAGAAAGTGTCTCTGTCGAAGAGCGTGACTAGTAAATGTTCTACAAAAAGCTCCATGTTCTGGATGTTGGTAGATTCCGCAATACCAATGAATCTTATATTGCTATGCCTTGAGTGTGCTTCCAAATCCTTTGCCTTACTCTGCACGGTCTGAAGGATTTGGCCATCTTTGTATGAGCCAGGGTACCAAAATCAACATTGTCTTCCGCCTCCGAAACCCTTTACTCCAAGGCATCGAGCTGTTCAATGTGTTTTTCAAGGCGCTCAGACATTCTGTCCATGCGAAATGATACAGCATCTATCTTGCCATCTATTTAGGTTAAACTGCGCTGCATAGCTGCCAGGATATGTTTCAGTTCTGGGTCTGCCGCAGTGTTGCCTGCCCCCGAGCCAGACTCTGAGGCATTCTTATCCATATCTTGCTGTCTAGGGGTTTTGCTGGGTTCAAAATGAAGCTTCGACTGAGACTTGTCTGTGCGCACCATGATAGAAGCGGATTATGCATCTGATTTCAGACTTGGCGTGCCTACCTCAGGTAGGAGGGCTCGCTCCTATCACTTTTGCCACTGACAGCGCTCTGATGAGGTAAGAGGCCCACAAGTCGCAGTTGTACAAACTCGCAGCAAGATCAGAGAAAGTGAGGCCCTGTGCTGTTAGCGCAATATAGACTTCTGATGCATCTGTAGACCATTGCTGCTCCTCTCCCCTCAGCTCTTGCACATTTATGTTTAGGGAAACATGATGTATAGGCCAAAGCCTCTTCCCTAGAATTTAGTAATATAGACGCTCTTCCCCCCCCTCAGCAGTCCCAATGGGTGAACAGCGCTCCTTAAACACCCTTAGGCGTATATATTGTAGATCCCGTATTTCACATCCCCGGTGCCGGAGAGAGGACTGGGAAGGGGCAGTGATCGGGCCTACCACTTCTGCCGGCTCAATCCTACGGGGGGGAGCAGGACAGGCCGTGCCACCCGCACTCCCACCACCGAGGCAGGGGAGTCTTCCAGGCCAGTCGGGAGGCTCCTATGTGTAGAGTATGTTCACATGTTACATTCTATTGATTATGGCGTTTGTTGTATTGTTTGGCGTGCGCTCTTGGAAGGTATGTTTACCTTCAAAGAGTGCCGCGTGTTGTGTCTATGTCGGTTTGGAGTCCGAGCTGCTGAACTGCGTTTCAGCGGTTGGACTTCGACCAGTTCAAATGTGCTCCTGTGTTGTCCTCTGAATATATGGAATAAACCTTCTTGGATTATTATACTGCTGGCTTACGAACTTCATTCCATATCATCCTGTGTGTAATTGGAAATTACCCACTTTACATTTGGCGCCGATTTCTTTTTAAAAAATAAGAAAAGAGGACTTCACTACCTTTGCACCTTTTACCTCCGTTTATGGGCGCTTCTGTGATCGGATGCCTATTTTGTGACGGCGGACTTCTTCCCGTTTTCTTCTGTCACCTTCAACGAGCCAAAGACGGAATTTTGAGCATTTTGAGGCTTTTCGCCTCGGGACTCGACTGACGTCTCGCTCGCATCACGAGATCACACAGTGAATAGAACAACGGAGCGTGCGGAAGTGACGTCATCACGCTCACGTACAAGCGTCACTGGCGGCCATCTTTAAATACATCAACAAGCCTCCGTTTCCATAGCAACGGATTCTCCGATCACGGAAGCAACGATCGGAAGCTAAAAAAGACACGGTATGTGCAAAGTGTATATCCTTCAGCGATATACACGCTAAGAATGCAAAATTAAAGTCTAAAATGTGCATAATTTACATTTAAGAGGGAAACAACCTAAGATAAAAAAGAAGAAGAAATAAACAGGACTAACAAGGCAAATTACTTTTGGTTTAAATACCTATAAAAAAAAAAAGAAAGATTTGATAAAATAAGTTTTATTTGTTTACTTGATTTTATCACTCTCACTTAAGTTCATGGCAACCAATCAACAAATTGTGTTCCTTGAGGATTTTATTCCTGTTCCTGGCAAACCAAAAGAAATTTGGAAAACATGGTTTCGTAGCTTTGAGAGCTATTTAGTTGCGATTGATGCTGATGATTATTATCCAAAAAGAAAGTTGGCAATTTTGTATAGTCACTTAGGCAAGGCAGGACGTGAAATATTTGAAAATCTTCCCCCTGGCATTCCTCCACCTGGGAATGGAGATGGATGGAATATTTTCACTGATGCAGTTCAAAGACTGAATAAAAAATTTCTGGAGCAACCAAATGTTATGCTAGAACGATATAACTTCATGAAAAGAAAACAAGAGCCAAATGAAACAGTTGAGGAGTTCATTTCTGCTCTCAGAAATTTAGCGGTGGAATGCAACTATGGAGCCTACCTAGACACAGTCATAAGAGATCAATTTGTGTACAAATGCTTTCATAAAAAAATTCAAGAAAGAATTTTAAGTTGTCGGGATCCTTCTCTTTCAGAAGTCATAGATATGGCAAAAAGCATTGAGCGATCAAATATTTCATCGCAATGTATTTCAGAAGAGACAGTTCCTTCATTAAATTTGCAAAATGACTCTCAGATTAATGCTATTACTGCAAAAAACAAATTCGTGAAACCATATACAAAAACTTTTTTAAAAAGAGTAATTTCGACATGCTATAGATGTGGTTCAAGAACACATCTTGGGAACAGTCCTATTTGTCTTGCTCTTGGAAAGAGATGCACAAACTGACAGAAGATAGGAAATTTTTACACAGTCTGTAGGGGTAAACGCTTTGTTCAAGTTAGTGCTGTCTCCTCCGCTGAGCATCCCAACATTAACATTGCTTCTGTTGAATCGTCCATGCAAAACTTGGATATTTATACTGTTGAGGTGTCTTCAAACATTTTACCAAAAAAAATAATACTGTCTATTGAGAATGATGGAGAATCATCTATACATAATCGTGCAAAAGATCTTAGGCAAATGTATTTGTACAAAAATCTATGTGGCGATCAAAGGAAAATGTATTATAGGTTGGCAAGATCTTGCGAAAATGGGCCTTAAGTTAGTTCCAGGTTCAGATTGTCCAGTACAAGTTAATGATGTCTCTATTTCTTTGATTTCTGAAAACTTACATGAATTAGTTAATAGCCTTACTGCAAAATTTCCAGAAGTTTTCAAGGAATCAGTTGGCAAAATCAAGAATTACGAGCATTTCATCAAGCTCAAACCAGGTGCCATTCCAGTCATGCACAAATTAAGAACGATTCCATTAAGTGTTAAGGATGATCTAAAAAAATTATTAGATAAAATGGTGTCTGAAGGCATAATTAAAGCAAACAATTCTTCACAATGGGTCAGTCCAATAGTTATTGTTAAAAAGAAGGATTCCAGCATTCGTTTGTGTGCTGACCTTCGCTCGTTAAATCAAAATATTGTCATTGATTGTCATCCCCTTCCCAAGATTCAAGATTTACTTACTGGTATTTCAGGTTAAAAGTATTTCACATTACTTGATCTAAGAAGTGCATATCACCAGATTCCTTTGTCTCCTTCATCATCTGACCTTACCACATTTATCACTCCGTTTGGAGCTTATAAATATTTAAGGCTTCCTTTTGGCTTGGCTTCTGCAGCCAGTGTTTTTCAGAAATTTATGGATGATGTACTTAGAGATATACCTTCTGTACAAGCGTATCAGGATGATGTTCTTATTTTTGCAAAAAATAAGGATGATCATATTAACACTTTGAATACAGTTTTATCATGATTCAAAGATGTTGGTGTAACTTTAGGAAAAGACAAATGTACATTTTTTGCAACGCAGGTAGATTATCTAGGGCACTCAATTTCAGAAAACGGGATCAAACCCAAATTTTCACTTACTCAGGCCATTTCAAATGTTCCGAGTCCCACTGACAAACATTCTTTGAAATCTTTATTAGGTTTGACAGAATATTACTCAAGGTTTGTCCAAGGTTACTCGCAAATTGTTCAACCTTTACGTACACTTCTAAAAAAAAAATGTAAAATTTTCATGGTTAAGTGAAGTTGAATATGCATTTAATTTAGTTAAAAGAGTGATAATTGAGGCTCCTGCTTTATCATTTTTCACTCCTGGCTTAAAGTGTACAATCTCTGTTGATGCAAGTCAACATGGCCTTGGTGCAGTCCTCTGTCAATGGATTGGATCTAAGGAGCATACCATCGGTTTTGCATCAAGGTCCCTTAATAACGCTGAAAAAAATTACAGTACTATTGAAAGAGAAGCTTTAGCTTGCTCATGGGCAGTTGAAAAATGTTAAACTTATATTTGGGGCTCTCACTTTATCCTTCTTAGTGATCATAAACCCCTCTTACATCTTCTCAATGGAAATGGCACTGGGAAAGCTTCAGCTAGATTGGTCAGAATACTTTCAAGGTTACATGAATTCAATTTCACAATTCAACACATTTCTGGAGGACATAATCTGAGAGCAGATTGCCTTTCTAGACTACCTTTAAAAGAGAATTTTTTAGACTCGAAATTTGACGACATAGAGTGTGTTGTTGCTTCAATTGAGGATTTAGTTCTTTCTCCTTTTAACATTTCTCAGTCAGAATGGGTCAAAGCTTACTCTGATGATTCCACACTCTCTGCTGTTAAGAACATGATTATCTCAGGTTGGCCAAAAGAGCATTCTCTTTCTGCACCTTTGAAGTTATTTGCTCAAGTGTCAAATGATTTGTCTATAATTAATAATGGGATTTTTCGTGGAGATCAATGTATCCCTCCAACTATTTTTAGAAACAAACTCTTTCATGCAGCTCATGAAGGTCATTTAGGGATTGGTTCCACCTCAAGAAAACTTAAAGAGCACTTTTGGTGGCCAAGCCTAGATAAAGAAATCACCAATTGGATCAACAATTGTAACACATGTTTAGTGTCGGATAAACATTGGAAAACATCTCATCTTCCTTTACATTGCGTTCCTTTACCTGAGGAGCCATGGTCAAAAATTGCCATTGATTTTGCTGGACCTTTTATTATTTTGCCGCAGCAAAGACAGTATATCATTGCACTCATTGATTATCACTCAAAATGGGTCGACTTTGATTTTTGAGAAAGTCCCAATTCAAATGCAGTCATGAAATTTCTTTCAAGAATTTTTTAGCTGAAGGTCCCCCGAAAGAAATTATCACAGATAATGGTTCACATTTCTGTTCTTCCTTAGTGCAAGAATTTTTTAAGATGCATGACATTAAACATTACAGGGTTGCATTATACTCTCCATCCTCGAATGGTCTCATTGAGAGAGTGAATAGATTCATCAAGGAGGGCATGCAGTCTGCAATTTCTTCAAATGCAGATGTTGAAAGTTTTCTAAGGAAGAAAATTTGGTCATACACTGTCACTCCTCATTCCACCACTGGAATATCTCCCTTTAGACTACTTAAGAAAAGGAATCTTAATGGAAACATCTGCCCCTCGTGGATAAAAGGTATTTCAGGAAATGATGATTCTTGTCTAGCTTGTCATGATAAAGAAATCATCAAGACAAATGTTCTTGCACAACAGGAAATTCAAAGGAAACATTTTAATTCTGTTGTTAAGACTGTTGTGCAAACTTTGTTGATTGGTGATTGGGTCATGATTAAAAATCCCAATAGGGTTATTAAAGGGGTTTCCAGATTTTCCCTACCAACACAAATTATTAAAGTTTCAAAAGGTTCAGTTTTTTTGGATAGGAAGGGATGGTGGAATAAAAGAGCTATAGTCAAACTTTCTCCTGAGCAAGCCAACAAGATTAGGTTGTCAAAGCACTCTTTTAACAACTCTTCATGCTCTCACTTTCCTATTGGCTCACCTTCAGATAACTCAAACATTTCCACTCAATCTTCTCCAGCTACTCCTGATAGTCCACCTCAATGCTCTACCCCTGAATCCAGTTTTCAATTGAATTCCTCTTCTCCTACACCATCAACTTTAGCATCTTCCAGACCCTCTAGGAATTGTTCATTTCCTGCAAGATTTAAGGATTTTTATTTATCTTAATCCTTCCTTCTTTTTACAGCTTGTTCTTCTTTTATAAAAAAAGGGAGATGATATAGAGTATGTTCACATGTTAAATTCTATTGATTATGGTGTTTGTTGTATTGTTTGGCGTGCGCTCTTGGAAGGTATGTTTACCTTCAAAGAGTGTCGCGTGTTGTGTCTGTGTCGGTTTGGAGTCCGAGCTGCTGAACTGCGTTTCAGCAGTTGGACTTCGAACAGTTCAGATGTGCTCCTGTGTTGTCCTCTGAATATATGGAATAAACCTTCTTGGATAATTATACTGCTGGCTTTACGAACTTCATTCCATATCATCCTGTGTGTAATTGGAAATTACCCACTTTACACTATGCCATGCAGCTAAAATCAATCATACCTTCTTAAGTCAGGCACAGTGCTCCATCGGCAGCTGGGTATTATGTAAGCTCTGTGTCCTTTGGATTCAGCAGCGACCTCCAGCTGATCTGAGCTCCACTCTGCATGACCGCTCGCCGTGCGTGCCAGCCACCCGTAGTCTCTGTAAATCACAGGCTCCTCAATGTGTCAGGGTGGACACTTCGGGGCCCCAGCGCCCCACAGCAGTCGCTCTAAGGCCCCGCCTACCCGCCCGCAGCGCCGCGGCTGCCCGCCCCACACTCCACCTCAAAATGGAGAACACGCCAATCAGGCAGCACAGAGCAGCAGCGACTCACAGTGGGCGCCAGGAAACTCGAAAAATGGGGAGATCCATGCAATAGCACTCCCTTAATGCATCTCAGAGGAAACTACCAGTCTAGGCAGGACTGTAAAGCAGGATCGTGAACGATTGCAAGCAGTGCACACGGAACTCATTTAGTGCACGGCCATCTTAGAGCCAGGCAAGCTCTGCCCCCCAATAGTGAACAATCAGTTATGGGAGAGAAAGTGGACACAGGACAGCCATGGCACACAGTGTTTATGGATTTCACTGGACCCTTGGGGTGAGTTTCTGATGAGCTGAAATTTGCCTTAGTGGTGGTGGGTGTACATTCCAAGTGGCTTGTGGTAAAACGTATGCATGACTATAAAATACCATCAAGGTGCTAGAGAAGATTTTTAGGGAAGAAGCAAAATTGATTCCCGATAATGGTACGCAGTTGACAAAAGAGGAAATTACACTTTTTTAATTTTGGGGGAATTTTACATTCATGTACATCTCTATACAACCCTCAAGCTAATGGTATTGTGAGACGGCTAACTGTAGGGTAAAGAGAGTGATCCAGATGGCTCTGGAGAATAGGAGTGATATCAGAGGTTCGCGCAAGTACCACACTCCATGCTGTTACTTGAAGCGTAAAAGGCCATTTTATTAGGACATGGTTGCAATCATTTAGACTTTATTCAACAGTACATAAATGCAATAAATATACTTTCCCCATCCCATACCGACTCATTCTCCATTCATCCATTCTCAAAACCATCTCACCAGTTAGACTCTTCTCCCATTCACTCGGTGACCTCCTTCCTCTCCCCATTCTCACATTCACTTGCCCTCCAAGCATCCTCTGTGTAATTTCCTTCATTGATCATTGCTTCCCGCGCCCGCTATCAGTCACCTGTGTACCGTTCTCCCCCCCGAGGGATGGATCCGCCCGTATGTGACTACCCACCTCTCCAAAGTACCGCCAACCAGGGAAACCCCCGGAGGGCGGTTCCCTGCCCCCCCCCCAGTTCTAGTGCACCTTTCGCCTCCATCCAGTCTACCTTGCGGCACCCTGTGGACGACCCTCCATCCCCTAAACCTGCTTCCCGTATAAAGTTCGCTATTGCCGGGACACCCCAGACTGCGAAAGGTGCACCTATTCTAAGTAGGACTACCCCCCAGGTTGCGTTCCTAACGCCTCCCCCACCTCTCCAGGCACCAGGTGGATGACCATCCACCCTTGAAAACTGTGTCCTGTGGCAATAAGCAGCATTTACCAAACAAACCCCGTCCGTGACAAAAATGTACCATCGCAAACAACCTGTCTTCCTTCCCTCCGTCTCCTTAACCGCGGACCGTCCCCCTGTAATCCTGGTCCATCGCCCCCAAACTCCCTTCTTGGCAAGGCCCCATCGGTGGATGACCATCCACCTGTACAGCCAGTATCCGTTGTAATCCAGTAACCTTCCAGGCCAATCCCCCATCCCTGAAGAGCGTCCCAGCCCCAAACAAGACCACCTGTGCCTCTTCCAATAGCCCCATTTCCTTGCGGGCCATTCCCCTGTAAGCATGTTCGACAGCCCTCAATGTCCATTCTCCGCAAGGCACCATCGGTGGACGACCATCCACCCATAAAGCCAGTGTCCCTTTCAAACAAGGTACATTTCCAGGGCAATCACCATCCATGAAAAGTGCTCCATCCCCAAACCAAAACCAACCGCCCCGTGTCCCCTCAAACAGTCCCCACTACCTGTGGGCTATTAGCTGTTAACCATGCTCAACAGCCCCCCAAAACTTCCCTCCTCTGCAAGGCCCCATCGGTGGATGACCATCCACCCTTACTCCAGTGTCGCTTGTAAACAAGAAAGATGTCCAGGATCATCCCCATCGATGAAAGTGCCCCATCCCCAACCAGGCCACCAGTGTCCCCCCGAACCGTCTTATTCACTGCAGACCATTTCCTTGTAAACACGCTAGACGTCCCCAGAGGCCATTCATTGCAAGGCACAGTGCTACCCGATAACCAACTTTCCCAAGTTCCTTGTCATTGAACCATATCCCCTGCCATGCATCTTGGATGAAAACCAGACCTGCCATTTTCCTGAGTACCTTCTCTCCAACGCCTTTGCTTGTATTGGAGCAAGTTCCCATATCGTATAACCCAGTCACTCTCACTGGCCGCAAACGCTCACCCTGAGTCAATTCTACTGTTCCCCCTTCCATCATCAAACATCCCCATGACTGCGTTCCCCGCCGGATGACATTCGTACACCCGCTATGTCGCCTCTGTTGCTGCCCAACGTTGGGGAGAATGTCCGCCTGTCCAGGCGACCACACTGGATCCCAGGCCACTCTCACTACCTGCAGTAGAAAAAAAATGATTAGTCCCGTAAGGAGTAAGTCCCTTTCCCTTCCATCACCAGTCTCTCCAAAACCCCGCCTAAACCCCTTCTTTACCTATAACGGCACCACCCTACTATACTGCCAACTCTCCACTCTCCGACTTCCCCCCCACCCCCAAACAGCCCTCCTGATGTCACCTCAGTGCCAGCCCTCCGGCGTAAAAATCGTACCTCTCCTTAAAGGAGCCGCTCCCCGTCGGTCCAGCCCTCAAACGAAACTTAAATAGCCTGTAGCACCATTACACTACCTTCCGCATTTGGCAACACCAATTCCCCAGCCATAGGCCTCCCTTCTCTTGCCCCAATCACTAGTGCCTCATTCCCCCTCCTCGCTTTCCCCAGCTCCGTTGCCACCCGCTCCACTTCCCCCTCCCCACCGCTGTAGCCGACAACAACTCAAAACCTCCCAATTGCCCTTTCCTGGGCCACCATCCTCATTCTCAACTACGCCTCAAGCTCCAACGCTGCCCCATTTTGAAAAAACGTCGAGCCCCTGTTTCCACCCAGACAAGCCAGGCACTAACCGCCCGTCACCACAGCCACTGCACCCGCGTCTGCTGCCCCCACCGGCACCATGTCATCGCGTCTCCTGCGTCCTGCACTACCATACTCCCAGATGCCCCTGAAGAAATCGCCCTATTATCAGTGGTGTTATGACACGACCACCGTGTGCTGGCTCCTTACTCCAGACAACCAACACATCTTCCCCCCTATAACTAAACTGCATCCTGTAAGCCAGAATCCCTGCTTCCAAATTATTACCTGCTACAACCCAGGTGACCATCTCATACCCAAACGCATCTTGCAGTGCCCGAAGGCCCCTAACCCTGTCCCGTTCCCCCAAGCAGTGGCCCAAGCCTTCTCCGTCTCGTCAGCTCCCCTTCCGGCGCACCCCCTCAGCCACCTTTACTGCGATGCCTACCGAAAGGTGATTATCTTATCAAGCGGCCGACAAACTACCTCTACCAGTCCCCACTCCCCAGGCAAGTCCCTGCCTGTAAAAACACCGCCCCCGTCACGCCTCGCGACGCTCACGCTCTAGGTACTGAGGCTCCAGCCCCCGCAGTTCTCCAAGACCTCAGCCCCCCCCCCAGTGTGCACATTCAGTCAGGCCATCCCACTTCCTCTGCATATTTGCTCTGTCTAACAGCTGCCCTCGCACCCAGCAACATCCCCCCCCACACCCGGAGACCTACCCTTACTCCCAGTCCTCAAATGCTCCCTGTGCAGATGGACTTTTGCCCCCAGGTCTCCCATACAAAAAAGAGGGAGGGGCATCCATGACGGCCAGCCACGACTCCCAGTGCTCCTGCTTGCCGCAGCCACTGATTCCTCTTATGAGTCAACTAGTGCCATGGACCCATGGCCTCCAACTAATCGAGAAGGGCAGCCCGGACAACCATGACATGGCAACCCCCGCCCCCTACCTGAAACGGCCGGTCGCGTCCGCCATCCAGCACACGTAATCCACCCTCCAGGGCACGCGAGGCCATCCCGGCACACATGCCTGATAACGCCCCAGGACGTAAGATATCCACCCGGCCGGGCCATCCAAGACCTCATGCCGCGCAAACCTCCGCCGCATCGATGACACGTGTCTTCCCGCCCGCTGTGGCAAATTCCCTTTTCTCAACGATGCCTACCAGTGCCAGCCCCCCCCACCGGTCGACCAATCGGCAGGTGGCCTAACACTGCCTAACTACACAAACTTTTATCTCCCCCCGGTGGTACTCAGGTGTCAGGAAGAGGCCGGATACTCCTCTCCTGACACCTATATACCCTCCCAACTCCCGCCCCCCTCCTTCCTATGATCCCACCCCCACCATGTCCTTCCGGTCGTTGTGCGAATACCCCGGGGGAAGACTGGTCTGCGACCATCACTTCCCCCGGGGCCCGCAATGGTGAGTGATTTGGTATGGGTGTATCGTACCACAGAAAACGATGTCACAAAGATTCCATTCAGCGTGATGAGCTGACCGAAAGCAAACACCAAGAAGTCACCAGTGTGTATGAGCATGTTGATGAATCAACAAGTGGAAGATGAAGTAGATGACAAATTCAAAAGAAGGAGTGGAAGGATAAAGGTGGGTGATTTGGTAAAAGTGAGATTAGGATGGATTGAAGGTGGTTTGATGAAGTTTTGGGAACCATTCGGAGTGAGAGATAAGCATGATTTATTTGTGGTTTTTGAGAACGAGTAGCATTGGAATATGCGGAGAGTGGCTTTCTATGAGTGAGGGTCCGATGCTGGGACAGAAGCAGCGGAAGGAAGCAACAAAAAAGCACAAGTGTGGGGTAGGAGCTTCGTAATGATGGGTGATGATGAGGTGTTGGGAACAAAAGGTCAGGATGTTGGTGAATGAGAAGGGTGTGGTGAAGATGGTGTGGATGAGGTGCAGGTAGATAGTGCACAAAGAGTGCTTAGACACAGGACTAAGGTACTTGGAGGATTATTTATGCCCAAAAAAATGTCAAGCTGTTGACTAGTGTTCGGTATACTTGTAAGTATGATGTTGTATGTGTATTTTGTTTTACAAAGGGAAGATGATGTGTCTGTATCTTAAGTAAACAGTACATGTATCTTTAATCTGGATTGTTGGTTCATAAGTGTTCTAGTGTTCTTATGCACTATGACTTAGTTGGGTTTTCTTTGGAGTCAGTTGTCCTCTGGCTGGACAGGGAGCACCATCTGTAGTCACTGATGTCTTAAATAGATATCCATTCCAACTACATGCTGGCTACCGGAAGTTCATTTATAAGAACATCTGTAAAACATAAGTACACACTTTCAAAATATAAGTGTTGGACAGTTTGATGCCAAAGAGTATTGCAAAGATGAGGTTTTAGAATGTAATGCTACCAGTATGATAGTAAATTAATGTAGAAATAAAGAGTACAGGTTTCACTAAACTGCTGAGCTGACTGAGATATCGCACAATTCAGTTGCTCCAAGTTGGTTTGCAACTCCTTGTTGAATAGAGTACAAATAGAATGACCTTCATAGTTCCTAAGTACTGAGAACACAATCATTGATAATGTTGATTTTGAGGCCCCAAGTGAACTATATTGAATAGAACGGGCAAATGCTTGTCCGTACTACCAAGACAGATTCATACCTGTTCCTTGATTTATCTGCAATAAAGAAAATCATTCATTAGGAGAAGAAGAATCCACATCTGGAGTGAAAAATATCACACAAACTCCATTGCAGTTGCCTGCTACATCACTGCTTGCATCAAATAATATGAAATATCAGAAATGAAATATGTCTGGAAAGAGATTCCTCAAAAAACCTTTAGTGCATAAAATGATACAACTTTGGCCTGAAGATTCTATTACATCGTGAAAATGATCACATGATTACAGAATGAGTTAGATTCCTGCAGTAATGGTCCCAATTCCAATATACTGGCAAATCGTGAGAAGCTTGCTGTACTTAGGGGTGAATTGGCTTCGGTGCTCAATCAGCGCATTCTCCAGAGGTGGGAAGCAAGTAAACTTGCGCATTTTGAATTTGGAGAAGGGGCGGGTAAACTGTTGGCCTGGAAATCTAGAACGGACAGGTCACGTAATAACATCAACTCTATCATAACCAGTGCTGGGAAGGTATCCTCAGACCTAGAGATAAGATCTGCCTTCAAAAAAAATTTCTTCCAAAACATCTATCAGGAGGATAAAAACATATCCCCCGAGAAAATAAAAGATTGGCTAAATGGCATTGCGTTACCATCTCTATCTTTAGAGCAGAGCTCCTTTCTAGAAAGCGCGATCACTAAAGATGAAGTAGTAGGGGCGATACAAAACTGCAAGGGGGGTAAAGCGGCGGGGCCTGATGGCATGCCCGCCGAGATATATAAACATCTTGTGGTAGAGGTTGCGCCCTTCCTTGCAGTTTTATTCAATCAAATCCTGCAAGAGGGTGTTCTACCACCCTCCTCTTGGAATAATGCCTCCATCACTCTTATCCTTAAGCCAGGTAAAGTTGTAACTGACTGTGGCTCATATCGCCCAATCTCAATACTTAATGCAGACTACAAAATCTTTGCGTCATTGCTTGCCAAGAGATTGGGTCAGGTGGCCCCCTCAGTTCTGCATCTTAACCAGAAAGGCTTTGTTAAGGGTCGCCAGCTCTATGAGCTGACATATGACCTTATAGGAGCTATTGATATGGCCACAAGTTCATCTACACCTCTGGCTATCCTGACGCTGGATGCCACTAAGGCCTTCGATAGGGTCAACTGGTTGTACCTGTCGGGGGCCTTGGAGAGGTTTGGCGTTGGTGGTGCTTTCTGCAGAGCAGTAGAACTCCTATACCATAACCCCCTTGCATCTGTTTTGGTTAATGGAGGCCTGTCCGATCCTTTTACTATTACAAGAGGAACGCGACAGGGTTGCCCACTCTCTCCGCTGCTTTTCGATATATTTATCGAGCCTTTTGCGCAAAAAATCAGAGAGGATAATAATATCAAATCTTTTAAATATAGGGATTGGGAAAAAAGAGTGTCCTTATATGCCGACGATATTTTGATCATGACATCGGAGATCAGTACGGCATTCCCTGCAATTATTAACTTAGCTCTCAAATTTGGAAGTATCTCAGGATATGAGGTCAATTCTGCCAAAACCGAAATCATGGCATGGAATAGCGACCTTTCACGATTTAGGGCCATATGTAGGAAGCCCAATACCGGTCGGTAACGGCCGATTTTTGGTAAATATCCCGTTACCAACCGGTATTCAGGCTTTTGGTATGTAGGGGGCACATTTCAGGATTCGGTAATTTACCGAATCGGTAATTTTACCGATTCGGTAAATACCGAATCCTGAAATGATATGTAGGGGGAGTGTGTGGTTGTTGTGGGGATTCGTTATTTACCACCAACAAAAAGTTGGTGGTAAATGACGAATAGCTGGAAAAAAGCATTTTTTTGCGCTTTGAAATGTGCAATGTGGCAGACATACATGCCCTTAGGGCATGTATGTGTGCCACATGTGCACACATGCAGGAATCAGGGGTGCAACAGGGTGTCACTGTGACACCCTGCCACCCTTGATCGTGCTCCCCCCATTACCGAATCGGTATTTACCGATTCGGTAATGGTAAATGGCTTCCCATTGATTCCTATGGGCCTCCTGGCCCATAGGAATCAATGGGAAGCCAGTTACCATTACCGAATCGGTAAATGCCGATTCTAAATTACTGACCCATTCCGAATCGATGGATTACCTACATATCATTTACCACTTCATAAATACCGAATCTGTAAAATTCGGTATTTATGAAGTGGTAAATGTTAGGCTACCTACATATGGCCCTAAATGAGCAACAACTTGAGGTATCTGGGTCTGAGAATTATTAATGATATAAACAAGATCGCCTCTATGAACTTCTCTATTGTTGCTAAAGAATGCCAGAAGTTAATGGGAACTTGGGTCCATCTCCCCCTAACAGTTTTGGGCGGTGCAAACTTAGTAAAGATGTCCATTTTGCCTAAGCTGACCTATATCTTTAACACTATTCCACTATATTTCGAGGCATCGCTTATTAACAAGATGCAGAGCGATATTTCCTCATTTATCTGGAAAAATAAAAACGTGAGGATAGCATGGAAAAAAATCAGACGGCGCAGGGAGAAAGGTGGACTGGCTGGTCCGGACCTCCAGATCTATGCTTGGGCCTTTCAGATGACACATGCTCGAATGTTGCTAAAAATTCCGTCATCCCATGGAATAGGGAATATGTTTTCGGCCTTATTACAGGGTGAAGGAGCTGGGCAGTCAGGTTTTCTATTTAAGTTTGGGGACTCCAAGTTTAAAAAAAAAATCAAACTGAAGGTGCTCCATGGCTTAGCTAAAACCTGGTCTAATCTTAGGGCTGCTATAAAACTAGGGTACTTCTCAAATAGATCTCCAATATGGGACCTTCCAACTCCCCCTGGCTGGGCTAATGACGCCTTGGTAACTCCACTAAAGGATGCCGGTATTCAATCATGGGGCGATCAGTTCCTGGAAGGGTCAATGTTTCCTTGGGAATATCTGGTAAACAAGGTCGGCCCAAACCTTTCTAGATTAAAGTACATACAAATCTCAAGCTGGGCCCAGTCACATCCACCCAGTGCCCCTCGGAGTTACAACATGCCCCTAGGAGGAAATAGCCAACTGGTGTCAACATTGCTGGACAGAGCACCTCAACCTAAAGAAGTTTCCCTTTGGTACAATTTAATCTTGGATGAGATAGATGGGGAATTTCTTCTCCCTGATCATCTGTGGGGCACCTTATTGCCAAATGAAAATCTGAATGAACTTTGGCAAGTGTCATGTAACACCATGTGGGACTTGGTCAAGCCTGCCTGGCTCCGCAGAAACCATCTCTTCACTATCCATAGGGCCTATTATTCTCCTCAGAGGCTCTCTAAATTTACTCCGGGTGTTCTGGTGGCATGTCCCCGCTGTGGTTTAGTCGAGGCTTCTGATGCCCACATGTTTTTTGAGTGCCCCCATTTGTCATCTTTTTGGGATTCTATCAGCACTAAACTTTCATCTGCTGTGGGTTTCACAGTTGTTGTGGACCTGCGGTTAGTAATATTTGGGATCGTGGACCAGAAGCGAAGTCCAGCAAAAAATCTTGTGTTCTATTCCATCCTGACGGCTCGAAGAGAAATATGTAAGCGCTGGAAAGAGGCATCTCCACCTTCTCTATATGACTGGCAGTCGTCGACGTTACAAATCTCGAAAATAGATCTCCTCAGGTCCGGCAATTTGAGCAAAAGAGCTTTCTGGCACCTACTTGATTGGTCTCAATAACAGACTGGGGTTTTTTTCTTTTTTCTTTTTTTTTTTTTCCCCAGGTCCTATGATTATGAAGCCATGGTCTATTCTCCCTGCTAAGCCGCATGGCATAGATGCCAACTCTCTTGCGGATTTCAGCTATGGTGGAAGTGGCTTGTGGTTGATGTGTGCTGAGTCCACTACAAGATGTTAAGATTGGTAGGACGTATGACATAGCTGTGGGGTCATGGTCAGCTTCTATTTACGGTAAGACCTCTCCCAGCTATCCGCTGAGACAGCTTGTCAATGCACTATATGCCTTTCTTTTCTGTTCTGGCTTACGCAAGTTTCAGCCATGGTGAAGATGAGGAACAAAAAAAAAAAAATGATCACATGAGGCGTATAAGTGAGACAGTGGCTCTATTCTATATGGAACATCGCACAATTTTTTATTTTTTACTTGGGTCCAGTTTCATCACGGTAAAGAGTTATTAAATCATTTGTTGAAACTGAGTCCTGATATTACAGAAACAACATGATACTTATCCCAAAAGCAGTCCAGCTCTGAAAATATTTGTTTTCATGAAGTAGTTCTGTACTACATACACAGAAACTATATTGCAGTAAATGAAAGCTGGCTGTTTTGCAGCCACAGCTTGTTGTGGTTGTCTGATGAGACACAATAAACTAAGTCTCAAAATTCAAAACAAACTGTAATGTCAGACTTTTCAAGCCCTGGCTTTCAGAAGAAGAACTTCAATAAGTAACCCTTTCAAAAATGCTTTTAATGGAGTAAAGCACAGCGTAAACTTTCCTGTCTTACCAAAATATAAGAAAATTCTAGAAGAATACAATTCTAAAGATGAATAGGTTGCTGAAGAAACTGCCAAAGAAACTGCTGAGGCTTTTCAAAGTTCTGGAGGATCCTGAAGACAGGATCCACTTGGTCAACCCCCTACGTGAAAAGAAGTCTATGAGGTAGAAAATTCTGTGGACCAATAATATAGAGCATGAGATTCTGTACATGTATGGATTTCAAACCTACACTTCTCTATGTTAGTGGAGAGACGGGAACATGGAAGCATTTTCTAATTCAATTCAGTTCAATAAAACTTTATTGCGGTCAATAGACTATAAAAGTGCAGGTGCAATACCTAACAATAAATAAAAACATTCTCAAGTCCATAATTTTAAAACCCCAAAGTCTGAGGTTACGATTACAAGTTACTGCTTTTATCCCATGCCCTTATATATAGACAAGATACATAGCAGCACATACAAAAGACCAGATAAAGAAGATGTATAATTATTGGGCAGAGATAGAGCTAATACATTTCATAGAAGTAAAATGCTAAAAAAGCAATCCATAAAATCAAATATAAAAAAACAGTTAAAAAAGTGAAATCAGCCCAGCTAAAAAATAAAGGAAATTTTGTCAGCTTTGCCCTATATATTGATTTTCAGAAGTGACCTGCACACACACAACATAGAAAGTAGAAAGAGTGACACCGCAAATACAATTGGGGACATAGTATTTCAGTAATCTAAATGCCTCTCTCTACACAGTGTTTAGTCCCCAGAGTTCTACATAGTTGAGTCAACCAGCGGCGTCTTGATTTTCTATAGCGGGGCAGAAGAAAAAAACATGCAATTCCGATTCCTCTGCGTTGGTACAGGCTGGACAGCCTAGAGAAAGTGTACCTGCCCATTTATTGGCGAAAGAGTGCAGCGAAAGGACCCAGTGCCTGAATTTAACATACAGTTTTGTTGCTAGTGCAAGTTGTTTCTTATCCAGGGAAGACTCTAGGCAGTACTGCTCTTTTATTCTCCAAAAGGCAACTGTCAATGAACCTGTTACTGAGCACCCCTGTATGTGGGCGAGTTTGTTCCCCCTGTAACTCTGGACCAATTCCTTTCTGGAAACTATAGCGCAGGTTACTTCGGGATGTTGCTATAAACTTGCTCTGCACATGTTCAAAAATGTGTCCCTAACATAGGCTAACCACAGTAGTTTGCCGGCACCATGCAAGCCCAAGATCTCCTTTAGCTCGTCCCTATACGAGGCCAGTTCCGGGGTTACCCATAATCGGCACCAGAAGATTAGGGGTCTAAGATCAACTTCATTAGCAATTGGCCTTACCCCAGATCTAAGAGAAGTGGTGTGAGGGGAGAACTGAGGGGAAGACCAAAAAGCTGCCTAACAAAAGAGTTCACGGCCTTGATAATGTTTCTCAGAGAACTATACCTCCAAAGTTCAGCCCCACACATAGCAGATCACCTTGTTTGCATTTTACAGATTTCCACTATTGGCCCAACAGGTTTAAAAGAAGAGTTCCTAACTAGCTAGGTCAACCCTCCTGTGTTCTGTGCTAACTTCAGACTAACTTTATTAATTCCAGTCCATTTTTTCAGTTAAGGTGTCCCAGAGATATTCAAAAACAGATACACTCTCCAGGCTGGGATTGCGGCGAGTAGAGCTGGTTGGGTTAAAGACCATATATTTGGTCTTCAAACAATTGATCTCAAGACCCCTACTGTCACAGAAGGCCTTAAAATTGTCAAGGATGCTCTGTATGCCTATTGGTGACTTTGAGAGCAACATAGTATCGTCGGAAAACATCATTGCCGCTATTTTCCTACAAGCAAGCTTATGTGCGTTGTTATCCTTCACCACATTCAATGTGTCTACGAGTGCATTTATAAATAGGCAAAAAAGGGTGGGCAGTTGATATAGGTGTCTAAAGCTATTGGTGAGGTGAGTTCACCACGTTTGTCGAACCTAATTTTGGCATTGTTGCCTTCGTGCAAACGGCTGAGCATATGCAGGGCTCGAAAAATCACAAAAATTGCACTAGACATGCAGGCCTAGTAACGTGAAACATCTACTCAAACTAAGTGAAATGCACTTGACTCCTGACTCTGAAAGCTGAGCAAATGTGATAAGTTGATTCGATTTAAAAGCATATTTATTGCTCATTCACTTTGCAAGCAATAAAGATGCCTTTAAATCTTGCTATCTTGTCACATTTGCTCTGCTTTCAGAGGCAAAGGTCAAGTGTCAGTTTGTCTTCCTACTCACCAGAAAGGGTGAGTAGGACCCTAAAAATAGCTCGTCCCTATTGAATCAGACTTGCAAATGCGAGCGGGCGAGTGGATTTTTCGAGCCCTGATATGACAAGGATAAAAAGCATCCCCAGATCACTAAGAACAGCCCACAGTTTGTCTCTTGGTACTAGATCAGATGCAGATTTTAAATCCACGAAGATCAAATAGAGGCTGCCTCTATCTAATTCAAGGGATAGCAGATTTTGCACACCCAAAACAAGCTGCAATCTGGTGTGGATTATTAATGCATCAGCTAGACTGAATGCTCCTAGCATCAAAGGGATTCACTGTACATCCATTTCTGAAATTGCCAGTGGAACATAAAAAAAATCTGAATAGAACAAATTGTCTAGTGACATGTTTCATAAAGTGTACAGAGTCCTTCAAACAAATAAAGATTGCAATCATTCATGGAGTTAGTACTGTATCAAACTCAACACTAGCTTTCATTCACTTGAGAATGCAGCAGGTTAGAAGAACCAATTATGATGATCTGTTTTAACGTAGACAAGCCATAGTGTACGGGGACTTCTTTCAGCTGACTTCTGTCTACGGGCAACCAGTTTTCATAAATCTACACAATGAAGACACAGGTAACTCTTTATGCAACACGTAACTGAATAAAAAATTAGCAGAATTATAAGCTGCAGATGTAAAACATGGAGAAGTCTGCAAAGCGTTCACATTGGCATTCTCACCGAAGATGATAAAATATATTTGGAAAGCTGTGCTCTGGCAAAGTTATACTCTGTCTCAACATTTGGCCCATCTGACTGGACCACCTACAGAAAGATAAAAAAAAGTAACTGTCTATCACATCCTTACAATGGAAGAGTATGAAACGTTTGACTCAGCAATAGTGGAGTAAGAAAATCAGCCTCAAAAACTGACTCTGCCAATGTACCAAAAAGAGAATAAAAGCAAAAACAAAATAGATAATCTGTGCCATGCACTGTTAGATTAAAGAGAACACTCAGGTTTATATTAAAAGGACAGCATCATTTTGTGAAATAATTTAAATATGGAGATTGAATTTGTGAATGGTATCATGGGAAATGGGATTGCTTTTATCACAACTCAGAGAAGGCATTACCAACGTTCTTATATCTTGACTGCTAAGTCTTTCCCTCCCATTGTTAAGTCCTTTTTTGGATTTTAGAGGTAGCTTGTTTTTAAACCTTCATAGCTATTTCCCCACAAAAGAATTCATGCCACATTTGTGTCCTTTTTTCCATCATATTGGGGATTCTAATGGTACCCAAGGTTTGTAGATTTCTCTTGAGGGAGTTGAGAAAATAGCCAAAATATACCCAATTTATGGGTTTTTTTAAAAAGAAAAATATGACAAAAAGCATATTTGAATGAGAGCATATGGGATTTTTTCTGAAAATGGCATCAGCAATGGCATTTGCTGTGCTAGGATCACCATCTTCCTGGCTTTCGGGAACAAGCACAGTGGTATTAAAAAACTATTTTTTACCATATTTTCCCATTTTGTTTTTGTTTCAACTTACTTGCAGTTTGAGATAGAAACAGGTATGAAACTCATGGGTAATCCTGGAAACCTATGCATTTCTGAAAAGCAGACAAATGTATGATTTCAGCAAGGGGTCATTTATGTAGATCCCTCAGCTTTTTCCCAAAGAAACTAACTGTTGAAATAAAAAATATAATTAAAAAGAGTAGGAAAAAACAGATATATCTTACATTTTTATCTGTAACTTCTTGTCATGAAGCCGATTTACAAAAGCAATATACATTTACATATGACACCCTGCTGGTCTCAGTGATATACAGGGTCTGTACATTAGTCAAAAGCATGCAATACCCAGAGACAACTGAGCTGCACTTACAATGATTTTTCATTGTGTACTGACTATAGAGCAAAATATATGGTAAAATATCAAAAATAAAAAATGTATATGAAAGAAACCTATCTATTTATTAAATGTACCCAAGAAAATGAATTTAGAAACAGAGGTTATTTGTACACCAATGAATTTGAGGTTACCTATACTTTCATGCAATTTAGAGCGCATTCTGCAAAATGTCTTATTTTTTGCGTACTGATTTACACTTAGAGAACACAAATGCAGAGTAATTAAATCGGCAATAATAAATGTTCTACTATTCTGTGTTCCCACACGTCTTGTGATACAAACAGTACCTCACTTTTGTAGCTGGGTCTAGCACCTGTTATACAAAATGTCCCAAAACGTGACTTTAGAACATAGTTTACTCAGCGGAGTCCACACTTTTTTTCATAATGTGGTTTGATGGAGATTTTGGGCCCTAGCTCAGCCGCCACCCAGGGAAACCTACCACACCCAGACATTTCTGAAAATAAGACACCCATGGGAGTCCAGAGTGGTGTGACTTGTGTGTATCTCACAAGGTTTTCTTACTTAGAAGCACTTGCACTCCTCAAACTTTGGTGAAAAACACACATTTTCCTCATATTTTTATCAGAGAAACTTTCAGAATTTGCAGGGATCAATAATTTTCTGCCACCTAGCACTCCCACATGTCTCCCAATAAAAATGGTCCCCCGCTTGTGTGGATGGGTCTAGAGCCTGAAATAGAAAAGGGACCAAAACGCAACATGGACAGATCAAACGCTTTCTCTCAAAACTGACCTTTTTTTCAATCTGGGTAGCTGTGGATTGTGGGTCCTAGGTCAGCTGGCACCCAGGGAAATCTACTAAACCTGATACTTTCTGAAAACCACAACCCACAGGGGAGTCCAGGGTAGCATGACATATGTAGATCGCACAAGGTGTTCCTACCCAGAAGCCTTGCAAACCTCAAACTCTGGTTAAAACACACACATTTTACTCATATTTCCGTGAGGGAAAGTTCTGGAATCTTTGGGGAGTCACATATTTCAGACTACCAAGCGTTCCCCCATGTCTCTCAATACAAATCGCATCTCACTTGTGTGGCTGGGCCTGCAATAGGAAAAAGCACAAAACACAACATGAACAAATCAAATCTTTCCAATCAAACCCAACCCTTTTTTGCAATTTCTGTAATTCTGGGTTTTGGGCCCTAGCTCAGCCTTCTCCCAGGAAAACCAACTAAACCTGCACACTTATGAAAACCAGATACCAGGAGCGTCCAGGGTAGCATGGCTTGTTTGGGTCTCATGGTATTTTCTTACCCAGAAGCACTTGATAATCTCAAACTTTAGAAAAAAACACACTTTCCTCACATTTCTGTAAGGGAAAGGTCTGGAATATGTGGAGAGTCACAAATATCCTACCACTCAGCGTTCACCCACATCTCCCGGTAAAAATGGCACCTAACATGTGTGGGTCTAACCCGTACGACAGGAAAAAGCTCAAAACACAATGTGGAGAGAACAAAATTTCCTGTAAAAAAAAAAAAGACCTAATCTGGCTATGGGGTAACTGTGGTATTTGGGCCCTGGCTCAATGCCCACTCGGGAAAATATATCAAACACTACCAAAGACATTTCTAAAATGTAGACTCCCGGGGGAGTCCAGGTTGGTGTGCTCACATAGATCCCTTGTTATTTTGCCCGTAATGCCCTGCAAGCCTGCAAATATGCCTATCATCGTGAATTTCTGTGACAGAATGTGCACAAAATTCCTTCCACTTAGCATTCCCCACTTGTCCTGATAAAAATGTTACCCTACTTATGTGGCTGGGCCTAGTGCTTTGTGACAGGAATGGATCAAATCAGGGATTGACCTAATCAAAGACTGTTTGGGCCTTTTTGGAGTCGGTGGGGGCCTGATGGATGAAAAGCTATCACACTTTTTTTTGTTGAGTCTATTTTTCCTCTGGTGTATAGTGGCATTTCTACCCCTACCCCCACCCCAGGGGCAAATTTTGGTTAATCACCCCAGTCCATTCCCAGTGGGGCAGAAAGACTGATGCATCACTTCTGGTGTGTGGTTGCACAGGGCAATGCCTAGGTGAGCTGCCCCCATTCCCCTTTTTTTGATAATATTTTCCCCTGGTGTCTAGGAAGTTTTTTGCACTCAACGGGGCAGACTGGAGGCAGAAAGACTTCTGAGCCCATTCTAGGCTGGTGGCACACCGTAATGAAATAGAAGAGCCACCCAACCCCTTTTTTAGGTTTCGCCTGCACAGCGCTTGCGCTTTGCTTGTGAAATCTCTTGTATTTAATATATCTTAAAAAGGGAGATCTTGTCAGTTCCCATAACCGAATTACCGTGTTCATTCGCATTTGTATGGAACATATTTTTTTTAACTTCAAATATTAAATGTTGTAATAAACATTGTGCATTAAAGAACACGTTACTTACCTTCAGTAACCATGTAGCTGTAAGACATATATTAGTTATAGATTCCTTATCTTAGAATTACCCCCAGGCGTCATACAGGATCAGGAGAATTTTTCTCTTAGCAGTACCCCTGTGCATCGGTAGGTGGTGTCAGCCAACTACGCATCCTTCGTTGACGTCGTGGTTGCCGGGATGACGTCATGGTGTCTACTGCGCGCTGACGTCAGTTCAGACACGACTTTCCACAACAGAAGCGTAGAGCCATGAAAGACACTGGCCACTGGTGCGCCACACTAGGGCACTGCAAGGGAGTCCCTATCCCTAGAAGTCAGCCCGCACAGTGGGGAGGATGGGTGGGGTGGTAAGGAATCTATAACTAATATATGTCTCTTACGTTACCAAATTTAAGTAACTTAATCATCTGAAAGAGACTATTACTTATAGATTCCTCACCTTAGAATAGATACCCCAGCAATCCCGACTCCGGAGAAGGGACTGTGAACCAAGTTCAAACCAGAAAGTCCTGAGGACAGAACGGGCAAAGTAGCCATCCCTACGGACTTGACTATCCAGGCAGTCGTGTCTGGTGAATGTGTGCATAGAAGCCCACGTGGCCGCCTGGCAGATGTCAATGATTGGGACTCCATGAGACAAAGTTGCTGTTATAGTTCTAGTGGAATGAGCTTGCAGCCCCACTGGAGGTTCCTTTTTAGCTAAAGCATAACAAATCTTGATACAAAGGATGGCCCACCGAGAGATGGTACGCTTTTGCACAGCCTGACCTTTCTTGGCACCCACATAGGCAACAATAAGTTGATTGTCCACCCGGAAATCCTTTGTGCTATCAAGGTAAAAAGACAGCACACATTTCGGATCCAGACGGTGGAGTCTCTCCTGATTGGAAGGGTGCGGGAGGCGGGAAAAAGGTGGGCAGAGTAATAGTCTGTCTGATGTGAAAAGGAGTGACAACTTTAGGTAGGAACGAGGTCTGGTTCGAAGCACCACTTTTTCCGAATGGACAAAGAAGTAAGGGGGCTTAGAAGAAAGAGCCTGAAGCTCACTCACTCTGCAAGCAGCGGTGATGGCGACAAGGAAGGCAGTCTTCAGGGTGAGAAACCTAAGAGGACAGTTGTGAAGAGGCTCAAAGGGAGCACACATAAGGTAAGTCAAGACAAGGTCCAAGTCCCACTGAGGCATTATGAAAGGAGATGGAGGAAAGAGATGAATAATGCCTTTAAATAACCTACTTACAATAGGGGACTTGAACAAAGAGGGCTTATCTGAGCTGAAGAAAAGCAGAAATGGCTGCCAGGTAACCTTTAAGAGTGCCCAGAGCAGAGTCCTGCTGGGCCAAAGGGAGAAGGAACAAAAGAACCTCAGAAACAGGAGCAGAAAGGGAATCCACAACCTTTGCTGTGCCCCATGCCACAAACTTGTTCCATCGACATGTGTATACCGTCTTAGTGGATGTACGCCTGGCTGCCAAGATTACATTACAGACTTCGGGAGGAAGGCCAAAAGCTGTCAACTGATGCAGCTCAATCTCCACGCAAGGAGATGGAGGCTGGACAGGTTCGGGTGGAGGACCGTCCCCTGCTGCTGTGACAGATGATCCTCCCGAAGGGGGAGTCTGATCGGAGGATCGATAGCCATGCTCAGGAGCGCGGGGTACCAGACTCTTACTGTCCAGTCCGGTGCCACAAGAAGGACTTGGGCCCGGTCGCGATTGATCTTCTTCAGCACTTGGGCAGAAGTGGTATAGGTGGAAAGGCACACAGAAGGTCACAACTCCACTTGTGACGTAAAGTGTTGCCGAGTGAGTGCCGCCTTGGAAACTCCAAGGAGCAAAACTGCTGACATTCCGTGTTCTCTTCGGTGGTGAACAGATCTAACCAAGGCTTCCCCACTGCTGAAAGAGACCTTGCACCACCTCTGAGTGAAGATGCCATTGGTGATTCACCAGGCACCGACAGCAGAGTTTGTCCGCCCTGGGGTTCAGAGAACCTGCCAGGTGTTGAACCATCAGGGTAACGCCCTGATGTTCCAGCCATGTCCAAAGGCGAAGAGCCTCTTGACAAAGGGTCCACAACCCCACCCTACCCTGTTTGTTGCAGTACCACATGGCGGTGGTGTTGTCTATGAACACCTGCACTGCCTTCCCCTTGAGGGAGGGAAGGAATGCTTCAGTGCCAAGCGAATCGTCTGGAGCTCCAACAGGTTGATATGGAGCCCAGACTCCACCGGAGACCAAACTCCTCTGATTTCCTTGATGCATCAGTCACCACTCTGAGTTCTGGTTGGGGAAGGGAGTGGCATCTGCCTCTGACACCATCCTGGTTCATTAACCATCACTGCAGTTGTTGCCCAGCTCCCTCTGAGATCTGGACGTAGTCAGAAAGATTTCCCTGATGCTGCGCACACTGGAACTTCAGGTCCCACTGCAGAGCCTGCATATGCCATCTGGCATGATCCAAGAGCAGGTTGCAGGACACCAGGAGGCCCAGTAGCCTCAGGGTAATTCCCACCAAAATCCGGGACAGAGGCTGAAAGATCGGTATCATAGCCCGAATATCCTGGACTCGCTGTTCGGGAGGATAGGCCCGAAACTGCACTGTGTCCAGAACAGCTCAGATGAAAGGGAGCGACTGAGAGGGAGTGTGACTTCAGCAAGTTGATAGTGAACCCCAGCAAATGCAGGAGGGCCGCTGTAGTCTGGAGGTGGGAGACGACAGCCTGGGGCGAGCCCACCTTAAACAGCTAGTCATCGAGATAGGTGAAGAATGGGATCCCTAATGTGCTCAGATGAGCTGCGATCACTTTCATCAACACCCAAGGGGCACTGGTAAGGCTGAAGGGGAGCACGGTGAACTGAAAATGCTCGTGGCCTACCGTGAACCGAAGGTAACGTCTGTGGACTGGCAGGACGGGGATGGGGAAATAAGCGTCCTGCAAGTCTAACGCTACCATCCAGTCTCCAGGATCGAGGGCAGATATTACCTGAGCCAAAAAAAGCATTTTCAACTTCTCCTTCCGGAGGAAGCACTTGAAGGCCCTGAGGTCTAGGATAAGACGCAGGCCTTTGTCCTTCGTGGGCACCAGAAAATAGCGGGAATAGCAACCACGACCTACTTCTGGAGTAGGAACCCAGTCAATAGCTCCCTTGGCCAGGAGAGCTAAGACTTCCTAGTGGAGAGGCGCCAAATAATCCTCCGACATGGAATCTAAGGACGGTGGCATGAAGGGAGGGGTTGTCTCGAAGGGGAGGGAGGAGCCCCTTCGGACTACCTGCAAAACCCACCTATCTGACATGATGGATTGCCAGTGGGGGAAGTGATGGCGAATCCTGCCACCCACTTGCCGCTATGGGCTTGAAAGGTCAGACTATGAGGGTTTAGAGGCTACTGCAGGGGGAAAAGGGTGGACTGGCCTGCCAGCTGGTTCCCAGACCCGCATCGCTGGGTCCCACATCCGCGGCCACACAGAGGCTGGGCAGTTTGCGTGGACCAGAGGCTGAACTGGGCCAGACGTGGTGGGGTGCCCCTTCCATAGCCACGAAAGTGGCGAAAGGCAGACTGTGGTGGACAGGAGTATGCAGCGAGGCCCAAGGATCTGTCTATAGCTCGAGATTCCTTAAAGCGCCCCAGTGCCGAGTCTGCCTTGTCACCAAAAAGGCAATGGCCATCGAAGGGCATGTCCAGTACAGTTAACTGAACATCACCTGAAAAACCAGACATCCTCAACCAGGCATAGCGCTGAAGGGCTACCGACGTGGCAATCGTTTTACCCAGTGAGTCAGTGGTATCCAGTTCACAGCAGATTGTGAATTGTGCTGCGTCTCTCAAGTCTGCCATGGCTTGGTAGAGTACGGCCCGAGCCTCCTTTGGGCACTGAGGAAGCACCTGCGCAACCGTATCCCAGATGGTATGGGAGTATCAGCCCAAAAGGCAGGCAGTATTCACGTACCTGGAGGAAGATTACATGCGCTTCCCAAGATGACCCAGCTTCTTGGATTCCCTGTCTGGAGGTGCGGAAGGGAATGTGTCCTTGGAAGAAGAAGCTTGGACCACCAAGCTGTCGGGGGAAGGGTGTTGGGTGAGGAAAATGGGATCGCCCTGAGCTGGGCAGTGGCGGCGGGCAATCATCCATTCCACAGGAGCCCCTGTGCTGGGCTTGGACCACGTGCCCAGAAGGACATCCGTGAGGGCTTCATTGAAGGGCAAGAGGAGTTCAGAGGAAGTTGCCACCGGTTGAAGCACCTCTGTCAGTAGGTTAGTCCTGACTGCCACTGTACTTCGATGATTCTTTTGAATCGAATAAAAAAAATTGAATTGACTGCCACTCTAGGGAGCTCCAGGCCCAAGGCCATGGCTGCCCTATGCACCACCACTGCATAGGATGCTCCCTCCTCTGAAGCCACGGTAGGAGGAGAAAGCATGGCAAGGTCTGGGGAGTTATCCAGACCACTGGCATCACCCAGTTCCTCTCTCCAGTCTGGTTCTTCCAGCTGGTCTTTCAGAGGGTCCAGCGACCCCTCCCAGTTCTTATCACCCTCTTCAGGGTGATAGGGAACACCTGGGATGAACAAGGGAACAAACGTCCCCTCCGTCATCGGATTCGACATCGGCTGACGTCGGTCCGGCTCTGGGTCCATCTCGGGGATGAAGATGGGGACGGCGTTGGCAGGGGGCATGGCCGGCGCTAGGGAAGGTCGAGTAAGGTCGACCGCATTGACCAGAATCCAAGCCTGGATCCACGGGGGCCCTTCGGCGCCGGAGCCACTGGCATCTAAGGCCTAAGACCCTCAACCGACTCCGCGGGGCCCGAAGGCACACCATTGGAGTCAGGCTGCCCAAACACACAGTGGAGGGCTTCGTAGAATGTACAAAGCTGGGCAGGGGATGCCCCGTCTCCCAGAAACGGGGGAGGCGCGGAGTCGTCCCTGAGTCAAGCGCCGGAGAAAGAGCCTTAGAGTGACGACGCTCCGGGTCCCCCGTTGTGTCAGCCGACTGACGGGGGGAAGGCGAAGAGCGACGGTGCATCTTCGCCTTCTTCTTGTGCTTCGACTTACCCAAAGAGTGCGAAGACTTGGGTGAGGTGTGATGGGTCCGCGTCCAGTCTCGAGACCTTTCCCTCGAGCAAAACTGGGAGTGCTGCGGAGCCGACTGCCAGGCCTCCAAAAGCTTTCAGGACCGCTCCAGCAAAGACTTCGGATTAATGGCCCGACAGTGAGAGCAGGACTTCGGGTCGTGGTCGTGCTCCAGGGACCAGAGGCACACGTGGTGCGGGTACGCCACGGACATCAGGACAGGACAGGAGTCGCAAGGCTTAAAGCAGGTCCGACCATGGGACATCCCTTGCGCACCAGGAATCAAAGTCTCGTAAAAAGACGTTGACAAAAGTCGAAAAAAGTTTAGTTAAAAAGTGACAAAGGAGCAAGCTCTCTCCGGATCTGCACTAGGCTGGCACCAAAAAAGAAAGAACTGACGTCAGCACGCAGGGGCGGCGTCTAAGTAGACACCGCAACATCATCCCGGCGACCATGACACCGATGACAGACGTGGAGTTGACCAACGCCACCTACCAACGCGCAGGGGTACTGCTAAGAAAAAAATTCTCTGGATCCAGGTAATTCTAAGGTAAGGGGTCTATAGCTAAAAGTGTCTTTCAGATTATAAAGTTAATATACATGAGCTATGCTATATTGTACTACTAAACAGGCAGCCACAAGTGCAGTTACCTTGCAGACAACAGGGTCATAATTTGAATGGTGCTGCAGGTGCAGTATCACTGGGCTCAAAAGTTGTCAGAACTCCTCTAAACACAATAAATTGCTTTATTTGACTAATAAACAGGCAGTCACAATTGCAGTTACCTTTCACTTAAAAGGAGCTTGATTTACACAATTTACTGATTCACAAGTGCATTTATCAAGCAGGCAAAAGGGTTATGACTTGAATGTACAGCAGCACCTGTACCAGAAGCTCTATGCACCCTACTAAACACCTAATATAGCTATATTTTATGACTAAAAAGGCAGTTACAAGTGCAGTTTCCTTGCAGACAAGAGGGTCATGATTTGAAAGGTGCAGCAGGTGCAGTGGCATCGGGCAAAAAGTTGTCAGGACTCCTCTAAACACTTAATATTGCCATATTTTACAACTAAACAGCCAGTCACAAGTGCAGTTATATACCAAGCGCTTGTGTCACGATTTCAACAGTGCAGCAGGTGCAGTGGCACTGGGACCAAAAGCTCAAGGCACCCAACTAAACACCAATTATTGCTATATTTTCCAACTAAACAGGAAGTCGTAAGTGCAGTTATCTTTCAGGCACTAGGGTCATGATTTGAATAGTGTAGCAGGTGCAGTGGCACTGGGCCCAAACGTTATCAGAACCCTTCTAAACACCTAATATTGCTATATTTTGCAACTAGACAGGCAGTCACAAGTGCAGTTATCTAACAATCACTAGGGTCATGATTTCAATAGTGCAGCAGGTGCAGTGGCACCAGGACCAAAAGCTCCAGGCACCCCCCTAAACACCTAATATTGCTATATTTTATTCCGAAACCGGCAACCACAAGGGCTGTCACCTTGCAGACAACAGAGTCGTGATTTAAAGGGTGTAAGAAGTGTGGTAGCACCGGGCCCAAGTGTTGTCAGAACTACTTTAAACACATATTTTTACTATATTTGACTACTAAACAGGCAGTCACAATTGCCTTTACCATGCAGTTAAAAGGGACTTCATTTGAACGGTGCAGGTGCAGTGGCTCTGGGGCCAAAAGCTCTAGAGACCCCACTAAACCCAGTTTATTGCTACTATAAAGACTGTCACAAGTGCATTTATCAAGCAGGTAATCGGGTCATTATTTGAATGGTGCAGCAGGTGCAGAAGCAGCAGGACCAAAAGCTCTAGGCACCCTACTAAACACCTAATATTGCTATATGTTATGACTAAACAGGCAGTCACAAGTGCAGTTTCCTTGCAGACAACAGGGTCATTATTTGAATGGTGCAGCAGGTGCAGTAGCACCAGGACCAAAAGCTCTAGGCACCCTACTAAACACCTACTATTGCTATATTTTGTGACTAAACAGGCAGTCACACATGCAGTTTCCTTACAGACAACAGGGTCATGATTTGAATGGTGCGGCAGGTGCAGTGGCAACAGGCAAAAGGTTGTCAGGACTCCTCTAAACACTTAATATTGTTATATTTTACTACTATACAGGCAGACACAATTGCAGTTATCTTGCAGTTAAAATGGGCTTGATTTGAATGGTGCAGAAGGTACAGTGGCACCAGGGCCAAAAGCTCTAGGGACCAGCCTAAATGCAGAATATTGCTACATTTTCTACTAAACATGCAGTCAAAAGTGCAGTTATCTAGCAGGCACTAGGGCCATGATTTCAATGGTGTTGCAGGTGCAGTGACATCAGGGGCCAAAGCTCTCGGAACCCCTCTAAACACCAAATATTGCAATATTTTACTACTAATCAAGCTGTCACAAGTGCAGTTACCTTACAGGCAATAGAGTCATGATTTGAATGGTGCAGCAGGTGCAGTGGCACCGGGGCCAAAATATGTCATAACTCCTCTAAACAAAAATATTGCATTATTTTACTGCTAAACAGGCACTTTTCTTACAGGCACTGGTGCAAAAGGCCCAAGGCCCAAAAGTTGTCAAGACACCTCTAAACACATAATATTAAGGGGCCCCAGATTAAATCTCGGGGGCAACTGAGGTGGGAATCCAAGACTGGTTGACCTCTATCCACCAAAGAATGGAATTATATATTTTACCTACTAAACCGCATGGCTCATACTATGGCAAGCACTGAAACCACTTACAAAATTGCCTCATACTAGTATTTCACCCCGATGAGACTCAGTAAGTGGAATATTGGGTACTTCGGGATTGTTGAAGGGGATGTGAGAATGCAAGGACCCTGCTTCATCTTCTATGGCACTGCCTCAAACTCACTAGACATTGGGAATAGGTTTTGGTCGACAATGATCTAGCTTTTAACACTACCATCCCACGTTTCCCTACTTACACCATCCTGGGGCTCCCGAACCCCTTGACTTATCCCCTACGCTCCAACAGGGGAAGGCAAATGGTCCTTGCTTTAAATGTGGCCCACCAAGTGATACTCTCACTTTGGGGTACAGATACACCTCCAGAGTATATCTCCTGGCTGTATAGACTGGGTTCTTCTGGAAATGGAGAAACTTTCCCAGCAGCGACCTTGGATAGTTTCTCCTACTCAGAACTATGGGCCCCCTTCATTCACATTCTCTCTACCGTATTTCAGGAGCTGACATGCCCGTCCTATCTTCAGCTCTTTTGCCTGAGGTGTCCCCCTGCCCCCGAGGCTAACTACCCATGGCCATTTTCCTGTACGAGATGTAAGCCCTTTTGCCTAGTTGATTTTCACTACATCGCTTGTTCTTTCAGAAGCTGGAAGGATCTTGGGGGGGGGGGGGGGATGGGGGTGGAAATTACTGTTTATTTTCACTAATTTTTCTTAAATCTACCAGCCTGTACAACACAGTCGGCCCTAGGGTTGTAGGCGGAAGCTGGGTCATATACTAGGAACGTGGGCGGCCCCTCTGGGTTGTAGGAGACATGCTGTATCAATGTATGCATTGGCTGTATTACTAATAAACAGAATTGATGTAAACACATAATATTGCTATTACATCAATTCATTCTATTATTTCCCTTTGAAAAGATTTATACCAAATCACAAAAAGCACAATCTGCAGACCAAGATCAATCTTCCTGGCAAATTTGGTGTAATTCCGTTCAGCGATTTTCGCAGTAGCCTTGCCTAAAGAAGTCTATGGAAAATGCATGGGGGTTTTGCATTTTGGGCCCCCCCTTTTTCTGGCCTCTTGCTTGACGGATCACCCTGAAACTAACCAGGAAAGAGTTGAGGTGGATAAACTGTTTGTTTGGAAAACTTTGTGAAGATTGGTCAAATGGGGCCAAAGTTATAAGCAAACCAAAAAATGCTCTGTCTATAGAAATGCAGGCCTAACTATAAATACCTAGTGGCGATATGCATATATATTCTTTTTGGTGTTGAATACTGCTTGGGAGAAGTAAAGGTAGTTGTCATAGCAAAAATTAGATCATAGTAGTCAAGTGATGAAAAGGAAGGTTTTCGGCTCTATCCTAAATATGAGTAGAGATGGTTGGCTCCTTAGATATAACAGCAATGTATCCCACAATTTACACCCAGAGATGGAAAAAATAACTATTGCAAAAGGTCTTTGTTCTACCTTTCGTACTGCATAGAAGAAGAAAACAATTCTGAGCAAGGCCATCTGGAGGGAGTATATAGAATTTCTCTGTAAGGAATGATGCTGTATTGATGAAGTTGGCCTTGTGAATGATGGGTAGTGTTTGAAGGCTATGCATTTAGGTATTGATTGAATCAACACAGAATATACCTGTGATAATATGAATTTGTTTTTGAAAATGAGTTCCATGTGAATACTTGTCATAAGTTAATACATAATACCCAGTTCGTATGGACATATGAGTTGCTCTTGTTTTTTAAAGACGTTTATGTATTGGTAGCCAGCATAGTGCTCTTAAGTTGGAGAGACAAAATCATATCTCTTAAGGCCACTAAGCACCCTGGCAGCCATTTTTTGTGGAACCAGAAAATTACATTTTGGGCGCATTCAGCAGTCCCGAGATTGAATCAGTTGGGTGAAAACTGGACCTTTCAGTTTCTTGTTTTAAAAAGGGAGGATTACCTTCAAAGTTTTTATGTGAATGAAACAGGTTTTAAACACTTGGGAAGCATGGGAGTTACGCTAGAGGTTTGAGTCTATATGAATACCAAGATTACAGATTTGTGAGGCAGTATCAGGAGAAGGGCCAATTAAGATTTATTTATCTCAATTTTATGGGAGGTTAACATTGGCACACAGTTTTAGAAAAATGTTGTTCATCCACCACTGGGTTAAAATCAGGCAATCTGGGGAAAGGGTGGTCTCACTGATCTAAGTGGATATGTCAAAGATTGCGTCTCATTGTATACATGTAAAATCTTTGATCCCTCTCACGAACAGTCTCATAGAAATATTAAAAAGTGGGGGGTGGGGGGATAAAAATTTAGCCCTGTGGTATTCCATGTAACACTTTTTTTCTTTCACAGGAATATGGCTGAAGTATGACCATCTGCTGGCAAAGGGTTAAAAAGTATCTTAACCAAGCTAGTGAAGGACTCAACACCACACTCATTCACTCTTGTATGTAGGATGAAGTGATCAATGGTATCAAATGCTGCACAGAGGGGTAGGAGACCCACGATTGCCAGCCCATCTGCATCCATTAGTCTTCAGGAGTCGTCAAGGCCAAGACCACTACAAGTTCGGTGTTCATGCTGGGCTGAAGCCAGCTTGGAAGGGATCTACAATCTCATTGGACTCCACAAAATTCTGAAGTTGGTTGAATACCCATCTTTCATGTACCTTGAAAACGTAAGGCATGAGAAAGATGAATCTACAATTGCTGGTATCAGAAGGGTCAAGGTTGAGTTTTTTTAAGAGGGGTCTAGTAGCTCCCAGCTTCCAGGCATGAGGACCTAAACCAGTCCTCAGAGAGCCAGTACAAACCTGGAGATGGTATTCCACCAGCACAACTGCAGGTTTCTGTATGTATTTCACAGGAATGAGGGTCTAGTGAAAATCAAAATGGCCAGCTATTTGCAATTATCTCAAGTAGGTAGCTGCGCCATCGACAGTGGTCTGAATTCCTCTAATGTTGTATTTATTTTCCCTAAAGGAGGGATGGGACAATAATGAATTGCTTGAGGTACTTGTGCATAACCCTCCGTCCTGATTGTGGTAATTTTATCGGGAGATAAAATTGGGTACGATGTGTTGCATAGTTTGAGGGAGGAGAAAATATCACTTTGCATTGCTGTAGGATTCTGAAGCTATTTGATAATGCAGAAAAGTTATTTAGGCAAATTGTGGGCATTCTGCAGTTTGGATTAGTTTTCTTTTCTTCCTTTATATTAGTTTTATAATACTCTTTTGCTTTAATGGAACATGCCAACTTGGAGTCCAATAAGTAGTCTCTACGTCATTTATGTTCCGTCTGGCCAAGTTGAAGCTTTAATTTGACAAGATCTGTGAAGAACAAAAGGTTATTCTTATTTTCCCAAGGTTTGGATCTTTCTTTAGTAGATAAAAATTCATTTGAGGTTAGTATTTTATTAAAGAGTTAAATCATTGGGCTCAAGGAAAGGCATCTGTCTAAAATTTTAGATTTGATTCTTTTAAGAGTCTCTCAATCATTTCTGAGTCATATAGCCTTTTTGAGAGATGTTTAAATGTTGCTTCTTTATTAAAACCCATTTTTCTTTTTCAAGGAGAGGGGTATATCAAAGGATTTGCAAGGTGATCAGTCCAACATATGGCAATCAACCTATTGGTAACTAAGATATCTATGGTTGAAAGTATGTGGTCTAGGAGGTGTTCAGCACTCCATCCATCATCTACTAAGTGTTTGCTTTGTTCGCCCTAAGTTGGCAGGGTATGCCCAGACGTGGGCTCCTTGCTCACTTTGCCACTGGATTCAAGCTAGCCTGGCTGATGATGGCTGTTAGCCCGAAACCGGTCCCAGGATGCTCGTTTCTGGTTCAGAGAAGACATGGCTTGGCAGTTCGGTCTGGACTGTTCCCATGAGGCACAAGGTCAAGACTGATTTGCATATAGCTGTGTCTGAAATGGGGCAGCAAAGTGAGCTAAAGAACGATGATGGATTCAACCCAGATCTGTGACTGGGGGTGAGTGTTTGCCATGTTCAGCACTCCGTCCATCATCTCCTTGTGTTTGCTAAGAGGTGACCAGCCTGCGGTGTTTATTCAGCTGAAATCATTTTCAAATTCAAAATTTCTAGAGATTATATAAACTTTAGAGTTGAAACTGTCGAATTTTCTAACCATGGATTAAGATCTCACAGTAACAGGAAGAGAGTGGTGGTTTAAACCAGTGTAAAAGTCATTTAAGAAGGTTTGCTGTTCAAGGTGACTATTAAATTCTCGCACTGATGTACAGGGATGGAATGATTTTGTTGAGGTAGAAGGGCGTCCTGATAGATAATGGCAACCCTTCCACCTCTTTTGACATCTCTCGTAACATTCATCATTTTACGCCCCCTGGGGAATAAATTCATCTAAAATTGGTGCATTACCCGGGGTTAACCAAGTTTCTGTAATAATTAATATCTGGAGGTTGAACTGAGAAAGCAGGCACAAACTTCAGCTCTGTGTGCTACCTCTGAAAGAACGTTACACAGCACTGAAAAGATTGTGGGGGGATTATCCTTTTATATGTCCTGGATTGTAAAAGGGCCTCTTGGTGTTACTGCGAGGGAGGAGAAAATGGATTGAAATTGTGTGTCATAGTTGAGCTGAGGATCGAATCAGGCCTTAATTTATTTAGGGTATTAAGGTTTAGCAGTTGATGTTCTAACTATAAGGTGTAAGGCTGATGTTACAAATATGCAAACTTAACCCCACCTGAGGAAGAGTGCCATTTGTGTGAAACATTCAGCTGGTGGCGTCCGGGCATGGATGGGCCTGCCTTAGGCATGCCAGTGACACGTCTGCACAGCTAAATCGCTTTTATAGAGTTGGGATGGTCAACACAAATGAATGTATGTAGACAGATAACCAAACTACACCCCATATGGCACTAAAAATGACTGCAAGTGCCAAATCAGCACGTGAATGTTCCAGTTATAAAATATCAGCCTCCTGGCACTACTGTCAAGACATATATAAGTCCTTCCCACCTCAGCTCCTTCCTGGAAAGTTTTGGGGTGATTTGTCAAGCGGGGATCAAAATAAAAGGGGAAGGGAATGCAAATACAGCAAAAACTACTGAATTAAATGAAAACAAATTTGATAGAATGCTACATTTTGGTGCAGGAAGCATGCTTTTTGTGATTTAGTGTAAATCCATGTAGTAGTTTTTGCGCAATTAAGGCTGAAAATGTAAAGATATTTTATGCAGTGGATGATCCACAGAGTCAAGAGATCTTGCCAATATCTGATTGGCTGCCATTGCATCAACAAAGATATGATGGCAGTCATTGTAGGACTTGGGGACTCAGTCCCTGGTCCTGGAAAAAAGGTTAAAAAACTATGTACGGGGAAGTGATACGCTGGCCAGTTTAAACCTGGTAGGGGTGTCCCAAAGGGACCCCCCCACACTTGGGCCAATAACATGTTGTTATTTTAAATTTTACTCCAACTTTGTAGAGGATTTGCTGTCAAATAAATAAAAAACAAGTGGGTTTCTGAACGATTTAAATTTTACTCTTCCAGGGTGGGCCAGGGTCTGGATAGTTGGCACATTTTTTTTTTTGGGGAGAGGATGTGCAGCCCCCCTTCCTGAGTATTTTTCATGCCCTGGAGACTCCATCACAGCCCCTGTCCCTGAGGCTTTTTAGGGCCCTGGGTTGTAAATATGTTTATACTATGGGGAGGCGGGCCACATCCAAGCATTGTCCTTGGATCCAATCCCCGGAACCTTTTAGTCCCTGCCTGGGAGAGTGCAGGAATACCCTGCTCGCACTCTCCCAGGCAGGGACCGCAACTTTGCTCCAGGCCGTAGCACAGAAAAATGCTGGACTGCTAATGTCCTCTCACATTACCTCACTCAGGACATGATCTTTAAAACTGACAACATCACTGCAACATCTACAATGATATCATTAATGATAACACTGTGCATGGCAGAGGTACAAATAATAATTATTTGAGATAACTATAACTCATGAATTTCACTGGTTTTGTTAATTCAAAATGGTATGTCTTAACTGAAATGTTCACTTAACTATAACGTCTCTTCATGCTTTATTCATTCAGTGAATTAAGGGTAATTTTAATATAAAGTAAGAAAATATTACAATTACTAACTATTATGTCACTTTAACCTTTGTTATATATATATAAATATATATATATATATATATATATATATATATATATATTTTTTTTTTTTTAATTTTAATTTTTTTCACTGAAAAATCATAGGTTTCAGGGACGTTATAGTTAGTTGGACATTTCTCTCATACAAAACCATAGAAATTGCCCCATTATAGTTAGTTCAGCTAACTATAACGCGCGCACCCGCAATGTACTTCTGATGACGTCTCATATTACATCATTCATGACATGGTCAGTGACATCACTGATGACATCTCAAATGACATCACTGATGACATCATCCAGTGACTGTGTGTTTCTGTAAAGTTTAAATATGTTTCATATATATATATATGCCAAGGAATATTGAAGAATGAGTGGGTGTATAAGTGTGTGGATGGAGGATTTTGTAGGTGCTTGACTGATTGTATAAGTGAGTGATTAAACGTGTCTTACTGAATGCATGGGTTAGTGACTAAACTGTGTGAATGTCTGTATCAGTCTGTCTGTTGTTGTGTAAGCTGCTGCACCACGAATCTCCAGTAAGAGCCACAGGGCTGCGTTGCAGAGAGGTGGTCCGAGGCCCGTGCCGCGTTTTAAGTTGGGGGATTAAGTCCCCTTGAATCCTGAGGGTCCGTGGGGTCCAACTAGCCCACTAGGTATCTCCAGTAAGCGCCACACAGCTGCGTTGCAGAGAGCTGTAAAAAGGGGCGTGGCCCTCGGACCACCTCTTTGAAACGCAGCTCTGTGGCGCGTACTGGAGGTACCTTGTGGGCTAGATTAATTCCCCACCTTAAAACGCGCCACGGGGCACTTTTTCACAGTGGTGCAGGGAGGGGGCAGGGCCTCTGGCGATTTGCTGGTTCCTTTTTTCCTTTTTTCAACAAGTTTTGGGAGGGGGCTGTGTTGCCCCTTGGCCACTTTTGGCCCCGGGGACCCCATCCCCCGGGGCCTTGCACCCTTTTTTTTTTAGGTCTCGCTGAGCCCAGCGCATGCGCTGACTCGGAGAGACATTTTGTATGTGAGTTTTCAAAGTGCTGCTGGCTGGCCTAGCACTTGCATTCACGCGACCGTGCACGTGCGAACTTCTAGCCTTCAGCAGCACTTTGAAAACTCGTGCGTCATCGCTATCGCGATCACTTTCGCTTTCAGAGCGATCGCAATGATGCACGCTTTCAATGCCTGTTGTTGTTGCATGTTATTCTGTGTCCTACACCTTTCTCGTTGTTCTGTTTCCTAGCGGGGAGTTTTTTGGCCTGTCCACTTGAAAATGTGTTTTACATCAGCCACACGTTCTGTGAGCGTGTTTGCCTACTGACAATACATGGGCCCCGTTTCTTTCACTTATTTTACAAGGATCGGGATTTTTTTTGAAAGAGAAGATATACAATTTCTTCCAGTAACAGTAAATTATTGACAGGGTTTTCATCTCAGAACAGCATAAAAGCGAGCTGAAATTCTGCTTAAGCTTTTAAAGTGTAGACTTGTTGAATGTTACATCTGAAAATATATCCTTTTACCCATTGTTTGTCTACCCTCTGGTGGTGTGCCATTAGAGTCTTATAGAAAAGAAAGGCATGAAGTAAATGAAGGACAGCATTCCTCATCCTATAGCTTTGCGGGCGCTGGGGGGGGTATGAAGCCCTACACAAATGCTCCGGAACAATATAATGCAGTGCAGTATATTCTTACATCTATTTAATCCACCTTTTCCTCTCTCACGGACTCTCCTCCTGTTTACCCCTTCCGATAAATCCCTTTCAGTTCCCCTGTCACTGACCCTTATTGTGCCTTCTCCATCTAATAGATCCTTTCTGGCCGCTGACCGGATGTACGATGTTACAACGCGAGTTTTTACAACGCGCACCGTTACATCGCGGTCGTTACAACGACTACGATGTTACCACGCCATGCCTTTACAACGCAAGTCTTTACATCGACTTGCACTAGATGGCGTGCTAACATTAGAAAAGCATAATTTACTATTCCAACTCCAGTCCACTTAACAGTAGGGAAGGTGTTGGGATAGTAAACTACACTATTTGTAATGTTAGCACGCCATCTAGCGCAAGTCGATGTAAAGACTTGCATTGTAATGGCATGCGTGGTAACATCGCAGTCGTGGTAACATCGCAGTCGTTGTAACGATTGCGGTGTTACTGCATCGCGGCGTACTAACCGCGATGTAAAGGATGTTCCCCCCGCTGACCATCATGGTACCATTTCCAGTCTAAAAGATCCCACGTAGTTCCCTTCATGGCTGATCCTTAGTGCACCTTCTTCAGATTCCTTCTTTTCCCCTCCCTAGCTGATCCTCGTCAGACCCTCTCACATCTAATAGATGCCACCTCACTGACCCTTCTCCATCTGATAGCTCTTTCTAACAGTTTGCTCTGATGCTGACCATCATCAATCGTGCCTACCCTGGGTCGAATAGAACCCTTTTAGTCCTCTCCATCACTCGCAGTCACGGTACCTACCCTATGTGTACTAGATCCCACCTACTCCACCTTGTCTTTTCCCTTAATCAGTCGTGCCTACCACATGTCTAATAGATCCCACCTAGTGCCCTTGTTGCTTACCGTTAATCAGTCATGCTTACCCTGTGTCTAATAGATCCCTCATAGTTCCTTCTTCCGCTGAAACTCACTGTACCTGCCCCGTGTCTAATATATCCTGCCTAGTGCCTGCATTGCTCACCTTCATCAATCATGCCTACCCTGTGTCTAATAGGTTTCTCTTAGTCTCCTCTGTCGCTAACATTAATCTTATCTACTTCTTGTCTAATCGATCCCACCTAGTGGCTTCCGTTGCTCACTTTTATCATGCCTACCCTGTGTCTAGTAGATCCCACACCCTCCCCTCTGTTGTGGACACTCCTCGTATTCCAGTATACTTTCCCAGGCTGTAGTGTGCGCTACATACTTCATAACATAACATTCTGATACATCTCTTATCGTTGCTTCTGTCTCTGGCCATCATTGCTCCTACTCCTCGTCTACTAGATCCCTCGCACTTCTCCATCACTTAATCCCATCATGCTTACCCCTTGCTTGATTGAGCCATCTAATTCTTTTTATCGTTGATTTGTGCTTGTCATGGTTAAGATGATTTACTTCCTGCATCTTCTCTGCTGCAATGAATGTATATTATTACCTCTATTGAATACCGTAGGGTATTGCATTACTGTTTTAAAGTGCTTTTGTTGTTGAGCGGTACTATTAAAAATGTTATTTAGTTTGTGGTAAAGAAAATGCATTTATATTGTAAATATGTAGCAGAATATTCACCTCCGAAATACATTAGGTGGATTGAGAATATATTGAACTGGTGTGTATAACTTTTAACTCAGTCGAGTCAGGACTGACTGCCTCTCACTCTTCTAAGGTTGATAAGTGGATTATGAATTAGATTACTATAAGGTCTGCATTCAAAGCACAAAGAGACACCCTCTCTGCACCTCTGTGCCACTACATAACACCACTGCACTCTATGCCACTCTACATCACTGTACTCTACTCTGCAACACTGCACTCTACGCCACTGCCCTCCACACCACTGCCCTCCACAGTACTCCACTCTATGCTACTGCGCTGTAACCCACTGCACGCTATGGCACTATATTCTACTCTATGCAACTCTACTCTGCACCACTCTGTGCCACTGCACTCTTTGCCACTCTACTCTGCACCACTGAACTCTACTCTGCACCACTGAATTCTACTCTGGACCACTGCACTCTAAGCCGCTACACTCTTCTACGTAACGCCCTAATCTATGGCACTGCAATCTATGACACTGCATTGTACGCTGCTTAATTTTTTGCTGTGGCACTTTATGCTGCTGCACAGCTGTACTCTGCATCGTTCTACGCCAATGTGCTCTACACTAATCCACTCTACTATATACCACTCCACTCTATGTGACTCTACTCTATGCTACTCCAATACGTAACACTCTGTGCCACTCCATTCTACAACACTCTACCCCACTCTTCGCCATTCCACTCTAAGACACTTCACACCATTAACTTTTAGCCATGCTGAACAGCAGCCACCCTGGTATACAACATGGCTAACCACATTGGCAAAGCAAATAGCTCTTGCATACGTGATTCCCTCTCTAAAGGGAGGGTGTGTGCGTCCCAGTCAAGTGGGTATCTCAGTATAGACATTCTATTGCTTGGGTATGTGCTTGACATGGGTACAGAGGACAGTTAAAGTTTAACCCCAGATAGGAGTCGTTATAAAATTTGATGTCTCTTATTCCCAGGATCTAAAACTGTAATAAAGAAATATTTAACTGATAATCAGTCCTGCCAAGAGTCGAAATGGTTACCTGAAAAACTAAATTTTGCTTTCCATCATCTTCTTTCCATTGTGGAGCCAAAGGCTTTTTTTCCCAGTGCATGGGGATTAGACACGCCTTCTTTATCCTACCAGAGCTTTCTGATTTTCACTTCAGTCAAACGCCAAACGTCCTTTCCTTGTTCATGCCCGGACAGGCCTCTGGCTAGTTATATGTCATGGCTTTAGCTAAATGTTTGTCGTCGTCAGTCTCCACCTCAGCACTGACCCAGCAGTCCCATGCACCATTTATTTTGACTAAATTGAGTTAAACATCCAATCCTCCTTCATCTGTATGCTGCCATTGAACCTCTGTAACATGCTTCTGATCAAAATACTGCTGCCAAATATGAGCATAGGTTGTTCTCTATGAGCTACACAATCTGGATGTGGAGGTCTCTGACGTTTTACCTCTTTTGAAAGGAAACTCTGGGACTTCACCCACACTCCCCAACCCTCCAACTGGACCTCCACTTTTCCCATTTTCCAGGATCTTATAGAACTTGCAAGGTGCCAGAAGTTCACATTTCAGTGAAGCCTTGTACATTTACTCTTTAGTATAAAAAAGATGTGGGTAAGTCATTGTGTCATTTGCAGGTTGACCTAGTACACTCCCAGGAACTTAGGGATACTGCAGCGCTGGTGTCTATAGACTTTGAAAAAGCCTTCCACACTGTTCATTGGCCCTTTATGTATCAGACATTGAAGAAGAGCGCCTTTGGTACTCGCTTCCTGAAGTACGTGGTACTGTTCTACATGGGCCCAAGTTAGCGTGGATAGGGTGTTGTCAGAATCCTGTCCTGGGGTGAGAGCACAGGAAGGGGCTGTCTCTTATTGACGCTCCTTTTTTAGGTCTCGCCTGACACAGCGCATGCGCTGGTCTGGCGAGACTTTTTGTTAGAGCTGAAAAAAAGGCTCCCACAGCCAGCCTAGAGCTACAGTGCATGAGCGCGGGTGCACGCTTAGGAGCAGAGGCACCATATGGCAAACCTCGTCATGCTTTTTAAGCACCCGCAATCACTTTCGCCCGCGATCACTTTCGCGGCACCCCTTTGATATTCTCGTTCAAAGAAAAGCAAACATCAAAGAACATGTTGTTGTGTTAATGCTTTGCTGCGCCCGTTTGACTTACAATGTGCTTTCTCTTTCCACAAACTCGATGTTTGTGTTCCTTTATTTTGAGATGCTTTTAGTATTACTGTTTTGTGACTTAAAGAACATTAAGGAAATGTTACTGTGAAACTGGACAACGTTCACAGTGTTTATTTCTGATCGCAGTGGCTGCTTCATGTCCGTTGCACCATTCAGGAAGTCCTTTCATTGGTGCTTTCACAAGGAGGGAGCAGGTTTGAGTGCACATTGGCTGCAATCGAACTCTTAAGATGATGGGCTGTGTGTATCCATTATCAGCACTTACTCTTCGCTAAGTGATCTTGTTTGTTTTGTTGTTGTGTTAATGCTTTGCTGTGCCCGTTTGACTTACAACATGCTTTCTCTTTCCACAAACTCGATGTTTGTGTTCCTTTATTTTGAGATGCTTTTAGTATTACTGTCACACACACAACCACACACACAATCACACACACAACCGCACACACAACCATAACCACACACACACACACACAACCACACACAACCACACACACACACAACCATACACATGCACAACCACACACACAACCACATACACACACAACCACAACCACACACATAACCACACGAACAACCACACCCACAACCACACACACAACCACACCACCACACCCAACCATACAACCACACACACAACCACACACACAACCACACACACAACCACACACAACCACACAAACAACCACACACACAACCACACCCACAACCACACACACACACAACCACAACCATACACACAACCACACACACAACTACAACCACACACAACCACACACACAACCTCACGCACATCCACACACAACCGCACCCACAACCGCACTCGCACCCACAACCCCACCCGCACCCACAACCACACCCACTCACACAACCACACACACAACCACACACACACAACGACACACACACAACCACACACACACAACCACAAACACACACACACACACAACCACACACACAGAACCACACACAAACACACACAACCACACACACAACCACACCAAGCATTGGCATAGCCAATAGGTCTCGCCTTTGGGACCTTATAAGTGTTTAGCCACGCAACAGTTGATGTGGTTGCACCAAGGATATTGTGCTGCATAACTAAATACTTAGAAGGTCCCAAAAGCGAGACCTATTGGCTATGCCAATGCTTGTTAATTCTGCGGAGGGGGACCGCGTGGCCCCCCCTCCAAAGGCCAATTATGGCCCCAGGGACCCCATCCCCCGCGGCCCCCCTCCCAACCATTGCTAAGCCCTAGGGAGGTGGTTGTCCCTGGGGCTCAGAGGTTTACATTTTTAGTGCCCCGGGGAGGTGGTGGTCCCCGGAGTGTGTGGGGGGGCTCGAGCCCCCCCACAGGTTTTTTTAAAAATAGAGCACCGGGGTGGTGGCGGTCCCCAGGGCAGCGTGGGGGGATTGGGACCCCCCACACTTTTTTTTAACAGCCCCGGGGAGATGGCAGTATCCTGGAATCCGGCGGGGGGGGGCACGTGGCCCCTTGGTTATTTGTAAAAGCCCCGGGGAGGTGGCGGTCCCCGGGGCAGCATGGGGGTGATTGGGACACCCCACATTTTTTTTTTAACAGCCCCGGGGAGGTGGTGGTACCCAGGGCTGCGGGGGCCCCCGCAGGCCCCCGCTAATGAATTTATAGTGCCCCGGGACCTGGCCGACCCAGGGGCCTATTTTTAAACGAAGCACGGGAGCCCACGCTTAATTTTTTTAAAATAATTTTGGTGGGATTCGCAACCCCATTGCAATTTCCACCAAATTTTTTGGCCCTGGGGGTCCTTGTGGGGGTCAGGGTTTTCTTCCCTACCCCCTTCTCTTCTTTTATAATCTTTTTTCTACTGTTTTCTTGTGACTCGGTTCTACCGAGTCACAAGATGGCTGCCAACACTTCCTGGTTTGGAGTGTTGGCAGCCAGTTAGAATGAAGCTCATGGTCAGGAGGGTTCACGAACCCACCGCGTCCATAGATATCGAAACGTTTTCTTTTTCTAATTTCTCAGGAACTACTGAACAGATTTACACCATTTAACAAAAAGGACTCTTTCTGAACCAAGGGCTATCTTTTTTCCAAATTTGGTGTAATTACGTTCAGCAGTTCGGGCTGTAGCCTTGTCTAAAGTTTCCTATGGAAAATAACATGGGGAAAACACGTTTTGGGACCCCCCTTTTTTCTCGGCCCCCGCTTTGCGAATCACCCTGAAACTTTTAAGACAGGAGCTGACCGGAGCTGATCACTAGTTTTGAAATTTCGCAAAGATTTGTCAACCCGCGCCAAAGTTATTGGGAAAACAAAAAACGCCGAACCTAGGTCCTAAATATAACTACCTACTGGTGACCTCTAGTAGGTGTTGAGTTAATATATATATATATATATATGAAATGTTAGAACTCCCACAACTTCCGAACGGGCGGCGAAGAAGGAGAGACGGACCATAGGAATCTTCAGGCAAGAGTATTTATTCGACCATTACGACCATTTCTCTCAGCAAAACATGACGCGTTTGATCACATGCGGAGACAAGTTGCACTGAATGATTTTTATGCGCTACAAAGTGTACACCCACTTCCTGATCACATGATACTAGACCAGGAAAACAGACTTCGTGTAATACACTGAAAGACATTAAAATCAAATTGCACGATGGTTCTAAAAACATAACACAATTATATAATAAATATAGTTGGTATTTCATGCAATGTGAAGTACGGAAATATAATGATAGTAATTAGCATTGGCAGCCAGCATAGAGATAATACACATGACTAAACTTGTTTGTATATATATGTTGGTATAACAGGATAAATCCTTAAAAAACACCCAACCAACAAGAAAGGTAAAACAATGCCAGGTAAATACATATACCGTATAATTGCCAACAAGTATGGAAACTCAAAATCTGTACAAGTGCAAAAAGGTGCATGGCAGCATTTTCAATAATTGTGCAAAACCGTGCGAAAGTGCAAAATATTAGGGAATATGTGCAAATGTAGCATGACAGTAAGATTAAAATAGGAATGAATAAATATTAGTAACAATAAAAAATACAATCCTGATAATTATTGTTAAAATCATATAAAATTCATTTCTATGATTCCATCATCTTACTGGAGAGTGCTGATAAGTCATAAAAGAATGTATGTTATATATATGACAAGGGAGGTGTAGGGAAAAATCCGAGCTGGTCACACAAGGTAACCAGATTACTAAAGTGCTTAGTGCAAGAGATAGCCACTCATTTGGATGTATAATATACAAGGTAAGAAAGAAAGAAATATACAAATATATGTACAAATATATGTACAAAAATATGTACAAAAGAGGCTCATGATGAAAGGGGTGGAACATAACATAGAGATTACTAAAATTTATATATGTATATATACATATATATTCTCTCAAGTGTTAAGTCATCAAATCAAGACATCATTAAACAAAGTTATGCATATCCTCAGTGTTATTAAGGCCATTCGGCCATTCACTGTCAAACTCTAAGATCTTACGAGTTTCCAACTGCCTTAGTAGAAGTTCCCTATTACCGCCCCGTCGGGGTTTGGGAATAGATGCTATTACATAATATTTAAGGCAGTTGACATCATTGTTATGAGTTGATTTGAAATGGCGTGCCACCGGATAAGCAGGATCATTATGTAAGATGGCTCTGAGATGTCAGCCATCCAGTTAATTGACAAACTTAACATCAACAACAACAACATTGTACTGACAAGTCATATTAGTAAGAATAGTGCAGAATATCTTGATATCAGATTGGACATCATAGATAATTCTATACAGACTACTCTATTCAGAAAGGCTACTGCAGGTAACAGTGTCCTGCATGCCCTCAGCAGCCACCCTGAGACACTCAAGTGGAGTATTCCCTATGGTGAGCTGTTGAGGGCCAAAAGAAACTACAGTACCTCAGTTGCCTATGAAAACATCAGTAAAGAGATGATGACACGGTTTAAAACCAGAGGTTACCCCAACTGGGTACTTCGTAAAGCCAAGGACAGGGCAGACGCCACACATAGAGATCTTACCATTTCTGACAAACCTGCTGAAACCACCGATGAGACCATTGACACAACCAGAATGATCATGACTTTCAATTCGGATTCCAACAATATACACAAAATAGTAGCAAAAAATTGGGATATCCTAAAGTGTGACAACATCATTGGAGCAACTATCCCCAATAGACCCAGCATTACCTATCGCAAGGGTAGAAGCATCAGAGATTTGGTAGTAAGAAGTGATGTCACCATATACCCCACTAGACAACAACACGGCTTGGAGGGATTTTTTCCTTGTGGGCATTGCAAAGCCTGCAAGAACAGCATGTTCCGTAACAAAATTAGCTACAATGGCATCACTAAAGAGATCAAGGAATTCCTAACATGCAGCACCACCTTTGTGATCTATGTAATAGAATGCCCCTGTAGACTATGGTACATAGGCAGCACCACTCTTCTTGCCAAAAACCGTGTTCTTGAACACTATCGAGCCATCGCACACAATGACGATAAATACCCTGTGGCTCGTCATTTTAAAGAGAAACATTTTTCCAATCCTGCACTCTTAAAATTCTTCATTCTTGAACAGATTACAAAAAATCCCAGAGGAGGCAACAGAGTACTAAAATTGAGGCAGCGTGAGTCTAAATATATAATTGACTTTCAAACCAAAGACCCGGGGGGCCTCAATCAGGATGAGGAGTTAGCTGCTCACCTGAGGGAATAACATGTTGCGATGTTAATGTGATCTTGGTTCTTTTTCCTGTTCTTGTCTTTTGCTACCTCATGAGATGGTTTCAATTCTAACTTTCTCTCCTCATCAGATTGTGTACATTGAGTTATTGCTATAACTTCTAAGCAATTTTAACATTATGTTTTTCTCTTTCCTGTTTACAGGAAGAAAGGAAGGTGCCCAAACACCGGCACTCACTACACACGGGCCACCTACCCTTCCTTCCCTTCTTCACTCTTTGAGCACGGTGACTGATGATCATTGTTTCTTTGTTATGACAACCGGAAGACCATGGTACAGTCCAACCCAGTTTGCATTTAGCAATGTATCTTTGGGTACTTACCTATACAGTTCATGCTATCTTTTCTGTTGAGTGTGGTTATAAGCATATTTCACAGGCCACTTGGCCATTTATTTCATTTGGACATCCATGTGAGGACATTTATTCTATGACATTGTGCCATATTTATGTTTACATTTATCTCTGTACATTACTTTGGATTTTCGAGCTGAGTTCGAAGTGCTTTCCATGTTCTTTCACCTGTCACTTGACAACTTACCCTTATACTTTTGAAGAATGTTTTTGAAGAACATTACATGTAATTGATTATTTGGACGCATTATGCACTATGCAGTCATCTGTTTGTCCTTTTATGACCCTTGATCACCCGAAGGCAGGACACTCATGTAACATGGATTGGACGCTGTAACAATACACATATGGCATTTGCATACAATATTCACACATAGTATTTCACCATCAATCTTACTTTGCCTGTTAGTGCGTTACCATTTCAGTGCTATTTTAGCAGTAATTATAAACATTTCTATCGCACTACAATAGAGACAAATCCTTTGTGGCAAGTTCTGAATGCAATGTATTTATGCGTTACACAGCACACTACATTCTAAGATGTCTGCCACCGTTTCATTTTATGTTCATTGGTTTTCCACTTGTCCTTTGTTGATGTTGATGTATTAACTTTATCAGTCACCATGTTTGGCACAATCATTCACGTGATCAAGGCTTTCGAGCTGAAACGCGTAGTGGATTAAAACACCCCTTTCGAGACATCTTCGTTTGTGGTTTGTTCTTCTGAGAGCGTACGAGGAATTGCTTTCGCATTTTTGTATTGGATTACCGGCACGCTCCGCCGGGGTGTACGCCACCTCTCTTGGGTCCTAGCAGTCGGAAGGAGCTATTTGGATTTGTTTGAATATATATATATATATATATATATATATATATATATATATATATATATATATATATATATATATATATATATATATATATATATTATCTACTGGCGGTCGCCAGTAGATAGTTATAGTTAGGACCGTGTTTCCATAGGAAATCCGCAACATTCTATTTGGAAGAACTTTGGCGCCGGTTGACGAATCCTCACAAATTTTTTAAAACTAATGGGGCGCTACGCTCCGCTCCTACCCTGAAAGTCTCGGGGGGATTCGTCAAGCGGGGGCTGAGAAAAAAGGGGGGTCCCAAAACGCATTTTCCCCATGCATTTTCCCATAGGACCTTTAGTCCGAGCTACAGCCCGAACGGCTGAACAGAATTACTTGAAATTGGGCAGAGAGGTAATCCTCAGGTCAGGGATGTGCCTTTTGCAGGTCTGGTGTAAATCTGTTCAGTAGGTCCTGAGAAAATAGCATTTAAATCAATATATATATCTATAGGTGCGCTCCGTGCGCTTACGGTAAGCTTACCGTACGCGTACGGTGCCGTGCGCGAGCTCAATTCTGATTGGTGGTTACATGACTGTAAACATTCGAATCGGTCGAAATCAGAAAGTATCGGCCGCCATTTTCTGTCTCTCGCACTGAAAAACAAAGGTTGATAACATGAAAAGGGGGCAACGAAGAGAGTTGCAGACCCCCTAGCGTTCGTCAGGGGGTTCACGAAGGACCAAAAAGTATGAAAAATAAATTTATTAATTTTAAAAAAAAATCGCGGAGTGCGCGTACGGTAAGCTTACCGTACGCGTACAGTAAAAAAAATTTTAAAAAAAAAAAAATTAACAATCACATTTAATATATAAATCTAAGGACCCCCAAGGGAGAAAAAAACAATTGATATTTTGTAAAAAATGGCGAGGTGTGCACGGTACGAAATGCGCAACGTGGGCGCTCGGTGCGCGAAGTGCACCGTGCGCGCAAAAATTAAAAATAAATACATAACTTAGCATTTAAAAAAACGTACAAATTCACTGAAAAAACCATAGGTTTCACACACGTTATAGTTAGGAATTAGCATTTAAAAAACCTTGCAAATTCACTTAAAAAACCATAGGTTTCACACAAGTTATAGTTAGCTGTACATTTCACTCGTAAAAAACCAATGAAATTCCACGTTATAGTTAGATCAGGTAACTATAACTTGCGCGACCGCAATGCACAATGTGTCATTTCAGATGTCATCATTGATGTCATGAGTGATGTCACTGACCATGTCATAAGTGATGTAATATGTGACGTCATCAGCAGTTTATTGTGGGCGCGCAAGTTATAGTTACCTGATCTAACTATAACGTGGAATTTCATTGGTTTTTTACGAGTGAAATGTACAGCTAACTATAACTTGTGTGAAACCTATGGTTTTTTAAGTGAATATATATATATATATATATATATATATATATATATATATATATATATATTAACATCCACAAACCGGGTCATTCCAGGAGTGAGCCCATAGTCAGGTGGTGCGTGGAGCCGGTGTGCCCTACCCGGCTATTATAATCCAACATTTTTCCAAATGTACGCACTCTCAAAGTATATAGTGTATCAAAGAAAACTCGCTACGCGTTTCAACAAATTAATGTCTTGATCACACGAACAGAATAGCAGCATGAGCGTGCATATGTAAACAAGAAAAGCGACAAAGGACTACATTCGTTTAAACTCAAAACCTGTCCCAAAATTTCGGCCATCTTAAAACATTCAAGTAAAGCTTATAAATATAAGCGCGTTACTGTCATATTGCATTTAAACAAAGAAATTAAGATCAAATGCAGACTTATTCACATATCATTAAGTATGAAAATAAATACTTTACATTTATATCGCACTAGTGGCTAAAATGTCGACGTATTATTGCAGTTAACAAATTAATAGACTGCATTTTTTTCTTTTTTATCTTCTCGAGAAAAGATTACACAAGAGCGTACACATACTTAATTTAAATAGTCCATGTTCACATAATCATTCTTAGTGATCATAATACTTTCTATCGCACTAGTGGCTTAGTCGCAAAATTCAAGATGCAAACATTAATTCATCTAAACTTTAGATTATGAAAAATTCATACCAAGTTGATAATATTTACATTTGTAGTATACAAGCTCATGTCAAGGCACCATAACATAATCATAATTGTATACCTATATTCAAATTTCCTCCATATAAATTCAGGTAATATTATGTGGTACCCAGTATTGTGTATGAATCTTAGAGAAAAATACTGCACCTAATAAGTCGAAAATTAATGGCCTGCTTAAAGTACAAATACTAGAGACAGGGTTACTAAATTCGGCATGTGCCTGCTAGTAAAAGTCCTCGTCCAAACTAAGTGAAATAAAGTAAAGGTTATCAAGTGGTAAAAAGTCTCTTATCTTGCTCCAACGTGTATTCGAGCCCAGGGAAGAAAAGGGTAGGGTACCATGTAATACGGTAGGTCCCTTCCTTTCTTCCTGTGAGAATAGAGAAGATAAAAGACACTAAATTCACCTTCAATAAAATTGGATTCTAAATCATAACATATAGTCTAGTTCACATAACAGAGTCACTGAAAAACATTTTATTCCTCGTAGAGGTGTGTTTCTAGTTCATCATCAAGGTTGTGCCCCCAGGGAATTTGGTTTCTAAATCAAGTATCCATTTAGACTCTTTCTAAGAGCGTATTCCCTGTTACCCCCTCTATTGTTTAGGCTAACTTGCTCAATCGCATAAAATCGAAGTAAAGAGCTGTTAGAATGGTGATGTTTTTGAAAGTGTCTAGCAATGGGGTAATGTATGTCAACTTTGGATAGTCTTTTTTAAATCGCACTATAAGACTTAAGCTCCGGATGCAGTAGCATAACTGTAACACTCGGAGTGCATCTAGCGTATGCTAGATTAGTGGGCCGAAAATTCAGCTGCCAGCTCAAAGAACATGCTGAGTATAGTAATTAAATATGCTTGGGAAGATAGGGACAGAATTCTAAAAGAAATATCAGAGCTGGAAAATGATTTGAAGAAAAATGAAGACCAACAAAGTATTATTAAATTTAAAGATGATTAAAGGAAGATTACAAAAACATGAAGAAGAAATAAAGCTTTGTAAAAGAAAGTTGCATAGAGACTGCATAGAATATGAGACTGGCCGCATTTTGATGTATAGCTTTAAATACGACCACTTATATACCCAAAATCATGCAAGTGGAATCAACGACTGCTAATGAAACAACAATAATACAGAATGAAGCTAGTGACTCAGACACAGATGTTTCTATACAAACAGCGAGTTCATTATCTGAAGTGGAAGTAATAACTCGTCAGGCCACTTTTTTAGACGAGTTTCGAGTAATGAAGAAGAGTCGACAGCCTGGGAAAGTAACCCCTACTCCAACTCCACCAGTTCGGGCCGAGGAAAGGGGCCGTGGAAGAGGCAGGGGCGCAGTAAACAAAGATGACTCAAGCGCAAACATAGATCAAAAAAATATCGAGCCGGTGGGAACAAGAAGAAGAGGCTCCAGGAAAAATCAATAATGATGGATCCGAGAATGGTAAACCAAACCATTGTTAATCTCTCTTCACATACTTTGTCCCAATTTGATAAAACAACTCTATGTCTGGGCTTATCCTTCTGTCCCACGGAACTTTTCAACTACACCAACACTCGTATAGATATTTTTAAATTTATAAGGAAAATAAAATTGATGAAATGGCACATGCTTAGGAATAATATATCTCAATCTGGAACTATATCCAAAATTTGATAATCGGAGCAATATGAGTCTCACAGTTGGTGACGCTAGCATTCTACATACAGTACTAGACCTCGGGGTCAACACAGAGGAATCAGCTACACAGGAATGGTCAGACATTGTTACTGACAGAGCAGCTTGTACTTCATTTAAACCGCGCTCTGTCTTTTATCCTAACCTACCTCATGATTCTATCGATACATTTCATGATGTGGTTGTTAAGGAATTGAAGAAACAAAAACATAGTTTGAGCAACAGCCACTTTGCAAATTATAATTTATCATTTAAACAACGGAATGTGATTGTGTCCTTCGCGAAGGATGACAGTATGGTTATACGCACCTCAGATAAGGGGGACAATATAGTTCTGTGGGACAAGCAATTGTATATAGAAGAGGACAAAAAATAATTAAATGATGTTAGGTTCTATTGCATTTATGATACAACTACCTACAATGCTAGTATATCCACTGTATGGGAGAAACTTTCAGAATGGCAAGAACTAGGCATTATTACGTGGCACGAATACTGTTTTCTTAAAAAAGACTATCCAAAGTTACCGGTGTTATATCTTTTACCTAAGGTTCACAAACACCCCACTATCCCTCCGGGTAGGCCCATATTATCTTCAGTAGGAAATGTATTGGAGAATGTTTCTAAATATGTCGATCAATTTTTGAAGGAATATGTCATCGAACTACCATCTTATGTTAAAGATACTAAGGATTTTCTTCATAAAATTGAAGGCTTTGTCTGGGAAGAAGAATATTCTCTTATTACCCTGGACGTGAACACACTCTATACCATCATAGATCACGCCCAGGGTATAGAAGCATGTATGCACTTCTTGAGTTTGAGGAATATTATGTACTTGGAACATACACATATGCTAGCAGACATGATATTATTGTGCCTCAAAAATAATACATTTTTATTTAATGGGGTACTATATAAGCAGGTGCGAGGCACGGCAATGGGTACGTGCTTCGCACCGAGCTTTGCTATCCTCTTCCTAGGATTGTGGGAAGAGGAAATCCATTCTGACATGAACATGGCTGAAGATTTCAAGTTGGTAATTAAATGGCTTAGATATATCGACGATTTACTGATAGTATGGAAAGGAAGTGAATCAGAAGTCTTAAAATCTATCGACAAACTTAACAACAACAAGTATAATATTGTCTTAACCCATAAAATCAGCAGAAACTGTGTAGAATTCCTAGACACAAGGATCGAAGTCGTGGAAGGCAACCTAGTTACCAGTCTGTACCGGAAGCAAACTGCCGGGAACAGCCTTCTCCATGCCCTCAGTGACCACCCAGAGGCTCTGAAATGGAGCATTCCATATGGGGAATTACTGAGGGCAAGGAGGAATTGCAGTACTAGTGACAAATACTTGCAAGAACAGAAAACAATGCTCAAAAGATTTAGAGAACGGGGCTACCCTGAATGGGTGTTAAAGAAAGCATTGGAAAAGGTCGCCAATGTTGGCAGAGAAGAATCCCTAGATCAGACTAAGAAATTGGATTCAACTAAATCAGTTACCAGAGTGATAACCACTTATAATAGTCACTCCAAGAAAATACAAAAAATCTTGTCCGATAATTGGAATATTCTCCAGACCGACAACATTGTAGGCTCCGAGGAAGGGAAGAGGCCTGTCATCACCTATAGAAAAGGGAGAAGTCTTAGAGATATCCTGGTTAAAGGGGATATTACAGAAATGAAGGAAATCACTTTTCATGATCTCAAAGGCTTTTTTCCGTGCGGGCACTGTAGATTGTGCAAATTCAGTCAGTCAGTCAAGGAATTTAGTATTCCTGGGCGTGTACAGAAATGAAAAATACACCAGTTCCTTACTTGCAGCAGCACTTTCATAGTGTTTGTTCTAGAATGTCCCTGTAAACTCAGGTATGTAGGGAGTACCATATGTATGGTCAAAATAGAATTATGGGACATCTTAGAGCAATCACTAATGTTGACATACATTACCCCATTGCTAGACACTTTCAAAAACATCACCATTCTAACAGCTCTTTACTTCGATTTTATGCGATTGAGCAAGTTAGCCTAAGCAATAGAGGCGTAACAGGGAATTAGCTCTTAGAAAGAAAGAGTCTAAATGGATACTTGATTTAGAAACCAAATTCCCTGGGGGCCACAACCTTGATGATGAACTAGCAACACACCTCCATGAGGAATAAGATGTTTTTCAGTGACTCTGTTATGTGAACTAGACTATATGTATTTTACTGTTTCTATGTTATGATTTAAAATCAAATTTTATTGAAGTGAATTTAGTGTCTTTTATCTTCTCTATTCTCACAGGAAGAAAGGAAGGGACCCACCGTATTACATGGTCACTTCACGGGTACCCTACTCTTTTCTTCCCCTGGCTCGGATACACATTGGAGCAAGATAAGAGACTTTTTAACCTTTATCTTATGTCAAATAATTTTGCACTTTGATAACCTTTACTTTATTTCACTTAGTTTGGACGAGGACTTTTACTAGCAGGCACATGCCGAATTTAGTAACCCTGTCTCTAGTATTTGTACCTTATGCAGGCCATTAATTTTCGACTTATTAGGTGCAGTAATTTTTCTCTAAGATTCATACACAATACTGGGTACCACATAATATTCCCTGAAATTATATGGAGGCAACTTTGAATATAGGTATACAATTATGATTATGTTATGGTGCCTTGACATGAGTTTGTATACTACAGATGTCAATATTATCAACTTGGTTTGAATTTTTCATAATCTAAAGTTTAGATGAATTAATGTTTGCATCTCGAACTTTGCGACTAAGCCACTAGTGCGATAGTAAGTATTATGATCGCTAAGAATGATTATGCAAACATGGACTATTTAAATTAAGTATGTGTACGCTCTTGTGTAATCTTTTCTCGAGAAGATAAAAAAGAAAAAAATGCAATCTATTAATTTGTTAACTGCAATTATACGTCAACATTTTAGCCAATAGTGCGATATAAATGTAAAGTATTTATTTTCATACTTAATGATATGTGAATAAGTCTGCATTTGATCTTAATTTCTTTGTTTGAATGCAATATGACAGTAATGCGCTTATATTGATAAGCTTTACCTGAATGTTATAGGAAGGCCGAAATTTTGGAACAGGTTTTGAGTTTAAACGAATGTAGTCCTTTGTCGCTTTTCTTGTTTACATATGCACGCTCTTGCTGCTATTCTGTTCATGTGATCAAGACATGAATTTGTTGAAATGCGTAGCGAGCAATAAAGAGTTTTCTTTGGAACACTATATACTTTGAGAGTGCGTATATTTGGAAAAAAGTATATATACATACATATATATATATATATATACATATATATATATATATATATATATATATATATATATATATATATATATATATATATCAGCAAAGGATTCCTTTCACCAAAAAGGAAAATCGACGCCTTGTCTGTTGCGCAAAAGTCTTTAATCAGTCAGCTCAAAACCGTTAGACGCGTTTCGCCTGCAATGCAAGCTTGTTCACCAACGATTAGAATAAAGTTTTCAGCCATTTTTAAATAAGCAGTGATTGCGTGAGAAGTGAAGAACTACCAAATCATAAACAGTGTAAACAGACTCGTAGTTCGGACCTAATTCGACTTAAATAAAAGCTCACAGGTTCAATTACAAACAGTTAATGCATTCCAAGTATAATATCATGTCTCAAAATTCATTCGTGATTTATATATAATGCTTGTTTGGGCACTGTGATTCACAATTTTTCACTATACCAGATTTAAAAGGATTCGAACCGTGTGCAGTACAGTAAAATTAAATACAAATACAAGTACAAAGCGGTCACCGCCCCAGTGGGCTGAAACCATAGTCCCAGTGAACAGTCAACAAATATAGACCTTGGTTCGAAATATCTAGCCCAAGTGGGTAGACATGGCACTGTTCTAGATCCATGAGCAACTTTATTATATCATCTTCCGAACTATATCAGTCTGTATAAAGTGCTTGTGCTGATAAAATAAGTTCTAAAACCTTACAAATTTTACATGTTAAAATCGGGATAGGGAGGAAAGCATAAGAGGATTTATAGGTGTGTGTGAAAATCCTCCTCAATATTCAGACCTTCTGGAATTTTAGTATTGAGACGAATGATGTAACTCGATTCTAATTGCCTCAATTTTTTCACCCGGTCACCTCCCCTTGCGCTCAATGGAACTGCATCAATTACGTAGTACTCAAAACCCTTGATGTCTCTTTTGTGGTACTGGTCAAAATGTCTGGCCACGGGGTAGGTTTTATCCCCATTCTTAATGGCCCTAAGGTGCTGGAGGATGCGCTTATGCACAGGGAGGATCGTGCTGCCTACGTACCGCAGGCCACATGGGCACCGCAGCACGTAGACAGCAAACTCAGTTTTACAGGAGTAATGTCCCTTGATTTTACTTTCATGGGATGTAAGACCTCCCGTAAAAGTAGATGTATTCTTGCCATGGATACAGGCCTTGCATTTCATACACTTGACAAATCCTTCCTTCCTTTTAAGCCAAGTTTTAGACGTTTGCCCCTGACTCACTGGCAGCATATTAGTAACCAGTGATTGCTTCAGTGATTTAGCTTTTCTGAAGGTTATTAAAGGTTTGCGCCCCACTAACTTCTTGAGCACAGGGTCATTGGCAATAATATGCCAATGCTTTTGTAAAATCTTACGCAAGCTGCCCTCTTGAGTGTTGAAGCTAGTGATCAGTCTGCATTGGTCTTCGTTGCCAGTGGCTTGGATGCCTGTTTTTTGTCCACGGCTAAAAAGTATTGCCTCCCTTGATGTTTTTTGTGCTTTCCAAATTGCTGTGTTAACCCAAGCCTGAGGATAGCCTCTGGCTGAGAAGCGTCCCTTTAGACAACCTAGTTCTGCGTTCAAATCATGCACATTACTGCAATTCCTCATCGCCCTAAGGCATTCGCCATAGGGAATGCTTCTTACTAGGTTTTTCGGATGGAAGCTGGAGGCATGTAGTAGGGTGTTACCATCTGTGGCTTTGCGGTACAGTTTAGTCTCCAATTTGCCATTTGAAATATAGACAGTTACATCCAGAAAATTGACATTGATCTCACTGATCTCATGTGTTAGTTTCAGATTAAGGTCGTTAACCTGTAATACATTGACAAAATCTCTGGCACTTTCATGGGATCCTTTCCACACAACAAAGAGATCGTCAATGTAACGACACCAAAACATCACATTATCTTGCCATTCTCTGGGGAACTGCGATTGGACCACCTGCTCCTCCCACCAGCCCATATGCAAATTCGCATAGCTGGGGGCGAAGCAGGTGCCCATCGCCGTCCCGCATGTCTGGTGGAATAATTCACCATTAAAGAGAAAAAGGTTGTTATTGAGGCAGGTGGAGATCATCGTTAACAACATCTGAGTGTGGTGCCATAGCTGTAATGGTCTCTCTCCCAAATATTGTTTTACTATATCTTCGCAGGTAGTGCCGAATACCCTTCAACAAGCGCTCAGTTTAGCGCATAATGAAAACTTGCACATTGAGCAACGGTTTTGAGCTGACTGATTAAAGACTTTTGCGCAACAGACAAGGCGTCGATTTTCCTTTTTGGTGAAAGGAATCCTTTGCTGATATTTTCGGGCCGTGCTTTGGAGGCCCGTTCATCGACGCGCCCTCTGTTCAGGAGGTGGTGGGCATACCAAAGCAACTTGGAGGAGAAGATATATATATATATATATATATATATATATATATATATATATATATATATATTTATCTCAAAACCTAAGTTCGCCTGCAGAGAGGGAGCCACACACAGGTGAGTCAATCTTGCCTTCATTTATTAAGCGAACAGCAAAATTCAGCAGCACTGTGCTTCGCCAAATAAAAGTCCTGCCCAACGCGTTTCGTGTACTCAGACACTTCATCGGGGGCTCTTCACTCGAAAATGAGACACAGAGATTTTTTATTGGCACCAGTATTTGATCACTGTCTCTCCACCTCCGTGGGCGTGGCCATCCCGGTGGCCTCTCAGTACTTGTAGTGCGTCCGTATTACTCAAGTGAGTTGCTCCTGCCTCATACTTCATAATGCACAAATATTTCCCCAGTGGGTTGCCTCAGACACTGTTGCCGCTGGAATTGCCGATTCACATCCCTCAATGGCATCGCCTGTGCCTATCACTTCTCTGTCGGTTGGCAAAACAGCAGGACCGCACAGTCGTGCAGCAGGGCTCACCTCGCGTCCCAGATGGTGCTGCTTCAAATCAAAACCAAAGTTCGCCTGCAGAGAGGGAGCCAAACACAGGTGAGTCAATCTTGCCTTCATTTATTAAGAGAACAGCAAAATTCATCAGTACTGTGCTTCGCCAAATAAAAGTCCTGCCCAACGCGTTTCATGTACTCTGACACTTCATCGGGGGCTCTTCATTCGAAAATGAGACACGGAGATTTTTTGGCGGCACCAGTATTTGATCACTGTCTCTCCGCCTCCGTGGGCGTGGCCACCCCTATGGCCTTTCAGTACTTGTAGTGCATCTGTATTACTCAAGTGAGTTGCTTGTGCCTCATACTTCATAATGCACAAATATTTCCCCAGTGGGTTAGCCTCAGACACTGTTGCCGCTGGAAATGCCGATTCACATCCCTCAATGGCATCGCCTGTGCCTATCACTGCTCTGTCGGTTGGCAAAACAGCAGGACCGCACAGCCGTGCGGTAGGGCTCACCTCGTGGCCCAGACGGATGATATTGGTGACCCTCTTCCTGCGCGCTAATTGATAGGAATCTTGGAGTCATTTTAAAATCCTGACCTTTCCTTTGCTCCCACCATGCCATAGCAAACTGCAATGTCCCGGGGGTGGGTACCCCGGGACATTCTGAAGCCTGCCCTGGCGGGTGCAGCCCCCAGGCCATTTATGGCTCTTAGTGGGGGGCCACACGGCTCCACTCCTTTATTCAAAATTTGGCCCGGGGAAGTGGTTGTCCCCAGGCTGGTTGGGGTGGCAGAACCCCCGCGGTATTTGTTTTAGCCCGGGGGAGGTGCTAAGAATACGGTGCAAAGTAACACTTTTCTAAACTGTAGAAAATATACGTTTTTGCTTTAGTTGTGTCTCAAAGAGGCTGTATATATATATATATATATATATATATATATATACATCATCATCAAGTTTCTTTATTCGATAAAAAAATTATCATAAAAGAAGACAATAAACAGAACAATGCAATAAAAGCATACAAAACAAGGAGACATCAGTATAAAATACATCCATCAACTCCCATTACCCCGTGGATAAATATAGTATGAAGACAATAAGAACAATATCGGGCAGGAAAGAAGTCCTAACCATTATCTTTACACTATTGGATGGAGGTGGAGGGGGCTTTACAACGCCTCATGCGTGACCGCCAAGAACTACCCAAAAATTTTGCGACTCCGCAAACCATAGCAATAGAAGAAGTATCAGTGCTAAGTATCCGCAGAGCCATTCTGTGGCATCTAAGGCCCATCCCCTTGCATAGTGGTTTTAACCAGGTCCTCCTGGCTACCCTATATGCTGGGCAGGCAAAAAAAAAGTGCGCCACAGACTCTGTAGGTGCTGCGCAGCTAGGACATGAGATCGATCGACCGCTCTGCTTTTTCCATCCCGAAGTGAAATCATTGACTGGGAGGATCCCAAACCTAACCTTCAGATAGAGAGCTCTATCCAGGGGTAACTCAATATAGTCCAGGAACGGTTCAAAACTCCTACCCCGTTTGAATGACAAGAATCGCTCTGTTAGAGAACCCCCTAGACTACTGGAGAGGGTCTCGTTCTGAACTAGATCCCAGTACAGCTGTTTAATCACTAACTTGGGTGGTGGTGTTTGACTTTCCCAAGAATCACTCAAACCCAAAAGGACTACCATCCGCTTCAGATTGCTCAGCCACTTAATCCTGTTGTTGGAATTGAGCAGGATTAGTTCGTCTAGGGCGGCAGCAAATGTCTGTAGCTCCCTAGACCTTCGCAAGCGAACCCAAAAGAGTAACGGGCGCAAGCGCACTAGGGCCTTAAGAGGACGCCTGCCCATATCTGCCCGAAGAGGAATTAACGGGGTGGAGGCAGGGAGGGCGACCGCGTCTCTCAGGAACTTGTTTTCAGACTTATCTAGCTCTATGGTGTTTTCGAACCCCCATAATTCGGAGCCATATAAAGCAGATGGAAGAACTTGGCCCTCGTAAATAGCAAGGAGTCTTGGATTTCCGATGTTCTCTCAAAACCGCCCCTGAGACTCTTTTGTGGTTTAGCAGCATTTTGGCCAGATGGTCTTTCCAACTCATGCGATTATTAACCCTGATGCCCAAATAATCGAAGGAATCAACCAACTCCAAGGGCTCCCCGTTGAGCAGGAAATTATTTCTGAATCTAGTAGAAGGTGATAAGGCCATGAGCTTTGTTTTTAAAGTGTTAATAATAAGGCCTCTATCACTACAAAATGAACTAAAACGATTCAGAAGCTTTTGAAGACCTGCCGGGGACTTGGAGATCAAGATGGTGTCGTCCGCGAAGAGGAGTGTGGGGATTTTTTCGCCTGCCAGGGATGGGGCATCAGCCGGATCGCCTCTCAGGTGGTCCACCACTCCATTCACAAAAAGAGAGAACAGCGTTGGGGCCATAACACATCCCTGGCGCACACCTCTCTTCACGGGTATCTTCTCGGTCAATTGACCTTGGGTGCCCCACCTAATCCTGGCATAGTTCCCCTCGTGGAGTTGCACAATGAGACTCAGAAGGGAACCTGGGAAACCCATTTGCTCCAAAACTACCCACAGCCTATCGCGAGGGACCAGGTCGAAGGCCATTCTGAGATCTATGAATGCCAGGTATAAACTACCTTTATTGATGGTAACTATCTTCCAATAGATCGCAAAGAAGCGAAAGACCTGGTCCATCGTGCCCACCTTTTGGCGGAACCCAGCTTGGAGATGGGACAAAACCTGCTTCTCTTCCATCCAGGTGCCTACCCTCATAATGATGACCCTGCCGACCACCTTCTGTAACACATCAATCAAACTGATTGGTCTGTAGTTGGCAGGGTCATCTCTGGCACCCTTCTTAAAGATCGTGATTACCTCCGCTCCCTTCCATAAGTCTGGGACGGGGAATCCCCTGGAGATCAGATTCATTATTTTTGCAATGAGTTTGGCCTATAACTCCGGATCTTCCAGAAGGATGTCTCCTGGTAACCCATCTGGGCCAGCAGCTTTTTTCGGAGTCAGATGTCTAATAGCCAGCACCACCTCAGATGGCAAAAAGGGGTCCTTAACCGGTTGTAAGGGAGGAGCCCTGAAAACATGGTCAGGGGAGGAGAAGGGCACTTCTGACCCACCATACACTGCGGAGAAGTGAGAATGCCATTGCTGACTGGTTATATGGCTATCTAGGGGGTGGGAGCTACTCAACTTTGCTTTGTTAATCAGATCCCAGAACAGGAGTGAATTCTTCCTTTTAGAGGCTGCTTTGAGATCCTGCCAGTGTTGTTCCTCCCACTCACGTTTGGCCTGCTCCAGAGCCCTTGCGTATTCTTTCCTCGCTACGCTAACCAAGGGTTGACTCTTTTTGCGCAGGGCAATTCTAATCTCACTTCGTTTTGCCTTACAGTGGGCCGAATACCATGGGTTACATGCTATTGTCGTGTTATTTTTCCTAATATCTCCCCTGCCCTTTTTGTTTTTAGATAAAAAGAATTTCCCAACTTCCTCAACCGTGTTATTATACGCCTGAATAAAAAACATGCCATGGGCGGTCGCTGGTTCCTGGTCGAGCACCGTCAATTCTGTGGTCAAATCTTCAACATACTCTCTGATCCTTGCCAGATTGTGGACCTTTGATTGAACTTTATCCCATTTCAACCTGCGGTTACCCTGAATTGGTACCACCTCTTTGGTGGACCACGGGTGCAATAACCTCCGGTTGGCATTACGCTTCCCCCATCTCAATGTCATACATAAAGAGTTGTGATCACTGTCCTGTGATGGGATCACCTCCATATCTACTAAGTCACACCACAGTGTCACATCTATTAAGATGTAATCAATTCTTGACGGGCTACTGAGCCTGTTAAAGGTCATCGCACCGTCGGGGTCGGAGGGAGTCCTGCCGTTAAGAGCTCTAAGATTATAGTCCACGGTGAGGGAGTTAATCTGTATAACCTTTGTTGACCATTTTTTAATTGGGGCCAAGGACAGGACCGGGATAGACCATCTAAAGTCCGCCTCCTCGGTACCCAAAGGGTCATCACCATCTAAGGGTTCAAAGGTGCAGTTAAAATCCCCTCCCACAATGATTTTAGAGGAGGGGGGACAATTGGCTAGTGCCTGATCTAAGATCGATACAGTACTTAAATTTGTATCCCTTGTATTCCCTCCTACATAAATATTAAATAGCTCTATCCTGCTACCCTTATTTGGTCCCTCCAATGAAATATGTTGAATATCCCAACACCCAGAATCATGAGTAGTTATTACCCAGTTCAGAGAGATCTTTATCCATACATGTAAACCCCCGGATGGTCTGCGCCTTCCACTGCTCTGGGCTGGTAGAAAAAAAGTGGTATATCCAGATTTATGTATTGGAAGTGTACTCCAAGTCTCTTGGAACATACATACATCGAATTTCTCGATGAAGGAATTCCATTCAGGGAGTGCCAACTTTCTTTGCAGCCCGGCCACATTCCATGAGACCAGATGTACAACCTTATTATCTACTAGGTGCAAATTGGAAGGGACCCCCGCATTCATATCCGGAGCATGCGCAATAAGGGAGTTTATGGAATCTAATTGATGTGGTGGATTTATCGGCCTAGGGTCTATGGCACTAGAGCCCGGGAGCACTGGTAAAATGGAGGTTACCGTCCTACCAGTGGCTGATCCAGTTGGCAAGGTTAAACCTGTGATCCCGGGATCAAGACCAGTGGCCTCTATACACAACTCACGAGAGCTGGCCTCAGGACTAGCTGAGCCTGCTCGTCCCTCCCCACTCGGGGGAGCCATTAACCATCAATCGCAGTCTTCCAAACTAGAAAGAATTCCGAACCTGTTCGCTGCCTCCAAGGGGGTAAAGGGCCTCGAATGATCCCTGCCTCCCTTGTAGTTCCTAGAGGATCTGGAGGGAATAAAGTTCCACCGTAGGGAATCAGCAGCTAGAGTAGTATAAGGGGCGTAAGACGGGTGACTAAAAATAGATGCACCTGGTAAATTTGGATGCGATGGGGCCTGCTTGGTTATAAAAGAAGGGGGGAGCACCAAGGATCTAGGATAAAAATAGGTTAGTGCACGTGGAGTAATGCCGTTGTAACCATTTCGAGGGGGCCAATCCAGGATATGGTCAACTGCTCGTGGGTCTCTAACATTTACCACAACAATGTCTCCCTCAATATTTTTACTTCTGCCACCCAGCCAAGGAAGGCGCCTAACATGTAATATCTCCCCATTAATGTTCTCCTCTATTGGTCTATGAATACTGAGACAATGCATGATTTTATTTTTCAACTGGATATACCCTTCTCTTTTATTATTCGCCAGAGGCGGAACCCCCGTCAAAACGACCACCAAGGGCACGGCTTCAGGAGGCAAATCAACTTGCGGCATGTTATTTGTTAAGGACTTGCTAATACTGAAACTTTCACTCTCATCCCGCGTAGACGCTTTATGTGCTTTTAATCGTCCCCCCTCTGGATCGTTAGATATAGTCACACCCTGAGAACTCCCACTCGTGGGAGGGAATGACCTGTGATGGTTTGGGGCTAACTGATTAGATGACTGGGCTATGACCTTGGTACAGTAGGAATTGGAATTAGATACCTCAGTTATAGGCTCTGGGCCGGTGGACACAACCACCTTCCCCTGTCCTATAATCGGTTCAGCTTTCCTACTTATAGCGGATTCTAAATCCGCAAGTCTTTTCTCGACTCTTGATAAGCTTTCAATAATGGGTGTAATAATGGGTGTAATAAGAGACTTAATCAGAAGGCCTCAAGCATCATGATGGACAACAGAAGGGGTAGCTAATAATAATGAATCGGCAAGGATGGAACATGGCACATTAAGGGACATATATACACACGCTCTTATGGTACTCATTTTTACTTAGCAGACATAACCCTTGCAATAAATCACTGTGGTTGAAAGGCCCGGTGTGTGGGCCATAAACAAGAACTGACAAAGCAATCAGGTCTGGCCTTTCAAACCTACTGAGTTTACCAATACATTATGGTGATGCTGTACAGTGTCAGGAAAAAAGGAAAATTATTTTTTGGATGTTGTGCAGCATCAGCAAAAGAAATGGCTCAAATATGGGACCGTTGCTGGTGGCCGTATCATTCCACTGGCATACGCCACATGCATCAGTAAGTAAAACACATACAAATATTTTAAGCGATAAAGTGCAAAATTAAAATAAAACAAGTATTGGCATAGCCAATAGGTCTCGCTGTTGGGATCTTAAAAGTATTTAGTTGTGCAGCACAATATCCTTAGTGCAACAACATCAACTGTTGCATGGCTAAACACTTATAAGGTCTTTGGGATTGTTCCAGTCTATAAGGCAGGCTACAGGCAGGCTACAGGCAGCTCCAGGACCTAGGCATTGCACCCCCACCAAGATGGAGGTATGTTCCCCAACAATATTTAGCCGTACTAATTAAATTGTAGTGAGTACTTTTCTGTCATAGTTGGCTGGTGTTATGTCCCATAGTTCTTCCGGATTGGTTTCTATAACAAGGAGTCTAGCATTCAGTGATTAAGTGGGTACAGTTTGTGGCATATTGTAATTGTGCGCCTGTAATAAAGCTCACAGTAAGGTGCTTCCAGTCACTTCTTTGAAAGAGGTTCAGTGCAACTCGGTATCTCCCATCATTCCATATTAGTGCAGAGATTATGAATTCTCAGTAGTCAAATAGAGAGTGTAGCAGCAATATTGGTAGATTGGCAAAGTAATATAATAATCTTATTCATAGGGAACTATGGCAAATAGATTTCAATATTACAAATAAACGTACAATATCCATATATCAAGTTTTGTTGTGATTTATTCTCAATTTTTTTTTGAGAATGTCAAAAAAGTTTTACTTTTCCCTTTCTTCATTCACATCACAGTTTTGAAAAATTTTAACTTAATACAACTCCAATCCTTACAAACAACTAACACAATGATTCCACTAACAAAAAAGAAATGTAGAAATACTTTCAACCGATTCAATTCAGTCAGCACATGTGCTCAGTCTAATCTGTACTTGTCATCAATACAAATTTTTCTGCCTGCATTTTTTGTTTGTTATTGTAATCATTGTATTAGATGTTACTTACACTAATACACATGTACCTTCATTCAAAACAAACTCAATCATCCACAGCTAAATCAAAACAACTTACCTAAAAACAGCATACCAACTAAAAGACCTAAGCACAGGCTACACACACACACACACACACACACACACACACACACACCAAAACACGCGCACACACACACACACACACACACACACACACGAAAGAGATGCAACAATTAAGATGCTTATTCTTCAACAAAAGGTCCATGAACAAAAACCGTTTCAATACATTTGATCCACTCTCAAAAGCCGCACCAGACCTCACCTTCAGTACAGAAACATGTATCAACAAAGACGCCACCACACCCAATTATGGCATCACCAGCAAAAATTATATTGGCAAAATTGGAAGAGTACAGGATGACACATACGGTCCCTAATAGAGAACAAAAAGCACAGAGGGTCCTATGTAGGACAGAGTCCATGGGTGGACTTAGGAAGGGCAGTGCCCACATATGGACAAAGAGAGAATATGGTACACAAGGGGCCTAGAAAGAACATGGTACACAGAGGACCCTAGAGAGAAGAGGATACACAGAGGTATCTAGAAAGGAGAGGATCCAGAGGAGCCAAGAGACAGCACAAGGGAGGCAAGGGCCCCAGGACAAGGGCTCGAGGAGCCAGGTTGTCAAGGAGTCAAGAGAAGCCTGGATGAGGAGAGAAGACAGTCACCTCGAGAGCGACAGCAGCAAAGAGCCCAGTGGCCCCAGAAACTCAGAGAGCTCAGGGGGCCCCAAAGGGACAAAAAGACACAGCTCCCAGCGGCCTCGACTGCACTAGAGTGTGACTAAATAGTGGCCTGCATGGATTCCAGAGTCACCCACCGGCCTTCCCATTTGCCATAGTCGAGCCAGCCTCAGGGTGAAGTTAAAACATAATTACGGGAGCATTTAAGTATTGTGCAAGAACAAAGCTGGATTTTACAGCAAGTGCGGCCTCCAAGTTAGGGAAGCGGCAGCTGTTCCCCCACAGAGCCCCCGACGCCCAAGGGCCACAGCAAACACAACAAGAAAAGGAGGCGGTGGGCAGCAGGTGGGTGTCAACGGTGGAGGAGGCGCAGAGCTGGACCGAGAGAGGCTCCTAACAGGGCGCTGAGAGTGCGCAGCCATCAAGGGGGCTACAGAGATGGGGCCCAGAGTGGGAGGACCCGAAAGGATGGGGGCGCCGGAGGGAGGCAGAGATAAGCTTTGCAGCTAGGGAGACCACTGGGGAGGGGCGCAGTGCCGGTGGGGAGAGGGGGCGGAGGGCCAGGTGGGGGAAGCAAGAGACAGGACAACGGGCGGGCCGAGGCAGAGAGAAGGGATGCAGAATGAGCACCGATGCTAAACACTGAGCTTCACCGGAGAGAGGCGCCCGAAGAGTGGAGAAGTACAGCCGAGGCGGTGGGAGCAGAGAGAGGGGACTGACAGCGGCACCAGAGAGTAGGGGCGCAGACCGGCCACGGAGAGCGCGCTGAGGTTATCAGCGTGGGGGAGCGCAGAGCAGGAAACCAGCAGAAGGGTGGAGAACAGGCACCGCGAGAAGAGGCGCAGACCCCCGAGAGTGGTACCGTCCGCATTGGGGCCAGCAGAGGTGTGCGGGGCGATCACCAGGGGCTGCAAACACGGCCCACCATGGATGGACCTGCAGGAGCACAGGGAGTAGGAATGACCGTGACTGGCATAACGAATGGGCAAAGATCGCCATAATGCACAAGCAAGCATGTATCATTTACCCAAATAGTCAACTTTCCCTGTGCTGTTTTGTTCCCTACCTGCTACCGCGTAAAGATTATAAGCTTTACTTTGCTCTATGGGCACGCAGACGCTTGATTCTGGTAGAGCTGTTGTAGAAACGCATAAGGAATACACTGGTCACAGACAGCTTCCGTACTGTGGTACAGGTACTGGTATGGAGCATACTGGGGGGCTCTGGACTCGAGCACGTCTGGAGATTCTGGCAAGAGCATGTACGTCAAGAGGAGAATGAAGGCCTGCAAACAGATTCTAGCTTATGCAGATTTCCGAACTTGGCATATTTAGCAAGCTAAGCCTGTGAGGCGACCCACATTCAAGCAGTAAGGCGTCCTGCGAGTGGTGCGCAAAAAGAAAATAAAAAAACATAAGCGTCCGGCAAAAGTGAAAGCATTGGCAAAAGTGAAAGCGTTTCCCTTGCGGGAGCGATCAGCAACAGGAGCGATAATTGATAACACATGGCGCCAAAGCTCGCTCCCGCAAGTGAATCAGCAAACGTGCACGCGTTCCCATTGAAAGTAATGCAACGCGTGCATGTTTTTGCCCGCAAAGCTGTGCCGATTACTAAAGGTCTTTTTCCTATGGAGCGCATGCGCGCTGCGTAGGCGAGACCTAAAAAGGAACACCGGGGTGGGATGGCAGTACAGGAGCGGATAGTGAGGAGGAGGGAAAATGCAGAGGGCGGGGGGGGAAAACATGAGTGAGAGGGAGTGAGAGCAACATGGGGGGACGGGAAGAAGCAAATGATAAACACCCAAAACAGAGAGCAACACTGAGTGTTGTGGTGGGAAGAGAATAATACGAGAGAGCAGCACATGTGTGAAAGCTACACATACACTCTCATGGACTAACCAAAAATACAAAAAAGTTCCCTAAGAGTGAGCAGTAGAAGGATACAATTCAGCTAATCAGGATGGTATGGAAGCTATGCTACATGGCAGAGACAGGTGTAAGATGGACGAACTGGGACAAGGAAAGCCATTGAATAAGAATTAAGCAAATGAGAGTGACAGTGAAGCCAATCAAGGGTAAAGAAAGGGTTTGTAAGCCCCTGTATGTTCTTGATAAGCACACATTAGTTTTTTGCAACCAGACAGGGAGACCCAAAAAGGAATCCAAGGAAGCATGCACAGTTTTATACTACTGGTTACCTTTTTAGTAACATAAATAAATACACATTTTACAGTTTACATTGAGGAATTGTAATAAGCTGCTTTCTACTATTAGGACAAAACTAATACTAATTAGTATATACGCCAATGTGGTTAAAGTCAGTATAAATGTATCTATGCAATTTTCTCAAAAACAAATAAATATATTAGCTGATCATTGTTATTAATTGTCATTCTGGGATATAGAATGGTAATTTTAGTCCACAAGTGAGGCATTTTGTCATTTACTATGTGCAGGCAGCAGACACCATAGGAAATAGAGTGATCAATAGTCTTTTGCATGTACTTTAATGTTTCCACCTCCTTTCTTTCTTCTCCATCGTTCGTCTCCTCCTCGCTCTCCGCTCCCGGTTTCTCCTCCTTCGACTCCGGTGCCCTGTCTGCTCACTCTTCCGGGTCTAGTAGCATTGCAGGGTTCCACACCCCCCCGACGTGTCCAGCGACGGCTGGACTGGGAGGCATCCGGATCTGGCACATAGGGCCATCCTCCGTCATAGAGCCTCCCCAGCAGGCATGGCCGATCGGGCCATGCAGACGTGGCAGAGCGGGACAGGAAATCTATGTTGGTCTGGAGAGGCCCGGGACGATAGGCCACCTGAAATGAGAAGGGTTATAAGGCCAAGAACCAATGCAGAGCCCTGGCGTTTGTGTCTTTGTCCCAAGCCATCCAAACCAAGGGAGCATGGTCAGCCAAAAGGAGGAAAGGGCACCCCAACAAGTAGTACTGAAGGGCCTGGATGGCCCATTTTATGGCCAAACACTCCTTTTCAATGGTGGAATACCTGGCCTCCTGAGGTAACAGTTTACGACTGAGATAGACCACGGGGTGCAGCCCACCCGAGCCAACATCCTGGGACAACACCGCCTGGGACCCCAGTCAGGAGCGTCTGTCTGCAGAGTAAAGTCCTTCTCAAAGTCAAAGCAGACAAGGGCAGGGTTGCAACATAACAGGTCCTTGAGTCGATGAAAGCTCAGCAGCTGAGAGAGGGTCCACTCTCCTGTGGTATTGGGGCAGGATTTTCTAAGCATGTCAGTTAGTGGGGCGACTTCTTCCGAAAACCGGGGAATGAACCGCCGGTAGTAGCCAACTAGATCCAAAAAACCCTGATGCCCTTTTTGGTGGTTGGCGCTGTCAATGACCTGATGGCGTTGACTTTGTCTACCTGTGGTCGTATCTGGCCTTCTTGGATGTGGTACCCCAGATAACGTATGGCATTGGTGGCCAACATACATTTGACGGGGTTCGCCGTCAGTCCTGCTTGTCAAAGGCTGGTTAGTGTGGCCCTTAGGTGTGTGAGGGGTTAGCTTCATGAGCGGCTGTAAATGACAATGTCATCCAGATAGGTGGCGGCATAGGACTGGTGGAGTCTTAACACCACGTCCATGAGGCGTTGGAACATGGCTGGGGCTCCGTGGAGGCCGAAGGGCAAGACTTTGAAATGGTATGAACCCAAAGGGGTGGCAAACGCAGTTTTCTCCCGGGCCTGGGGGGTTAGTGTTATTTGCCAGTACCCCTTCGTCAAATCGAGCACATGCAGGATTTACCCGAGGTTCAAGGGAGGTGGCAATCCTTATAAAAAAATCTCCCCCCTTCCGAGTCAATCGACGATGGGACGATCCAGATGGTACATATGTAGCAGTCCAGGGCACCTGGAATCACACACCTTGGTTTATATGTAGTGTTTATGCGCCCTCTCGCCTCCAGCAACGCACACTAGATAAATTGACAGACCTTCTTTTGCAATCTGGCCCGCTATGCATTTTAATGGGGGCGACTTCAATGAAGTGATTGATCCCTCCCTAGATCGTACAGTGATGAGACCAGGACGGTATGAAGTGACTGCACTAGCAAGGTTTAAGGACACCTTAGGCCTTACGGATCTCTGGAGACGTCATCACCCATCTACACGAACATATTCCTACTTTTCCAGGGCTCACAGAGTGTTTTCAAGGTTGGATTATCTCTTTGCCCTAGCTGGCGAGGTCGAACAGGTGGAGGAGATGGAATACTTGGCTAGAGGTATCTCAGACTATTTGCCGCTTTACTTGCGGGTGGGACAGAGACGGAAAGGTTCTGGCATGACATGGAGACTGAATGCTTGGGCACTGAAACATGATTCAGTGTCCAATGAACTTTGGGTAGGTATCAAGCTCTATTTTAGAGAAAATGATGGTTCAGTGCAATCACCTGTAGTACTATGGGAGGCCTTTAAAACAGTGATACCGGACAGAGCCCAAAACATCATTGCCTATAAAAATAGGCGGGAACTTCAGGAGATTTTAGATCTGGAACATAGACTTGTGTTTCTTGAAAGGGGGAATGTTTCTCCATCTAATACACATATTTTACGTCAAATGGACATTACTAGGCAGGAATATCAAGCCTTGGCCACTAAAGAGACATGGACACACCAACTTGCAACACAGCATAGGCTATATGAGACAGGGGATCGAACGGATAAATTGTTGGCATGGTTGGGCAGAAAGGAACAAGAGTCGTGGTGGGTTGCATCCATTACGGAACAGGGCCAGACTTACAACCCAGGACATAGTGGGAGCTTTTGCCAGATATTATTCCGCATTTTATGCTAACCAGATGCAGACAAGTGAGGTGCAAATACCTCAGTACCTTCCTGGGGTTAAACTCCCCTGCCTCGCCCAAGATGATCGGGACCGGCTGGAGGAAGATATCACTCTAGCGGAAGTGACGGAGGCTGTTGGTAAACTGAAAACGGGGAAAACCCCGGGCCCTAATGGCCTCCCAGGGGAATTTTTTAAAACGTACAGTGCCCTACTGGCTCCACATCTGCTTAAGATGTTTGTGGCAGCTAAAAGTGAGGGGATACTCCCGAAAGACCTTAGAACGGCAACGGTGGTGGTGATTCCAAAAGCAGGTAAAGCCCCGGAAGACTGTGGGTCATACCGCCCCGGTGGGCAGTCAAAATATCGAAAATTAAATATCGACCTACACTAATATCGAGTTTTAAATATCGAAGGGACAGAATATCGATGTCAATAATATCTATGGACAGAATATCGACCCTAAGGTAAGGATTTTTATATCGATGTTAGTAATATCGAAGTTAGTAATATCGATATCAAATATATCGATGTTACTAATATTGATGTTACTAATATCGATATTTATATTATTGTTATGTATTTTATTATGTATTTAATATGCATGTGTTATATGTTTTTTGTTAAGTGTTCTACTGGTTTTAAAATATATGTATACGATTTTTATATGTTAATAATGGTTTTTTAAGTCAATTTTGTGTTTTAGTACTGTAGCGGGTTGTGGGTTTATAGGGGAATAGGGTGGGAAGTAATTTAATTATATGAAATTAATTATACATTTTTAGGAATTATAAATTAATTTTAATTAATGTTTGCGTTTAAGTTCTGTAGCGGGTTGTGGGTTTATAGGGGAATAGGGCGGGAAGTAATTTAATTGTAATTAAGTAATAATTTATTTTCATTTATTGGTATTGATAATTATATTATTGTTAATTAAGTATTGATTGGTAATTAATTTTTATTAATTGGTAATTAGTTTTGATTAATTGATTAATTGATAATTATGTTAAGTGTATTTTATTATTGGAGTGTGTCGTGCGTTTATAGGGGAATAGTGTTGGAAGTAATTGAAATCTAATTAAGTAATTATTAAATTTGTTGTTGGGTATTGATAATTAATTAATTGGACATTAATTATTAATTGGTTAATATTTTACATTATAATATTTTGGTTATGAAAAATAATAAAATAATTTATTGTTGCTTAATCATTAATTGTGAATTAAATATGATTAAAAATTATGTATTGATATTTCTAATTAATAGAATAATAAGTAATTATTAATTGGTAATTAATGTTTAATAATTATTATTTTGGGGTATAAAAAATATGTAATAGTTCAATATTTTTTTTAATTGGTAATTAATGTTTCCTAATTATTATTTTGTGGTATAATTTATTTTTAATTGTTCAATATTTTTTAATTGGTAATTACTTTTTAATCATTTATATGTTTTTGGTTATGAAAAATATTTATTGTTTAATATGTATTATTTGTTAATTAATATTTATTAATTATTATTTATTGGTATTTATTATTAATTTATTGTTAATTATTCATTGGTAGTTATGTTTGTAATAATTATTTATTGGTATTTGTAAATAATTTTTAGTTATTTAATAATTAAATCACTAATTATTTTAAATAATTATTTTATTTATAAGTATGTTATTTGTAACTTTTACGCTAACCAACACTTTCCCTACTGTTGCACTCTCTGGAGTGGGAATAGTAATTTTTACCCCTTCGCTATCCAACACTTTCCCTACTGTTGCACTCTCTGGGGTGCGAATAGTCATTTTTACCCCTTCGCTATCCAACACTTTCCCTACTGTTGCACTCTCTGGAGTGGGAATAGTAATTTTTGCCCCTACGCTATCCAACATTTTCCCTACTGTTGCACTCTCTGGAGTTGGAATAGTAGTTTTTACCCCTACGCTATCCACACTTTCCCTAATGTTGCAGTCTCTGGAGTGGGAATAGTAATTTTTACCCCTACGCTATCCAACACTTTCTCTACTGTTGCACTCTCTGGAGTTGGAATAGTAATTTTTACCCCTATGCTATCCAACACTTTCCCTATTGTTGCACTGTCTGGAGTGGGAAATGTAACCCCTACGCTATCCAACACTTTCCCTACTGTTGCACTCTCTGGAGTTGGAATAGTAATTTTTAGCCCTACGCTATCCAACATTTTCCTTACTGTTGTTTTTTTTGGAGCTGGAGTAGTAGTTTTATTGTCTATGCTATTTAATATTTTTTGTATTATTTTAGCTAATGTAATATATAATTAATTTTAACAATATTCAAATTAAATGTAATTTTTTTAATGTGTTATATATAATTATTTAATTTTAATTTATGTTATTGTTTTATGTGTATGATGTATTTGTAATTTATAATAATTTTTAATAATTTAGAAGTTATTCAAACAATTATTAAAACTGATTATTAAGTAAGTATATATATTATATATTATCACACACAATCCTCCGAGTCCAGGAACCCCCGACCCTACAGGGTGGCCTCTGACAATGGGCACGGAGCAGCCCATCCATTTACCATCAGATAAGAAACACAAAGAGGCCCAATTCCGGAGTCAAGCATTTAATTGCAGGTACAGCAGCGCGTTTTTTCTCCTTTTCCTTACACGTTTCGGCGTCATGCCTTGATCACAGGTGGAGACATTTAAGACGAAAAGTGCCTTCGTGCATGCTTTTATCTAAAAAGTCACATGACTGGTCTTTAAAAATACATTCCCCATGATGCATTGCGCAGGCATTTAGAATATAATAAATGGAATTTCTCAATAGATTCCTCATTTTCTCCACACTTTAGAGATTTTTTCTCTGTGTCTGCGCAAAAAGTCACTGTGGGTCCTTATACTCACAAAGTCATGTGCTTGATATTTTCGTGCATAGTGCTCAGATACTGTGATGACCTTGCAAAAACCCTTGTCCTCTGGAACGAACATGAAGGAAAGTGACTCCTTCTGAACCCCTTCCTCAGCTGTCACAATTTTGCTGCATTAGCGTTGCTCCTTTCATTGGCGTGTGGCAGCGAGTGGGTCATGTTCCCAATTTAAATCACACACAAGCCTCCGAGTCCAGGAACCCCCGACCCTACAGGGTGGCCTCTGACAATGGGCACCGAGCAGCCCATCCATTTACCATCAGATAAGAAACACAAAGAGGCCCAATTCCGGAGTCAAGCATTTAATTGCAGGTACAGCAGCGCGTTTTTTCTCCTTTTCCTTACGCGTTTCGGCGTCATGCCTTGATCACAGGTGGAGACATTTAAGACGCAAAGTGCCTTCGTGCATGCTTTTATCTAAAAAGTCACATGACTGGTCTTTAAAAATACATTCCCCATGATGCATTGCGCATAGAAGCATAAAGCAAAAAAAAGCATAAAAGCATGCACGAAGGCACTTTGCGTCTTAAATGTCTCCACCTGTGATCAAGGCATGACGCCGAAACGCGTAAGGAAAAGGAGAAAAAACGCGCTGCTGTACCTGCAATATTATATATTATATGTATATGTTTAACTAATGTTTTATTAAATTATATATATTCATTATTAATTTTAAACATTATAAAATATATTTAATTATGTTTATTTTATTTATAAGTATTATTTGGTTTATTTTACATATTTTTTTTTTTACTAAAAAATACCCTATATTTTTAATAACGATATTTTTGACATTCTGGTGCCGATTAGGATCCTGGAAAAAATTTCCCCAACCGAATTGAATCTGGACTTTTTTCCGTACAAATGGTAAAAGCACCGTACAAACTGCCAATTACGATTCGTATGGGAAAAAGTCCATACAAATCGCATTGGGAAAATTCCCCCACATGTCCTCGGGTCGGGAAAAGTCTCCGACGCGTCCCCGGACATTTTTACGTACAAATGGGAAAACTGAAGTCCCAATGCGCAATTACGATCCGTCCCATCCGTCCGATTGTACAACTGTATGGAAAAAAGACCGTCCGGAGCGAACTCCCATAGCAACCATGGAGATGTCCAAACAAGTGCCTGTTACGCGCTGTACCCCCCCCCCGCCCCCCGTATGTTCGCGCCGTACCCCCAGCCCCCCCCGCGGATGGGCGCGCCGTACCCCCAGCCCCCCGTATGTACGGAGCGTACCCCCACCCCCATATGTACGGAGCGTACCCTCCAGCCCCCGTATGTATGGAGCGTACCCCCACCCCCATATGTACGGTGCGGAACCCCAGTGCGTAGCGCTGGGGGTCCGCACCGTACATACGGGGGTGGGGGTACGCTCCGTACATACGGGGGGCTGGGGGGTACGGGGGTACGCTCCGTACATACGGGGGGTACGGGGGTACGCTCCGTAAATTCGGGGGGCTGGGGGTACGGGGGTACGCTCCGTACATACGGGGGGCTGGGGGGTACAGGGGTACGCTCCGTACATACGGGGGGCTGGGGGGTACAGGGGTACGCTCCGTACATACGGGGGGTACGGGGGGTACGGGGGTATGCTCCGTACATACGGGGGGTACGGGGGGTACGGGGGTATGCTCCGTACATACGGGGGGCTGGGGGGTACGCTCCATACATATGGGGGTGGGGGTACGCTCCGTACATATGGGGGTGGGGGTACGCTCCGTACATACGGGGGGCGGGGGGGGGTACGGCGCGTACCGGGCCCCCTAATCAGCTCGCATCGCTGCGTACTTAGCTTTTCCGGCACTTTTTAGGTGCCGTAAAAATTTTCCCATCCGGACTGCAGTCGGTGCGAATCGTAATTGCTGGTACGTAAAAACATGCCTAACTCCGTCCGGAAGTCACGTCCGCGGTGTCCCAGATCACATTTGTATGTATTTTTCTGTCGGTTGGTCTTTTTTCCGAATCGTACGGGAATGGTGTTTCCGAACGAATCGTAATTGCATGTTTGTAAAGTTTTACAACCCGGTACGAGTCGGACGGAGAAAAAGCTCCGACCCACGGTTTGTACCGGGTTTTTCCAGGATCGTAATCGGCCCCTCTATATTTTATTTTCGATATTTTTGTACTTACCATGTTGTAGATAGAGGTGCCGATTCCGATCCGTTAAAAAAAAATTGCGTACGACTCGTATCCGTATATTTTTACGTACGATTCGTACAAGTGCCCTACAACCGGCGAAGTACGATTCGTACGTTAAAAATACATACGAATAGCGTCGGGAAAAGTGTACGAGAGGGAGCCGGACATTTTTACGTGCAAATCGTAAAACAGAAGTCCGAGCGCGCAAGTACGATCCGTACCGCCCGTCCGAATACATAACCGCATGTAAAAGGCCCCGTATGGAGCGAACGCTGTAGCACACATGTACACGGGTCAACTTGTGCCCGGATACGAGTCGTACAGCCCCCCCTCCCCCCGCATATGTCAGCACCGTACCCCCGTATGTCAGCACCGTCCCCCCTCCGCACCGTACCCCAGCCCCGCACCTGTACGCGCCGCACCCCAGACCCGTCTCCCAGCCCCGCACCTGTACGCACCGTACCCCAGGCCCGTACCCCAGCCCCCCACCTGTACACGCCGCACCCCAGGCACGTACCCCAGCCCCGTACCTGTACGCGCCGTACCCCAGGCCCGTCTCACAGCCCCGCACCTGTACGCGCCGCACCCCAGGCCCGTCTCCCAGCCCTGTACCTGTACACACCGTACCCCAGGCCCGTACCCCAGCCCCCCACCTGTACGCGCCGCACCCCAGGCCCGTATCCCAGCCCCGTACCTGTACGCACCGTACCCCAGGACCGTAGTGCCTGTATGCGCCGCACCCCAGGCCCGTACCCCAGTCCCCCACCTGTACGTGCCGCACCCCAGGCCCGTATCCCAGCCCCGTACCTGTACGGACCGTACCTCAGGACTGTAGTGCCTGTACAGGCCGCACCCCAGGCCCGTACCCCAGCCCCATACCTGTACGCACCGTACCCCAACACCGTACCCCAGCCCCCCACCTGTACGCTCCGCACCCCAGGCCCGTACCCCAGCCCCGTACATGTATGCACCGTACCCCAACACCGTACCCCAGCCCCGCACCTGTACGCACCGTACCCCAACACCGTACCCCAGCCCCGTACCTGTACGCACCGTACCCCAACACCATACCCCAGCCCCCCACATGTATGCGCCACACCCCAGGCCCGTACACCAGCCCCGTACCTCTACGCACCGAACCCCAACACCGTACTCCAGCCCGGTACCTGTACACACCGTACCCCAACACCGTACCACAGCCCCCCACATGTACGCGCCGCACCCCAGGCCCATACCCCAGCCCCGTACCTGTACGCACCATACACCAACACCGTACCCCAGCCCGCACCTGTACGCACTGTACCCCAACACTGTACCCCAGCCCCGTACCTGTGCGCACCGTACCCCAACACCATACCCCAGCCCCCCACATGTACGCGCCGCACCCCAGGCCCATACCCCAGCCCTGTACCTGTACGCACCGTACCGCAACACCGTACCCCAGCACCCTCACCCAGCATCGCGTATGTAGGGACCTTACCTACGCGAAAAAGACTCGTACAGAACCAGGACACTGTAAAACAGCACAAGGAGGGTCAATTCGACTCGCACAACACCACAAAACACGTCTACATGACAAAATACATCTCAATGACTGACCTGGCACATCCAAACAGGCAAACAGATGCCCTAAATCACAACCACCTCTTATAACACACCCACCACAAATTCAAACCCAGCCACACCCACAAATGGACCAATAAAAAGGGCCCACACACACAACCCATGAGCCTTTGCAACAGACGCACTGCTGCCAGACCCCACAGACAAACAACTGCACCTTACTTACACCTTAACTACACCTTAACTTACACACCTTCACACAACCTCCTTCACAAACACCCCCTCTTCACATTCACACACACACCGTCACATTCACACCCACACACCCACAACCATCCACACCCACACCCCACACCATGCCCACAGACAAGAATCCAAAGTTCACAGGGGTGGAGCTGGAACTCTTTGTCAACGAAGTCATCAGAGTCGAGCCACAGCTGTTTGGAACATTGGTCAGACAGACCAGAATAGCCCAAAAAACTAGCCTGTGGCAGAGGATCGTCGATAAGGTGAATGCTGTTGTGCCCATCCGAAGGACCAGGCATGAATGCCAAGCCAGGTGGTACGATCTGCGGAGGGCAGTCAAGCGGAAAATGAACGAGGAATACGCCCAGAGCAACATCACTGGAGGTGGGCTGCCCCGCAGACCCGTACATTACCATCCCTGGGAGGAGAAGGTGATGGCCCTGCTTCCGCCGGTGGGAGTACACGGAGTCGAAGGAGTCGCAGAGCCTGGTGAGTACACAAACTACTTACGTAACATGGGGGCAATGGCATCCACACCCCAAATACACCAAATGCACGCAACTAGCCCCAAGCCCTCACCGGAATCAACCACACTCAAAAACTACGCTCATGCCACCAACATGTCCATGCCCCATTCACTAAGCAAGGCCATGCCATGTCCCAGGCTACACAAACTACACACCCAAGACTGGATGTCCGGGATGCTGGGAGGCTGGGCCTCACAAAACACATCGTGACACTCAGAAGCAGACACCAATGCCCTCAGCCCATATGGCCTAGGTACATACCCATGCATAATGCCCAAGGCACAGGGACTGGCAAATTACTGACAAGGTAGCTGACACTTGGCCCTGCTGTATGCAGCACAAGGCCCTCCTGTGACCACTGTACACTCAAACACCAACTCCACAAGCTCAGATATCTAGCACAGGAGCTCACACTCACTGTCATGCCAGCATGCACCATGAGGGGACAGACACATCACCTGGGAGACCCAATGACAAATCACACTACACACAACAGCAGGCCCGGTCACAACCCCCCCCCCCCCCCCGTTACACAAGCACACACCCCTGGGGCAGGCAACGGATTCATCCACTCTCACAATGGACATGTGACACAACAAGATCAATCCATAGCCAAATAAGCATTCTAGCCACGTTTCTACAGGTCAAACACTCAGGAGAACATATCAATCTGTCCCCCACAACATACCCATCCACAAGTGGACATTGAGAGGAATGCTAGGCACATCCAACTACCTGGAGGAACTGTGCCAACTTGAATATGTCTGAAACATGGATGTCGCATGAAACAGCATTGACATTGTCTCTCTCTCACACACAGGGCAACGTCATGGATCTCCCCCCAACAATGGGGGGGAACAATCACAGTCCTAGGCACGGCGTGAAGATGATCTCACCGGCAGCGATGACTCTCACCACTCCGTGGATGACCCCGACCAACCTGGACCCTCTGGTGCCCAAGCCCCTGCAGCACCTGCTTCAGGTACATCTGTGCCAACCACCACCCCCATTCCTGCCACATCCCAGGAGACACCCAGGAGCCCTGCTCGCACTGAACAACACAGCCAGTCTGACCAGGAGGGACAAGGTTCTCCGGGCACCCAGGAGGAGGCAGGCAACCCCGCAAATGCCATCCCTCAGGAGTCCCGTAGACCCGATGTGCCCACAACGGCAGGCCAGGCTCGTGTGGGCAGGGGTGGTGGGAGTGGAGGCAGGCGGAGGCGCAAACCTGACCAGCTAGCTGAGGGAACCGGTATGTCACACATACGCCACATCCTGGACACATACCGGCGTGACACCAGGGGCATCAGCCAGGTAGTGGGGAGCCTCACAGAGATGAAGGGGACCCTCGACGAGATGAAGAACCTGCAGGCCGAGCAACACGCCAGTCAACAACAACACCAAGGACGGATGGAGGCAAGACTGGGTGAGCTCCTGGTGGTGCAAAGGGACATAAGCCATTCACTCCGTCGGATCGCCGACAACATGGGCAACCCTCCCTGTGACACCAGGCACAGACCAGCACCAGCCACAGGGAGGGAGGAGGAGGAGGAGGATTCGTCCGACGGAGCGTCCCAAACATCGTCAAGGCCTGCATCTGAGGGTCCCCGGAGGAAGGTGGGTCGTCCACGGAAAAGACCGTGAGAGGCAGCGGACCATCCACATCTCCCAGGTCACCTGGCCTGGCACCTGGCCCTCTGGCGCAACAGCAGCACCACATCCAATGACATTCTCTGCCACATGGACTTGCTGGTCACAGTCTGACCAATGATGACCAACACTGTGGTCTTGACTCTGATGCCTTCTAATGCCAAGGATACCATCTCCCCCTGTGAACTTTGGATTCCATGCACCCGGTAGAGCACCTCATTTTATCTACCAAAACACGTACACCATCGCAAATAAAAAGATTTATTTTGTATCATGAGATGTTGCAGTCATTTTGCATTAGTCCACAACATATGTGTGTGTGTAAATGTCAAACTATGCCTGAGTGTTGAAGTAACTCCACCCGTCCATACCCTTGGATCTGGGTCTGGTACAGGACACACATGGGTCACAAAGTATCATGCAATGCAGACATGGAGCACAATACTCACCTCTGATGGCCTCAAGCTGCTGAGGGTGGGCTTGCAATACTGTGCGGACAGACCTATTTGGAAGAGTATCATTGAGGCGTAGAGGTCATGGCTCATGTGGAGGTTCCCGGGGAGGGAGTCCCAGGTATGTTTTCCCAGGTGGGATAGCTATGTCCTGCATGCTGGAGTACGGTGGATGTGAAGAATGGTGGCCAGGGCAAGGTTGGATGCACGGAGATGGCCCAACGGGGTCTCGGATGACAGTGGTACAAGGTTGGTTTTGGGTCGGGGTTGTGGCCTGCCTCCTGAGTGTGGGTGGGGAGTCTGAAGGTCATCCTGCAGCACACAGTGATCCATTGCAGCTATCTCTGCTGGACGGTGATGTGGCTGGGGCGCCGGATGTTGAAGCTGAGGTGTGCAGATGCACCCTGGATGTGTACTAGTTTCCCGGGAGTTTGGATGTACTTGCTCCGTAGAGGGCAGGGCAGTATTTGACACGGAGGTTGTAGTGGACCTGGGGGATTGTCTGTCTTTCCTTGGAGTGGATCAATCTGTGGATAATTTGCATAATGCAGAGGGTGCTGCAGCCTGAGGTACAGATGCTGGTGATTACCATGCCAAATGTGAGCGAGCAATACATGATGCACACCATCTTGTGTGCGTGCCCACTGGGTGCCTGTGCAGGGCTCTTGCGGGTGGGACACAAGCAGTTGACCCAGCTGTAAGGGGACAATCCGCAGATGATTACCTCAGTCCTGTACAAGTCCAGCCTCAGGTGGCTGATGTTCAGCCATCCATCAATGGATCTCATGCATTCTTGATTATTTGAACTGACAATGTCGGCGTCTTTGCTGAGGGTGAGGAGCACCTGGCTGTCAATGGCATATGAGCTGATGATGAGGTGCTGTGCGCATGTGATGGGGGTGAGGGGGGACCTGGACACATTGTAGATTGACACGCTGAGAGATGATACCTGTGCCATGTGCCAGATGACGACACCATACTACATGCAGAAGCCTTGAGTCCCACGCACTTGGCCTTGCTGGGGTACAGAGCCGGTGGGGAGTAGGAGGGACATGACCTGGTTGGTGTGACAGGGCCTGGAAGGCGTGGCAGCGCTGTGTAGGCAGTCAGAGTTGCACACTCACCATGCAAAGGTGTTGTGTGTGCGCTTAGTGTATGGCTGAGAGCAGCCGGTAGATATGCGGATGGACATTGCATGGAGGGTGGCTGCAACATCAGACTGTAGTGTGATGTGGGTCATGCAAGGACACGAGGGTCATGCAATGTGCACGTTGCATGTGCAGACGGTCCAGCCTTTGGCACCGCGTGGCCGCAACAGTGGCACAGCCAAGCTGATGCCAGCCAAATGAATGGGTGGACTGAGGAAGGGAGGAGCATCTTTGAGTCGTGTGTGTTGCCAAATCCGGAAACTCTGTGTGCCCATGCTGCAGGGGCTGCAGCAGCAGGCGGCATGTCCTGGAAAATATGCCACAAGTTGCACACAAAGACAAGGATGTCAGAAAGGCCAACTGCAACAGGCGTATGTAAAGGAAGGAGTGTCCGGTTTTCCATGGCACACCCAGAGCCAATGGATGCACAATCACCAAAGATGACTGACACCGGATCATGAAACTGAAGGCCGAGCTGCGCACAGGAAACACACCCTCAGCAGGTGTTGAGGGCCCGTTGTGTGGACCAACATGACCAAATACATACACAGCCATGGACTTCATGCACAATAGAGATTCAAATCCATGAAGAACACCATGCATGTTGCTCATCTACACATAGACTCATATGCACAAACTTTGACAACTATGCCAGAGATGCCGCATGCACAGTGGCAGGAGACCTGCATTGACAGAGATGAGGCACCTTGGAGGGTGAGGAACACCTTTATTACTCAGCCTCACACCTATGGAAATGCATCAATATGAACAGACACACAGGTCTTTTGGATGAACATGTGGGACCTACACTGGACACCCCCTTCGCACCACAGATGCTCTAAATCCATTGGACTGGCACACAAGTGAAGGGGGTGAGCCAAACAACCCCTGCTGCACACGGATAGGCTGCAATTCCCCAGTGAGCCTGTTATGGGGATGTCCCACACTATGTCCACCCGTAACCTCCCGTATGTGTCAGAGGGAAGTTTCACACACATTGATGCCTTCCTCACAATCCACAATCCCATTACAGATGACTATCACGTAGGGTGACTATCAATTCATGGGAGTCATGCTACATGTCAGGTGCCCCATGGTGAGTCGACATGTATGCATAGTAACAAAACATGCACAGGAGCAGTGCCCACACATTCCAAACAACTACCACACCCAAAAAGCCTTGTTGCAATCCTACCCAAATGAGAATTTTCACCATGTCCGTGCATGTAACGCTGATTCAGCACACGTTGCAATACTCATGAGGAATAGCAGGAGCCCAACGATGCCAGGAGCAGACAGCATGCGCAACTACCTGGGGATGACAGACACACAAGAAGTCACTGAAAAGATAGTCAACTGCATGCATGGTCATTGACTCTACAGGAATAAGGTTGTCACCATGCTAGTTTTAAATTTACTGTCTCAGCCACAATGTGTGGAATGACATCATCACTCGAGTGACACATCAGAACACACCTCTAAGTCACTTAGCATACAGTCAGCTGGACACACACATCGCAACACATGCCACACAAGGCTAAAAGCGTGCACACTCAGACCCAGGGACTCACCATTATGAGAAGAAGTTGAGTATGAGCTGACTCCGGATGTCCTCCTCCTCATCCTCCTCCTCCTCACTTGCCTTGTGACCAAGCCCTTCATCCTCCACGGGTGGATGTTCCTGCTCATCCGGATCCAGGATGAGTGGCACAGCTTTCTCCACTGCCATGTTGTGCAGCATGCAGCACACGATTAAGATTTTGCAGACCTTGACCGGTGTATATGGGAGGGATCCGCCTGTCTTGTGAAGGCACTGGAATCGGCTCTTCAGGAGGCCAAACGTCCTCTCAATCACTCGCCTGGTCTGCCCATGGGTGTTGTTGTAACGGTGATCTGCAGCTGTTCTGGGGTTGTGGAGAGGCGTAATCAGCCATGGCATGTTGGGATAGCCCCCTACATGGAAACATCATGTACATAAGTGGGTCAGGAGATGCTGTTAGATACAAAGATACCGCTAAATACAGGACAAACGGAGTATACCCACCAACAAGACATGCTCATTCATTGTGCAGCCGCAGCATTATTTCTGGCACCCTGCTACACCTCATGATGTAGGCATCGTGTGCTGACCCTGGAAAACGTGCACAGACATGGGAAATCAGCATGTTAGGTAGACACACCACAAGGGCATTAATGGATTGATAATGTTTTCAGTTTCGATAGGCTACCTCCTGTACCTGTGGTGGCACCAAAGCCACATGTGTCCCATCAATGCACCCAATTACATGGGGCATCCCTCCCAGGGCATAGAACTCACCCTTGACACCTGTCAACTGCTCACGAGTCGGAAAATGGATGAATTCATCCAGGTGCTCCAACATAGCTTCTAAAACATCATGCAGAACACGGCTGAACATGGTCTGGGACATGCCACCCACATCAGCTATGGTGAATTGAAACGTACTGGTGGCAAAAAAATGTAGGGCTGCCATCACCTTCATCTTGGGGGTCAGCGCAGTAGGATACCTGTGTAGCGGTTGGAGGTGTGGTTCCAGGCGGGCGGTCAAGTTCTCAATCAACTCTTGCGAGAAGCGGTAGTGTCTTATGCAGTCACGTTCCCTCATGGCACCAAAGTCTGGCATTGGTCGGGGGAGAAGCGGTGCCCTGCAGAAATTTGGAAGGAATAACGAAGAGTGAGTACATCACAACACCAATGTCAATAAACTGAGCACATGTTCAACTGCTAATACACATCTGCGAAATACAGAGTCTGGTTTGTGCAATACATCCAGGACACGTATGCCAGCCAGATGAGACTCCTACGAAGAGGCAGCTACAACCGTTGATTGTCAAGTTCTACATTACATGCCCTGAAACAAGCTGTGGGCCAGTGTAAGCGAACAGCCAGAGACATCACAGGAGTGACATACATCCACATATCTGCATTTGAAGGACGTCATCTCATACAGACAGCTGGCGGCAAGCTAGACGCACAGGGCACATGTCATTAAAAATTAGCAGCTCACACACATTGCGATGAAGGGGTACGTGTACGACCAGTGTGTACACGTACGTGTCAAACACACTGTGCAACTGGTGCCGTAGGGGCACGTGTCAAACGCACCGTACCTGTATGTAGATTGTAAAATTACATAGGGGACACATAAGGGACAAGTATTATGGCCTAAATGCATGCTGGTTGTCATGGAGACCGGGTTTCCAGTTCAAATTTTTTCATCAGGTGGCCAGCAAAAGTCGGTTGGAGACAATATACAATGTTGCAAAGTGGTTGTTGACTTGCCATGATGCTCAAATTTTGAACCATGCAAAGGCACTCACTGGTGTATGTTTAAAGGGATTGGAGGAAACGTAGGATGCAAATGAGTCTGACCAATCACTCTGTACTCCTGTAAATAAAACAGCCCAGCAAGGCAGATACAAGGCAGCCAGAACCCATGAGAGGGCATTTGCCTGCACAACACGTCATTGGACACCACTGCTGCTGTCATTGCTTCCTCTGTCACCATGTCCAGGTCTGTGGAGAGAACCCAGCCATTCACCCAGGAGGAGAATGAGGCGTTGCTGGATGTCATCCTCCCACAGTACCCAGCCTGTATGGGAGACCAGCGGAGCAGGTGAGTGCTGACTCCACTAGCTTTGACTGTGCACCTTTTTTGTGACTGTCACTTCTGGCATTGTGTCCAGGTGTGACAGACATGCAATGTTGTTTAGAGTGGGTCCCAGGGGGGGGAATGTCTTATGTCTCCCAAGAAGAGCATGATGTAGTTCATGTCTGCACTCCTCACTTGCATTGTGCTTACTGTGACAATCACTGCATGGTGCATGGCACATTCAGCCTGGCTAATCCTCTTGGGCATTTTTGTTCTATAGTCCTGATGTGATTCTGTGGTCCCCCCGGTGTGACAGGTGACTGTACCCACAGATGTGTGTGAGTTGAGTGGAGCTGGGGTGAGAGTGTCCAAATGATGTGTACGCCCCCTGGACATTGATGTGTGTGAATGTTCCTTGTCATGTGGGCGAGTGTCTATGTAGAGTGTTGCACCACAGCTGCATGGAGGAGGCAAATGCTCTACCCATCTGATGTGAGAAGGAAGCCGTGCTGTGTGACTGACGTGCTGAGCTAGCCCCACACCTGTGACACCCCCCAGTCAAGTGGCAAATGTGCAGAGTGAGGTTTGTATCCGCTGTTGCCAATGGCAGGTGATTGATCTGTGCCTGTGTGTGTCTGTCTACTCTGCTGAGGTTGCGTCAGTGGCCTGGGGCATGTGACTGCTTTGAGGTGCTGTCTATCAGCCTTGTGTTGCTTGTGATGCACAGTGTGAGCCATGATCAGTGAGTGTGTCGCACCCCTCATGCCACCTGTGTACTTTCAATGCCATGTAGTGCATTTGGGCTTCCCCAGAGGCTAATGTCCCTATGACAAAGGTGCTATTAGTTGGCAGCATACTATGCCCTGTTCAAAAAAGCTAAGATGTTCAAATGTGTGTCTCTGTGACATGGAGCAGGTGTAGTGATGTTGTCTCACTTTGTCATCCTCACAGGTAACCGCCTACGAGAAGGGGAGAATTTGGAAGCGGGCCGTCAGGGCTGTGATGTCGGTGGAGGGTCGGTGTCGGCGCCTACCCCAAGTGGGGAAACGCTGGCAGGAAATCCGGTGCTGGACCAGGAGGATCGCCCGGGTCCTGCTGGGGGACTCACCTCCACGCCCCCACGGCGGGCGTCGACGACTGACCCACCAGATGAAGCGTGTCCTGGCGGTGGTCTTCCCTGACATGGATAGGCAGTTACAGGAGGGACAGCAGCAAGGAGGGGGTAGGTACATGTGTGTTTGTTGTGTGTCACCAGCTTTAGGAACTGCTCAGTCGCATGGATACACTGCCAGGGTTTATATGTGCAGTGCATATCCTGTTGCCCCAAGTCAACCGGGGCTGTTCTTCCTCCCTTCCCCTCCTTGACACGTGTTCCCTGGTCTGTGTGTAATCACTCTTGCACATGGTCATCTAGGCTGCCAGTTAATCCAAGTGCACAATGCTTGCTGCATCATGTGTGGGGGTGGTCTGTGACATGTGTTGGTACCTTGCCTGTGCCCTGTCCTGTTCAGTCATTTGGGGGTCCATAATTGTTGGCTTTGATGCTGAGTCTCAACATAGGAGTTTGAGGCTTAAAATGAACCGACTTGCAGCATGTATGACCGATGTAGTGGCCTCAGACATGATGTGCATGAGTGGGAGATATGCATAGTGCCGGGACGGTTGCTCCTGTTACAGTCAGATCATTCCAGGACCATGGAGCAGTGTGCCCACTACAGTCCCCTGAGACACCTTTTCCTAGGAATCATGTGTGTCATCCAACACTGTGGACATTCTCGGTGTGTTCAGCATAGGTTGGCCTCTGTGGCATTGTTCGCTGGCCTCATTTGTATTTACGTAAAGTGTGCTACATGTGTCCACTGTACAGGGTGACCCCATTTGGCTTGTGCATACTCACACTGGCCAGTGCCTGTGTGTCTATGTACAACTATCTGATGATGGTTGTTTGTCAGCCTCACGAGGTGATGTTGAGTACATTTAGGAGTTCTTGATGCACATTTTAGTAAACCCAGATTAAGATGTGTAAGTACTTGCTCTGTCTCAATCACATTGTCTCAGGTAGGGGGGGTTTGTGCGGGCAAGGCCTATTTGTCCAAACCTTATGTCTCCTTGCCAGGTCTGACCTGTGTGTGATAATTGTCTGGACATACACTCAACATGCAGTGACCCAGTCATGTTGTGCAGGGTTTAATGTTTGAGCTTTGCAGCATGTGTCAAAAGTAAAAAGACATGGTTCCTGCTCATCCATATTTGGCAACGGTGTGTGGTCCAGATGCTACGTAGTTTGGTCTGTGTGTGCTGACATCTGTGTGGACAATCTTGGGTCCCATGAGGGTGTCTCCTCAGTGCAGGTGCTCCTTGTTCCCACACAATTGCAGGGCCATGTGTTTGGACATGTGTGCCACTCCACATGACAGGTAGTGGGTCAGATGTGTTGCCAAATGTGTCATGAAGGTACGGATGGCCATGTGACAGGTGGCATGATTCAAGTTGTTAGTCAAGCAGTCTTGTGCATTGGCACTCACTACACTTGTCAACATGTCTCAATAGTTGATATGCATGACTTTGATGTTTTGTGGTGAATGACAATAATGTGCCTGCATGACAGATGTCTCCCAAGGAAGTGCACAAGACACCACCTTTACACTTTTCTTGGACACGCTGGCACATTAAAAACAAAGGCACAGTTTTGAAAAATATATGTTTAGAGATTATACATATACATGTTCCCACTGTGTGGTTGCATTTGGGTAAGTCCTTGGTTGTTGATGATACCAACTTACGAGTATCAAGTCATCCAGACCACCATGGTGCCATGTATATGTACTTACTGATAACCCATTTCTTCTTTACAGTGGCTTATTTGATTTGGGCTGCCAGCACATACAATGACTGTGTAAATGTAGTTTTCTGTGCACCTCCTTGTGTGACTTCTCTTATGAATGAATGAATGAATGAATGAATGAATGAATGAATGAATGAATGAATGAAATCTTATAATGCGCGACTAAGCCCAAAGGCATCAAGGCGCCTAACCAAAAAACATCAAAACAGACCAGGAACCAAATTACGGATATGCCTTGCCAAAGAGCCATGTCTTTAATGCCTTCCTGAACGTCAGGACAGAATATTGAGTTTTGATTTCAGTGGGGAGGGTGTTCCACAGTTTAGGGGCTAAAGACGAAAAAGCCCTTCCACCCCATTTAACTCTTCGAAAACGGGGCACTGCCAACAGGCTCTTTCTCCCAGAGGGGAGGTTTCTGCAAGGGGCATAAGGTACCAGCAAGTCCTTCACCCCCCCCCCCCCCAGCCCCATGGCCGGATAGCGCCCTTTAAGTCAGGCAAAGGGTCTTAAAAGCAATCCTGGCTTGGATCGGGAGCCAGTGCAGACTCTTCCTAGCAGCTGTAGCAGAAAAAAGCCTGGGGGTATCAAGCAGAAATTTAGCTGCCGCATTCTGGGCAGTTTGCAAGCGTTGCACAAGGCCCTGATTTATGCCGGCATAGAGAGCGTTGCAATAATCAAGCCGTGAAGCGACCAATGCAACAACAATCTGTTTGCGGGCCTGCGGGGCTAAGTAATGCTTGATTTTCCTAAAAATCTTAATGATGCCCCAGCAGGTAGCTACAGTCCTGTTAACCTGCTGAGCCATGGAAAGAGCAGGATCGATCATTATACAGGCACATGTGTGTTCTGATCAAAAAGTGGCACATTCACACATTCCAAACACGTCGATTCTGTAAAGTGTTGTGATACCCAAGGGTTCACAATGTATTTATTTTGGCTTTCCTAATTACTCACAGGTCTCTGAGTGTGGGGACACCTTCAGCATTGGCGTCAGTTATTTGCCCTTGGGTGCACCAGTACTGTTTCTTTCACAGTGAACAAGAGGTGGCATGCCTTCATAGTCTGGCTGTGCTCAACAATTCCCAGACACCATATCCTCTGTCTAATTGGATATCGAGTTATTTGCTGTTGTGTCCTGATTTTCATTGTTTCCAAGGGGCATGATGGGTCAACCAACTAGGGAGTGCAGGGCTTACATATGTGCGGAGTATTCTAGATGTTACTCATGATGCTTTTCATGATATGCACTGTGACCTATTTTGTTTGGACTCATGTGTCATATGTATACAGGTGTCTGATTATTTCCTGTCTCTTCACCTTGCCCACAGCATCATCGGGGGACACCGAGGGAGACACCTGCACGGACGTGGAGGAGGGATCCAGCACCCGTGCCACCAGTGCTGGCGAGTCTGGCGCAGCAAGTGGCACGGAGGGCGAGGGGAGTCAGGCGGAAGACCTGTCTAGTACCAACACCGACTATGACGCTGACGGGTCCGAGGCTGAACTCCCAGAGGGGGCGGAGGCTGCTCCAACAGCTGGCAGCAGCACTACATCTATCACCGCCCCCTCCATTCCCATCACCGCCCTCCCAGTTGCTCCGGTCCCTTCTGTCCGTGTAGGGCAACAACATGTCTCCTTCGTGCCAGGCACCGCACCCCCTGCCCCTGTCTCCCCTGCTGCCCTCACTGCCGAGTCTGTGGACATTCAGCGGCAGATGCAGGTTGGCCAGACATCGCTGCTGAGTGTCCTCCATGGCCACACCATACTGCTGACACAGATGGTGCCGTACATGGAGGGCATGTCATCAGCGATGTCTGACCAACGCATGTTGCTAAGGTCCATGGACTCGTCACTTACGGCAGCAGTGAGTCTCCTGCAGCGCTTCGTCCCCCCCACCCCTGCACCATCCAAACTTCCCACTCCCATGCCTGTCCCAAGCACACCCAGACATTCCCAGGCACGCACCCCACCAGACACAGGCAGCACACCAACACGGAAGGGCATGCGCACACCTCCTGTCACGCACACTCAGGGGGAAGAAGGCACACCCACTGGGTCTGGGGCACACAGGCAGACACGCAGCCACAGTCGGAATCCACATTCCTCACTCCCCAGTCCCTCCAATGTCACTCCCCTCGGCTCCCCTGCCCCACAATCTGAGAAGGAGACCTACTTGGCTGTGCTGGGCCTCAACCCCACTGGTTCACCAGCCCACAAACGGGCCAGGCACTCAACGAGTAGGGGAGTTGAGTCCCCCCTCCTGTCCACCACCTCCCCCAGTAGCGCTGCAACCCATCCCTCCGACCCCCCCCCTCCATGGGGCCTGTGGTTTCTTTGGGTGCAGGGGAGACGCTGGACGAGCTTGCGGAAGTGGGCAGCGCCCTGCTAACCACCACCTTTGGCGCTGCCCCACCCCCTGTGGTGGAGTCGTCCGTCCCTGCACCCACAACACCTACCCTTCCCCTTCCTGTCCCTGCGGTGCCTGGTCCTTCCCCACATGATGCCCCCCCCCAGTGGTTGAACATGAAGTGTCTAATGTGCAGGCAAGCTAGGGAAGACGCATGGCCATGTGTCCCCCCCCAGGACTTCGCATCTGGACTGGCCTATGGCCTTTGTAAATAGTGTCCTTTTATACGTTTTAATTTAATGCTGAATAAAGCATTTTGTTTTTCCTTTGCACACTATTGCTTTTCTGGTATTGATGTTGGTGCTGATGCTCCCTGAGTTGGGGTGGTGATAATGTGTTAGGTGTCTGGGAAATGTTGTAGTGTGCTGCTCATGGCAAAAGGAGAAGACCCCGGCACTCAGCTGATTTATATACAACACACATTCAATTTGAAATTAATCATACGTACTACAAATACCAAATCATAGAGAGAGGAACCAATTCCCATGGGGAGTTTCACAAGACCAACAAGTGTAAGCTGTGAATTTAGTTTAATAATTTTAAAGCACAAAGCAAATCATCTTAGCATATTACATCAAAGACTTGAACAGAACATCAGACAGCATGTATATCCCAAGTCTTGTAGTTCTTATGAGTGCTTTTGACACGTAGAGTGTTCTTTCTGAAACAGCCAACGCGCGTTTCGTCACCACCGTGACTTCCTCAAGGCTGTAGAATAATAATAAAACAAGCATTGTAGTTCCTAGAGATTAATATCCAAATTCCTATTACAATCCTTCGTATAGTGAAGATCCTTCCTGAACCCAGTTTAGTTTGATTTAAAAATCAGATATCAATAAAAGACACTGAACGCAATTGGCAGAGAGACTATTTAAGAACAGGTCCTGAAAACCATTTCACCCTCAGTGTGTAAGACAAAAAGTGAGTGAAGAAGGCATACACAAGAAAGAAAAGAAACAGTGTGTGGAGCATAGAACAAACTCAAAGGCAGAAGAAATAGTCATACCCAATAGAGAAGTGGTCAGGCTGAACCAAGGAGTGGTCATATTTACACACCATCTTTGTAACTCTTTGTTGCATAATTATGTCTCCTGCAATATGCACCTACATTAGGAACTTGCATGTTGTGGATGGATTTAACCAACTTATTGTGTTTTTTTCCACTCACGGACTGCACTGTGATGTATTGGAGGACTATTCGTTAATAGCAGATATTGTGAACACAGGAATGTTGACCCCTGTATTTATTGAATCCTAAAACTAAAACAGACGGGGGGTTAACTTCGCTTAATTGTGGTTAATGCCATTGTGTATTGGATGACAATTGTATTCAATGAGAATTGTGCGCAAAGAAATACGTGCAAATGTATGTTTTGTTCTCTCTGGAAAGTACTCCTCGAATGGCCGATTCGGGAATTTATAGACACCAATTGACAGATTGGGCTATCAAACTCTTGGATCAAGGCGGACGGGGGTCTCTCTACATTCTCCCTCTAAACTGTGTGCACCTTCCGCTTATTCTTCTTCTCAAAACCAACTTATGTACTGACATCTCTAACATATATATATCGTGTATCGCGATTACTATGTACCACACTTTCTGAGGTCTTAACCCTCTATACATCGGGTTACGAGCAACCGTAATATACTTTCTGAATGGTCTAAGTACTTACTTTAACACTTGAACATGGCGCTCGCACTGTTAAATCACTATAGAATTTGAAGACAAGTGTATTGAATCCGCTCGTATACAATGAGGATTACCTATCTTTAGGTACATTTTAATATGTTAAAACAATGGGTCGATAGTTAAACAACCAAACAAATATCGTTAAGGTTGTTTTACACATCTCAATATGGCGCCCGCACTTAGGAACATTAGCCCGTCTTCGAATTTCGGCACGGGTTCACGAACTTCGATCCGATGTCAGTTTCTCTTCCGGTACGTAATGGGTATATAAACACAACTACGAGCAACGCTGCCTGTTGCAGGACGACGGAACTTTAAGGACGACACTCTGCTTAACAGAAGGTATTTGCTTTAGTTAGCGTTACACTTAATGGGATTTCTGTGGAAGGCCATTGCTGGTCACGGTTTCGTTTTACCTGGTAGTGTCTAAATTTGTCTAAATTTGACTTTGAGATTTACTTGTTATTTGGCTACAACTAATGCGAGCGTATTCTTACTGTTTGACATGTTCTTTGGGTTTGACATTAATGTAATGAGCTGCTAGACGCACAATTTCTTCAATGCCGACTACTGAATGGCCAAAAATACTAATGCCAATATTCAAATACGCTAGTGACTAAGGGTAAGTGTATCGGATAGTGTGGTACCTGACAGGAGGTCTGTTTGATCCTAACTTTGATGGGAGAAATTACAGTACCAAGGCTGGCCAAAATTTGCACTACTCTCTCTCCGCGTTTTTACATGGAGTAAGAACTGCCAATAACAATCCTTAAACTTTGGATTATTAGCCTAAATGATTTCGATATTCACTTCTCAAATAAAACTTTTCTTATATATCCTAGGACCTTATCATGGTTCCTTAAGAAGATTCTACGGGAGACTTGAAGAACAGCAGAGCAAATTTAGCTCGCTGTGGACCGTGTAAGTGTTCTCCTTCAGATTTTAATTATTCTTTTAACCAGTTTGTTTCCAACATGGAGACAACTTTCTCCAAGACTAAGTTGGTCTATGTCTGCAGGTTGTATTCTAATGTACACACTCTTTTTGTTGTTCTTAGATGCTTTTATTGGGCTCGAACGACAAGAGACATTCAGTACTTCTTAAAAATTAGTGTTTCTTAAACTCTTGAGTGCGTGTAAGTCACACATATATGATTTACTTACGTTTTAACAGGCTTGTTATTTTAGGTTTGTTCACTGTATATTACTGACCTATATCTACCCTCTCTATTTGTGTTACATGCAGTCACTACCAAACTGTGTAATATCACGTCTGGCTTATGGAAGCTGCAAATTTGACAGAATCTTGGAGGTTGTAAACGGCCCCCCAAAGCATAATATGCTTCACAACAGACTGTAAGACAATTATAGGTAAATGCTTGGCTTGTTTAAAGATCGGGAGAGGCAGGGTCATACCCGAACTCTCTTACTGCCAAATAGATTTTGTCCTTTACCGTGAGGACTGCTGCGCTCTTTTTTCTTTTTCCAGCCACGTTTTTTGCGATCACAGGGGACAGTGAGGCTTGGATTCAACGGACTGCTCCCCGGGGACCTAGGGGACACATAGGGAATCGGGCCCATCATAGCCATCGACAATACTTCTTTGAACAATATATTTGAAGGTGACAGAGCAATACATAAGCACTTTATTTATGTTTCTCTTTTTCGGGGCTGGCTTGTCTTCTAGATACCTGTATCCTCAACTTACTCAGGAAGGGGACACTGATTCACATACTCTACCTTTCATCTTAGATTGATTGACTTATGCTATGGTGTGTAAATATGATCACTCCTTGGTTCAGCCTGACCACTTCTCTATTGGGTATGACTATTTCTTCTGCCTTTGAGTTTGTTCTATGCTCCACACACTGTTTCTTTTCTTTCTTGTGTATGCCTTCTTCACTCACTTTTTGTCTTACACACTGAGGGTGAAATGGTTTTCAGGACCTGTTCTTAAATAGTCTCTCTGCCAATTGCGTTCAGTGTCTTTTATTGATATCTGATTTTTAAATCAAACTAAACTGGGTCCAGGAAGGATCTTCACTATACGAAGGATTGTAATAGGAATTTGGATATTAATCTCTAGGAACTACAATGCTTGTTTTATTATTATTCTACAGCCTTGAGGAAGTCACGGTGGTGACGAAACGCGCGTTGGCTGTTTCAGAAAGAACACTCTACGTGTCAAAAGCACTCATAAGAACTACAAGACTTGGGATATACATGCTGTCTGATGTTCTGTTCAAGTCTTTGATGTAATATGCTAAGATGATTTGCTTTGTGCTTTAAAATTATTAAACTAAATTCACAGCTTACACTTGTTGGTCTTGTGAAACTCCCCATGGGAATTGGTTCCTCTCTCTATGATTTGGTATTTGTAGTACGTATGATTAATTTCAAATTGAATGTGTGTTGTATATAAATCAGCTGAGTGCCGGGGTCTTCTCCTTTTGCTTTGATTACAGACCATGTGTGGCCTGTTTGACTGATATCCTTGGTAGTGGGATATCTGACCTCGATTGGCACCTTCCAAATATTTTGTCTCAATTTGGACACATTTGTTGTATTGAACTGCCCCACTAGCTGGTGAGAAAGTGCCATCTTTCTTGCATGGTATGCCCCCACTTTTTGCTAAATTGCTGAATGTACTTCGATTGAGTGTACCCTGGGTTCCTGCCAATCAGGTGCCCAGGGCCTATGTTCCTTCCTTAAACCACACGAACTCCAAATTGGCAAACCCTAGCCACATGTCAGCCCCTAGTAAATGGTACCCTAGGTACCCAGGGCCTTGTGACCAGGGAAGGCCTCTAAGGGCTGCAGCACTCATTGTGCCACCCTCAGAGGCCCTGTACCCTTACACACACACACTGCCCTTGCAGGCTGAGTGTCTGGGTGCAGGACAAAACAAAGAGTCGACATGGCACACATCACTGTGTACCATGCCCATCACCTACACTGCCAAGGCATATGTCAGCCACCCCTCTAGCTGGGTGCATTACGCCTATGGTGTGGGCACAGGAGCAGGAGCCCTGGGCCCCTACAGTACCCGGGTCCATTCCTGGGCACTGTAAGTGCAGTGCTGTCATTTAAGAATACATGGTGCTGGGAGCTTGTCAAACACGAGCTCCACAGCACCATATTGGCAACACTGAAGCCTGGGAAGTTTGGTATCAAACTTCTCAGCACATTGAACCCACACTGATGCCAGTGTAGGATTTAATGTACTAAGCACCCCAGAGGGCATCTTAGAAGATGCCCCCTTACAGCTAACTTACAATCCACGTCTGCTCTGAGGCTGCCCAGGCTGCCACACAGCAGACACGTTGCTGGACCCCTGGGTGGGAGAGCCCCTGCTCTCCCGGGCCTGCAACAATGCACATCCTGGGCGAGGTGAGAAATCTCCTCCCCCAGGATGAGCAAAGGGAAGCTTCAAAGGCATGCTGCCATTTGGAGTTTCCCCAGGCCACTGCAACCCCCCACTCTGGCGGGAAGCTTGGCCGGAAACCCCATACAAGGACAGGGGATGTGCCAGCCTGCCCACCCCACCCCTCAGGTGGGGGAGGCGAGGTGAAGCACATCTCCGGGCTCTCGCCATCTTGAAGATGGGAGGCCCTACCCTATCAGGATTAGGCTACTGCCCCCCTCCCACAGGAGAGAGGCAGGATAGGGGGTGTACCCACCCCAGGACAAGGACCCATTGGTCCCTGGCCTTCACCTACCTGTAACGCCCCTAAATCTAGTATTTAGGGGCCCCCTGAACCTTCCTTCCGGAGATTCCAGATAGAAAACGACAAGAAGAGCAAGAAGAACAAAGACCTGCCCTGCAGCTGCTAAAAAGAGAAGAAGACACCAACTGCTTTGGCCCCAGCCCTACCGGCCTGTCGACTCTCGAACCTGCACCAGCGCGGCATCCCTCGTGGCCAGCAACCTCACCAACCCCGGAGGACCTGGCTACCTTTTAGCTCTAAGCCCCTGGGACTCCCACGAGTAGAGGCTCTACTCAAGAAACCTATTTGCTATCCCTGGCACCAGCCCGGGACCGCGGACCCAACACACTCTGCACTAGCCAAGCCTGGCCAGTGCCGGAGTGGACAAAGACCCAGAGGACGACCCCACGGCGACTGTGACCCAGAGTCCGGCACCCAAGGACCCCCCTCGACATCCCGGAAGAAGCCTGCAGCCTCAGAACCAAGTGCCACCCCAGCCGCGATCAACCAGAGGGTAAGATTCCCGACGTCAAAAGGCACCCCTGCACCCGGCGCCCTGCGACCCCCTGTGCCCAATCCCGGGGTACCCACCTAACCTACAACTACCCAACTTACCTCTCGAAGTGGTGGTGGCACCTGAAACATCCTCGTCCCCGAGCCTGCAGCCTCTTTCCAAACCGGAACATTCCCATTGATTTCCATTGAGCGCCCTAAGGCTCAAAAGCACCCTGCACCCAGCCGCCCGAGTGGCCCTGGCAGTGCCCTCTCTACACTAACCTACTTCCCTACTTGCCCTGAGTAAGTGACCAGGAGCCCAGCTCCCACAGCCGCGTGGCTTGCCAGACAGCAGCCACCAACCAAGGCCCCCCTATCCCTCATAGGATAACATTGGGCCCAACTCTCTCTGCACCCGGCCGTCCTGAAACCGCTGAGGGTGAACCAACTGTACCTACCTGACACTGGGGGACCCCTGAGTCCATGCCCGGAATTTCAACACTACCAGTCGAGTACTTACCCTTAAACCGCTAACTTCATTTTCCTCATAGGGTAACATTGACTGGCTTTTTCTTCAAAAATCTTCCAAGTGTGAACTTTTCAAAACTGCAAAAATTCACCAAAAATCAGCCAAGTGACAAAAACGAATTTACTCACCTGCTCCTAGGTGAGCTCCCAGTGCTGGATCTTGGTGCCCAGCCCTGACTCTGAAAAGTGTTCACAACTATACTTACCTCTAACTCATTTTTCTCCCATAGGAAACCATTGTCTGCTTTTCTGTGAAATTTCTTTTAAGTGTCTACTTTTGCAAATTTGAAATATTCTTTTAAAATCGTACCATTTCTGCAAACGAAATTACTTACCTGCTTTTGATAAGGACCCCAGTCCTGGGTCTAGGCACCCAGTCCTGGATTACTAAAGTAACGATAAAGTACTCTACCTGCAATTTGAATTTCTTGCCATAGAGATCCATTGAATGTTTTCTGTGAGATATTTTCTAAGTGCTAACTTTTGAAATAGCTAAATATTATTTAAAAATCATTACAGTTATTAAGTCGACTTTCATCACTTGATTCTGAATACTGACCCCAGGCTGGTTCTAGGAGCCAGACCTGGAATTCCAAAAGTAATCTGAAAAGTAATTTATTACAAATAACCTGAATTTACCATTGAGCTCAATGCATTGTTATGTTTAGGAAATACGATTGTTTATTGCAACCAACTGTGACTGTTTACACAAATTTATTGCTTAAACTAAAGTATTTATATTCAACCTCTCATTCTGAGAAAGTATATTTTTACCCCCTTTGTGGTTCTAAAAATAAAACAAGCATATATTTTATATATACAAATCATTGGCCTAGAGTTCAGTTATTGAGTGTGTGAAACCATTTGCTGACTGAGTGTGTACAATAAATGCTTTACACTGTCCTCTGGTACTGCCTTACTGCTCAACCAAGCTACCACTTTTGAGAGTAAGGTCATACCTAACTTTGACCTCTATCAGCCTCTGGGGGACTGTGGACTCTGTACACCCTGTACCTATTAGGGAACAGTATATACAGAGCCACTTTCTCACATTGGTGGATCAGCGGTGGGATACAAACTTGCATTTGTTGGACTACTTGGTTACCATCTGATCACACGACAGAACTCTTAAAAATTGCCTTTAGAATTCTGATTGGTTTTTCCAAAATTACTAAAAGTCTTGCTAGGGCCTTGCTTAAGTCCCATTAGAATTTTAGAAAAATAAAAGTCACTATAGTCAGGGTAGAGGGTTAGGACTGTCAGGTTAGAATGTCTCAAACAAACCCAGCTATTAGTGATAATAATAACATGGACCTGGTGGAGGAGCTCGACCTCACACCTTACTTACACTTGTCTTTCAAGGAATTGAGGTCCTTATGTAAACTCAAAAATTTACAAATGGGTCAGCATCCAACCAAACAAGGGCTCCAGGAGCTCCTGGCTGAGTATGCTAAAGACCACCCATCTGAACATGGTGATGGCCAGTCAGATGAGGAAAGGGAAACAGGGGAGGAGGACAGCAACCTCCCCATACTATTCCCTAGGGAGGAGATGGCACCCATACCCTCCAACTCAAGACATAGCATCTGGGCACCTAGAGACCACACAGGTGGCTCTGGTCCCAGAGACAACACTGGGGGACCCCCCAGTGAAGAGGACAGCCTTGTGAGGCTGGCCAAAAGAATAGATCTAGAGTCCAGGCTCCTGGCTCTAGAAAAGGAAAGGAGAGAGATGGGTTTAGCACCCATCAATGGTGGCAGCAATAATAAAAACAAGGATAGGGAGGAAACTTCTGACCTTAAAATCCCCAAAGGGATTGTCCCTAAATTTGAGGAAGGTGATGATATCACCAAATGGTTCACAGCCTTTGAGAGGGCTTGTGATATCAGGAAAGTAAAGAAACCTCTCTGGGGGGCACTCCTGTGGGAACTGTTCTCTGGTAACTGCAGGGACAGGCTTCTGACTCTCTCTGGGCCAGAAGCAGGATCCTATGACCTCATGAAGAAAGCTCTGATTGAGGGATTTGGATTCACCACTGAGGAGTATAGAATTAGATTCAGGGGGGCTCACAAAACCCAGACCCAGTCCTGGATTGATTTTGTAGATTTCTCAGTGAAGACACTGGATGGTTGGTTAGCTGGACATGGTGTGCAGGATTTTACTGGATTGTACAATTTATTCATGAAGGAACATATTTTGAGTAACTGCACAAATGAAAAGTTGCATCAGCATTTGGTAGACCTAGGTCTAACTTCTCCCCGAGAATTGGGAAAGAAGGCAGACCACTGGGTCAAGACTAGGGTGACCAAGACAACCACTGGGGGTGACCAAAAGAAGGTGGTCACAAAACCTCCCCAGGGGAAAGGTGGTGAGAATCCCCAAGATAAAAAGTCTGAGTCTTCCAAAGGGCCCCAAAAACCTGTTCAGGTGGGTGGGACCCAAACTACTCCCTATGTGCCCCAACCATATAGGGGGAAGAACTTTGATCCCTTAAAGGCCTGGTGTAATACCTGTAAGAAGCAGGGACACCTAACTGTATCTTGCCCCCAAAACAAAGCCCCTAAGGCACCCAGTACAGCCACTCCTGGGGCAGCAAGTATACAAATGGGATCAGAGGTGTACCCTGAGCAAATCTGGGAACACACTGAAGCAAGTTTAGTCTCCTTGGGAGAAGTGGAGTTTGCCACTGTGGCTGTGTGGCCCCCCAACTTAAAGAAATACTTACAGTACCCCTGGGTAAATGGAACTAGGGTAGAAGCTCTGAGGGATACAGGTGCCAGTGTCACTATGGTGAAAGACACACTGGTTTCCCCTGAGCAATACTTGATTGGGAAGTCTTACCCAGTCACCAACGCTGACAGTGTCACCACTAGTCATCCCATGGCCATGGTAACATTAGGCTGGGGGGGGTTACTGGCCTGAAACAGGTAGTGGTCTCTCCAAAGTTGCCAGCTGCATGCCTGCTTGGAAATGATCTGGAAACCTCAGCCTGGGCTGAAGTTGAGTTAAAGGCCCATGCAGCCATGCTGGGCATCCCTGAATTGGTGTGTGTGCAAACCAGAGCACAGAGCAAGAGGAAGGGTGAAAAAGTAGGTTTGGAGCCTGGAATAATGGCCCAACCAACCAAGAGGAAGGGCAAGGAGACTGGGGGACCAGCTTCTGTACAGCCAAACACTCAGAACCCCTCTCCCCCTGGAGAGGATGTAGATACCCCTGAGGGAACTGAGTCCATGGAGCTTGACCCTTACCAGGTTGAACTCTTGGGCCCAGGGGGACCCTCTAGGGAAGAGCTGTGCCAGGGCCAGCGAGACTGTCCCACTCTTGAAAGCCTGAGACAACAAGCTGCTTCAGAAGCCAGGGGAGATGTCAGTGGTACCCACAGAGCTTATTGGGAAGAGGGATTACTGTATGCTGAGGCAAGAGACCCCACTCCTGGAGCCACCAGGAGGGTGGTAGTGCCACAGAAGTACAGGGAGTTCCTCCTAACTTTGGCTCATGACATCCCCCTAGCTGGACATCTGGGGCAATCCAAAACTTGGGAAAGGTTAGTGAGTCACTTTTACTGGCCCCAGATGCACCAAAAGGTGAAGGAGTTTGTCAGCTCCTGTGTTACCTGTCAGGCCAGTGGCAAGACAGGTGGCCACCCAAAGGCCCCCCTCATTCCACTACCAGTGGTGGGGGTCCCCTTTGAAAGGGTAGGTGTGGACATTGTGGGTCCACTTGAACCTCCCACAGCCTCAGGGAACAAATTCATTCTAGTAGTAGTGGATCATGCTACTAGGTACCCTGAAGCAATTCCACTTAGGACTACTACAGCTCCTGCAGTAGCCAAGGCCCTCCTGGGTGTCTTCACCAGGGTGGGTTTTCCTAAGGAGGTGGTTTCAGACAGAGGTTCCAACTTCATGTCTGCTTACCTAACACACATGTGGAAAGAGTGTGGAGTGAAGTACAAGTTTACTACACCCTCCCACCCACAAACCAATGGCCTTGTTGAGAGGTTCAACAAGACATTGAAAGGTATGATCATGGGACTCCCTGAGAAACTCAAAAGGAGGTGGGATGTCCTGTTACCATGATTGCTTTTCGCTTACAGGGAAGTGCCACAGAAGGGAGTAGGTTTCTCACCCTTTGAACTTCTGTTTGGTCATCCTGTAAGGGGACCACTATGTCTTGTAAAAGAGGGCTGGGAGAGGCCTCTTCAGGAACCCAAACAAGACATAGTGGACTATGTGCTTGGCCTAAGGTCCAGAATGGCTGAGTATATGGAAAAGGCATCCAAGAACCTTGAGGCCAGCCAGGAGCTCCAGAAGCACTGGTATGACCAAAAAGCTGCACTGGTTGAATTTCAACCAGGGCAACAGGTGTGGGTTTTGGAGCCAGTGGCACCAAGGGCTCTCCAAGACAAATGGAGTGGCCCTTACCCTATCCTAGAGAGAAAGAGTGAGGTCACCTATCTAGTTGACCTGGGCACTAGCAGGACACCCGAAAGGGTCATCCATGTGAACCGCCTTAAACTCTACAATGATAGGGCTGACATCACCATGCTGATGGTGACTGATGAAGAACAGGAAGCAGAGAGTGAGCCACTCCCTGACCTCCTATCCTACAGCCCAAAAGATGGGTCAGTAGATGGTGTGATTTTCTCAGACACCCTCTCTGCCCAACAGCAGACTGACTGCAAGCAAGTCTTGCAACAATATGCTAGCCTCTTTTCCCTGACCCCTGGTCTGACAAGCTGGTGTACCCATGATGTGGACACTGGTGACAGTGCACCTGTCAAGAACAAAATCTATCGACAGTCAGATCAAGTCAAGGAAAGCATCAAAGCTGAGGTCAGCAAGATGCTGGAGTTAGGGGTCATTGAGCCTTCAGAGAGCCCCTGGGCTAGCCCAGTGGTTCTGGTCCCCAAACCTCATCAACAGGGTGAAAAGAGAGAGATGAGGTTCTGTGTGGACTATAGAGGGCTCAACTCTGTCACCAAGACAGATGCTCACCCTATCCCAAGAGCAGATGAACTGATAGACAAATTGGGGGCTGCCAAATTTCTCAGTACCTTTGACTTAACTGCAGGGTAATGGCAGATTGGCATGGCCCCAGGAGCAAAAGAAAAGACAGCATTCTCCACCCCTGATGGGCATTATCAGTTTACTGTGATGCCCTTTGGGTTAAAGAATGCCCAGAGGTTGGTGAACCATGTCCTGGCTGGGTTGGAGTCCTTTAGCGCAGCTTATCTTGATGATATTGCTGTCTTTAGCTCCACCTGGCAGGATCACCTGATCCACCTTGGGAAGGTTTTAGAGGCTCTGCAGAGTGCAGGTCTCACTATCAAGGCATCCAAATGCCAGATAGGGCAGGGCACTGTGGTGTACTTGGGCCACCTTGTAGGTGGAGGCCAGGTACAGCCCTTACAACCCAAAATCCAGGCCATCATGGACTGGATAGCTCCAACAACCCAGACCCAAGTCAGGGCATTCCTTGGCTTGACTGGGTACTACAGGAGGTTTGTGAAGGGGTATGGGTCCATTGTGACCCCCCTCACAGAACTCACCTCCAAGAAAATGCCCAAGAAAGTTAACTGGACAGTTAGTTGTCAAAAGGCTTTTGACACCCTAAAAGAAGCAATGTGCTCAGCACCAATTCTAAAAGCTCCAGATTATGCCAAGCAGTTCATAGTGCAGACTGATGCCTCTGAGCTAGGGATAGGAGCGGTCCTATCCCAGACCAATGATGAAGGCCAAGACCAACCTGTTGCTTTTATAAGCAGAAGACTACTCCCTAGAGAGCAGCGTTGGAGTGCCATTGAGAGGGAGGCCTTTGCTGTGGTTTGGTCCCTGAAGAAGCTGAGGCCATACTTGTTTGGCACTCACTTCCTAGTTCAAACTGACCACAGACCTCTCAGATGGCTAATGCAGATGAAAGGGGAAAATCCAAAACTACTGAGGTGGTCCGTCTCCCTACAGGGAATGGACTTTGAAGTGGAACACAGACCAGGGGCTGCCCATGCCAATGCAGATGGACTTTCCAGGTTCTTCCACTTAGACAATGAAGACTCCATAGGACAAGGTTAGTCTCATCACCTTTCGTTTGGGGGGGGGTTGTGTGAGAAAGTGCCATCTTTCTTGCATGGTATGCCCCCACTTTTTGCTAAATTGCTGAATGTACTTCGATTGAGTGTACCCTGGGTTCCTGCCAATCAGGTGCCCAGGGCCTATGTTCCTTCCTTAAACCACACAAACTCCAAATTGGCAAACCCTAGCCACATGTCAGCCCCTAGTAAATGGTACCCTAGGTACCCAGGGCCTTGTGACCAGGGAAGGCCTCTAAGGGCTGCAGCACTCATTGTGCCACCCTCAGAGGCCCTGTACCCTTACACACACACACTGCCCTTGCAGGCTGAGTGTCTGGGTGCAGGACAAAACAAAGAGTCGACATGGCACACATCACTGTGTACCATGCCCATCACCTACACTGCCAAGGCATATGTCAGCCACCCCTCTAGCTGGGTGCATTACGCCTATGGTGTGGGCACAGGAGCAGGAGCCCTGGGCCCCTACAGTACCCGGGTCCATTCCTGGGCACTGTAAGTGCAGTGCTGTCATTTAAGAATACATGGTACTGGGAGCTTGTCAAACACGAGCTCCACAGCACCATATTGGCAACACTGAAGCCTGGGAAGTTTGGTATCAAACTTCTCAGCACATTGAACCCACACTGATGCCAGTGTAGGATTTAATGTACTAAGCACCCCAGAGGGCATCTTAGAAGATGCCCCCTTACAGCTAACTTACAATCCACGTCTGCTCTGAGGCTGCCCAGGCTGCCACACAGCAGACACGTTGCTGGACCCCTGGGTGGGAGAGCCCCTGCTCTCCCGGGCCTGCAACAATGCACATCCTGGGCGAGGTGAGAAATCTCCTCCCCCAGGATGAGCAAAGGGAAGCTTCATAGGCATGCCGCCATTTGGAGTTTCCCCAGGCCACTGCAACCCCCCACTCTGGCGGGAAGCTTGGCCGGAAACCCCATACAAGGACAGGGGATGTGCCAGCCTGCCCACCCCACCCCTCAGGTGGGGGAGGCGAGGTGAAGCACATCTCCGGGCTCTCGCCATCTTGAAGATGGGAGGCCCTACCCTATCAGGATTAGGCTACTGCCCCCCTCCCACAGGAGAGAGGCAGGATAGGGGGTGTACCCACCCCAGGACAAGGACCCATTGGTCCCTGGCCTTCACCTACCTGTAACGCCCCTAAATCTAGTATTTAGGGGCCCCCTGAACCTTCCTTCCGGAGATTCCAGATAGAAAACGACAAGAAGAGCAAGAAGAACAAAGACCTGCCCTGCAGCTGCTAAAAAGAGAAGAAGACACCAACTGCTTTGGCCCCAGCCCTACCGGCCTGTCGACTCTCGAACCTGCACCAGCGCGGCATCCCTCGTGGCCAGCAACCTCACCAACCCCGGAGGACCTGGCTACCTTTTAGCTCTAAGCCCCTGGGACTCCCACGAGTAGAGGCTCTACTCAAGAAACCTATTTGCTATCCCTGGCACCAGCCCGGGACCGCGGACCCAACACACTCTGCACTAGCCAAGCCTGGCCAGTGCCGAAGTGGACAAAGACCCAGAGGACGACCCCACGGCGACTGTGACCCAGAGTCCGGCACCCAAGGATCCCCCTCGACATCCCGGAAGAAGCCTGCAGCCTCAGAACCAAGTGCCACCCCAGCCGCGATCAACCAGAGGGTAAGATTCCCGACGTCAAAAGGCACCCCTGCACCCGGCGCCCTGCGACCCCCTGTGCCCAATCCCGGGGTACCCACCTAACCTACAACTACCCAACTTACCTCTCGAAGTGGTGGTGGCACCTGAAACATCCTCGTCCCCGAGCCTGCAGCCTCTTTCCAAACCGGAACATTCCCATTGATTTCCATTGAGCGCCCTAAGGCTCAAAAGCACCCTGCACCCAACCGCCCGAGTGGCCCTGGCAGTGCCCTCTCTACACTAACCTACTTCCCTACTTGCCCTGAGTAAGTGACCAGGAGCCCAGCTCCCACAGCCGCGTGGCTTGCCAGACAGCAGCCACCAACCAAGGCCCCCCTATCCCTCATAGGATAACATTGGGCCCAACTCTCTCTGCACCCGGCCGTCCTGAAACCGCTGAGGGTGAACCAACTGTACCTACCTGACACTGGGGGACCCCTGAGTCCATGCCCGGAATTTCAACACTACCAGTCGAGTACTTACCCTTAAACCGCTAACTTCATTTTCCTCATAGGGTAACATTGACTGGCTTTTTCTTCAAAAATCTTCTAAGTGTGAACTTTTCAAAACTGCAAAAATTCACCAAAAATCAGCCAAGTGACAAAAACGAATTTACTCACCTGCTCCTAGGTGAGCTCCCAGTGCTGGATCTTGGTGCCCAGCCCTGACTCTGAAAAGTGTTCACAACTATACTTACTTCTAACTCATTTTTCTCCCATAGGAAACCATTGTCTGCTTTTCTGTGAAATTTCTTCTAAGTGTCTACTTTTGCAAATTTGAAATATTCTTTTAAAATCGTACCATTTCTGCAAACGAAATTACTTACCTGCTTTTGATAAGGACCCCAGTCCTGGGTCTAGGCACCCAGTCCTGGATTACTAAAGTAACGATAAAGTACTCTACCTGCAATTTGAATTTCTTGCCATAGAGATCCATTGAATGTTTTCTGTGAGATATTTTCTAAGTGCTAACTTTTGAAATAGCTAAATATTATTTAAAAATCATTACAGTTATTAAGTCGACTTTCATCACTTGATTATGAATACTGACCCCAGGCTGGTTCTAGGAGCCAGACCTGGAATTCCAAAAGTAATCTGAAAAGTAATTTATTACAAATAACCTGAATTTACCATTGAGCTCAATGCATTGTTATGTTTAGGAAATACGATTGTTTATTGCAACCAACTGTGACTGTTTACACAAATTTATTGCTTAAACTAAAGTATTTATATTCAACCTCTCATTCTGAGAAAGTATATTTTTACCCCCTTTGTGGTTCTAAAAATAAAACAAGCATATATTTTATATATACAAATCATTGGCCTAGAGTTCAGTTATTGAGTGTGTGAAACCATTTGCTGACTGAGTGTGTACAATAAATGCTTTACACTGTCCTCTGGTACTGCCTTACTGCTCGACCAAGCTACCACTTTTGAGAGTAAGGTCATACCTAACTTTGACCTCTATCAGCCTCTGGGGGGACTGTGGACTCTGTACACCCTGTACCTATAAGGGAACAGTATATACAGAGCCACTTTCTCACACCCACTAGCTGAAGTAAATAGCCTGAGTGATTGTGCAACTCATCATCCACCACTACCTTGTGTATGAACTGTGCTGCTCATGGGGTGAACCCTGGTATCTGCGTGCCATCACAAGGTCTCTGCAAAGAATCTTTGGTCCTGTATGCTCTTTGTGTTTGGAGACATTGTCCCAAGGAGTGTTCCTTCCTCTGTGGCACCTGGCATCTTCCCTGCAGGGAGTTGCACAATTGTTGTGCTGACCTGTGTCTACATTTCCTTGGTGGGTGACGGATCCCTTCAACTATGGCCATGCCTGCTGAGCAATGTCTCCGCCTATATCGTCTGTGCCATCCTTGGTAGTCACTGTACTTGTGTATAGAGTATGTTGCTATACCTTCATGTAGAAATGGTCCCTTTTACGCACTATGCATGTGTGTACTCCCAGCCTAGCACACATATGTTACTTGTTCTGCAGGGGATTTGGCCACCTGACTCACAATTGTGGGCATTGTATCTGTGGGAACTCCACCCTATTCCTTCCATGGGAGACAACAATTGGTGGTTGTCCCAGCACCTGTACATTCCTATCAGTCCTGGAATGTGCGTGACAGTGTGTGTTCCCTTTGGCTCTCTTAGTTTAGTAGGCTTTAACATGACTATACAGTCTTGTGGCATGATCTCAGTGTGTGTATTGTGCTGCATCCGCCAGGGGTGGGTATGCATGTGTCATTTGTCATCACAGACACATGTGGTGTGTCATGCAGTGGGGGAAGGACATCCATCCTCATGGGAGTGGGACACTGCTGTCGGTGATGTGTTGTTATGGCACTCTCAACATAGTCGCACATTGTGGATGCGTTCATACACCCATGGAGTTGTGGTCATCTGAGGATGATGTACACACCCCCATGTCTCTGTCCACTGCTGGTATTCCTCTGCACCCACCCCCATGTCTCTGTCCACTGCTGGAAGTGATAGGCACCCACCCCTCATATGTCTGGGCACTGCTGGGAGTGATATGCACCCACCCCTCATATGTCTGGGCACTGCTGGGAGTGATATGCACCCACCCCTCATGTGTCTCTGTCCACTGCTGGAATTCCTCTGCACCCACCCCCATGTCTCTGTTCACTGCTGGGAGTGATAGGCACCCACCCCTCACATATCTCTGGGCACTGCTGGGAGTGATATGCACCCACCCCTCACATGTCTCTGTCCACTGATGTGAATCCTAGGCAGACACCCAACCACCCGCCTGCACCCTTGGTACAGTACACTGCTCTCCTGGGCATACACCCCCCCCCCCCAATATACTGGTTAGATGCTGCACCAGGCCCTATGACAACATTCGTGGCGTGTGTACGCCTTGTATCACTGATGTACTGGTGCCCTAGGGGTACGCGTGATGCGGTCCGTACCCACGCTCTTAGAGCGTGGGTACGGTCCGTAACCCTACATCACCCCAACTATGGTGGTACGGGCCGTAGCCAAGCTCTGAGGGCGTGTGTACGGCCCATACCACTATTGTTGGGGTGACGTAGGGGCACGGCCCGTACCCACGCTCTCAGAGCGTGGGTACGGTCCGTACCCCTACATCACCACAACTATGGTGGTACGGCCCGTACCCACGCCCTCAGAGCGTGGCCATGGGCCGTACCCCTACGTCACACCAACAATGGTGGTACGGCCCGTACGCACGCCCTCAGAGTGTGGGTACGGGCCGTACCCCTACGTCACACCAACAATGGTGGTACGGCCCGTACACACGCCCTCAGAGCGTGGGTACGGCCCGTACCACCATAGTTGGGGTGACGTAGGGGTACGCGTGGTACGACCCGTACCCACGCCCTCAGAGCGTGGGTACGGGTCGTACCACGCATACCCCTACGTCACCCCAACAATGGTGGTATGGCCCGTACACACGCTCTGGGGGCGTGGGTACGGCCCGTACCACCATAGTTGGGGTGAAGTAGGGGTACGCGTGATGCGGTCCGTACCCACGCTCTCAGAGCGTGGGTATGGTCCGTAACCCTACATCACCCCAACTATGGTGGTACGGGCCGTAGCCACGCTCTGAGGACGTGGGTATGGGCCGTACCACCATTGTTGGGGTGACGTAGGGGTACGCGTGATGCGGTCCGTACCCACGCTCTCAGAGCGTGGGTATGGTCCGTAACCCTACATCACCCCAACTATGGTGGTACGGGCCGTAGCCACGCTCTGAGGACGTGGGTATGGGCCGTACCACCATTGTTGGGGTGACGTAGGGGTACGGCCCGTACCCACGCTCTGAGGGCGTGGGTACGGCCCGTACCATCATTGTTGGGGTGACGTAGGGGTACGGCCCGTACCCACGCTCTGAGGGCATGGGTACGGGCCATACCACCATTGTTGGGGTGACGTAGGGGTACGGCCCGTACCCGCGCTCTGAGGGCGTAGGTACGGGTCGTACCACGCGTACCCCTACATCACCTCAACAACGGTGGTACGGGCCGTACCCACGCCCCCAGAGCGTGTGTACGGGCCGTACCACCATTGTTGGGGTGACGTAGGGGTACTCGTGGTACGACCCATACCCACGCTCTGAGGGCGTGGGTACGGCCCGTACCACCATTGTTGTGGTGACGGGACGCGTCCACGTCCACTTCCGTTGTGGCGGGACGCAGGCCTTGGTGGACACGCCCCCCGAAGTGACCAGACCCTGGAGGTACTGTATGTACATGATTTATGTGGTATAATTTGGATAGGGGTTAAGTTGCATGCCCCTCGCCCCCCCCCCCTTTGACCATGGGTGTTGTTCTGACCTTCTGCGGCGTCTGCGTCGGTTTCTGTGCACCAGGTCGTAGGCTAGGAGGGCCGGGATTACACGTAGGATGGGGTCCATGGCTGTCCGTCGCGTACAGGTGCTCCTTCTTCGCGTCGTCCTCAATTTCCTGGGAGTTTTTGGCTGCCGTAAAAAATGAGCCGTGCGGAGTGACGTAGGCACGAATCGTACTTGCTGGTCCGTAAAACGCTGCCTGACTCCGTCCGGACGTCACGTACGCTATGTCCCGGATCGGAATTGTGGGTATTTTTTTGCTGCACGTAGTTTTGTACGAATCGTACGGAAATGGTATTTCTGTACGAATCGTACTTGCTGGTTTGTAAGGAGGATTTCCCGGGTACGAGTCGTACGGAGAAAACGCTCCGTACGACCATTCGTACCCGGGTTTTACAGGATCGGAATCGGCACCCTAGTGTCTGTTTTAAGTGCGCATTTATGTAATTTTACTGGGGTGTAGTATATTTGATGTAGAAACTTAAAATGAATAATTCGCAAGTTGCAGTTTGATGTGAGCAGTTGCAATTGTGTGCAACTAAAGTCCCAATCCTTTCTATCTATAGTAGTCCCTACCATCTCTTCCCACCGCTTAAGCGATTTATCTGTGCCCGAGCTCAACTCTCCCTGTGAAGCATTATATAATCGTGTCACTAAGCGTTGTTTTTTAGATGATGTTAGTAGTATTTGTAATGCATTTAGCTGGGGAGGCTTGTCAGGAAACGTTGTGTACAGCTCCTTTACCGCAGTCCGCAGTCGAAGATATGCGAATATCTTCAGTGGTGTGCAATGTGTGCTGAGGGGTGGATCATCCCTTGAGATAAAGCGGCTGTGTGGAAAAATATCCCTCATGGTGCGCAAACCCATAGTCCCAAGAACAGTGAGCATGTTTGTCTCCTGCGGAACTGTAATACGTGCATGATGGGCTAGAGGCAGCGCCGGAGCATAAATCGGGAGTTTTTGTGCGTGCTGCTCTAATGCACTCCATGCCCTCGATGTGCAATATACAGAGTCTATCACGTCCCTCGGGTGTGTTTTTTCGGGTCAGATAGGAATGTAATCAGTGGTGTGGGAATCGCGCTTTCACATTCCACAGCTGTGTGCGGTATATGTGCATGCGGTTGCATCCAGTAGTGAGCGTGTTGGGCTTGAGCACAATAAAAATATAGTTGGAGGTCTGGCGCCCCAAAGCCCCCTTCATTATATGGCTTCGTTAGGACTTTCCAGCTTACCCTGGCCTGCTTCCCGGCCCAGGTTAGGCGCTGCATAGCCGTTCGCAACCTAGACAACAGTGCCTGTGTGAGCCACATCGGAATATTCATAAATAAGTATAAAAATCTCGGCAATATCACCATTTTTTGTATCACTATTCTGTCGGCTAGGGACAGCGGTAGTCTGATCCACCGATCTATCTGTTTATCCAGTTTAGTTAGAGCTCTGCCATAATTCACCCGAATCACCGTTTCTGGGTTCCTGTGTACCCACACTCCAAGGTATCTAACCGGATCGGTCTGCCATTGTAATGGTAAATCTAGGGTGGGTTGTGTCGTGGCTAGTGTAAGTGGTATGACCACTGTTAGACCTGTCAGCCCTTTGGGTGGTCCCTCCTCATCATTATTTATTTTGTCCCACTTTTGCCTCAAACCCTGTTTGAATTTTTCCTTTTTGGGAACCACCAGACTTTTTCGTGTTGCTGCAGATTCAGGGAGCCATTTTAGCTACCCCTGAAACTTCTGTCTGAGGGCCTGAAGCACAAAATGGTGGCCACCTGTGACATCACCAGCATCCACTGGAACCTACCAGCACCTTCCAGAACATTCCAGGAGCTTCCAGAACTCTGTGACAGTTGGAGACCGTTTAGAATGTTGGGAGGATAAGAGAGGCAGTTGGCAGTTGGAGCTGGCAGTTGGCACCTGACTGGTGAAGAGAGAGGAGCACAACAGTGAAGGAGGAAGGAGTGAAGCAGCAGGGGTGGAAACTTGTGCCTGGAGTGGGGTCCATAAACCCACCCTTGATACTTGTCCCTACTGATGGATCCCAGCCTATAGCCCTGTGTGGGAAGAAGACAGGAGAAAACCATCCTAAGGACCTGGACAGCAGGAACAGGCCTTAGAACCAAGAAAACAGCAAGATTCTGACCTGAGAACTGGTTTCCCTGGAGTCCGGCGTCGAGTAGCCTGAAGACCTGGAGCCCGAGGTGGAGAAGCGGCGCTGACTGAAGTAGCAGACGTCGTACCCGGAGCCGCCTGAGGTCGTGAGAGGGCGCCGACGGGGGTCGAGAGGAATACCAGAGGTCGAGGAGGAAGTGAACCGAGGTCGAGCGAGCGGCGTCATCGGAGGAGTGAAGTCCGCCCTCCGGAGTCGTTGGAGACCGAGGTAGAGGAGCACCGGAGGTCGGGAGTGAGGATCGCACTCCGGAGTCGCCCGGAACCTGTGAGGAGGAGCACCGGAGGTCGGGGGTGAGGATCGCACCCCGGAGTCGCCGGAAGTCGACATCGAGGCCAGGCCGGCCGACGTCATCGGAGCCGAGAGCGCCATCGGACCGGAGCCGCACGAAGTCGACATCGTGAAGAGACTGTCTGACGCCGTCGAATCGGAGGTCGAGATCGAACCGAGGCCACCGACATCGGACCGGAACCGCCTGCCGGCGTCGTCAAAGAACTGACATTGTGCCGAGGCCGCCGAGACCGAACCGGAACCGCCTCACGGCGTCGACACGACTCCAGCGGCGTCGGAACATCAGAAAAAGGGCAGTAAGTGGAGTAGAGGGCGCCTAAGGCCCTGTGGAGACCTGAGAGACTGCTCTAAGGGGCTAGGGAGGGGCTGAAACCCATCTGACTGTGCCTGGGGTGAACTGGGACTAACCTAGAGAGGTTGTGTGGAGAAGGAAAGCCAGGGCATTGGTATTTCCCCCCTTTGATCTACCTCAGTTTAGGCCTCAGCCTTGTCCCAGCCAGGGAGTAGCCTCCCCCCTCAAGCCTTCCTCAACCCTACAAGCTGTGCCTGGGCCAAATCAGCCCTTCAGAAGTGAAGTGTCATCTGATTACAGGAGTGTTGCTGTATACTGTTAATTATTTATTGGGGGTACTGTATTTAGTGAATTTTTATCTATTTATTGCTGCACTATATTTATAGGTCCACAGGACTGGTTGGTGTACAATATTTATTGATACAGTATTTATTGCCTCAAAGTATTTAATTGTCTGTATATATTGCACTTGTATTTATACCCTGTTATTTATGATCACCCCTATTTATTTCATCAAACAGCAAATATTTATTTGACCTGCTCTATTTAAGAATTTGTATATTGTGATTGTTATTTATTTTCCCAATCAGCAACTAAGAGAAGAAAGATAAAGAAAGAATATTTTCATAATTTTTACGGTGTAGAGTCGTTTTTGGAACGGATGCACGCATGGTTATTGTATGGGTATACTGTATGCTTAGCACTGCGCCTGTTTCCTGACCACTCGAGCCAAGCTACCCCATTGTGTCGGGAAGGTCCACCACCACCCTGCGGAGTGGGAGTGGGGCTGTTTCCAACATAAATTGGTGTTCAGTGGTGGGATAGAGCTGTGCCTACATATACTCAACAATAACTGTGGGTAGTCCATAGGCCTACACCGGGAGTTTTCTCAAAGCGGCCTTCCTAATTGTGGGTTTTTGTTTTTTCCAAATTTACTCTGGTGGTGGGAGGAGGTATTACTAAAGGTACCCCCCTACATTGTTACTACACAAAACCTGTCCTCTAACCTGAGTGGGCAAGATGGAGTTTGTTCTTGAAAATCTAGACACGTACACTGTGGCCCAACTCAGGGAGTTTTGCCAGCGAGAGGGGGTGTACTGTCCCCCAGGAGCAAAGAAGGGTGCACTCCAAACCAGCTTAAGGGCTTGGGGGGAGGCACGCAGGGAAAGCAAGGCTGAGGAAGAAGACAGGGATGGAGAGCCTGACCCCGAGGGGGCTGAGATGTACCAACCTGAGGTGGGGAACCTGTCCGCAGGGCCCAGGACACTTTCTAGGAAGGGCAGCACTGTCTCTAGTGGGGGCTTATCCGAAGTGGAGTTAGCAGACCGGAGAGAGAAGAGACAGCTCACATGGGACTTAGCAAGGCTGGAAAAGGAGAAAGAGGAGCAGAGGATGGCCCATGAATTGCGCCTGAAAGAAATAGATCTTCAGATTTTGCGAATCGGGGCACAACCTGTTCCCAATGGTGGCAGCCAAATCCAAGAGTCCACCAGGGAATCCAAACCTTACCTGCCAAAGGACATTGTAGCGAGCTACGGGGCGGGTGACGACATCGCCAAGTGGCTCGCAGCCTATGAGGTCTCATTGAGGGCCCATGGGGTTCCAGTGAAGTATTGGGGGGGGGGGATTGTACAAATACATGCCTCCAGCTGGTAGGGATGCTTTATTGGCCCTCGAAGAGGAAGAGCAAACCCACTACCCCACCATGAAACTGGCGCTCATCAGGAAGTTTGGACTAACTCCGGAAAAGTACAGACAGAAGTTCAGGGGTAGTCACAAACTGGGCACACAGAATTGGGTGGACTTCCTGGACTATGCAAAGAAGGCACTGGAAGGTTGGATTCAGGGCAGTGAAGTAAGGAACTACGAGGAGCTGTTTGACCTAGTACTGAAGGAACACCTACTCGAGAAATGTTTCCCTGAACTGCGGCAACACCTGGTGGATAGCAAGCTGACCAGCCCCCGGAAGCTTGCTGAGGAGGCGGACATTTGGGCTAGTACCCGGGTGTCCACAAGGGGGACTGGAGGGGATACTCAAAAGGCCGGACAGGGCGCCCCCCAGAAGAAAGAAGGAGGGGAAAAGAAAAAGGAGTTCTCCAAAGGCCCCCAAAATAACTTCCAAGGGAAGGGAACAGGATTCACCTCTAAGGCTAACCCACCCAGAAACCCTAATCCTGGCCAGAGTCAGCAGCCAAGGGTTGTCCATTGCTACGAGTGCGGTGGCGTTGGACACTATAAAGGAGATCCGAAGTGTCAGAAACGATCACCCCCTCCCACTGGAGGAAAGCCCCCCGGAGTAGCTAGTGTAGTGCTCGGGGAGGAGATGCCCTTAACCAAGGGAAGGGAGTGGGCGGGTGTCACTTTAGTGTCCCTGGGAGAACGGGAGATGGTTCCTAAGATTCAGGTGCCCGCAAATACCGCAAAGTATGGGCAGTGGATCACCATCAACGGCCAAAGAGGGGAGGCTCTGAGAGACACAGGAGCCAGTATGACTATGGTGCGTAGCCAACTGGTGTCTCCAGAGCAGGTAATTCCCGATGTACTCCATCCAGCCGCGATGGCTGACGGCAGAACAGGTCACTATCCAGTGGCCGAGGTTCCCTTTGAATGGGGGGGGGTTGCAGGTTCACTTCGAGTTGCCGTAAGCCCTGCCGTGCCAGTCGATTGTCTGCTGGGCAATGACATGGAGCACAACGCTTGGAAGGAGGTGGAATACCGGACTCACACCGAGATGCTGGGTACACCTGACTGGGCCTGTGTTAGCACAAGGTCCGCGACTACCCGAAGAGGGAGTTCATTCCGGCTGGAGCCTGGAACAAAGGCCCAGCCAGCTGCCAGTCAAGGGAAGAACCGAGGACAGGAGGAGCCTGCCTCGGCGTCTCCACCCCGTAGGACGGATAGGCCACCGGAGGTGGTGGACCAGGAGTCTGCGGAGGGGGACGTTACCAACCTGGAGGACCTACCCATCCCGGCCGAGTGGCACGTGGAGGGAGGCCCGTCCAGGGAGGAATTCTGCCAGGGCCAGAGGGAGTGCCCTACCCTTGAGGGGCTGAGGCGACAGGCCGAAGCCCAGGCAGCAGGGAACGTTGAAGGGAACTACAGTGTTTACTGGGAGGATGGCCTCCTCTACAGTGAACCCAAGGCACCCCTACATGGATCGTCACGAGCCTTGGTAGTTCCTCAACGTTATCGAGCCTTCCTTTTAGAGTTGGCTCACGAGATACCATTGGCAGGACACCTGGGGCAAGACAAGACCTTCGCCCGTCTTGTCCCACACTTTTATTGGCCTCAGATGAAAGTGTCGTCCGATACCTACTGCCGGACATGTGTGTCTTGCCAAGCCAGTGGGAAAACAGGGGTGAAGCTGAAAGCTCCCCTGGAACCACTTCCTGTCGTTAGCACCCCCTTTGAAAGGGTGGGCATCGACATTGTGGGTCCATTAGATCCACCAACTACAGCTGGTCACAGGTTTATCCTGGTTCTGGTGGATCATGCCACACGGTACCCAGAGGCAATACCTCTGAGGACCATAACAGCACCTGTTGTGGCTAGGGCCCTGATGGGAATCTTTACCCGAGTGGGTTTTCCCAAGGAAGTTGTGTCCGACAGGGGGACCAACTTCATGTCAGCATATATGCGGGCAATGTGGAAGGAGTGTGGAGTGACCTACCGGTTCACAACTCCTTACCACCCCCAGACCAATGGACTGGTGGAAAGGTTTAACAAAACCTTAAAAGGCATGATCAGAAGTCTGCCTGAAAGCCTGCGGAGGAAATGGGACGTCCTCCTACCCTGTTTACTTTTTTCCTACAGGGAAGTGCCACAGAAGGGAGTGGGCTTCAGCCCCTTCGAGCTTCTGTATGGGCACCCTGTACGTGGACCTCTTAACCTGGTGAGAGACGGATGGGAAAGAACTCCCAGAAAGCTCCCCCAGGATGTGGTGAGCTACATGCTGGCCTTCCGGAGCCAAATGGCTAAGTTGTGGAAGCAAGCTTCTGACAACTTGGAAGCCAGCCAAGCAGTGATGAAGGCGTGGTATGACCACAACGCTCACCCGGTGGAGTTGGAGCCTGGCCAGAAGGTGTGGGTGATCGAACCAGGAGAGCTTAGTGCCCTTCAGGATCGCTGGTCAGGACCCTTTGAGGTGTTGGAGAAGAAGGGTAAGGCTACCTACTTGGTGGACCTGAAGACCCCTCGTCAGCCCCTGCGGGTGCTGCATGCCAACCGCCTCAAACCCCACCACGAGAGGCCCGAAGTCATCTTGATGATGGTGACTGACGGAGGAGAGGACGTGGAAAGCGAGCCTCTCCCTGATCTGTTTGCGTCTCAAGAAAAGGATGGGTCGGTGGAGGGGGTGATTCTCTCCCCATCTCTAACTCCTGAACAGCAGGAGGACTGTCGCCAGGTCCTGGGGCAGTACTCTTCGTTGTTCTCCCTTGTCCCGGGTAGGACTCACCTGTGCGTCCATGACGTGGACACAGGAGACAGCCCACCTGTGAAGTCCAAGATCTACCGGATGTCAGACAAGGTGAAGGCCAGCATTCATAGTGAAGTCACTAAGATGCTGGAGCTAGGAGTGATTGAACCTTCTAGCAGCCCCTGGTCCAGTCCGGTGGTGTTAGTACCAAAAGCTGCACCACCGGGTGCCCAACCAGAACTGAGGTTCTGTGTGGACTACCGGGGACTGAATTCAGTGACAAAAACTGATGCTCATCCGATCCCTAGGGCGGATGAATTAATTGACCGGCTGGGAGCTGCCCAATATCTAAGTACCTTTGACCTTACTTCGGGGTACTGGCAGATCTCTTTGACTGATGGAGCAAGGGAAAGGTCAGCCTTCTCCACGCCCAATGGCCACTACCAGTTCTGTGTGATGCCCTTTGGGCTCAAGAACGCACCTGCCACGTTTCAGCGCCTGGTAAACCAGATCCTCACCGGAATGGAGAGTTTCTCTGCTGCTTATCTGGATGACATAGCCGTCTTCAGTAACAGCTGGGAGGATCACTTGCGTCACCTGCAAGCTGTTCTCCAGGCCCTGAGACAAGCTGGATTGACGATCAAGGCCAGCAAGTGCCAGATCGGGCAGGGGTCGGTAGTGTACCTTGGACACTTGGTGGGTAGGGGAACGGTGCAGCCCCTCCAGGCGAAGATCGAGGCCATCATGGCCTGGGAACCCCCCAAGACTCAGACTGAGGTCCGAGCATTTTTGGGCCTCACGGGATACTATCGCCGCTTCGTGAAGGGGTACGGTACCATCGTAGCCCCTCTCACGGAGCTCACGTCCAAGAAACAACCTCGACGGGTAGTCTGGACGGAGGCTTGTCAGCAAGCCTTTGAGAAATTGAAGAAAGCCATGTGCGAGGCCCCGGTCTTAAGGGCCCCAGACTTTTCCAAGAAGTTCATTGTCCAGACAGATGCATCAGAACATGGCATTGGGGCAGTGTTATCGCAACTCAACGAAGAGGGTCTGGATCAACCCGTGGTCTTCCTATCCCGGAGACTACTTCCCAGGGAACAGAAGTGGAGTGCAATAGAGCGTGAAGCCTTTGCAGTGGTATGGGCTCTGAAGAAGTTGCGGCCATACCTGTTTGGCTCGCACTTCCTAGTTCAGACCGACCACAGACCCCTTCGTTGGCTGATGCAAATGAAGGGGGAGAATCCCAAGTTGTTGAGGTGGTCTATTTCCCTACAGGGGATGGACTTTCAGGTGGAACATCGGCCTGGAGTGGACCACGCCAATGCAGACGGTCTCTCAAGGTATTTCCGCCTTAGTGATGAGAACTCCCAAGGGGTTGGGTAGCTCTCCCCACTTTCAGCTGGGGGGGACGCGTGTTAGACCTGTCAGCCCTTTGGGTGGTCCCTCCTCATCATTATTTATTTTGTCCCACTTTTGCCTCAAACCCTGTTTGAATTTTTCCTTTTTGGGAACCACCAGACTTTTTCGTGTTGCTGCAGATTCAGGGAGCCATTTTAGCTACCCCTGAAACTTCTGTCTGAGGGCCTGAAGCACAAAATGGTGGCCACCTGTGACATCACCAGCATCCACTGGAACCTACCAGCACCTTCCAGAACATTCCAGGAGCTTCCAGAACTCTGTGACAGTTGGAGACCGTTTAGAATGTTGGGAGGATAAGAGAGGCAGTTGGCAGTTGGAGCTGGCAGTTGGCACCTGACTGGTGAAGAGAGAGGAGCACAACAGTGAAGGAGGAAGGAGTGAAGCAGCAGGGGTGGAAACTTGTGCCTGGAGTGGGGTCCATAAACCCACCCTTGATACTTGTCCCTACTGATGGATCCCAGCCTATAGCCCTGTGTGGGAAGAAGACAGGAGAAAACCATCCTAAGGACCTGGACAGCAGGAACAGGCCTTAGAACCAAGAAAACAGCAAGATTCTGACCTGAGAACTGGTTTCCCTGGAGTCCGGCGTCGAGTAGCCTGAAGACCTGGAGCCCGAGGTGGAGAAGCGGCGCTGACTGAAGTAGCAGACGTCGTACCCGGAGCCGCCTGAGGTCGTGAGAGGGCGCCGACGGGGGTCGAGAGGAATACCAGAGGTCGAGGAGGAAGTGAACCGAGGTCGAGCGAGCGGCGTCATCGGAGGAGTGAAGTCCGCCCTCCGGAGTCGTTGGAGACCGAGGTAGAGGAGCACCGGAGGTCGGGAGTGAGGATCGCACTCCGGAGTCGCCCGGAACCTGTGAGGAGGAGCACCGGAGGTCGGGGGTGAGGATCGCACCCCGGAGTCGCCGGAAGTCGACATCGAGGCCAGGCCGGCCGACGTCATCGGAGCCGAGAGCGCCATCGGACCGGAGCCGCCCGAAGTCGACATCGTGAAGAGACTGCCTGACGCCGTCGAATCGGAGGTCGAGATCGAACCGAGGCCACCGACATCGGACCGGAACCGCCTGCCGGCGTCGTCAAAGAACTGACATTGTGCCGAGGCCGCCGAGACCGAACCGGAACCGCCTCACGGCGTCGACACGACTCCAGCGGCGTCGGAACATCAGAAAAAGGGCAGTAAGTGGAGTAGAGGGCGCCTAAGGCCCTGTGGAGACCTGAGAGACTGCTCTAAGGGGCTAGGGAGGGGCTGAAACCCATCTGACTGTGCCTGGGGTGAACTGGGACTAACCTAGAGAGGTTGTGTGGAGAAGGAAAGCCAGGGCATTGGTATTTCCCCCCTTTGATCTACCTCAGTTTAGGCCTCAGCCTTGTCCCAGCCAGGGAGTAGCCTCCCCCCTCAAGCCTTCCTCAACCCTACAAGCTGTGCCTGGGCCAAATCAGCCCTTCAGAAGTGAAGTGTCATCTGATTACAGGAGTGTTGCTGTATACTGTTAATTATTTATTGGGGGTACTGTATTTAGTGAATTTTTATCTATTTATTGCTGCACTATATTTATAGGTCCACAGGACTGGTTGGTGTACAATATTTATTGATACAGTATTTATTGCCTCAAAGTATTTAATTGTCTGTATATATTGCACTTGTATTTATGCCCTGTTATTTATGATCACCCCTATTTATTTCATCAAACAGCAAATATTTATTTGACCTGCTCTATTTAAGAATTTGTATATTGTGATTGTTATTTATTTTCCCAATCAGCAACTAAGAGAAGAAAGATAAAGAAAGAATATTTTCATAATTTTTACGGTGTAGAGTCGTTTTTGGAACGGATGCACGCATGGTTATTGTATGGGTATACTGTATGCTTAGCACTGCGCCTGTTTCCTGACCACTCGAGCCAAGCTACCCCATTGTGTCGGGAAGGTCCACCACCACCCTGCGGAGTGGGAGTGGGGCTGTTTCCAACAACCACCGATTTGTCCCAGTTGATAAAGAACACTTGATGGACAGAATGCAGAACAATGTCATACATTCACCCCAGTACAGAGATCTGGACCTAAATCCATCGTATTTTTGCTCACCATGCCATTCCAGTTTGGACACAGCCATATGCAAATCAGTCTTGACCCTGTGCCCAATGGGAACAGTCCAGCCCGAACTGCCGGGCCAGGTCCTCCCTGGACTGGAAACAAGCATCCTAGAATCGGTTTCGGGCTTTCAGCCCTCATCAGCCAGGATAGCTGGATTACAGTGGCATGGAGAGCACGGGACCCACGTCTGGGCATACCCGTCCCACTCGGGGTGACGAATGCAAAACGAACAATTGATGGACAGAATGCCGAACAATGTCATATGATGGATTTAACCCAGATCTTTTGACTGGGGGAGAATGTTGCATTGTCAGCATTCCGTCCATCATTTGTTTGCTGTAACACTTTTCGCCCTAAGTGGGATGGGTATGCCCAGACGTGGGTCCCTTGCTCACTGTGCCACTGGATTCAGCTAGCCTGGCTGAAGAAGGGTGACATACCCTGAAACCAGTCCCAGGATGCTTGTTTCCGGTCCAGGGAGGACCTGGCCTGGCAGTTCGGTCTGGACTGTTCCCATGGGGCACAGGGTCAAGACTGATTTGCATATGGCTGGGTCCAAACTGGGGTGGCGTAGTGGGCAAAAGAACGATGGATTTAAACCAGATCTTTTGACTGGGGGAGAATGTTTGCATTGTCAGCATTCCGTCCATCATTTGTTTGCTGAACCACTTGATACTAAGTACTGAATATCGCTCAAACAGGATGTATTCCCTAATGAGTGGGTTTAAATAAGTATCTGGGTACTAGACGTAGAGAACATGTCGTCAGCGTATAAGGATATGCCGACTGGGCGAAGCTGGAAATGAAGAGCAGACTCTGGGTGTTTTTGACGAATCTTACACGCTAGTGGTTCAAGTGATAATGTGAATAAGAGTGGCGATACCGGACATCCCTGTCTGGTTCCATGGCTTATTTTAATTAGGTCAGATGTGTTCCCATTTATTCTAATGCGCGCACCCGAGTCTGCATATACAATCGCAGTCCAGCGCAGGAATGGTTCTGGAAATCCCATCCTTCGCAATACCGTAAACATGAATGCCCACTCGACAGAATCATATGCCTTCTCCGCGTCCAAGAGGGCTGCGGCTGCTGGCAATTCCGGGTGTAGTTGGTGGAACTTTGCAAAGATGGTCCTAAGATTTTGTGTAGTGGACCTAGTCGGTATAAAGCCGGCCTGATCTGGCAGCACTAGTTTCTGCATCAGAGGTTGTAACCTGGTTGCGATAATTTTGTCTAAAATGTTGCCGTCTATATTAATTAAAGACAGGGGTCGGTAGGACTCGCACTGGAGGGGATCTTTGCCAGGCTTGGGAAGGGTAATCAATAGCACCTCCCTCAGTGTAGTCGGCAGCATTCCCTTTTCATATGCCTCCTCGTACATTTCGGCTAGATGTGGGGTCAATAAATCCCCAAATGCTTTATAGAATTCTCCAGGGAGACCATCCATTCCAGGAGCCTTGTTATTTGGCAGAGTGTTTGTCGCCTTTTTAATCTCAGCTTCCGTGATAAGGTGACACAGGTATTCACAGTGATTATCCGACAACCATGCCAACGCAATGTCATCTAAGGACGATGAGTATGACGCGCTGATTGCTGCCCTCAACAGGCATTTTGACCCCCAAATGAATGCCGACTACGAGCGTTTCAAATTGCATCAAGCTAAGCAGACGGACGCGGAGTCGGTATACATGTTCTACACTAGGCTGCGGAAGCTCATACGCGCGTGCGTGAACATTGACTAACGAGAGGAGATCCGGGCGCAAATCACACAGGGATGCAAATCAGTCGCACTTCGACACCAAATACTCCGCCAACTCAAAATATTCCTGGATGAGATTCTAATCCATGCACGCTCCAATGAGCTTTCCAACAACGGGGGGGGAATGGAAGCTGCCAGGGTTCAAAGTACCTCCGCTACCACAGCTAGAGGAAAATCCCTATCAAAGAAGAGATGGTGGACATGGTGCAACGAAGGCCTGGGCCGTCACAGCCACGGACCACCCCTGGGAAGCAACACGTAAAGTGCGGGTATTGCGGTTTCAACCACAATCAGAACAGTGCCCGGCAAGAGGGCAGACATACTCCAAATGCAGCAAAGTCAATCACTATGCAAGTGTCTGCTGTGGCTGAAGAGGGTGACCCAGAGGAGGTGCATCGAGAGGATGTGCCATGACCCTACATCATCTGACACTGGAGGATTCTTCCAATGCAGAGGTACAGCCCACACAAGGGGCTGCTGCCCATTTCAGGGATGATGATGATGACATTTGATCTCCTTCACCGGATGCTCTGGTCGCAAGAGATGTCCCCCACCCATGTTCACTGTGCACATCAATGACATCCCGATTCAAGCCCTAATCGACACCGATGCATCGGTGAACGTGATGGACTCGAGCCAGTACTAGAAGCTAACTCCCCGTCCACCACTCATCACTAGCTCAGCAAAAATCTACACGTACGGGGGTACTGGGCCCCTACTGCTCATGGACGAGATTGACGTTGACGTCACCAGTGCTGACCACACTATAAGGACCAAATTCCACGTCACTGAAGGCCAAAAAGGCACAATGCTCGGATGCCACACCACAGAAGACTTGGAGCTGGTGTTCTTCCTGAAACAAATCCACGACACACATGCAGAGGACATGCTGAATAACTTCCCTTAACTGTTCCAAGGTCTGGGGAAGCTAAAAGATCAATTTGCACACTGACAAGGCCATCAAGCCAACGGCACTCAGACACCGATGTGTCCCGTTTCATCTCCGCTCACTGGTATAGAAAGAACTGCAAGACCTGGAAAGCAAAGGAGTCATCAAGGAGGTATCATGTCCCACCCCGTGGGTTTCTCCATTGGTTATTGCACCATAACCCAAGCAGCCAGAAGCCATCCGACTCTGTGTGGACATGAGGCTCCCTAACCAAGCCATCTGGAAGGAAAGACATGTGACCCATACCATGGACGACATTGTAGCAGACCTAAACGGTGCACAATGGTTTTCGAAACTAGACCTGAACTCAGGGTATCAGCAGATAGAGCTAGCACCAGAACTCCGTTACATCACAACATTTTCTGCACATGTGGGACTCCGGCGATACACCCGGCTCAGTTTCAACGTATCTTCAGCGGCAGAGATGTTTCAGAATGCCATCAAAGAAACCCTCTCCGGGCTGGTAGGCGTGCTAAACCTGAGTGACGATATTCTCATATACTCTCAGAGCCTGGAAGAGCACCATGTTCGACTGCAAGGCACCCTACAACGCCTGGCAGACTGTGGCCTCACCTTTCACCGAACAAAATGCTCGTTCTATCAGAACTCAATTGACTTTTTTGGTTATGTGTTCTCCCGAGATGGACTCCACTTCAATCCCAGGAAGGTGGAGGCAATCCGTAGTGCCACAGTACCACAAAATCCAACGGAGGTGCGCAGCTTTCTCGGAATAGTGAGATCCTGCACGAGGTTCATACCCGGCCTAGCCACGCTATCGGAACCCCTGGGCAAACTAACGAAAACCATGGTCCCTAGGCCCCAAGGAAGAGATCTCATTTCACAACATAAGGAGCCCGATTCACAGAACTAACTTAAGACAAAATCCTAAACGTACTACTTTTGGTATTCACAGAAGGCATTTAGAAGTAGTAAAGTTAGGATTTTGTCTTAAGTCTGTCTTAAGTCTGTCGTAAGTTTGTCTTAAGTCTGTCTTAAGTTTGTCTTAAGTCTGTCTCACGTCTGTCTTAAGTCTGCCTGCCGAAGTGTGTCTTCACCAATTCCTCTAGGCGTACAGGCAGACCCTACATTCCACCATGGGGTGTGCCCCCGCAACCTTGCTGTTCAGACGGCCACCACGTGATGTTATCCCAGAGGTCTCTGAGTGGGTGCCGCCAAGCCTGGATGTGGAAAAGGAGCAGCAGAAGCCGGGCTCAGCCAGAGAGTATACATAAAGGGACTGCGGTCGCATGTGACCACTAGTCGAATGAGTAATTCTAGCACTTGTTTTGTGTTGTACTGCGTGTGGCTAGGCCTCTACCCTTACCTGACGCCACAAGCCACAGATTGGATGTGACTTACGACCCGGGTGAGGTCACTCCCCACACTTCTTCAGTTTGGCTTTATGTGTGTTCACTCTTCTTTTCGACTCCTGGATGCCCTCTGGTTGATCCTTTGATAAAATATACTGCCCTCCACATCGCATTGTTACGTTGCTACCGAAAAAATAATGACAAGGGTCAGCCGGGCTCCACCCTTTCGCCCATACGACAGCAAACATGTTTATTTTGTGAATGCTTTGACTCCCTTGGGGTCTTCTGCTGTGTCTGCTCTTGTTGCTCCAGTGCTAGTTGATTCTTGTGAGGTGTGTCTGATTAATTAGTGTGCGGCGCAGGAGTGCGGAGCCTCAGTTGGCCCGGTCTGTCACTGTGAGCTGGCTCTGATGTGTTTTAGGGGTAAACGATGACATTGAAGAAATTGTGCTCCGAGCGTGTAATTCCTTCTACCCCCTCCCAAATATCTAAATGAAAGAAGTCTGTAGGTGGTAACAGAAGTTCTCAGCGGCAACATCTTTGTAAATCACAATATTCCATTTCTGGCTTCTTTCGGAAAAATGCATAAAGTTATCTCTCATGAGGTGTTGGAAGCGTCTTGCGCCTATCATCCTGTGTCTCCATCTGTGTCTGCTTTTTCTCAGCCCCTGGTCCAGTCAAGTTCACGTTTGAAGCAGGCCAATGACCTCTTGGGGCCTTTGGTAGCTGTCGAAGCCTATGCAGGCACAGATCTTACTTCCACAGTGCAACCTTTGGAGAAAACGTCAACAGCAGCTCCCTTTGTTTCTGACTCTGGGAGTTATCTTTTTGATAGCAAAACGGGAGATTATCTTCCGTTCATCTCTCAGGAAGGGGGCTGATGTGGGGATCCCTTTGCAGAAAGAGCAGCTTCTACTACAAGCATAATCTCTGATAAAGCTGCTAAAGTTGCAGATAAGGAGGTGCTGTTTGATGAGGATTTTACCTTACCTGGCACTGATATCGACTTCCAAGCGGGGGAGAAGGGCAGGTGCTTCAAACAGCTGCTCCCCTAGGGCAGTGTTCGACAATGGGGGTCTAGTCAATATAAATGTATCCATCCAGCCGTCACGTTCATCTTCCCCTCCCCTTGACTATAGCTCTTCTCCTTTTGGGGGGGGGGGGGGTCTTTCTGATTTAGACCATGATGCCTTTCACCTAAGTTCACAACTGAACAGGAGCAGTTGAGGGGAATTTGTTCCATCAAACATTTTATATTGTATTGAAATGTTTTATCCTCTATGCTTTCTTTATTGAAAAACCTGTGTAAAGTTCTGACCATGTATTAGAAATGACACCAGTAATTTTATTGGAGGTGCAAAATGTAAATAAGGTTGGTCTCTCTAATTTGAAACCGGATGCAAGTTCTTGCAAAACGAATGTAAATCTTATTTGTGATCCAGTATTAGTTGAGCCTATTGGAGGAGTAAGGGATGCCTTTGTTCAAGCTGGCAAGGCCATGAGATAAGTGGATGTGGCTTAAAAGCTAGAGCGGTCAACTTTGAAGCTGGAGAACCATGTTCAAGTCTGGCGGGAGGATCAAACATCCTGTGATTCTGGGCAAAACCCTGCACCCAATAATAAATGTGTCTCTCTTTAATGCAACTGGTGCTCATGTAAAGTGCTCTGATACCTGCGGGTCAAGTTTGCGCTATATAAAACTTTAAAAATGTGGTGTCCGCCAAAAATTATTCTATTTCCAATAATGAGGAGTTGTGCTTACAGAACAAGTTACTTACCGTTGAAACGATATATCTGTAAGAAACATTAGTTAGTTATAGATTCCTTACCTTAGAATTATTCTCCGGTGTCAGACTGGATCCGTAAAGTTTTTTTGTCAGCAGTACCTCTGCGCGTTGGAAAGTGGCGTCGGTCGGCTCCGCGTCCGTCTTTGGCGTCGTGGTCGCCGATATGATGTTGCGGTAGCTACTTGGACGCCGCCCTCGTGCGCTGACGTCAGTTCTGTACACGACTTTCCATGCCAGAAACGCAGAGCCATGCAAGACACTGACCACTGGTGCACAAAACTAGGGCCCTGAAAGGATATCCTTAACCCTAGATATCAGTTTGCAGAACGGGGAGGATGGGTGGGACGGTAAGGAATCTATAACTAACTAATGTTTCTTACAGATATATCGTTACCGAAGGTAAGTAACTTGTTCAGCTGAAAGAAACACATTGGTTATAGATTTCTTACCATTAGAATAGATACTCCAGCAATACCAACCCCGGTGGTGGGTTTGCTAACCAAGATCACACCAGAAAGTCCTGGAGAACGGGACGGCCAAAGAAGCCGTCTCTCCGGACTTGGCTGTCCAGACAGTAGTGTTTCGTAAACGTGTGCAGTGATGCCCACGTAGCTGCCTGACAGATGTCATGTAGAGGAACTCCTCTTCCCAAGGCAGTAGTGGCTGCCATCGCCCTGGTGGAATGGGCGCGTAGCTCTACTGGAGGCTCATTTTTAGCCAGAGAATAGCATGCTTTAATACACAAAATGACCCATCGAGAAATGGTTCGCTTGTGTACGGCTCAATCTTTCTTTGCGCCCACGTAGCCAACAAAGAGTTGGTCATCCACCCGGAACTGTTTTGTGTGATCTAGATAGAAAGAAAGTGCACGCTTTGGGTCCAGACGGTGGAGCCTCTCTTCCTCTTTCGAAGGATGCGGAGGCGGAAAGAAGGTGGGCAAAGTGATGGTCTGCTTGATGTGAAAGGCAGTGACAACCTTAGGAAGGAAGGATGGACGGGTCCTGAGAACCACCTTGTCCGGATGGACAGACAGGAAAGGAGGTTTAGAGGAAAGAGCCTGGAGCTCACTCACTCTTCTGGCAGAAGTGATGGCCACCAGGAAAGCAGTCTTAAGAGGTAGGAGTCTCAAAGGACAGTTGTGAAGAGGCTCAAAGGGAGCGCACATTAAGTAGGTTAAAACGAGATTCAAGTCCCAATGAGGCATAAAGAAGGGAATAGGATGAAAGAGATGAGTTATGCCTTTCAAGAAACAATCAACAACTGGGGACCTGAAAAGAGAAGGCTGATCGGGAAGCCGAAGGAAGGCAGAGATGGCCGAAAGATAGCCTTTGATAGTGCTCAGAGCAGAGCCCCACTGGGCTAAAGAAAGTAGGAACATGAGAACTTCAGAAAGAGGGGCAGAATGGAGGACCACAGCCTCTGCTGTGCACCATGCCACAAACTTGTTCCACCTGCAGGCATATACCGTCTTAGTGGAGGGACACCTGGCTGACAAGATTACATCGCAGACTTCGGGAGGCAGGTCAAAAGGCATCAACTGCTGCCTCTCAATCTCCACGCAAAGAGGTGGAGGCTAGACAGGTTCAGGTGAAGGACCGTCCCCTGCTGCTGCGACAGAAGATCCTCCAGAAGAGGCAGTTTGATCGGAGGATCGATGACCATGTTGAGCAGCTCGGGATACCAGACTCTTCGTGCCCAATCCAGAGCCACAAGAATGGCTTGGCCCCGGTCGTGCCTGATCTTCTTCAGCACTCTGGGCCAAACTGGTATAGGCGGAAAGGCGTACAACAGACCACAACTTCACTTGCGACGAAAAGCGTTGCCTAGCGAGTGCCGCCTTGGAAACTCCAACGAGCAGAATTGCTGACATTGCGCGTTCTGTTCGGTGGCGAATAGATCTAACCAAGGCTCTCCCCAGTGTTGAAAGAGACCTTGCTCCACCTCCGAGTGAAGACGCCATTCTTGATCATCATGCACCTGCGGCTTAGTTTGTCCGCCCTGGCGTTCAGGGAACCTTCCAGGTGTTGAACCACCAGGGATATGCCCTGATGTTCCAGCCATGTCCAGAGGCGGAGGGCCTCCTAACATAGGGTCCACGACCCCATCCCGCCATGTTTGTTGCAGTACCACAAGGCGGTGGTGTTGTCCATGAACACCTGCACTACTCTTCCCCGGACAGAGGGAAGGAATGCCTTGAGTGCAATACGAATCGCCTGAAACTCCAGAAGGTTGATGTGGAGACTGGACTCCGCCGGAGACCAGAGGCTTCTGATCTCCGCTTCTCACATGTGGCCGCCCCATCCCAGAAGGGACGCGTCCGTCACCACTGTGTGTTCTGGTTGGAGAAGGGTGAGGGATCTGCTGTTAACCCAATCCTGGTTTGTAAGCCACCACTACAACTGTCAAGCAGTGCCCTCTGAGATCTGGACGCAATCAGACAGATTCCCCTGATGCTGCGCCCACTGGAACTTCATGTCCCACTGCAGAGCCCGCATATGCCACCTGGCATGATCGACCAGCAGGATGCAGGAGGCCATGAGGCCCAGCAGCCTCAGGGTCACCCTGACCGAAACCCGGGATAGAGGCTGAAAGATGGGAATCATAGCCCGAATATACCGGACTCGCTGTTCGGGAGGATTAACCCGAAACCGCGTCGTGTCCAGAACTGCTCTGATGAAGAAGAGCTTCTGAGAGGGAATCAGGTGTGACTTCGGTACATTGATGGAGAACCCCAGCGAATGCACCAGGTCGGCCATAGTCTGGAGGTTGGACACTGCTGCCTGGGGCGAGCCCGCTTTCAACAGCTCCTTCAACAGCCAGTCGTTGAGATAGGGGAAGACTGGAACCCCTGATCTGTGCAGATGACCTGCTACCAGCGCCATGACTTTCGTGAACACCTAAGGGGCACGGGTAAGGCCAAAGGGGAGCACGGTAAACTGAAAATGCTCGTGGCCCACCGTGAACCGCAGGTAACGCCCGTGGGCCGGCAGGACGGGGATGTGAAAATAAGCATCCTGCAAGTCCAACGCTACCATCCAGTCTCTAGGGCAGACAAGACTTGAAGCGGTTGATGTTCCTGAGATCCAAGATAGGACGCTGGCCCTTGTACTTCTTCGGTACCAGAAAGTAGTGGGAATAGCATTCACAACCTACTTCGGGAGAGGAATGTGCTTGATGGCTCCTTTCACCAAGAGAGCCAAAACTTCCTGTTGGAGAAGTGCCAGGTGATCCTCTGACATGCGGTGGTATTGAGGTGGCATGGCTGGGGGGTAGCCTCGAGGGGGAGGGAGTAGCCCCTTCGGACTATTTGCAAAACCCACCTGTCCAACATGATGGTGCGCCAATGGTGGAGGTAATGGCGAATCCTGTCGCCCACTGGCGTTTGATGGGCCTGAAAGGTCGGACTTGGAGGGTTCGGAGGCTGCTGCAGAGGAGGGGTTGGTGGACTGGCCCACCCGATGGCCCCCTGAACCACGGCATTGGTTCCCACGTCCCCGGCCGCACGAAGGTTGGGAAACTTGCTGCGACCTGTGGCTCTGGGTGGGACGTAGTGGGGCACCCCTTGCATAGCCACAAAAGGAGTGAAAAGCAGGCTGTGCTGGGCGGCTGGAGAGGTCCAAGGACTTGGCCGTAGCCCGTGAGTCCTTGAAATGCTCTAGAGCGTTGTCCACTTTGTCGCCAAAAAAGCAACGCCCATCAAAGGGCATGTCCATCAAGGTGTTCTGGACATGCCCTGAAAAGCCAGTTGATCTCATCCAGGCGTAGTGACGAAATGCTACAGATCTAAAAATTGTCCTGCCTAGAGAGTCGCGTTATCCAGCCCACAACGGATGGTAAACTTAGCCGCATCCCTCCCGGCAGCGACAGCCTGGGAGAGCACTGTCGGCGCCTCCTCCAGACACTGAGGCAGCACCTGCGCAACCGTATCCTACACAGAATGGGAATAACAGCCAAATACACATGCAGTGTTTACCGACCGCAGTCAAAAGCTGGCGGAAGAGAACATTTTCTTCCCAAGATGGTTCAGCTTCTTGGATTCCTTTTCCGGTGGAGTGGTAGGGAATGCGCTCTTGGAAGTGGAGGCTTAGACCACCAAGCTCTCCGGAGTGGGGTGCTGGGAGAGGAAAGTGTTGTCACCCGGAGCCGGGCGGTGGCATCAGGCAATCATCCTGTCCACGGGAGCACCCGTGTTGGGCCTGGACTACATGCCCAGTAGGACGTCGGTAAGGGCCTCATTGAATGGCAGCAGGGGCTCCAAAGAGCTCGAGGTTGTGGGCCTCGGCCGCCCTATGTAACACCACTGCGTATGGCGCTCCCTTCTCCGTAGCCACGGTAGGAGGAGACAACATGCCAAGGTCAGGGGAGGTGTCAAGACCACTGGCATCCCCCAGTTCCTCTCTCCAGGCCTGCTCAGATCCCATCTGATCAGTTAAAGGGCTGAAAAGGGACCCCAGGAGTGAACAAGGGCACAAAAACCATTCTCAGCGCCGGATCCAGCAACTGGTGCTCATGTAAAGTGCTCTGATACCTGCGGGTCAAGTTTGCGCTATATAAAACTTTAAAAATGTGGTGTCCGCCAAAAATTATTCTATTTCCAATAATGAGGAGTTGTGCTTACAGAACAAGTTACTTACCGTTGAAACGACATATCTGTAAGAAACATTAGTTAGTTATAGATTCCTTACCTTAGAATTATTCTCCGGTGTCAGACTGGATCCGGAAAGTTTTTTTGTCAGCAGTACCTCTGCCCGTTGGAAAGTGGCGTCGGTCGGCTCCGCGTCCGTCTTTGGCGTCGTGGTCGCCGGTATGATGTTGCGGTAGCTACTTGGACGCCGCCCTCGTGCGCTGACGTCAGTTCTGTACACGACTTTCCATGTCAGAAACGCAGAGCCATGCAAGACACTGACGACTGGTGCACAAAACTAGGGCCCTGAAAGGATATCCTTAACCCTAGATATCAGTTTGCCGAACGGGGAGGATGGGTGGGGCGGTAAGGAATCTATAACTAACTAATGTTTCTTACATATATATCATTACCGAAGGTAAGTAACTTGTTCAGCTGAAAGAAACACATTGGTTATAGATTTCTTACCATTAGAATAGATACTCCAGCAATACCAACCCCGGTGGTGGGTTTGCTAACCAAGATCACACCAGAAAGTCCTGGAGAACGGGACGGCCAAAGAAGCCGTCTCTCCGGACTTGGCTGTCCAGACAGTAGTGTTTCGTAAACGTGTGCAGTGATGCCCATGTAGCTGCCTGACAGATGTCATGTAGAGGAACTCCTCTTCCCAAGGCAGTAGTGGCTGCCATCGCCCTGGTGGAATGGGCGCGTAGCTCTACTGGAGGCTCCTTTTTAGCCAGAGAATAGCATGCTTTAATACACAAAATGACCCATCGAGAAATGGTTCGCTTGTGTACGGCGCAATCTTTCTTTGCGCCCACGTAGCCAACAAAGAGTTGGTCATCCACCCGGAACTGTTTTGTGTGATCTAGATAGAAAGAAAGTGCACGCTTTGGGTCCAGACGGTGGAGCCTCTCTTCCTCTTTTGAAGGATGCGGAGGTGGAAAGAAGGTGGGCAAAGTGATGGTCTGCTTGATGTGAAAGGCAGTGACAACCTTAGGAAGGAAGGATGGACGGGTCCTGAGAACCACCTTGTCCGGATGGACAGACAGGAAAGGAGGTTTAGAGGAAAGAGCCTGGAGCTCACTCACTCTTCTGGCAGAAGTGATGGCCACCAGGAAAGCAGTCTTAAGAGGTAGGAGTCTCAAAGGACAGTTGTGAAGAGGCTCAAAGGGAGCGCACATTAAGTAGGTTAAAACGAGATTCAAGTCACACTGAGGCATAAAGAAGGGAATAGGATGAAAGAGATGAGTTATGCCTTTCAAGAAACAATCAACAACTGGGGACCTGAAAAGAGAAGGCTGATCGGGAAGCCGAAGGAAGGCAGAGATGGCCGAAAGATAGCCTTTGATAGTGCTCAGAGCAGAGCCCCACTGGGCTAAAGAAAGAAGGAACATGAGAACTTCAGAAAGAGGGGCAGAATGGAGGACCACAGCCTCTGCTGTGCACCATGCCACAAACTTGTTCCACCTGCAGGCATATACCGTCTTAGTGGAGGGACACCTGGCTGACAAGATTACATCGCAGACTTCGGGAGGCAGGTCAAAAGGCGTCAACTGCTGCCTCTCAATCTCCACGCAAAGAGGTGGAGGCTAGACAGGTTCATGTGGAGGACCGTCCCCTGCTGCTGCGACAGAAGATCCTCCCGAAGAGGCAGTTTGATCGGAGGATCGATGACCATGTTGAGCAGCTCGGGATACCAGACTCTTCGTGCCCAATCCAGAGCCACAAGAATGGCTTGGCCCCGGTCGTGCCTGATCTTCTTCAGCACTCTGGGCCGAACTGGTATAGGCGGAAAGGCGGAAAGGCGTACAACAGACCACAACTCCACTTGCGACGAAAAGCGTTGCCTAGCGAGTGCCGCCTTGGAAACTCCAACGAGCAGAATTGCTGACATTGCGCGTTCTGTTCGGTGGCGAATAGATCTAACCAAGGCTCTCCCCACTGTTGAACGAGACCTTGCTCCACCTCCGAGTGAAGACGCCATTCTTGATCATCATGCACCTGCGGCTTAGTTTGTCCGCCCTGGCGTTCAGGGAACCTGCCAAGTGTTGAACCACCAGGGATATGCCCTGATGTTCCAGCCATGTCCAGAGGCGGAGGGCCTCCTAACATAGGGTCCACGACCCCATCCCGCCATGTTTGTTGCAGTACCACAAGGCGGTGGTGTTGTCCATGAACACCTGCACTACTCTTCCCCGGACAGAGGGAAGGAATGCCTTGAGTGCAATACGAATCGCCTGAAACTCCAGAAGGTTGATGTGGAGACTGGACTCCGCCGGAGAACAGAGGCTTCTGATCTCCGCTTCTCACATGTGGCCGCCCCATCCCAGAAAGGACGCGTCCGTCACCACTGTGTGTTCTGGTTGGAGAAGGGTGAGGGATCTGCTGTTAACCCAATCCTGGTTTGTGAGCCACCACTACAACTGTCAAGCAGTGCCCTCTGAGATCTGGACGCAATCAGACAGATTCCCCTGATGCTGCGCCCACTGGCACTTCATGTCCCACTGCAGAGCCCGCACATGCCACCTGGCATGATCGACCAGCAGGATGCAGGAGGCCATGAGGCCCAGCAGCCTCAGGGTCACCCTGACCGAAACCCGGGATAGAGGCTGAAAGATGGGAATCATAGCCCGAATATACCGGACTCGCTGTTCGGGAGGATTAACCCGAAACCGCGTCGTGTCCAGAACTGCTCTGATGAAGAAGAGCTTCTGAGAGGGAATCAGGTGTGACTTCGGCACATTGATGGAGAACCCCAGCGAATGCACCAGGTTGGCCATAGTCTGGAGGTGGGACACTGCTGCCTGGGGCGAGCCCGCTTTCAACAGCGCCTTCAACAGCCAGTCGTTGAGATAGGGGAAGACTGGAACCCCTGATCTGTGCAGATGACCTGCTACCAGCGCCATGACTTTCGTGAACACCTAAGGGGCACGGGTAAGGCCAAAGGGGAGCACGGTAAACTGAAAATGCTCGTGGCCCACCGTGAACCGCAGGTAACGCCCATGGGCCGGCAGGACGGGGATGTGAAAATAAGCATCCTGCAAGTCCAACGCTACCATCCAGTCTCTAGGGTCGAGGGCAGACAAGACTTGAAGCGGTTGATGTTCCTGAGATCCAAGATAGGACGCTGGCCCTTGTACTTCTTCGGTACCAGAAAGTAGTGGGAATAGCATTCACAACCTACTTCCGGAGAGGAATGTGCTTGATGGCTCCTTTCACCAAGAGAGCCATAACTTCCTGTTGGAGAAGTGCCAGGTGATCCTCCGACATGCGGTGGTATTGAGGTGGCATGGCTGGGGGGTAGCCTCGAGGGGGAGGGAGTAGCCCCTTCGGACTATTTGCAAAACCCACCTGTCCAACATGATGGTGCGCCAATGGTGGAGGTAATGGCGAATCCTGTCGCCCACTGGCGTTTGATGGGCCTGAAAGGTCGGACTTGGAGGGTTCGGAGGCTGCTGCAGAGGAGGGGTTGGTGGACTGGCCCACCCGATGGCCCCCTGAACCACGGCATTGGTTCCCACGTCCCCGGCTGCACGAAGGTTGGGAAACTTGCTGCGACCTGTGGCTCTGGGTAGGACGTAGTGGGGCACCCCTTGCATACCCACAAAAGGATGAAAAGCAGACTGTGCTGGGCGGCTGGAGAGGTCCAAGGACTTGGCCGTAGCCCGTGAGTCCTTGAAATGCTCTAGAGCGTTGTCCACTTTGTCGCCAAAAAAGCAACGCCCATCAAAGGGCATGTCCATCAAGGTGTTCTGGACATCCCCTGAAAAGCCAGTTGATCTCATCCAGGCGTAGTGACGAAATGCTACAGATCTAAAAATTGTCCTGCCTAGAGAGTCGCGTTATCCAGCCCACAACGGATGGTAAACTTAGCCGCATCCCTCCCGGCAGCGATAGCCTGGGAGAGCACTGTCGGCGCCTCCTCCAGACACTGAGGCAGCACCTGCGCAACCGTATCCTACACAGAATGGGAATAACAGCCAAATACACATGCAGTGTTTACCGACCGCAGTCAAAAGCTGGCGGAAGAGAACATTTTCTTCCCAAGATGGTTCAGCTTCTTGGATTCCTTTTCCGGTGGAGTGGTAGAGAATGCGCTCTTGGAAGTGGAGGCTTAGACCACCAAGCTCTCCGGAGTGGGGTGCTGGGAGAGGAAAGTGTTGTCACCCGGAGCCGGGCGGTGGCATCAGGCAATCATCCTGTCCACGGGAGCCCCCGTGTTGGGCCTGGACTACATGCCCAGAAGGACGTCGGTAAGGGCCTCATTGAATGGCAGCAGGGGCTCCAAAGAGCTCGAGGTTGTGGGCCTCGGCCGCCCTATGTAACACCACTGCGTATGGCGCTCCCTTCTCCGTAGCCACGGTAGGAGGAGACAACATGCCAAGGTCAGGGGAGGTGTCAAGACCACTGGCATCCCCCAGTTCCTCTCTCCAGGCCTGCTCAGATCCCATCTGATCAGTTAAAGGGCTGAAAAGGGACCCCAGGAGTGAACAAGGGCACAAAAACCATTCTCGGCGCCGGATCCAGCAACTGGTGCTCATGTAAAGTGCTCTGATACCTGCGGGTCAAGTTTGCGCTATATAAAACTTTAAAAATGTGGTGTCCGCCAAAAATTATTCTATTTCCAATAATGAGGAGTTGTGCTTACAGAACAAGTTACTTACCGTTGAAACGATATATCTGTAAGAAACATTAGTTAGTTATAGATTCCTTACCTTAGAATTATTCTCCGGTGTCAGACTGGATCCGGAAAGTTTTTTTGTCAGCAGTACCTCTGCGCGTTGGAAAGTGGCGTCGGTCGGCTCCGCGTCCGTCTTTGGCGTCGTGGTCGCCGGTATGATGTTGCGGTAGCTACTTGGACGCCGCCCTCGTGCGCTGACGTCAGTTCTGTACACGACTTTCCATGCCAGAAACGCAGAGCCATGCAAGACACTGACCACTGGTGCACAAAACTAGGGCCCTGAAAGGATATCCTTAACCCTAGATATCAGTTTGCCGAACGGGGAGGATGGGTGGGGCGGTAAGGAATCTATAACTAACTAATGTTTCTTACATATATATCGTTACCGAAGGTAAGTAACTTGTTCAGCTGAAAGAAACACATTGGTTATAGATTTCTTACCATTAGAATAGATACTCCAGCAATACCAACCCCGGTGGTGGGTTTGCTAACCAAGATCACACCAGAAAGTCCTGGAGAACGGGACGGCCAAAGAAGCCGTCTCTCCGGACTTGGCTGTCCAGACAGTAGTGTTTCGTAAACGTGTGCAGTGATGCCCACGTAGCTGCCTGACAGATGTCATGTAGAGGAACTCCTCTTCCCAAGGCAGTAGTGGCTGCCATCGCCCTGGTGGAATGGGCGCGTAGCTCTACTGGAGGCTCCTTTTTAGCCAGAGAATAGCATGCTTTAATACACAAAATGACCCATCGAGAAATGGTTCGCTTGTGTACGGCTCAATCTTTCTTTGCGCCCACGTAGCCAACAAAGAGTTGGTCATCCACCCGGAACTGTTTTGTGTGATCTAGATAGAAAGAAAGTGCACGCTTTGGGTCCAGACGGTGGAGCCTCTCTTCCTCTTTCGAAGGATGCGGAGGCGGAAAGAAGGTGGGCAAAGTGATGGTCTGCTTGATGTGAAAGGCAGTGACAACCTTAGGAAGGAAGGATGGACGGGTCCTGAGAACCACCTTGTCCGGATGGACAGACAGGAAAGGAGGTTTAGAGGAAAGAGCCTGGAGCTCACTCACTCTTCTGGCAGAAGTGATGGCCACCAGGAAAGCAGTCTTAAGAGGTAGGAGTCTCAAAGGACAGTTGTGAAGAGGCTCAAAGGGAGCGCACATTAAGTAGGTTAAAACGAGATTCAAGTCCCACTGAGGCATAAAGAAGGGAATAGGATGAAAGAGATGAGTTATGCCTTTCAAGAAACAATCAACAACTGGGGACCTGAAAAGAGAAGGCTGATCGGGAAGCCGAAGGAAGGCAGAGATGGCCGAAAGATAGCCTTTGATAGTGTCTCAACCAATAAACCCAATGTGAAAAAGATATGAGCACTCATACTGCCTCTTCAACTAATTCTCGTCTTTCGTCTAATCTTGGGGTAAAACTTCCTGCTACTATGAGGAGGGACACCTGACGGGAGCCCTCGACGGAGGTGGCTATAGCAGTCCTCTCTTGTCTACCTCCTTAGATTTTATGTTGATTTTTGATAAACTTTTTGCACGGAGTGTGCTATGTCACTTGCAACAATGGGTTTAAGGTCATAACATCATATCCCCTGAACAAGCTGGCTTTAGGAGTAATCATAGCACTCTTGATAACAAACACAGCTATCCTTCAAGCGTTATTGAAAAATATTCTCTCTCGTGTCTGCCTGTTTACACAGTGTTCACTGATTTCTCACGGAGTTTGATACAGTTGATCGTCAAACGCTGTAGCGGAATCTCTTCTCCTAGGGTGTCCCGCACCATTTATCAAGGTTTATTGTGGAATTGCACTCTGATACGTGGTGTCAATTTTTGTTGGGAGGGACACTGGGCCTGTCGTGCAAGGTTAAAATGCAAAATGGGCTGAAGCATGTTTGTTTGTTCCCTCCACCCCCCCCCCGTTGTTCTGCCTGTATATTCAAGATCTTCTTGGTACTCTAAGTTTGGTGAAGGGTGATTGTCCAAGAATTGGCCCGATGTCCATCAGTTCCCAACTATATGCTGACGATGTCGCCATAATAAATTTAGGGCCATATGTATAAAGGCAAATTTGCAATCGCAAACGCCGAAATTCGCAGATTTTCTGCGTTTGCGATCGCTAAACAGCAGTGTCATATGTATGACACAAACCACCCCTCGCAAAATAAGAAATTGCAAATTTTGCAATTCCCTATTTTGCGATTGCATTTAAGGAATCGCAAATTGCGATTCTTTAAATGCAATGTAAAAAGCACAGAAAAAGTGCAATTTGGACTTAAGGAATCGCAAATTGCCACCAACTTCAAGTTGGTGGTAATTTGCGATTTCTTTGAAAAATGCACTTTTATGCCATGTGACTCACATACATGTCCTTAAGGCGAGTATGTGGGCCACATCTGCACCCATGCTCATTTCAGGGGTGCAACAGGGTGTCCTTTTGACAGCCTGGCACCCTTGAAATTGCATTCGCAATTTGCGATTCTCTAATTGGGAATTGCAAATTGAGAATGTCTTCCCATTCATCCCTATGGGCCTCTAGGCCCATAGGAATGAATGGGGAGGTATTCCTTAATTGCAAATCGCAATTTGCGTTTCGCAATTAAGGAATATGTAGGATTTGCAAAATTTATTGCAAATCCTACATACATTGGGTTTTGCGATTCTCAAATAGCGATTCGCAAAAAATCGCTATTTGAGAATCACAAATGGGCATTTTCATACATATGGCCCTTAACTCCTAATGGCATACATTCCACCTGGGAAATCCTTTGTTTACATGCTGAGCTCTTTTTTCGCTTTTGTTTATAGCATTAGCGTAGCCAAAAACTGCCCTCTGGTGATGATAATGGGAGAACTAGATGCAAAGTTATCTAAATCTGCCTCCTCTATCTTCGCTAATATGGATAAAGAAGAGGTATGGTCTATTACTGAGATTTTGCTCCCAGAGAAAATTATAACAGATAAGAGAGGTTTCCTATTACCTAAAGCTCTTGGTAAATATGATTGGGAAATTTTTAATTGAAGATCTCCAATGTGTGAGGTTGCCTGTTGTACTTTTAAGTCAGCTTATACAAAAAGTCTTCTTAATTATGTGATTGTGTCCTTTCAAATGTTTAGGGCTTGTGAGAATCTGATGGTATTTCCAAATGATTTGAGCGATCACAGCTTAGTTGGCACCACTGTGGCCTTTAATCTCCATTTATTAGTTCCTGGCAACTCTACCCTGGGTAAGATCCATTTTAATAAGTCAAATGTTCGTCCCTGTCGGGCAGCTAAAAATATTGCGACCATTAGCACCAAGAATAATGGAGTCTGTGCTCACATTGAGGATTCTACATGGGATGATCCCATATGCTTTTATGAATTCCTTATGGATGAATTTCATAAATTGAGCTTTAGGCCTGAGGGCACCCAGCGGTTGGAAAAATGTAATCCTAAATCAAGGGAACTAAATAAAGAAATAAATTCCTGGTAACAAAAAATTATTTGCTGTTTTCTTCGATTAGACAGCGTGAAATTGATAGTCTTAAATGTGCAAGGTATCGATTCAAAGCCCAAGAATGTAGGAGGGAATGCAATTTAAAAAGGATTCATCTAGGAGAGGCTGCAAATTCTGGAGACTCATGGAAATATTGGAAAATACTTACTGAATATTATGACACTAGGGTACATGTTCGTGCAATTCCTATCCCTGAAAAGGTTTGCGTGGGTTACATCACTGAGTTGTATGCAAGTAATAATGAGGCAGTTGATACTCAAGTGCTGCATGTAGATGAAGAGATATTCGCACTGCACGGTGTTCCCTCAGTAGACAAAATTGTGGGGTTCAGAAAGAATGCTAGATCTTCTGTGGCCAAGGGGCTTGACAAGATTCCCATTGCGGTCATCAAAAAGGAGGGTGCAGTTTGGGGAGCCTTTCTTGGCCCAAAGTTTGTGTGTTACTGTTCTGGAAAAATCCCTTTGTCATGGAAGGGCAATGCTATTGTACCATTGTAGAAAAAGGGTCTAACATCTTCTTTGGCAAGTTTCAAGAAGATAGCTCTGTTGGATGCGACTTTTAAACTTTTTGCCAGGAGTTTGCTATGTCACTTGCAACAATGGATTCAAGGTCATAGGATCATATCTCCTGAACAAGCTAGCTTTAGGAGTAATCATAGCACTCTTGATAACACAGCTATCCTTCCAGCGTTAATTGAAAAATATTCTCTCTCGGGTATGCCGGTTTACACAGCGTTCACTGATTTCTCCACGGCGTTTGATAGAGTTGATCGTCAAATGCTGTAGGGGAATCTCTTCTCCTTGGGTGTCCCGCACCATTCATCAAAGTTTATTATGGAACTGCACTCTGATACCTGGTGTCATTTTTTAATGGGAGGGACACTGGGCCTGTTGTGCAGGGTTAAAATGCTAAATGGGCTGAAGCATGGTTGTTTGTTGCCCCACCCTTGTTCTCCCTGTATATTCAAGATCTTCTTGGTACTCTAAGTTTGGTGAAGGGTGATCATCCAAGAATTGACCTGATGTCCATCAGTTCCCTACTATATGCTGACAATGTTGCCATAGTGTATTTAACTCCTAATGGCATACCACGCCGTTTGACTTCATTGACAAAGTACGCACAAGCCCACTTTCTGAAAATAAATACAGCTAAAAGTAAAATTTCAATCTTTCGTAAGAATGCCTTAAGATTGAGGTGGAAAGTTAATTGGTACCTAGATTTAGACAGAATAGAAATAGTTGAATCGTATGTTTATCTTGATACGGTTTTTTTCTAAGCGTTGTGCGGGATAAGGAGCATTTAACACTTTGCTCAAGTAGGACACTTTCTCAAGCAAATGCCCGTAACAGAGTATATCAAACTTGTAGGAGGAGTCATTTGGGACACGTCCTGTACGTTTATAAGGTTAAAATTCCCTTCTCACTTTGCTATACCAGTGAAGTGTAGGATAAGAAACTCTTTTGAGGACAATGAAGGACAATTTTTTTGTCAGATATGTCATCTCAATACTCTGGCAGCCCCTCCCACTCTCCGCTTAAGAGTTTGGTTTATTGCCCTCTTATGTATTGTCTTTGATCGATCTGTTGAGGTTGGGAAAATTGCTTTTGCGCGGTGAGGAGGAAAAACTGCTGGCAGCTTTGAAATGCAGAATGCTCTCTTTACAAAAAGAAAAGTCTGCTTTCTATAGGTCCTTTGAGCAGGCTAAAGAACTTTTTAGGCACGAGTTGAGTATAGACGTCCCTATGTCTAAATTTGCTTACAAGAACCTTATAAAAAACACGTTGCCTATAACAAGTCAGGGCACAGCCATTTCGTTATGCCAGTCAAACCCGCAGAATTTAGTGGTAAAGAAGAGTTCTTTGGGGCTTGAACCTCAGCCGTACCTAATCTGAAATTTGCCTCAAGAGGTCAGAAGGGTTATACTTTTATTGAGAATGGATTTGCTTTCTCTCTGTAATATAACTGGAATCTGGGATAAAGTCTCAAAAGAGGGGGGGGAAAGTGCACGTTTTGTCAGCTACATATTCAAGACCATAATCATGTTCTTTTTGTTTGTTCCGTGTTACTGAATGTATGTGTCACATTTTAAGGCCTTTGTTTCTAAAACATTACACACTGCCCTGGAGGCTCGTAAGTCTGTACTATTTCCACCTAATGAAATGTTCTGTAACAAGATCTATCAATTATTTAAATGTTTGGTAAACATTTATTTGTTACCCTGGGTGTATCATTGTCCGGCTGTGTGTATAATGCTATTGTCCTCCTGTTAGGCCGAGAATTGTTAGTCTGGTAGGAACGGTCCCACTGCATAACCATATGATTCTATACTTGCAATATTTGCACATCATAAGTTGCATTTTGCATGCTTTACGTTGCTGTGGTCAGTGTTGTACACTGAGTAATACATGTCGCTATTTTTACAGAAAGTACGTCTTCATTTTTTAAGGTTTTTGTCTCTTTATACAATGTACGAACTGATTGGGTGCCTCGTAAGCCGATAACGTTCCAATCAATGTAACGTTTTGCAATAATTCTGTGTTTAACTCTATTGGCCTGAATTGTAAAATGCCATCATCTCCAGGCTTGGCCGGTGGCAGTTAGTTAAGTGTGGTTATGTTTTTATGTGGCATCTATTTGATTTTAACTTGCATAATTGCATATCTTTTGTTATAAAAAGCATGGGATCTTTCTTTATGGTCAGACCTGTATATTGAACAGCGCATCACTTTAATCTTCAGGCCCGTTTTTCAAAGCTAATGGGTCTGGATTTCCTCTGTTAATTCTGGATTTTAAATATGTAATACTTGTATATTTCATACTGCATTATGCATGGTGTCACTTTCTAAGTCTGCATTGTTTCCATAGATTGAAGTGTTTTGTAGCATGATCTATCAACTTGCAAATTAATGTCAATCCTTTTCTTTCAAATTACAATTTATGTAAACACTGGAGGAGTTTTAGTATTTGACACCAATTTACAATGTATATGTATTGTTCTGTTTTCTCTTTAAGTCTGTTGTTGTTAATTATGTGAACCTCTGTTGGAGTTCCCTATCATAATAAAGTTCTTGACGACTATTAAGATTTATAGAATGCATGGGTGCCCCAACAGGGCTTCCCAGTGTCCAGCTACTGCAGAATCATCAAGCGGAACCAGCAACATTAGAGGAGCAAACTCTTAAGGTGCTTCCAGAAGATATATTTACTTGGATATTGATGCAGATACTGGGGTAAGGTGTTCCACAGCTTGCGTACTAGAATCCAAAAAGACAGGTTACCCTGCCTGCTACGATTAATCTGCATGACTTGAGCCGATCTCACAATTGGAGGACCTTCAGGTCCTGGGCGGGCAGTATGGGTGAATAAGATACCAAAGATAGGCCCATGATAAAAGCTCAGTTGCAAAAAAAAAATCACTATTGTCACATGTGGTGCTGCTTCCTTAGTATTCGAAAAGACATTAAACTGCAAGTGATTAGAATGCAAAATATTAAGAAAAGCATCAGGCCTGCCTGTCTATACTGATGAAGCCATAAGGCTTGAAATAGGTTTATGAGCCTTAGGGATATAACTTAAGCTAACATTTCAGGAATGTGGCTATTGTATAAAATACGAGAGGACGGTCTATCAGTAGCACAAGTTGTTTGAAAGATATTTTAATAGTGAAGCTTTTTCCTCAGCTAGACTAAGAATGCAACCTCAATAATTTGGTACATGATTCAGACGCAGATATTTCATTTACACGAGGCAACGGTTTTGTGAGACTCTCCATAGGACAATTTATGACAAAATCTGATTAAATGCTTTTTAGTAAAAATAGACAATACATGAATGTTAAATCCGGCTCTTTGCAAAAAGAACAATTGATGAACAGAATGCAGAACAATGTCATACATTCACCCCAGTACATAGATCTGGACCCAAATCATCGTTTTTTTCACTCCCCATGTCATTCCAGTTTGTACCCAGCCATATGCAAATCAGTCTTGACCCTGCGCCCAGGAACACTCCAGCCTGACTGCCAGGCCAGGTCCTCCCTGGACTGAAAACAAGCATCCTAGGACCGGTTTCGGGGTTTCACCCCTCATCAGCCAGAAAAGCTTGACTCCAGTGGCATGGAGAGCACGGGACCCACGTCTAGGCATACTCGTCCCACTCGGGGTGACAATTACAAAAAGAACAATTGATGGTCAGAATGCAGAACAATGTCATACTGTTGGAAAACGAGGCAGCATCTGTGAGGCCTGCACAAATAACATGACTACATTTGTCCTTCACTGGGAACCAAACATCCAATTGTAGCGCCTGACTCTCAGAGGGTAGCGTTGCAGAGCAGTCTGAGGCTTACTCAAGGGAGGTGGTGTGGGCTAGTAATCGCCATTTGCAGGTGCACAAAAATAACACTCAATAATTGATTGTCCAGTCTGTACTTTGCTTTATAAAAGTAAGAGTACATTTATTAAACACACACACCACTCAATACTATGCACCAATTTACAAATATACATAAGCTGTTGGAATTACTTTGTGACATTGCATAACATCTCCACCCCTCCCGCAGGGGGGTGGGGTCTAGTACCACCACTCCCATGTATGCACATCAACTTGCCCCCAATGCAGTTAGTTGAACATAACCTGGAGCAAGGGCCCTGCGCACTGGCACCATCCCAGTAGCGACCCACCCCATTACCTCAACAAGCAATTAAAAAGGGGTAAACCTGCCTTGGTGACACATGACCCTGACTGAGCATCTCCTACTTACCATAAAGTATGCACCTCTATATCTTAAGGGCTAGCAGTCTGGGGTCTTCACCTAAGCGCAGCAGCAAGAATCCATGTTTACGCACACTTTAGAATGACAGTACTCATCACCTTGGTTGATCATTTGAATGCATTGCAATTACAGCCCCTAATGGCATCACAGATTAAATCACAGGATTGCGCATATACAGCCAGACACCCTAGCAGGACTGTCTGGCAACATAGCCCCATTTGGCTTATGACATCTCCTTACACATGTGACTTACAGTCCCTTCAAAAGAAGTACTCCTGCCAACTACACTTCTCCTGCAGTGCGCCTCTTCACTTTAAAAGGAATCACAGGTAAAAGCATGGGATTACATAAATACAGCCAGACCCCCTAGCAGGAAGGTCCAACAACATAACTCTATTTAGCTGAACATCACCTTACACAGGTACTTCACTTTACACATGTGACTTTCAGTCCACCTAAAAAGAAATAACCAATAGTAAATGCATTTCGGTGCAATTACACCACTTCACCTCCAGGGGATGCCCTTCTCCAGACATCCCCAACTCAGCCCTTCACTCCATGATGCACTTCATAGTACACCCTCAGCTGTAGAACATAAGTTCCAGCCTAGAAGGTGTTAAAGGCTGGCTGAGCCCTTGAGGGGTTATTCTTTCAGATGCCCCGTGAAACTTAGGGGTGGACTGATCTTCTTTATGCTGGGGGAGACTGCGGTGCTCCTGCAGCCCCCCTGCACCTCTTTTTCACACATGAGGGTGACCCCCTCCTCTGGGGGCCACCAGGCACCAAAATGGCAGATTTCTTCGTGCTGGGGGGGAAAGACTGCGCTCCTCCAGCAGCTCCCCCAGCACCTTTTCACAAGTGAGGGTGACCCCCCCCCCTCCTCTGGGGGCCACAAAGCACCAAAACGGCAGATTTCCAAATGCCTGGCGAGGCATTATGGGGCGCTTCATGCTCCTCTTTACCAGCCCCAGCCACTGGGAACACTCTCCTCCGCCCTCAGGGTCTCTGATTCAGCAGGGTGCTGTCTTCACTGGCTCCCTGCACCAGCCTTTCGCCAGGCTCTCCTTCTGGGCCTCTCTTCTCCCTGTGCAGAGTCCCCTGCTTCTGTGCACCAGTCCTGGGCTCTTCTTCTGGTGCTGATAGGGTCCTGAGGGCAGTCAGGGGGTCTCTCCTTCCAACTGCCCATTGCGCCAGGCTCCAGCACCTTCACCCTCAGCAGACCACACCCCAGAGAGACCTTCTCTTCCTGTGCAAGCACTTTTTAAAAGTTGAGTAGGGGGCTGGCAGGAAGTCCCTTTTGGTCCTATCAAATAGCGACACATCACTTTCCTGCCCCTGCTCCCTCCTTCTTGTCCAGCCTCTGGGTTTGTTCAAAATGGCGTCGTCCAGGGTCTCTGGCCAAATGGACTCTAGGTTAGATACCTCTAGGTCACTCATGGTCTACATGGACTCAGCCTAACTAGGCTCACCTTTGCCCTTGGGCATGCAACCCGATGCCTACCACTTTTCTGGACAAGGGTCCAGTGCCTCAGCACCGATGCGGTCCTCTGGGATAGGTCTAAATCCCATCCCCTGGGTCACTAGCTGGTCTCCCTTCCAGAGTTTGTTCCAACCAGTACCCTCTCTCCGTTTGGTCCTTGCACCCCAAAGATGCAACCTCTCTGGACCCTCACCCTCAGCCTGCCACTGAGGTCATTCTGCTGCCACCACCCTTTCGGGATGACTGTCTTCCCTCAAGAAAGCACAGACACTTGTGCTTCCCCACACAGAAAACCACCCTTTGGCCACTGGCCTGGCTCCCTGATAGGACCTCAGACCGGCCTCACCACTACTCTGGCAGTGCCAGGGAGGAACACTGAGTGTGCCTCATCAGACATCCAACAGCTCATTCCCCCCATCAGTAGCTCCACACGGAAACTACCCCGGGAACCTAGACCCCTTCCTTGTTCTCCGCTGTGAGAACAGGGCCTATGTACCCTTCCCTCCGAGAGGTGCGCTCTCCTTCCGGAGTACCCTTAGAGAGCCTGTGGGCCCGAGTTAGCTAGACCCAGGCCCACCCCTCATGGCTCTCCCCAGTCTCCCTGCAGCACCTTGGGCGACCGCCCAGGGACCTACATGGTCCCTGGATGGCCTGCACCACCCCTTATGAAGAGCAGGGTCCCTTCACTTAAGATAGGCCCCACCTGCCCTCAGGGTAGTACTACCACTCTCAGTCAGGGACCCTAAAGATCCCGGCTAGGCCTGCACCCCCCCTTCATGAAACACAGGGTCCCTTCACTTAAGAGGGGCCCCACCTGTCTTCAGGGCGGTACTACCTCCATCAGCCAGGGACCCTAAAGATCCCGGCTAGGCCTGCACCACCCCTTTGGGGAAACACAGGGTCCCTTCACTTAAGCTGGGCCCCCCCTGTGTCCAGGGTGGTACTACCTTGCAGAAGTCCACCTCCTGCATCGAGCTAGGGGATCATCCCCATGCTCCTGGTCCTTGGGTCCAAGTCCCACAGGACCTACCTGACTGGTTACCGGCTAGGCATCGCCCCAGCCACCACTTCAGGTTCCCTCCACCAGCTCCTGGTCCTGGGGTTCAAGTCCCACCGGACCTACCGGACTGGTCACCGGCCACCCGACCCCGACACCTCAGGGTCCACCACTAACCCTTCCCCTGGAAACTAGGGAGCACATCGCCCCCACTCAGATCTCCACTGGGTCAGTTACCTAGCCCACCTAGGGGCTACCACTACACACCATCACTAAAGAACTACCCTCCTTGGGGGCCACCCACTACCAGCGGCCACCCCTGGATTGCTCACCTCCCCACCAGTTAACCTGGGGGACCTGCCGGACACTGAACTCTACCACACCCTCCTCCCACAGTGGGAAAAGTTTCTTGGGGTCCCCCACCATGGGAACCACAGGGGCGCTACTACACGGGGTAAAGAAACCTCCTGCCCCATCCTTCCAGTGGTTTTGGCCTGCGCCATTAGCAAGAAACTTCCAGTGGGGGAAGGATATCTGGGGCCCCTCCTGTGGAAACCCTCCCTGCCCTTAAAAAGCGTGGGAACCTCCCAGGACCCCTACTTCTCCTGTCCCCCTTGAAGGTCAATCCACCCCTACCCCCCACCTGTGATGTAGGTATCAGTTGCTGTCCCTATCTCTTGAGGAGACACCCTCCTCATGCAGGTGTAGTGTATGTAGTGTTGGGGTTCAAAGGTGTACAATATGGCTTAGAACATTTGTATGCAATCATTTCCTGGAAAGCACCATCCCGCTAGCACATTATAATCAACATAGCGCGGTCATATCAATACAGCTTACATTTAAAACATAATAACTTCACATGACACATATAGGTGCGGGGCCTTCCTTTCCCATACCTTTAGTTCACATAACCAAAACGTTGAACCTTTCTCAGAGCCTTGCGCTCTTCCATTTGCTCATTACTGCATAGGTAATGTGTGGCAAAACTGGACTTATCAAATGCTATAAATGCACACCAGAATGGGATACTATGTTTCCCGCCGCTAGCCACCAATGTTAGAAAACGAGGCAGCATCTGTGAGGCCTGCACAAATAACATGACTACATTTGTCCTTCACTGGGAACCAAACACCCAATTGTAGCGCCTGACTCTCAGAGGGTAGCGTTGCAGAGCAGTCTGAGGCTTACTCAAGGGAGGTGGTGTGGGCTAGTAATCGTCTACCAATAGAATCCACAAGGATCCCAAAAAAAACCTACCTTGGATTAGGTACTCTAAAATTGGTAGAGTCCTATACTATTTATTCCTGGAAAAACACTTGTTTTTCTAGAGTCGCCTCACTCACCTAGGGTTGCCCCAGGGTGACATGCTTCATCATAGGGGTCCTCGCAGGCATCTACTGTCTGGGGCGTGCTGCAACTTGCGAACTACGTAGGAGCACTTTTTCATTTGTACTATGTGTAGTGCTGTGCATGTGGAGTGAATAAAGTGAAAAATACAAATTACCTAGATAGTGAGCCCTGACTTTATTCTGCTCCTATCTGGTAAATGTATGATAAAATTGGGCTAGTAACAGAGAACAGTAACAATTATGTGAAGCTGTCCCTATTTACTTGGTCGACATGTTTCGTGGTTACCCCAACCACTTCCTCAGGACCACACAAGGACCAGCCCTGCGTGTACCACTCCATGCCTTAAAAATAATAGGTTGTATTTTAACTTTTACAGCAAATGTACTAGGTCTGCTAAATACATACGTTTCCCTTGTGAAAAGATTTTCTTAGTCGCATTAGGTTGATGTATCTGTTTAAAGATATAATGACACACACAAATTAGTCAGATGCCCCAGTCCACAGGATACTGTGGGCGGGGAAACAAAACCAATTTTCAATATATTTAAGTGCCAAAAATCTTGTGAATACGATAGTTGAAGTGCATTTTACTAAAAAAGGGCTCGAGTGAACTGTGAACACACAGACATTACACACACATAAACATAGAAACATAGTGGATTCCGCTGGTAACACCTACTTTTTAGAGAGTAATATTATACTTCATGGTGTTGCTGGGGCGGAGAGTCTCTAGGTACCTAAATTGGAGAGTTTTAGAGAATTAAAGGTAATGAGAAAGAAACTCATTTGTTGGCGAGCTGAGAGTTTTAGTAAAAGAGAGACAAGTCCTAAAAACTCCGCCGTGGTGGATTTTTCTGTGGAATCTTACTTGTCTAGGTAGGACCTCCAGCCGTAAAGCCTACTGACTCCCAGGAACACCACATACTGACGGGACATTACCGGATCTCAGTTTAAATGTACCTGGGAGGCGGGAAAAAGCACCTGTAAAGTGTCCGCAGGTGTGTTAACTCGCATAATATTGAGCGCCATCTTTGAATGGTTTGTTAATTTCACATACGTTCCCGATAATTCTATTTAACTTAACCATCTCTGCGTGAACAATGTCTGCTTCCCAATGTATTCTGCTCATAATTTTAAAATGTAGAAAAGGTTTGTAAAAACAAACATTTGTGATAAATGTTACACTGGAGCATGGGGAGGGAAGAAAGACTAACGCTCCGGAGTGATAGGAGTGATAGGAGTGTTACATTTTATTGCATAAGTATCATACCTGATACTTATTTATGATTATTGATTACACCCTACTTCATCACAACCGATTCTGGTTGTTTGTACACAAAGATCTTACTCAGCGATTTAGCATATTCCACGGGATATTATCGTTGAGGCCCTTAGTGTCAGTACGTAGTTTATAGACCCATCTTTGTTCTTTTTCATGTAATCGATTTTCTAGGTTGTCACCAGCTCTGACTTTCTCAATGATAATCCAGCGCATGTCATTAGGGGAGTGCTTCTTCTCCAGGAAATGATTGGTCATTCTCGTACTTGTCTTCAGGCATCGGATGGTACTGCGATGTTCACTGATTCTTGTTGAGGTCTTTCTTGTGGTCATTCCCACATAATGGAGATTACATGGACAAGTGATCAAATATACTGTGCCAGTGGATTGGCAATTCGTGAATGTTCTGAAGTCCCAGGTAACACCTGTATTGAAGGTGAATTTGGTGGTTTTCGTAGTTAGATGGCAGACGCTGCAATTTCCACAAGGGTGGTGGCCTTTAGGGAGATTACTTATTTGTTGATTGACCAATTGGGTCTGTGGGCGTGTGTGTACCGATATATCCTTCAGATTTTGACTCCTTTTGTGCGAAAACATTGGTGTTGGTGTGTTGAGGCCGCTGCTGTTAAGGGTGGATCAGTGTTTTTTAACCACTTTTGCCACTTGATCAGACATTGTGGTGTATGTGGTTATGCAAATAGGGCGTTTGGTCTGTTCTGATATTTCTTTCTCATATGTTTCCAGGAGAGCTTCTCTGTTATTGTTGCCTGCTCTCTTTTGTGCCTTTCTTATTACAGTTCTTGGATATTTTCTTTGTTTTAGTTTCTCTGCCAAATCTTTCGCTTGTTCCACATAGTCATATTTTTCTGAACAGTTCCTTCTCAACCTCAGGAATTGTCCATAGGGTAAATTTGCTTTGAGATGTCTGGGATGGAAGCTATGATATCTTAGAAGGCAATTTTTTGCAGTTGGTTTAAAATGGGTGGTTGTTCGTAATCCTTCACTGGAAGCATTTATAAGGAGATCAAGGAATATTAATTCAGATCTGCTCATGGTATGCGTGAATTTTAAAAACATGTCTTGTTCATTGAGCCAATAGAGAAAATCAAGTACTTCATTTTCATTACCTTTCCAGATCATGAGTACATCGTCGATGTATCTCCACCATCCTTGGATCTTGCCTCGATGAGGGTTAACGTCATTTAGGATTTTGTTGGTTTCCAGATGGTAAACATAGAGGCCTGCCACACTTGGAGCGAAAGTTCTTCCCATGCTAGTATCATGTTGTTGATTAAACATGAGATGTAATCGCCATTTGCAGTGCACAAAAATACCACTCAATAATTGTTTGTCCAGTCTGTACTTTGCTTTATAAAAGTAAGAGTACATTTATTAAACACACACACCACTCAATACTATGCATCAATTTACAAATATACATAAGCTGTTGGGATTACTTTGTGACATTGCATAACATCTCCACCCCTCCCGCAGGGGGGTGGGGTCTAGTACCACCACTCCCATGTATGCACATCAACTTGCCCCCAATGCAGTTAGTTGAACATAACCTGGAGCGAGGGCCCTGCGCACTGGCACCATCCCAGTGGCGACCCACCCCATTACCTCAACAAGCATTAAAAAGGGGTAAACCTGCCTTGGTGACACATGACCCTGACTGAGCATCTCCTACTGACCATAAAGTATGCACCACTATATCTTAAGGGCTAGCAGTCTGGGGTCTTCACCTAAGCGAAGCAGCAAGAATCCATGTTTACGCACACTTTAGAATGACAGTACTCATCACCTTGGTTGATCATTTGAATGCATTGCAATTACAGCCCCTAAGGGCATCCCAGATGAAATCACAGGATTGCGCATATACAGCCAGACACCCTAGCAGGATTGTCTGGCAACATAGCCCCACTTGGCTTTTGACATCTCCTTACACATGTGACTTACAGTCCCTCCAAAAGAAGTACTCCTGGCAACTACACTTCCCCTGCAGTGCGCCTCTTCACTTTAAAAGGAATCACAAGTAAAAGCATGGGATTACGTAAATACAGCCAGACCCCCTAGCAGGAAGGTCCAGCAACATAACTCCATTTAGCTTAACATCACCTTACACATGTGACTTACAGTCCCTTCAAAAGTACTCCTGGCAACTACACTTCTCCTGCAGTGCGCCTCTTCACTTTAAAAGGAATCACAGGTAAAAGCATGGGATTACGTAAATACAGCCAGACCCCCTAGCAGGAAGGTCCAGCAACATAACTCCATTTAGCTTAACATCACCTTACACAGGTACTTCACTTTACACATGTGACTTTCAGTCCACCGAAAAAGAAATAACCAATAGTAAATGCATTTCGGTGCAATTACACCACTTCACCTCCAGGGGATGCCCTTCTCCAGACATCCCCAACTCAGCCCTTCACTCCATGATGCACTTCATAGTACACCCTCAGCTGTAAAACATAAGTTCCAGCCTAGAAGGTGTTAATGGCTGGCTGAGCCCTTGAGGGGTTATTCTTTAAGATGCCCCGTGAAACTTAGGGGTGGACTGTTCTTCTTTATGCTGGGGAAGACTGCGGTGCTCCTGCAGCCCCCCCCCTGCACCTCTTTTCACACATGCGGGTGACCCCCTCCTCTGGGGGCCACCAGGCACCAAAATGGCAGATTTCTTCGTGCTGGGGGGGGGGGGGGGGGACTGCGCTCCTCCAGCAGCTCCCCCAGCACCTTTTCACAAGCGAGGGTGACCCCCCTCCTCTGGGGGCCACAAAGCACCAAAACGGCAGATTTCCAAATGCCTGGCGAGGCATTATGAGGCACTTCATGCTCCTCTTTGCCAGCCCCAGCCACTGGGAACACTCTCCTCCGCCCTCAGGGTCTCTGATTCAGCAGGGTGCTGTCTTTACTGGCTCCCTGCGCCAGCCTTTCGCCAGGCTCTCCTTCTGGGCCTCTCTTCTCCCTGTGCAGAGTCCCCTGCTTCTGTGCACCAGTCCTGGGCTCTTCTTCTGGTGCTGATAGGGTCCTGGGGGCAGTCAGGGGGTCTCTCCTTCCAACTGCCCATTGCGCCAGGCTCCAGCACCTTCACCCTCAGCAGACCACACCCCAGAGAGACCTTCTCTTCCTGTGCAAGCACTTTTTAAAAGTTGAGTAGGGGGCTGGCAGGAAGTCCCTGTTGGTCCTATCGAACAGCAACACATCACTTTCCTGCCCCTGCTCCCTCCTTCTTGTCCAGCCTCTGGGTTTGTTCAAAATGGCGTCGTCCAGGGTCTCTGGCCACATGGCCTCTGAAACCCAACTCCTTCCCTCCTTGGTGCAGCCTGGTGCCTGGCACCCAGCAACAGCGGTTGATGGATTGGCCTGCAGCCCCACCCATCTTCTCTTCCTGGAGAGGAGGCCCTAGCTTGTGGAAGAAATGTTATCAATCCCTCCAGCTGAGGTCAGCCTCAGCCTGGGTCTGGTCATGGCTGGCTCAGAGAAATATGACAGTTCTGGATGACCCAAAAGCAGTACAAATATGACTTTGGACTCTGCAGAATACTTATTTTCACATTTGCTACATTGGACTTAAGTGCGTGTCTGGAATCTATAGGCCTAATTGAAGTTAATCTAGCCCTGGCTCCACATTCCCTTAGGGGAATAAGGAAGTGAAAACACAGTAAAACACACTGACTTTCCCTGGCATGTCTCTTCCATCCTGAGTTCACTGTGGGTGAGTCCCAACTTAAGAGGCTCCCCCACAGTAAAAGCTCAACAATAAGGTGCTCAAAAAGCGAAAAATCCGGGAGGCCCATAGTGTCAGAACCACCTTCTAACACATACATCCACCCCAGTACAGAGATCTGGACCTAAATCCATTGTTTCTTTGCTCCCCATGCCATTCCAGTTTGAACCCAGCCATATGCAAATCAGTATTGACCCTGCGCCCAATGGGAACAGTCCAGCCCAGGTCAGTATTGGACTGGAAACAAGCATCCTAGGACTGGTTTCGGCTCTTTGGCCTGAGGTTAGACATAAAACTAATGCAGGCAATGGGAAATGTTTGACGTGTACCTTGCCCGTAAATCTGTAGGTATCATTTTCTAATGGGGTCAAAGTTACCACTTAAAAGTTCAGGGTGTAAATATGTACACTCCTTATTTCAACTGTAGTTGTATAAAGAAAAGGCTCAGTGAACGTATCCATTTGCTGTGAATATTCTTAGTGGCACAAATAGGAACTGTAGAAAATGCAGTTAAATATATTTTTGCTCTGGAAACACATATGGTCACAAAAGCTGTTGGACTGTTTTTTTTACAATTGTATTTAAACAAATTAAGCGGGCTTACTGATTTGTGAAAAACTGCTTACTTTTTCGTTGCTTGTTAATTTTAAACATGTGGCAAAAATATGGCACTTTCAGTTCTTAATGATCTATTGAGTCGGATGTCACTGGTACATACTTAATCAATACCACTGGTCTAGCCACTAACCTTGGGTTCTGGAGCAGTGTGCTGCCTGGCGTAAAGCACTTCAACGCCTTGTCAAGGGTATTAGGTTCTATATAAATGCAATTAAAATAACTTCATCCTGTAGTTTCAGCTGAGTTAACAAACAGATTAAGAAATCTGAGCTGCCCATGACTGATCCAATTTTTGATTGTGTTATTTCTTTAGACCAGCCTATATAGTTTATAAAGATGTTTACATTACTTTTTTTTAAGGTGCACCATCGTGTGAAACTTGCTTTTCATCATGCCGGTTTTGCCTCAATATTCCCAACTATTTTGTTCACTTTGAATTATACTGACACAAACCATTTTGAATCATCGGGTACGTGCCCATGCTTAGAAAAATATGCCACTAACTGTGTTTTTACGTTTTAGCTTATATGCAGGAATTATGCTGTAGAATTATCATCTTAACTCCTTGCACACTAATCCCTATGTTAAGTTCATAACATGGGCACAGTATCATGTATGCCATGCCAATTAGATTATGTATTCAAGTTCCTTTAGTGTTAAATACGATGTATTCATTGTTACATATCCTTTGACCTACAGGCTAAAAGGTCCACTGCAGTACCCAACATTGGATCAACGATCCTACATGGTGCTTGAGGTATTTTGTAGGTGGGTCTGGCTGTATTCTTTAACTGAAAAGTCTTGCGAATTATTTCCCACCCTGAAGGCAAACAGCGGATACTGTAAAATGAATTGCTCAAGGAGTGTACCATGCTATTGTCTTGGCTTAGGATAGCATCTGTCAAATGTTGTCAGTTTTGAGTCATAAAATGAAAAGATAAGGGACTTGCAAAACTAACATTTAAATAAAAAATACTCTTTTCAGTTAAAGTGCAATTAGGCTTGTTGTTTTTGTTTAGTGCTTGTGCATGGAAGATGGCATTTCAGAACATTTACATAACATGACCCTATTCCTTACTACAGTGTTTCAGCCCTGCCAATTACCATGCATCAGGCGTTAGACAAACGCATTTCAGTGTGGTGGTCCGCATCACCGCACTGAAATGCATGGTCACACATTTATAGCGCCTCCTCAGCATTACTCAAGACAGATTGCCAATTTGGTCTTAGCAGGTGTATTGCTGCTGCAGGCTTGGGATCTGGCTCAGGCAGCTCGATCTGGCCAGGGCTAGCTACAATGTTTCAGTCACCCGGCCAAGTTACTGATTTCACGTCAGCCAGGAGACACACTGACTGACTAAGGCCCGGGCCATGGCACAGTATAGTTCAGTTTAAATTGCAGCCATGATTCGAAGCCACGCGTCCTCCATGGGTGTGTGGGGGTGCATTCTCAGCAGCCTGGCTCGCCGCTCTGCACTGCAGTCCACTGCTGGGGTAGTCATGAATGCAACTGGAGTCCTTGATCTCGGCCACAGGTGCTGCTCAGAGCGGCAGTCTGGACGGTGCCGGGGAATTCTCGTGGCAGCTGAGTGCATCAATATTACTAACGGTCAGTTAAGGACTAACTACCCATCTGGCACTCCACGGGTAGCCCCACAGACCACACTGAATTTAGGGACAGCGATAGCGTAAAATGCACAAAAGTTTCTAAAAAACTTCAACACCCACGTATCTACACCATGAGTGTCGAGCGAGTGTCTCTTCCTACACTAGTGCCATTTAGCAGCATGCGAAGTGCACACGAGTGGCCATTAAGTGTTAATAGGCTACCACTTTATTTTTATTTCAATGGCCCTCACCCTTGGGGCCATATTTATTAAACAAATATTGAAACCCCAGAACAGCACATCGCTTCTACGTCCATCATTAAGACTCATAGAATCAACCGCATTGTTGGTCCAAAGGGGGAACATTCTGGCCTTTTTCTAAAGTCAACTTGCTCTATTGAAACTACTCCAGCGCGCACTGGAAATCAATTAACTACTAACAATTGACCCGCCGTTTTAAAAAAACATGGTCCTTCACACTGCATCCATCAGCCCGGACAGGGGAGAACAATTCAAAATTTGCGAACATACGTGACAAGAATTTTCAATTCTATTAAGGACAAGAAGGCGAGGATTATGCTTTCTCATTTCTTTATTAGAAATGCTCAGCAGCCAATTAGAAAACAGTAGATAAAAGAAAAACTACGGAACCCATGAACACCAGGGTATCACGTGACCAACCATAGAGACCATAGTATAAAAGGTCATGTAGAAAGTAACACATCCTCTTTCTTTGGTGAGGAAAACAGGTCAAATTAAAACAGGAAGTCCAAGAAAACATTGAACATCAGGGATAGAAAGACCATCAGCAGCAGCAGAAGTCCACTTCGAAGAACACAGGACTCGGCACCAGTAGATCATCGGAAACAGAAGAGCATGGAAAACAGGATAAGCCAGAAGGAACAGCAACACCGCTACTTCGGGTCAGAACCTGAAAAGAGACATACAGCCGTAATACACATCCAGTATATAGAAAGAAGTCATAAATAGGGGGGGGGAGGGGGTAGAGAAAAATAATGAATTGCATTAAACATAATTCATATGCAAAAAACAACAGTATAAATGCATAACATGTGCAGAAAAACAATAACCACGGGTGGTATAATGCTCGCCTCCTTGTCCGTAATAGAATTGAAAATTCTTGTCACGTATGTTCGCAAAATTTGAATTCTATGTCAGGACAGGAGGCTCCGATTATGCTTGTTCAAAGCTGCTCCACCACCACAGAAGCAATATGATCAATTGGTTTGTAATAAAAGGTTTTGAACACTGAATCAGAAGACCAATCTGCGGCCTTCATGATGTCAAATAAAGTAACACCCATCGAGAATGCCTTAGAAGCCATAGCCCCACGTGCCGAATGAGCACCAAAAATGGAAACATCAATGTCCGCTTCAGACATGAGCCATCTAACCCAGCGAGCCAAAGTAGCTGGGGTAACAGGGCGAAAAGGCTTCTGCAAAGCAATCAACAGTTGACCATGCATATCTAAACGTAAAGGAGCAGTACATACCTCATAATCCTTGACACATTGAACAACGCAAAGGTTGGGATGATTAGGAAAGGAAGGATAGGTAATTGAGGAAGTATTTGTTTTGGTACGTTTGGAAAGACGAAATGTGACGCCCTCAGGTGTAAAACTGCGACCTGCCAAGTCCAAAGCACGAACATCAGACACCCGTTTGCAAGAAACAAGGCATAACAACATGGTCAGTTTGGCTGACAGTTTCTTATGGGAATGCAAAGAATTGGAAGGCCAGGCTTCCAAAAACTTCAAAACAATGGATACATCCCATAAAGACACGTACTTAGGACATGGGGGTTTCGCCAGACGAATACCCTTAAGCAATTTGGCAATCAAAGGATGCTCACCCGCAGGTTTACCATCAATATGAATATGAGCCGCCGAAATGGCAGAACGAAAGTTGTTGACAGTGCGATAAGCCAAACCAGAGGAAGCAAGAGAGGCTAGAAAATTAATGATCAAGGAGACATCCGATGAAGAGGAATCAGCCTCCCGTTGAACACACCAGTCACACCATCGCTTCCATGACCCTCTGTATGGTTTGAGTATTGGGAGACCAGGCTTCACTGATAAATTTGGAAGCGTCATGTGAAAGGCCTGGGATCGACCAGTGATCCCCGAGATTCGCCACGCTAGCAGAAAGAGATTGCCTGATAGAAGCAGGGGATGCGGATTGCCGAGAGGATCCAGAAAGAGATTCCACTTCTGAGGAAGGAGGAGCGGCACTGCACAACACATCTCCAGGAGAACCAGGAACCACGCCTGAGCCCTCCACAGAGGAGCAATCAGAATTAAGTCTGCCTGATAACGTTTCGTGCAAGTCAAGACCCTGGGATTCATCATGAACGGGGGAAAGGCATAGCACAGAACCGACGGCCAAGTTTGTAGAAACGCATCCGTGGCCAGGGCCTTCGGATCCGGCCTCCAGCTGAAAAACAGAGGAAGTTGAGTGTTCAGGCGAGAAGCGAACAGGTCTAAGTGACACTGACCCCAGATCCGGAGGAGAGAACGGAAAATGAGAGGATGAAGCCGCCAATCTCTGAAGTCCCGAAGGTGGCGTGAATTCCAGTCCGCAATCTGATTGTGGCGACCGGGAAGATATTCGGCAATAAGTGATCCTCTGTTGCAGTCAAAAGTGCCAAAAATCTTTGGCAATCTCCGCCAATATCCTGGATTTCGTTCCATCTAACTTATTGACATACCGGACCGCCGAAATATTGTCCATGCGGAGAAGAATGCAACAATTGGATCGAAGAGGAGAGAAACACCGGATCGCAAATGAACCCGCCAGGAGTTCCAGGCAATTTATATGGAGAGACAACTCCTGGGAGGACCAACGACCCCCTGTTGAGACGGGACCGCACCGGGCTCCCCAACCTCACAGGCTGGCATCGGACTCTATCACGAGATCCGGAGATGAACCGAACAGGGCTCGCCCATTCCAAGCATCCATGTGGTCTAACCACCATTGCATCTCCCTCCTCGCTTCCTCTGAAAGAATTAGATCGGAATAGCGAAGGCCTTTCGGGAGATGACGGATCTTCAAACGTTGAAGTGCCCTGTAATGCAGTGGACCCGGGAAAATCGCCTGAATGGAGGACGCCAACAGACCGACAACTCGTGCTAATAATCTCAGTGACACAGTCTGTCTGGAAATAACCGAATTCAATTCCCTCTTGATGTACCGAATCTTTTGATTGGGTAAGAGAAGTTGACGTGAAAGAGAATTGACCTGGAAGCCCAGAAAATCTATCACCTGCAATGGAATCAAGACTGATTTCTGAGGGTTCACCAGAAAACCCAGAGATTGCAAGAGGTCGATAGACCACTCCAGATGTGTCAAGACTTTGAGGGGACATTCTGCCATGATTAGAATGTCGTCTAGGTATATTATTAAATGAACACCCCGAGCGCGCAAACATTCCACGACGGTCCTCAGAAGTTTCGTGAAGCACCAAGGTGCGGACGAGAGGCCGAACGGGAGAACTTTGTACTCGTACCAACTCCCCTATCAATGGAATTGCAGGAACCGCCAATGTGGCTCAAAGATGGGAATCGTCAAGTACGCATTCTTGAGATCTAGGCGAACCATCCAATCCCCTTTGCGAAGAAGATCGCGCAACAGGTGAATTCCCTTCATCTTGAAGTGTCTGTAAACGACACCTCCGTTGAATTCCTGCAGATTGAGAACTAGGCGGGAACCGACCCCTTTCTTCTGCACCAGAAAAACCGTGCTGATGAACCCCTGGGGATGGCGAACAGTTTAAACGATTGCCCCATTTTCCAGGAGAGAATTGATTTTTGCAGAAATAAAATCTTGGTCTTGAAGAGAGAAATACAGAGGAATGGGAGGGAGGGTTTGATGTTGGGGCTGATAAAACTCTATTTTGTAACCCTGAACGGTTTGCAGCACCCAAGCATCTTTGGAGATTAAACGCCAATTGTGCAGAAAAAATCGTATTCGCCCCCCCAGAACCACATCGGAAGCTGGAATCAAGCTCACCTGAAGTGTTGGAATCCTGGTAGCCACCTTGGTTTCCGCCGGAACGTCCCTTTCTATATTGTTCTTTCCTTTTGCGAGAGGGATAGAATTGGGAACGGGTGCTGTAGCCTGAATCTTGACCACCGCCTCTTTGGGACTGGAATCCCCTCTGGGAGTTTTGAGAGCCACGGCCGAACAAGCGTCCCCTATGTCGTCTGGCCCTGGCAAAAACCGGTCGAAACGCTCGCCGCAGCGAAGCTTGAGCTTTATCAAGGCCGATGAAAGATGCCACAAACTTCGTCAGTTCTTTCAAAAAAGGATGACCGAACAACAGCCCCTGAGCTAAAGGGCCGGACTCGGATGAGGAGAGCTCCGCCACTTTGGGATCCAATTTAAGGAGAATAGAACGGCGACGCTCACTGGAAATTGCACAGTTGGCATTACCTAACTGGCAAATAGCCCTCTGAGACCACTCGATAAGTTCATCAGGGTCAACAAGGGCCGAAGACTCTTTGGCCAGAAACCCGAGATCTAAAATCTTTGTGAGAGGCCCTAGCAAATCCAGCAACTTGTCCTGGCAGGAGCGCCAGGATCTGTCAAGACCCTTTTTGGCATATTTTTTGAGGTAGGAGACCATTGTGGGATCAATCTCCGGAGTGTCCGCTAAATGGTCGGCGAGATCCGGACGCGGACATTCGGACCGAAGGCGGGCCCTGACATCCTTCTCAAAGGGTTGTCGAATATGAGCTTGAACATACTCCACCACAGCAGGGGATGGAAGTCATGAGATGAATGTGGATGAAAAATGTCCAAAGGCTCGAAAGTTAATACGGGAGAATGTGTAGGAGCATCCACATAATGCTCCTTACGCGACTTCTTTCGTGGCGGAGGAACATCCTGATCAGTGGAAGCTGAGGAATGAGTACCATCAGTGTCCGTAACATTGCTGGTGGATGCCGAAGCGCCCCCGAGGTCAAATTGGAAGACTTATCAGAGGCTAGAGTTTTGGCCAATTTCTTCAAGTCCGACCTATGAGGATTAACAGGGGACTTAGAAGACGAACGTGTGGATGGCAACCAGCCCTGTTGTTTGGCGTAATGAGTCAAATGACGTTTCAAGGAATTGATGGCACAAGCAAGTGCCTTATTAACTGAGTGCTGTACACCCTGGTCTAAAGCCTCGACCAAATCATGCTCCAAAAAGCCAGAGGCGTCATCCTCATAATAGTAGTCATCTTCATCAAAATATTCATTCATAGTGACACAAAGTGTTACAATAATGCCCACAAGATAACAAAATTCTATAATGCCAAAGGCACAATGCAGGGAGAGTGAACAACCCCTCAGCAAGCCAACAGTACAGGGAGGACCTGCACACACCACTAATAATTAAATGTGGAGGGAGGGCTTGCTGTAAAATATACACTCTAGGCAGAGCCTATGCTTTGTTGTACAGCCCAATGCAATTTAATAAGCAAAAGGCGTAAATGGGGCAGAAAAACACGAGGCTGTGGGCATGCGTTGTGTAGAAAACAACCTTCGTAAGGAAATCTCTGTGAAAACACGGAAGAAAAGCCTCAAAATGGCCGCCTCGGTAAACATAAAGAGGCGGTCGCGCACAGCGCGCGAGTCCCGCTCCACTAGAATGATTGTAGACGCGGGCGCAAAGCGCCCGGACACCGGGGGATGAAACACACGCCCCCGCCACACGCGCAAACAGAAGCGGCGAAACAGCCGAGAAACAAAAGCCGATACCAGCCAGGCAGACTGCAGAGCGCGAGGAATTTGAAGCAAGCGCGAGCGTTAACAAGACATCAGCATTAGAAAAATACAAATCATCAAGTAAGTAATATGAAAAGAAGCACTTAACTGGCTGCGGAGCAGTAAAGAAAGAGGCTGTGTTACTTTCTACGTGACCTTTTATACTATGGTCTCTATGGTTGGTCACGTGATACCCTGGTGTTCATGGGTTCTGTAGTTTTTCTTTTATCTACTGTTTTCTAATTGGCTGCTGAGCATTTCTAATAAAGAAATGAGAAAGCATAATCGGAGCCTCCTGTCCTGACATAGAATTTTCACACAGATGCCAGCGGCGAACATTGAAGCAAGCAAATGCAACAACGTCTGCATTTTACAGTGCTATTTCCATGTGATTTCGAATCAGGAGCCCAACATTTTTGCCAACCCTAATCTGTTCATGCAAACGTGTTTTTAACAAGTGTCCCATTTGGATACTTCGCAGTTGAGGCAAGTTTTACTAAATATGCTTTAAAAATGTGTGTTAGCCTAATACACGAGCGCAGCAGATTCAATATATGTAAAAAATATACATCTAAAAACACTATTCTTTCAGTGTCGCTTTACACTCCCCAGACTCTGGTCTTTCTTTTGTGTCTGTTAGTGCTTAGAAACAGGCATTTTAGGGCATGTGCATTGTCCATGCTGCTCAGTCTGTTCACCAGGAAGGTCGAATGCTTCTTTCCCAATCAGCATGCCCCTTGCCACCTCTCTACTTACCAAGTGACCTTCCATTTCTGGTGCTTTGCAGCAGTTTAAAGATTTTCTTAGAGTTTCTCCTTGCTCAAATGGTTGTAATTTCTGATATTTAGGTTTCCCTTGTCTTCATTTTGCTCGTAAGAAACTAATTGTCATCCATAGTCGTTGAAATGTCACTCATAACTACAGTGAAATTATTAAAGTGTCACACATAGCAATCAAAAACCATGGCAGCTATGATGTTCTGTTGTTTTAATTTATCACATACAACTGTCTTTGAAGTCGTACGTCTTTCCCTGGCTTATTGACGAGTTCAAGTTAAATGAAACTTAATGAGTGGACGGATTCAGAACTCTCACCGATCACAACCAGACAATGATTGCCACCACCAAACTAGAGGCAAAGTCTATGCCATTCAGAGCAGGACCTCACTCGTAACCGAGGCTCAATGAACTCATTCACACTTGTACCGCGCTACCGTAGGTATTCCTTGCCCAATACAAACCTAGCTAAAACCGCGGCATTGTCTATACCAGTCTTTACAGGTCGGAAGTACAAAGCATTGTGGGATATTTTTTGCGCCTTACGTCGCCTGTCGTTGGTTGGTGGTACGTGTTTGACGTCTACCCGCAGTGTTTTGTGGGATCGTGAAGATTTCACTCCAATCCGGTTCGGGAATCGGGATTGGAAGAGTTTGGCTTTTTTGTACTGCTTAATCTCGGCTTCAGGATGGTCGAGGAGTTCGTGCAGGGGAATCGGAAGGTGGCCGAGTATGTGCAGACCTTTCAGTCTTTCAGTGAGAGTGATAAGCAGTGGAAGGCGCGCATGGAGTTCCTACTCCGCAACATGGAGGCGTACCCGGACCCTGATCAGATCGATCATCTGCTAGCACTCTCTATGGTCTGGGCCAATCACGTCTTCATGGGCTGTCGGTACGTATGACCCGCTCTGCTGCTCTTCTTCCTGCATTGACTTTTGTCGAAACCGAAGGTACTCGTGTAACGATGTCTCTACTTTTGAGGGTGTCTGATTCGGGTGTAAAAACGAGAAATAGAAAGAAATGTAACTCTGCTAGCGTTCTCAGCATTATCTAAGTTGTCTTATTTCAGTTTTGACCAATTGAAGTTAAATTGGGCCACTGCTCTCAAAACGCGCACGTGGTTGAACACAAATCCCAGGACTGTCTTTTGTTGTGCAGTCCCTCACGTAAGCAGGCAGGCCTAATTCAGAATTGTTGAGAATTGCTGATTTTGGAGCTGGAGTTCCAGGTTCGAGTCAAGAGCAGCCATTTTTAGGTCGAGCCTAGGCAGCTCTTGCGCCGTTGCTTAGCGACCTGTAGTAAGTGCTTTGTGGAGTTCCAACTCCACCCATTGCTTGCTTTTTGTTTTTCATTTGTTCAAAAATCCTTGCTTGCCAGTGGTCAGTCCTGCCTCTTTGCCCATCCTTCTTCTCTTCCGTTCCTCCCATGCAGCAGGGACTAACTACTCTTTCATCACGCAACAGTTCTTTATATATTCTTTAAGGGACTACTTATTTTCTTGGATATTTGTTTGGTTTTGGGCTTTGTTTTGAAGTGGATTGGGCTTGTATCTTTTTATATTGGATAGAAGGTTTTGTAACTGTTTTCCTGCGATGTGAAAGTGTTTCTATTTAGTAATTGTTTTTATTTAAAAGATGAGCGCTAATTCCTCCTGTGAAAACAGTGCGCTTTCTGTGGAGGCAGCATGCATTAAAGGTGCGCGCTGGGCACATGGGGATGAGGGCGTACTCCGCCCCTTCTCTTCAGTGCACTGCTGTCGCAGTGTCGCTTTGGCGATCCTTGCTTGCTTTTGGGGTTTTTTTTGTTGCATATTTATATAGCGTGAGCTCGACCCGAAGGTATTGAAGCGCCTTACATGAGCACCGTATTTCCATTACACATTCAGGCACGGGGAGATTAAGTGATTTGCCCAGAATCGCAGGATGCGGACGCGACCTCGGGGCTCTAACTCTGGTTTCCAGCAGCAAAGTCGGCAGTTTAGCCGACGGACCATATCCTCTCCCAAATTTGTTGTAATTGAGAGGAGAGTCGGTGATTAACTAGAGTGCTCTTGTGTCAAAACTTACTGTACGGTCTCCCCGGGGCACAAGCGTGCCTTTGTTGTTTGGGAAACCCTGTGTGCTGTGGGGTTTCCCTGAGACAGCGTCTTTTCCAAGGGCTCCCGCTGCATGGATGGTGCGCGCTAAGTCCTCCAAGCCGCCTCCTGACATCACCGCTACATTGGGCAGAAAGGTATTCTTTGTTATATTAAATAATGGCGAGCTTTTTTTGTATGCTCCGTCACTGCTTCTTATCCCTCCGCCCTGCAACTTTGGAGCCGTAAATCTTTTCCCATGGAGGAGATGGTGTCTAACATTGAACGTATTGGCTTAGTTGGTAAAATGCTGGCCCAGTGGGAGCTATTGATGTGCTTCAGTAGCGATCTCAATTAACAGTGCAGCAGCATATTGTCCGCATGAATAAAGAAATCAGAGGTGCTGTTAGAAACACTGAGCAAATTAAAGAAAGGCTTTACAGAAAATGTGACTCCTGGTCTAATTGCAGGGGCATGGTGAACATGATTTGGGTGCAAATGTTAGTTTGCACCTGAATTGGAATTCTAAGTTTTTGCAATAATTACCCCGCCTGCATGTTTTTCTGTGAACAATTTTCTACCGTCATAACCCGTTGTAATGCTGCTAGGGTAAAAATGCGTTATTCATGTTTTTGTTCCTTGGGCGGGGGAGAACTAAGATCTTCCCATTGGGTGGTTTATGTATTTAAAAATTCATAGCTCTACATCTCTCTTCTATGTGAGAAAATGCAGTGCACCTTGAACAAATACTACCAAGGGCATGAAGGGTAAACTGTCTTGAAAAAAGTGCCAGGGGCAGAAAGATGGGTCCACACATTCTGCTACGCAACAATAAACCTGGAGATCACATAGCAGCAAGTCGTGTGTTAGGGCGATGTGAAAGTTGAAAGCCAGGTCTCAACAACACGAGGTTAACCCTTGAGCACTACTGGTGCAACCAAGGAACTGCTATGCAGCTTCCACAAACTTAAATATACATAGCTTATTGCCGCGGTTAGGAATCTGATTTTAGTAAAGTATTGGCTTGTTTCAAACTGTGTTTTTGGCGCCCAATACATTGTCAACCTCTTGTTACTTGTTCTATTTCTATGACTTGGGGGTGGCTTGCAAAGTTTTTGTTTCAGGGGACGGTTATTATTTTCCCAGAAATATGTTACATAATGTTTGGCTATTACCGTCTGATTTACTTGCTCAAAAGGTAGAGAGAGGCGCGCTGCATGTGCTTGAAATGCATCACGCTTCTACCTTTCAAACAAATAAGCAAAAGCGCACACACGCTCCATAACGAGGTACGAACTTTAACTTTGCCAACAGCACTCAAGCGTACTGGTACACCAGCTGTGGCGAACAATAAAAGAACATAGTACCACAAACAAACCTAAGTAAAACAATAATTTGCAATGAAATCGGTCTCACATTAATAAAAGTTTATACTATTGGTGTTGCATTATTATTTGCAACTCAAATAGCTCAAACCTTTAGTATTGTGAGACCTAGTGCATTGCAAATGTTTGTTCTTATTTGGAACAAAAGTGATTCGTTCCTCTATGGGGGTATTTATTGCCAGGATTTTTGAGACTCATTTCTAAGTGTGGCCAACATAGTACGAGTTACTGCCTGGCATCCATCTGTATCGGTGTCTATCTTCATTTCTGTGTTCGTGTTAGCAGTATGACCAGTTGCAGCATGCGGGGGCTATTATTTGCTTACAGTGTACAAAAGTCAAAATTATTGGCTTTGTCTGTGCATGTTTATTTTCTGGCATCTACCACTCCAAGGAGGCTCATGGCACTATGAAAGCTGATCTGATTTTTTTGGGGGGGGCGCAGGGGTGGTAGTTTAATATAGAGCGAAGTCGACCCAAAAGTATCGGAGCGCTTTACATGAGCACCGGTTGCGTTACAGACCGACACATTTATTTTGTTAGGAACTGGGAGATTAAATGATTTGCCCAGAATCACAGGATGATGAGCGTACCAGGCCGAACCTCAAACCCGGTTCACCAGCTTCAAGGTCGACTGCTCTACCATTGGGCCACACCCATTCCCCTCTTGTATAAGTTAAAAATTAGGTTGAGATTGACTGATGGCAAATGTTGAAACTTTGATGCTTCTAAACGTCCCTTAATTTTCATCCGCCTGGAAGCCAATTTAGTGGAGCGTTTTGATACTTAGGCGAGAAGGTCGTGAAGATGGTTGTCCATAATTTGCAATTTGTGACAACAGTGGGCAGGGAGTCCAAGTAAAAATGTATAGTATGACTGTGTATTAAGAGTCAGGCTAGAACACAATGCTGGCAGTGTGATAGACTGACAGGCAAATAATCTGATTCATTGATGTAGGTGCTGAGTAATTAATTTTATTGGCAAGAATCTCTCCAATTGAGAAGGCGTACACCTTAAACTACCCACTGCTGTCCAGATTACAGCATTGCACCACGAATTAGGACACAAACGTTCAGTGCGGTAAATACATAGCTCAGCCTGGAGGGAAATGCTGGGCTCACCATTCTAAGAATTGGTGTGTTCAGACGCCCACTATTACCTGTATAGGAGGAGACCTCTTAGAATCGATTCGCGTTTTAGGCCAAAAACGTGCACGCATTGCATTGCTTTGAATGACAACGCATGCACGTTTGGCGATTCCCTTGCGGGAGCGAGCTTTAAAACCATCTGTTTGTAATTAACAGATGGTTCCTGCTCGCTCCCACAAGGGAAACGGGCATAGCCCCCCCCTCTCTCCTCTCCCCCTGCATCCTCCTCCTCTCCTCGTCATTTTTACTTTCACTTACGCGCTTGTTTTTCATGCCTATAAGTAACTAGCTCCGGTACTGTCTTGAATGCTCCTGGGGTCAAAGGTTAAAGATGTGCTATCTCTTTGTTGCCATACAATGTATGGACTTTAGTTGCTGACACACGGGGGTGGAGGGCACAGGGCCTCTGGCATTAATGACTAACAGTTGGGAAGAGCACTGCTCATTAGCTTAATTGTTTCAAATTCTCCAAATCGGCAAAGCCGTCCACCGGGTACGCAGGAGGTCTTCCGTGCTCTTCTGTGTAACTGCGGCTCTTACTTCCTAACCTTCCCTTTACTTCTAGCGCCCAGAAATCTTCTGGTTACAAAGCGCTTTCACAAATTTAAAATCTTGTGTATAGATATCCGATGCTCGCACAAATTCTTAAATTTATATAGCAAGTATCGAGACGTTCTTTTGACGTGTTCAAGTTTGCCTTGCTCTTTTTGAATAGACTAAATTCGTCACTCAAACATATATACTTGACCGACTCCGAGGGACATTAATCAGTTTTTCCTTTTTATCACGACACGGGGGACGCATATTGAGCTTGCGAGCGCCATTATTTCAGCCTTCTCCGTTGCACTTTAAACATCTGCCCCAAAATTGTGACTTTTAAACTAAGAAATGCATTGTGAGTGCCGGGTTTCATCACGGGTAAAAGTTTGCCGTCCCAGAACTTTTCACCCTTTGTGCTGAGAGTATGAATGGGCCGGGCCAGCTAATCTGCTCCCCGGGGCCCATGGGCGTCATTGTCCCGGTTATTGAAATGTGTGTAGGGCCCCGGACCCTATAAGCATCTGGCCGTGCACAGCGGTGTGTGGCCTTGGAGTGGCATCTGTTGTGGGGCCGGCGTGTGCCGGGTCTCAGGGGCCGCAGACGTCTGGGAGGGGCCTGGAGCATGCCCGGTGGCTGACACTCTAATCATGAAAGATTGCCAAAATCAATTTCCAAGCGGGCTTCGCTTTCTGGTGACCACATACAGACACCTACCGTGGACCCGGGGTGTCTGCATTCTGGATTCGGGATTTTTTTGTAGGAGCAAGCCTACAGCACATTTGGTAAGAGCACGAATTGTGTTCTCTAAGATTGTGCGTGGAAAAACAATATCCAATAAATCCGTAGGCATTTTTTTAAAGTAATTTGTAAGTCATGTGTACTTATTGGATGGCAGCAGTACAATTGTGCAAAACAGCAGAACAAGTTACTCACCTTCGGTAACGCTTTTTCTGGTGGATACTGTATCTGCCTGTGGATTCCTCACCTTGTGAATATCCCCTGCACCAGCATTCCACTGAACTTTTTTCCCCAGCTCTCTACGCCGACGTGGACGACGTCACAATGCATCGGCTCCGCTCGCGACTCCGTATGACGTCGGCGTGATGACGTCAGTTCCACCCATTTTTTTCCGTGCCCCAGAGGCGCAAAGGTGGACCAACGACAAATTCGAAGTATACACAGTATACAATATGCAATCAAATATACATAGCACATAAACAAAAGGAAAGCTAAATCAAAAAAGCATTTCCTACCAATGTATCAGAAAGCATAACAACATCTCAAGCAAGACAACTTTTAAGGTATACAAAGGTGGACAACTCGGAGGCGGGTGGGCCAGTGAGGAATCCACAGGCAGATACTGTATCCACCAGAAAAAGCGTTACCGAAGGTAAGTAACTTGTTCTTCTGATGGATACATCTGCCAGTGGATTCCTCACCTTGTGAATAGATTCCCACAGCAGTCCCCACTCCCGGAGGAGGGTGTCCACCTTCCTATACCAGAAAATCTTGTAAGACAGAGCGCGCAAAGTGGCCCTCCCTCCCTCCTCATCTCAGAGTCCAAGCAATAGTGCTTTGCGAAAGTATGGAGGGAGGCCCAAGTCGCAGCTTTACAAATATCTGCCACAGGAACACCCCTGGCCAAAGCAGATGTAGAAGATTTAGCTCTAGCTCTAGTTGATTGAGCACTAATGCCCTCAGGTGGAACCTTACCAGCCAGGTCATAGCAGATCTTGATGGCAAGGATGATCCATCTCGACAATGTGCGCTTGTGCACCGCTCTTCCTTTGGAATGACCAACATAACCCACGAAGTGCTGATCGTCCAAACGAAAGTCCTTCGTTCTGTCCAAGTAAAAGCTTACCGCTCGCTTTGGGTCCAGGCGATGAAGTCTTTCCTCCTCTTAGGAGGGATGAGGAGGAGGATAAAAAACAGGGAGAGTAATAGACTGCCCCAAATGAAACGGAGAAACTACTTTAGGCAGGAAAGCAGCCCTGGTCCTAAGTACCATCCTTTCAGCATGTAATGTGAGAAAAGGGGGTTTAGGACTAAGAGCTTGAAGCTCACTCACCCTCCTTGCCGAGGTTATGGCTACAAGAAAGACCGTTTTAAAGGACAAAAGCCTTGAGGACAGCTATGAAGAGGCTCAAACGGGGACCCCATCAGAAAAGTCAAGACAAGATTAAGGTCCCACTGTGGCATTACAAAAGGAGTAGGAGGAAACATGTTTGTAAGGCCCTTGATAAACCTTAGTACAATCGGAGATTTAAATAATGACGGTTGATCAGGAAGACATAGAAAAGCCGATAAGGCCGATAGATAGCCCTTGGCCGTGGCCACAGCACAGCCCTGCTGAGCCAAGGAAAGAGCAAACTGAAGCACATCAGAAAGATGGGCTTTTAAAGGGTCAATGGATCTCTCTCCACACCATTTAAGAAACTTAGACCACCTATATGAGTAAATGGACTTGGTGGAGTGTCGCCTGGCCGATTAAAATAACATCCACCACATCTGGAGGGAGAGAGAAGGAATTCAGGTTGCCCCGTTCAGTCTCCAGGCATGAAGGTGTAAGCTCAGGAGGTGGGGGTGTAGAACCTGCCCCTCCAACTGTGAGAGGAGGTCTACCCTCAGAGGGAGACGGAGCGGAGGGCACGAGGAGAGGTGGAGAAGATCTGTATACCACACCCTCCTTGGCCAATCCGGGGCGACCAATATGACTTGGGCCCTTCCTTGGCGAATCTTCCTCAGAACCCGAGGAATCAAGGGTATGGGAGGAAACGCATAAAGGAGTTGCGAGCCCCAACTCAACTGAAACGCGTCCCCCAACGCCCCCTGCATCAGATACTGGAGACTGCAAAACGACGGGCAGTGCGCGTTCTCGCGGGTGGCGAATAGGTCCACCCGAGGTGTCCCCCACGTCCGAAAGATGTGACGAACCACCTCCGGATGGAGCCTCGACTCGTGGTCAGCGGACAACTGCCGACCGAGACTGTCTGCACTCACGTTCAGAACTCTGGCCAGATGATTTGCCATCAGACAAATCCGATGGTCCTGAGCTCAGGACCATAGACGCAGAGACAATGCGACCCCACTCCTCCCTGTTTGTTGACATACCACATCGAGGCAGTGTTGTCCGTCAGGACTTGAACAGACTGACCGCGAAGGGAAGGGAGGAAGGCCTTGAGTGCCAAACGAATCGCCCGCAATTCCAGAAGGTTGATGTGAAGCAACCTTTCCTCTGGAGACCAAAGACCCTTGATCTCCAGATCCCCCAGATGAGCACCCCACCCTAAAGTGGATGCATCCGTAATCACTGTGGCCACCGATGGAGGTAGATGGAAGGGCTTTCCTTGGGACAGATTGCCCTCCACGCTCCATCAAAACAGATCCGCCGCAGCTTCTCTGGAGATCCTCACAGACTCCCTGAGATCACTGTTGTGCTGATATCACTGCCTGCGGAGGCACCACTGGAGCGCCCTCATGTGCCAGCGTGCATGGTTGACCAACAGAATGCAGGAGGCGAACAGACCGAGCAGACGAAGGACCTTTCAGAACTGGAGCAACCGCTCCACAGTGAAATAAAGGGACCATCTCCTGAATGTCGAATTCTTTGAGCAGGAGGAAATGCTCGACACACAGTAGTGTCCAGTACTGCCCCCTATGAACAGGTTGCGTTGAGAGGGCACCAGGTGAGATTTGGGCACATTGATCGAAAAACCCAAGTCGTATAACAGTCGAGATGTTACCTGCAGATGATGTTGCACCATCTCTGGGGACTCTGCCTTCAGAAGCCAGTCGTCCAGATAGGGGAAAACCGGAATCCCTGACCTCCTGAGATGGGCTGCCACCACTGCCATCACCTTCGTGAAGACTCGAGGTGCGGTAGTAAGACCAAACGGGAGGACCGCAAACTGGTAATGTTGCGACCCCACCGTAAAACGGAGATACTTCCTGTGCGACTTCAGGATTGGGACATGAAAGTACGCGTCCTGCAAGTCGAGCGACACCATCCAGTCTCCTTGCTGCAATGCTTGAAGAACCTGCCCAAGGGTCAGCATCTTGAACTTCTCCTGTCTCAGGTAAAAGTTCAAGACTCTGAGGTCCAGTATCGGACGCAATCTGCCGTCCTTCTTGGGAATCAGAAAATACCGGGAGTAGCATCCCTGACCCCTTTCCTGCTCTGGAACCACCTCTATCGCACTCCTTTGAAGCAAAGCTAACACCTTCTTCTGTAGAAGAAGTAGATGGTCCTCTGAGCAGTAACCCTGGCAAGGAGGATAAGGGGGAGGAAACTCCTGAAAGGGAAGGGCGTACCCACTCTCCACGAGGTTTAAAACCCAAAGGTCGGTTGTAACAGATCTCCAACCTCGCAGAAAGTGGGACACCCGACCCCCCCCCCCCCCCCCCCACAGGTCTTGCATGTTCCAGGATGGGGGATCTAGGGCTGCTTCCCTGAAGCTTCATTGGGAGCAGAGGAGGTAGAAGACGAAGAGGGGTTGCGGCCAGAACCTCTCCGAACTCTTTGTCTCCCTATAGAGGGGATTTTGCTGTTGCTGTTGCTGCTGCTGCTGAGGCTGCCGGAAGGAGCGAAATGAAGACCTCCCAAAACCTCTGAACTTCTTAAGCCCAAATCCTTTAGCAGGAGCCTGCAGACCTAAAGATTTCGCCGTCACCCTGTTCTCTTTAAACCTCTGCAAGGCGGAATCAGCCTTTTCACCAAAAAGCCTCTGTCTGTCAAATGGCAAATCCACCAATGTGGCCTGAACGTCCGTAGAGAAGCCAGACGAACAAAGCCACGCTTGCCTCCTAGTGGCTATAGATGACCCCATTATCCTTGCCACCGAATCAGGCGTATCAAGCCCCGACTGAATCACCTGCCTTGCAGCAGCCTGAGTGTCCGTGACCACTTCCATAAAGGACGCCTTATCGCCTTCTGGCAACTTGGGGGCTAAGGATTTCATTGAGTCCATAAGAGCATGAACATAGCGCCCTAGCAAGCAGGTGGCATTAGTGGACTTAAGCGCCATGCTCCCAGACGAAAAGGTCTTTTTAGCCGCCTGATCTGCTTTCTTAGACTCCCTATCCGCAGGAGTCTGAGGAAAAGCCCCTGAAGCATGCTTCGAGCATGACGCCTGTACCACCAGACTTTCTGGAGAAGGGTGTGAAGATAGAAAACCTGGATCCCCAGGTGCCACCCTATATCTTCTCGCCACCTGTCTGGAGACTGCCGGCGAAGAGTGGCTTACGCCAGACATCCATAACTGGCTCCAAAATCGCCTCATTCAAGGGCAGCAAAGGCTCACTGGTCGAGGTAGGCGAGTGTAACACCTCCGTCAAAAGATTAGGCTTATACTCCGCAGAGAGCAACTGCAAGTCCAGCAACTCTGTAGCCTTCTTTATCACAAGATGGTAAGGAGCCAGCTCCTGCGGTGGAGAGGACCTAGAGGAAGAATGCTCCCACTCCGGAGTCGTATCCAGGCCACTAGCCTCCTGAATCCCTTCAAATTCGTCGGAAGATGTATCCACCTCACCTTCCTCCACCTCCACTCTATAACCCACCTCCTCTAAGACCCTCTGGGCCTCCCTCCTTGAACGGATCCGAGGAGCCGGCGTCGGCGGAGCCGTATGCGGAGTCGGTGGAACCGAACGTGGAGCCGGAGGTGTCTGAGTCGGCGGCGCCGAGGGAGTCGGCAACGGCGTCGAGGAAGGCTCATCCAATCGAAGCCGAGATGGATCCCCAGACGGCGCCAGAAACTGCCACGAAGGCGCCATCGGCAGGAAGGGCATAAACTGGGCCTGAGCATAATGCTGCGGCACTCCCAGAGTATAAGCCATAGGACCCACGGGACCAGTAGGTGCGCCGGATGGGAAGGCAGCCCGTTGGAAAATCCCATACAACGCATTTACAAAATGCGTCGAACCCGGAGTCGGGAACTGCGGATAAGGGAATAATCCCGGATCCGGTTGTGGAGTACCTGGTACCGGAGCCGCAGTGTCCTCCACAGGCGCCGCAGGATCATCCGGCTCTGGAGAAGGCTCTTTCTCTTGCTCGGCCTCCGAAGCCGAAGACTCCACTGGAACTGGTGACTGAGCCGGGGACCGCGCCGGAGTCCGCTTCGGCGAAGGAGATCCCTCAGGAGACTTAGACAGAGAAGGAGCCACATCCTTACTTCTACGTCGAGGCGAAGTCTATCTCGACGCCTTGTTCTTCGAAGACCGGCGCCGAGAGGAATGCTTCTGCTTCTTATGATGCTTTTTCGACTTTGAAGAATGCGAAGTAGACGACTCCGGTCTCGATCTTTCCTTCTTCCTACCTCTCTTCTCCTTCTTAGCCTTGGCCATGAAGAGCTTCGCCTCCCTTTCTTTCAAGGCCTTGGGATTCATCCTTCTGCAGCTGACCCAATCTTCCACGTCGTGGTCGGATGAAAGGCACCACAAGCAATCTTCATGGGGGTCTGTCATTGACATGTCCCCCACATTCCCTACAGGGTTTAAAACCCGACTTCCTAGTCGAAGACATGACAATTTTCTCCAACAGAAACCACTAAACGACTACAAAGTAGCAGGAGAGTGCTGGAAAAACCGTTGCGCGTCGACGGCGCGGAAAAAAGGGAACTGACGTCATCAGGCCAACGTGGCTCTCTTATGGCTCCGGTGACGTCATACGGAGTCGCGAGCGGAGCCGATGCATTGTGACGTCGTCGGCGTAGAGAGCTGGGGAAAAAAGTTCCGTGGAATGCTGGCGCAGGGGATATTCACAAGGTGAGGAATCCCCTGGCAGATGTATCCATCAGAAATTTATTTTCTGTTGCATTTAAGGAAAGTGGTATGACCCATCTTTAAGTTTTCAATGCGTGCTATTCTAGTGTCATAGCTTCTTTAACCATGCTTTAATGGGTTTTTTTTTATTTACCAGCCTCATTGTTTGCCTAAACTAAACATTACTGTTTATTGTAGAGTGGGAGGAGTCATTATAGAAAATATTATCTTGACACACACATTCATTTAAAATATGTTATTGAATTTGGTTATACGTTTAGAGCGTTGACACATCGGTGTTGCCTACATTTTTTTATTTTTGATGTCATTACATTTTCAAAATAGTTTCTTAAATTATTCTGTATTTTTACGCCCAGTCCTTAAGCCTAGCTTTTCAGGGGCATGGCTCGGACTTGTGTGGAGAAGCATGAAATTTTTTTTATTCTTAATTTATTCATTACATGTCCATTTTTAGGTCTCGCCTGACCCAGCGCATGCGCTGGTCTGGCGAGACTTTTTGTGAGGGCTCAAAGTGCTACCATGGCCAGCCTAGAGCTACAGTGCGCGGGCTCGCGCGCCGCTCTTGATCGCGATCACTTTCGCAGCCTCACGGCCTCTTTGATGTTTGATCGTGATCACTTTCACGGCCCCTTTGATGTTCTCCGTGAGCCAGTTCTTTTTTTTTCCCTGTTTATTACTTCTATGTAGTAATGATGGCACCCGTGCTTTAGCTGAAACATCTTAGGCTAAAGTCGGGTGCTGACATTGTTTCAAAAGTAAAGAAATAGACAATTCTTTACTTTTGAAGCAATCTCGGCACCCGACTTTAGCTTAAGATGTTTGAGCTAAAGCACGGGTGCCGCCATTACTACAGAGCAGTAATAAACAGAAACCAGCATTGGCAGAGGCAATAGGTCTTGCTTTTGGGACCTTATAAGTATTTAGTTATGCAACTGTTACATGGCTAAACACTTATAAGGTCCCAAAAGCGAGACCTATTGGCTATGCCAATGCTGGTTAGATTTTGGGGCTGTGCTTCTCCATTACCACTTCTGTACAGTATTTCAGAAACGAGATGTTTTGCAGCCCTGTGCTGTGTTACAAACCACATTACCAATAGCCAGGTCTGCCCACGCTGCTTGTACTCTCTACAGGGCCATGTTCTATGTACCATCGCATGTTCCAAACATGCTAACGGATGTTGGTTAAAAAAAAAAAAAATGGGTAAATTAAGTGCAGGCAGGTAGATGCAAGACATGTAAAGTTCAATATGTGAACAAGAAGTGAATATATAAATAAATGTTTTATTGCATGTGTGTATAAAGATATGACTGGCACAGATCTATAGGTAGAAACAAGTGCTACCAGTCGAAGGCATTGCTCAAGTGTGAGCAGTTATCTAAAAGAGACCTCTAATAAACACATTTTATGTCACTTCTCCCAACAAAAGTACATTTCGTCGGGCAGTCTGTACTTGTCAGTCAAACCTTCATTCAACGGCCTTTTCTCCTATCTCCAGGGACAGCCCAGATCCCTTAGGTGAGAAGCCATGCAGCCTGCACTAAGGCACTTTGACAGAGGCGGTCTCTGATGACAGCTTGTTCCTGCAAGCTACGGCTGGACACAGTGAAGGTGACCCCTGCTGTACCAGGGCTTGGCCTTTTGAACTGATGGGGCATCAATGTGGGTACAGTTCCACTACTTCCTTCTTGGAGTTCATTCGTGAAGCCCCAGTTTGGTCTGTTTACCTCTTATTTTAAAGTGTTTTATTGTGGGAAGGAAAGCTGTGTTTCTTTGCCGCAGTTTGTGATAGGTCGCGCAATGGCTTGTATAATCGGAGCTAGAATTGACCACACTTCCCATAGGCGCTAAATGGGATGTCTCATTTTTATTGTTAGTCCAAAACATAAGGGCCTAACTCAAAAATAAATGAGAAAGTAAGCACACTCAGGATTATTACTTCCAAACAAGGAATGTACTCACTTTAAGAATTCAGAAAAGATTTCCAGTTTACTCCCGGAAACCCGCAGCAGTTGTGCACTCCTGAGAAACTTGCAAATTCAGTTTTCGCATGTACTAATATAAACGGGTATATTTTTGCAATAGAAAACCGGCAGCACAAATGCATAGGGAAAATATGTTCCCTAGTTGGGAGAATATGTTTGTGCATGTTTAAACCTCTTCTTTAATACCCCCCACCAATTGTGGTGTTCCCTTTTCATTCTAGAAGGAAGTTTAATGTTTAGCCATAAACAGAATATCCACAAATGGGTGTGCACCCCCTTCCAGAGCATCCGTGCCCTGGAATACCCCCTTCCCTCGAACAATAACTTGACAATCTTTGTGAGTAAATCTTTTTACTAGAACAACGGTTTTGGTGGCCCTCTAACACCAGTGATGAATGACATTAGCCACAAATAATACTGCCAGTCGCCACTGGGGACCCCAAAATGCAGCGAGAGAAGGCCTCACAAGTCATCTACCCTGTCCATCAGTGGGGGCTATTGGAGCCATCTGAGCAAACTTCTTACCTCCTAATCCCTGAAAACATCTGTCAAAAGGTGGAAGGTGATAATTTAACTCTAGCAATCTTTCGTTTGAGGGATAAAATATGTAAATTATGCAGCAGGCGGTGGGTTCAGTAGCAAAAGAATGGAACCCAGGATTTTGAAAACAAGCATTGGCGTAGCCAATAGGTCTCGCCTTTGGGACCTTATAACTGTTTAGTTATCCAGCACACTATCCTTGATGCAACAACATTAGCTGTTACATAGCTAAAACTTATAAGGTTCAAAGGCGAGACCTATTGGCTATGCCTATGCTTGTTTTAATTAGTGGGCATTTAATCCCATGGTATACTGGAGGGCTTTGTGACACATCTTCACTGTCACAATTTCTCACTTTTTATCCTTATTACTGTAATTTATATGTACTTTGATTTAGTTGGCAAATTGCTGCAACATTTGATTTCTATAATCATGCATTCTCATCGGAGAGGCAAATCTTTATTTTTTGGAACTTTATCTGTACCTTCACATACCATTTCAGTAGACCTGTTATCCCAAAATCCTCCATTTTAAATTCTACCCGAGGTTTGTATAATGGGTCTTGACCAGTCAGTATTCATCTTGCTTGAATTACTCTTAGATAGACCTGCACCTAAATGCTTTCTCTCCTTCATTCAATGACAGCACAGCTATGAAGTTTAAATTTAATAGTATGAACTTTACATACACTAGCCTTTTAGCACTACTGGCTGACATAAGTTAACATTTTATAACCTGCTCTATTTTCTTTGAATAGTTACAGTGATGAGCTTTTAGATCGAGTGAAACACATGGCTGAAGGAATTCATGTAGAAGATGCTCCACACTTCACTACTAGAGACTCTGTAATGAAACAGGTAAGCATAGACAAACACTTTACTGGTAATTGAATACTTATGAACACCAGCACTCAAGTGTAGTTGCCATTGACTTGGAAAACTGCCATGAATTTGCAACTTTCATATTCGTGAAATGAATGAATATAAATGTGCACCACTCTTTGTTCATTGGAGTACGAAGCATGTCCCTAGAAGGTGGCTGGCATGAAAATGCTTTGCAAATTGCAGAATTTTTCTGTCAGTTTCTTGTTTTTTGATTTTATTTTAAGGTTCAGTTATGAAGTTCATGGTGTTCCCTTGAAGCACACCCCATTCTTCCTAATTCTGTGGAAATCGTTGGCTAGATGTCGCTTACCAAGTAGGTTTATTATTGTTGCCTAGAAAATAAGAAAGATCTCCTGCTCCAGGATTACAAGGCATGTTAATACTGTTGTAGCAGACAAAAATATACAGTATGCTTTCTAAACTCCTTTAGTCCAACGACAGGAACACTATTTGCCTCTTAGTTGGCCAGTAAAAGAAATAATCCCAGAAAATTAATCTTGGCAAGTACACGTCTTGACTTTGAGAATTCTGGGTACATTTTAACTTGGTGTCACTAACCACTTTACTTTCTTTTCTCTTAGCTCAAAAATAAGAAATATCGCCTGGATAATAGGGCATGTTAGTGCAGTTATAGCAGTCCGAAAAGATACTCTTCAATAAGCGTTCTAAACTCCTTTATTGCATGTATGAAAGTGCTATACTTCTTATTTGTCCAGTAAAATAAATAATCTCAGAACAAAAAGAATCTTTGCAAAAGCACCTCTTCTCTTAGCGAACCAAGCTAATAGTGTAACAGTTATTACCACCTTGCATATTCAAACCTGAAACTCTTGATCTCAAAAAAGTATATTGCCTTCATTTTGGTTTAAATATACCAAGTGTTGTCCAGTCAAATTATATATGCAGAATTGATGGCTTGCAGTGTGTCCCTATTCTGGAAAGTACAGCACTGGTGGTCAAAGATGCATGTTGTACCTACTTTTGCATGTGCTTTGATTCCCTTATCTCTGCCTCAAAGATGTCTAGTGCTCATCAAATGTATGTCCATCTGTAGAGCTGATCTTTGTTTGCCTTTGTTATCTACTTGGATAGTTGCCAGACTGTTCCCTTTATTTGACAATGCACTGGCTAGAAAATTGCGCATGAAGTGGTGGCTAAATGGTTCTTTGGGAGTTGTTAAACACAATTATTAGCAATGCTTAACCTTTTGCAAATTAATCTTGGATGTTTGAATAAAACAAAACCAAAGGCCTCTGCATATGCAATTTGTAAGGGTCTATTCAGCCTCTGGACTTCATTAGGTATGTATGATGGACAAATCCTGCCCTTACTCAATCAATCCACTTTAATCGATTAGTTAAAATCATAAAAGTACAAGACAACATTTACATTCATATACAAATACAATAAATAACAATATTATGCTCATCATAAATACATTCATAAAAATTATTTCATAACCCTCAAAGCTAAAGTGCATACAAAAACATGGCCACTGATAGAATACCGAACCATCAGAGTCCATCAGATTTTGAAAGTTACTTAACTAAGTCATTGATCAAATTGATCTATAGGAATTAAAACAAATTGCAAAAATACACAGGGGACCAGAGATCGCTATATATTCTATCTAATATAGATATCAAAAAATGTCAACTGACTATAATTCTTCCCCTCAGCCTGACTGCGGCCACTAAAAAAGAAGCAATGTTAAAAATGTCCCATGTGTTGGTTAGCATTTGTAAATAAATAAAGTAAGGCAGGTTTGGCCTGTAAAAAGCCCCTCTTACGAAGTAAGGAACCAAAAACTTCTTCCGAATAGCAGTGTAATGTTTACAAAACAGTAAGAAATGTAGGGTATCTTGGATAGAGTAATTATCACAGGAACATAATCCTGCTTCCTCAGGTTTAGACCACCTCACAAAGTTCCCCAAGGTCAGATGTATCAAATTAAATCGAAATCTGGTCAGGAGCCAACGATGAAACGGTTTAGTAACTATTAGCAGATAGGGTTCTATTAACAATGTTGTTTTTATTAGAGAATGAGGCCTAACTAAAGGTTTTTGCAACTCTTTCCCTTCCTGCCATCATCATTTTTATGAAATTTATTTTTAACCCATTTCAGATCATCCTTCATAATATTTTCTGGGTGATCATATCGTTCCTGACGACCTAATTTAGAGAGCATGGATTCGACATAAACTAGCCACTTAATATTACTCACTTTATCCAACTTAGCACAATCTCGGAGTATCTCTTGATTCAGGGTTAACTCTGGATTAAGCCACACTCTGAGCCAGCAAAGTAACGGCGCCAAGCTCAGAGTGTCAGATAAAAAAACCCAACCCCAGTTCCTGATGTAAGGAAAAATTAGGGGTCGATTGCGGTACTGAGAGGAGATTCCGCAAAAATCTGTTTTCCGCTATCTGTAGTTCTAACTGGGGTTTGTAACCCCAAATAGCGGAACCGTATCCTGCTATGGCCAGACACTTAGATTTGTATATTTTAATAATGGCCTCCATTGGTCTTGCCCCCAGACGTTTAACAAAGCCTAATACAGCAGAAGTTGATCTGATTACTTCATTCTTTTTCGATTTTTGCTGTGGGGCCCAAGTACTCCTTAAATCAAAAACTACCCCTAAATAAGTAAAAGAGGGGACAGAAGACACTAGACCTCCATTACAATAAAAAGATTCTGGTTTTGTAGCTCTACGACCTGTAGACATAACATGCGATTTACCAATATTTACAACCAAATCCATGGACAACATAAAATCTCCGAATGCGTCTAGAAGACGCTGTAAACCTACCGCCGTTCTAGCCAGTAGTACAGCGTCATCCGCGTATAGGAGAACTGGAATTAAAGGTATCGCCTACACGCGGAATGTCCAAGCTCGCTTTAACCAGAGTTTTATCCAGAGCATTAATGTATAAGGTAAAAAGCAGGGGTGCCATGATGCACCCCTGTCGTACCCCTCTCCTGGATTTAAAAGATTTAGAGCACATACCGTCCTGGGGCAACCTGATTGAAGCAGTAAGATCACGGTGGAGATCTACTAAAAAATAAACCAAAGCCGGATCCAGACCCATTTCTAACAAAATAGTCCACAGTTTCGACCTGTTAACCAGGTCGAAAGCTGAAGTCAGGTCCATAAATGCCAGCTTCAGCGTGCCCTCCTTCGCCATAGTATATTTTCCTATTAACAGAAAAAGGTTCAAGCATTGATCCATGGTACCTCGGCCTTTACGGAAGCCATATTGTAGGTTACTTATAATTTTATTTTCATCAGCCCAATCTGTGATCTTACCTAATATGACTTTACCTAATACTTTTACGACCGAGTCAATCAAGGATATGGGTCTATAGCACCTTGGTTCACTCCGCTGACCCTTTTTAAAAACCGGTATAATTGTTGAGTTACACCATGATGCAGGAGGCCCGATCAAGGCCACAGCATTAAAGACATTAACCAGAATCTTTGCCCAGAAACTGGGATTATGCTTATAGATATCAGCTGGGACATGATCTGGGCCAGGCGCTTTATTGCTTGAGGTATTTTTTATGGCTTTTTCTATATCCTCGACTTCAAAAGTAAGAGGGAGTAAACCTTGCTGAGAAAAGTTATTAGACAAGAAGTCACAAGAATCGTCAGAGCCATAAATCCCTTCAAAGTGGGTCAACCATTGGGCTTCCGTAACATTATTATCCTGGCAGTTGTTATCCAGACCTGAAAAAAGGGGAGTATTAACAATGGACCAAAACTTGGCACTATCTTTTAAGATGTTGACAGATAGAAGGGCATCCCAGGTTTCTGCTTTAATTTCTGTCTTCCGCCTATGCATCGCTAGCTTATAAAGTTTCCTTCGACTCACTATCGAGGGCCTATCTTGTGGAGAAGTTTTCAGGGCTAGAATTAAGGCACGATGCGCTTGCGAGCAATTTTCATCGAACCATTTTTCTTTCGATTGGACTTTCCCTTTATACTTAGTAATCAAATCTGCAGCAATCTGAGAGCAGATACCCACAAAAGCCCCAGTGTAACGACCTCCGGATTTGTAGGATTGTTACACAATGTTATGAGATCCCTGGTATTCATGCATAAATCATTAAAAAATGTGGTAGGTAACACTTTGGTCCACTTGAGCCTCCTATCTTGATCACGGGTTACCATGTTGTTAGGACCTAGTGTTCCCCCTCCATTTCCTAAAATCCCACAGTTGTAAGCCAATTCCAGTAGGACAGGATTATGATCGCTAAAAGGCGAAAATATAGGATTATAATAAATTACCTTATCAAGCAGATTAGGAGACAGAAAAATATAATCGGTGATAGTCTCGCTATTCTTAAATGTATGATAACGATCAGCAAAATTTACAAAAGAGGGTTCAATAAGATCAGTTTCAGCCAGGAAGCTCTCCAGGGCAGCACCCCGAGAGGAGTGCTCAAAATGAGGGGTCTCTGAATTAGTATGAACCAAGTGGTCAGAGATATAACAATAATGGTCACATAAATGTATATTAAAATCACCTAACAGTAATATATGATAAAATATGGATTGATTTCTCCTATAATCAACTAAAAAAAAAGTTCAATTTATTCAAATGCTGATTGATTACTTCACTATCACTTGAATTATAGAAATTAATGAGTAACAATTTAAAATTGTTTGGACGGCTTACTTCTAATATCAATAAGTTGGCAGAATCGACCTCTATTCTTCTTAACAAGCCTTTAAGATTATGGGATAGAAGGAACATCAATCCGCCCTTAGCTCTACCAGCCATCGATGGGCATGCCGGTAGGGAAAAAGATCTATACACATCTATCCAAAAACCGTCCCCCTTATCCCATGTTTCTTGGAGGGCGATTATATCATATTGTTTTATAGCATTCAGCCATAAAGGATCATCTCTTTTGGAATTAAGGCCAGCGATGTTCAAGGTAATGATTTTGCAGCTTGGGCTGGAATCTACTCTACTATCAACTAGTTCTTGGGCCGTAGGAATCGAGTCTACTCTGGGCACCCCTGACCCCAGTGGTCAATCATTCTGATCCATCAGGGTAAGGGGAAAAAATCTATTAGAGGCCAACGGCCCTTTATCCCTGGGTGTGGGTAATAAAGATGGCTTTTTTACTGGTAATATTTCTGCTTTACCATCCCTACCATTGAATGGTCTACTAGCGCAATCATGGGGAACAAACCGGCCCAATTGAGGAAGGCTAATGTGATCATGCGGCCCAATTGAGGAAGGCTAATGGGATCATGCGGTCTCCTAGGGGGGGGGATAGAAGAACCCCAAGGGAACAGCTCTAATATCCCCACCAAAGGGATCAGTTGCATTCCAAAACATTCTGCCGGCTATTTTCTGGTTATTAAAATTGACTATAATACAGTCCCCAGAGACACATTTGGGGCCATTACCCACCCATCCAACTCGTCTAGCCATGATAATATTGGCGGAAATCCCAGCGGAGCCAGAAGTGTGATGCTCGCACCAATGCTTAGTCTTTCGCAATAAAGCCGCTGTAGATTGTGTAAATGTGTTTGTACTTATATAGCGCACAGCTACCCCGGTCCGGGGTCTCCCGGCGCTGTACTCATACCGCTAGGGAACCCTTCCTGGCTTTTCCCTGTGAAATGTCCACTCCTGGGCATCCCCAGGGTGAAGCCAGGCATCCCAGCGCTGTGGGGCCGTTGTGGAGATTAAGCAAGCTATTGCCCAGAGTTGCAGCGTGGGACCCATGATTAGAATAGGCACTGAGGCGAGAATATCCGGTCCGCGGAATTTATAGCCCGAGACCCTGCCGCGACGGGAATCGAACCCTGGTCCCGGACCAGTGCTCTGCATCGAGGTCTGCCGCTCTAACCATTGAGCCATCAGCTGATAAAGGTGGGACCCCAACTAGAACTGCAACCAAAGGAGTAGCCTCTGGCGGTAGATTAATTATGCATGTGTTAGGACACGGTATTTTCCCCTGCTGCTCTACAATCCTATTACATGTGTCATTCCTGCTACCCACAGCACGGTCAATACAATTCTTGTCACCAGTTAATAAAAGTCCTTCACCAGCACCTCGAACGTTAGATTCTAATTGACTAACTGCAACCTCGAGATTTGGCTTAACCAAAGATGTTGGCTGATGTCCCAAAGAACAATTCCCTTGAGGAACTACATCAGCGAGATCAGCCTTAGGACAGGGGCACAAAGATGAGTTTAACCGCACATTATCCTGTAAAATACATTTTGCATCAGATCTAAATGAGTCAATCATAGAGTCCAAACGGTCACATTTTCTCCTCAGATCCGCACCACACGTATTCATAGTGTCAATAACATTTTTAGCAACGTTAGCCAATATGGCCTCAAACCGAGACGAGAAAATCTCTTCCACCAGTTTCCGTAGCACCAGTTGTGTGTTACCGTCCAACACAGAAACGGGCTTTACGAGACTTGCTTTAGAGCCCCTTTGTTTTTTACTGGCTTTTTTGACTAGAGCCCGAGACCCCTGTGTCTTATCATCCTGACATTTGGACATTTTTACCCCCTCGATAACAGGGACTTGCAATAATATATCCCCTCCCCCCCCAAACCAGTACCATCAATCACCGGGAGTACAGAAGCAGTATTTGGGCCATTGGTCACAATCACCTCAGGATCCAGGGGTATAGAAGGTACTGGGATAAGTACAAAGTCTTCGCCCTCCTTAGAAGTTAGACCCAGTTCCCTTTCGGCAACCTCAATTTCATTGTTCAAAACTTCCACAGCTGAAGTCAAATAGGAGATAATAGAAGAGGATTTGCGAGGGACTTTGGCATCGGTACCCCCCATGTGCCTGATTACCGGCCAGCTGTCTCTTACCCATTTTGCAGATGATAGGGACGTGGCCCAGCCCAGCCTCCGACGGGCGCGGACGGGCACGCCCGCGCGCGCCCCGCGCTGCGTTGTCCCCTCGCTGGCTTTGAGGGCTCCAGGCGCAGTTTCTCTGACGCTGGTACTGTGCGCGAGACAGGGGCTTCTAGGAAATGTAGTTCTCAAAGTGCTAGTATGCCGTTCACCTCACGGCGCTGCAGAGGACAGAACAGCCGTTCCCCTCACGGCAACATTGTAACAGGAGTCTGCCCGAGCACCAAGCAACCACTAGCAGGTCTGTAAGCGCGTCCCGCGCTGCGTTGTCCCCTCGCTGGCTTTGAGGGCTCCAGGCGCCGTCTCTCTGACGCTGGTACTGTGCGCGATACCGGGGCTTCTGGGAAATGTAGTTCTCAAAGCAACCACTAGTAGGTCTCCCATGGATTTTTCTTAATTGCCGCTGTTAGAGTGCTGCCTCCATACCTTAACCTTTCAGAAAACCCTTATAGCCTAGTCTTTCTTCTATCTCGTTTCGACTCCTCGGCAGGGCGATGGGGCACAGGGCGATGGGGCACAGGGCGATGGGGCACAGGGCGATGGGGCACAGGGCGATGGGGGGCAGGGCGATGGGGGGCAGGGCGATGGGGCACAGTGTGATGGGGGGACAGGGCGATGGGGCACAGCTGCAAGGGCCGTTCAGCATCCTTTCACACAGACACACAGCGCAGATTGCTTGTTCAGTGATTGTCTCACCAGTTAGGCGCTGACCCCGCCCCCCTTGGAACTGCCCTTACTATTATACAGCATTAAATGTTAGTGTACCATACCCATTTAAGAACAATAGGGGTTATGGCATAGAAGTCTCTACGAGCAGTTAGAAGTGTAAAGTTTGATGCAAAACACTAGAATTAAGGCTGATGAATATTACGTATTTAGCTTATGTTCCGCCTTTGAGATCCTATTACTATCTGATAGTGGCAGCTGTGACATTCTATGCATTGAGAAGCTTCAAGAATTGTCGAAAGAAGATAGATGGGTATATTATGTTGGAATTCTGGCAATATTATCTTTTGATAAACTATACATAAATAAGGAAGACATTAACGTTGTCACGCTCAGGCAGAGTTATAGTATAGACATAGCTCGTTGAGAAAAGGACATAATATAATGACCACTGATTTGACTGACATAGAAGAAATAAGTTACTTACCTGTAGTATTGGTATCTTTCATAGATTTTTATTTTTATTTTCCTTTTTTATTATACAACAAAAAGGGAGAAAAGAAAACAAAAATCATGAATACTTACAATATATCACGAGTCGTGAATAGTGCCATGGAGCAATTTGCAATCAAAGTTAAACACTATACCGTAGTGATCAATAATTACATGAAGTCCAGAGCCAATCACATAATAATATTGAATGACATTGACTGTCAAATAATAAGAGAGACACTATAATATGGAAGACACATCACGCCAAGCATGAGTCAATAGTCCGCCCCAGGTGCGCCAATCTCGACAGTAAGCAATCTGACCATCAATTCCCCTCTGCGGAGATAGGTGGGGGAGGAGAAGCTTGAGCACAAGATGCCATGTAGTTAGTGTACAGGCTCCAAAAGTTTTTGGGCCGGTTGTGAGGGGGTAACAATTCATTATACGCCTCTGTTTGAGTATTACAATATATCATGTCTCTAGACCACTGTGCCAGGGTGGGAGGGGGGCCACGAGACCAGTGCATCGCAAGGACGTGCTTAGACGCCTAGTAGATATGGGCTTATTAGTCGCTAATAGGTTTCTGCAATTTTTGAGACTCGCCGAGCAGGGCCAGTAGCGGGTCAGGACTGAGCGCTACCTGCGTTACTGAACTCATTTCTGCAAAGACCTGTAGCCAAAAAGACGCGATTTCCGGACACAGCCATGCAAGGTGTATGAAATCTGCCTCACCCCTCCTACATCTCTCACAATCTGCTGTTTCACTGAGCCCAAACCTACGCAGTCGCACAGGCATGTGATAAGTTCTATTAAGGAATTTGAATTGTATGAGGCAGTGACGTCTATTGAGGGAGATACGCTTGGTGGCCTCGCATCAATACGTCCACACACTGTCATCTATTGTGATCTCTAAGTCCGCCTGCCATTCAAGCCTAGCTTTGGTGTAATGGTGTCGCCGAAGTGCCATGATCCTAGGATATATTTGGGAGACCAGCCGTTTCGGGAAGCAGGCCCGTATTAGAGCAGTAAATGAGTGAACCTCCGGGGGCTCCTGTAAATCCTCTCCTAGTAATTCATGCAGTGCACTGCGGGCCCTAAAATAGTGAAAGGTGGTTAAAATTGGTGTCCGGGGTTCAGCTGTAATTAAACTGTCTCCGTCTCTGCCCACCCCATCCTCGAAGAAGTCACCAATAGTGTCTAGCCCTAGGGAATGTAATGCTCCTAACACTTCCGGGGCAGTAAGAGTCGGGAGCCATTTGCACCAGGCAATAGGGGTGATAGGGGAGTATAATATTAGGAGTGCTTGGCGGTTAAGAAGATTGTACCAGGTATGTGTAGTGGCATTAATCGAATCTAGGGTCCCGGTGGTGCGGTGCGGCGTGTTGAACAGGGCTGTCGCCAAATGGGCAGAGGATTGCGACAGTCGCTCAAGTGTACGTGCGGGGGAGTCGGCTATTGATGTAACCAATAATATCTACGCGAGGCCTGGGCAGCACAATAATAAAGATCAAGGTCGGGGGGTATCTTTCATAGATTCACATGCTTGAATCATTCCCCATTGTGGAAGTGGGAGTCCCACAGTAGTATACATAAAGCAGTATTTAAAAATTTCCATAGTCTATCATGGTGGCAACCATGCATTTAAAAGCCTATCTTAACTCTTTTTGTAAAAAAAAAAAAAAAAAAAAGACCAAACTTTAAGTACAACCAATCAGTAACCAGCACCCTCTAGAACCTTCCAAGAGAGGCTGAATCCCTCCAATTTTCCAGCACAAGTGAATACCGAAGTATAAGGGGAGCCTCTCCGGGGAGGAGGGTGGGTTGCATGTGAATCTATGAAAGATACCAATACTGAATAACTGCAGTTACAGGTAAGTAACTTATTTCATATCCAGTATTAGGGTATCTTTGATTGATTCACATGCTTGAATCAAGAGTAACAAGCAGTAATCTAAAACAAGTACCCTTAGTGGATGGTGGGTAGTATCAAAATGTATTCATAGAAAGGAATGTTCTGTGAAAGCTCTGTTGTATAACCATATGCATTAAAACACATGGACATGTAGAATAAACATTTCTACCATAAGCTAAAACATGTATACCATCTTCTATATTGAAAACAGAAAAGAAATTCTCCAATTAGAGACTACTGAAACGAATGATGTAGCACTGCCTGTCCCACGGCTGCATCAGCCCGTTGCACTGACTCCAGACAGTAATGCTGCGTGGACGTGTGCGTCGTTTTCCACGTTGCAGCTCTGCAGATTTTTTCTAGTGACACCCCTTTGAACATAGCAGCCGATGTAAAGACTGATCTTGTGGAGTGCGCTCTCACTGTTTTTGTCAAAAGCTTGCCTGCCTTGACAAAACTGAATTGTGGCTGCTATCCATCTTGCAAAGGTAGTTTTAAAGAAAGTGCCCTGACGACCTTGCCCATAGGCTACGACAGTTTTGTTTTGTTTTTATAAAAACCATTCTGCAGGGGTTGAAACCTTCTCAGTAAATATAGATTGTGCTATAGATATAGCCTCGATAGGTATTACACAACTGGCAGGGCCAGTGGTCCTTAGACACCAATGTTGGTTCAAGACCACTGAATATAGAACCCGAGGTGCATATATATCTAATATGTTTACAATACCAAGGCGATGTTCTGTTTGGCAAGCACGTTGAAATTACTGGGGGCTATCGAGATGTGTATGTATGTGTGTATATACATATAAAGTTAGAAATGGGGGTCTCTAGTTGGCAGAGGTAGGTACCTTTGTCCAAATTGGGACCCTTGCTTCTAGTCAGGGTCAGGGGGATGCACTCCTAAAATAACCCCTGCTTACCCCCTTGGTAGCTTGGCACGAGCAGTCAGGCTTATCTCAGAGGCAGTGTGTAAAGCAATTGTGAACACATACAGTAATACAGTGAAAACATTACAAATGGACACCATACCAATTTAGAAAAATAAGTAATCGTCTAAACCAAAACAAGACCAAACGACAAAAAAATCCACATTACAGTATTAAAAATAAGGCTTTCAAATGGTAGAAATAGTTCAGTTCAATGTACATTGTAAATGCGACACTTTTCTCAAAAGTACCTTGGATGCGTCACGCAAAGCAAACAAAATGGCCGCAGGGAAGGCAATGCGTCTGTTCCTTACTGCATCGCAGGAGGCGTGACGCATCTGTTCCTTACTGCGTGGGGAGTTGATGCGTCTGTTTCTTACTGCGGACCCCCAATCGATGCATCGATCCGGTATGATGCGTGTCTTCGTGCAGCCGCACAGCAGGATTGTGTCTGTATCGGTGCAGCGGCAATTTCTCGAGCAGCGGCAGGCGCTGCGGCGGTTTCTTCGCTGGTGCGGATGCGACACGCTTCTTCGGTGTTGCGTTGATTTTCTAGCTCCCAGTGACAGTCTCCAGAGGTCCTAAACAGCAGCAGGCACCTCTTTGCAGGTTGGAATCCCCCAGCAAGGGAATTCAGGGGAGCTGATAGTGAAGTCTTTGTGTCCCTGAGCCTTCAGAACAGGAGGCAAGCTCAGTTTCAAGCCCTTGGAGATCTTCCTCAAGATGACAAAGCAAACAGCAAAGTCCTTTTCTCCTTTCCTTGGCAGCAAGTAGCCACAGCAGGCAAACTCCAGACATTAAACAGCACTGGGGCAGTATTCCTCCTCAGCTTATCCGGCTCTTCTCCTTGGCAAAGGTTTCTCTTGATTCCTAGAGGTCTGGGCCCCTCTTTTTATACACCAAAATCCTTTGTTCTCTGAAGCAGAGAGTGTCTGTACCCAGCCAAAACCAGTTCTGTGGGGCATTTTTGTAAGTGCACAACAACCTCCTTTGTCAGTGTGAGCCCTGACTTCAGACACACCACAGGGGACGGAGCCGTCATGGTGGAAGGCAGGCACAGCCCTATTCAGATGAAGATGCTACTCCTCCCACCACTCCAAATGCAGACCAAGCCTATTCAGCCCAGCCCTGACTCATCTGACTTCAATCAGGTGTTTGTTAAGCACGACTACTCACCCGTAAGGGTCTCCAGGCGCTTGGGGGTGGGGTCGCAGGTTCCAGTCCATCAAGGAGGGGGTCTGTCGAAGAGCCAGGTTTGAGGTTTCTTGCGAAGATCGGGAGCAATGTCTGTCTGAGGTGGAGCGGAAGGTCGTTCCAGGCTCTGGCTGCGCAGAAGGAGAAGGAGCGGCCTCCCGATCTGGTCTTACTGGAGCCACAGTCCTCCTCCAGCCCCTGTCATCCCAAAGCCATGCAATACACAAACCTAGTAGAGGCACACTGGATGGTTAGGCAAGAAAATACTTACTTACTAAAAGTGGTATTTTCAAACACAGAATGTAAAAATCAAGCTCACAAAAAGATGCATCTCAACATTCTGAGTTCAGGCATACTAAACTTTATTTTCACATCTTGTTCCTGGGGTCAATTATGTTTATAAGATGTTATAAACTAACTCCCAATTCTGGCCTATGGGAACAGATAGCCTTGTAATAGTGAAAAACGAAATTGGCAGTATTTCACTATCGGGACATGCCACACACATCGGGGTATGTCCTACCTTTCACATACAACGGCCCCTGCCCATTGGGCCTACCTTAGGGGTGACTAACATGTACAAAAGGGAATGTTTAGGGACTGGCAAGTGTATGCACTTGCCAAGTCGACATGGCAGTCCCAGACGGCACACAGGCTCTGCAATGGCAGGCCTGAGCCACATTTTACAAGCTGCTTCTGTGGGTGGCAGCATCAGTGCTGCAAGTCCACCAGCAGCATTTGATTTACAGGCCCCGGGAAGACATGGTGCACTGTACTAGGGTCTGACAAGTAAATCAAATCAGCTAATCATGGAATCACCAATACATGACGTTAATTTACAAAGGGAGCACTTGCACTTTGGCACTGAACAGCAGTGACAAAGTGCCCAAAGCATCTAGACCAGCAAAAACATATGGGGCAGCAGCAAAAGAAAATGGAAGGGAGACCCACGCCAATGGTGCAAATCTCATTTTTGCCCTATCTGTCTTCCGGCAGAAATTCTATGTATGTGGCAGTGTTGGACTACATCTCGTGATTATACCAGCCCCATATTGCCAGTGACTGGGCAGCCCGTACAGTAGCACCGGGCATAGTTGAGAATGTCTCCTTGCTGGTAAGGCGGGGTTACAAGTGAGATGGCTTTCCATGATTGCAATTCCCCCAGGATAAATCAACAATTGAAATATGTCTCATAGCTTTTCTATTTAATATCAGAAAGAGAACAAACCATTTCTCATTTCTTCACACACGACGTGCGGTGAAAATCTGAGGGATTCAGCCTCCCTTGGGAAGTTTCTATAGGGTGCTGGTTACTGTATGGTTGTACTTAAAGTTTGGTTCTTTTTTAGAAAAGGGGGTAGATGGGCTATTAAATGCATGGTTTCCACCATGATAGCCTATGGAAATTTTTAATTCCTGCTTTATGTATATTACCGTGGGACTCCCACTTAAACTGGGAATGATTCAAGCTATGAAAGATACCCCAATACTGGATAAAATAAAGACTATGGGTGGGTGTAATGTTTAATATGGCCTTGCGGAATTGGAGTAATTTAGTAATTCCACATTACTCGTGAAACACAGAATTACTACTAAAATCCACCACTCTAATTACTTTCATATTTCACTATACTAATTGACCACTAATCCTTTATGGGTTCCGAAGTAGTGTGCTACTCGCCAAAAAAAAGTGCTTTAACACCCCATCAGTGGTAACAAGCGCAATATACATGCAAACCTTTTTCCATCTTCTATCCCTCCGCTATCCTTCTGAATCCAAATAACTGACTAATTTATCCACCACCACTGAAATTACTTTCATATTGCACTATACTAATTCAACACTAATCCTTTGTGGGTTCCGGAGCTTCAACGCCTCGTCAGGGGTAGTAAGCACTATATAAATGCAATTACAATTACTAATAATTTCAGTTGCTGGAATTAATCAGCACTATAAGTGGTATTTAATCTTTAATCTGCAGTGATTTAAACTTGGAGGGACTGCTCCCTCTTCCAGCCCTGTTTAAACCCCTGCAGTGCAGTACATACCCCTCGTTGCCTTCACAAAAGTATGTAAGGGCACTGATCTGTACTGCACTGGAGTGGATACCCCTCAGTGCCCTTGCAAATTTGTGTAACACCAACCCGTATGCACTGCAATACAGTGCAGCACATACCCCTCGTTGCCCTTCCATGAGTATAGAAGAGCAACAAGGGGTATACACTGGCCTGGAGTGGGTACCCCTCAGTGCCCTAACATACATATATATAAAGGTACCACGGAATGTGCACGGCAGTGCAGCGCATACTCTTCATTGCCCTTACATAAATATGTACGGGCATAACCCTTAGTGCCCTTACGTACTTATGTAAGGGCAACAAGGGGGATGCGCTGCACTATATGCCCCATAAGTATGCAAGTGACCACTGCCATACATTTATTAGACTGATAATCACACAAGGTATAATCAGAAGGATCCAGACCCCAGTACTCGATTTGTGTTCTGGTGCTTCTGTTTATCGTCTTTGTTTTTAAAAAAAAACTTTAACTGTGATTTATTGTATTTTTTTTTATAATTGTGTTGTAATTATTCTGACCTCTCTGGAGGCCAACGGGTTTTTTTTTTTTTTGTATAGCAACAATTTTGACTTGACCTGCTTCAGTGGTCTCGGTAAGGGCTAGAGTATAATCCTGGTTATGGACGTGTACACACCACTACGTAAGAGGATGTGATTCCAACCACTCATTCTATGAGCATACATTGTACTTTTGGAATAATAATTCACCAACACATGACTCAATTACTTTTCGGTAACTGTTTTGCCTTTTGAAGTATGGTGGGTATTGTAGGTCTGCTGGGAAATAACAACTGTGAACTTTGGCTGATCCACTTAAAATATGAATATATTATAAAGGCCCAATCCTTGACTTTTTATTTAGGAAGCTTTCCCTATTGTAAACTGTTTGACATTTAAAATGGACCATTGTGTCCAGTTGAACTACAACTTATTTGTATTTAGAGTATTGAAAAAGTTTATTACAAAATCATCCTATAAGACGGCTAGAGTTAAGATGCACTTGTAGGATTATAAGTGGGGTAGTGTATTGTATCTATTTTTGCAGCGTGAATCTTTCTGGATTCACTATGCTGTGCATTATTCCGCGATCTGGTGGTTGGGTCCGGATTCGTAGTCTTTCTTCTTTTTTTTTTTTTTTTTCTTTTTTTTTATTTATTTTTTTTTTGTAGCCCAGGTGGGCGTTGACGTCCCACCATTTGGTGCACCTCTCGTGACGTCGTCGTGCTTCCTGCGGAAGTCCCACCTTTGGGGCGCCATCTTCAGATTCTTTTTTCCGCCGTTGGGTCTGGATCGTCAATGAAGCTCCAGGATTTCAATCAAAGGAAGAAGGAGAAAACGCGAGTTTTGTCGAGAAAGAACAACTGAGATCACCGAGAGGAATAACTTGCATCCGGGATGCGAAGAAGGAAGAATTCCCATGAATTTTCTTCGACGCCCTTCGAAGATGCGCACTCAGAGGCTCTGAGCGCAATGGACAAGACACCATTCAAATTCTGCCCTAACTGCCACCACAAGTTCGCGCAGAAGGACCAGCATCCGGTCTGCAACATTTGCCTACCGATCGACCACCCGAGCAAGGACTGCAACGCCTGTTCAGCTTTCGTGCCGAAGACGCTCCGGGTGAGAGAACGCCAGAGAAGAGCTAACTTCAGCATGGAAGGCAAGGGTAAGGCCCCGTCGCTTTACGATCTGGGCCTCTCCACCGACGATGAGGACAACATCGCCGAAGGACCCGACGTCTTCACGGTCGCAGAGACCGATACGAAAACGCCTGATGAGGTAAGAGAATCGTCGAGTTCAAAACCCCCGAAAGGGCCTCGAAAACCCGAGACAGACTCTCGAAAATCTGAGTCAAAATCCTCAAAAGGAGCACCGGCGCCGAAAATTTCGACGACCAAGGGTGGATCCATGGACAAAAGGCCGAGCGGATCTTGCGAGAAGGACTCCCTGGTGCCGAAGGACGCCGAAAGGCTGAGATCGTCGAACAGCCCACCAAGCGGGGCATTCGACGCAGAAAGACAAGCCAGCGTCGACGCAAGCTCCGTCAAAGAGCAGCGGTCGACGTCGAAAGCATCTCCGAAATGGAGAAGAAGAAGAGAAGGCTCGAGGCGGAGATGGAGAGCATCCTTCAGAGGAAGGAGGAGTTCGACGCCAAATTGAAAGAATTCAGAATTCCAACGACTCCGTCGACGGACGTCAAGATCGAGGAACAGGACGAATTCTACGCCGAAGGGCTGCCGAGAGATCCTGAGGAGGAGGAAGAAGGCACCTACTATGAAGGCGAAGACGAGGAGACCGACCAGCAGTCGTTCTGCGGCTCGGTGCCATCAACCACTCACGAGCTGGATTGGCAAGATATCGACGCCGAAAATCCCGAAGAGCCCGTGGACACGTATCCTTCGAGGCCTTCGCCGCCAGACGACATCGGGGTGTACAATATGGTCGTCAGGAGTGCTGCAGCAGCCTTTGGGGTAATACTGGACGAGGAGAAGCCGAAAGCTGATGTCCTTCTCGAGACCCTTCTCCCCATTCAGACGAGGAGCCAGTTCCTTCCCATGCTCCAAAGCGTAATGAACCAGGGGAAGGAGGCCTTTAAGGAGCCAGCAACATGCCGGTCCATCACGCCCAGGACGGAGAAGAAATACAAGCACTCCTCTCTGGACCCGCCTTACATCAAGGGAGCGGTCACTGCTGACTCCATCGCTTCCACGGCCAGGAGAAGGGCCAACATGCCAGCGACCTCGGGGCCACCCCCCGATAAGGAAAGCAGGAGAATGGACCTCACTGGAAGGAAGGTCGAAAGGAGCGCTGCAATGCACTGGCGCATGGCGAACTCCAATGCGCATGGAGAACTCCAATGCGCTTCTCAATCGACACCAGTATCAGCACTGGGACGAGATGTGGGAATTAAAACACCTCCCTGAAGAGTACCGCCAAAGAGCATCCCACCTTGTGGAAGAAGGTAAAAACATAGCCAACTCATGCATTAAAACTGCATTGGACGGGGCGAAAACTTCAAGCAGACTAATGGCCATAGGGATCACCGAACGAAGACAGGCCTGGCTGAGAATCTCTGGATTCAAACGAGCTGCAGAGCAACATATTAAACACCCCTTTCAACGGGGAAACACTGTTCGGGGCGACAGTGGACGAAAAGCTCACCCAGCTGAAGAAAGAGAACGAGACGGCAAGGTCCATGGGGGCCCTGCAGTTCAGGGGGATGAGAAGAGGCACTCCAACTAGAAGACCCTACGGTAGAGGGGGTAACCAGCAGGGAGCATCGCACCAGACGTTCCAGCAAGGACAGCAGGGTGAAAGTCACGGCCAGCAAGGTCAGCAAAAACAAAACTGGCCGTACCAGCCAAGGGGCCAGTCCTTTCGCGGGAGGGGAAACGGACGTGGCCAAAGGAGACGAGGGAGTGACCAACCCTCATCGAAGTGACTCGGCACGCATGGGGACGCTCACCCCCAACATACCCCCAGGGGTGAGGCGGAATGCAAAAACGAGGGGGGGAAGAGACCCAATCGCCTACGAACATCCAACACCCGTAGGCGGAAGGCTGGGCCTCTACCTACAGGAATGGCAACATATACCCACGAACAAGTGGATACTGAACGTCATACAACATGGTTACTGCGTGGACTTGGAGGGGACGCCTCCAAACAGAAAACCAAAATGAAGGCAACGCTCAGGTCAGGAGCTTGCTCAACTCAGAGAGGAAACACTGAAGCTGCTCGAAAAGAGACCCATCGAGCCAGTGCCTTACAAGGAAAGGAACAAAAGGGTCTACTCGAACTACTTCGTGGTACCAAAAGTAGACGGAAATCTCAGACCCATCCTGGATCTGCGATACCTAAACAAATGCATCAGAACACAAAAGTTCAAAATGACATAACTACAGGAGGTGCTTCCCCAAATAAGGGACGGAGACTTCATGTCCACCGTGGACCTCAAGGATGCCTACCTGCACATCCCAATAAACAGAAGGCACAAAAGACTTTTAAGATTCAGCATCAACCAGGACCATTACCAATTCACGGCCCTGGCCTTCGGGCTAAAATCAGCACCAAGGGTATTCACGAAATGCCTGTTGGCAGTCGCAGCATACCTACGAAGGAAGGGGATTCATGTGTACCCTTACCTAGACGACTGGCTGATCAAAGCAAACACCCACGAAAAGTGCGAGAAACACGCAGCACAGGTGACAAAGACACTGACGAACCTGGGGTTCTCCATACACTGGGGGAAGTCTTCAATGAAGCCATAACAGGTGAAGATTTTCCTGGGAGCACAAATCAACACCATAAACAGGACGGTCGTGCCCAGCGACAGGAGAGCAGAAGCCCTACTGAGGGAGACGAGCCTCTACCAGAAGGGGCGAGTTCTGACAGTGAGAACAGTGAGCAAGTTCATGGGGATGATGGCGTCATGTATCCACCTGGTCCCAAATGTACGACTTCACATGAGACCATTCCAAGAATGGCTACAACAGCAATGGTCACAGGCAAGCGGAAGTTGGGAGGATCTAGTGGTTGTTACGCACGCAGTGCAGGAAGAGAACTTGGTGGAACAGGGGCAACATAACTACAGGGAAAAGCCTGGCACCACCAAGCCCAACTGTGACCATCACCACGGACGCATCTCAAAGGGGATGGGGAGTACACATGGACCAACTCAGAGTGCGGGGTCTGTGGGCTCCGGCAGATGCGGCCAGACATATCAATTACCTAGAATTGAAGACTGTCCTGCTAGCCCTGAAAGCATTCCAGAAGCACCTGTACAACCAGAGAGTGTTGATTCAAACGGACAACACCACAACCATGTTTTATATCAACAAACCGGGTGGGACACAGTCGTTCCCCCTTTCCACTCTGGCACAGGAGATTTGGAGATGGGCCATACCTCTCAAGATAGACCTGGTAGCGATTCACCTACCAGGGAAGGACAATGTGGAGGCAGACTGGCTAAGCAGGCAGACCTCGGCTTCACACGAGTGGGAGCTCAATGGGCACGAAACGCAAAAGCTTTTCCAGAAATGGGGAACTCCCACAATAGACCTGTTTGCAACACGCCAGAATGCAAAATGCCGAAGCTTCGCGTCCAGGCAACCAGATCAGCAATCCCAAGGGAATGCCCTATGGATAAGCTGGTCAAGGACATTTGCCTACGCTTTTCCGCCGATACCGCTGTTGCACAGGGTGCTCGAGAAATGCAGAACCAGCAACATGACACTGATCCTGGTGGCACCACAGTGGGCAAGGCAGACTTGGTTCTCCCAAATTCTAGAAATGGCTCCAGGGAATCCCCACAGATTCACAAGAAGAAAGGACCTGCTCTCCATGCAGAACGGAGAGGTTCTACATCCAGAGCCAGAAAGCCTCAGCCTGGCGGCATGGCTCCTGAAGAGTTAGAGTTTGCGGACCTTAGATTGCCTCCAAGCACTATGCGAGTGCTGCGAGAGGCAAGGAGACCAAATACACGCAAATGCTATAGTGCAAAATGGAAAAGATTTACAATATGGTGTGGCAAAAAAGGCCTGCAGAATAAAATGACAAAGGACTCGACAGTGCTGAGATACCTCAAGCACCTTCTGAAAAGTAACCTATGCTCCCCTTCCCTAAGGGTACACCTAGCGGCGATAGTAGCCTACACAAGAGGGGAGAAGGGTGGAAGTTTCTTTACGTCGCAGGTAGTAAAGAGATTCATGGAAGGGGCGAAACGAATCGCGCCACCTAAAAGGTTGCCGCCGCCGGCATGGAACCTCAACGTGGTCCTGACGGAGCTTATGAAAGCACCATTTGAACCCATACACAAGGCATCAATGCAAATGTTGACTATGAAAACGGCATTTCTGGTAGCCATAACCTCGCTACGCAGGGTGAGCGAACTGCAAGCACTAACGCTACAAGAGCCCTACATACAGATACACAAGGACAGGGTTGTCCTGAGAACGGACCCACACTTCATGCCTAAAGTCGTGTCGGCATTCCATTTGAACCAGAGTATTCAGATACCGAGTTTCTTTCAAAACCCAACTTCGAACGCAGAAAAGGCTCTACACACTCTAGACGCTAGGAGAGCGGTGATGCACTACATTGAGAGGACCAAGGAGCACAGAAAAACTCAGCAGCTCTTTGTGTCCTTTGCATCAAGTTCCATGGGGAGACGAGTGACGAAGGGCACCATTGCTAGATGGATTGCACTAACTATACAGTTTTGCCACAAACGGGCAGGACAGGAGCTAACGGAGGGGCCTCAAGCTCACTCCACAAGGAAGAAAGGGGCAACCTTTGCCTTTCTGGCAAACACGCCCATTCAGGACATATGCCTGGCGGCAACATGGGCTTCGGTGCACACGTTCACCAAGCACTACTGCTTGGACATACAGATGAACAAGGAAGCACAAGTAGGACAGAAGGTGCTTCAACACATTTTCAACGACCAACGCTCATCCACCACCCAGCCGCCGCAAAGATAACAAACCGCTACAAAGTCTATGCACAGCATAGTGAATCCAGAAAGATTCCCGTTGCAAAACGAATAGTTTCTTACCTGTCGGTGTAGTTTTGCAGCTTGAAGATCTTTCTGGATTCACTAGCGAACCCACCCACCTCCGCCAGGAAGATGAGGCTGGAGGAAGAGGGGGACAAACAGAGAAGTACAGAAGGAGTGAAATACTACAGAAAAGTGGACATATAATTTAATCATTCGCCTAGGGTTTAAAAAAAAAAAAAAAAAAAAGAGAGGAAAAAAGAACCCGAAGATGGCGCCCCAAAGGTGGGACTTCCGCAGGAAGCACGACGACGTCACGAGAGGTGCACCAAATGGTGGGACGTCGACGCCCACCTGGGCTACAAAAAAACAAAAACAAAAAACAAAAGAAAGACTACGAATCCGGACCCAACCACCAGATCGCGGAATAATGCACAGCATAGTGAATCCAGAAAGATCTTCAAGCTGCAAAACTACACCGACAGGTAAGAAACTATTCGTTACTTTTACAGCAGGATGCCACATCAATCTTGTTTTGTACTTGTACTCCAGGCGCGAGTGGGGAAAATGCTTACAAAATAACTCCTTCCTTCACATGTTTAATAGAAATGTATTCGTTTGCTTGTATTTTTTAGAGGATAATCTGGTGCAATTATATTTTTACAATTTATATTGTACCAAGCTCAATATCATTTTGGTGTTTTGATCGTCTGTACCCATCGACCATCGTTTTTGTTTGTAAACCGATTCTTAAGTGAGGCTACAAACCGCTCTAGTTAGTTTTTTCCTGACCAATGGTAAGCAGTATTTAAACATACACAGTGGCTTTTGACCACCCTGGAAGACCACTTGCTCACCTCATGCTATTTGATGCGTCCTTCTTCCTCCATTTGGATGCATGAGGGACTATTTTACAAATTGAAAGAATGCCCACATATCCACCTGTGCATTAATTTCCTGAGTTAAGAAATGTGACTATATTCATAAGAATTCTTAGTGCAGAATGATCCAGAATACAGCTGCTTCGAAAGAGATAAGGAGCCATTTGAAGTGCAGATAGTCACCACAATCTAACAATTGCTCTTTCTCAGCGTAGAAACACGACCAATCGTATTGAACTGTTCACAATTGTTTAAAAACATTTGGTTATCCTTAATAAACACTTTTTATCTTTGTTTACAGCAACACTAGGATTTCGGGTGAAGACATCTCCGTTTCAGTTTAGCTGAGAAGTTAATATTTTGGATTGCAGATCTACCCATTTAATGAGACCAAGGCTCTACTGCTGACATTACAGATGGACATTTTATAGCAATGTTGATGGAATCTTTCTTTAATACATTTTTATTTTTGATGGTTCTCCTTCGGGAAAGTATTTTTTATGTTGATAAATACTTTGTTGGTTCAATAGTATAAGTTTGTAATGCAGCCTGTGGAGGGTTTTAATGTAATTTTTATCTTATTCAAGAACAAACAACTGAATGAAGTGAACTGTAAAACAATAAATCATTTACATTCTGTAACATGTTCTATTGCTTATCGTTGCTTTAAAAATGCGATCAGCCCTGTCCTTCCTGTATATTATTATATATTTTATTTTTTTAAATAGATTTGTAAAAGGCTTTCCTTTTCTAAGGCTGTTGATGTTTAAAGGCCTCTGCAAGGAAGCTAACCGACTTGGGCTGTGAGTTTGTCTCTCTCCCGAAAAGGATTATACACTCTACAGGTTTGTATAAGGTTTTATGGAGCACAGACGGGGGTAGTATTGACAAAAGACATCAACCGGAATAATTTCATTTTTCTTGAAGTTGTTGGGTACTAAGGGCGTTCAAGTTTGGTGGATGGGATACTCGGTCAAAAATGTGGCAGATGTTTGCGGCACAGCGTGCGATGGGTTGGGCGGGTAGGATCACCCAGGCAACGCCACTATGGGAAGCTAAATTGCTTGGGCTGCTGCGTACCACCAAGGGATTCCATCAGTGGGATCTTATTGGCATTTCTAGGGTAGGGGACCTTTGGCGACGGGGAGAGGTGATCACCTTTTCCCAACTCCAGGCAGAATACGATTTGGCTAACACCGAACATTTCCGCTATATGCAAATTCACCATGCACTCCGGACGGCGATTCCACCCGGGACTCGGCTCCCTGAGTCATCACCCTTGGAGGACCGGCTCCTCACTGAACATCTGATCCAAAAAGCGACGTCCCTAACATACCGGAAAATAATCAATAATCGCCCTGACCCCTTTTTGGTCCTTAAAGGGAAATGGGAGGCAGAACTTGGAGACTTTGACGATACTGACTGGCAGGCCGCGCTGTCATCCCCCAGGGAGGTGGGCATATCGTCCAAATTAAGGCTAGTCCAGCTTAAAATTCTGCACCGCACATACTATACCCGTACACTTCTATTCAAACTACATCGGACGGACTCCCCACTATGCCTCAGGAACTGCGGCCACGAAGGAACCTTCCTCCACACCCTATGGGACTGCCCCATCATAGCGCTTTACTGGAAGGGGGTGTTCCGTACTCTCTCCCAAGTGACCAAAATCCCCACCCTGCCCGAACCTCGGCTCTGCCTTCTTAACGTCTGGGAGCAGACCGACCACGTAAGAATGGCCCAGCTCTGGGTGACATTGGGGCTCATGCTCGCAAAACGTAACATAGCCCAGCGATGGGGATCGGGACAGGCACCGACCCTGGCGCACTGGATCCGAGACATGGACCTTGTAATGGTGACTGAAAAAGCGGTATATGTACACAGAGGGTGCCCCAAGAAATGGTCCCAGGTGTGGGGGGGCTGGAATGTGTATAGAGGGAACATCTGTGAGCCCCCACCCGATGCACCAGAATCTGACCTCAGCGACCATGACTAGCTGCCCCATCTCGCACATTGATTGGGGATGGAGACTAATGTGTTTGGTCCTTTGCTTGCATATATATCTCTGTGCTGCATGTGCTGAATTGCCAAGATATATTCAAATCTGCTTTGTCCTAAGCCTTACACTGAAAGAGTGGTTTTTACTTTCTGTTTTGTTGAATAACCTAATAAAAAGATTTCAAAAAAAAAAAATGTGGCAGATATCCTATCCACCATATTACAAGGGCATTATATATCATCTGAATCACCCCAACCTATACATGATAGGAGATCTGAGCATTGGGTTTGCCAAGAAGGATCGAACTACAGCCACTGCTTTCATAACCAGCCCCTGAAGCTTTCACCCTTAAATTGTTTCTGCCCAAGTCACTCCTCTCAACTCACTTTGGAAGTCCTATTTACCACTGAGAGAGTCCACAGTGATCAACAACTCTCCAATTAGCTGCAGAAAGAATCCGTACCTCCAGGCTCAAAACACCTATCAACGACAAGACTTCAGCAACTACCAGCAACAATGCTTATATAGACAATGGCCAAAAAAAGGAGCTGGGGACACCACCCTGACATTGGGCTGTGCAACCACCACATAACGTGCCCAATAGCAATTATCTTCCAGATAAGTGGAGGGAGATGTTTGGCCGATAACTGCATTTTCCAGAAGGCCACAAAGGTGTAGCAGGCCATGTTCACCTAATACCTGTAAATACATAACCAGATTCCAATTTGGGACTGGTTATCAGAGTACCCTAGGGTGCCACACATAAGTACTTGCTAGTTATTCCTAATATGGAATCATCTGTTGTCATATTGTTTATCAAGAGTTGTATAAAATTCAAACATGACCCAAGGATATCAGAAAATTGCACAGAGTAACCCACACATTTTGTTAGTATGTTTTATATCCCATAAACGTAAATCAAAAAAGCATGCCAGTGTGCCTTAAGAGATATCTGCATCTAGGCAGGAGAATGTCTTTGGTGTAAGGGTGTCCAAGTTGTGCTGCAGCAGAACATTATGTGTAGAATTTGCTTAGTAAAAATCCTATTAACTTCTTCCTTGAAAATGATTGTCAATTGGTTAAATTGAATCTGCAAAGGGAGAGTATTCTATATTCTCGGGGCGGTTCCTTAGCAGTTGCGGGCATAGGTTTTATTTTTTCTGAATCTAGGTGATTCCAGTAAGAGGGAGTTGGTAGTTCATAGGGTGCTGCAGCCCCTGAGATCTTGAGTAATTTGTGAGGTACCTCAATGTATCATGGTGCTGGGATTTCTGCGTCATGCAGGCTATCTTCATCTAGATCCTAGCTTCGACTGGGAGCCAGGTGAGCGCCTTTTGGAGAGGGTGTGTTGTGGTCAAAACATCTTGTTCCTGTTATTGGTCTAGCCACTGCATTCAGGATCACCTTTAGTGCAGCCGTGCTTGATTTTGGTAAATGTAAAGTTCACACTCCAATATTCTAGTCCGGATATGACTAGGGATTGGAGTGCAATCGTAAGTTCTGGTGGTGAGATGGAGGGCTTGACCTCCTTATGTTAAGGTGGAGAAAAGCAGGCGTGTGGCTGCCCTGATGAGTGAGTATTTTTTTGTTGTTTTTTTAATCCAGGGTTATATTGATTCTATGGTGACAGGTTGCATTTGAGGGCATCTGGTTGTTTAATCTCTGCTTGTATCTGATGGGAACGATGGAGTGGGGAGAAGAGTAGGAATTCAGTTTTTGTGATGTTTAAATTGAGGTGGTTTAGCAACCGCTAACTTCAAATTTTCATTAGTGCCATTTAGGTGGGCGATCTGTTCTGTTGAGGAAAATTTCAAGTACAGCTGAGTGTCATCTGCATACATGTGGTATGCCAGGTTTGATTATTTGTGGATCTGTCTCTTCATATATAGGCTGAAAAGATGCTGGATCCTTGAGGGAGTCCCTTATGGACCTGGTACGCTCTAGATAGTGATACTCATAGTTTGATTAGTTGTTGGCAGTCTCATCAAAGATTGGAACCATTTGAGTATGTGTGAGCAGTTGGCCTGGCATATGCTGGTCACTAGTTCAAGTGGCCACCTTGCACCAGTCCAATTCGACTCTTATGGTTGATAGGTTTAAGACAACCTTTTAAAGAAAGCTATCTGAGTGGTAGCTGTGGAGAGCAGCCTTCAGGCAAAGTCTCTGAGGAATGTAAAGCAGCTTGTTTTACCTTATAATCTCTTGAATTACTAAATGAAAGGACACCACACGGGTGTGTATGTATATATATATATATATATATATATATATATATATATATATATATATATATATATATTATGTATTTATTTCTAGACACACTCTTCTAATCTATTTATGAGATTAGAAGTCAGGAACATATGCACAAATCAATGTTTCACAACAAATTAAGCACTTGTATGGCTGGGGCCCTAGGGGCGTACCAGGCCATATACTAAAAAAGAGGTATAAGAACAACGACTTGAGAAGGGTCTTCAGAAGCGCTGGGGCCTCACTAATCCACCCAAGGCAGGTAAGTAAAGGACCCACGGGAGACGCATGCAGTGTGAGAACACAGCCGCGCATCCCAATAGACTTCAATGGAGCAAGTCGCGGTTGGAATTTTAAAGTTTTAGGGTACTTCGGGAGAGTCTACAAGCAAGTCACTTACAGGATAAGTAGTTCTAGAGCCAACACACACAGGAGCACCGGAGTGTACGAGTTACCTCACCCAGGGAAGCCGGGTGCATAGGTGTCTTTTGGTGTCGGGTCGCAGCGTCTTTTTCAATGGGAGCCAAAGAAGACTTGCTGCTTGTGAAGACAGGAGAAGTGTCCGGTGAAATCCAAGGATGGATTCTGAAGAAAGAAGACCTGAAAGCAGAGGAGACAGTGTTCAAAGTCACTTGCCAGTGACCCGTGTTCAGGAAGATGGATGCCTACAGTCGTCGGGTGATTTCATTTGATCACGGGTGTCTTGACTCTTCAGCCACGAGGTCCAGGAGGCGTCGACGATGACCAGGAGCTAGATTCGGAGTGTCCCACGATGTCTGCAGCTTACTGAGGTGTCGGCAACTGGATTGAAGCCAACAAGCCTTGGCAACAGCAAGTCTCGTGGAATGTGAAGAAAGTCAGCAGTGCAGACCAGCAAGGTCTGAGGGACTCACCCAGCAAGGGTAAGTCAGGGCAGGCCTGGAGCAGCTAGGGGAGCCCTTTGGTTCGATAGGAAAGTCTTCAGAGGACCCACAAGCTAGCCGGCAAGGGATCGTGAAGACACCTCGGGAGGATTCACTTCACAGGAGCCCACGGTCACTCGGGACGAGGTAGGCCTCTGATCTCCGGTGGAAATCCTGCTGGAGGCTTGGACCACACGTGGTCCAATGCACAAGTTCGTAGGATGTCGTGAATGGATTACACTCGAAAATAGTGCATGGTACCCGGGTATTGCTGTTCCTCGTCACCCGTGGGGTCCACTCGCCTCAGCTCTGCGGGGGACTCACGATGGCTGTCGAGGTCAGGAAATCTGCTTTCGGGGCTGCAGGGACTTCGGACTCCGGCGGGAGCGGGAAAATTTGCGACCGCTGATGCAAAGTTTTGGTGCCTGCCTTGCAGGGGAGTCACTTCTTGACTCCAAGGGAGATTCTTCAGATTTCCAATGGGAGTGGAATGTCGAAGGTCCAGGATTCTTCTTGTAGAGCGTCGTCCAGGGATATCTAGTTTGCAATGGCAAGGGTTCCCTATCTTATACTAAAGGAAGGGGAGGGACTAGCTCTATGACCACTCCTATGGAAGGGTCAGGGGAGTGGGTGGTTACACCCACTTCCCTTTGTCCAGTTTCGTGCCAGAGCAGGGGCAGGTAGCCTCTGAACCGGTTTGAGCTGGCATATGCACAGAGAAGCCTACTGCTCCCACAGTGCAGGACTTAAAAGCACTCTAGGAGTGCACCCACCCAGCCCCAATACACTAAATCCTGTCTGGAAGGTGGCAACACCTCCCTGTGACAGGATGCCCATTTTTTGGCCTCCTCCACTGTGAATTTCGGTCAGCAGCAGGAGGGTAGCCCAGTGTCTGTGCTGGTGGCATCCATTTTGTGATGCCAGGGCTCTTTCAGGATTCCACCGTGTTTCCACAGTAGGTACAGGTCTACCCCTCTAGAACGGTGGGAATCATACTCCCACACCAGTTACTGGTGTTGGGGTATGATTCCAAAGCGCTTGACACCAAACACGACCTGTTTTGATGCAGCCATCCCAGAGTTAGCATTTACCGCGAGGTTATAATGCACTTAAGAGTATATGGTTTAATCGCATCCACAAACAGCTACAGAGAATAGACTCTGAGAGCTGCAGAGGGGCCCTGCTCAGGTAGAGGCACCCCCTCACATGTAAACCAAGCACCCTGCCCTCAGGATTGATAGGGCCTGCCTTAGGGGTGACTGATAGGCTTATGTGTGTGTGTGTAAGGTGAGATATAGGGAACCTATATCTCAGTGAGGAGTGCTAACACTACCTCACCCAGGCTGCAGTAGCAGGCCTGTGGTGTCAGATTTAGTCTGCTTCCCAGGGGTGACATAATACATGCTTCAGCCCCTGGAAGGCCTGTGAAGTACCTATGCCCTTGGTACCATATACTAAGGGCTCATAAGGTACCACAGTATCCAATCACTAGTGCATCTAATATGCACTCCATGTCATTTAAGGGAGTAAGCAGATAGGCTGGGGTCCCGGATAGCAGGATCCCAGCCAGACTAGTCAAAAACCATTCAAACACCAGGAAAAAAGTGGGGGCAACCATGCAGTCAGATTCCACCTTCCTACAGTATGTTTCCATAAATTGCATTCAAGTAACTTTAAAAGACAGTTGTGATTGATCGTGTTGAATGCCGAAGACTGAGTAGAATGAGGAGGCAGGAGGAGTTCCGGTACAGTATATTAAGAGCGTCATTCATGATGTATAGGATGTCCGATTCGGTCCTATGTCCTGGTCCGAAACCAGATTGGGACCTGTCAAGTAGGTTGAACTTTCCAACGTATTGTCATAGTTGGTTGTGTGTGCATTTTTTCAAACAGTTTCAAGAGGAAGGGGATGTTCAACAACGGAGGGAAATTATTTAGATCTGTCTGACTCCTGGTTTTTCCAGGAGAGATGTCACTGGCCAAACCTTCACACAGTCTGGGATGGTTCCTTGGGTAAACAATGAGTTTATGATTTTCATCCAGATAAGCAAGATCAGTTGATTGCTGTTCTTGAGGATTGTTAACGGGATTAGATCATTGAAATGCAATGTTGGTTTCATAGACATTATAATTTTGCTAATCTCCTCCCCATTGATGGTTTTGAACTCTCTTCTTGTGGCCTCATTTTTGGTCTTCATGGACTCTATGTAGGTTTCGGTTTCGTCACAGATTATGGTTTCCCTATGAACATGTAGTGAGTTGATGGTCTGGTCCTGTATCCTTTTCTTTTCAGAAGCGACTGCTTTTTCAGTTCGTTATTTTCTCCTGGAAGACAAAGTTTTTATGGGGCAATGTTCAAAATTGTAAAGAAACAGACCGATGCTGCCAACGAGATTATCCGGCTGATTTTTGCCTCTATCGAGTTGAGGTCTGAAGAAAGATGCATTGGTATTCCATATGGTCTTTTTGTGCGTTTGAGCCTCCTCCTTTCTTTGTGTTGGTTGGGTGGGATAATTTGTTTTTTAGTTGAGTAAGGCTACCACCTCAATTACATCTTACACTTGTTTTAGTTGTGGTGCTCAGTAAGTTCTATAATGCTCTTTAGTTCACTTAGTTGTGTAAGGTTCCTCTGGCATAGGGAGGTCCAGTCCTACCTGTTGATGCTTCTAGTGCTTTATCCAATGTTTGGGTTTGATCCCATGACCTTTTGCTTACTGTTTGCATTTGGTGATGTGGAATATGATTTTACCAGTCAGTTGGTATAATGGAGTTGATGCTAATGGTACCTCCTCTCTTTGATATGATTAGATCAAACGTAGCACCTTTGGTGCGTGTTGCACTGGTGCATGCTTGAACAAGGTTATAATGGAGAAGGACGTTTTTTGAGAATGGAGGCCTATGTTTCTTTCTCATCGTTCCAGAAGTCTTCAAGTAGGATGGGGTTCGGGTGTAGTAGGGAGTGTCCCATAATTGTTTCCATTAATTTGAGGAATGGGTGGTGGAAAAAGGAGATGTAGCTTTGCCGTGGATTGGCATGCTGTGTGTATTTCAACTCCCATATATTCACAGGTAAATAGTTTTTTTTTGCTCCAGGGGGTGACTGATGAGCAGGGAGTTACAAGGAATGACAGCAATCCTGTCACTGTAGATGGTCTTGATGTGATGAAGTTAGGAGGAGCTAGAATATCCATAAGGGTACGGATGACTGGTTTAACCACGTGGTTAGAAATATCACGTCAATGTCCTGAAACAGTACAGTTTCTGCTATATGTGTGGCATGTTTAGACACCGATCTGCAGTTGTGCAACATACACTTCACTGTCCTCACTTACTTCCAGTGCTTTTTCACATTGTCGGGGATGAGCTCTATCAAGATTAGGTTGTCAAGGTTAACATTCTGAGCCTTTTCAGCTTGTTCTATGCTTGTTGGTGTTTGTCACAATCGGTATGTGACAGATCGACAACAAAATGGTCTGCAAGGCACCTTCGTAGGACTGTAGCATGACTTCACTGTCCGCCTCGGATAACTAGCTAAGTGATCTCTTATGCCAGTGGGGATTATTAGCTAGCGGTATGGGTGGCCATGGTAGGTTGCTCTGGTCTTATGCATGCCTGATCAACTGCCCCACAAGCTTCTTTGTGTTCTTATTGAACCACCAGGTGCATAAGTTGGTTATATTCTTGTTTTTTGAGTTGGGTGCAGTGCGGGGTTCTGTCCTTCCATTATTATTAGGTAGATCTGATGGTCTGGTGTGCCTAGCCTATGTGGTAGGGATTGGTTGGTGTGTTTCCACCCTGCTGTGACTTTATGTGGGTGTGTGGTTGGGTCAGAGGTCTATCTAGGTGGGCATGAGGTAGTTCATGTTGCTTAGCATCCCTTAGTCCCGCAGGGATTTGTGGGTTAGAAACTGACTGTGGCTCCGTGTGTTGGGATGGCCAAGGGGTTGTGACTTAGTGTGAATCTTTTCTGGATTCTATACATGCTGTGCATTCTGCCATCTAGTGGTTGGGGCTTGAATTGTTTTTGTAGATTTTTTTCGGGGGTGGTGTTGTCCACCATATGGTGTCCTTGTTTTCCCCTTTCTAGCATTAGACACATGCCCTAGAAGCCTGTTTGTTTGGTTGTTCTCTTCAGATTCCCTTTTCATTTGTTGGGTCTGGAAACAGTGAAGACGCCGAAGATTTTTCGAAGAAAACAATGTTTTTCATCAAGGGGCTTGTGGAAAAATAATAGAGGAACCGAAAAATACATCAACCAGAGGTCGGCATATTACCTCCTGTCAGACAAAAACATCCCCGGGGGACCTGGGTCTCGACTGAAGCACAGAACCCCAAAGACAAGGAGCTGGCACAGTGGAAAGACTCCAACGTTGAAAAGGTTATTAAAGCGGAGATGGATAGACTGAAAAAATCAGTGATGGATAAACATAATATAACCTAGAGAGTCAGTGGCCCCAAATACAGACTCTAGGTCTAAAAGAAAAGCTGCTCAATGCCAAAACCAACGGCGCTCGAGGGGGAAAGCCGAGGCAAAAATACCCCACGGGTAGAAGCAAAACGGCATTGTCGGCAGACACCCTCGGAACCATCCTCCAATGTCAAACTGATCGAGAGCACGGAAGGGAAGCAGTCTGGAGGGAAGTAGGCCCCTGCGCCAAAGACTAAACCTCTGACCTTAGATGTCGAAAGAAAAGAGAACCAGTTCTAAGCGGAGATTGAGTGCATCATGAAGACAAAAAAAAAAGGATTTCTACGAATTGCTCAAGGGTTTTCACATCACTCTAAAACCAGAGCCAGAAAAGGAACCACAGGGCAAAGTGGTGGCCCCATAAAACCTCAACACCAAAACGGGAAGAGAAGGAAGATTTCTATGAGGAGGAGCAAGGTAGTGCAACCAAGGTTTCCTTCAAGATCCTGAGGAGGAGGGATGGCAGGACATGGAGGCATACTCCACTGAAAAGGGAGTAGACATTGAACCCCTCCAGAGCATCCCCACCAGATGACATTGCCATGTACAGTGCACTGGTTAAGAAGGCACCGGACGCATTTTGAGTCTACCGTGGAAACACTGCTGCTGCCAGGAAAAGACCAGTGAACCAGTTATTAACGATGTTACCCACTGTTTTGGACCAGGGCATAGAGGCTTTCAAGGAACCAGCCTTTGCACAGGCTGTCACGCCATGAGTGAAAAAGAAGCATAAGCAATTGTCAAAGGACTCACATTACATCAGGGGGAAAGTGCAGACTTCATCACTAGTCAAGTCAATAAACTTTATTCGGATTAATAGTAATCCATAAAAGCACAAAATACAGTTAGCATTACAAAATACACAATGTGATGCTGTTTAAAAAATAAAAAAACAACAATCCATACAAACTTTAAAACATAGTTAATCGGGCACGAACCACAGTTTTTAAGAAGGAGCTCATACGAAAAACAAGTTCATGATCGTCCAGGGTCAAAATCATCGAAAATGCAAGGTCCAGGCTGATTGGTTTCAGTTTTTTAAAATACGGGGTTAAAAACCTATTAATATATTTAATATAAAATTTACAGAAGAATAAAAAGTGTAAAATTTTTGCTCACTCCGACAATCACAAGGGCATGGCTCGGTAAATTGATCATTATAGTTCCATAGCGGAAAACTAAGAGCATATTTGATGGTACCTGCCCTAAGACGGAATATAAGGCCTCGCTCCCAGTGACTCATTGGGAGAGTTAGATAACTAGGTGTAGGATAAGTTAAAAGATTGCGAGCTAGATATCTAGAGACACTAGGTTTCATAGACTCTCTCGCGGCCCTTTCGTCACTGAACAACATATAAAGTGCTTGTTTAAGTTCAGACTTGGGTGGTAGCGTAGTGGTGGTAGATTTTAAGCAAACATTTTGAAAATTCACACTACGAAGGGCACTCAGCACCCCTGAGAGCCAAGGAATGGCCATGCCCCTATCACAACTTAAGCAATCCTCGATAATGTCCCTGGTCAATTTGGCGGCAGGGTCTTTCCAGATCGCCAGCCAAAAATGAGCAGGGCGAGCACGAAAAAAGTCCCCTATAAAATGCAACCCCAATTCCTTATGGCATATGTAGTGTGGGGAGGAAATAGGGGCACAGAGGAGTTTCCTGCAAAATCTATTTTCCTCAGCAAGTATGTAAGAGCATCTAGCAGTTCCCCAGACCTCAGCACCGTATATGGCAACTGGGACGCATTGGGCTTTATATATTTTTAGAGTAGCAACCAGCGCACCGGTAGGGCGGGGGAGGCTCAAGATTGAGTTAATGGCCTTTGAGAACTTACCCCTGGAGTGGGCAATATGCCCACTCCAGGAGTTGTTTGCAGCAAAGACCACTCCCAAATACGGGAAACTACTAGTTGACCCCAGTCTCTCTGTCCCCACTACAATGCTACCAATATGACGTTTCTTCAGGCCATATGACATAACAAAAGATTTCTTAAAATGAGTCTTTAAGTCTAAGGAATCCATGTGGTCGATGAAACCATTCACTAAAATGCGTAATGCATTAGGGGTGCGGCCCATAAGGACCGCATCATCTGCATATAGCAGGGCGGGGAGATGGTTGCCATTTAATTTAGGGACATCGCCAGTTAGGGAAACCAGATGTTTGTGCAGGCCATTAATATAAATGATAAATAGAAGAGGGGCTAGGACGCAGCCCTGTCTGACCCCTCTGTGGACTCTCACCATCTCAGTCACCTCACCCCCTTGTCCAATCCTAATACAAGCCTTCAAATCTCTATGCAAATAGGCCAGGAAATGAACCATAGATTCGTCCAGGCCATATTTCAATAAGGCCCTCCAGAGCAGCGACCTATTGACAAGGTCGAAGGCGGTAGATAAATCCATAAAAGCAAGGTAAATTGGGCATTTACGTGCAACGGTATATTTGCCCAAAATGGGGTTGAGGTTAAGGCACTGCTCTGCAGTGCCAACCTTATTACGAAAACCCAACTGGCAACTCTCTAAAATATGGTTATCCTCAGCCCAGGTCAAAATTGTATTATACAGTACTCTGCCTAAAACTTTTTAGGGTGTTGTCGATAAGGGAGATAGGCCTATAACATGATGGTTGGGACCGATCGCCCTTTTTAAAAATAGGCACTATTATGCTCGATGACCAAGTTGGTGGTGGAGAGGTGAGAGTTACATTTTTAAAAACGTTCAACAGAAGAGGGCCCCACAAATCGGGGTAGGCTTTAATAATGTCAATAGGAAGGCCATCCGAGCCTGGAGCCTTATTCCCCGCGCTCTGAGCGATGGCGTCTTCCACCTCCGATAATGATATATCTACCCACGGAGAGTGGTTAAATATTGGAGTGGCCGTCGATGAGGATGGGGAGGCATAACTCTTAGAGAAATGGTCCACCCAGGCAGCTCCGGGAATGGTGCAATCCATTGGAGTCAAGAGTGGACCTGAGCAGCGCAGATCTTTGACCGCGGCCAAAAAGATGTCCCCCCCCCCCCCCCCCCCCCCTTCCGCGCTCAGCGGTTTGCGCTAACACCTCCCAACGCTCTTCAAGGATCTCCTCCTTCCTTCTGCTAATGGCCAGTTTATATCGAGTCCTAGCATTTTTCACGTCAGTCAAGTTCCTCGGGCAGGAAGATAAAACACGCCGCAGGTCACGGTTGGCCAGAGAACACTCCTGGTCGAACCATCCTTGGTCCACCGTGATTGCACGCGGCGGGGTCATAAGCTGGGCTCGAAGAGCTGAGCAAATCTTTACAAAATCCTCAACTGCCACAGGATTCAGATTTAGATCAGACAGACATGAGAGAAAAAGGGGTAGGTTATCTCTAACCGGAGTCTGAAAGGTCCCCATAACGTTAATACCCCTCCATTTTAATCTAAGGTTGTTTGAGCAGATGGAGAGGTTCCTAGCTCCACATTCCTTATTATATACTGGGCGGTGGATTGCTTTTAGGCAGACCTTAATGGGGTTTGTGATCCCCCTTGAGGCATAGGAATTACTATAGCCTTACTGATACGATCGGCCAGCCCAGGAGAAATAAAAATGTAGTCAATTATTGATGAGCAATCTCTTCCTCTAAATGTGGGCACTAGGGGGGCTGTTGGGAAACAGTTAACCATTGTGTCCATGGCATTCTCCAGATTATGTGAGCTCAAAAAGGAAGTTAATTCCACACCCCTTTGACACCCAGGTGCCAGGTTACAATCCCCCATAGGTGGGCAATCAGCATTAAGTCTCGCATTAAAATCTCCTCCCACCACAAGGCCGCTAGTATCATCAAAGTCCTGCCTAGATTCCAGAAAGAAACTTATTTTCTGATTAAATAATACAGCCTGGAAATTCTGGTTGTTCGTTGGTATAACCCTGGTAGTGCCTCCGACAGAAATATTAATCCAGATAGATAAGCCTCCCGAAGGGCGGCCCATTCTGGATTTGGTTGCGAAAATGTTATGACACTGGAACCCATTAACATATAGATCTGTAGTGGCCCACGTCTCCTGTAACATAATTATATCCTGACTCTGAATAAAACTAACCCACCCAGGGTCACGAAGCCTTTGTTGGAGGCCTGCTACATTCCAACTTAAAACATTTAAGGTGCCTACTCTTGACACTACACTCTCTAGATGGTTATCTAAACTATTTGGAGTGACGGGTACTAGTGCTAGGGGAAGAGCAGAAATCTCATTCTGTAACGAGACTGGAGATTCAGCACTCATTCTTGGTTGTCAGTCGGGGACGTCTAAATCAGACCAAGCTAAAAAGCGATTCGCCAAAGGAAGGGCCGTGGGCGTGGGCACACTATCGTTAGTAATGGGCTTATAAAAATAACCAAGAGTAAACATACATATATTCGTCTTAAAGCCCGACAATGACTCACGGGTTCGCATTAGAGACTGAACAGTGTGTGGTCTGCAAAAATTTATAACGATACAATCACCTGTGATGTTTTTGACAGATGCACCCACCCATCCCACACTCCGCACCATTAAGATTTTGTGTAATCTGGCCGGATCAAATCCCTTGTGTTTCCTCAACCAGTCCACACATTTGTTACGAAGATCCACCCATGACTCCTTCTTTGCACCTGACAAGCAAGGAACTCCAGCCAAAATTATCACATAAGGATGTGACGCAGGGGGGAGATTCAAAGTCTCGGTATTAGGAAAAGTCTTTGATGCCATTGGGGCTGTGGGGAATTGTCTCACTTCGTGGTCCGATATTTGGGGGGGGGGGGGGGGGGGGGAACAGTCACAGAGGAATGTTGCGATAAACTACTAGGTGGACACTGAGTTCTATTATTAGCATCAGCCATCCCCAGACCTAAGTTAACGGAATCCCCCGGCAAACAAGTGGTTGTGATTAGAGAATTACGATTAACAATCGATGGATCGGAAGCTGACTCCCGAGTTAACAATTGCTCCATATGTGTGAGTCTTTCCTGTAAAGAGGCAAAGTTTTTATCAAATAAGGCCTTAGAGTGACTAACTATTGCTTTCAAGCCCGACTCCAGGGCTGACATAATGTCGTCCTTATTTTGGGAACTAATGATATCATCAGTTTGGGTGCCAACGGACACAGTATTAGGAGCAGCTAATTTTCTTAGTGCAGCGGTATTAAGGCCTTAGGGACAGCAATGAAAATTAGATTTGTTGTTGGGGCCCCTTTTTCGTTTGGCCGGCGGGCCAATAGATTTAGCCTCTACGGTTATTTTAGAGGTACGTGATCTAGTGCGAGCTTTTTGGCCACTTGGAATAGTACCGGAGGGTAAATCCGAAATAACTAAGGGGGAGGATTGGGGAGAAGATGCCACAGACATAGGAGGTAGGGTAGGTGACACAAAGAGGCGATGATGTAGGATGTCTCCCTGTGTAAAGGCTTCCAGAGAAGAGCGCAGCTGAGCCGTAATTAAATCTAAAGATAAACGCCGCTCAGTTAGCTCAATCTCGTGTGCAAGTAAGCTCTCTGCCCTAATCATAAAAGCATCAAGTGTCCCCACCGCGCCCTTACGTCTATTCATATTGCGCAATTTAAAACACACCCAGAAGCAAAAGTACACATCAAATCAAACAGATCAAACAGCCGGGAGTTTGAAGATCACCTGGGTACATAGGTAGTCGAGGACAGCGAATACAAGGGGGGTGTCCCGGCCCGGCCTCCTCTGGCCCCGGACGGCCCGCCCTTTGCGGGCCTCGGCGATTCTTGAATGCGCCTCCGGGTGCTGCCGTGACGTCAACAGAGCGCACTGCCGCAAAGGACCTCAGGAATTGTAGTCCCGTAGCGACGGCGCTATCGGCAGAGGCAGGGGCTCCCGGTGAGCGGTTAGCGAAAAGCAAGGACTCCTGGCAGTGTCGGCGGTGAGAGGGACTCCAGCTGGTGTAAATTTCCAATGTGCAGGAAAGCTCATGCCCCAGGACAATCCAACCTCTCTCTCTCTCTCTCTCTCTCTCTCTCTCTCTCTCTCTCTCTCTCTCTCTCTCTCTCTCTCTCTCTCTCTCTCTCTCTCTCTCTCTCTCTCTCTCTCTCTCTCTCTCTCTCTCTCTCTCTCTCTCTCTCTCGAGTGAAAGGATGGAGATGGTGTGCCAAAAAGCAGAGATTGGCATCAACATCGTGGCACATTGCCGATTCTAAAGCTCTTATCAACCGTTTCTAACACCAGGAGTGGGAGGAGATGAAGGAGCTTTTTCAGCAGCTGCCACAGCAATACCAGGCAAAGGGCAAGGCCTTAGTCAGGAGGGCAATTGAATAGCAAACTGCATGGCCAACACAGCCAGTAGACAACCATGTGAAGGCGTAACACTGCAAAGGCATGCTTGGCTGAGGATCTCCGATTTCAAACAGGAGGTTGAGGATCGTGATAGAGTATGCCCCTCACAGGCGAAAATCTCTTCGGACTGGTGGTCACACAACCAACTACCACTCCGTCTGACCTCACCTCACACTACCACCTAAGTGCCAACATCACAGTGGCAGTACCCTAGCGCACAGTCAGTCTTTTCCGGTCAGGGATGGAGGTAGAGCTTTCCATCAGGAGGAGATAGACTTCACACCTGGTGCCCCCTCCCCCTTCGCACAACACCAGTAAAAGGACAGCATATGGGGTTTCTTCAAAGAATGACAAAAGATCACCTCCAACAAGTAGATCCTTAATTTAATACAACATGGATACTGCATAGAAGTGCTAAGACCACCCCCAAACAATACCAATAGTGACACCTTGGAACAAGTAGGAAAAAGGCCCACTTGCTGGTGTACTCAACATATTCCCTGGTACCAAAATAGGACCACACACTCAGGCTGATCCTGGAGCTACACACCCTAAACAAATTCATAAAGTCGCAGAAATTAAAATTGGTATCACAGGAGTAATCTCATGCCTACAGCAATGAGACTGCATGGCAACCATAGACGTCAAGGATTCCTATCTACACATCCGAATGCGCACAAAACACAAATTCCTACGGTTCATGGTGAACTGAAAGCATTACCAATTTACAGTGCTCACCTTCGGGATAAAATCCGCACCAAGGATGTTCACGAACTTCCTTGCAGTATACCCAAGGAGATCTGAAATCCAAGCGTACTCCTACATGGACTACTGACTGTTGGAAGTAGGATCCAACGCACCATGTCAAAGGAATATGAAAACACTACAACTTTTGTTTCTCCATAAACAACGTAAAATCTTCACCAATATGGAGGCAAACATTTTCCTGTGAGCAACACTGAACTGAACAAAAGCACAGGCTTTCCCTACGGACAAGAGACCTGTGGCACAGCAAGCTTGCCTATACCAGCGGTGACTGACTCTGACAATGAGGACTGTAGGGAGGACAATGGGGTTGATAACATCCTCCAATTCCCCCCCCCCCCCCTCTCCCTACACAAGACCCCTTCAGGAGTGGCTACAAGTGCAATGCTCACAGTCCACTGGGAGTTGGGACGATCTAGTGGTTGTTACTACAATGGTACAGAAGGAGATGGACTGGTGAAACAAAAAGATCACCACAAAGGATGCATCCTACACAGAGTGCAGGACGCGCATGAGGCAGGTAAACATCAGAGGCCTGTGATCCCCACAAAAGGCAGTAAAACACACACATATCTTGGAGCTGAAGATATTTTTCCTGCCACTGTAGGTTTTCCAAAGGCATATCAAGGGGCAGGCAGTCCAGATTGAAACTGGCAACACAAGCACAATATTCTACCTCCGCAAACTGAGAACAAAATCACACCGTCTGGATTAGGTCATTTGGAGGTGGGCCATCCAGAGTAGGAGAACACTGATAATCTTTTACCTCCCTGAGGTGCAGAACATAGAAGCAGGCATATTGAGCAGGAAGGAGAGTGCCTCATGTGAATGGGAACTGAAGAACAAGTTACTTGCGCATAGTAATGCGGTATCTGGTAGAGACTCTTATCTAGCCGCAGATTGCTTGCCATAGAATATTCCCCAGGCGTCCAACTGGATTCGTAAAATTTTAAGCAGTAGCCCTGTGCACTGGTAGGTGGCATTCTGGTCAGCAGCATCCGTGCCAGAAATTATGTGCATTCTGCCTGTATAGGCGCTACACTGGCATACTGATGTCAGTCACTTTTTGCAAATTCTACAGCAGTAGCGCAGAAACATTAAAAAGATTAACAACTGTTGTGAAATTCTAGGGCCTTTAAAAGGGTGACCTTATACTGTCATCAGTTCAGAGTGGGGAGGATGGGAGGGCTGTTAAGGATCTGCAACTAGATGGTCTTTCTAGCAGATAAGGCATTACCAAAGGTAAGTAACTTGTTCTGACTTCTAGCTGCAGATTCCTTACCTTAGAAAAGATACCCCAAGCAATGCCTACATTGAGGTGAGTCTTAAAAGCTGATTTAAACCAGAAAGTCTTGCAGGACCAAACAGGCAAAATGTCCGTCGCAACAGTCCTGATCGTCCAGGCATTAGTGCTTGGTAAACGTGTGCAGACATGCCCACATTGATGTTTGAGAGATGCCCAGGACAGGGACTCCACAGGCTAACACAGTAGTCTCAGCCATAACTCTGGTAGAAGGAGCATGCAAGCTCTCAGGGGATTGCTTATTGGCCAGAGTGTAGCAGATCTTTATGCAGAGTACTATCCATCTTGAGATGGTCAGTTTCTACACAACCTTCTCTTTCTTGACCCCTACATAACCCACAAAAAGAGTCCATCGTCTATGCAGCTCTCTCTTCTGGGATCAAGATAGAACCGCATCGCTCCTTTTGGATCCAGACTGTGGAGTCTTTCTTCCTCTTTGGAAGGGTGAAGCAGAGCAAAGCAGGTAGGCAGGGTGACGTTCTGGCCTACATGGAAAGGGGTGTCAACCTTCGGAAGGAAGGAGGCATGTGTCCGGAGTACCAGCTTGTCTGGAAAGAAGGTGGTGTAAGAATGGTGCGACTGCAATTTGCTGACCCTCCTGGCTGAAGTAATGGCCACATCAACAATATGAATGTATTTGAAAGGCAAAATCTTGATGTCTTATTGTATTTTGGGGCTTTTCCACATGAGGTGTTTATTGGGGGAAAAAAATGAACATGGAATAGTAGAATATTTTTTTTTATTAATTGGATTTCTCCATTTTTGGCCTCCAAATGTAAGCATGTGAAATGAAATGGTGTATTTGATATAGCACACAGCTACTCAGACTAGAGTGTCGTGGCGCATGACAGCAGAAGGAAGACGTGCGTAGAAGACTCATTAGTTATTAAAAAGCCATGTTTTTAGGTTCTTCCTGAAGGAGAGTAGGTCTATGGTAAGTCTCAGAGCCTCAGGAAGGCTATTCCACAATTTTGCACCTAGAAAGCCGAAGGATCTGCCTTCAGTGCGGGCACGGCATGTTTTAGGCATGATGGCCAAGTTGGCATTAGAAGATCTTCGGGGTCTAGATGTTATGTAGCGATTTACACGCTTATTTAGGTAGCCAGCTCCTAAGCCATAGAAAGCTTTAAAGAAGATGGACATCGCTTCAAAATTAATCCGTTCCTTTATGCGGAGCCAGTGTTGACTTAAGAATAGGGGTCATACTAGATCTGGGTTTAGAACTCAAGATTGCTCTGGCCGCCGCGTTTTGTACCACTTGTAGGCGCTGGATAAGGGATTTGGGAAGACCAAGGTACAAGCTGTTGACATAGTCCAGCTTTGATGTCACCAAGGCCTGCACACGATCTTTCTGCTCTCAAGCGGTAACACTGGCAGGGATTTCTTTAACATGCGGAGTAAGCCAAAGCAAGCACCAGTTAGAATTTGGATCTGAAAGCGCATGGAGAGTGTCTTGTCTATGACAATGCTTATTTTTTTAACTTCCTCCTTTTCCGTGAACAGGTGCGGCAGATCTTTTGGCCACTAAGAGCTCCAGTCAGGCGTTTCTGGTTTACCAAAGAGAACAACTTCAGTTTTGTCAGGGTTACACTTCAGCTGATTGATCTTAAGCCAATTACAAACCTTTGTGAGGCAAGACTTGAACCATGCCCTGTCAAAGTCTGTTCCTTTCTTGCATGTAAAAATCAACTGAGTGTCCTCTGCATAGGAAACTACTTTTTGCGCCCTCGTTCTCTACCAGTAATGCAAGGGGAGATAGATATATTAAAAAGGGTAGGACTGATAAAGGAGCCCTGAGGGACACCTACATTCATGGCTGGAACCGGGGATGAGAAAGGGGGAGCCAGATGTCCAAGAAAGAGGACATCCATGTTAGAGCGCCCCACCGCTGATGTGAACAGGTCTATCCAAGAGTATCTCATGTGGGACTGTATCGAAGGCCGCTGACAGATCGAACAGTATCCGAAAAGCCTTGCCTCCCTGGTCCAGCTTACCCTTGATAAATTCAGTCACTTCCAGCAGAGTGTACTCCATACTATAGTTAGCCCTAAAACCGGATTGGGACTCGTGAAGGAGTTTCCCGTCTTCAATGTGTTTTTGGAGGGCCTTGGTTACATGCTTCTCTAATACTTTAGAGAGGGCCAGAAGAAGGGAGATAGGCTTGTAGTTGGCAGGTCCGTCAGCTTGGCGTTAGCCTTTTTTTTTAAATCAGTGGACGAATCTTTGCATGTTTCCATAATTTTGGCATATTGCCAGAGGAGAGGGAAGCATTAAAGAGCTGGTTTACCGTGGAAGATAATAGGTTCAGGATATTCGCTGGAAATGGGTCGGTGAGAGAGCCAGACTTATTGCTTTGGAGAAGTGTCAGTGATTCTTCCAGCTGAAGTTCAGGGAAAGCTAGTAACGACGGGGGGGGGGGTCCAAGAAGTGAAATTTGCTATTTGCACTATGGTAGAAGGTCAGTTCTTCCTCTGAGATGCTAGTGAAAGCTTGTTGGATCACAGGAATCTTTGTGTGGAAGAATTGAGCTATCTGCTTGGACCATTCTTCCGTGCATGGTCCTTCCTTAATGCCGGCTTTCGGGGAGATAAAGGATTTAACTATGCTAAAGATTTCCTTACTCTTATTTTGGGCATTTTCTATCTTGGTTTGAAAGATGTTTTTTCTTGGCCGCCTTCACGAGAATGTAATGAGCTTTTAAGGTATCTTTATACACCTTCCTGTCCTCAGCTAGATAGGATTTACGCCATTTCCGTTTTTCTACAATTCCTTTTGCTAGATCTGAGGGAATCGTTAAACCATTGAGCAGGTGGGGCCGACCTCTTTGAGGAGCGGGAGACAACCGGTACCGCATACATCAATGTTGGTTCAGAGCCAAGAATCTATTAAGAGGGCATCAAGTCAGGGCTGCCAGACAGCTTCGGTGAGGAACGACCAAGGGCGTCTGCTAACATCGGAATGGATATTGTGCTCTGTGTTTGCCCAAGGGGTTGTGGCTGAGTTGGGAATGACAATTTTTTTTAGGAGGTGTTCAGACCAGGTAATGGGAAGAGGTAGGCTTACCAATATGGCAAAGTTGTGGAAGATTTGGTCTAGGGTATGGCCCTTCTCATGGGTAACCGAGTAAATAGATGGAAACATGTTGCAGGCCTGCAGCGTCTCCAACAAGGAAGTTGTTAGAGGATCTTTTCCATTGTCCATATGAATATTAAAATCACACAGAATAAGGCAGTTGTTGTGTTTTAGGGCCAGAGAGGTGGTGGCTGTATTTAGCGTAATAATATCATTTTCAATTTCACGGGGAGGTCTGTAAATCAGAAAACCAGCTATATTTAGATGTGGGGAGATGGTGCAACGGAAGCATAAGAACTCAGCGCCCTTGATGTTTTCCATCGAAATGAGAGAGCAGTGTAGTTTTTGATTGTAAATCATAGTGACGCCACCACCTTCCCACTGGGTCGGTCCCTACTAAGGATTTTATAACCTGTCGGGATGGCCGAGGTGATAGTAGGGTTGGAGGCTTCAGACCGCCAGGTCTCAGTGAGGAATAAAAAGTCAGGTTGTTAATCTAAAAGTAGGTCATGAATGTGTAGTAAATGCTTTTATGTAGAGCAACAGTTTAAAAGGGTGGCCTTTAAGTTTTCTTATTGTTTTTACACTTATTGTTGCGAGGGTCTTGGGTGAGAGTTCCCTGGACTGAAGGAGAGACCAATTGCACTCATTGCAACAAATGCCTACCCCCAAGCTTGGATCAGCCGCTTTACACTGACATAATGGCAGCCGCCTAAGGCTGAGCAGTTTTTCCCTATTGTAATATTGTGGAAGAATCCCACCAGTGAGGGACTGGGCATCATGGCCAGCGCCGGACGCCTCTGGGATGCTGACGTGCGCAGACTGGCTTACCTTTTGGCTCGCCCGCTGCTCTCGTCCGTTTGCTTCGGAATTAAATAGGCAAATGCCTATGATGTAAACTGGACTACTAACGCAGCAGAGGAAGCGGAAACTGCGTGGGCGGAAGTGAGGAGCCCGAGTGAAGAACCAGCCCTCTGCACAATCTGTGTTTTTAGCCGTGGCAGACCAGGACTGGGCAGAAAAAAATGTGATTAGAAGCGGAGCAGCAAGGAGGTAATGCAGGCAGAGTCAGGGAAGATGAAATTGCGCGTAGGGAAGAATTAAAAAGTTAAAGGCACAGTTATTACAACCACAGTATACAATTTAAAAGCCTATAAAACCTAGTTGCAGGGTAAGAGACACTCTATCCTACCGCTGCCAGAAAGAACACATTTTGCAAGATACTATTTCAATCACATATGAAAAAAGCTAAATTCCAAGTTGTGCCAATAATTCCCATTCCTCAACTCACGATTCCGTTATGCATAGGTCTCCTCTTACTCATGTTTCATTCATTAGATTTTACTATATGAATCGATACATGGCTGCTACACATTGAAAAATCTTTAAAAGCTGCAGCTCAATTGATGACTCAGGTTATCATGTGTTTTTTTGACAACCATCGTGGCGACCACAAGTGTCTGATGGATGTAATGGTATACTACATTTGTAAATTGAAAGCCTGCCCCAAAAAAGCTACTGAAATGGCTCTATGCTGAGCTCAGAATTTGCCTATTTTTCAGAAAGGTACTGTTTCTGCGTTCAAATTGTGCTTTGCTTGTTTCACATCTATTTCCACCACAGACTGTAAGTAGTAAGAAAATAGGGGGAAAGAAATGTACTACCACTTCGAAAATTGAAAAAACTATGGTTAAATATGTATGTGTTTTACAACTTGATCCTGAAAGCTAGTAGAAGCAAACATTTTATTGATGCCATTTTCTTTTAGAAAACATGCTTTCCTGCACTGCAGAATGTCCCATTTTTAAAAGAACAAAAACCTTGCTACATTTTGATTATTTTTTCGGTTGCCTCTAGTCTAGGGTGACCCACAAGCCCTGGGTATCTTTACAATGCACAACATGTGGGTAAACCAGCATTGACAAAGCCAATAGGTCTCAGCAATCGAGAGCTGTTTTAATTCTCTTATAGCCGAGCTGAATAGCAGCATGGCTGAAAGTCATGTAAAAAAGCACTATGAGCCAGCCTGTGCCCAGAGCGAGGTAGAATAGATTGTGTGCATTTTTTTTACAGAAGCATTAACAGGTACATACCCACTTCCTGGTGACCAGGAGTAGGTATCGCATGTAACATGAACAGCAGAAGCAGGCAGGACCCCATCCCGCATGGGTTATCAGGCGGCTCACAGGGTAACGCACAAGGTGCAAACACAAGGAGATGATGGGCGGAGCGCTGACACTTTTCAGACACTCACCCCCGGTTACAGATCTGGGTTGAATCCATCATCATCATTCTTTAGCTCACTTCGCAACCTCAGTTCAGACCCAGCCATATGCAGATCAGTTGACCCTGTGCCTCATGGGAACAGTTTGCCACCCGAACTACCATGCCAGGTCTTCCCTGAACCGGAAACCAGTATCCTGGGACCGGTTTCTGGGCCGCACTCTTCATCAGCCAGGCTAGCTTGAATCCAGTGGCAAAGTGAGTAAGGCACCCACTTCTGGGCATACCCTGCCAACTTGGGCCGAACAAAGCAAACACAAACCAGACTGATTTGCCTATAGCTGTGTCTGAACTAGGGAGGCGAAGTGACCTAAAAAACTATGATGGATTCAACCCAGATCTATGACTGGGGGTTTGTGTCTGAAAAGTTTCAGCCCTCCTTCCATCATCTCCTTGTGTTTGCTTTGTTCGCCCTAAGTTGGCAGGGTATGCCCAGACGTGGGTACCTTGCCCACTTTGCCAATGGATTCAAGCTGGCCTGGCTGATGAAGGGTGAGAAACCAGGGGAGACCAAACCACATACTAAGAAAGACGAATGCGAACTGCAATGGAGGACGGGACATGGACCTGAAGTCCCAGAGGAGCCGGGTACACAAGGAACCACCCAAGGTAAGTACCCAGGAACCCCACGGAGGCTGTGTGTCCAATGGAAACACAGCCGTGTGCCCAATGGAAAGTTGCATTTTTGCAGAAGAAGAACCTTTCCCAGAGGACCGCGAAGAATTTCCTTGGAGGACGGGAGGTTGGAGAGCCACCCCACCTGTGAATACCCTGGGTACCAGGTGAACTACACCAGGGAAGACAGGTGCATAGGGGTGAAAAGATGTTGGCAACCTTCGTAGATGACAATGGAAGACTTGGAAGAAAAGGCTCTGGAGAAGAAGCATCAGAAGTTCGGGGAATCCAAGGGTGGATTCTGGAAGTGAAGACCTGCAAGCAGCAGGGACACTCGGAGGTGACCACGAGGTATGGGAAAGCAATGCCCACAGATGTCGGGAGGTTCAGAAGAGTCGATAGTTCCTTTGTCGCTGCAGCTTTGAGGACCAGGCGATACTCCGGAAGACCAGGAGCCGTGCACGAGCTGTCCCACGGCTGATGTACATGACTAGGTGGTCTGGTTCAGGCGGGAGCAACAACAAGCCTTGGTAGCCGCAACTGGCGTGGAGAAGGAAGAAGGAGCAACGTTGGCACAGCAAGATCCAAGGGACTCCCCAACAGCAGGTGAGTCTGGGCAAGCCCTGAGCAAGTGGGGGAGCCCACTGAAGCAGTAGAGTACCCTCAGGAGGACCCACAGGCCGAAGGCACAAAAGTTCCAAGAGGACCTCGAGCAGCTCACCAAAGATGAAGGCCCACAGTGTAGAGAATGCAGTGAGGACGCTGATCTTTGAGGGAAGAGATGCTGGAGCTTCTTGTAGCCTGAAGATCTCTGGAGTGCAGAGCCAACAAGCCTTGGCAATCACTATTTGTAAAGGTGCACAAGAGTTCGGTCCCAGCAGTTGGAACGAGGGATACTGGCCTCAAAATTGCAGCGAGGACAGGTCCGGCATCGAGGGAGTTGTAGAACCAACATCTGTGTTGCTGAGCCTCGGAAACTTTGTAGGACCACAGGCGCAGCAGACCGGTCAGCTTTGTTGAGGTATCTGCAGATGCAAGGGAGTGACTCCTTCACTCCAAGGGAGATTTCTTTGGGTGTCCTTGATGCTCATAAGCTTGTTGAAGAACCTGGAAGAAGCACAGACACAGACAATGAAGAGAACTTGAAGAACCACGAGACCAGGAGTATCAGGAGTCTTCCTTGGAGAACCGTGAGACCAGGAGTATCAGGAGTCTTCCTTGGTGCAATCTTTGTTCCAGATGAAGTCCAAGTCTCCAGACGGTTGAAGAACGACGTAGTTTCAGGCTTGAGTCTTAATCCATGCCGAATCTTAGGACCCACCCACAGACAAACCCTTAAATACCCTAAGGTAAGAGTTGGAACAACTCAGGGGTTCCTCCCAGAGGAGGGGCTGGACAGAGGGGAGGATACTCCCATGTACTTTGTCCAGTTTCGCGCCAAGAGGGGCCGAGGACTCCCTGAACTGGCTCTAACTGGTGTATGCAAGGAAGGCACCAAATATGCCCTTCAAAGCAGTCTGGTGGTCTGGCAAGCATCCTCACCCCAGCCCAATACACTAACTCCTGTCTAGGAGGTGGTCACAATTTCCTGTGACAGGAAAGCTATTGTTCTACCTTCCCCTGCTCAAGTTTGGCTCAGCAGCAAGTGGGCAGAATGGAGACTGTTGTCAGCAGCAGTACTAGCTTGCCGGCAGACCCTGAAAGGCTATTACCAGGAGTACAGGTGTGTACCCAAGGGTAACCTCCCAGTGCATGGGATCATACTTCCAACACTGAAATTGGTGTTGGGTTATGATTCCAACATGTTTGATACCAAACATGACCGGGTTTGGTGCAGCCCCTATATAGATAGACATCTTGTAATGACTGATGTCCACTATATGTATTAAAATGGCTGAGTGCACTTACAAAGGCTGGAGAATTGTCTCTGAGGTTTGTAGGGGTGTCCTGCTCATGCAGGGGGCACCCTCACACTTATAACCCAGCACCCTGCCCTCTGGACTGAAGGGTCTGCCACAGGGCTGCCTCATAGGTTTTAAGTGTAGTGACATCAGATACAAGGAAACGTATATCTGTTGTCAGGATCCTACCAATAACAAGGCCGAACCTGGGTGCGCTGCGTCGTCTGCGATGCCTGCCCCTGTGGATAAGCTGGATCTCATTCTACAAGAAGTACGCGACTCCAGAAAGGCGTTAGAGCTACAAATAGGGACTCTGTCTACTGGCCTTGGCTTGCTCCGGGCGGACCACACAAAACTGGCGGACAAGGTGAAGGTAAATACCGCGACGCTAGAGGACGTCGCCCCGAGGCAAGCACAGACTGAAACTAAGGTTACACAGCTGCAAGAACAGGTAGCTACCCTGCTGGATAGAGTGGAGGATGCAGAAGGAAGAGCCCGGCGTAACAACATACGGGTCATTGGCCTACCAGAAAAAAGTGAAGGGAATGACGCGACGACATATATGGAACAGTGGTTCTGGGATCATGTCACCAACGAGCGAGCGCACAGGAAACCTATGGGTCGCCCAAAACCTGGAGCTCCACCTCGACCGTTAATAGTGAAATTGTTGAATTTTCGAGACAGGGACCTTTTACTGCAGAAAGCCCGTGAATCATATCCGATAAACTTTGAGAACACAAAAATCTCACTATACCCGGATTATACAATGTTGGTTCAGAGACAGCGTTCCTCCTTCCTGGCAAAGAAAAAGCTTAGAGACTTGGACCTGAAATATGCCCTGCTCTTCCGGGCGCGGTTAAAAATCCTACATGAACAAAAATCCTATTTTTTTTAAAGCCCAGGAGATGTGGACGACTGGCTGGAAGTGATGAAACTAATGAACTCCGCAATGACCAGCTCATAGATCTCGGCAAAAAACGGGAACAGCCGGGCGATCTCAACTGGGAAAAGAAGATGAAGAGTGAACAGGACTCCTGCGAGGCAGTATATCACTAAACAGCAGATGGAGCAGACCAAAGCAAAGGCACTTGTAGCCGCGGCCGCCATCACGCACACCTCGGAGGTGGCGGCTCGGCCCTCCTCGGAAGAAGAAGCTACGCACGACTCAAACTCTGGAAGCAGTGTTGCCCTGTTCCCATCTGCGAGCCCGCAGGTCATCAAAGACTTGTATGGCTGATTGTACCTGCAAGTATACCTTATGTAACTGTAGAATGGTTTCCTGTAACATGTCTGCGACATTGGCGGGTCTATTTGCATTATCCTTTATTAATTTGGCCCAGGTTCCGTAGTAAGCTTAACAGTATTGCAGTGGAGTGTACTGGCGACGCAGGAGAAGCACGCTGAAATGCTGAGTCGCTGGCTTTCAGGCTACCTGTTGCTGAATCGATCTGCAGGATGGGGCGTAAGGGAGTAAGTCAGCAAGACCAGGGTGGACAGGACTGTCGCCCACGTTATTTGGTGGGCCTCTCGTCGTATGACCTCACCCTGAGCCTTTGTACACCACACCCTTGCAGACTCGTCGCGTCGGGGTAGTTGGGGCCCGTGGTGTCGCCCGTTACTGCTGAGAACCGCCACCAGGTTATATTATCTGCCCTCTCCACTGCTGCGGGGGACGCACGTGCGGTTCCACTCCTGGTGGTCTCACAGGCTCTCTCCCTTCTATGCAAGAGCATTGGTCGCCGCCATTTTTCAAAGCATTGCCCAGTACATTTCCATGGTGCGACATCTCCCTCTCAGCGCACCACCTCTGGGTCGCCGCATCTTGCACTCACCCAGTAGATCATAGTGTCCCGCCTGTCCGTGGCCCAACGACAGGAAAGCTACCAGTGAGTCACCGCGTCCAAGCTCGCCGCCTTGTTTCTCACTACGTTGCCAGGAAGCAGGTCGCCCGTATCCCCAAGCTTGCGTGGTCTCCGGCCCCCGCTGATCTGTTTCCACCTCCGTTATCGCGGTGTCTACCGTCTCATCTTTTCTCAGTTTCTCTCTACATCAAAGCCGCTCAGTGCTCGGGGCTGCGCGACCCCGTGTCAGCCGCAGCAAAGCGAGGCAGCTCCTCCGGGCGCAGGTTTTCGTCCCGACTCGGCCTTCCACACCCCGCTGCCCTCTGCTCCGCTCGGTTTCCGGGGACTCAACCACCGCCAATCTCAGCTCCTCCTGCATGCAGGCTGCACCGATTCCTCCCGCTCACCACCGCAACCCTCTCCCGCACTTAGGTGGCTGCCCTGCGGCGGTTAGCGGGTACAATCCAGGATTATATGAGCCCAGGCCCGGAGCTCGTCTAAAAGACGACCGCCATGTTTGGCTGCCAGCCACGCCCCCATCAGCAGCTCTCTTTTTTAACCTCAACAAAAGCTGCATTAGCCTTTGTCACCATTCGTGGTGGAGAAAGCAAAATAGAGTTTTGAGGGTTGTAGACTACCATCCTCACCCTATGTAGCTCAAGAACCTCCCACAAGAAGCTGAACCAGACCAACCAAGCGGTCGACCTCACCGGCATCACCTGGGCGAACTTGCAATGCTGGAGAAACTGCAACAGAGCCAGCTTCGTCCTCAGAATGTAAAAGAGAAGACACAGGACCCGCAGTGGCTATGAACGGTGTCTCAGGCGCCGATCGACATCCGGACAGTGTCGTATCATCATGCACCATTAGCTGCACCTCCAGCAACGACCGACGCCGGGACGGCGTCATATCTGCCTCCTGTACCACCTCATCTGACACCGCTGGCGTCATAACTGGAAGCTGCACTAAGCTGTGCTCCGATGCCGTCATGACCCCAGGCACGGAGTCGAGGTCATCGACTGGCGCCAAGGGCGAACCCGCCGGCCTGTTTTCAATCTGAGTACCCCTACCTCTTTGGGGTCCGAAGGCGCTCCAGGGGGAGGCATGAACCCAAAAAAGTAATGCAGAGCATGATAGTATGCCCGCATCTGGATCATAGTCGCCTCAGCTCCAGGATAAGGAGAGACATGGGGTTGACTCTTTTTTTGTTGTTGTTGTTGTTGTCCTCATTCACCTCAAACTATGTTCATTTCTTCCGCCCTTGTATCGAGAAAGAAACCAACCATTAGCGGGCCTACCACAATGAACATTATCCTTCCTGTGGCTAGCTCTCTCTCGCTGTGTTAACTTACACCGGCAGCTGCTTTAATAATCGAAGTACGGAGGGGCCCTATAGCAGTCCAGAGAACTTGCCGATGTAATCATTGGACAAATTTATAATTCATATATCAACATTACCCCCATATTTTGCGGCAGCCCTTCCTGATTCTCCTCCAATACTAGTAAGGGCTTCCAAAAGGCTTTCCTCTTAGACTTTTCCCTAGCAGGTCCATCCTAGACATATATATGAGGGACTCCAGCCAGTCCGAATTATGTGGTGGTACGCCACTCACCCATTTACGACAAATTTCTCTTCTGGCAAGTAGGATTGCATAAAACGGCAGATCTCCAAGAGTGCCTGAAGAGCCATCCACCACTCCAAAGAATAACCAATGATAGGCTTACCTTCGTTTGCCGACCCATAATACCTGACATAGTTGTTTCTACTTTGTCCCAAAAACACTCTGAGCATGGAACATTGATAAAACATATGGACGTCTGTTGCATTTTCCAGGCCACATTGTGCACAACTGGTTCGACTTCCTCTCCCCATCTTTGATCGTTTTTCAGGTGATATATATGCCCTGTGAAGTGAAAAGAAGTGGTTTCTCCTTAGAAAAGCAAGTTGGACAATGAGGTAAAGTGTGCGCATTGATGCTTGCCAAATTTTCTGCGGCTGCTCCCTCGGCAAGTATCTTCCCCACAATTCCTCTGCCAACTTAAAATCTCTGTTCATGATGTTGTGTATTTGCCAGTACCGGAATGCAACCTCCTTATTTCCTGGTGGTTTTGTATCCAGTTGTTCTTCTAAGATGTTACCTACACCCAATGTCGATTTCCGACTTTCATCCCAGCTTTTTAATTGTAAAAATTTAAACTTTAAAAGGCTACCCTTCATCAGCCAATTTAGATCTTGCCACGGTAAAAGACTCCCCTCCTGTGTGAGCTCTCCCCAGATCCTTAGATCAGCGTTTTTAATGGGTACCGCCAGTTTATCATTGAGGCACTCCGGAGTCCCTGGCAAATCCCAGATCGGCGCAAAATAAGAGTAGTGGTCCAGTTTCAAAAGACATCTAATGTGATACCACATTTTTGCCATTGACTGTAATACCTTTAATTACATTGTTTTTTTACATGTTTGGGTCACTGAATTTGAAAAGGAAGCCATCTGCATCTGCCTTACTTTCTTTTAACATTGCAGAGAGCATTAAGCCTATTATGGATCAATCTGGTGTCTTCGCAATCATTCTGGAATTTGTCAATTGGAAGGCACGTGCATAGTATTGAATATCTGGGAGGATATGTCCTCCCTTCTCCTTTCTCCTCGGCAGCTTTTTCCAGGAGATCCTGATCCCCTTGTATGCCCAAATAAACTAATTTATTGCCCCCTGAATTTTATGTATGATACCTTTATCAAAATATAATCGTATGGAATTAAATATGAAGGTGATCTTTGGCAATATAATCATCTTGACCAGGCTCCCACTCCCCAGAATCGTTAATGGAAGGTGTGCCCAGCCCTTCATTAGTTGGACAATCTCTTTGAACACTCTCCTCAGGTTAATTTCTGCGACTGTATTTATATCTTGTACTATCTTTAAAACCAAGATATCGTATCTCCTTCTTGATCAGCTGACAATTGCTTCTCTGATTCCATACCATTACCTCTGTTTTCTGCTCATTAACTGAATACTCCGACACCTCCCTAAATTCTGATGCTATGCGTAGGATAGTGGGTAGAGCTGCACCCAGATCGGATGATTAGACCAAGAGATCGTCTGCATATAACGTGACCTTCCTGACCCACTCTCCCTGGTGAAAGGGAGGCATGTCGATCGTATTTCTAAGTCTATGAGCAAAGGGTTCCATATAAAAGTAAAACAGGAGGGGGAAAGAGGGCATTCCTGTCTTGTACCCCTGAGTATTTTGAAAGGTGAAGATAACTTCCCATTCACCAAGACCCTGGCTAAAGGTTCCTGATATATTAGCTGTATAGCTCTACAGAATTTGTCTCCTAGGTTGTATCTTTTCAAAACTGAAAATAGGTAAGACCACCTCACCTTGTCAAATGCTTTAGAGGCATCTAGTGGTGTTATTGCTAGTGGGGTGTCAAAAGTTGTTGCAAAATCAATTGCCCCAATTAGCACATGGGTAAGCTCATGTAGATACCTCCCTTTAACAAAACCTCTCTGATCTTTATGAATCACTTGACAATCTTTGTTAGTCTGCTAGACAAAGTTTTTGTGAAAATCTTTTACTCTGAATTCATGAGAGATATCGGTCTATATGACTCACAAATAGCCGAATCTTTACCTGATTTCAAAATAAGGGTAACAGTGGCCTCATTCCATGATTTTGGTACCTGCATTCCTTGATCTAATATCTCACCCATCACTGATATCAAAAGAGGAGATAACACCTCCACAAGGAGTTTATATAGCTCTGTAGTAATACCATCTGGCCCAGCGGCTTTGCCACCCTTACTAGACTGAATTACCCTAACCACTTCTTCTTGAGTGATCCCATGGTTTAAAAGTTTTTGCTGATTAGCATCTATGGGTTGAATAGAATCATCTAACCAGCCCTCAGTCTCTGCATCTGCAGTCTTCTCCTCCTCCATGTATAGAATCCGGAAGAATTCCTTAAAGGCCTCTTCAATCTCAGTCTGATTATTCAAAATATTCCCGGACTGGTCCTCCTTAATCCCCTTAATCCGATTCCTATTCTGATCCGTCTTGACCTTCCAGGCTAGGAGTTTTCCTGCCCCTTCTCCGTACTCAAAATGTGCTAGCTTGCTATTATTCCACCTCTTTTTAATCCAATCTTGGAGGATTTCGGACATTTGGTTCTTCAACAGGAGCTGCTTCCTTTCTAACTCGGCCCTGGCCCCTCTGCTCCTGATCTTTTTATCTCAATTTCTATTCCTTCCATTTCATCCTCTAGTTGAGAGATTTCACTCCTATAGCACTTGTTTCTATAGCAAACTGCTCTGGTGATCTTGCCTCTCATAAATGCTTTTAGGGTATCCCAAACAATCCCATTTGTAGCTGAACCTCTGTTGATCTCAATAAATTCTCTAATCTCTTCCTTTAAATTTTCCATTAATTCACTATCTGCCAATATGGTGCGGTTTACCATCCACTTTCTTTCTGTGTACCTAATGCTGTTTTTAATTGTTAATATGACTGCCGCGTGATCTGATAGGTGGGCCGCCTTGTATCCAATATCTAAGAAATCCTCTCTGAGGCTCCAGTCTACTAAGAAATAATCTGTTCCCATATTTCTTATTATGAAATTATGTACCTTGTAGATTTCCTGCTCTCTCTCCAAAGGTCACACAAAGTATGCTGACTCATCATAACTTTTAAGAGGGCTTGTAAATGTAATGTAAATCCAGTATTTGTAAAGCGCAAACAGTTACCCGAAGGCATCCTGGCCCTGGGGGCTGTCTGGAAGATTAAGCAAGCTATTTCCCAGAGTCACATGGTGCTGGGCTAACCTGCCGCCGGTGTCGGGGATCGAACTGTGAGCCCCAGATTCCAGCGTCCGTCGCCCTGGCCGCGGCGCCACACCTCTTCCCTAAATTAGGCATCGGTGTCGCTTTGGTTTTGTGTGATTCGTCTAATTTTAGATCTAATACTACATTGAAGTCTCCTGCCATGATTATTGGACCGGAAAATTCTAGGAGATTTGCAAACAAATTTTAAGTGGTTTGCAATCGTCGTGATTTGGGCTGTAGTAGCCTACTAATGTTAATGACCTATCCACTATTTTAACATCTGGTATAATCCACCTACCCCCTTTATCCACCCTGGTCTGTGATACCCATATTTTTGCTTGTTTTTTCACTATTATTGAAGCCCCCTCTTATGTCATCGCTCTGATCAGTGCATAAAACTTGTTGTACCCATCTTTGTTTTCCAAAAAGATCGACACATTCCTTTTTTACAAAGTGTGTCTCCTGTAGACTCAGAATTTGAGCGGGGGAGTCTCTAAGGTATTGCAGTATCCTATCCCTACCCCCCTTCACACATAACCCATTGACATTCCGAGTTAGGATCTGAATGGACATGTCCTTATTATCCTAAATTTGCTAAAAACATTTTGAGGTGTTAGAGGATTTTTTTGTATCCTTTTTTCCCATATGCTCCCCACCCCGTGCACCCCTTCAACCTTCCCTCCTTCCACCCTTCCCTGGAGAACCCTCCCCTGCATCTTCTTCTTGGACCTCATGTTAGTCCAAATTTTTGTTTGGCACCGCTAGCACCCACCACCAATAAAAACGATATATCTGTATATGTATTTAGTGAATACCCGAATATAATCTTACTACATTTACTGCCCCCTCCACCTCCCTTATCAGCTTCTTTTTGTACTTCTTATCATATGCATTTTATTGTTGTACATTACTCTTAGTGATGCCGGAAAGTTTAGTTGTACAGTTGCCCCCGTTTTAAAAAAAAACATCCTACATCCATACGCTTGCCCAACTCCCACTGTCTGTCTAGAGTTGCTCGTGATAGGTCTGATCTAATTTCACATAAGAAATCAGGGACTTTTAAGGATTTTAGTTTTAATGCAGACAAGAGGATTTTTTCCTTTAGGGCATGTGTCTGGAAGTTATTAAGAATCTTCCTTTGCTTCACTCTGCCTGGATTTCTCCTAAAGGGTTCTCTGTGTATTCTTTGTGATATCTACCTCACTCTCATCCCCCTGAACTGAAGCCTTTATGAGAGATACCACCTAGGTTTTTAAATTACCCCCCTTTTTTCCTTTGGGTATATTCAAAATTCTCAGATTATTCCTCTTGGAATTATTTTTTAACTGCTCCAGTTTTTCCTGGAGACCCTGCTCATCTCTGCGCAGTGCCTGGAGCTCCATTTTACTACTCCCAAGGTCCTTTTTTAACTCCTCCACTGTGTTCTCAAGTGTTTGTGTCCTATCGGATAATGTGTCCCTCTTCTTTTCTAATGCCTCACAGAAGCCGCGTATTTCGCACTGGTTCACTTCCGATACTGCAAACCCATTCTTGATGTCTACAGTGAGTGACCCCAGCATCGCCTCCAGAGAGCTAACCGAAGATTCCACCTGATTTCCACTATCAGGTATTTTGGGCTTGTATCTGGTATCTGGCTTCCATGAGCTTCATAATCCTTATCCTGAGTGCTACCTCCTGCGCAGTTCTCCGCTCCGCCTAAGCTTACGGTTTCAGAGCTTTTTTCCTGGGGCTTACCCTGGCCGGACTGCTCTCCCGTCTCCATTGCTATGGTGCTCCAGTTGTCTCTAACCTTTCCTGCCTCAGCTTGTGATGGTCTTTTTAATGTTAATATTGATGGCTGTACCTTAAAGGATCGCAGAGAGGGTGTAATCTCCAGTTTTAGGGCAGGAAACTCATCCTTATTTTATTTTTTTAACCTTTTTTCTTTACCTCCCTCCTAGGTTTCTCTCTGAGAAGACTCCTTTGTAAACGTACAGAGTGGAATGAGCCAAGCGAATCACCAGTTTCCAAACAAGGAGTCTGTACCTCATCACTATCTACAGTCTTTACCCCCTCTCAGTACCGGTTTTAGCTGGTGCCTGCCCTCCTGCTCCACCAAAACTGACCCCAGCGGTGGCCACCCTACCTTTCAGGTCCAGTTTCTCTCTGCTGCCGCTAACGGCGTCCAGTCGCGCTTCCTCTAATGTCACCGAGCTCGCCAAGCCTCCAGTACCTGTGGGCGGAGCGAATGTGCTGATGCTGCCACCACTAGCATGGAGGAAGCCTCGCGCTGCTGCCCTGCAGCTCTTCCTTAGCTCCAGGGCAACCCTAGACCAGCACAGTCTATCGGTGTCCGATTCCCGACAGCACCGCCGGGTCGGCGAGTCCAAGACCACAACACCAGGAAGTCGGGAGCGATAGGCACATTAGGGCGTTATCGGCTGTGAGAGGTGAGGGCTTTACGGGTAATCACAGTCTGCTACTGATGGGTGCCTCTGGTGCTCCGCGACCTGCGTCTTACGTGGCCACTGTGTTCTCCCCATGGGGTTGACTCTTGTGCGACGTCCTCTGTTAAAGAACAGGAGGACCTAACAGAGACCACGTTGCGACACGTTGAGGCCGAAGGCCGCAGTGGCTTCGATCCCTTACACTGAGATTTTCGCGACTTAGATGAGTGATGGTTAGGGGAACGGCTCCTTGAGTGGCCCTGGGCATGAACCTCAGAGCGGGGAGGAGACCGACGTTGCCTGTACTCCGACCTGGAGAACTGCGCTATCAACAGGTTCATCAGCCTTTCCCATGAGGCCTTAGGCTACAGCTATTTACAGGCGTTGCACTCCTCAGAGTTGTGTTGCTCTCCTAGGCACCACATGCAGATGGAATGGAGATCCTTATCGGAAATCTGCCGAGTACAGGTCTTAAAAACCGAAAGCATAGGCACACTGTTCTCTGACGCAAAAAATCATCATAGTTGGCAAAAAATACAAACCGCCCCAGGAACCGCTTCTCTGGATCCGCGTTACAGCGTGGAAAAGAAGACACAGAAGTCCGCGTGCCAGAGAGGACTAATATGGCACCGCTGATGTCCCCTTGCACGCAGAGGTACTGCTGAAACATTTCTGGATTCAGTCTGATGCCTGGGAAGAATTCTGAAGCTAGATATCTCTATCAGATGGAATAATAACACTAATCTGTCAGAGTAAACCTCAAAGTCACTATATTAACCTGAGTTCAAACCCCTGGTAATAACTGCCTAGGGGCATACTCTACTCTCTCTAACTAGGAATAATCTCCCCCTAGTACTACACTAGCCCCTCCATAGAATGTCCTCTAATAAGTGTATTCCTGGGGCATGAAGTATCCCCCTTCCTATGCCCTGGTTCATGACAAGAAAAGCACATGCCACTCTCAAAGGCTTTCATCAGCCCTAGGTTCCCTCTTTCCTCCTTCCCTGAAGTGGGTTGGGACTCTCTCCTCTTGTCAGACGTGCTCATCCCTTGGTACCTTCTTGGACACTCTGGTGCTGAGCCAGAGGTCTATTTCCTTTCCAAGCTCCTTAAGGATAGTAAGCTTGGAGTCTATTAGGTGCTGCTACAACTCTGTAAAGCCAGTACTCCAGATGTGCTTCCACATAAACAAATTATTCAGCACATCATAATCATGTACTACCCTTCACCTCAACAGTCCAGTGCCTTACTAGACAAATCTACAAAATCCCCGCCAAAACTGGTGTGACTGTTTCTGGGAAATCCTAAACTTCATGCAATACTTTTCAGGGATTAAACCAAATTTTTGCGAGACAGCCTTTTTCATGGAGACATACTTAACCTGGTCATTTGCATCTAGGGCCTACAGTGTCTGGCCATGTGCTCCGACAGGCCAACCCCAGTCCTCCTCTTGGACTCTATGTATGTGTAGGGCCACCTCATAAGCTGCAAACCATGTATCAATCTCAACACCCCCCCCATACAACTGGCACCAGGTCTTTTGCGATGTGGGCCCTATGTTTACCTCTCTTATGCACTTCTGTATCACTGCCTCTACAATCGTCAGTAAACTCTATTTTTTAAATTTCAAAGGCCTCTCGGGACCTCAAGTCCATCTTGCGCTGGTTCTTTTCATGGACCAGCAAGACATACTATTCTTCTAAGGACATGGTCAACTTTTTCTCCTCATTAGCCAAGGTCAAGGTTTTTCTCCTCAAGAACAAGGGTAGCCAGCTGGAATTTTAAGGTCCTCGCAGCCTGCCTTACTTGCCTGTTGAGGACAGACTGGGAGAGGACAACCTGCCCCCCTGCTTTTTGACAACACAGATGATGCCCCTCCATGGAGAGATCCAACCTCTAGCACTGGGGCCTCCTCAACTTCATACTCATTCTCATTCTCCTCTTAACTTTATCCTCATTCTCTTCACGTTGGACCGTAGTTGCTGGACCTCCCCAGACTCTAAAGGTAATGTGGTAATTCGTCTTCTTGAATTCCCTGCTCAACTCCTGTCCTTGCTGTTTACACACACTCTTAGGCTCTGCCATGCTAAGGCCCTCCACGTTAGACAGATCAACCTGTATATTCTTTGAGGACTTAAGGTGCAAAGATTAAAATGAATTTAGGACAAATGTAACTTGATGAATAAGTCAAATTTTGCTGTCAATTTAGAAAAGGATTTTTAATTTCAACTTAAATCATTGTGTGGTACTTCAAAACACAAGTCCTGTATCGCACCACTGAATTACAATGTAAAAAAGTAGAATATTATTTTTGGTAGGTAAACACCAAAGACACTAAATTAACCTGAGCTCAATCCCCTAGTAGCTATGGCATAGAGCAGTCAGGCTAAACCTAGGGCAATGTGTAAAGTATTTATGAAGTTCCAAAATAGTAATAAAGTCAAAACATAAAACAATAGAAAACTCAAACAGGATTATAAAAATAGACAAAATTCTAACCAACAAAATGACACCAACACAACAGAAATCCCAATATGTAAGTGGGGATATTCATTTTTGAGTTGGAAGTAAAAATAGCTGCAAAAAGCACTGAGCGCCAATTATAGTCTATGAAAGCTGTAGACTGGTGTAGTTTCAGGCTGGCCACGATGGAGCATAGGTTGGACACCCAAGCGGTAATTTGGGCCAAAGGCTCCTAAGTCCCAATTTTCCAGGGTCTCAGGAGAGTCTCCTGGGCAGCTCCTCTCCGTTAATTCGAAGGCTCCAAGGACCTTAGGGACTGCAAGTAGGGGTCACGACTCAATCCAGCAGAGGCCATCAGCAAGGTCAATTCAAAGACCAATCCATAGTGGTGAACTGGTCACTTCTGGAAAAAAGGCGTCTTGCAGCTAGCTGTGTCCACACAAGAGGTCAGCCAACGGAACCTTAAAGTCCACTTCTGTGTTCAGGGTATACGAGGGTGCAGATCCAGTCTTTCAGGCGTCCTCTCAGGTCACAGGCAGCAGGCGAAGTCCTCTTCTGGTCTGTGGGTCCAGAAAGTATTCTGAGGAGGGTACCTTGGGATCCTATATTTATGGTTGGTAGTAGCTAGTGGGTGAGGGTGGCTCCTGGCTCCTCCCTAACCAATGGCATACACGTTCCCAGGGGCAACCCTACCCACTATTGCAGCAGTTACTCTTGCCTACTGTAAACATAGAGCCCATCACTCCCTAATTCCAAAATGGGGCAACCTGGGCAGGGCTTGCCACGAATGAAGATGGTGGCTCCCTCAGAAGCTAGCGATCCTCCTTATCGAATTTGGTGGACAGAGAGGGTACATCAAGGAGTAATACTGTGGGGATGTATGTGAACATCCTGGGATTACTCAGTGTGCATTAAATGCAGTAAATAAGAAGTCCAGCTGCGAGGGAAAAAGCAGCCGGACCTCTGGTGTCCCTCCCCCCACAACAGCAAACTGCCATGCAGGATGGTAGGCTGCGGTCTGCATAGTCAGTCATGTGGTCAGAAGGGACTCGCTGACAGAGGCATGCATCAATATGACAGAGGCTTGCCAATTACCCTGAGAAAGGGATAAAGTGAACGAACACCCGGCCTGGTAAGACTACCATTTTAGCTCCACAGCTCGTGTAGTAGTCCCACCATGCAGGCTAAAGAGAGATTCTTGGACTCTATTCACCTTCCATGCTTGACAGATGAAGGCAGGGAATATGCAACTGGAGGACATAACTGTGGAAGAGATGGGTGAGGTTATTTTGAATATGGCAACTTGCTAAATCTTTAGGGGAAGTTTAATTCCTGGGATAATTTTACAAAGCCTGTTAACCTCAGGCATCCCAAATTTTATATCAGGTATTTAAAGAGTCAGAGGGAAATGTATTATAGGCCCCACATCCAACAAAGCCATCATTGCGGTCCTGTTTAAAGAAGGGAAGGATCCATTGAAATTCAGGAGTTACAGGCCAATATGTTTAGTGAATGTGTATGTTAAGATTCTAGCCAAGGTCTTGGCAAATAGGGTCAGTAGGGTGATCTCCTCACTGATACACACCTCACAGCTGGGTTTTTTACTGTAACGCTCCTCAAGAAACAATATGTGGACGCTAGCCATCTCCTTTTGAATTCCAGGAATACATAGAATGAAAGGGTGGCCTTCAATATGGAGAATAAGGTCTTTGATTGCGACGAATGTCCTTATGTCTTCGGAGGATGGAATGCAGAACAGGATAGCTTGAATCCAGTGGCACAGTGAGCATGGGACCCACGTCTGGGCATACCCGGTGCACTTAGGGCAAGAAAGCAAAAGACACACAATAGATGGATGGAATGCAGAGCAAATCAAAACATTCACCCCCAGTCAAGAGATCTGGGATAAATCCATCATTCTTTTGCTCACCATGCCACCCAAGTTTAGACCTGGCCATATGCAAATCAGTCTTGACCCTGTGCCTCATGGGAACAGTCCAGCCCGAACTGCCAAGCCAGGTCCTCCCTGGACAGGAAACAAGCATCCTAGGACCGGTTTCGGGGTTTCACCCCTCATCAGCCAGGATAGCTGGAATACAGCGCCACAGTTTGAACCGGTTCGGCCTAAATGAACCCAACACCACAATTACACTGTTGAGGTAATTTTTTTCCGTATAATACACATCTCGTGGGGCACCCGCCAGAGATGGCCCTTTCCCCACTATTATTCACTCTGGGTCTTGAACCACTGGAGATAGCAATTAGAGCTGCAACCCACAGTCAGGAAATCCTGATACAAACGGGACTGTTTAAATCCTTCCTGCATGTGGACGATATCTTGAGGACATTTACCCACCCTCGATCCCCATGTCCGCATTAATTTTCTTGCTTGATGACTTCTCAATGTTTTCTGGGTATAAAGTGAATTGGGCAAGTGTGAAGTGATGCCAATTTTAGGATCACAACTTCAGCTTGTATAGAAGACTTAAACCTGAAATGGGCACAAAGAGGGATGAGGCATTTGGGAATACTCTTGAACAGGGAGCCTGACACACATGGTGGAGGACAAAGTCAAGCCTTTATTGTCTAAGATACAATATGATTTCTCTAAATGGTCACACTTGCAGCCATCTTTGTGGTGGAAAGGATCAGCAGTGAAAATGGTGACAACACCACAATTACATTGCAGGGATGATGCCACTGACCATCTTGCTATTACTGCTGCAGGCTATGGACTCCACAATAAAGTGTTTTGTGAGGGGTTTAGATAAACATTGAAATAACCAAACTCTATGCAAGCACAGAGACAAAGCCTATTCAGCTCCCCCACATGCTGCAGCCATCGCGGGAATCGCCAGTCCCCCACCTGTGGCTGTCACGGAAACGCCAGCACCCTCCCTCCCCGCTCTTACATGCAGGTATAGATACGCCACTGCCCACATAGGAACGTACTATTTACCCAACTACTTATCGCAGATGGTGTACTGGTCTCTAGTACACCATCTGCACACGAGAGCCCCCTGACGTGGATACAGATAGAGAAAATTATTGTAAATTTTAATGTAGTGTAGGAGCAATCAATTTAATTTTATTTGTGTCTGCAGAAAAGTCTTACAAAGAGTTAAAATAAAATAATCCCTCACAACAATTTCTACTTAGATACTTATTAAACATACATATTAACTGATAACATACTATGGGCCGCTCACGTTGTTGGTCGGAATGCCTCTGACCGCTCGTCGGAAGCTCTCTGACAACGGTCGGAGGCTTTCCGAACAACCCAGTCAGTTTGTGGTATGACCGCCAAATTATGATGTTGCTGGTCGTAGCGCGAACGGGCTGGTCATTCCGATGTGGTTCCGAACAGCTCTAGGAGTCTTCCAGCCGGTTGGAACCCCACCGTAAACTCATATAGACGGCGTTACTGCCGTCTGGATTATGATATCAGTTCCCACAGCCTTTCCGTGCTGACCTTTCCAACATGAAAAAGGTTGTCAGAAAGGGACTTTGGGGGGCTCCTAGCAGGGCCCCCTTGCCTCCGCAGCCTACAGTTTGTGGCTGAGGGGGTACCCTGTAAATCCATGCACTGTGTGGCAGGCACCATGAGGTGCCTGCCACAGGGTGCAGAGTTTTACACCCCCCATTTCTTTATGGGAACCTGTATTACTGCTGGTTTACGGGTGTAACAAAAGCTCTAATTGAGAAATGGGAGTATCTGACTGAACAGTGTTTGGTTGCATCGTAATCAGGCGGTCGGAACTACCGACCGGATGTCGGTAGGTCCCGAGACGGTTTCAGTCAGTCAACTCCCACCGACATCGTAAGAAGCCCCTAAGTTTATATCTTTAAAACACGGAAGCAAAATAGAAACGTTTGAGGGGAAACTCTAATTACTGTTTGCAGACCTAAGAAGGACAAAGACATTAGAAAATGCTTGTAGGGAGGACAAATATTTCACAGATTACAGCTTCAACACTATGCAAGTGGTCAGCCAATTTGATTGCCTTTACCGAGATCGATAAATTATGCAATTTTGACTTAACTCCGATTACAATTCGCCATCCAAGGCGCCACTTGATAGAAAGTGCATATAGTTATAAAGTGCCTAAATATAGTAAACAGACTGATTTAAAGTGCAGTGTTTACATCTAAGAATAAAACTGGATAGACCTCATTTCTCAGCAAGTCGACTATAAAACTTATACAAGATTGCAATTTAAAATTCGTTCCATAATAGTGGCATTTACTTCATTTACTAATCGTCTCAATAGGCATGAGTATGCACTGGCATATACGGCATATACAGCATTTACACTGGTAAGGTATCAAGAAACCAGAATTAGTAGATTGTACTTTTGTGGCTTCACTCTGGTTACTGGCCCTCATCCAAGGGCAAACTTGATATAAGTGAGTTAAAATAAAGTACATGCATGTGCCATTAGGACAAAACATACTTTTTGCTCACTCTGGCATAGTAAGAGAGTTCCATTGATCTCTATCAAGTTCAAATGGCTCCAAGTGCAATAAGTCATATTATAACAGTCTTTTGTAATAATTGTTGCCATTACTATACTGTTTACATAGGATTACAGCTAGCTATAGAATGTTCAACTCGCATATATCTCAAAGCTTAACCTATGGTACCTAAGGATTAGATGTTTCAATCAGTTCTTTAATAACCCGACAAGTCCCCCACAAATAGGCTGATACATATATTTCAAAGTGCGATCTCTGGTACCCAAGTAGATTTTTCAATCTGTTGTTGAATAACTGGCCAGGACCCTTACAAATAGGCTGATACAATATAAAATATGTCCTCCCTTTCTACTCTATTGCATAATTCAATTGCATCTGTAATGTGGTTTTACCCTGTCTTTGAACTATATGGAGCTAATGCTCCATATAGCTCAAAGAGAGGGTAAAACCACTTAGTTTAAAAATACTAAATAATAGCAAATGAGTTATGGTATCCTCCTCTCCAACAGAACTACATAATGAGTCCTCCTTCCTTAGCCTTTTTGTTTCAACAAGATATGTTGGTAAGATGCCAAATCTAAACAAAATATATGTCCGTCTTTGCTCAGGTGGAATTTTATCCAGGTAATCTTTATACCATGTCTCAGTCCCAGACCTAAGATATCTCTTATGATGCTGGATTGCAAACTCCCAGATTTGGTGTCCCTTACTAATGAAAAATACAGTTTTTTGACTAGATTGTGGTATCTGATCCCACATGTCCTGGATCTTTCTCGAGTCCTCAGGCCCATACCCACTAATCCTTTCCTTATATGTAATGACCTAGAGCATACCCCCTTAACAATGCTCTTTCTCACTTCTGCTACAGCCTAGCATTTCCAATTAGCCTGATCCAAAGTAGCACTGGATTGATTCTTGCTTGATCTGTAATAGTGACTGTTAGAACTGGGGGTCTCTAGTTGGCAATGGTATACACCTTTGTCCAAATAGGGACCCTTGCTTCTAAGTCAGGATAAGGGGATTACACTCCTAGATAACCCCTGCTCACCCCCTTGGTAGCTTGGCACGAGCAGACCGGCTTATCTCAGGGGCAGTGTGTTAAGCATTTGTGAACACATACAGTAATACAGTGAAAACACTACAGATGGACACCACACAGGTTTTATAAAAATAAGTATGCTTTATATAGACTTAACACAAGACCACAAATGACAAAAATCCACAATACTGTACTTAAGATTGACTTAAAGATGGTAAAAGTTACTTAGTTCAAGTTGATGATAAATGCGATACAGTTCTCACAAAAGTACCTGGATGCGTAATGCAAAATAAACAAAAGGCTCGCAGAGGGAGATGCGTTGGTTCCGTGCTCCGGGGTAGATGATGCGTCGCGCCTCAATGCTTGCGCAGAGTAGGGGATGCGTCGTGATCCTTACCGGTGCAGGGTTGATGCTTAGGTTCTTGACATGAGGCCCAGTTGCGATGCGCAAGATGGTGCTTCGATGCGATGCAACAATCCTGGTGCAATGCGAGAGGATGGCGCCCTTGATGCGATGAGATGCGTTCACGCCCTGGCAGCCTTGCGACGACTCTGTACTTTGGAGCCGCGACAAGCCCTGCGACATGCTTCTCCGGCGATGCGATGGCGACCCTCTCGATGGCGTCACGCTTCTCCGGGGATGCGACAGCAGACAGCTTCGACGAAGACACGCTTCCTGGGAGATGCGGCGGCGGCACGCTTCTCCAGCGATGCGACGACTACAGCTGCGGCGTTGACACGCTTCTTCTCGTTGCGTTGCGCTTCTAGCTCCCAGTGACAAGCAGGCTTCAACAGATAGAATTCCCAGCAAGGAAATTCAGAGGGGAGCTGGTGGAGAAGTCTTTTGTCCCCGAGACTTCAGCAGAGGCAAGCACAAGTTCAAGCCCTTGGGGAAATAGTCTGTAAGATGATGAAAGTTCTTTGAAAAGTTCCTTCTCCTTTCCTAGGCAATGAAGACACCACTGCAGGCCAACCCAGCAAACTGCACACTGGCAGAGGGGCAGTCCAAACTCCTGCAGCTTCCTTGGTTCTTCTCCTTTGCAAAAGGTTTGTCTTGTTCCCAGAAGTGATTTAAAGTTCTTCGGTCGGGGTCCCAATATTTATACCCCAAAATCCTTTGTTCTCTGAGGGCAGAGTAGCCTCTGCCTAGTCCAAACCAGTTCTGGAGCACTCTGTTTACATGACTCCTTCTTTCCTTTCATAGTGCAGGGCAGAAACATTAGACGCCCCACAGGACGTGGAGCCAGCATTGTGGAGGGAAAGCACAGCCCTGGAGCACTTTGTTGACATGATTCCTTCTCTCCTTTCACAGTGCAGGGCAGAGACATCAGACGCACCACAGGGGGTGGAGCCAGTACTGTGTGGGGCAGGCACTGTCCTATTCAGGACCCAGGTGCAACTCCTCCCTCCCATCTAGATGCATATCTCTCTATTCAGCCCTGTGCTAACTCACCCTGTCTCCGGAATTCCCTAGCCCCCTGGAATTCCCCAGCCCCTGTCACTCAAATTCCAGACAAGGAATACACAGCCTAGCAAAGGCAGGTTTGGATGGTTAGACAAGAAAATACCTACTTTCTAAAAGTGGTATTTTCAAACACAGAATGTTAAAACTAACTTCACTAAAAGTTGTATTTTATCATTCTGAGTTCAGGCATACTAAACCTGAATTTATACCATGTTCCCTGAGTCAGTTTAGGATTATAAGATGTAATAATCAAACTGCCCTTTCTGGCCTATGGATAACAGGTAGCCTTGCAATAGTGAAAAACGAAAATGGCTGTAATTCACTATTAGGACATGCCACACACATCAGGGCTTGTCCTACCTTATACTTACAATGCACCCTGCCCTTGGGCCTACCATAGGGGTGACTGATATGAAGCAAAGGGGAGGTTTAGGGACTGGTAAGTGGGTGCACTTACCCAGTCGACATGGCAGTGCGAGACTGCACACAGGCTCTGCAATGGCAGGCCTTAGACACATTTTACAAGGCTGTTTCTGTGGGTGGCACAAACGGTGCTGCAAGCCCACCAGCAGCATTTGGATTTACAAGCCCTGGGCACTCCTGGTGCACTGTACTTCATGGAATCACTAATCCATACATCAATTTATAATAGGGAGAGCATATACACTTTAGCACTGATCAGCAGTGGTAAAGTGCCAAAAATATAGGAGGAAGGCAAAAAGTTCAGGGATGACCCTGCAAAAAGGGCCAAGTCCAACACAACCCCCTTCCAGCCGAAACGCAGGGTAGACCAATCACTACCTTGATGGGCTTCCCTGCTTAGGGCGATAGAACATGGACCTGGCAGGGGCATTTTCCCGTTCTTCTCCAATCTGAACCCATTTCAATTCCTCTGTCCATACTCTCAAGGTCCACCAAGCTAATCCATGGGGAACCCTTCTCTTCACCTGAGGACGCCACCTGTGCACCATCTAGCCGTAACTTGCTCACAGGTGTGTCCCAACAGACATACAGCAAGTCACAGGGGACACTGACAGTAGTCAGGCATGAGACCCAGGCCTTATGCCTCTCAGGGCTCTCAATCCTCTGTGGCGTCAGAGGGGGGGGCAGCAGCCCCAGGTGCTTGGCACCCTTTGTCCATTCTCCCTCCTGTAAGGTCAGGTATGACATCCTGGCACTGACCCACCAGCCCTAGGCCTTTAGCCGGTGGCTGGACCAGAGACTGGGGTGGGCTCTCCCACACCCGGTCCTCCTCCTTGGGGCTCTGTACCCTCCCTCACATGGAGCGGTACCCCCTTCCAGAATTGTCAGGATGCCTGTGGCAGGTGTCCTGCACAATTCGCCCACCAGTTCAGGGGTTCTATCCTGCAACTGGGCTTCCAGGTCAGGACACCCTGAACCTGGCCCTCCAACCTAGGGTCCCAACCCTCGGGCTGCACCGGGGTCAGAGGCGAGGACTCCCTCCCTCTGTACCCCCTTCCAGAGCACTGCACCCTCCCCCTAGAAGCTACCTCGGTCAGGACACTGATTACAGTTGCCCCTTCCTCCAGGTCAGACAACACCTAAACCTGGCTTCCCAACCCAGGGACCAAACCCTGTGGTTGAACACATGCCTGGCAACCCAGGACTTCCTTGGGAGCACATATGCTCCCCCCGAGGGTGACACATAACTCATGTGTCGTATGACAGTCTGCCTTGCGCAGTTCTCCTGACCCCTGTCCATCTGACAGTGTGCGAAGATCCCCCAGGACAGAAGTGGTGTCACCATGGTCATTCACTGGGGACGCAGCCCTTCTGGGTAGCCCTTGACCCACTGGTTCCTCCACTGGGGACTCTTTTCCCCCTCTCACCCCTCAGTCTGGACTTCTGCACACTCCACTTAGGAGCGGCACTGCCAGACACCAGAACTGATGGAGGCCTGCTTACAGACACTCCCAGTTCACCAGACACTAGGGGATCCCCCTCAACGGGCGGCTCATCAGGACAGACTAGGCTCCCCACCTGGTGTTCCCTTAAAGAACCATCCAGGCTTTGAGACTGGGGTTGAGCACTACTGGGACATAACCCATTCTCACTCCTTCCCCTTAAAGACAGGACGAGAGGCCCTACACCCCTCTCACTACTACAGAACCTAGCTGGGCTACTCTGAGCCACTTCCACCACGCTGGGTTGGAAGATACCTGAGCCACTCCTCTTACGATCACTCCCCAATGCCTCTTCAGACCCTCTGGACTCCACCAAAAGTTCTGCCTCCAATGTGAGCTCCCTGGGGTCAGAGAACTCACTCTACAACAGGTGTTGGCATAGCTATGGAAAACAGGGACTTACAATATGCTCTCCCACAATTGGATCACACAGCCCCCTACGAGGGTTAACCAAACTATCCTTCATTTCACAATCCAGTGCTTCACACACGTACTCCCCACCACTCTCCTGAGATTGGCAAGACCGTATCTGACTGTCTCTGTCATTCAACCCACACTCTTCTGGGCGGTCTCCACATTCACACACCAGTACTTCAACCATGGGGGAACCCTTCTCCCTGCACCTCTCATCTAGTCAGTGGAGTGTCCCTCCCAATACTAGGACCATGAACCCCTGCGCCAGTGCCCCACTCTACTTCCTGGACACTGCGCACCATTGGAGCTATCTCATATCCTTGAACCTCCTGGTGTATGTTAACCCACTCCAAGTCACATGCCACATCTCTGGGTGTGTGTACTACTCTCTCAGCACTAGAACATTCAGTTTTGCTGCCACCATCTGAACTGGATTCCTCCAACTCAGCAAAGCTCACTTTCTGAGCTACGCACATTTCTTGTTGCTGGGCTGAGGCACTCCTGGCCTCAAGCCTCTGAAGCTCCAACTTAAGCTCTCTCATTCTCAACTAATGTTCCATTCTCATTCTCTCTCTCTCCAAGGACAATCTGTTATTCTCTGCTTCCCTTCGATCCTCCATCTTAAGCTTAGCCATCTCCAGCTTGTGTGGCCTATTTCTCTCCCGGTCTTCCAACTCTCTGGGGGACAGGTCTTTGGAAGAGATACTACTGCCAGGTGGGGATGGTACCCCTCCTCTGGCTGGAAACACTGGCCTATCCAGTTGCCCATCTGCATCCCCAGCTGGCTCCACCACAAGATCAGGGGCATTTCTTGCTTCTACCCTGGCCCTCAGCGCCTTTTGGTAGTCATCCTTTTTAGAAATGCCTGGTGTAGCAGCTTTCAATTTCTTGCAGAGATGCTTGAGCTGTGTTTAAAGTGTGAGTTTCCAACCTCTCTTCCTCAAAACAAGATCCATAGATGCAACAGAGGCTGGTCTGCACATTGTAGTAAGAATTGGTAGTTCTCAGGAAAAAAATAACAGTCCAAGGAAATAAATTCTACTCAAAAAGTATGTGGTTGCGTTTGGTCTGCACTCACTAGTAGTGTACACCAATCACTGTATATGAGTCACAAATGCAGGTCCAAATCCTCACCGCTGACCACCAATGTTAGAACTGGGGGTCTCTAGTTGGCAATGGTTTATGTTTATGTTTATGAGATTTATAGAGCGCTCAAATACCCGTGGGTGTCTCGGCGCTAAGGACAGCAGCGTGAAACTTGTACCAGGAGACTTATTGTGTGAACAGCCATGTTTTCGACATTCTTCTGAACGTTAGTAGTGATTGGGAAGATCTGATCTGTGGTGGAAGCGAGTTCCAAAGTCTAGCAGCTGTGACAATAAAACGTTTGTCGCCCCGGGAGACTGTTTTAGTGCGAGGCACTATGAACAGGGATGCCGTGGATGAGCGAAGCGCCAGAGATGGAGTATAGGTTGCTAAGTCTCTGATCAGAAATTGAGGCCCTGTGTTGCATGATGTTTTATATGCAATACATAAGGCTTTGAACATGATACGGCTCTTCACAGGGAGCCAGTGATATGAATAACATGAGATATTGGCTTATATTTAGGAGTTCCTGAGAGCATCCTGGCCGCTGCGTTCTGAATGGTTTGCAGCTTGCGAATAACCTTGTTTTGGGCAATCAGAAGAAGCCCATTGCAGTAGTCAATTGTTGACATGATTAAAGTGCTAACAAGAGATTTTCCTGATGTCCAGGGAAGAAATGGAAGAATTTCTTTTATCATGCGCAGTTTGTAGAAGGCCGCTGAAACTACTGAGTTGGTATGGGGGAAAAAAGTTAGTTTATCGTCAAATATGACTCCTAAATTCCTAACCTTGGTAACTGGGTATGGTGGAGAGCCCAGTGACAGTGGCCACCAGATAGAAGACCAGGCTGGAGCTAGCTTGCCAAAGATCATAACTTCTGTTTTTTCAGAGTTTAATTTGAGACAGTTGCTGGTCATCCAGTCACTGATGGCCAGTAGGCCTCCTTGAAATTTTTCGGCTACTTCCTTTCCATCATTATGTATAGTCAACACCAACTGAGTGTCGTCAGCATATGAGGTGAGGCCCAACCCATGACTCCTAAGGACTCTGGCCAGGTCCGCCACATAGATATTAAAAAGCGTCGGGCTCAGGGATGAGCCCTGCGGGACACCACACGGGAGACTCAGTTGGGTAGACTGAAAGGTACCAAAGTTAACCGTCTGGGTACGGTTAGCAAGGAAAGAAGCCAGCAGGTCTTGGGCTTTATCCCCAATGCCCAATTCTGCGACCCGGTCGATAAGTATGGTATGATCGACCGTGTCAAAGGCTGCTGAGAGATCTAACAGCACAAGAACTGCTGTGCCTCCCTGATCCAGGAAAACTCTGATGTCCTCGGTTGCCTTAATAAGTGCGGTCTCCGTTCCGTGGCCTTTACGGAAACCAAACTGAGTGGCATCCAGGAGCTGATGTTCTTCAATATAATTAGAAAGTTGGATATTCATTACCTTTTCAATGATTTTTGCCGGAAAAGGCAGGCTGGCTATTGGTCTATAGTGCTTGGATTCACTAGAATCGAGGTTTGCTTTTTTTTAAGAGAGGTTTTATTATAGTTTTCTTCCATATCGTGGGGTATATACCTGAGGCGAACATAGTGTTGCAGATAATGGACAGGACAGGGGCTACTTGGTCTAATACTGGCATAAGTACGGCCGGGGGACAAGGATCATTGGCGGAGCCAGATTGATGGATGAGATTATACTAGCAATCTGATCAGAGGTTGTCTTTTCAAATTCCATTAAGGAGTGTTCGGGGGGTCCTTTATTATTGGTTGAGCCTTAGTGTTACTTACCAATGCGAATTTCGTATAGATATTATTCACTTTATCGACAAAGAAATTCGCTAAAAAGTCACAAAGTGGCTGAGTGGGGGTTACATTGCTATCAGATGTTTGCCCAGATAATTTGGCAACTACTTGGAATAGGTGTTTATTTGAACCTTGTGCAGCTGTGTAATATCTCCTCTTTTCCTGCATGATCAGCTGTTTATATTTGGTAAGTTCAGTTTTATAAACTAGTTTATCCTGGAGATTGTAGGATCTGCGCCATTTTCTTTCCTAGTTCCTACACAGTTTTATTTCTCCTCTAAGGAGTTCGGAGAACCAGGGGGCTGATGGCGCACTCTGATTTTTTGAAATGTTTTTGGAGGGCACCAACCGATCAAACGCATCATTAAGCCAGTTGGTGTAAGTTACTGACTCTGCGTTGGGGTCGGAGGAGACTATGGGTTGACTTGAGGATAATTGTATTTTTAAGAGCTGAGGGTCTAAACACTTCCAAGCTCTCCGTGGGCCCGATTTGATAGATAAAGTGCTAGGTAGGTACTTGACACTAATCTGGATCTCAAAAAAGATTGCGTGGTGATCAGACCATACTAAAGGGAGAATACTCTGAAAGTGGATGGCCTGAGAGTTTGAGAAAAGGACATCCAAAATATGGCCGGCTTGATGCGTAACATTCGGGACTCGCTGGGATAGGTAGGATGGTATACACCTTTGTCCAAATAGGGACCCATGCTTGTAAGTCAGGAAAGGGGATTACACACCTAGATAACCCCTGCTCACCCCTTGATAGCTTGGCATGAGCAGACAGGCTTATCTCAGAGGCAGTGTGTTAAGCATTTGTGAACACATACAGTAATACAGTGAAAACACTACAGATGGACACTACACAGGTTTTATAAAAATAAGTATGCTTTATATAGACTTAACGCAAGACAACAAACGACAAAAATCCACAATACTGTACTAAAGATTGACTTAAAGATGGTAAAAGTTACTTAGTTCAAGTTGATGATAAATGCGACACAGTTCCACAAAAGTACCTGGATGCGTAATGCAAAATAAACAAAAGGCTCGCAGAGGGAGATGCGTTGGTTCCGTGCTCCGGGGGAGATGATACGTCGCGCCTCAATGCTTGCGCAGAGTAGGGGCTGCATTGTGATCCTTACCGGTGCGGGGGTGATGCGTAGGTTCTCGGCCTGCGGCCCGGTTGCGATGTGCAAGATGGCGCCTCGATGCGATGTAACAATCCTGGTGCGATGCGAGAAGATGGCGCCCTTGATGTGACGGCAATGCGTTCACGCCCTGGCAGCCTTGCGACGACTCTGTACTTTGGAGCCGCGACAGGCCCTGCGACACACTTCTCTGGCGATGCGATGGCGACCCTCTCGATGGCATAACGCTTCTCTGGGGATGCAACAGCAGACAGCTTCGACGAAGACACGCTTCCTGGGAGATGCGGCGGCGGCACGCTTCTCCGGCGATGCGACAACTACAGCTGCGGCGGTGACACGCTTCTTCTCGTTGCGTCGCGCTTCCAGCTCCCAGCGACACGCAGGCTTCTGCAGACAGAATTCCCAGCAAGGAAATTCAGAGGGGAGCTGGTGGTGAAGTCTTTGTCCCTGAGACTTCAGCAGGAGGCAAGCACAAGTTCAAGCCCTTGGAGAAATATTCTGTAAGATAATGAAAGTTCTTTGAAAAGTTCCTTCTCCTTTCCTTGGCAATGAAGACACCATTGCAGGCCAACCCAGCAAACAGCACACTGGCAGAGGGGCAGTCCAAACTCCTGCAGCTTCCTTGGTTCTTCTCCTTGGCAAAAGGTTCGTCTTGTTCCCAGAAGTGATCTAAAGTTCTTGGGTCTGGGTCCCAATATTTATATCCCAAAATCCTTTGTTCTCTGAGCACTCTGTTTGCATGACTCCTTCTTTCCTTTCACAGTGTAGGGCAGAATCATAAGATGCCCCACAGGAGGTGGAGCCAGCATTGTGGAGGGAAAGCGCAGCCCTGGAGCACTTTGTTGACATGATTCCTTCTCTCCTTTCACAGTGCAGGGCAGAGACATCAGACGCACCACAAGGGGTGGAGCCAGCACTGTGGGGGGCAGGCACTGTCCTATTCACGTCCCAGGTGCAACTCTTCCCTCCCATCTAGATGCAGATCTCTCTATTCAACCCTGTGCTGACTCACCCTGTCTCCGGGAATTCCCCAGCCCCCTGGAATTCCCCAGCCCCTGTCACTCAAACTCCAGACCAGGAATACACAGCCTAGCAAAGGCAGGTTTGGATGGTTAGAGAAGAAAATACCTACTTTCAGGCATACTAAACCCGAATTTATACTATGTTCCCTGAGTCAGTTTAGGATTATAAGATCTAATAATCAAACTGCCCATTCTGGCCTATGGAGAACAGGTAGCCTTGCAATAGTGAAAGACGAAAATGGCTGTAATTCACTATTAGGACATGCCACACACATCAGGGCTTGTCCTACCTTGTACTTACAATGCACCCTGCCCTTGGGCCTACCATAGGGGTGACTGATATGAAGCAAAGGGAAGGTTTAGGGACTGGTAAGTGGGTGCACTTACCCAGTCGACATGGCAGTGCGAGACTGCACACAGGCTCTGCAATGGCAGGCTTTAGACACATTTTACAAGGCTGTTTCTGTGGGTGGCACAACTGGTGCTGCAAGCCCACCAGCAGCATTTGGATTTACAAGCCCTGGGCACTCCTGGTGCACTGTACTAGAGTCTGACAGATAAACCAAACCAGCCAATCATGGAATTACTAATCCATACATCAATTTATAATAGGGAGAGCATATGCACTTTAGCTCTGATCAGCAGTGGTAAAGTGCCCAGAGTCATAAAATAGCCAACAACAGGTCAGAAAAAATATAGGAGGAAGGCAAAAAGTTCAGGGATGACCCTGCAAAAAGGGCCAAGTCCAACAGTGACTACATCCTGCTCCACAAAGATGGTGCTCATGGTGTTGTGTAGTTTCCACTAATCAGTAGGAACATGGGCGTTTGTGAACGACAAACTTAGGATGGTGCCAGACTGATTCCATGCACCCCTGCAGGATATGTAGGTTCTTAGACCAGCTAGCTCACAGTGCCACTGTGGGCCCCCCTAAACCTAGACAGGGGGCGAACAGTTCTGGCAACCACTGAATATGACAAACCTGTTCACTCAGGAACCTGGGTGACAGACCTAAAACCTTTCACTTAGACACTCGTGCTCTCTTTTCGCTCAGAGAAATATGCAAATACACAAAGGGACGTTTTCAATATTTATTGAACCAAAGAGATTATTGTATAGAAAACATGTGCTGCAATGATCAATAAAAAGAAGCAGACAAAAGTTATGTGTCAGGACAGTGAATAGAATGAAAAGTTCCATCTTTTTACTGAGGCAATGTAAATATGGAAGCATATGTAATAATTTAACAATCTAGCATACTCCTACTTTGCAAACCCTAACCTTCGTGTCTAGGGTTCAAGTGTATGTTCTGTCAAGATACCCCCTACTGGATGATCCCACCCCATTTCCTTGTGGGTAAGACAGTAGGATCCCGTCTTGGTTAGGAACTGGACACGCCTCACAGAGATGTCAGTCAGCTGCTGGGCGAAAGCTTCAGCATGCAGGGACCCTTCTAAGTCAGCCGAGTGTCTCCTCTTATTATACCCAGAACCAAAAGATTCTATATAGAAAACTGCATCCTTGCCTTGGGTTGAGATTATGAACAGGCTGCCATTGTTTGTAATCCGCAGATAGCTGTGTTGCCATATGGACGTGAATAACAAACGCACACGTGAGGACCTTGTACACAATGCCAAGGCAATGTGATAGTGTTCTTGCGAAGTTTATGCGTGTTAGCAAGGCCGGTGTTTCCAAGAAGCTAACCCAAGTTTCACGAATGCAAAAGTGTGGCAAAATGAAGGCAACATTAGGAAAAAGCTGCGTACATGAATAAATGTCAACCAGACCTACAAGGCCTAACTGTGACACATGACAACGGGGGTACTGCGGCCTAGGCTCCGCATCAATCTCAAAAGTCATTCTTCGCTACCTGGAGGTTCTCTAATTTCTCAAATCCCCGTATCTTGGCACCACATTAGATGGCCGCTACTGCCTTCTGTTTATAAATTTGCTGTATAATACCTTGGTGCTGTGAACCTTCCTTATGCCTATACGTAAGGACTGCCATCCAAGATTGCTGGAGGATAATAGTTGCCTTAGTTACATGGTCTCTCCAATTTAATCTGTTGTTCGAATCGGATACCAAGATAGTCATAATATCTGACCACCTCTATTTGCTCATCGTTGACCATGACTTTTCTTTTAAATTCTGGTGATGGTTGCATTGCCTCTGCATTCGTTTTACTAATATTAATGAACTGGCCCTTGATATTACAGTACTCCGCAAACCTAGACAGCATTTTATGCATGGCATTCTCTGTCCAGGTAATTAGAACAGCATCATCATCAAAGAGTAGGATGGGGAACCTTGCTGCCTGCAACTATTGGGACATCGAAGAAGTTGCCAAAATATATTCAACTACATCATACAGAAACAAGCTAAAGAGGAGTGGAGCTAATATACACTCATGTCTTACCCCCTTTTTGATTGGAAACGGTGCAGTGCATTCGCCCAATTTCTTTTAACATACTGAAGTGTTATTTTCCTGATGTAAGCCTTTTTATCACTTGTACTAATAAGTCATCAACCCCAACCGCTCTAGTGCCTCCCATGATTTAGGGCGATTGACCAGATCAAACGCTGACTTCAGGTCTATAAAGGTTAGAAAGAGCTACGTTTTTTGAATAACCGTGTACTTACAGCAGACTAGGTATGATCAAGATGTCTGCTCAACTGTCCCAAACTTTGACCTGAAGCCAGCCTGCATATTGGTCAGTAGATTTCCCAAATCTCACCTTGCCTTGTAGTCTGAAAAGTAGAACCTTTCCCAATATTTTCTCCACTCCATTCAGGACCGAGATAAGGTGGTAATTTGACTGACTCCCTAGGCTACCTTTGTTATGAATTGGGATTAGGACTGCTGTGCGCCACGATACAGGCATCCAGATATTATTTATGGTAGTACTGAAGACCCTAGTCAGGACCCAGGCCCAGTAGATTGTATCCATCTGAAAGATGCCTATCAGTACTTCATCGGGCCAGGCCCCTTATTTTATTTCATAGACAGGAGTGCTCTCTCCACTTCTGATTTTAAAATTGTTAATCTAGCAACCTTGCTTTTATCGATATTTCTACACTCATGTCCACGATGTTATGTTATTGTGATGCTATTTTATTAACACTTATAACGCGCACAGCTACTCGAAGAGTGTACCGGCGCGAGCCAAGTAGGGGCGGAAGTGAGCGCCTCATTAGATGAAAAGCAGAGTTCTCAGTCTTTTCCTGAAGAGCTTAGAGTCCTGGATACTGCGAAGGTCCAGAGGAAGCGAATTCCAGGCCAAAGCTGCCTTGTATACCAGAGAACGTCCCCCAGTTCGCTTGAGGCAAAAGCGGGGAATAACAGCAAGAAGCTGCACCGCTGAGCGCAGCTGTTTCGCAGGGACGTAGAACCTGAAACATTTCCTTAGGTAGACTAGACCAAGTCCGTACAGCGCTGAATGAGCCAAAACAAGGGCTTTAAATTTTACTCTTTCAGCTACAGGTAGCCAGTGAAGTTCGCGCAATTGTTGCCTTATGCTAGATCTAACAGGAATATTAAGAAGATAAGAAGACTTCTTGCTGCAGCGTTCTGGACCACCTGCAGCCTCTTCAAAAGATAACCTGGCAGGCCAATGTACAGGGCATTCGCATAATAGATGCGTGAAAGGATTAAGGCATGGGTAACCGTTTACTTGGCTGCCCTAGGGAGGAGGGGGAACATTTTTCTGAGTGATTTAAGAGTGCCAAAGCACTGCCTAACTAGCTTCTTGATCTGTGTAGTAAACAACATTTTCGTCGAACCAAATTCCTAGGTTTTTAGTGGGCTGACATACGGAATTAGGCATTGGATAATCAGCCGGCCAAAGCGATTCCCTAAACTGGGGAGGGAAATTCCCAAACAAGAGGATCTCCGATTTATCCTCATTGGGGAGGGAAAGTCCCAAACAAGAGGATCTCCGATTTATCCTCATTGCATTTGAGCTGCACGGAGAGGAGTCATTGGAAAACGGCCATTAGACATGTTCTGGCTAAAGAGGTGGATAGATCACTTTTGTTCCAAGTAAAGAGGAGCTGGGTCTCATCAGCATATGCGATGATCTTGGCACCAAGCTCCTCTGCCAGCTGAATCAGGGGGGTGACATATATATTAAAAAGGAAGGGTCTCAAAGTAGACCCCTGAGGCACTCCAGTGGTCACACTTTGAGAGGTAGACGAGGACGGGGGAGCCAAACTTGCTGCGATCTAATAACTGTGCAGTTTCCCCTTCTGTTCCCTCTCTATACAGGTTGCTAAAATAACCTTCCCATTCCTTTGCACCAATATGATGACTTAAATGGTTGGAGGTTGCCCTTTCAACATTGCTCACTATTTTCCAAAAGTACTTGGTATTCTTTTCAACTATGACCGCCTTCAATTCCTCCCATAATAGGCGTAGGCAACTTGCTTTCTTAATTTTTAGTAGATGCTTATAGGCCTGCCTAAGGGTCTGGAAATACATGTCACTTTGCCAATTAGAATGATGATGATTAAGAATTCGGGAGCTAAGCGTTTTTTCTTCGTGACATTCTTCATCATACCAAGCAAGCATGTCCACATTAATTTAATCTCTTGATAGCAATACCTGAGATGCATCTAGTAGTATTTCACGTGATACACCCTGCTCTGTGAAAAAACCCTTTTGCACCCTATCTAAGAGGGCCTCTAGCTGTGGTAGCTCGGCTAGATATTTATCAAGGCTTCAAGCGGATGGTTCTCCTGTTATTAGTTGGTTCAATTGAGACAGGCTAAACATGCCATATGTATATCTGCATCAGATTGCTATTGGAGCCCAAAGCAAGGCTAACTATGAAGGGGCCGTGGTCACTTTCGACCCATCTCACTGCAAGCAGATCACTTACATTAGTCCAGTTCATAAAATTAATTAGACCATAATCTATAAGCAAGCTCCCTGCACTAGCTATGTACGTATTATTGCTGGACTGTCAGTGGTGGTACAGCTGCTTTGGGGACACAAACCCTCCTCTAATAGCAGTTTCACAAACTCCTCACCCTTCCTACATGACTTTGCCCAAGCGATGTCATGTTCTGGTATATGAGAGCAGTGATCCTCCATCAAGATATCACTGTTTGCGATTTCACCCACTGGGCAGACATTAGGATGTCCACAAATCAAAAACAAATGTTTACCCTCCTCAGCCATGGCCTTCCCCAAATAAGTGGGGCTTTGGATTTTCAATAACTCTGGACATACTGACATGTTATGCTATATAAACTGTACACCCCTCCCCCATCCTAGTGAGCTATAGACATTCAATCAATCAATCAAGCATTTGTATAGCGCGCTACTCACCCGGAGGGTCTCAAGGCGCTTGGGGGAGGGGGGTCCGCTACTGCTCGAACAGCCAGGTCTTGAGTTGCTTCCTGAAGGAGAGGTGGTCTTGGGTCAGGCGGAGGTGGATGGGCAGGGAGTTCCACGTCTTGGCAGCCAGGTAGGAGAAGGATCTTCCTCCTGTTGTGGCTCTTCGGATGCGGGGGACGGCGGTGAGGGCGTGGCTGGTTGATCGAAGCTGGCGGGTGGGAGTGTAGAAGGTCACGTGGTCGTTGAGGTATCTTGGGCCTTGGTTGTGGAGAGCTTTGTGTGCGTGGGTGAGGAGTCGGAACGTGATTCTCTTGCTGACGGGGAGCCAGTGCAGGTTTCTCAGGTGTACGGAGATGTGGCTGTGTCGGGGAATGTCCAGGATGAGGCGTGCTGAGGCGTTCTGGATGCGCTGGAGTCGTTTCTGGAGTTTGGCTGTGGTTCCGGCGTAGAGGGAGTTGCCGTAGTCCAGTCGGCTGGTGACGAGGGCCTAGGTGACCGTCTTCCTGGTTTCGGTGGGGATCTTACGTAGCATGCGTAGGATGTTGAAGCATGATGCGGAGACGGCGTGGACTTGTCTGGTCATGGAGAGGGAGGAGTCCAGGACGAAGCCCAGGTTGCGTGCGTGGTCTGTTGGTTTGGGTGCGCTGCCAAGGGCAGGGGGCCACCAGGAGTCGTCCCAGGCGGAGGGTGATGATCCCAGGATGAGGACTTCCGTCTGAGTTCAGTTTCAGGCGGCTGTTCGTCATCCACTCGGCTACGTCTTTCATCTCTTCGTGTAGGTTGGTTCTGGCGGTGGCGGGGTCGTTAGTGAGGGAGAGGATCAGCTGGGTGTCGTCGGCGTAGGAGATGATGTTGAGGTTGTGTTGGCGTGCGATGGCTGCGAGGGGGCTCATGTAGACGTTGAAGAGGGTGGGGCTGAGTGATGATCCTTGTGGTACGCCGCAGATGACTTCGGTGGACTCGGATCTGAGCGGGGGTAGGCGGACTCTGTGTTCTTCCGGCGAGGAAGGAGATGATCCATTCCAGTGCCTTCTCCTGGATACCGATGTTGTTGAGGCGCTGCACTAGGGTGCGGTGGCAGACCGTGTCGAACGCCGCGGAGAGGTCCAGGAGGATGAGGGCCGTTGTTTCCCCGTTGTCGAGCAAAGCTCGGATGTCGTCGGTGGCTTCGATGAGGGCGGTCTCGGTGCTGTGGTTGCCCCGGAAGCCGGACTGCGAGTGGTCGAGGGATCTGTTCGTCTCGAGGAAGGTGGCCAGTTGTCTGTTGACGGTTTTCTCGATGACTTTGGCCGGAAAAGGAAGGAGCGAGATGGGGCGGTAGTTTTTGAGGTCGGTGGGGTCCGCTGATGGTTTCTTCAGTAGGGCGCTGAGTTCGGCGTGCTTCCAGCTCTCTGGGAAGGTGGCGGTGTCGAAGGAGGCGTTGATGATGTCCCGCAGGTGGGGTGCGATGACTGAGTCGGCCTTGTTGAAGATGTGGTGAGGGCAGGGGTCGGTTGGAGATCCTGAGTGGACGGAGTTCATCGTGCGGATGGTGTCTTCGGTGTTGACTGGGGTCCAGGCGCGGAGGGTGGTGGTGGGGGGCGTTGTTCCGGTCGTAGGGTGCGTTGGCTGTGTGCTGAAACTGTTGTGTATGTCTGCGATCTTGCTGTGGAAGAACGAGGCGAGCGAGTTGCAGAGGTCTTGCGACGGCGTGATCTCGTTGTTTCCGGCGCTGGGGTTCGAGAGCTCTTTGACGATGTTGAAGAGTTCCTTGCTGTTGCGGGTGTTGTTGTCCAGTCGTTCCTTGAATGCGGATTTCTTGGTGGCGTGGATCAGCTGGTGATGTCTTCGAGTGGCGAGCTTGAGGGTGGTCATGTTGTCTGTAGTTGGGTCTCTGCGCCAGGCTTTCTCGAGGGCCCGGCAGTTCTTCTTGGAGCTCTTGAGTTCGTCGGTAAACCAAGATGCTTTCTTGGTGCCGGGTCTGGCGGGGGGGGGGTCTTCAGTGGAGCGAGGTCGTCTGCGCAGTTGCTGATCCATTTCGTGAGGTTGTTGGCGGCTTGGTTGGGGTTCGCTGATCTGGTGGGGGGGTTCTGGCTCAGGGATGTGGTGAGCTGGTCGGCAGTGATCTTGTTCCAGCTTCTGCGGGGGACCAGTTGCGGGTGGTGGTGAGTCGTGGTCCTTCTGAAGCTGAAGTGGACGCAGCTGTGGTCTGTCCAGTGGAGTCCGGTGCCTTGGCTGAAGGTGATGTCCTTGCTGGAGGAGAAGACGGGGTCGAGCGTGTGGCCGGCGTAGTGGGTGGGGGTGGTCACCAGTTGCTTGAGTCCGAGGTTGGCGAGGTTGTCCAGCAGGGTGGTGGTGTTGCAGTCGTTGTTGTTCTCCAGGTGGAAGTTGAGGTCCCCGAGGAGGATGTAGTCAGCGGAGGGGAGGGCGTGCGGGCTGATGAAGTCGGCGATGTCTTCGCTGAATTGTGTGCGAGGTCCCGGGGGTCTGTAGATGAGGGTGCCTCTGAGGGTGGTCTTGGGGTCGGTGTGGATCTGGAAGTGCAGGTGTTCGGCGGCTGTGAGGGTGTCTTCGGAGTTGGTCGTGATGTGGATGGTGTTCTTGTGGATGATGGCGATGCCTCCTCCATTCTGGTTGGCGCGGTCCCTCTGGGTGATCTTGTATCCGTCCGGGATGGCGATGGCGATGTCGGGTGCTGAGAAGGCGTTCATCCAGGTTTCCGTGAGGAAGGCGACGTCTGGGCATGTGGCGTCGAGCAGGTTCCAGAGTTCCACTGCGTGCCTGTGGACGGAGCGGGTGTTGAGCAGGATGCACTTCAGGTGCTTCAGGTGGTTGCTGTTGGTGCTTGGCTTGGCGGGTGCGGTACGGGTCCGGATGCAGGAGAACTTGCAGGATTGCATTAATTATATCCATAAGATAAATTTCCTCTGAATAATTACTAACAAACTGCACCCATTCTCTATCTTCCATTTTTGCCCCAATCCCAGCAATATGCCATTAAAAAATGTTCATATAAATTGATTTCATGCTATTGTACATAGATAGTTGCTCAGTTGTCTCGTATTCAAAATCAATCTTGTTATGGATGGCTCCAGTTGGTATAGTTCAATTTCTCCCCTCCAGGACTCCACCCGTAGATCTACCACCGGCGCCTGGTATAGCCATCCCCAAACTTGGTTGATGCTTGTTGCTTGCTCCTCAGTCACTTGGTTCAAATTTGGGCGGCATATCAGTCGTGGTTTATTATGGTACACTATGATACTCAAATTTTCGAAACCTTCAGCTACTAGCTGTTTATCGTTGGTTGTCCTACCCCAGGGCTTAAATGTATCTCTCCCAGCTGTGTCACTTCTGCATTATGATTAAAACTATTAGATGGCTTTACTACTTCTTTTAGGTTTTTGTGTTATTGCGCGGGAGCATGTCTATACCCATCACATGGAGATCATCCAAGTGTTGCAATACCAGTCTACCAACGTTGTTGGACAAGAATTCAACTTTTGTTGTTATGGCATTTCTAACCCTGCCATTATCTTCTTTATTCTCTAATCGCACTTTCTTGATGTCACTTGATGTAATAACTTGCAACGCAGGAACCACGTGAAAGAGGTTTAATATCCAGCTCCTATTTAATATGTTATAACTGCTCACGTCTGCAAATACATTAATACATTTGTAATGACTTGTGCCTTGTGTTATTTTATTGCCTACAGATCCCGGTGGGGATATGTATTGTGGTCTATCATTTTCAAACCCTTTATCAGTTGTTCCCATATGTACGGGCTGTTGCAATTCATAGTGTGCTGCTGGTTTTGAATTATTCATTATTCTTGTGTGTAGATCTATGCTTCTTGATAATCCATTTATACGCTCCTCTCCAAAAGGTGCAGCTTTTGGATTTAAAGTTGTTGTTTCCAATGTATTTGGCCATTGTAGTTATTACATTATCTTGTTCTACTCCAGGTCAGCGGTCCAAGAGATTAGTGTTTTGCATTATAGATGGAGTCTGATTAACTTTTTCGAGGGTTTTTCCTGCTTGATGGTCGTATTTCTCTTTTTGAATGGTTTTTCCTCCTTATGACTTTATTTTTTGATGATTCATCAGTTTGATTTTGCCCGCCCAATTGCAGCATATGTAGAGGCTCATTTTTAGGTCAAGCGTCCGGGCGCATGCGCTGTCTGCAAGACCTGTTGTAGTCAGTATACAGCGTGTAATACAGCCTGGTGCTTACCACAGGCTGACTCCTGCGTCAGTCTTCTTTGCTGACTACTTATTGGTTGGTGCTTGTAATATATAACTTCCATTGTATCAAATTCAAATTCTTTATTCGATATATAAAAAATATCATAAAAGTACAGAAATACATTAAAAAAACACATCATTCATTTCAATTACAATGGCTACACAGAATTCATTTATCATCAATTCGTTCAAAGTTGACCCCTAGTATTCCTAAGTCTTATTGCGACTCTAATAAAATTTATAGTGCAAGCCAGTGTTAGTGGGTTCTCAGACTTTTGTAAGTATAAAAGAGCAAACGTAGCATGTCTAAACTTCAGTTGTTTAAAAATCCTTAGTAAAAATCTGCGTCTGGGTGCCGAGTAAAAAGGGCATAATAAAACAAAATGAAGGGTATCCTGCGGAGACCTATTGTCGCAGCCTCAGGTACCCTTCTGTTCAACTGTAACAGTAAAACCAGGTGGATCAGCCAACAGGTGGTGTAAGAGGTTGAGCCTAAATCGGGTAATTAAAAACCTATCCTGTGCGTTGTACATAAGGGCGAGATACGGTTCCATGCCTTCTACTGTCTTTACCATACTATAGGCACGAACTGTGGGCTTGCTTTCTTCAAGAGCCGCTCTACATGCAGTCTCTTTTGCGTAAAAGATTCTTTTGATTCTAAGTTTGTCCTCGGGGATTATTGTTGATGGGTTATAAAAAAGGTCCCTACAACCCAATCCCTCCAGAGCAGTCCTTACATAATTCAGCCACGGAATGCACATTCCCTTATCTCTGTCCAAGCAGTCTCTAATTATTTGTCTGCTCAAACCTGCCTCTGTATTGGTCCAAATTCTTAGCCAGGCCGTAAGGGGTCTGATCTTAATCAGATCTTCCATGTATACCCTTCCCAGTTCGGCATGGCTAATGTGGGCCGATGTACTTTGAGAAGTTTGGAGGATCTTTCTCAAAAATGTATTCTCCTCGATCTGTATTTGCTGGGTACATACAAAACCCCAAACTTCTGCCCCATACATTACTTTGGGGCAACAGATTGAGCCATATAAGTGCATAACCTGTTCTCGAGACCACCTGCCCAACCTACGTCCATAACTCATTATGGCCCCTGTGGATGCCACTAGTTTTGAGCTCTGCTCTTCAGTTAAAAGTTTAAAATTTAAAAGCCCATCAAAAAGTATACACAGATAAGAAAAGGTCTTAACCTTTTCCATTTTATGTGTGCCTATTTTATATGAGAACTTTTTGCAAGGTTTAGACCCAGCCAGCAATACATATGACTTAGTTAGGTTGGCAGATAAATCTAGACTGGCCATAAAACTAACGAACCCATCTAACAGACTCTGAAGACCTTTAGGTGTACGGGCTAAAAGTACCGCGTCGTCCGCATACAACAACACGGGAACCGGTCGGGAGCCTACTCTAGGGGTGTCGACATTCAGTTTACACAATGCCTGTTCTAGCTCATTTATATACAGTGAGAACAGGAACGGGGCCAGAATGCATCCCTGTCTCACCCCGCTTGTGCAAGGGAAGGGTGCCGTGGTATCACCCTCCAAATTAAAACGCACCTTAGCGGAGGTGTTCCAGTGGAGTGCTCTTAAAATATCCACTAGGCCCTGATCTACCCCTAGTCTAGTCATCGGATCCCAGAGCTTTTCCCTATTAACATGGTCAAAAGCGGCTGAGAGATCCATGAACCCCAAATATACAGCCTGATCACTTGCAAGGGTGTATTTAGCCACTAATAAATAAAGGTTCTGGCATTGATCTGTAGTTGATTTTCCGCTCCTGAACCCATATTGCAAGTCCGTAATTATTTGGTGTTCTGCGGCCCAATCTGATAGGCGATTTAAAACTACACGCCCCAAAACTTTAGCTGTCACATCAATTAGAGATATGGGTCGGTAACACTGCGGGTCATCCTTTTTCTCTTTTTTAAAAATTGGGACTATTATGGCCTCGGACCAGGATCGTGGCATGCCCGTTGCAATCGCTGTATTTATTACCCTTGTAAGGATTGGGGCCCAGAGATCAACCCTACTTAGATAGAGATCAGGAGGGATTCCGTCCGGGCCTGGGGCTTTATTTTGTGTCAGCCCTTTGATGCCCGCTACCATTTCCTCCATTGTGAATTCAGTTTTAGACACCCATGGGCAAAGTCTCCCGTCACCCCTAGAGTTCTCAGTTGAATGATTATACAATAGTTCAAAATGTTTAGACCATTGTTCTGGGAGGATGGATGTACCAATTACTGGGGCAGCAGTATCCTGAAAACAAGGTTTGTAATGCCCATTTCCTTTGTTTAATTGCTTTTTTATATGCGATCCTGCACTGTGCAATACGCTTGTCTCTTGGGACTATTTTTAGACATTCTTTTAAGTCTTTATGGGCCCGGGAACAATTTTTGTTAAACCATCTTGGGGAAGATTTCACTTCCGATTTCGAGGATGATTTTAGCAGGCCGTCTATAAGATGTGCCACAGACTCAAAAGCTTTAACCACTACAGGTCCTTTCAGCGAGGGATCTAAGCACACCCCGATCATCTCTTTGCCTTTCTCCATTAGGGATCTGTAAAAGGCGTCCCCATCCACTTTTGCCCATCTAAGGCGTCTCCCTTGGTTGGTTACCCTCACTGTGCTAGTTGCCTTGACCCTTTTCTTTGCGTTATGGGAAGACCAGTTCTTAATCTTCAATACTAGTGGGTTATGGTCACTGAATATGCTCCATTCAATGCTTGCCTCATTTATCCAATCCCAAAATAGATGAGAGACAGCTATATAGTCTATGATGGAGCAGTACCCTCTTCCCTTAAATGTTGGTGTGACCTCACAGCCCTCTTTGAGACCCACCAGGTCTAATGTGTGCCATAACGTGTGATTTTCCAGGACACTCTCTAACTCCAACCCTTCCGTAGTGTGTTCAAAATGCGGCCCTTTTGCCAGTGTGCAACCGGACCAAACACCCTCCAATGATCTTAAATTAGGGCACAAGTGACAGTTTAGGTCTCCTGCCAAGACCACACACGGGACCATGACTGTCTTCCTTTGATTCAACTCTCGAGTCAGGCAAGTGTCCAGGTCATGTATTATACGCCCCTTCCCACACCCTGCTGTGGCATTGTATACATTAATCAAAATGACATTTAGCCTGCTTGCGTGAAACCCAATTGCTTGTATGTTAGCTGAGTTTAAATCAGTCCACATTCCTTCTAGCTGCAGATCCACATAAGTGATTAGCCCTCCCATTGCTCTTCCCGGGGCCAATTTCTTTGCAGGAACAGAAAAACATTTATACCCTACTAGGTGGAAGGGATTGTGGTCCACCACCCAAGTTTCCTGCAGACAAATTATATGAAATCTGGTAATATATTGCCTCCACTCCTGATTACGGAATTTGGAGGACAGCCCAGCTATATTCCATGAGACCATTTCAATCCCCTCTTGCAATTGTCTCCCTTTTGGGCCAGAATTATTAGAGGTAGTGTGATCAGAAGCTCCAATGCTTACATCTGTGTTGGTCGCTAATGAGGTCTGGGCAGCTTGTGAGTGCGGTGTCTGTGAGGCCACACAAGCTACTTCCTCAATGATCTCAACCTCCTGCGGGCATACTGAACTGCCCAACCTGTTTTCTGCTGTGCATTTGATTACAGTGGTTTTATCTTGGAGCCTCCCCCCAGTTGGATAATGCGTGCAGATTTTACTCGTCTTGGAGTGACAGGGGGCCGTAAAAGTGGAGATGATTTGGGCGATATTCAGTTCTACTAGGGTTTGCTCAACATAATCTTTCGCCCTTTGCAGTCAATCCAGCTCCTCCAGGGACATAAGGGGGTCCAATCTGTTCCTCAAGGCTAATCTGCCTCTCCCCGGGGGGGCGTATGACTTTGTTCCATGGTAATCCTTGCTACCCCACGGACGCTCATCTGTATCTTGAGGGGCCCAATTTCGAAACAATGTGCTTCTGCCATTAACATAAAAAAAACCCAAGGGTGAAGAACTTATATTGCTACTTTGAACCGCCGGGCCCCAACTTAGTATGTAATCAACTGTTCTATAGTCCCTAAAGTTTACCACCACACAATCACCTACTACATTCTTTTGCCTGTTCCCCAGCCACCTTACCCTTCTTACAAGCAAAATTTCTCCCTGTGCGTCCCTCGGCAATGGCCTGTTCTTGTTCAGCCAATGCGTGACTTTGTTCTTAAGTTCGTCATGCGATTCTGTATAACCGGGTTTTAACTCTGGGACCCCCGTAAGTATAATAACATATGGGGCCACCTTTGGGGGCAAATGTATACAAGGCCCGTTATCAGCGGGTTTAAAAGAAGGTATTTCTGTGAGTTGGGGCAAGCCCGACGAATTATGCGGTGGCACCAAATTTGCAGGGACTATATTCGAGGGAGGGCCTGTGTGTGTTCTATCAATATGTAACTGGGTCGGGATTGGTAATAGTGATGGTCGTGTGTTAGCATTAGAAGGCCCTGCTGCGGCATTATCTAATGGGGTGGTGGGCGTGTTTTTGTTGGGCTGCTCTTCTTCCCTAGATTTAGTAATTTGTACAGTCAATGGGTTTGTACTCATTGGCTCTGTGACCGCATTATTGGTCAATGGTGGTAAAAGAGTGTTGCCTGTCCCGCCACCCCTTAACTTCACTAAGGACACGATTTTATCCAACCTACTCAGAATTTGTTTAGTCTGAGCGTTAATAAGTTGCTCGAAATGTGACTGTAGGTCACTAATAATATGGAACACCCACCCAGGGGGGGCCTGTGTGTCCAGAGCTTGGTCGCTACTGTCTGCTACGACTACAGCATCTGGGTGGTTAGGGACCAAACAGCTTCTAGCCTTTCTAAGTCCAGGTTGCCTCTTACTGATCCCCTTTTTCTTAGCCACTCGCGTCCTAACCCCTTTACCATTTTCATATGTGCCCCTAGTGGGAGTTATCTGTACAGGGGTAGTAATTGTCGGCGGGGCCTCCAGGGGCAAATCATGGATGGTCAAAGGCATATTAGTGTCAGGTGACGAGAATTGGCTCAGGTGGGGGGGTTAATGAGAGCCGTCTTTCCGTGCGCTCGATTTCATTAGACACTTCACCAATAGCCTTGAGCAACATTCTGTCAATAGCGGTCTGCTGCGCTGGTACTTGGGGGGGAGTTCCTTTTACATTGTTCGTTTGTCTCAGATTAGGATGGCCCTTAGTGCTCAGTTTAGCAGATCGGGTTTGGACTTTAGCAACCATTCTGCTTGTACACTGTAGAATCAGTGTCACTGCGTAGCTTAACTCTGGGTGAACCCTTACGGCAAACTTCCAGGGGACTCAATTGTCAAATGTTAGCAGCAAAGTGATGGGGGGCCACAATCGTCTTGTTATATGCACAACACAACAGTACCTTGATGTTCTCTCTGCGACTTCAACTGGGTGTTAAAGGGCTGGCCCAGCCCTGCCTCGTCCTGCCCCGGACGCCCACAGACGGCCAGCCCTTTGCCCGGGCTTAGCCCGGCGTACGCCCACACGCGTCCTGCGTTGCGGGAGGCGGGAGGCGCTGAAGTACGGTGCCCGGTGTCAGTGGGCGGGACCTCCAATGCTCACTCTGCCCCTCAGGCTCCTGGGGCGTGTAGTCCTCCGCTGTGGCGCTCACTCAGGTCCCCAAATGCGGCGATGCGTCTTCCATTGTATCTCAAAGAGCACTGACCAACTACAGTTTTGTTACCCTGTAAATTTTCCTTTGTTCTGTTAAGGGACTACTTCATTTATATTGTATTGTGCCACCACAGCACCTGCACGACGCTCGGTTTCGTGGTTTTTTGTTTTGTTATCACCATGGTGCCCGCTTCACGGGCTGCCATGCACATAGCTTAAATATGCACAGGCGGCACGCTTTATATTTTAGCACACCGCCCGCTTTTTTTATTTCTTTTAATTGTTTCCTGCCTTGTGTTGTGTTTTTTTTTTTTTTTTTTTTTTTTGTGTCACCATGGCACAGGCGCCGCTCTTTATATTTTGGGAAGGCGCCCGTTTTAATTATTTTATGCCTCGGCTCCGGAGTTCGCATAACTTAAAGTGCAGGTACTCCGAGCTCACCAGTGCCACCTGAAACCATCGACACAAATTAAGGACTGCTTAGAAGTCTTTCAAGCTAAAGTGATGTTTGATTTCTATCTTGTCAAAACATTTAATTACCCATCAATTTTTTTTAAGCTTCGTCTTTTCAGCGTGCAAGAGAGCAGGTTTTACAAATAAATGCGAGACCTTCGTTTTTATGTCTCTTTTTCAGAAGTATTCAGGATGGTGAAGCAGTTGCTTATTGGCTTTTCTGGCCTGTAAAGGTTGTAAATTGTTTAAACAGACAGTCTTGTGTTGGATTGTACTGCATGTCAGGATATGTTGCGAATTGACACTGAATACACTACCAAAAGTTATCCAACCCCAGTCTAGGAAAGGTGATGCCCTTGTTCTTGGTGAGGAGCATAGCAATTCTATATTCCTGGTGAGCTCCAGTCAGGGTCTCATCACATTTTAACAAGGCAATTAATAAACAAGTTGAGTCACGTCTTTTTAAGGCTTGTCTATTTCATAACGGTCAAAACAAAGCACTAACCAAGTCATTTTAAGATGAATCAGTTTGTGGTATGCCTCTGTGTTTTTTTCCTAACTCCCCTGCAGTGATTTCAGGTGCATCTTGGACGTTCCATAGCCGTGTTGATTAGAAGCAGAGATAGTGAAACGCCTTCCAGGAACACTTAATTGAAATGGATATGCAGTAAAATGAGGCTTTAAAACAAAAGGAAAGCTTCAGAGATTGATCCATCGTGGGTTGCTTCAATGAAGATATTTCTGTCTTGGCACAAATTGAGAAGGTTTTGACTAGGTGACCACTTTATAGATACATTTGATATAGTTCCTTTGTATTGCATCCATGTGTTTAACCCTTTGTTCTTGTAATTGCCCTTGGGGTGGTGAGGCAGACTTGTGCACTTATTTTCTTTATTTAATCCCTTCACTGCAAACAAAAAACAAAAATAAAACACATTGCCATTTACAATACTAATAGCTCCAACTTCACCAAATGTGAGACCTATTGCATTTTGTTATCCTCTCAAAGATATGGGCTTGTTTTATTGGTCCTTCACTGTATGCTTCACAGACAATATGATCTGAGACAGGGCCGGCTTTAAGGCAGTGCGACAGGTGCAGCAGCACTGGGCGCTAACCTGTGGAGGAGCGCAGACCTCGGGGGTGCTGCTTTTAGCAATAACTTATGATTGAAGAGATGAGGGGCACTTTTGCCTGGTGGTAGTGAGAGAATCCGAGCAGGCGGCCATCGGGTGTGGGGGCGCCAAAAATGATTGTCGCACTGAGCTCCACCAGCACTAAAGCCAGCCCTGAGCTGAGATATTAATTACACCAACTCCCGATTCTATAAATACATCCTTCTCCTTATTGTTTTTTTGCAAGAACAGGGCTCTCGAAGAATATGTACATTGATTCTTGACCTTTGTCCCCCTTTTTCTTTTCTTTTGCTGTAATTTTAGAAGGGGTACAGATGGGCCATCCACAGTCAGTTGCTCAGTTCGGAATCTATCCTCAATTTTGTACTGCACAGAGGTTAAAGATTAAATGTTCTGCCCACATGTATCGATATACACAGCAGCATTACTCTCAGGAATCTCTTGTGAGTCATATTTGTAAGCGGAGGGTTCCTACTGTTCCAGGATGCTTGTTTCTGGTCCGGTGAAAACATGGCTTGGCAGTTTGGGCTGGAATGTTCCCATGAGGCACAGGGTCAAGACTGATTTGCATATAGCTGTGTCTCAACTGTGGTGGCGAAGTGATCTAAAGAACGATGATGGACTCAACCCAGATCTGTGACTGGGGGTGAGTGTCTGAAAGGTTTCAGCGCTCCGTCCATCATCTCCTTGTGTTTGCTCATATAAAGCTCTCCAACACCTTCGAACTTGGAGTCAAGTTCTCACTTTATAGACAAGCAGGAGCAGCTGGCAAGGACAGCACAATGGGATCCGTAGCCCCTTTCCTTTTGATGCTGTGTAAAATCAAGAATAATCTCCAGGACGATGAATAAAGATAAGTTTATTCAGGAGAAGGAAATGTCCCATCCATCAGCTTGATCTAGTCAGGTGCAACTGACTTGCTGGCCACACATATACATTCCATTGCCATGGTGCTGCATGAACAATAACTAAAACTGAGGAAATTCGATTTTCGATCTCGCTTGTATTCAGCCACCATTTCTTTGTGTTCCACCGCCATTTTGTGTTGCCCTCACTCAGCCAGCACAATGAACGAAGTTTTTCTGCTGATCTTACTGCGACGTGTCAAATAACCTTCTGCCTCTGTTTACGAGACTGATGTCAGGGACTGGCTGAGTCCACTAATCCTCGTCTGGTTTGACTAAACCCTGTCTCAACTGTCTGTCGGTTCACACCATTCTTTCCTGACTTTATCTTATCTTCTGGCCATGGCTATTCTCTACTTGTATTCTCTCATTTCACAACTGTCCTCCAAAGCATACAAATGTCCTGCCACCTGCAAGTTGAGTTGTAGACACTACCACTGATTAACTTGTGGGGAGGGGTGACAAAAACAGTTGGAAGAGAGATTTATTTGGGTTACTTGATATCTTGTTTTCAAACTTTTCTCATTGGTTATATCTTGTTTTCAAACTCTTCTCATTGGATAACCATGTATGCATTGGGAGTGTTCTTGGTGAATCTATGTGCTATAAAAGATTGTGCGCCACGGAGTAAAGTGGCAGTCTCCTAAGAACATACTGAGTGTACTTCTGGGACAACTGTACTTAGCTGCAGCTAATAAACCTGATCTTCTACGCTCAACAGAATGTCCAGTGTCTCTGTTCAACAAAGCAGGTGAACTCAGGAGATTAAGGCGTGCCCTGCGCCGCCAGTCCCATAAGGCCCTGGTTCTTCAATTGGTGCCCTCTGTGAGGCGGCTTCAGAGATAGCGATTTTGCCTGAGGGTCGTGAGGAACCCCGCAAGAAAATTCTGGAGGAATCGCGAACCACGTCAAGCGACCCCTGTATGTCGAAGTGGTCCGAAGGTCTTTTTCAGCGCGGTTCCTCCTTCCTGACGGCTGCTGACGACTGCTGCCCTGACTGCCGCCTTGCTTTGGCCCCTTTTGGTGATGTATGGTATCGCGAGACGTTAGACGGACCTCTGTTGGCGTAAGAAGACACTTAGTTAAGTATTGGTGGGTAGCTCCCACTATTTCGTTTTTTGTTTTGTGCCTTTGATTCGGCTATTGCAAAAGCCGAAGCCGAGGGGTGAGTACAGATTGTGCTGTGTTATTTGATTTAACCCCTTGATGTTTGTGAACAGTCCAGTGAAATAACGATGCCTGGTCTGAGTAAGTTTAGAAAGTTTTGTTGTTTTCGTTGTGATAGGGATTCCCGGCTGGAAGACTCTTGTCCAATTCCTCCGGTTGGAACTCCCACTTATGAGCTTTATTCTAAACATGGTGTTGGCCCCATTGCCTTTAATGAGGCATGGATCCGATACACGAAGAACGATGATGTTCTACAGTGGCCACAGAATGGTAGCTTTGAGCCTGACATATTAGATAATTTGGAAGCAATTTTGTTTAAAAGAAAAGCCCGGCCGGCAATGTTTGACTCTTTCCGCCTCTGGCGTAAGGAAGCCAAACAGAGAGAAATTAAACAGGCAAAACGAGATAAGAAAACACAAAGTATGACGATTATACAGGCTGCCCAGCAGTTTAAAGATAATGAGATTAATATGAAATGAAAATTTCAGAGAGACAGCATCGTATGGCGATAGATAAATGCTATCCGGTGTTGCCTATTTCCCCTTCTGATAAAAGTAAGGATCCGGAGGAAGACCCTTTGATGTCTCACTTATTGAGATTGCCTCCTCCCTCTGTACAAGGTGCTAATGCACCCCCATTGTTACAACCAGTTCAGCCATTATTTCCCCCTTCCGGTAGTGCCACCCCCACCTCTTCCGCCACCGACTTCTTTGCCTCCGTTTCCTGAACATCCATCTCCTTTGCCTTCGGCTCCCCTTATAGCTGTTAATTCTTCTGTTAGTTCACCTAATACCTTGTCCCCTGTTCTTATGTCTAATTCTACTGTGCGCAAATCACAGATGCTGTCTCTGGGTTTCTGTCTCCTTTCTTTGAGACTTTGAATATGTCTCCGGCTTTTTCTCGAAGACAGTCGTAGTCAACTCCCAGGTTCCGACGAACAGGTGGTATTGGATTCTCTCGCTCGCAAATGGATCGAGAAGGGTCCCCAGTATAGTGTGAAAGATATCATGACCACCTTTCATCAGTGGGAGGCGCCCACGCAGAGATATGTATTTAATGTTATGTGTGACACTCTCGCTAAAGAATGGGAGGATATGGATTTGGGTTTACTTCCTCAGGGTTTGTTAGATGTTCAGGCTAATTTCGATAAGGGACTCATTGTGGGTTCTAAGGTTGAGGATGCCGTAAGGACACTTGTCACTTTTAGGTCCTTATTTTCCTCACAGACTTTTTTTGATTCCGATCCTGCTGTTAGGCTGACATCCAAACATTATACCCATACTTATAAAGGTCAAGATGGATATCACCTGATTGGAAAAATGTACTTAATGACGCTACGATCCAATACTGAAATGTAACAACTGTACTAACAAATGCCAATAAAAACAAGTTTAAAAAAAAAATCCAAACATTATCCCATGAGAGAGGTTCCTCCAGTGTGGAGAGAAGCGGTTGCACAAGTAGGTGCTAATCCAGCTGTTCCCGGGCACTTCCAGCGTATATGGGTATATGTCCCCTGGAAGAGATCTGAAGTTTTGGCTCTTAAACAGTCTCTACCGGATCCCCGTAAAAACCCTGCTGGCTATTATAAGGAGTTGTCCCAGACTGTTGATGCCTGTATTATGAATTTAGCCGATATTGATATGTTGATGGGAAATGTAGTCCCACAAGCATTATGGGGTCGGATTCGTAGAGAGGATCACGCCCAAGCATTGGGTGGCGATTGGGCTGTTATAACTGCTGCGGATGCAGCCCAAGTGGGTGGTGCTAAGCCTGATGTTTTGATTTCAGAACTCCCTGGTAGGATTATTACTTTAATGAAAACGATGATGCCCGCCTTGCGAGTTAATTGGGATAAATTAGCTGCGTGTAAGCAGAAGAAAGATGAGTGTCTCTGATTTCTTCACTCGTTTTGAGGAGACGTTTATTGTTCACAGTGGTCAGGATGTGACTACGGAGGGTGGACAGCGATTATTTGTAGATAAATTTGTATTTAATTTGCTTCCCGAACTGTCACAAAAGTTGAAAGACTCCGAGTTCATGGGCTGTTTCTTCTTCTGCCCAGATATTGGCTACTGCTCAATATTATGAGAACAGGGATAAAGAGGAGAAAGATAAGCAAGAGAAGAAGACGAAAGAATTAAAAACGAAGGTTCTTCTGCAACAAGCTTATCCTCCTCGTTATACTCAGCGCCAGTTTCAACAGCCTCCACAGTTTTAGAGGGTGTATCAAAAGCCTGAGCCCTTTATTCCGCGACCTTTATTAGGTCCTAACCAATGTGCCTATTGTAGAGAGGAAGGTCATTTTAAGAATAGCTTCCCGGTTTTATTGCAACGTAAGGGAGAACTATCTGCTCCACGAGGCCGTGGTGGTTTCCAGATAATATACAGGGGTAGAGGTCGAGGTGTGATGCCTCAAGAACAGCGTTCCTTACCCCCTCCAAATTCTACGAATTATTTCGATCAGCAGAATACTCAGTCTACACAGTATTACAATGATGATTATCAGGTTGAAGGTGAAAATAAAAGCCTTCACGCTAACTAGGACAGCCATAGACAAAGTGAGGGAGTTGTATCGATTCTAGTAAATCAGGATGGGCCTTATGTCAATGTCACTACAATGAGTGTTTCAGAGCCATTTCTTTTAGATACTGGTGCGATGAGAAGTTCTATCATTCACTCTAAACTCCCTGGGGCACCTTTGTCTGGCTTAACAAATGTATCGGTAGGATTTTCTGGCGCCCCAGTTCGTAACCCGGTCTCCTGTCCTTTGCCTATTTCCATGGGCCCTTATGATATGGAAGCTCCTCTTCTTTTAACGACTGGTTGCGGCGAGAATCTGTTGGGTTTGGATCTATTGAAAAGAATGCATGCAACGATATATTGTTCTCCTTCTGGTGTGCATCTTATTTTAGGGCAGAAATTGACTTCTTCAATGTATTTGTCTAAAGATCAATTCCCACCTGAATTGCTCTCTCTTCCTGCAACGCTCTGGGCTACGGGTCCAAATGATGTTGGTTGTCTTGAGATCCCGCCTTATGTTGTTACTTTCAAGCCCAATGCTAAATTGCCACGCATTCCTCAATACAGAATTTCCAATGAAGGTGAAAGAGCGTTTTTGGATATCATTTATGATTTGGTTCAGAAGGGTGTGATTGAGGAAACGAGAGGAAATGTATGTAATAGTCCTATTCTTCCTGTTCTTAAACGCACTAATCCTTCTAAGCCTCCTGTTTATTGTTTTGTGATTGATCTTCGGGAGGTCAATAAAGTTGTTGTACCACAGTTTCCTGGTGTTCCAGATATCACTGCCCTGTTAACTATGATACCTACCTCAGCGGCTTGGTTTTCTGTTATTGATCTGAAAAATGCTTTCTTCAGCATTCCCATTGCCAAAGTGAGTAGGGATATTTTTGGTTTCTCTCTAGGAGGCCGAAGTTTCCGGTTCAAGCGCGCACCCCAAGGCTATTGTGAAAGCCCCTCCATTAATAGTCAAGCTCTGAAATGTCAGCTCGATGTTTTTCCTATGCCCCCAGGTGCTACTCTTATTCAATATATGGATGATTTGTTGATTGCTGCTGATTCAGAGGGTGTCTGCAGGAATGTGACTGTTGCACTGTTATGTCACTTGTCTGATCTTAATCATAAGGTTTCGCCTTCTAAACTACAATATGTCCGTCGAGAGGTTACCTATTTGGGTCCTCTCTTATCAAAGGAGGGAAGGCGATTAACCCCAGAACGAATTCAAGCAATTGCGCAAATGTCTGTGCCATCTACACAAAGAGAGGTGCGCGCCTTTCTGGGCATCACTTCTTATTGTAGACAGTGGATTCTGAATTTTTCTTTTTTGGCCAAACCTTTGCTAGCACTCACTTTGAAAGACACATCCCAACCCCTTCCTTGGACTGACGAATGTCAGAAGAGTTTTTCTGATTTACGTACTGCTCTGTGTTCTGCTCCTGTGTTGGGTACTCCAGATTACAGTAAGCCCTTCACGCTCTATGTCCATGAAAGAGAGGGTTGTGCGTTGTCAGTCTTAACATAACGATTTGGAGACCATGTGCCTATTTTTCAGCTACGTTAGACCCAGTAGACAAGGCATTGCCTAGTTGTCATAAAGCTACAGCAGCAGCAGCGATTTCTATTCGTCAGTCTGCTGGAGTGGTGCTAGATAATACTCTCATTGTTATGGTACCACATGCAGTGGATACCTTGCTAAATAGGACGAAAACACAACATCTTACAAGTGCTCGATTGTCTGGATATGAGCTGACGCTCTTGGCTAGTCATGTGCACATCAAACAATGTAATATTTTAATTCCAGACACACTGTTACCTCTTCCAGAAGAGAAAGATATTCGGAAACAACATGATTGTTTTCTCCATACTGAGGAGGAGACAAAAGGCAGGATTGATTTGAAAGATACGCCGTTAGTGGATCCAGATGGGATCCTATGGGTGGATGGGTCTTGTTTCAAACTCCCAAATGGTGAGACCACTTCAGCTTATGCTGTTACCACCTTGTATACAATCGTGGAGACCGCACACATCAGACATAATTCAGCTCAGGCAGCTGAACTGATAGCTTTGACCAGAGCGTGTGTGTTATCTAAAGGAAAGAGAGTAAATGTGTATACCGACAGCCAGTATGCGTTCGGTGTGGCGCATAGCTTCGGTCGTTTGTGGAAGGAAAGAGGATTCCTTACCTCCCACGGTCCAAAAATACAGCATGGTCAATTGGTAACTGATCTTCTTGAGTCACTTGTTTTGCCTACCCAGATAGCAATTGTGAAATGTAGTGCGCATATGAAGATTACTGATGATGTTGGTCGCGGAATGCTTTTGCGGATGAGGTAGCAAAAAGGACAGCCAGAGATGCTACAAGTCGCATGTACGTTGCGGGCCCTGCGAATTGGGTCAGGGAAAGAGGGATGTGTGAGGACACAATAGAAAGTGTAAGATAGATTCAGGGAGATGCTACAGAGAAAGAGTTGAGAAAGTGGAAAGAGAGTACAGGAATGTTAGACGCAACAGGATGTTGGATAGAATTGTCAGAACACCAGCGTTGGCTGTTACCAGACGCCTACGTACTGCCTGTAGTTACTATGGCGTATAGTCCAGCCCACATCAGTGCAAAAGGAATATGTAAACTTCTGGCTCCAGTGTGGCTGAACGAAGGGATTCCAAAATGTGCAGATAATGTGGTGAAGCATTGTATCATTTGCTTGATGTACAATCCGGGAAAGGGAACCCCAACTCTGGCAGGTCATTTTGCTCCCCCAACATATCCTTTTGAGGTGTTGCAAATCGACTACATTCACATGGATCAATGTAACAATCCTAAATATGTTCTGGTAGTGGTATGTGCCTTTTCCAGATGGATAGAGGCTTACCCCCTGAAAGACAACACTGCTTTGTCCACTGCCAAGGTGCTTCTAAAAGAGTTCTTCCCTAGGTTTGGTTTGCCGTGCATTGTCTGGAGTGACAATGGAAGTGAATTTGTAGGCCAAATTATGCAAAAGGTGTGTACCGGTCTTGGTATAAGGCAGAAGTTTCATGCGGCAAATCATCCACAGTCCGCGGGTTTGGTAGAGTGCTATAACGGCACTCTCAAACTTAAGCTTGCAAAAGTACAAGCCAGCACAGGTCTTAATTGGCCCGATGCTTTACCTTTGGCTCTCCTGTCCACTAGAACAGCTGTACATTCTCGTTTGGGACTCAGCCCATACGAGATTGTTTTCGGGCGCCCAAATAATGTATGGGGAGTCCCTCGCCCTAGAAAGTATTCTGATATACAGTATCCAATGCTGATTGACTATTTACAAGACCTCACCACTAAATTACGTGTTATTCACCAACAGGTTCAAAACGCTTTACCAGAAGCCTCCACAGACCCAGGTCATTCTATCCAACCTGGAGACTGGGTCTGTGTGAAAAGTTTTCAGAGGACAAAGAATTTGGAACCTCGCTGGAAGGCGCCGCGACAAGTTCATCTGACAACTCGCACAGCAGTAAAAGACGAAGGGAAAAAGAACTGGATCCACGGCGTGCACTGCAAGAAAGTGCCCTTGTCCTTGCCTTTTGATCAGTGGCTTCGTAAGGGTATAGGTGATTCTGAAGGAGAAAAAGTCCCCCGATTCATACCTTTCAGTAGTGCACACCTGGATGGAACTCGATCGGAGAAAGAAGATGATGACATTCTACAAGAAGCCGTACCTTCCCATCTCCGATTAAACACTACAGAGCCACAGACCCTATTTCAAGACCAAACTGTACCAACAAGGACTAGATACAATTTAAGACCTAGATTGGTCAAGGACACCTGAGATTTCCATCTCTTCTGCTACATTTATCATCTGTCCAGGTTGCAGGGTCACGGTAGGAGTCTTGGTTTGTGACCTGTATAATGGCTAGGCCCCCAGGACTTGCAGTGTCATAGGACGGCTAATAATCACAGCCAAGTGAGTAAGGAAGATTGCCGTGAGCAACAATTTTAGAGGATGGATGTTAAATTAGGAAAGAAGGATAATAAGGAAGAGATGAGAAAGAAATATTGTAAAATATTGTACAGTCGATGTGGCGTAACATTGTGCGTTTCTATATTTTTGTGTATCTTATTGGCTTGTGTAGTTTGGGTTATTCATGCTATGCAGCAAAAAGTTGTCCGTAATTCTATCTCCTTGCCTCTTCATTCTACTATCTCCCCACATCAATTATATACACTTCCCCCAACATGAACTAATCAGGAGAACAGAATATTTTAATAATTCATTTATCCAATTGTTACACCAACACCAATTGGTAGTAAACACAACCGACTGTTGGGTGTGTGGACTTATGCCTCATACCACAGATAAAGGGATGCCATATTTAGTCCTTCCATTTTCTTATGAAGATTCCGCTTGGGCCTATTTTGTAATATTTTCAAATGCATATCAGAGCCGATTTAGACGTCCAGTTGGTTCCTATGGTAGTAAGCCAGATTTTAGTCATAATTCTCTGATAAAGGGAATGGTGGCTATGACTAAAATTGTGGAGAATAGTAAGGTTCCTGTTGACGAGAGACAAACGTATACTAATTGGAACATGACTTGTTACATTACTAGCCTTATAGATAAAACTAAACAGGGAAAATCTCCACCAATTTGGACTGTCCCTCATCAAGGTAATTTCTGTTTACAAATGAATGGCCAGACTACTGACACTGGACAAAGAAAAAGCTTTTGTTCCCATACATACATCTACACGTCTCAGAATTCACCGCCGTTAGTGCCATCCCAGGGCACATATTTTGTCTGCCACGATAGAGCTTACATGTGGCTACCAACGGATTTTTCAGGAACATGCTATATAGCTTTTCATCTCCCTCCTACATACACTGCTCCTTCAGGCCATCATAGAAACAGATATGGCAGAGGGATTATTGATTCTAAAGACACGGCAGGACAAGAGGGAAGTGATTTCCTCAAAGGATTTCTTCCTTTTTGGGGCCCAATGGCCAACAGCAGAAACATGAGACAGCTGGTTCGTGTTGTTGAGACTACCATAGATGTCACTGTGGGAGCCTTGAGAAATCTCACAGCTGAACTTCAGGCGGATCGTCTCATGACTTTGCAGAACCGGATTGCACTAGATGTTATTCTTGCAGATCGTGGTGGAGTCTGTAAATTGATCGGATCTAGCTGTTGTATTTATATACCTGACTACGCCCCTACGGTATACCAAGCCATCTCCAAATTACACATGATCTCCGAATCGATTCATCAAGACGAAGGAGATTGGTCTTTATTAGGATGGTTTTGGGGATTACTATCTAAATGAGGATGGAAGGTACTAACCTTCCTTGGAGTGGTTTTGGCCATCATTTTTCCTGTTGTCTCTGTATGCAGTGTGGCCCCGCCATCTGCGGTCTTTGTGCCACTCTGTGTGTCCCAAGACCTGAGTCACAGAAAACAGAGAACATTAAAATGAGGTTGCAGCAACAGTTTGACGACATCATGGCTATTGACATTGATTCAGATTAACGTGAATCTGTGTGTTTTGACTGATTTATGGCAAAAGGAGGGTCTGAGGAAATTCGATTTTCGATCTCGCTTGTATTCAGCCACCATTTCTTTGTGTTCCACTGCCATTTTGTGTTGCCCTCACTCAGGCAGCACAATGAATTAAGTTTTTCTGCTGATCTTACTGCGACGTGTCAAATAACCTTCTGCCTCTGTTTACGAGACTGATGTCAGGGACTGGCTGAGTCCACTAATCCTCGTCTGGTTTGACTAAACCCTGTCTCAACTGTCTGTCGGTTCACACCATTCTTTCCTGACTTTATCTTATCTTCTGGCCTTCGCTATTCTCTACTTGTATTCTCTCATTTCACAACTGTCCTCCAAAGCATACAAATGTCCTGCCACCTGCAAGTTGAGTTGTAGACACTACCACTGATTAACTTGTGGGGAGGGGTGACACAAACAGTTGGAAGAGAGGTTTATTTGGGTTACTTGATATCTTGTTTTCAAACTCTTCTCATTGGATAACCATGTATGCATTGGGAGTGTTCTTGGTGAATCTATGTGCTATAAAAGATTGTGCGCCACGGAGTAAAGTGGCAGTCTCCTAAGAACATACTGAGTGTACTTCTGGGACAACTGTACTTAGCTGCAGCTAATAAACCTGATCTTCTACGCTCAACAGAATGTCCAGTGTCTCTGTTCAACAAAGCAGGTGAACTCAGGAGATTAAGGCGTGCCCTGCGCCACCAGGCCCATAAGGCCTTGGTTCTTCAAAACCCTTAAAGGAAAAACTAGATACATTTAAGTAAAAGGCACAATGTTACACACCTTCTTTCCATACAATAAAAAAAAAAAACACCAAAAAAAATAAAAACAAAATAAGAGATTAAAGCGCTATAATATTCTGTGTAACATATCTTAAAAATTAATTTCAAAGTCTTTGAATCTGGAGGGTACATTTCTTTTCCTACATTCCTTTTGAATCGGAGTAGGAACGTTAGATGTGGTATTAGGCTCACATGTATCAAACTTTTTTTTTCCTCGATTAATGCTTTATTTTTCAATACAACCACTCTATTTAAATTCCATATGCGAGAGTCTTTGGTCTTTATGGCATTTCTTAAAATCTTGACAACTTTGTGGGGCTTTGAAAATAAACCTGAAGCTTTCTTACCCACAGGTGCCCTTATCATGACCAATTCTCCTACTTTGACAGTCGCAGATTTCACACCCTGCCTGGAATCAAAATTCTCCTTCCTAGCAATTGCCTTTCTCTCCTCATTTGCCTCCCGCATATGTTGAGAGGGAACACCTTTATACCTTTTGGATTCAGCAACGTTTAACCAAAATGGAGCTACTAAGGTGTTGGGTTGCCTGTTTTTCAATAAGATGAACGGGCTATACCCAGTGGTGGTATGGGGAGTGAACCTATAAGCTTCAATTTTTTTATTCAATTCACTTTTCAAATCGAGACCATTTTGTTTGGACATATTTATGGTTTCTTTAAGCACACGTACAAAACGTTCCACCATGCCATTGCACTCTGGGTGGTACAAAGCACACAGCTTGTGATCAATTGAACAGAGTTGCAAGAAATCCTTCATTTCACGAGACACAAATTGGACACCATTGTCTGTCAAGAGAGATCCAGGCAAACTTTCCTGTGTAAAAACTTCTTTAAGAAAGATTATGACTTGTTTAGAGTCAATATTCTTTGAACTTGATTTCTGGCCATCTTGAAAACATATCAATGAGGACAAACACAAACATTTCACAACCATTGGACAGAACAGTACCTAATATGTCAAGGGCAAGTTCCTCCAATGGACCTTTTGGCTGTTCTCTTATTATCATGGGTTGAACTCTAGGTTTTAAGGTTTTCTCACTTAAGGTACACGTCAAACAGTCTCTAACACTCAACATGAATGTCCACCCCTGGCCACCATTAGTTAAGCCTAATTCTTTCTTTAGTCTTTGATATTCCCTGATGACCCTCATGGGCTAAATTTATCAACTCCTCACGCAACACCTTAAAAGTGGAATTAATCTTGAACCTCTAAATACCAAACCTCCACTTAAGAATAATTCATCCCTCACATTCCAATAATCGTCCACTCTCCCACCAGTTTTGCATGACCAACCTTTTTTGACCAAAGAGCGTAACTCCATAAACTCTACATCAGATTCACACGCTTCGCGCCATTTGTCCTCCTTCATCCCATCATGTTGAACATTACATACCCATTCATTCATGTCTTCCTCCTTTGAGTCCATTTCACCTTCCTCTAGATTAACCAATCTGAAGAGCGTATCAGCGATGCAGTTACGCACCCTGGGAGATATTCAACTTTTAAATCATAAGCTTACAGACCCACAATCCACTTGGAAATCCTGCTAGATATAGCATCAAAGCCTGTCTTATTAAACACTTCACTCAAAGGTTTGTGATCGCTTCTTATCAGAAACTTAGTACCCCATATTTCGTTTTTGAGCTTTTTGATAGCCCAATGAACTGCCAAAGCCTCCCTCTCTATCACAGAGTACCTGAGCTCGGCACTTTTCAAACTGCGAGAGAGAAACAAAATAACTTTCACTTCCTCATGATGCTCTTGATGTAAAACAACACCAAAGCCCTTCATGCTCGCATCTGTGATAAACACAGATTTCAATGACGGATCAAAACTCCTAAGTTTTGGTGTCTTTTTCAAGCTATCTTTCAAGTTAATAAATTCATTCTCACACACCTCAGACCAATGGAAGTCAACACCTTTGCACAGCAATTTCCTTATGGTAACTGTTTTCTCAGCAAACCCTTCCACAAATTTGCTGTTGTACTCTGTCATTCCCAGAACTTTCATAACTTCCTCCTTATTTGAGGGAGACGCTAAATTCTGAATAGTCTCAATTAATTCACGTTTATGTTCTACCCCCTTACCAGAAATGGTGTGACCCAAATAATCAATAGACGATTTCCTAAATTTACATTTTTCTAACTTAACCGTGAGATTATTTTTACAGAATCTTCCTAAACCTTCTTTAAAAATGTTACCATGTTCCTCATTGTCACGAGCAAAAATTAATACATCGTCTTGATATATCTTAACACCGCTTAGATTCTGTAACACTTTCTCTAAAGCGCTCTGAAAAACTGATGCTGCCGAGACTAGACCGAAAGGCAGTCTAAGGAACCTGAACGTGCCAAATGGGGTGATGAATGCGGTTAGATCCCTGGAACTCTTATCTAGCTCTATCTGATGGTAGGCTGACTTTGGGTCTACTGTGGAGAAAATCTTGGCATCCTTTAGTAACATGAGCATATCCGAGATTTTCGGGAGGGGATATCTGTCCACAACACCCTGTTTGTTGAGGGAGCGCAAGTCTATGCATTAGCGCAGACTACCATCAGATTTCCTGGCTGCGACCAAAGGGGCCAACCACTGCGTGCCTTCAACCTCTTCAATATTGCCTTCATCCTTCAACTTGTCTAATTGACTTTTCATTTCTTCCCGCACTGAGAAAGGTACACTTCGAACTTTACAAGCAACTGGTTCAGCATCAGGTAGCAACTTAATTTTATGCGTGTAATCGTGTAAACAACCTAACTTGTCTTTAAAAACGCTGGGAAACAAGCTTTTAAGATGTTCAGTGTACGAAATATAATTTTCACTCCCATTGATCTCATTCACATTCATTCTCTCTTTTAATAAGATGGGGGGATTACTGTTGGGATCCAACATGACCCTTAAGTCTCGTTGATGGAACCAGCTTAAGATGCTGTCCCCTCTGTGAGAAACATAAACCTTCCCAGAAACTAATCTTCCTTTATATTCTATCAAACATTGGAAAAACCCAATGAGTTTGATAAGTTCTCCGCCATATGCATAAGGCTTGATATCAGCTTTCAAAATTTTGACTTTACCCTCTAGATGATGAGTGTAAAAATGTCTGGATATAATGGTTATTTTTGCCATGCCATCCACAAGTATATCGTCAAAAGGTCCTTTCTTATCACTATCAGATACTTGTGATACAATTTGTCCACAGTCAACATCTGAGTTCGAATCACTATCTGACATAATTTGTCGAGACACTGAACTCCCTTTTACCTTTTTCTTTTTCGCCTGGCAAACAGAGGTGAAATGCCCAACCTTCTTACAATTACTACATGTGGCTTTTAATGTAGGGCATTTCTTGTCATTGGCTAGGTGACCAAAATTCCCACAACGGAAGCATTTACCTTGAAAGCCAGACTTTTTACTCAAAAGTGAATCACTACTACTCGGTTTAACACTTTTCTTAAAGCCTTTTCCATCGGAAGAGGTCTTAACTTCATGTATAACATTACTTTTATTTTCCTGTTTTGTGATTATCTCAACTCACTTTAATGAGTGTTCAATCTGCTTAGCTATGTTAATCACTTCTTCTAGAGTGGGATCATCTTTTTGCCAGATATCATCTCTCAACTTCTGTATGTTGCAACCAAGCATAAATTGGTCCCTAATTCTCTCTTCAAGCAAGGCATCAAATTTGCAAGAAGAGCCCAATTTCCTTAAAGCTGTGATATAGTTCTCTACGGTTTCACCTTCATTTTGGGTTCTACGCCCAAAATGATATCTCTCAAGGATCGTGCTTATTTTACGTAAGTAATGTTTGTCCAACTTTAGAATGCATATTTCATATTCGTTCAATGTATGGTCATTTACAGCCCTTCGGACCCTAAGCAGTGTAACAAGAGTGCGGTTCTACGTTCTGCACTTAAGTTGGTACCACACACCTTAGCGTACCTTTCAAACACTTTTTTCCACTTCTGCCACTTTATGGGTGGATCTCCCGGCGTTGAAAGGAAAAAAGGTGGTGTGGTGACATTCTGCATTCTTACAAGTTGAGAGGAAAGAAATATGAATTTATAAGACTTAAAGAATGTAAGTTAAATTCAGCAATCCCAATTACGTAAATATATTTACAACCTAAAGAAGCTGTGAAGCTGGTGTGTGTAATTATCAGATCCACATGTACTAGGAGTGTACATTCAATACAAAAGTCCAAGAACTTTAAATATGAATGCTAAAATTTCCACCTGGAAAATAATGAAATTGTTATTCATAAACACACAAATAAAAAGGGAAAGTTGTATAGCACTCTAAAATACGAAAATAGTGTTGGCAAACTCCATAGTCTTTAACTCATATTGACAGTTGAAAAGGAAAATTATTAAGAAAATGCTTTAAAGAATAACTGAAAATGTTAACACAAAAAAAACACTAGATGGCGCTGTAAGATAGTATTACATGAAGCGTTCCTACAAATGATTCCAAAGCGATATGAAATCTTTAAGTCTTTAAAGATGTTCTTTCCTTTATTCTTTTAAAAGAATATTTCTTACTTGGAAGTGTTATTGGGGCTGTAGGATAATGTAAAGGAGGCACTCCTACGAGCAATTCCAAGTCAAAAGAAATCTTTAGATCTTCTTGATGTGCTCCATTCTTTAGATCTTCTGGATGTGCTCCTTGGTATCATGGTCTGGGACTACCGGCCACCCCCCTCCTTACTACACAAATTGCATTACTTAATTCAGCAGGTCAACACATGGGTCTTTGGAAGGCAGGGGTCAAGGGACCCCTGGCCGTATTTATTAAAATATGAAATAAAATGAAAATCTTTTATGAAATAAACATTTTTTGACAATTATAGAATGCACATTTCAGAACATTAGATTACATCCATTTTTGACATTGTAAGATGGGCTAACCTTAACAAATATCTAGTACAGCGTGTTTCCTAACCGAATCTAAACATCCTGAAAATTAAGCACTCTAATAATTAAGTCGGACGGCAAGGTCTTTAACCGGTGTCAGATCCCTTACAGCTACGCTCTCACGTTCGAGATGCGCATGCGCAACCCAGGGCACGTTTCACCCCGTGCGCTCTGAACTCCATTAAACCATAACAGGAGGGCCCACACTTGCGCACCTTGATGACGTCATAGTGTCTGTGAGGGGTGGCTACCAGCCTGAGGAAAGCGTGGACTCCCTCCCCCGCACCCTTCTAAGTAATGGATATCATATCCTGCCCCTGAAGTTCTGGGAGAGACCAATGGCCCCTCCCGATGGGCGGCCCCTTTCGTGAATGGGCCCCCCCCCCCCTAAGGACCTTAAAATGCTGCTCACCGATTATGACCTTACCGCCAGACCCACATAATAAATACGACATTGCTATTCTAAAAGGGAAAAAGGGGGGCTAAGGAAAAAGTTAATACAAAATTAAAGAGCCCCACGGTGGGGCGAGGAGCGAGCCTGGGGAGCGCGGGCACAAAGAGGCCACCTCCCGCGCCCCCCAGGCTCTTAACCCCTTCGTGATCGCGGCCCCGCCCCCCCCGCCCGGAAGCACACAACTACTTCCGGGGCAAGGGGGGGGGACCAGCCACCACGAAGGGGACGGGATATGGGAGGGGCCGGGCCCCGCCATGCCTGCGTGGGGGCCGATTGGCCCCCCCTTTTCTTTCCCTTGAAGAAAACTTCTTGCTTGAAAACGTTTTATTGAAGTCCCCTAATGACTGAAACTTTGTCCGCTTTGAGTACGCTCACGTAAACAAAGTAATAAAAAAAAATGGCGCTTACGTGATGTCACGCACATACACGCAGCGCACTGGAATGAAAAGTTCACTGAAGTCACAGGAAGCGAACTCTGAAGAAGTTGGTTCCTAATGCGGCATAAATGGAATCAGACAAATGGAATCAGTGGAATTCAATCGTGGCATAGCAACAGGTGAGGCAACATGTTGATGTTGATTTTTATTATGTCCACTCGAGCAAGTTGAAGGAGACAGTCGGAACAGTTGATTGGAGGCAACGCGCGCTTTGTTTATTTATAAAACACAGCAATTACTTCTCAATAAGCTTCTCGCGCTCGGTCCTGATGCGCTTTCTTTATTCACGAACAACAGTAATTAATTAACAGGCTTTGCTCGCACTTGTTTTTAGACTCGCATTTTCTCAACTGTTTAAACTCCTCAGATTATGCAAAGTGTACGTGCACAGGAGGTGTTTAACTTCAGCGCTGATGGCCCTTGTTCACTTCTAACAGCTTTCCTTGGCACTCGCTATAAACACATTTGGAATCAGTAATATTCCTCGTAAGCTTCGCGTTTTGTTTAAACAGGCATTCCGTTCACTGTCAGAAAAGTTAGCTTTCAATCGACATGCTGGGTTGAACAAAGCTATAAATAGCTTCCCAAGGTAAACACTGTCTCTAACAATTCTTGCCAGATAAAATCTCCCAAGACGTTTAAATTGACAAGCCACTCCACGGAAGGATAATTCAAAGGCACAGAGTAGACCAGAATATAATTCAAAAACACAAAACAGACCAGGTTCCTTGAAGTGCTGCTGTCACTAAAATAGTAAAGAAACTTTAGAAGAACCAAGTAATACAGTGGCTAACTGTTTTCCAAACACTCCAAGGGAGCCCACATCGAAGCCTCCCAGCCCCTAAACCTCAAATTAAAGTTTGTCAGAGTGAGGCATGTGGCGATGCTCACAGAGTTGTTTGAAAAATTATTACTCAAATGAGAGTAGTTAGTTTCTTTGTAGAACAGAGCTGAAAACTGTTGATTCTGCAAATTATTTGATGTTGAGACAAATCCATAAAAATGAAGTGCTCGATACGCAGGGTAGGTTTCAGGCCTTCGTCGCCAGTGTAAAATCAAGAATAATCTCCAGGATGATGAAAAAAGATAAGTTTATTCAGAAGAAGGAAATGTCCCATCCATCAGCTTGATCTAGTCAGGTGCAGCTGACTTGCTGGCCACACATATACATTCCAGTGCCATGGTGCTGCATGAACAATAACTAAAACCCTTAAAGGAACAACTAGATACATTTAAGTAAAAGGCACAATGTTACATGCTGCTTATCTCATTGTTGCCTGAGGAGAACAAGACCTAGGGCTGGAGCTACCCAGCACTCTATGGGTAAGGGAAACATCCGATTTATGTGTGCAGATGATTGACAGCCCTGAAATCTCTGTGCCGTTCACAATCCTTTACCTCCATCCCATGGGTATTCACATACCCTCTAGGTATTACTCCACTCACGTTTTAAGGATAGACACTTTTCCCAAATGTATGTAATCCCACCATGCGCACATCCCTCCGTAGTTATTTACTTCCTCTTTTTGATAGGTGTCCACAAACATAGATCTGGTTAACACTACAGGCACCTCTCATTCCATAGGTATCCGTATCGTCTCCATACGTACCTCTATTTCGTTTGATGTGTTATGTGCACTTGAGCTCACCCCTTTCATTGGGCATCTGCTTTGTATCTATTTCGTCCCCCGTTCCCACATGCATTCCGATTCGTAACCACCACCCTATTTCCATATTTACCCCGCAATATGCACGCTATGTTTGTTCTACATAAGCACCATAATTACCAAATCGCACAATGTCAAGTGTGGCAAATTGAGCCTCTCCGTACTTTTATGCCATCACCTTGCTGAATTCCTTCACTTGATTCCTTTTTTTTCTAATCTAAGTCCGTTTTGTGCATGTATGCTTGAAAAATGTAACGCACTTTCTTTAAAAGAGTTGGGGTTCATAAAGTGTTTTTTTTAATCTCAATTCATCATTCTTTCATTGCTGCATTTGTATATGTGTGAGCATTAAAAAAACATTTTTTAATTCATCAACAATGCAAAGTCATACTTGTATGCTGGTAATGAAATTACCAAAAGTCAGGATGGACTCTAGGTCTGTTAATTGACTGTAAATGAGCAATTTTCATAACTATATAACGCTAAAACTAAAAGCGCATAAAACTAATGGATGAGCACTTGCTGGATAAGTTTGAGGCCTTAAGTTTCATCTAATATTTTTAGGAATTAAATCTATTTGATACAGTAATCAATGATTCCATTAGGATTCACTTGTTTCACTTGGAGTCACAATACCGAATAGGTAGCTTCCCTGCATGTAGGTCATCATGAATGGTTACTTTTGCCAAACATATTTTTCATCTTTCAATTCCGGCCCCTCTCTCTCTCTCCCTTATTCTCTCACACCTTTCTCACACACTCTTCCCGCCTCACTCATGTTGGTTCCCTTCAGGTCTTCGAGGATACATTTTTTCTCGTGCCTTTTCAAGATTTACCGTCCCTCAAACCCACGCTCTCTCTCTCCTCCTCTTCTTGGGGTGTCTTCTGTGTACTCAGGCGCACCCTCTTTATTGTGTTTTAATTGCATTTATATAGAGCTTACTACCCCAGACGAGGTGTCAAAGCGCTTTTTTGGTGAGTAGCACGCTACTCCGGGACCCATAAAAGATCAGTTTTGAATTAGTATAGTGAAATATGAAAGTAATTAAAGTGGTGGATAGTCAGTTATTTGGATTCAGAAGGATAGTGTAAGGTACGAAGAGGAAAAAAGGTTTGAATTTATATAGCACTTGTTACCCCTGATGGGTGTTGAAGCGCCTTTTTTGTTTGTTTTTTTGTTTTTGGGCAGTAGCACGCTACTCCGGAAACCCAAAAAGGATTAGTGGTGAATTAGTATGGTGAAATATGAACGTAATTTGAGTGGTGGATATTAGTCAGTTATTTGGAGTGAAAAGGATAGCGGAGGGATAGAAGGGAGAGAAAGGTTTGCATTCATATAGCGCTTGTTACCCCTGGAGGGGTGCTGAAGCGCTTTTCTGGCAAGTAGCACGCTACTCCGGAACCCATCAAAGGATTAGTGTTGAAAATTAGTATAGTGAAATATGAAGTAATTTGAGTGGTGGATATGTTCTTCAGTTATTTGGATAGAGAATGGTAGCGGCAGGATAGAAGAGGGAAAGAGGATTGTATTTATATAGCGCTTGCTACCCCTAATGGGGTTTGAAGCGTTTTTTCTTTTTTTTGGTGATTAGCATGCTACTCTAGAACCCATAAGGATTAGTGTTGAAATAGTATAGTGAAATATGAAAGTAACTTGAGTAGTGGATATGTTAGTCAGATATTTCGATTGAGAAGGATTGGGGAGGGGTAGAAAAGGGAAAAGGTTTGCATTTATATAGCACTTGTAACCCTGATGGGGTGTTGAAGTGCTTTATTGGCAAGCCGAATGCTACTCCGGAACCCATAAAGGATTAGTGTTGAAAATTAGTATAGTGAAATATGAAAGTAGTTTGAGTGGTGGATGTGTTATTCAGTTGGATAGAGAAAGGTAGCGGAGGGACAGAAGAGGGAAAAAGGTTTGCATTTATAGAATGTTTGCTTACCACTGATAGGTGTTGAAGTGCTTTTTTTGGCGAGTAGCACGCTACTCTGGGACCCATACAGGATTAGTGGTGAATTAGTATAGTGGAATATAAAATTTGTTAAGTGAAATATGTTACTCTGTTATTTTGATTGAAAAAGATAGTGAAAGGATAGGAGACTGAAGGATTTTTTTTTTTTGGAAGTCATCGCAGTAGGAGGAGGCTTTTGGGTGAGTAAAAAGGGGTTGTGGAGAGGAAGAGTCAGAGGAAAGAGTTTAGAAAGTTTGTTTTGGGGATCGGTATAGTATAAGAGGTGTCAGATGTTGCAAGGAGGGGTACAGTAAGGTAGAGTCTAGAAAGGGTTATTTTGGGGATCATAGTAGTGGTATGGGGTTTGGGATAAATGAGAGAGTGGGTGTAGAGGATATATTGATAGATGTATAGGGTGAGAAATAGGGTAGTGCATTGGAAAGAGTAGCAGAAAGAAGTTTGAGATGAGTCAGAAAGTTAGGTTAGAAGATATATCGAGAGAAGTATAGGGGTGAGAAATAGGGTAGTGCATTGGATATGCTGAATTAGAAGAAAGTGATAAATATATAGATCCATAAGTACATTGAAAGTAAATAGATGCATAAAGGGGGTAGGTATATGTAGATTAAAGATATTGATAGAGGTACAGGATGAGAAATAGGGTAGTGCATTGGATATGCTTTTCAGGAGGAAAGTAACAAACACACAGATCCAAGTACATGGAAGGTACATAGATGCACAATGGAAGAAGTACATGTAGACCAAAGATGCACCATATAAACTCTGGTTTTCGTGTTTTATTGTACTTAAATTAAAAAAATAAATGTTTTTAACATAATTATTCTACATGTTTACACAAAGCAATACACAAAGATATGTACATATTTATAGTAAAAATAAATGATTATATACAAAGGGATATGCTGTAAATTTCTGTTTGCGTATGGTGCTTATGTGGGGAAGAGCCAATTCTTGAGTAGTTTTCTGAAGATAAGGTGGCTGTCCGTGGGTCTTATGTTGGGGGGTAAAGAGTTCCATAGTTTGGCTGCTTGACAGAGAAGGATGTGCCACCCATGGTTTTTTTCTTGTATCTAGGAATTTTGAGGCAAGCTGCCATTTTAGAGCCGAGGTTCCTTTGTTGAATGTGTTTGATGATTTTATTTCTGATGAAGAGTGGTCCTATTCTATGTATTTCTTTGTGGGTGACACAAAGCAGCTTGAACGTGGATCTTCTGGCAACCGGTAATCAATACAGGGCTTTCAAGGCAGGTGAGATGTGGTCTTGCGGTTTGATATGCAAGAGTAGTCTGGCAGCCGAGTTCTGAATCCGTTGTAGTCTTTTCATGGTCGTTAAAGATGATCCATGGTAGAGGCTATTTGCGTAATCGAGTTTGTTCAGAATAAGGGAGATGGTAGCTTGGACCTTGTGTGGAAATCCCAAATAAGGGAAAATTTGTTGCAGCGTTATTATAGTGACAAAGCTTGATCTTTCTAGTTTGTCCACTTGGGCATTCATCGACAGCTTGGAGTCCATAGTCATTCCGAGGTTTCTTACTTCCTTCAATACTTTAGGTGGTGATCCCAGTTCCTCAGGCCAGGCGGCAAGCGGGTCATAATGTTTCCAATCGCCACATGTGAGTATTTCCGTTTTGGAAGCATTCAATTTGAGGTGGCTCCAAGTCATCCACTGATCCAGGGCTCTGAGACAACTAAAAATTGGGGAGTTTCCAATATCTTTGGGGCATTCCAGTTGAAGGAGTATTTGTGTGTCATCTGCATAGTTATAGCACGTGAGGTGAAATTGATTAATCCGTACCGGTAATGACTTCATGCAGATGTTGATAATCATGGGCGAGATGATAAAGCCTTGATGGACCCCTGCTTTTGTGGAGCATGCTTTGGATGAGAAAGGTGGGGTATGGATGACTTTAGTTCTGTTTCGAAGTTAGGACGCGCTCCAGTCTAGAGCAGTCGGCTTCATAGAGTCTTTGTTTCAGAGTGTCATGGTCAACCATGTCAAAGGCAGCCGAGAGGTCCAAGAGGAGAAAAGCAGCAACCCCGTTGCGGTCTACTGTGTTCTTCAGGTCATCCCAGACGGCAAGGAGGGCAGATTCTGTGCCTCTTCCCAAACGGAAACCTGTTTGGAAGTCTGAAAGTATGTCCTTCTTTTCAATGAATTGTGACATCTGGGCGAACGCTGCTCTTTCTATCAGTTTGCCAGTAAAGGTCCATTTGTAATGGGTCTGTAGTTGTCAGGGTTCAGCGCATCCAAGTTTGTTTTCTTCAGTAAAGTGTGTATGAATGGCTTTTTGAGTTCTTCTGGAAATATTCCGGTAGTTAAGGAATCGTTGATGATTCTTCTTACTGGAGTGGCAGCAGAGGTTGTTAAAAGAATTGTCTTGAAAGTTTGTGGTGGACACGGGTCAGAAGGGCTCCCGGCAGGCCTGCTTGCTTTGACCAGGGCCATAAATTCATCGTGTGAGATATGTTAGAAGGAACGGAGAGGCTGAGTTAGAGTATTCTTGGATTGTTGTTTTATGCGTCTATGGCCTGCTATTCTCTTTGTTCTCTCTTTCTTACAAGCTCTTTCTTCTCCTCTGTCTGGAATTCATTCACCACTTCATGCACAAACTGCCTATCCCTCGCTATCTTCCTTTCTATCTATTCTGTGCAGCTCTCACCCCCTATCTATTCACCATGCCACATAATTCCAGTACACAAATACACTACACACCACACAATTCCACAACTATCCCAGTTCAACCCACATCATTCCATTCCAAACCAAAACACACGGGTGAAAGGCATTGTTATTTACAATGCCAATAGCTCTAACTCTCACAAATGCAAGACCGATTGTATTGCAAATGCTTGTTTTATTTTTATTCAAGAGAGACTGCAGTGTAGTTGTTAGCATGGCTATGGCGTTGTCTGACCTTCCAAGTGTCTTGTCCAAGAGCCTCAGCATAGACGTTAAAACACTGTGCAATGCAAATAAAGACTTCCGATATAACAGTATTCTTTTTTTAATCATGCTTCTCGGCGCACTGGCAGATGGCATTTTACAGTCAGGGAAATCCAAGAAGAACGAATCTGCCATCACCATCTTCATTTTCAATTACATTCTGATCCTTCATCGATTGGTCTAGATCCCTAGATGCTGGATCCCGTTGCACTTGAGCTTCAACTGTTGGTATGTTCTCACTAGGCTTCCCTACACCCACGTGCTTTACTATGGGAACATCCAGTAGGGTAAAATCATAGATAAAAGGGGCCGCAATCTCAGATATCGGAGATCTTGACCGGCCTGGCTGTAAAGGGTTGTCCTGCTCGTTCACTTCTCTCAGTAAGGTAGTTATTCCAGACACTGGTTGGGTCTTATTGTTTTCCCCATTTTTGCTATTACTCAGGTCGAAATTACTGCTGTTATTATTATTGTTTCCCCCATCCCTTTTAGCTTACCATACTTTGCTTTTTCACTGAAGTATGTTGTGCCTTGGTATCAAAGGTCTACAGAGAGTCTAACAGGAGATCCAGTGATTTTTTTCATCACTTCGGGCCCCTCAAGACTGGTCCTGGGTATCCTCGGTGCCGCTAAAGTCCCAGGAGAACCCAATGTACCTCATATTTCAGACCTTCCTCCCACTAGCTTATTAAGGGTACCCTTGGAGAAGAAATTAGTAATAAGTGCAGCTGGGGAAAAATACCGCTCCTGTTGCTATTTGCTTCCACTTCTTTTTTTAAATATTTTTTTTGAGGTATTAAGTTTTACATCCCTTGTGGGAACACATATTAGCAAGAAAGGAATGAACAGTAATCTACGGTCTCTTTAAAATGTTCGGCCCAAAAGTATAAACAATGCAAATCAATCATAAAATAGGGACAACACAGACTGGATAATGCTGATATATGTTCAATATTCATGTGCAGTCGATAGTAACTATGACTCATTTCGAGCTGTGTGCAGATGGCCGTTACAGCATGCGCCATGAACCAATGTCCCACTAGACTATAGGAGCTCGAGGATCCCTTTAGGCAGAATGAATCAATTTGAAGGGGATACGGGAAACTGCCTGTGCCGTGTGGGGGTGACCATGTAACTGGGTATAGGGACGGGACAAATAACAGGTGGGGGTAAGTAGCATAGACAAAAGCAATGGGTGTGGTACCACTGGCATTAGGACTAAGCTGAGGGCCAGAGTGCATGGTGTCCCAGGTCGCTGCGATGGGGCGCTAACGAAATCGTTGGGCCGCCCTCTCCCCAATGTAATACCAAGCGTCTTTCTGCCTCCCTCCCCATTGTAACATTGCCCCATGCCACTGGGGCAGGGTCGGGGAATGTTGAGCTCTTCAGTGTAGGGTTAACATGCGTTTTGCCAGTAGGAGACCAAGATCAGCGAATTGTGCTGGGACCTTGTGATTTTTCCCCCTGTGAAAGAGACACAGAGCCGTCGCCTCCCATTTGGTTAATGTCGTTAATTCAGTGACTGTGGCTGTGGCTAATGTGTTGCGTATGGATTCGCTAATTACTCCTGTATTAGGAGCTCTTGTTGGGAGCGTCCTACCCTTGGGCTGTGTTACCAGTAAACGATTGGAAACTCGCATTGAGGGCCTCGTGACTTTCTTCGCAGTCATTTTTGGCTGGTATTTAGACAATTTTCCAGGTGATACTCAAATGTTAGTTGATAATAGTCAATAATAATACGAACTACTGACAATGGTAGGCAGAGGTGGAATAATAGTAGGCAGTAATGAAGAAGGAGGAGCATCCAGGGGCAGCAGCACACACACGGGGCCTGAACCTGTTCACTCACAAGCAGCACCGACACCAGACCAGCAGATTCCAGGAACGCTGCAGCCTTTTCCTGCTGTTGGAAATGGCTCTTTTTGCAGAGTTACCCTAAACGTTATGCCTTCCTCTTCCACTGCTATCGACTTCGTTTTTGCTGGCTTTATGGCTCAGAGAACTTTGCCACTGCTGACCAGTGCTAAAGTGCCTCTGCTCTTATCTAAAATGTGATGGCAATTGGTTTATCCTTGATTGGCAAGTTTGGTTAGCTTATAAGTCCCAAGTAAAGTAGTATACTATATACCTAGGACCTGTCACCCAAATGTTACCAGTGGGCCTGCAGCACGATTGTGCCACTCACAAAAGTAGCCTTTATAACCTGACCTGTGGGAACAGTTTACTGCCACCTCGACTTGACATTTCCAACTTACTTGCCAAGCCTAAACGCCCCTTTTATTACATATCAGTCACCCCTAGGTTGCCCTAAGGGCAGGGTGCTGTGTAAGTAAAAGGTAGGACATGTTCTTTTTTGTTTTACATGTCCTGGTAGTGACAACCACCCGAGTTCATGTACAGTACTGTGAGGCCTGCTCCTCTCGTAGGTAAACATTGGGAATTCCTTAAATACCCCTTTTACATGTAATTCCTGATTGCAGAGCAGTAGCTGCTTTATATTTCATATCATTGAATTGGTAATGACAAATCCTCTTTAGTTGCAAAGTTGGATTTGTATTACTAATCTAGAAAGTGGACATTCATCTGCTCTTGTTGCAGGGATTCTGCTCGTGCACAGAACTATGTACAGGAAACCAGGACCTCAGTGAATTGTGGTGTACCAAAAAACTCACCTCAGTACCCAGAACCCCTATCCGACTAGCATCAGTGTCTCATTCGTTCTCAAAGCTACCAATGATTAGACAACCCAGAACAAGCGACTTAGAGTACTCTCAGGAATGGTGGGAATTAGAAATACCTGTTCGTTATTATTCTCATATCAGTCCACAACAAGAGTAATCAGAGACACAGTAAAGTTTAAAATGTGTATTTTATAAACTACGTGTCCTAAGATGCAGTACCATGGCTAACATAAGCAGACAAATGATTAAGAATAAAACCATCAGCATTGTTACGATACCATAGAAAATGAAGGGAGAAATCATATTACAAATGATAGTGGATTACAACCACCCTCCCTTCGCTAGTAAGCTAGTATTATTAAACTAATAGAAGGTCTCTAGGTTTGAATGAGGAACCCCATACCGTAAAGATCAGCTTAGGTGAATCACATCACAGGATCAGCTTTGCTCTGTGTCTGGAAAAAGTCTTCTCCAAAGTGTCTGAATCATGCATGCAAAATGCAATATTAAAGGCACTCGAGTTTCAGATATTTGCAGCTGTGTGCGTGTTATGGCTAGAGCGTGGGCCGATCAACTTGAATTCAAAAGCATACATTATTTTTTAGCCCTGACTGCTTCTGCTCACAGTGTACAGCCCAAGGTCGCGGTGCACGTCTAGGGATGTGAACAACAGACCGTTCTCATGTGAAAAATAAGCAAGCAAGCAGTTTTCTTATAATAACATCTACCTGCGGTGTCGTTTGCAAAGGCAGCAAAAGTGGCAAGATGGCGTTTTAAGCCTAAGACGCTTATGCTAACATAACAACGTATGTACCTGTAGCTCCGCCTCCACTATACCCTCCCTTGATCGGACCACGAACAAGTAGGGATACAATCAGGAACGCAGAATCCAAGTTTGACAGAGACAGAACTAAGTGCATGTATTGGTCATCTATATAATTTGGCAGTGAAAATTCGAAAAAACCGCTTGAAAAAGAAAAAAATATATAACAGCACGCAAAGGCTCGACAGAGCCCAGTCGTTGAGTTAATAAAGGGAAAAGTAGAGGAAGAAAAAAAAAATGGAAAAGGGGAGAGAAAAAAAACTTCAAAACTTTTGGAAAGTCTTACAGAGTCAAAGACAGAGTCAATCCATCAACATGTAAGCACAATAAGTAGCAACAGCCTCCAAAAGGAAATCATTATAATGGTCTGTAAAAGATTCCGCCATCCAGTCTAGCAAAGTAAAGGAACATACATGTTCTTCGATAGCTGGAGCCTCTAGTACAATAAGAGAACAACTTGCGTGTTCTTCAAGATAACTTCTCGCCAAGAAGTCATATGCTGCCGTATAGATATCCCAAGAGAGGAGAGCTGAGAGCGGGAGAGCGGGAGAGCGGCAGCAACCGGCAGAGCGGGCCCCCGGGACATCACAGGGCTCCGAGAAAACGCGATTGAATGTTGAAAACGCGCTGAAAGCCGTAGGAGGCTGCCGGATCCTGGCGAGCCCCAGTGGGAGTAGAAACAGCTCAGCTCAGCAGAACCATGAGGCTTTAAGAACCAGGAGTCAGAGGAGCAGAGTAACAACAGGAAACTCCGGTGTCCCACACGGGGGAAGCCACGGTGTCGTGATCAGTACCAGCCGCGGCGAGAGGCAGCAAGGTCGAGCTGGGGTAACATGGGCAGCAGGAGGTAGATAAGCCGAGGTAAGCCGAGCGGGCAGAGCCGGAAGCGTGGGGCAGTGTGTGGCCTCATCTCACTCAGCCTTCGCTCCCCGCACCTTAAACACTTTAAATACCTCGAGCAGAGCTTAAGCAGGCTGAACGCTCCTGTGCCTGACTCCCTCCCTCGCTCCTCGACCCCCCCAGTTCCTCATCTTCCTATACATCAGTCTCATCAGTCTTATCAGTCTTATACATCAGCCAGTCGCACTTCTTCGGTGATTTGTTGCTGGGGGAGCTGACTGAGAGCTGACTGACGCCCACGCTGAGACTGGTTTAGAAAGCAGAACTGTGTAGAGCAAAAGACTGCTGGGGCATTGATCTATGCTAGACTGCTAATAGCAACTAAAAACAGCCAGAATAGCCTTTTTTAAATTTTGCAAGATTCAACCCCGGGACTGCGAGGACCAGCACTCTTAGCAGAACCACAGCTGGTGCCTCTTCCCAGGGGTGCGCCTCCTGGCTTATGTCTATAAACTGCAGCCTTTTCGGACGATTGCGGAATTTTGCAGCTTTAAGATTTTCAACTCGGGGTCTTCTAATCCAGGCCCTCCTTGGCGAATTGGGAGCTGGTCTCTGCCCTGCTAGGGAGCTGGTCTCTGCCCTGCTATTGCTCATCGATTGGAGGGGAAGCTGCGCTGCCTGTGGAAGGACCGCCGTGGAGCTTGAGAAGCCGGGACTGCGAGGACCAGGGTGCTCTCGGATTGACTAACTTGGCACACCTGGAGACTCTTCCCGGCCCGCCCCCCTCTCGGACCCCTCCTCTAGCATAACCTTTTTCGCCCACACGCGCCAGAGGAACGCGCCCGGGACGAAGACCGGGCCGTTTGAGGCCGTTTGAGTACGGGCGAGGTAGGGCGTGGGGCAACTCAGACGTGCTATAACCCTCCATACATCAGGAGCTGTTCGTGACATTATGACTATGAGAGAAACTAGGAGTAAGAGTGCCATGGCGACAGGGAAGCCAACAGGTACATTGGATACGTACTTTGCTAAAGCTGGGTCTCTTCTTGTGGATGAGATCTCCATTCTTGAAAGACGCATCTCCCAAGAAATTGACTGGGTGAGGAGATCTTCTCTGGGACCCATTGCACACGTTACCACTCCCGCTAAGTCACCAAATTGCACACCACTTCCTGTAGGGGGGGTAATGGGTTTGTCTGCTGCACCAGTTTCATCTGATATTAACTGTTCCACTACCTCCTCTATTGATTGTGACAACTTTGAGCATGCAGAGCTTAGTATACTACCCCTTCCAACTTGCAAGGCCCCCATACCACAAACCATTGCTGAGGTAGCTGTTACGGACTTGAATATAAGCACTAACAAGGAATTTAAAGCCCCTAAACTCAATCTCAGGCCCAGGGGAACCCAACAGGACATAATTAGCAAAGGGTTAGCTCCATCTCGTAAACCGGAAGTCCTGCATCCACATACTCTGGCAAAAAACTTGCCTAGCCAACAAAATGCTGCTGGAATGCATGACTCTATGTTCATTGGTTTACGCACCCTATTGAGGGAATTGCTTACTCCCCTGGAAGACCGCCTGGCTAATATAGAAATCTGCTTAATAGATCTGCGTAAGGGATTACTAGGTCTAGTTGCAGACCAAAGAGCAGGTACGCATGTAGTAGCTGGGGACTCCATAGGGACGTCTAATTTACCTACAAATCCTATTACCTCGTTTTCTGCTCCTCCCATAGTCACTCCACTGGAAAATGTTCCTTTAGTTCCCTTGACAAAATCTGCTCCTGTAATACCCTGTAGCCAACAACCCCTCATAGGATTTACCAGCAGGCCGAATTTACTCGGCCCGGCCTCTGGCTCCGGCTCTGGCCAGGAAAAAATATTAAATGGTGTAAGGAACCCTTCAGGTAGGCAAGTCAGCCACCAAAACTGGCGCAAAGTAATAAACTTACCCCCTGAGGCTGCAGCTTATTCTGTTGTTCTGAAGGGAGTACCCACGCTTGAGGGAAGTGTGGTGGAATCCCACGATTCTCTACATAATAAGGTTACCAGCTGGCTAAATATTTTTTTTTTAAATTTTATTTTGAAAGTTTTTGTTAAAACAAAAAATAAACATACAGCTGTGGTACAAAGGCGCCAGTGTGCGCACATCTCAATGGGGGCGGTACAGAGAAGGAAGGACAAATGTAGCGGAGACAGATTCTGTACGGTGGGTGACGTGAACATCAATACAGTCCTGAAAGAGGGTAGTGGTGGTCCTGAAAAGGAAAAGACCTGCACATCAAAAAAACACACACACTTGTCAGCAGATAAGTTAAAGAGGCGTAAAATAAATGGATATATAAGAAATAGAATTCGGGTGCTTAGTTAGCTATGGCCATTCACTACCCAAAAGTGTCAATAAGGTAGATAAAAATCCACCTAAATAACATGCAAAAATACATAGCCATTGCAGCACTAGCCATACACCTCCGTATTAATACAGTCCTCATTGTAAAACAGTAGCCAAAGTGCTGAACCCAAGAGATCATTGCAGGGAGTATATACCCCTCCGGGGGGGGGGGAGGGGGGGGAAAAAAGGGGGGGGGGCAGCACCCACATCACGCCCTCCAAAGCGACACATTCTCCCATAGAACAGAGAGGAGACCCACGCCACAAGCGCAATCAATGCCAACACATCCTAGACCAGATCTCGGGCAAGCATCCCCAGTCGCCGCCCCAGTCGGCCCACGCTCATTCAGCATCTTGGCCGCTATCCGAGGCCGCCGCCCCAGCAAGGAGATAACACTGTAATGGGGCCCATATATCAGTGGGCCGCGACCTGGGCGGCATGAGCTCAGAGTACGTGCGGATCTGATCTTGACAGTAAACTAGATCTCTCATCCACTCCTTAAATTTGGGGGCCCTGCCCCTGCCCCAGCGACACGCCACTCTCCTTTTAGCAAGCAGAAAGGCCAGTGCGATGAATTTGCGGTGCGCCGCCTGTATAGGTTCTACGTAACCCAGCAGGGCCAGGAGAGGGGAGGGCTGTAATACTGTATCGACCATCTTGGAGAGCGCCTCAAACACCTGGCACCAATAGCGGTGAACTGCATCACACGTCCAGGCCAGGTGAAGAAAGTCCGCACCCGGAGCCCGGCACCTGTCGCAATTATCATTGTCACGTAGCCGATATTTGTGAAGTCTGGCGGGCGTGAAGTAGAGCCTATGAAGGTATTTATAATGGATAATCCTGAGGCGGCTACTGGAGGATACGCGGTCCGTCTGCATCAGGCAGAACTGCCACTGTTTGTCCGTCAGCGGGACACTGAGTTCCAGGTCCCATTTCTCCCTCGCTGCTAACTGTGGCGCCTGCAAGGAGGTGTGGACCGAGCGGTAGATTTTGGAGACCAGTTTAGCTGGAGTGTCGTCGCTTAGTATACGATGCAGCGGAGCCAGATGTGGGGGCTCCTGGGGGAAGCAGGGCATGAGGGCCCTCAACCCCTGCCGCAGGCGCAGGTAGAAGAAGACATCGAGGGGAGTAGGTTGAATGGTGGCATACATGTGCTCCATGGACCGGAACGTGCCGTCGTGGTACAGGTCGCCCCACGTAGTCACGTGAATAGAGCGAAGCAGTTTTCGGAAGCCCATCTCCTGCAGCAGGGGCATGTCGGGATGATAAACAAGAGGCAGGAGCGGCGTGTACACCATGTCGAGCTCTAGGGCGGCGGCCAGCTTAGTCCACGCAGTAACCGTACTGATCAATGTCGTGGGCGTCCTATCTCTGCCTGTCACTGGAATGTACAGCGCGCCCTCTATGGGAATGGGATGGGCCAACCAATGTTCCGCCGCTAGTTGGGGCATGTATCGGGGCTGCCGCAGCCAGTAGTAAGCGTAGTGTGCCTGGGCTGCCTGATAGTAGAGCTCGAAGTTAGGAATGCCGAAGCCACCCTGCTCATAGGGCCTGGTCAGGACGTCCCACCGGAGCCGGGGGGACTTCCCGCCCCACACTAGTCTGGTAAGCTCCGAGCGGAGCTGTCGAAAGAAAACAGCACCAGGATAGAAGGGAATATTCAAGAAGAGGTACAGTAGTTGCGGCAAGATCACCATCTTAACCAGTGAGGACCTGCCAGCCATGGAAAGGGGCAGGGTGATCCAGCGAGTGATGGAATCAGTAATGCGGGACATGGCCGTCCCATAGTTAGCCCTCATGAGTTCCTCTCTGTCTTTTTCAATGCGGACGCCCAAGTACTTAAAGTCCCCGTCACACCAGGCAAGGGGGAAGTCGGGCACAAATCTGCTCGTGGAGGCCGTCAGGGGAAATATACAAGATTTGCTCCAGTTGATCTGAATGCCGGAGATCACGCCAAACCGAATGAATTCGCGGAGGATCGGGTTGAGATTTTCCTCCGGCTCCCGTACATAGAGGGTGATGTCGTCGGCATACATGGATACGAGTATCTGCCTCTGGAAGCATCGCAACGCCTTGTCCCGATGGTGTTGCCGCAGTTTGGCCGCTAGAGGCTCCATGGCCAGAGCAAAGAGTAGCGGCGAAAGGGGACAGCCCTGCCTGGTGCCCCTGGTAATGGGGAAGTCAGAGGATAGCCTCCCATTCACTAAGACTTTGGCCCTAGGGGCAGTATACAATAATTTAACCCACGAGATAAATATAGCCGGGAAGCCCATGCGCCTCAGAACTTGGAACAGGTAGTCCCATTCGAGTGAGTCGAAGGCCTTCGTGGCGTCTAGGAACACGGCGGCCATGGGCAGATCGTCATGCACGGAATTAAGGATCGAAAAGAACGTGCGCAGGTTATGCGTCGTGGCTCTGCCTGGCACAAAACCGGCCTGGTCAGGCAGTATCAGGTTGGGGAGCAATAGATTGATTCGATTGGCGATGAGTTTGGCTAGAATTTTCACATCACAGTTGAGGAGGGAGAGAGGCCTATAGGAGTCACAGTCGTTAGCCTCCTTCCCTGGTTTAAGGAGCGAGGTAATGAGGGCCATGCGCATCGACGGGGGGAGATGCCCCACTTCCAATGCATCTTCGTAGACTTCTCTCAGCACCGGGGCCATAAAGTCGATATAGGTTTTGTAGAATTCAATGGGTATTCCGTCGAGTCCGGCGGTTTTTCCTGAACTCATCTGCATAATGGCCTCCCGCACCTCATCAAGCTCAAAAGGGGAGCTCAGAAACTCCCGTTGCGCATCGCTTAGCCACCCCAGGGACACATCGTCAAGGTAATCATGCAGTTGGAGTTCTCCAACTCTAGTGGACGCGTAGAGCACGCTATAGTGAGCTACAAACGCATTGAGGATATGCGCGGTCTCACTGTACCTTGCGCCATCCCCTCCTCTAATCTCCATGATCGTATTAGGCGGTCGTGCTAGCCTCATCGTTGCAGCCAGGGCCTTCCCCGGCCTCTCTCCCTCTCCATAACTCCGGGCCACCCAGTATTTGCCTCGAAAGTTAGCCTCCCGAGTGGCCTCCGTGGTATATTCGGAAATTTTGTCCCGAATGCTTGCCAGCCCAGCGTCGTCAGGGTTGGTCGCAAGCGATGTCTCTAGCGCCCGGAGGTCATCTTCCAAGGTGCGTAGGCGCGCCATAATGCTCTTCAGTTCCCCTGAGCCTTTGGCAATGCACAGGCCCCGGAGGGTCACCTTGAAAGCATCCCAAATAGTCTCAACGTCTTGCACTGAGTCCTTGTTGCGCTCGAAGAACGCCAAGCACTCCTCCCGCAGCTCCTCTTGAAAAAGGGCATCGAGAAGGATCGTGGGCTGCAGCCGCCAGGCCGCCAGAGGGGGGCCGAGTTCCGCCGCACGCAGCGTGACTCGCACTGGCGCATGGTCAGAGAATGTACGCGGAAGATGTTGCGCTCCAGTCAGCGCCGCATGAAACTGTGGGGTCAGGAAGACGTAATCGAGCCTGGCCCAGGAGCGCGCCTGCGCCGTGAAGTGGGTACCCTCCCGGGCGTCCACATGGAGGTGTCTCCACGTGTCAATCAGCCTATGTTCTGCTATGATGTCCAAGAGCGTCTCACGAGACCGTGTGTAATGATGCGGGGCCGGGTGGGACCTGTCAAGCGCCGGGGCAAGCGTAACGTTAAAATCTCCCCCCAGTATGAGGTGCTGCGTACCCACACCTATTAGATCCGCACCGAGGTCTGCGAAGGAGGCAGGGTCGTCTACATTGGGACCATAGCAGCAGGCCAGAGTGACCATTTTATGGCCCAGTCTCCCCCACATCAGGCAGTATCGGCCTTGGGCATCACTTTTCATACCCGCCAGCACGAAGGGGGTAGTCCGTTTAACTAATATAGCAACCCCACGGGAATAGGAGGAATAGGACGAAAAGGCAGAGCACTTCGCCCACCTGTTAGCGAAAGTAGTGGCAGCCTGCGCACGGAAATGGGTCTCTTGAAGGAACGCTATGTGTATAGCGTGGCGATCTAGGTAGGAGAGGACGTTCCTTCGTTTCCTCGGGTCCCCCAGGCCTCTAACATTCCATGTGAGTACATTCAGATCAGTGTCCCCCATGGCCAGGTCGACCAGGACAGGTAGGAAGAGCAGCAGCCGAGGGGCCCAATCCAGTCACCCCCCATCCGCTGCATGCGCGAATTGCACTGCACACCACACACCTAGTCTCAAGCTTTCCACCGTCCACATCGCCAGTCAAGCCGAGGTCGAAGGAATCATTAATATACGGGTAAACATCACGCCCCCTCAGGGGTCTACGCCACGAAAAGGCAGCAAAAGCTTGGAATAGCTCCATGAGCGGCAGCGTCTTGTACACAGCTGTAGCAAACATAACAACAATATAAAGAACCATCTCGGGCCCTGAACCTAACCCAGCAGCCCGTCCTAGCAGATCAGCAGTAACCGGCTCTAGTGCCGGGCTACAGAGGGAAGTGAGGCGCTTAGTCCTCCAACGCCTGGACCCTAGGGCCCACCCAACCGCCCCCCAGACAAACCCACAGCCCAACTTGGGCAAGATTACCCACAGAAACCCGCGTCCCATCACCCCGCCCCCCACCCACTGAAGCAACCCCAACTCGCCAGGAATGTCAACCCTCCCCCCACCCAATCGAACCCTCAGTAAGCTCAACAGGAGCAACTCAGTCAATAGAGTCCAGGGGGTACACCCTACAGGGGACATCCAGAGGGCACACAGATCCACCCTTGCCTGCCCATAACCCACCATAGTCATAGAGGGAGGGAGTAGGGTGGTGCCTGGCATACATTACCGATCCCCGTCCAGCACGCAACCGGGCCTCCGTAAGTCAGTCAATACATAGCCCATCAAGTGGTTCACAGGGGAGGGCAAACGGGAAAGGCACAGAAAGGTGGCACAGGAATGCAGAGCAGGAATCACGTTAGTTCCAAAATGGGCAGTCAATGTTCGTTCTCCGAGGCAGCATCTTGTTCATCAAGTCGGTCTCGATGCGCTTTCCGCAGGGATTTCAAAAAGTCCTCCACCTGCTGCGGATTCGTGAAGAAGTGTTGCTTCGCTTGATGGGTGACACGTAGCTTCGCCGGGTAAAGTAGTGCATAGTCGATTTGGAGGGCTCTCAGCTTTTTCTTTACATCAATAAATTTGCGACGTTGGTCTTGCACAACAGGAGTAAAATCAGGGAAGACGGTGAAGTTGACCCCCTCAAAGGACAAGTTCTGGTTCGCCCGCGCAGCCCGCAGCGCAGTATCGCGGTCGCGGTAGTTCAGGAGCCGCGCGATGATGGGCCGGGGTGGGGCGCCGGGACGTGGTCGCGGGCCAAGTGACCGGTGAGCCCTCTCCACGATGAACTGCTTGGAGAAGGCGTCTGCTCCGATTGAGGCAATGAGGATCTTCTCCACATAGTCCTCCATGCGCCCCGTGTTGGTGGACTCCGGCACACCCACCACGCGGATGTTGTTGCGCCGGCTGTGGGCCTCCAACTCCTCATTTTTAGCAGCTATGATGCGCAGGACATTGTCCATTTTATTGAGCTGGGTAGAGTGGGATGCGGTCGCGTCTTCAGTCTCCGAGATCCGCCGTTCGGCCTCAGTAAGGCGCTCCTCATGGGCATCGATCTTCTGCGCGTACGCATCCATTCGGGATGTAAGGCGGTCCACCTTATCCACCACTGTGGCGAAGCCTTGCCTCATTTCCCGCATCATTTGCTGCATATCTATCGGCGGCGGGGCCTTGTCCACGTCCAGCCCCGGGGGGGCCTGTGCGCCTCCATCATCCGGCGCACTCCGCAGCCCCGGCTTCGCAGCTGGGGCAGCAAACGACAGTTTCGCCTGCTTAGCGTCATGTTTGCCCATCGTGGGCTCGTCGTGGGGGACCAGCCCACACCACAGAGTCGTCTTCAGGACGGAATCTGCCCCGGTAGGCGCCGGTGTGCACCCTGGAGGCAGGCGCCCCGACAAGTCACATAGCCACAGGGGCAAGCTCAGCCAGCACTCTGATGTGGGCCCAGCGCACACGCAGAGAAGCCCTCACACCTGGGACCCCAGAGTAGCACCAACAGGGGGGGGGCCGCCAGGCCGCAGCGAAGGGAGGCAGAGGGAGTCGTCCAGGTCCGCGAAGCGCCGGGCCCACGCCACAGATCACTCGTCCGCCAGCAGCACCGCCGGAGGGCCCGATAGCCCCGCCGCAATGTCCGCGTCCTGGTCAACTCCGGCAGCGGGGGCCGCAGCGCCCAGGCGGAGCGGGGGGGGGGGGGGGAGGCCCCTCCAGCCGCCAGGCAACACAGTCTCTCCAGTCTCGGGGTCGCACAGGGAGGACAGCCGCTAGTCGCCGTAGGGCCTCGGGGATCCACACGGCGGCCGGGGGGGGGGGGGCCAAGCCAGGCACAGCTCCGCACTCCGCCGACCCCGCACCGCAAGCAATCCCCTCGTTCTCCTCCGCAAAGGTCGCGTCGGCCAGAGGGGAAGGCCAGGGCCCACCTGCCTCGTGCGCAGCACCGGGCTCGCGTGGTCACAGAATCCGGCCGCCGTCACCACTGCGTCTCAGCTATCGGCCCGACGGGGCTTCAAACGTGTCTCCCAGCGTCCTCGATGGGCTCTCGGCTCCGAAACTTCAGCCGGAGCCGCCAGGGCCCAGCAGCCACATGGACACCCGGTCACGGTCCGGCGGGTGATCGGGGAATCAGGATAATGGTAGGATTGTGTGCTCAGGCAGCAGGAGCCTCACCGAAGCGCGGCCATACTGCGTGCGCGCCCTCTAGCGCCCCAACCAGCTGGCTAAATATCCATAGGCCATTGCCTCCCAATTGCAACGGAGAAATTCTTATGGTAAGAAGAGTCCCATGGATTGGTCATACTGATAAGAAATGTGTAGGCGACTGCATAATTGTAAATTTTAGGAACCCTAAAATTGTGTCCTATATTTGCAATTGGGCTGGGCACACAGGAATCACATCTATCGAAGTGGTCCACTTGTCATACTTTTACCCTAACACCTATAACCCAATTTTGAATAATGACAATGGTTGGACCCGGGTCGGATCTGCCGCCGACGACCGTAGAGGCAGGCCCACTTGTAATGCTCCCACTACTAACTTTGGTAATTTTTTACATCATAATAGATACAGCTGTCTTGAACAGATAGATTGACTTTACAAGGGACAGGGGAACGGTAGATGCGAAATAGGTATCGCCACCCAAGAATATGGTGCCTCACGAGGGGAGAACCTGACACCTATTAACCACCATGGTCAAGAAACTGATTCTTTTAAGACTATATTATGCTGTACTAATAACAAGTTAAATCCGATAGTCTCTACACTCTCCAAAGTAGATCCTATGGATCCTCTAACTTTGGAACCACCTTTGCCTACGTCTTTGGTTCCATCGACGGAAGCTGGCCCGTTTAAAATTGGTGGATATGATTCAGAACCGTCCGACGACTCTTTAAAGGTCCTTTCCTGGAATGTCGCTGGCATCGCCAACAAACTTGATGCAAGCGATTGGGACTCCCTGATAGGCAACAGTGATATTTGCCTTTTTCAAGAGACATGGGCAAGGGAACCATTATGTAGAGCGGGCTACGCAGTGTTTGAAATAAATGCGATCTGGTCCGGTAGAGGGAGGCCTTCCGGAGGATTGGCGATTTGGGTAGCCAGTCACATTGGGTGCAACGCGGAGAATCTACCGACTCTCTCGCAGGACATCCAGTGTGTCCTACTCAAGTGGCCTAATGCCCTAAACTTAGCAATTATCAATGTGTATTCCCGCCCTACTAAGTTGGCTATGGAATCCCCCACACCTGATGATCTTAGCTGTTTTCTGGCTAGTCTCCCTAACAACTTTAAGATAGTTTTGGGAGGCGACCTGAACTGCCACTTCGAGCCCTTGGAAGGTCTAAAGGAAGGAGCCCTCGCTGCGGAAGATGATCTTTGGGGTGTTCCTCCCTGTCATTCTCCATATGTTAAAATTTGGTCCCCCTTAGTAGTACAAATTTTGTCCTTAACGTTAAATTTCTCCTTAAGGGCATGCAATGGTCGCAGTACTTCTGATACCCCCTCTGCATGCACTTTTAATAGGATAAATCATGAATCTAGGTTAGACTATATTTTTGTAGATATTAGTCTCTGGCCTAAGATTATGGATTTTAGAATAATAGCAAGAACGGACAGTGATCACAATGCACTTGTAATGTATATGGCGCACCCTAAAGGTCCTGCCCGATCACTCGCCGTTGAGCCCAGTCAAGATCCTGGGAACCTGTTAATCAGTTCTAATAGACGTAGGATTAAATGGGGGAAACTGGCGAGCTCAGAAGAGTCCCTAAGTAAAATCTATCGGCTAGCACTCCCGAAGCTAATGGAAATGGACTCTTTAATCATGCAGCCAAGAAATTTGGAATTCAATGAGAAACTAGCCCAAATCCATGAAGAAATGGTCGCCCTTCTAGGCGAGGTCTTTTATCCAGTGTTACCTTTAAGGCAAAAAATAACTCGTACCCCAACCTGGTATAATTCATCCTGTAAAAAGATCAAGTCCGAACTATTAAAGTGTGTTAAAAAAGGTTCGGACAAGTGCAAACTTGCTGAGCTTAGACGGAACTATAAGAAAGCTTTGGCAGTGGCGCGAGCAGACTGGGACTGGAATAAATGGCAGGACTTAACATCAGCACTAGAAGCGAAAGATCTTAGAAAATTCTGGTCCCTGGTAAATACTGGCCTGGCAGATCCCAAAGCTGCAATAGAGCCAAACATTGCAGCATCTGTCTGGGAGGCCCATTTTGGCCAATTATACCAGGAACAACCTCAAAATGTCGGTGGAGGGGACATGGTTCTTACTGCTGCCCCTGCCCCAGCAACAGTCCTGGAATTCACTCTTCCTGAGGTGTTTAGTGCTATTGCAGCCTTGGCGAGGGGGAAGGCCCCTGGTCTCGATAGGTTGCCTGGCGATCTTTTCCGATTACATCCAGAGATATGGGGCCCTTATCTTCTCACCCTTTTTAATGCCATTCTGGGTGGGATGGAGATCCCTTGTACTTGGCTGAGGGCGGAGATAGTGCCTATTTTCAAAAAGGGCTCTCATCTGCTCCCAGCCAACTACAGGCCAATAAGTCTCATAGATGTCCCCCAAAAAATTTATTCTCGCCTACTTCTAAACCACCTCACGGAGTGGATGGAGGAAAATAAAATTCTTAGCCCCTTACAAGCTGGCTTCAGGAAAAACACGTCCACCATGGACCAGATCTTCCGCCTCGTTCTCCTATATTGGAAAACTGTGAGCATTGAGAGGGGAAGGCTGTACATGGTGTTCGTGGACCTGAGGTCAGCTTTCGATCTGGTCCCCAGGAAGAAACTATGGGAGACGCTAATGGGGCTGGGAGTCCCGCACCATTCATTGAATGCCATCATTAGGCTCCATGAAAACAACTTTGCACAGGTCAGGTATGGGAGGATGGGAGCGTTGACATCTAAATTTCCAGTTCTTAGAGGGGTCAGACAGGGCTGTGTCCTTGCCCCAACCCTGTTCTGCCTCTATGTTAATAATGTAATTGCACATCTTAACACTGTTCATGATAATGATGCCCCGTCTCTGGCTGGCAGGAGGGTACCGGCAATCATGTTTGCGGACGATACCCTCCTGCTGTCCAAATCTCCGATGGGGATCCAACGGATCTTAGATGGTTTTGGCCTTTTCTGTAGCCAACACGGCTTGGAAATAAACACAGGGAAGACCAAGTTTATGATATTTAATCCCTCAGCTAAAACTAGACCAAACCCATCCCTGAGTTCAGTAACACTGGAGAGGGTAAAAACCTTTCAGTATTTAGGGGTAACGCTGCATGAGAACCTATCATGGGAACCTCATGTAGCAACCAGTCGCTTAAAGCTTTCTCAACTGTCGGGGGGAATTTTGAAGGTGGCAAATTCCTCTACCTATAAACCAATTAGCCCGGCTGTTGAAATGTACAAGTCTCAAGCCAAAGCAGCTGCATCCTATGGTGGAGAACTCTGGGGGCACAAGGTGGGCACAGGAATTGTTAAAGTAGAAAATAATTTTTTACGGCGTCTCTTGGCACTGCCCCGAGGTACACCCCTCCTTCCCCTAAGACTAGATATGGGCTTACCCTCGATAAAAGATGACCTGGAACTTATGCCACTAAGATTCTGGCATAGGCTCTGGTCTACTGCTGAGCTTTCACATTACAGACAAGAGCTTGTACACGTCATGAATTTGAACCTTTGTGATAAAATCCCCTGGCTAGCCTCTATAAAGAAAGAACTCTATCGGTTGAGACTCCCTGAATTATGGGAGTCTCCTGAGCAAGGCTGTCATGGGGTTCCTCGCAAACGCCTCGTGGGTATATATAGGGAGAAGCGTTTTGCTTCCCTGGTCTCTGCACCTAACAAAGGGACCCTGACTGACCGATTCTTGATCTTCAAGGATTCTTATCAGTTTGAAGGTTTTATGGACATTATCTTTCCTATTTTATCTAGAAAACTGTTCATACAATGGAGGCTAGGGACCCTCCCTATTAACATTTTTACCCATAACTGGACAAAAAAGAATGATAAAATCTGTCCAGGTTGTTGTATTCATGATGAGGAAGAAACTCACATTGTGTTTTTTTGCCCTGCTTATAATAGACCAAGAAAATATTGGCTAGTTCCGCTATGCAGAAACCTGGGCATAAGGAGTCATCTGCATGTGTTTAGAATATTGAAAACGAACACTGCTCCACACATAGTCTTTGCAGTTGCAAAATTTTTAACGGCTATGTGGCAGATAAGGTCTAAATTAATTAATGACAGCTCTGTTTAATGAATTCCATCTGCTTACCATGTCCGTAACCCATTGTACATTGGTTTTATTGATTTTATCAACTGTTTTTATTTAACGTGACTGTTTTATATGATATTGTATGATTCTATCTTTTATGGCCTAATTGGCCGAAATAAAGAAAACTTGAACTTGAACTTGATATCCCAATTCCCTAGGACTTCATGTGCCGCTCCACAGGCCATAATCCCGATACCAGAACAGTCCAACTCATGAGCCACTAAGGGACTCATCAGTCGATCATAATCCGGGCCAGGAGACACCAAGTTTGACAGGCACAAATCCAGAGCCCATTTGAATGGACAATCTAGGCAATGAAAAACAGGTTGCACGCAAGTGAAGTATGAAAACCGGACGGACAATCCATAGGCTACTCTTAAAGTGGCCAGTGGTAATGTTCCATAGTATTCTAGCATCTGGTTACGAAGTTGGAGCAGCCGGGGTAGGCTGTCTGGTGATACAAATTGTGCAGCCATTGCGACAGGAGCACACCAGCCGTGAGGGCGCGAATCAACGGGAGCCCGCCGAAGACGCTGGAAAAAATAGAATGAAAAAATGCCGGTATCACACCAAAGATTGTTTGGAAGGAGGTCACGAGGCCGGAGCCCACAACTTTGAAAAAATGCACCAAGCCAGTTTTTGACGAGGCATTGAATATGGTATGAATCAGAGCCCCGAAATGAAGGGGGAGATCAGTATTCAAAAGCGCATGCACCTCGGTGCGGGTGTTAGCCACGTGAAGGACAAATGTTTCACGGGAGGAAGTCAATGCGACTTCTCTTTGAGACAATAGAGCCCTTATTCTGCTCATCTTGTTGAACTCTGCATTCAAGGTTGGAATAGAAGGCCAGATGGATGCATCCAGTCTCCCATTCGGGGGCGGGAAAAGGACATTTTTACAGCAGACTACTCGTTGTGAGACAGTTACGATGTAGGGAATTCTCACTAGCATCCCGCAGCAAGCCTCATTATTCCAAAGCAAATAACTACCATTAGCCAATAATGTAAAAGTGGGCGTAATTGCTGGCACAGGATTCCCCTTTAGAACGCAAGCTAAATTCGGTGCCTGAACGTTGCATGCGCCATGCAATTTGATGTGTTTACAGACTACTGAGTGATCAGGTGTGGAATTGCATTCCTCACCTTTCAAATAAACATCCTTACCCTCTCTCATGCATCTGTATGTAAATGGGAGTGACCAAACTTCATGCAGGAAAGTACTACCCAACGGTTCATATCTGCCTAGGGCATAATGTTTCATACATGCACTGAACTTAAACAAAGGAAATGGCAAGGTGATTAACCCATGGATAAGCCACACAGCTGAGTTCAATTCGGCCACAGAGAAAGGTAAAGGTTCCAACTTTTCAATATGCAATAATGAGTATGTTGCATCTTTCATAGACATAAACTGTTGCTTTGCAGTCAGATTAAATGGCAGATATAAAGATGATGTATTCATGTAATCCCATGGAACTTTTCCAGCCTTCAATGTCTGGAAGGTCCATGCAAACTGCATTATGGAACGCAATTGATTTTGTCCATGATATAAAGTAGACGTATCATCCTGCAGAATATCCACAACAGATGAAACAATATTATGTAATGTATAAATTCTGGAAGAAAGGGTGTTAATGCTATTATCGATGACAGCAAGCACTTTTTCCAAATTTGCTTGATCAATAGCTCTTAACCTGGAAGCAGCTTCAATTTGAAATAGTTTCCAAACTTGGTTATAAATAGCATACGCCCATCTTTTGGACCTGCCACCCACAGGACCCTTAACAAAATCATTCAAATCTATCTTGTCATGTAATTTTGATAAATGAAGTTTGACAGATGCCAAGGTCGAATGTTGCAGCCAGTTCTTACATAACTTCCCCACAGAATAGGTAGTAACTGAATGGGAAGTTTCAAAGTGGGGGTCCACTCTAACCTGTGTATATCCAGGGTTTAGACCCAGAAAACGATGTTGACAGGAATCTGAGCTTCTATGCCATATCAACCATCCTTCAGGATCTAATTCGGATATGTTGAAGGATGTATTAGTAATATATGACTGCAATGCATCAAGGGACAGATCTGTGTGATTATTCCATTGTGAATAAGCACCCAGATTAGGAATAGAGGGAGAATTAATTTTTTTAGAAGTAGCCAATCCAAAGCAGGTGGTTTGAAAAATGCTAGAATTAAAAAATAACATGTAGTTGGGGATAAGGCAAGCACGATGCAGAGCCTCTGTTCCCTGTACCTGCCATGTTTTAGAACCCCAAACAGATTTAAGATCAATGGTACCTTTCCACAGCTCATAGCCCCCTATAGCCAATTTATCCATAAAGGATTTGGAATACAACAATTTAGTGTGGGTCAGTCTAACTTTGGAAGCTGACTCCACCGCCACTTTAAAATAAAAGGATTTAGGTTCAGAAACGCTGAAATCAGTAAAATATGTAAATTTGTTCAGTAGAGTTTTAGAGCTGCCTTCAATGGGTGCCAGACAATGTTCCCATTGCGTATAATTAACTACATTTCTAAAAGTATTTGCCTTATGTAGGAAGTGATTGCCATAGTGTTGGTAGTAAAACAACTCCCCATAATTAGCTGTGTCTAAATACAAATCTTCAGCATCAAAAGCAGCATAATATTTCAAATCAGAAAAGAGTGCCTCTATGGCCTGGACATCCCAATCATCAGAGCAGATGTTTTGTTTCACAACATACCCCATAGAAACACAAAGTACATTGGTGACATTAATCACCTCTGTGGGACCATGAATTTGAAATTTAACAGCATCCCACACAATCTCATCGAACACAGGCCAGGCAGTAATATTCACAAAAGTCTAATCCCTTTTCATGATGTGCGATGAGGAGTGGGGGGCCAAAGTTCCATCAATTAATCTAATTGCAGTTCGTTCGGTGAGGTAGTGTCCGTTTACAAGACGAAAAAACACCACCACAAAACCAATGGACATAAACAAGAAAACACTTATTAGCAACAGCCTAATGTAAGTCCAAGGGGGAATCAAAAAATGTCTTTTAAACCAAGCTGTAAAGATAGAAACTTTAGACGGGGGATTGGAAGTCATAGAGTTAGTGTCAAATGGAAAACGTGACTGGTCAACTGTAGTTGATTGTAAACCAGGCAACAACACATCCGTGGGATAAGCATACTCAGTATCTTCAGATGGACCACCAGTCGGTGGGGGCAACAAAGGATTAGTAACTGTATGCATCTCGATGGCAATGTCAGGCCTGGTGGTAGACGCCGGAGTCAAAACAGAATTTCCCAGCATCGCTGGACAAGAGACCGCTGGAGTCATACTAAGAAGAATCGGCCTCTCGCTGTAGTTTGACATTGCCAATGGAGATGTACCTGTTATCCTTGCGACCAGGAAGTGGAGGTAAAATGACTGTTCTTGTACCCTGTACGCCAAGCACTGGTACTGGTGCACGATAAGAGGGGCCGAATTCCTTCTTGTTTTCCACCTTCTCACGGACCAGGTCACCAACTCGTGGTAGCCAGCCGACTACCGGAATCTGAAGCGCAGCATCAGTCGTGGAGGGCAAGTGTTCCATTGCAAGACTGTCTCTGGTCTCTTCTAGATCCTGTAATACAGCACAGTGATCATCTACGTCAAAGGGTGCGGCTGACACCGCCATGTCTAGACCATCAAGGTCCGGGACAAACATCTTTATGCCAAAGAGCATTTCGTATGGGATCCGCCCACCCAGAGACCTTCTAGGGAGATTATTAAGTGCATGTTGAACGTTATACAGATGGACCAATCAGTTCCTGCCAGTGCCTAAAACCCTAGCTGTCAGGGATTGCTTTAAGTCATGGTTCATTCGCTCCACAACACTATTGCCCTCAGGCCGGTACGGAGACGAAAATTTGACTTGGACCCCTTTCTCATGGCTTCTTTGTACGCCTTAGAGGCGAACGCGGGACCTTGATCAGAATGAAGGGTATCACCTGTGAAAATTCCCACAAAGACACGCAAATCCCTGATGACAGTTCGAGCATCAGCACTCCTTTGTGGCCATACCCAAAGAAAATGTGTGCACAAATCCACTGCAACTAAGATGTACTTATACGCAGTATCAGAGGAGAAAGGACCGCAGTGATCTAAATAAACACAACCCAGGGGTTTATTAGATATGTACAACTGTGTTTGTGGAGGGCGCGCAGCAGTCGAAGGTTTAATCTGCTGGCAGATGTCACAATCAAGAACAGAAGCACGAGTCTGTTTATACAACCCTCGCCACCAGTAACGTTGTTGCAAGAGAGTAACAGTTGCTGAAACGCCGGCATGCGCAGAAGCCATGCCTTTGTGAGCCGCTGTTATCAAAGAAAGTCTGCAGTCCGCGTTGGGAATCAACGTCGTTAATTCTCACATAAGGAACTTTATCAGGACTTAAATGAGAAGAGTATTTAAAAGGGAAACCTCTAGGGTAATTACTTCCTTTCTCCGTAGCAGCAATAGCTGCCAAGATGTCATCATCAATCTTACTTTTGGATCTTGTAACTGCTGCTACTAGATATGTTGCCACTGCTGTTTTCGCTGCTTCGTCAGCTAAGCTGTTTCCAACAGCGTGGACACCAACTCGTTGGTGCCCAAGAGTATGAATTACACTCACAAGCGGCAGATTCTGTTTAAGTTCTGCTACTCTAACCCAAAGCATTTTATGCTTAATTGTGCTACCTTTGGAATCACAGTATTCCTTTTGAGACCAAAAGAATACATTGTCATTAAAAGACTGTACACACTAAAAGGAGTCACTTACTACAAGAGTAGTAACTTGAGGATCAGCAAATTCCAGTGCAAGCACCAGAGCACGTAGCTCTGCCAACTGGGCGGTACAATCACCCAATGACTGCGTATACACGACATCAGACTTGAATTCTCCATTCACAAAAGTACCAGCCACTATTGCGCAGGCCGCTGAATAAGCATGCTTTGATTCCGTCGCCGGTTGCGCCGAACCGTCAGTGTAAATGACACAATGGTAATCCTCAAGCGGGCGCAAAGACAGAGGAGCCTGATGAACAAATTCATACTGTAAATACTCCTGAGTCTGCAATGAGGCATCAAAGATGTAAGTGACATCTGGTGATGTCAAGGAAGTGGCCCATTGTATCCAACGGGGATGCAAAGCTTTAGAATTAGGTACACTGGCTTTCGTCACTGCCTCTAGGGCAGGATACGGTGTGACAACCAACATGCGTTTCCCCTACGACAGTGCTCTCGCTTTAAAAATCGCCATCTGCACCGCAGTCAAAACTTTTTGGACAGTGGAAAAGCGCATTTCCGACGAAGTATACAAGTCTGATTTGTATGCAATGGTGACTGTGTCGTCCTCATTGAACGTTAGGTACGTGAAACCCACTGCACCAGAACCTATTCTTATCACCAAGTTAGTGTGGTTATCACGTGTAAATAAGTACTTTGAAGCAAGAAGATCAGCCTGCAAAGACTGCAAGATAGCTGAATGCTCCGGCAACCTAGCTTGATTTGGAACAAGTAGGTTGTACCAAGGCATATAGCGGCTTGATACGCTGGGCATAATCGGGAATGTATGTACGCTCGAATTTCAGAAAACCCAGCAATGATTGTAGTTTTTTCAGTGTCGTCGGAGCACGCAAGCATGCGCACTTCTCCAGGAAGTGAGGGGCTAATCCTCGACCTTCGTTGTTGAGTTCATAGCCCAAAAACAACACTGTGTACTCTGCAATGTGCAACTTTGCAAAGTTGAATTTGTAACCGAAGTCCGCAAACATGACAATGATGCGGTCCACGCGACACAGATGAGGCCATAATTCGTCATCTGTGAGATAGATATCATCAACATACGAGTACGCATCAGGGTCAATGCTCTCCAACAGAGAGACTACACGTGCGGCAAAGACGCCTGGACTGTTTTTATAGCCCATGGCTAATCTTTTAAACTGTTTTTGTTTGCCACCCGAAGTAAAGGCTGTCCACTGACTACTAATTGAGGACAGATTATGGCTATAAAAGCCATTGGAGATGTCAAGTGTGGTCTTAACCCGTTTTCTCACAAGACTATCAACTGAACTGTGGGTATTCTGTACGGCACAGGTCCGACAATGAGAGTTCAAATGCCGGTAATCCAAAACTAGGCGGTACGACCCATCAGGTTTAGTTACAGTGAATAAAGGATTATTCATGGGTGACACACATGTTTCAATAACACCTTGAAATTCCAATTGTTCCAGGATTTCGGCGACGTGAGATCTAGCTTTGCGATGCATGGAATATTGGGGTTGCGGCTGGGGCATAGACCGTAAAGGAATCTCGTGGCTTGGTGACAATTTATCCCACCCAACCTGAGTACAGTACAGAGCCGGAGCAAGCACCTGAGCCCATTCCTCGGCAAAGTTCTGAGCCTGATCCTTCGGCACAGTGTGTGCGAAGGATGGGAGGATTACCTCCTCCCCTCTAGGAGCGGCCAAAACGAAACCGGGGGCCAGTCTGCCTCTGCTAATAGAATATCATATGTAGAGGTTAGATTTTCCCAAAAAATCCCTTTAATGGTACGTTGTATGTCGCCTTCAATTAAAAGGACTATGTCATATAGTTTGTCAGGGGGAGCCACTCTAGTATCCGCAGTTTCTACAGTAACGAACGTGTCAGTTGCTGTCGCCTCCAGATATGGACGCAGTGTTTGCCGCACTACTGTAACCTGCGCTGTCGAGCAGCGTTGGTGCCCATGTCAGGTTCCGAAGCTGCGGTCTGACTATCTGTGGCATACCTCACTGTTAGCGCAGCAACTTTCTTCCTCTGAAACGGGGGACGTTGTCATGCAAACTCGTCCTGCTTGCCTTTACCGTCAGGCTGACGGGGTTGCTCACGACCTTGTTGGGCACCCCGATACTTGCCACGTTCTCCTCCACCGGGCTGCGAGGCCGACGTTTCCTGTGAAGAACGAGGAGAACGTTGTTCAGTAACCTGAAATCTATCAGGAGACCTAATTCTAGTGCGATCGCGCAAATCATATGTGCGTTCACTAGTCGCTTGTATAGTTGACGCGGGACAAGACCCCTGTTTCTGTTGCTGCTTTCCTTGTTTCTTAGATCTCCAACTTTGTTTAGGAAAAGCTGGACGATCGTCTTTGAAAGACGAACCCACCTTAGTTTGCTTCTGCACATCTGCGAGTTGAACAGAAGGCTTAATCCCTAAACTACTGCGGCCTATAGTTCTATATGCTTCCGCAATAATTTTAGGCAACTCTGGGGGTTTATCGACATCGTCTACGAGGGCTAGACCATTCGCAACTTGAAAGTGAACTGCATCTCCCTTGAGGTTACCAAGGATGAGAGTGGCAACCACGTCGAACACACCCACAAGCCTCATTCCCAACTCAACCGCTGCCTCCGGGCCGTGTTGATCTTGAACACGTTTGATCACGGAGGGCAGTACGGCCATAGACGGGGTGCCGAAGCACTTCGAGTAGACCGCTGCAAAAACCTTACCCCAGTTCTCACAATCGACCACTTCAGGGACTAAGTCTTTCTGCAAACTAATGGTGAGTATCCTGTGTTTCTCCACAGGAGTAGAGTGTGGAAATACTGCTCCCAGCTGGTCAAATTTTTCAGCAACCCAATAAGGCAAATCGTCCTTATTCTTGGGGTGCCTGCCCATTACCGAATTAACCATGACGGGACTAATAACAATCCCGGTCGGGCCAGCTGGTTGCCCCGCAACAACAGGTGCCCCTACCTGTACATTGCGTGAAATGTATTGCACCAAAACCGATGTACTGTAATCAGGGCTGTATGTAACTGACGCAACTCATCCACCGTAGCATGTAAATTACGAGGAGGAGGCATAAATCCGGGCAGTACCGGCCAAGTGGCCCCTGGAATGGACAAAGGGCCCAAACGAACCGGAGTAACCAAGTGGGGAAGGGCGCCATTAAACCAAATACGATGCTGCCAAGCCGAAATAGGAATCTCCTGCGTCCTATATGGCGTATAATTCACTGGGACCTGCGTAGGACTATAAGAGTGAAACGTACTATCGTCCGCATTCACCGACGGCATGGTAACCCAAGAGTTAAACAACTCATAGGGATATGAAGCATCGGCACTCACTACAAAGATAACAGGCATCCCATCGTCCGGCACCCCGAACTGCGTCAAGTGACGCCGGAGAGGTGCAAGGCTATGCGCCGCAATAGCGACTTCAGCCATAAGGACACAGAGAAGAAAAACAATCTATTATTACAGTAGCACAAAAACGGGTATAATCAAAAACCTTTTTCATTGACAAGCTTGATTGAACCTATATAGTAACTATTAGGTAGGTTAAAACCGTCACTCCCGTTATCCGGAAACAAGAGTGAGGGCGTCGTGGACTAATATAAGCACTACTAAGGCGTCTCAAACCATAAGACCAAACGTTAGGTGCGCCATGTTGCAGGGATTCTGCTCATGCACAGAACTATGCGCAGGAAACCAGGACCTCAGTGAATTGTGGTGTACCAAAAAACTCACCTCAGTACCAATGTTCCCTCTAATTTTTTTCCTCTGTGTGCGGGAGTATAAGGTTTCTGTGCGCTGCAACTAAGGCTATGTGCGCCGGAAACCAGACAGCGTATGTGGAGCAGCGCCAAATATCACTCAAAACCTTTGCTTAAAAAAGTGAAAAAAGAGTGCATTTCCACACATGTAGCTGGTTGAGGTGGAACCCAGCATTTAGAGTATTTTTTTCCTCTGCATTTGCTTCATTCTCTGGATAATGTCCTACACTGGGGTATCTTGCAGCTCTTAACACATTATTCTTGAACAAGGCTTTTAAGTATCTAGAAAAAATGCAAATCTGTGAGTTGTTGAGTGTATTTGTGTGTGTGTTTTATAGAAGTACTACGTCAGAGGGAACATGTTTTTAAGGTTAAAGAGATAGCCTCAGAAGTAGCACATGAAAAAGTTTATTTTAGTGAGAAGGTTTATGACCAGCTAAAAATCTCAAGTGTAAGTAGTGAGAACAAAAACATGAAGTTTGAGCAGAGCTCGTCAGTCTTGGTGTTTCAAGAATAAAACAAAAGCTAAAGTCCAGGCAGGGTTATGGCAGTTAAGAAAATAGCCTCCCTAAGTGGGCCTTGCTCTTTTATGTGCCAGTCAGGTTTATTTTCTGTCACTGTGCACTACTCTGTCTAAACAGGAGCAATAATTATCGAATGAGCTTTTTTGGTCTCCCTTCCTGTGCTACTTTTCTGCATGTGTCACTATAAGTGTCTGAGGGTTGTTCTATATAATTATTATACGTTTTGTGGTCGGTGATTAGCTAACAAGGCATTATGTACATACTCTAGATGCCATTGATCTATGATTAAAAAAGGGATTGTTTCTACACAGATACCAGGATAGGGGCACACATTTTGTAATTGCCTGAATGTGTTTCAGAGTTGCTTTCCGTATCCAGCCATCCTTTCAGTTACTCATCCATCCACCCAGTCACTCATCCTTCCACCCATCCACCATTTCAGTCATCCATCCATCCTCCCTTTCTCTATCCATCGACCCTTTCACTTAGCCATCCTTCCTTCCATCCACCCACCCATCCATCTACTCATCCACTCATGAATCCATCCATTGTCCCTATCACTCATCCATTTATCCTTTCACTCCTTCACTCATCTATTCATCCTTTTGTCCATCTACCCGCCCTTTCACTCACTCATCCATCCTTACATCCACCCTTTCACTCATCCATCCATCCATTCACCCTTGTACTTATCAATTCCTCAATCCATCCATCATTTCACTCATCCATCCAACCACTCACTCATCATCCACCTTTTCACTCATCCATCCATCCTTTCACTCACCCATCCACCCTTTTACCCATCCGGCTACCCTTTTACCCATCCAGCTACCCTTCCACCCATACATCCAGCTATTTACCTTTTCTCTTATCCATCCTTCCACTCACTCATCCATCCATCCTCTCTCATTATCCATCTATTCAATCTTTCATTCATCCATTCACCCTTTCACTAATTCATCCAGCCATCCCCCCATCCCTTCACTTACTCACTCGCCCACCGTTTCATATTAATTTTGAGCTGAACCTTTTTGAGAAGAGGCCCATCAAGAACTTCACCCTCGCTGCAGGAGCCATTCCAGGACTGGGACAGAAGCCACCCAGGGCGGAGACAGGATCCACCACAGGGGGGACAGGAGCCATCACAGGTGGGGGGGACAGGAGCCACCACATGGGGGGACAGGAGCCATCACTGGGGGGGGGGGCAGGAGCCATCACAGGAGGGGGAACAGTATCCACCAGGGTGGGCATGCAGTATTCTACTATCATCTTGATCTCTTCCAGGGTGGGGTAGGGCTCCTCACCCCCTCCTGGACAAGACAACGAGAAGACAGGCTCTCTTTCCAAAATGTTAATTTTGCCACCCCCCACTGTGATGTACAGTACTTAAAGGAGATACTCCAAGAGAACTGATTTAACTGATTGTCCTCCATACATTGTTAATCAGTGTGGGTGCGATTGTGCCATTTCTTTATTTTATTACATTATAGACTGCATGTTTGAAGAACCGAGGTTTGCTTACAATTTAGTTAAAGTAATTAAGCTCTGTGAAGAGAACCACTGCTGCCTCGGGGTAATCGGGGCCGGTTCTAGGATGTTTGGGGCCCTGGGCAGAAAGGGAATGGGTGAGGCCCCTCTAAATTGCAGAGACATGACGCATTCAGGGCTGTTTGCATCTGAATAGATTCCCCTGCTCCTGAAGCTGCAGCCCCTCCCTCTGTCACCTTCAAACACCTCTTAACAGCTCATCAAGGGCTGAAGGTGTGAGGGTTGCCATCCCGCTGTGCCTCTCCAGTGCTGCCGGGTATCTGAGCTTTGGTACTGCATCGGAGTCTGTTACACCCGACCTCAACAGCATCGGAGTCAAGAAGGGAGGTGGGTGGAAGCTGTGCCGGCTTTAGGGTGGTGCGACCGGTGCCCGGTTAAAATTACGGACAAATGGCGTCCGTTAAATTCTTCACGGACAACGGACAGACGGACGAAATTACGGACTGTCTGTGAAATTTACGGTCGGTTGGTCACCCTAGTCACATCAATGCATTGAGCTAAGTTCAAGGGGAGTGTACAGGGCTCACATGTATGCTCCTGCGATTCTCAAGGGTCAGTGTACAGCAGGCGCGCAACACCCATTGAACTCAAAGGGCTTCAGCCCCCCCCCCCCCCCCCGTCGTGTGTGGCAGCCCGGGATGAGACAACTTCCCGGGCAGACACAAAGCCGCGCCCGAGCACTTCACAGGTCTTTAAAAAGACCATTTGCGTGTTAATGAGGCCTCGCTGTTGTTTCACCCCTTCTAAGAGCCCCTGCAGCTCCACTGCAGCCTAGATTCAGCCCCCCCACCCCCGAAATCAGCGCCACTCTGCCTACTGTTTAAAGATTCAGCCCCACCCCCCGAAATTTTTGCTTAGCCCCCCCCCGAAATTTGGCTCTAGTTGCGCCTCTGGTGTACAGAACACTTGCATGTTGGAAGCCATGCTCTGGGGTGAGTGCTTACGACGCGCATTCACACCCCAAGCCATGCTCCAGGATAAGTGTATGAGAAGCTCATGCATTCTGTTAGTCATGTTTAAGGGAGAGTCACGTGTGCACATGCATGTTCCGAGTCCTGCTTATGTGCAAGTGTACAGTGTACACATGCATGCTGCAAGCCATGCTCAAGGGAACGTGTGCCAGAGGCACACGTGCATTGTGATATCCATGTGCGACTCGCCCATTCGCCCATAGGAGAGTGAATATAGGATGCATATGAACAGTGAGAGCTGTTTGTGAGACCAGATGCGATGTGAAAGGCTGGCTATGCGGGGCCATCATTCATAGTCAGTGTTTATTTAGACTGGACCTACCCTTTATCTCCCACGACGTTCTTCCTCCACAGGAGATGTCAGTGCAGTGACTGGTGACTGCCTTGTTTCTCTTTCATCCAAAGTTCAGTGAGGGGACCCTGGCATGATTGGTGACCATCGGAGTGACACCCCTCTTTCCCTCACATGCCCCTCCTACCCTTCCACACCACCCTCACTGATTGGCTGCCAGCCATTATGCCATCACCTCCATTTAAAGAGTGAATGTGCTAAGGATGTTGTCCTATGTAGTTTCCCCAATGTGGCCCTCTAAGGGCCTGGAAAGTTCACTGACCATGACGAGTCTGCCTGCTCATCTTGTCTTCACAAGGCTTTTTGATGCAAGAAGACCAAAAGGCACCATAGGCGCGTTTTAGGACTAAGTGCTGAGGCTTTCCTGAGCCTCCATCCAGATAAGACATAAAGGAAGGGTGAGGATGTGGTCCGTCGGCTAGACTGCCGATTTTGGTGCTGGAAACCAGGGTAAAAGCATCGGGGTCGCGTCCACATCCTGTGATTCTGGGCAAATCACTTAATCTCACCGTGCCTGAATGTGTAATGTAACCGGTGCTCATAGAAAGAGCTCCAATACCTTTGGCTCCAGTTCGCGCTATATAAATATAAAAAATGAAAAAAAGGAAGTAGAAGTGACTTTTCTCAGAGTGCAAATGAGGGCCGGAGTGCTTTTGGTAGTCCGGGAACCATTGGGAAGAGGAGTCCAATACGACAAAGCTCATTGACATGCAAATGGTCTTTTAAAGACCCGTGAAGTACTCGGTGCGGGAAGCTGGCTCAGCCGGGCCGTCACACGACGGGGGTGTGGGGGGCTGAAGCAGAAGCCCTTTAAGCACAATGGGCTTTGCACGCCTGCAAGCACCATGTCTCTCCCCCTGCCTCACGCCGGGATTTCGCGCCGCTCGCGTTTAAAAATACGGCGGCGCGAAGGGTCTTGTAGGGATGTCTGTCTCGCAGTGTGCGCGCCAAATGCAGGACACTGCGCGCTGCGGGTGACCGTCGTGCGCGCGCGCCCGCGCGCGCAGGTTAGTGGGAACAGTGCTCAGTACTCAGAACCCCTATCCGACTAGCATCAGTGTCTCATTCGTTCTCAAAGCTACCAATGATTAGACAACCCAGAACAAGCGACTTAGAGTACTCTCAGGACTGGTGGGAATTAGAAATACCTGTTCGTTATTCTTCTCGTATCAGTCCACAACAAGAGTAATCAGAGACACAGTAAAGTTTAAAATGTGTATTTTATAAACTACGTGTCCTAAGATGCACTACCTTGGCTAACATAAGCAGACAAATGATTAAGAATAAAACCATCAGCATTGTTACGATACCATAGAAAATGAAGGGAGAAATCATATTACAAATGATAGTGGATTACAACCACCCTCCCTTCGCTAGTAAGCTAGTATTATTAAACTAATAGAAGGTCTCTAGGTTTGAATGGGGAACCCCATACCGTAAAGATCAGCTTAGGTGAATCACATCACAGGATCAGCTTTGCTCTGTGTCTGGAAAAGGTCTTCTCCAAAGTGTCTGAATCATGCATGCAAAATGCAATATTAAAGGCACTCGAGTATCAGATATTTGCAGCTGTGTGCGTGTTATGGCTAGAGCGTGGGCCGATCAACATGAATTCAAAAGCATACTTTGTTTTTTATCCCTGACTGCTTCTGCACACAGTGTACAGCCCAAGGTCGCGGTGCATGTCTAGGGATGTGAACAACAGACCGTTCTCATGTGAAAAATAAGCAAGCAAGCAGTTTTCTTATAATAACATCTACCTGCGGTGTCGTGTGCAAAGGCAGCAAAAGTGGCAAGATGGCGTTTTAAGACTAAGACGCTTATGCTAACATAACAACGTATGTACCTGTAGCTCCGCCTCCACTACACTCTTAGATCTCTTGTGTTCCTTGCAGCTTGTCTCCAATACACATCTGGGGAGGGGTGACAGCTACACTTTGTGCACTCCCTCTAGACAGCCACTAGTACATGACACTCAGCTGCATCTGCATTCATCTGCATACTGGTGGGTCTTCCTGGGCAAGAGGGAGGGGAGGAGCTGACACGTATACCTGAATAGGTAGTGGCTTGGCCTCACAGAAAACACTGATTTACCCCCCAAAAAATAGGCTGGCAGACAGAGCTCCGCTGAAAAGAGATGTATACACCACAAAGGCTTTGCTTCGTAGTCACCTCCACTTCAAGGACACATTTGGGTATAAGTATTGTGTATATGACCTCCCCTCACACTAGGTCCAAAGGAGACTCTGACAAGAAGAGGAGCTGCTGTGCTACAGGAGGGACTGCCACTTTGCTAACTGCTTTACTGTGTTGGCCTGCTACCTGCTGATTGCTGGGCTACAGGAGGGATTGCCACTTTGCAACCTGCTCTGCTGTGTTGGCCTGCTGCATCTGACATGGGTGGTGAGTAGGACTGGACCTGTTCTCTACAACCTTTTGCAACTTACGTAACTCCAAGGGCTTCTTGGCTTGCCCCCTGTTCAGAAAATATTAGGGCCAGCAAAGATTCAATTTGCACAAATAACTGTTGCCAGGCTGTGCTAGAGTCTGACTCTACCTGACTTGCCCTCAACCAGTCCTGGGCCTTTGCAGAGTGTTGACAACCACTTTAGGGCATTCACACGCATCTGCGCAGTGCACTGATCAAGAACCGCAGTGTCTGCCTGCTCAAGCACATACCATCCTGTTTGTCAACTTTCCCGAAGCTGCAATGCCCGGAGGCAGTCCATCACGACCTGGCACACTCTGCATGCAGCAAGGAAAGATGGGTGTCTGCCATCCTTGACTCCAATTTTTGTATTCAGCAACGCAGATTCTGAAGCCAACTGCACCGCTGCAATCCTCGAGAAGGGTACTGTGCACTCCGGGACTTACGAGGTCTCTGCCACTCACCAGCGCTCTCTCAGGTGGCCCCGAACAGAGCGAAGAAATCAGTCTCCCACAAACATGGCATTGCATTTTAACAGTAATAACTTTGGAAGCACTGCTTTGCGCTGACCTGGGGAGAAAGTCTGTTCCTTATCCACAGCGTGGATCGCTGTCATTTCCCCAGGGTAACCGTAAAGAATCTACTGAAAGCAGAAGGACTCTTTCAGTATTGTACATTCTTGAAGAATTTGTAACTTGAGATGCTTTAATTGGATTCTTATATATTTTTATCTCGATTTGCAGACTTAAAAGAAATACTATTTTCATACCTCATTGTGGAATAATATTTTGGTGTTTTCACTGTGTTACTGTATCCACATGTGCACAACTGCTTTACACATTACCTCTTAGGTTAAGCCTGACTTCTATATGCCAAGCTACCAGAGTCAGCACGGGTTGATTTATGTGTGTGACTTACTTACCCTGACCAGAATTGCGTTCCTTACTTGGACAGGGTGCATACTTCTGGCAACTAGAGACCTGATTTCTAACACCTGCATCTAATGCGCAATGTTTGAAAAGTATCGCGGGAGGCGTGGAAAGTGGTGTTGGTTCTTGGTGCAAGCTGGACTGATCTCTAAACCGGCCCCTTTCTCACCTACTTAGCCTGTCCCCTTTTTGCTGCAAGGCCTAGTATTCTTACCTCTTTACTGCGCCGCATCTCACCTTGCCTCACTCCACTTTGTTTCTTGCTCCTTACTTGCTCCTTGCTCCTTTTTGTATCCAATGCCTGAGGGGCCTGAGGCAGCATCGGTATAGACACTGATGAAATTGCGGTGTCCATATAATCTGTTGCAGCTTGTTAGTCAGCTCTCCCCTCTTCAATCCCGAATCAGATTGAGCTACTAGTAGAGCTACTGCTATAAGGATGCTGGAGAGGATCTAATGGCTAGGGGACTCCTGCTTTTGTGAAGTGCTACTGGAACTTCTTATACTGCTGCTGCAGATATGTAACCCCTCCCTCCCCCCCCCCCCTCAGGTGACCAAACAGTAAGGCCCACCAATCCACTAACCATGGGCTGTAGCTGCAGGCTATAAAATCCAATGTAGGTGCGGAAGGCCGACACGAACACTGGCAGCAAAACTCCACTGTGCCGGCTATATTATGCAAAAAGCTACCGTACCCAGGTCCGCGACTCGGCAGCTTGACGGCAGCTTAGTGGTAGCAGCTGTGTAGGCTCACTGTGGCTCCCGGGCCATCTCCCGACCCTGTCAGCCTCCAACAGCGTCTTTGTGTCAGTGACGGCCCACTGCTCTGTTGCTATGCCCTCAGTCTGCTTTCTGCTCACTTCACTCCTTTCCTGCTGGCTTCCCTTTCCACTTTCTGGTTCTCAGTTTATAATCCTAAAAATGAATAGTTGCCAGACATAACCCTGAAAAATATTCAACCATTTAAGACAACCACCTGTCCACAACTTGCACAGACAGCCCGTAAACTGAGTCTAATCTGTAGGAGCATCATATAGACCACATTCTGCAACATGCTTCACCAATGATCCAGTGGTTCAGCACATGCTACAAATGTGGAAACAGGCACACTAGACTCTGAAATTCCACCCATGGCTGCATGGCTCAGCTCTTAAATAGAATATTGAGGGTACACAAATGGGATGGCACAAGGTGAACTGGTTTAGATGGAAGGAAAGGTGACTATACACGGAAGACCATCTCGTCTCAGATGATGAGATCACTTACTTTAAGGATCTGAGCTTAGAATATGGCATTAACCAAACACATACATAGAAAAATGTGGAGATGTCAGAAGAGCAATATCAGGAATGTATAACCTACTAAATGAGGCATGCCACTCCCTTCCCCCGAGGGGACTAAGATCCGCTGGCAAATTATTTGGGGACATATATATATATATGCCAAAAGCTTGGTTCCCGCTGATGGATGCACACCATTCTCTTCTCCATAAAGCCGGATTTTAAGTTACTTCAATCTTACATAATTGGTACTGGCCCAACTAAAAAACACAGGGCAGGCTTCCTATGGCAAGCCATCTGCTGAAGATGTGACAAACCTGGCTATGACATGGTACATCTCCTTTAGAACTGTTTTAAGTTGTCTGAATACTGAGTAGAGGTGTCTGGTCCATTCTCACAAAACCAGATGATATCAAGATCACCCATCTATGCGCCTAGCGCTGTTACATGAATTAATGAATGAGTAAGCACTTGTAGAGTGCATGGCTACCTATAGGCATCCCAGCACTGAAAGTGTAGCACAGAAGTATCTGAATAGAGTGAGGATTCTATAGCAGAGAGATATTCTGGAACAGCCATGTTTTAAGCATTTTTCAGAAGGGGGGTAGCTGATTGGCCGAACGAAGTGACAGGGGGAGGGTGTTCCAAAGCTTGGCAACATTATATGAGAAGGAACTGCCTCCATATCTTTCCCTTTTGATTCAAGGTACTTTGGCCAAGTAAAAATTGGCGGAGCACAATATTCTTTTAGGAAGATAGAAAGAGATCAGGGAGAGGGTGATTTAGAGGTATATTTCTCCCTAGTGTCTTGTGGGCAATGCATAGAGATCTAAACGTAATTCTTTCAGCCACAGGGAGACAGTGTAGGGTATTCATAGCTTGTCTGGCCAATTAGGGCCTGGGGATAATAAGCAACAGACGAGTGGCACAATTTTGTACTACCTGCAGTTTCCTTGTAGTGACTTTTGGCGCTTCTAGATAAAGTGAAATACCATAGTCCAGGCAGGAAAGAATAAGAGCCTAGACCAACAGTCTCCTAGCAGTAAATGGTAGAAGAAGAAGAATTTTGAGAAGCATTCTACGAAAGCCATAGCATGTAGCCGCCAGCTTCTCTGCTTGATGGTCGAATTTAAAGGATTTATCTAGCCACATACCAAGGATTTTGATGGTAGATTTAGGGGAAGGGGCGGGGCCTAGACAGTTTCGCCAGTCCATTCCCAGATCCGGGTTAAGGTTATTACCCAGGAGCATAAGCTCAGTTTTGTCTACATTGAGCTTGAGACAAGAATATTCCAGCCATTTTGCCACTTTTCCAAGGCGTAATTCAAGGCAGGATGAAGGGGTATCCTGGTTTTGTTTCAGAGAAAAAAACAGTTGTGTGTCATCGGCATAAGTGACTATCGTGATCCCATTAGGTAAAACAATATCTGCAAGTGGCTTCATGTAAATATTGAATAAAGTTCGACTCAAAGATGAGCCCTGATGTACTCTGCATTTTAGCAGCAGGTTTTCAGATGTGCTGCCTCCTTCAAAGACCTGAAAAGTCGTATCTTTCAGAAAGGACTGTAACCAGGAGAGCACCCTTCCAGTGACTCCAGCATTTATGATTTTTTTTATGAGGATGTCATAATTTACCATACAATATGTCAGGAGCTGAGATCCAATCCAAGCACAGAAAAAGGTCAATGACGACAAGCCTAGTAGCTCCCAAACTATGCACCCTCCTGCGCTGGAGGCAAATAACTACCCTGAAGGGATCGGAATGGCTGTCTGAAATAGGTGCAGACTGGGAGCACACTATTTGCAAACTCAATGATCAAGTCTCACATTACAATATGGTATAGGAAGAATTTTTATAGGCAAGAGAGTAGGTTATAGAAAAAATGCAAGAGAATGCCGTACTCACATGAATAGAATGCCACAATCTCTTCAGGGGAATGTGGAATGACTTATGGGGTGGATGGTTTGCTGGCGACAGGAAAAAAAGAACCATGGATCTGTCCGTAGGATCATCGAGACAGGAGATGAAGAAGAGGCATCAGCTACAAGTACTGACATGCTAAGTACTTGGGAATGTGTGAAACCTATTGTTTCTTTTATTCATATAGTACTCTTGAGGCAAGGATTTGGGAAAAGAATATATTTTCGGGTTTGAGGTGATGAACAAGGAGGGAGTAGGGGTTGAGGGAGGGGGTTTAGAGGGATTAAGAATCATTTTCGAGGCATAAAAACAAGTTTTATACCTTCAGTAACGCGTTTTCTGGTGGATACAGTTCCTGCCTGTGGATTCCTCACCTTTTAAATTACCCCATTGTAGTGCTAGAGGCACTCTTGTGGTCTGACACCCTGTGATGACCTTTGACTACCATTATTCTAATTGACTTTGGTGTTTTATTTTATCCTAGCCTGAATGTACGATGTCTTGCATATTACTTGTTTCTCTTAAAGGTTGCTTTCATGTAATCTTGTAGTCTTTCAGTGGGAGCTATCAAGGAGTAGAACAGCTTGCCAAGAACAGAACATGTGGGATGTGCATTTGAAAGCAAGAGAGAGACAGAGAGAGGTGTGGAATGTACTATTTGGTTCCGAAGTGTAGTGTTCTGAGCAGTGGTGCACAAATGAGAGATGAAGTATGTGATGCTATAGGCAGTGGTGCACAAATGTGCACAGTGTTGTACATTGGTAGTATTATTAATTTCTTACTATTGGCTTTGACATGGCCTCATGCCATCCTGAATTCTGACGCTGCCTGGCTTGAGCTTTAACTGCGCGCACAGCCACGCTTGCAAGTTGTTTGGGTTAATCACGTTCAAAGATTGTTTTTGTGAGAGATTTTTTAATGGACACTGGAAGGCTTTCGTGAGCTTCGTCAAGATAAAGGCTGGAACATGCGAGAATGTAGAGGGGACGTGGGAACTCCTTTCTGCCATGGAATGCTGGCTTGGAAGCTGGCCAGTGCTAGTAAGATTCCTTTGGCGAAGGGAGAAAGATTCTCAAACCTTCTAGTGTGTGTTTTGAGACTATAATACTGAGATTTGTTGAGAGCTGAATTGGGAGCTCACTTACAGAGTAGATGTACTGCTGTAAGACAAATGGAACTTGAGTCCCGGTCGAGAGCCCAAGCCAGCTGTGAACTGCCCCCCAGCGAGAATTGGCAAGGATGTCGAGTGAACGATTGGGTGAGGTGACTTGTTTCTGACTAGTGCCATTGTGATGCATGGTTCCAGTGGCTGTGGTCATTTGAGGTGTCTGAGTTTTGATTATTGCCATTGTAATGTGTGGCCAGTGGCTTTGATCATTTGAGGTGTTTTCTTTGAGATTCATGGTATATATATATCTCTTGCAGATGTCCTATAATATTTTATTGAGTGTTATCTCCTATTATTTGCTACTTGTTTATTCATGCATTTAACTGTTGCATTTAACAAGTGTGTTTTTATTGTTTGCATAAATATATGTATATATATATATATCTATGTGTATTTGAATGTTGTGCATTTGGCATCTGGTAAAGCCTTTCTGTCAGAGAGCATTGCATAAATTACCTCCAAGCCTAAAAAGAGTCTTTGCATTTGGTAAAATAAAACCCTTTTCTAAAGGTGTTGTTATATTTATGTCTCCTGCTTCGCTGTGTGTTTGAGCCACCATGTGGGAAACTCTGTATTATCTGAAAGGCGAAGCAAGACACCCATGCGCAGCATTCCACTGAAACTTTTCTCCATAGCTCTCCCACGTCGACGAGGACATCACAATGGAACAGCTCCGCGTGCGACTTCGCGTGATGTCACTGGAGCCATAAGAAGACCTCGTCGGTGTGCCAACTTCAGTTCCACCTATTTTTGCCGGGCCTTCGAGGCAAACAGGTGGACCGAGAACATTTCCACAAGTATACACAGTTTACAGAAATCAAGAAAGAAACAGGTTTCCTAGTAACGAATACCACATCATTTCAAATATATCATAATAAAATGCATGAATCACATGTCCATTATTGTTCAGTATAAACAGGCAGGCAACAGGGAGGCGGGTGGTTCAGTGAGGAATCCACAGGCAGATACTGTATCCACCAGAAAGCGTTACCGAAGGTAAGTAACTTGTTCTTCTGATGGATACATCTGCCGGTGGACTCTTCACCTTTTGAACTGAATCCCAAAGCACTCCCGCTCTCGGAGGAGGGTGCCGGCCTACTTATACCCAAAAATCTTGCAGCACAGAACGTGCAAAGTGGCCATCCCGCCTCACCTCCGAGTCTAAGCAATGCTTCGCGAAAGTGTGGAGGGCAGCCCATGTTGCCGTCTTGCAGATGTCTATAACAGGAACACCTCTAGCTAAAGCCAAAGAAGAAGACTTAGTTCAGGTGAAATTAGCTTGAATACCTCCAGGAGGCTCCTTCTTGGCCAGGGCGTATGACATCTTGATGCAGAGGATGATCCACCTTAACTGCGTTCTCTTGTGGACAGCCATGCCCTTCATTTTGCAACGAAGAGTTGGTCGTCCAACCTGAGTCTTTAGTACTGTCCAGGTAGAAGCAGACCGCCCTCTTAGGGTCCAGCAGGTGAAGTCTCTCCTCCTCCTTAGTAGGGTGAGGGGCAGGATAGAATGTGGGAAATGTGATAGATTGCCCTAGGTGGAAGGGGGTGACCACCTTAGGCAGGAAAACAGCTCTGGTCCGAAGAACCATCTTATCCGCATGAAATTAGGTAAATGGGGGCTTAGAGCTAAGGGCCTGCATCTCACTAACCCTCCTGGCCGAAGTAATTGCAACCAGAAATATTCTCTTAAACGCCAGGAATCTCAAGGGACAACTATGTAGGGGCTCAAAAGGAGACCCCAACAAGAAAGTAAGAACTAAATTCAAATCCCACTGAGGCATGGATAAAGGGAGTGGGAGGAAACCTATTAGTGAGGCCCTTAATGAACATCATGACTATGGTAGATTTAAATATACAGGGTAGGTCTGGTAAGCGGAGAAAGGCCGACAAGGCAGACAAGTAGCCTTTGACCGTTGCTACTGCACAACCCTGATATGCTAGGGAAAGAGAGAAACTGAGAATATATCGGACAAAGGGGCTCATAAGGGATCAATCGATCTTTTGCCACACCATTTTATAAACCTAGCCCACCTACTGGAATAGACAAATTTGGTGGAGTGTCTTCTGGCCGATAAAATATCATCCAACACACCTGGCGGGAAAGAGAAAAAGCTCGGGTTGCCCCGTTCAATCTCCAGGCATGATGGTGCAGGCTCTGGAGGTGGGGGTGTAGAACCTGCCCCTGCGAGAGGAGGTCTGCACTGAGAGGGAGCAGAGGGTGCGATGAGAGGTAAAGGAGGTCCGTGTACCACACCATTCTTGGCCAACCCAGGGCGATCAATATGACTTGGGACTGGTCTTGACGAACCTTCCTCAGAACCTGAGGAATCAAGGGTATCGGAGGGAACTCATAAAAAAGCTGTGAGCCTCAATCTAACTGAAACACGCCCCCAATGCTCCCAGCATCAGATACTGGAGACTGCAGAATGGCGGGCAGTGCACGTTCTCGGGAGTGGCAAACAGGTCCAACCGAGGAAACCCTCATATCCTGAAAATGTGAAGGACCACCTCCGGATGAAGACACCACTCGTGATTGGCCGAGAACTGCTGAATGAGACTGTCCGCACGCACATTCAGCACTCTGGCCAGATGATTCGCAATCACACAAATCTGATGGTCCTGAGCCCAGGACTGGAGTTGCAGAGCCTCTCTGCAGAGACAACACAACCCTATTCCTCCCTGTTTGTTTATGTACCACATCGCTGCAGTGTTGTCCGTCAGGATCGGAACCGACTGACCGCGAAGGAAGGGAAGACAGGCCTTAAGAGCCAAACGTATCGCCTGCAATTCTAGAAGATTTAAGTGAAACAATCTTTCATCTGGAGAACAAAGGCCTTTGCCCTCCAGATCCCCCAGATGAGCTCCCCATCCTAGAGGGGAGGCATCCGTTATCACTGTGGCCACCGGAGAAGGAGGTTGAAATGGCTTCCCTTGAGACATGTTGCCCAGAACACACCACCATAACAGCTCCACTGCAGTGTCTGACCACCGCCTTGAGATCTCTGTTGTGTTAAAACCACTGCCTGCAGAGGCAACACTGGAGGGTCCTCATGTGCCAGCATGAATGATTGACCAACAGTATGCAGGAAGCAAACAGACCGAGCAAGCTCAAGACCATTAGGACTGGAACAGCTGCTCCATTTTGAAAAATCAGAATCATAGCCTGGATGTCTAGAATCCTCTGTGGGGGTGGGAAGGCACGCCTCACAGAAGTGTCCAGTACTACCCCTATGAACAGGTTGTGCTGAGTGGGCACCAGGTGAGATTTGGGTTAGTTTATCAAAAAACCCAAGTCGAACAACAGACGCATTGTTAGGTGGAAGTGACACAACACAATCTCCTGCAACTTTGCTTTGAGCAGCCAGTCATCCAGATAGGGGAAAACAGGAATCCATACCTTCTGAGATTTGCTAATACCAACGCCATCACCTTTGTGAAGATGTAAGACCGAACGGAAGGACCGCAAACTGGTAGTGTTGAGATCCCTCTGTAAAACGGAGATACTTCCGATGCAGCTTCACGATGGGAATGTGAAAATACGCATCCTGCAAATCGTGTCCAGTCTTCCTGCTGCAGAGCCAGAAGAACCTGAGCCAAGGTCGACATCTTGATCTTCTCCTGCTTAAGGTAAAAATGTAAGATGCCGAGGTCTAGAATTGGCCTCAATCGTCCGTCCTTATTGAGGATCAGGAAGTATCGGGAGTAGCAACCCTGAACTCTTTTCTGCTCTGGAACAATGTCTATCCCACCCTTCTGTAGCAAAGACAGAACCTCCTGCTGCAGAAGCAACAGGTGGTTTTCTGAGCACCAGCCTTGACAAGGGGGGAAAGGAGGGGAAAACTCTAGGAAGGGAAGGGCATACCCATTTTCTACGAGATCCAAAACCCAGAGATCTGATTTACTAGATCTCTAAATTCGTAGAAAATGGGACACCCTACCTCCCACAGGATCTAGAGCTGCTTCCCTGTGGTCTCAGTTGGGGGAACGGTAGAGAAAGAGGAGGAAGAGAAGGAGGAGACTTGCTGCCGAGTTGTGCCTCGTAGGTGACCTCTACCCTTTCCTCTGTACAACCTATACAGAGTTCGCCTACTGCCGCTGCTGCTGCCTGGCCCGAAAGGAGGGAGTCTTGCCAAACCCGGGAAATCTGCAGTACCCAAAATCTCTAGGCTGGGACTGTAGGCCCTAAAATCTTGCATTGGCTCTATCCTTGAAGCACTGTAGCGCGGAGTCTGATTTGGTACCAAAAGGCAAGTCCAATAGGGTGGCCTGTACATCTGATGAAAACACAGACCCCTTAGCCAGGCGTGCCTCCTGATTGCCACTGAGGAACCCATAACTATAGCAACAGAGTCTGCTGTATGCAGCCCTGACTGTATGACTTGACGGACCGAGAGCTTGCATGTCTGATAGTACCTCTGCAAAATGGCCCTGAACATCCTCCGGAAGCTTGGGGATCACCTCCTTTGCAGAATCCATCAGAGCATGGATATATCGACCCAGCAGGCACGTTCCATTTGTGGATTTCAGAGCCATACTGGCTGAAGAAAACACCTTTTTAGCCGATTGCTCCATCCTCTTAGATTCTCTATCTCCGGGCGCAGTTGGGAAAGAGCCTGTCGACTGCTTAGTAGAGCACGATGCCTGGACTACTTAGCTCTCAGGAGACGGGTGTGTGGAAAGGAAAGCTGGATCTCCAGGCTCCACTTTATATCTCCTTGCAACTGATCTGGACACAGCAGGGGCAGTCATTGACTTCTGCCAAACCTCTAAAACGGGCTTGGTCAAAGCCTCATTAAATGGAAGAAGCGGTTTGGATGCAGAAGAAGGAGAATAAAGCACCTCTGTTAAAATATTTGACTTTATCTCTGCAGTTGATAAAGGCAAGTCCAGTAGATCAGCTGCCTTCCTTATTAAGGAAAGGTATGAGGAAACCTCTTGTGATGGAAGGCCTTTTGGTGAAGATAGCTCCCATTCCAGAGATGTGTCCAAACCATTAGCATGCTGCCGACCCTCAAATTCCTGCATAGGGTCAATCATTTTCCCCTCTTCAGCCTCTTACTACTGCTCCTGAAAATTCTCCTTCTCCAGCAGTCTCTGCGACTCCCTTTGGGATCTCATTCCGGGTACCGGCGTCGGCGGCACCAGGCGTAGCGCAGGTGACCGACATCTATGGAGGCTCCACAGGATTAGCAAAGGGCGCCGGGTGAGGCAGTCAGCGCAGGACCGGAGCTGGAGAAGACTCCAACTGCACTCTTCCCTCGAGGGAATGCATCGGCGTCAAGAACCTTGGAAGAGGCCAACTTGCCGAGGTCATCAGCATGAAAGGCATGAATGGTGCCTGTGCAAAATGAGGTGGCAATCCTCCAAGGCTGAATGAAAGCGGTCCCATGGGGCCAACAGGTGCACCAGCAGGGTTAGCCGCCCTGGCAAACATGCTGAACATTGCATTCAAGAAATACTAAGGATCCCTACCTGAAGCCGGAAAGGGTGGGTATGGATCCAGTAACACCGGTTCAGAGATAGCTTGAGGAAGCTGTATGACTGGCTCCGGTTGTGGCACTGGTGACACAGGCGCCAGGGATGGAGAGGCCGGAGGCAAAGGCGTAACTTCTCTGGGAGCAGGAGAGACTCTTGGAGCCGGGGAGTGTGCCGGAGTCTCCTAAAGTGAAGGGGAAGGTGGGATGTCATCCTTGGGGTGACGCCGGAGCTACGAGGACCCCGAATTCGGTGACTTATCCTTAGACAAAGGACGTCTGGATCCATGATGCCGCTTCTTTTTGTGCTTCTTAGATGACTTCGAGGTATGCGGAGTCGGCCACTTGGACTTGGATCTCGTTCTTTTCCGGTCTCTCTTCTGTTTCTTTGTCCTGGCCATAAACAGTTTAGCCTCCCTCTCTTTCAGGGCCTTTGGATTCATGCGTCGGCATGAAGAACACCCCTCGACGTCATGGTCCGATGAGAGGCACCAAAGACAATCATCATGGGGGTCAGTGATAGACAAATGACCCTCACATATCCTGCAAGGTTTAAAACCAGACTTCTTCTGGGCAGCCATGTCACTGCTACAATTTCGGGAAGAACCTGCAACAATGAAACACCAGAAATGGAAAGTCCTGAAAATAAACGTTACTGGTCGATGGCGTGGAAAAAAGGAGAACTGACGTCAGCACGCAGACCAGGACTTTTTATGGCTCCGATGACGTCACGCGGAGTCGAGTGCCAAGCCGTTCCATTGTGACGTCCTTGTCGACGTGGGAGAGCTATGGAGAAATGTTTCCATGGAATGCTGCGCATGGGGTAATTCAAAGGTGAGGAATCCACAGGCAGATGTATCCACCAGAAGGTGCCAGTTGGCAGGTATTTCAGTTTAAGTACCCCTAGAGGAATGTTGAGTACGTTTTCGGTAGTCTACTATCAATAGTCATGTGAAAATTACTATCATTGTGCAGGAACCGTTTGCAGTGAACAGTTGTAAAAAGGCCACTGTGTTCAAAATGTTATCTGTAGTCTATGAAAATTAATATACATAACTTACACACAGAAAACGAGGGCACCCTTTCTCTCTTGTACAGAGCCTCCGTGGCCAGGGAAATGAGCAATCCCCTCCTTTGTTGCCGCCAAAACTGATTCTGGGGTTAGCTCATCTCCCAGGTTGTTTGAAGCCAGCCTAGATGTGGTAACAAAGGTTGCCTTCCAGAGGTCTCAACTTGCATTAACTTGGCAAAGGAACTTTACATGTAAATTAAGTTCCTGGTTCCACCCAAACTGGTCTTCCAGCAGGCAGAAGAAAACCACATCCCCATACCTAGGCCATTGGTTCTGTTCTCTAAGGAGTTTTCACACCACATTGAGGTCAAGCACTTGGCTGGACAGTTGCTGTACAGTTAATGTATATTAGCCTCTTGGAGCTTCAGGCAGGGAAAAGGTGACTTTTAAAGTTACCTTTCCTAATTAATTATTAAAAGTTTAACTTCACCAATGAATTTGACTTTTAATAAATATAAAAAATAGTCCTGGAATTACTATTGTAGCTATTTTCTGTCAAACATTTATAATTTGTATTTTGCCATTCTGTAAGCTCCACCTATAGCCCTGCCAGTGAAAATAGTTTTTAGGGTTAGTAACCGGAGGAAAATATATAAGGCAAATATAAGGCTTGTGGGCAAGAAGATGGACTTAAGGGTTACTTAATAATATTTAATAACTGGGTTTCCCATCTGTCAAAGAGGGTTATTTTGAAAGGTTTTACAGCAGGTTGTAGGCTGCTGTAGTCAGGCTACACATGATAGGCATGAAGCTATGTTTTGCAGGCCCACTCTGTCTATGGAACAATAGGTGCCGCAGTCCACAGATGGCATTTAACTTCCAGAACCTAGATACATTTTAAACACCATGTACTAGGGACATATAGGCAAGTTAAATATGTCAATCGGAAATAAAACCAATTTGATGATGTTCAAAGACCCTGCACTGACCCTTTACTCCTGTTTAGAAGGGGTAACAGTGCACAGATTTCCAAGTCCTGCAACTAAAGGTTCCAGAAAAATGGCAAAAAATCTGGGGTGACATACGTAAAAAGTTAGATTTGCTACAGTGATCAGCGGAAAGAGTGAGATCTATTTGTTCGGATTTGAAGCTACAGTAGGATTTTTGAAATCTCTTGTGCCTATGTACTGGAGTCTCTGTCACCTTCTTAATGGTGCTGTTACAACTGTCTCTTGGACCTTTGCAGAATTATTTAAAAATCCAGAGTGAACCTTTGTTTCTGTATTGTACTGCAAGTTGTGGAACTTTAAGAACTGTGTATAGAATATCGCAACAGGACCAGTCTCACAACAATGCTCTTGGCTCTAGCAATGTAAAGGTACTATGCCACCGATATGCAGAGTGTTTAGAGTAATACACCTATTGCTAGAGTGGGTATGGTTTCAGATTCTGGAGACCGTTACCATTCATGTGAATTATATGTAAAAAAGGGCATGCAATTGAAATTAATTTAAGAGTAGAGACTAGCAGTAGTCGTGTGTTCTGTTTAATACAAAAGAGCCTGCAGAACATCAGAGCGTCTCCTTCTGATGAGATGAGCTGTGTGACAACAACCAACAATGCTACTTGTGTGCCTTCTATCATATCACTATCCTCTGCCCACTTTCCGCAGCCCACTTTCCGCATACTCTTGGACATGTTTAGCCCTGTCAACAGGTTGGTAATGTGAATAAGGTGAAGGTACCTGTTGGCAGAGACAATAGCTCCAAATTTACGAAACCATTAACGGCGATTAGACTATTCAAGAATGCAGGAAGGAACATAGTGATAAACAAGAAGTGCAGGAGTGGGAAAACTTTGGGAACTTCTATTACCAGAAAGGTTATCTGTCATCAAGAGCTTGCATTGAATTATTATTATCCTCCTTTAAGGAGTTCTTTGTAAATACCCATTATTAAGTAAGGTTACAGTGCTTGATTTGTAATGCAATAAGTGCTGGTGCCTAAAGTTTTTCTTAGAAGTCCACGAGCAGTGCTATTGAAGGTCGAGGAGATGAATTCCAAGACTTCATCTTCTTGATTCCAACCCATGCCAATCCACCAACAGACACTCCTTCGCTCTTTATCTCACTCTTTCTGGTTCCTTTTAGTCCCTGCTTTCTTGCTTTATCACTATTTCTCCTTCTTTCTTTTCTCAGTCTTCCCCCATTGTATGTTTTTATCTCTCTTGTTCTGGATGAAAGTCTGATGGCAAAACCTAAGTGCCGGTCCCCAAATATAATCAATCAATCAGCATTTATAAACTGCGGCTAATCACCTGATAGGGTATCCAGGCGCTTGCAGGCCCTGAAGGCTTATTGGAACAGTCATGCCTTGAGGTCTATTCGGTATTTCCGAAGTGAGTTAATGGTCCGGAGGTGCGTACGGAGGCTGTTCCAGGTCCTACACTTATGCTTTGGAAGATGCATGGAGAATGGGCAAGCAAAAGGGAGGCGGAGTGTAGTCTTCTCGATGGTTGGTGGAAGTTCAGGTGGTGGTTAATGTAGGTGTGCTCTTGGTTGTAAAGAGCCTTGTGTGCGTTGTTCAGCAGCTTGAACTGGGATCTCTTCTGTACGGGGAGCCAGTGGAGTTTCCTGAGATGGGGTTTGAGTTAGTTGGGGAAGGCCGAGGATGAGTCTGGCTGTGGCATTCTTTATGGTCTGAAGACTCTGTAGAAGGTGTGTGGTAATTCCCACATAGAGGGCATTGCCATAGTCCAGTCAGCTGGTGATGAGGGCTTGTGTCACGGTGCGTCTCGTGTGTAGGGGTAGCCACTTGGTGATCTTACGTAGCATGCGTAGAGTTAGGAAGCAGGCAAATGAAACAGCGTTGATCTGTGATTTCATGGGGAGCTTGTGGGATTCTGAGGTTTCTGGTGTGGTTGGAGGAAGTAGGTATAGGTCCTAGGTCTGATGGCCACCAGGAGTCGTTCCATGTGTTACTGCTGTTGCCAAAGATCAGTACTTCCATCTTGTCTTTTTTCAGCTGCAGGCAGTTGTTCTTTATCCAGTCAATGACGTTTGTCATTTATCTGTGGAAGTTGGTTCTGGTGGGGGTGGTCATCGGTGAGTTGGAGGATGAGTTGGGTGTCGTCTGAATAGGAAATTATGTTGAGACCGTGGCCGTGGGGTGGGCCCCCCGCACACCCCCCCCCACAAGTTGAGGGAGGGTCTTGCCTGTCCATTTAGTCCCCCCCTTTGGTGCTGCATGCACCGGCCTTTCTCATTCCCCTACCGGGAGCTGGGGGGGTTTTGACCTCTGCCCTAGCCCGCCCCTTCTTTCCCCCCCCCCCCAAGGATATGCTCTGAGTCCCCCCCAGAATAAGATTGTTTTCTTCGTGGCATAGTTGGGTAAGGAGGGTGGGTTCCGGGTGGGATGTGGGATGGGGGTCAGTTGAGCGGGCACTGCTCCCTTTGGGCACGATAGGTTGGAGGCTAGGAATGTACTGCATAACACTGTGTTGAACTGATGACCTCCTTATTTGTATTGTGATATTCTGGATAGGCTTCGATGACAACACCACATGGGGCACAGCGGTAGTATAATGCCTGCATTGTATCCTGAGCTCTCTGTATAACTAAAATGCTCAATGTAATGTGTACTACGATGTACCCCCACTTGAAAATCCCAATAAAGTTGTTTAAAAAAAAAAAACATGTTGAGACCGTGGGATCTGACGATGTTGGCCAGCATGGTCATATATGAGTTGAAGAGCATGGCGCTGAAAGATGAGCCCTGGGGGACAAAGCATATGATCTCCTTGGGTTCAGAGTTGAAAGGTGGGAGGTGGAGCCTCTGGGTTCTTCTGGTGAGGAAGGAGGCGATCCATCTGAGTGTGTCTCCTTGGATGCCGATGTGGTAGAGTCTTTACACCAATGTGTGGTGGGACACAGTGTTGAAGGCTGCTGCGAGGTTGAGGAGGATAAAAGCTGCTGTTTCTCCTCGTTCGCAGAGGGATCGGATGCCGTCAGTAGCTGCGATCAGTGCGGTTTTGGTGCTGTGATTGCTGCGGAAGCCAGATTGGGAGGCGTTGAGTAGCTGGTTCTGCTCCAGGTGTGTCATGAATTGATTGTTGATGATCTTTTCCAGTACCTCTTTTGGGAATGGGAGAAGGATGATTGGCCGGTAGTTTTTGAGTTAGCTAGGGTTGGCGGAGAGTTTTTTGAGTAATGGTCTGACTGCGGCGTGTTTTCAAGTGTCAGGAAATGTTTCGGTGGTGATAGAGGTGTTGAGTAGGGTGGTGAGTTCCTGGTCAATCCTTTGGTTTCCAAGGTTGAAGATGTGGTGCAGGCATGGGTCTGTGGGAGCTCCATAGTGGATGGATTTCATGGTGGAGGTGGGGTCCTATGTGGAGAGGATGTTCCAGGTGGTCAGTGTGCGGTTCGTATCAGTTACGGTGGTGGAGTATCGGTCCAGGAAGTCTATAGGTGTGGGTTGGGGTTTAAAGTTTCTGTATATGGTTGCGATCTTGTCGTTGAAGAAGTGGGCTAAGTTGTCGCACAGCTCATGTGAGGGTGTGACGTTGTTTTCGCTGGCAGTTGGGTTGGCAAATTCCTTAACGATGTTGAGAAGTTCCTTTGCACTGTTGGCGCTGGTTTAGGTGCATGTGGCAATGGCTGTCGTCTTTGTTGCCCTCAGTAGATGGTGGTGAAGGCTGCCCTGTTGGTGTCATTGCTAGTGTGCCATCTCCTCTCCAATTGTTTGCTGTCTCGTTTTGCTGTTGTGTTCTGAGTTCTTGGTTGTACCAGCTGGCCTTTTTAGAGGATTTTCTCTGGATGTTGCTCCTGATGGGGTTGATGCTGTCTGTGCAGTGGGTGAGCCAGGCGTTGATGTTTTTCACTCCCTGTTCGAGATTGCAGGCAGTAGCAGGATTGGAGGTGTTGAGGGCATATGCCCAGCTGGTCTCGGAGATTTTATTCCACCTCAGGTGGGAGGTATTGGTCATCTTGGGGGCGGCAGTGCAGGGGCTGGAGATGCTGAAGTGGACAATGGTGTGATCGGTCCAAATGAGTTCTGTGACTTGGCTGTATTTGATGCATTTGCTGGAGGTGAAAATGTGGCCCAGCATGAGTCCTGCTGTGTGTGTAGGGTAATGGACGATCTGGGTCAATCCGAGGCTGCTCATACTGTTGAGGAGGTGTGCGGTGTTTTTGTCATTGGGGTCGTCAATGTGAAAATTTAGGTCGCCGAGGAAGATGTAGTCCTAGAAGTCTAAGTTTAGGGGCACAATTAAGTCTGCAATGGTGCTGCAGAAAATGGAGCTCAGGCCTGAGGGTCGGTATGCGAGGGTGCCTCTGATGGTTGTCTTGTCGTCCGTGTGGAGCTGCAAGTTGAGATGGTCCATGCGGGTGGTGGTATTGTTAGTGGTGGTGGTACACTGTATGGTGTCTTTGTGGATGATGGCTGTTCCTCCTCCCGGCTTGTTGGTGCATTCCTGGTAAGTGATTTTATATCCATCGGGGATCGCTGTAGCAATGCCTGGGGTGGATGTGCGACCCTTGACCCTACCTGGTAGGTTGCTCCCCCGCCACACAACACCGCCTGTATGTCTGCTGCTGCTGCTACTGAGATAGGTTGGTTCACTGTATTTCCATAACTTTCCTTGCCTTCTGTAATACTCGTTGCCCCCTTACTTGTGCCTTTTGCCTTGTGCCTTTTGCCTTCTGTGTCCTTCGTCGTCCCGCTCCGGCCGCTGCCTCCCCTGAGGCCCCGTCCCCCAGACTGCCCATTAGCTGCCCCCACCTCCCAACTGCTCCTCCCTCCCACCTTTCCATATATGCCGGCCGCTGCGCGGTGAGGAGAGCGACCCTTGACCCAACCTGGTAGGTCGCTCCCCCGCCGCACAGCACCGCCTGTGTGTCTGCCGCTGCTGCTGAGATAGGTTGGTTCACTGTATTGCCTGTACTGCTTTCCTCTTTGTTGTGCCCGTAACTGCTGTTCTCTGTTGTCTACTGCTTCCCTCTTTGTTGTGCCCGTAACTGCTGTTCTCTGTCCTCCCCCGCTGCCTGTACTTGCTCTGTGCCCGTTTATTGCCTCTGTTCCCCTCGCTGGTCGTGTCTCTCTGCCCGTTTTTTTCCTCTGTTCCCCCACTGCCCCTTGTCTCTCTGCCCTTTTGCATTCTGTTCCCTTGTTGCCCCGATATCCCTGTGCCCGCTGTGCCCGTTTTGCCTTCTGTTCCATTCGCTGCCCCGTATTTCCATAACTTTCCTTGCCTTCTGTAACACTTGTTGCCCCCTTACTTGTGCCTTTTGCCTTCTGTGTCCTTTGTCGTCCCGCTCCACTCCCGGCGCTGCCTCCCCTGCGGCCCCGCCCCCCAGACTGCCCATTCCCTGCCCCCACCTCCCAGCTGCTCCTCCCCCCTCCCACCTCCCCATATATGCCGGCCGCTGCGCGGCCACGCCGCTGGCGCGCCGAGGGCAAGCCCATCTGCGCCCGTCCGGGCCTGGACCGCGCCAGAACCCCTGGTTGCCGCACCCGCCACAAGGAACGCCACCACTACGATGCCAGCACTCTGCACGCTCTCAACCCCGGACGGACCCACACCTGCTTCAAGGCCGCCCCGAAACGCACATACGGTCCCTTCACCTGCTGGAACTGCAGCTACACCAGCCTCAGAACCAACGAACCACCGGCCAAAAAAGACCTCAGCCACCTCCAATGCATACTACTGAACACCCGCTCCGCACGCAAACACGCCGTCGAGTTATGGGACCTGCTCGACACAACATCCCCGGACGTCACCTTCCTGACTGAGACATGGATGAACGACTCCTCCGCACCCGACATCGCCATAGCCATCCCAGACAGCTACAAGATCACCCGCAGAGACCGCAACAACGGAGTCGGAGGAGGAATCACCATCGTCCACAAGAACAGCATCAGGGTCTCGACTAGCACCGACGACACTCTCAACACTGCCAAACACATGCATTTCCTGATCCACACAGACCCCAACTCCACCCTCAGAGGCACCCTCGTCTACCGACCCCCCGGACCCTGCCCCCAGTTCAGTGACTCCATCGCCGACTTCATCAGCACGCACGCCCTGACCTCCACCGACTACATCCTCCTTGGAGACCTGAACTTTCACCTTGAGAATAACAACAACAGCAACACCACAACCCTGATCGATAACCTCGCCAACCTCGGACTGAGGCAACTCCTCACCACGCCCACCCACTCTGTTGGCCACACGCTCGACCCCGTCTTCTCCTAAAGCCTGCACATCTCCTTCAACCAAACCACCGAACTCCTCTGGACTGACCACCGCTGCATCCACTTCACCTTCCAGAAACCCACCACACCCAACAGATCCATCCCCCACCACTGCTGGAGCAAAATCACCGAAGATCAACTTCATGCTCTCAGCCCACCCACCGTACCCTCCAACACCGACTACGCTGCCCACAGCCTCAGATGCTGGATCGAGGACTGCGCCAACACCCTCGCCCGCTGAAGAAACCCCCCTACAGAGACACCAGCAAGAGGGCCAGCTGGTTCACCCCAGAACTCCTAGCCTCCAAGCAAGCTTGCCGGAAGCTAGAGAAGAAACGGCACAGTGAACAGACCCCGGACAGTCTCGCAGCACAAAAGGACGCCATCCGCAACCACCACGACCTCATCAAGGCTGCCAAGAGGACCTCCTTCAAAAACCGCCTCGACAACAACACACACGACAGCAAGGAGCTCTTCAACATTGTGAATGAACTCTCCAACCCCAGCTCCAACACCAACGACATCCCGCCGTCGCAAGCCCTGTGCGACTCCCTTGCCACTTTCTGCCAACGCAAGATAGCAGACATCCACGACAGCTTCAACACCCAGACAGCCCCAACAAACAGCAACACAACAGACTCTCCTCACATCATCGACTACGATCCTCTGCTAGCCTGGGCCAGCGTGAGCATCGATGACACCATCAAGACCATGAGCACAATCCACTCCGGCTCTCCGTCAGACCCATTCCCGCACCACGTCTTCAACAAAGCAAGCAGCTCCATCGCACCCCACCTGCGCAACGTCATCAACCTCTCCCTCGAGTTCGCATCTTTCCCAGAGGGCCGGAAACACGCCGAGATCAACGCTCTACTCAAAAAACCCAAGAGACCTCAGGAACTTCCGGCCCATCTCTCAAGGTCATCGAGAAGATCGTCAACAGACAGCTAACCCGATACCTCGAAGAAAACAGAATCCTGGACCCTTCTCAGTCAGGGCTCCGCAGCAACCACAGCACCGAGACCGCCCTCATCGCCACCACCGACGACATCAGGACCCTGCTGGAAAACGGTGAGACAGCAGCACTCATCCTCCTAGACCTCTCCGTAGCCTTCGACACCGTCTGCCACCACACACTTCCCGCACGCCTCCATGCCGCAGGGATCCGAGACAAGGCTCAGGAATGGACCACATCCTTCCTCTCCGGCAGAACTCATAGAGTCCGCCTCCCCCCATTCCGATCCGAAGCCTCCGAGATCATCTGCGGCGTACCCCAGGGCTCCTCCCTCAGCCCAACACTGTTCAACATCTACATGAACCCGCTTGCACACGTCGTCCGACAGCACGACCTCAACATAATCTCCTATGCCGACTACACTCAGCTGATCCTCTCCCTCACCAAGGACCCCACCACTGCCAAAGCCAACCTCCACGAAGGAATGAAGGCCGTCGCCGACTGGATGAGGGCCAGCCGCCTGAAGCTGAACTCAGACAAGACGGAGGTCCTCATTTTCGGCTCCAACCCATCAGCCTGGGATGACTCCTGGTGGCCGACGGCACTAAGGACAGCCCCGACACCCACAGACCACGCACGCAACCTGGGAATCATCCTAGACTCAACGCTCTCAATGACCAAGCAAGTCAACGTAATCTCCTCCTCCTGCTTCAACACCCTCCGCATGCTCCGCAAAATCTACAAATGGATCCCAACAGATACAAGAAAGACAGTCACCCAGGCCCTTGTCAGCAGCAGACTCGACTACGGAAACGCCCTCTAAGCGGGAGCCCCGACCAAGCTCATCAAACCACTACAATGCATCCAAAACGCCTCGGCACGACTGATCCTCGACGTACCACGCCACAGTCACATCACCCCCCACCTGAGAAACCTGCACTGGCTCACCGTCAACAAGAGGATATCCTTCAGGCTCCTCATCCACACACACAAGGCACTCCACAAGACCGGCCCTGCCTACCTCAACAGTCGTCTCTCCTTCTACATCCCCAACCGCCAGCTACGCTCCGCCAACCTCTCACTAGCCACTGTTCCGCGCATCCGAAGAACTACCACCGGTGGGAGATCCTTTTCCCACCTCGCCGCCAAAACATGGAACACCCTACCTCTGAGCCTACGACAGACCCAAGACCTGCAGGAGAACACTCAAGACCTGGCTGTTCGATCAGTAGCAGCCCCCCCCCCAGCGCCTTGAGACCCTCGCGGGTATGTAGTGCGCTTTACAAATGTTTGATTGATTGATGTGCGGTTGAGTCAGGTCTCAGTGAGGAAGACCTTGTCGGATGCGAGGGTGGCCGTGAGGTCCCATAATTCAGTGGAATACTTGTATAGTGAGTGTGTGTTGAGAAGGGTGCAAGTGAGTTGGTGTTTTTGTTCAGGTGTGTCTGTGGTGTGTTCGGGGGTGGGACTGGGCGGTGGGTTGGTGTGTATGCAGTGGCAGGTGAAGTGGTAGTGAGTGCAGGTGAAAGGCCCTACCCTTGAGCAGGGATTGGTGCGGTGGTAGTATTTGTTGCGGCCTCAAGGGTCGAGAGCTCAGCAATGGTGTATCTTCGGGTCGGGGGCTGGAGGGCCGGGAGTCGTGACGCTGGGCGCGGTCCAGGTGCCGATGTTTTAGCAGCGGCCTTCATTAAGTAGGTGCTGGGGTGGGTTTGGCTGTTGTTGGCGGGAAGAATTGTGAGTGGGAAAACCCAGTTGGGAAAATCCAGAGGGAAAACCCAGGCAACTGCGGTGTCATTGGATCAGTCTGGAACAAGTGGGAACTGGAGGCCACAGGCAAGTGGCAAGCTGGGATCCCAGGTTTCATAAATGCCGGTTGGCACCACCAGATCAAATTATGTACTGGTAAGGAAGATATGAGGCATTCCTCATTTGCCTTTAACAGCTTAGCATGTTGTATTAGTGTTCTTTAGGTATTCACTTGCAGGGTTCATGGTTGACTGTTGCAAGGGTCTGTGACAGGGGAGCAACATATTAAACCTGGCCCCTGGAACAATAGATCGTACTATCTTCTTTTGTTACACATGGCTCTAAGTATGGACCTCACCTGAAACACGAAAGTCATTCCTTTTAACATTAAAGATCAGGCTTTATATTTGTTAACCATTAGTAAGAAGATAAAATCAGGAAAAGAGACAAAGTGTAATGTTTATTGGGATGATCCTTACGCAAAAGTGGATTCATTCTCAGCACAAGATAACAGCACTTACCAAGCTTTGGACTGACAGCAGATAGGATAAACAGGCATCCAAAAGGACAGATTATATTACACCATAGGCACTTCCTTACAAAGTTGGTTAAATTCTGAAAACTTTCGAATGCTTGGATGTTTACATTCATAAGCTGATTTTTGCGAAATTACCCTCTTCATATAAACCCACCGTCGAAAACCATCAGAAGAAAAATGTATTGTTTCATTTATTCTCAATTATCTTTTTTCAGCTGCATGTTTGTTGTTTTCTTTTCATCGTCATCCTGCAAAAACACATAAGTAATAACATAAATGTCAAAATGCCAATAGAATGGGAGCCGTTTCAAAGATCTTGAAAAAGTGAAAAGTTGGGCCTGTTCATGCAAAGGGATGTTTTAGCAGTGTGTGTACAGATGTTCATTCTTTGATTCACAATATCTCTTGGAAGAAATACTGCTGGGGAAATACGGACACCATGCAGTTTGTTTTTATAGCACTACGGTATTACCTCCCCAGAATAAGGTCTGAAAATCTGAATGATAACATGGTAATAATGCAGGTATCCTACCATTCCAAGGTGATAAACTCGGACTACTATGGTTCCCCTGCACAATTTGTAAACGTTTCAACTGGCAAAAACTTTGCGGGAGCAAAACTGTCAGGTCGGTGCAGTAGCCCACAGTACTTAATCTTGATTTCTACACAAGTATACATTTGGGCTGGTGACAGGACTCTACAGCCCTCTGGTGTTATTCTCAGATTGCAACATCTCAGCTTCCATGTGCACCCTAAAAACCTCCTTCGAGGTTTGTATGTGGATAACTTTGGGTCACAATATCCATGATTCTTTGAGGACTTCAGATAATTTCTTCTGGTGGTGCCTGCATTTAACCTTGAGTTTCAACATCTGCATATATGGGTGACGTCTGTAAACCTCATTCTGGGATCATCGTTAGATTGAGGCATCTCAGCCTTCTGGATGGACCTCTTAGATCTCCCATTGGTATTAACCTTGAATTGCACCATCTCTATGGTTAGCACCACCTAAGGATAGAAGTAGTGATGTTGCAGCTGCGGTTAACCACACAGCACCGCCTCAGTCCTGAGTTTATGACATTCACACAGAAGTGGAGATGTGGCAACTCAAGGATACCATTCTGTGTGAACCGAGGAGAACTAATATTTGGCTTGATCTAAGGTTGAGACGTTTCACTTCACACTTCTCAGTAAACTTTACAGTCTCATTTGTGTGTGGTATCCGCCAGTTGCAGCATCCCCAATACAGGAATCCAAGTGGAATCTGAAGAACGATTACATGCTAGTCTAGATATATTTGCGAGTAGTCCCTGGTAGCAAAGCCTTTGCTGCTACAGACTAAAACACCACACCATAAGAATGCAATTTGGATCTTGTGGTAAAGTTTTTACTGCCACAGAAACGTCACATCAACACCTGTGGTTCTTTTTAAAGTAGTACCCCCCTACTCTGGATTCTAAACACCCCATTATAACAGTCCATGAGGGATCTGCTGACTGAAAAAACACATAACAACAGTACACATGGGATCTGGTGGTTCATTCCCATTGCCCCAGAGCAACCCAACCGAACAGGTGTCCTTAGCTGACTAGATTCTGGTGCTACGGAATTAAACACCAAATTGCAACAACAAACAAATCGGAAAGCATGACAGATTGCAGACATATTTTTATCAACACAATCACATAACTGCCATATAGATGTACTAATGAGAAGAAATATCCCATCCACTCCACTGCCTACACTTTCAACTCTACCATCTCCCTCACTACTTCACCCACCTCTCCCATGTTTCTCAATTACACTTTCCACTTATCACCTCCTCTAAATTTTCCCACCACCTCTACTCAGTCTCTCCCACACCACTAACCACCCTCCACCTCTTCTCTTTTACTTAATCTTCTCTCATCAAACGTCTCTGCCTTCTGCCATGTCCCCATTCTTTATTTACCTTATCTTCAATTTCATCTTGCAATGCAAATCCTCTTTTCCAAAACCACTACATAATATATATTCCTATTTACTCACACCGTGTCCGTCACTTTGTTTACCCATGGTCCAATATATCTTGAACCCTCTCATACATTTCTCTGCGTCATACTATCTGATATGAGTTCTTCAATTATTCACAGTGGGTGCTCATATTATATAGAACCAACACCGCCCTCCTGCAATGGCGTCATAGTCTTACCTTTAGCCATCCTTTTTCTCTTGGTAGCCCATATTAACTCCAATAACAGACCATTTAGTTTCTTAAACACCCAGATATTTGGGCGTGTCATGTTCCCATCTTAACGTTGAAACCAGTAGCCCGCCCCCTGGGTCAAGTAGTAGGTGTACAGGGAACAGACAAAACGTATCCCAGTTGACCATAAGTCCAGACATTTCACCAAAGCTCTGCAACACATACATCAGTTGCGGGATGCTATGTTTGGCATGTTCCCCTGCAGGAATCAAGTCAGAGGCTAAATGGACAGAGCAAAAAGCAACAGAGGAAGGGGGTATCCTTGCCAAGTGCCTCTGTGTATTTCCCAAAGCTTTGAAAATGTCCGTCCAGTTCGAACCCTTGTCATCGCTTTTGTCTATAGTAACTAATTAATTTCCTCACTGTTACTCCGACCAGAACCTTGCAGAGTACAGCAAACAGAAAACGCGATAGCAGTGTACTGATCGCTTTTTAGGTCTCGCCTAGGCAGCGCTTGCGCTGTCTATTGGAGACATACTGTATTCAGGATATGGGCATAAAGCTCCGCCCACTTTCCTCTCATCTTTTTAATTGACTCCTGTCCCTGTCCTTTCTAAATGGTGGCTTTTTTATTGGTCAATAGGCTTCGTACTCCCTCCGTATTACCCCATTCACTCTTCTTGTAACCTTCCATGAGGACACCCCGTTACATGTGTTGTTACCCCCTAGGTTTTAATTACAGCCTCAGAGCACTATTTTCTTAAAGGGCTTCAGGCAGGACACGCTTGGTCCAAAGCAAGGCTGGCAGTGGTTACTTTACTCACTAGCACATCTCACATTTATATGAGACCTTCTATACATTTCCCTTCATCAGCTCCACACAGACTGCAACCTAATCCGTAATTAATATAATAATTCTTTTGTCACATTTCAAAATTACTAATTGTATATATGGACTTTGCTATTTGAATGTACTTGTGGTACAATGCATTATGGGTAGGGTGGATTTAGCATATCTTCTACAGGGCCGAAAGTGGTCCCATGGGACCTCTATTGGCCACAAATGATACTGCACCCTGCAACATGGCTAGGTAAAAAATATTGGCATTTATAATGCCAATAACTCCAACTTTGCAGGTTCCAGTACCATATGTGGCCGAAAGTTGTCACATGGGATCTCTTTTGACCACAAATGGTACTGCATCCAGCAACATGGTAGGTAAAAATATTTGGCATTTATAAGGCCATTAATTCCAACTTCAACAAATGCAAGACCCATTGCATTTCCAATGCAATAGGTCTTACATTTGTTTAAGTTAGAGCTGTTCGCGTTGAAAAGGATATTTTTTTTTACTTTTGCTTTTTTATTCCATTGGCAATAGTGCTATGCACATATAACTCCACTGCAAATAAAAAAACAAAAGTAAAAAACATTGTTATTTTGATTGCCAACAGCTCTAACTTTAATAAATGCGAGACCTATTGCATTGCAAATGCTTGTTTGATATCCATTGAGGTCACTGCTGGAATCCACTCTATATGAAGTGTTTAATCCATCACATGAAATAGCTGTCTAACACTAACGTGTGCCCTAAGGAATACAATAAAGCCGCTCTGATAAGAGTGCACCAACTCTATTATGACTGGGGTCAACCTTGTGCCTGTTAGTTACCCTAATATCTTATATTAGGTATTCAACAAAGAAAATGGTCTGTACGGTTTAACATCTAGTGAATCACATCCTGCGCTAAGCAAGACTACTGTTGTAGTCTATCTAGATGATGCCAGTAGCATGCCCCTGCTGAATGCATCATTGTACATAAGTAAGAATTTAGGGCCAGATGTAGGTAATCCTGAAATACTGATTCCTTAATACCGAATTTTACCGATTCGTTATTAAGAACTCGGTATTCCAGATGTAAGTAATGAATCGGTAAAAATTACTGATTCAGTAAAAATCGCTACAAAATAGCGATTCGGAATGAATCGGTAAAAAAAAATACCGAATCCCCATTACCGATTCGTTATTACCGAATCCTCAATACCGAATCGGTAAATACCGAATCGGTAAATTAAAAATCGGTAAATGTGGAATCAGCCAATCCTGTGCATCCTCATTAACTCCCAAGCAGGAAGTGGCCATACCCATGCAGCTCCACTGAACCTGGAGCTGACTGTGAGGCAGGGAGCAGAGAAGCCAGGAGCAAACCAACTGAATTTTGCAACCAATACTCAGCAAAATTGCCAACCAGGAGAGGGAGAAGGAGGCTGCTGAAAGAAAAAGGAAGCACAAATTCAGTGACAGTGAGCTGGAGGTCCTCATTGAGGATGTGACCAAGGACCACGATGAATTATTTGGAAAACAGTCCCTGCACGTGCCAGAGTCACAAAAAAGGCAGATCTGGCTTGCAATTCAGTGAAAGATCAATGCCATCGGAGTCACCCAGCGCTCCATTGAGGACCTGAAAAAAAGATGGTTTGATCTAAGGAAGACTGTGAAGGCGAGGATGGCAGAGAGGCAGAAGCAGGCCGACCGTACAGGTGGAGGGAGGAACACAGCACCTGCACCAACTGCTCTGGAACTCCTGGTTGAGTCCACCCTCCAGCCGGAGAGTGTGAGTGGGATTGGCGATGCAGACAGCCCAGCCAGAGCTGCCAACAAACAAGGTAAGATGCATTCACAGCATGCTGTGCCCCCCACTCCCTACCCCCAATCCTCAAAGAGGCATAGGTACTCCCAATCCAGTACATGTTTTACTTAAAACCTGCAATGCATTTGGGAGATGTAGTCAGGAGTAACACATGTCAGAACAGTCAGTCCACTGAACCCAAAGGCATGTGACACCAATTAGAAATTAGCAAGCAGAGGACACTCCGTGTGATTGGCAGGCATGACATTTATTACAATGCAAATGCTGCCATATAAGTGAGCATATGTACATTCTGTATTCACAGGCGAGCCATCTCGCAGGGCAGCAGAGGGGAGCAAAGTAAAGGCACCCAGGACAGAGAGGAGACAAGAGGAGGAGGTCCAGTCGCCTGCTGGACACCCTACCCCACCGCCACCATCACCATCTCCATCACCACCATCAAGGCCACCAGCACCGAGAGGCAGGAAGCATCCGGTGGCCACCCTCCAGCAGATGGAGGTGTCCGAGGAGGACACCACAGGAGGACAACAGTCCCAGGTGGCTGAGGATGCCAACGGGGCAGGGTCACAGTCCCCCACAGAGCACGCCCACACACATTCCAGACGCCGCAGGGCAAGGGCAGCCAGTCCTCATTCTCAGGATGAAGATGAGAGTGTGTTCGCTGGCCTTGAAGGGAACATGTTGAAGGTCCAGCACCTGCAAGGAAGAGCAATTAGGTCAGTGCAGCGGGAGATGGCACACATGAAAGCCCACATGCACTGTATTGAGAAGGGCATCAGTTCCATCAACACTACCATGGCTGAGGGCATGCAGAACGTGTCCGAGGCTGTGAGGCTGCTGTGCAGCAAATTAGATGAGGACCGTCTGTCAAGGCGCTGGGAGAGGCAGAAACTTGATAATTACACCAAGGCGGTGAACCGCCTCTCCACTGCCACCTCTCTGCTGTGCAGGTGCTCGGTGGCCATGCAGGAGGAGATGGCACACTGCAGCCGTGATGTGGCAAGGGGGCTGGTCACAGTGAACTTGAAGTGCTACAAACTGACAAGGTGGCCACTACAGGTGATGGGGGTGAAAGTGAAGAGGCTACTAGCTGCAGTAGCATCATGCCCCCTCCCACAGAGTCCAGGCGGCGCAGCGAACGCCACAGCTGCCACTGGACAGACTGGCAGTGCGGACAGTGGGGCAAAGGAACGCAGCAGTGCAGCGCGTGGGCGCAGGAAGTAGAGCCAGCCATAACATGGTTTTACTCAATTGGGTGATGTAACCCATTTTTTGCATGGACACTGCATTTGATTTAGGCCTAACATGTGACGCACTTCAAGTTGTGGTGGTGTGCTATGATCATTAAACACCATCACTCACATACAGTAACTGGCTCTGTCTCCTTACTTACTCAGAAATAGTTGCGTGTTATCTCAGCCCGTCTGTGTCTCCCATACGGTGCTGCTGCCACACCTACTGCGCTGTGCTCTGGCTGTGGACAGTCCTCACCCTCGTCCTCAGAGTCAGTTAGTTCCACTGCTGTTCCTTTCTTTGTGGCAAGGTTATGCAGCATTGCACATGTTGCTATTATTTTGCAGCAGATGATGCGACGATACTGACGTGCACCTCCACTTTTGTAGAGGCAACGGAACCTGCTTTTTAGTAGTCCAAAGGTGCGCTCCACAACGTTGCGCGTGCTTTTATGTGCCACATTGTATCTCCTCTGACTTGGGGTGGAAGGGTTGAGGTATGGAGTTAGGATAAATGACCGCACGGCATATGCACTGTCACCTAAATGGGAAAGAAAGTGCCATTAATTGGAGTCACCAATACATTCATCCAAGGTATACATCAGGGTGTGTCACATTGATTTACCTATCAGGTATCCTTCTCCGAATTCACCACCAGCCAGACGTATGTAGATCCCACTGTTCCTGAATATGTAGGAGTCATGGGTACTCCCTGGAAATTTGATGTCAGTGATGAGGTTGTCTGCATCACATATCACCTGCACGTTGATGGAATGCATGGATTTGCGTTTGCGGTATATGTTTTCTGTAGCAGCAGGTGGGCAGATTGGTATGTGGGTCCCATCAATGCACCCTATTACATGTGGGAACTGTGCTTTTTGGTAGAAATCCAGCTTTGTCTTCTGCAGTTCTGCCTGTGTGCTGGGGAAGCGTATGTAGTGATGCATTCTCTGCATCATGGCATCCAAGAAGGAGTTGAAGAAACGGGACAGGCAACTCTGTGACACACCACCTGCTACAGTTATCACACCCTGGTAACTTCCTGATGCAAGTAGGTGCAGGCTACAGAGCACCTGCACATGTGTTGCTATGGCGTGCGCCCTTGGTGTCTGATGCTCCAGGAATGGGTGCAGGTCCCGTATCAGGTCTAGGATGGTTTGTGGGTGTAGCCTGTACCTCTCATGTATTTCTGCCTCAGTCATTTGGAACAGTGTGACACGCACTCTGTACACACGCTCTTCCCGTCTCCAGACCCTCAGTCCTGCTGCTCGCAGACGTAGCCGCCTTGCTATAACGTAGAGGGCTGCCATTGTGTTCACACTGTTGCATTTTGGGGCTGTTTTTATGCAGTGCACCTGATTACCACCTACTTTGAGTCAGTGGTAATTACCGATTCTTAAATACCGATTTTTAGCAAATTCGGATTTGCGATTTATTACCGATTTCTTATTTACCGATTCGGTATTTTAGTGTTTCGGTGTCTGCAGATCGGTAAATAAGTAATCGGTAACTGGTTTCCCTTATTTTTACCGATTCCTTATTACCGATGGCATTCGGTAATACCTACATCGCACATGGGTAAATACCGGTTGGTAATGCTGATTTTTACCGAATTTCAGTGTTACCGACCGGTATTTAGCCACCTACATCTGGCCCTTAGATGCTAACTTTCCTTTGCATGCCACATAAAACTCAGACGGAGTCACTCTATTCCAGGTGTCTTATCCCTATCCAACTCCTCTATGGTGGAGACAATCTGCTCTGTAGATAGAGGGACCTCCAGTGCTTCTCTCGAGGCTGCATCCAGGCAGGTTATAGGTATATCCTCTAAATATTAATAGAATAGCCCCATCTCTGCACACCAAGGCACCAAGTACAACCTGTTATTGTAGCGCGTAAAGGCCTCATTAATTGCCATCTGCACACTATATCACCCAACTCATCGCTTATGGCACAGATGGGCACACACTCTGTGACATCTCATAGCAGCCATGGCAGATTGCATCCTCCTCTGTCCCCTACAGTATGTTATTTTTTAATGTATTCTCTGTAGCTTATCCCTCATAATCTTTCTATCAACTCTGAATGATTCTTCCTCATTTTTATTCTAAATCTATGGCAAAAAGAATCCACCACTGCCCTTATATCTAGTTCTAGGAGTTTCTCCTCCAGTGTATTCAGTTGTCTTGTGCTGGTCAGTTTAGTGCCATACATAGTCTTGAGGCAGATTCACACTAATGTTCCACACAAATATGCTAAATAAATTGTGCTTGCTAACACCCCTCCACATACGGTGCAGCCTCTCCAACTCCACCCTACTGAGATGGGTCTTCTGGAGACAGGCGATATAGGTACTTTGTGGCACTTAGATGGGGTTTCAAGCCCTCTTACATTCCACATTATTAACTTGTTCGTTTGTTCGTTAAACTTTATTTCGGCTTTTTAGCCTTAAAAGCAGAATACAGTAAATAAAACACAATCGCATCTTTTTTCTTTTCATACATAGCCATAATAAGGTACACATTAAATAAAAATCTGCTTGTACCAAATACCACAAGTTGCGAGGTATTAGACTTGATTATGCGCTCTGCCTCTTTATGGGATCTAACCCCCATATTTTTACATAGAGGTCTGATCCAGCAGTCTCTTGGTTTCTTGGTTTCTTGGATCTGTAGGATCCCATATCTAAATTGCAAGTACAGTGTTTTTGCTAAAGGTGGACCTATTTCATCCATAAATTGCTCAAAGGAAGGGGTATCTTTTATGTTCAGGAATTTCTGGGTCATTGGGCCAATTGAAGAACTATTTAATACATCAAAATTGACATAAGACCAAAATGAATCCTTTACAAGTTTTTTGGAGGAGCAAGTCATGTTATGAGGAGCATCCCACAAGTGTGAGAGTCCTAACCTCTCATACCACTTGAAAATGTGTTTTAACCACGGTATTTTCATATATCCATCAAATTGGAGTATTTCGATCAACCCACTCTTATAATCTCCCAACTCCGGGGTGGTCCATAATCTGACCCAATACAACAAGGGTCTTAGTATGGCATGATTCGCTGTCCTCTTTAAATTAATGTCAAGGAACACAGGTACTAATGGGGTTCTAATCGGAATTTTAAGCAGCCTACGTATAAAATGATTTTCAACCTTATCAAAGTTGTTGTTACAGCTGCATCCCCAGAGCTCGGCTCCATATAGGGCCGCCGATTGGGCCTTAGCTTTAAAGACCTCAATTGCCGGCGTAATTGCTTTGGAGTGGCTTGCACCGTGCACTTTTAATATAGGCAGTGAGTTCTGCTTAAGGGTCAGATTACTCTTTTCTAACTGGCCTTTCCATGTAAGATTGTTATCCAACATCAGTCCTAAGTAATTGAAACTGTCCACATGTTCCAATTTTTGCTTTTCTAAGAACAGATTTTTCCTAAATGACTTTTGGGGTTTTATGGACATATATTTAGTTTTTGTTGGATTTATTTCAAGACCCTTCTCCACACAATAGTTTTGGAATGAATCCATCAATTTTTGCAACCCCCTCGGGGTCTGTGAAATAAGAATGGTGTCATCAGCGAACAATAAAGACGTAATCGCCTCACCACCTAACTTTGGGGAGTCGTGATCACAATTACTTAGATAACTGGGAATGTCATTTACATACAGCGAAAATAATGTGGGTGCTAACACACACCCTTGCCGCACGCCACGTTCCACGGGTATGGGCCTTGAAATTTCTCCACCTTTTCCCCATCTTATTTGCGCAAAGTTCCCTATGGGTAGTTTGATAAGTTCCTTGAGAAGCTCGCCCGGAACCGCCATATTCTTAAGTGTGTTCCACAGCAATTTGCGGGGAACAAGGTCAAAGGCGGCTCTCAAATCAACGAATGCTACGTACAGGCTACCCTTCCTTATGTTTATGTATTTCCAACAGATACACATAAACCTAAACACCTGGTCAACCGTACTCATTTTAGATCTAAACCCTGCTTGAAATTTAGTTAAAACCTTCGTGTCCTCGATCCAATCTAAAAGTCTATTTAAAATATGTCTGGAAATTTTTTTTTGTAAAATATCAATTAAACTTATTGGGCGATAATTACTCGGATCGTAACGATCACCTTTTTTAAAAATTGTTATGATTTCCGCCCCTTTCCAAGAATCGGGGATTGGAGTTCCTAACACTATTGAGTTGCATAGAAAATTAATATACGGCCCCCACACTTCTTCATCGTGCTTTAGAAGGTCTCCAGGAATTTTATCAAGACCAGGCGCTTTTCCATTTTTGACTGCCTGTAGTGCCTGTATTAACTTGTTGGAAAAGTCCTTTTGAACAAAGGCTTTATTACCAAAAGCCTCTAGAACGAAAGTGGCATCACAACGGCATCCTTAGTAGGCCCGTCTTTATGGTGAATCGTTCACTATCACGCCAGAAAACTATGAAAAGGGGATGGGGTGGTTTTAGGCCAAGGGAAGGGGTGGTGTTTAGAGCTAAGGGTAGGGGAAGGGATTAGGGCTACGGGAAGGGGCGGTTTTAGGCTGAGGGAAGCGGCGGTTTTAGAGCGAAGAGTGTGGAGAGGGGTTTAGGGCTAAGGGGGGATGGCTTTAGGCTAATGGAAGATGTCGTTTTAGGGCTGAGGGAATGGGGAGGGGTGTAGGGCTAATTAAAGGGGCGGTTTTAGGCAAAGGCAAGGGGTGGTTTTAGGGCTAAGGGAATGGGGAGGGGTGTAGGGCTAATTAAAGGGGCGGTTTTAGGCAAAGGCAAGGGGTGGTTTTAGGGCTAAGGGTGTGGGGGTGGTTTTACGGCTAAATGTGTGGGGGGTTAGGGCTTAGGGTATGAGGGGGGTTTAGGGGTGTAACGCGTACTGCCCAAAATACTCAGCACCCTCCCAGAGGCGCAGTGGCACCAATGGGGCAGGAGCGGCCTGCAACTTCCCCGACTTGGGCCTCAGCTGTTGCGTGGGCCGCGGACTGTCGGCCCGCTACCAGACATGCCTGCAATGCCTGCAATGTCTGCAGTCAACAGTGAGGGGAAGAACGGAGCATAAATCATCGATGCAGCATGTAGAATGGACATTAGAAAGATAATCAGAAAACAATTAACAACTGTATAATTGCTAAAAGAAGAAATTGTAAGTAGCATAATAAAGACATTCATTGTTACAGTATGTTAGGTAGCCCTCTACGTGCTGGCGTACTGATGTACTTAATTCTACAAACTGGTGTGATAATGCCAGCTTGGAACTAACACAATCGTTATGAAAGCCGTAGGCCTAATGGCTTTTGTACTAACATCCTACATCCTTAAATTGTATATGCGATTTGTATAGATCACAGATCCATGGCTCCCATCTCTTTTCTCCATGCAGGAGGGGCTTATATACGTTCCCCAATGAAGGCACAACCGAGAGAGACATCCTTGTCTCATGTTGCCTATGTCAGGTTATCTCTGAACTTGTGTACTCTAGTGTAGTATCCTAGTTTCCTGTTCATGTTTATGTATGCCATTTTCCACCACATGGTCACCCAGTGGAATTTTACAGTGATGATGTATTAAGGAATGTTGGGAGTCTGTGAAGAAAAGCCACAGTTGAGAATGGGCTGAGCAGCATCCTGGCTGCTCCTAGTGGGGCTCATCTACATATCTACAATAAATCATCTTGAACTACATCAACCTGTCTGGACTTCATTACTACAATTTTATGTTGATGATCTGGAGACTTACCCTCGTTCTACGTGCTCAATTAAAGAAGTAAATGTTAAAGAAGTCAAGATGTTGAGAAGAAGCAACAAACTATGATTGGAACAAGGATTCTGGCACCCTGAGCCCCACCAGTGACCACTACACCGGTCGCCCCCAACCTGCGTGTGCCAGATCCCACTTCACACAAGCCTGGTGAGCTTTGTAATGCTTGCTTCCTCACCTCACTGCGTTTCCTGTGTGTCAACTACTGAGAGAAGTAAAAGGCTCGCACTCCAGCATATGGAGGACCGCATTGGATTGGGTGTCCCTTACATGTCCCTATCGTGTGAAGATATGCCAGCGCTGCTTGTGTGTTTTTATGTATCACCAGTGATGCTCTTTTTCCATCTTTGGATAATCTATTAGTTTATATTCACCCTGATGACCAAGTACGGGGAACAGAAGAAACCTGGTAGCAATCTAGAGGATCGTTGATTGTGATTACTGTTCTGATTGTGGTTGTGACACATTAATCAACTTATTTTCACCAAGTGTATTTCCTACATGCTTGCTGTCAAGTTTTTATTTTTGAAGTGGTCTAGAAGGTGTGCCAGTGACCAGAGTGGTAGTTCCTACTGCCTTTTCACGGCTCCTATGGAAATGTAATTTATGGTCATCTGTGCCTACTATTGGGTCGTGTGTTCCAGTTTTAGGAATTTTTCATGTATTATTTCTACATTTGCATTTGGATTTTGTGTCGATAATCTATGGCAGTTCAACGGTTCCAGGGATGAAAAAAAAATCCCAGAATGAGTCTTGTAATGCACGCGCATTCTTACCTTTCCAGTGGTATCGCGCGCAGTCTCCATGGCACCAGGGTGACGTTTTGTCTTCTATCAGGTACTGTTGCTGCTGTAGGACGTTTTCCTGCACGGTCGCGAATGGAGCCTTCCGGCGCGGTCGTAACAGCATGCTGCCATTTTGTGATTGGCGTCTGCACGCCTGAAACAGAGTTTGGTATGCCCTGTATCCGGCACAGCGTTAAAGAAGCATGAAGAGTTTATGCTGGCATATCAGCGTTCTGCCGTATTGGAATAAAATGTACAAGTCATTGCACGTCTTTATTCGTGTTTCTGAACATGGTTAACCAGTCATGGTTTTCCAGCTATGGACATCTGGCAATACGCAAGGTTTAGAAGTGTTGCAGTTGAAGACGCCTTACACTCTGGGTAATTCTTTATTTTCTCAGCACTGTGTTTGTACTGTGTTTGTATCTGCTCTCCAATAAGTTCTACACACACTTTTACTCGGTGTGAAGTTTGTCTACACTATCCCGGTGACAGGCACACCATGTTCGTTTACTGCCTGTGCATATCGAGTTAGCAAGTCGGAGGTCGTAAGCTCTTATTTCCAATGTACTGTGTCTAGAGCTACTGTGTCTGGAGTAGTTAATAAGTGCATACTTTTTGGAAGTTTTGCTAGATTATCTGCTGAAAATGTTTTCACTTGCGCATCTATGTGTCATGCTTACAATTTACAGTATCTTCGTGTTTTTACGATTTGGCATATTTACAATTTGTTCTTACGCAAGAGTGCTTTTTTTTTGTTATTCTTGTGGTACTCGGGTGAGAATTCGCTCACCGGTGATGTTTTACAAAGTTTCTGTTTTTCTCCATTTTTCTCCTTCATAGGATTGTTTAGTGGGTTTTGTTGGGCTCAACATTGTACGTACATGGACCCTAGGTACACAACGTCAAGAGTTCATTTTTTCATTATTTCTTTTCATCTCATTTATGGTTCTCCCTTTTTGGTTTCCTTCTTATTTGTTTTTGTTATATAAGAAAGGGGGAAATGTAGTATCCTAGTTTCCTGTTCATGTTTATGCATGCCATTTCCACCACATGCTCAGCATGCTGCTCAGCCCATTCTCAAATGTGGCTTTTCTTCACAGACTCCCAACATTCGGTAATACATCATCACAGTAACTTTCCACTGGCTGAGCATGTGGAGGAAAATGGCATACATAAACATGAACAGGAAACTAGGATACCACATATCCCCCTTTCTTATATAACAAAAACAAATAAGATTGAAACCAAAATACCCTTGCAGCATGGCATAAGGGGAGCGACGTTAGAGCTAGGCAGCACACAGTGCCCCTGTGCTAGAAGGAAGTACAAGTGCGCCATATCTTGACAGATATGGAGCTTTTCTGCTCTCTCCATTTCATGCACCACAGCACAGCAACTTTGTCTGCTTCCCTGCATTGCCTGGAACATTAGTAAATATGCCCTGAATTGTTCAACCGTGATACAGTGAAGCAATTGTTAAATATTAGGACACAATGAAATTTAAAAAAGCACTGTTACAGCAGCTATTCATTTATTGGAGGAACATGTACACATTTTTAGCGAGGAAACAATGGTCTCATGAAAAGATTCTAGAGAAAAGTAATTCATCATTATTCTGTTGTTCATTTTTAGAAAGTCAAGTCGTGGTAGTGTGCATTACCTCTTACCTACAACCATCCTTTGAAATACATTGGACAGTCATGTAAAATTATTGCCACCGAGCCAAAATCGCCAAGTCAGATAAAAGTTCACATGAAGCAGAGCTTAGGCCAGCATTCATAGATTTCAAAGACCCGAAAATCTGAGACTCATTTCAAAGGAATTAACGCTTCAGAGTCTTTATCTAAACTTTAGATATTCCACCATATCTGTGACTAGAAACGTTTTCTTGCCTTGGCCTTTTCAAGTGAATTTATTTATTTATTCGCAAAAAGTATGAAACTAACCAAAAGGTAATGGAGTGCTTTACATTAAGCAGATTTCAAAACGTTGATGGAATTAATACAATTAAAACAACAAAAATAAATGTATTTGCAAACATTCTACAAGTGATTAAAGTACAAAAACATATTAAAGGCAGAATTGTTTTAAGGCACACTAATTAAGACTATTCCGATTAAATGTTTTGAATAAAGGCCAAATGAAAGAAACACTTGGTCATCAGTTATACCAGTGGATAGAAATTTGCCTAGCCTGGTAGAAGGTAAGTTTCAATTCTATTAAGGGCACGGAGGCGAGGATTATGCTTTTTCCTTCTTCGCTTTATTCTACAATTCACAAACAGCAGCTATCGAGGAAAAACTACATTTCCCAGAACCAGGAAAAAAAAAACAGAACAGTTATTCCGATAGTCCTATGTTAGTGTCCACAACCCAGTGTGCATAACAGTCCGTGTCACTTCCTGCAACTCCTTTCTTCGCGCGAGAGTCACGCTGTTTCCTCTTGCTCATGCATCTTGCTTCGATTTGTCATTACCTGGAAAGACAACATGGGTCAACCTTGGTGATGCAAATTCTGTCATCATATCAGCAACATATCTGATAACAATCAAGCAAACAAGATTGCAAGGTTGAATCACAAAACCCAACAATAAATTACAATGGATTACTTACTGCCCATACTGCCCATACGGGTGGGTCAGCATCCATTCTGGTTGCTGGGAGGGATAATCCTTGCCTCTCTGTCCTTAATAGAATTGAAACTTACCTCCTCCCAGGCTAGGCAAATTTCTATTCTATGTCAGGACCGGAGGCGAGGATTATACTCATTCAAGCTTACTCACAACCACCTGGGCCACATTCAGCACTGGCTTAAGTAAAACCTCTTAAACATGGAGTCTGAGGACCAGTCTGATGCTCTCATAAGATCTTCCAGACGAGCGCCCAGACTGAAGGCCTTAGAAGCCATTGCCCCCGTGCTGAATGGGCCCCAAAGGACTTTGTATTAATGCCCGCCTCTTGCATTACCCACCTGACCCAGTGGGCTATCGTGGGTGAAAATACCGCCTTGAACGGTTTTCTGAGTGCTATCAAGGGTTGTCGCTCGCCTGGTGGGCGAACTTCCTCCGTAGCCTCCTCATAGGCCTTAAGACACTTTACCACACAGAGCTTCGGGGAATACGCGAAAGCTGGGTAAGAAATCATACTGGTGTTTGACTTGGAACGTTACCCCATCCAGGGAAAAGACTCTAGCCTAAATAGCTAAGGCTCGCACATCAGAGACTCTCCTGCAAGAAATGAGGTACAACAACATTGCCAATTTCGCTGAGATTTCCTTCCGCGATAAGAACCGGTTGGGCTGCCAGAAGAGGAAAAGATTCAATACCAAATTGACGTCCGTCAGCGGTGCACAATCCAACAGAGCATGACCCGCCAAAATGGCCGACCTGACAGTGAGAGTGTTAATTGACCTATACCCTAAACCCTTTTCTGCTAAGCTCGCCAGATAATTGAGGATGTGGGTTAAATATGCGCCCACGGGATCCACTTCCCTTCGCATACACCAGCAAACCCATCACGTCCATGCGGACCGGTAATGCTTGGATGTGCTGTCCGCCCAGGCTCTGGAGAGTAAGAGCTCAGTGTGGCTCAAAAGGCCCGGAAGTCTCCATCGTTGTCTGTAATCTGCCACGCCATGAGGCGTATTGAGCCTTTCTACACCAGATGGTGGGTCTCGCCGTATGGATTCGTCAGAATGCGAGGAAAGTGGTGGAGTCGGATTGGAGAAGCCCGAGAAAGTTCCAGTAGAACCGGAAACCAGACTTGAGACCTCCACAGTGGCGTGACCGGCACCACCGTCGCCCTCTGCCTGCGGACCAGGGCTGCTGTCCGCGTGATCATGGAGAATGGGAGGAACACGTACTCCTTCTCCTGACTCCAATCCTGGAGGAATGCCCCCGTTGCCTCCACCAGCGGGTCCGGCCTCCAACTGAAGAATAGAGGAAGCTGGTGGTCAAGCCGACATGCAAACAGGTCGATGGAGAAAGACCCCATCGGTCCGCCAGCAGGCGAAACACCTGGGAATCTAGTTTCCAGACGCTGGCGTCCCGCAGATGACGAGAATGCCAATCCACTACCTGGTTGTCTCAACCTGGAAGATACTCTGCTGTCACCGAACTTTGGTTAGCCAAGCAAAAATTCCAGAAATCTTTGGCCATGTTCGCCAAGGCTCGGGACCTTCTGCCTCCCAGATGGTTGATATACCTCACAGCCAAGACATTGCCCATCTTTAGGAGTACCCAGGACTGGATTCGATCTTTGGTCCAGCAACGGATCACGAACGATCCTGCCAAAAACTCCAGGCAATTTATATGCAAGCGCTGTTCTTGCAGAGACCAATTTCTGCCGGTGGAGAAATCCCCGCACCAAGCTCCCCAGCCTGATCTGCAGGCGTCCGATTCTATTACTAAGTCGGGAATGGAACCGAAGATCGCCCTTCTGTTCCAGGCCTCCATATGTGCTAGCCACCACTCCAACTCTTCTCTTGCATCGTCCGTCAGAGGGACTACCTGGGAGTACGTAAGGCCCTTCCTCAGATGATGCGCCTTCAGATGCTGCAGTGCCCAATCTTGCAATGGGCCGGGAATAATCGCCTGAATAGAGACGGATAGTAGACCCACGAGGCGCGCCATCGGCCTTAACGAGGTTTGTTGCCTGGCCAGGGTCTGGTGAATCTCGTGCCTGATGTTCGCGATCTTCCAAGAGGGAAGACTCAGAGATGAGGAGTTTGATTCTATGATGAACCCCAGAAAAAGCGCCCTCTGCGTCGGTACCAAAAGGGACTTGTGCTTGTTGATCACAAAGCCCAAGCTTTGTAGAAGCTCCACGGCCATTCGCAGGTGCAGGTTCAACCGCGCGGGGCATTGCACCAGGATAAGCATATCATCCAGAGAGATAATTAACCGGACTCCTTGTGCGCGCAAAAACTGTAACGCCGGCTTGAGGACCTTGGTGAAACACCACGGGGCGGAAGAAAGACGGAAGGGCAGAGATAGGAACTCGTAAGCTTGCCCGCACCATAGGAACTGGAGGAAGCGATGGTGAGGGGAAATACCGGGACCATCAGGTACGCATCTTTCAGGTCCAGGTGCACCATCCAATCGGATGGGAGCAGCACGTCCCTGAGAAGGTGAATACCCTCCATCTTGAAGTGGCGGTACACCAGCCAATCGTTGAAGTCCTTGAGGTTGATGACCGGACCCCGACCCCCATCGGGCTTGCTGACAAGGAAGAGATTGCTGAGGGTGGACCTCTGTGCGACAGATTTCTCCCTTCTGCAGAAGAGCGGAGACCTCTTTGTCTATCATTGCCGCATCCGCGGCGGAAAAGGCGATTGGCCGGGGGCGTGTATACTGACGGGAGAACCGTAAAACTCTATTTGGAACCCTTGCACTGTCTGGAGAACACAAGCATCCCCCGTAATCGCCTCCCAAGCAGGGAGAAATAGGGCTAGCCGGCTCGCAGCTGCGCTGAAGGCAGAACACTCACTGTTGGCACCTCTGCCGCTGCCGCCTTTGTATCCTCCGCAGCCCTTGAAGCATGGCCCTCTTGTTGGGTAAAAGTTGTTGAATCGTGGATTTGCCTGGTATTGCCTGCGTCCAGAGCCTTGACCTCCCCGGGAGGGGTTCTGAGAGGCCAATCGGCCGGCGGAGCAGCCCCTACCACGACCGGCCCCTTGGAAAACTCGAGGGGGAAACACTTTCTTAATATTGGACTGGGCTTTGTCCAGGGACGTGAACGTCGCGGCAAACTTGCCCAGCTCTTTGACAAAAGGATCTCCAAATAAGCCCCCCTGAGCATCCGCCCCTGCCTCTGAAGAGGCTAGGTCTCCCAGTTCCGGGTCGACCTTAATCAACAGGGAGCGCCGGTGTTCTGTCGACAGGGCGCAGTTCGCGTTCCCCATAAAGCAGATAGCTCGCTGCGCCCATGCCGACAGGACATCCGGGGCAATCAGGGAACTGGAGAGAAGGGCCTCCTCGGCCATGTCAAGAATATTGGTCATGGGGCCAATAGCGTCCAGGAGCTTGTCCTGACAAGACCTCCATGACCGATCAATCCCCTTTTTGAGGTCCTTGACAAACATTGCCAATCTTGGCATCAATCTCTGGCGTAAGCGCCACCTTCTCCTCCAAGGTAGGGCGGGGGTATTCGGCCCTAAGCCTGCTACGGGCCTCATTCTCTAGGGGCTTCCTGAGGTGCGCCGCCATGTATTTTGCCACCTTATCCGCGGGAGTCCACTCAGCCGATCTCGGATGGACAATGTCGTCCGGGTCCAACATGTCTGACATGTTCTCCTTGGGAGGCTACGGAGGCCCTGAAGGCCGCCAAGATCTCGAGGGCCCCGCCCCCTTGTCCGATTCCTCAGGGGAGTCATCCTCCTGGGGTTGGGGTGAATCTGGTTGCGGAGGCGTAGTGTCCGGGGCTGGGTGTTCCTGCGGTGGCTCTCCCTGCGCAGTCTTAGCCATGAATGTTTAAGGCACGCAAACACGTCCCTATTAACCCCGTGAAGACACTTCTTCTTGGGCGGGGGGGGGCCTCACGAGCATCTTGGTCAGGGCCCTGAACTTGGTGGGGCGGGAGGGAAGCGCCCGCGCCCGGCTGCGCCATCTTGGTGCACTCCTGCGCGATCCTGTCGGCCAACCTCTGTTCCATGGGCGTCATTAGTTCATTCACGGCCCGAAAAATAGAGGTGTGAAAGGCCTCATAGTAATTGTCATTTCACTGTAGGTAGGATAAGGAATCCTCTTATTCATAATACTCCTGCTCCATCACGTAAGACTCAAGGGTACCCCAAAAGAACTCACAGCGGTGAGGCGTTCCAATGGCAGCGGGCGCACGCAGCACGTGTACGTTTAGGCTGGGGGTCCCCCCAGAAATTATCGTGACTCAAGGTGCACAATTAATACGAGGCGCAAGCCTCCGGACATCCAGCACCCACACACACTACACTGGATATATATATATATATATATATATATATAAGTTATCTATAGATGCTGCCTGGAAAAGGCTGTCCTTGCTGAGTCCCACAGGCCCAACACTGCACTGACCCTGGAGAAGTACCTCAAGGGGTAGGAGCACTGCCCTGGTGCACCGCACCTCTATCGACCTTCACGGCCATTCCAAAATGCCAAACTCAGGGAGAAATACTGACCCAGTCACGCTTGGCGTACAGGCAGCCGGGGACGCGAGCACACACACAGGCAAAACGAAGCATGACTGAATACCCTTACGGGAAGCGCGCTCCGCAGCCCTCGACTCGCGAAAGCCCCGCAGCGCCCTCTAGTGGGTGGAGGACTGCACCGCAGCTTCTGATTGGGACTTTCGTCACGTAAGGAGCGCAGAGCGTTCCCGTGACTCACCAGGGAATCTGAAAAATGAAGGGAACAACCCCCAAGTTAAACGGCCTCACAATGTGGCAATTAATTCCCCAGACAACCAAAACAAGTAGGAACAAGGTAAAGCCTACTTAACTAGCTGCCGAGCAGCGAAGAAAAGGAGTTGCAGGAAGTGACACGGACTGTTATGCACACTGGGATGTGGACACTAATATAGGACTATCGAAATGACTTCTGTTTTTTTTTCCTGGTTCTGGAAAATGTAGTTTTTCCTTGATAGCTGCTGTTTGTGAATTGTAAAATAAAGCGAAGAAGGAAAAAGCAAAATCCTTGCCTCCGGTCCTGACATCGAATTAAGGAAAGTAAGTCTACCCTATACGTTAACACCTTTTGCAAGGCACCAATTCTTAGAAACAGATAAACAATGTAAACAAGTCAATGGGAGAAGTAGTAGAGAGAGAATTTATAATGCATTCACTTTTGACATGTAATGAGAAAACACTTCAGATGTAAGTCAGTCAAGTCAAGGAGTAGACAGAAAGGGGTTAGGGCATGGCCCTGCCATTCCAGCCATTCCAGCACACACACACACTTAATCATACAGATACAAACACATACTCATCTATACAGACACTGACACATGCACACACTCACCCATTTAGCCACAATCACTCATTCACACAGTCACTCATATACTCCAACACTCGCCTATACTGCCTTTCACATATGCCTTTACTCACCCATATATCACTGACACATCCATTCACTCGACAGAGCTATACATACACTCAGTCACCCATACAGCCCCTCAAGAGATGCTCTCAATAACCCATACAGCCAGTGACACACCCACTCATTCATCGATGCAGGTAGTCACCCTCACCCACCCACACAGACATTCAGACATCCATACAAGTACTCAGACAAGCAATCACCCACACAGCCACTCACGTACCCACTCACCAACCCATACAGCCATTAGGACACCAACTGACAGACTGATACAGACATTCACACAACCTACTCACTCACCCATACATTCACTGAGACACAACATCACTCACTTATACAGTCAGTCACACACCCACTGAATCATGCATACAGGCACTCATACACTGATTCATCAATTGACCTATGGTGTTTATATTTAACACTCATAAATTTTTAAAAAACACTCACAGTCACTGGAAGATGTCATGAGTGATGCCGCTGACCATGTCATGAGTGATGTAATATGTGAGGTCATAAGCAGTGCACTGCGATGGCGCAAGTTATAGTTAGCTCAGCTAACTATAACTGCTGTATTTCTCTAGATTTGTATGCGTGAAACCTGAGATTAACTATAAAGTCTCTGTAATCTTTGTTGTTTTCAGTGAATATATATATGTATGGAGAGATGTTGCGATTGCGGAGAATTTGCAGCAATAATAGCGATTTATTAGTAGCTCAAAAAGAAAGCAAAGCAAGATTTTTACAGAGAGGATATCAAGAAAAAAATAGATAGAGCCATTCAGAGATCGACTGAGCAAAGCAGAACCAATGCCCTCAAAGAGAAAGAGGGGGACACAAGAAAACAGGGAGCAGAGAAGTATCGTATGATTATGAAATACAGCAATCAGCACAAAGAAATTCTGAAAATCATACAAAAGAATTGGGCCATGGTACTATGTGACCCAGTAATAGGTCCACTTGTTCCTCAAAAAGTATCTATCACATTTAGTCGAGCGCCATCAACAAGAGACAAAGTTGTCAAGACAAACCCGGAGGTAATTGACAAAAGCAGTTGGTTACAGATGAGAAGAGGATTTTTTAGATGCAAAACATGCAAAGCTTGCACACATGGCATAAATAAAAACACTAGCACTCCATTCAGTGATAGAGAATTCAAAATTGACAAACGATTAACATGCAAAACGGAGTATGCTGTATATGTACTGCAGTGCACATGTGGCCTGCAGTACATAGGCAGCACTGTGTTGCAGGTGCACAAACGCATTCTTCAGCATTTGCGGGCCATAACAAATCAAGACAACACATATTCAGTGGCGCGCCATTTTAAAGAAAAGCACAATTCCGACAATACAGCCCTTAAGTATTATGTAATTGATTCAGTGCCCCCCAGTAGACGGGGGGTGACAGGGTCATAAAGTTGAGGAAACTGGAAACAAGATATATTATACAGTTAGACTCAAAGGCACCATTAGGGTTGAATGCGACAGAGGACTTACACACGTGCTTGAGCTGAAGATTAGAAGACTATCACGGAATGAGAAGGGATAACAACCAGAAGGAAATTAATATTCTGGCATGATTTGAAGCCAACAACAATATTGATAAATAGGTCTACACAAGTTGGAAGTAGTACACTCGAAGGGTTTCTTTTAGAATCTTTTATATATATTTATGTATTTATATATTTATTTATATAAATTATTTATTTATATATTTATATACTAATATTTTATGCATTAGCTATTTGTAAAATGAAGACTTAAACCCTGACAATTAATATGAGAAAAACCTAATAATCAGATATTCATCATCGACTCCACAACTGATATAAGAATATGGTGTTATCATGTGTGCAAATATGGAATTGAAGGCATCTAGTTGATATATAATGTCGATATCTATTATCACATTCATACCCAATTCTCGAATTAAAGGTATTAATAGAAAGGAAAAAAAAGATCAGGGAGCACACCGGAAGAAGAAAAAATAACAACAAAATATCTATTATAAAAGCAAAAGAATAATTAGAAATTATTAAACGAAATTAATACAACACGAAAATGACTTAATTTATATAATTTTGGCACATTGCACTTTTCACATATAGCACTTTTTTGGAGAACATACTTGGGATATATAGGCTGGTTAAATTGCAGGAAAAGAAATGTACTAATATAGGGATTTACCCCAGTATTGATTGACTACTCAGTTGTTTTGAGATGTTCGTATTTCAATTAATCGAAATAGGAAACATATATAGTATATTTATTTCAAAGTTTTAATTTTGCAAAATTGAATTGAACATTTTAAACACAATATTTCGAAATGTACTATGTGTAATATATTTATAAATGTACAATGAAGTCTGTTTTCTACATCTATGACCATGTGATTTCCCGAATATGTGTATGTTTCACTTTAAATAAGACACAAAACTAGGCAACCATGTCATGTGAGCAAGGCTCTGCGGAGCTGAAACGCGTAATGGCGACGGTTGAATAAAGAAACACCTTTAGCACCAGTTTGGGTCCGTTAGTTTGGAAGAGTGAAGCCTCCAGCGGAATCTTCGTTATATATATATATATATATATATATATATATATATATATATATATATATATCCACTGCTTTCCGTAATTCCGTCGAGTCCGCCCGCTTCTGGCGTCGGTCCCGAATGGTACAGGCACGGACCAATTTTAGTGCAATTTTTTATTTAAAAATCTTGCGTGCTAGTCGCCATAACGTTTCGGCTCCACCTGAGCCTTGTTCACATGACAACGTGAATCCCAAAGATCAGTGCATTGCGATCAATATTAAAATAACATATGTGTTTATACTTCCAAGCATCCTACATCTTACCACTTGCTCATTATAGCTGTAACGGGTTAAATCCCTATATATTCCATCACATTACTTAGTATCACATTTTTATATCTTGTCTACTGCAGCAGTGTAAAAAAAAGGGGAGTGTAACAAAGTGCAATGTGCAAAAAAAGTGTAAAAATATATAATACTTAAATATTTAAAACACGATAGCAGCAGTTCCTTGTAGGCAAACACATATAGTGGGTAGACTGAGCCCAGTCATACTCACAAATTGATCTTGAGAGCTAATATTGGTTGATTACCAATTGTAATAAGTTTTACATATTATTCACCATTATTTTCTTGAGATTGATAATCGCTATACAGGTAATCAAGTACAATATAAATCATGAGGTCCAATTAAATAAAGTGCAAATTGATTTTAAAGTGCAATCGTGCCAGGGTATAAGAAATATCACGCATTGCTGAGTTATATCTCGATATGTAGATTCATATATAGATCATAAGAGTCCACAACAATAAAGCTTAATATCGGCGGTCATTACTCTCTATAAAATAATACATGAGATGATAAAATATCAACCTCAACACGCTAAAAACCCTTAAAAATCTCATTGCTAAAACCAATTTCATGTATGCACAGGTAATTTGCAATAATGATGCGATAGACAATTGACCACTTCAATGTGCAAAATGCAAATAAGTATCTAATTCAAACTAAGACCGGTGTGCAGCTCCTCAGTGACATTAAGACCAACCGGGGATTTAGAGTCGAGGCGGAGTATATACTTAGTCTCTAATCTGCGAAGCAACGCTTCTCTGTTACCTCCCCGCCTGCTCGCTGGTACAGTGTCAATAACAAAGAATGATAGTTCTCTGTTGTTACTATGGTGTACCTCCTTAAAATGACGAGCCACCGGGTATGTGTTGTCCTGGTTCGTAATTGCCCTGAGGTGTTGCAGGATGCGCTTATGCACTTCTAGCTTAGTGCTGCCCACATATCTAAGTGCACACGGGCATTGGAGCACATAAACAGCAAATTCTGTTTTGCACGTTAATACTTTCTCAATTTTGTGCTCCCTATCACTAAACCCATCCTTGTAGGTTTTAGTATTAACCCCGTATGTGCATGCTTTGCATACTTTGCATCTGAAGAATCCACCATTAATTTGCAACCACGTGGTCTTTTCTATGGTTTCTGGATTTGTATTAACGAGGCTATCCCTCATTGAGGGGGCTCGACTGAAAGTAAGAGTAGCTCTATGTGGAAGTGTTGGACCTAAAATGGGATCACTCTTCAACATAGGCCAGTTGCGGTTCAAAATACGGTATAATTCACGATGTTGTTTATTATACCCTGTTATAATTCTGAATTCACTAGTTGGACCAGCAATCTTATCAGAGACCAAATTGGTGATGGTATGACCATATTTATCCAACATATCCTGTCTATTCCTTAATCGAGATTTGGTGATTGCTTTATTTATCATTGATTCTGAATAGCCACGTTGTAAGAATCTACCCTTACTTAATGCCTGAGCTTCATCCAATTCCACCTCATTGCTGCATACTCTACGTAGGCACAGCATTTCCCCAAATGGTATGCTGGCAATCAGATGTTGTGGGTGTGCACTTGCCGCATGAAGGATAGTATTGCCGGCCGTTGCTTTTCTAAATAGTCTGGTTTCTATCGTACCATTTGCAACATACACCTCAGTATCTAGGAAGGTGACACTCGTTTGGCTCATGGTGACCGTAAACTTGAGATTCAGTGTGTTAATATTTATAGCTCTGACATGCTTCAGCTGATTCCCTATCACCCTGCCAAACTACAAACAGGTCATCTATAAACCGATACCAAACAATAATATTAGTCTTCATCACCTCTTCGAATTCAATCTTGAGGACCAGTTCCTCCCAAGCCCCCATGTGCAAACATGCGTAGCTTGGAGAGAAACTGGCCCCCATAGCAACTCCCTGTAACTGACGGTATAACAAGTTATTATACATAAATATATTGTTATTCAAACAGATGTTAAGCATTTCCAACAACATAGCAGTGTGATCCTTAAACTGTTCCTCTCGTCTAGATAGATAGTACACTACTGCTGCTGTACCGTCCTCATGTAAAATGCTTGTGTATAGTGATGAGACATCCAACGCTAGCATCCAAAAATCTTCCTTCCATTCTACCGCTTATAATTTGTACAGAAAATCCCCTGTGTCCTGAACATATGAGTCCAATGACTTCACAGCTCCCTGTAAAAAATAGTCTATATAGACTGATGTTTTTTCCAGTAACCCTCCCCTTGCAGAAATAATGGGCCTGCCCGGGGGGTTCTCCATGTCTTTGTGGACTTTGGGGATAAAATAAATGAACAGAATTGTTGGATGCTCATTCCTCAAAAACTTGTATTCATTGTCAGTTAACATTTCCTTGTTTCTCCATTTAGATAATTTCTTGTGGTATTCGGTTTGTAACAATTTCAGCTTCGATATATTGCTTCGTTCATAGTGCTCTCTATTGTTGAGCTGGGAATAGGCCTCTCGGTCATACATTGTCTTTGTCATTAATACGATGTTGCCACCTTTATCACTGCCCCGTACAATGGTTTTCATATCCTTACTCAGTTTGTGGATCAATGACTCATATTGTTTGTTCCTCATATCAAATCTGGGTTTCTTGTGACTGTTCTTCTTATGTAACTCTTTAATCTGAGAGACAACATTCTCATTAAATATATCAATGGCGTCGCGTATTAGAATTGGGATGAAAGTTGAGATGGGTTTGAATGTTGTGACTGGTGATATTTGTTTTATACAGTCCTTACTGCTTGAAATACCTGCTTCTGCGGTTAGGATCGCTGTGGAGTCCAATCCTGCCTCCATCCACAAATCAACAATACCACTGGGTATAATCGTCCCTGATGCTGAAACAATATCTGAACTCTCGGGTGCTGTTGTCACCACCGAATTTTTGTTTTTCATAAGATGGAACTTACGGAGTTTCAACTTGCGCACGGCTTTGTATATATGAAATCTCGTGTTTGTATAGTTCATATTAGTTTGTGGGGCATAAGATAGGCCAAGTTTTAGGATGCTTTTTTCTTCCTCAGTGAGCACTGTAGTGGTCAAATTGATTATTGAAGTATCATCAGTGATCAGTTTTTGACTCTCCATTGACCTCTGTCTCTCTTCTTGTAAGATGTGCCGCTTCCTTGCCCTGTACCTCTGCCTGCACCTGTAATTTGCGTGTTTCCTCCGTAGTTCCTTTGGACGCGGGGCCGCAGAGATTGCATTCGTTCCTGACATAAAAAATGAATCTCTTCTCCCGGATGTGGTTTGGCCATATTATTTGTTACTAATTCCCTTTGGTCCAGATCCGATTCACTGTTAGTCACTGAACTCATATCAGATCTAGCCGAATCTGCTTGTTCCTTGTTTCTTGATCCAACCTTAATCTGAACCTGGGATTTGTTTTTGTTGCCCCGAAATGCGTCATATTTTTTAGAGAAAGTAAAAATCTGACCCAGCTCATAATCGTTACGGTCTCGTTGGAATTTGTATGCTTTCCTGTCCATTATTTTTGCTTGTTCCTTCTTAAGTCTGTCCTTCATTTCCTCTGTTAGTTTTTTCTTTTCCTCATTGTCTTCCATCACTTCCAATTCGTCCTGTATCACAGCTATTTCCTTCAATAATTGCGCCCTATCAATATCAGCATATTTTACTAAAATTTGTACTAGTCTTCGTGATGCCTCTAGGTTGCTCTCAGCCCACTCTCTCATTAACTCTGGGTTGGGGTTCTCATAACTTGGCGCCGTTAAGAAACGTAGACCTCTCGGTATCCTGTTTACATCAAGATAGCTCTGCAAGGATTTTGCTTCCCACCATTTACTCTGTTCATTGCGTAACTTTTTTTCTAATATTTTAAATTTATCTTTCAATGTGCTGTTGCCTGCTACGGGTACACCGCTACCTTTATCCCGTGTTGTCGCTGATATAGGGAGACTGTCAGAAAACATCTTAAGTGCCGCAGCCTCCCGTTCATCCACGTTGTCGGTCGACATTTCCTTGTTGCACTTAATGCAAGTATTATAAGATTAACGTCTGGGGTTAACACCGATACTTATACAAATCTAAGATCAGTGTCCTCCCGACTGCACTTAATCTCTCCTCCCCCGCTAATCGGAATGTATGGCCAATATCAATTCCGGTTGAGCAATTACCTTCGGTGTGGCGTGTCCTCCGACCCGGCACTTCCCAAGGAATCCTCCTCCTCAATACTCGTTCAGGCCTTCAATTCCGTAGCTCAAGGGGGGTCAAACGCCGTTCCTCTTCCAAGGATTTAAACTGCCCAGAGAACCGGGAATTGGCTCCGTTTCAGGCGTTGTCCGTTGTAGAGAGGGTCTCGTGATATGGCCGTACGTCGCCACCCGGCCAGCAATATCCACTGCTTTCCGTAATTCCGTCGAGTCCGCCCGCTTCTGGCGTCGGTCCCCAATGGTACAGACACGGACCAATTTTAGTGCAATTTTTTATTTAAAAATCTTGCGTGCTAGTCGCCATAACGTTTCGGCTCCACCTGAGCCTTGTTCACATGACAACGTGAATCCCAAAGACACACCCTTTTGTAGACGGAACACACTCTGCACGTGATACCAGTAAAATCGCATAGGCATAGTAGAAAGACTGTGCATGGCAAACCTATTCCATTACAGTGTTTTAACATTTTGCCCAGTGTATATGGTGGGTCTGAATATTACAAACAATATGTCATACTTGATTCACAATGTTGACACAAGCAATCAGTGTATAGTTAAATCTAAAACACCAATGTATAAACATATTCTCCTTGTATATAATGACAGATTTTAAATTTTATCAGTGCATTGCGATCAATATTAAAATAACATATGTGTTTATACTTCCAAGCATCCTACATCTTACCACTTGCTCATTATAGCTGTAACGGGTTAAATCCCTATATATTCCATCACATTACTTAGTATCACATTTTTATATCTTGTCTACTGCAGCAGTGTAAAAAAAAGGGGAGTGTAACAAAGTGCAATGTGCAAAAAAAGTGTAAAAATATATAATACTTAAATATTTAAAACACAATAGCAGCAGTTCCTTGTAGGCAAACACATATAGTGGGTAGACTGAGCCCAGTCATACTCACAAATTGATCTTGAGAGCTAATATTGGTTGATTACCAATTGTAATAGGTTTTACATATTATTCACCATTATTTTCTTGAGATTGATAATCGCTATACAGGTAATCAAGTACAATATAAATCATGAGGTCCAATTAAATAAAGTGCAAATTGATTTTAAAGTGCAATCGTGCCAGGGTATAAGAAATATCACGCATTGCTGAGTTATATCTCGATATGTAGATTCATATATAGATCATAAGAGTCCACAACAATAAAGCTTAATATTGGTGGTCATTACTCTCTATAAAATAATAAATAATACATGAGATGATAAAATATCAACCTCAACACGCTAAAAACCCTTAAAATTCTCATTGCTAAAACCAATTTCATGTATGCACAGGTAATTTGCAATAATGATGCGATAGACAATTGACCACTTCAATGTGCAAAATGCAAATAAGTATCTAATTCAAACTAAGACCGGTGTGCAGATCCTCAGTGACATATATATATATATATGACGCAGAGTTATGTGATTAAGGCCACCTTGTGGCCGAAACGCGTAATGACGTGCTGTGTTGGTGCTGGTTCTAATTAAATTCCTCTGAAGCACGACTGGTGTCCGTGTGCTTTCTTCTTCGCCTGCCTGGAAGTGGGAGAATGCGCCTGGTGTTTGCATAAAAAAATATATATATATATATACATATATATATATATATATATATATGTGTGTGTGTATGTGTGTGGGTGTGTGTGTGTGTGTGGGTGTATGTGGGTGTATGTGGGTGTATGTGTGTAAAAAACACTTAAAATTAAAAACCATAAATACTTCTATATACTTTGCTTTAAAACTTTTTCAACAAATATGCCTTTACCATTTATGCCTTTACAACGAAATTGGTTGTGATGGCATGCATGGTAAAGGCATATTAGTAGTAAATTCCTGCGTGATTAAGCCTGCATAGTTAATGCATGCGGAATTCCGTATGCATGGTTAAGGCTATTTTCCTTAAGAATGCCAAAAAAGTTTATCTCATAGCAACGTGTAAAGTGGCACACTGAAGATCCCATTATGCGTGCTAGGGCCCAGGAACCCTCCGGCTCAAATTAGCAGTACTTCAGAAATCAGTAAATCTGGTGGCAGAATATCTCCCCGGGTCAAATGTTTCGCGGGTAAACTGCCAGAACTGGAGGTGTCCACACCAACTCATACACGTTTTTTGTGTGGATTATATAGGTGAAAAACACCGGACCTGCAGTGCTACGCTGGGGAACCGATAACTGGTTCGAGATACCATGAGGTTTTGGTGGCACGTCGAATGAGACAGTTTGTTTGCTTTGCTGAATGTCTGTCTGAATCTGAAGCAAGGTATTCAGTTCCATTTGTGATGCTCTGACCAAAAACTACTTCCAGATAGAATAAAACTCAGACAAAATGAGTTGTTCATTTTACTTTGAGGTAATAATTTGTGCTGGCTCTAGTTGGAATAAAAAAAAATCAGAGCCCTTCCTCTCCCCTTGCAGGCTGCTTCTCCACAATGACAGCACAGATGCTGCAAGATGTATGTATCCAGGTGTCTGCAAACTTTACCAAGACACAGTCAGTGTGATTCACTGTTGATTCCCTCCATTGCAGCACTGATTTCAGTGCAATGTGGATCAGAAATGACCGTCAAACTGTTCCTCAAGCTTCTATTTATGACATTCCTGTCTGTTAGACAACGTACCTGCCTAAACCTGTTTTGGAAAGCGACTCCTTGAAAGCCGCCTACCACCCTGCTTTATGCTTTGCTGACCTGTTGCTTAAGATGATGTAACACAAAATGCCGTCGCAGCCCGTCCCCTGCCAAAGTGGCAGGGCGGGCCTGACGAGGGATTTGGGGGCAGGGGGGACTAGGGGGACAAAATAAAAAATAACAAACATACCTAATTGCCGCCGCCTCCGATGTCTGCTCCATCCCACTCTTCCTGCTTCTGGGACAGGCTCCCAGACTGCACTGCGGCCAATCATGGCACTGCAGGAAAGCAGCCTCAGGATTGGCCTGAGCGCTACAACTTTGTACTCCCAGGCAAACTGGAAGCTTGTGCCTGCTTTCTCCAGCCCCAGCAACGCAGCTAGCGCTGGAGAAAGCTTCAGTGTGCATGAAGGCCCCATCCTGATGACATGGAATGAAGCAGTTCTCTCCTCAATCTTGAAGCCAGGCAAGAACCCGACACATTGCCAATCGTTTCGCCCAATATCTTTACTCAATAATGATTACAAGATATTTTCTGGGGTTTTGGTCAGCATATTTAAATAAGGTAATGGGGCTGCAGATCATCCAAGATCAAAAAGGTTTTTTCCCTGGGAGATATATGAATGAGCTTAATTACTCCCTGATTGGCTCTTTAGATTTAGCTATAACACAATTGTCACACTAGATGCTGCAAAAGCATTAGATCTTGTTAATTGGAAGTATTTAAAGATCTCATTACAAAATTTTGGTCTCAGTAAAAACCTGATAGGTACTATTTTTAAAATCTACAGAGCTCCAGAGGCAAAGATTCTAGTTAATGATTGCCTGTCTACCCCTGTGCAAATTGAGAGAGGTACAAGATAGGGTTGTCCTCTGTCTCCTGTATTGTTTGATCTTTACATGGAGCCTTTTGCTCAAAGTTTAAGGCTAAATGATGAGATTGAACCCTTTAAAATGTTGACACCTCTTAGGAAGATCTCGCTTTATGCTGATGACCTTATGGTTTACACCTCGGACGTAGTATCAACTCTACCTCAACTTATGACGGAAGTGAGGGAATTTAATAACTTGGCAGGATATGCGGCAAATGAAGAAAAAACAGAATTAATGACATGGAACCAAGACAGCGGAGAAATAAAATGTGTGGAGGAACTGAGATACCTGGGGATTAAAATAATCAAAGACCTTGGAAAGATAGCAGCTGATAATTTGGAGAAAGTAGGAAAAGAGATAGATGTACTATTAAAAAGATGGCAGAATCTTCCACTCACGATATATGGTCGTATTAATTTGGTGAAAATGTCCATTCTACCAAAACTCACCTTTCTCTTTGACAATATCCCTTTGCACTTCGAAAAGAAAACACTCCTGAAGTTGCAGGGAAAGATCTCCTCCTTTATATGGGCAAGCAGAGGAATACGCCTCTCATGGAAAAAGTTTAGACGGAAAATGGGACTGGAAGGTATGGATCTTCCCGACCTCCAGGTCTATTGCTGGGCGTTCCAACTTAAAAATGGCAGAATGCTTTTACAAAGGTCTGATGACTCTTTAATAGGGGTTATGTTTAAACCTATGCTGGTGGGCCTTCCCGAAGGAGGGTTTCTCTTATAAATATGGGGCTCCAAACCTTTTCTAAAAAGTCAGACTAAAATGTCTCCAGTCAGCGGTTAGAACTTGGTATGAGATAAGATCGGTTCTAGGGATACCTTATTACAGCAGACTATCCCCTATATGCGACTGTCCAGGCACCCCTGAATGTCTATTAGATAGCCAAGCAAAACCACTGAATAAGTTAGATGTTAGGCAGTGGGGTCAATTGATAGATGATGGACAATAGTTAACCTGGAGCTACTGGTTCGACAAGACAAATGGGGCATTATCTAGATTTAAAATTTACCAGATCAATACTTGGCTTAAGAGTCTGGACGGGCTGGAAATAGTCTCAAAACAAATGGAGTTGGAACTTCAGATCGCAACGGCAAGAAAAAAAAGAGGTGGCATTATGGTATCAATTTCTTCTTGACGCAGAGCTGGCAGAAATGAAAACACCATATAGTGTATGGGATGGATGCTTGCTGAACACTGAGCTGGCAGATTTATGGCAAGTATCTTGTGCTACACTTCACTTGGTGGTTAAACCTGCTGCTTTAAAGAAAAAACACTTTTTTACCCTGCACAGAATCTACTGGAACCCAAAAAGGCTGGGAAAGTTAAAAGGAAGCACAGATCTAAGGTGCAAGCATTGTGGTAGCGGAGATGCCGACGATGTGCATATGTTTGCCAACTGCTCTAAATTGGGAGAATTCTGGTCAGCGGTGGGTAAGACCATATCGCGCTCTGTGGGTGTCAACATAGAGGTAAGCCCTGAGTTAATTATGTTTGGGACATCCCAGGAGATTAAAGATAAGTATGATCTGCAAGTAAACCACCATTTTCTGATATTTTATTTAATACTGTTAGAAATGGGGATTTCTGGTTGGCTAGGGCTTGCGCCAAAGCCAGACAGAAACCACCACTCTAAACCCCTGCTCACCCCCTTGGTAGCTTGGCACGAGCAGTCAGGCTTATCCCTGAGGCGATGTGTAAAGCGTTTGCGCGCGCACCCAGCAACAACACCCAAGGCCCACCACAAAGGAAACTCCACACAAGGTATTCTATAAAAATAGCCTTTGTATTATACACAACACATTAGATAAAAACACACACTCTACAATGTGCCAACAGGCACGGGCAGAATTTACAAGGGATTATATGTACAGGGGACAGGGCCACATGGACCGCTGTCCGGAATTAGCACTCTTAGAACATAGCACTTGGAACATAGGAATAATACTGTAGTACAAAATAGCAAATGTAGCACACAACCAGTGACTACTGGTATCAGGTAAGTACCACCTACGCAACCCTAACCACCTTAGGAAAAATATTGCGCAGGGAATCAGGACCTCACTAGCACCACCTGTACTAGGAGAAAAACAACCACCTAAGTATCACAATACCTGTAGGGGTCTAAGCACATAAACACATGATGCATAACATTCAGAGGTGTAAAGCAAAGCACATGACGCATAACCACATTCAGAGGTGCAGAACAGGTACAATGGCGCCAAAACTCACATTAGCCACTACCTGTGGCAGTCCCAGGCCAACTGGCCGTGAAGGGGCAAGGGCGCCCGGTGTCCAAATGTTAGGGCAAGGCTGCGCAAGCTGCGCCAGCCAACACACAGAGGCCACAACCTAAACGTTGCAGCTGCCCACTAAGTGCTGGGCAGCTGTAGGACAAGGATGGGGCCAACACTGGAGCCTGGCAGGCTCTGTCCAACTGACTGTCCCCTGAGCCCCTCTGGGCTCAACACAAAGGACTGGCCCCTGGGAGCCTCGCTGGGCTCAAACAACTAGAAATGCCCCCTAGAGCCTCCGTGGCTCTGAACTACGAATATGCCCTGGGGCAATGTTGGAGCCTCGTGGGCTCTAAACCAACCATGCGCCGTCGTTGGAGTCCCGCTCGGGTGACTCGCGAGCCTCGCAGGTTCTCAAAACAATGTGCCTCTTCGTTGGAGCTACACGGAGCTCTAGGGTAAAGGTGGGGGCGACGTTGGAGCGGCCCGCTGCCTTCCGGGGCCGCTCTACTGACTCAGAAATGCCCCCGTAGCGTTTGCACAGGTAGGTGGGGGCCCCCTCTCTGGGGACCTTCTAACCGAGATCACCCCGACGTTGGAGTCCCGCTCGGGGGACTCGTGAGCCTCGCAGGCTCTTACAGTGCTTGGGGAGGCTAACCCGGCTCCCCCTTCAGCCCCCACTCACCAGGACTTCGATGGGCTGCTCCGACGGGCTGCTCCGGTCAGGCGATGGGGACAGCTGCAAGGGAACACGCAGCTCTCCCACCTCCTCTGTGGCTGTGGGGCTCTCCTGGCACACGGGAGCCCCGCTTACTCGCAGACTCCCTGGTTCCCGTCTTCCGCCCAGTGCAGGAGCGCGGGGTAGGCTCCCGTCGCTTCCTGCTTTGAAGTCCCGCCCACGTCCCGACAGAGGTCGCCTGACTTCCGGGGACGGACCGGGCCGCTGCGGTGATCCTTCTTCGGTGGTTGCAATACGGGGTAGGCTCCCGTTATCAGTTACTGCAATGTCCCTGGCAGGGTGGGCACCTGCCAGAGGACTCTGGAATCGGCACAAGCGGGGCACACGCCGGGTGGGCACCGGCTAACAGAATCAAAGCGCTCCTAGCGCTACGGTCAAAAAGGAAAGCGCTTGCAGCGCTGAAGGCCAGTCCAGCGCTCCCAGGCGCTTAGAGCCACAGGTCCAGCAATAGAGCGCTCCTGGCGCTAAACGGCAATTAAAAGCGCTTCCAGGCGCTTGAGGGACACAATAAAGCGCTCCCAGCGCTTTGGGGCAAATTACCACAAAGTCCAGCAAAGTTCTTCCCTGCATGCAGCAGGGCAGGGGTGGGGGGCAAGGCTGGACCCAGAGCCAGCTCACTGGGCCTCCAGGCAGGGAGGTAATCCAAGTGGCGGTCCTCTGGTCCAGCAGCAGCAGCAGCAGCCCTCCTCAGGTAAGATCCTGGCAGAGAACAATTTCTGTGGGGACACAGCCCCATTTTTATACAGGCAAACCCTTTGTTCTGGGTTCAGGGTGAGGGGGAAAACCAGTCGCAGCTGGTTGGGGAGCACCCTTGATGTGCTCAGCCCCTCACTCTATTCACTGGCAGGGCTAGGGTCGTCAGTCGCACCACAGGGGGCGGGGCCAGCATTGTGTTTGGAAAACCCTGTCCTATTCAGGACCCAGGTGGACTCCTCCCACCCATCTAGCTGCTGATCTCCCCATTCACCACTGGGTGACTCATCCTGACACTGGGGAATCCCTAGCCCGTCACATGACACGACCAGCCAATCACGCGACAGACACACCGCACACAGAAGTGCCCACTTCTAGAAGTGGCACTTCCACACTAGGTACATGCACGCCGCACACATCATCGCGCAGCATTCACTCCCACGAGTCCGCACATACCAAACTCGGGCCTGCACACCCCACGCATCAGGAACTACTAGGGACACATACATTCCCCATGCATTCCTATGGGAGGGCAGGCCTATCTCACCACATGCACTCAGAGCACGCACCTTACCCTGGGACACAGGGAAAGTGCGCAGAGACCAAACAATCACCAATAAAAAGCCAAAAAGTCCAGGGGTGAACCTGCCAGAAGGGCCAAGTCCAACACAACCCCCTTCCAGCCAAAACGCAGGGCAGACCAATCACCACCGTGATGGACTTCCCTGCTTGGGGCGATAGAACACGGACGCGGGCCCGCAACTGCATGGACACCCTCCGGTTCTACGCCACGGTGAACCCATGGAATTCTTTTTAACACCACTGTCCGGACCAACTGGGCTACCCCACTGGTACTCCCAAGCTGTCCGCGGCCAAGACCAGGCCCTAGGCCACCCAGGTGCCACTGGTCTTTGCCTAACCACAGAGTGGGGGGTAGTAACCCCTGGCACATAGCGGCCATTCTCCACTCTCCCTCTCTGAAAGACAGGACTAGACTGCCACTGGTTCTCCAGCCTAGGGTCTACACCCTCAGGCGGACCAGGAGTCTCAGGGAAAGCTCTCCTCCCCCTACCTCTTCTCCTAGGGTTCCTCCTCCTCTGGCGAGGGGTACACCTAGAACGCCATCCCTACCCAAGGTTTAACCCCTCAGGTTGTACCGGGGGCAGAGGTGGGCTCTCCCACCCTCTGCACCCCCTTCCAGAGCCCTGCTCCCTACCAACTGGGGCGGTACCTCTGGAAGAAGAACTGGTCGGGACGCTGGTTACAGACGTCCCACCCCTCAGGTCAGGCTGATCCCGAACCTGGCCTTCCAACCTCCGGCCTAGAACCTTTGGTGGAATAATTGCCTGGCACTCCAGGACTTCTGGGGATTTCCACTCCATCCCCCTGAGGCTATCAAAGGACACATATGTCGAGCGACTGTCTGTCTGGCGCTGATCTCCCGTCCCCTGTCCACCTGACAGTGCGCGGAGATCCCCCAGAACAGAAGTGGTGCCACCCTGGTCACTACACGGGATCCTAGCCCAACTGGGTAGTCCCTGACCCACAGGCTCTTCCACTGGGAAACTCATCCCCCAATCACTCCTCACACTGGACTCCTGTACCCTCCCTACCGGAGCGGTACTGCCAGACTCTAGAACCACAGGAGCCCTGGTTACAGGTGCTCCAGGTCCTCTACTCACCAGGAGATCTCCCTCAAATGGGCTAACAGGACAGCCTAGGTCCCCAACTTGGTGTTCCCTCATGGAACCATCCAAGTCCTGAGGCAGGGTTTCGTACGTCAGGGGACCCTCGGTCACCCTCTCACTCCTGCTCCACTGAGCCAGGCGGTGAGCCCCTACACCCTCCTCGCTATCCTGGGACCTAGCTGGGCTACACTGAGCCTCTTCCACCACGCTGGGCTGGAAGATACCTGACCCACTACTTTTGGAGTCACTCCCTAATGACTCTAGAGAACCTCTAGCCCTTTCCCAGCGCTCTGCCTCATCCGCAAGGTCAAATGGCTCAGCCAATCCACACCCCAACAGGTGTTGGCGCAACCCTGGCACACAACAACTGAGCAGGTGTTCTTTGAGAACCAGATTACACAGTATATCAAAATCACTTGCTGTGGAAATCCAATCAAACATTGCCTCCTCACATCCATCCACAAACTCCTCCCAAGTCTGGTGAGACAGTTTCCTACTGCCCCTGAATTTCAACCTTAACTCCTCCTCCTGGGGAACAGGTACCAGACTGGGGGAACTGGGACTGGGATTTCCTACACTGGAATCTATCTGGCTGCTACCACTGGACTCAACCCTCCCTGGGGAGTCCAGAAAATTAAAACTGCGCGCAGGGGATAGTCTACCCTCCAGAGCTACTTTGCCTCTGGTGGAGGCCCTCTCAGCCTCCTCTACCCTCTCCCGCGCCAAGACCCACTCAGTCTCTCGCTGTTGCTTCCTGGCCTCCAGCTGCGCCATAGCCTGAGCATGCTCTAACCTGAGCTTCTCTAACGCCAGCTGGTGCTCCCTTTCTTTCCTCCTATCTTCCCACTCCTCTGGGGACAGGGAAAGGGATGAGGCGCTGCCTCCTACGCTGGACCCAGCACGGGACGCCCTACCTATGGGGTCCTCACTCTCTACTGGCGTCCAGGTATTGTCATCCTCTACCTCCTCTTCTGACTCTTCCTCTGTACAGTACCTTTCTAACTCCTGCCTCTGGCGCCAAGCTAGCTCATAGGGATCACAAGCAGGCTCCATTCTGGCGGACGTTATGGTAACAATTATACAGGGAACCTAGGGGTCTGAGTTTCACACAGGAGCACAATTCACAAAAAGATTCAGCAAGCTCTCTAACCCAGAGAACTCACACTCACTTGCCTAGTGCCACACACCATTCATCCACACACACAACCCTCCCCTCGGACTGGTAAGGCAGTTTCTACCACCCCTGATTCCTCAACCTGACCACCACATGACACAGGTACCAACTCTGGGCGCAGGGCGGGGGACAAATGTACAGGACACTATTACGCTGCCACCACTGGATCCCACCCTCTGGTGAATCCAGAAACACAATGCACTAAGGGGGATGACCTACCCTCCCGAGCTAGGGACACCTAACTCACAGTGCACAAAAACACATTTCCAAAGAAATGACAATTAAAAACAATTTTAAAACAATAATCCCTATACCATGTGATTTATCTAAATGCAGAGTTTTGTAGTGCGGCCAGTTGCTGCTGCGGTACAGCGCAAACGCAAGTCCAAATCCCACCGCTGATCACCAATGTTAGAAATGGGGATTTCTGGTTGGCTAGGGCTTGCGCCAAAGCCAGACAGAAACCACCACTCTAGTCAGGGCTGGGGAGTTACACGCCAAAGATAACCCCTGCTCACCCCCTTGGTAGCTTGGCACGAGCAGTCAGGCTTATCCCTGAGGCGATGTGTAAAGCGTTTGCGCGCGCACCCAGCAACAACACCCAAGGCCCACCACAAAGGAAACTCCACACAAGGTATTCTATAAAAATAGCCTTTGTATTATACACAACACATTAGATAAAAACACACACTCTACAATGTGCCAACAGGCACGGGCAGAATTTACAAGGGATTATATGTACAGGGGACAGGGCCACATGGACCGCTGTCCGGAATTAGCACTCTTAGAACATAGCACTTGGAACATAGGAATAATACTGTAGTACAAAATAGCAAATGTAGCACACAACCAGTGACTACTGGTATCAGGTAAGTACCACCTACGCAACCCTAACCACCTTAGGAAAAATATTGCGCAGGGAATCAGGACCTCACTAGCACCACCTGTACTAGGAGAAAAACAACCACCTAAGTATCACAATACCTGTAGGGGTCTAAGCACATAAACACATGATGCATAACATTCAGAGGTGTAAAGCAAAGCACATGACGCATAACCACATTCAGAGGTGCAGAACAGGTACAATGGCGCCAAAACTCACATTAGCCACTACCTGTGGCAGTCCCAGGCCAACTGGCCGTGAAGGGGCAAGGGCGCCCGGTGTCCAAATGTTAGGGCAAGGCTGCGCAAGCTGCGCCAGCCAACACACAGAGGCCACAACCTAAACGTTGCAGCTGCCCACTAAGTGCTGGGCAGCTGTAGGACAAGGATGGGGCCAACACTGGAGCCTGGCAGGCTCTGTCCAACTGACTGTCCCCTGAGCCCCTCTGGGCTCAACACAAAGGACTGGCCCCTGGGAGCCTCGCTGGGCTCAAACAACTAGAAATGCCCCCTAGAGCCTCCGTGGCTCTGAACTACGAATATGCCCTGGGGCAATGTTGGAGCCTCGTGGGCTCTAAACCAACCATGCGCCGTCGTTGGAGTCCCGCTCGGGTGACTCGCGAGCCTCGCAGGTTCTCAAAACAATGTGCCTCTTCGTTGGAGCTACACGGAGCTCTAGGGTAAAGGTGGGGGCGACGTTGGAGCGGCCCGCTGCCTTCCGGGGCCGCTCTACTGACTCAGAAATGCCCCCGTAGCGTTTGCACAGGTAGGTGGGGGCCCCCTCTCTGGGGACCTTCTAACCGAGATCACCCCGACGTTGGAGTCCCGCTCGGGGGACTCGTGAGCCTCGCAGGCTCTTACAGTGCTTGGGGAGGCTAACCCGGCTCCCCCTTCAGCCCCCACTCACCAGGACTTCGATGGGCTGCTCCGACGGGCTGCTCCGGTCAGGCGATGGGGACAGCTGCAAGGGAACACGCAGCTCTCCCACCTCCTCTGTGGCTGTGGGGCTCTCCTGGCACACGGGAGCCCCGCTTACTCGCAGACTCCCTGGTTCCCGTCTTCCGCCCAGTGCAGGAGCGCGGGGTAGGCTCCCGTCGCTTCCTGCTTTGAAGTCCCGCCCACGTCCCGACGGAGGTCGCCTGACTTCCGGGGACGGACCGGGCCGCTGCGGTGATCCTTCTTCGGTGGTTGCAATACGGGGTAGGCTCCCGTTATCAGTTACTGCAATGTCCCTGGCAGGGTGGGCACCTGCCAGAGGACTCTGGAATCGGCACAAGCGGGGCACACGCCGGGTGGGCACCGGCTAACAGAATCAAAGCGCTCCTAGCGCTACGGTCAAAAAGGAAAGCGCTTGCAGCGCTGAAGGCCAGTCCAGCGCTCCCAGGCGCTTAGAGCCACAGGTCCAGCAATAGAGCGCTCCTGGCGCTAAACGGCAATTAAAAGCGCTTCCAGGCGCTTGAGGGACACAATAAAGTGCTCCCAGCGCTTTGGGGCAAATTACCACAAAGTCCAGCAAAGTTCTTCCCTGCATGCAGCAGGGCAGGGGTGGGGGGCAAGGCTGGACCCAGAGCCAGCTCACTGGGCCTCCAGGCAGGGAGGTAATCCAAGTGGCGGTCCTCTGGTCCAGCAGCAGCAGCAGCAGCCCCCCTCAGGTAAGATCCTGGCAGAGAACAATTTCTGTGGGGACACAGCCCCATTTTTATACAGGCAAACCCTTTGTTCTGGGTTCAGGGTGAGGGGGAAAACCAGTCGCAGCTGGTTGGGGAGCACCCTTGATGTGCTCAGCCCCTCACTCTATTCACTGGCAGGGCTAGGGTCGTCAGTCGCACCACAGGGGGCGGGGCCAGCATTGTGTTTGGAAAACCCTGTCCTATTCAGGACCCAGGTGGACTCCTCCCACCCATCTAGCTGCTGATCTCCCCATTCACCACTGGGTGACTCATCCTGACACTGGGGAATCCCTAGCCCGTCACATGACACGACCAGCCAATCACGCGACAGACACACCGCACACAGAAGTGCCCACTTCTAGAAGTGGCACTTCCACACTAGGTACATGCACGCCGCACACATCATCGCGCAGCATTCACTCCCACGAGTCCGCACATACCAAACTCGGGCCTGCACACCCCACGCATCAGGAACTACTAGGGACACATACATTCCCCATGCATTCCTATGGGAGGGCAGGCCTATCTCACCACATGCACTCAGAGCACGCACCTTACCCTGGGACACAGGGAAAGTGCGCAGAGACCAAACAATCACCAATAAAAAGCCAAAAAGTCCAGGGGTGAACCTGCCAGAAGGGCCAAGTCCAACAAATACTATTAGCAAGAAGAGAAATCTGTAAACTTTGGGTTCATCCGGAAGCTCCTTCCTGGCAAAATTGGAAGAACTCTGTGGGCTTTTTCAAGGAGATAATTAAAAGCAGTCCCGGCTTTGGAAATCTCTAAAATATTGAAGACCTCTTTGACCAATGAATACACCCTCTCATTTCAGTAACTGGGAGGGCAGTGCAGTTTTCGTAATAACCCAGTAATTCTGATTGATCCATATCCGATCCTGGGCACTCACGAAGAGCGCATCGACTAGGGCTAATCGGTGGTGACATGAGGACAAACATTTAATAATAAAAAAAAATGCAGTCGCAGCCCGTCCCCTGCCAAAGTGGCAGGGCGGGCCGGAGGAGGGATTTCGGGGGAGGGGGGACAACATTAAAAAAAACAAATAAACTTACCTGATTGCCGCCGCCTCCTATGTCTGCTCCACCCCACTCTTCCTCCTTCTGGGACAGGCTCCCAGACTGCACTAGGGTCAATCATGACGCTGCAGGAAAGCAGCTTCAGGATTGGCCTGAGCGCTACAACTTTGCACTCCCAGGCAGACTGGAAGCCTGTGCCTGCTTTCTCCAACCCCAGCAACGCAGCTAGGGCTGGAGAAAGCTTAAATGTGCATGAGGTGTTTGGACGGCCTGAAATGGCCGGCCAGACACCTCATGCGCAGTGAAGGGATGAGGGAGTGCACTAGCACTCCCCACCACAGTGTCATCCCCCTGGACTCGCCCCCAAGACACATCAGAGTCCCGTGGGCGGGTCCAGGGGTATTAAAATAAAACAATAATAAAATGGGTTAGAAACCCGATTTATTATAGTTTTATTTGCGGCTGGTGGCAGTGGGAGCGGCGCTCCTCTGCCATAATGGGTGGGCCACTGCTGTAAACATGTAAGTAGTAACTACATTTCAGGCATTGATGAATGTGTTTTCATTACAGGTCCTCGATATAGGTGTGTTTTACTCCTTAAACATCCTGCGACCTGGAGTTTCTTCAACTCTCCATCTCCCAAACACCCCCGCTCAATGACCTGCCAAGCGACATAACTACAAACTACAAGCGCTACCATAGTGAACTGTGCGTCTGGCAGTAAGTACTGTGATGCCAAGCCATCACATTTTCTAGTGCACTTTTCCCATGGTCCTGAGTGTGTGGTCGAGTTTAAAGGAAACAACATCCCTTTTGCAATGGACCCTTTTGTGGCTTATTTTTCTGCCACACTTTCAAGATGACCTCAACAGGCTGGCAGCATTGCAAGTCTTTAAATGGCGAACTACAACAGAGAACTTTACCCTTCGAAAGCGCAATTTTGCCACTTGAAAATTAGGGAGCTCCAATGATGGCATTAGGCCTCATGGAACTAACCATCAGCTGCGTTTGTGTGTTCTTATCCCGAGTTGGACTGTGCTGTCAGGTTCTGGGAGGGTTGCCCCTAAACGTCTTTGTAATTTTGGGGATTTTCGTTTACAGCCTTCTTATGTGGCCTAGTATTCTTTTTTTTTTTTAAACTTCTGTTTATTGTGGTTTTCTTTTTAAACAAAAAAGCAAACCATGACATCCAGTACACCAATTCTCATATTAAACATTACATTGTCAGCATATCTATCCTTCTAGCACTTAACGCATTTCTTCCTGCTCCAGAATGTGCCTCTAACATTCCCCAAGCGCTCCAGACATGCCTATGTGACATCCTCCAAGGTACGTAGATTCTCCAAAGGGCCCTTGCTCCCAGTACATTAGGGTGTGGCCTAGTATTCTTGCTTTTTATCAACAGGTGCTTTCTGCCCTAGTGTTCTGCTTGTGAGTTTTCATCTTGGACGTCCCTCACGTGGCAGGGGCTGGAGTTGTGACATAAGATTGTACCATTGACTCTAATGACTTTGACTGCCATAGGGTAACATTGTGCTCTTGACTAAGATACATTGTGGTTTTGGATAACATTGGCCCCCATGCAACTCACTCAGCGGCTTCCTCGCGCACACAGTCTTGTATGATAAGGGAATGCTTACAATTGTCATTTAATTAACCAAATATCAAATATTCTTAGCTAGTGCCAATGAAATATTTGCAAATGGAGTCTCCGTGTATCCCAGCCGCCCTTTTACGCCTACCAAGTCTTCTGCCACATCTGCCCACACACTGAGATTCTAAACCCATCGGCTAATGATTTATTTTATTTTAATAGTGGTGCCAATGTAAACCAAAGGCTATTTAACACCTACTGCCCGCAAACAGTTTGCCTGTGTTTTACTGTGCCTTGCTATTGGGAGGTTTACAGTATGAACCTAAAGAATTGTGTAATATATGGCCGACCTTGCAAACCTCGCATGAGGAATCTGCTAGAGCCCTCCATAAATGAGGCTTGGTTTAATTTTTAGGTCGAACATGGGCAGTGTATGCGCCGCTCTGCAAGACATGCTGTATTGAGGTATGGCATAGAAACCCCGCCCATTTTCTGCCCATCTTTTCAATTGGCTCCTATTACTGTCCTTGTGACATCATTGCTTTTCATTTGTGAATAAGCTTAGTAGTCCCTCCTTAGAACCACCTTGTCTGCATTTGTAATCTCCCATAACGACTGGACCTTTTACTGTGTCCTAACTGTATAGCTTGCATTAGCTCCTGGGGAGAACTCTTTGCTCAATTAATGTAAACAACACTTGCAAGATGCCAGCTTTAGGAATGGCGACCACTTTTTTTGTATGTATTTGCAGTGCGCCATGCACGCTTTCACTTTCAGAATGCATTGTTTCGCTGCGTCTTTTATTGCACAGGGGATGTCACTGGAAGTCTATGTATTTACAGCGTGCCATGCGCACTTTCACTTTCATAGTGCATTATTTAGCCGCGTCTTTTACTGCATGGCGAAAATCACTGGAAGGCTGGGGATGCGGCTGAAGGTATGGAGATCTGCACACAACTGCCATCTCCCTAATTGAGTTAAGTAGCAGTGACTGCGTACAGTTTTAGCAATGGCAGCTGCTTTTTTTTTATTTGCATTTGCAGCGCGCTATGCGCGCTTTCACTTACACAATGAACACGTTGCTGCGGTGACACTGCTTCTACTGTGGGGGAAGCTCAGCCGGACACTGGATACAGGCCGCCTCTTACTCGGGATGGGCGCCGTCCTCCTTTGCCATAGTGGACCACTTCTGGGCTAAAGCCTTCAAGGCCTGCAATTACCTTGCGGGTATGTATATAACCTATTTGCAATGCGTTTATTTCACTTTCACCAACCAGTGACTGGAACTTCTTGTGCCTAGGAAATCTTTCATTTTTAAATCTGCGCATTAACGGTTGTGTCCTGGTGCACCGTGTGCTTCTCTACTGTCTCTTGTGCCTGAGCTCCAACATGAGCTCCGATCGTGGGAGTGCTATGACCTCAGCAGGATGGAGTTAGTCTCTGGTCTCTCCTCTCCACCCACTAGGAGAACACACAGCCCATCTCACGGTATAAATGATTCCTTGTGGTCAGTAAGTGTACTTCTCTCCACCTGCTGTGTGTCACACATGTGCTTCTCTCCGCCCCACTCGCCCTTGTGTAGTCACCAATCCCTCCGATTCCTTTCTTTCCTGTGTGCTTTTCCACCACCTGCTCCACTTTGCTCTCTTACATCCATCGGCTACTATCAGTGCTCTTTCTGTCTTCTGCTTTCCCCAACCTATGTCCTTTGTGTTGCTTCCCCTAATCCATTGCCACCTTGTCCCCCCTTGTTGCCACACCCACCAACGCCCCTGTGTTGCTTCGCCACCATTATATTCCATCCACTTTAAAAAAAGCATTTGCAATGCAATAGGTCTCGCATTTGAGAAAGTTTAAAATGACAATGCCTTTTATTTATGTTTTAAAAGCCAACACGTAAATAAAAAGCATAGCTCAAATTCTCTCAAATGCGAGACCTATTGCAATACAAATCCTTGTTCTGGATGAGAGAACTGGTACAAACCTTGTTTGACCCCCATTTTAGGAAAAAGACAGGAGAAATGTAAGAGGCCATGTAGTGATACTAGATGCAGATGTATTACATGTATGATCTCTCATTTATGTCATTGCCTTATAAATCACAGTGGCCAGTCATAATTTAAGATGACAGGGCCATAAATCATTATTATAGTGGCAAAAATCATTATGAGTGTCATAAATCATTCTGACTGGATCATAAAGCATACTTAAGTGACAGGTCATAAATCATTACTACAGTATCATAATTCATTCTGATTGGCATAAATCAATCTGCCATGCTCATAAATCATAATTTGGGTTTCCGGTTTTATGGTATTTTTTTAAAACATTTCCGTCCATATTTATTTTTTAGCCACCTTATTGGTATTTATCCATATTTAGTTAGTATTTTTTAGAATAAATGGAGTTGTAAAATGGTATATTTCCACATTTATTTTGCTGATAAATATGCAATCATACTTTTCTACCTGTCGCATTTTAGCAACTTTAACAGCCAAATATAGCAGAACACTACACTCAAAGGAAAATATCAGCATTATTATATAAATATATATTAACCTATGCCTGTATTTAGGGAAATCTCAACCTGTTTTTAACTTCACATGCTGCCTATCTATTGTTGTACTTGAAATGACAAAGATAGCATGGAGATTCACCCAAATGAAGCACAATTTTTCACATTTTTCCGCTTTTAAAAATAATACAGACTGGAAACACAATGTTTTCCGCCTGTATTTATCTGTAAAAATCAGTAAAAACGGAAAACTGGGAGCTTTAATCATAGTTGACAGTTCATAAATCATCAATGGTTGGCATGTCATAAATTATTTCTACCATATATCAATCAAGTCATTCGCTTGTCATAGTTAGGACACCTTTTGTTGATAGGGCCATCATACACGTCTCTTTTTGGGGTCATAACGTTTTTGGTTGTTTTTCTTTTGATCGTGAGGGGCGGTAGCATCTTACTGCTGTTAGACTCAATTTGCAACCTTGTCTGTCCATTTTGTGGCCAGCGAGTGCCGTGCTCTGCTTACTTTCCCCTTTGGCCTACTTACCCCGCTGTAAGGCATTCCCAGGTAAGTGACCTTCCTCCGGTACCATGCCGTAAGGCTTCCCAGGTAAGTGGCCTTCCTACGGCAAACCACCCTGTGCCTCCTTTACCAATCACCATACCCCTTTAACCACTAACCTGCCCTCTCAGCCCTGCAACAATGTTGTTCTTCAGGTGTGGGTGGGTGCGTCTTGAAACTTCCTGTGCGCTGTCCTAAGAATGTAGTTTCTGCAGGGGCAGCACCAACCTTTGAACCCCCCCTTGTTCTCAGTGGAGGTGCAGTGGCGTCCTCCCATAGAGGGTTCAAATAATTCCGTGGGCACCCATTGTACTGGCGTTTTCGAGCCAGCACTCACGTGCTTTATCTTCCCTTCCCCTGGGGGGTGGGGGAGAGTGGGACACCTCCTTCCTTTGTTGTTTGCCTCTATGGCGGCACAAACTGGCATTTACGGGTCCCAGGAGGTGTTTGCACCAGCCCGTGAGGCCCCCTTCGGGGCCGGCCTCTGCCACTTAACCAAGACACAGTCAGTGTGATTCACTGTTGATTCCCTCTACTCCAGCATTGATTACAGTGCATTATGGCTCAGAAATGATCATCAAAGTGTTCCTCAAGCTTCTATTTATGACATTCCTGTCTGTTAGACCTTTGATGACCAAATGTGTGCCCAACACCATTCAAAACAACTGATGAAAAGTCAGTTTGAACTCATTCACCAGGCGAACATTACATTTCCTTCTTGGAGAGTATCCTCTCTGTCACCTTTAAGATCTACCTGGAGGGCAAGGGGAATCCAGGCCTTTATGATAAGGGCGCATTTCTGAAATTTTATAAGGACAAAGTGGTTCTGCAAATTAACTCGAGATTTAAACCAAAGGTGCAATCAGTTTTTCATCTCAGTGAAAGTGGTGCTAAGGACATTTTTCAGAAATGAACAAGAGGACAAATGCCTGGGAAAAGGTCTTGCATTTGCTCGACCTACCAAGATGTCTTAAATTCTACATTGGCAAAACAGAACATTATAGAGAAACTCTTTGGTGCCGATCACGATCCTGCAAAAACCGGGTACGAACCGTCGGACGGAGCACAATCTCCGCCCGATGCGTACCCGGTCGTCAATTTTCACAAACAAGGAATTACGATTCGCACGGGTACACCATCACCGTACGAATCGTAAAAAAGCCCGACCGAACCAAAAAACACCTACCAATGCGATCCGGGAAAGCGCCGACCTGACGTCGGGACGCTCGCAGCCAGCCATTCACGACCCAGGAATCACGATTCGCACCGACGTCACCCCGCACGGTGAATATTTTGCGGCAGCCAAAAACTGCCGGGAAATCAGGACGACGCGAACAAGGACCACCAGTACGCGACGGACAGACAGGACGACGCGAACAAGGAGGACCAGTACGTGACGGACACACAGGACGACGCCACCAAGGAGGACCCGTACGCGACAGGACGACGCGATCAAGGAGGACCCGTACGCGACAGGACGACGCGAGCAAGGAGTACCAGTACGCGACGGACAGACATGGACCCGAACCTACGAGTCATCCCTGCCCTCATAGCAGTACACCTCCTCTACAGGTTACGACGCAGACGCCGCAGAAGGTCAGAATAACTAAGGGAGGGGGGAAAGTGGGGTGGGGTGGGGGTGGCACGACCAGGGCAGGCCACACAACAACCACATAAGTCACACACCACACATGGCCTGGACATACCTGACTCCCATGCCCTGGTCACCACGAGGGGGTGGGGGCGTGTCCTGATAAGCCAGCGACCGCCACAACGGAAGTCCGTCACCACGCGAACCGGCAACACAACCAGACAGGTACGTCCCGTACCCACGCCTGAAGAGCGTGGGTACGAGTCGGACCACGCCCACACACGTCACCCCAACAATGGCGGGACGGATCGCACCCACGTAGCAAAGGCCTGGGTACGGGCCGCACAAACATCACATAGCGTGGGGACGGATATGTACGGACCCTACCCCCAACCCGTATGCAAGGAGCGTACCCCCCACCCCAACAGTGTAAGTACGACCCGTACCCCCACCCGCGTATGCATGGAGCGTACCCCCCAGCCCAACAGTGTAAGTACGACTCGAACCCTCACCCGCGTATGCAAGGAGCGTACCCCCCAGCCCAACAGTGTAAGTACGACCCGTACCCCCACCCGCGTATGCATGGAGCGTACCCCCCAGCCCAACAGTGTAAGTACGACCCGTACCCCCACCCGCGTATGCATGGAGCGTACCCCCCATGCCAACAGTGTAAGTACGACCCGTACCCCCACCCGCGTATGCATGGAGCGTACCCCCCATGCCAACAGTGTAAGTACGACTCGAACCCTCACCCGCGTATGCAAGGAGCGTACCCCCCAGCCCAACAGTGTAAGTACGACCCGTACCCCCACCCGCGTATGCAAGGAGCGTACCCCCCAGCCCAACAGTGTAAGTACGACCCGTACCCCCACCCGCGTATGCATGGAGCGTACCCCCCATGCCAACAGTGTAAGTACGACTCGAACCCTCACCCGCGTATGCAAGGAGCGTACCCCCCAGCCCAACAGTGTAAGTACGACCCGTACCCCCACCCGCGTATGCATGGAGCGTACCCCCACCACACCAGTGTAAGTAGACTCGTACCCTCACCTCGAATGCATTGAGCGTACCCCCACCGTGTATGTTCCAAGCGTACATATCCTGAAATCGGAGGTGTGTGTGCAGAGTCCACCCAGCAGTGCCCTGAGACAGGAGGGGTGTGTGCAGAGTCCTCCCAGCAGTGCCCTGAGACAGGAGGGGTGGGTGTGGAGTCCTCCCAGCAGTGCCCTGAGACAGGAGGGGTGTGTGCAGAGTCCTCCCAGCAGTGCCCTGAGACAGGAGGGGTGGGTGCCTATCACTCCCAGCAGTGCCCTGAGACAGGAGGGGTGTGTGCAGAGTCCTCCCAGCAGTGCCCTGAGACAGGAGGGGTGGGTGCCTATCACTCCCAGCAGTGCCCTGAGACAGGAGGGGTGTGTGCAGAGTCCTCCCAGCAGTGCCCTGAGACAGGAGGGGTGTGTGCAGAGTCCTCCCAGCAGTGCCCTGAGACAGGAGGGGTGGGTGCCTATCACTCCCAGCAGTGCCCTGAGACAGGAGGGGTGGGTGTGGAGTCCTCCCAGCAGTGCCCTGAGACAGGAGGGGTGTGTGCAGAGTCCTCCCAGCAGTGCCCTGAGACAGGAGGGGTGGGTGCCTATCACTCCCAGCAGTGCCCTGAGACAGGAGGGGTGTGTGCAGAGTCCTCCCAGCAGTGCCCTGAGACAGGAGGGGTGTGTGCAGAGTCCTCCCAGCAGTGCCCTGAGACAGGAGGGGTGGGTGCCTATCACTCCCAGCAGTGCCCTGAGACAGGAGGGGTGGGTGTGGAGTCCTCCCAGCAGTGCCCTGAGACAGGAGGGGTGTGTGCAGAGTCCTCCCAGCAGTGCCCTGAGACAGGAGGGGTGGGTGCCTATCACTCCCAGCAGTGCCCTGAGACAGGAGGGGTGTAACACATGTGTGTGAGGCCAGAATTATCCACATGCATACTGGCTACAAGGGAACATGTCCCCATGAACTCATGTCAACAGACTCCACACACAAGTACAGTGATCACCAAGGATGCCACGATTGTTGCAGGTGGACACATGGCCCTGCATGCATGGCCAAAGTAGAAGGGCTCCGTCACACACACAGCTCATGTAGACACAGCTCTGCGCTAAACATTGGGAACACCCTGCAGGGAAGAAAGCTGGGTACACAGAGGAAGGAATACACCCTGGGACAAGTGCACCATGCAGTAACTGCTTACATGAACAAAGAAAGTTAGCCAACACCTTGTGATGGCACACAGATCCCAGGGTCCCACCAATGAGCAGTACACTACTACACATCCCACACACCAAAACCCTTACACACCACCCAAAACCATGTAGCAGCCCCACCAACACCAATACCAGCATAGCAGTAGTGTGATAATGAAAATAAAAGTAAGCTTTATTCAGCATGAGCACAATGTCCGTGGATCGCAGGCAGTTCAATCTTCACAAAGCCCATAGGGCAGTCAATGATTCTCAGCTGGATGGGGGACACAGTGGGATGCGTGTCCCCTACCTTGCCTGCACAGTCAAATGGCATCGTCTTCCACACTGGTGAGGGCATCAGGGGGGGGGGGAAGCAACAGGCACCGCAGGGACATCAGGGCAAAGGGGCGGCGTTGTGGGTGCAGGGATGGAGGACTCCACCACAGGGGGTGGGGCAGGGCCAAAGGCGGAGGCCAGGATGGCACTACACACCTTTGCAAGGTCCTCCAGGGAGTCCCCTGCACCCGAAGGGACCTCAGGCCCCAAGGAGGGGGGGGGGGTCAGAGGGATGGGTCGCAGCGCCACTGGGGGAGGGTGGAGACAGGGGGGGAGACTCAACCACCCTGACCGGGGACCTCCTTGACCGCTTGCGTGGTGGTGTAACCGTGAGGCTCAGGGACAGAGCGGCCATGAAGGAGTCCTTGGGGGAGATGTGGCCAGGAGAGCTGAGGGGAGGGGATTTGGAGGGAGTGGACTGGGTGGAATGCGGACTCCCACTATGGCTGCGTGTCACACGTTTGCCCCCCGACCCAGTGGGTGTGCCTACCTCACCCTGTGTGTGCGTGTCAGGAGGAGTGCGGTGGACCTTCCCTGCTGGTGTGGTGCCCGTGTCCGTTGATGTGGGTGCATGCCGACGTCTGGGTGTACGTGGGACAGGCATGGGAGTGGGAAGTGTGGATGGGGCAGGGGTAGGTGGGGGGAGGTCGCGCTGCAGGAGACCCACTGCTGCAGTCAGTGTGGAGTCGATGGACCTCAGCAAGTTGCGTTGGTCAGCCTGCGATGAATGAATGCCCTCCAAGAAAGCCTCGATGTTGGTGAGGGTTTTGCCGTGGGCATGGAGGACATTAAGGATCGCAGCCTGACCAACCTGCAGTTGCCGCTGGATGTCCACAGACTCTGCATTGGCGGCAGCAGTGGAGACAGGGGCAGGGGGTGCGGTGCCTGGCAGGAAGGAGACATGCTGTGACCGGGCACGCTGGGAAGGGACACGAGCAAGTGGGAGGCGGCTGATGGAAACTGAGGGGGCGGTGCGAGGTGTTGTTCCGCTGTCAGCTGCTGGTGCAGCCTCCGCCCACTCGGAGACATCGTCCTCGGACCTGTCAGCTTCGTAGTCTGATGTGCCAGTCGACAGGTCCTCGGCCACACTCTCCTCCGCCTCTGTCCCACTCGATGTGCCAGACCCGATGTCACGGCTGGCACTGGTGCTCGGTCCCTCCGCCTGGTCTGTGTCCATGTCTCCCTCTGTGTCCCCCGACGATGCTGTGGGCAGCGTGGAGAGACAGAAATTAATCAGACACCTGTACACATCTGTCACATGAGTCCAATCTACATAGGTAACATTGCATAGCCTGAAAAGGAAGATCCCTAACATCTACTGAACAGGGTACCGATGTAGGGCATGAAACACACAGTTGGTTGAGCCACCATGCCACTGAAATACCATGGAGAGCATGAGACAATAGCTAAAGACAGGAAACGGAGTCTGACATAGCACCCAGGCCCTGGGGACAATCCAGCACTGCATCTGCACCACACAGCGTTGGCGAAAATACCGATGACCAGAGACCATATCCATGAAGTTGAGACACATGCTGCATAGGTAATGCTGAAAACATGCCCAACATGACTCGGTCACTGCACATTGCGTGTGTGTCCAGACACATCACACACTGCCCAGACCCGGCAAGTGGAAATCAGGATTTGACACATAGGCATTGCCCGCCCCAACAAGACCCTACACGAGGCAAATTGTTGAGACACAGGTGGCACCAACATCTCATAGTCTGGGTGATACACACAGGGGCAGGCAAAAAGCAAGATTGGACGCCAAACAGCCAAGGTGCGCCTGTACAAATAATGAGGTACCAGTGCCCATCCTCAGATGAGTATAACAAGACACACAGGCACTGGCAACTGTGAGTATGAAGAAGGACAATCAGGTCAGGCTGCACAGTGGACACCTGTACAAAATAGCACGTCTATATACATGGTGACAGGGGACAATGGCACAGAGCACAACCTACGCTGTAGACACTGAGATTGGCCACGTTTATGATGACACATACACCACTGAGGAAAAGGTGCCCCAGGGGACAGTAGTGGGCACGCAACTACATGCTACTGAATGGTAATGACTGCAACACACGTCACCATCCCTGCACTATGTGTATCGCACACTCATGCACATCATGTCACAGGCCACTACATAGGACATGCGCGCTGTAAGGCATGACACATGAGAGACCAACTCCCATGTCTGGAGTCAGCATCAGTGCCAACTGACATGGAACCCACATGCAGTGAACTTGACAGTGCACAGGCAAGGTCCCACAACCTGTTACACACCACCCCCACACATGATGCTACAGTCATTGTTCTCGTGGACAAAGCGCCACCCTACATTACCTTGTGAAGGAGTGACTACACACAGACCAGGGAGCACATTGCAAGGAGGGGAAGGGTGGCAGGGGCACAGCGCTATACTGGGGCAAACAGGATCTGCACAGCACCCTTAAACCCTGCCAGTGAATTCATGCTACTGTGCCCTTACAAATGCCGGTGACACACAACACACACACATGTACCTACCCCCTTCCGGCTGCTGCATCGCCTGTAAGCGCCTCTCCAGGTCTGGAAAGACCACCGGCAGCACACGCCTGTGGAGGTGGCTCAGACGGCGGCGGCCGCGGTTCTTGTGGCTCTCAGGTGAGTCCCCCAGCAGGAGCCGTGCAATCCTCCGCGTCCAGCACCGGATATCCTGCCAGCGTTTCCTCACCTGGGGCAGGCTCCGCCTCCGACCATCCACAACCCTCACGGCACTGACGGCGGTCAGCCAGATCTGCTCCTTGGCAGTGGCGCCTACCTGTGAGGAGGAACAAGTGACACCACATCAATACACCAGCCACATGTCACAGAGAGACATATGGGTACAAATTAGCTGGTTACAACAAGGCATGTCATGCAGCCAACGCATTGCACCTTTGTCATAGGGACATCATCCCCTGGTGAGGGAAAAAGCAGTACGTGCCACAGTGGGTACACAGGTGGAATGATGGCAATGTCACAATCAATGATCAAGGCTCACACTGTGCATCACACCCACCCCTCCTGTCTCAGGGCACTGCTGGGAGTGATAGGCCCCCACCCCTCCTGTCTCAGGGCACTGCTGGGAGTGATAGGCCCCCACCCCTCCTGTCTCAGGGCACTGCTGGGAGTGATAGGCCCCCACCCCTCCTGTCTCAGGGCACTGCTGGGAGACATCAGGCACACCCCCCCGACAGTACATGGCATGTGTGTTACACCTGGACACAATGGCAGAAGTCACAGTCACAACATAGGGACAGTATGTGGCAGTGGCCTATGCACTCACCTGATACCCTGGTCGGCCATACAGCATGGAGTACTGTGGGAGGATCACATCCAGCAGAGCCATGTTCTCCTCCAGGGTGAATGGCTGTGTCCTCTCCACAGCCCTTGACATGGTTCCAGGGAATCAGTCGCAGCAGCTGGGTCGACGAATGCAAAGATGTGCAGGCAAGTGCTCCCTCATGGGACCTGGCTGCCTTATATGTGCCCTTCTTCCCAGTCTCATGCACAGGAGTACAGAGTGATTGGTCCCTCACATTTGCATCCTATGTTTCCACCAATCACTTCAAACCTAGCAGTCTGTGGGTTCTCTATCGGTTTCATTCTCCTGCATGATGTCAGCCCCACAAACACATTGCAACAAAGTAGAAGAATTCCAACTGACTTCTGCTGTGCACCTTCCAGAACAATTCCGAATTTTGAACTTGGTCTCCATGACAACCAGCATGCATGTAGGCCTTAATACTTGTCCCCTATGTAATTTGGAGCATCACACACAGGTACGATGCGTTTCGGGGCCCTAGGGCACCCCAAATGCATGGCAACGGCCCGTACATGCATGCCTACGCTCTCCATCACTATGGGTCTGCACGCGTATGCGTACCCGTAGTGTTACGGACCGTACACACGCATGTATGCTCTCTATCACTATGGGTCTGCACGCGTATGCGTACCCGTAGTGTTACGGACCGTACACACGCATGTACGCTCTCTATCACTATGGGTCTGCACGCGTATGCGTAACCGTAGTGTTACGGACCGTACACACGCATGTACGCTCTCTATCACTATGGGTCTGCACGCGTATGCGTACCCGTAGTGTTACGGACCATACACACGCATGTACGCTCTCTATCACTATGGGTCTGCACGCGTATGCGTACTCCTAGTGATAGTGAGCGTACATGCGAGTGTACGGTCCGTACCACTACGGGTACGCATACGCGTGCAGACCCATAGTGATAGTGAGCGTAGATGCGAGTGTACGGTCCGTACCACTACGGGTACGCATACGCGTGCAGACCCATAGTGATAGAGAGCGTACATGCGTGTGTACGGTCCGTACCACTACGGGTACGCATACGCGTGCAGACCCATAGTGATAGTGAGCGTAGATGCGAGTGTACGGTCCGTACCACTACGGGTACGCATACGCGTGCAGACCCATAGTGATAGTGAGCGTAGATGCGAGTGTACGGTCCGTAACACTACGGGTACGCATACGCGTGCAGACCCATAGTGATAGTGAGCGTAGATGCGAGTGTACGGTCCGTACCACTACGGGTACGCATACGCGTGCAGACCCATAGTGATAGGGCCGTACACACGCATCTACGCTCACTATCACTATGGGTCTGCACGCGTATGCGTACCCGTAGTGCTACGGACCGTACAAATGCCTGTACGCTCGCCATCACGATGGGTACACATACGGCAGCACTCCCACAGTGATTTGGGAACATGCACAGGCCCTCTCAGCAGCAGTACGGCGGTTTTTACACATCACTGTGGTGATAGGCGACACACATGTAGGAATAGGGCGGACATACTTGTCCATGGATGGACATACTTGTCCAGGAATGGACATCAAGGCATCGTCTGTGCATTACTACATGTGTGGGGCACAGGTGTCACAGGCTGTGATGTGGAACATGCCTCCTGAGTGGAGAAGGCACCAGATGTATGATGAGATGTGTACATGTGTACTGTGTGAGGGTGCAATGTGTGCCAGGCATGCCCTTGACTCCTTTGACATGTGTGCATGTGGGACTGCGCACTTGGGGTGAGCGTCACTGGCATGGCACGGACACCAACACACGGAAGTGTCCCATGATGCCCGGTACAGGGGTCATGACACATGACTTGTCACTACCCACAGTGCACAATGTGACTATGTCATATATGTGTCCGGGATTTACATCAGGTTGATGTTGTAGCACCCTCAAAAGCTGCAGCCGCTGCAGCAACCAACATGTGGCTGTGTGTAGATTGTCATTGCACACTGTTCCGCACACCATGCCACATGTGTTATCGGATGTGAGGTGCACATGTATGCATGGGACATGGAGTAGCGTGACAAGGCCATGTCAGCAAACTCACAAGGAATGTGTGGTGAGTCATGACATGTGCACCTTCATGGCAAGGTGTGTGGGCTGGACTAGTGTAATGTCATGTGACCTGTGGCTCCAGTGTCCCGCTACCAGTCTCTGCAATCGGCATCACACTTCAGCTGATGTGTGGGTGTATGTCACTCCTGTCTTGCGTCGGGCAGTGCACTTGCACTGGGACACAGCTATTTCCATGGCGTGGCATGGGGAGGTTCTCAATCACCGTGTGTAGCTGGGTCTTGGAAGGAGTGTCACCTTGCATCCATACGTGTCCTGGGCATGTAGCACATGCCTGACTCCCTATGTGGCATGTGTGTATTGCCAGATTTACATGTGCTCAGTAGACATGAGTTGTTCTCGTAGTGCACTCACTCTTCCTTGTCACTTCCAAATTACTGCAGAGCGCCTCCTGTTGCCCGAAGAATTCCAGACTTGGCTACCATGCAGGAGAATGACAGGATCCGGCTCTACCGCTTCACCCAACCGTTGATTCTGGAGCTGACGGCGAGACTGGCACCACACCTGCAACCGCAGCACAGGTATCCTACGGCACTGACACCCCAGCTGAAGGTAATGGCTGCCCTACATTTTCTGGCCACGGGTACCTTCCAAAATACCATAGCTCATGTTGGTGGCATGTCCCAGAGCATGTTCAGCGGTGTGCTGCATGATTTCTTGGAGGCCATGTTGATTCACCTGGATGACTTCATCAAGTTCCCAACCCCTGAACAGATGACTGAGGTCAAGCGGGGATTCTATGCCCTGGGAGGGATGCCCCATGTCATTGGGTCCATAGATGGGACACATGTAGGTTTGGTACCACCACACGCACGGGAGGTGGCGTACCGCAATCGGAAGCACTACCACTCCATCAATGCCCTTGTGGTGTGTCTGTCCAATATGGTGATTTCACATGTCTGTGCTCGTTTCCCAGGATCAGCACACGATGCCTACATCATGAGGCGTAGCGGGATGCCTGATATGATGATGCAGCTGCGCAACGAACGGGCATGTGTTGTTGGTGGGTACAGTCTGTCTGTCCTGTATTCTGTATAGCCGACCAGCACGACCGCTACACCAGTTCTAACGATGTCCATGTGCTTCCCATGTAGGGGACGCTGGCTATCCCAACATGCCTTGGCTGCTGACACCTCTCCGCAACCCCATCACGCCGGCCCAGCTCCGCTATAACACCGCCCATGGCCGGACAAGGCGAGTGATAGAGAGGACGTTTGGCATGCTGAAGAGCCGATTCCGGTGCCTCCACAAGACCGGCGGTGCACTCCCTTATGCCCCGGCGAAGGTCTGCAAGATCTTCATGGTCTGCTGCATGCTGCACAACATGGCAGTTGAAAGAGCTGTGCCACTCATCCTGAATCAACATGACGAGGAGCATCCACCCGTGGAGGACGAAGGGCTTGGCAATGGGGCTAGTGATGTGGAGGATGTGGAGCCGCAAGAGGACATCCGGACTCGGCTCATACGCGACTTCTTTGCTTAGTGGTGAGTACCAGGGTCTGAGTGTGCACGCATTGGTCCCCGTGTGGCATGCGTTGTGATGTGTGTCTCCACCTGCATGTATGGCACGTGGGTCAGAGGTGTGTGTGGGTGTGTCACTGGAGTGATGGTGGCAGTGATGGTAGTATTTCCCCAGTCATAATTGTGACCTAGCATGTTGTCATCCATACATGTGTCGAGTAACTGCACATGCAAGTGGCTGTGCTTTTTGTGGCTGACTTCTTGTGTGTCTCTCTTCCCCAGGTACCTGCGCATGCCGTTTGCTGGTTGCATTGTTGTGGCACTGCTATTCCTCATGGATATGACATCGTGGGCTGACTCAGCGTTACAGGCACGGACACGTTTGGAAGTCTCCATGGGGTAAGGGATGCATCTGGGTTGTATTGGGTGTGGCAGTTGTTCACGATGTGTGCACACTGGCCCGGTCGGGGTTTGGTTCCTCTGCAGACATGTGGCATCCCCATGGGACACGACATGCAGCTGGGTACACCTGAATAGATGGGCTGCCTGGTTGTCAGTCATCAGTGATGGGATAGTGGATTGTGATGATGGCATCAATGTGTGTGACACTGCCCTCGGACATATACGGTTGACATTGTCTTGACATGGCGTGGGACTTCCACATCAGCGGATGTATGGTGTATGGCAGGCTCTCCGTGAGCAGCTGTGGGTGTTTAGCTGTTAGCCGACGCTTGTGTGCCAGTTCCCTGGCTATCACGCATTTGTGCTGCAGAAGGGGGGTGCCAGTGTTGGAGCCACATGTTACTCCACATGATGTGTTCATGTGTACTTCGAGTTGCCTCTGCAATCCCAAAAACATGACTAATAAAGGTGTCCCTATGCCTCCAAGGTGCCTCTTCTCAGTCAATGCTGGTGTGTTGGCACGGTGCATCCTGCATGTCTGGCATGGTATTCCCTGATTGTGGCTATGTGTCAATGTTTCGAGTGGCAAGATGCAAGCTGTGTGTGTGTGCTGAGACTGTGTATTGGGCATGATGTCCATGACTGTGTGGGTATTGTGACATGTGCCATCCCCATGCATCCAACGTTGTCCATGACCCCATTCTCTGCATCCACCGGACTCAAGCTTGCAGGACATGGTTCTGCCACCTGTCTACACATACCTGGGTGCCCCCCAGGACACGGGCCAGGATCCCTGACCTCTGCGCATGACTGTTGCTGTACTCAATGTGTCTGTCAGCACGGTTGTTCGGCCACCCCCTCAGCTGGTTCTGACCATCACGGGTGTGTATGGTGCTCCATGTCTGTCTTGCCTAATAAACTGTGACCCATGTGTCCTGTGCCAGACTCAGGCCCCAGGGTGTGGGTGGTTGAAGTGAACAGATGACTCAGGCATGTTTAGACTGTACAAAACACATGTTAGGTAATAATGCTACCAGCAGGCATCTACTCTTAATAGTGTGATTTATTATTGGGGGGGGGGGGACAAAGTGAGGGGCTTTCCGGGATTAGGGAATCCAAAGTTCAGTAGGGGAGTTGGTGTCCTTGCCATTGGAAATCCTCAGAGTCCATGCCACAGTCTTTGTCAACATTGGTCAGCCAGTGACCAGCAGGGCCATGTGGCAGAGAATGTCTCTTGATGCTGTGATGCTGTTGCTCCAGTGGGCCAGGTGCCAGGCCAGGTGTCCTGGGAGATGGTGATGTAGCAGCCACCCTCACGGTCCTTTCCGTGGACGACCCGGCTTCCTGCGGGGAACCTCAGCAGCACGCCGTGACGACGTCTGGGATGCTCCGTCGGATGTTTCCTCCTCCTCCTCATGATCCCTCCCTGTGGGTGGTGATGTTCTCCGCCTTCTGGCACAGGGAGGGTCGGCCATGGTGTCGGCCATCCGACGGAGTTCAGCGTGAATCCCCTGGGACGCCGTCACTTGCTCAGCCTGTCTGTCCTCCATCCTCCGTTGGTGTAGCTGTAGACAGGCTATTAGCTCCGCATGTTGCTGGGCCTGCTGGACCTTGATCCCCTCGAGGACGGACACAACCTGGGCCATGCCCGTGGTGTCCTGCCGGTATGAGTCCAGGATGTTACGGACATGGGAAAATACCGGATCCCCAGCCAACTGGTCAGGCTCGCGCCTCCGCCGTCCTCCACTCCCACCACCCCTGCCCACTTGTGTCTGGCCTGCACTTGTGGGAACATCGGGTCTCCGGGACCCCTGAGGGGTGGCATTGGCGTTGTCGCCTGCCTCCTCCTGGGTGCCCGGGACACCGTGTCCCTCCTGGCGAGCCTGGCTGCATTGTGGTGTTGGGGCAGGGATCCTGGGTGTCTCCTGGGATGTGGCAAGAGTGGGGGTGGTGGTTGGCACGGTTGTACCTGACGCAGGTGCTGCAGGTGGTTGGACACCAGAGGGGCCAGGTCGGTCGGGGTCGTCCGCAGAGTGGTGAGAGTGGTCGCTGCCGGTGGGATCGGTCTCCTGCAGATCCGGGTCCTGTGAGTGTTCCCCCCCAGTGTTGGGGGGTGCAGCACGACGTTGACCTGTGTGTGAGAGAGAAAATGTTAATTTTGATCCATGCAACATCCATGTTTCATCCGTTACAAAGTTGGCACATTTCCTCTTGGAATTAGGATCTGTCTTGCATTCCACTCACAGTGCACTTGTGCATGGGTGTGTCCCTTGGGCACCAATTTGGCCCCTTTAACTATGTGTGGCACAGTCTTACTTGCTGCGTCAAGTGTGACTGCAGTCAGCAGTGGAGTGTGCATGTGTGGCGAGCCATGCATTTGCGCCTTCCTTGTAGCACTGTACATGTGCACACACTTATATGATGCAGGTGGCTGTCCTTGTGCTCGTGTACAGGTTGTGACATGGCCCTGCGTTTTGCCATGATGAAGAGGGGGGGTTCTGGCACTGGCCACCCTTGTCTACATGCACGCAGTCCACCTGCTGACGAGCAGACATTCCCACACACCAAAGGACTGATTTGCTCTCCCTGTGTCTCCCTCCTTCTCTGTCCCCCTCTCCCTCCCTCTCTGTCCCCCTCTCCCTCCCTCTGTGTGTCAGCCTCCTCCCTCTGTCCATCTTCCTGTGTCTCCCTCCCTCTCTGTCCCCCTCTCCCTCCCTCTCTGTCCCCCTCTCCCTCCCTCTGTGTGTCAGCCTCCTCCCTCTGTCCGTCTCCCTCCCTCTCAGTCCCCCTCTCCCTCCCTCTGTGTCCCCCTCTCCCTCCCTCCGTGTGTCACCCTCTGTCACCTTGGCCCAGCTTCCTGGGCACACACTGTTAGCAGATCTTTGAGTGGCCCTTGGCTTGTTGATGTGAGTTTGTTTCTGATCTCCAGGCACCCATTTTGTCTGCTGTGTGTCTGTGCGCTGCTGCTGTGGTGGTGTGTGCTGCCACTCTTTCACAATGTTGGCTGTTCATTAGCTGCTGTCATGTGCAAAACAGTGCCTTCACCCCCATGTGTTGATGCAAGGCGTCCGCCATTTGCTGGCAAGTCATTCCTGTGTTGGGACACAGTGTTTGTCTAGCTGTGACCTAGGCCATATGGGCAGAGGGCATTGTTGTCTGCTTTGGAGTCGCACTATGTGATTCTTGGTGCCCAGCCTCCCGCCATCCGGGTTACCGTGTCATGTGTTGTTGTCTTCTGTGGCCTGTGACTTGACATTGTCCAGCTGGGTGCATGGGGCATGGTGGCAGCAGTGGCATGTGCCTGCTCATGGAGTGTGGTTGAGTCATGCGATGGCTTGTGGTGGTTGCGTGCCTGTTATTACTTTTGGTTGTGGTTGCAGTTCCCCCCATGTGAGGTGCGTTGTTTGTGTACTCACCCGGGTCTCGGAGTCCTTCTACTCCTTCAACTGCCTCCACCGGCAGTATGGCCATCACCCTCTCCTCCCAGGGATGGTACTGTACGGCTCTGCGGGAGGGCCCTCCTCCGGTGGCGTTGGCCTGGTCGTGTTCCTCCTGCCTCTTGGCTCTGACCCTCCTCCGCAGATCGTACCACCTGTTCTGGCAATCCTGCTTGGTCCTCCTGGTGTCCGCAACAGCATTCACAGCATCGACGATGGTCTGCCACATGGCTGTTTTGGCTGCCTGGCTGGTGCTTCTGACCAATGTTCCAAAGATCTGTGGCTCGACTCTGAGGATTTGATCAACAAGGACCTCCAACTCTCGGTGACTGAACTTTGGATTCTTGGTAGTGGGCATGGTGAGGGATGTGGGTGGGGATGGTGTGGGTGTGGGGGGTGTGTGGATGTTGGGGGGGGGTGTGGATGGTTGTGTGTGTGTGTGAATGTGATGAGAGGGTGTTTGTGAGGGTGGTCGTGTGAAGGTGTGCAAGTGTAAGATGTGGTGTTGCTTGTAGTCTGGTTCTGTGGTGTCTGGCAGCAGTGAGTCTGTTGCAAAGGCTCATGGTTTGTGTGTGTGGGCCCTTTTCATTGGTCCATGGGTGGGTGTGGCAGTGTTTGAATTTTGGGTGGGTGTGTTATAAGGAGTGGTGGTGTATTGGGCCTCTGTTTGTTTTTGACAGTTGCAGGTCAGTGATTGTGTTATTTTAGTGGTTGTTGGCCATGTTTAGTGGCTGTGTGCCTTTCGAATGGTGTATTCTTGTGTTGTTTTGTTTTGTCCTTGTTGTGTACGTGCGTTTTGAGCGTGTGTACGGTGTGTACATGGGCCATTTGGTTGTACGATTATGTCCTTGTGTGTGGCTTTGTACGACTCGTACATGCGGTTGTGATGTTGGGGCATGGGGTGCGCTCCGTACTTAGGAGGTTGTGTTGGGGGTGCGCCAGGAACGTACTGGGGTGTAGGTACACGGGGGTATGACACGTACTGGGGTGGGGGTGGGGCTCGAACGTACTGGGGTGTACATAGACGGTGGTACGACACGTACAGGGGTGGGGGGGTGTACATTGACGGTGGTACGACACGTACTGGGGTGGGGGTGTGGCTCGAACGTACTGGGGTGTAGGTACACGGGGGGGTACGACACGTACTGGGGTGGGGGTGCGACTGGAACGTACTGGGGTGTACATAGACGGTGGTACGACACGTACAGGGGTGGGGGGGTGTACATTGACGGTGGTACGACACGTACTGGGGTGGGGGTGTGGCTCGAACGTACTGGGGTGTAGGTACACGGGGGGTACGACACGTACTGGGGTGGGGGTGCGACTGGAACGTACTGGGGTGTACATAGACGGTGGTACGACACGTACAGGGGTGGGGGGGTGTACATTGACGGTGGTACGACACGTACAGGGGTGGGGGGGTGTACATTGACGGTGGTACGACACGTACTGGGGTGGGGGGGTGTACATTGGCGGTGGTACGACACGTACTGGGGTGGGGGTGTGGCTCGAACGTACTGGGGTGTAGGTACACGGGGGGTACGACACGTACTGGGGTGGGGGTGCGACTGGAACGTACTGGGGTGTACATAGACGGTGGTACGACACGTACAGGGGTGGGGGGGTGTACATTGACGGTGGTACGACACGTACAGGGGTGGGGGGGTGTACATTGACGGTGGTACGACACGTACTGGGGTGGGGGGGTGTACATTGACGGTGGTACGACACGTACTGGGGTGGGGGTGCGACTGGAACGTACTGGGGTGTACATAGACGGTGGTACGACACGTACAGGGGTGGGGGGGTGTACATTGACGGTGGTACGACACGTACTGGGGTGGGGGTGTGGCTCGAACGTACTGGGGTGTAGGTACACGGGGGGGTACGACACGTACTGGGGTGGGGGTGCGACTGGAACGTACTGGGGTGTACATAGACGGTGGTACGACACGTACAGGGGTGGGGGGGTGTACATTGACGGTGGTACGACACGTACTGGGGTGGGGGTGTGGCTCGAACGTACTGGGGTGTAGGTACACGGGGGTACGACACGTACTGAGGTGGGGGTGCGACTGGAACGTACTGGGGTGTACATAGACGGTGGTACGACACGTACAGGGGTGGGGGGGTGTACATTGACGGTGGTACGACACGTACTGGGGTGGGGGTGTGGCTCGAACGTACTGGGGTGTAGGTACACGGGGGGTACGACACGTACTGGGGTGGGGGTGCGACTGGAACGTACTGGGGTGTACATAGACGGTGGTACGACACGTACAGGGGTGGGGGGGTGTACATTGACGGTGGTACGACACGTACTGGGGTGGGGGTGCGACTGGAACGTACTGGGGTGTACATAGACGGTGGTACGACACGTACAGGGGTGGGGGGGTGTACATTGACGGTGGTACGACACGTACAGGGGTGGGGGGTGTACATTGACGGTGGTACGACACGTACTGGGGTGGGGGTGCGACTGGAACGTACTGGGGTGTACATAGACGGTGGTACGACACGTACAGGGGTGGGGGGGTGTACATTGACGGTGGTACGACACGTACTGGGGTGGGGGTGTGGCTCGAACGTACTGGGGTGTAGGTACACGGGGGGTGCGACACGTACTGGGGTGGGGGTGCGACTGGAACGTACTGGGGTGTACATAGACGGTGGTACGACACGTACAGGGGTGGGGGGGTGTACATTGACGGTGGTACGACACGTACTGGGGTGGGGGTGCGACTGGAACGTACTGGGGTGTACATAGACGGTGGTACGACACGTACAGGGGTGGGGGGGTGTACATTGACGGTGGTACGACACGTACTGGGGTGGGGGTACGACTGGAACGTACTGGGGTGTACCTAGACGGGTGGGGGTATACATATACGGGGGGTACGTGTCGGACGTACGGGGGCTGGGGGGAGTGTTGGGCGCGTATGCGGGCACATGTCTCCATGGTTGCTATGGGTGTTCGGTGCGGACGGTGTTTTTTCCATACGGTTGTACGCTCGGACGCACGGGATGGATCGTGATTCCTCGGTCGGACTTGGATTTTTACGTTTGTAAGGTAAATCGTCCGAGGACGTGTCGGACACATTTTCCGACCCGAGGACGTGTGGGGAATGATTCCCAGTGCGGTTCGTATGGACTTTTTACCATGCGAATCGTGATTGCCAGTTCGTACGGCACTTGTACGATTCGTACGGTAATAAGACCCGATACGAGTCGCACGGGGGAATTTTTTACCGGATCGTGATCGGCACCTTTGTGTTTTTTGACATCTTCAAACAAGTCGAGTCCCATTGAAAAAAGGAATTGTAATCTGTGACTATTACCTTTTGTCATAATAAAACAGTCTGTCCTGTCAATGGTATTGTAACGGAAAATGTATCTAGAGGAATGGCTGGCAGTGACAGCAGCTGTCTATGGTGGAGTTCCTTTGTTAGGTATATGAAGGGCGATCACATGGAAAAATCACAACATCTTTATGGCGCATTATTGCCTGGACGCAGAAATGTCCAGAGAATCTACAATAGGGCAAACTGTTTTATGACAGCTGTTTCATTAGGGGAACCTTTTCCACAATGCATACTTTGTTGCTTAGGAAAGAGGTGTCAGTGGAGAGGTCAATGCCTCACCCCGCACTCTACTGTGTATGCCTGTCACCCTAGGGAAGGGTCCCAGCGGAGAGGCTAATGCCTCCCCACACTCTACTATGTACACCCGTCACCTAGGGGAGAGGTGTCAGTGGAGAGGTCAGTCCCTCCCCACATCATACTATGCACAACCATCAAACTGGGGAGGGGTGTCTGCTGAGAGCCCTTCATTGTTCTAATTTTATCAATGATGTCATAAACCATGTCATGAACGATGTAAAATATGGGGTAATTAGCAGTTTATGTATGGCAAGGGTTGGAGTTATAGTTACCATAGGGCATGAGTTATACGTTATTGATATAACTATAACTGGTGAATTTTAGTGTTTTTTTTTTAGTTTAAATGTTACATTGGCACTGCAATTTTCACCTAAATATAAAATCACTTTAACCTTTTTCTTTGAATGAATTTCTAAGGTTTTTTTTAACGTAAAGTAATATTTTATTTCCATAAGTAAAGCCAACCCTCTCCCACTGAGCACTGCCTGGGCCAGGTTTGGCAGCAGGGCTTGGCCTGCCTGTGACCAGGCGCTTTGTCCATCCCCAACAGGAAGCCAACCTTACACGGCGCACAGCCTTTTGGTATGTGCAGCGTGCGGCTGGTCTCGCAGTTCCTGACCTAACTTAGGTAGAATTGCCTAAAGAGGCACATCACCAAAATATGAAAAGTGAGCATATTGGTTTTGTCAAAGGATGAGTATATCAATATATATAAAGCAGATCAATCAACTTTCTTCAAAAATCCCCAATATTTTTTATCTAATGTATAGTTCAGTAATTCACACAATGCAATGTTTACTAATATTGAATATTGTAAAAATGTTTATTAAAGTTTTAATAAATACGAGTGTGTCAACCTTTCTTTTAACATAGTGTTTATTATTACATTTTGTGGATGAAAAATGTTGAAATAAATAGAGACATAATAAAAAACCAAAAAAAACAAATATGTCTGAGTCTTTCTGTTACCTTGTTTCAGCCCATAAAATGTAACCATAAAAACAACCACTGGAGGACCTTGCAATCCAGCTGAAAAGCATAGATCTCCAACTAGGAGTGCTTTACAAAATATATGGTAAGCTCCCTAGGAGTCATGGATTTAAAGGCCCAGAAGATGTATCGCATGTTTTTATTTTTACTGTTGCTGGGGGGCTGCAACACTCTCCCCAACCCCCTTCCTTGATTAAATAAATAAAATCGTGGTCCATAAGTCTCTTTTTGGGGCATTCCCCCAGCAGAATCAGTGACTATAAAAGGATCAGCTACTCCGCTCATTTCATATTTACTGCTATCCAACGTCTTTTTAAAAGAAATTATTCTATAAGCAGCGCAGGGAGCTCAATCGCATGCACCCCCCCCCCCTTTTTTTTGTAATAGACAGCATATGCAGCCAGGCCTGTGGTTTAAAAAAAAATGTATGTTCAGTGCGGGGAGCCCACTCCTGTTCTGCCTAACCTATTTTTTTTTTTAATTGTTTTTCAATGGGTAGTGCGGGAAGCCCACTTTTGTGCTGCCAAACCTGTACTTTTTTATGGGCTTTGCAGGGGGTGCACTCCCATGTAGTTCGACCTCTCTGTTTTTTAATGGGTAGAATGGGGAGTGCACTCCTGTGCTGCCCAACTTGTTTTTTTTTTCCAGCACACTACACACAACTGTGATCCTGGGGAGGGGTTAAAACCAGTCCATTCCCACACCCTACTATCCGCACCCATCACCGAGGGGAAAGGTGTCAGAGGACAGGTCAGTGCCTCCCCACAATCTGGTACATATGCCCATTACTCTGGAGCGAGTTCTCAGCGAGGAGTATAGTCCCTCCCAACTCCCTACTACACATGCAGTTCTCAGCCAGTTACTGCAGGTTAGATGTACGAGTTTGAGATACTCGATGGAATAGGACAAATATATATATGTATTCATAAAAAAAGACTTGTAACATAAAACAAACACATAATGAGGATGTACAGAAGCTCTAAAAAGAGCTGTTGTGTTTATAGTGTAAAGCACAGAAATGCACTCCATCTCACCTGTAGAGACTTGCCATATCAAAACAGATGTTATTATGATAAATAGATCCCATCCCACGGTCACAGAGAAATGAAGAAATTGTTTCAACATGTCTCCAGGATTTTTCTATCTTAGAAAATAATTGTTTTGGCCATTGCATGTTTGCCTTTTTCATATGCTGTAATATACAAAGGTTGTATGAGGAAAGAGAGACATCAAGTAACAAAAATTGTCCTTCATTTGGATTTTCAAAAGACCAATTCCAGTGATTGTGCCTAAGTCATTGTCCCACAGTGCACTATCAAGAGGTCTGGGCGCTCACAATCCAAAATGCTCTCATCCATTGGTAACACTTAAGTCAATTTTATACCTCTGTGGCCAAACAAAGTGTTGTCCAACTGGGGAAATCCAACATCTCTGTCAATACCACAATTTATGGCACATTCTCTAGCCCAGTGGATAAAGCTGTGTCCCAAAATCCAGAGGGGAACCATCGTGCAGTTTGGCAATGCCAGTCACATTAGGAGTGTGCATCAGAATGAGTAATATTCAGGAAGAACATGGTAAAAAAGGCAGAGTAGAAAAATTAGACTTATTATTGGTAGATTATGCTCAGCTAAAAAAAGTAGATAAGGCTGGGAGCAACTGTTGTTTGTATGGTTTACATGTATTGGTTGAAGAGTGTAAGTTTTCGAAAGGATCGTGCTATTGGTTGGCATTTCAAAGAACATTTGTGCATTTGCAGAGGAGAGTTTTGTTTGTGCAAAATAGCCTTTGGTTTATGAGCATTTGACCAGGTTCTTCGCAATCTATCATAAATGGGTTCTAAGGAAACTGGACTGAAGCAGTGTAAGAGGGGCAGTGTAGTCTATCTTGCTGCTATAAGTTTGTCGAGGTAATATATTTCTCAAAAGATAGGTGATTGGATAAGCAGGAAAAAATAGAAACTATAAAAATTAAATGTAGTGTGCTGGACTTGTTGCGAAGGAAACATTGAAAGTGCTTTAAAAATCCCCACACTGAATGTACATAGTAAAACTAACTGAATACAGAAAGTATCATTTAGAACTACAAAAAGGGTGTTTATCTATATTTTTGTTAATTATGGTGGGTAGTTTTGAAATTCTTCTACGATCCCTGAAGAGTCTTGTGAGACTCAGTTGCAAGCTTCTGCAAGTAAAGATTGCTGTGTTAGGTCTGTACGATCCCACGAGACTCTCACAAGAGTCTGATGGGAATATACCAAAGTGCACTGTGCCATTAGTTCTTTCAATGATCCTGTGAGAGGCTCGCAAACTCGAATGAAGAGGACAAGGAAAAATGTGAAGTAAGACATTACAAGTGTCTTAAAATCTATAAAACAACCAGAAGTCAAGAAAAATAAACCACACCTTCTCCTGCTTAACAATGACGTTAAAATACAAGCTTACAAAAGCTCGTTACAGGGGTTTATAGTAAATGTAGTACATATAGGGGGATATTCTCAAGAACGTGTGATAACCATCGCAAATTTAGCTTAACGCAACTCTTCACATCGCAGTCTATCGCGGGAAAATAACTCTGTGTTAACGTGGTATTCTCAACACGGCGGTACCAGCGATAGACCCACGACAACGTGTCACATGAAAGCGCTATAATCAACACGACACCACAAAAACGCAAAACACGAACGTGAAAATAGTAGCGATGATGCCAATCGCAATACAGAAATCAGAAAAAAAACCAGCCACAGGTCTGCAAATCCCACGCGTTATGTGGGAAAATGCACCATAAAAGTCGGGGAAAAACCCCACAAACAAAAGCCAAACAACAGCAATGCATAATGGAGGTAGCCGGAGCAAGTACAGAGGACAACCAAAACCCCACAAGCCCCCCGGAGGACCAGCCTGGGACCTCGGGGCCAGGGAAGGGCAAGCACAAGAAGAGTAGGAAGAAGCGGTTCAGTCCGCAGGAAAACAGGATCCTGATAACAGAGGTGATAGAACACCATCAACTACTGTTCGTCACCTCCAGTGTGTCACTGGCAACTAAAAATGGAATATGGCAGACCATCGTGGACAAGGTGAATGCAGTCGGAGTGCTGAAGAGGACAATGGAAGAGGTCAAGAGGCGCTGGAATGATGTGAAGCGCAAAACCAAGCAGAAACTCGCAAACAACCAGAAGGCAGCAATGCAGACTGGAGGTGGCAGTCTAGCGCCACAGGAGGAGCTGGACAAGATGGAGGAAATGGTGTCCACAGTCATCAGTGGGGAGACGGTGGAAGGAGTTGGGGGACCGGACACTGCTCAACATGACCGGACACAACAGCAACAGGGTGAGTAACGACCAGGGACTGGGGGGACGGGGGAGATGGGCACAATGGCACACATGCACAAATAAGCATAGAACAACTGCGGAGAAACCATGCCCCAGACCCCCAAATCCCACCAAGAGGCCAATTGCATAATCATGCAACATTCCAGCACTGCAGAAGCCAGAGGCACACCTCATGTAAGGGCCAAGGGGCAGCCAAATCAGAGCTACAGGGGCGACTCCCACACATTACATCAACATTAGCAACGATGTGGTACAAACGGCAACACGTCCACAACAGAACAGAGGACACAACTGGTGCTGCATGTGCATTGAAACTGGCCAATCACATTTGGCATTGCAGGGAACTGTGAGTTCACAAAGTACAAGTATAACAAACATCGTGATGTTATCGAAATGTCCACTGTCCCGCATAATTTAGGCAGCTCCCCACAAACAGTCACAATGTACACTGTCATTCAATCTGAATGTAAACCTGTGCAATGTGTCAACATACATGTGAACACAATGCTAAACTGTATCTCCCCTTCACATTGCAGGAGGAAATCCAACACCTCCTGCAGAGCAGTCCGAACCTCTCTTCTCTGATGATGAAGGGGACCACCACACCTTCAACGCCCTTCAACAGCTCATGGAGAGCCTCCGCATCCCACTTCTAGGAGCAGGGCAGCCCAGTTGCTACAAGGAGAACCCACCCCCTGCACAGAACACACAGCAGGCAGCACCCACCACCACAGCTGCCTCCCAGGACCCCCACGACGAACACATGGCCTTTCAACGCCGTGTGTTGGGGTGCCAGGAGAAGCTGGCTGAACAGGTGCAGGTGGGGTTTGACCGCATGGCAGCCAAACTAGATGCCATACGTGGGTGTCTAAGTCCCATCAGGGACCACTCACAGTCCCTAATGGACACCCACAGTCCGCTCCATGCCCTCCAACGAACCATGGCTGACTTCCCGAGAGTCCTGACTCTGAGACAAGAACGATTGTCTAGTCAGAATGGCTCCAGCGAGCTCGCCCGGGAGTTGGGACTCATGTGGAGGCTCATGGAGAACATGGAGCGGACACGGGTGGAAAGAACCGGCTGCCCCGGCTGCACACCAGCGAGAGGTAGCTGGGTCCCTCAATGCCATAAAGACCCCCCTCAGGGCATTGTTGCCATAAGGCCTGGCGCTGATGCATGCAGCTGCTACTACTCCATCCACATCTCCGGCCCCTGATGTGTCAATGCCACACAGTGCGGCACACATTCCACCTCTGGCCCCTGATGTGACAGTGCCACACATTGCAAAAAGAACAATTGATGGACCGAATGCAAAACAATGTCATACATTCACCCCAGTACAGAGATCTGGGCCTAAATCCATCGTTTTTTTGCTCACCATGCTATTCCAATTTGGACCCAGCCATATGTAAATCAGTCTGGACCTTGCACCCAATGGGAACAGTCCAGCCCAAACTGCCAGGCCAGACCAGGTCCTCCCTGGACTGGAAACAAGCATCCTAGGACCGCTTTTGGGCTTTCACACATTCCACCTCTGGCCCCAGACGTGTCACTGCCACACAGTGCTGGATACAGAACACCACCAGCCACATGTGAGGCACATGAAACAGCAGAGGACGAAGATGCGGATGAATCTGCCTTGGTAGTGAGAAGGAAGCGGTAGCATTCATCTCCGCCCTATGGCCTGTTTCTGCTTGGTTCTGCCCTCTGAATCATCCCCTTCCACTGTCCCCCAAAGCGCTCTGCGACACTCGCCTTGGACCTCGACATGGACTGCCATATTCTGTTTGTTCCCCAATGACACAGCTATCAGACTGCGGATTGAACTCCTCCTCTTCTGATGTACCTGTCATTCCTTGAAGGACTCTGGCTGGCCCTACACAGGCCAACAATGTGAAGTGTGGTTTGCATGGCCCTTTACTGCTCCGGTTTCAAAACTCTACTGATTGTGCAATAAACATTTGTGGTCACACCGATGTGTCATGCCTATGATCTTTCAAGTGTGGAAGTATGGATGAATGTAGGGTCAGTGATTCCCCCTTACGTCCATGTCGCTCATGTTGTGGAACTTGGGTCACGGGTGACACATTGCCGATTGCGGCACGGGTGGCGCCGACACTACAACGGGGACACATGAATTAGTTACTTCCTTGTCCAGCCCAGGACGGAACAATGCCCAGCGCTCCGGGGTCATTGTTCACACCCTTACGCTGGACTGGCATACGCCAGACCAGCCCACTCGGCTTACGCTCACAGGGGACGACGACAATGCTACATGTCCCAGGTTAGGGATCTGCTGCTCACAGGTCTAGTTGTCAGCATGCCACAGCCACTCCCTCACGGCTGGTTTACACCCACACCACACCCATCCAGCACAGCCATCACAGGACATGTGACCCTGCCAATATAAAGGGCCTGGCGCACGTGCTGGACGCCATTTCCACTCTGTAACTGGGTGTCTCCGTGTGGTTCTCATTTATGCATGAGGGAGTAGGGCCCTGCCACAGCACATTGCACAGTGCCGGGGGTGACATGATGGCGTCCGCACCACGAGACTCAATCATTAAGGGTCCACGGCTTGCGGTGCGCACAGACTTGGTGGCACAGGATACACTGCGGCAGGCACAGGCACACCGCCGTGGGACGTTGTCTTTCGGTGCACTGGGGTAGGGGCACCTTAAGTGCTGAGCGGGTGTGCATCCTGCGATGATGCGCCGTCCTGGCGGTCCAGACTGGTAGGATTAGTGTGAGCCCTGCTGGACCGCAGTGTATGCCTGAGCCAGCGGGCCTACCGACACATGGCATCACCTCGAGGTTCACACAGTTAGTGGCACCTCTAGAGCTGAGCGGGTGTGCAGCCGGAAATGATGCCGTGTGCACTGATATGTTCTCTGCCATAGCAAAATCAAGACCCAGAATCAAGTGTGTGACCTGGTGGCCCGCGGTGCGGGGCTGCATGATGTGGAGGGTGCTATGGTCGCGGGCCCCAGGCTTGGAGCTCCCACCGGCACATGGTGGGCCCTCTTGGAGACATGCCGGTGGCGGATGGTGAGCAGTGAGGCCTGGTTGTTCAGGGGCTGGCAATCACTGCTGGGCGGCAGGAGGGGCTGGGGTGCATCAGCCTGTGTGCGCAGGGGCGGGCAAGCGATGATACTGTGTGCTACTGTATGGACTCTGCCATTCATGTCTCTGGAAACTGTTTCAGATGAGGGACTGCAGTGTGAACCGGCACATGGTTGGAGACACACCGTTGGCAGCAGGTGAGCAGTGAGGTCTGGGTCCGCAGTGTCGGCACTCTCTCCCTCTCTTTCTCTCTCCCTCTTTCTCTCCCTCTCTCTCTGTCTTTCTATCTCCCTCTCTTTCTCTCCCTCTCCCTCTCTCTCTCTCTCTCTTTCTATCTCCCTCTCTTTATCTCTCCCCCTCTCTCTCTCTCTCTCTTTCGCTCTCTCTCTCTGTACTTTGATGGGCGCATGACACACCTTCTTATCTGTATTTCTGTCTTGCAGGCTGTGACTTACAGAATGCCCTGAGAAGACTCGCCGTGCTTCTTCAGAATTGTTGTTTTTGGTTTAATCTGTAATAAACGTTTTATTTGGATTATATGATTTGACTGTATGATTTCCCTTCTTCTGGCCACACCTGTATGTTAGGTGTTGTGTTGTGTGACTTCAGGCGCTATGTTTGGTTCATGGTTTAGTGGAGTTGATGAGCATTATCTTTGTCCAAAGGGGGTGGTGGCGTTGGGTGTTGTTGCCCTATTGGGGCTCCGGGCTGCATGTTCAGTTGCTCGGGGGTATCTGTTGTTCTTCATGTTTGGCTATGGGCTGTGCTCCCTTGGCTGGTGCCGGTTGTCGTCAGAATTTACACCAGGTAAGAGCAGGTGTTAGTTTCTTGCTGCTAACGCACCTTATCGCATGTTTTGTGATCTTATCGCCGATCTGGCTGGTCATTGAGAATGTTGTGGAGTGGTGTTGTCGCCGCTTTTTGCACGGGAACGCCTACTCTGCATATCATTAGCGTTAGTTGCCGGGGTCATCTGTGGCGATGTTTTTTGCAGCTGCTATAGCCGGAAAACTGGTGATATCTGCTGTTAGTACCAGCTTGTGAATGGGACGATGAATTTATCGCAACTTTGGCTGCGATAAAGTGCCGATAACTCGGCGATAGTTCCTTGAGAATATGCCCCATATGAAGGAGATAGATTTGCTGTGCCAAGAATGGAAGCCAATAGTTGTCATCCACACTACGTAATTCAAAAAAAGCTACAATGTGATTGCCTTCAAGGCTTGAACTTTCAATTACTTAGATTTCTTGCATAAACAAAGATAGCTGAGATTGCCCTTGGTTTTGCGGACGTCTAGCAGGTGAAATCTTTATGGCTTGTGCTGTGTAGAGGTGATATGATTTGGAAGTAAAAATATTTGTGCACTTAGCTATCTTCAAGATATAGCTTATTTACAGGTACTTCAAACTATAGTGTGATTGATGTATGGAGTCTGTGACACATAAGATTTAAATAATATAATACTGTTTTTAAATACAATTTAAAATTGTGTGCTTATTAAGGGAGTAATGATTATTTATGACATTTTAAATGTAATTGGCAAAAACTTTAATAAATAAAAACCTAATAATAATTTCCCCCAAAAATATGAATGTTCAGAATAATAAATACTTATTTCTCTTCCAGAGGTAACTGAACTTTTCTATTTGTAATGTTTATTTATTTAATTGTGTTTGTAGTTGAAATCTCAAAATTATAACCAAATTAAGTGCCTCATACTGATGAACAGTATTTGCTATTCTACTTTAGCTGATCTTATATGAGGTATGTTTTTGTATTCATAGTTGGTTATTGACTGAGGCTATATGCCATGACCTTTTCGACTTACGTCTGCGGCATACTGGTGTGGATTTGGCTGGGGACACCTTTGGACATCATGTCTGACCACTTCAATAGGGCAGGGAGATACGTCTTCATTAGAGAACGTCTAAACAGCATTGTCATAGTGCTTGGCAGTATATATTCACCGAATACAGTTCTATGACTTTGGCCCCATTTATGGTGATTGCACCAGACATACTGATGCTTCTGGGGGAGACTATAATAACACTGCAGACCTGGACCACTCTACCCTACCCCTTCTGGACTAACCGACCATCAGATTTGCAGCTGCATTCCAAGGCTGGTGTTCCAACGGGGGGTATTGGACACTTGGCGAGTGCAGCACATGCACTTTTGGGAATACTTATATAATTCCCAAGTTTATGACGTACATATCCGTTTGGGTGGCTAGTTGTGTAGCCCGGACGTTCATAGGGTTGTCACCAGGGTAGAAAACGTAGTGGGCACGGAATCTGACCACACCCGGTGCTTCTTGGCTTACCATGAAGGAGACGTATTGCGGCGATACCCACATGGAGGCTGACAACCTCACCCATCTTAGAACCCCTGGTTATACTTATCAGTAACTATTGTGATGACAATGCGGGACAAATTGGGAATGTAGCCACTGAATGGGAGGCGTTCAAGGTGGTGGTCTGCATTGGGCAGTAAAGGGGGCTGCATAGGTAGCAGACCATCAGGCTGACAGCACTAGAAAATGGCCTACTGGGCGTTGAGCGCTCCCTTCCAGCCGACCCTGCGGAATAATCTCTTGGAGAGCAAGGAAGAGATTGTGGTAGTGGTTGAGAAATTGCACTCTTTCAATTGGAGGGGCTACATGGATATCTCTCACACGGAGGTAGGTCGGGTGGATAGGCTGCTGTCCTGGCTGGACCGAGCACCAGTGCGGTCATGTCGCCACCCCCATCAGGCATAGGCAGGGTCACTTTGTGCAGTCACAGAATGAGATACTAGATGTCTTTGCATCATACTACCGGGATTTGTATGGTGCACAACCAGAACCTTTGGCTGTGGTCCTGGATGGGTTCCTTGGTAGGTCTGTGCCTTGAAGCTAAGGTTCAAAAGACCCTAGTGCTATCAGACTTATGCTGTGGACTTGACTCTTAGACGTGCTGTGCTATATGCCCACTTACATGAAGTGGGAAGTCTGGCGTCTACCACCCGGAAGGCTCTTATTGTTTAGATGCCCACGCCAGGAGGGGATCGTTCCGTGGAGCGGGCTTACTGTCCATTATTGGCGTTAAACATTGATTCTAAGCAAAATATTGGAGGGGCTGTTGCTTGATCATCTGACCACTCTTGTGCATTGTGACGACCAGATTGGTTTTATTCTGCAGCGCAATACCTCATACAACATCAGTCTATTGTTTTGCCTCCTGGATGAGACCCCGGAGGAATATGCCCTGGTACTCTCACTAGACTTGCGTAAAGCCTCCGTGTTGGAGGATCTGTGTGCAGCCTCAGGTCTTACAGCTAATTGTGTGCAATGGGACTATGGGGGGAGCCTCAATGCCTGGTTCTCTGGAAGCTGCACCAGAGAAATCAACGCATCTCCAGTCTGCGTGAAGCAGAACCGGCGCATCAACACTGTTGCAGGAGTGGAATTGGTGCCTTGCACTCAGAACCTCTGCATCAGATTCGGAACTGCTGCTTTGGAATCAATGCATTGCTGCCACAGCATGGAGAAGATCCACCTTCCTGCGTAGATTAACCCGGGGCATCGTCTTAAGAACTGCCACACTCGGAACAGGCGATTTGCTCAACGGACCCGACGCATCGCCTCCACTGCATGAAGAAAATCGATGCATCACCTTGATTGCAGGCTTGACATTGATGCATCGCTCATCGGCACCCCACATCTTGCTGTTGTGACCAGGATCAAGGTACTCTGTGTACAGGGTCTGCGTGGCTCCTGTACCCAGCCTGTGCTCCATTGCGGTCAGCTTGAATTGTTGACTTTGCCCCGGTCCAGCGCAACCAAATAACCCCCATAGACGCTCATTGCTTCTAAGTGCTGGAACTATTGTTATTCTTTCAAAATTCATAACCCAACTTCTACTTCTTGAGTTTTTGTCATTTTGGCCTAGATTTATTTATAAAATTGTCTATTTTCCTAAACCAATGAGGAGTCTTTTTGTGGTGTTTTCATTGTGTTACTGTTTGTGTGTGTGTGTGTGTGTGTGTGTGTGTGTTGCACACATGTTTTACACATTGCCTCTTTAGATAGGCCTGACTGCTCTGTGCCAGGCTACTAGAGGGTGAGCACAGGTTATCTGTTACAGTGTATCTAGTTTACCCTGACTAGAGTGGTCGTTCCTACTTGGAGAGGCAGCATACCTCTGCCGACTAGGGAACCCATTTCTAACAAGAGGTCCCAGCAGCGAGGCCATGTTGTCATAAAACCGAGACATGCGCCCTGTATAGATTTCTAAGAAAAGGAGCCAGTCTTTCATCAAACTCTACCATTGAGAATCTGCACCTTGTTAAAATGTGATAACACAGGGCCTAGTGTTTCTCTAAAACCTTCTACACAGAGCCTTTACTGTCTGCTGAGTTGTCACTTGAGAGGCTTCTCTTACACAAAGATGCACCATGCTCACCTAAAGAAAATGTCTTTGCAGACGGATGAGTTCCTCACTAAAACCTTTCACACCCAGCCTTCATCCTATATAAAGATCTCAGAAGAGAAGCCATGTTGTCATAAAACTGAAGCATTTACCCTGTATGGAATTGTAAGAAAATGAGCCAGTCTTTCATCAAGCTCTACCAAAAAGAATCTGCATCCTGTTAAAATGTGATAGCACAGGTCCCAGTGTTCCTGTAAAATCTTCTTCGAAGAACCTTTACTCTGTTCTGAGGTGTCACTAGAGAGGCTGCTCTTAGCAAACCCAATCATGCATCCTATTCACCTAGGGAAAAGGTCTTTGCAAAGCGGGTAGTTCCTCACTAGAGCCTTTCACAACCAGGCTTCACCTTGTAGAAAGTTCTCAGCAAAGAAGTCATGCTGTCATAAAACCCAAACATTCATGCTGTATAGAGTTCTAAGAAAATGAGCCAGTCTTACAACAAAGTCTGCCCTATAGAATCTGTACCCTGTTAAAATGTGACAACAAAAGACCTAGTGTTTCTCTAAAGCCTTCTACACAGAGCCTTTACTCTGCGCTTATATGTTACTAGAGAGGCTGCTCTTAGTAAACCCAATCATACACCCTGTAAACCCAGAAAAATGGTCTTTGCAGGTCGGTGACTTCCTCACTAAAGCCTTTCACACCCAGCCGTTACCCCGTAAAGAGGCCTCAGCAGAGAGGCCATGTTGTCATAAAACTCAAGCATTCAACCTGTATAAAAGAGTGTCACTAGAGAGGCTGCTCTTAGCTAACCCAATCATACACCCTGTTCACCTTGGGAAAAGGTCTCTGCGGAGGGGTGAGTTCCTTTCGACAGCCTTCACACTCAACCTTCACCCTATAGATAGGTCTGAGCACAGATGGCATATTGTCATAAAACCCAATCATTCACCCGGTATACAGTATAGAGAAAAGGAGCCAGTCTTGCATCAAAGTGTACCACAGAGAATCTGCACCCTGTTAAAATATGATAATTCAGGGCCTAGGGTTTCTCTTATACCGTCTACACAGAGCCTTTACTTTGGACAGAGGTGTGACAAGAGAGGCCACTCTTAGCATGTGCAATCATATACCCTGTTCAGACAGAGAAGAACAAGTTACTTACCTTGAATACCACCTTATCCAGTAGAGACTCTATTTAGCTGCAGATTCCTTGCCTTAGACTAATCCCCAGGCATCAGAATGCATCCAGAATTTTGTTCGTGAGCAGCACCATACTTCCCTCCAACATGGGCGGGTGTGCGCGCGCACACAGGGCTTTCCACCAGCGCGCACACACACTTCCAAAGCGTGCAAGTCACCAAGGGCCCGTTCCTGAAACCACATACTTAAAGACATGATGCCAAACGGTGATAAAACTGTCAATTTCTTGGTGAAGTGCTAGGAGCAGTGGCAGCACGTGAGATGTAGCAGAAGGGGTATTTTTCCTGCAGAGAAAGAAAAAGTGTGCGTTTTCATCAGGAATCATACTCTTTTAGAGTTCTAAACTACGCAGAACTTCACACAGCAGAAATGCGATCCCAATAGGAAAATCACACAACTTTCCAGCAATCCTTTTGAGCGAATTCCTGGGAATTGAAAAGAAATCCCAAGATATGTAAATCAGCACCTGCATGGAGATGAAAATCTGTAAGTGCAAATTCACAAAGTTCTTTATGATTCGGGACCATTGTGCATGAGGTGCAAATTCACAAGCAGTGGCGTTCTGTCATGCACTTAACAATCAGCCAGGTTACCTATGTAGGGAGCTGCCTTCCTACACAGTTCAACACGTCCTCTAAGTAAAGAAGACAGTGATCTGTTATAAGATTTGTGGGAGTCTGGCTCACTATATAGTGTCCACCTATGGCGAGGCACTGTGCTCTGAATCCAGGCAACCCTTAGTAATAGTGTTTAGGTCCCTGATAACCAAAGCTCTCAAGGAGCAGCTTTGGAGAGCAGCTAAGGCTTATTCAGGAGGGTGTAAAACGGGTGCATTTACCACCACAAAGTCAGTCCGCAAGCCTTCATACAAGAAAGAACCACACAATAGGTTATAAAAATATTGTAGTATTCATTACACAACACCAATAACTAATTTTGTATATCTCCTACCCCGAAACATCAAATACACATTAGAAATACTACAAAAACAGGTAAGTAGCATAGAAAACACACAGAGCCCTATGGGGGGCAAACCATATACTAAGAAAGTGTTACAGGAGGTAGGTACCAAAATGAGCCTGATACTCAAGGATGGGGCTCTGGGGAAGCACAAAACCACCAAAGGTGAGTAGCTAGGGACCCCAAGGCGCCTTAGTGCAGAGTGGTTACACTGGGTCAGACGTCCATAGGATAACACAGGTTAAGTCACGGTTGGTATTTTCTTGTTTCAGGACCTTTTCCCAAAGGACCCCGAAGACACCAATTGGATCAAGGGAGGTTGGAGAGCCACCCCACCGTAGATATCCAGGGAGCCAGGATACCTACACCAGGGAGCCCGGGTGCATAGGTGCGAAGTGGTGTCAGAACGCTTGTAGAAGCAAATGGAGATCTTGGAAGTCCGGCGGCTTTAGCAACTTGTGGACCAAGACGATGGAACCCAAACATGGATTCTGGACAAGAAGTTCCTGAAAGCAGAGGGGACAGCGTCCAAACAACCCAGAGGTGTCCAGGAGGCGTAGGAGCACAATGCCACCCTTTGTCAGAGGTGCTTGTTGTAGCACAACGGTCTTCATGAAGCAGCTGCGGAGCCCAGGCAACGATGCAGGAGCAATCTATAAGCTTGGTTGCATACCGGCAAGGTCTGTGGGGCAAACCCAGCAAGTGTAAGTCAGGGCTGGCCCTCAGCATGCAGGAGAGCCAGCAGGAATTGTTGAAGCCCCCTCGAGGACCCCCTGGAAGCAGAGAGGTTGTTCTTGGAGCTGTGCGACACTAGAGACAGGAGCTTCTTAGCACTTGAAGATCTTCGGAGAGGAGAGTCAACAATCCTAGGCCATGACCAGCAGACGCGGTGCACAGGGATGCAGTTCTAGTCAGCTGGAGAAGGAGTGCAGTCTTCCAAGTTGCTGGTAAGACTGGTCAGGCCCCTGGAGAGCCAAAGAAACACCATCTGTGTTGCAGTTCCGGGAGGTGTTCGTAGGACAGCAGGATCAGCAAACCGGTCATCGACGTTGAGGTGCTTTGGGATGCAGGGAAGTGACTCCTTCACTCCAAGGGAGATTCCTTCTTGCTTGAATGCATGTGGAGTCCTTGCTGGCATGGAGGATGCACAGCCAAGGAGCTGCAGAAACGTGGAAAAGCACGGAGACGAGGTTGCAGCAGGAACTTCCCACCACAGCAGTCTTGTCTTTGGTTCAGGCTCAATCCAGCAGCAGCGTTCCAGTGTCCAACAGCAGAAGAGTCTTTAAACAACATTCAGAAGGCAGGCAGTCGGTTCTTGAAGATGGAGTCCGGATTAACCTAAGGACCTAGCCTCAGGGCAGACCTCAAGTAATCCTAAAAGGGAGAGGGACGTCTTCTGCAGTGACCCACCTATAAGAGGAGGTCAGGGATGCTACCCCGCTTGCCTAGCCAGCTAGATGCTCCCAGGGCCAAGATTCAATATGGCAAAATCAAATGGCCACCTGGAGGAACTCTGGGCATCTCCCTAAGAGGAGCTGTACAGGGGGGTGGACACTCCCTTGTCCTTTGAGTAGTTTTGTGCCAGAGCGGGAGCCAAGGGGTCCTGAGCTGGGTCAAAGTGGCTTAAGCAAGGTAGACACCAAATGTGCCCTTCACTGCAGTCTGGTGACGCTAGGAGCGCCCCACCATACCTAATTCTAAAGGCAACAGGGTCAGGCCTCTCCTTTGCAGGAAATGCTTTGTTCAGTGGGCTCTGCCTGAGTTATGGTCATCAGCTGGGGGGCAGAACAGTGTCTGAGGCTGGCAGCAGCGTGGGCTGACAGGCAGACCCTCTAAGGCTACACAGGTAGATATTGGGGGTTCTCTAAGGAGCCCCCAGTACATGGTATCATGCAACTAACACTGAAACCGGTATAATTGCATGATTCTAACATGTTTGATACCAAACATGACCAGGTTCGGGATAGCCATTATGCATTATATAGCTGGACATTTCTACTTGCCAGTGTTCACTACATACCTTAAAATGGCTGCCCCACACTTTAAAAGCCCAGAGAATGGAGCCTGGGGGTTGTAGGGGTACCACTGCTTTTGCAGTGGTACCCACACACTTAGAACCGTGCACCCTGCCCATGGAATGAAGGGCCTACCCTAGGGGTGACTTATACGTTTAAAGTGCAGTGACCAGGATCTAAGGGAAACCTCTTTTCTCCATGCTAGTTTCCCCTCGGAAACTGCAGAAACAGGAGGGAAAAATGTACTTGTAATCCTAGTTCTTCACCATGTTTATTCTCTCTGGATTCCTAAAAGGTAGAAAATCTCAAGCACGTGCAAGATCCCAGAACACAGCTATTCATATTTAAAGAACCATGGAGGGCTAGCCTATCTCAACACGCCCAGCATGGTGTAATTTAGGCAGTCAGTTATTTTTGGAGCAAACGGAAAATACATTTAAACAGTATCCAGCAGCCCTAATAAAGGAGAGGTTGGTGGGGCTTTTACGATTTTAGTGAAAAAAAAAAACAATGGTGACGAAGAAAATAAGTTACTTCACTGTAACTGCAGTTCTCCAATATTGGTATTTTTCATAGATTTACATGAATGAATCATTCCCCGTCGTCGAAGTGGGAGTCATATGATACCATAATAAAGCAGTATGTATCACTATTATAGGCTATAATGGCAACATAAAAGTCAGATTAATAGCTTATCTATGTAGTTTTAAAAAAAGGACCGAACTTGAAGTACAACCAATCAGACAATAGCATCCTCTAGAACACTCGAAACAGAGGCTGAGTACCTCATATTTGTAAACACAAGTGGGAATTAATAATCCCAAGCTATAAGGGGCGCCTCTCCAAAGAGGAGGGTTGGTCGCATGTGAATTTATAAAAGACACCAATACTGGAGAACTGCATTTACAGGTAAGTAACTTATTTTCTTACTCAGTATTGGATCTTTCATACATTAACATGCATGAATCAGAATAGCAAGCAGTTACTGTGTTTGTATATCTTATAGTATTAGCACAAATAGTGATTGGTGGGTAGAAAATATATACGTAACATATTCACATGCAATTTATGACATTAATATATAAATATACATATATATTAACACACACATTACACATTTGCATAAATACATAAGCAAACTCGGCGTGGGAGGAGTTACGCAGAACTCTGCAAGGTGTCTACAAAAGTCAGCGAGCTACGTGGAGTTCTGCGAGCGGGCGCAATTGCTTGCCGCGCCCGCACCTGTTATGTGTTATGTCAAACGTAACTTGGCGGGGGGGCATGGCTTGGCTCCAGCCAAGATGGCCGCAAGCTAGAGTAGCTCCGTTGAGCCCACCGCAGCAGACCCACTATCCCTCCTATGATCCATGTCCAACAGTGCCACAGTGCCCTAATACTAGCATGGGGGGTTCCTACATGCCCCCGGCAAGCGAAATCCGGTGCTCCTTGACCCTGGAAGCTCGGAGGAGGGAGGTGCGCAGCTGAGGAGGCCAACAGGAGGCATCGGGTGACTCAGAGAGGCCCTGAGGAGGTGACTCCACATTGCCTGCAGCCCAGGAACGAGGGTGTCGCTCAGGGGTGAAAGCCTCACCACTGCGGCCCTCGTGTAAATTCGGGCACGCACAGGGGACCTGGCGCTGCCGGAGAGACGCTGCATCCTGTGAGACCTGGTTGCGATACGCCCTGGCTGCAGGAGAGCATGCAGCCGAGACCTTAGCAGGGGTGCCATAGGAAGAGCGGAGCGGGGGAAAGGGACTTGCCTGGTGTTCAGGCCAGAGCCGATTGCTGCCCAGCAGAGGGCTGACTGTCCTGAGTGTGTAGTGAAAGAGGCAGAGGTGCCTGACCCCTCCCCTGTTGCAGGAGGGCATGCGACCAAAGTTGTGATTGTTACAGCAGGGCCTCCTTGACCGACACCAGCAGCTGCTAGGAGGGCAGCAACCAAAACATGACCAGGAGCCCAAGAGGCCCATCAGATCCTGCCTGTTGCATTTGGTTTGGCCTCTCTGTTTCTCCCTCTCCCCCTCCCCTGGGATGCTGCAAAGGGGACCAGACATTTGACCTTTGTTGGGGAGTCCTGCATGCCAGTCTTCGTGAACACATTGGCAGTTATTAAATGGCTGAGCAGGGGCTGTGGAGTTGGGTCCTCCGCCCCTTTCTTCCCCCCCAATGCGTGGTTGAGATCTCTTGACGCGGTGACGCCGGTTTGGGAGACCTCGTGGCTGTCCACCGTGAACTGTCCATTTGTGGTGCCCCTGCACCTAATGTTAAGGAGGGACGTGGGAACCTGGGAGCAACCCCTGCCCAGGGAGCAACTGGAGCAACCCAACGAACCCTACTTAGTGGAGACCATGACGCTTTGAGGTCTTATCATAGGAGGGCACAGGACCGAGACGGACACTGGCACACCATCCAGGCGCATCAAGGCGCAGGTAGGAAGAGTGGCAGACCCTGCTCGACGAATAGATATCGGAAAGGGGGCCATGGTAAAGCCTAAGGGACAGATGCCGATGCAGACCAACAGGATGGACAAATACTCTGTTCCCAGACAACACGCTGACAGAGCAGGACAGCCCGGAGTGCAGATGGAGTCATTGGAGCCTTAGCTGGGGTCAAACATGGCCTCCATCCGAGACCTTAAGTCCTCCCTCGAGCCCAAAATAGATGCGGATACGATCGACCTATGGCTCCTACGTGCGCACTTTCAAAAGATATCGGACAAGGTGAGAACTGCGGAGTCTCACATCCACTCTCCATACCTCCTCCAAATCCCTCGGTGAGCAAGTACGAATGCTGACGAAGCAGAAGGAGCTTTTCATGGTGAGGGTTGAGAACCAGGAGGAGAGAGCCTGACACAATATTGTACGAATAGTGGGGGTGCCGGAGGGCGTGGAGAGCCAAAGCATGGAACTTTTTGTGAAGGACTTCATAACTATTTTTCTTTGACCCAAGCGCCTCCCGAATTCTTCTCGGTTGAAAGGGCACATAGGTCACCGGTGCCGCCACCAAGACCAGCCCTCCCCCCACATACTATCATTGCCAGAATCTTTAACCACTGATATAGGGACACAATTCTGCAAACGGCTTGATCCCTGGGAGACCTGACATACGAAAATGCCACGGTGCGCTTCTTTCCGGACTTTATGCTGCAAGTGCAAAGGCAGCGGCGTAGTTTTGATGAGGTCAAGACGGAACTTCGGGAGAAAGAACTAAAATATATAATGTTACTTCCAGCCAAGCTGCGAGCTTTAGCCGAGGGGAAATTCTGGTTCTTTAGTATGCCAGTGGAAGCATGGGATTGGCTGGAGGGATGGAGCACAGCAGAACGTGGAGACTGAGAGGGCCCAGGAAAGGCCCCCCCAGAGCCACTAGAGTGAATGACTCCAGGGGCATGAAGGCAGTCAGCGAGTCGGAGTGTTAGATCCAGAGGTGACTTAGTCAAATGACTGCAGTGAGATCGTTATCTGGCCTTACTAAGGTTACAGGTGGTGTGGGGGTTGCAGCTCCCTGGGGAACCGCACATTGATATTGACACTGAGGGTTGTGATCAGTGAATATTACCCAGGGGGAGCAGATGGGCCTGATTTTCAGGGCGGGGCGGCCTCGGCCAACCAGGAATGAGGAGTTAAGATGAGACGTGCTGCAGCACACAGATGTTTCCATGGTCCCCCCTTGTTTTCTTTTTCTTTTTCTTGGGGATCTAGTGTGTGGTACTGGGGCCATACACTCTTACTAGGGGTCAGCTGGAGTTAGGGGCACACAAAACGTGAGGCAAGCAGAATGTTCAAACTTTATTTAAGGGTGACAGGTGCTCTGCAATTTGGGGGGGTGGGAAGTTTTGAAACCACAGTGCAGGGTAGCAGGTTGGGCAGAGTTCAGAGGACAGTTAAGTTTAGAATTAGTTTGTCAGTTGTTGCAATGATCTCAGTGACACAGCAAATTATTGGTGGGCTTAGGAATGGAGACATCTGGACACTGAGGGTAGAGGAAGTGGTAGGGACTGAAGGACTCAACCATTATGTCCTGGATCATCAACAGCCTGGGCTCCAGAATAAAATGCACCCTGGTGCTGCAGTACATTAGACGCCTGGCCCCTGACTTAGTCTTACTACAGGAAACTCACTTGATGGGTCAACACTGTAAGGCTCTGGACAGGCGTGGCTACAGCTTTGTGGCTCACACAGGCTAAACCTCAAGATTGAGGGTAACGGGTATCTTTCTCAACTCCGCAACACTTTTCGTGCTGGGCAAAACTTGGCACGACCCCCTGGGCAGATACGTGCTCCCAACGGGCCAATGGGAGAGACACAGCATCAATTTTGGCTCCGTTTATGCGCCCCAAGGGATGCACGGTGACACACTTTCAGCTCTTGGAGCATCACATTTGGACATGCCATTGGGCTCGCTAATCCTTGGTGAGGACATGAATGACGTGATATCCGTAAAGTTAGAAAGATGGCCGGGGAGAGGTGAAACTCTGAGCAAGACTCCCCTCAAATACTTCACGGACTCCATGTGGCTGGGGGATTCATGGCGGTCGCAACACACAACCTGTATCAATACACCCACCAATTGGTCAGAAACAACAGTATTTCTCGGTCACATTACATATTTACTCATTGCGACAGGGTGGGTCAATTTCGCGACACTCAACACTTAGCCAAGGAATATCGGATCACTCCCTGGTGGTTACTTGTCTTACAGGGCCAGTCAGGAAACCAATTCTGCCACCTTGAATACCTACATTGTACTTAAAAGGTAGGACAATACGGGACCAGATAGTCGAGGGCACAGAACATTACTTCCAAAATAACGACTCACCATGCATCCTATTGGAGGCCTATAAGGCGGTGATCCCTGGGCACGTCCAGACTCTTATCGGGGTGAAGAAAAATGAGGCATTGGCAAGCTGTCGAACATTAAAAGGGGAGATCAGATCTTTGGAGGAAGATGTCCTGAGGGGGGATGCCCCAGAGGGATATTGGGTCCAACACCTCCGGCTACGGCAGCGAGAGTTGAGGGACCTTGCAGAGAACACCACAAGGGAGCACCCTGTGGCAGTGGAGAGAAGGTTGTACGATGTGGGTGACAAGGTTACTAAACTCATTGCCTGTTTGGATAAATGAGACTGAGGAAGGAATTGGGTCACTGAGATACATGATCGAATGGGGGGTGCACACCATGGGCGGAGACATAGACGAAACGTTCGCAACATACTATGAACAGATATATACCTCCAAGTTCCACAAATCGGGTGAATATTGTGCTGAGCTCCTGCTTACCCTGCCTTTACAAACCCTCTCCGAGGAAGTAAGGGAGGCTTTGGATCATGAATTGATGGTGGAGGAATTAGAAGGAGCACTGCGAAAACTCCAATTGGGTAAGACAGCGGGGCCCAAAGGCATCCCTCTTAAAATGCTTAAATGCGTGACCCACAAGATTGCACCCCACCTTCTCAACATGTTCCTGCCCGCGGGTGAAGCCGAGGTTCTTCCGGCAGACCAGGGAACAGCTACAATCGTGGTGATCTACAAGAAGGGCAAACCCCAACAGCCTGTAATTCATATCGACCTATATCTCTGCTCAACATGGAGGCTAAGGTGCTGGCGAAGGCTTTTGTGAACAGAGTAACCGAAGTCATAACATCAGTTATCCACCCGAACCAGTCCGGCTTTATACCGAGATGGGGAACACGACTAAATCTACGAAGACTATATGGGGTGCTGCATATGACAGTGGTGCCGGACCTGGAGGAGGTAGAGGTACTTTCCCTAGATGCAAGGATGGCCTTTGATAGCATAGAATGGCCCTACGTCTTCGAGGTCTTACCAAGGCTAGACTTCGGCCCAAAGTTCTGTTTATGGGTCCGCCTATTATATAAGGATCCTATGGCGAGAGTGCGAGTGAACGGGGTGCTATCATGTGTCTTTACCTTGTGCATGGGCATGTGGCAGGGGTGACCCCTGTCGCTGATGATCTTCGCTGTGAAGAATGGGAGGAAAAGATATGCAGACGATGTTTTTCTCTACTTCACGAGGCCACGTTACTAGAGTCTGAGGCGCTTCCATATTTTTGACCTATTCTGGAGTTACTCAGACTACCAAATTAACTGCCACAAGTCCCTGATTTTCCCACTCTTGAGGAGGGATCTCGCCCTTCTGCCGGGATATCCGGTGCCATTAGATCGTAGGGAATTCTGCTACCTCGGAGTCCATATTACCAGGAACGGGAGGAATTCCTGCAGCAGAATATACTCACCCAACTGGAGCATTTCTAAGCAGACGTAACTCATTGGAGGACACCACCTATCTCCCTAATGGGTTGAGCCATACTCTTTTAAATGCTGACCCTCCCCTACATGCTATATATACACAAATCCCCCCCTTACAGGTTCCCACAATAGTTTCTTTAGCAAGGTCAACAGTATGTTGTGGACGCTGCTTTGGGATGGGGGCAGCTCCCGTATTTCCCTTGCGAAGCTCCAGCATGGAGTATTTGACAGGGGCATGGTGATTTTGCACCTTCATGCCTCCTACAGGGCTGTCCAGCTGATGGTGGTAAGCGAATGGGTGTTTGGCAAGAACAATGAACCAGCCTACAGGGTTAACTGTGGGGCCATGGGAGACTGGGGGTATTCTTCCCTCCTATATAGAAAGGGAAAGGGAAACACTTCCATTCCAAACCCGGGCAGTGGTGTTAGCCTGGAGGGTGACTAATAACTACCTGGGGTGGGGAGACAAACTGACTGCCGAGACCCCGCTGTGGGATAGTGACCGCCTTGGGGAGGTGATGAAATTGCGAAACCACATAAGATGAAGCCAGATAGGGATAGATACATTGAGGGACATCTGGAGGAGGGGATCACTGCTCCCCTTCTCTGATCTCAAGGCGCAGTACGCCATGGAGCAGGGGGAGATATTTAGATACCTTCAGCTGAGACGCGTTGAGGTGCCACCTGCCTGAGGGGGAACAGTTACCAGATTATTCACCCATGGAGGACCGGCTACTTTTGGATCCCATGCCAACTAAGGCAGTTTCCCTGATTTACAAGAAAATCATGAATAAGTCACCATATCTTCTCCGTCCCTTACAAGAGGCCTGGGAGGGGGACGTGGGTCTCATAGAAGATTAGGACGTGGGTCTCATAGAGGATGAGGATTGGAGGGCAGCCCTACAATTCCCCAGCGAGATAGCCATAAGGGCCAGCTCCCTCTTGGTGCAACTCCATATCCTGCATAGATCTTACTATTCCTGCTCCAGGCTGCACTGGGTGGGCCACTGTGACTCGGCTCAATGTGCTCGAGGATGTGGGGAAACAGGCACCTTCTACCATGTGATTTGGGGATGCCCACAGATTCAGAATTACAGGAGGGAGGTCATGGCGGTGATGGCTTTGGTCACAGGGCTGGAAGTTCCAATGGCTAGATGGTTGATCTTGGGCATCACTGGGGAGTTGGAATGGCCCAAATACCCAGCTCAGTGGCTCACATTGGCAGCTGGGTTGCCAAGAGAAATTTAGCCTGGGGGTGGGGGGTAGTCCCCCAACGCTTCAGGACTGGGAAAATGATCTGGATTAGTGTCAATTAGCAGAACGTGAGATATACAAGGGTAGGAAATGTCCCCGAAAGTTCGTGAAGATCTGGGGTAGCTGGACACAGTCAGGAGAGAGGTGGGAGGGAGGTTCTGTGGTTGCTCCACATGGGACTTATACAAGGGAATATGACGTACGGTACTTGTGGTGCATGCGCCCTGACTGAAGCCGACCATTATGGAAAAAAAAATGTTAACGCCTCCTGCGAGTGGCCTATCGTATTTATTTTTCATTGGTACTGAACAGCTGTGAACTGAACAACTGCTAAATAAAAAGAGTTATTACATTTTCTTTAAAAAACGTAAAGCGACGAGCCTTCTTGTGTTGAAAATCGAACGTGAATGGCATCGCTCGGTTTGCATGGGCGCAGCCATCTTGGATTCTGCTCTGTTTATAGTGCTAGGCCTATTTTTTATCTCCTCCTAATCTTCTTAGTCCTACCCCTCTAAAACCTATCTACCTCTCATTTCTTATTATATACTTGCCCTATGTCTTTGTGTTTTTGTATTTTACGTTTATTTTTAATTGTTTGTGTTTTTTTGCTTCACTTTTTGTACTTAATTTTTCGCTTTACTTTCCTTTTCTTTCCTTCTTTTTCATTCTTCTACTTTCTTCTCTTACCCGACCCCCACCCAGCACCATGTCAGAGCAGGGGAGCAGCAGCACCAGGCCCCCCCCCCCCCCAAACAACAGCCGCAGCTGCCTACCTTGCCATTGGCCACGCAGACAAGAGAAGCAGCCCGCACGCACTGTTCACCGAGGTGGTGGTGACAGCACTTGTTTTTTATGTGCAGCATTATCTCCCCTCCACCCTGGCAGGCCTAGTAGTGGCTACACCCTCTGGGAGCGGAAGCAATGCGGGAAGAGGGTGCACCAGGCGGTTTGCCTCTGTTTAGGCATCAAGTGCACCCAACAGCACCGGAGGCACCGGTGGGCAGACGTCTTGGACAAGAACCTGCTCGACCTGCTGGGTGTGGAGGTTGAGGTGTTGGTGAGTAATAATTTTTTTTTTTATTGTGTTCTATATATGGAAATATTTGTTTCCCAATTAGCAAGCATGCTGCTCACACTCAGGTAAGTTAAGTTTATGTTACAAATATGATATCCTGGAGTAGGCAGGTGCTCGGTGGCGCTACCTAATCCTAAACTGGCGCACACTTGGACTGTTTATTTAAGAAGTCTTGCAGAGACTCCTCTGTCCTGTTACTGAGATAGTGGTGTATTAGACAGTGACCTAGCACATTCTATTTTCACTTCTCTGTGCCTTTATTTTTTGTAGCTTGTACAGTCCCAACTCCCAACCCCAAGTGACACTGATATCCAAGTGATGTGTAAAAAGTGTTACGTAACTAGTAAAAATACATGCATCAGCATGACTATATTGAAAAACATTGCAGACTGAGGTGACACGTCAAAGGTTGAAAGTAGGAGATTCAGAATGAGATGAGAAGCAATGATCAGTCATTGCAATTTATTATTAGTAGTTCCAATGCAGTTTAGGAAGTTTGGAATAGGGTAGGGTTAGGAAACTAAGTATTAGGGGCATGATAGTAATAGGAGAGATTTGATTTATACATGTTAAATTAAATGTTATGTGTTTGCCTCTCCCAGTCAAAACATTTTTGGGGAGGGTAACAGTACTACTAATCTTTTTTTAATTTAATTTGTCTATTTCTTACATCAGTACTCTTACATCAGCACCCAGCAGCAGGAGGGATACGGCTGTGAGTACCACCACCGCAGCTTAGGTGGGTGAGGGGACTGGAGGTACCTCCACCAGCATAGATGGCTCTGCTGGGCCCAGTTAGACCTCCGGTTAATATTATTTATTTGCCTATCTTGATCCTTCTTTTACCGCTCGACATTTTAAATGAATATTTTCCTTTTTACTGTGTCTGTCTTCCAATCAATTTTTTTCCAACTCCACTTCATCTGTTACCTAAATCCTTCTTATCCCTACATTATGCTATTTGTTACTTACTTTACTTTCTCTATATTGCAAGTTTTTTGCACTTGACTTCACAACTATCTGTACTAGTCTCTGTAACTTCCCTTTTCTTCTGCTTTGCCAGTAAGACTCAGAGAACCCATTTTAGGTCAGGTACTCTACCATGAAGATTGCATGCAGTCAAGGTATTCAACGCATGTTTGTTGAGAAGGCTTTTTTTTATCTAGCTGATGTTCAAACAGTGCTGCAAATCCTGAGAGTGGCCATGGCCATGGTGGACATCCAAGTCTTGTGCATGTATTATTGCCTGGGTAAAGGTATACCAGCAGGCGATGATGACCATGCAGCATGGCTGTAACTTGGAAGTACGATGAGGAGGCCAGCTCCATTGCACAGAACACCAGTGCCAGGGATGGCTGCGCCAGTGGAGGGGACGCGGCTGTAGAATTAAGTGAGGGAGGAGAACCACCAGCAGAAGGGGCGGGCAGTAGTAAGTCATATTGTTTACTGACAAATAGTAATATACACACTGCAAGGGCATTGACTGACTCATGAACAACACCTCGCTTTAGCATAAACAGTGGGAGTTGAGTAGTTATGTATGCCCTTTTCTACCTGTGACTCAGCACAAAGAAAAAGGTTCGTAAATAAACTTTAAGAATGACAGGTTGATGGGAAAGTCAAAACAGAATGGAAGGAGAAAGGATGGGTGACATGATGTATGTAATATATGAGTGAAAGGATACGTGTGTGAAAGGAATGATACTAGGTGGGTGATGATGATATGAATCGATCTGCATGGCTGGGTGAAGGATGGTTGAAAAAACTAAGGGGTGCTTGGATGGGGTAAGGCAAAGGAGGATGGGTGAATGGAATGGGTGAAAGCAATGATGCATGGCTGAGTAAATGGATGTTGGTGAAAGGTTTGTTTGGACTTCAGAGCTATGTTTGAATGGATGGATTGATTGGATAATGATGGCTACTTTTCTATGGCGAAAGAGTGGATGAGAGAATGTAAAGCTTAAATGGTACTTATCAAAGCCAAGGGTGAAGATTAACATTACTAGAAGAACAATGCAATGCTGAATGGATAATGTAATTTGATTAACTTCTGTGTATGGGATAATCTGTGATAACATGCCAAAGCTATATCCCAGTACTTCATCCTTTCACTGACTGAACTGCAGGATATCGCTTTTCCCACCGTCTACTTCCTCAAAAGGATGTAAGTTATAGCTGAGGGAGTTAAATGTTAAATTGGCCTGATGTGATAACAAAATTAACATGCACATAACAACACAAGGACTCCGCATGACGTCACAGGAGCCAGAAGAAGACCACGTCGGCGTGGTGACGTCAGTTCCACCCATTTTTTCCGTGCCACAGAGACGAAACGGACGGACCAACATAGAGACAACGTATACATAGTATACAGAACTCACACTAATACACTCAGTGTATACAGAAAGCTTGCACTTCAAACAAGACAATAGTAAATAAACAAAGAGGTAACAAAGTCTTGAGTACACATAATACGTCAAAAAACTAAAACCTCAGCTTTTATGGTATAAAAGGGTGGACAACGGGGAGGTGGGTGGGTCTGTGAGGAATCCACAGGCAGATACTGTATCCACCAGAAAAAGCGTTACCGAAGGTAAGTAACTTGTTCTTCTGATGGATACATCTGCCTGTGGATTCTTCACTTTATTAATAGAATCCCACAGCAGTACCTCTCCCGGAGGTGGGTGTCCACCCTTCTATACCAAAAAGTCCTGCAAAAAAGAAAACGCAAAATGGTCATCCCTCCTCACTTCGGAATCTTTGCGAAAGTGTGGAGGGAGGCCCAAGTTGCGGCCTTACAGATGTCCAAAAGAGGAACACCTCTAGACAATGCAGAAGTAGACGATTTAGACCTGGTGGAATGAGCTTGAATACCTACAGGAGGCTCCTTAGCAGCCAGGGAGTAGCATATATTGATGCACAAGATGATCCATCGCGATAAAGTGCGCTTGTGCACCGCTTGCCCTCATACATCCAGCATATCCAGCAAAGAGCTGGTCATCCTAACGGAAGTCCTTTGTTCTGTCCAAATAGAAGCTAACTGCCCTCTTTGGATCTAAACGATGAAGTCTCTCCTCCTCCTTGGAAGGGTGAGAGGGAGAATAGAAAGTAGGAAGGGTAATGTACTGACCTAGGTGGAAGGGAGTCACCACCTTTGGCAGAAAAGCAGCCCTGGTCCTAAGTACCATCCTTTCAGCATATATGGTCATAAAAGGCGGCTTTGAACTCAAAGCCTGGAGTTCACTCACCCTCCTGGCCGAGGTGATAGCTACCAGGAAGACCGTTTTAAAAGTTAAAATTCTTAAAGGACAACTATGCATCGGTTCGAATGATGAACCCATTAAAAAAGTTAACACCAAATTCAAGTCCCACTGGGGCATAATAAAAGGAGTGGGAGGAAACATGTTTCTCAGTCCCTTAATAAATCTTAAGACTATAGGAGACTTAAATAAAGAAGGCTGATCAGGTAAACACAAAAATGCCGACAAAGCTGACAAATACCCTTTTACAGTGGACACAGCAAAACCCTGCTGGGCCAAATGAAGAGAAAAACAAAGAACATCAGATAGATGAACTTTTAAGGGATCAATAGATTTCTCTCCGGACCACTTAAGAAATTTAGACCACCTGTATGAATAGACAGACTTAGTGGAGTGTCGCCTAGCCGATAATATAACGTCCACCAGGTCAGGTGGGAGACCAAAAGAATTCAAGTTGCTCCGTTCAATCTCCAGACATGAAGGTGCAGGATCTGGAGGTGGGGGTGTAGAACTTGCCCCTCCATCTGAGAGAGGAGGTCTGCCCTGAGAGGGAGATGGAGCGGAGGGTGTGACGAGAGGTGAAGAAGGTCTGTGTACCACACCCTTCTTGGCCAATCCGGGTCGATCAATATAACTTGGGCCCGGTCTTGGCAAATCTTCCTCAGAACCCGAGGAATCAAGGGTATGGGAGGAAACGATGAAGGAGTTGTGAGCCTAAACTCAACTGAAACGCGTTCCCCAACGCTCCCTGCCCCGGAAATTGGAGACTGCAGAATGACGGGCAGTGCGCGTTCTCGTGAGTGGCAAACAGGTCTACCCGAGGAGTCCCCCACGTCCGGAAGATGTGTCGGACTACCTCTGGATGAAGCCTCCACTCGTGGTCGGCAGAGAACTGCCGACTGAGACTGTCCATCACACGTTCAGCACCCCGGCCAGATGATTTGCCGTCAAGCAAATCCGATGGTCCTGAGCCCAGGACCAGAGTCGCAACGCCTCTCTGCAGAGACGGTACGACCCTACTCCTCTGCTTGTTGACATACCACATCGCAGCAGTGTTGTCCGTCAGGACTTGAACCAGATCCCCCAGATGTGCTCTCCACCCTAGGGTAGAGGCATCCCTTATCACTGTGGCCACCGATGTAGGAAGATGGAAAGGCTTTCCTTGAGACAGATTGCCCTCCACGTTCCACCAAGACAGATCCGCTGCAGCTTCTTTGGAGATCCTCACAGACTCCCTGAGATCTCCGTTGTGCTGATACCACTGCCTGTGGAGACACCACTGGAGCGCCCTCATGTGCCAGCGTGCATGGTTGACCTCACAGGATTCAGGAAGCGAACAGACCGTGCAGGTGAAGGACCTTCAGAACTGGAACAACCGCTCCATTGTAAAACAAGGGAATCATTTCCTGTATGTCGAGAACCCTTTGAGGTGGAGGGAATGCTCGACACACAGTGGTATCCAGTACTGCCCCTATGAACAGGTTGCGCTGTGAGGGCACCAGGTGAGACTTGGGTACATTTATTGAAAACCCAATTTGTACAACAGCTGGGTTGTTACCTGCAGATGACGACACACCATCTCTGGAGACTCTGCCTTCAGAAGCCAGTCATCCAGGTATGAGAAAACCGGAATCTCCAACGTTCTGAGATGGGCTGCCACCACTACCATCATCTTGGTGAAGACTCGAGGTGCAGTAGTAAGACCAAACGGAAGGACGGCAAATTGGTAATGTTGCGACCCAACCGTGAAACGGAGATACTTCCTGTACGACTTCAGGATTGGGATGTGGAAATACGCATCCTGCAAGTCGATGGACACCATCCAGTCCTCTTGATGCAGCGCCTGAAGAACCTGCGCTAGAGTGAGCATCTTGAACCTCTTCTGCTTGAGAAATAGATTCAAGATTCTGAGGTCCAGGATAGGACGTAGCCTGCCATCCTTCTTGGGAATGAGGAAATACCGGGAGTAGCATCCCTTACCCCTTTCCTGCTCCGGAACCACCTCTATCGCACCTTTTTGTAACAGGATAAGAACCTCCTTCTGAAGGAGAAGCAAATGATCCTCCATGCAAAACCCTTCGCAAGAAGGGTAAGGGGGAGGGAATTCCCTAAAGGGAAGGGCGTACCCATTTTCCACAAGATCTAGAACCCAAAGGTCCGAAGTTATTAATTTCCAGTCTTGTAGAAAATGGGAAAGCCGGACTCCCACAGGACCCACATGATCCAGGATGGAGGATCTAGGGCTGCTTTCCTGCATTACCAGGAAGGGGAGGGGAGGTAGAGGAGGAGGAGGAAGAGGGATGTCGTCCAGCTCCACGAAGGCGACCTCTGACTTTACCTCTGTGGGATTTATATAGAGGGTTTTGCTGCTGCTGTTGTTGTTGCTGAGGCTGACGGGAACGAAAGGAAGGTTTCCCACAACCATGGTATCTTCTGTAACCATACCTTCTTTTTTTTTTTTTTTTTGAAACCGTTTATTGCAGTTCGTAAAAGTTACAGGTATGGGCCTACAACCATCCGGCCGGCCGCTAGAATGACAAAAAACATATTGCACACATACAGTAAAAGTCTCTAGGCAGTGCAGAGCAGTGAAACAGGAGTAATCAATGGTGCAGGCCACACAGCTCCAAGCCCACAGTACGGTTCCCTTTTCTTGAAACAAAACAACACCAAAAAACCACACCCGCAAGACAACCCGCAATCCAAAATAACAGCACGTGCTCCATAAGTGGGGGATCCAAACCAGCAGCAGAACTCTGGAGAGGGGAATGGGAATAGATCAGGGACTGGGGGACCACGCGCCCGCGGCTGAGGGAGGGGGGCCGTCTAGGGAGACGGAGCAGGCGAGGCAGCCGGTAGCAGTGGTGGCTCACAAATACCCCCGCGGTAGGCGTTCCAGGGGCCCCAGAGTTTCACCCACGCCCCAGGCTTACCTCTCGCCACATACACCACCTTTTCACGAAACATACACCAATCCATATGCTCTTTCCAGGCCGACACCGCAGGGGGCCTCTGGGATCCCCACAATTGAGCAATGTCGCGCTTGGCTATCATGTATCCCAGAGTCACCCACCGCGTCTGCGGGACCGAATAGTCATTCGGTTCCCATACATTCAGCAAGCATCTCCTCGCTTCAGGCAGCAGCGCAACACGCGTCACCACACGCAGGACCTCATGCACACCACGCCAGAATCGCCCCACCTTCGGGCACTCCCACAGTATATGCATGAAAGTCGCCAACGCACCACAGCCACGCTTACACATTCCGTCACCAGCAAAACCCATACGCAGAAGCCTTGGCCCCGTCACGTAAACCCGGTGAAGGATCTTGAGCTGGACGAAACGAAGGCGAGCCGGGATGGCCACCTCTTTCGGAGAGGCCACCGCGGAAATCCAATCCTCATCGTCCAGCTCCAGCCCGTCGGCAACCCAAGCCTCGCGGAGATTAGTCAGCAGGCACGATCTATCGTTGATCAGTTTTTTGTATATGAGGGAGATCGTGCTGTCCGGGACATGGCCATCTAGGACTCTGTCCTCCAGGGGGGAAGACTCCGGAATGGATGCGACATCCGGGAAGACGGAGCCCAGCGCATGGCGGACCTGTAGGTACCGAAAGTACTCACTGCCCTGCAGCTGGAACTCCGCCTGCAGCGTCTCAAAAGTTTTGAATCCCCCCCTCGTCCAGAGATCTCCCACCGTGCTGATTCCGATCGTGTCCCACTTCTCGAAGCCCTTCGACGTCCACAGGGAGCCCAACCTCTCAGACGCATACAGCGGTGACGCCCGGGTCAAACGGTCCTTCCACCCCATAGCTGCATTAGCCACGTGCCAGACACGCACCATGACACGCGTCGGTCCCGTCAAACGGGAGTCGGGCGCGCCCGCGTAGAGCGCTCGATTGTAATCGCCACCGGGCAGGAGCATCTTATCCATCTCAAATGCCGGGTTCAAGGCGGGCCCGTAAAGGCCATGATTAATTGCAGCTAGTTGGGAGGCCCAGTAATACCGTTTAATGTCAGGGAGGGCGACCCCCCCATCGTACCACGGGAGCGTCAATTTAGCCAGAGCAATGCGCGGCCTCCCGTCCCAGAACAGGCGCCGCTGGAGGCCCTCCACCTCACGGAAATAGCGTGCCGGGACCAAGTCCATAGTATTCTGGAGGGCGTAGAGGAAGCGTGGCAGGGACATCATTTTAAACAAGGCCGCTCGGCCGAGCGGCGAGAGCGGCAGACGCCGCCAGCGCACCACGTCCTCCCTCAAACGCCGGAGGGGGGGTAACAAATTCCGCTCATAGCGGGCCTCCGGGTCAAGAGTGATATAGATACCCAGGTACCGAAAACCTTGGGAGGCAATCTGGATCGGACAGTCCCGTGGTAAGGCCGGAGCCTCCCCGGAAAGCACATATACACAGGATTTCGCCCAGTTGATGACCAGGCCTGAGTTGCGACCGAATGAACGCAAAACATCAACCAGGACGATCAGTGATTTACGCGGGGAGGCGAGATACAGAAGGATATCGTCAGCATAGAGGGACACACGGTCCTCATGCTCGGGGGTCCAGCGGAGACCACGGATAGAAGGGTGCCACCGCAGCCACTCCGCCAGGGGCTCCAGGGCCAGGGCAAACAGGAGAGGCGACAGGGGGCAGCCCTGTCGCGTACCCCTCCCCAGCGCGAATGGGGCCGAGACTCGCCCATTCACTACCACCTGCGCCAATGGGCCCGAATATAGCAATTTGACCCAGCTAATGAAACCCGGGCCAAACCCGAATTTTGCCAGCATCGCCCAGATGTATGGCCATTCAAGCGTATCAAACGCCATGGTGGCGTCCAAGGACGCCAAGATGGCCGGCTCCCGCACAAATGGGACACGCGCGAGCACCCCGTGCAAGCGCCGCAGATTGAGCGCCGTGTTGCGGTGCGGTATAAAGCCAGATTGGTCTTGGTGGACCAAATCGCCCACCACGCCAACCAACCTGTTGGCCAACACCTTGGCGAGGATTTTGGGCTCCGCGTTCAAAAGCGAAATCGGCCTATAGGATGTGACCCGTTCACGGGGCCTCCCCTCCTTGTGGATCACCACAATTGTGGCTAGACGCTGGTCCGGCGGGAGGGAACCCCGCGAGTGGGCCGCCAGGAACATCCCGCGCAGGTGGGGCGCCAACACATCCGGGCGTAGCTTGTAGAGCTCGATGGGAATACCGTTGGGGCCCATGGCCTTGCCGGATGCAACCGAGCGAATAGCCAAGGCAATTTCGTCCGAGGTGGGAGGGGCGTCCAGCGAATCGCTGTCCTCCACCGTTAGGGAGGGCAGTGCGATGTCCCGAAGCAGGGCATGGGAGTCTGCCTCCGAGCAGGGGGAAACCGGGGAGTAGACTTCGCGGAAATAATCCGCGAAGCAGGAGACAATGGCTTCCGGCTCAGTGACACACGCACCATCAACACTCTCAATCAAAGGCACCACACGGCTCGCTCTCTCCCTCTTGTCCAACCACGCAATCAATTTGCCAGCCTTATCACCCACATCATACAATCGCCCCTGCTGCTCTCTACTGAGGCCCCTGGCCGCCTCCGTGACGAGGGCCCGATAGGCCGCCTGCTTTAGGTGTAGAACATGCAACTTGTCGTCTGTTACCCCGCTTCCCAGGTCACCCTCCAGTTCTGCAATCTCGGCCTCTACCCGGGTCACCTCCTCCCGCTCGCGCCGCCGGGCATGAGAGATAAAGGAGAGGGCCTCCCCTCTAAGGACTACCTTGAAAGCCTCCCACAGGGAGATGGCCGAAGAGACCGACCCCACATTCTCATCGAAATATCGCTGTAGGGATTTGATCAAATCAGCACGAATGGTGGGGTCGCGCAAATACCATGCATTGATTGGGGCCACCCTGCCATCCCCCCTCGGGAAGACATCGAGATGCAACAACAATGGGGAGTGGTCTGAGATACCCCGCGCCAGATGGCGCACCTCCCCCACCCTCCCTGCGTGGGCCGCCGGGACAAGGATGTAATCAAGCCGCGAGAGGCTACCATGGGCACCCGAGTGGAAGGTGTACTGTCGCAATACAGGATGCTTTAATCGCCAGCAATCCACCAGGCCCAGCGTATCCAGAAGGCCGGGCAGCCACGCCTGTGCCCGGGGGAGGTCCCTAGGGGGATGGCGATCCATAGACCCAGAGGCTACCGCATTAAAATCCCCTCCAACCACCAGCAGGCCACTCGGAAGGTCCAGAAGGAGGCGCCCCAGGTCCGCAAATGTGGTGGCTTGTAACCCAGGCGGGACGTACACTGATATAAAGATAAACACTCTACCCTCCATTCTTCCCACCAGAACCGTGTAGCGTCCCCTCTCATCATGGCGCACCTCATCAATCTCCAACGGGAGCGAGTTCTTGATCATAATACCCACCCCCCGCGAGCCCGAGGTGAAGCCAGAATGGGCCGCCAAACGATATCCCCGCCGGTTCATTGCATGAAAGGAGTTACCTATAAGGTGCGTCTCCTGCAGGAAGACAACATCTGGTGAAATACGTTTTAAGTACTGCAGGACCACACCACGCTTAATCCTATCCCCCAGGCCGTTAACATTCCATGACAACACAGCCAAATCCCTACCCCCCATCATGCGTCGAAACAATCGGTCGTCCCCCATCGAGCATCCTAAAAACAACAACATAGTAGCGGGTTTGCCCTGCGGTGCTAACAAACAACACACCCCCCCCACCCCCCGGTCCCAACAAAACTCCCCCCTCCCTGCACCCCTGCATGAGCCCAGACAGCCCCCCCAAAGTGCAGTGTGCCTGTCGCCCCATAGCTAAAATACTAACTAGTCCCCCAGAGGAGGAGGGAAGCCCCCAACAGACCCCGCACGACCTCCATAGGAGGGGAAAATACGCAATCGATAAATGGTGAAGGAACAACGTCCAGAGCAAGGCCTATGCAGTCACCCCTCAATTCTGCTCCGGCGGGCCCTCCTCGCCAGCCGCGCCCCCCCCGCCCCCCCGGCCCCGATCTCCAGGCAGAGTGTCCAGCCAGTCCCCAGCCGCCTCGGGCCGGTCGAAGAAGTGCGTGCGACCATCCACCTCTACCCTCAGCTTAGCTGGAAAGAGCATTGAGTACTTGAGGTTCAGGTCCCTTAGGCGACGTTTAACACCAAGAAAGCTCTGCCGCTGCTTCTGGACCGCCGGGGTAAAGTCTGGGTAGAAATGTACCTCCATGTTGTCAAGCTTGACCGGTCCCTGTTGTCTGGAGGTCTGGAGGATAGCATCTCTGTCCCGGAAATTAAAAATCCGGGCAATGAGAGGCCGCGGCGGGGCACCAGTCTTAGGTCTGCCCCCGGGGACCCGGTGAGCACGCTCCACCGCAAAAAGCTTACTCAGCCCCCGGGGCTGGAGATGGGTCAGGATCAACTCTTCCACGAAAAGATCCGCCGCCTCCGCCTCTCGTCCCTCCGGCACCCCCACAATACGGACATTATTCCTCCGGGCCCGACCCTCGGAGTCCTCCAGTCGCCGGTCCATCAGGGCGCTCGCCTGGCCAAGCCGGCGCACCTCCTTCTGGAGGGCCACCACGTCTGTCGTGAGGCTCGTTGTGGTGTGGGCCAGGGAGTCGACTCGGTCGTTTGTTTTGGACAAGTCTGCCCTCACAAGGCTCACATCCACCAGGACCGAGTCTATTTTTTGCGCTAAGGTGTCGAAACGCTGGTCCACCGAGGCCTTCATCTCTGCGATGGCGCCCATGACGTCCCGGAGGGTCAGATCCACCGGATGAGCGGATGCCTCCGTCGGGCTCACCGGGGATGCACGCGATGTCTCCGGAGAACCCTTCTGGAGCGTGTAGCGGTCCATACTGTTGGCCTGGTGCGCCGTGCCACGGCGGGTCGTCTTCACCTTCGCCCGGTCGCCATCTTGTTTGGTGGACATGCTGACTCTTCCACCGTCGTGCCAAGCACCCCAAACGGGCCGCTATACCAGGTCACGGGTGCCAGGGGGGGGGCAGGGGCGACCACCGAACCGCGGGTCAACCCACCGCCGGCGGGTCAGCCGGGCTCCTGGACAAGGCCACACCACCACACCCCGCTCCGCAGTCCGACCCCGCTTGAGAGCTAGGAGGGCGCAAAAGCGAAAGTGAAAGTGCGGGGTACGCCAGTCGCCCAGCCCCGTTCGCCGCTGTTATTCACTTTGTCCCCGGATCGCCCCACTACTCCAATCCGGGGGGCCGGCGAGGAGAAGGCCACAACCTTCGATCGATGCTCCCACCGGCGTCCGGGGTCCGATTCGAGCCCAAAAAACGGGTGGCGCCTCAGCTCCGGTTCCCCAACACAGTCCCCTCAACAAGGACAGGATATCGCCAGGATTAATTCAGGAGGTCGCGGAGGTCCTCGGGAGCCTCGCACCTACGCGGCCATCTTGGTTGCGCGCTAGGCTCCTCCCTCTAACCATACCTTCTTGACTGAGACTGTAAACCCAGGGATTTTGCTGTGGCTTTACTGTCCTTAAATCTCTGCAACGCCAAGTCAGCTTTTTCCCCGAAGAGCTTAGAACCGTCAAAGGGAAGATCCAAAAGAGCTGCTTGCACATCAGGTGAAAATCCTAAAGATCTTAACCATGCATGCCTCCTAGTAGCAACAGACAAACCCATCACCCTTGCCACCGAATCTGCAGTGTCCAGACCCGACTGGATTACTTGGCGAGCAGCCGCCTGAGCGTCCATCAAGACCTCACTTAAATTTCTCCGATCCTCTTCCGATAGCTTAGGGAGAATCTGCTTGGCAGAGTTCATAAGGGCGTGAATATATCTACCCAATAGACAAGTTGCATTTGTGGATTTCAATGCCATACTGGCTGACGAAAAAACTTTCTTTGCCGATTGCTCAAGCTTTTTTGAGTCTCTATCAGCCGGTGCTTGAGGAAAAGAGCCTACCGATTGTTTTGAACATGAAGCTTGAACCACCAAACTTTGAGGTGATTGGTGAGAAGAAAGAAAATCAGGGTCCCCTGGTGCCGGTCTATATCTAATGCTGAGGCACGCCCAAATTAAATGCCAAAGGGCCCATGGGACCCGAAGGTGCTCCAGAGGGGCATGTGGCTCTGGTAAAAATACCATACATCGCATTCATGAAGTGCGATGGATCCGAACCCGGCGCCGGGAATGAAGGATACTGTGCCGGTTCGACTTCCTTACGAGGAGTCTCCGGAGTCGGATCCGCTGGAGTCACAGGAGGAGCCACAGGAGCAACAGGAGACTCTTCTTCCACTGGATTTGAATCCCCATCCGAAGCTGGAGAATCAACCGGCGACGGAGACTGCGCCGGAGTACCCACATCAGGAGACCGGCCCGGTGACGCCTGTGGAGACTCAGAGGGTGAAGGAGAAACAACGTCCTTGACACGACGTCGAGAAGCAGGAGAAGGCGACTTCGAAGCTCGCGACTTGGACGAATGACGTTGAGACCCATGTCTCTTCTTCTTCTTGTGCCTTCTCTTGGATCCATGCGAAGTCGACGACCTCGACTTCGATCTTTAACGACCTCTTTTCTCCTTTCTCACCTTGGACATGCAGAGCTTAGCCACTCTTTCCTTCAGCGCCTTAGGGTTAATTTTTCTGCAGGATGAACAACCTTCAACGTCGTGATCACTAGAAAGGCACCAGTGACAGTCATCATGCGGGTCAGTAATTGACATGTGACCTCCGCATTCCTTGCAGGGCTTGAAACCCGACTTCCTAGGAACAGAGATAGTCGAAAACAGTAACAAGTAAAGTCTCGAAACAAAGTAGCAGTAGAAAGATAGGAGAGTCCCAGAAAATCCGTTCGCTTGTAGCGCGGAAAAAAAAGCACTGATATCAACACGCCGACGTGGTCTTCTTATGGCTCCTGTGACGTCATGCGCCATGACGGTGTGATGACGGTGTGATGACCTCGCCAGCGCAGAGAGCTACGAATTTCTGGAATGCTGGCGCAGGGATATATTCATAAGGTGAGGAATCCACAGGCAGATGTATCCATCAGAAGTGGGTGATACCACTTCAATGCTGGTGAGAGGGCTACTTTGCATAACGAAAATGTGTTCCTCAGGCTGAGGCGGGATCCAAGTGGTGTCTAGGGCTTCAGAAAGGGTGCTTGGAGAAGAAGATGATTAACTAACCCTCCTTTTTCTAGCTGGTGATCTGGAAGATAATGGATCCTCTGAAAGAGCGGCTTCCTCTACTTCCTCAGCTTGAAGCTCACTCTCCTGAACTGTTATTACTTCAGGAGGAACTACTACTGGTGGTTGCAGCTGTTGTTGTCAGCTTCTCTGAGTTTCCTGCAATGATTGGGTACTACTTTGCGATAGAGATAAGTTAATTTCAACGTCACTGCTATTTGGCGTTGCCATTATTAGAATGGCTGCCTCTGTGACAGACATGGGCTTGGGCCTAGATTGGGGTGGGTCCACTGATGTGGGTGTGCTGCTCCCAGCTTGCTCCCCAGAGGCCGGTGTGGCAGGCATTGTTATCTTTTTCCTAAAAAAGATCTGGATCGACATACCAGTGGTGAAGTAAGCTCCTTCTGCTTCCCACTGGCCACTTTCCTGGTAGCACCTTTCTTTGGAGCCATCTTCAAACTGCCAGTTAGCAGTGGTAGTTAGCTTCACACAAGTTGAAGAGATGTCTGTGTGATGTGTGGGTCACGCATCATGTCTAGGCCTAGTCATGTCGTGCACAGGCCTTTCTGTCTAGCAGCACTGTGGGTGGTGTTGTCTCTTGTGCACCTAAAAGAAAAGAAGCAAGATGAACATCAGTGAAGCGTGGCATTGTTGTAGTTCAATTAGTAGTACAAACAAACAATATCATTTAGTGTGGTCACTGGTTACTCTTAATATAAATAATTAACAAAACAGTGTATCCTTTTGTAAAACGGAAAACCACACCAACATAAACTTTCATGGTGACTGACTGTACACTCAGGAAGGATAAGAAAGAGCAACAACATACAGATGTGACTGTTTGCTTTATGTCCATCAGATTCACATCACGTCACATGAATACAAAATATATATTTAAAAAAGTTTAAGAAAATAAAAAACATTTTTATTAATTTGAAACATTTGAAAAAAAATCATTTTTTTTATAAGTAAGTTAAGTTATTCTCAAAGATTTAATAATATATTTATTAAACTGCTATCTCATTGCTCAACCAACCATGTAAACATATAGCAAAGCAAAGGGCCACACTGGATGGACGCACAAAATGTCTGCCTGCCATTGCCACACGGTCAGCAACAACAACACTGAGCAAGAAGGCATTGGGAACAAAGAGAAGACATGCAGGCTTATGGCAAAAGCACACTTGCTGGCCTCACAAAATGGCCGCCAGATACATTGTCAATGGCCACACAACAACCAGCAAGCAAGAAGGCGTGGGCACAGACAAAGAAAACATGCAGGCCTATGGCAAAAGCACACTGACCGCCTGCGCAAACTGCCCGCCGGTCACATGGTAACAAGAAGCCAGCGGCCTGGAAAACAAAGGACACATTCAGGCCTATGGAAACTGACTATACAAAATAGCCCTTGACCACATGGCATGGGGAACAAAACCAAATGGTGAAGTATGGCAAACACGCACAAGAGGCATAATTAGACAGAGAGAAGACCGTATTGATTAATTCAGCAATGCCAAAAACAAAAATCAACAGGGCGGAAAATGTTTACAACAACAGACATTCTCCAAAGTCACTACCTCACCTATACACTGTTTTCAGAAAACAAAAATGAGAAATATCACAAAAAACACTTTTTGTATTTTTAATCCAATGCCATCCATGGCCTAGATGATGTTTCAATTTAACAGAAACAGCTGTTTTTCATGCACCCATGGCTAGCACTGGGCCCACAGTCTGGAAAGCCCATGTCAGACTTGGCCACATAGTGCATTAAATGAATACAGCAACTGTACTTAAAAAACATGGAGAAAAAGTACTAAACTGTGCAACATTTTTCCTTGGCAAAAGAAGAAAAATCACATGCAAAGAAACAGCAACAACCAGCAAGAAGGTATGGCAATAAACAAAGAACATACGCAGGCCTATGGCAAAAGCACACTGATGAACAAGTTACTTACCTCTGATAACGATATATCTGCAAGAGACATAGATTAGTTATAGATTCCTTACCTTGGAATTAACCCCAGGCATCAGACTGGATCCGGAGAATTTTTCGTCAGCCGTACCGCTGCATTCCGAAAGGTGGCCAGGGTCGGCTCCGCGTTCGTCGTTGGTGTTGTGGTCGCCGGGATGACGTCGTGGTAGCTACTTAGACGCCGCCCTCGCGCGCTGACGTCAGTTCTTTAACACGACATTCCACGCCAGAAGAGCAGAGTCATGCAAGACACTGACAACTGGTGCACAAAACTATGGCCCTGAAAGGGATTCCCTGACCCTAGAAGTCAGTTTGCAGAACCGGAAGGATGGGTGGGGCAGTAAGGAATCTATAACTAGTCTATGTCTCTTACAGATATATCGTTACTGAAGGTAAGTAACTTGTTCATCTGAAAGTGACAATTAGCTATAGATTCCTTACCTTAGAATAGATACCCCAGCAATACCAACCCCGGAGGTGGGTCTGTGAACCAAGTTCACACTAGAAAGTCCTGGAGAACAGAACGGCCAAAGAAGCCGTCTCTCTGGACTTGGCTGTCCAGGCAGTGGTGTTTTGTGAATGTGTTCAGGGATGCCCACATAGCTGCCTGGCAGATGTCATTGGGGGGGGGGGGGGGGCTCCCCATCCCAATCAGTGGTTGCTGCCGTCGCCCTGGTGGAATGGGCACGCAGTCCCACTGGAGGCTCTTTCTTTGCCAAAGAGTAGCAATCTTTGATACACAAAATGACCCACAGGGAGATTGTCTGTTTGTGCATGGCCCGACCTTTTTTGGCGCCCACGTAGCCAACAAAGAGCTGGTCATCCACCCGGAATTGCTTGGTGCGATCCAAATAAAAGGAAAGCACACGTTTTGGATCCAGACGGTGGAGCCTCTCTTCCTCCTTAGAAGGATGCGGAAGCGTAAAGAAGGTGGGCAAAGTGATGGTTTGACCAATGTGGAAAGAAGTAACCACCTTAGGAAGAAAGGAAGGTCTGGTTCTGAGGACGACCTTGTCCGGATGAATAGCCAGAAAAGGAGGTTTTAAAGAAAGAGCTTGTAGCTCACTCACCCTGGAAGAAAAGGTGATGGCAACCAGAAAAGCAGTCTTTAGAGTAAGAAGTCTAAGAGGACAGTTATGAAGCGGCTCAAAGGGAGTGTACATAAGGTAAGTAGGAATCAAGTTCAAGTCCCACTGAGGCATTACGAAGGAAAAAGGAGGAAAAAGATGAGTAATGCCCTTAAGGTGACTTGAAAGGAGAAGGCTGATCAGGAAAGTGTAAGAAAGGCGGAAATGACTGAGAGATAGCCCATCAGAGTGCCCAGAGCAGAGCCCTGCTGGGCCAAAGAAAGGAGGAACAAGAGAACCTCAGAAAGAGGGGCAGAAATGGGCTCCACAGCCTTTGCTCTGCACCATGCTACAAATTTGTTCCATCTGCAGGCGTATACCGTCTTAGTGGTGGGACGCCAGGCTGCCAAGATAACATGCTAACTCCATGTGACGGAGGAGCGTGCTCCATCGACACTGAGGGGTAAGAGAGGTATTTAAAGAAGTGGATACACTATCCCAATTAAACTACAACTACCGTAAGGTATCCAGAACCATCAAACTCAAAATAAAACTTACATGGCGTACTCCGCTGAATGCAGAAATGAGCCAACTCCTTTTTGTTAATTAACCCTCACACAACCTATTGGTGTCATGCTTTATCATCGGGTTCACCCTGACTCCTAAAGATCAGGGTAGGCTCGACCGTATTTCAGGGAGCACTTAGGAGATGTAGGCCAGGGGTCTAAAGATAAAACTCCTACTACATTCCCCAGGTATCCCTTTATTCACGGGGACGTAGTGGATATTAAAAAATACGGGTCTTTTTTTGAGGTAATGGTCGTATGACCCTAAGAATATGCCAACATGTTTCAGCCCTTGTGAGCGGTCTGCTTAGTCCTGGGCTTTTTTCAGGGCAAAACAAAAATTCCCTCCCTGATGTCAGTTAAGGATTTTTCCTATATATTTGTGTTGACGGAACAGAAAGCTGTTCCCTTGTGAAAAAAATGGAGGGTATACTTATCTCTCCATCTGAAATGAACACAAAAATTCCGCCTGTAAGAAAAAGTGTGAGAGGAAACAAAAGACAAGTAATGTATGCAAATTATTACATCACATCTTTCAAATTCAGCACTCCCAACACGCTTGGTGTGCCTTTATTCCCATCACTCTGTGATCATGTGAATGAGCTGATTTTGGGATTACTTAACCCCACCTTGCCATTTGGCAGTATGCGTCCATTATTAGCATTCAACTGTCACTCGTAGACCGTGAGTATCTTATCCCAAGTTAAAACATACACGCACTCCAAAAGTTAATAACCACTGTCTGATTGTTTCAGTGGAACCATACACATACATATATACACAAACATCATAAATCACCCTGTTTATATATTACCCATCATCATTTCTGTTAGCGGTATTTTGGGGTGTGCCCTTGACTGATTGAGGTGACATAAACGTTTTTCACAGAGAACGGGAAGGGGGTAGCCTTGTAGTCAAATGCTGTTGAAAAGTGAAATGCTTCAGCGTTAGGACAACGTGCCCCCATTATTAGATGGATATTATTACCTCAGTTCTGTAGGATCACACTCCAGCAGGACTTATTACTGCAAAGGTCCTGCCCCTCTGACATGTTCGACTCCTGCGTCTCCCAGTGTTGGCGTTTTCCATGCCTGCAGTGCCGGCTTAAATAAAGCAGCTTTGCTGTGTCAGCGTACTCAGAGGGGTGTGGTTACAGCACGGACGCCCAGGTTTGGCGTCATTTCCTGTGCGTGTCCCCTGCTGAAACTACACATCCCACTAGGATCATGGGATAGGTAGTTTTCAGTGAATCTAACATCGTATTTGCAATCAGGCATTAGGATACTACATAGCCCTATTGGATAGTACGGCTACTAGTTAGCAAATAAAGGATGGTATTTACTCATATGACTGCGCTGACATATACCATGAATGGTCATATGTTTGGCTCAGTTGGATATTTATCTACATGAATATTTTCCAGGGCTGTCGTGTTGCCCATTAAAAGTAGGTTAACTCTTGATCCCTGTGAAATTCGAACTACAAAACCCGCTTGTCTCATGGGATTTGTAGTTAACTGTGTATTTGGCCTCATGTTACGATAAGGCTTACCGAGTGGTATGGCTAAATATTATCCAGTATGCCATGGACTTTTTGATATCACTATGCTGAACCGTCATTAACATAATTGCTAGCAGGGCACCGTTGGAACCCATTCATATGAATATCGACAGGGTTACCGTCTCGCCTCATTCCCTAATACAGGAGATAGTTGGTAATATTTCCTGCTCACTGTGTATTAGGGTTGAGGATGTTAGTTGAATTTGACTTCTCTTTATATATTTTTCGTTTCTTGTGCCACCGTCGGTGTGCCTGGATGTGTTGTGTTCATGCTGGGGTCACATGATACTCTGAGGGGAGTAGGTATGTAGCTAAGAGAGTTTATGTCATTCTATCTGCTGCTCAGTGTGTTCCATGGAATGGAATCATTCAAACCCTGATGGTCAGTTTTTAGTTTGTAGACCCACCGTTGTTCCTTTTTCAAAAGTCTCTTAGCGATGTTAGGTCCATCTTTGACTCTTTCAATTATGGTCCATTCAAGGTTACTTTCCGTGTGTTTTTTTTCTATGTAGTGGGCTGTCAGTTTGGTTGCTGTGATTGCTCGTCTGATCGTACTTCTGTGTTCTCCAATGCGCAATTTGACCTTTCGGGTCGTCATTCCGATGTACTTGGATTTACACGGGCATGTGATCATGTAGACCACATTGAAAGTATTACAATTTGTGTGATCTCTTTGTTCTCAATCGTATCTCAGGCCTAAGTTGATGCTTATAGTGTGTTTAGTAAAGGGACATACAACACAGGTTCCACATGGGAAATGTCCTTTTACCCGAGGATGGTTCCACAGTGTGAGTTGTGTGTCCTGTTTGGGATCCCAACTATCCGTGTGGACAAGGGAGTTCCTTATACTCTTGTTACGCCTGAATGAGAACATGGGTTTCTCAAACGTTAATTTATTGGAAGTCAGAATTCACCAGTTTTTATTGCTAATCTTCTTCATGTTGTTAGAAGACGAGTAGTCACAAATATGAGTGATTTGCTTTCTGCTTTAGTATTTGTTTCCAACAGAGCCTCACGTGTTGTATTCTGTGATCTTTTACGAGCTTGCTCGATCACTATTTTAGGGTAGCCCTTCGCTTTCAACTTTTTTGTGAGGTTTTTGCCTTCCTTGTTATAGATCTCCAGACACCCTCTCGCACTGCGCACTATTCAGTGCATTTTACCCCCCGCGCGGCAGCGAGTCGTCTAGTTACGCTCTGAAGTCTAGCGCGGTTCAGACGATCTTGCATCAGCCGCGGGGGAAGATCTGTTGGTCTGTTTTCACGCATTTGGGCTAATTACTTAATTGGACAGCCCTTCCTGGAGCCTGAACACTTGCATCGCGGGTAAGACGGTGGTTTGTAGGAAGGGACCGGCCCAGTCAGATATATATATTTTTTCAATACCCTCAGTATTACGAGGGAGGTGTTGGTCCCAAGCTTGCACATTTATTAAGTGCACGTTCTGAGTTTGCTATTCAGGGTTTTTTCCCTATTAATATCCCCTTTGTACTGTCTTTGAGCCTGAGTGCTCACATTATGGAGTATGAAAATGATTACTATGAGGAGGAGGAGGCGGTCATGTACCTGCCTGTGGATGACCACTTTTGTCAGGTCATGGACTCCTCCTTCCTCAAGGCGGTGTCCCAAGTGGTTGCGCCTTTGGATAAGAAAATTGACCTTTCACAGGCGCAGTGTTCAAACCCCTTGACCAGAGGGAAGATCTGTCGGGGAAAGCTCCCCTACCTCCAGGCCAACCCTCCACTAGCAAGGTGGAACCCAAACGTAAGCGTCCAGACGACACAGGGGTGGACACAGACGCTTTTGCTCACCTCAAGCGGGTGTTTATGGACGCCAAGAACCCCGACCCACCCAGCACCCCAGAAGGGGTTCTGGGGGAACCCTCTGGTGTCCCTGATGATGTGGCTACAGTGGACCCAGATGAGTCCCCCCAGACCTCTGATGGGGATGGAGGTCATGGCTCCCATCCAAACCGGCACAGTCAGCATCTCACGACCTAGGTACAGACATGCTTAACCCAGATGATCTATTACACCCGCGCTCCTCGCAGTGGGTTCCCGCCCCTAAGGTGGCAGCCACATGGCAGCCACAAACCCCTAGACCTGGAGGGTAAAGTGTCAGTTACACCCAAAGTGGATCTTAAGATTTCCACATTTTTGGCAAAATTCATCCGCGATCCCAAGATGGGCATCGATCGCTCGTGGAGAGCATGCCAAGATAAGCTCTTGGATACGGCAGGACCCTTGGCGAAAATTTTAGATATGGCCAAAGAAGCCAAGGCTTCGGGCACTCTGATTTCCCCAGACACCCTCTCTAGTTGGGCGCAAAGGGCAATCATTTTCTTGGGGAACGCCAATGTGGCTATCTCGACAAAGCATCGCAGATCCCTACTTATAAAAATAGATCCTAAGTTAGGGGAGTTGTCCACATCTGAAGCGGGTCCAATTGCAGAGGGCAATCTCTTTTGAGACCCCTTCATGAGGGAATTAGGTACATTTCTTAATACCTTTAATTCTCTGGACAAAGCCCAAACGTCGATTAAACGGATCTTCACCACGCGTGTTTTTGGCGCAGCTGGTCGTGGCAGGGGGCACTCGGCCAGCCCCCTTAAAACAGAGCCTCTTTCAAGCAGGGCGAGTCCCATAGAGGGCAGTACCAGGACCCGGAGAAATTCGGGAACTTCTACCTGATCAGGAATTTTCCTTGTCGCAGGGGTGGCAGAGGACGCGATGATGGTTCCTACAACAATCAACGCGGTAAGACTCCAGAGTCTGGGGGAGGTGAAGTTGGGAGGCAGACTACAGTATTTTCTTCACAATTGGTCTTTGCTTACCTCCGACGCTTGGGTTTTGCAAACTATCCGAGGGTTTCACATAGAGTATGCCGACCTACCTACTCAGTCCCTTCGCACCAATCCCATAACTTTCACTCAGGAGCAGGGGGAACTTATCGACAGAGAGTTGTTGCGGAAAGGGGCAATTACCACCTCCGCTCTACACCCCCGAGGTTTCCTTAGCAACATCTTCTTGGTGGAGAAACAGGACAGGGGCTACCACCCCGTAATAAACCTCCAAGAGATCAACGGGTGGCTCATTTACCGCCATTTCAAAATGGAGGGTATTGACCTCCTGAGGGATCTGCTGCAAGCACAAGACTGGATGGTCCACCTGGACCTCAAGGACACTTACCTTATGATCCTGGTTTTTCCCCCTCACAGACGCTTACTGCAGTTCCAGTGGGGCTCTCAGATTTTCGAGTTCTCCTCCCTTCCTTTCGGGCTGTCTTCCGCTCTGTGGTGTTTCACCAAGGTGATGAAACCTGTCATGGAGCGCCTCAGATCGGAGGGCGTCCGGTTGATAATTTATCTGGACGACATTCTCATCATGAGTCAATGCCCCCAGAGTCTGCTGACACAGCTGCAGCAGGCAGTGTCCCTCCAGGAGTCTCTGGGATTTGTCATCAACAAGATCAAGTCAGACCTGAACCCTTCCCAAAAGGTGCAGTTTCTGGGCTTCATGATAGACTCGGTTGCGGCTACCTTGTCTCTGCCCTCTCGGAAGTTATCCAAGATCAGACACGAACTGAAGCGTATGTTGGCCAAGTCCACGATTTCCCTTCGCCACTTAGCCAGAACGGTGAGCCTTATATTGTCTTCGATTCAAGCTATATTCCCGGGACGCCTGCACTACAGGGCCCTACAGCACCTCAAAACCTATCACTTACGCAAAGGCCTCACCTACTCTCAGGTCGTACCCCTCACAGAGGAGGCCAGGACAGAACTCCAATGGTGGGTCGAACATATGGAGGCCTGGAACGGCCGAGCAATTTTCGGTTCACAACCAGATCTGGTAGTAGAGTCTGACACCAGTGGTTCTGGTTGGAGTGCCCGTTGCGGCGAAGTGTCTACCGGAGGAAGATGGTCCTCTTCTGAGCAGGCCCTTCACATCAGTTGTCTGGAGTTGATGGCGGGCTCGTTCGCAGTAAAGTGCTGGACAAAGGACAGGATCCAGAGTTGTGTTCTGCTCAAGATGGACAATGTGGCAGCGGTGCGCTACATCAAGCATCTGGGAGGTACTCGGTCCAAGGCATTGTCAAATCTGGCCCGCGAACTTTGGGAGTATTGCCTATCCAACCAGATATCCCTGTCAGCGAAGCATCTACCTGGCTTGTCCAACCAAGTGGCAGACTGGTGCTCTCGTCAGTGGAAGGACACCAGCCTATGGCAACTGCATCCCAGTGTTTTCAGGAAAATCCAATCTCGATGGGGTCCCTTCTCGGTGGACCTCTTTGCCTCCCATCTGGACGCCCAGCTAAAACGTTACTTCAGTTGGCGCCCGGATCCGGATGCGACGGCGATGGATGCTTTCCTACAGGATTGGAGCAAGGAGCAGGGTTATGCGTTTCCCCCCTTCGCAATGATCATGAGGTTATCAACCCAGGTGAGGAGACAGCAGGAGGACCTAGTGGTGGTCACTCCGATATGGAGGTCGCAAGCCTGGTTTCCGGTTCTGATGGAACTTTCCTGGGATTTTCCAATCCCTCTTCCCCTCGTTCAAAATATCCTCCGGGATCCTCAGGGGAATCCCCACCATCTTCTAGTCACAGGTGGCCTGCACTTGATGGCCTGGCGGGTTACAGGCAACGCTGGAAAGTCCCAGGCCTTTCAGAGGACGCTGCCATGTTGCTCTCTAAGTCCTGGGCCGAGAGCACCAGTAAGAGGTACCGGTCCGCATGGTCAAGGTGGGGAAGTTGGTGTCTGCGACAACAGGTGGATCCGATGGGGGCAGACATTGTCTACATCCTTCATTTTTTAGCCTCACTGGCAACGGAGGGACTGGCCTATAGGTCAATCAACACTTTTCGCTCAGCAATTTTGGCGGGCCATGTTCCATTGGATAATTGCCGGGTTGGCGAACCTACTTTGATGTGTAGGTTGCTGAGAGGTATCAGGTTATCAGTGCCTCCAGAACCACGTTGCTTGGTATTATGGGATGTGAACAAGGTTCTTAACCTGTTTCGTTCCTGGACATCCAACAAGTATTTGTCAAGGAAACAAATATCGGCTAAACTCGCGATGTTGCTATGTTTGATTTCATGTCGCAGGGTTTCGGATGTGAGGGCCCTAGATCTCACGGGCCGGGTCTTCACTCCGGAAGGTGTTACATTTCACATTTCTCGACAAACTAAGTGTAATTCATGATCTGTGTCCTATCCTGCTTTCCCGGACATCCCAAAATTGTGTGTGGTCAGAGAGCTCAAAGCCTACGAAGTGGCAACAGTAGATGTACATCCACAGGGCATTCAACAATTGTTTATTGCTCTTACTAAACCACACAGGGCGGTTTCGTCCCCCACGATTGCCAGATGGGTCCGCTGGGTGATGCAGGAAGCAGGTATAGATACTTCCCGATTTGGAGCTCATTCAGTGAGGGGTGCAATGGCATCCAAGGCGTTTTCCATGGGAGCGCGGCTGGAGGATATCTTGAATGCCGCAGATTGGTCTTCGGATTCCACCTTCAAAAGATTTTACTTTAAACCAGTAGCGTCCCTGGGATCTTTGGTGGTGGATAAGCTTTAAACTAGCCTAATCTGAAGCCTCCGGTCCTGCCATAGAATGCAAAATTTCCTAGCTAACGTGCAGGAAAGTTTCAATTCTATTAAGGACGCCAAACAAAAGACCGGCAGGCCCAAGCTCGAGGTAGACCTGATAGTGAACCTCACTGATGAGACATTGACTAAGGAAGAAGAAGTACTCAACAAAGGCCTGGGGTTTGTTCCTACCACCCATATTGACAAATTTACGATCCGTTGCGAACTTAGTGAATTCTTCCGAAAGATACGGGTAAAAACATTTTTTGACTGACAACCACAACAAGAGAAAGACACTGGATACAACTCCCTAAGACATAAATCTGCCCTCCTCCATCCTTAATGTCACCTGAGGTGTTTGAGGAAGCAGTTAACAAAGAGGTTGAATCACTTATGATGCAAATATTGTTGTACTACATGTAGAGTGTCTCCAATCCACGTAGAGCTTCCCTAAGTATGCAGACAAGATTCCTGCCGACTAGTTATTTTGAAATGTACTCCACTGCTTATTATCAATGGAGTGCACTTATATGTTACTTGCAGTACTCAATAAAAGTTTTTTGTTTTTTTTAAAACAAAGAGGTTGAATTACTCCAGCCTAAACACAACTCCTACAAAAACTTGAGTGAGAGGGAAAGAGAGGCACTGGAGTCCTTGGCCAAAAGGAAAAATCTGATCATGAAACCAGCCGATAAAGGGGGAGCAATCGTAGTACAAGAGATTAACACATACAGATCTGCATGCATGTCCCTCCTTTCGGATGAGAGAAACTATAAAAGTATACAGATGGATCCGACACTACAATTACAGAAGACCATCACCGACATCACCACAGAAGCATTGGAGAGAGACTGGATCACAGAGAATGAGAGGGATTTCCTCAATAGCGAAGAACCGAGAATGCTGTTATTCTATACCATTCCTAAAACACACAAGGGAATGATCTCTCCCCCTAGAAGACCAACTGTTTCTGGGATTGGGTCAGTTCTGGAATCCCTCTCGAAGTACACCAACTTCTCCCTACGGCCCCTGGTAACCAAGATTAAGTCATACGTGAGAGACATTAAACACCTGTTAAACATTTTAACTGAAGTTAATTATGACCCCATCAGCGAAACAATGATGTGTCTGGATGTCGAAGCTCTATATACGACTATCCCACAAGAGGAGAGCCTAAAGGCTATAGAATCTTTACTGAACAGACGAGAGTGGCCTTGGGAAGCACCAATTACTTTCATCATTGACCTCATGCGTATTGCCCTTATGGAGAACGTCTTCAGGTTTGAGGACCAACTATACCTGCAAGCACACGGTACCTCCATGGGCAGTACTTTTGCCCCTAGTGTTGCATGCTTATACATGAGCCATCTGGAGGATGAACACATCTGTTCTAACAACCCCTTCACTGGAAGGATACGAAAATGGCTGAGATACATTGATGACATTTTCGTCATATGGCATGGGAATCAAGAAAGCACGGCTGAGTTCGGCACTTGGATTAACAGCATAGACCCCTTTCAGAGATTCAATATGTCCTCCACCAGCACAATGGTCTCTTTTCTGGACATTAACATCTTGGCTACAAATGGGAGATTGGAGAACACACTCTACACAATACCCACCGACCGCAACAGTTTACTGCACTTTGACAGTGCACACTCCCGATCCCTAAGGGAAACCTCCCTGTTGGACAATATCTGAGGATACAGATGAAAGAGAAGGGCTACCCTAAAAAAGTGATCGAGCAAGCTCGTAAAAGATCGCGGAATACACCGTGTGAGGCTCTGTTGGAAACAAATACTAAAGCAGAAACCAAGACACTTATATGTGTGACTACTCACAATTTGTCTTCTAACAACATTAAGAAGATGACCAATAAAAACTGGCGAATTCTGACTTCTAATAAATTAACGTTTGAGAAAACCCATGTTCTCCATGTTCTCATTCAGGCGTAACAAGAGTATAAGGAACTCTCTTATCCACACGGATAGTTGGGATCCCAAACGGGAAAAACAACTCACACTGTGGAACCATCCTCGGGTAAAAGGACATTTCCCATGTGGAACCTGTGTTGTATGTCCCTTTACTAAACACACTACAAGCATCAACTTAGGCCTGAGATACAATTGAAAAAGAGATCACACAAATTGTAATACTTTCAATGTGGTCTACATGATCACATGCCCGTGTAAATCCAAGTATATCGGAATGACGACCTGAAAGGTCAAATTGAGCATTGCGGAACACAGAAGTACGATCAGACGAGCAATCACAGCAACCAAACTGACAGCCCACTACATAGAAAAAAAACACACGGATAGTGACCTTGAATGGACCATAATTGAAAGAGTCAAAGATGGACCTAACATCTCTAAGAGACTTTTGGAAAAGGAACAAGCATTTGCAATGCAATAGGTCTTGCATTATTAAAGTCTGAGATCTTGGCATTGCTCATAATAATGCAACACCAATAGCAATAGCTATTGCATTGCAAATGCATTTTTTTTTTTGCATGCACGCTGCTACAGGTTCGACCTAAAAATTAGCTGAAACACTGGCGAGGAGAGAGGGAGAAGAGAGAATAGAAGGCATTAGTGATGAGGCAGAGGGGATACAGAAAAAAGCATTGTGCAAGGGCGAGAGCGAGCGAGTGAGTGGCAGTTGAGAGGAGGCTCTAAAACTAAATTGTAGTGAGACAGCTCGCATTATAAAAGTGTGAGCAGCTGGCATTGCTAATAATAATGCAACACTAGCTATTGGCTTTGTAAATGATAAATACATGCCATTATGTGTTTGTTTTATAAAATAGATTAAAAAAGGCATTGTCATGAACAATGCCAAGAGCTTAAACTTTTGCAAATGTGAGACCTATTGCATTGCAAATGCTTGTTTAATCATAGATCAATGGCATCCAGAGTATGTACATAATGCCTTGTTAGCCAATCACCGACCACAAAACGTATAATAATTATATAAAACAACCCTCAGACACTTATAGTGACACATGCAGAAAAGTAGCACAGGAAGGGAGACCAAAAAAGCTCCTTCGATAATTATTGCTCCTGTTTAGACAGAGTAGTGCACAGTGACAGAAAATAAACCTGATTGGCACATAAAAGAGCAAGGTCCACTTAGGGAGGCTATTTTCTTAACTGTCATAACCCTGCCTGGACTTTAGCTTTTGTTTTATTCTTGAAACACCAAGACTGACGAGCTCTGCTCAAACCTCATGTTTTTGTTCTCACTACTTACACTTGAGATTTTTAGCTGGTCATAAACCTTCTCACTAAAAGAAACTTTTTCATGTGCTACTTCTGAGGCTATCTCTAACCTTAATAACATGTTCCCTCTGACGTAGTACTTCTATAAAACACACACACAAATACACTCAAAACACACAGATTTGCATTTTTTGTAGATACATAAAAGCCTTGTTCAAGAATAATGTGTTAAGAGCTGCAAGATACCCCAGTGTAGGACATTATCCAGAGAGTGAAGCAAATGCAGAGGAAAAAAATACTCTAAATGCTGGGTTCCACCTCAACCAGCTACATGTGTGGAAATGCACTCTTTTTTCACTTTTTTAAGCAAAGGTTTGGAGTGATATTTGGCGCTGCGCCACATACGCTGTCTGGTTTCCGGCGCACATAGCCTTAGTTGCAGTGCACAGAAACCTTATACTGCCGCACACAGAGGAAAAAAGGGAACATTGGCCTTGGACCCAAAGGGCATATTTACTAGTAAAGTGACGAAGCGTGCTTTAAAGCCAAGAAGGCTAACGACAAGCGCCATCACTTTAGAAACACAGGGCTGTACCATATTTACAAGAACATGGTGCAACCCTGCGTTTCCCCCTGTGGTGGCGCTAAATTTAGCTGCCTAGTGCCAATGCAGGCACCCTCGCACCATAGGGCAAGGGTGACTGCGCTGCAGGGGAAGATGGCATTTTGTTACTTCTTTGTGTGCTGCTCAATGCAGCACACATAGAAGTTGCAAAATGGAGCACCTTCCTGCACATAAACAATCACTGGAGTTTTGCTGTTTCCATGTGCGCTGTACCAAGCAGCACACATGGAAACAGCTCAAATTTGGAGCAATTAAACATTTCTCCTTCTTTCGCCAGGGTAAAACCAGGCTGCAGCCCCCGAGAGGCCTCTGGGGTACCTATTCCCTAGGTACATAGTATACCATATACTAGGGACTTATAAGGGTACCCCAGAATCCAATCTGGAGTGTACCTAAAGTACATGCAATCGATTTAGAGAGGAAGCAGCTAGGCTGCGGCCCTAGATAGCAGGGTCACAGCCAGACTAAAGTAAAGAAACAGTGAAACATCAGCAAAAAGTGGGGGTAACCATAAGAAGCAGATCCCACTCTCCTACAAGTATTGTACATTTACATCTGTGATTTATATGTATCAGTTCTTCAAATTAGCCTAGAGTATTTGCATACAGGGCAAACTGTCCTAAAAACTTGCTTTTCTATAGCCCTTCATACTTGACTTCAGCTGTTTCTCAGCAGAGGTGTTAACTTGCCAAGTCTTCGTGAAGGCTGTGCATTCTGTTATCAGCAGCTCAAACATTATAAGGCTTAACTAAAGCAAGAAGCTCAAGACAAAATCAACAGGCGAGGATGAACTGCTTGCACATGAGGTAATGTTGCTACCTATAATGTACTTGCTGCTTGTATGGCAAAGAAGCTTGCATTGCTGTCTGTGCGTACCTGTTCTGTCTTGCAAGCAAACCTGTATTTATGGCTGTCTTTTACTACCTAGCCAGGGTTCTGGAGCCCTTTTCTCTTGATGTCACCATGGCGCCACTGCTACGCCACCAGAGAGAAAGGAAGACATGGACAGACCCAGACCCTCCAGTGCTGAGCTGCCTGCACGCACGTGAGACTGCCTCGGATAGCGGCTTGCACCTGAGGCACTGGCACAGGAGGGCTCGCAGATGGCCGGGCAGCAGCCACCCCGAAATGGACCGTGCGGGAAGTGGCGGGGAATTAAATGCATTTGATTGGCAAGTGCAGGGCTTTAGTAAACTTCGTAGTTAACTAGACCACAAACGAACATTTAAGCCGAGACCACGGCGTCAAGACTGCATGCTACTTACTGCACTGCTGCCGATTTAAATATGAGCCCAAATTGAGCTGATGGTAACTGTGAGCAGAAAGAAGGGGAAAATGTGCGAACAGCGCCTCTTTTTGTGCAAATCCGTGAATCGGGTGTTCAAAATGTATCATTTGCGCTGGAGAGTTTTAGTGCCTAATTTTAAGTGGTTAAATGACCAGAATACTGTTTATGAGCTGGCTGGTTAAGGGTCATATCAGATGAACATCGACGAGGGACTAATAGCAAAGAAGAGTATATATCTAGATGTATTTGCCTGCATCAAGACGCATGCTCACGCCCGGCTGGCAATCTTGGAATTGTGTTTTTTATTAAATAAAACCCATTCCAAGATGGCAGTCAGTGTCTCATGATGTGTGTTCATTAGTGTGCAAATACCTGTGCATGGGTCTCGATGCAAACGGCCGGTTTTAGTTTGCATTTCTAACAGAGCAGATGCCCATATTAGAATGGTTAAATGAAATTACAATAAATAAAAAAATAATAGTGCATGAAGCACAAACAATGACTCAAGCTGCCCAAAAGCACATTCCTGCTGCACAAATAATTAAATAACTAAATGGGAGTGAGGTGAGAAACAGTCCCGGGTGCATCGGGGAGTAGTAGAGGACACAACTTACCCAATCAGAACAAAGCACAAAGGGTACAGGAGGAAGGAAGCGAGGAAGAGAGGATCACGAAAGGGAATGATGGAGAAACAAATACCACAGGAGCAAGTAAGGACGATAAATTGACATGAAGGAAGGAGAGCTTAAGAAACTAATGGGGACAAGAGAGAATGAGAAGACATAGGAACGTTGTCAGCATGGACAAGAGGTAAGAAAAGGAGCATGGCACAGAAAAAAATGCAGTGACGTGACTCATTACCAAAAAAAACGTCTTAATACCACTGGAAACAAAGTAAATTAAACGATTATTCTAGTTTTGTTCACATTGTAATTGATGTATTAGTGATGCATCTACCAGGCAAGAGATTAACTGCTCGGTCATTAAATTATTTTTCAGGATGAGCAGCTGAGCTGAGGAAGAAACTGATAACCAAGCGTTAAATATTCAGCATTGCTGATGCCAGCCAGCAGCACCAAGAACACTTCAGAAGCGAGAACAGGAAAGAGTGCCAGAGAGAGGGGGCGTTGGAAATGATACACGACGCGCTACATACAAACAACGTTTACATAACAGATGAGCTAAAGTGAGTGAAGCACAGCAGGAACAAAAGGCGCGCAGCAGCAGAGACCATTCATAAGCAGCGGTACTAGTGCAATCGAGGGTCTCACTCTCGGCATCTCCAGCCTCCCATTCGCTGCATCCTGTTGACACCTGACGGGTGCCGGTCGAACCCGGTAGTGGGCGTGATCTGTTGCTATGAAACTGCCAGAGTGAAAGCATTTGGAAGTAATCGGAGGTCTTGTGTTACAATAGCGGCCATGTTGGATGGAGAATTTGCCAAAAGATTGACTGACCAATTGCACCGCTAGGCTGACGACATGGATTACATTGTCAGTCTTGAGAAATGGGGCGCCGGTTTAAGTAACACCTACAGATTTAGTAATTACAATATGGAATTTCCACCGCATCATGTTTATATATAAAATACTGAATATGATTCAATGAAAACAGTGGGTGTGCCGGCAGAGGAGGCTGGATCTGCGCAGCAAAGCGGCCGTGCGGCCGCAAAAGTGAAAGTAAACGCGGCGCGCGCGCCCGCGCACATGCACTGTAGCTCTAGGCTGGCCTGGTAGCACTTTTTGGAGCCCACATACAAAATGTCTCTTCGAGCCAGCGCATGCGCTGGGCTCAGCGAGACCTAAAAACGGTGGGTCTACAAACTAAAAACTGACCATCAGGTTTCGAATTATTCCATTCCATGGAACACACCGAGCAGAAGATAGAATTAAATAAACTCTCATAGCTGCATACCTACTCCCCTCAGAGTATTATGTGACCCTTGTAAGAACACAAAACATCCAGGCACACCAACGGTGGCACAAGAAACGACAAATATATAAAGAGAAGTAAGAATTTAACTAACATCCTCAAGCCCTAATACACAGTGAGCAGGAAGTATGACCAACTATCTCCCGCATTAGGAATGAGGCGAGACGGCAGCGCTGTAGATATTCATATGAATAGGTTCCAACGGTGACCATACCCTACTAATAATTATGTTAATGACAGTTCAGCATAGTGAGATCAAAAAGTCCATGGTATAATGGATAATATTTAGCCTTACCACCCGGTACGCCTTATTGTAACATGAGGCCAAATACACAGTTAACTACAAACCCCATGAGACAAGCGGGTTTTGTAGTTCGAATTTCACAGGGATCAAGAATTAACCTACTTTTCATGGGCAACATGACAGCCCTAGAAAATATTCATGGAGATAAATATCAAACTGAGCCAAACATATGACCATTCATTGTATATATCAGTGCAGTCATATGAGTAAATACCATCCTTTATTTGCTAACTAGTAGCCGTATTATCCGATAGAGCTACGTAGTATCCTAATGCCCAATTGCAAATACGATGTTATATTCACAGAAAACTACCAATCCCATGATCCTTGTGGGATGTGTAGTTTCAGCGGGGGACACGCACAGGAAATGACGTCAAACGCGGGCATCCGTGCTGCAACCACACCCCTCTGACTACGCTGACACGGCAAAGCCGCTTTATTTAAGCTGGCCATCCGGGCATGGAAAACGCCAATGCCGGGAGCCGAACAGGTTGTCAGAGGGGCAGGATCTTTGGAGTAGTAAGTCCTGCTGGAGTGTGATCCTACAGATCCGAGGTAATAATATCCATCTAATAACGGGGCATGTTGTCCTAACACAGAAGCATTTCACTTTTCAACAGCGTTTGACTACAAGGCTACCCCCTTCCCGTTCTCTGTGAGAAACGTTTATTCCACCTCAATCTGGTAAGGGCACACCCCGATATACCGCTAACAGAAATGATGATGGGTAATATATAAACAGGGTGATTTACGGTGTGTGTATATATGTATGTGCATGGTTCCACTGAAACAATCAGACAGTGGTTATTAACTTTTGGAGTTATGTTTTAACTTGGGATAAGGTACTCACGGTTTACGAGTGACAGTTGAATGCTAATAATGGACCCATACTGCCAAATGGCAGGGTGGGGTTAAGTAAACCCAAGATCAGTTCATTCACATGATCATAGATCACGGAGTGATGGGAATAAAAGCACACCAAGCGTGTTGGGAGTACTGAATTTGAAAGATGTGATGTAATAATTTGCATAAATTACTTGTCTTTTGTTTCCTCTCACACTTTTTCTTACAGGCGGAATTTTTGTGTTCATTTCAGATGGAGAGATAAGTATACCCTCCATTTTTTTCACGAGGGAACAGCTTTCTTTTAAATCAACACAAATATATAGGAAAAACCCTAAACTGACATCAGGGAGGGATTTTTTGTTTTGCCCTGAAGAAAGCCCAGGACCGAGCAGGCCGCTTACAAGGGCTGAAACATGTTGGCATATTCTTAGGGTCATACGACCATTACCTCAAAAATAGACCCGTATTTTTTAGTATCCGCTTCGTCCCAGCGAATAAAGGGATACCTGGGGAACGCAGTAGGAGTTTTATCTTTAGACCCCCTGGCCTACATCTCCTAAGCGCTCCCTGAAATATGGTCGAGCCCACCCTGACCTTTAGGAGTCAGGGTGAACCCGATGATGAAGCATGACACCAATAGGGTGTGTGACGGTTAATTAACAAAAAGGAGTTGCCTCCTTTCTGCATTCAGCGGAATATGCCACGTAAGTTTTATTTTGAGCTTGATGGTTCTAGATAACTTACGGAAGTTGTTGCCAAGATAACATCACAGACTGCGGGAGGAAGGTCAAAGGCTGTCAACTGTCGCCGCTCAATCTCCACGCAAGGAGGTGGAGACTGGACAGGTTGGTGTGGAGGACCGCCCCCCGCTGCTGCGACAGAAGATCCTCTGACGAGGCAGTCAGATCAGAGGATCGATGGCCATGTGTAACAGCTCAGGATACCAGACTCTTCGTGCCCAATACAGAGCAACAAGGATAACATGGGTCTGGTCGCGCTTGATCTTCTTCAGCACTCTGGGTAGAAGTGGTGCAGGCGTAAAAGCATATAGAAGACCGCAACTCCACTTACAACAAAAAGCGTAGCCTAGCGAGTGCCACCTTGGAAATTCCAACGTGCAGAATTGCTGACATTGTGCGTTCTCTTCGGTGGCAAATATATCTAACCAAGGCTCTCCCCACTGCTGAAAGAGACCTTGCGCCACTTTCGAGTGAAGATGCCATTCGTGATCCATCATGCACCTGTGGCTGAGTTCGTACGACGTGGCGTTCAGTGAACCTGCCAGGTGTTGAACCACCAGGGATATGCCCTGATGTTCCAGCCATGTCCCGAGACGGAGGGCCTCTTGACATAGGGTCCACGACTCCATCTCGCCCTGTTTGTTGCAATACCACATGGTGGTAGTGTTGTCCTTAAACACCTGCACTACTCTTCCCCCGACAGAGCGAAGGAATGCTTTTAGTGCAAGACGGATCGCCTGAAGCTCCAGAAAGTTGATGTGGAGCCCATACTCCACCGGAGACCAGAGGCCTCTGATCTCTGCCTCTCCCATGTGGCCGCCCCATCCCAGCAGTGACGCATCCGTCACCACTGTGAACTCTGGTTGGCGAAGGGAGAGGGATCTGCCGTTAACCCAATCCTGGTTCGTTAGTCACCACTGCAATTGACGTGCAGTGCCCTCCGAGATCTGAACTCAATCGAACAGATTCCCCTGATGGTGTGCCCACTGGAACTTCAGGTCCAACTGCAGAGCCCGCATATGCCACCTGGTATGATCTACCAGCAGAATACAGGAGGCCATGAGGCCCAGCAGCCTCATGGTCATTCTGACCAAAACCCGGGATAGAGGCTGAAAGATCGGAATCATAGCCCGAATATCCCAGACTCACTGCTCAGGAGGATAAACCCCAAACTGCGTCCTGTCCAGAACCGCTCTGATGAAAAGGAGCTTCTGAGAGGGAGTCAGGTGTGACTTCGGCACGTTGATAGTGAACCTCAGCGAGTGCAGGAGGTCCGCCGTAGTCTGGAGGTGGGATATGACTGCCTGGGGTGAGCCCGCCTTCGACAGCCAGTCATCGAGATAGGGGAAGACTGGAACCCCTGATCTGTGCAGATGGGCTGCGACCACACCATCACTTTCGTGAACACCCGAGGGGTGCTGGTAAGGCCAAAGGGGAGCACTGTACACTGAAAGTGCTCGTGGCCCCCCTTGAACTGCAGGTAACGCCGGTGGGCCAGCAGGATGGGAATGTGAAAGTATGCGTCCTGCAAGTCCAAAGCTACCGTCCAGTCTCAAGGGTCGAGGGCAGACAGGACTTGAGCTAGCATCAACATTTTGAACTTCTCCTTACGGAGGAAGCGGTTGACGTTCCTGAGATACAAGATAGGACGCAGGCCTTTGTCCTTCTTGGGCACCAGAAAGTAGTGGGAATAGCAACCATGACCTACTTCTGGGATAGGAACTCGCTCAATGGCTTTCTTGGCCCAGAGAGCTGAAACTTCCTGTTGGAGAAGGGCCAGATGATCCTCCGACATGCAATGGTGGTGAGGTGGCATGGATGGAGGGGTAGTCTCAAAGGGGAGGGAGTAGCCCCTTCGGACTATGTGCAAACCCCACCTGTCCGACGTGATGGTAAGCCAGTGGGGGAGGTGATGGCGAATCCTGCCACCCACTGGCGATTTGTGGCCCTGAAAGGTTGGACTAGGAGGGTTTGGAGGCTGCTGCAGAGGGGGCTGTGGTGGACTGGCCCACTCGCCGGCCCCCAGAACTACGGCGGTGGTTCCCACGTCCTCGGCCGCGCAGGAGCTGAACAGCTTACGTCGGCCTGTGGCTCTGAGTGGCACGTGGCGAGGCACCCCTTCCGTAGCCACGAAAGGGGTGAAAAGCAGACTATGAAGGGCTGGTGGTGGAGAGACCCAAGGACTTGGCCGTAGCCTGAGAGTCCTCAAAGTGCTCCAGCGTGTTGTCTGCCTTGCCGCCAAACAGGCGATGGCCATCAAAGGGCATGTCCATAAGGGTAGCTTGGACTTCCCCAAGAAACCAGTCGACCTCAACCAGGCATAGCGTTGAAGGGCTACCGACACTGAAATCGTCCTGCCTAGTCAGTCGGCGGTGTCCAGTTTACAGCGAATGGTAAACTTAGCTGTGTCTCTCCCCTCAGCAACTGCATGGGAGAGTAGAGACCGGGCCTCCTCCGGGCACTGGGGCAGCACCTGTGCCACCGTATCCCATATGGTGTGGGTGTAACGGCCCAACATGCGGTGTTTACTGACCGCAGTCCCAAGCTGGAGGAAGAAAACATTTTCTTCCCAAGGTGGTCCAGCTTTTTAGATTCCCTATCAAGTGGTGCGTAACGGAATGCGCATTTGGACGTGGAGGCTTGGACCACCAAGCTCTCAGGGGAAGGGTGTCGGCAGAGGAAAGAGGGGTCGCCTGGAGCTGGGCAGTGGCGTTGGGCGATCATCCTATCCACAGGAGCCCCTGTGTTGGGCTTGGACCAGGTGCCCAAAAGGATGTCAGTGAGGGCTTTATTGAACGGCAGCAGGGGCCACGAAGATGCTCATTGCCGGTGAAGCATCTCTGTCAGGAGGCTAGTCCGGACAGCCACCGTAGGTAGCTCCAGGTTGAGAGCCTCAGCCGCCCAACACAACACCACGGAGTAAGAAGCTTCCTCCTCCGTAGCCACAGTAGGAGGAGACAACATGCCACGGTCTGGGGAAGTATCCAGCCCACTGGCATCCACCAACTCCTCTCGCCAGTCCGGATCATACTCCAACTGGTCAGTTAAAGGGTCTCCAGATCCTTCCCAGTCCTCCTCACCCTCCTCTGGTTGCCAATCTGGCCTAAAAGAACCAGGGTGGAACAAGGGCACAAAAGTACCCATCAGCACCGGAACCGGCGTCGGATGACGTTGGTCCGGCTCCGTGTCCACGTCGGGGTGGAGGCCGGGTTCGACGCCGGCTGGGGACACAACCGGTGTCGGCTGCGTGTGGTGCAGGTGGAATCGGCACCTGGGAAGGTGTAGTCAGGTTGACCGGCGCCGATCCGGGTCCAGGTCTGGATCCAAGGGGACCCTGCAGTGCCGGGGCCGAAGTCGCTACCATTGAAGGCCCAGGGCCCCCAGCCGAGTCCACATGGCCCGACGGCGTGCAGGCAGAGTCGGGCTGCCCAAAGGTGGCATGCATCGCTTTGTCGAAATTCAGAAGCTGGGAAGGAGTCGCACCGGGTCCCAGAAAATGAGGGAAACCCGGAGTAGACCCAGGGGGCTCTGCACGCGGAGCCGTGGGAGGGGCAGCACCCGCATACCTCGTTGCGCTGGCCGACGGACTTAGAGAAATCGAACAGCGACGATGCTTCTTAAACTTCTTCTTGTGCTTCAACTTACCGGAGGAGTGCGACGACTTTGAAGAGAACTGGTGGTGGTGGCTCCGCAACCGGTCCCTCGACCTCCCAAGCAACCGGGACCTCGAGTGGCGTGGAGCGCACTGTCGGGCCTCGAGAAGCTTTCAGGACTGCTCCCACAAAGACTTCATATTCATGGTCCGGCAGTCGGAAAACGACATGGAATCGTGGTCTGGTTCCAAACAGAGCAGGCACACACGGTGCGGATCCGTCACCGACATCAGCCGCCGGCAAGAACCGCAAGCCTTGAAACCGGGCATTCCTAACGTGCACCAGGAGTCAAAGATTCAAAAAGAGCGTCGACAAAAAGTCAGTCAAAAAGTGACTGGAGGTACCGCTCTCTCCGGCTCTGCACTGGCTGGCCCGGAAAAAGAAAGAATTGACGTCAGCGAGTGAGGGCGGCGTCTAAGTAGCTACCGCGACGTCATCCCGGCGACCACGATGCCAACAACGAACGCTGAGCCGACCGACACCACCTTTCGACGCACAGGGGTACTTCTGACAAAAAATTCTCCAGATCCAGTCTGACACCTGGGGGGTAATTCTAAGGTAAGGAATCTACAACAAATTGTCTCTTTTAGATTGCCTACGTAAAATGGCTGCCAGCCATATGTTTTAGAACAAAAACCAGCAAGAAGGGATGGCCACAACAAAGAAGGCAGCAGGCCTATGGCAAAGGCACACTGGCTGGCTACACATAATTGCTGCATGGTCACAACTCACAAGCAACAACAAAGAAGACATGCAGGCCTATGGTAGAAGCACACTGGCTGCCAGTGCCTAATGCCTACACAGAAGGGCCACCGACCACATGGTCAAAAAGCAAGCAAGGATGCATGGCCACAACAAAGAAGGCATGCAGGCCTATTGCAAAAGAACACTCACTGTCTACACAAAATGGCCACCAGCCACATGGTCACAACCAGAAGCATGAGGCCTTGAAAACAAAGAACACATGCAGGCCTATGGACACTGACCTTACAAAATGGCTCCTGGCCACATGGCATAGTATAACAAAGCCAAATGGTGGCCTATGGCAAACACATACACACCGGCCAGACAAAGGAGGCATTAGCAACACAGGGCTAAAAATGTTTCTCACACACTTCCTCCAAAGGCATTACCCCACCTTAACACTGTTTGCAGGAAAGAAAACGTAAAATACCACAAAATAACACATTTTGTATTTCAATCCAAATCCATCCATAGCCTAAATGATGTTTCAAATTCAACAGACACCACAGGAACATTTGTTTCATGCTCCCATGACTAGCACTGGGCCTATTGGCTGGAAGGCCCATTAGCAGGCTTGGCCACAGAATGATTTAAATTAATATAGCAAATGTATTAAAAACTCATTGGAAAAAGTTAGTGAACTGTACAACATTTTCCTTTATAAAAGGAGAAAAAATACTTACAAAGAAATAACTAGGCCCCTACTGAAACTACAGGCCACCCACAACAATACATTTTAAAAATCGATTAACAGTATAAAGAAATCCAGGTACATGGTCCCAATCAAACAATAACACCAGTTTTTCAACTTACTTATGACATTTCAAATACAAAGTCCTTAAGTCCAATGGTATATACAGCAAACACAAAGAGTGATCCTTCCAGCTCCAAATCCAAATGAAACGTCACCAGGAGATGGACAAAGCGCTGGGAGGAGCCTACTGGACAGGAACAGGAAGTTGGAGACTCTGGGGCACTTCCTTTCAGTTGGAAAAAAAGTTTATAAAAAAATGCTCCTTGAGGAGAGAATCTTCCCCAGATTGCAGCCACATTAGATCCTGTGAGTTCGGGATCATGTACGGCAGAAAACATCCGCCATAAGTTGCTGGCTTGCCCGATTGACGTGATAGCGACAGCAAAATCTTGCAGGAGCATGCGGCCGGCTAGCAAATCTTGTGGCAACTGCGAACGGCTCAGAAACTCTTGATTGTGTGCGCCCGGCAAGTCGACCCCGTATGCACAAAGGGGCATTTCGAGCGCGCTAACAAAAAAAATAACTCTGTTCTATTGCAGAGTTTATCGGCAACTCTGCGTTCGCCGCGGAACGCAGAGTTGCTGAATTCCACAAACTCTGCGAGCAGAGCAGAGTTTTACACCCAGACCTAAAGCAAATAAATGGAGCCAACAAAGGCTCCTCTCATTGAAATAAGTGGTATATTAAAACCTTTCCAACAGCTGCATTACTGCACTGTGTTGATTCCAGGTAATAATGCTGCATGAACTATATGAAAACTTTTCCAAGTCGTAGCACAACATATCTTCTCCAGAGGAACTTCCACAATGAAAGTAGTTGAGGTGGAAACTGCTAGTTGAGTGCACCCTCGTTTTTGCTATGAGGGGCTTGCCAGCCTTTGAATGGCAGAACTTGATTACAGCTGAAATTCGTCGAGTGATGTTTTCCACTGTGTCTGGAGTACTCTTACAAGTGTGTCCATCTTAGTTCAACAGTTGGTCAGTTCTCATGAGTTGTTTAGTGCAATGTAAGTAGAATTTTAGATACCATGTGATACCTAGCGTATGAATAGACCTCTCAGCTTGTGATGTTGGATTCAGGAAGAAAGTCTGAAATATAGGTTCACTGAGGCAAAATCCGAAGGAACCTTGGAAATAAATCTCTGGAATGATTCTAAGAAGTACTGGTTCTAACAAGAACTAAATTGCAGAGTCCTGCAAGAGGAGTTGGGAAAACCTGCATCTCTTCTACCCTCCTGGTTAGAGTGAGCGCTAGTAACAAGGGGACCTTCCATGTGAGAAATATGAGGTGTGCTCTGTGAATGGGTTCAAATGAACTCTTCATGAGTTGAGATAGAACTATGTTCAGGTGCCAGTCTGGGGAAGGAGCCCTTACTGGAGGAAAAAAACTCTGAATAATTCTTTCATTAACTGTTTGATGATTTTGCAAGAGCAGAAAGAGAGAAAATTTGATGAGCATCTATATCTTGATATCACTGCAAGCCATAACTCAACTGACACATTTACCATCCGTAACTGAGGTAGCGAGAGGAGATAGGGTAGTTATCTGCCAGATTACACTAGTAGAGTATGTAGGTTTCATTTCTGGTGCCATAGGCAGAAACCTTTCCATTACAGTTTACATGTCTTTGTCGTGGCTTCCACCTTGACTTGGAGAGAATACACCTGAAGTCCTGAGGAACATTAAAATATTTGAATTAATTGAATTTAGGAGCTGTCCACATAATAGAAAAGAAGTCAGGTCATCATGAAGGACCTTGCCATAATTCATTGTCAAAAGTTTACAGGATGTTGGATGGTGAATGTGGTTGTATTCCAATAGCAGAAGAAGCCCGGTGAACCAATGCTGGGTGGGACAACTGGGGGCTATCAGGATATGCCGACACAGCTCCACTTTCCGCTTGCTGAAAACCTTTGGTATTAAAGGTATCGGGGGAGGGAAAGGTAAGCATTGATCCCTGACCATCTGTGAAAAAGCATTCCAACACGATCCTTGAAGTGGATGCCAACTTGCAAAGAATTCAAGCAGAAAAAACATGATGAGTATGCACTCCTTCTCTTACAAAAGACACCATGCTTAAATAACTTAATTTAAAGAGTGTGTGCGAACAGTATAGTGGATCGCCCCAATCCACTTATTGATGCTGCATTAGTAGAAAACCGAGCTCTATCCTTGCGTTCTTTTACTGTCGTACTGTCGTACTGCGTTGAACGGGAACAACTCCCACCAAAATATCATGTTCGTCCTGGTATTCAGCAGTACTCCATTTAGGCCAACTTAATTCTTGCCTTCTTTTTTTCAGTCTTATTCTTGGTAATCTTCACCACAACGGAGACAGAAGGATAACATCTGTACTCTTTATTTAACATTTCTAATACATGCTGTACGCCATTTCAGGCTTTATACAACAGTACGGCGAATCAATCCATATATGAGGGAGGCCTCCATAGTCATTGCAAGCTGAGGTATTTGAGGTAAGAATGTGAGGTCCTCTGACAGGTGAGAGGTCTGGGACCACCAGGCTAGAGCTTCCAGCATACCTGTGTGACGATCACCAGGCCCTTGAACGATTCTTTTGTTTGAATCTATTGTTTTTGTAGCTGTTGCTGTAAGGCTCTCCTTTTCAGGCATGCAAGAGGGATCATATTAATCGCTGAGGACATGATGCCAGGAAGCTAATTAAACAGATGCATGGAATTAATATATTTTTTATTAGTAGGAGAGCCAGTTCCTAGAGCCTTTGTTGCTTGTCTTTGGATACAAAGTATTTGTCTTTGATAGTATCTAGTGTTGCGGCCCAGGAACAGTATTTTCCTGGATGGGGTAGTTGATGATCTTTGATAATTCACAAGGAGACCTAGTTTGTGAAACAACGTTAGGCAAACCTCTGTGGCCTTGGACGCTTGAAATGGTGTTGGTGCTTTTATCAACCAGTTGCCGAAGTAGGGAAATACCTGATGACCGCACTTCCTGAAAAAAGCTGCCTCAAGGCTAGGCAGTAGGTAAAAATGCAGGAAGCTGATTTGAAGCCAAATGGGAGAAACTTGATACATGAGTGGGAATGTGGAAGTATGAATCCTGTAAATTCAGAACTGTCATGTGGTGTCGGAGAGGGTGACTATGTAACAGTATTGTTTCTGGAAATTCTTGCTTGTTTCTGGAAATTCTTGCTGAATTTCCAGAGGTCTGTGATGGATCCCCACTGCTCTGTTTTCCTTTCTATGAGGTAAAAACTGAGAATAGAGGCCCGTTCCTTGCTGAGAATGTGGGTCTTTCTCTATGGAACCTTTGGTTAGCATAGCTAGCAACCCTTCCAAATCAGATGGAGATGAGGTGGACGCCCTCATTTTGGTGACGTGGTGGGCGGAATCTGGGTGAACTCTAACGTTTGACCATATGTGATGAGATCCAGGACTTATTTGTCCAATGCTATCTTCTTTCATAGATGACATGTTGGAATTTTTTTCTCACACAGGATGGCGTAAGTAGCACACGAACGTTGTCACTGTAGGTAAGCTAGCCTAAGAGCTACTGACAGGGTTGCTAAGTCTGATACCTCTGGTATCCTCCTTGATACAGATAAGTGTCTCTTTCTCAAGTTCCTTTAAAGGGTGCTTCTTTAGAAATTGTAATATGCCAAAAGATCTTACGGTGTAGAGTCAGCGTTGACGTGCTTGCCAAACAGAGCGTCGCCATGGTAAGGTAAAAATATTTGATATATTTGCACCTCAGGTACTAAATGTTGTGGCCTTTAACCAACCTTGGCTTCTAAGGACCACTGACCCTGCCAGTTCGTGGAAACCTATTGAAGCTATATCTATAACACAATCTATGTTTATTGATGAGGACGATAAACCCCCCTGCATAATCGTTTTTGCTCCTGCACTTTGTCTTCCGGCACAAATTCTATGTATGTGGAAATGTCTGACTACATCTGGTGGTTATACCTGCCCCGTATTGCCAGTGAATTGGCAGCACATACAGTAGCAACAGGCATAGTTGAGAATGTCTCCTTGCAGGTTAGGCGGGGTTATGAGTGACAGGGTTTTCCATGATTGTAATTCCTCCCAGATATATCAACAATTGTAATAGGTCGCACAGCTTTTGTATCAAAAATCGTAACGAGAACAAAACCAATTGTTTATTTGCTAATAGAAGTTGCAAGCATTTGGCCGCTTGTTCCCTAAGGGTATGGAAACCATCAAAGATCATCTAGTAGGGAATCCACCAGTTGTGAGCCTTCTCCTTATCATCGCCAGATGTGAATAGGTAATTCCAGGGAAGCATGGTAGTATCATGGTATCATTCTTTCAGTGGCAGGAGCATCGGAGGATGCTGACATATAGGGCACGATGTGACCTTGCAGGCTCGGGAATGTGTTTGTAGTAATCCTGTAACATGCCCTGTAGGTCTAGTACTAGAGCTTCATGGACCCTACCCATCCTCTGAAGTTGGAGGCGGAGCGAAGTGGTGAATTTGCTCCACATTGTGTGTCTCTATGTATTGCTGACTGTTGTAGACATACTCATATTAGTCCCATTAATTGACATTAAGTTATTCTGGATTATGTGTCTTTAGTTCTTGTTGATGACTACAGTGGTTTCATCGTCGTTTGTATTATCTTCGAGATCACAGTCGACGAGGCAGACGTCGACGACTAGGCTGACGTCGACAATGTTCATTGTAAATGAGATCACCATACACATGGTTATCGTAGATGAGGTTTCCTTCCTTCCTTCTTTCCTTTTTTCTTTCTTGCCTTCTATCTTGCATTCTTTTCTCTTTCATGCCTTTTTTCTTTCTTTCCTTCTGTCTGTCTTGTTTTCTTTCTTGTCTCTGTGCTTTCTTTTTCCCTTTTCTTTGTTTTTTTCTTGCCTTTGATCAAAACCCACTCACCAACACTCCATAATTTGGACTTTACAGCATTCTTGAAATCAAAACGTTTTTTATACTCCGTCTGATAAGAATCAATCCTCTTTCCCACCTCCTTCTCATCCAACGAGGTCAAATCATTAGGAGGAAACCAAGTAGGATGCAATTTAGATTTGGCATGTCTGCCACGCAGAAGTAAGAAGGGAGAGTTACATATGACATGGTTAACCGTGGTGCGGTGAGCCCACCAAGTATCACGCAAAACATCTTTGAAGGGAGTTTTAGTATCCAACGCTGTCTGTACGCACCCCAAGACAACACGATTCATACGCTCGGCAAGACCATTGGCCTGAGGAGAATAAAGAGCTGTTTTAAGATGAATGATACCAAGGTCATCCAAAAATTCCCCCATCTCAGAAGATACGAACTGTACACCATTGTCCGTGATGAGATATTTCGGAAAACCCTCACCAGCAAATTCATCCTTCAAGAATTCCACAATAACTCTAGTGTTGACATTACTCACACATTTGGTAGATACCCACTTGGAGGTGTAATCCACCAAGAGAATAACAAATCTCTCAGACGGCGCAAGTAAGTCAAAGGGACCCATAAGATCCAAACCTAATTTTGTCCACGGCTGAATAGGAACTTCAACCGGAGACAAAGGAGCACTATTCACAACCTTGGACTTATCATTAGACGAACATAGATGACAATTTTTAACTACATCTTCCACCTGATGATCCATGTATGGCCACCAATACCTCTCCCTCAGTCGTGATTTAGTGAGACTCCTACCAAGGTGCCCCTCATGAGCCAAATTTATCAATTTCGATCTCAAAGACAAAGGGGGAATAAATCTGCTACCTCTCATCAACCCTCCATGTAAAATAGTCAGTTCATTCCTAATGGACCAAAAAGGACTGAGGTCTTGATCAACATCCTTGCAACGAACAGGCCATCCCTTTATGATAAAATCCTTAATACTGGAAAATAGAGAATCACCAGAAGTAGCCTCAGTCCATTCTTCCTGAGAGATAGAAGATTCCCTAACCCAAGAGACACAAAGAGGTTCAACATCGGCAAAATCATCAAGTACCTGTAATGGCAATCTAGACAAACAGCCAGCAGCTACATTTGAAGATCCAGGCAAGTATTGTACTTGAAAATTGAATTCCTCTAAGCCGTCACTCCAACGCTTCAACCTAGGAGTCAATCTGTCACTCTCCATACAAGAGAAAACTTGTACAAGAGGACGATGGTCCGATTTAACAACAAAAGCAATGCCCCAGAGGTAAAATTTAAAATGCTTAACTGCCCAAACAATTGCAAGCGCCTCCCTCTCAATACAAGAATATTGTTGCTCAGCTTTTCTCAAAGCTCGAGAAGCAAAAGCAACAACCCTGTCAACACCATTCTCAACTTGGGATAGTACCGCACCCAACCCAGATAAACTTGCATCAGTGGTGAGTATTGTTCTCTTCTTAGTATCAAAATGGCCTAAGCTAGGTAATTGGCTGATGGAACGTTTAACTATTCCAAAAGCAGACTCACATGCATCATTCCACTCAAAATGAGTGCCCTTTTTAAGCAAATTCCTTATAGGTTCAACTACAGATGCAAAACCCTTTATAAACTTTGCATAAAATTCGGCCAACCCCAAAAATGATCTAACTTGTTCCATATCAATTGGAGTTGGAGCTTCAACAATACTCTTAGCCAATTCAAGCTTAGGTTGAATGCCCTCCCCGGAAATCACATGCCCAAGGTAAGTAACAGAGGACACACCAATTTTGCACTTCAATTTGTTGACAGTAAGGCCCTTACACGCCAGTTTCTCCAGAACCATCCTTAACTTCGCATCATGTTCCACATCATCTTTACCATAGACAAGAATGTCATCTTGGAAAAATATGACCTTTGGCATATCACCAATGACCAACTTCATGATGGGTTGAAAGCATGCCGCAGCTGTCGCCAAACCAAAAGGCATCCTGATAAACCTGAATGCTCCTAACGGTGTTACAAAAGATGTCAGATGCCTGGAATCAACATGAAGTGGGACTTGGTGATACGCCGAAGACAAGTCAAGAACAGAAAAAACCTTTGCATCACTAAGCATGGATAAAGATTCATTAATGTTGGGCAAAGGTTGACGATCAACCCAAATCCATTTATTCAGACCTCTAAGGTCCACACACATGCGAATGCTCTTCCCGGCATCCTTGGGGGCCAAAACCACCGGAGCCAACCATTCAGAAGATTCAATTTCCTCAATGACATTTAATTCAATTAACCTATCCAACTCAAATGTAAGAGGAGATAACATCATGTTTGGAACCTTCCAAACTTTATGGACACACGGTATTGCATTATGCTTCAAAATAATGCGATGTTCAAAATCTTTTAGCAAGCCCAACTTATCAGTGAACACTTGGGGAAATTCCTCAAAAAACTTGTTGGAATTAGGAATGCAGTCAATCAGCATGACTTGATCAGAAGCATTGAGAGCATTGGGATTCAATATTATACCCAAATCTCTCTGATGCCTCCAACCTAAGAGGTTATCACCCCTTTGTGCCACATAAATCTTCCCAATGGTTTCACGACCCTTGAAGCATATTCCCATAATCGTGTATCCAACCACATTTATGCGTGACCCCCCATAGCTAACAGGATTGATATCAGGAGCAAGTAGTGTAATGTCAGGAAAAGTTCTTTTCCAAATTTCGTCACCAATCATTGTGAACGGAGAACCAGAATCAGCTAACACAACAAAACTTTTGCCACCAATCCCAACATCACACTCAGGCATAGATATGGGGTCAGCATCCACAATACCATCACTTCTCACATTAGAAATGACCATCCTTGGACTAGATGCAGGAAATTCAGCATTTTCAAGACATTGAACCTTGCCAGGAGACTTACAAACCCTGGCATAATGACCTTTCATGCCACATTTTAAACATGTGGCAGATTTTGCAAAACAATTAGGAAAATTAGCAGTGTGATTCGAGCTCCCACACCGGTAACACTTAATCTTGCTACGATCAATTTGAAACTTCATCTTAGGAATTTGAGTAACTTTGCTAATATTATCCTCTGCAACAGTTTGTTGAGCCACCGTTGTAATTTCATGAATACTACTAGGGGTAGAGGTGCAGTCTGCAGAAGTCTTATGTTCCTTCATTTCCTTCACCCAACCCGAAGTATTTTCCATGCCTTCTACAATGGCAATAGCTTCACGTAAAGACGGGTTTTTGGATAAAAGTTTTTCCTGGACTCTAGAACTGTTTGTACACCTGACTAACTGATCACGGATCAAAGATTCAGTTAAGTCTCCAAATTCGCATGTTCTAGCTAAGGTCTTCAAAGATGCTATGTAGTTCCCAACTTTCTCTTTTGGTTCTTGAATTCTCATGAAAAACTTATGGCATTCTAACACAACATTTATGCGAGGACCAAAGTAATTTTCAAGCATCTTCATGGACATTTCAAAAACATCTGACGGTTCCCCTGAACCATCACCCATCGGAAGTTCATAAATACTGTCATAAATATTCCGGCCTTCAACACCCAAATTATGCAGGAGGATGGCTTGTTTCCTTATTGCCGAAAATCTTTCACCTCCAGTTGCTACTAAGTAAGAATCAAAAAGATTTTTCCATCGCTTCCAAGGAAGCAATGGCTCACCTTTCTCACAAAGAAATGCAGGTGGCTGGCTCATTGAGGTCGAAGACATTTTGAAAATCAGATTGCCTAGCACATTAGTAGCAGAATTCGATTCGAGTTTTCATGGTTAATTCATCTCCCCGTAGAAAGCCCAGAGCGTAACCAAGGTTACTGACAACAAAATGGAGGCACGTCCAACGTGACGCGAACGCGCTGATGAAACGCGTTGATGCGTGATGACACCGCTTGAGGAGATGTCGAATCCGCAGCTCGTGACGATGCGCATGAAGTCAGGAGAGACTGCGCGAGCCCTGCGAGCAGCCGTTACACGCTGGTAGGCGAGAAATCCTTTCTTTTGCAAATTAAACACACAAAGTCAACATCCGGCAATTCGCTTAATCCCAAAACGCCTTGCCTGTTTCTAGAGACACTTCCTTTCCTGTCTCTCTTCTTTTCAGCAACAGGAACTTAGTAACTCAACCGTGCACAGTCCCAAAAGCGGTATTCCATACTCCGCTAGTCCTTGAGGGGAAATCAATTCTCTTTTATCTTTGCAAAATATGTGTAAATACTCCAGTCCAACCGCTTACATGCGAACGCTGTCGACCCCAAAAAAAAAATTACTCCTCAATCCTTCTTGGGTTCTTTATGCGTCGGTGGTGCTCCAGCTCTCGATCGTCGCCAGTGTTAAATAGGCTGGAAACCACTTTGTATACACAAAAATGAGGTTTAATGTGTACAGCACCACCAACAAACAAATGGTTGTTTCCCCTCCATGTTCGCCCCTTCAACTGCCCGCAATAACATCCCCATGGATACCAGAACACTCAAAATTGAGTATGTGTTCTAACATGGAACACATGCACGAGATTACAACAGTGTGCTCAGAGGGCAGTGTAGCAAAGAGTTGCTCTATGATATGGTTAGCAGTGTCAGAAGCCAACAGTGAGATGAAAGGGTTCAATGACAATGTTCATATAAAAGCATTCCGGATTTAAACAGGATGAGAATAGAGGGCCTGTCATTTAGGAGTGTTCAGAGGCGGAAGACAGATTAGTGGGGGTCAAGGAGTGTTCGCAGTGCTATCGAGAGCACCCTCCAGGGCACACGTAGGAGGGAGCTTGGAAAGAGATAAAACAAGCATTTGCAATGCAATAGGTCTCGCATTTACACGAGTTTAAGCAATTGGCAATGTAAATGACAATGCCTTTTATTTATGTTCAAAAATCAAAAATAAAAGGCATTGTAATTTGCAATGTCAATAGCTCAAACTCGCGTAAATGCGAGACCTATTGCATTGCAAATGCTTGTTTTTTTAAAGTGAGCAGTTCCAAGACAAGTGTGTGCCTCATAGTTCCACCGGGTTCATCACGTCTTCCACCCCCCCCCCCCTGTTCATTTATTTCATTACTGCGTTTTTTATTTACCAAGTCTGAAAATAAATCTTTCAAAGCACTACACAAATGTCCTCTCAGATCTTCAAACCTCAGCCATATGACAGGTTTGTGAATAGTGTAGGCCAAAGGCGTCTAAACTACACTTTTACTAGTCATTTGACATTAGACTTCCATCTCCTGCAATAAAATGTCTTCTTTTATAAAGCGCTTCATCCTGCACTCCTGGCATTTCTAAGAGCTGCGAATTAACAGGTGAAACCGGTATGCCTTTTAATGCGAGAGGATTTGGCATTACCATCAGAGCCGTCAACTTTGGAGCTGAGGTACCAGGTTCGAGTCTCGGCACTGACGCTCAACTTCCTCCGATTCTGGGTAAATCACTTAATCTCCCCGTGCCTAGCACAAAATGAATATGCCATGTGTAATGTAACTGGTGCTCATGTAAAGCGCTCCAATATCTTCAAGTCGACTTCGCGCTATATAAAACTACTAAAAATTAGCGCTCAGTTTCCGGACTGTTAAAGGTGATCGGCTTTGAGTTCCTTACAACGGGATCACTGAGGATGCCAGCAACGAGCGTTTAAATGACTAACCCATTGTGAAGGGGTGCCCATGGTTATGGAGTAGTATAAAACGTTACTCAACGAGTGCATAATTGCATAAAATGGTTCATTTGCAAACCTCTCTATTGTGTTGTTCAAAGCATGCATGGAATGTGTACACGTAACTGGATATAGGTTCATCTACACAACTGGTTTGCATTCACTGCACATTCCCGTAGACTGCTTGAAGTGCAAAGTTCTAAAAAGAGACAACCCATTTAACGTTTTAAGAACCATACTGTTCTTTAGCATAAATAGTTGGCAAGGAGGTATTAAGAGTTGGATGATGCTAAAAAAAGTAAGTGCTTAATCCAGAGTAATCTCACGCGACTCCTGTGGTGCAGGGATTTTCCCTGTTGGATTCTGTAGAACTCCCTTTCTGCATATTAATGTACGTGTTTCTTTTTGAGCCTCCAATGGATGCAGTCGAGCAGTATGCCATTAACTGGAAAAAAACAAAAATAAGACATATCCGATCTAATAGACGAAAATGGATGTCTTGACGAAGTAATTAAAGATAAGGATGTTTTTGTTTTTTTAGGTCACATGAGGCCAGGTGTGTTTGTGTCTGTGTGTAATGATGTTGCTCTTGGGAGGTGAGCCTGTCCCTGAAGGTAGAAGGAAAAGGGATTAAAGCTGCCCCAGAATGGTGTGCGGAAGGCAGCGTGAGATGGCGAAGCCCTTCAGATAAGAGCTGCATGCCCAGTCACAGGACAGGACACCGCGGGGTGGGGGGGTGTGGGGGGTGTGGGGGGAAGGGGCATGGCGGCGACCGTAAACACTTCACGGGTGCTGCCAGGGTGTTAACCCCTGTGGGCCTCAGCAGCCACAACAACCTAACTGATTTGTGAAAAGATGTCAAAGGAGGAGGGGAGGGACAGGCAACAGGGAGGTCATTCCGAAGCGCTTTTAACGTGACAGCCGTGTTAAACCAGACAGCAGCCACCAGTGACAAAGACGAAAAAAAGACTGAACTTTCAACTAACATAGGATGTTTTAGACAAAACGAGATATTGGTGCATGTTTAAATTGCATTCGAAAAACATGACTCCAGATTACGTGATGAGACGGGCGGACGGAGGGTCTAGCAGCAGTCACAGGACAGTGCACCGCGGGGGGGGGGGCATGGCGACGTAAACACTTCATGGGTGCTGCCAAAACGCGTGGGCCTTAAACATGTTGGCAGTAAAAAAATAAAAAAATAAAAAGCCATTAATCAAGCAGGATGGCTCTGTCTCCCTTCACGCCCAGGGAGGAGGGAGATGCGAGCAGAGCATCAAAGGGCTGGGTGAGAAGGGAGGGGGGAATGCAAGGGTCAAAGCGGCGAAAGTAATCGAGCAGAGCATCAAAGGGCTGGGTGAGAAGGGAGGGGGGAATGCAATGAGCAGAGGAGCAGCTGTGCACGTGATCGTGCACTCAAGGTTTAGGCCAGCCAAAAGACTGTGGGTAGCACTTTGAAAATCCCACATACAAAATGTCTCTTCGAGCCTTTGGCTCGCGAGACCTAAAAATGGAGGTGAGAAAGGAGGCAGGCTGGGCGGGATGGAGTGAAACACAGAGGGTGTTTAGTTAAGATTGGGCTGATAAGAGCAGTGGTAGAAAGCAAACGGGGGCATTGGCAGCTGGCAATTTATGAGGTCGTTTTCTGAGCATGGCAGGAAAGAGACAACGCATACTGTACAAAGGGGTGCTGTCAGAAGGGCGGATTAAGGATTTAAAAGAAATTGATATGCTCAGGTAAAATATTTGGTGAATGTGAGTTGAAAGAGATTACAAAATGCATTTTTATAATTTTTTTAGTTTAGTTTGTTAAGTGCAGCAGACCGCTCTTTACCCACATCCAAGCAGAACAAAGACGTGAATGGAGAATAGCAATTCATAATTTGTAAAACAATAAGTGCCGGGGCCAAAAATTGTGCTCAGAAGCCCGTCACCAGCACTAAGCCCCACCTGCAACCACCGCCTCAAAGTAAGCACCAGAGACTGTATTAGGCTGTGACTGGACATAGTGCTATCCATGGGAAAGACGAAGTTCCGTTTCTCACTAATTAGACTGGGTGGGCGAAGAGGAACAATTAGGGGCGTGCCTGGGGCGTGGCTCTGAGGCAGGCATTTAACATTATCAGCAATTTCTTGGCGCCTGTCAGAGGCTGGTGATCCTTGAACCATACAAACATCGTAAAACACAACAAAAAGTTAAAGATGAAGAGAGGCTGTAGTCTCGTAGAAAGCTGTAAACTGTGTCACCATGAGACAAACATTCTAACCCCCTCCCCCACATATGTAATTGACAGATAAGTGGGAGAAAGTACTTGCTTGTCTCTTGCAGCTCGGCCACAACATCTGGGCCTGTGACAGCAGTGATAGCAATATACACATACATTTAAGAACGCTCAAATCGGCACTTGGGGCAACCTTCAATATATATATTTTTTTATAAATGTGCATGCGGTCCCTGTTATGTATGCTGTGCTTCAACTCACCACCTCCTGACTCAGCCAGGCCGCAGAACGCCCCGCTCCCAACATGTTCATTAGGATTTTGTGTGTGTTATTAGATATGGCAGGCATCAGCCTCTATGTCATTAGTTGCGGGGCCTATTTTTTGGCATTTTGATCTAGCGCAAATTTGGCTCTACAGCATCACAGCGCTTTACAAGGCAATCATAATTATTACATGTAAGCATACTTTTTAAAAACTCAGGTGGTTAAGTGAGTTGGCCATAATCACAGGATGATGAACCGACGGCAGGATCAACAAGCAAGACTGACGTGCGGCCGCGACCGGGAGTTGTGTGCGCACACGCGAAAGTGAAGAAGTGAAAGTGATTGCGCTCCAGATGGCGCCTCGGGCGGAGGAAAGATACATGGCGGCTGCGCATGGCGGCTGCGCGCGTGCACGCTCACGTGCATGCAAGCGCTAGGCCAGCCAGCAGTACTGTGAAATCTCACATAGAAAATGTCTCTCCGAGCAGCGCATGCGCGCTGACTCAGCGAGACCTAAAAAGTTAATACTGCCTTATCTGGAAAGCCTAGGGTCCATTCCTCGAGTTGGAAGGCAGCTACAACAGCTTGGAGATGAGATTTATTCACATTACTAACATGTGTAAGACTGCTACTTGGAGGCACACTCCCCGTGAGTGAGCCCAGGCTTCCCCCGCTTCAGCCGAGTTTCGCCGCTGCCCTGCAGCTGAGTTCCTAGGCCTCTGTATTTTGTATTCTGCCTCTGTATTTTGTTTCCTGCCTCTGTATTTTGTTTCTGTGCTTGTTTTTTTCTCCTTGTTTGCGCCGTTACTGTGTCCTGCCCCTGCCGCGTTTCCTGCCCTTCTCCCCGCTCCCAGCCGCTGCTCCCCTGCGGCCCGGCCCCTTTTCTTCTGTTTCCCTTCCCATTCCCCGCCCCGCTCCCGCCTCCCAGCTGCTCCTCCCTCCCACTTCGCCATTTATGGCGGAGTGCACGCGTATGCGCAGCGAGCACGCGCAGCGGGCGTGCCGATTGCGCGCCAAAGGCAAGCCCATCTACGCCCGTCCGGGCCTGGACCGCGCCCAGCGCCAGAAACCCTGGTCCTCACCGACGCAAGCTCGCCCGACTGAGCTACGCCGCCGCCACCCTCCTCGCTCTCAACACCGGCCGGATCAACGACTGCTACCGAGCCACCCCGAGACGCACCCACGGACCCTTCACCTGCCAAGCCTGCAAGTTCACCTGCCTCCGGACCTGCACCGCACCCGCCAAACCCAACACCAGCAACAACCCCCTCAAGTGTATCCTGCTCAAAACCCGCTCCGTCCACAGGCACGCCGTCGAACTCTGGAACCTCCTGGACACAACTTCACCAACGTCGCCTTCCTCACAGAGACCTGGATGAACGCCTCCTCAGTCCCCGACATCACCATAGCCATCCCGGACGGCTACAAGATCACACGGAGGGACGGCGTCAACCAAACCGGAGGAGGCATCGCCATCGTCCACAAAAACACCCTCCGCATCACGACCAACTCCGACAACAGCCTCACCGACGCCGAACACCTCCACTTCCAGATACACACCGACCCCAAGACCACCCTCAGAGGCACCCTCATCTACAGACCCCTGGGACCACGCACACAATTCAGCGAAGCAATCGCAGACTTCGTCAGCCCGCACGCACTCACCTCATCGGACTACATCCTCCTTGGAGACCTCAACTTCCACTTGGAAAACGACAAGGACCGCAACACCGCCGCCCTGCTGGACAACCTCGCCAACCTCGGACTCAAGCAACTGGTCAACACCCCCACCCACTACGCCGGCCACATGCTTTACCCCATCTTCTCCTCCAGCAAGCACATCTCCTTCAACCACTCCACCGGACTCCACTGGACAGACCACAGCTGCGTCCACTTCACCTTCAGGAGAACAACGATCCACCACCACCCGCAACAGGCCACCCGCAGAAGCTGGAGCAAGATCACCTCCGACCAGCTCACCACCGCCCTCAGCCAGAACCCACCCACCAACACAACGGACCCCAACGAAGCAGCACGCAACCTCGCACAGTGGCTCACCAGCTGCGCCGATGACCTCGCACCACTGAGGAAACCTCCCAGCAGACCCGGCAGCAGGAGAACCCGGTTGTTCACCGACGACCTCAAGAACTCCAAGAAAACCTGCCGCACCCTCGAGAAAACCTGGCGCCACAACCCGACAGCAGACAACATGACAGCCCTCAAGGACGCCACCCGCAAACACCACCAGCTGATCCGCACCACCAAAAGGACGTCATTCAAAGAACGGCTGGACAACAACTCCCACAACAGCAAGGAGCTCTTCAGCGTCGTTAAAGAGCTCTCCAACCGCAGCGCCAGCAACAACGACATTACACCCTCGCAAAACCTCTGCGACTCACTCGCCACTTTTTTCCACCAGAAGATCGCAGACATACACAACAGCTTCGGCGCCCAGACCACGCACCCAACCACTGAAGCAACGCCCCCCACTACCACCATCGGCACCTGGACCCCCGTCAGCACCGAAAACACCACCCGCATGATGAACACCATCCACTCCGGATCCCCTACCGACCCCTGCCCACACCACATCTTCAACAAAGCCGTCTCCATCATCGCAACCCATCTCCGGGACGTCATCAACAGCTCCTTCGCTTCCGCCACCTTCCCGGAGAGCTGGAAACACGCCGAGATCAGCGCTCTCCTGAAGAAACCGACCGCGGACCCCACGGACCTCAAGAACTTCCGTCCCATCTCGCTCCTCCCCTTTCCGGCCAAAGTCATCGAGAAGACCGTCAACAAACAACTCTCTGCCTTCCTCGAGACGAACGGCTACCTCGACCCCTCACAGTCCGGCTTCCGAGCAAACCTCAGCACCGAGACCGCCCTCATCGCTGCCACCGACGACATCAGGTCCATGCTCGACAATGGGGAAACAGCGGCCCTCATCCTCCTGGACCTCTCGGCAGCCTTCGACACGGTATCCCACCGCACACTGATACAGCGACTCAGCAACTCCGGCATCCAAGGAGCGGCCCTAGAGTGGATCATCTCGTTCCTCACCGGAAGAACCCAGAGAGTCCGCCTCCCACCGTTCCGCTCCGAGGCCACCGAAGTTATCTGCAGCGTCCCACAAGGATCCTCACTCAGCCCCACCCTCTTCAACATCTACATGAGCCCTCTCGCAGCCATCGCACGTCAACACAACCTCAACATCATCTCCTACGCCGACGACACCCAGCTGATCCTCTCCCTCACCAACGACCCCGCCTCCGCCAGATCCAGCCTCCAGGAGGGCATGAAAGACGTCGCGGAATGGATGAAGCTCAGCCGTCTAAAACTGAACTCAGACAAGACGGAAGTCCTCATCCTGGGACCATCCCCCTCCGCCTGGGATGACTCCTGGTGGCCCCCGGCACTGGGCACCACACCCAAGCCTACGGACCACGCATGCAACCTGGGCGTCATCTGGACTCCTCCCTCACGATGACCAAGCAAGTCAACGCCGTCTCATCAACTTGCTTCAACACCCTGTGCATGCTCCGTAAGATCTTCCAATGGATCCCCACCGAAACCAGGAAGACAGTCACCCAGGCCCTCGTCACCAGCCGCCTGGACTACGGGAACACCCTCTACGCCGGAACCACTGCCAAACTTCAAAAAAGACTCCAACACATACAGAACGCGTCAGCACGTCTCATCCTGGACGTCCCCCGCCACAGCCACATCTCCGCCCATCTGAGAGACCTGCACTGGCTCCCCGTCAACAAGAGGATCACGTTCAGACTCCTCACCCACGAACACAAGGCCCTCCACGACATGGGCCCGAAGTACCTCAACAGCCGCCTCACATTCCACACACCCACCCGCCAGCTCCGCTCCGCCTGCCTCACACTCTCCTCCATTCCACGCATTAGCAAGACCACCGCCGGGGGAAGGTCCTTTTCCTACCTGGCGGCCAAAACGTGGAACTCCCTCCCAACCCACCTACGGCTGACCCAGAACCATCTCTCCTTCAGGAAACAGCTCAAGACCTGGCTATTCGAGCAGTAGCGACCCCCTCCCCCCCCCCCAGCGCCTTGAGACCCTTGCGGGTGAGTAGCGCGCTATACAAATTCGCCGATTGATTGATTGAGTGATTGATTGATTGATTACCTTTGCAAAACCTTACTCCCTGGACTCAAACTCCAGGACAGATATTTATTTGGTGGTTACAGTCTGTGTTTGTTATTTATTATATTACATAATGCTCCCCTTATAGCTCTGTCTGTGGTTCTGGTTGCACTTTAAGGTTGGTTAGCTTTATGAATTTTAGTGTGAATGCCATGGTGAAGAAGAAACAGCTATATGCTTATAATTCTAGTTCTCCAGTATTGGATCTTTCATAGATTCACATGCTTGAATCATTCCCCGTCGAAGTGGGAGTCCCACGGTACCATAAAAAAGCAGTATGTATCACTATCGTAGTAATGGATAACAAAATATGTCTAACCTTTTCCTCAAAAACTCACATTCAGAGAGATGAGGGTATCATTGGAACTACAGAAACTTAAATCTGTCACTTCTGATGAGGACAGTAAGGATTCGTTCACCTCACAGGAGAGGTCAAAGGGTGAGGTCGCACCAAAGGTCTCCAGAAGGTGCGCAGAAAAGCCATAAAAATGACTGACCATGAGTTTTGATAAGACACTTCTCACAGAGAGAGAAAAAAATGGAAAAAAACTTCCTCAGAGGCAGTCCCTACAACTTCCTCTTCAGCTCTGACACTACATCAGGGAAATCCACATAACCTGACAAAACTGCTGTTGAAATCATTGATAACAACAATTATGATGACAATGTTAACAACCACAACCATGCTGACTATTACTGCCTCACCTATAATGGCCTCGTCTATGACGCCTCGTCTACGATGGCCTTGTTTACGATGGCCTCATATACAATTGCATTGTCTATGATGGTCATCTATGACGGTCACCTATGACAGCCTCATCTATAACGGCCTTGTCTAAGACGGCATCGTCTATGACGTCCTCATCTTTAACAGTCTTTTGACGATGGCCTCATCTATGACAGTTGTCGTCTACAGTGATCTATAACGGTTGTCGAAGACAGCCTCGTCTACGACATCCTCATCTACGATGGTCTTCTACGATGGTCATCGACGACAGCCTCATCTACGAATAGCCTCATCTACAAATGGCCTCATCTATGAATAGGCTAACCTACAAATGCCTCATCTACGATTACATCGTCTATGACGGTCGTCTACGAAAGCCTCATCTATGACATTCGTCTACGACGGCCTCATCCACGACTGTCGTCGACAACAGCCTCGTCTACGATGGTTATCTATGATGGTTGTCTACGACAACCTAATCTACGAATAGCCTTATCTACGATTGCCTCATCTATGAATGGCCTCATCTACGAATGGCTTCACCAACAATGGCCTCATCTACGATGATATTGTCTGTGACGGTCGTCTACGAAATACTCCTCTATGACACACATCTACGACGGCCTCATCTATGACGGCCATCAACAACAGCTGCATCTACGATCCTCATCTATGTTGGTTGTCTACGACAGTCTCATCTACAAATATCCTCATCTACGAGTGCCTCATCTATAATGGCATTGTCTATGACGGTCTACGATGTTCGTTCGTGTATGACGGCCTAATCTATGACGGTCATCTACGGTGGCCATCTACAACAACGGCCTAATCTACAATAAGAAAAACATAGAGTAAGAAGGAAGGAAAGACGGATGGAAGGACTGAAGGAAGGAAAGAAAAAAATTAAACAAAGAAATCAAGAAGGCAAGAAATAAAGTAAGAAGGTGTAACTTAATACAGAACAGTTCAAAATGGATACAATCTGTTATGTCGTGAAATGGCAGTAGTTGGATAAACAAATTCATTCCAAAAGCAATTTACAACACCATAGGCAGGAGATAGGAACTGATAAGGCTGGAATAAGCCTTATTTATATAAAAAATGTCCTGCTTTCACAGAAGGGAACTACTTGTGATAGAGTAAAATGCAGTCATTTGAAGTAAAGTCAACTATTGGCTTAGTTGACTCGCCCCTTTGCTGAAGTGGGGGGAAGCAAAATGTGAATGACACAAAAACAGACCACTTGATGAAGCGAGTTGGCTGAAAACCCCTTCAAGTAAGTCATTTAAATATATAGGGGCCGATTACAATGCAGCTGTAAAGGCTCTGACCGCCGTTCTGTTTCCTTCCCGACCACCTCATTTTGATGGAGGCGGTCGGAAAGGGAACCGGCCGGTCATTCCGGCTGGCTTCTGATGGGCTCAGAAAACCTGTCTGCCAGTCGGAATCCAGCCTTTAATCTCAAGGGCGGGCCTTTCTGCCCCTGAGATTACGATGACAGTTTCCGACATGGTTTTCATGCAAGCCTGGCCGACATGGAAACCATGTCGGAAAGCATGCATCTTTGGGGGCCCTCAGCAGGGCCCCCTTGGGTGCACGGCCTCCAGTTGGTAGATCCAGTTGTTGATCCCTGCACCTTGTGGCAGGCACCTTGAGGTGCCTGCAACGGGGTGCAGAGATGAACCGCACCTCCTATTTCACTACGGGAGCATGCATTACGGTCAGTTTACGGCCTGCATACATTGTCCCATAGCTAAATGTAGGAATGCAACCGAACAGTGTTCGGTCGCATCCTAATAAGGTGGTCAGGACCGATGCGGTGTCGGGCGGAAGCAATTCCGCCTGACAACTTTCCTCACAAAAATGCTTAAAACTAACAATGACCAAAGACGTCAGAAGAATGCAAACCTCTCCTCTCAACCTCCCTCACCTTCAAAGTAGTGTTAGTAGCCAAAACTAGCTTTAAACAAAGCAATGGCTTTGTTCAGGATATTCGCCACAGAGCACAAAATATAAATTAAATGCCTAAGTGATGCATTGCTAGGCATGCTGGGATTGTGCAGCCTTCCGAGATTGTTAAACAAGCATTGGCATAGCCAATAGGTCTCGCCTTTGGGACCGTATAAGTGTTTAGCCATGCAACACTTGATGTTGTTGCACCAAGGAAATTGTGCTGCATAACTCAAAACTTATAAGGTCCCAAAGGCGAGACCTATTGGCTATGCCAATGCTTGATAAAGGGAGCCTCGAAACGGGTCTCTATCAGGCTCTGTCTTGTGCCCTGGCACGGGCGGTCGTTGTTTTCCGGACTGCAGTGACAGCAGGCACATAGATGTGCGCTGCTCACACTGCTCACTCCTCACTAGTGGAGAAGCTACGCATGACCTCATGCCAGGTGAGTGTTGTGGGGGAAGGGAAATCCTTTCAAGAGAGTCATTTTCTCTCTGGATTTCCATTCTCTTTTTGAGACTCAGGGCTTTAAGTGGAAGCTTTTTCAATATTATACACAAGCCATAGTTACTGCTTATTTATCCTATGCAACTAACAACCATTGACAAAGCCAATAGTCCTGACTTGTTGTAGGTATGATGTTACTTGTTGTATCATATATCTGGATGCAATGACAGAAACAACTAAATATAAGCCTAGCGGCACACTATGGTAATCACAGATTTTTGGCTTAGAGGTGGTTTTAAGCCACGCCCATAATTACATTGGCCACGCCCTCTTGACAGTCTCCCCCCCCCCCCACAGTTTTTTATCCCGCTTAAAGATCTGGGCGGGGGCTGTTTTGCTGTGGCTGGGGCCGGTTTTGCAACCACCACAGTGCTTCATAATTGCGCCTCCATGCCACAAAACTTCCAGAGATGCTTTGGGTTCCCAGCCCGGCCCTGGCTTCTGGGCGCGCTACATGTCCAATTTAAGTGTTACATTTCAGTATCAAACCAGCTAGGAATCGGAGAATGAATGATCGCACCACATGGAGGGTATTTGAGGGGGCGATCTCACTTTACTGCGGATTTGAAATGCTCTCAGTTGTTGTTAACCAGGGAAATGGAACCCAGCCTCTGCACAAATGAAAAATCTAAACATGCTCAGACCCCGAGTGTGAAAATAGTTAAACGATTTAAATTGGTGAGGCTTGTGATAATCGAGTTGACTCCAGATAATGGCTGCTTTTATAGCGACAGAAGTGTTTTTCTGCAGTGCATAACTATTGATGAGGGGATTTTTATTACTGAATATTTAAAGAGCTCAATCCCAAAACATATGAATATTATAGAAATGACAGCGGTTTACGGTTTTCTGTAGCTGTAAGTGGGTTTTTTAAAGGATTCTAATTAAAATCTGCTGCATTGGGTACCCACAAGCTGAGATGGTCAATATATTTGGACATGTTTTAAAATATCCTCAGTTAAGTAGAACGTGAGAGATGCACCCTGCAGCTAAATGAGCTCCCTGTAGTTCGGCCCTTCCCGATGATGTAGGGTTGTTATTTGGCACACAGCAAAAATATAACAAGCGGCCGTGCGGCCGCGAAAGTGATCGCGATTGCGATCAAAGTGAAAGTAATCGCGGAAAAGCGCGGCGCGCACATGCACTGTAGCTCTAGGCTGGCCTGGTAGCATGCGCTGTGTCAGGCGAGACCTAAAAAGCACTGTTAGTTTTCACTATACTATAGCAGTTTTACATTGGGGCACCATTCCTGCTTTCTATGTTTAGGTCTCGCCTGACCCAGCGCATGCGCTGGTCTGGCAAGACTTATTGAGAGGGCTCCAAAAAGTGCTACCAGGCCAGCCTAGAGCTACAGTGCATGTGCGCGGCCGCGCGCGCCACGCTTTACCGCGATTACTTTCGGTTTCTGTTTGATGTTTGATCGTGATCGCGATCACTTTCACTTTCGCGGCCGCACGGCCGCTTAGGATAGCCAATAGGTCTCGCTTTTGGGACCTTATAAGTATTTAGTTATGCAACTGTTGCATGGCTAAACACTTATAAGGTTCGAAAGGCGAGACCTATTGGCTATGCCAATGCTTGTTATTTAGGTCACTCTTCTCCAAGTAGTATTTCAGCCAAAAATACGGCGTGATTAGTAAATTGGCTATACGAAACAAAAACGGGGAATGATACATATTTGGGCATGTTTTCTCTTTAATAAAAAAAAACATTTTTGAAAAGTCGCTTCAAATTTGTAGGAATTTAAGACAGAATCCGATGGCTTAATGAATTATACTACACTAACTTCGTTGTCAGAGCTGGGTGAACAAAGAATATCAGGAACATTCGAGTTGTTTTGAACTCAGTCGAAAATGTGGGCCCAGGCCTACCCACAATTCTTCATTAAAAAAATGCAGCATCTTAAAAAGACAACACATAATACGTTTAGATCAAGTTCCTCTTTTATCACTTTAGTGTATTAGTAGATATGTATAATGCAATACACGCCTAGACTGTGGTAGGCGGCCACCTGTCGCATTAAAGGAACACCTTAACCAATCATAAGTATTTCGACTAAGAATCTGTAACCGCTTTTGAGCATGCCTTACTTTATTAATTTGAATATTAGATTCATCCTGCTTCCCTCCAGTTTCCTTGTTATTTTGTTGTACAATACCGTCCACTTTTAGAGAGATTTCACTTAATTTTTTTTCCAGTTCAGCAGAATGTTTCACCATCCTAGAACAAATGAAAATAAATATATAATACTTTCAGAAAGCTTTGGGAATTAAGGTATTTCTAAGAAAATATAAATGAATTGACATATCGAAACATACTTTTGATATTCGTGTTGTGTGACCAGGGCAGAGTTCAGATTATCATCCTGGTTGGAGTAATAGTTTCGCCAAAGTCTTTCTTTCCATTTTTGTCGCTTTGCAAGAGCTGTCTAACAAAATTTGAGGAGAAAAATAGTTAAAGACGTGTTAGGATGAGCTTTTGAAAATCTGGAAAAGCATACAAACGGGTGAAAAAGTACGAGTCTTTCACCTAACTTTGAGTTGTTTTACAGAATTGAACTGAATAATGTTCATCAAAATATTAAAGTCTCACAGAAACATGCATGATAAAATGGCAGTAGATCCGTGATGCCACTCTGGGAAATATCCTGCTGAGTTTTATCACACTAAAAAACAGGTAAAAGGGAAAGTAAACCAGGCAACAAATATGCATATTGCACACCAGGGTTATCATGATTATTATTTTTAAGTAGAATCACTGACGTGCCTAAATTAATAGAGTTTTCACTGCTCCCGGGTGATTGGTGTTTCTGCGACTAATGGAGGGCAGAGGGGCAAGAAAGAGCCTTTGCATGCTTGCTGCCTTCATCAACATGTCTTCATTGACCCAGTACTACGCATGGAGGTTAAGTTTCATCCATTTTACCCCAGCTGCTTGTTTTATTGTAAATTTGTTCAGAAGTTTTTGTACGGAATGTGAAAGGAAAAATATACAGCTATCCTAACAATATGTATGACACTACTCTGCAGTTGTGCCCGCATGTACTGCAAGCAGGAATTGACTAACGCCCCTGGACATCCCATTCCAGATTGGCACTGCAAAATACTTCTGCTGCGTGCTGTCAATGAAAAAACATTTTTGATTGACTGTAACGTTTTCTCCGTACACCTACATTTGAACCTAAGTTGGGCAGATTGGTCAGGAAGGGGAACGTCAGAGGACAGGGTTCCAAAATGTTCCATTTTCTTAGAAAGCAAGAATGTAAAACCGACTGCTGGAAATACATGCAATTTGGGTACTGTACGTAAGAGTACTGGCAAAAAGTATGGAAAAAGTCTACCATCTGCCCATAATAGGTACTGTGGTTACTCGACATACCTTTTGGCCAAATGTTGCATCCTTTGGCTAAAGCCCATTAGGCATGGCAACTTGCCTTGCTAAATTGGCAGTCAAGGCAGAAGTAGTGGAAATGGGTTCTGAAACATACACTCAGAACAAACCCAACCATAAGCTACACTAGTAAGTGATAGGAACGGGATGGTAGGCACTCCATCTTATTGTAGACCACACCCTATACTCAAAGTCCATATAGTAAATGTGAAGGCCCTAGGCTTCGGCAGTAGGGGGGATTTTATCACAGCAAATCGAACTGATTTGACTTCATTACAGGTAAAGAAGTGAAAAAAAGGCATAACCCTAGGGTATCATCAGTTCATATAATATGCAGGGTATAAGCAAAGGCTGTGCCCATAGGGTGAGTGGGCACTGGACATTGGACATCCCCGGCTACAGTGATGACAGCCTTCACTCTGTTCCAAAGGTAGTGCCAGTAGTATCACTTAGAGATTATTGCACTAGGCTCTGGGGCATATGGAATGAACAGAGATTATGAGCACAGGCTTCACAGCGTATAACGGAAAGCCATGCTTAAATGGGTCTAGGTGAATGGGCGTAAGTGTGGGAAGGAGCTCTATGGCCAGGAAATATGGGCACAGGGAATTACCATAGACACTGCAGTATCCAGAAACCTCGCCAGAGGACCTAAATAATGCCTAGTGACTTGAGCATTAATGGAGAATTAGCAGAGGCCTCAGATAAAGTCAATGTCGATAATATGGGGAAGTGGCATTGGCTCCTTTATATGGCCATATGAAAAGACCTGCGAACAGAGCCTGCAGGACATGGCCAGAGACCCTATCCAGCACACTCCCAAGATAGGGGTGTGAGCACAGGAAATGTTCAAGACTGCTCCCTGTGGCCAGAGACCAAAAGGCATAAGGGGCAAGAGCATGGACACTATGACCATGACAATAACAGAACCCAATTTAATCAAATAGAGATTCTGGAGGCAGAGGGAGCAGGTATAGTGTATGGATAACCTTATGCTGGCCCTTCTGGGATAGCATAAATAGAAGCCTAGATGGTTTGTAAGTAGTGGTGAATAGAGGGCATGCCCTAAAGCATGTCTAATGATAAGAGCTTAAAGGGTTTGGTGTCAGGCCTTGGCCAGTGTGTACAGAAGGCCGAGGATTTAGGCAAATGATGTGCCCTGGGCCCAACAGTTACAGGGATAAAACACACAGTGACGACTGAAAACTAAGCCCTGCACAAACCGCCTGCTACACACAGGCTATACAGAGCAGGAAAAGGATTGGGGAATCTTAACTGATGGTAACCTAAGGTCATTTCGAGTGCTCACTATGCAAAGCTCGAAGACAAAGATGTACTAAGAGAGGACTGATGAGATGAAATGAGAACCAGGCTAAAAAACTAGAAACTCTTGGAAGATAGATCTGGTACGGCTCAACCAAATTTGCCATCCCTGGCTGAAATTTATCACCTTATTGAGGAAGTTGCACAACTCCTAAAAACTAGCGGGAATAAAGTGATAGAGAAGAGTCATCATCCAATAGTCCCAGCGATGTTCAAGAAAAAAAATGAAAGTCTGTGAACAACCAGATTCGATTACTAGCGGTGTTTGTGACTCACCAGAGCTTGTGGGAATCTTAAATGAAATAACCCCTGATAGGATCAACTCGTGTGGATTAGGGGTGAGTGAGAGCTTCGAATGCCCCTTGTATGCCAAAATTAATATAGTTGCTAATGTTCCCAGTCACAATCGATTTGAGCTGCTGCAGTTGGCTGATGAAGCCACAGGGTTACAGCCTACTGATGAAACCACAAGGCCTCAAGCTGAGCCCAAAGATATAAATCAAGTTTTATCTTCCAACATTGAATGTGTCACCTCCCAGGATTTGAACAGTCATCTTGGAAGGCAGGATAGCAAACTGGACCACCTTAAAAATGTAATTCTATTACTATCGGATCAAGTGATCATATAGCCCCTGTTTGTGTGAACATGCCAAAGGCTGCCGGAGGGGGGTTACTGAACCCATACCTACGGCTCAGTCTAGTACGACTTGTAAAATCCCCTCTCCTATGACACTAAGTTCTGCACCTCAACAGAAGATCCTTACTACCCATAATAGATTTCAACCGGGAAAAACGGGTGTCCCAAGTAAGATGCTGAATAGCCCTCATCATGCAGTGATCAAATCAAGCTCAGAGCCCTTAAGGCCATTAAGATCACAGAATTCATGGAACTGTGTTACTAATAATACCCCCCGCATTACTCAGCCGAGGATGATTGGAGATCATTGTCCTAGTGTCAGAAGTAGGCTTCCTAATGATAATTCACGGCTGCTAACTTCTAATCCATTGAGGAGATCCTGTGATAAGGATCGCTGTTTGGATTCACAAGACTATCCACATTCTCCCTACCTTAATTCCATTTTTATGACAGAGGTCCCACAGCTGAAACTTGGCTCCTATTAAGATCCCGAAGCTCTGATTAACAAAGCAATCCATTGGCTGGGAGTTGAGAAGAAATGTCTCTCAGTCATAAGATCCGACATAGTGTTCGCTAAAAGGTATACATCGAGCTATGACTATATACAAGTTGCTTTTATATCACCCCATCTGGTCGAAAACCTAGTCAACTTCGAGTTAAGTACATGTAATTTGCACGGGAGCCAAACCCTGGGAATGAGGTTAAAGGCATTGCCGCCTTCCCATGGAATCTCATGGAACTCTGTTGCTGCTTGGATGAAATAGACTGACTAAGGCTGTCTCCTAAAAGGGACTCTAAGTTACAAATGAAGTCGAGCGAATCAGATACATCTGGTAGATTGCATGTAACTTCTAATGCTATAAGGTGCACTGATGTTATTGCTCCATCTTCTGCTGACTGAAGTCATTTTTTCGTCCATTGCGCTGGGGGTGAAGTGACAAAGGCCTTGGCCAAAAATCAGATGGGGATGGTTGATTTATGTAGCTCAGAAGAGAGCCAGGTCCACACAGCCTATCATGTTATAGGGTGCATTGACGTTTTTGCTTTATCTCCTGCTGACTAGGGTGAATTTCTAGATTACTGTGCAGGGGATGAGGCGATAAATTGCATGGCTAACCATCAGGTGGGGAAGTTAGATCCATCTTTTCCAAGAGTGTCTCATAGTTACACCGATTTAAACTCGACCTCATTAATCTCGTGTAAATTGGGCGACAACTTTGCAGATAACCTGTGTAAGCACCATGCCGTTAGTAGTTCTTACTCCATAGAGAATCCTGCCCAAAAGGAGATATTAGATGTCCCGACTGGAAATGAGATGAGTGAGCAGAGCAACCCGCGACTTTTTAAAAACTTCTAACCGGGAATATAGCAAGCTTGGGGCATAAATTAGTTGACTATTACTGGTTGGCATATATAGCTTAACAAGATATTTACTTGTTCCAGGAAACGTGGGCAACAGAAAAAGTATTTATTGATGTTTCACTTGCTATAGTGTAGAGGCAAAACCGGCAGCCCACTGTGGGAGAGCTATAGATGGGCTTATGATTTTAATAAAAAACGGTCGTATTAGCAGTTCTACACTAATAGCGATTGATAATTTAGATCTAATGGGGTTACTGTAACTTTTTCAACAGGACTCGGTCTATTTTTCATATTTATTTGAGGAGTACAAGCGGTCTACACAAATATCTCACATTATCACTCCTTGAGGGTCTTATTGATAACCAAATACAAGAATTGTTGTGGCAGGTGATTTTAATACCACCTTTGAACCCTCGACTCACTCAAATGTTATATCTAAAGAAGATGAAGAATCGGAATTTGCCTAGCATCGTGACGGTAAGTTCCAATTCTATTAAGGACACGGAGGCGAGGATTATGCTTTTCTCTCTTCGCTTTATTACATATAAATTTGCACAGCAGCCAGAGAGATTTCGAAATTTCTTTTCCAAAGGGTTATAACAATACAACTAGGAACTACAACTCCCTACAACCAAGGAGGAACGCGAGTATACAGTCCTTCCTCTGTCTCCATTGCATCAGGTACATAACGTCTTGTCTATCCTGCCACTTCCTCTTTCTTCGCGTAAGTCACGCCATTCCATTACTGGTCCTGTTTTGAACCATCGTTGCCTGGAAAAAACAAAAGAATGTAAGTCGAGGAAAAAAATCTCTTACGACTAATGCAAACGTTACAATAACAAACAACTTACAATGAGGTATGCAATCATGTCATCAATACCATAGTAAAAGGATAAATCGTTTACTTACTGCCATACGGGAGGGTTCACACCCCTGTGCCGCGGCGGGATAATCCTCGCCTCCGTGTCCTTAATAGAATTGGAACTTACCGTCAGGATGCTAGGCAAATTCCGATTCTATGGCAGGACTGGAAGCTTCGGTTTCTGCTAGTTCAAAGCTTACTTACTACCAGCTGCGCCACATCCAGCACCGGTTTAAAATAAAACCTCTTAAAAGTGGAGTCCGAAGACCAATCAGCAGCCCGCATCAAATCTTCCAAACGGGCTCCCAGCGCGAAAGCTTTAGAGGCCATGGCACCCCTGGCGGAATGAGCATCAAACTGCTTCGTATCAATACCAGCTTCCTGCATGACCCAACGTACCCACCTAGCTATGGTAGGAGAAGAGACAGCTTTGTGTGGCTTCTTGAGAGCTATCAAAAGTTGCTGCTCGCCCGGAGGGTGGAGGTCTAGTGTCAAGGCCTCATATGCCTTTAAGCAGTCTACCACACACAGTTTCGGGTTATCTCTAAAAGCCGGATAGGTAACCGATCATGAGTGAGACTTGGTGCGCCGGCCGATCGTGAAAACGGCCCCTTCCGGAGAAAAAACGCATGCCGAGATGTCCAAAGCTCGAACATCTGAAACTCTCCTACCGGAAACCAAACTTGAGACCTCCAACAAGGTGTCACCAGAGTGATCTCCGCCTTCTGCCGGCGCAACTGCGCCGCCGTCCTCGTTATCATGGAAAAAGGCGGAAACACATAGCCCTGTTCCATGCTCCAATCCTGAAGGAAGGCGTCCGTGGCCAGGGCCATTGGGTCCGGTCTCCAACTGAAGAACCGGGGAATCTGATGGTCCAGCCAAGAGGCAAAGAGGTCCGCTGAGAAGAGGGCCCAACGAGTGTTCAACCATTGAAAAATTTGAGGGTCTAGCTTCCAAAGGCTGGAATCATGAAGATGCCTCGAATGCCAATCCGCCACCCGATTGCTGTGGCCCGGAAGATATTCCGCCATGACCGAGATGTGGTGCTCCAGGCAGAACCCCCAAAAATCCTTTGCTAGATTTGCCAATGCCCGGAAACGGGTGCCCCCCAAGTGATTGACATACCGCACGGTAGAGATGTTGTCCATCTTCAAAAGGACGCAGGATTGAATTCTGTCCTTGGTCCAACATCGTACTGCAAACTAACCTGCTAGAAGTTCTAAGCAGTTGATATGAAGAGCTTGCTCGTCCAAAGACCAAACTCCCCCGGTGGAGAAAATACCCGCAACGAGCGCCCCAGCCCGACCTGCTGGCATCGTATTCTATGACAAGATCTGGAACCGAGCCGAAAATCGCGCGTCCATTCCATGCCTCCATATGGGATAGCCACCAAGCGATCTCCTCTCTTGCCTCTGCTGAAAGAGGAACCGAGTGGTCGTACGACCTGCCCTTCCGCAAATGATACCCCTTGAGGCACTGGAGGGCCCGATAATGTAGGGGCCCCAGAAAAATCGCCTGAATCGAGGACGAAAGGAGACCCACCAAACGAGCCAGGTGCCGCAAGGAGGTGTACGGTTTGGGAAATTGTCTGCCGCAATTCGTGGCGGATTTTCGCCATCTTCCTCGACGGAAGGCTCAAGGTCGCGTGGACCGAATCCACTACGAACCCGAGAAATGTGACTGATTGGGAAGGAGCTAGAACCGACTTGGCCTCGTTTATGATAAAACCTGGGCCCTGTAAAAGAGACACCGTTTGATGGAGCTGACGCGATAGTATCCGAGGACATTGTGCCATGAGAAGGAGGTCGTCCAAGTATACGATCATGCGAATGCCCCGAGCTCGGAGGAATTCCACCGCAGGATGGAGCACCTTGGTGAAGCACCAAGGGGCCAAGGAAAGACCGAATGGAAGAGCGGTGAACTCGTATACTAAATCTCTCCAACAAAATTGGAGGAATCGCTGATGGGGAAGATGGATGGGAATCACCAAGTAAGCATAGCGCGCCATCCAATCCGCTGGCAACAGGACGTCGCGAAGAAGATGGTTCCCCTCCATCTTGAAATGACGGTACATCAACCAACCGTTGAATTATTTGAGGTTGATAACTGGTCGGCAACCCCCGTCGGCTTTGTCTACCAGGAATATATTGCTGAGAAAGCCTCGAGGGTGCAAAGTTGATCGGCGAATGGCTCCTTTGCGGAGACCTCCTCGTCGATCAACTGAGTGTCTGAGAATGTAAAAGCTAGCGGTCGAGGTCGAGCCTCCTGCTGTGGATTTCCGTAAAATTCAATATGGAAACCTTGAATGGTCTGAAGAACCCATGCATCTGAGGTTATAGGTGCCCATGCGCTGTGAAAAGTCGCTAGTCGACCGCCAATGCGAACTTGCGTTGCAAGAATAACACTTACCACTGTAATTGGCTCCACCGGAATTGGACTTGAAGCCTCCCCGGCCTCGGAATTGTTGTCCTCACGTGGGGTAGAAGTTGGTGTAATTCGCGGTTGAATTATACTGTCCGCGACCAGAGCCTTGTCCCTTTGAGGGGTTTTGCTGAAAGCCTCGGCCGGACGAGCGGCCCCTGCCTCGTCCGGCCCAGCGGAAAACCCGCTGATTAAAGACTCTTTTGATGTTGGATTGAGACTTGTCCAGCGATGTGAATGTAGAAACAAATTTGCCCAGTTCTTTAATGAAGGGCTCCCCGAACAGGCCACCCTGGACCACCGCACCAGCTTCGGGGGAGGCCAGGTCTCCCAGCTTTGGATTAAGCTTAATCAACAACGAGCGGCGACGCTCGGTTGAAAGGGTGCAATTAGCATTGCCCATAAATATAATAGCCCGCTGGGCCCAACTGGAGAGGACTTCTGGGGAAATAGGGGACCCTGAAACTTTTGACTCCTCCGCCATATCCAATATATTGGTCATCGGTCCGATAGCGTCGAGGAGCTTGTTCTGACAGGACCTCCAGGATCTATCTATACCCTTCCTAGGGTCCTTCACATACTTAGCCAGGAATGTGGCCATTGTCGTGTCCAATTCCGGCGTAGAAGCTATCTTGTCAGGCAGGGTAGGCCTTGGACACTCCGCCCGTAAACAACTCCTGGCCTCCTGCGCAAGGGGTTTACGGAGACGACCTGAAACAAATCTTACTACCTTGTCTCCAGGAACCCAGGCCGCGGACCGGGGGTGCATAATCTCATCAGGATTAAGCATGTCTGCGTCCTCCTCCGGCAGCACGGAAGTAGAGGGAGTAGAAGACGGCCGCCACGGACGGGAAGACACCGCCTCCTCATCCGTGTCCCCCTGAGTATCATCCTGACCTGATCTGGGGGAAGGAGGATCGAAAGTACCCTGAGGGGCGTCCGTTGGAGGAGTCGCTGGGGCGCCCAACGACGTTTGCGCCAAAAACGCCGACTTTAGGCGCGCGAAAGCATCCACGTCCACCCCTTCCGGACGCTGTTTTTTGGACGGCAGAGGACCCTCTGCAGGCTGCCCGCCAGATGGCATCGGATGCTCGGAACGCGCAGCCGCTAACCTACTGCATTCTTGCACAATTCTGTCGGAAAGGTGTTGTTCCATAGGACCCACAACCTCATGGACCACCCGATAGATGGAAGAGTCCACTGCGTCAAAGAATTCATCATCCCAGGGCATATACTCCTGGACTTCCTCCTCATAATATCCTGATTGGGCAGCCATAATATAGTAAAAGGTAAGTAACCACTGACTACACACGCGGACAATGCACTGCACAACCAGGAGGCTTAGGTAGGAAAAACTACCAGCTATGGGCAGGCCAGGGACTGCGTAGAGTTTTTGGGTGACCCCAAGGATCACAATGGGCTTGCACCAACCCAGAACGCGCCACTGCCCTCAGAAACCTGACAGGGCAAACTGCCTCCCTGCGCGTTCACCTCAATGACAGCAGACAAGAAATGCCAAAATAATGCTGGAATGGTTAACTTTTGCGTAGCACGCGATTTTGATATGCAAAATGTGGCCAAAATGTGCAGGAGATACGAGCGCGACTTCACGCGTTCACCGCGGGTAGAACCCGTTATACGGACCCCTGCCGGGGCATTCAGGGAGAATATGCGGAAAATACGGTCCGTTAAAACGGACGTCAGAGGTGAGGCAGTAATGGGGCAAGGCTCTGATCCGTTACCTTCGCGGAGTGGCTCTTCAACTGAGGAGCCGCGTCTCAAGGGCAACGAGACGAGCGAGTCCCCCTAGCGGCCCGAGAAGGTGCCGTAACAGCCGCTTGGCGCGCCGACCGCGTAGGAGCGGAAAAACGTACCCGCGGCCGGCTTAGGGATCTGTAATCAGAGCGCAATAGAACTCTCACATGAATAGCGCGCAATATTAAAAAGCAATAACCACTCACAGAAACAACAAATAAAGAGTAATGAAGAAAGTAACTTATCTGGCTGCGGGAGCAGCAAAGAAAGAGGAAGTGGCAGGATAGACAAGACGTTATGTACCTGATGCAATGAAGACAGAGGAAGGACTGTATACTCGCGTTCTTCCCTGGTTGTAGGGAATTGTAGTTCCTAGTTGTATTGTTATAACCCTTTGGAAAAGAAATTTCGAAATCTCTCTGGCTGCTGTGCAAATTTATATGTAATAAAAGCGAAGAGAGAAAAGCATAATACGAAGCCCCCGGTCCTGCCATAGAATCCTGGGGTATTCCACCATTATAAGGTGTCCCTAAGAAAACGCTTTCAAATGTTGCTCTAGAACTAGCTTTGTTCACATTAAACAGGGGTCCTAGAGCATGTTGTGGGCCAACTCCCACTGATCCTACCAGGGCTGTTGCATTCAAAAGAGGTGAATACACTAGTACTATTTATTATGTCTTAGTTGATATAAGATTGTGGCCACTCCTTGATGACATGGAAGTGGTGACGCATCTGGATAGTGACCACAATTCTCTTGTAGTAACTCTAGCTGGTGACTCCTTGAATCAAGATAAAAACCATCAGATTACTATTGTGCTCGCCCCTTTGGTAACAAATAATCGTCATTATGTTTCCTGATCGAATTTTATGTCTAACCATAAATTGTCTACACCGATCTATAAAAATGTATGTTACGCACCTTGAAATATACAAAGGGTCGAGAGAGGACGCTATCCCTATTTTGGATATACACACATGCTCATTTAAAGCACTATGGGAAATCTTCTATCAAATTAGTACTGTTAAGACTTTTAATCCTCCCCAAGGTGGATAACTGGTTTAACCAGGTTTGTAAATTAGCAAAGATAGCTTTGAAGAATGCTATAATAGAGGGGAACCGTGTCAATATCAAGGGAGCAAGAACTACATATAAGTCCACCCTGACCAAAGCTAAGAAGGACTGGGAAAATAGTTTATGGCAAGATACTCTGGATGCCAGTAAAAATAATGACACTAGATTATTTTGGCGGCTTGTTGCCCGAACTAAGTCAGAAAAGCCTAATTTACATCATCATAACATTCTCCCGGATAAATCAATCAATCAATCAGGGATTTGTAAGCGTGCTACTCACTCGTGAGGGTCTCAAGGCGCTGAAGCGGGGTGGTCAGCAGATCTGTTTACCCGAAGAGCCAGGTCCTTAGGGTCTTCCTGAAGGTGTTCAGGAAGGGGGCGCGTCTGATGTCTGCTGGTAGCTCGTTCCAGGTCTTGGCTGCGATGTGAGAGAAGGATAAATGGGTGGCACATTTTACCGCCCTCTATGCTCCAGGCGACCCCCAGGTTTTTAATGGCACCAGCACTTTTTATGCTCCATCTGCATTGGACCCCATCACTCCTGTTGTCTTTAGTTTGAAAGAAACAGCTAGAGCAATTGAATCACTGAAATCTGTAAAGGCCCCCGGCCCGGGCAAAATTCCTGGTGATTTGTATAAATCCGAACCCTCGATATGGTCCATATATTTAAACATGTTGTCAAATGCCATAGCAGCTGGGGGAATAGTATCAGATTCCTGGCTCAGGGCAGAAATTATAGCAATATACAAAAAAGGGGATGCAGGGGAGCCATCAAATTATAGACTCATTAGCCTCATTGATAATGCCCCAAAAATGTTCTCACAGCAAAATTTGTGAGACTTCTTGACTGGGTTAAGGCCTATGAAATTTTATCCCCCCTCCAGGCAGAATTTAGATTAGGAATCAGCAAAACGGGGGTGTCGTGGCCAGCAGCATGGCCGACCAGCCGCATCTGCCCCGAGCTCCGGTCACCCAACACTAATCCTGACAGCAATCCTGCTCTTTAAGCCACCATCCACGGCCCATTTCAGGCGCTAAATACTCCTGGCACCCCAGACACACGGCCGGGGCCATTTCAGTAGAGGCTACTGTGACAAGACGGGGCAAAGTTACACTGAAGCAGAGACGACCCGTGGATGTCAAGATGGCCGACGGGACTCAATGGGTACATAACAACTTGGGACTGCCACCCGGACACCTGCGGTAGGCTGCCTGCGTGCTGCGGAGCAAAAGCTGTCCACAGCTTGGGACCTGCAGTGAACCACCGCTGACGATAACCCGGGAGCCGACTGCACTGTTTGGGAGGCTCTGGGATCCTGCGTCGGGCGTAACCATGAGGCCGTGTGGAGCCAGGAAAAGGAAGTAACGGGCCACATTGACAGGGTGAGTGGACCCAAGCTATTGGTGCGGTCCCGGTGATGACGCAGCTTGGAAACTTTAAGATGGCCGCCGGGGCCTGACAGCCTGAGGGGACAGGCCTGTGCACGTACCCAGGGGCCGGCCATAAGACTCCAGTTCGCCGGACAGTAGGAACTCCCTAAGCTCGCTGTTGTTAGTGCCGGAGTGTGCCGAGACCCGGCGGAGCGGCGAAAGTCGCTGGGGGGTATCGTCGCCCATCACGGGCGAGGTTGTTTGCCTCAGCGAACCCTCCTTTGGGGGAGTGTGTCCGGGGGGGCGGTCTGAGCTGCCTGAGGCCGGGAAGGGGCCCCCCGACCACGAGGCGGACGATCCACATACAAGAATTGGGCAGAGAGTGAATCCACAGAGGAGCAGCAGCAAATCCGAGAGCCCAGCCTGAGCTTAGGTGAGAGGGACTGCGCTAGGATGAGTGGGAGGCAGACCGCCCTTGAGGCTGCGGGCGACTAGCGGGAAAGCCAAGGGAAGCGGAGAGCAGAATAGTGGCCACGACAAACTTGCCAGCTGTGTAACTCCCAGGTGCTCCACCCAGAGGCGCTTTACTATGGACAGAGTGGAGGCGTCCATGCCCAACAGGCTGCCCTTCTGAGTCCGGGGGAGAGAAAAAGACATAGATAAACTGAAAGCTGTACAGTGAGCACCTTAGGAAGTAAAACAACTAAAGGCTGGTTGTGTAGCAGGGATTCTGCACATATACAGAACTATGTGCAGGAAACCAGGACCTCAGTGTGTAGTGCTATACGAAAATACCAACCTCGGTACCCCGATCCCCTATCCGACTAGCTATAGTGTCTCATTCGTTCTCCGTGCTACAGCGACGCTACTAATGATTAGACATCCTAGAACATGCTACTCCGTTCCTCTCAGGAAAGGTAGAAATAAGAACACTCTTTCTTCAAACTCTCGTACTTGTCCACAACATGAGTAAATAGAGTTGAAGTATAGTTTAAAATGTTTATTTTAACTAACGTGCTCTATAATGCAGTACACAAGCCAATACTAGCAGCAAAATGCATAAGATCAAACAAATCAGCATAGTTACAATTCCATATAGAACAAAAAGGGAAATCATATTATAATTATAGTGGAAACAGGACTATAGCCCCTTGTCACCCTCCCCTTCCTAGAAGCTAGTTTATTATAATTATAGAAGACCGCCAGGCTTTGTCCGGGGACCCCATACCTCTGAGTTCAGATGCAGGAATTTACAACTCCGGATAAGCACAGCTCTTCTATCCTGGAAAGCGTTTTCTCCAAGTGTCTTAACATGCATGCACAGCAATATTAAAAGCACCAGATTTCCAGGGTTGCAGCTGTGTTCTCTGTTATGGCTAGGGACTGAGACTGACCAAAGCAATTCAACAGAGCTCATTGTTTTTTTACCTTGAGCACGCTGTGCAGACGAGGAGCAGAGTGTTCAACTAAATATATGAAATGCAGACATTTCTCATGTGAAAGCGAGCAAGGAAAGTGTTTACGAGAAATGTGCCATGTAGTAACGTGAGCAAAAGCGGCAAAATGGCGGCCAAGCATATACTAACTTATGCTAACTTAGCAATGTCCACTGGTGCATCCATATCCTCACTACACCCTCCCCTTGGTTAGTCCATGGGACAGTGGTCTTAGAGAGAACACAGCTTTCAAAAGTCTGAGCAAGAATCAAGAGCATTTGTATCAGTGATACCTCTGATTTGCGGGGAATATTTGGAAAGAGAAATATAGTGAATAGAGAAAAGAAAAAAAAATGGTTTGTGTCCAAAAAGACATAAAAAAAAAAAAAAAAAATCAAGCATGGATACAGTGGCTGATTCAATCCAGCAGGGTGTACGAACAGTATGTTGCAATAGCCTCCTAGAGGAAGTCATTGTTCTCGGCAGAAAAAAGCATTGCCATCCAATTAAGTAAAGTGAATGAACATATATGTTCTTCAATCACTGGCGCTTCCAGCACCATTAAAGGACAACTTGCGTGATACTCAATGTAACCACGTTGTTGGAAATCATGTGCTGCTGCAAAGATATCTCATTCAGCCAGAATTCCCTGCACCGCTGCGCAGGCCATACTTCCAATACCGCAACATTACTGCTCATGGGCCACTAAGGGACTCATTATCAGTTCAAAATCAGCTGGAGGAAATGCCGTATTGGAAAGGCAAAGATCCAATGCCCATTGAAAAGGACAATCCAAGCAGGTGAAGACAGGCTGCACGCAAGTGAAGTAGGCAGCGCGGAAAGATAATCCATAAGCCACGCTTAGTGTGGCCAGGGGCAGAGCACCATAGCACTCAAGAATACGGCTACGGAGTATCTGCAGCTGGAGTTCGCCGTGCAGAGCCACAAGAAGAGCATCCATTTCGTAGCAGGCAAATCAACAGGAAAACCCCAGCGGCTAAGGCAAGCAACAGTGGCAAGCCACCGAAGACGCTGGAAAAAATAGAATGAATAAATGCTGGTATCACACCAAATATAGTTTGGAATGAGGTCACAAGGCCAGAGCCCACAGCTTTAAAAAAATGGGCAATGCCTGTAGTGTTAGAAGCATTGAAGATAGTGTGAATTAACGCACCAAAATGTAGTGGGAGGTCAGTATTTTTTTTTTTTTTTTTTTTTTAAACCTTTATTCGTGCACATTAAAAGAACAGATACGGGCCTACAACCTTCAGGCCGGCCACGATACGGTTAAGCACTGATACAAACATTACGGCCCCTGTGCTTCAACGGTCAAGATTAGCGACGAATTATGCATTATACACTGGAGAAATCCTTGACACCAGGGGGAGGAGACGTGAAGGTTAATTTTAAAGTTTTCAAAATAATTTTATCAGGAAAAAAGTCAATGAAGAATAAGAACCAAGGAGATTCGAGTCCGCCAGATATCTGCACCACACGGGAGAGCGGCAGTATCATTAAAACAGCAATGGAAGTAAAATCTCAGGCAGTGAGGCGACGCAGTTATATAACAGGATAGTCACATGAGCAAGTACGCACCTCTCCAGTGCCGCCCCCACTCAGTCAACCCCACACCCGGACCCAGAATCGAAACAAGTATAGCGCAGAAACATAAAAAGAAAAAAGGCCCATAGAACTAAAGAGAAACAGTGAATTACCCCCCCACCCTACACCAATGCGGAGGCTACGGCCTACCCCCCCCCCCCAGCATAGTGCCTGTCGCCCGATGAACCCGAAATATAGACAAGAAAGAGAGTAAGAATAGAGTAAAGAAAGATAAGAAGACAGAAAAGTAAGTGGGGAGGAGCCTACGTATCATCAGAGCGCCCTAAACCATCGGCCAACTACAGCCTCCATACACTGTGAACCCACTACGCCGAAAGCGATCGTGTGAAAATAACGTGTCACAACAATTTCAATGAAGGAAGACAAATCGCGACGAGTGCGCACAACATATACATACAGTTCCAGTCCCAGTCCAGCCCATCCGTGAAACCATGGCGATATAAATCAATCTAGCCCTGGCCCGATCGCGGGCTTGAGATTAAGCCAGCCCCTACGTGAAGGCCCCGCATCCCGTGCAGACTAAGACAATATGGCCGCTTGGGAGAAGATGGTGAAGTGGAATCACAAAATGGCCGTCGACCATCCATAGAAGTCCCTTTGTGCACCACATAAAGTCCAGACATGGCATGTAAAGTACAGGAGTTCCACAGAAAAGAAGCAGTAGGCCACCGCGAACGATTCCTCAAGGATGTTAGGTGTTGCTCAGCTGAATACTCTTGCAGACGCGGTAAAACAGGCAACAATGAAGCCGGCCGCAAGGGACGGGGAAGCAATGTATCCGCTGTTGAGCTGGAGAGCAATTGATCCTGGGTGCCGGGAAAGCCAGATGCAGGCACCAGTGCAGCACGATCACACACAGCTATTGCGTCCCCGCGAGAGGACAAAAGCACTGGCAGACCCACGCCGTGTTGATAACCAACAGGGCGCTCACGACCCGCAGCGGACAGCATGGAGTCAAACTGTTCACTCAGCGCCTGCAAGCGAGCACACATGTATAGACGAAGGTCCCGCAGGGCAGCCAGAACGGAGCCGCATGTCAGCGGAAGCTGCGCCCCCACATCGGCAGCAGTCCGGGACAGCACTGTGGCGCTGGTGTCCGGTGGGGGGAGGGCGAAGCGGGCAGCGGGCGAGACCAGAGTATCACCCCCCAGCCGCGAGCAGGCAGACAACACCATGTTGTACCGCCGGACGGTACGATGGCCAGGGGGGGGGGTTCGCAGCAAGGAGTCAGTTCCCTTCAGGTCTGCGCCGCAACAGGGAAACCCAGCAGTCGCCTCCCCTCCCTCGGGCTCTCATTGCAGCCGACTAGGCAATAGAAGAAGGGGGTCTGCAGTCTCCCACAGCGCGGTCCACAGATCGGGGCAGGAGACTCGCCGCACCGGGGCTTACCCTACAGCCCCAGCCCGTCACGCGCAGGGTGCAGGCGGTGTCTGGCCGCCCCTCCCCCGGCTCTTCTGGCGACAGTCCGTGGTGTGAGGTGAAGTCGGGACCGCGGGGCTGGGGTTTGTGCCAGCGGGTCCGGTGGCTGCGGAGCTTCCAGGGGGCCGACAAAGGCCACAATGGCGCCGGGGTCCAGTGCGAGACAAAAGCACCAAGAACTCAGGCATCCGGGCGGGCTGAGACTCCGGGAAAGCGGCGGCGTGGACAGCGCGTCGTCGCACACATTTCTCCTCGAGAATCGGCGAGGATAGGAATCAGGATGATAGTCCGAGGCCCACGGCCGACGGAGCCGGGCGCTCAAGCGTCTGCTCCGGTCGCCATCTTGGCTCCTCCCGGGAGGTCAGTATTAAGAAGAGATTGGACCTCTGTACGGGTGTTAGCCACGTGAAGGACGAATGTCTCACAGGCAGATGTGAGAGAAACTTCTTTTTGGTATAACAATGCTCTTATTCTGCTCAACTTGTTGAAGTCTGCCTTCAAGGTCAGAATGGAAGGCCAAATCGAGTTATCGAGTCTCCCGTGTGGGGGAGGAAAAAGGAAATTTTTACAGCAAACCACACGCTGTGAAACCGTTACTATGTAAGGGATGCCGGCTAACATGCTGGAGCATTCTTCATTATTTAAAAGCAAATAACTACCGTTTGCAGGCAGAGTGAAAGTGGGTGTTATAGACGCGAGGGGTATACCTTTTAAAACAAAAGCAAGATTCGCGGCCGTTATGTTACACGTGCATGCAACTGGATGTTTTTACAAACAAGGGAATAACCTATTGTGGTGTCACATGATTCCCCAGTAAGGTATACTTCTTTGTCATCCCTAGGCCATCTGTATGTGAAAGGTAATGACCAAACTTCGTGTAGAAATGCACTGCCTAAGGGTTCAAAGTGGCCTAGTGGATAGTGTTTCATGCAAGATGTCAATTTAAATAATGAAAATGGGAGAGTTATCACCCCATGGATGAGCCAGATAGCTGAGTCTGTTTCCGCCACAGAGAATGGTAACGGGTCTAACCTCTCAATATGCAAAAGAGAGTATGTAGCATCTTTCATGGACATAAACTGTTGTTTTGTTGTCAAGTTAAATGGCAAAAATAACGATGACGCATTCAAGTAATCCCATGGAACTTTCCCCATCTTCAGAGTCTGTAAAGTCCATGCAAATTGCATAACTGAACGCAATTGATTCTGACCATGATATAAAACAGAAACATCGTCTTGCACGATGTCAAAAACAGAAGAAACAATGTTGTCCAATATGTAAATGTGGGAAGAAAGTGTGTTAATACTATTATCAACAACAGAAAGCACTTTTTCAAGATTAGCCTGATCTATTGCCCTTAAATGTGAAGCTGCTTCAATTTGGGATAGTGTCCAGATTTCATTGTAAGCTGCATAAATAAATCTTTTTGATCTAGGTCACTTTATAAAATCTGTCAAATTAATGTCACCTGATAATAACGACAAATGTTGTTTAACTGAAGCTACTGACGAGTGTTGTAACCAATTTTGACAAAGTTTCCCGACTGAATATGTGGTAACTAAATGTGTGTTAGAAAAACGAGGATCAGGCCTATCCTGTGTGTAACCAGGAGCCTTGGCAAGGAAACGAAGTTGGCAAGCATCTGAACTAGTCTGCCAAACCAACCAACCTAGGGGGTCCAGACTAGACAGATTAAAGGTGTCATTTTTAAAAAGTGAGTGTAATTCATCCATGGAATAATTGGTAAAACTGCTCCAGTTCTTATACGCAGTCAGAGCAGGGATAGCAGGGGCATTCATTTGCTTAGAAGTTGCCAAACCAAAACAGGTAGTTTGATAAATTGAGTCATTTAAAAATAAAATCTGTGTTGGGATGAGGCATGCAAGGTGTAACGCCTCCGTGCCTCACACCTGCCAAGATTTAGAACCCCAGACAGATTTAAGATTAATTGTTGACTTCCACAGCTCACAGCCCCCAACTGTGAAATCATCTATAAAGTATTTAGAATATAACAATTTAGTGTGGGTGAGCATCATTTTAGAATTAGAAGAAACATTTAATTTAATATAGAACGGCCCAGGGTTTATTGTGTCAAAATCTGTAAAATTGGTGAATTTTTTCAAAAATGTTTTAAAGCTGCCTCCCAAAGGAGCCGGGCAATGTTCCCATTGTGTGTAATTAAAAACATTTCTAAATATGTTAGCTTTATGCAGATAATGATGACCATAGTGCTGATAGAAAATAAATCGGCATAACTTGCAGTATTCAAATACAGATCTTCAGCATCAAAGGCAGCATAGCATTTTAAATCTGAAAACAATGATTGCACAGCTTGTACGTCCCAATCATCTGATCTTATGTTATGTTTCACGATATCACACCAGTGAAACACGAAGTACATTTGGGACATTAATTATCTCTGTAGGGCCATGGATTTGAAGATCTACAGCCTCCCAAACTATGCCGCCGACTACTGGCCAGGCAGTGATGTTAACAAAAGTCTGGTCTCTTTTCATGATGTGAGAAGAAGAGTGCGGGGACAAAGTTCCATCAACTAGTTTAACAGCAAAGTGTTCCGGGATATAGTGGCCATTGATCAGAAGGAAAAAAAAACCCACAAAATCCATGGACATGAACAAAATAAATTGCGATGAGCACCAACCAGATGTAAGTCCAAGGTGCAACCAAATAACTGTGTTTAAACCAGGTGACAAAAATGGAAAATTTGAAAGTCGCCTGTGATTATGTGGAATGCGAGTCAAATGAAAAACGTGATTCATTAATGGCCTCAGGTCGCAAGCCAGGCAATGAAACTGTAGTGGGATGTGCAAATCCATCTCAATGACGGTGTCATCCTGTGTGGTGTTAGAAGCGGTCAAACCTGGATCTCCAGATACTGTTGTTGTAGACACCGCCGGTGTGATGGTATTCAGGATCGGCCAGATGTTGTAGCTTGACATTGTCAACTGAGATGTATCGGTTGTCTTTTCGACCAGGAAGTGGTGGTAAAATGACTGTACGAGTACCCTGCACTCCAAGCACTGGGACCGGTGCTCGATAAGAGGGGCCAAACTCTTTCTTGTTCTCCACCTTCTCTCGGACCAGGTCTCCGATTTTTGGTAGCCAGCCGACTACTGGAATCTGCAGCGCAGCATCAGTGGGTGAAGGCAAATGTTCCTTAGCAAGGCTGTCATGGGTCTCTTGTAGTTTCTGCAATACAGCACAATGATTATCTACGTCAAAGGATGCGGCAGACGCCGCAATGTCTAGACCATCAAGGTCAGGCACAAACATTTTCATGCCGAAGAGCATTTCGTATGGGGTCCGCCCACCCAGAGATCTTCTAGGGAGATTAATTAGTGCACGTTGTACGCTATACAAATGGGCGAACCAGTTCCTGCCAGTCCCTATGACCCTAGCTGTCAAGGACTGCTTTAAATCACGGTTCATTCGTTCCACGACCGAATTTGCCCTCAGGCCTGTATGGAGATAAAAATTTGACCTGCACCCCCAAAGACCGCATGGTATCCTTGTATGCCTTAGAGGCGTACGCGGGACCTTGGTCTGAATGGAAGGTGCCACATGCAAAAATTCCCATAAAGACACGCAAATCCCTGATGACAGTTCGGCGTCAGCACTGCGTTGTTGCCAAACCCAAAGAAAGCGTGTGCACAGATCGACTGCAACTAAGATGAACTTATAGGCAGTATCTTAAGAAAAATGACTGCAGTGATCTAAATAAATACAACCATAAGGTTTATTAGACATGCATAGATGTATTTGTGGTGGGCACGTTGCCGTAGACGGTTTAATCTGCTGACAAATGTCACAAGAAAGCACGTAATTACGGGTTTATATAAGCCGAGCCACTAGTAACGCTGCTGCAAGATAGAAACAGTTGCAGACACTCCAACATGCGCCGAGGCCCTTCCTTCGTGCGCGGCTGTTATCAGTGCAGGCCTGTGGTCCACGTTGGGAATCAACCTGTCACCAACATCATTAATTCTCACGTAAGGAACATTATCAGGACTTAAATGATAAGAGTATTTGAAATGGAAACCCTGCAGATAATTATCACCCTTCTCTGTAGCAGCTATTGCTACCAAAATGTAATTATCAATCTTATTCATGGATCTCGTAACTGCTGCAACTGACCAAGTGGCTACTGCTGATTTGACAGCTTCATCAGCCAAACTGTTGCCAACTGCGTGCACTCCTACAGGCTGATGACCAAGAGTATGAATTACTTGTGTGAGGGCAGACGGTCTTTAAGATGTGCGACTCGAACCCAAAGCATTTTATGTTTAATTGCGCTGCCCTTAGAATCACGATAGTCATTTTGAGACCAAAAGAATAAGTTGTCATTGAAAGACTGAACACAGTAGTACGAATTGCTTACAATTTAAGTAGTCACTTTTGGATCTACAAATTCCAGAACCAGTACCAAAGCACGCAACTCGGCTAATTGTGCGGCACAGACACCTAGTGCCTGTGTATGGAGAATATTGGACTTGAACTCTCCGTTCACTATGGCACCAGCCACTATAGCACAGGCCGCCGAGTAAGAATGTTTAGACCCGGTTGCTGGTTGAGTTCAACCGTCAGTGTAACTGATACATTGGTACTGCTCATGTGGGCGCATTGACAGAGGAGGAGGATAAACAAATTCATACTACAAAAACTCCTGCATTCGCAATGAAGAGTCTAAAATAAATGTGACATCCGGAGAGGTCAACGATCTGGCCCACTGTATCGAACGGGGATGCAAGTCTTTGAGTTTGGTACACTTGCCTTTGTCTCCGCTTCAAGAGCGGGACATGGTGTTACAACCAAAATCCGTTTCCCTTGTGCCACTGCGCGTTCCTTTAGGATCGCCATCTGGACAGCTGTTAAAACTTTCTCAATATTGGAAAACCTCAATTCTGCTGAAGTGTACAAATGTGACTTGTAAGCAGTAGGCACTGTGTCTCCTTCATTAAATGTCAAGTACGTGAAACCCACATTGCCTGGGACTATTCTTACCACCAGGTTAGTATGATTATCACGAGTCAATAAAAATGTTGATTCAATAAGATCAGACTGCAAAGATTGCAGTATAGTGGAATGTTCCGGAAGCCAGCAGGACTTTGAAAAAGAGGGTTGTATCAAAGTATACAAGGGCGAGGCAAGATGGCGGCCGCATCGTTGGCTGTGTGAGTGGCTTGGGAGACGCGATCCCCAATGCAAGCCTCCCCGTGACTCTCCTAACCTGCATGTTACATTGTTTCGCTGTGTCCTGACCGGGTAATGCTGTGGCGGCACCTTCTTCGATCTTCAGCGTGCGGAGGAGCCGCGAGAGCCAGTGCGAGTTCGAGAGGCAGCCCGAGGCGTTTTGCTCTTCTTGCTCTGGTACAGCTGCGGTTCCGGTGGCGGAAGGTCTCCGAAGCAACAAGGCAGAAGGTCGCGAGCATAATGGCTCCTAAAGGGAGCAGAAAGGGTGTTAAGACCCGGGGAGCTGCTGCAGCGTCTACTATGCCGGTAATATCGACGCCTCCCTCCCGTATGGAAAGAGAGAGTGGACAGGTCGTTTCGAGAACGGTGGCGGACAGCCGACTGGTGGAGCGGGGGGGGACTGTTTCCTCCTCGCCTACGGACAGTGATGTGCAGAAAGGAGGTATGGTGCAGAAATAGCGAACGGTGCCTGCTATCTTTAAAAAATCAGCTGGGAAAGGCAAACCGGAGGAAAAGAAGCTTGCTGGCCAGGAGAAAGCAAACTCTGGGGGCAACAAAGTACCTGCAGCTGTATCCTTATCTGTGGAAGATCAGTTGTTTATTTCCCCTGAGAGTGAAACAACGTTGCTAACTGTGGATGCGTTTGGCAGCTTGGCTAGAAAGTGCAGGAATGAGGTGGGGGAAGATTGCGGAGCCACATCAGGGGCCAAAGGGATGGTTAGAGTGGCAGAATTACAAAGTAGTGACATTCACCAGCCTGAGGGGGAGTATCGAGATGAGGAGATAATGAATGATTTGGAGTCTGGAGATTCAGGGGGGAAATTTTATTCAATGTCTGATCCTTCTAACTCCTCGGAGAATGAAAGCATTGCAGGGGACTGGGTCGATGATAATAGCTTTCAGCGCGATGAGGAGGACTTAAGTTCTGAAGTATCTATTAACCAGGGGACTGTTCAGAAAATTCAAAGCTCTGATAGCCCTTTTGTGAATGAAAAGTCAGCCCCCACTGAACCTTTAGCATGGGACCGTTCATTTTCCCCTCAGGTGGAGACTCACAGCGATGCGGTCAATAGTTCTTTGGCGACGGTTAATCCAGTCAAACCAGCCCAAAGTGAAATTACTCTTAGTACAATTTATCAAGTGATAATGGCACATAGAGAAGAAACTAAAGCGGAAGGTTTGCGGACCCAGGCTGCGGTTCGCAAACTACAGAACACGGTAAGACGAGTTGCGAAGATATGCTCCGAAATATCGACTAGGATTGGGGAAGCAGAGGAGAGGATATCTGCTATGGAGGATCAAATAGTGCAGCAGAAGGCATCGATAATATCTTTGCAAAACTTAAGAGATGATACTAACTGGAAGTTAATTGATTTAGAGAACCGTTCCAGAAGGAATAACATACGTGTTTTGGGTATTCCAGAGGGACAGGAGGGGAAGGATGCTAGGCAATTTGTTATTGAGGTATTCTCTGAAGCATTTCCTGATCTTAAACAGTGGAACCTGGAGACAGAGATTCTAAGAGCACACAGATTTCCTTTTTTTCAAAGAGGTAGGGCAGGTGGGCCTAATGAAAAACCTAGGGCGATACTCATCTGTTTGAACAACTATCTGTTGAGAGAGGCATTGTATGACTTGGCCAGGCCAGACAGGAAGAGGACTGTTAAAGGCTGTGACTTTTTTGTCCATCCAGATTTTCGTCAGGCTACTGTTCAAAAGAGATGGAAGTTACGCCAATTGATTCCATCTTTTCAGGCCAAAGGGGCACAGGCCTTCCTGCTGAATCCTGCGAAGCTGAAAGTAATTCATAAGGAGAAGACTCCGTTTTTTGTGTCAGAAAATTTAGCAGAGGGATTTCTGAAGGCTATGTGATGATAACATATATTTAAGTTTGGTATAGGATCTCTTTCAGTATGCTATCTGTTTTAAAATGTCTTGAAATGTTTGTTTTTTGCGGGCTATGGGAGGGCCATGGGGGGGGTTTCGGGGCGTACGGTTTGAATCTACTATCCATCATTGAGGACTCAGTCCTTATGCCTCATTTGGGGGGAGAGGGTTGGGGAGGGGACAGTGGCGGGGGGGGAATGGGGGAGGTGAGGGGGGAAAGGCATGGAGGGGTGGCGGTGGCGGTTGGTGAGTAGAATGGTTATAGTACTTATGTGTTTGATGCAGGTTATACTGTGCTTGAGATTCTGTTTGGAGGGAGTGGAGGGCAGTCTAGAGTGCTCGATCGATTTTGCTGATCCAACTTGATAAAGAATATGGCTCGATTTTCTATTTGTTCGTGGAACATATGTGGTCTAAATGACAAAAGGAAAAGGGGGGTGATGGCTCAGATGCTGCAGATGCAGCGATATGATTTGTTATGTGTACAAGAAACACATATAGCGTGGAATAATCGAAAATGGCTTAATGATCTAGGCATGGAAATTTTAGGATGTACCAAACAAAGCTCTAATACTAGAGGTGTAGAAATTTTCATGAGATATGGGTTAGGGGTTTGTAGGCGGGTAAAAGAGGATGCTCTGGGACGTTGGATAATTGTTGAATTGGTTGTCAATGGTTTTCTATGTACAATTTGGTCAATTTATGGATCTAATTTGGATGATCCAGAGGTGCTATATCATTTAAGTGTTGAATTGGCGGCTTGGCCAGCCCCCTTAATTTTTTGTGGGGATTTTAATCTTCATTTGGAGGGGGACTTTGACATTACGGGAGTTAGTCCATACATGGGAAAAAAGGTCAAAGTTTTTAAAGCTATTAAGGGCTTAGTTAAAGAGTTCGGCCTTGTGGATGTATGGTTTGTCCAGAAGAGAAATGCCCCCGGCAATACTTTTTCCTCCGCCCCCCACAAGAAGCATGTCCGCCTAGATTTTATTTTTATTTCTGCGAATATGGTGGTAAATGCTAAGATAGAGATTATGCTGAGAATAATTTCAGACCACAATCCGTTGGCACTGGAACTTGATATAAGACCAAAGGCGCAATCAAAAGTATGGACGTTTGAGCGCAATCTCTTGTTAGATCCCGAATATTGTAAATTTATGTGTGAGTGGATCCCAGAATTTTTTTTAATTAATCGCGGTACGTCTTCAGATCCTATAGTATGGGATACATTCAAAGCTGGTGTGCGGGGAGCGACATTGAGTTATTCGTTAAATAAACGACGTAAATTACTTACAGAAATTAAGGAGGGGATGAAACAGCTTAGGCTCTTGGAAATTCGCTTTATGGGAGAGCTGACATACCAGCAAAATGCTGACGAAACTTTAAAGGCTATTGCCCTTTTGAAAATGAAAATTCATCAACATTTTATAACAAAGACTGCAGCGAAGCTGGCCATATACAGAGCTCAGGTTTATGAATCAGGGGAAGATGCCGGTAGAATATTAGCTAAGAGACTGCCGCAAAGGGAAATTCAGAATCGAATATGCAGGATACAGGCTCATTATGATAGGATACAGGACACGCCAGCCGAAGTCTTGAATGTCTTTTGTAGATTTTATACTGCTCTTTATACAGAGGGTGTAATAACCAATGTAGGAGGGCAAATGAAAGAATTTAGTAACAATATTGAAACCAATAAAGTCTCACAAGACCAAAATGCGGTATTGGCAGCAGATGTAACTTGGGAGGAGGTGGAGGCAGCAATACTATCATTAGCTAAGGGCAAAGCAGTTGGCTCGACGGTATTCCGTTGGAATTTTATAGAACTTTTCGTCAGGTGCTAATACCAGAACACATGAAATTATTTTGTGATGCCCAACGTGGTACAGCACCAGAATCATGGCGAAAAACTATGATCATTGTTTTTTTTAAAAAGGGTAAGACCGCGCTTTCCCCATCATCTTACAGGCCGATATCGCTGATCAACTCGGACAGCAAGATTTTTTCTAAAATTTTAGCTCTAGGTTTAGCGGCAATTATTACTCCTCTTGTTTCTGCTGTCCAGCATGGGATTATCCCTGGGCGGGATACCGCCAACCATGTAAGAAGGGTTATTGCCCTTCTGGATTGGGCCCAGGCAACAAACTCAATGCTAGGGGTGATCCTGTTGGATGCCGAAAAGGCGTTTGACAGGGTCTCCTGGCAATATATGTGGGAGGCTTTGCGCTGGAAGGGCTTCTGTGCGGAGTTCATACAACTGGTCAAGACTCTATATATAAATCCAGTGGCCACTATACGGATATCAGGGCTAGAATCTGAGGTATTTAACATAAAAAGGGGCACAAGGCAGGGGTGCCCGTGCTCCCCTCTTTTATTTGCTTTATACATTGATTTATTTTTGGAAAAGTTAAATTGCTACAAGGATATCAAAGCTATTAAATTTAGTGGTGTAGAATATAGAGCACTTGCCTATGCCGATAATATTATTATAGTATCTAGTGATATTGCAACAGCTCTTCCGGCAATAAAAGTGCTAGCGGCACAGTTTAGTCATTTTTCAGGGTATAAACTTAATATAGAAAAAATGCAGGTACTTTATTCTGGCAAGGACCCCCTGGCAGATGTAGTAGTAACACCTGAGGCAACATACCTGGGAATAATAATTAATCCTATTGTAGATAGAATTCTTGCCCCGAATATTCTCCCAGTTATTGGGAAGGTAAATGCAACATTGGAACGTCTGGATCATCTGCACCTCTTCCTCCATGGCAGATGCAATGTTTTAAAAATATTGGTTCTCCCCAAATTTTTGTATCTATTTAGAACAATCCCTTTAGAATTCCCTAATTCATGTTTTTTTAAATTGGAGAGGATGTGTTCTAGATTTTTGTGGGGATACCAAAGAACAAGAAGGGCCTATAAGAAAATGATCCTTCCAAGAAATCGGGGGGGGGGGGTATCCCACATTTTATAATGTATTATTGGGCTGCCATGATGCAGATTCTGGGGCCGCTGGTTGTGGGGAGCAAAACCTTCATCCCTCTTAGTCAGAGACAATCAATTTATGAATTCGGGTTGGGAAGTGATGTTAATGGCTGTCTAGTAACTATTGTAGAACCGAGCTATTATAAAAAAACAAGGTTTAAGATCTTGAAGGCAGCCTATAAAGTTTGGCAACAAATTAAACGGCTATACCACATTCCTAAATTAAACTCATATACTCCTTTTAAAGCCTCTGGGTTACTACCGGTAATTTTTCGGAGTTATATGGATGAACTTGGTGTAAATACAGGCAAACAATTTGTGAAAAGTGCGCTAATAGAGAAAATGAAGAGCAGAATATCGATAGGGCAGTACTATCAACAGTTGGTTGAAGTCCTCCCTGATGATTTGGAGGAATGTCAAAAGAAATGGGAACTCAAACTTGGTGTGGAGGAACTTAATATAAGTAAATCGTTGGAGCTTTCTAACAGTGTATTAATGACAGGAAAATTACGCAGTCAGCACTATATGACTATGTATGATTTATATTATTCACCGAGGAAGATATCTCTGTGGGGAGCAACAGCTTCTTCCTTCATTATTGAGCTCGTAACCCCAAAACAACACTGTGTACTCTGCAATGTGTGATTTCGCAAAGTTAAACTTGTAACTCGTTATCTGCAAACAATACTATGATTAAGGGTGGGTGCAGTGCTCCGCTCGGCCCACGGAGTGTGCGTAGTACTGCCCACTTCGTGCTGCGCAAACTAGGCATAGCAGGGGCAGACTACGCACACCCCGCGGCGGAGCAGAGTTGCCCGCCACCCGCCTCCCTCCCGCCCTCATTTTACAATTACTCAGAAACATTAGATAAAGAAAATTACTTACCTGAGCTGCCGCGTCCCGGGGCTCCATCTTGCTGCTTCCTGGATAACTTCTTCCTCACAAATGCGCATGCGCGGGCGCCCACGCATGCGCATTTCTCCCGAGATTCGTGAGGAAGAAGCTATCCAGGAAGCAGCAAGATGGAGCCCCGGGACGCGGCAGCTCAGGTAAGTAATTTTCTTTATCTAAGGTTTCTGAGTAATTGGAAAATGAGGGCGGGCGGCGCATAGTGGGGCTACGCGAAGTGTGCGGGTGGGCGTAGATTTGCCCCCACTCCGTAATGCTTCACATAGCCTCACTACGCCCACTACGCCCAGGGCTGACTATGATGCGATCCACGCGACAAAGATGAGGCCATAACTCGCCGTCTGTCAGATAAATGTCATCAACGTACGAGTAAGTGTCTTCGTCTATGCTGTCTAACAAAGAGACAATACGGGTGGCGAAAACACCTGGGCTATTTTTGTAGCCCATTGCCAAATGCGTAATTTTTTTTTGTTTTCCGCCCGCGTGAAGGTGGTCCATTGACTGCTTTCAGGGGATAGATTGTGCGTGTAAAAGCCGTTGGAAATGTCTAGTGTCGTCTTATATTTTTTACGAACAAGACTGTCGACTAACGCTGAACTATGGGTATTCTGCACTGCACAAGTCCGACAATATGAGTTCAAATGTCGGTAATCCAAAACCAAGCGGTACGACCCATCGGGTTTTGCTACTGTAAATAGAGGGTTATTCATTGGTGACACACATGTCTCAAGTACTCCCTGATAATCCAGTTGATCCAGAATATCTGCTACGGGAGCCTTTGCCTCCCGCCGGAGGGGATATTAGGGTTGTGGCTGTGGCATAGACGGTAACGGTATCTCATGCGGGGGAGCACCTTTATTCCAGCTCACCTGATTTCGGTACACAGCCGGTGCAAGCACCAAAGCCCAATCCACTGCAAAGCCTTTGCTTGCTCCTTGGATACGTTATGTGAAAAACTGGGGAGTATCACCTCCTCTGCACGGGGAGCGGCTAGAACAAAAGGCGGCGGCCAATCTTTTTCCACCAAAAGTATGTCATACGAAGAAGTTAGATTTTCCCCAAAAATCCCTTTTATTACATGTTGTATGTCACCTTCAATGTGAAGAACTATGTCATGTAATCCTTCAGCAGGAGCCACTCGGGTGTCAGCTGTTACAACTGTGGTGAAAGTTTCAGTTGCTGTCGCCTCCATAAATGGACGCAGTGCTTGCTGAACCACGGTAACTTCCGCTGCGCTGTCTAGCAGTGTTACTGCCCATGTTAAGTTCCGGAGTCAGGTTCTCACGTCTGTGGTATATCTCGCTGTTAAAGTGGCAACTTTCTTCTTCTGAAAAGGCGGGCGCTGACGAGGAAAATCGTCTTGTTTCCCTTTGCCGTCAGCCTGACGAGGCTGCTCACGTCCTTGCGGGGCACCTCGACCTCTGCCACGATCCTGGCGTTTCGCTCCACCGGCTTGTGAGCCCGATGTTGCCTGTGAAGAACGAGGAGAGTGCTGATCAGGACCCTGAAACCTGTCAGGAGACCTAATTCGCTCGCAGTCGCGCAAATCATAAGTGCGCTCAGAAGGTTCGGGAACCGGTGACGCTGCACGCAACCCCTGTGTCTGTTGTTGCCTCCCCTGTTTCTTATTTTTCCAATTCTTTTTAGGAAAATTGGGATGGTTGTCTTTAGCAGACTGAGCCGTCTGTGTCTGCTGTTGTGCTGGTACTCTAGCGAAAGGCTTAACTCCCAAACTATTGCGTCCAATTGTTCTATAAGCTTCTTCAATTTTTTGGGGTAATTCGCGGGGTTTCTCCTCATCCCGGAAAAAGGCGCAAAGCATTAGACACTTGAAAGTTAACTGCATCTCCCTTGGCATTCGCAAGGATCAGATCAGCAACTACGTCAATCACTCCGACCAACCTCATCCCTAACTCCACAGCCGCCTCCGGTCCGTGTTCATCCTGAAAACGCTTAATCACGGAGGGGAGCACAGTCATAGATGGTTTGCCGAAACATTTCGCATACACCGCCGCGAACACTTTACCCCAATTTTCACAATTAGTTACTTCGGGTATTAAGTCTTTCTGCAAACTAATAGTAAGAATCCTGTGTTTCTCCACAGGAGTTGCATTTGGAAATGCTGCTTCCAGCTGGTCAAATTTCTCCGCAAGCCAATAAGGTAAATCTTCCTTGTTCTGAGGACGTTTGCACATAACCAAATTAACCATAACTGAACTAATAGTCAGTCTAACAGGTCCAGCTGGTTGCGCAGCAACCCTAGGTGCTCCCACCTGAAGATTGCGTGAGACGTATTGTACTAGAGCCCTGTGCACCTCAATTAAGGAGGTGTGTAAGACGCGCAACTCGTCTACAGTGACTGCTAGATAACATGGATGTGGTGTGTACATGGCCAAAACTGGCCAAGTGGCCCCTGGAATTGACAAAGGGCCTAACCGGACCGGGGTCACGGTGTGGGGTAGGGCGCCATTAAACCAAATACGGTGTAGCCATGCAGAAATCGGAACCTCCAGAGTTGTATATGGCCGAAACGCTATAGGGGTTGCAGTGTGAGTGTAGGTATGGAACAAATTATCATCACCATCCACTGCTGGAAACGTAACCCATGAATAAAATACCTCAAAGTGCTGAGCCGCATCAGCTCCTACCACAAAAATGAGTGAGACACCCGGGTTGGGCACTCCATAAGCAGTCAAATGACGACGGAGGGCCCTGCGGCTATGTGCCGCAATATCTACCTCGGCCATATCAAGAAAAAAAGATAAACAACCTAATGAGTGGCTTCTCAAAGGGGAAGTAACTCAAAAAGAACTATAAAACCTTTTAATGTATCAAGCTTGAAGAAAAATCTATAAAACTATAAATATGGGTAGGTTATGCCGTCACAGCTCTTTACCGGAAAACAGAAGTGAGGGTATCATGGACAAGCACAAGTATTACTAAAGTGCCTCGTATTTTAGAACCAGACCAAACGGTGGTGCGCAATGTTGCAGGGATTCTGCACATATACAGAACTATGCGCAGGAAACTAGGATCTCAGTGTGTAGTGGTGTACCAAAATACCCACCTCGGTACCCAGATCCCCTATCCGACTAGCTATAGTGTCTCATTCATTCTCCGTGCTACAGCGAAGCTACCAATGATTAGACATCCTAGAACATGCTACTCCGTTCCTCTCAGGATACGTGGGAACAAGAACACTCTTTCGTTCAAACTCTCGTACTTGTCCACAACATGAGTAAATAGAGTCGAAGTATAGTTTAAAACATTTATTTTAACTAACGTGCCCGTCTCTGTTCAGTTTTGGATGGTGACAGCTGGGCTTTGTGTATTCCGTATATACAGCCACACACAAAGGGAGTTTAGGTGTGTCTTAATGGGCCTTCCTGGAAGATGGGAAGAAGGAGATGGGCACAGCCCCACACTTACACCTGAATAGGCTATGTCCTATGTCCTGTCCACACACAAAGGAGTTTTGTCGTTTTGGTCTTGTTTTATTTTTAAAATTATTCTTTATTTGCCTAACCTGGTGTGGAAACTTTTAGCAGTATTTTCACTGTGTTAGTGTTAAAGTGTTGCACAAATACTTTATTCATTGCCTCTTAAGTTAAGCTTGACTACTCTGTGCCAAGCTACCAGAGGGTGAGCACAGGATAATTTAGGGTCTGTTGTGACCTACCCTGACTAGGATTGTGGTTCCTGCTTTGTCAGCAAGAAACCCAATTTTTAACACTCACATCTTTCCCCTGCTGGGAAGTCTGAGCTCTCTTTTTCTGGACCCTCCCATAATTGGTCTTTCTGGACACCCTAGTTCTGACCCATTTGTCAGCTATCCTCCCCAGCTCTCTGGGAGAAGACAACTTGGTATCCACCAAATGCTTATGCTAATTCTCTGTGGTACAATTAGTCAAAATGTGTTCTTTCATAATTAAATTATATAGCCCATCGTAAGTGTCCACCTCATTGCCTCTTATCCAGCCTCCTAGTGCTATGACTGAAGAGTCAACAAAGTCCACCAATGCATTGTTTTTACCTTTATGGGTGCCCCTAAGCCTCAATCTGTATTCCTCTGTGGTGAGTCATAATCCTTCTATAAAGGTCTCCTTCATATGCTGATAGGATTCAACCACTTCCTCATTAAGGGTCAGAAGTCTGTCTCTGACCCTCACTGAGAATAACTCCCACAGTAGAAAGCCCCAGTGCTGGTGACCTATCCTCCTTATTTTGTAGGCCCTCTCAAAAGCTGTAAACCATTTGCTAATATCATCACCATCACTAAACTTTGGACAATCCCTTCGGGGACCTTTGGGTCAAAGGTTTCCTGGTTTTTCCCTATTACAGCTGCTCCCATCATTATCTTTGGACTTCAAGCCCATATTGACATCTCATTCTTCAAGGGCTAGTCTCCTTTCCTTTAGTTCAAACTTCTTCTCCTCAAGGTTTATTACTACCTTACCAGTAGGGAATCTGCTAGAGTGACTTCTGTAACTTCCTACTGGGTAAGGGGCTCTGGGAAAGGCTGGAGAGTTTTGATCTTCACCTTCTTTCCAATCATCTTCACTCTGGGATAGGGCACCATCCTCGACCTCTTCAGGGTTGTCTTCTGAGGAATAGCCCTACATCTCCAGTCTGTTCGGGGGCATGGGTTTGAATCCCACCACTGTAGTGAGGCTGGGTGGGCTTCACTATGCAATAATCTAACTAAACCCCAAAATGGTCCATGGATTCACAATAATAAATCCTTATCTTAGTCCTGGTAGTGTGGCAAAGAGCAATCAGGCTTTACTAGAGGAGTATGTGGTAAGCATTTCAGAGTACCAACATGGACCCAAATTGAAAGAAATCTGACACCAATTTATAAACATAAAGCAGATTTTTATATAAATTTGGACACCAAAACAAAGACAATTGGATAAGTATAACCGGAGTTATGGATTTTAGAAAGAAAAATAAATCAGTGCAAATTAATACTGCAAAACGTTAGCATTGCGGTCAATGCTAAAAAGCACTAGTAGCAATCCGTTACTTGCAGGCTTTTTATTAAGCAAATCAGGCTACTGTACTCCAAACCGAAGGCAAGATTGCGAGCGAGTGGGTTGATATCGGGCCCATTCAACATTACACGAGGCACCAGACGGAGGTGCCCTTTGTCGCCCCTCCTGTTTGCCTCTGCTATGGAGCCCCTCACACAAGAATCAGGAAACATCATGAAACACGTGGGTTAGACTTCACGACTAGAGACTTAGGTGTCCATTAGTATGTCGGGCGGATCGCCACCGCCCATATGGCGGTGACGATCCGCCCGACATATTCTCCCGCCCGCATGCAAATTTCCCCCCACATATTACCATGGCAGGGGGGACCCCGGCGGACGGAAAGACCATCCGCCGGTTTTCCGCTCGGTCGATGAGTCGACCGGGCGGAAAAGCCGATAATATGGTGGCGGTGTCTGGTAGACACCGCCATATATATTAGAATACATGCGGGGACATGCCTTTCCGTGGCGGCGTTGAAGGCATGCGGTTCTCAACATTGGGGGCCCGTAGCGGGTCCCCAGGGATTCTGGGGGGTGGGGGGTGCACATGGGGGGTCCCTGTGGTGTCCCCCTGCATTTGATAGTACAACGTGGCAGGCACCACGCGGTGCCTGTCACATTGTACTGTCAAATGCACAACTTGCATTTCTGGCATTGCGGCGGCCGCAATGTTAGAAATGCGGGATGCGCCCGCCAGTGTGCCGGGCGCATCCTAATGGGATGTGCGGGACCGCCGCATGCATTGCTGGCAGTCCCATTTCCCGGGGGGAAGCGGACGGACCCTCTTAATTATATCTTTATATGCTGATGGCATCAAATTATATTTAAGAGACCCGGCTAGCGTGGATTTTTATCGCTGAGATAGCGTGCTATTAGCAATGCTTATCTCAAAAGCGATAAAAATCCTAGCGCTAACTGCCTAACGTGAGATTATCGCTGGAAACCCAGCGATAATCTCACGAAATGTGGCGTTAGCTTGTTGATAGGGACTCACAAACTTAGCCATGATATCCACCTTCCATAGGATATCATGGCTAAGTACTTTTTTGCCGCTATGCTTCATAGCGTGGGGCTTGATGATAGGAGAAATGTCGCTTAGCGACATTTCTCCTGTCATGTTAGGTCAGGAACGCCCACTTTGCATCTCATTAGAGATACAAAGCTGGGCGTTAAGATTTTGTGCGCTGAAGCAAGGTTTCACGCGTTAGCGTGCCCTTGCTAATTAGGCGATAAAATTATCGCCGCCTTCCAGCCGAAAACGGGCACAAAAGCGGCGATAACTTTCTATCACCGCCTTGTTGATATGCCCCTCAGTTTGGAGGTCTCTCAGGCGTACACATCTACTGGGCTAAATCTACCTTACTGCCACTCACACACTCGATGGTTCCCTTTAAGCCAGATTATCCAATCCAATGGGCATCGGGACCAGTCCGATACCTAGGGATACAGCTGAGTATCAGTATACAGGAGCTTTAGGACATGAACTTTGGTCGCACAATTTCATGGTTAGAGGGGAAAATTGTAATTTGGTCAAAGCTTCCAATTTCACTGGCTGGTTGCATTGCGATTGCCAAGATGATAGTATTGCCTAAATTATTATATATATTTGTCTATTTGCCGTTACAACTAATCAAGTCTTTTTTGAAAGCCCTTAGATCATTAATGATTTCACTGGCATGGGTGGGGGAACAGCCATGCATGTCGTGGGAGGTACTGACGCTCCTGTTAGCTCAGGGTGGATTGGGCGCACCAGACTTAGCCCTATATGCTTTCTGCGCACAGGCGCAATACCTACACCATTGTATGTTTCCACCCCCTTTTCAACCTCATGTGGCAGTTGAAGCCGACAGCGTGGCCTCTGTACCACTAACGGTAGCTCTAAATCAACCCTATGGATGGCAACACACTACCTTAAACACAGCGGAAACGCTGCGCTGGACTTGGAACAGGCTCCGTAACCGCGTGGATCAATCGATATAATATGCACCGTCTATTATACTTGCCCAAAATCCACAGCTGCCAATACTGGGAGATGGGGCAAACCTACGTGTGCGCACAACCTGGGCTGGGCCACATTTGCTGACCTATACCTGAATTATATCTTTATGAACCCTCCTAAAGATCTCGATGGGAACTCATTGCTGACCTATACCCGAATTATATCTTTATGAACCCTCCTACAGATCTCGATGGGAACTCCAGATTCTCTGATTTATTGTTATCAGAGGTGCATGTCGCAAACTACATGACACATTTCCGTCCCCCCAGTCACTCTCCCAGTCTTAGAATCAATGGTCTCCAACCCATCTCCTAATAAACTTATCACAAGGCTTTACAACTCCATGCAACGCACATCCCCGGTAACACAGCCAAAGGCCCTAGAGGGTTGGAATTCTCATCGGGAGGACCCTATACTAGAGGACCAATGGCAGTTCTGTTGTGGGCAATTAAAGATGCTTTCCCCCAACTAAAAATTGAGTCTCATAAATTTTAAATACTTGCATCGCATCTATAGAACCCCCCACAGCTCAACGCATGGGACTCCGCTCTGATGCAAACTGCTGGATATGCAAGACTCCAAATGCTACGTTTCTCCACATGGCCTGGAGTTGTCCCGTAATGGAGGAATTTTGGAGGGAGGTGTTTCAAAAGATAAATGAGAAACTGGAGATCCCATCACCTACCATAGGACTTTTAGGGTATGTCAAGGATGCCCCAATTGGATGCAGCAAGTTACTAGCTATGCTCCTATTGCTTGCAAAGTATAGAGTCGCAATGCACTGGGGCAAGCATACCTCCCCCGTCATCAAGACATGGATTCTAGATGTTACATTTTGTCAAGAACGATTAAATACATACTGGGAGTTATTGCCACTAGTATCTAGGCCCAGAGATATTTGGGGATTCCTGACTTGGATGACTGTTTTTAATTCAGCTCAAGAACAAGCTGCAACACTTACCCATGAACCCAATCAAAGTACCGAATAATAGTTAACTTGGCACCCTACGACATGTTCACTGTGACTACACTGTGGTATATCTCACAAAAGGTTATCATATTCTGAAATGCCGCGTAACTGCTGTCCGTACAACAATGCCTTGTTTTATCTCTATGTGCTATGATATATAATTTCAACATGTGACCAAGCTAGGTAGGCTACCTGGTCTGTATTGTATATGTCAGTCATCCCTAAGGAAGGCTTCTTGAGCCCAGGAGGAAGGGTGCACTATATTTAAGGTCTGGACATATAAGTGCAAGCGTATAAGCCTCTATATTAGCGTCTTGCCATTAAGGGATACTATAAGTGATCGGCATTCCATAGATAACATGGGCTGGCACCCAGGCACCCTGGAGGTTGCAACTCCATTATGGTACTGCCAAAATATGTCATGTTTGGTATCAAACAACTTGCCTCATCACCCCTGACATAATTACAGTGTCAGAGTTTATGTGGCAAGCACACAGGTGGCTATCATAAAGGTTGCCCACCTGGTTTCCCCAACATTTCATGTGCCCTGGCTGACAGCCCGCAACTGCTGCCGCCAAGACAGGAATCTGACACATGGATAAGCTGCGTGAACTCTCCCAGGAGTCAGAGAAAATGACCTGGCCAGGAAGGAGGTGACACCTCCCTCCCTGACAGGATGGCTAGGAAGTAGAACATCAAGGCAGTGAGCTTCAAAGCTTACACCGCCTATGATATGCATCCAGGCTGACTTCCAAAGGAGAAAATAGCCACCCCCTGACCCCAGGCACATTTGCACCTGGTCCGGCGGAAATAATATGTAGTCGGGAGGTGCACACCCCCAGAATGCCCATTAGATGAAACATTCTCTAGCCATGGCTCCGGAGTCATCCAGTGATTGGAGCCCTGTCACCTGCATCACCGTGCTTGCATATTTTTTATAATGCCTTGCAGCACTGGGTGTGAGTGCACTCTAAATCAGACTTCACAAGTATGTTCTGCCAGCTCCCACAAAATGTCCAGCAAATGAGTCATCTGCTGCTCTGCCTCTGGTACTATGTTCCTGAACTTGCTCATCTGAAAACAAGGCAGCATATCTTCCAGTGAGTTCTTAACCCCAGGGACGTGTCTTGCCTTTATGTCGAGGTCCCCTCCATTTGTAACGTCACCATTTACCTTATAAACCTCAGTATTTTGGGGCATCTGGCTGCCCTAATGTTTATTGCATGCACCACCCCTTGATTGTGAGACCAGAGAGTGAGTTTCATGTCTCTCAGTTTTTCCCGCCAGACCGTCAGTGCCACCACAATGGGGAGCAACTCAAGGAAGGTGATGTTCTTTGTGACATTCAATTCTTCCCACCTCTTGGGCCATTGCCCCATGCCCTTCCTAATATTGCTCCAAAGCCTTGGTACCTGCTGCATCTGTGAAAAGGGCTATTTGCATGGCAGTCCCCCATCCTTCTCTCCATGTTAGGAGCCACTGAAGTCCAGTAATGAGTGCCACATGGCCACGTCACATTTTACCCTTGCCCTGAGCCTAGTGCGATGATGCTGCTCCTGTGATCCATCAGTTAGCAAGGTCAGGCGTCTTGCAAAAACTCGTCCTGCTGGTATAACTCTAGCTCCAAAGTTTAGCTTTCCTATTAACCTTTGGAGTCCCCAGAGTGTAGCCATTTCTTTGCTGTACATAACCGCTAACTTCTTTCTCATCTTGTGGAGCTTGTCCTCTAGTATCCTGAATGTGCCTGCTATGGAGTCCCAATCAATCCCAAGAAACACCAATTTTGTTGCAGGGCTCACCGTCTTGTCTGCTGCTAGTGGAATATCTTGCTCTAAAGCTAGTTACTGGAATGCCTTCAGCGCGCCAATGCACTTCCCTGACCCTGCCTGTCCCTCGAACAGGAAGTCATCATGGTAGAGTAGCTTGCATTCCTCCAGGTGTAATTTTTGCTGGGCCCATTCTAAAAATATGCTGAACTGCTTGAAATATGAGCAGGCCTTCGTCTGTTGCAAGACTCTCTCCCTTCTGTATGGGCCTTTCTCCTGTGAGCCAGGTTGAGTCGCCCCAGGGGCTGTCCCCGACTCACTCACTCTCCTGCAGTGCTGCCACCCCTTGTTGGCTCACCAGCACTCTTGCAGGACCAATCAACTGTCCCTGGCCGGCCTCCTTGCTTAATAGGTGCCCGGCGGCCCCCATGGAGTGTCCTTGCGGCCCTTCTCCGCTCTCCCCTTTTGCCACTGATTTCAATTGCGGATGCAAATACCTGGTGGTCCAATGTGGCCCTCTCGTTTGTCCGGGGCAGTTATCACTGGCTCGGGGTGCTGGCCCACTTATTAATCCTTCTGGTTTCTTTTCTAGCTGAGCGCTTACTCCTGGCTGTAGGTTGCAGTGAGGACTCTGTCCCTTTAAGGTTCCGTGTCTTCAGGCGATCTGCTTGTGGGGAGTTCTTAGGCGGTGCAACGCATTATCCTAGGCTGCGGCAGTGAGTGGTGCAGGTTTCCCCGATGAGCCCAGCCGCTGCTGCGTTGGCAGCGATGACCAGCACCAGCTAACTTCTCCTCTGTTCGCTGCTGGGCTCCTGATTGCACCGTCACAGGGTGAGGAGGAAGTTCGTTGCACTTCATGGTCCCGCTGATAATTTTCCTTCCATTTGGATAGCACATTACTCCTTGAATTGACCCTAATCAAGGGGCAGCAACCCTTATAACCCTTCTCCCGCCCCAGCCTGTTTTACAATGGTGCTCCCCCATAGAAGGGTTCAAAACATCACCGGGCCCCAGAATGGCCCAAAGTTTCTCGCCCTTCTTGTCGCACTTTTTTAGCGCCCCAAATCACTGAATGGGATGGGGGGGATATCCCCCTTTCTACTTGGCTCTATGGAAACAAAAACTGTTTTTTACAGGCCCCTGGCTGCTGTTAATGCACTGGCCCTTCATGCCCTGTTCGTGGGCTGCCTCTGCTACAAAGCTGGGAGTTCAGAAAATCTTCCCTTGATCTCTCTTTCCAAGCCCATTGGCAGCCTGTTACCTGTAAAATGTTGTTTCTGGATTTGCTTGCTGAAGAAACATCGAATCTAAGGAGCTGCAGGCAGTGTGGAAGGCAACTGGCTCCATATCGGAGCTTTCTCAGCCCTTCAAAAGCAGAAAGAAACTCTTCAAAATCTCTCTGTAATCACACAGGAATGTAAGCACTTCAAACTTCCCTGAGTAGGACAGGTCCAATGGGAAGTGTCTCAAGAGCGGCTTCTCCAGAGGAACTGGCGTTTTTTTCTCAAGCTAAAGGCACATGTAGGAAAGTGCCATTTTGTATGGTCACCGCCACACACCTTTTTCCCACATGCTGATGGTAATGACACTCAAAGTGCACTGGAGCTTGCTGTCCAGGCCCCAGGACTCTCTCCCTAAAACTGATACATGTGAATTGGTAATCCCAATTGGAAAGGACATTAACCCCCTTATAAGTCCCTGGTAAATGGTACCAGTGGTACCCAAGGCATTGGAGTTAAAGGGGTCACCAGTGAAGCACTGTTTGTGTCACCCTGAGTGACCTAAATAAACAGATGGCAGCAGTCTTGCCATTGCAGACTGCAGGAGCAGTGCAAACTGCTCGAACTTGACTGTGCTCTCACCATGTATGACAAGGTCATAGCACTATTTTTAATATATGTCAGTCTGTATTGTAGAGCCTATGAATGTTTCTGCCACTTTCAGTGGCAGAATAGAGGTTTCTGGGAAGAAAAGGTGACACACACCCCGAATGTGGTCACCTCAATGGATGTTAGAAGCTGGGGCTAGTAGCCCATTAGATACTTGCACCCACAACCCTAAGACCCCTAAATCTAGGATTTAAGGGTCACTCTTGGCACCAGAACCTCAGTTCTGATTCAGTCAGTCAAACAAGCTTTATTTGATTTCATGAATGAACCATAAAAGTGTTACAGACATTATAAAAAAATCACACAAACATCAGCATCACAGTTAGTACAATTCATTTAAAATTATATTATCATTTTGTTTAAAACAGTTGTCCCTTAAATTATTCTTTAAAATAAATGACTGCAAAATGCTATGTTAAAAAGACTTTAAAACACAAACTCTCCCTCTTACCTCTTTCTAATTGTAATCGCTCCTTTAATAAAATTGGGGACACAGTGACAGATATCAGGAGAATCCAGAGAAAGAAGAAACCTAAAACTTTCTGTATAAGAAACGGGGTGATGAGCCCTCAATAAATGTAACTGAAATCTGTCTCTCTCTGTTTTATATGTGGCACAAAACAAGGTAAAGTGCAGAGTGCTTTGTTTTGGAATGTTATTACATGGGCACAATGGAAGATTTGCATTGCTGCAGGAAGACAACCAGAAAAATGAATTAAGGACAAGCAAAACCTAGTCAGATAAAATATATGTTGCGGATTTGTAAAGAAAATAAGATAAGGTTGAGGTTCCGTTACTAGCTCACTCACAGTCAGATGACTGAAAGAACTCTGCTAATTCAGCAACTGTAAATGCTTTGCACTCGCTCTATTTCCATAAGCTGTTTTAATAAAAGATTTTGCTTGCTGAGGCAATTAGAAGGATTAAAATAAAAATCAGCTAGGTTCAATTCCTGAAATGTACATTTAAGATAACTAAACCAGGGAATTGGATCAATATTGGATAAAAGAAGACACTCTAGAATAATAGACCTTGTAAATTCTAATTCTGTGCTAGGCCAGATCTTTGCCCATAGCAATAAGGAAGCCAAACGATGCATGTCTTCAATGTGTCCTAATCCCAATTCATGATGGCAGAAGGACATAGGTGAACCTTTGGGTACTGATAAAAGCCTTTGTATAAAAGTATTCTCTACCACCTGAAGATTGGAGCAGTTACTGTAGCCCCAAACTCCTGCCCCATAAGAAGCATTTGTAAGGTATTTTGCTTTATATAAGGTAATCATCTCTCTGGTAGTCTGTATAGTTCTTAGTACGACTAGGGGATCCCAAGAAAGCTGGGAATTAAAAACAATTCCCAAGTAGGAGAAGCTTGGAAACTTTCTAAACCATCATTTCCTGTACCTTAAATATTTTGGACTTGGTTCTCTTGGGACCGCACTCCAAGATATATGATTTTGATATAGTTCACCTTTAAGTCCACAGAGTCCATGAAAACTCCAAAGGCATCCAGGCTTTTCAATAAATTATTTGCTGTCCTAGCTATTAGGACAGCTTTGTAACCATATCATAATGTAGGGATAAAATCACGCCCAACTTTGGGACAGTCAAGTTTTTCCGTCAACAAGTGAGACACTGTGCCATTCATGTAAATAAGAAACAAAAAAAGGGGCCAAAATACAGCCTTGCTGAACTGTTTTCATTGATGGTATGGAGTTTGTTTTCTCAACATGTGGGCCATACCTAATCTTCACTATGGTCTCAGAGTGTAATCTGTGTAATAAGGTGACGAGTCCTAAGTCTTCACTCCCATGTTGTCCATAATGAGCCACAACTTGTCCCCATTGACATTGTCAAAAGCACTTGATAGGTCCATCATGTGCTCCTCGTCCTCAGTACCACCCCTTCTGCATGGGACAGCACCTGGTGGCCGACGGTCCTCGGAAGCCCACCTACCCCCTCAGACCATGCCAAGAACCTCAGCATCGTACTCGACTCATCACTCACCATGAACCGACAGGTCAACACCGTCACCTCCAGCTGCTTTAACACCCTCCGCATTCTCCGCAAGACCTTCAAGTGGATCCCCCCGAGTCAAGGAAGACAGTCACCCACACACTCATCACCAGCAGACTGGACTATGGAAACGCACTCTACGCCAGCATCAACAAGTCCCTACTCTGCAAACTCCAGACAATACAGAACACCGCCGCCAGACTTGACCTCGGCATCCCCCGACACGAACATATCAGCCAACACTTACGAATTCTCCACTGGCTCCCCGTGGAGAAAAGATTCACTTTCTAAATCCTGACTCACGTCTACAAATGCCTATACAACAACGGACCCAAATACCTCAACGACAGAATCAACTTTCACGTACCCAAAAGAAACCTCCAATCTTCCAACCTCGCACTGTCCGAAACCCCGCACATCCACAGAGCCAGAGCAGGCGGAAGATCCTTCCCTCACATTGCAGCCAAGACCTGTAACGAGCTACCGGCAGACATCAGACTCGCTCCCTCCCTGAACACCTTCAGGAAGACCCTCAAGACCTGGCTCTTTGGATAAACAGATCTGCGGACACTCCCCCACAGCGCCTTGAGACCCTCACGGGTGAGTAGCGCGCTTGCAATTCCCCGATTGATTAATTGATTGAGATCCATGAAGGCAGGATATAAAGAGCTCTTCATGGACCTAGAGTGCTTACTTACACTTAGGGACAAATTGAGGCATTGCTCTGTGGTGCCCAATCCTCGCCGAAAACCGTACTAGACCCTTGACAATGCATGATCATCGGCTGCCCATTCCTATAATCGAGCCAGAAGGACTGTTCCTAAAACCTTTATGGTAGAGTTAATCAATGAAATCGGTCTGTAACAGGCCTTGTCGTTTTTGTCCCCCTTTTTAAAAACCGTAACCACTATCACCTCACTCCAAGAACCAGGCAAAGGCCCAAAAATAGAACCTCTAAGAACATTTGTTAGTAGTGGGGTCCAGACACTTGTATTGTCCTTAAACAAATCTAAGGGCACCCCATCTGGACCAGGCACTTTAAGGTGAATGCCCTGAGTAATAGCATTTTCCACCTCTTTTACTGAAATATCCTCTCTAAAAAGAGACAATTCTCCCGCTTTTACAGCCCCTACTGGTTCATGGATATCTAAAAATATATGTTATTTGAAGGGTTAAATAAATGAGTAAAGTGAGCCTCCCAGACTTCTCCTAATATCACAGATTATATTTTTTGAAAGGCATTTTCAGAAAAAACTGGTTGGTTTACAACCTCCCAAAACTTCCTCATGTCCTTGAGGGACCTTACTGCAACTAGGTCCGTTCATGCTACTGTCCTCAAATCCTGTTTGCTCTGGCCGATCGTAGCCATATATTTCTTCCTGAGAGCCTTAACTAACATTCTGTCTCGGGGAATAGTTTGTAAAGCACCTTTTTTTTTTTTTTTAAATAATTTGTTTATTGACATTTAGAAAAAGGTACATAGGGTCAATGTACAAATATATGTTGCCGTATATCACATTAAAGGGCATTGATCATAACATAACAATAACAACAAAACCAAAGAGGACACAGGTGCAATGCATAGAGGACCGCAGGTACTGCCCAGTGTGCCGCTTGTATTCCTACTCATTCAGGATAGGAGAGTAACGATGACCGCGCAACACGGGATGCCAGCGGTGGGGATCAAAGTGGTGGGCAGGTGGCGCCCCAACGCTTACAAAACTTGCGTGACGCCCTGTTTTTTGTGACTACGCATGGCCCGCGCAACCTGACAGTTGTTATTGTTGCCTTGACTGGGGTCCAGCTCAGGACAGCTTGGGTGGTCGGTCATTCATTTATCCACCGGATGCAGGAATAGTGGATCTGCAGCGGCCAGGCAAGCCATCCAGATGTCACCAACATAAGATGGTGGGGCACCCCAGAGATGTGAAAGGAGGGCAGCTGGGGGTAACCCAGGGCAAGCTACAGGCAACAGCCGCGCAATATCTGGATATTCTAATAATACACATGGCATATGGATAGGGCTGACAGAAACTGCAGGGGCTTTTGGCAGCACCACCGTCATGTGATAGGAAATCCTCCCCATGCAGAAATGTTGTGGGGCATATCGAATGGGGTATTGAATAACTTGAGGAGGAAACTTAACATCGCAGTCAGCAAGTTCTGCAAGGCGAATGGCTTTGAGAGTATGAAGCACAGTCTGATCAACCCGAGGTGACCGAAATTGTACACTGGAGATGAAGTGCATCTCTCAGATGAAGGCATCGAGGTGTTCTGAGCGATTTGCTGGCAGCCATGACATTGGTGGGATGATCCTTAAAAAAAGGAAAAAACAAAGATCAAAACCCCGCACATGGAGGGAGCCACCTGGACGTGAGCCCCACAGGCGGCATGGTGGTGAAAAGAGGAGCAAGGGCTGGTAAAGAAGGCACATCGGCAGGGCGGTGTACCGGATGAAGGCCACTTACCTGGGGATACCTTACAGCTGGGTAAGTTGGCCGACAGGGTGGAGTACGCACAACACGGCACTAGCAGCCCAGACCCGCCGGACAGCAGGGTACAAATGGACAGGCAAGGTAGCGGGTTGAGTCTAACACCAGTGAGAGGCTACCTCCCCACGCAGTCAGACTTTTGAAGAGTTTCTTTTTGCCTCTTCTGAAACTTTTTATAGCAGGTTTGAGGGCAGGAAAGGGATTACGACAGACCAAACAATCTCCCTTTCTATATGGCTCTGGGCTAGCTGGTCTGTCTCGGTCCCAATCCTGCCCCCAAACCTGCTAGAAAAAGTTTGGGAAGGTGGCTCGAAAATACTTTGTCCATGGAGACCCAGGCTACTGAACTTTCTGCCTTTTGTTTTGGAATTCTGCATATGTTGCGCAAGAGCCTGCCTTTGCTTTGTTAGCCCTCGGAGGAGTCTGGTAGTCCAGGCTCTGATTCTTTCCCGCCTGAACTACGGCAACTCGCTGTACCTGGGTGCTCCCAAGGCAGTTATTCAAAAACTACAAGTTATGCAAAATGCTGCTGCATTGTATGCTATTTGGGATCTCTACGTATACGTCAGGCAGACAGGGTATGAGAGAGCTCCATTGGCTGTTTGTTGCCCGAACAATTGAATTTAAATCTCTGTGTACGGTATACAGAGCCCTCAATGCACGTGGTCCCCCTATTTCCCACCAACTTGTTACCTCCTACTTCCCCAAAAGGCTTCTTAGATCCACCAATTTACACCTGGCCTCTGTCCCCACAATTAGAAGAACTAGAAGTGGAGGACGGTCTTTTTGTTCTAATGAGGCCAAGCTCTGGAATGCTCTTCCCATGGCTATTCAACCTGTGTTTTCTGAAAATCCCTTAAGACTCTGCTTTTGAAGAATTTAGGTGACTCCTTTGCTCTCTGTTGAGTGGTTTTCTTTCTCTGTTAGCGCTGGGATGCCTACTGGTCGCCATGCGCTCTATAAATCCCCTAGCATAGCATTCTGAAGGGCTCAGACATGGACACACACACAAAAGAGAAGTAGGAGTATATAGACACACGCTGATGTACTCAGTGGCACGTGCTTGGTATTTTAAAACTGCCTTCACCCACAATTTGTGGCATGCTTCATCATAGGGCTTGCTAAACAACACCCCCGTGCTGACCAACACCTGGGACCTGGGGTGGAGAAACAGGGCGGGGGAAGATAATACAAATACAATTGTAGGGATTCAGAAAAGATATAAGTGCATAAGATAGAATCTAAAACTGTCTCAGGAATATACGCCTATATATTTTATTCCTGGATTTCCCGGTCAGGATTAAAATAAATATAGGATGGTGGTGTTGGGGATTTTTAGTAGCCCCTCACCCCTCCTAACTGCATATTTGTCAACATGTTTCAGCCATTTGAATGTAGCCCATACAAGTGTGTTTACGGCTTTCGTCAGGATCTAAGAGCCCCTATATTCCCTTTCTTTCCTACCGTTCTTTAGTAGGTTGAGGATAGACCCACTATGGTCTGGGGCTGCTTAAACACATTGCAGTAGTACAGAGTTTCACAATCGTTGAAGCTCGAAAAGGCGCAGGAGCAATGCCGGCTCCCTGTAATCAAACTTTCGTCAAGGTGAGGCCACCGTCCCTGCACTTCCCTCTGTGCACCGTGTGGGCTCAGATATGGAGTCTGCTGCCTTCTACTCTCTGCCTGTAGCTCCTTAGATTCGATGTTCCTTGAGCAGAAAATCCCAGAAACAACATTCTACAGGTAACAGGCCGCCAATGGGCTTGGAAAGAGATATTGTGGGAAGATGTTCTGACAACATATAATCGTATCTTAAGTGTTAAAGCACAGAGCTCTGTACAGGAACACTCTCACACGACATGGAGTGGAAATTTAAGGCTTAGTAGACTCTGGATGACGATGAGTTCTGTGCACTTTCACCTCGTAGCAGCCACGGCCTGTGCAGGTAAGAGAGGTGGGGGACAACGACGAGGGAAAGTTAATTATTTATTTAATTTTCCCTTGTGGTTGTCTGTCAAATGCCCACCCCAACCTGGCCTCACCGCTCTTACCTGAACAGGCCACGGCTGACTCGTAGACAGAAATGTGGGTCTTTTCAAATTAGTTGACTGTACTACTTATGAGACATTGTGTACAGCTCACCGAATAGGAATGATTCAAGCATTTGAATCTCTATGCAAGATCTAATGCTGGAAAATAATGTTTGGGCTACTAGAGTGCAATTCACTAAACTGTGATTTGATAGTGTCCTTAAGCTCCAGTGAAATGTGTTATGTTCCTGGGCTAGGAAGCAGACAATAATCGGTGGGCGCCAAACACACAATACAGCTCCACTGAAATGCTGAAAAAAGCATAATAGTACAGTATCAAATCTGAATCTGTCAGCCACCTTAAGAATGAACACAGTAAAAATCCGAGAACAACTGCCTGTTGCAGCCATTTGTGTAACTATTTGCACAGAGCTATGTTCTTTTCAGGAAGAGTTAAACTCTCTTCTGTAAGGCCTTAAAATGAACAAAACATACCTCTTTACCATCCACGTCATATTTTGTAAACTTCTTATCGCCGCCTGGATGTTTATATTTATTGGTTGCACTTGCAGCAGAGTACACTGGCCTGTTAATAATACAAATAAATCAATTAGATCAGATTATTTGAGAAAGAAGCACGTTTCAACTTAAAGTGCGGTTTTTGTAATTGTCTACTGAGTGAGCTATATATGGGGATACATCCTTTACTACGCAGCCGGAACTACGCACTACCATTACATCACGGACAAAACAACAAATGCGTTGTTACCACGCGTTCCAATACCACGCAAGTTGTTACAACGACTTGCATTAGGGAAACACCTTCCCGGCTGTTGAACAGATTGAAGCTAGAATAGTATTATATACTTTTCCAAAGTCCAGCGCTTCCCTAATGCAAGTTGTTCTAATGACTTGCGTGGTAATGGAACACGTTCGTTGTATTGCCCGCGTTGTAATGGAATGCATTGTGAAAGCATGCGTGATTGTGTCATACATCCCTATATATGTATTGAGAGGAAAACAGTGGGACCTATGTTTCATTTCTTCATGATGACCAGGAGTTACATAATGTTTCAAATTCTATCAGACGTTAAATGGCGACATACCAATAAATATACCATTTTTGTTTTACCTGCCATATCCTTTTTTTTATGTTTGAAATGCTTTATTGAAGAAAAAGCATAGTGAACAACAAAATACAGGTCATATATAGAACATTGTCATACAGAATCAAAAAGAGAAAAATAATAGAGGGTCATCATGCGTTAAACATAAGAAACCTGAGGAAAAATTTAAAAAGCATTTTGTAAAATTTTAAAGGCAACCAGGAGGAAAAGGGGGAAAGAGGAGAAAAAGGGAGGAGAAAGGAAGGAAGGGAAAGGAGAAAGAGAAAGGTAAATATAAGGCGTTAGGAGAAGAATAGATGATGAGATCAGAGAGAAAGTAGGTAGAATAGAAAGAGCAAATAAGCCAAGGGTAGGGAATAGTTGAAAGGCAGGAAAGACAAATGCAAATGCAAAAGATCTAAGAGGAGTAGAGAAGAAGAAAGGAAGAAGAGGGACAGAGCAAAAGTCACTCATGGGGGTTTGAAATTCTCAGAGGATAAAGGAGAGATAGATTTCGATTTCAGAGCCATGCGGTCAAGACATGCTGTGAGAGGCAACCAGAATAAATCTCTATTGAGGGTAGGAATGGAAGCAGCGGCGAAACGAACATCAAGCCTGTGATAGTGACAGAGAGAATTCCACCAACATTGTATAGAGAGCTTAGAGAGATCCTTCCAGTTAAAAGAAATGTGTTGGAAAGCCAAAGCCAACATAAGATCTAATAGACCAGAGGAGCGAGAAGGAATATCAAGAGTGTCAGAGATACTACCTAAAAAAAGGAGAGGGATAGAGTATGGGATAGAGATAGAAAAGAGACGAGAGATATGAGACCACACCTGATCCCAGAGTGCGAGAACAGAAGGGCATAGAAAAAGTAAATGAAAAAGATCAGCATTAGGGACAGAGCAGGTCCAACAGGTAGAGTCCTTATCAGGAGAAAAACGAGAAATAGAAACGGGAGAGAGATAAAGTCTATGGTATAGAAAGAACATAGATTGAGTTAGTGAGGCGGAACGGGAGATTTTTAAGGACCTGGCCCAAACTTTGTCCCAAACAGCTATAGACCAGTCACAGCCCAAATCAAGCTCCCAAGCAAGTTCCAATTTAGATTTCGGGCGGGTCGGATTGGGGGAGGAGAAAAATTTATAAATAAGAGAGGCTTTAGGGAGAGTAGACAGGATCTGAAGAAGCGGGGAATGGGAAACAGAAGGGGATGATAAGGGAAGAGAATAGTAGACATCAAGTATGATGGCCATGAGGACAGTGAATCGGTGGAAAAAAGACTGGGGACAGCGAAAAAGAAGTCGGAATTGAGGAAAGGAACATGGGAGAAAACCATCAAAAAGTTGGTTAACCCACATCAGACCCTTTGATCTCCACACAGTCCAACAAATAGGACGATTATTGAGGAGAATAAGCGAATTGCACCAGATAGGGGAGGCCAAAAAGGATTCACGAGAGACCGGGTCAGGACGGACCAGAGCATGTAAAAGAGAAGATGTGTGCTTGAACAGGGGTAGAGGAGTGGTTAAATTCTTAGCAGTGAAATGTACAATTTCAGATAAGGAGAAAGGGGAGAGGAGTGAGCGTTCAATAGAGAGCCAAAGAGGAGCAAGAGGGGAAGGTGCAAGAACAAGCCAATTAGAAGCTTGACGAAGAGAAAAAGATTTATGATAAAGACGGAAATCCGGAAAGTTGACTCCGCCATTGGACTTAGGTTTACGAAGAGCAGCTAGCGCAATTCTCGATTTTTTATTATTCCAAAGAAACTTAGAGAGACAGGAATCAATGCGTTTGAAATAAATATCAGGGATATGAATGGGGAGCATGGAAAAGATGTATATAAGAATGGGAGATATCATCATTTTGATCGAGTCCAGCCGACCCCACCATGAGAGAAAGAGAGGATTCCAAGAAGAGAACAACTTATCCATACGGGATAGTACAGCAGACATGTTCAACCGAATAGATGAAGAGATGGAGTTAGAGAACAAAATTCCAAGGTACTTAATTTTAGAGGAGTTCCATGCAAAACCAGTGGTCGAAAACTGATGAGGGAGACAAAATTTAGTAAGAGGAAGGATCTCAGTTTTATCAGAGTTAATCTTGTAACCAGAAACTTGGGAAAAGGAGTTAAACTCAAGTAGTAAGGCCGGAATGGATTGGTCAGGATCAGAAATAAACAAAAGAATGTCATCTGCATACGCAGAGAGTTTCAAATGAGTTTTATCATAAGGGAAGCCAGAAATAGAAACGTTGTTTCTAATAGACGTAAGAAATGGCTCTAAAGCTAGGACAAAAAGTAAAGGGGACAAAGGACAGCCCTGACGGACGCCACGTTGCAAGGGAAAATAAGGGGATAGCTGGCCATTAACTAGAACAGACGCCTTAGGGGAGGAGTAAAGTAAAGAAACAAGAGAAATAAAATTAGGACCAAAACCGTGCCAACGAAGGGAGGCAAAAAGAAAGGACCAATCTACTCTATCAAAAGCCTTCTCAGCATCAACTGATATGGCAGCTAGAGAAAAGTTGAGAGAAGGTACCTTATTGAGAACATTGAGAAAAAGGCGGGAATTATCTGAGGTGAGTCTGCCCTTTACGAATCCACATTGTTCCTTACCTATAAGGTGTGGGAGGAAAGGATCTAAGCGCCGGGCAAGAAGTTTAGCAAATAATTTATAATCTACATTGACAAGGGATATTGGGCGATAATTTTTACAAAATTGCGGGTCACGACCCTCTTTGGGTATTAGGCAAATCGTAGCCTCGTGAAAGGTACCAGCAGCTGTACCGGAGGTAAAGAAGGATTGGAAGAGGGAGAGAAGTTTAGGAAGCAAAAGATCTGAAAAATTTAGATAAAACTCCACAGAGAAACCGTCTGGGCCCGGAGATTTACCCTTGGTTAGAGCTGTTAAGGCGCTATCTAGTTCGGTAATAGAAAGGTCAAGTTCAAGATCAGGGAAGTTAAGATGAGAAGTGGAGGGGGCAGGAATTTTGTCCAAGTAGGATTGAATAAGAGCAGCCGAAGGGGGGGATTCAGGAGTATAAAGAGATTGATAGAACTGTTGAAATTGGGTGAGTATATCCTGCTCCTTATGCAAGAGAAGATTATCAGTGGAATATATTGAATCAATCAGATTACGCTCCCTGCGAGACTTAAGGTAGTTGGCCAAGAGTTTACCTGACTTGTTGCGACCTCCGTAGTAGCGGGCGCTGCTGCGGAGTAGTGATGAGGAAGCGTTGTCAGTGGAGATTTTGTTAAAATCGAGTTTGGCGCGTATAAGGTCTGGTAAAACCGTTGTAGTAGAAGAGGTGTAGAATTTATGCTCCAGGGATTTAATATGGGAGAGAAGGTCTTTCTGTTTCTTAAGATAAGACTTCTTTTTCTTTGAGACAAAGTCAATCACAAAACCGTGAGCGGTAGCCTTAAAAGAGTCCCAGATAATATGAGGGGGCAAAGAAGGATCAGAATTGAGTAGGAAAAATTCCGTAGCAAAGGAAAGAAAAGAAGAAGAAAAGAGGGGATCCAGGAGGAGAGAATTATTGAAGCGCCAGCGGGAGGATTTGGGATGAGGAGGAAGAAGATCAAGAACAGTGACAATGGGAGCATGGTCTGAGATAACTATCGGTTCTACAGATGAGGAAAGAAGATTTTGAGAAAGAGACTGAGAATCAATCAATCAATCAATCAATCAATCATGGAATTTATAGCGCGCACTACTCACCCGGAAGGGTCTCAAGGCGCTTGGGGGAGGGGGTCTGCTACTGCTCGAACAGCCAGGTCTTGAGCTGTTTCCTGAAGGCGAAGTGGTCCTGGGTCAGCCGCAGGTGGACGGGCAGGGAGTTCCATGTCTTGGCCGCTAGGTAGGAGAAGGATCTTCCTCCGGCGGTGGCTCTCTGGATGCGAGGGACGGCGGCGAGGGCGAGGTTTGCGGATCGTAGCTGTCGGGTGGGCGTGTAGAAAGTCAGGCGGTCGTTGAGGTACCTTGGGCCCAGGTCGTGGAGGGATTTGTGTGCGTGGGTGAGGAGTCTGAACGTGATCCTCTTGTTGACAGGGAGCCAGTGCAGGTCTCTCAGGTGGCTCGAGATGTGGCTGCGTCGGGGGGCGTCCAGGATGAGACGGGCGGAGGCGTTCTGGATACGCTGAAGTCTTTTCAGAAGCTTGGCTGTAGTGCCGGCGTAGAGGGTGTTTCCGTAGTCTAGTCTGCTGGTGACGAGGGCCTGGGTGACAGTCTTCCTGGTCTCGGTCGGGATCCATCTGAAGATCTTGCGGAGCATGCGGAGGTTGTGGAAGCAAGATGAGGAGACAGCGTTGACTTGTCTGGTCATCGATAGGGAGGAGTCCAGGATGACGCCCAGGTTGCGTGCGTGGTCCGTTGGCTTGGGTGCGGTGCCCAGGGCCGGGGGCCACCAGGAGTCGTCCCATGCGGAGGGCGACGGTCCCAGGATGAGGACTTCTGTCTTGTCCGTGTTCAACTTCAGGCGGCTGATGTTCATCCATTCGGCGACATCTTTCATCCCTTCGTGTAGGTCGGCTTTGGCGGTGTCGGGGTCTCTGGTGAGGGAGAGAATCAGCTGGGTGTCATCGGCGTAGGAAATGATGTTGAGGTTGTGTTGGCGTGCGATGGCAGCGAGGGGTTTCATGTAGATGTTGAAGAGAGTGGGGCTGAGCGACGATCCTTGCGGGACGCCGCAGATGACTTCGGTGGCCTCAGAGCGGAACGGAGGGAGGCGTACTCTCTGTGTTCTGCCGGAGAGGAATGAGATGATCCATTCCAGAGCAGTCCCCTGGATGCCGGTGTCATTGAGGCGTTGGACTAGGGTGCGGTGGCAGACCGTGTCAAATGCTGCGGAGAGGTCAAGGAGGATGAGTGCCGCTGTTTCACCTTTGTCGAGCAGGGCTCGGATGTCATCGGTGGCTGCGATGAGGGCGGTCTCGGTACTGTGGTTGGCTCTGAATCCGGATTGCGATGGGTCGAGGGATCCGTTCGTCTCGAGGAAGGCGGCCAGCTGCTTGTTGACGACCTTCTCGATGACTTTGGCAGGGAATGGAAGGAGCGAGATTGGGCGGAAGGAAGATGTAGTCAATCCGAGAGAAAGAGGCATGAGGAGGTGAAAAGAAAGAATAGTCCAAAGAGTCAGGGTGGGACAGTCTCCATGAGTCAAGAAGGTGAGATTTGGAGATAGTGTCAAGGAATTGTGTATGTGATTTGTGGGGGGTGAAGCGGGCAGAGGATTTGCGATCGAGAAACGGATCAACAATTTGATTACAGTCCCCCCCCAGAATGAACAGGGAATCACTGTATTGAAAACACTTAGAAGTTATTAGAGGCCAAAAATTACAGTCAGGATGAGTGGGGCCATATACATTAAAAACCGTCAGAGATACAGAGTTGATTAACAGTTTGACTAAGACCCAACGACCCTCAGTATAATTTTCTTGACAAAGAACTTTACATTTGAGCTTCTTGTGACACAAAATGGCCACACCATTCTTTTTGTTAGATGTAGGAGAAAATAAAACCGTTCCCACCCAGCCTCTTTTTAACTTAAGAGACTCCGCCTCAGAAAGATGAGTTTCTTGTAAAAGAACTAAGTCAGGAGTGTAAGAGGCTAGATGGGAAAGCACTCTCTGCCGTTTAATAGGACTAACAAAACCTTTCACATTCCATGAGATAACTTTGAATTAAATAACAATAAAATGTGCAAGGAACAGAGAAAAGACATAAAACCAAAAACGCCATAAAGGAGAATAACAAGCGAGTGAAAGAAAAGAGCAAGACAAAAGAAAGTCAGAAGACATAGTAAAAGAAGAACAAGGAAAAAGGAAAGAAAGGAAAAGGGAGGAAAAGAGGAGTAGAAGAAGAGACAGTACATATCCAAAACGGATGACTGAGGAAAACATACCTGAAGGGGGAAGGGAGATGACAAGATGACGATGGGGTGTGGGAGGATTCGACAAGAACAGCCCCCCAAGCCGGAGAGCAACACACCGCACCAGGACGGAATATGAGGAAGACGGATCATATGATACGAAGAGGACTACAAGAGGGTTGATCGAACAGAAAATCTAAGGGAGGGAAAAAGAGACATGTTATGCAGAAGTCATGGGGAGGTAAACAGTACAAAAACAAACAATTGTATGCAAAACAGAAAACCGAAACGACAACCATTATACAATCACATCAGGCAGAAGAAGAATCAACCAAGGAGGGAAAAAATTCCAGCAAGAACCTGTAAGGAGAAAAAACCAAACAAGTAAATAATCAACCAGTAGGAGGATTGGATGTGTCCATGCCAGCATTAGTCTGAATGTGAATGAAATTCTTAAGTTCAGCCGGGTCTTGGAAAGTCCAGGTGTTGTTTTGATGAGTTACCTTGAAGGTACAAGGGTGAAAAAGGCCATATCTAGCTCCCATAGAGCGGAGAGGAGCACGAAGAGATAGAAATTCTTTTCTTCTGGCAGCAGTGACATTAGAGACATCCTGAGAGAGAAAAACTCTCTGACCCATCCAGGACACTTGGCGTTTCGCTCGAGCTGTGGAGAGGACCAAAAGGAGATCCGTAAATTTGAGGAAGAGGATGATGACCCCTCGCGGTTTGGTTGAGGAGGAGGAGCGAGGGCCAAGTCTATGGGCTCGTTGGATACTGAGAGAGGTAGTAGCAGGAAGGTCCAACAATTTCAGAAGGAAAGAAGAGAAAAACGTGACAGGATCATCTCCTTCCAAGGATTCCGGCAGGCCATAAACGCGTAGGTTATTCCTCCTGTTCCTGTTTTCCAAGTCTTCAGTGTGTTGTTGAAGGGCGAGAAGAGATTTTTCCAGAGAGGAGATGCGTTGAGAATTTGACTGAATTTCTGGAACCTGCTGCTCCACAGAAGAAACACGAGCCTCCATAGTTGACCATTTGGCCTCAAAAAGCTGCATCTTAGTATTAGTCTCCTCCACAAACGGGCGCAAAGCGCGAATCTCCTCAAGTATCAACTCCATAGATATAGGGGGTGGAGATGACTCGGGTGGAGGAGGAGAGGAGTCCTGCTTCAAGCGCTTAGGTAAGGAGGTAGGAGGAGAAGACTTACTGGAGGTAAGTTGTGATGGAGAAGAGCGGGTGGAGGCTGTTGTCGCCATTTGATCCGTGGAAGGAGGATGAGGAGAATGACCTGTTGATGAGGAGGAGGCAGAGGAAGGTGGAGTCTTCGAGGGCACAAAGACAAACTTTGGGTTGCGTAGCTTGCCCATAGAAGCCTAAACGTGCCAGTGACAGTGACCAGAAGGCAAAGAAGCAAACCAACACAACGACCTGTACTCAAAAGCAGAGAATGTCAATATGTCAATATGTCCAGTCTGAAGAGCCCAGCGGTCATCAGGAGTAGCAGAGGACACTTGGAAAAATCATGAAGAAACCCCGGACCTGGAGGTAATGCCAGCAGATGTTAGAAGATGTTTCCAGTAATAACCAGGAGATCACCAGCGGGCGCGAAAGCGATGGGCACTAAGACTTGGTGAGCATACTTGCAGAAAAGGAACTAGAAAAATAAGTCTTATGCCTTGGAACTGAAGTAGGTTATCATTGAGGAGCACAGCATATGCGGCATATTGCGAGGAAAGCATGAAGGCAGAGGTCTCAGAAAACGGAGCGCCAACATGAGGAGTAAGTTGGAAGCATAGCACACTGACAGGGCGCAAAACACAAAGGAGAGGTCCTTAGTTGCCTAGAGTACAGACCAGTGACTGGAGAAAGAGCAGGAAGATCATGACTGTAATCACCTCAGCGACAAGCGGACATCGCGCACAATACAAAATGGCGGTCGTGCTGGGGGACTTACATCAAGAGATATGAATGGGCGAATCATTTGCAGAAAAACGAAGTCTGGCCATCACATCTTCAGCACGAAGCCATCCGCTTACAGGAGTCACAAGAAGTCTCAGAAGCTGGCATGAATAAAGAGACCACGTGGAGCCAAATGACATATCCCCCTGTTGCAGCCACCAGAAACAGTTCATACAGGATTGGTGATTAAATAACGTTGCCCAATAGTAGATTTAGCGTCATATGAGATTTAGCTGAAAGGAAACAAATTCTGCGATGTTTCATTAAAATTGTGTAAATGTCACAGCAAGAGAGTCTCTGGTGCAAAATCTATCTTTATGCGCCCACATAATGTAGATATCAATTTAAATCACCTCTCTGAAGCGTTGAAGCAGATGTGACAGACTCAGGGAGTAGCAGAGAGCCACAGTAGAGGCATTCCCCTCAGACGCGGTGGCATCGTAAAATCATCCCAAAATGGCGGACGCGCTGAGGTGATTAGCAGATTCGGCGAAAATGAGGCATTTTTCACAGAAGAGCGGACCCCCAGACCTCACCGGGTGCACATCACGCTCCGATGCTGGGAACCGCCAAAAGAAACGGAAAAAATGCAGGAACGCCTCCGAACGGGTTGAAAGTCCGTCCCGGTGCTGCGGAGCTCCAAAGTCAGGCGGCCATTCCAGTCGGCGTCCAAGCCACGCCCCTCTACCTGCCATATCCTTAAACCTCTCTAATCTAATTGAGGTCATCTATCTCACAACCACTACTGATCCATTCTTTGATGACCTTCATAGTAACCCACTGTGAAATTTGTGGGTGGGTTTTCACCAAATTCTCAAAATACAGTGAACACTGTAAAGAATTAAGCATACTTTCATGACATATACTGATGATATCTCGCATGCAAAATAATGACTTGAGGATGCACTCCGTGCATACAAAATCTTGTTAGATTGTCATGCAATTTCCTGATTCCCCTTCCGTTGACCAATACCATAGTAGTTGTTATAGGAGGCTCAAAACTGACCATGTCCTTCACCTGCAACATCTCTCTCTGGACCACCATTTTCAATAACTCTCTCAACGTTACTTCCTACTCCTCAATCCCACACGGGCTCCAACTAAGAATCTCCCCCTCAGCTTGCTTCGATGGCTCACTCACTGTCTCACTTTACAACAACGGCCAAGTCCTGATCCAAGCCAAAGACACTTATCTCTCTCTTTTCGACCACCTATTTCCATCCCTGGGATTCCGGTCCTTCCAGATTCCTCATTTAACTCCTCCCTCAATTCTCTCTCTCATCTCCATTTATCCACTGGAACATCATTTTGCAGTCTCCATCTACCTCCTCCCTCAATTCTCCCTCACCTCAACTTAACCTCCAGAACTCCAGTTTGCTGTCCTCCCTTGAGGCTCAGCCTTCCCCCTGCCAGTCCCATTCCCCTCCGTCACACCCGCTTCCCCTCCCCTCCCCCCAACACCACCTTCCCCATCTGGGATGCTTCACTCAACACTCCTTCTCATCCAATGGCCTGCTCCCTCATCTACAATTCTTCCAACTCCAACCCCCACACTTTCTCCTCTGCAGCTAACGCTAATCACTGCTAACGCTAATCACTGCACTATTCCAACTATCTCCCTCTCCCGCACCAAACATCAAACACCTTCAATCCAGTCACCTATTCTCAGGAACATTATCCCTATCACCCCTAAAAGCCCTGACTCCCCCTTCAACAAAACAGTCATCTCTGAGGTTCGTTGTCTGCTTCACAACTGTAGATCCGCAAACAAACACAAGCTGGAAATCTCAGACATCATTAATCTCTACAGCCTGGATATACTTTTCCTCACTGAGACCTGGCTCAACCAGCACTTCTCATTCTTCTTTCGATCTTCTGCTCCCCACTAACTATTCCATTCTCAGGAATGATAGAGAAGATAAAGTCGGGGGAGGTGTAACAGTTATCTTCAGGAACTCCCTTCATCTCAAAGCTTTTCCCAAAAGCTCTTTTGGCTCCTTCGAATGCCTTTCTCTGGAGCTTCAAATACAGCAAAACTCCCCTGTCAGGTTTCATACCATCTATCACCCGCCTGGTGACAGCTCCGTCTTCACAGAGGAATTCACCAACTTTGTGAGCGACCAATACTCACAAAGCGACAAACAGATTTTTATTGGAGACTTTAATCTTCACTAGAGAAATCTGGAAGATTCAGTGGCCAACAGGCTTGCCACTTTTCTCTTAGGATAAGATCTTGTTCAACATAACACAAAACCGTCTCACTCTAAGGGCTCCATTCTTGACCTAGTTATCCCCAAAGCAGACATGCTAACTGCTGTTTAGCCTATACCAGTAGACTGGTCTGATCACTTCCTCATCCCCTTCTCTCTGCACCTATCTCATTCTGTTACTCTTGGCCAACCTAAAAGAATTACTACTTTTTCCGCAACACCAAAAACATCGACCTTGACATTTTGTGCAACATGGCTATGAGCTCACTCCAACATTAGACCCCTACTCTGATGTTAGCGACCTGACCACACAATGTGTCACCAGTCTATCAGCTAAAGAATATTTCTTAAAGCACTAAACCATCATTGGTTTGTTTGTACGAAGATTAATCAAAATTGACACACATAGAGACCATCAACAGTATTCAAAAAAGTTTTATAAATTGCATCATTTATGAATAACTACTTTCAATGGCTGTCAAGGACTGAAAGTGAATAATAATTGTGACAGAGTGACATATAGTGCTCAGTGCTGTGGTGAAAGGTGCGTAATATATACAACGTGACTTATAGAAGGATTGATAATATACAGAAGGCCAGAAAAACAAATATTTGAAGCAGTCTGCAGACGGATTAAGTAAGTCTTTATGCAGAGTCTTTTCAACTGGTCCACGGAAAAAATGTCGACGTTTCAACCCAGAGTAGCATTACTAACTAGTCAATGCGGGTCTTCATCAGGACAGGGAGTGACAGCCAATGGGAGCTCGATGTGGCTCCTGGGGCAAGGTAGGGAGATACTCGTGCAGGAGCAACAGTATCCTGTACGTCGTGGCTGTGATTCAAGCAGGAATTCCGGTAATGAGATATACTCTCTCTCCAAATATGTTCAACAGACTCCAAGTTTAACTAACGGAAATTGGATTGGGTTACGTTTGTTTCGTCTGATCGAAATAATCCCCCTGAGGTTCCTCAAATGGGATAAAATTCTTCCAAAGCGGCAAGAGGGTTGAATAGGGCATAGGCACAAGTCCTGTGTCCTCAGATCGAATAAATCACACTGAGGTCCTTCGAAATGGGCCCAGGAAGGATTACTTCAAGTCTGGGCGAGCGCAGGCAAGCGTCCTGTCTCTTGAAAATCTGTGCAGACAGATTTTCAAGAGACAGGACGCTTGCCTGCGCTCGCCCAGACTTGAAGTAATCCTTCCTGGGCCCATTTCGAAGGACCTCAGTGTGATTTATTCGATCTGAGGATACAGGACTTGTGCCTATGCCCTATTCAACCCCCTTGCCGCTTTGGAAGAATTTTATCCCATTTGCGGAACCTCAGGGGGATTATTTCGATCAGACGAAACAAACGTAACCCAATCCAATTTCCGTTAGTTAAACTTGGAGTCTGTTGAACATATTTGGAGAGAGAGTATATCCCATTACCGGAATTCCTGCTTGAATCACAGCCACGACGTACAGGATACTGTTGCTCCTGCACGAGTATCTCCCTACCTTGCCCCAGGAGCCACATCGAGCTCCCATTGGCTGTCACTCCCTGTCCTGATGAAGATCCGCATTGACTAGTTAGTAATGCTACTCTGGGTTGAAACGTCGACATTTTTTCCGTGGACCAGTTGAAAAGACTCTGCATAAAGACTTACTTAATCCGTCTGCAGACTGCTTCAAATATTTGTTTTTCTGGCCTTCTGTATATTATCAATCCTTCTATAAGTCACGTTGTATATATTACGCACCTTTCACCACAGCACTGAGCACTATATGTCACTCTGTCACAATTATTATTCACTTTCAGTCCTTGACAGCCATTGAAAGTAGTTATTCATAAATGATGCAATTTATAAAACATTTTTGAATACTGTTGATGGTCTCTATGTGTGTCAATTTTGATTAATCTTCGTACAAACAAACCAATGATGGTTTAGTGCTTTAAGAAATATTCTTTACCCGACAGAACCGTTTGTATTATCTTTGTATACTGCCCAGGTTCTGAGGGATACTGGGTTACCCCATTGTTATCATAACCAGTCTATCAGCGGCAATTGATAATCTTGCTCCACTGCAAAGTAAAAAGAAAATACCCACTCCTTCTGCTCCGTGGTTCAATAAATCCCTCTACAAAGAAAGAAAAAACTTGAGGAACCTTGAGAAACTATGGAGACATTCTCCTTCCACCACCAATCTATCCAATATCTGCCTCGCAAGATCTCGTTAACACAAACACATCTTCCATGAAAAAGCGATGCACTTCAGAACCCTCCTCGATTCTGCCAAAAACAGACCTAAAATGTTATTCAACCTTATCTAAAGCATCAACATCTCTCCCTCTCCCACTATATTTAACGACCCCCCCCCCCCAAGATAGCGGCAGAATTTGCAGTTTTCTTTGATGAAAAAGTAAAATCACTTGTGGATCAGGTTACCCGTCCTACCTCCCCTGAGGACCGCAAAGGCTTAGTTCCGTAGCTGACATTTGACACCATCACCGAAATGGCCATCCTTGAAAGCATTCTAGAAACTAAACCCTCTAACCATTCCACCGACCCCATTCCCAGTGACATTGCCTTCGACTTTACACCCACACACTCTCCTACTGGACCAGTCTGATAAACCTCTTCCTCAACCGATGCTCCCTTCCTGCTGCCCTTAAAACAGGACAGATTGCTCGACTTCTTAAGAAACCCTCTGCTGATGCGAAAGATCTCAACAACTTCTGCCCTATCACCAACCTCCCTTTTCTTGCTAAAATTACAGAACGTTGTGTGGCGAAGCAACTTTCCCAACACATGAAGGTCAACTTCCTCCGAACTCCAATCGGGTTTTACCCAAGGCTGCAGTAGCAAAACAGTCCTACTTCAAGTGATTGATGATGCCCTGCAAGTACTTGACTCTGGTGAATCTTGTCTCCTGATCCTTCAGGACCTATCCGCAGCCTTTGACACTGTTAATCACAACACTCTTTTGAACACTTTAAAGTTAAGAATGGGTTTTGAAGGTACAGTGCTCAAATGGTTCGAATCATTCCTCTCGGGCAGATCCCAGATGTTCAAAATAGCAAATTGTCTCTCCAATTCAATTGCTGTTTGGACTAGGCATCCCTCAAGGCTCGATCCTCGCCCCCACACTGTTCAACCTTTACATTGAACTGCTGGGTAATCTCCTAAAACAATCTGGGATCCATTATCACCTACATGCGGATAATACCCAAATCTACCTAAAGGTATCTTCCACTCATGACATTTCAATCCTCAACACCATTCTCAACTCCATCCACCACTGGCTGGCAACTCATCACCTAATTCAGAATCTTTCCAAAACATAATTCCTTCTCCTCTCGACCTCACTATCTCCTCCTCCTATCCAATCTTATATGAACAATCTGAACATTCTCAACAACATACCTATCATTGTTGACATTGCCAAATCTCTAGGCGTCATCCTAGATAAAAGGCTCAACTTACAGTCCCATATCAATACCATCGCCAAGAATGCACACTACCAACTCCGCCTTCTCTGGGGTGTTCGCCGCTTCTTTCCTGAGCAAGACCTAAAAACCTTGGTCCAATCTTTGTTACTTTCCAGATTGGACTACTGCAACTCTCTCCTTGATGGCCTCCTCAAATCCCATCTTTCCCCTCTAAAATCCATCCTCAACTCAGCAGCTCGCTTCTTATATGGTGCTAAAATAAATGATCACATCACACCCTTACTGTTGTCTCTTTGCTGGCTTCCTGACTAAGCAAGGTCAATTTACAAGACTGCTTGTATCACCCATAAAGTCTTGCACACCTCCACCACACGCTATCTGGATAATAAACGCAAAATCTCCAGCAGCTCTAGACCTTCACGCAATGCAGGAAACTTACTGCTCAAACCTCCTACTTCAAAAGGGAAAGATTTTTAGCTCAATCCTTCTCTGGTAATGCAACCAGAATCTGGAACTCACTTCCTCCATCCCTCAGAACCACCAACTCTTTCCCGACCTTCAAAACTGATCTTAAAATTCTCCTCCTCCTCCTCCAAAGGCACTTCCTGGAATAATTTCACCGATTTCTTGACCCTTACGGTCATCTAGCACTCACATGAGGTCAACTTTGTAAATATGTATTTTACTCCTGCTTTTAATATTACACTAACATCTATTTTATTTTTTACAATATAAATATGCAAATAGTTGTTGGAACTGCATATATGTAACTTGTTAGCGTGCTCAGTCTTTCTTATGTACCTCTGTAATAGTATATATGTAACTTGTTAGCGTGTTTAGTGTATCTTGTGCACCTTATGTAACTTACCTGGTTCTTTTCTAAAGCGCTCTGACACCTTTGGGTAAAGTTTGCGCTATATAGAACTGCATTAAACAAATATATAAATGCTGGGACTAGAGAGTGGCACCTCTGGCCTGCCTGCTGAGTGCCATGCCACCCATCGCATTTCAGTTTTTGTTGCGAAACATCTGTTCTTTTTTAGGTCTCACCTACAGACAGCTTCAACTGTCTCGGAGACCTCGTATTACTAATACTTTATCAAAGTATATACAAAATGTAAAGAGGGCGTCCTTTGGGCCAGCCACCTTCAGCCAATAGCCATCACAAGGTTTCATAAACAGTGAGCAGTACGTCACTGCTGACAAATGCTTTATTCTGGGCATTTTGTATTTGAATCCTGGCAAGGCACTGTCACACTCCGACCCTTCAGAGGTGAATATATTCAGTAATATAAATTATGTTATAGTATCATTTTTTCTATACAATATTTAAAAACTGCAAAAATGAGGTACTATGAAACATATGAAAAGACGTTACGATTGTCATTATTTAAACAGTCAGGTTCAAGATACTGCACACCAGGAATATGATGCCATTATGCTTGAGTAAAATTCTTAATATTATCTCTATTCAGCTGTCAGGAAGTGGTAGTCAAACTGTATTAATGCATACAACACATTTATTTGGCGCACTCGTTCTTAAAATTACAGGTATGGTACTGAATAAAGGCTCAAATTTCTTGTGAATTGTAAGTCCACCCGGTAGTTCCAGTGGGCAATCGTACAGATCATTCTATAGATACTAACAATGGTAAACAGTCCAGATGTGTTACATTTTTTTTATAAAACAACTAGTGTATTAGATTAGCTTTATGCACAGTCCACAGTGTATGTTTGAGTGTTGTGTGTGGGATAAAGGCAAAAGGTTCCTATTTATTTCAATTACCTATTATGTATTGTCATGCTGTCCCCTCTCAAAACGCCACATGTATTTCTAGTGCCTCTTTCCAAACAGTTTCATTTTTTTATACAGTCCCATCAAAAAAACAGAAGTTACTTACATGCGGTTCTCCAGTATTTATAGCTTTCAAATATTCACTTTCTAGAATATTCCACTGTTACTGAGGGGGGATCCCGCAATAATTATAATATATAAAGCAAAGCTTTGAACAAGAAAGCTTGAGGAAGTGATAAATTCCCATCATTTTAATAAGAACCAAACTTCATCCAATTAGGAAGCAGCCCCCGACTCACTGCTCCCCTCAAGGGCCACCATACCTTAGATTTTACAGCACAAATATGATATAAATGAGGTATACAATGTAGTGAGCTCCTTAAATGGGGAGGAAGGAGGGTCACAGGTGAATCTATGAAAGATACCAAAACTGGAGAACCACAGTGTATAGGTAATTAACTTTTTTTTTTCCCCAGCACTGGATCTTTCAAAGATTAACAAGCAAAGAGCTTCTATGGATCACAGAATACGTCAACACAATCGCCCCCACCAAGACAGCCAACGCCAAAGGACCAACCAAAAGAGCCAGCTGGTTCACCGAGGAGCTGAAAGCCGCCAAGTGCATCAGCCGGCAACTAGAAAGGAAGTGGTGCGCCACCAGGAAAACAGAACCACAAATTGACAGGGCAAAGTCTGCATGGCAAAAATGGAGGGAAACAAGATGGCTGCCAGCCGATGCAGCTGTTCCGCAGCTCTCTGTCTAGCCTCCCGTAACCACAAGCACACTGAGTTATAGTGCCGTGTGGTAGACGCGGACGAGATATGATCCTTGGGTCTGTTGTGGGGCTCTGCTTTTCAACAAAGACTTGTTGGCGATAACAAGCATATTTTGGCATATTATCAAAAAAGGCGGATACTTCCCTGGGATCAGCTGGTGACTGCAACTGAGGCCCTTTTCGCAGCCTGCGAATGAAGACGTGATACAGGTGGACGCAGGCCCACAGGACGGATGGGTCCCAAGAGTGTTGGTGCCGGGCTTTAAAAGAGCAGGACTGCTTCGACCTCAGGGTTTCAAAATGCTGCAACTGGTGAGTTCACTGGAGGAAGAGGAACATGAGGCTCAAGTGGAAGATGTCCTCCCCCTGGGGGGGGGAAGTGGAGGCTCCGGGGACAAAAGCAAAGGGAAATCCCTCCGTCTCCATGCGAACGGCTGGGGCTTCAATTATTTATGCCACAACCCATTGCTGAGACACCAGAGACAGAGATTCGATTGTCATCCCTGAGAAGGTGGTAAATTTGGTATCTACAACCGAGGTGGATTTATTGAAGTGGTCTGCTCCTGACCTGGCAGGAATAATTGAGGACAGAGAAGTCGCTGGCAAGAAAGATACACATCTAAGCCAACAACCGGTGGGGTCACAGGTAAGCCACCTTTCCTCTTCAATAGTATTGCGGCAGAAGATACTTTAGGTCCCAAAGGGAAAGTGAGGGGGGGATAACACTGGTTAGAAGTGGCAACAATGAACCTCATCCTCTCCGTAATTCCCGCAAGGTTGCTAGACCTCAAAAGAGCCCTCATAATAATGGGGAAAATGTTGGTTCAGATCTGGAAGGCAGTGAATGTTTTTCTTCCTTTCAGACGATTCAGAATGGTCTGTGGGGGACTCTTAATTTTTTTTTTTTTTTTTTTTTTTTAAAGAAACCTTTATTATACAATAAAATACATACAAGGGCCTACAACCACCAAGGCCGGCCGCTACAGAGCCCGAAGGCCCGCAATGCAACGCCACACATTCAAATGAACCAGAGGCGAAGCTCCCGGCAGTCCGTGAGCACATGCAACAGGCCGTGGCTATAGGCCGAGAGCAATCGAAAAAAACAGTTTCATTTTTTGTTAAATACAAAACACACTCAAGGCAATGAGAGTCCGAAATAGCAACGTGCGCTACCCAGGACAGGGGACAACGGACAGTGTCTAAAGCAGTTCTTGACAGGAAGTGGTAGCGGAGGGCAACGGGGAGACAAAGCATGGAACACACCTCACTCAATCCCACAGAATGTGTGGCTAGGGGGACAAAGCAATATCGACCTCTAACGGCAGAGGCGGGGTGCAGATATGTCCACGATATAAATTCCATGGACCCCAAACCTTAGTCCATTTCCCAGGCTTGCCTCTCGCCACATACACCGTCTTTTCCCTAAACATACACCAGTCCATATTCTCCTTCCATACCGCGACCGTGGGCGGCCTCGGGGAACCCCACAGCTGTGCAATGTTACGCTTAGCCACCATGTACCCCAAAGTCACCCACTGCGTCTGTGCCACATTATAGTCATTCGGTTCCCAGACATTCAACAAACACCTCCTAGCCTCTGGCAACAGAGCAACGTGCGTGACCTCCTCCATTACAGCGTGGATACCGTTCCAAAATCGCACAACCTCCAAACATTCCCATAGGATATGAAGATAGGTACCCGACAGGCCACATCCACGCTTACACATTCCATCCATCGAGTAACCCATACGTAGAAAAACCGGGCCCCGTGACATACACTCTGTGGAGGATCTTCAGCTGTACGAATCGTAAGCGGGCCGGGATCGCCACCTCTTTCGGGGAGGCCACCGCCGTTACCCAGTCCTCATCGTCCAGTTCCAAGCCGTCGCCCGTCCATGCCTCCCGCAGACGGATTAGCAAGTCCGCGCGATCATTAATACGTTTTTTGTAGATCAGAGAAATAGGGCTGTCGGGCACATAGCCATCTAACACTCTATCCTCCAGCGGGGAATATTCGGGGATAGCAGCAACGTCCTGAAAGACCGAACACAGCGCATGGTAGACTTGTGCATACCGGAAGTACTCTCTATCATTTAATTTGTATTCAGGTTTAAGCATTTCAAACGTTTTAAAAGACCCCTTCGCCCAAAGGTCACCCACCTTACATATACCAATCATATCCCATTTCTCAAAGCCTTTCGTTTTCCACAAACAACCCAGCCGCTCGGAGGCATACAACGGCGTCGCCCGAGTCAAGCGACCCCTCCACCCCATCGCAGCACTCGCCGCGTGCCACACACGCACCGCAACCTGCGTGGGTCCTGTCAACCGTGCATCCGGGGTCACCGAATACACCCACCCGGGAGTAGTAATTTATCCATCTCGAAGGCCGGATTCAAGGCGGGACCGTATATCCCGTGGTTCACCGCCGCCAATGGAGACGCCCAATAGTATCTTTTAATTTTGGGAAGGGCGACCCCCCCATCATACCAAGGGAGTGTCAACTTGGCGAGAGCGATCCGCGGCCGTCCGTCCCAAAACAGTTGGCGCTGAAGACCCTCCACCTCACGGAAATAACGGGCTGGCACGACGTCTAGAGTATTTTGCAAAGCGTACAAGAAGCGAGGTAGCGACATCATTTTAAACAATGCCGCCCGTCCGAGCGGCGAGAGCGGAAGTCGTCGCCACCTCGCGACGTCGGCCTTCAATCGCTGGAGGGGAGGGAGAAGGTTCCGCTCATAGCGGACCGCGGGATCCAGAGAGATAAAGATTCCCAAATATTTGAACCCCAGTGTAGCAATCTGGATAGAGCAATCCCGCGGCAGAAGGGGGGCCTCACCCGCGAGGACGTAAACACATGACTTGGCCCAACTGATGACCAGGCCAGAGTTGCGACCAAAGGAATTCAATACGTCCACCAATACAATTAGTGACTGTCGGGGAGAGGTAAGATACAGAAGGATATCATCCGCGTAAAGAGAGACACGGTCCTCAAACTCCGGCGTCCATCTAATGCCCCGCAGCGACGGCTCCCAACGCAACCAGGCGGCGAGAGGCTCCAAAGAAAGTGCAAAGAGAAGGGGTGATAACGGACAACCCTGCCGCGTACCTCTCCCCAGTGCGAGGGGAGCTGACACCCTACCATTCACCACAACCTGAGCCAGTGGGTCAGCATATAGTAATTTTACCCAACCAATAAACTCAGGGCCAAACCCGAATTTCGCCAACACGGCCCAAATATACGGCCACTCCAAAGTGTCAAACGCCATAGTAGCGTCTAAAGATGCCAAGATGGCCGGCTCACGTATGAACTCCGCTCTAGCAAGCACACCGTGCAACCGCCTCAAATTCAGGGCGGTATTCCGATGGGGTATAAAACCGGACTGATCCTGATGTATCAAGTCGCCCACGACCCGGGCCAGCCGATTAGCCAATACCTTGGCAAGAATTTTGGGTTCTGCATTCAACAGCGAAATGGGCCTATAGGAGGCGCAGCGATCTCGCGGCTTCCCCTCTTTATGTATCACAACTATGGTGGCGAGACGTTGGTCAGGGGGGAGGAAGCCCGCCGCACGTGCCGCGAAAAACATGTCCCGAAGATACGGCGCCATCTTACCGCGACGCAACTTATATAGTTCAATGGGAAGACCATTAGGACCCACAGCCTTACCAGACGCGATCGAGCGAGTGGCCAAAGCGATCTCATCTGACGACAACTTCGCCTCCATCAATATTGCATCAGCCTCCGATAGGGTTGGCAATGCAATGTCTCTAAGCAACAGATGAGAATCCTCCTCCGAACGCACAGAAACCGGAGAGTATACCCCGCGGAAATAATCCGCGAAGCAGTCAACAATCTCCACAGGGTCAGTCACACGCACTCCATCCATTCTCTCCACAACGGGCACCACCCTGCTCGCTCTCTCCTTCTTATCCAACCAAGCAATCAACTTTCCGGCCTTATCCCCCACATCATACAATCGTCCTTGCTGCTCTCTACTCATCTCTTTAGCGGCATCCGTGACTAGCGCTCTATAATCTGATTGTTTGAGCCCGAGAACGTGCAATTTCTCATCAGTAACACCCCGCTCCAAGTCCTCCTCCATTTCAGCTATTTCAGTTTCCAGGCGAACCACCTCTGCTCTCCCGCACCTCTTAGCATAGGAGATAAGTGACAAGGCCTGCCCCCTGATCACCACTTTGTAACCCTCCCATAGGGAGACAGCCGACGACACCGACCCCACATTATCATTGAAGTAGTGATCGGTGGACTTAACCAGTTCCGCGCGGCTCTTAGGGTTACGTAAATACCAGGGGTTAATGGGCGCTATTCTCCCCTCTGCCCCGGGGACGACCTTCAGTTGCAACCATATAGGGGAATGGTCAGAAATACCTCGGGCCAAATGACGCACCTCCCCAATCATCCCAGCCTGGACCGCCGGCATAAGCATATAATCAAGTCTCGAGAGACTCCCATGGGCCCCCGAGTGAAAGGTGTATTGCGCCTGTCCCGGGTGCATCAACCTCCAGCAATCTACAAGTCCCAAAGTGTCCAGAAAGCCACCCAACCAGGCCTGGGCCCTAGGGAGATCCCTGGGGGGGCGACGGTCCTCCAACCCGGATACAACAGCGTTAAAGTCACCCCCCAACACCAGAACCCCCCCAGGGAGTCCCAGGACCAGACGCCCCAAATCAGCAAATGTAGCCGTCTGTAACCCCGGAGGCACATAAACAGCAACGAGCGAAACAGTCCTACCCTCCCATCTCCCCACCAGTGCCACATAGCGCCCCCTATCATCGTGAAGCACCTCGTCCACCTCCAATGGGAGAGAGGTCCGAACCAAAATACCCACTCCCCTTGAGCCAGAAGTGAAACCAGAGTGAGCGGCAAGGTGATAGCCCCTCCTATTTAGGGCATGGAAGGAGTTCCCAATCAGATGTGTCTCCTGAAGGAAAATAATGTCGGGCGAAATCCGTTTCAAAAACTGCAACACCACCCCGCGCTTGATCCTGTCCCCCAATCCATTCACATTCCACGAAAGGATTCCCAATCCCCTACCCCCCATCCCACTCCCGTGCATGATACCCACATCCCGGAGAGCACAACCCGGACAAGTCAGCAGAGAACTTCACATTGCCTTGCGAAACAAACAAACAGTCCCCAACACCCCCCCTCCCCCACAATCCCCCAACCACAACTCCCCCCTCCCTGCATCCCTGCATGAGCCCAAACAGCCCCCCCAACTCGCAGTGTGCCTGTCGCCCTAACATATACCACAAAAAGAACCCCAGAAGGAGGAAAAGGCCCCAATAAGCTCCCCACCACCTCCAGCATTTGAAGGGCATAGTGTCCCAAACTAGAGTCCAGTTGAGCCAAGGTACAAGACGTCACCAGTCCAGTCCATCTCCAGGAACCAAGTTCTAGTCCTGCTGCACCAAACCCTCTACGCTCTCTGCAATCTGACCGTCCCAATCCTGTCCCCGAGGCAGGGCATCCAACCAGTCTCCAACCGCCTCCGGCCGGTCGAAGAAGTGTGAGCGACCTCGGAACTCAACCCGCAGCCTGGCCGGGAATAACATCGCATATTTCAGCTCCATGTCCCTCAAGCGCCGTTTGACGCCCAAAAATCCCAGCCGTTGTTTTTGGACCGCTTGCGTGAAGTCCGGGTAAAAACTGACATTAGAGTTCTCAAACTTCAGCGGCCCGGCCACCCTCGACGCCTGAATGATAGCATCCCTATCCCGAAAGTTAAAGAGTCGGGCGATTATAGGCCGCGGGGGAGCACCCACTTTGGGCGCACCACCCGGAATCCTGTGGGCCCGCTCCACCGCGAAGAACTTGCTCAGTCCCTTGGGCGCGAGACGATTGATCACCAGATCCTCCACAAAAAGGTCGGTAGCAGAGTCCTCCGATCTTTCCGGCACTCCGATGATACGAACATTGTTCCGTCTAGCCCTGCTTTCGGAGTCCTCAAGTCGACGGTCCGTCTGGTCACTGGCAACCCGCAACCTACGGACCTCCGTCTGCAGGGCAGCCACGTCCACAGTTAGACTCGACGCCGCTTGAGCCAAAGAGTCGACCCGCTCATTAGTTTTGGACAGGTCTGCCCTGACCAAATTCACATCGATCAGGACCGCGTCCAATTTATGAGCCAGGGTATCAAACTGCTGACCCACAGCAGCCTTCATCTCCTCAATGGCGCCCATAACATCCAGCAAGGTCAATTCCGACGAAGGGCTCGAGACCTCTTTGGACCTCTCAGGCGATTTATGCGAGCCACTAGGGGATCCCTTTGTCTGCGCATAACGATCCATGTTATTGACCTGAGTATAGGCTCCCCTCCGGGTTGACTTGGGTTTCGACTTGTCTCCGTCTAGTCTCGCCGCCATCGTCCGGAGGCCACCAAAGTTGGCACCCGCCAGCACCAGGAACAAGGACCAGGTAGCTACTTCAGTTGAACACAGCCGTCACAGACAGGAAGCCCGAGTATAGTCCGAGAGGCAGGCCAGACACTCTGCCATCCGCGCCCCTCTGAAGCACCAAAGTCCCTCAGCCGATATCAGAATACAAGCTTGAAAACGAAAGTGAAAGTGCGGGGTACGTGGCAGGTCGAGCCCAGCATGACGCTGTTGTTCACTTCGTACCCGGGCACCTCACCGACTCGAGATCGGGACCAAGGCAAGAGCAGGCCGCAAACTTCGGAGCGCAACCATTCCGGTTCCCGGCGTCTGATCCGAATTTGGAAAACGGGTGGCACCTCAGCGCAAGTTCATCAGCAAAAGCCCGTCAAATAAATCAGGATTAAGTCAGGATAGACGTGGGAGGTTGTGGAGGCCCTCGAGAACCGTAAGCCTACTCGGGGACTCTTAATTGACTACCGAATCAAGTGACAGTGCTCCAAATGATGCAGGAGAGGATGGCACAACACTAACCTGACTGCAAAAAAGAATGTACGGCAGGCAGCACCTGGGTAAGACTTGAGATGGGACTACTCCCCAACAGATCAGCTAGTAGGTGCTGTGTCAGAAGGCTACTGTGAGCCATTTAACTTGATTCCTTCAACCCTAGAATCAATATGCCAATGCATTATGTCCCACAGGGTGGAGACCAGGCTTGACAGCCGCAGGGCACAAGCTCAACACGTAAACTGCATGGAGTTGTCCGCGAAGTAGCAAAGTAATGCACGGCTATAGCTGAACGACTGTTTGATTTGGAGACCAGGGCCTCAGCCATGGAGTCTGGTGCTGTGGGGGCTCAGGTCAGGTTGAAGCACATGAGGCCTAGCTATTTGATGGTCAATGGAAACTAGAAGACCAAGAAAACTGTCAGAGATGGAACAATTTGGGGGTACTAGGAGTGGCAGTAGGTAAAGAAGGGTCCGATGCGAGACTATTCATTGTGGATCTATTCCCCAAAAACCTTTCCTGAATTGGTGGGTTGGAATTGGTCCCAAAAGATTCAACACGCTCACAGAGTTCCTCTGGTGCAGAAGCATCTTAAAACAAACATAGAAAAGCCAAGGGCGATCCTAGTGTACATCAGAAACTACCTACTAAGACAGTCCATATATGGGAAAGCAAGACTGGATGCCAAGAGAACGATGGGGGACTGTTATTTTTTCTTTAACTGCTTGCGTGCTCAGGGCAGAATGGTTCCGTCCTGAGCCGCGGTGGGCATCTATGGAGTATGGAACAGTTCTGTCCTCGCACCCGCCCATGGGAGAAGCGCAGACACTCCCAATGGGCCCATGTAACACCCCCAAACAGGGATTGCAGAGGAAGGGCTTCCTCTGCCACCCTGACCCCACTCCCTTGGCAATCCCATGACGTCGGCGCGCATCAACATCATGAAGAACCACCGGAAGCTCTGAAAGCCATTTGGTTTCCAGCCGTCGAAGGAGCAGGTAGGTTTTTCCTGCCGGGGAATGGGGTTTTGGTGTGCACAGAGGCATCGGGGGAACAAAAGAGTTTTTCCTCTCCCCCAATGTCTCTTTGCAGGGTATTCCTGGTGCACAATTGCGCATGGGGTCATGATCGTGCCACAGGAATGCCACCACTAGCTCCATGGATTTCTTTTTTAGGAAATGAAGGTGACCCTTTGGGCAAGGTTTGCTTTCAAATGTGGACATTTTGTTTCAGTCATTTTCTGCCCTCCCTGGGGGAATATCGGGCCTATGTTGAGGCCCATTTACCTGGGCCAGGGGGGGCAGAAAAACCACTAGCACCAGGAATATTGTAAGATTATGCATGGAGGTATAATTTCTTTAATAACGTTTTCTGTTTTCTGCCCAATCCTGAGGGCAGATCGGCCCTATTATGAGGCCCATCTGCCCCCAGGGGGGCAGGGAACCCACTAGCACCAAGGATTTCTATTGGGGCTAATAGTTCTTTCAAATTACTTTTGGGGGTGCAGATTGACCTTATTTTGAGGCCCATCTGCCCCCAGGGGATGGCAGAAAACCGACTAGCAACAGGGATATTGTTATATTAGGCATAGGGGCGGTCCCTTGGGCACGAATCGCCCCGTTGGGTATATTTTGTTTTATTCACTTTGGGTATTTTCTGCTCCCCCCTGCCCCGGGGGCGGTGTGGCCCTATTTGGAGGCCCATCTGCCCCCGGGGGAGGGGCAGGAAACCCACTGGCACCAGGGATATAATATATTTTATGTCAGGGGCGGTCCCTTAGGCAAGGATCGCCCCTATTGGGGCTAATAATTTTTCAAAATACTTTTGGCCATTTTCTAGCCCCCTCCCCCCTGCAAATCAGTTTTGACCCTGCTCCCCATGGGAACAACGCAGCCCGAACCGCCAGCCCAGGTCCTCCCTGTACCGGAAACAAGCATCCTGGGACCAGTGTCGGGGTCATTGGAATGGGGATCAAAAAAAGATGGATTTAGGCCCAGATCTCTGTACTGGGGCGAATGTTTGACATTGTTCAACATTCTGTCCATCAATTGTTCTATTTGCATTTGTCACCGCAAGTGAGACAGGCATCCCCAGACGTGGGCCCCATGCTCTCCGTGCCACTGGAGTTAGCTAGCCTAGCTTATGAGGGGTGAAACACCGAAACCGGTCCCAGGATGCTTGTTTCCAGTCCAGGGAGTACCTGGCCTGGTAGCTCGGGCTGGACTATTTCATGGGGAGCAGGGTCAAGACTGATTTGCATATGGCTGGGTTCAAACTGGAATGGCATGGAGAGCAAAAGAACTATGGATTTAGGCCCAGATCTCTGTACTGGGGTGAATGTTTGACATAGTTCAACATTCTGTCCATCAATTGTTATTCTTTTTGCATTTGTCACCCGAGTGGGACGGACATACCCAGACGTGGGTTTCCTGCTCTCCATGCCAATGGTGTCAAGCTAGCCTGGCTGATGAGGGGTGAAACCCCAAAACCGGTCCCAGGATGCTTGTTTTCGGTCCAAGGAGGACCTGGTTTGGCAGTTTGGGCTAGACTGTACCCATGGGGATCATTAAGAAAAAACAGTGTGGCTGACCATGGTTAGGCACTTCAGTTTCAAAATCAATTTGTAAGTCCTTGGTTTGTGCACAATACGTCCAGAGCTCGCCACACATATGCTCCACTGAAGACACAGATTCCAAACTATTTGAGAACAAGGACGGTGCACCAAGAAGTAGAAATCAGAGAACTTCCAATCTTATCAAAATTAAGTCCTTTATTCTTTTTGACATCTAAAAAAGGCTCAACCAACGCGTTTCGTTCCAACGGAACTTCGTCAGGGCTGAAAAAACACAAATACAGAAAACATACTAAATATACAAACAGCACTACAAATATATACCACATACTACATATATATATATATACAGAAACACTGTAGAAACACAACAAGACTTCAGGATGGCTAAATACACAAATTTGGGAAGGAGAAATAATCCTACCTATAAAATACACACAAACCTACTTAACAAGACATAAATGACAATCTTTTTACAAATCTGTATGTTGTCCAGTAGGTCCAATGGGGCTAGGGAGAGATAGAAAAAGTAATTTCTCAAACATCATGCATATCCAAATAGATAGCATATGAACAGAAAAAAAGGGGGGGAAGACAAACAGGACACATATATATTGACAATTATTATAAGCTATATTGCGACCACATAACTTAAAACAAAATAAGAAATCAGTTACATACATGATTCCTCATAGTAGACTAGATAGAGTCAATCAATCAATCAATCATGACATTTGTATAGCGCGCTACTCACCCAGAAGGGTCTCAAGCGCTGGGGGAGAGGGGTCCATTACTGCTCGAAAAGCCAGGTCTTGAGTTGCTTCCTGAAGGAGAGGTGGTCCTGGGTTAGCCGAAGGTGGATGGGGAGGGAGATCCCTGTCTTGACTGCCAGGTAGGAGAAGGATCTTCCTCCGACGGTGGCTCTGCGGATGCGTGGGACAGCGGCGAGGGCGAGGCTGGTCGACCGTAGCTGGCGGGTGGGGGTGTAGAAGGTCAGGTGGCTGTTGAGGTACTTGGGGCCCAAGTCGTGGAGAGCCTTGTGTGCGTGGGTGAGATGTCTGAACGTGATCCTCTTGCTGACGGGGAGCCAGTGCAGGTCTCTCAGGTGGCCGGTGATGTGGCTGTGTCGGGGGATGTCCAGGACGAGTCGTGCGGAGGCGTTCTGGATGCGTTGGAGTCTTTTCTGAAGTTTGGCTGTTGTTCCGGCATAGAGGGTGTTTCCGTAGTCCAGTCAGCTGGTGACGAGTGCCTGGGTAACCGTCTTCCTGGTTTCGGTGGGGATCCATCGGAAAATCTTTCGGAGCATGCGCAAGGTGTTGAAGCACGATGATGAGACGGTGTTGACTTGTCTGGCCATCGAGAGGGAGGAGTCCAGGATGAAGCCCAGGTTACGTGCGTGGTCCGTTGGCTTGGGGGTGGTGCCCAGGGCAGGGGGCCACCAGGAGTCATCCCAGGCGGAGGGCCATGATCCCAGGATGAGGACTTCCGTCTTGTCTGAGTTCAGTTTCAGGCGGCTGTTCTTCATCCACTCGGCGACGTCTTTCATCCCTTCGTGTTGGCTTGTTCTGGCGGTGGCTGGGTCGTTGGTGAGGGAGAGGATCAGCTGGGTGTCGTCGGCGTAGTAGATGATGTTGAGGTTGTGTTGGCGTGCGATGGCTGCGAGGGGGCTCATGTAGACGTTGAAGAGGGTGGGGCTGAGCGAAGATCCCTGTGGTACGCCGCAGATGACTTCGGTGGCCTCGGATCTGAACTGGGGGAGGCGGACTCTCTGGGTTCTTCCGGCGAGGAACGAGATGATCCACTCCAGTGCCTTCTCTTGGATTCCGATGTCGCTGAGGCGCTGCACTAGGGTGCGGTGGCAGACCGTGTCGAACGCTGCGGAGAGGTCCAGGAGGATGAGGGCCGCTGTTTCCCCGTTGTCGAGCAGGGATCTGATGTCATCAGTGGCTGCGATGAGGGCTGTCTCGGTGCTGTGGTTGGCTCGGAAGCCGGACTGCGAGTTGTCGAGGGATCCGTTCGTCTCGAGGAAGGCGGCAAGCTGTCTGTTGACGGTCTTCTCGATGACTTTGACAGGAAAAGGGAGGAGCGAGATGGGGCGAAAGTTCTTGAGGTCGGAGGGGTCCGCTGTTGGTTTCTTCAGGAGGGCGCTGATCTCGGCGTGCTTCCAGCTTTCCGGGAAGGTGGCGGTGTTGAAGGAGGCGTTGATGATGTCCCGGAGTTGGGGTGCGATGATGGAGTCGGCCTTGTTGAAGACGTGGTGGGGGCAGGGGTCGGTTGGGGATCCGGAGTGGATGGTGTTCATCGTGTGGGTGGTGTCTTCGGTGCTGACTGGGGTCCAGGCGCAGAGGGTGGTGGTGGGGGGCGTTGGTTCGGTGGTTGGGTGCAAGGTTGGTGCGCCGAAGCTGTTGTGTATTTCGGCGATCTTGTGGTGGAAGAACGAGGCGAGTGAGTCGCAGAGGTCTTGTGAGGGAGGGATGTCGTTGTTTCCGGCGCTGGGGTTGGAGAGCTGTTTGACGATGCTGAAGAGTTCCTTGCTGTTGTGGGCGTTGTTGTCCAGACGTTCTTTGAATGCTGTCTTCTTGATGGTGCGGATCAGCTGGTGGTGTTTGCAGGTGGCGTGCTTGAGGGCAGTCATGTTGTCTGTGGTCTGGTCTTTGCGCCATGTTTTCTCGAGGGTGCGGCAGTTCTTCTTGGAGTTCTTAAGTTCGTCGGTGAACCAAGAGGCTTTCTTGCTGCCGGGTCTGCTGGGAGGGGTCTTCAGAGGTGCGAGGACGTCTGCCCTGTTGGTGATCCACTGTGTGAGGTTGCTGGCTGCTTCGTTGGGGTTTGTTGTGCTGGCGGGAGGGTTCTGGCTGAGGGAGGTGGTGAGCTGGTCGGCGGTGATCTTGTTCCAGTTTCTGCAAGGGACCTGTTGTGGGTGGTGGTGGGTCGTGGTTCTTCTGAAGCTGAAGTGGATGCAGCTGTGGTCAGTCCAATGTAGTCCGGTGGAGTGGCTGAAGGAGATGTGCTTGCTGGAGGAGAAGACTGGGTCAAGCGTGTGGCCGGCGTAGTGGGTGGGGGTGTTCACCAGTTGCTTGAGACCGAGTTTGGCGAGGTTGTCCTGCAGGGTGGTGGTGTTGCTGTCCTTGTTGTTCTCCAGGTGGAAGTTGAGGTCCCCTAGGAGGATGTAGTCAGCGGAGGGGAGGGCGTGCGGGCTGATGAAGTCTGTAATGTCTTCGCTGAATTGTGTGCGTGGTCCCAGGGGTCTGTAGATGAGGGTGCCTCTGAGTGTGGTCTTGGGGTCGGTGTGTATCTGGAAGTCGAGGTGTTCGGCGGCGGTGAAGGTGTCGTCGGTGCTGGTCGTGATGCGGATGGTGTTCTTGTGTATGATGGCGATGCCTCCTCCAGTTTGGTTGACGCGGTCCCTCCGGGTGATCTTGTATCCGTCCGGGATTGCGATGGCGATGTCGGGCGCTGAGGAGGCGTTCATCCAGGTTTCTGTCAGGAAGGCGACGTCTGGCGATGTTGTGTCGAGCAGGTTCCAGAGTTCGACGGCGTGTCTGTGGACGGAGCGGGTGTTGAGCAGGATGCACTTGAGGTGGTTGCTACTGGTGCTTGGCGGGTGCGGTGCAGGTCCGGAGGCAGGTGAATTTGCAGGCTTGGCAGGTGAAGGGTCCGTGTGTGCGTTTGAGGGTGGCTTGGTACCAGGCGGGGGTTCAGCCGGCGTTGAGTGCGTTGAGGGTGGCGGCGTCGTAGGTCCGTCGTGTGGTCTGGCGTCGGAGAGGACCAGGGGTCCTGGCACTGGGCCCGGTCCAGGCGCGGACGGGCGCGGACGGGCTTGCCTTTGGTGCGCCTTTGGCGCACAATCGGCGCGCCCGCTGCGCGTACGCGCGGACTCCGCCATAAATGGCGCAGTGGGAGGGGTGGAGTGGGAGGGAGGAGCAGCTGGGAGGTGGGAGCGGGGTGGCGCGGGGAGGGGATCGGGGTACAGAAGGCAAAAGGGGGGGCGGGGCCGCAGGGGAGCAGCGGCAGGGAGCGGAGAGGGCGAGAAAAGACGAAAAGACGGCGAGAACGAAACAAAAACAAGCACTGGTAGCGAGCAGGTAGAGGCAGGTAGGGAGACCGGGCTCACTCACGGAGAGCCGCGCGGCGGGTGGAGCAACCGTCACCGACCAGGGTCAGGTCAGGTCACAGCTCCCCGTCGCGCTGGAACACCTTAAGTATCCGGAGGGAGGGAGGAACAGCTGGGAGGCGGGAGCGGAGTGGCGCGGGGAGGGGATCGGGGTACAGAAGGCAAAAGGGGGGCGGGGCCGCAGGGGAGCAGCGGCAGGGAGCGTGGAGGCCGAGAAAAGACGGAAAGACGGCGAGAACGAAACAAAAACAAGCACTGGTAGCGAGCAGGTAGAGGCAGGTAGGGAGACCGGGCACACTCACGGAGAGCCGTGTGGCGGGTGGAGCGACCGTCACCGACCAGGGTCAGGTCAGAATCAGTCATGATGAACATTAAACCAGACAAAAAATGTCTCCATATATATATACACACACAAATATATATGTATACATATATATATGGGGAAAGATAGTAACCCTACGTCTTCAAACCAAGCTGTTCATCTCACCTCAATATTCTCTTTGTGGTTTCGGATCACAAGTCAAAGAAATGTATATATAGTATTCCAAATGTTTTCAGTTCTTAATCTATATAAAATAACAATATCATTTATCCAGTTAGAACAGAAAGAAAAATCAAATTTCCAAATCTAAAATGCGTTTCCAGACATTAATGTTGCAAAAAATGACAATGTTATCATAAGAACTTCCCGTACAAGGGGAAAGGACAGTACAATGGACCCATCTAAAGAGTATTAAGAGTTTTTGAATTCATTTATAAAGAGAAAGGGGACACTTGCGCCAAACCCCAAGGTGGAAATATAGCCCCCTGAGGGTATATTTAAATTCCTTCACATTCGTGTGTCGCCCAATAAATGTCCTATTACTGATTGACAATAGAAAAAGATATAAATATACATATAGTTCTCCAAGGATAGATCACATACTAATGATCCACAAACCTTATTCTTATGCTTAGCTAACGTACTATATATTCAATGCCATTCACTATAACCCAAAGAAGAATATAAACAGAGATCTTATTAGGAAGAAGGCAGAGAAATTCTAAATAGTAGGCAGTCTCACCTCTTACACAAACTTTGTATAAGGAAGACTAGCAACCTCGTTCCTTCTAAATCAAAAATTCTCTTCCTTTAATGGCCCATGTACGTGGCACACATGTCTGCATAAAAATGTTAAAACAAACAAATAAATAAATCGACTTGATGAGGGAGTTTACCCACAAATATATTAACAGGGCAAGTCACCCTATATAGGATACTACCATCATTGTCCTACCTCTATATTTAGAGCAACATTTGAAGACATGACATATCTCGAGTTTCATTTTTTAGTAATCCAAAACCTGCAAGAAGAAGGTCTGTGCTCCTAGTCAAATCGAAAGGACACAAAAAAGAAAAACTAAACACAAAACCAATATATAATCAAAATGTTAAGACTCAATGTATAAAATGTCTAACAAAGTTGGATCCCGGAACGAGTGATAGTGCTGACGAGGAACCCTTACGATAAAGGTGTAAGTAACGGATGTGCTTACAATAGGGAAAAGAAGTGCAACTAGCATTGACTCCCTGAACTAATTGAGAGCTTGTATGCGGGCCCGTGGCTCTCATTAGTCACTCTTCTTTCAAAAAGAAAAAGTCCAGGGAAAGTGAACGCAGACCCTCGATGCCCTGATGAATTTGCCGTAAATTTGACAAGGCAATGAAACATGTTGGCCAGTCCTAAATGTGGTTACATGACATGCCCGTGTTTTTAACCTTGGGATGACTCACACAACGGAATAAAGAAATTGGAATTGTATATGTGAGCCAGACCTAATTTTACTTAAGACTTCACGGGTCTTTCTTTGTTCTTTCTTTTTTGGTTTTGGGGTTTGCAAAAAACTTTTTTTCATACTTTTTACACTTTCCTAAATGGGACACACAATTATTCCTATGAGAATGATATCGATGATGATAAAATCGTGAGCAAACTGGTGAGAACCTGCCAGCAGCTCGTCTGGTGTTGCGCACGTGAGATACTTTCTCATTTTTTCTTCACTTTTTGCTTTCGTTCTATTGCACCATAGTCACCTATAGATGCTGGTTGAGTGACTTTATACATGGCTGGGTACTCTCACCGTTTGGGAATTAGTAAATATTAAGTTGTATGGCACCAGGGATTTAATGATAGTTCATGACAAGAACTACTAACGAAGGAGTAATATATTTTTACATTACCCTACTAGGAATCCCATGTAATTAATTGGTCTAAAGGAGTGCCTTGATGTTGCCAGGTCTGTTTTGTTGTATTAACAAAGTTAGCACACAGAATGCACGTTCACATTTATATTCAGGTGGCAAAATAACCCTCTAGCAAGAGTAAAGGGAACAGCCATCAAAGTAAAGCCCATCCATCCTGTTCAGTAAAGATAAAAACATAACACTAGTACAAGACACACCACAAAGAAATTTCAAAAGAAGCATTTATTTAATAAATGACACATAAAGTGTCCATCCGCTTACCTCCAAGTACAATGGGGCATGAATAACCCCCAATATGGGACAACCGAGCGTCCTACCCGTCTACATGCGTCTTTCTTAAAGAAGAAACGGAAATAGGTAGGTAGCCATAATCCAAGTGAACTCTTAGTTGTCATAAATAATGTAATCAATAATTTTAAGACTAGTACGTAGGAAAAAATGTCCCATCCTATATAGGATATAAAGTCACAGTCCTGTGCCATCTCTTTATACCATACTCGGATTGTCTCTCAAACAATATATCAGGTGTTCGCACTAGTGCCAAACCGACTTAAAAACCGAAGTATTATCGGGTCACGTCTTACAGGCCCATTTCGCTGTTGGATGCGGAACCCAAAATTCTCGCCAAGGTGCTGGCTAATCGGCTGGTTGGCGTGGTGTGCGATCTGATTCACCAGGACCAGTCCGGCTTTATCCCTCATCGCAACACCGCGCTCAACCTGCGGCGTTTGCATGGGGTGCTCGCGCGGGTCCCGTTCATACGAGAGCCGGCCATTTTGGCGTCCCTGGACGCCACTATGGCGTTCGACACGCTTGAGTGGCCATATATATGGGCGACGCTGGCTAAGTTTGGTTTTGGCCCGGGATTTATTGGTTGGGTGAAACTGTTATACTCCGGACCGCTGGCGCAGGTGGCGGTGAACGGTAGAGTGTCGGCTCCGTTTGAGCTGGGCAGGGGCACGCGGCAGGGCTGCCCGCTATCGCCGCTCCTCTTCGCGCTTGCCTTGGAGCCCCTGGCGGAGTGGCTGCGGTGGCACCCTTCTATCCGTGGTCTCCGATGGACCCCCGAGTATGAGGATCGCGTATCCCTTTACGCTGATGATATTCTCTTATACCTTGCTTCCCCGCGTAAATCGCTGATTGTACTTGTGGATGTTTTGCATTCATTTGGCCGCAACTCCGGCTTAGTCATCAACTGGGCTAAATCCTGTGTGTATGTCCTATCCGGGGAGGCTCCTATCCTTCCGCGGGGTTGTCCTATCCAGATCGCTCCGCAGGGATTTAAGTACCTGGGTATCTTCATTACCCTGGACGCTGAGGCCCGATATAAACAGAACTTGCTCCCCCCCCCTCCAGCGCCTGAAGGAGGACGTGGCGCGTTGGAGGCGCTTGCCGCTCTCACCGCTCGGCCGTGCGGCATTGTTTAAGATGATGTCGCTGCCACGTTTCCTATACGCTTTACAGAACACGATGGACGTTGTACCGGCGCGCTACTTTCGCGAGGTGGAGAGTCTGCAGCGACGCCTGTTCTGGGAGGGTAGGCCGCGTATCGCCCTTGCAAAGCTGATGCTCCCGTGGTACGACGGGGGGGTCGCCCTCCCAGACATCAAACGATATTACTGGGCCTCCCAGCTGGCTGCTATAAACCACGGCCTTTATGGGCCCGCTCTTAACCCGGCCTTTGAAATGGATAAACTATTACTGCCGGGTGGCGACTATAATCGGGCGCTTTATTCTAGATCGCTCGACGCACGTCTGACGGGCCCTACGCGGGTCGCGGTACGGGTGTGGCACGCGGCAAACTCGGCGATGGGGTGGAAGGATCGGTTGACCCGGGCGACGCCGCTGTATGCATCTGAGCGGCTGGGCTCTCTGTGGACCTCGAAGGGCTTTGAGAAGTGGGACATGATAGGCATCAGCAAGGTGGGTGATCTCTGGACGAGGGGGGGATTCAAAACGTTCGATGTGCTGCAGACTGAATTCCAGTTGCAGGACAGGGAGTACTTTCGATATATCCAGGTCCGTCACGCGCTGTGCTCCGTATTCCCGGATGTTGCCTCCATCCCGGAGTATTCCCCTCTGGAAGATAGAGTGCTAGATGGGCATGTACCCGACGGCACGATTTCATTGATTTACAAAAAGCTCATCAACGATCGCTCGGGACTGCTGACTAGTCTTCGTGAGGTGTGGGTGGCCGATGGATTGGAGCTGGATGACGAGGATTGGGTGTCTGCGGTGGCCTCCCCGAAAGAGGTGGCCATACCGGCTCGCCTTCGCTTCGTCCAGCTCAAGATACTCCATAGGGTCTATGTTACGGGGCCGGGTCTGATGCGTATGGGATATGCCGTGGATGTGTTGTGTAAGCGTGGGTGTGGTTCTTTAGGGACCTTCCTCCATATTTTGTGGGAATGCCCGGAGGTGGCGCGATTCTGGCGTGATGTGCACGCGGTGTTGCAGGCGGTCACGCATGTGACGCTGCTTCCCGAGGCGAGGAGATGTCTGCTAAATGTGTGGGAGCCGACTGACTACTCAGTGCCGCAGACGTGGTGGGTGACTCTGGGATATATGGTGGCCAAGCGTGACATTGCGCAATTGTGGGGTTCCCAGAGGTTGCCAACGGTCTCGGCGTGGAAGGACAACATGGATTGGTGTATGTTTCGGGAAAAGGTAGTGTATGTTGCGAGAGGTAAGCCTGGGAAATGGGTGAAAGTGTGGGGCCCCTGGAACGCCTACCGTGGCGGAATTTGTACCCCGCCGCTGACGCCTGATCTGGCACCGGCCCCGTCTCCTTAGTCTGCTTGTAGCCTTGGTTCTGGGCTTTGAGTCCACTTTGTCTCCTATCCCCCCCCGCTATTCCTGTGGATCGGTAGGGTCCTCCCCAGGGGAGCTCATACTGTTGCTTTGACTTTTGGCTGCCTTGTGGATTTGTTTGTCGTTTCTTATATAAAAATGGAACCGCCATGTGGGGGGTCCGGACGGTGTGGCCGCCAACGCTTCTTTCAACTCCTGTGACCTCTCTCACGCTGCAGCGACTGTTTACTGACTGTATTCTATGCTCGTACTGTTTGCTAGCGGCCGGCCCGAAGGTTGTAGGCCCATCTTTGTATATCTTTTGAATGCTGTAATAAAGGTTTCAAAAAAAAAAAAAAACCCAGAAGTATTTATCAACAAATCACACGGAGAGACCCCCAAAAGGAGTAACCCATAGTAACCATTCCAATACTAGTGCACAAAAAAGAAGGGGGGGAGGGGCATCACTGACCTCGAGAATTCTCCCAAATGCCTCTGTACAAATCGAACTGTAAACAGCCTCCGCAAATTCGAGAAACCCGCCATGACATCTCCGAGGCTCAAATAGCTAGCGTTTTCCCATCACACACTGCCATCTTATTAGCAACAGAGATGACCATGCCTAAGCGAAGCCCCATATTGGAAGGTGTTATCGCGTCTATCATTCCTTATTAGATGGCGAGATAACAAATCCACCGCCGGTGCATAAGGCTTGCGTTGCTAGAAATATATAAGAGATGTATCAGAAAAAATATGGAGATAAAAAACAGGAGGAAAAATTGACTATAAAAAAGAAAAATATTTAAGGAAAAATATATAACATGGGGAGCAGGGTCAAGACTGATTTGCATATGGCTGGGTATAAACTGGTATCTTTCAACTTTCTGTCCATCATTTGTTCTTTCTGTTTTAGAGGAGGAAATTTATGTGCCAATAGTGCAGCAAGAGGCATCTGGATTGCAGCCTGGGGATGCAAGGTTTCCCATTGGAAGAGCTGACCTCTGGATTGCCTCAGACATGGTGCAGCCAGCGTTTACAGATTCGGCCTGTTTTTAATCACTTTGTAGATCGTTTTTCAAAGATCTATGCTCCAGGGAAAGAAATATACGTTGATGAGTCTTTGGTCTTGTACAAGGGCCGCTTGGTTTTTAGACAATACATTCCTAGCAAGAGGGCACGTTCTGGAATTAAGATGCATATGTTGTGTGAGAGTAAACCTGGATACGTCCCTAATTTCAGGTTGTTCACCGGTAGGGATTCCAGGATTGATCCCATCCAGCTTCTCTGTCCACTTTCGGAGTGAGTGAGAAAATTGTGTGGGAACTTAGCAGAGGACTTTTTAACCAAGGTCACCATTTATATGTCCAATCAGCCTTTCATCCATCTGAGGTCGATAAAATGAGTACCATTGAGTTGGGTAACAATAAACATCTGTTATTCAGCGCTAGGACACCTACGGGTAATCATGCGCTTTACAAATACACCTGTTATGTTATGTTATTTGTAGATAACTTATAGAATGGTGTGCAATTGTTCAGGGAATTGGTCAAAGTGGACACTGTTGCTTGTGGCATTATCCGCTCTAACCGTAAAGGTTACCCAAAATAACTTGTTTGTCAAACACTTGAGAGAGAACAGTGCTGGGCTTTGCGTACTGATAAACTTCTAGCTGTGAAGTTTGCAGACAGGAGAAATGTCTACATGTGACTACCATCCTTGATGAAAATACTTCATCTGAGACTGTTTGGGGTCAGGTTGCTGAAGTGCAAAAACCTGTGTGCATTTTAGACTATAACAGGCACATGGGTCGTGTTGATAGAGTAGATCAGGGGTTGGAACCTTGCACTGCTCTTCGTAATACTTACATTTGGAATAAGAAGTTGGCTACCCATCTTTTCCACTTAGCAACCTTCAATACTTTTGTTGCATTTAAGGATTGTTCTCCAGAGTCAATGATGACATTTGTTAAGTTTCAGGAGTCTGTGATAGGCAGCCTTGTTGTAGTGGGACAGGCACATGTTCCTAGAGTTGGAGTGGCGGAGGATGTGCCTAGATTTAAAGATTGCCACTTGGCTGATCACATTCCTCCCACACCTAAAGAAGACTTTCCCAGTAGGAGATGTAGAGTCTGTATGCGAAGAGATGCACGGGAGGAGACTCATATGTACTGCCCCTAGTATCCTTCTAAACCTGCTCTGTGGGTGCCTGCTTGCTTTAGAATGTACCACATGCAAAATAATCTTTGGGAGCATCCGTGAGTGTAAAAGTGAACTGCCTGGTTTGTATTGTTTTATATTTTTTTGTTCAGTTTCAAGGTTTGCATTATTGCGATGTATTTAGTTAGAGCTTTTGTGTTTGAAATTGTGTATCTACTTACAATTGGTTTGGTATTTGTGTTTTGTAAAAAACTAAATGTGATGGCGGTGTGCATGGACTGGTGCTTGGCTGGCATTGTGTGTGGACTGGTGCCTGGCTGGTGGTGTGCACGGACTCAGGCTTGGCTGGTGGTGTGCGTGGACTGGTGCTTGGCTGGCGATGTGCGTCGACTGGTACTTGGTTGGCGGTGTGCATTGTTTGGTACATGGCTGGCGGTGTGCGTGGACTGGTGCCTGGCTGGCAGTGTGCATGGATTGGCACTTAGCTGGCGGTGTGCATGGACTGGCGCTTGGCTGGTGGTGTGAGTGGACTGGTGCTTGGCTGGCAGTGTGCGTGGACTGGGGCTTGGCTGGCAGTGTGCATGGACTGGGGCTTGGCTGGTGGTGTGGGTGGACTGATGTTTGACTGGTGGTGTGCGTGGCCTGGGGCTTGGCTGGTGGTGTGTGTGGACTGGCGCTGGGTTGTGGCTTGTGAGTAATGAATTGCTGCTGGTCACTGGCCCAAAATGTATTGTGGAGACATCTAGATTATCTATGACAAAACAACCTGGTTTTGCCAGGGGGGCACCTGAGGTTTTGGTCCCGGGCTCGGCAGCCATCTAGGGAAACCTATCAAACCCAGACATTTCTGAAAGCTAGACACCCGGAGGAGTCCAAGGATGTGTGGCTTGCATGGATCCCACAACATTTTTTTACCCTGAATCCCTGCAAACCTCAAATTTAGCTAAAAGAAATTACATTTTTCTCACATTTCTGTGTGTGATCACCATGCAGGCATGAATTCCCTACCACCCAACATTCCCATCGGTCTCCTGGGTAAAATGATACCTCTCTTGTGTGGGTGGGCACCAGGCCTGCGACTGGGAAGGGCCAAAAATGTTGAGATTAAGGGGATAGCACAGCGAACTCTAAGCACCATTTTCTTTTTATATATGTGTTTAGGCTGACTCTGCATTGGACACCCACACAAGTCAGGTATCATTTTTATCGGGAGACCAAGGGGAACACTGGGTGGTAGGAAATTTGTGCCGGCATGGTGATCCCAGACAGAAATGTGAGGAAATTGTGATATTTTTAGCTAGGTAACAGAACCTGGAGAGAGACACATAAGCCACTCCATCGTGGATTTCCCTGGGTGTCTAGCCTTAAAAAATGTACAGGTTTGCTAGGTTTCCCTAGGTGCCGGTTGCGCTAGGGTACAACATCCACAGCTGGGCATGTGATGAGTTCACGTTGCGTTTTGAGCTGTTTCCTGTCGCGGGCACTAGGCCTCACCAAACAAGTGAGGTACCATTTTTATCAGGAGAGTTGGGGGAATGCTGGGTGGGTGAAAATTTGTGGCTTTCCACAAATTCCAGAACTTTCCATCACAGACATTTGAGAAAAATGTGTTTATATTTTTACAAAGTTTAAGGTTTGCAAGGGATTTTGAGTAACAGAACGTGGTAAGAGCCACACAAGTCACTCCATCCTGGATTTCCCTGGGTGTCTGTATTTAAAAAATGTACAGGTTTGCTAATTTTCCCTAGGTGCCGGCTGAGCTAGAGTACAAAATCCACAGCTAGGCACACTGCAAAAAAGGGTCAGATTACACTAGAAAAATGTAATGTGTCCACGCTGTTTCCTGTCACGGCCCTAAGCCTACCCACACAGGTGAGGTACCATTTTCATTGGGAGACTTAGAGGAACAAGTTTTATTACCAATTGACTTTCTATGCATTTCTGCCTTCCAAATGTAAGACAGTGAGTAAAAATGAAGTCATTTTGAAAAATGTCCTTTAATTCACATTCTTGTATGGGTACCCAAAAATTTGGAGATGTGCAAATAACCATTGCTTCTAAACTTCATATGTTGTTCCCATTTTGGAAATACATAGATTTCCTTGATACCTATTTTTCCCTCTTCATATTTTACCAAATGAATTGCGATATACCCGGTACACAATGAGAAAACATTGCAAGGCGCAGCTCAGTTATTGGATCTGGGTAACTCTGGGTTTTGGTGAACCAAGAAGTCCTATATATCTCTGCAGCCAGAAGGGTCCAGCGGACAAAATTATATATTGCTTTAAAAAATCTGCCATACTTAGAAAAAGTTACAGGTAAAAAGTAGGCACAAATTGCTGTTTTTTTCAACTCAACTTCAATATTTTTTTATTTCAACTGTTACTTCCTAAAGGAAAACTTGAAAAGATCTACACAAATGACCTCTTGCTGAATTCAGAACTTTTTCTACTTTTCAGAAATGTATAGCTTTCCGGGATCCATTATTGGTTTCATACCCATTAATACCACTAACTGGAAGGAGGTTGAAAGCACTAAATATAGGCTATGTCCCTCTAAAATGCCAAAACTGTGTGGAAAATATTGGATTTCCTGACAAAAGACTGCCTGTTCCTGAAAGCTAGAAAGATGGTGATTTTAGCACTGAAAACCCTTCGTTGACACCATTTGCAGGGAAAATAACCAGACACTTTCTTCTGCAGCACATTATCCCCCCAAAAAACAGAATGTAGCTGTATTTTGGCTAATTTCTGAGTCCCCTCCAGGGCAATCCACAAATCCTTGGTACCTGAATCCACAGGATGTTGGAAGAAAAGGATGCAAATTTGACGTGGATATCTTATGTGGACAAAATGTTACGGGGGCCTAAGCACACAGGAAGAAAAGGCCTAGCAGGCAACGGGTTAAACCTGATTTCTGCCATTTTACGGTGGAACGATAGTGGCGCCTTTGTCAGCTAATCAAGCCATTTCAATATAAAGGGATGCAAGCGTATTTGCTAAACACTACACCCCTGAAGGTGGTCTAGAACAACACCACAGAGCTGTTTACATTTGAGATCAAAGCAAAGGAATATATGGGGGACACTCATAAATAACACTGATGGATTTCTCAGTTGAGGAGAGGGGGTCTGGGACTTAACACTGGCTGAGATATAGTGCCCTAGTAGCATGCACTACCTAGCTACATGTATTTTTTCTTTTAATGTTCAGAATGGAGCACCAAGGGTACATTGTAGCAATGAGAGGTTGTCTACACAATGATGCATGATTGGCGCCTGATGATTAAGTAGTTATTTGGGGGTACTTGTTCAGGGTATGGACATGCTGGTTCCAAAGACCTGGCGAAGAGGCTGCTCACATCTCAACAGACCCATGTGTGGTCTGTCTGCTTCTCATGGGGGGGAGAAGGGTAGACGGGTACGCGGGGGAGGCACAGTGTGTTGTGAGGTTGATGGGGGTGGGGAGGGTTTGAAGCATGTGGGGTGACACAAAAAAAAGGCAAGAAGGAAAGAGGGCAAGGAAGGGGAAAATTGGATCATAATGTGTCAGGTTCTGCTTAAATCTGCAGATTGAGATCACAAAGAATGGGCACTAGGGTATTCCCATGTATTACAAATGGGTAAACTGTTTATACGCTGAGTTAATGTTGGTGGCTTTAATGACAATGCGAAACGGCAAACGGTGGCAGAGGTACTTAGAACCCTGGGCCCGGAGGTCATCTATCAGCAGGAAACACATATTCCATGAGGAAAGGGAGAGCTGGTGACGACAAAGGGTTACAGCATGTACGACTCAGAGCTCTACAATTAGGAGGTATACTAGCTAAAAGTCACATTGGACCTGCTAAACGTAAGCTAGTGGACAAGTGGGGGAAGGTGGGCGATTGTAGAGTTATAGGCGAGGTTTACTGTCTGCTCAAATTATGGCTTAAATCAGGATGATCCTAAAGTCTTTGAAGAGCTAGAAACCGAATTAGCTTCTTGGCCTGCCCCATTGATAGTGTGAGGGGACTTCAACCCACATCTTGATGTAGGAAGGAAACAAATGACCAAATACCACGGGAGAAAACCCCATCTACATAGGACCTTGGAGTCCTTAATGGATAGTCATGGGCTAGTTGATATTTGGGATATTAAGAAGTCACCAGACCCTGGCTTTACGTATTTCTAATGTCCACACAGAAAGTATGTCCGATTAGATTTTTTTTAGCCTCAGCTGGACTAGTGGGCTAGGTTAATATTAGGAAACGTCCAAGGCTGGTATCTGATCATAACTTGTAAATCATAGAAATTTCGGGGTTGAGAGGTCCCAAACCTCCGGCCAAGTGGACATTTGATAGAAAACTGCTTTTAAATACCAAATACATTGAGCATATGAGGAAATGGATAGTGGGGTTTTGTTGATATAAACAAATATAGTACTTCACGTGGGATGGTCTGGAATGCTTTTAAAGTGGGATTGCGATGTGAGACCATCGGTTTTGTCACACAAGAGGATGAGATCAGGGGATTATATGGACATCTAGCTATACTGGAAAAGAGACACACTTTGGGGATCATATAGGGGGAGGATGTCTTAAAAAACTCAATTAGAAATCATGATGATGAAAGCCAAGATCAACCGCTACCATACTAAGGTGGCAGCAGAAAAGTTTCAAGCATATAAGAATGAGAGCTATGAATTTTGGGAGACAGTTGGGAGATTTTTTGCCTAACGTACCAGGCAAAGGCAAGCTGATAACAATATTGCGAGTGTTAAAAGGAACAATGGGTCGCTCACCACAGATCCCGTAGATATTATTAAAGTATTTGAAAACTTTTGTAGAGTTTGATATTGTGAAGATACCCTGCAAATTAGTTTATTGACAGAAGAAGTCTGGCTAGAAGAAGGAAGGGGCCAGATAGATTCAGATCTAAACAGGGAGTTAGAAGCAGATATCAGTCTAGAAGAAGTCACCATTGCATTAAACTCCCTGGCTTCAGGGAAGGCGGCTGACCCTGAAAGAATTCCCCTTGACCTCTACAAAGTACTATATCTAGAACTGGCCCCATTTCTGCTGTACTTGCTAGTAGGGGTGCAGCAGAATGGGGTACCTCCTCCATCTCGGCAGGGTACAGACATTGTGATTTTCCTGAAAGAAAATATGCCTCCAGACAATCCGGCCTCATATAGGCGTATCTCTTTGATTAACTTCAATGCCAAACAATATTCCAAAATTCTTCAGTTCGCTTGGGGAGGATCATAGCCCACTTAGTCACCCCATGGCAACACGGATTTATTCCTGGCAGAGGAACAACGGGCCATGTCAGACACACCATTACTGTATTCGATATTGTGGAAGTAACAGGTGACCGGATGGCTATGATCCTCTACGGCGCGGAAAAGCATTGATAGTGTGTCATGGAGTTACCTTTGGGAAATTCTGAAATTTAAGCTGTTTGGTCCATGTCTGATAAAGACAATCAGGGCTATGTATTACACTCCCTATGCCAAACTCCAAATTATGGGCTAAGAATCTGGGAACTACAGGAACTAGATATAATCCCGGCCCCCTTGACATACCTCTGTAAAATAAATTTGTCCAGAGACTTTCATTTTTGATTTGTGTTTTTGGATCATTACAGAAGTAATTTAGCTTGGGTAGATATTGCTGATCCTGGCTGAATTTTTCTGAATTACATTTTTTTTAAATGGTAGATGTGTTGCAGTGATGATGTAATATTTCAGAAACCATGAGACCTAAATACTTCATTTGGTATCAGAACACAGGTTTTGGGGGTCAAGTAGTCTTACAGAGACAGAAAATAACTCCTCAGAGCAACCCTTCCGCCATTTTCCAAAATGGTGACTATAATAAAGGAAGGATAGACACATATTGAAATGAAACAAATAAGAATGTTTTTTAATCCTTTTATGTATACACGAAACATTGTTTATGATCTGAATACGGAAAAAAACAATGTTTATCACTCCTCTTTTAGACACATTTTCCCAGTTCACTTTATTTATTTGTTTCGGCAATTGCTTGTGATACATTTGTAGAATGTTGAACATTTGAGAAGAGCATATCAATAGGGACATCTTTTTGTAGCGCAGGGTTTGCAAGTACATTTATGTGTAAGTTCTGTGGGTAGAGGCTTTAGAAATTTCATAGGTTTTATCACCCCATCAATATCTTCCTAACCAAATTCACATGGGTCTTACTCTACATATGCATGACCCAAAACATTTACACATCTTCTGTTCAAGTAGAATGCTCTTTTAACGTGTCCACGAAGAGAATATGATGTCGGTGGGAGGTCACTTAGCGTGACTGATCTCTTGAAATCACTGTACAGAAGGTCGTCAAATGTGTGACAGTCAGAACTCGTTTTCCACACATGCACAAGGTATTTTTCTACGTCTTTAAAGTCACATTATTCTTCTGTCTCAGCAAATCATTTAAGAAACTTCACAGGTTCAGCAGTTAAAGCTCCAAGCTTTGTTCCAATTTTTCTCATAGTATGATCACCCGTAAGACTATGTGCCTTGGTAGGAACACTGGTCATCTCTGGGTCAATATTCATGTACAGAATATGGAGCAGGATTAAGTGTCTTTTGTCGCCTGTTCCATAACGTATCCATAACTCTGACAATCCTTGACTTATGAACATTGCAACAAATCTAAGCAGCAGAATAATAACATTTGTGTCATTTGACAGTACGGTGCATCGATTTGAACCATTTCAAACAGCCCACTCACCCATGTGGCACAACACAAAGGTCAGCTGCCTCCAATTTTCTGTTAAGTTCTTGAACAATACTGCCCATACCTTTTGAATCTCTCTCTGCAGGCACCAACTCCTCATTGACAATCATTCCACTTGCAATAATTGGAAATTCAGTGTTCAGTGAAGCATTAGCAATGTTTTGGCGAGTGAACATCTCTAAGTTCATCTTGCTCGATGTTGATGACCCGAATCAAGTTGCACAGATACAGGTGCCAAATTTTTGATGCAGGCAAGGTCAATCGTTCCACTTGTAGACATTTGTCTGATTCTCTCTCATTCTTTGGAAGATACTTCAAAATAACTGTCAAAGACAATGTGCAGTTCTTGCAAGGTGCACATTGACTTTGATATCTCTAGAAGAGTCTAGACGACCTCTCCGAAGTTTTGCATAGATTAAATCTTGACCATTCGCAATTGTGACAAATAGTCCACAACAACAGCAGTTTTCAATGAGGACACCTTTTTGAAGTGAAATTCTTCTAGTGAAAGGTTTGTTTGAGCTCTCGTATGAGTTTGTGCTTCACTGGTTTTATTGCAGCATCTCCATCAAATAATGCATTTGTTGGAAGAAGATCACTCTACAAACTGTCCTTGATACATTTTCACCTTTCCTTTGCTACACCCGTCTCTCTGTGCTTGCGAAAGTTGTTTTTTAACCTGTTTTTTAGTGGCTGGTTGGACAAAACTCTTACTATGGCAATTAAAGCATGGAAGTTTAGCTTTAGTGATTATGTCAAACAGCTTTTTCTCTTTCAATGCAAATCTCTCCTACTTCAGTTCGGCGTATAGTTTCGATCCATGTTCCAGGACATCTAGTATTGTTATCTACTTTGTTTGGCCACGAAGTTGTGTAGTTGCACAGGCTCAGTCATTTCAAAAGAGTTTCCTTGCTGCTGCATTAAATGAAGAAGGCTGTCAACATGTTTATTAAAAGGTGCCCCTCTCTTTCCCACAAGTTCGTGGTGAGGAACAGTTTCACAATGGTCCATTAATGTTGAATTTGTCATCTCTCTGAAAACAGAAAGGCTAACTGCCATTGAGCATTTGTTAACTTTTACGTGTCTGACCAACAATTCCCTTGGAACTTTTCTGTGAACTCTGGATCGTCTGTTCCAGTTTCATATCTGGAGCCACAGCATTGAACCTTCCCTCTCTTTCTTATACCAGAAAATGTATTTGGATGAATTTTCTGTAGAGATATGGTTTTCCACCTCTAGCTCCTTCACTCATTCTGAATACGAAGACCTATATCTCAGGTAGTTTATGCATTCAAAATCGCAAAACACAGTAATCAGTGAATCCAAAGTCTTCATGTGCAGAGCCCAATCACCTTCTCGATCAGCATGTACCAAGTTTTTCATTAGAGCTATCATGTGTAAAACATTTCCCCAGTACTTGCAAAGTTCTGATTTTGCATTCACATTCTTAGACAAACTCTACAAACGTGGCTTTCAGGTTTTGCAATTTAGAACTGAGTGTATTGAACATTGCCTGGCTTAGCATTAAATATTTTGAATGAAGTGCACCATGTGCCTTGTTCACTTCTGAAGTTAATATAGGCAAAACCTAATTTGTCATTATTGTTCCAGAAAACATTCCAATGCAATGTTTCTATAGTCTCAGATATGATGAACATACCTTGTAATAAACAAACATAATGACGTCTGCTCAATACTGACTAGACAGTTTTGCTTCCAAAGATTTCAGCCTCAATAAGTGCATCATCTATGCCACGTTCACTAAGATAACTTCCTGCACACTGCAAAGCAACTTTTGTCATTTGGAAAATGCCCATCATTGGATAAAGATCATCAGATTCTACTGAATTGCTCCTACAAATGTCAGCTAAAATAAGGAAAACACCTTCCTCACAGACAATTGGCAGGACAGGCTGGTCTTCAAGCTGAGCACACACATTTTGCACATGTTTTAGAGCTGTGTCTACTGTGCCGTAGGTTGTGACTGGAGATGGTATTACTGGTAAAAATCTAACCTTCTTCAGTGGGACGGTATCCTGAGAGATCAGAGCATGAATTCCAGCCTCATTCTTCAGTCCGCACCGAATAAACAATATGATAAATTCAGTTAAATCAGCTTTGCGGACCTCAGCATCAGGTAGAAGAAGATCCATGTCTTCAGACACTTTGAAGCTTTCTGGTAGACTGAGACCGGTTGATGGCTTGCAGTGATTTAGCACACGTTAGCAAGGAAGTTGGGTTTTAAGTTTGCAGCTTGATTTGTTTATGCCTACAGCTGACACAGCTTGTTTTCTAGAAGCTACTTCATTGGTACAGTCCTGAAAATCACCATGGCAGTATCATGTGTGCTTGATGTTCTAGGTAAAGAAGAGCTGTCTTCAAATTCAAAATTAGCAAGAGCAGCAATTCTTCTTTTCTGACTTGGAAGTGGTGTGCTGTCAAATTCACAAGATTTTAAAGCATGAGCTGCTAACAAGGTCCTACTCTGTACTACATCATTATAACTTGTTGATACACCAGTGCTATTCATTGAAGTGATTAGCTCTCCACTTTTGCACTTGTCATAGATTGCGTGGGAAGTCATCATGTGAAGCGGAGTTTTCTCTTTGCCGCGAAGTAATTCACAAAACATGATTTGGAAAAGAAAGTACATCGCACAGCATAAGTCTGTCGATTCATGGGATTGCCCTCCACTGCGCTTATATCTTCAAAGCCATCATTAATGTTGTCAGCTTCTGTTCCTGAAGCTCCCATGATTTGCAGAGCTCTGCAGCATAACAAAATTTGTCATTCAGTTTAAATTCTAAATCTTTCAGGACATTTAATAAAATGGGTCCTGCTGATTTTACTGCATCCTGTGATCTTATTTTGGCAGCAAGAACTTCAGGACTCAAATCAGCCGAGAACACTATAGGTGGCTCATTCTTTTTGTTAGACTGACAAAAATGGATTCTGGCATTGTACATTCTCACCAGAAAAACTGTAATTTCATTATTATGGATCAATACAGTTTCATCAATGTCGACCATTATTTCTCTGATGTCACGGAGTGTGAACCAATAGCCAGCACTCAAGCGTGGCTTTTAAACTTAATTAGATTTTTCAAAGAGTGCAAGATTAACTGAAGGCTGGTGGTTATGTTGTTGCTGGGAGCTCTTAGTACATTCATATGTTCGAATGTATGCACACATGCAGTTCTGGGTGGACTTACAAATCCACTGCAAATACATTCACCTAGCTGTTTACATCAGCTACTTGGCTTACTTCATCTTGGAAGAAACTAGCTGCAGATAAAAACATGTTTGCCCTTTCAGACTCACATACTCTGTACTTTCGTCAATCCCTTTGGCCCTTGTTCTGGCTAAACCACAGATAACACATTGAAGATCCACTGCTTTCGGATCAGTTGTTGGAGGTGGATAAGGGGTAGCCATCAATCTTCTAAGTGGCTGGGCAGTGGGTTTGGTTGTAGTACTTTCTCAGAAGACTCAGATTCTTGTTGTGATTCACTGGTTTCTGCTATTTTTGATACATTTTTTCCAAGCTTTTTTACATTGTGTTCTTCTTGTAGCACTTGTTACAGTGATAAAACAAAACAGTTTTAATCTTTTATGAACTTTGTCTTGACGTATTTCTGCAGCATCTCAAACTCTCTTCTGTCCTGCTGCAGTTGATGTTAGCTTTTCTTTCGGATTAGTTTGGCATATGACACATTTTTCTTTGTGAAGGATTCCTCAGATTTTGTAGTTAGCAACACTCTCAGGAGGTAAAGATCCTCTGCTACCACCTGCTTCGGTCATGCTTACAAATTTGAATCAACTGAAAACCTGAAACCAAAACAATATTAAAATAAATTACCAATATGATGGCTAAAACACATCATTATAGAGCCGCAATTTTGGAAAATGGTGGAAGGGTTGCTCTGAGGAGTTATTGTCTGTCTCTATAAGACTACTTGACCCCCAAAATCTATATTTTGACACCAAAATGAAGTATATAGGTCTCCTGAAATATTACATCATCACTGCAACACATCCACCATTTTAAAATAAGTTGTCCAGAAAAATTCAGCCTGGATTACCAATGTCTACCAAAGCTAAATTACTTCTCTAATGATACACAAATACAAATCAAAAGTAAAAATCTCTGGAAAACAACTTTTTATGGAGGTATATCAAGGGCCAGAACTAACAGGAGTGCCACTGCTCCCCAATCTTGTTTACTCTTTACATAGACCTATTTACCAGACAATTTGCCCAAAGTCAGGTTATAAAGCCAGTCTGAATTAATGAGCTTGATACGAAAGTATTGGCATATGTGAACGATATTGCGGTAATAACTTCAGACCCTCAGAGCACATTACTTGAGGTTAAGCAACTGGCTAGTGAATTTGGAAGAAGATTAGGTCACCCACTGAATAGGTAAAAAACCCAGATTTTATGTACTGATAACATTGTTTTCACAGATCAGGAACTAAATATGCTCTTCTATACCTGGCAAAGCTGCGGGTACAGCTTGAGGGCAAATCTCACTTTTTCACAGACGCAAAGGCTGCGCTGAAATTTGCGAAGTAGGCAGGAAAGTCAAGGAAAGCTGTACAGCCGTAAGGCAGTACATCGTCAGAAGGCCACCTGAGTGAGAATGACTAAACACATTGATCCTCTACTTTGGCATGGTTTGTTTGCACCACGGTTGCAGAACACCCCTGTTAATGCATGTTTTATACTTTGCCTCCCTTACAGCTTAATTATATCATATGTTAAGCCGTTGCTACACTACCACATTGCTGTGACAGTACTTCCTGCTCTATCTAAACTATATAGTATCACAGCCCAACTCGCACCATGGCTTGGCCACCCAGCCTTAACTGACAGGGTTGTTCGTCGGTAACTCCTCGTTCCCCCACAGGATAATTCCCTTGTAGCCCCCTGGCTGTTTGAGTACACTGTCTTATTGGATGCAAATGAGGGGGATAATTGCACAACATAATTGGGGGGGTTGGTGTGTGAGGGGGATGGGATGGGACAAAGTTGTTTTTTGTTACCGCAAAATGTCCTGCTGAGGCTGCTTGCAATGTACATTCCCGTTGCGACACTAGATGTGAGGTGTCGACCCGTTTGAGTATGCAAAAACACTGCGTACATATTCACCTGATTCGCCCATCACATAGGGAGCCGCCCACCGGGTTGCGCTACCCCGATCAGCACCTTAAGCAATCCCAAGTAGAGTAACATGGCTTCACTAAACTGCATCACCTGGAACATTCGGGGTCTAACCAACCATAGAAAAACGCCGCTGGTTCAATCGTATCTGACCAGACACAAAGTAGATATCTATCTCTTACAGGAGACCCACCTGAGGGACACCTCCAAGTTAAAGCTGAAAACCAGCAGGTGGGGGCATATAGCCACATCAGCCTACTCCAACTACTCAAGAGGTGTGGCGATCCTAAAACGCAGAGGTCTCCCATGGACAACAGAACATGTTATAACAGACCCAGAAGGTCGATACATTATACTGAAGGGAGGGCTATATGGAAAACAGATAACAATAGCTAACACATATGGGCCTAATACTGACGACCCAGAGTTTTTTAACCATGTATGGATGGGGATCCAGTCACTGGGGAACTCTGCGATACTCTGGGGTGGTGACTTTAACGTGATCCTGTCAGAACACGCAGATAGGGTGGGCGCATCCCGCAATCATCATCCACAGGCGGCTGAACGCTCCGCACCCTCATGGATGATAACTATCTAATGGACACTTGGCGTTTACTACACCCTGATGTAAGGGAGGGCACCTGCGTGTCACAGCAACACAGAGCGTGTTCCAGGTTAGATTTTTGGCTCACATCCAAAGACATGCACTCTTGGGTCAAATGACCACACATCTTCCACGCACATTGTAAGGCAACGCACCGGTAGTACTTAAGCTCCAGATCCTGCAGCCCTATGTTTAAAGACGAGATACGGAAAAGCCTAATTAGTTTTTTTTAGCACAATGCAGACATAGGAGATTCAGTGGGCACACTTTGGGAGGCCTTTAAGGTCGTGATCTGTGGGGCTTGTATAGCCCTGCAGTCGGGGTTCTGAAAGATCTTCGAAACACCCTAGTTGGGGGAGAGATTCAAAATTTGGAATGCCAATACTTCCAATCCAAGAACCCGAGTTACTGGCTAAGATAAGGAATAGCTAATGGCATTCCACGAGGAGGTTGAAAGAGAAACCAAATTCCTACATAAACACACGCAGGCCCATAGAGGGCAATCACCCTGGCAAGACGCTGGCAAATTTGCTAAAACCCTCCAAGGCTTCCTTCTATATTACCGAGCTCCATCCACCTGATTCACTGCCGGTCCACTCACCAACTGACGTACTAGACACTATGAAAAACCTTTATACCCATCTATACACTACAGCTTCAAACCTCCCCTAGACGCAGATATATTGGGATATCTAGACACAATCGAGCTACTATAGCTGAGTGGGGCACACCAAGAATATTTAGACGAGCCTTTTACTGCTTAGGACATACAGCAAGTCATACAAAGCCTACCAGGTGATAAGGTCGGGTCCGACGGGCTCACCACAGCATTCTACAAAGAATACGCGGCACTCCTGGCTCCTCGCCTGGTGGAGGTGTATCGAGAGGCGCTCCAAAGAGGGTCACTCCCACCGTCAATGCGAGAGACAGTCATCATTACACTGCTCAAACCGGGCAAAGATCCGAAATTGTGTGACTCACATCGCCCGCTGTCACTAATAAATATAGACAAAATATTTGCCAAGCTATTGGCAAATAGACTGCAGCCGCTACTCCCACTCAATGTTAGGCAATATCAGTCTGACTTTGTACGGGCCGCTCCACATCCCACAACCTACGGACCATATCTGTGCTGATGCATTTCCTCGCCCCACACATCTCGGCGATAGCCGCACTACTAGATGCCACTAAAGCATTTGATTCCCTAGAGTGGAAATTCACACATTCATACAGCAAATCCAACTCTTATATGTGTCACCCACCGCCAGAGTCAATGTTAACAGGCTAATATCTGATCCCATTACAATTTCACTGGGCACTCACCCCCTACTTTTTAGGTCAAGCTTCGATCGACCTGTTATCTCTCTTCTGTGGCGTTTGGCCCACCCACCAATTGCCATTGGCTGTTATCTGGGTCATTAACAAATGCTGGCTTGTTATTGGTGCATTTGTTTAAATGTCCCTCCTTTGTGGGCTTATCTCCCTCGCTGGCGATTTCACTAAGAGAACGTTTTCTTTGGCCATCACACTGTACTGCGTGTGATGGCCTCTCCTCCCGTCTGGTTTATCCTCCTGTTTGGCCACTATGCCTCTGTCTCGGGCTGTCTCCTCCTCCTCCCTACGCTGCCTCAGGCTGTCTGTTTCTTCTCTCTATGTCTCTGCCCCCTTATGGGATTCCATTCCTTTTGCTTCTTAAAGGCAGACCTGCCTCTGAAGGACACCGCCCCTCCCAGACTGGTTCTTTTGGTGTTGGTGTATTTCTTCCGCTGGTTATGATGGCCTCCACACATTTTAGTGCAACATAATGTAGACTCTGAAACTTACAAGCAACGCAGGGAATAACTGAAGCGGCAGAGCACACTCGCCGTGTATTCAAGCTTGCTCTACAAGGTACCATGTGCACTTACCTACTATGGTTATTGCCCGCCTCAGTGCAGCCCCGTGAACCGGTAGACCCTTAGCCTGCTATTTGCAGTACCTCGCCTCACAGCGCACTGTTCACGTTCTCTCAAGGGTGCTTCTTAGCCTCCGGATGCAGTGCGCGCTGTCCGCTCCAGTGCTTTACTCTCCTGACAGCCATATGCAGTCAGCGGCCCCTGTATACTTCACTGCCCAGGTTTCGTCCGAGGTGCATGCTCCGTAAGTGACACTTTAATGGGCTGCTGTGGTGGAAGTGCATACAGGGTGTGGCAACAATGTTCAACATTGTTCTCTCACATAAGTCCCTGTTAACATGTAGAAACTTGCACAGCATTGAGATCATTCCATTGGTATTTGTTTTTTCTTCTGAAAAAAACATTTACCTTTCTAGTTGTTCATCACGGTCCCAATATAATGTGGTCTGTTTATTTACCTAACCTCCGTCACTCGTCCCTCTTCTCTGTTTATAGCCTTCAATCTGGCTTTGGGACTATCGGCTCTCTTCAGTTGCGGAAGCTCCCAGCTCTGTGTCCGTGAGTATTATTATTTGAATGCGTTGTATTTCAGCCGAAAGCTGCTTTTAATTGTTTGTTCAATCATATTTTTTAATCGGTGTGTTCTTTTTCCCTGGTCTTTTAACGCAAAACAAATGAATTTTTATTTGTAAGTATCTGATTAAACATTGAAAGTATAAGTCCACTGGTATTTTTTTTTCCCTGGAAAAAAACATTTACCTTTCTATTTGTTCAACAAGGTCCCCTTACATTGTGGTCCCTTTATCTACTTAAACCCCGTGGTAGTGCCTCTTTTCTTTCTATAGCCTTCAGTCTGGCTTTGACACTCTCGGGTCTCTTAAGTGGCGGATGCTCCCCAGGTCTGTGACCGTGAGTATTAAGGAAAGGATCGTCACATTGAATTACTTATAAATAGCAAAAACATTTGTCGTTGTTCTTCAGGCAGGTGCCTCACAGAGGTTTTTTTTTTGGCTGAATTTAAACACCCATGAGAGATTATGTGAGGGTGAAGAAAAAAGCGCAACATTTTGGGGCCGATTCCGATCCTGGAAAAATATTCCCCGTACGAATCGTATCCGGATTTTTTACCGTACGAATCGTACAAGTAGCGTACAAACTGCCAAGTACGATTCACATGGGAAAAAGTCCATACGAATCGCAGTGGGAAAAGTTCCCTACACGTCCTCGGGTCGGAAAATGTGTCCGACACATCCCCGGACGATTTACCGTACGAATCGGAAAAATGAAGTCCGACCGCGCAAGTACGATCAGTCCCGTCCTTTAGATTTCACAACCGTATGGAAAAAACACCGTACGGACCCAACTCCCATAGCAACCATGGAGACATGTGCCCGCATACTCGCTGTACACCCCACCCCAGACCCCGTATGTATGCGCAGAACACACCCCCAGCCCTCGTATGTACGCGCCGAACCCCCCCCCCCAGGCCCCGCATGTACGCGCCAAACGCCCCCCCCCGGCCGCGGATGTACGCGCCGAACTCCCACCAGTGTATGTACGGAGCGTACCCCCACCCGTGTATGAATGGAGTGTACCAACACCCCACCAGTGTATGTACGGGGCGTACCCACACCCCACCAGTGTATGTACGGAGCGTACCCCCATCCGTGTATGTACGGAGCGTACCCCCACCCGTGTATGAATGGAGCGTACCAACACCCCACCAGTGTATGTACGGAGCATACCCACACCCCACCAGTGTATGTACGGAGCGTACCCCCATCCGTGTATGTACGGAGCGTACCCCCACCCGTGTATGAATGGATCGTACCCCCACCCGTGAATGAATGGAGCGTACTAACACCCCACCCGTGTATGTTCGGAGCGTACCCCCATCCGTGTATGTACAGAGTGTACCCCCACCCGTGTATGAATGGATCGTACCCCCCGTGTATGAATGGAGCGTACTAACACCCCACCAGTGTATGTATGGAGCGTACCCCCACCCGTGTATGTACGGAGCGTACCCCCACCCGTGTATGTACGGAGCGTACCCACACCCCACCAGTGTATGTAGGGAGCGTACCCCCACCCATGTATGAATGGATCATACCCCCACCCGTGAATGAATGGAGCGTAGCAACACCTCACCAGTGTATGTACGGAGCGTACCCCCACCCATGTATGTACGGAGCGTACCCCCACCCGTGTATGTACGGAGCGTACCCACACCCGTGTATGAATGGAGCGCACCAACACCCCACCAGTGTATGTACGTAGCGTACCCCCACCCGTGTATGTACGGAGCGTACACCCAGCACCCCCTGTATGTATGGTGCGAAACACCACCACCGATAGACGGTGCGGACCAACACCCTGCCCGTGTCTGTACGTACCCTACCCCAGGTCCCTACACCAGCACCCTCACCCAACATCGCGCATGTACAAGTCGTACTAAGCCATAGCAAAGGACAGCACTGTACAACAACATGGCCCATGTATGCACCGTACAGACGCCAAAAACACTCGTACTGAACCAGGACAAACAAAAACAACACAAGGAGAGTCAATTTGATGCACACAACACCCCAAAACATGTCCAACAAGCCCAAATACATCCTATACACTGACCTGCAACTGCCAAACAGCTAAACAGAGGCCCAAAACACAACCACTCCTTATAACACACCCACCCAAAGTTCAAACACAGCCACACCCACAAATGGACCAATAAAAAGGCCCAACACACACAAACCATGATCCTTTGCAACGGATCCACGACTGCCAGACCACACAGACAATGCACTGCACCATACTACATCCCTCAATACACCTTACACTTGCACTGCTTCACACAACCACCATCACAAACACCCCCTCATCACATTCACATACACACACCTTCACAACCACACTCACACAACCATCCACACCCAAACCCCCACAAACATCCACACCCACACCCCACACCATGCCCACTAACAAGAATCCAAAGTTCACAAAGGAGGAGCTGGAGGTCCTTGTCGACGAAATCGCAAGAGTCGAGCCACAGCTCTTTGGAACATTGGTCAGACGGACCAGCATATCCGAAAAATCTGCCATGTGGGAGAGGATTGTCAATGCTGTGAATGCTGCTGGGTCCACCAGAAGGACCAGGCATGAGTGCCAATCCAGGTGGTACGATCTGCGGAGGACAGTCCACCGCAAAATGACGGACGAGCACAACCAGGCCAACATCACTGGAGGAGGGCCGGCCCGCAGACCCGTACACTACCATCCCTGGGAGGAGAAAGTGATGGCCACGCTGCCGCCGGTGGGAGTAGACGGACTAGAAGGAGTCCGAGAGCCTGGTGAGTACACAAACAACTCACCTCACATGGGGGGGAACGCCATACACAACCAAAATACCAATCATGCACGCAACCCCCCCAAAGCCAGCACCGGACACAACCACACTCCAAAAACACACACATGCCACTAGCGCCTCCATGCCCCAAGCAAGGCCAGGCCAAGTCACAGGCCACACAAAACACCAACACAAGACAGGATGTCCCCGATGCAGGGAAGGTGGCCCCCAAAACTAACATAGAGCAACTCTGAAGCACACAACAATGCCCTCAGCCCATATGGCCTAGGGCACAGCCATACAAACAGTGTGTCCCCACACAGTACTGTGTTGCATGCAAATGGTGGCCGCGTTGCAGGATGACATGGGTATGAAGGCACAATTTGCACATAACAGCAGCTAATGAAGACGCTTCACTCTGAAAGCGTGACAGCACACACTGCCACAGCAGCAGTGCAGACTCACACACTCCGCCCAATGGGTGCCCGGAGATAAGCAACAAACCCACATGAACAAGCCAATGGCTTTTGAAAGACCTGCAAACTGTGTGTGCCCAGGAAGCTGGGCTGAGGTGACAGAGGGTGACACACAGAGGGAGGGAGAGGGGGAGAGAGAGGGAGACGGACAGAGGGAGGAGGTTGACAGAGGGAGACGGAAGGAGGGAGGAGGTTGACAGAGGGAGGGAGAAAGGGAGACAGAGGGAGACGGACAGAGGGAGGAGGTTGACAGAGGGAGACGGACAGAGGGAGGAGGTTGACAGAGGGAGACGGACAGAGGGAGGAGGCTGACAGAGGGAGGGAGAAAGGGAGACAGAGGGAGACGGACAGAGGGAGGAGGTTGACAGTGGGAGACGGACAGAGGGAGGAGGTTGACAGAGGGAGACGGACAGAGGGAGGAGGTTGACAGAGGGAGACGGACAGAGGGAGGAGGTTGACAGAGGTAGGGAGAAAGGGAGACAGAGGGAGACGGACAGAGGGAGGAGGTTGACAGAGGGAGGGAGAAAGGGAGACAGAGGGAGACGAACAGAGGGAGGAGGCTGACAGAGGGAGGGAGAAAGGGAGACAGAGGGAGACGGACAGAGGGAGGAGGCTGACAGAGGGAGGGAGAAAGGGAGACAAAGGGAGACCAAATCACCCTTGGGTGGTGTGGCCATGTCCGCTCGTCAGCAGGTGGAATGTGTGCATGTAGACAAGGTTTGGCAGTGCGTGAACCCCCCCTTCAACCTCTGATAAACACTGGGCCATGTGTCAATCTGTGCACGAGTACATCCGTGCTGCAGGCACAAACCTAACCTTACACCCAGTATACCCACCCACTGTGTTTGTTAGAACCCTGTCACAAATGCTTAAGTTACCTACCTGCATTCCAAATAGCATGGAAAAAACAACATTTGGCCACATACAGTGCAACACGTAAGGCGGCTCTGCATGGCTTGCTACGCCCGCTCAATACACTGCTGACTGCGTTCCAAAAAGATGCATCAACTAAGATTGTGTCACACATAGGTCAAGTGTCGAAAGCTGTGGCCAAGGGACATACCCATGCACGAGTGCACTGTGAGAGGAATGCAAGCCAAATCCAACCACACAGAGGAACTGTGCCAACTCAAAATGAACCAAACATGGATGTCGCATGTAACACAATTAACATTGTCTCTCTCACACACAGGTCAACGTCGTTCATCTCCCCGCAACACTGGGGGGAAGACTCACAGGACCAGGCTCTGCGTGAAGAGGACCCCACCGGCAGCGACGACTCTCACCACTCTGTGGATGACCCAGACCAACCTGGCCCCTCTGGTGTCCAACCACCTGCAGCACCTGCGTCAGGTACAACTGTGCCAACCACCACCCCCATTCCTGCCACATCCCAGGAGACATCCAGGAGCCCTGCCCACACACAACAACACAGCCAGTCTGTCCAGGAGGGACAAGGTTCTCCGGGCACCCAGGAGGAGGCAGGCGACACCGCAAATGCCATCCCTCAGGGGTCCCGGAGACCCAACGTGCCCACAACGGCAGGCCGGGCTCAAGTGGGCAGGGGTGGTGGGAGTGGAGGACGGCGGAGGCACCAGCCTGACCAGCTAGCTCACGACCCGGTCATGTCACACGTCCACAACATCCTGGACACATACCGGTGTGACTCCAGATGCATCGACCAGGTAGTGGAGACCTTCAATGAGATGAAGAACATGCAGGTCGAGCATCATGCCAGTCATCTACAACACCATGGACTGATGGAGGCAAGACTGGCAGAGCTCCTGGCGGTGCACAGGGACGTGAGCTAATCCCTCCGTCAGATCGCCCAAAGCCTGGCAAAACCCTCCCTGTGCCACAGGGAGGGAGGAGGAGGAGGATTCATCTGACGGAGCGTCCCTAGCATCGTCAAGGCCTGCTTCTGAGGGTCCCCGCAGGAAGGTGGGTCGTCCACGCAAAAGACCGTGAGAGTCAGCGGAACATCACCATCTCCCAGGTCACCTGGCCTGGCACCTGGCCCTCTGGCCCAACATCAGCACAGCAGCAAATGACATTCTCTGCCACATGGCTTTGCTGGTCACTGTCTGACCAATGTTGACAAAGACTGTGGCACAGACTCTGATGACTTTCAATGGCAAGGATTACAACCCCCCCCTGTGAACTTTGGATTCTACACTCCCACCAAGCACCTCTTGTCACCCCCCCCAAACACGTACCCCATCACTAATAAAATTCATCACAATCACAAGATGATGCCGTCATTTTGCATTATTCCACTACATGTGTGTGTTGTAAAGTCAAACCATGCCTGATTTCAGAAGTAACTCCAAACATCCATACCCTGGGGTCTGAGTCTGGCACAGGACACACATGGGTCACAATGTACCATCCAATACAGATATGTAGCACCATACTCACCCGTGATGGGCCCAACCAGCTGAGGGGGTGCCCGCACAACTGTGCCTACAGACCAATGTAGAAGAGCAACAGTCATGCGCAGAGGTCAGGGATCATGTGGAGTGTCCTGGGGTGCTACTCCCAGGTATGTGTAGACACGTGGAAGAACCATGTCCTGCATGCTTGAGTCAGGTGGATGTGGAGAATGGTGGGCCGGCCAACGTTGGATGCATGGAGATGGCACAATGGGGTGTTGGATCACAGTGCCACAAGGTTGTGTTGTGGTTGTGGGCTGCATCCTGAGTGTGTGCGTGGATTGAGAAGGTCATCCTGCAGCTGGCAGTCATTCATTCCCCCCATCTCTGTTGGACGTTGATGTGGCCTGGTCGCCGGATGTAGAAGCAGAGCTGTGCAGATGCACCCTGGATGTGGACAAGTATCATGGGAGTTGTAACGCACACGTCCGTAGAGTGCAGGGTAGGATTAGACACGGATGTCGTAGTTGACCTGGGGGATGGTCTCTCTTGCCTTGAGGTGGATAGAACTGGGGATCTTGTGCATAATCCAGAGTGTGCAGCAGCATGAGGCACAGATGCTGCTGATCTACATAGCACATGTCAGCAAGCAATCCATGATGAACACCAGCTCGTTTGCGTGGACACTGGGTGCCCTTGCTGCGGGGCCTGCAGCAGCATGCGCCATGTCAAGAAAACAATGCCACAAGTAGCACACAAAGACAAGGATCTCAGGAAGGAACCATGCAAATGGTGTATGTCAAGGAAGGACTGTCTGGTTCAACATGGCACACACACACACAATGGATGCACATGCAGCACAGTGGCTGTCGTGGAGACTGACATGCCACAATACCTACACAGCCATGGACATCATGCACAATACAGATTCTAATCCCTGACAAACAGCTTGCATCTTGCTACTCTACACATAGACTCATATGCACCATCTCTGAGAACTATGCCAGACATGCCGCATGCACAGTGGCAACAGACCACCATTGACAGAGATGAGGCACCTTGGAGGCAGAGGGAGAACTTTATTAGTCATGTGTGTCGGAATGCTAATGCAACTCTGTCAACACATACACAGGTCATGTGGATGAACACGTGGGACCAACACTGGCACCCCCCTGTGCACCACAGATGCTGGAAATCCATAGAACTGGCACACAAGTGACGGGTTACAGCTAAACACCCCCTGCTGCTCACGGAGAGGCTGCTATACACCATTGAGCCTCTAATGGGGAATTCACACACCATGGCAACCCGGTGCAACCCGTATGTTTCCGACGGCAGTGTTACACACATTGATGGCTTCATCACAATCCACAATCCCATTACAGATGACTGTCACCAAGTCTGACCAACAATTCAGGTGAATTGTGCCCCATGGTGATTCTACATGTATGTAAAGTATCCAAACATGAACAGGAGCAGTGCACACACATTCCAAACAAATACCACACCCAAAAAGCCATGCTGCATCCCTTACCCTAAGGAGATTTTCAAACTTGTCCGTGCATGTAACGCTGATTCAGCACATGTTGCTGTGTTCATGAGGAATAGCAGGAGCACAACAATGCCACCAGCAGACAGCAAGCACAAGTACCTGTGGATGAGAGACACACCAGAAGTCAGCCAAAAGAAGCACATCCGCATGCATGTGCATGTACTCGACACGTATAAGGTTGTCAACATGCTAGGTGACAATGATGTCTCTGGAAAAACATTCCTCCATTGCACCATCACTCGAGTGACACATCCAAACACACCTCTGACTCACTTGGCAGACATGCAGATGGACACACACATCGCAACACATGCCACACACGGCCAAATGCGTGCACACTCAGACACTGGAACTCACCACTAAGCAAAGAAGTTGCGTATGAGCCGACTCCGGATGTCCTCTACCGCCTCCTCCTCCTCCACATCACTTGCCTCGTGACCAAGCCCTTCATCCTCCACGGGTGGATGGTCCTGCTCATCCGGATCCAGGATGAGTGGCACAGCTTTCTCCACTGCCATGTTGTGCAGCATGCAGCACACGAGGAAGATCTTGCAGACCTTCACCGGTGCATATGGGAGTGCGCCACCGGTCTTGTGGAGGCAACGGAATCGGCTCTTCAGGAGGCCAAACGTCCTCTCTATCACTCGCCTGGTCCGCCCATGGGCGTTGTTGTAGCGGTGCTAGGCAGCCGTGCTGGGGTTGCGGAGAGGCGTGATCAGCCATGGCATGTTGGGATAGCCAGCGTCCCCTACATGGAAACATCATGGACAAGAGTGGGTCAGGAGAAGCAGTAAGACAGGAAGATGACGTTAACTACAGGACTGCCAGAGTATACCCACCAACTAGACATTCTGGTTCGTTGCGCAGCTGCAGCATCATTTTAGGCACCCTGCTACGCCTCATGATGTAGGCATCGTGTGCTGATCCTGGAAAACGAGCACAGACATGTGAAATCACCATGTTGGCAAGACACACCACATGGGCATTAATGGAGTGGTAATGCTTGCGGTTCCTATATGCTACCTCCTGTGCCTGTGGTGGTACCAAAGCCACATGTGTTCCATCTATGGACCCATTGACATGGGGCATCCCTCCCAGGGCATAGAACTCACGCTTGACGCCTGTCAACTGCTCAGGAGTTGGGAATTTAATGAACTCATCCAGGTGCTCCAACATGGCCTCTAAAAAATCATGCAGAACACGGCTGAACATGGTTTGGGACATGCCCCCAACATGAGCAATGGTATTTTGAAAGGTACCCGTGGCAAAGAAATGTAGGGCTGCCATCACCTTCATCTTGGGTGTCAGTGCAGTAAGATACCTGTGTAGCGGTTGGAGGTGTGGTGCCAGCCATGTCGTCAAGTCCTCAATCAACCGTTGGGGGAAGCGGTAGCGGCGTATACAGTCATGTTCCCTCAGGTCAGCCAAGTCCGGAATTGGTCGAAGGAGAGGCGGAGCCCTGCAGTGAATTTGAAGGGACAACGAAGAGTGAGTACAGTACACCACGAATGTCAATGTACTGAGCACATGTTCAACAGGCAATACACATATGCTACATACAGAGTCAGGTCTGTGCAATATGCCCTGAACACGTATGCCAGGCAGGTGACACTCCTACCAAGAGCCAGCCACAAACGTGGATTCTCAGGCTCAACATGACATGGCATTAAACTAGTGGTGTATCAGTGTGAGTGAACAGGCAGACGCATCACAGGAGTGCCAGACATCCGCATATGGGCAGAATAAATATGTCAATCATACAGACAGGTTGCGGAACACTAGAGGCACAGGTCACATGTAATGTAAAAAGGACAGACCACACACCTTGCCATCAAGGGGTACAAGACTGATCACACATACATTGAGAGTATGCAGATATGTCCTTGTTTTGGAACTCTGTGTCGATGCATACATACACACACACCTTACGTCGGATTACACATGTGGGATGGTGTGCGGAACAGTGTGCCATGCCCATCTACACACAGACACATGTTGGCTGCAGCAACTGCAGATGCATTTGACCAAACACCTACGGCAAACCCATGGGAAAACATGACACACACATGACATAGTCACAGCGTGCAACGCGGGCATTCACATCTCAGGTGTAACATTCCGTGTACCTGGCATCAGGGGACAGTTGCGGGTGTCGGTGACTGTGCCATGCCAGTGACGCATGTCTCAACAAGTCTGTACTACATGCACACATGTCAAAGGAGTGAAGGGGATGTGTGGCATATAGTGCACCATCACACATGACATGTGTACACAGCTCATCATACAGTCATTTGCTTCACACCTCAGGAGTAATGTGCCACATCACAGCCTGACACACCTGTGCCCGACACATGTAGTACTGCACAGACAATGCCTTGATGTCAAGCCTTGCCCAAGTAGGACAGCTCTATTCCTGTCTGTGTGCCGCCTGTCACCACTGTCAGGTGTGAAACGCACCGTACATACACACTGATGGCGTGTGTAGTGTCCCTATCACTATGGGAGTGCTGGCGTATGCGTACGCCATAGTGATACGGTCCGTACCCGCGTGTGTAGGGTCCGTACCACCATGGTTGTGCAGCCCTAGGCGTACGCCATGGTGATACTGTCCGTACCCGCGTCTGTAGGGTCCGTACCACCATGGTTGTGCAGCCCTAGGCGTACGCCATGGTGATACGGTCCGTACCCGCGTGTGTAGGGTCCCTATCACTATGGGAGTGCTCGCGTATGCGTACGCCATAGTAAAACGGACCGTACACGCATGTGTAGGGTCCCTATCACTATGGGAGTGCTCGCGTATGCCCCACCCCCTGTGGTGGAGTCCTCCGTCCCTGCACCCACAACACCTATCCTTGCCCCTCCTGTCCCTGCGGTGCCTGGTCCTTCCCCCCCACATGATGCCCCCCCCTGTGGAAGCAAAGGAGGTATGAACTGTGCAGGCAAGCTATGTGTCCCCCACCAGGAATTGGACTATGGACTGCCCTATGGGCCTTGTACATTTTAAACTTTTATTACCCATTTTTTTTTCATGCTGAATAAAGCAATGGTTTTTTTCCATTGAACACTACTGCTTTTCTGGTATTGCTGTTGTTGGTGCTGCTCCATGATTTGGGGTGGTGATAATGTGTTAGGTGTCTGGGAAATGTAGTGGTGTGCTGCTCATGGGGTGGACCCTGGTATCTGTGTGCCATCACAAGGTATTTGCCAAATGTCTTTGTTCATGTCAGCTCTTACTGCATGGTGACATTGTCCCAAGGTGTGTTCCTTCCTCTGTGGCCCCTGACATCTTCCCTGCAGGGTGTTTCATAAATGTTGTGCTGGGCTGTGTCTACATATCCTTGGTGTGTGACGGATCCGTTCAACTTTGGCCATGCATGCTGGGCAATGTCTCCACCTGCATCATTAGTGGCATCCTTGGTGGTCACTGTACTTGTGTATGGAGTATATTGACATGACTTCATGTGGACATGTTCCCTTTTACACACTATGCATGTGTGTACTCCCAGCCTCGCACACATGTGTTACGTGTTCTGCAGGGTCTTTGGGCACCTGACTATCAATTGTGGCCATTGTATCTGTGGGTACTGCACCCTTTTCTTTCCATGGGCACTGCTGGGAGGACTCTGCACCCACCCCTCCTGTGTCTGGGCACTGCTGGGAGGACTCTGCACCCACCCCTCCTATGTCTGGGCACTGCTGGGAGTGATAGGCACCCACCCCTCCTGTGTCTGGGCACTGCTGGGAGGACTCTGCACCCACCCCTCCTATGTCTGGGCACTGCTGGGGGGACTCTGCACCCACCCCTCCTGTGTCTGGGCACTGCTGGGAGTGATAGGCACCCACCCCTCCTGTGTCTGGGCACTGCTGGGAGGACTCTGTACCCACCCCTCCTATGTCTGGGCACTGCTGGGGGGACTCTGCACCCACCCCTCCTGTGTCTGGGCACTGCTGGGAGGACTCTGCACCCACCCCTCCTGTGTCTGGGCACTGCTGGGAGTGATAGGCACCCACCCCTCCTATGTCTGGGCACTGCTGGGAGGACTCTGCACCCACCCCTCCTATGTCTGGGCACTGCTGGGGGGACTCTGCACCCACCCCTCCTGTGTCTGGGCACTGCTGGGAGTGATAGGCACCCACCCCTCCTGTGTCTGGGCACTGCTGGGAGGACTCTGTACCCACCCCTCCTATGTCTGGGCACTGCTGGGGGGACTCTGCACCCACCCCTCCTGTGTCTGGGCACTGCTGGGAGGACTCTGCACCCACCCCTCCTGTGTCTGGGCACTGCTGGGAGTGATAGGCACCCACCCCTCCTATGTCTGGGCACTGCTGGGAGGACTCTGCACCCACCCCTCCTATGTCTGGGCACTGCTGGGAGGACTCTGCACCCACCCCTCCTATGTCTGGGCACTGCTGGGGGGACTCTGCACCCACCCCTCCTGTGTCTGGGCACTGCTGGGAGTGATAGGCACCCACCCCTCCTGTGTCTGGGCACTGCTGGGAGGACTCTGCACCCACCCCTCCTGTGTCTGGGCACTGCTGGGGGGACTCTGCACCCACCCCTCCTGTGTCTGGGCACTGCTGGGAGTGATAGGCACCCACCCCTCCTGTGTCTGGGCACTGCTGGGAGGACTCTGCACCCACCCCTCCTATGTCTGGGCACTGCTGGGGGGACTCTGCACCCACCCCTCCTGTGTCTGGGCACTGCTGGGAGGACTCTGCACCCACCCCTCCTGTGTCTGGGCACTGCTGGGAGTGTTAGGCACCCACCCCTCCTGTGTCTGGACACTGCTGGGAGGACTTTGCACCCACCCCTCCTATGTCTGGGCACTGCTGGGAGGACTCTGCACCCACCCCTCCTATGTCTAAGCACTGCTGGGAGTGTTAGGCACCCACCCCTCCTATGTCTGGCCACTGCTGGGAGGACTCTGCACCCACCCCTCCTATGTCTGGGCACTGCTGGGAGGACTCTGCACCCACCCCTCCTATGTCTGGGCACTGCTGGGAGTCATAGGCACCCACCCCTCCTGTGTCTGGGCACTGCTGGGAGGACTCTGCACCCACCCCTCCTATGTCTGGGCACTGCTGGGGGGACTCTGCACCCACCCCTCCTGTGTCTGGGCACTGCTGGGAGGACTCTGCACCCACCCCTCCTGGCTCTGGGCACTGCTGGGAGTGTTAGGCACCCACCCCTCCTATGTCTGGGCACTGCTGGGAGGACTCTGCACCCACCCCTCCTATGTCTGGGCACTGCTGGGAGTGTTAGGCACCCACCCCTCCTATGTCTGGGCACTGCTGGGAGGACTCTGCACCCACCCCTCCTATGTCTGGACACTGCTGGGAGGACTCTGCACCCACCCCTCCTATGTCTGGGCACTGCTGGGAGTGATAGGCACCCACCCCTCCTGTGTCTGGGCACTGCTGGGAGGACTCTGCACCCACCCCTCCTATGTCTGGGCACTGCTGGGAGGACTCTGCACCCACCCCTCCTATGTGTGGGCACTGCTGGGAGTGATAGGCACCCACCCCTCCTGTGTCTGGGCACTGCTGGGAGGACTCTGCACCCACCCCTCCTATGTCTGGGCACTGCTGGGAGGACTCTGCACCCACCCCTCCTATGTCTGGGCACTGCTGGGAGTGATAGGCACCCACCCCTCCTGTGTCTGGGCATGTACGCTCGGGACATACACGGGTGTTGGTACGCTCCATTCATACACAGGTGTTGGTGCGCTCCATTCAGACACGGATGTGGGTACGCTCCATTCATACACTGGTGGGGGTACGCTCCGTACATACACTGGTGGGGTGTTGGTGCGCTCCATTCATACACGGGTGGGGGTACGCTCCGTACATACACGGATGGGGGTACGCTCCGTACATACACTGGTGGAGTGTGGGTACGCTCCGTACATACACTGGTGGGGTGTTGGTGCGCTCCATTCATACACGGGTGGGGGTACGCTCCGTACATACACTGGTGGGGTGGGGGTATGCTCCATTCATACACTGGTGGGGGTACGCTCCGTACATACACTGGTGGGGTGTTGGTGCGCTCCATTCATACACGGGTGGGGGTACGCTCCGTACATACACGGATGGGGGTACGCTCCGTACATACACTGGTGGGGTGTGGGTATGCTCCGTACATACACTGGTGGGGTGTTGGTGCGCTCCATTCATACACGGGTGGGGGTACGCTCCGTACATACACTGGTGGAGTGGGGGTACGCTCCGTACATACACTGGTGGGGTGTGGGTACGCTCCATTAATACACGGGTGGGGGTACGCTCCATACATACACGGGTGGGGGTACGCTCCGTACATTCCCGTACCCACGATCTGCAGGCCTGGGTACGGGCAGTACCCATGCCTTTGGAACGTGGGTACGGTGCGTACCAGCATTGTTGGGGTGCCGTAGGGGTACGCGTGGTACGACCCGTACCCACGCTCTTAAGGCCTGGGTAGGGTGTGGACCCCCAATGGGGTGCCGTAGGGGTACGCACCGTACCCAGGCCTTCAGAGCGTGGGTACGGGTCGTACCACGCGTACCCCTACATCACCCCAACAATGCTGGTACGGCCCGTACCCATGCCTTTAGAACGTGGGTACGGGCCGTACCGCCATTGTTGCGGTGACGTAGGGGTGGGCGTGGTACGACCCGTACCCACGCTCTTAAGGCGTGGGTACGGTACGTACCGGAATTGTTGTGTTGCCGGTTCTCGTCAACATCCACTTCCGTTGTGGCGGACGCTTGCGTTGCTGGACACGCCCCCACCCCCTCGAGGTGACCAGGTCCTGCAGGTCAGGTATCTCCAGGGCATGTCTGATTTGGGACTTGGGTGGGGGTTATGTGTCCTGCCCCCTCCCCCCTTTGCCCCTGGGTGTTGTTCTGACCTTCTGCGGCATCTGCGGCGGTTCCTGTAGAGCAGGTGGACTGCTATGAGGGCCGGGATGACGCGTAGGTTGGGGTCCATGGCTGTCCGTCGCGTACAGGTGCTCCTTGTGCGCGTCGTCCTGGTTTCCCGGCAGTTTTTGGCAGCCGGAGAATATAATCCGTGCGGGGTGACGTCGGTGCGGATCGTACTTCCTGGTTCGTGAAACGCAGCCAGAATGCGTCCCGACGTCACGTCTGCGCTTTTCCGGATCACATTTGTATGTATATTTTCGTCGGTCGGTGTTTTGTTCGATTCGCACGGAAATAGTGTTTCCATGTGAATCGTACTTGCATTTTTGTAATTTTTTTTTTGCCGGGTACGAGTCGGACGGAGAAAATGCTCCGTCCGACGGTTCGTACCCGGTTTCTCCAGGATCGGAATCGGCACCTTCATCTTGAAAGAAAGCTGCCACAAGAAGTGAAGCTTATTTAAAGTGCACAAAAAAAGATTATATCATCAAGATATCGCCGCCAGTGTTTTAATACGCTGTATTTATGACAAGAGCCAGTGCATGTTTAAGTTTTTTTAAACAATACTTTAGATTTAGGGATCTATTGTTAATCAAAGTTTTATTCAGGGCGTCTTATGCAATCGCTTGCTCTAACAGAGCCACTGGGGTCCTAGCTAGACAGTATTAAAATAGTTTATAAAGATTAATGGAGAATCAGTGGTACAGATTAAGAAACTTACTTTACTATTTAAATGCTTTAAAGGATTTCTGACTTGTTGGAATAGGTGAAAAACCACCATTTAAAAATTAGAGCCACGCCCTGTTCTGCTTTGCTGTTCACTTTCTGCAAAAAGTGTGCCCAAATAGTTTTTCTCCTAGTTGTGCTACACGGTCATAACCTTGTGATGTTTGGTGGCATTGGAATTCCATTTGGCGGGAGCAATGGCAATTATGTTCATGTCTACAACATGAAATACTAATGCTGGGCACTTTTTAGCTGGTGCCTCAGACTGCTCTTCTCACTCCCTGTCCTTGTGCCTCATGCTGCTCTTCTCCTCACTCTCCATCCTTGTGCCTCACGCTGCTCTTCTCCTCCCTATCCATTCTTGTGCTTCACGCTGATCTTCTCCTTACTCTCTGTCCTTGTGCCTCACGCTGTTCTTCTCCTTACTCTCTGTCCTTGTGCCTCACGCTGCTCTTCTCCTCACTCTGCGGTGCTGTGGAGGCAGCACCATGCGAATAGGGGTATAGGCTTCACCACCAGGGGACTGGTAGTGTCTATGTATGCTGACATCACAATTTATATCAAGGACCCGGCTGTGGTTTTCGTACCCGTTACTCGAGAGGTGGTGCGATACAGGGGCCTCTCCAGGATACACATAAATTGGGCTAAATCTACCCTTCTCCCGCTCACAGAAGGCACAGGGAAACATCCATTACAACACAGGCATTATAATACATCCTTTACAATGCAGGCGAGATTACAACGCATGCCATTACAAAGCATGTGCCATTACAACGCAAGCCATTACAATGCATACTAAGGTGAGTAATGGAGGTACGTTCTTATTTTTTGTCATTTTTTTTCCTATTTAGATATTATACAAGTTTTAAAAATATATTAATTCACAAATATTAACACATATTAAAATTGTAAAATAATTAAAAGGGCATGGCACCCATTCCCTGGGATGGGGTGAATGGGAAACAGTGTATTAATGCTCAGATATTATTTTTAATACTTAAGTATTATTAAACATTTAGTTCAGTTATTATTTTTAAAATAATAATATATATCTAAAATATAATTTATATCAACAAAATAAATTAAATGTGCTTTGCACCTATCCCCTGAGACAGGTTGATTGGGTGGGAAACAGGGGTTTTGGGTGGGGGAGTGTATGAATACTCCGGTATGCATTTTAATACTTGAGCATTAATTAATGTTTCGTTTTTTAGTTAAATCTTTTTTTAATTTAAAAAAAAAATAATAATAATAAGGCTTTGGCACCTATCTTCTGGGATGGGATGCACGGGGGTTTTGGATGGGGGAGTGTAATAATACTCGGGTACTAATTTTTGAGAATTAATTAATATTTAGTTTACAAGTTTGCTGTTTATAAAAAAGATATATATCAAAAAAAGTAAAAGGGATTAGCACCCATCTTCTGAGATGGGGTGAATGGGAAATGGGGGTTTTGGGTGGGGTAGTGTATTAATGCTTAGGTATTTTTAATAATTGAAGAATATTAAAAATTTAGTATAGTTGTTAATATTTGTAAAATAATAAAATATATCTAAAATATAATATATATCAAAAAAATTAATCAAATGTGCTTTACACTTATACCGAGATGGGATGATTAGGAAATAGGTGTTTTGCATGGGTGAAAGTATTAATACTCTGGTATTAAGTTGAATACTCGAGTATTAATTAATATGTTATATTGCTAGTAGAAAATTAAAAAAAAGTTTTTTTACATAAATGAAAAGGGGTTGACACCTATCCTCTGGGACGAGATGCATGGGAAACAGGGGGTTGGGTGGGGGCATGTATTAATACTCGGGTATTAATTGTAGTATTTGAGTATTAATTATTAATTACATTATTTATTTTGTTGTAAAATTGTAAATTAATACATAATATTAAAATTAATAAAAGGAATATGCAGCCAAACACTGGGTTTTATGGTAGGGGAGTGATTTAATATCAAGGTGTAATTATAAGCTCTAATTAAAAAATGTATATACATTTTTAATTTAATTTAATAAAATGTATAATCCTTAAAAAGTATATTAATATAGTTTTGAAATTAAAATATATGCGCAACATAAGTTAGCATAAATAGACATAGAAAATATTTTAAAACAAATATAACTAAAAACAATGTAATATTTTACAAAACAAAAAATGTACACATTAATAGTATTGTAGGAAACTTACTTGAATTTTTTTTATCGTTTTAAAAAAGAATCAAAAAATGTTTAAAAAAACTTTAATAAAGGTATTATTTTTTTAAATAAACATGGATTTTAAACTGTATTGTAACATATACTTTTATTTTTTTTGTAGTTCTTCCCACGGTTTCTCATTGGAATGAATGAGAGAAATAGTCCTTTTTTCCTTTTTACAAAAAGAGACGACATTGCCGCTTGTATGTAAGTTTCGTCAGTGTGAGGATCGTCACGGTCAGGATCAGAAGCAAAGAAGAGCTGCATACAGGTAAGGCAAATAAAATTTATTAAAAATAGATTAAAGGTGGCATAGTTTATTGTAAGGAGAGATGAGGGAGATTGTAAGAACTAGGGTAGTTGTATTTTGATATTTTTGTATGTTTTAACCCCCAAAACTATTGAATGCTGGTAGCAGTTGTAGGCTCAAATCGGGTTGAATGCTTTTGTGAAACTTTTGGTTTAATAGAATTATTTAAAAAGAATGATTACTTTTTCTATTAACCATATTGTTATGAAGGACATATTTTTTGAATATTTTTGAAGCAACAGGATTTAAAATTAAGGTATTGCTTCATCGCAGATTTACGGATGTATCGAAGGACCATGGACAAAGATCTCATGGATCACAGAAATCTTTTTGGGACTTTTTAAAAACATGGATATATGATTTCTGGAACTTAGGCTGGATTTTGGTTGAGAGAGGATTGCATCGATGGATTTTTTTCGTGCGAAGTTTTCGAAACGTTTTTTCTTTTTCGTGTTATTTTTGCTTGATTTCGATCGAAAGAGGATTGCAACGATGGATTTCTTGTTGCGTCTTTTTTCCAAACAAATGATCTTTTTCGGGATTTTTGGGGGGGGCTGCATTTTTTTGTAGGTGAGAACAGTACAGTTATCAGCACAATCTTTGCTGTAAAAAATGGCTTTGCCAAACTGTGTCCATTTTGGTTAGTTTAACTCAGAACATGCCTTGCATCACAGATTATGGATTATTTACTATGGATTAATGGACTGCACATGACTCTTGGTGAAATGTGGGAATGTACGCAAGTCCATGAGTTGAAAAAAGAAGACAACTGAAGGTAAGAAAGCCGACTTTTAATTTATAATTTAAAAAGTATAAGAAAAATGCCAATTGAATTAGGGAAATTCATTGTCAAAAAAGGCAAGTAAGGTGGTTTAGGGGTTAGTGTAGATCAGAAATGTAGGATGTTTGCAATATTGTGTAGGTAGTCTGAAGCCACCATCAACAAAAAATGTTGAATTGCACCCAATAGTCGCTCGGAAATTTCTTTTGTTCTTTTTGAAATTTGTGGGTTCAGACTACCAATCGATGATTGCACAATTCTCATTTCTTGGAAACTTTTCTCCTTCTTCAAAACGTACACAAAATGATAGGAGCTAGGATGTGGTTTACCTATAGATTTGTTGAAGGAGTCTATGGCATTATTTGTTTTTGCTCCTCCCTCGAAGCAGGTTAAGTAGCAGTTCCACCACTTCACATGGAAAAGTGGCTTCCTCCTGTGGCCTGACCTTCTTAGATGACCAATCCATGTGTCTTAAAAGTAATTTAGAAGGGGTGCCAATCTGTCCTCGTTTGCAGTAAAATAGTCTGATTCAGCAATAGATGTGTAGTATTCATCTACACTGCCAGAAGGAACAAAGCAAAGTGCTGTTTCTTCAATTCAAATTGCAGTTTATTGTCTGATATGTAACCCTCAACTAAGGATGTTTTTGAAATTTTTCTCCAATAAGCCTGTGAAAAGTGAAAAAATCATCCTTGAATTTGGGTATCCGTGTACATTTTGATAATTGTGTTAATCACAGGTAATTCAAGGTCAATTAACACTTTTCTAGGACTTTTGTTCATGGTTGTAGCTTTTAACACATACAATTTAGTGTATGTTGAGATTTGATTATCAGTGAGTAAACTGTACACTAAGGGCACTACTGTTTGATTAATGTAGGCGTGAATAGTGTATATTTGGGTGAGTGGGTGTGGGGGTGGATTTAAACATTCCATCCATCATCCAAATATCACTAGTCTCTAAATTAACAAGATTATGGGGCGTGCTAAAGATTAGAATTCTTTTAAGAAGGTTTTGTTGTCATGCAAAAGAAAGGTTACATCAGTAACAGTTACTGTACGTTCAGGAGGAATGTTAATATTAGAGAAGATTTGGGGTGTTACAGGTAGGGGGTTACTTGCCTGTTTTTTATTCTGCGTAGGTTGGGCATTGTTGGCATACAACATGCTACATGGATAGGAATGTTTTGTGAAACTTCCCTCAAAACTGAGCCACAGGGTTCTTTGAAGGTGGATGCCAGGGCTTTCATTTCATTTATATTTTCTCTTACCTGTATCTCCATTGCAGAGGCAGAGTGGTCATGCTAGCTGGTCCTTTCAAGAATGTCACCAAGAGTAACAGCTCTGCCTGTGCAATGGGGTGAGTAATAATGCACACACCTCCAATGACACCTGGGCTCAGTTAATCTCTCCTTACAATAAACGTAGCCACTGTAACTTAAGAGTCTATTTTCCCTGCTGGATGTCAAATATTTGGCTTGGTTTCTTGCTGCCATTCTCTATAGAAAGAAAAAAAAGAGAAAACATTGTTTTAATTGGTTTTCTGTGTGGTAGCTTTTAACAATATTTTGCCTGCAAGGGTAAAGTTAGTGTACATTAATAATTTTACAGCTTTTTTTAACAAAAGTGTACCCGGATTGCATTGGCTTGTTAATGTTGGTTTGGAATTGTTTGCTGCCTTGATATCTTTGATGAAAAAAAGTTATTTTTAGAGAGACTTAACAAAATGCAACTGGTTACCTTTTTTAGGTTTTTCTGTTGTATGATCGAAAGTCCTGGTGTAGATGCAGGTTTTCTTTGAATTTGTTTTTAGTTGTTCTTTATGTGGTGTTTGGAGCTTTAACTTCTTTGCTTCTGAAAAAAGTGAAGAAATGTTCTTTGCAAATAGCCTGCAAAGAAAATGCTTACTACTTATGTTCTAGAAAAAAGTCGTTTTGGTTTTGTTTGTGAGGCTCTAATTTTGAATGAAAGGATTTCAAATGAATTGCTTCTTAACTCGAAACCTGCAACAACAACAACAATAATTGTGGTTTGTGATCATTTTTACTGTGTATAGTTTGGCTTCTTTAGTGTTGATGGGCTCGATTTGATTATTGTGTTAAAACAGGTGTTCCACTACACTGGTGGGTCGATTTGATGTTATCTGTTGAGTATTGCACAAAAAAAAAAATTTCATTGCATGCTTGACAAAGAACTGAAATGAAAATGTGAAATTTACAGTTAAATTTTTTAATTTAAGTACAATCAAATTGCCCCTTTTACCATCCAGCACTTTCCCTGAGCCAAGCACAGGTCGGAGTAGGAATAGTAAATTTGCCCCCACCAGCATCCATCACTTTCCGTGAGGCAAGCACCAGTTGGAGTAGGAATAGTAAATTTGCCCCCACCACCATCTAGCACTTTCCCTGAGGCAAGCAGCGGTTGGAGTAGGAATAGTAAATTTGCTCCCACCCCCGTCCAGCACTTTCCCTGAGCATCTTCCCTTGTTTTCAAGTGGATTCCTCCTATCAAAACTGTCGACGTGTTTCAGCCCCCATTCCTTCCGGGCTTCATCAGGACAAGGGTAAAGGAACCAACGTGGCCTTAAAAAGTTCAGGCTCTTGTGCGTGCTCCAGACAAGCGATACCCCGCTGTGGGGAATAAAATCACTGTCGTACAACCTGGTTCAATCACCTCTCGGCTATAAAGGACACTATAAGCTATACGGCGTCCAACCCTGGCGTGTACACGCTCCCCTGTGGTAGTCTCCCTGCAACTGCCATAAACAAATAGCCGCTCAGGTATTCACAAAATGTTTAAGCTCTAACGCCCCTGAGACTTACAACAGGAGGCAAGCCAGCAATACCTTGAAGTCACTCCCGATTCAAGTGAAGCAGGTCCAGTCCTTCTCATCCTGGCAGGAGAACAGCAGACCGCAGGGCAGTTCAGCAAGGCAAGAGTCCAGCAAAGCAGCAGTCCTTTCAACAGCACAGCAGTTCTTCTTCCTGACTGAGTCTTCACAGATCCAGAAGTGTTCTGAAGTTATGGTGTCAGACGTCCAGTACTTATACCCAGTTGTGCCTTTGAAGCGGGAGATACTTCAAAGAAAGCTTTGAAGTGCAAAGAGGTCCTCCTTTCCTGCCCTGGCTTCAGACTCACCATATGGGGTTATGCAGCCCTTTGTGTGTGGACAGGATACAGCCTATTCAGGTGTAAATGTGAGGCTAAGCCCAGCTCTTCCCTCCCTCCCATCACCTAGGACGGCCGATCAAGACACACCTAAGCTCCTTTGTGTGTGGCTGTCTAGAGAAAATCCACAAAGCCTAGCGGTCACCCAGCACAGACTGAACAGAGACAGGCAGCAGGCACCAAATGGCTAAAGTAAGTAAAAGGCAACTTTATAAAAGTATAAGGAACAAATGATTGACGGAATGCTATATAATGCAAACATTCACTCCATCGTACTTTTGCTCACCACACCAACCCAGTTTGGACCAAGCCATAGCAAATCAGGGTTGATCCTGTTCCTCATGGGAATAGTCCAGCCTGAACTGCCAAGCCAGGTCCTCCCTGGACCGGAAACAAGCATCCTGGGACCAATTTCAGGGCATCACCCTTCATCAGCCAGGCCAAGTCCTCCCTGGACCAGAAACAAGCATCCTGGGACCGGTTTTGGGGTAACACCCCTCATCAGCCAGGCTAGCTTGAATTCGGTGGCGTAGCGAGCACTGACCATTTCCGAGCATACTCTATCCACTTAGGGAAAGAAATGCAAAAAGAACAGATGATGGACAGAATGCTGAATTAATCAAACATTCATCCCCACTCACAGATTTGGGTTAAATCCATAGTTTTTTTGCACGCCACTCCATTCCAGTTTAGACCCAGCCATATGCAAATCAGTCTTGACCCTGTCCCCCATGATAACAGTCCAGCCCAAACTGCCAGGCCAAGTCTTGCCTGGACCTGAAACAAGCATCCTGGGACTAGTTTCAGGGCAGGTTGGAACTGGTGGTATAGCAAGCACAGGACCACTTTTGGGCATACCCTTCCCACTAAGGGCAACAAATGCAAAAAGAACAGATGATGGAAAGAATGCTGAAATAATCAAACATTCACCCCCAGACCTACTAGTAGCATTTAATTTACAGGCCCTGTGCACATGTAGTGCACTTTACTAGAGAGTTATAAGTAAACTAAATATGCCAATTGGGTATGAGCCAATGTTACCATGTATTACGGAAGAAAGCACAGGCATTTTAGCACTGTTTAGCAGTGGCAACGTGCACAGAGTCCTAAAGCCAGCAACACTGAGGTCAGAAAAATGGAGGGAGGACCACCCTAAGGCTGTTAAGTCTAACAGTAACATATCACTTTTATTTTAACTTCTATTATAAGCTAGATTCTAATATCACTTTGTTGTAAAGCAAACTAATACCTGGTGTACTACACCTCTTTGTCAGCTACTCTCCTTAAACACCTCATAACATGTAAGTATGTTTATAAGAAACAAGTTACTTATCTATAACTATAGTTCTCCAGTATTGGATTCTTTCATGGATTCACAAGCTTGAATCATTCCCCGTCGTTGAGATGGGAGTCCCCGGTATTGTCCTATAGGACATAGCACATAAGGCTCTAGGCCTTAAAATCTTTTATAACATATTCCTGTCCTTTAGTAAAAAAGGACCAAACTTAAAACTTAACCAATCAGAAGAGACCACCTTGTAGAACCTTCCGGAGAGAAGCTCGAGTCCCTCAGATTTTCCAAGCACAAGTGTGCATAAGAAGAAAAAACTGAGATAAGTGAGTGAGCCTTCTCCAGGGGAGGGGGGTGGGTCGCATGTTAATCTATGAAAGATTCCAATACTATAGTTACAGGTAACAGGCACTTTCATAGATTCACATGCTTGAATCAGAATAGCTAGCAGTGAGGAACACATTTTCACGCCAAATAACCACTAAAGGAAAGGCATGCTGGAAAGCATTATCCGTACACATTAATATACTCATATAAATGCATAAGCAAACCTATCCAAAGTATACCTTTTTACCATAAGACCATAGAAAATGTGGGACAGTACAGGATGTTGGGAAGGAACCAAAGAAGAAAGGCTCACCTTACTGAAAGAGATGTCCGAGAACTGCTTCTCCTACTGCTACATCTCGCTTATTCCCAGCATCCAAACAGTAGTGCCTGTTGAATGTGTGCGGCATCCTCCAAGTTGCTGCTCTACAAATGTCAGGCAGGGATACACATGCAAACAGTGCTGTAGATGTTGATATCGCTCTTGTAGAGTGGGCATGAACTCTTGACACCAGAGGATGGCCCGCTTGTTGATGACAGAATACAATTGCAATTGAAATCATTCTGCAAATGCTCTGTTTAGTGATTGGCAAACCTTTTTTCTAGGTGTACTGTACGCAATAAGGAGTTGATTTGACTTGTGAAATGACTTTGTCTTGTTCAAGTAAAATTTAAGGCACCTTTTAACACGCTGCAGTCTGCGTATTTGAGAAGAATGATTTCAGAACAATTGGTTCATTAAGGTGGAAATCCAAAGGAACCTTAGGGATGAATTTAGGGTTAGTTTGTAGAATAACTTTGTCTTATTTAAACTGTAAGAAAGGTTCTTTAGTAGTAAAAGCCTGAAGTTCTCCAACTCTTCTCGCTGATTTGAGAGTTAGGAGGAGAGCTACTTTCCAGGATAGGAACTTCATGTCCGTCATGTGAATAGGTTCAAACGGATGTTTCATTAGTTGACTGAGCACTGTATTTAGTTGCCATGCAGGAGGAGGTGCCCTTACTAGAGGGAACATTCTAAACAGCCCCTTGAGAAACTGTTTTACTAGCCTGCAGGACCATAGAGATGAAGCCTTAGCTGATCTGTGGAAACTCGAAATGGCAGCTAAATGAACTTTAATTGATGCGTGGCCCAAACCTGAGCGAGCCAAGAGAAGTAGATAGGGTAAAACTTCCTCAGGAGGTGAATGGAGAGGATTGACTTTAAACGACGTACACCACGTGCAAAATCTCTTCCATTTAAACAAGTGAGTCATGTTAGTTCTGTCTGCTCTTGCTTTAGCCAGCACCTGTCTGCACTCCTGTGGGACTTTTAGGTGTTGAAATTCTCGGAACTCAGGAGCCAGGCGGACAATTTCAGAGAACTGGGGTTCAGATGGCATACTTGTCCCTGGTTCATTGTCAAGAGAGACGGAAATGGTCTGAGGTGGATCGGAGACTTGACTGAGAGTAGGCGAAGTACTGTGTACCAGTGCTGGCGAGGTCAGGCTGGAGCTATCAGAATGATTTTGCAGGTATCTTTTTTAACACTTGTGGAAGGAGAGGAATGGGGGAAAGGCGTAAGCAAATATGCCAGAAAAAGCTATTGAAAAGGTATTCCCCATGAACCCTGATGGTGACTCCAACTGCAAAGTACCGGCATTTCGTGTTCTCTGGAGATGCAAACAGATCTATGTTTGGCTTCTCCCATTGGGAGAAAATGTTGTCTAGAGTGTGCTGGTCCAGTTCCCACTTGTGGCAAGTAGTCTTTAGTCTGCTCAACGTGACGTCTATGACATTTTGTTTACCTGGGACGTACTCCGCTGATACATGCACTTTGGGAAGAATCGCCCAGCGCCATATGAGTTGGGCTTCCTGAGAGAGCAGGAGAGATCTTGTTCCTCCCTGTTTGTTGAGGTAGTGCATTGTCGTGGTGTTGTCTGTCCTGACAAGCACCAATGCGTTTTGCATTTTTGGCAGAAACGATTTGAGCGCTAGGTAAACTGCTCTCAGCTCGGGAAGATTGATATGAAGATCCCTGTGGGAAGGTGGCCATCTTCCGCTGACCTGCAAAAGTCTTGCAGGAAAGCTCCCCAGCCCTCTAGAGATGCATCCGTTGTAAACACGAGAAGAACAGCCTGCGATAGGAACAGCAGACCCTGCGATAATTGGTGAGGTTACGTTCACCAGTCCAAAGCCGCTATCATTGGAGGAGTGATTCGGATCAGGTCGTCGAATGAGCCTCTATCTGCACCCAGAAGAAGAAGAAGAGGACGCATTTGGAGACAACAATGAGGTATGAGGGGGATACAAGAAGACATAATTCCTAGGAGATTTGAAAAGGTGTACAGAAATTGACTTTCTTTTTTGGACCCTCTTTACCAAGGACATTAACCTTTGTTGTCTCTCCAGAGTAGGATAAGCCTTGTTTTCTGTGGTGTCCAGGATAGCTCCTAGAAGCCCCAGTCGATGAGATGGTTGTAGAGTCTACATTTAAAGTGAGGCCCAAATTCTTGAAGAGTTGGCGATATGTCTTGGTGGACGCTTTCGCTGCTTCGTACGTGGGGGCTTTGAGAAGCCAGTCGTCCAGGTATGAGAAAATGTGATGATGTTGTTGTCTTAGAAATGCTACGACTGGTGCTAAACATTTCGTGAAAATGCAGGGAGCGGATTTTAGTCCGAAAGGTAAGACACGGAATTGGAAGTGACTGTCGGCCACCGTGAATCTTGGAGACTTCTTCTGCTTTCAGCGTATGGGTAAATGAAAATATGCGTCCTGGAGATCCAGTGACGCCATGTAATCGTTTCTGTTGAGGAGGTGAAGCACATCTTGAATCGAGATTATATGGAACAATTGTTTTTTGAGGAACTTGCTTAAGTTCCACAAATCTAAGATCAGTCTTCAGTTTTTTAGTTTCATTCATATTAAGAAGAACCGGGAGTAGAAACCCTTCCCTCTCTGATTGAGGGGAACTCGTTCTATTGCTCCTTTCTGCAACATGTTGGTAACTTCCACCTATAAGAGATGCAGGTGTTTTTGAAAGCGAGGCAGAGAAGGAGTTGTTGGGGGGGATCTCTAAAAAATTCCAAGGAATGGCCGAATTGGATTATGTTTAGGACCCATTGGTCCCCCACTGTTGTAAATAACGGGATATTTTGCCGCCCACCGGGGATGGAGTTGGTGAGATAGAGGCCGACAGCTGGTAGAGGTCATTGCCATTGACCGGTCTCCTTACCCTGGCGTCCTGACTTTCCCCTAAAAGAAGCCTTGTTGTAGGCTGCCGCAGGTGGCTGGCGGCTAGTATACTGGAGTCTGTATTGTTGAGCGGTAGCAGGATATGCTGAATAGCGAGATTGTTGGTATCCTGATCTGTAAGATTGGTAACCTCTTCCTCGTCAGCCACGAAAAGGAGCCTTTTGTATTGGAAAGTCCCCAAAGACTTAGCCATATCTGTCTCTTTTTTGATAGCTTGTAAGGCTTCATCAACATGGCTGCCAAATAATTATTCTCCATTGTAAGGAAGGTCAAGAATCTTTGTCTGTACCTCAGGCCTGAATGTGGTGGATTTGAGCAAGCCTTGAAGCCTGAAGGCGGCCGCTCCTGCTGGTTGCCTGAAACCAGTGGACGCTACATCCATGGAGCAGTCTATCACTTCAGAGGCAGTTCGTTTGCCCTCAAAAAGAATTCTCTTAGCTTCCTCCTTGTCATCTGGTGGACATTTGTCCAAGAATGGTGTCAAGTCCGAGCACAACTGCTTATTATAACGGCCCAGTAGGATCAGAGAATTGGCTGCTCGTATTGTCAGAGCTGACATTGTTGAAAAACGCTTCCCGATGTTGTCAAGCTTTCTTCCTTATTTATCAGGAGGAGCAGTCAGGGGAGCTGAAGGATTCTTAGAGCGTCGCTGCGCTGCTTGCGAGATCACAGAATCTGCTTTTGGATGACCTATTAAGCAAGCTGGAGCATCATCCGGAGCCTTATATGTTTTGTCCAGTTTTGGCAACACGGGTGGAAAAGTTGCTGGATTCTGCATTATTCTCAGCCCCTCCTTCCATATGTAATCAATGATGGGTACAGATCTCACTGATTTCTTATAAGGCTCTATAAAGTCATATAGAAAACAGTCTTGCTGATGCATAGGCATCGGTAAATGAAAGCACTTAGCCGCTCTCTCCAGAATGCTGTGGAATCCCCCAATATCTTCCGGAGGTGAATCCACTAGTGGGGGCGATGGAGATGCCAGAGTGGGAATGATGTAGGAATCCCATTCATCTTGTTGAATCTCCCCTTCTCTCTCTCTACTTCCTCATCAGAGGATGTCAACTGATGGACAGGAGCCACTTGAATAGGAGGCTGAAACCTAGGAGACTGTTGAGAAGAAGGGAGCGAACCTGTATTTGTGCACATACTGGTGGAGATGGGAGAGGAGGCAGAGCCATTTGGATGCTCTGCTCTGGCGGAAATCTCCTTTTATAGTCCACCAGCATAAATTGCAGTTCTGTCATTAGACTTGAAGGGAGATACATCATCTCCTGTTGGTGAGACTGCTGTTGCGGATGGTAATATTGACGTCTATAACCATCATTGTCATCAGAATCCTCCTGATATTTGACATGCAGGTCTTATGGGCTCAAGGCTGCCCCAAAGAGACTGTCATCCTCAGACCCCTCATCCTCATCATCATCTCCTAAGAACTTGAATGGCAAAAGAGCCTGCACCTGACTAGGTGAGGTTACAGCTGGTGTTAATTGTATTTTTGAAATTTTATGTTTTTGCCTCCTCGTCGACAGTGTCGTCGATGAGCCCGTCGACGTTTGTATCACTGCCGCAATCACCTTCATTGATGAAAGCTGCTTTTCTTGCGCCGTCGACAGAACTGTTGTCGTCGAAGGCAAACTGCCGGAGACATGGATTTTCGGCAACAGACAGTAACGCTAATAACACTCCCACAGGATGTATGACGTTACAACGCATACATTTACATCGCGGTACACTACATCGCGGTTTTGACAACGCAAGTCGTTACAACGACTTGCGCTAGATGGCGCTCTAGGACAAGGAATAGGATTTAGGAGTAGTATATAACACTATTCCAACTCCAGTCTACGTTCAGTAAGGAAGGTGTTGGATAGTAAATTATACTATTCCTTGTCCTAGAGCGCCATCTAGCGCAAGTCGTTGTAACGACTTGCGTTGTAAAAACCGCAATGTAATGGCATTGCGATGTAATCCCCACGTTGTAAACGATGTTTCCCCTCCCACCTTCGACGCGGGTTCTCTCGTGGACGCAGTCGTCAATGAGTTCTCCGTCGACGGGATTGTCGACGACTTCAAAGACACAATTTGCTTCATCGACGACAACGGTACATTAACCGTCGACGAGGACATTGAGGCCGCAGATACAGTCACGGTGTTGACTAAACTCACCGTCGTCTTTACCAGAATCACCTCAGCAGAGACTTTTTTCGTCGACGGTGTTTTCGTTGACGAGCTGCTCAACAGAGGAGCTGAAGTAGGTTTTTTGAAGGTATACTTTGGCGTTGGAGGTTCTGAAGCTCGTTTTTTGATATTTAAAGCTTTCTTTTCTTCATGGGAATCTTCGTTGGCAGATCCATTGTGTTTCTGAGTGGACTCAACAGAGTTTTTTGAGGCTTTTTTAGGTGACTGTGACGAGGAGACGGCAAGGTCATCCAAAGGTTGTTCCTGAGGCGTTCTTGAGGAAGATATAGAAGATGTATCACTCTTCTCATCAGATCCCACAGTGTCCCTATTTTTAAGCCTCTGAAGCCACAAGAGAAGCCTTCCTTCTCGATCTTTAAGAGTCTTTGTAGAAAAGGTGCGACATACCTTGCCCTCCTTAGGTTTGTGTGAAGGGTACAAGCAGTATAAGCAGCTCTTGTGCTTATCATCAATATGCAGGGTTTTCTTCCTGCAAGTTCCACAGGCTCTGAATAGACCTTTTTTAGGTGTCTCTGACATGGTGGACGTCAGTTTGAATCACCTTGAAAAATCCACTGAGTTGGTAGTAAGCTGAAAGGGTGAAGAAACACTCTAAATCTTGAAAATTGAAGAAAACTGAGCAGAGCTCAGTGGAGACTCCCTTAGCACGACATGCGGTAGAAAATCTGAGGGACTGGAGCTTCTCTCAGGAAGGTTCGACAGAGTGGTCTGTTCTGATTGGTTAAGTTTTAAGTTTGATCCTTTTTTACTAAAGGACAAGGATATGTTATAAAAGATTTTAAGGCCTAGAGCCTTATGTGCTATGTCTTATAGGACAATTATTTTTATAATACCGAGGCCTCCCATCTCGAATACTGGGAATGATTCAAACATGTGAATCTATTAAAGTTCCAATACTGGAGTAAACAAAAAATATCACAGTTGTTACTCTTTATGCTGACACCCTAGAAAGAGAGAATAACAAAAATGTGTGTTAAAGAATTCACCCTACTTGAAACACTCTCTAGAAAAACAAATGCAATATCACAGTATTACAGGAAGGGGGTTGGCACTCACAATCCAGTAAAGTGCACAAAATAGGGAGACTGTTTAGTTTTTTTGACATCTTATGAAATAATTCCTAGTTCAGCAATAGTCATTCCTTAGACACTAGGATATCCTTGCAAAAGATTATTACAGTTCAGGAAAAGACAGTCGTGAATGAAAGAAAACCCACCCTCTTAACACATCCCAATACCAATTGTAGTGGCAAGCGAAAAAGACATTCAATGCAACACAAAGAACAAAATGTGTCTCCAAAAGCTCCAGGGTTTCTAAGACTCCAGCAGCAAGTTTGGGAAGCAATTGTATTCACTTCACTTTCTCCTTTATACTGAAGATTCAAAATGGCTTGTACCCTAAAATCTCACGAAATGAAATCTCCAAGTATTGCGATGCTTTGTTTTAGTTTTCCTTTCACTTTGTGGCATCCTGTCCTCAGTGACCACCATCTTGGATGAGCCATCACAACAAAAACAAATTCCTGAATTGAAAGCATATTCAGGAATTTTGCAGTAAGATTCCATTTCCTATTATTATAGCCTGTGAGCCTACCGCTGTAGTCCTCTTTAACCATATCCACGATCATGACAAAGTTAAATCTTTACTCAGAAAGTATGCCTTTTATGATTTGGTGTAGATCAGGAGGCCGAGGAGGTGGGGGCGGCGGAGGAGGCGAAGTTAGAAGGCACATGTTGAGCACAGGGGGCGGTGATCAGCGCGCTCGGGTACGAGGGGAGCAGCACCGGCACCACGGGTCACCCTGCCGGCCATTGAGCACCTCTCCACCGGCAACGTTAATTCGCCTCCCTCTCAACGGGAGCCTTCTGGAATTGATACCGGGGTCTCTCAGGTTTTGGCACCAGCACGGGGGGTGGCACTTGAGGGGAGCAAGGCCCGGCTCACCGGCCTGAAGCATCGGAGAGAGAGGGGCTTAGTGCCCCCGGTACCACAGCTGTGTTGAGGAGATGCATGGAGCAGTAACCCTACAGCCCCCACACACATAAACACACCCTACCGCTGGACGGGCTCCAACAGTAGCCCAAACCCCCCTCTGACCACCCACACCCTTCCAAACTCGGGGACACAGGAGCAGCCTCGTCACACCCACTCGGACAAGCAGGAACACCCCTGCCCCACGGTGCCACCCATCGCACACCTGTTTTTGGGGATCTTCACAATGATGTCATGATCACCACGGACACAACGAGTAAACGGAAAACAAAAGCAGATATTCTATGATCGCCAACACATCCAAAAATATATTAGAATGAAACTGTGCACCTTCTTACCGGCACCCGCACCAGCACCTGATTCTCCAGTGGGAACTCCAACCCCCAGACTGCCCTGCCTTCGCGCCTGGAGGCGCCGTCATCTTTCCACGTGCCCAGAGGCGCATAAAGTAACTCGCAGCTCCCGCTTCGCAGAACGCGCGCAGGCAGGCCCGTCTTTGCCCGGAAGAGGCAGGGCTGGGCCACCCCCCTTCTGGTTTGCCATTGTTGTCTCCAACGCTGTAGGCTCTGGATCTTTGAATTATCATAAGGACCCAAGTTACTGTATTTATTATTGCGGCCTGTAGTCAGGATCGCTTTCAGGAACTGCTCTCCTCTAATTTCGCTCATTGTAAAAGTTACATGCTGCGGTCGTGTGGGACAGGTTTTGAGGGGTTCTCAGCTTGGTAATCCTTTCTAAAGTTACTTTTTGTTATACTCTCAAGTATTGTTAAGTAGCATAACTAACATTGCTTTGGGTCATTAGGGCAGATGGGTAAAAGGAAAGATCATGAGAGGGCCCCAGGCCATGGCAATGCTAAAAGGAAGAAAAAAATCGATTGGCACAATTTGTCCCGAAACTATGGATCGTATCCATTCGATCCTATTACAGTGCCAGGAGATAGCCGATCCCATATCAAATTCGTCTTCTGTTGTAGAAAACTTGGCTAGCTATCTCACTGTCGAACCTGGAGCTGGGTCTCCTGGCTCATCCTTGCCCCTTACCACTCAAACTTCAATTCACAAAACAAACTCGGTTAAAACAATATCACGTATGTTTAAATGCAATCTGAAAGGAAAGAGAAAGGGTTTGGTTAAGTATAAGGGGAAGGAGCTTGATTCAACGGCGAAGAAGTGTCAAGAGAACATATGTGGGCTGCCCTCTCTCCCTTATGTTGTCCAGATTGAGTGCCATAATAGGTTTGATGCTTTAACAACTGACGATGGAGGGGTAAGAGAGCCTAATCCCAGTGAGATCAAAAGTGGTCATTCCAACAAATTAGTTGTTTTAAGGACCTTGATTGAGTCACTGAAGGAAGAGTTGGTTGCGCTTAGAAGGGAAGTTGGGATTCTTACACAGAGGAATATCTGTGGGGATGGAAACAAAGTTCGTTATGAACCCCCTAAAAACTTTAGATTAATATCACCCCTAGATAAAGACAGTGGCTTGATGCAATCCCAGCATGGGCCGGCTGAAACACAGTCTAGAGCCCCTCCGTTAAAAACTTCTCATCAATCTCAAGTACCTGTGGAGACACCTCTTTCTAGCCTTAGGGACCGAAGAGTATCAAAACATATATATAAGGGAGAAAACCTCGGGGCTTCAAGATCTGGGCACCCGGATAGAGGGGAGATGATCCTGGATGAAGGATATACAGACAGGCCAAGCTATGAAGCCGCCCATAGGACAGGGGTAGTAAGGGATGGTCTATACAGAAGGCTGGAGGGTAAAAGCAGCTCTGATGCAGCCTACCTTACAAATGTTCCAAAACTCTCTAATAGGGGCTATGAAGACTGATTCCCTAAAAAATATGGTTATACATTGATTCAGGGCAGCCCGTCATTGTTACTCAATTATAAGGGACGACATTAGATATGCTGGCAGATTAAATATCCCGGGAGCGGAAAAATACATAATTTTAGTAAGATCTTTGGATGAAGCCATGGTATCTGGGCTTTTGGCAATTGATTCTCGTACCTTTCCCTCCGCTAACACTACTATCCAGATCAGGCACAAACACCCACAAGAGGAAGGAGTGACTATGTACAGATCCCGAGGGCAGAACAAAGCACTGGCCGAGACTTGGCTAAATGTAGTCACCGATGACTGAAACATGAGGGTGGATTGTTACCTGATCCTAGGCCGGTCATTATTTTACCCCTATCCAACCCTCTGTTAGGAAGTAACCTACCGCTTATCACCAAACCTTGTCCCGTGTCTGATGCTACAACTGAAATGTATGATAACTCTCAGAATATGCATTCTATTGTAACATGGCCCTCTCAGATGAAGAATCTTAAGATTCTAGTATGGAATGTGGCTGGGATCTCCAAATTACTATTGGACCATGAATGGTGCACTTTTATAGATACTTTTGATGCAATTCTGATGCAGGAAACTTGGAGTACATCTACCCCCCATAGATCTGGCTTCTCAACCCTTGCCATTGATGCCACTAGGAAAAAACGGGGCCGTCCGGCGGGAGGTTTGGTGGTTTGGGTAAAGAATGCTATCGGGAACAAAATCAAGCGCCTCCATGTGGACTCTCATGATGATTTGGCTTTCGAGCTGTCCCCACCCAGTGGTTGGAAGGGGAAATGTTTTAATGTTTATAACAGGGTGGACACTGCTGATGAAGAAACACTGACCCTTTGTAAGTTGGACGATGCCTTAATCAAGTACTTGGATAACATCCCAGCAATAGTTGCTGGTGATTTCAACTGTTCTTTCGAGCCCTTAGCTGTAGTCGCCCCAGACTTGACCGAAGATTGGGACAGGGATTGGTCTATTCCACTATTAAGCTTACCAAAGGTCAAATGGACGAAGAGGGGTGGTCAGCTGTGTGAACTAACACTCCAGCATGACCTTCGAGCAACAAATGGGAGAACTAGATCAGACCCTAATAGTGCCCATACCTTTAACAGACCTAATCACACAAGTCGAATAGATTATTGCTTAATCACCTCCAACCTATGGCCTGTATTAGATGACATGATCGTGGTAAACAGACACAATAGCGATCACAACCCACTTGTACTTTCACTAAGTATCCCAGGTATGGCACAGCCAACCATAAATGGTCATCGTGACCTGGGAGTGCTTTCATCCTCAAATAATCAGCGATCAATTCAAGTGGAGCTGTGTGTAGAAGCACCCAGAGGTGCTGGATCTTGTCAAAAAGAAAACCTTAAATCTAATAGAGTCCTTAACTAAATTTCCTAGTAAAGACGCTGTTAAGAGTTTAAATCTATGCCACGAGCACCTTTTCAAAGAGGCTAGGGAACTGCTTAGCCAGCCTGCCAAAATAAGGGGAAGTGTTGTCTATTGCACTGGTACTAGGCACAAGTCTAATAGTACATGGTTTAATCAGGACTGCAGTAGGTCAAAGAGGGAGCTTATCTGTGCTATAAAGCGTAAGGTTTATCCTCACTATGGCTAGCTTTACACACAGCATTAATTGGTAAAGATCAAAGGTCCTTCTGGAGAGAGGCAACTCATTGGCTCATGGGAGAAAAAATAGAGTTGGAATACAATATACAGCCTGATGAATGGACAGCCTACTTTGGGTCTCTTCATGCCATTGAGAGTGACGGCAGTGGTGAGATGGGTGAGTTGCCAGAGGAGGGGTTGAGTGGGGATTTTGAGACCCTGATGTTTTCCATAGTAGAAACCCATGTAGCAATCTCTTCATGTGAATCAGCGCGTGCCCCAGGTCCAGGTAGAATCCCCAATGATCTGTACAAAGAAGACAAATGCCTCTGGGGTCGGTACATAAATATGTTATCCAATCTGATTCTGTCTGGAGCACCTATTCCGCAATCGTGGCAGGTTGTGGAAATTGTGCCCATTTATAAGAAAGGAGATAAAACTAAGCCATCAAACTACGGGCCGATAAGCCTAATAGATTCTCTCCAAAAGATCTTTTGTAAACAAGTCCTGGGGAGGCTCAATGACTGGATGATGGAATCCCACATTTTAAGTGACCTTCAGGAGGGCTTTCGTTCTAAAGTTAGCACCCTAGATCAGGTGTTCCGCTTCCTCTGCATTTATTGGAAGGAAGTGGACCTTAAAGGGGATAAATTATACGTGGCATTTGTTGATTTGCGCACAGCTTTTGACTCCGTGCCCCGGGCAAATCTGTGGAGAGTACTGAGAGAATTGGGCATCCCGGCAAACCTCTTAGACATCCTAATCAGATTACACGCGTCAAACACAGCCCAGGTCAGGTGGGGCCCAAGAAATGAAGTGACATAAAAATTTCCTGTAAATTGTGGAGTGAGGCAGGTATGTGTGCTGGTCCCCACTCTTTTTACTCTTTTTATAAATGGGGTTATTGATTTTTTGGACAGGGTTGGTTGCACGGCCCCAAAATTAAACGATAGAAGAGTGCCCGCTTTGTTATTCGCGGATCATACCCTTCTAATTTCTAAATCCTGCCCAGAGCCTTCAACAACTTTTAAATGATTTTATACAGTTTTGTAACAATAGGGGGTTGTTCTTAAACAAGGGAAAAACCAAATACATGATTTTTAACAAAAGAGGGACAAAACTCTCCAGTAGATCTATTCGTGCTGGTAGCACCCTACTTGAATAAGTTGATGTTTTTGATTACCTAGGAATACGTGTATCCCCATCAGTAAACTGGGATGCACAAAAGGAGAAGGCTAAGTTACATCAAATATTCCAATGTAATCATATTAGCAAAATACACAGAAAAACATCGTCACAGCAGATTGCTCCTGCACTTGAAATCTATAATTCTAAGGTTTTGGGGAGCTTAATGTACGGTATAGAGTTGTGGGGGACAGGAAACATATCGTCTTTAATAGCTGTGGAAATTAGTTTTCTTAGATCTCTGGTTGACCTCCCCGCTAGCACCCCTCTGAAACCTTTGTATATGGATCTGGCAAATAAAGAATTGAAACACAAGGCAATGTACAGATTGATAATGTTTTGGTTTAGGATATGGACTGTAGAAGAGCTAGAGACCTACCGAGACACTCTGTTAGATCTCCTGAGATTTCCTAAGGCTTCTTCATTAAACTGGTTTACCACCCTACGGAAATCCCTGGCAAAATTGGACATGGATGCCTACTGGATAAATCCAGAAACCATGAGGCAAATCTCCAGAGAAAAAACTGATCCTCTTCCTCACCAAGGACCCCATCACCGCCAAATCCAACCTTCACGAAGGAATGAAGGCCATCGCGGACTGGATGAGGATCAGCCGACTGAAGCTGAACACGGACAAGACAGTGGTCCTCATCCTCGGCTCCAACCCTTCACCCTGGGACGACTCCTGGTGGCCGACGGCACTGGGGGCATCCCCGACACCCACCGACCATGCACGCAACCTGGGAATCATCCTCGAAAACGCTCTCCATGACCAAGCAAATCAACGCAGTCTCGTCCTCCTGCTTCAACACCCTTCGTATGCTCCACAAGATCTACAGGTGGATCCCGACAGACACAAGAAGAACAGTGACCCAGGCCCTCGTCAGCAGCAGACTAGACTACGAAACGCCCTCTACGCAGGAGCTCTGACCAAGCTCATCAAACGTCTGCAACGCATCCAAAACGCCTCTGCACGACTGATCCTCGATTTACCACGCCACAGCCACATCACCCCTTACCTGAGAAACCTGCACTGGCTCCCCGTCAACAACAGGATACCCTTCAAGCTCCTCATCCACGCACACAAGGCACTCCACAAGACCGGCCTAGCCTACCTCAACAGACGACTCTCCTTTTACATCCCCAGCCGCCAGCTCCGCTCCGCCGACCTGGCACTCGCCACCGTCCCTCGCATCCGTAGAACAACCACCGGTGGAAGATCCTTCTCCCACCTCGCCGCCAAGACCTGGAACACCCTCCCACTGAGCCTACGACAGACCCAAGACCGGCTGACCTTCAGGAGGCTACTCAAGACCTGGCTGTTCGACCAGTAGCGCCCCCCCTTCCCAGCGCCTTGAGACCCTCCCGGGTATGTAGTGCGCTCTACAAATGATTGATTAATTGAAAGAAGTGTTTTGGGATTCTGTTTCAAAAGAAGTTCTTTCAGCTCCAGTATCCAGCCTGACCGAAGTCTTTCTCAAATCTAAATGTTCTTCTTTCTTTGAGACAACCATTGACGAAATTGTTCCACCGATGGCACGGAAACTTTTTCTGCAGTTTCGCTATAAAATACTTCCTACCAAATTGTTTTGTTCAAAATGGTCCAGCAACAACGGTTTGGTTGATTTGTGTCCCACTTGCCAAGTCAGTTCTGAATCCATAGTCCATTTACTCTTCTTTTGCCCGACATATCAGTCGCTGAGGAAAAAATGCATCTTTCCGTTATGCTTCTCAGTGGGCCGGGGGCATTACCCAGAGGTCCTAAGACCTTTGTGTACTGATACTAGACGACCTATTGTATTTGGTCTTGCTAGATTTTGGCATGCCCTTTGGATTAGGCATAGAAAATTATGTAGCTGAGACACTGCGTTTTGGAAAACCTTGCCAGACCAGAATGATATCTAACTTTTTAAAAAAAAATGTTAACTTGTACTTGTAGGAACTCTAAGCACCTCAATTTGTGCCATACAATTTGCTGCTTTCCACATATGCACTTTTTTTTTTTAAACTTTATTTTTCGTTTTCCAACAAACAATCGCAATACACCCCCCACCCCCCCCCCGACATCAGAGCACGGCAGTACATACAGATACAATCCAGAAATGAAAAAAAACATGCCTACTTCTGTGGTAGCTCAAAGTGAGACATGGCTCAGGCCATAACATGTGAGTGACTGGTCCAGCCCCATTCATTATCGTACAGGAGCCGCCTCGCCTTCAGCGCCCCCCCCTCCCCCTCAGAAGGCAGCGGGGAATACAACTCTCCACTCGTTCCCTCCGACTCACTCTGCGACGCTTGCCCCTCCACCGCCAATCCCTCCATACACAGAACTCGCCATGCCAGAAGGTCCTCCTGTAATTTTTCCTCCCTCCTAGACCACTGCATGTGTGTTTCTTCCGCCAGTGTCCATTACCTCACATCCCTGAGCCACGTATCAAGCTCCGGGGCTTTCCGTCCCATCCAGGTAATTGCGACCCTGCGCCTCGCCAACACCAGCATCAACTGCAGCAATTTATAAGCTAATTTCAGTTTCCGTGGTTTGGGAACCAGGGCCAACAGGCAGTGCAGGGGTGACCGTTGGATTCGGAGGCCAGTGGCAGCCGCGATGCGGCCCACCACTCCTACCCAGAACCGCTCGACCAGCGGGCAGTCCCAGGCCAAGTGTAAAAACCCCGCCCCTGCTGTGCCACACCGAGGGCAGTCGTCGCCCCTGCCCGTTCCAAATCTACTCAGCGCCTTCGGAGTAAGGTAGGTGCGGTGCATAAAGTTAAAATGAATGAGCTTAAACAGCGCATTACAGGACACTCGCCTCGTCAATGCTCCGATTCGCACACGTTGCCCTTGATCCAATGGCTCTCCCAGGTCCGCTTCCCAGGCCGCCCACGCCGGAGGCTCCGGCGGAACCGAGTCGCGTTTCATCGCCGCATATAACAGGGCAATCAATCTGCGGCCCCGGCCGCACGTCAAGATTGCATGAAGGGTCTGAGTCGTCGAGGGCATCTCCGGGCACTGCGGCCAGACCGAACGAACAACCGCACGCAGCCCTTGATAATATAGGTATTGTCCCCCACGAAGGCCATAAAATTCCTCCGCTTGCTCGAATGACAGGAAAGTGTTCGAGGGGTACAGGTCTGCCAACACTTCGCAACCCCCCTCCTTCCAATCCCGGTAGGACACCTGGCGTTCCAGGTCCACCATGGGGGCCAGTATCCAAATTGGCAATTCCCTATGAAAGGGTGCCACACCTAAGACCCGCTCGATAAACCGCTGCCATACCTGAGCCGTATGTGTCACCACATAGGGCAACGCAGCATCCGCCCCCGAGCCCCGCATCAAAGCCAATTGAAGGTCCTTTGCCGTAGCCCTTCCTGCCAATAATCGCGTCTCCCACATGTCCGTGTCTGCAAACCATCGGGCTGCTGGTAGGAGCTGCGCTGCATAATAATACAAATCGAAGCGTGGGGCTTCCAATCCCCCCTCCTCATAAGCGCGCACGACCGTCCTGAGGGCCACCCTACTGCGGCCCCCCGCCCAAAGCAGGGAGGTCAACAGAGAATTGAGGGTCCGGAAAACCCTAGGAGGGAGAGGGCACAGCGTGTTCTGGAGGACGTACAACGTCCGTGGCAGCATCACCATCTTGGCCACAGCCAGGCGTCCCATTAGGGAAAGTGGCAGGGCGTTCCAAAACGTCACAGACTGCCGAAGTGAAGCGATCACTCGATCAATATTCCGTGCGAGCGCCAATTCCTCCGTGGCGGCCACCTGAATACCCAAATACCGGAAACTTGTTTGTTCCCAGCGCAACCCGAGCTCCGGCAGGTCCGCAGAGGGCGCTGCATCAAAGCCAAAGAGCGGGAAGATAAGAGATTTGCTGCGGTTAATTCTCAGACCCGAGGCCTCCCCAAAACGATCCAGGTGGTGCAGCAAGACCGGAAGCGCCTCCGTCGGCGCCCTCAAATAGAACAAGGCATCATCTGCATAGAGCGATATGACATTATGCGTATCCCCCACCTGAATTCCCCATTGCTCCATTTCCGCCCGGATCGTGACGGCGAACGGCTCAATCGCCAGCGCGAAGAGGAGCGGCGAGAGGGGGCACCCCTGTATCGTGCCCCGTCCCAGCCGCCACTCCTCGGATCTCGCAGCACCCAGGCGCACCCTCGCCCTCGGTGCGCTATATAAGATCTGTATCCACCGGCGAAAGTTGGGCCCTAGGCCCACCCTCCGAAGGACCTCCTGTAAGTACGCCCAATCCACGGTGTCAAACGCCTTAGCCAGATCGATGGAGACCAACACCGTCCGCTCCTCGCGGTGTCGCACTTCATGCTGAATGTGGTTCAGGCGTCTAAGATTCATCGCCGTATTCCTCCCCGGGATGAACCCACATTGGTCCTGGTGCACTAGATGCGCCAAATGGGGAGCCAGCCTGGCGGCCAACAATTTTGTTTGAATTTTGACGTCCGTATTCAGCATGGTGATCGGGCGGTAGGACGCCGGGTCATACTTATCCCCCCCTGGTTTGAGGATCATACAGATCTCACCGTGGGCCATGGTGAGTGGGAGGTCACCCTTCTCCCACGCCGCATGGAACACTTGCAGCAGAAGCGGGGCCAACTCATCCGTGAACTCTTGATAAAACTCTGATGGAAACCCATCACTGCCGGGCGATTTAGCTCGCGGCAGGCGGGCCAAAGCCCCGCGGACCTCCGCCAATGACAAGCCCTCCTCCAATCCTTCCCGATCCGAGTCCGCCAGAGTCGGCAGACTCAGCCCTTGTAAATACGGCAAGTATTGGGCCGCCGAGATATCCGGGGCCACCTCATACACCTTCCTCAAATGAGTTTGGAGTACCCCCAGTATTTCCTGCTCCGAGTAGACCACGCGTCCGGTGGCGTCCCGCAGGGCCACAATACGCTCCGGAGCCTGCTCTCTCCGCAGGATCAATGCCAGCAGGCGTCCCGATTTATCCCCCTCTCTATGGAGGCGCTGCCTATATTGGCCTAGAGTAAATTTGTCCAATCTATCCAAGGTGTCCTGCACCCGAGCCCGAGCCTCCCTTTCCTCCTGTTGTTGCGCCACATCGGGGTCCCCCACCCTCTGGATCTGTTGGAGAGACTCCTCCTCCGTGTGAAGATCCCAGAGGAGCTGTCTCCGGACCCCGTAGGTGAGCCCCATACATGCCCCCCTCACCACAGCCTTCAGAGCTTCCCACTTAGTGCCCACCGCCAGGTCTCCCGCTCCCCAGTTGAGAGCGACATAGTCCCCTATGGAGGCCGCCACGCGCTCCCTCCCCACCTGGTCTCGGAGGAGGTCCGCCGGCATCCTCCAAGTGCGCAGGCGGACTACCGAAGGTCCCCACTGGACCACGCAAGCCACAGGCGAGTGATCCGATAAAAAACGGGCCAGGTGCGTGACCTCTACTGACATACCCCGCCTCTCATCTGTCACCAAGATTCGATCCAGCCGACTATAGGTGTTGTGCGTGGGAGAAAAGCAGGTGAACACCCTCTGCGTGGGGTTCTTTTGACGCCAAACATCCACCACCCCTATATTTGCCATCACCTTTAGGAGCTGGTCCGTCATACGCGGTGTCGTTCCCTCGCGAGGGGGGGCCCTGTCCAGTACCGGATCCAGGACACAATTAAAATCTCCGCACCAGAGTATCGGGGTCCCCAGATCATAAGTCAAGACGTCCTGCAAGGCCCTAAAAAATGCTGGGTCATCTATGTTGGGCGCATAGGAGTTCAAAATAACTATTTCCCTGCCAACTAATTGCGCCCGGAGGAGCAGGTATCGACCTTCGATGTCCGCCTCCATATACTGGATGGCGAATGGCACCCCCGGCGCCACCCAAATTAGGACTCCCCTGGCGTATGTAGAAAATGACGCATGAAACAGCTGTCCCCGCCATCTTTTCCCTAACTTCTGCGCCCCCTCGCCCACTAAATGTGTCTCTCGTAGGCACGCTATCGATACTTTGTGCCGTCGAAGGAGGGAGAGGACCCTGTATCTCTTTGTGCATGTACCAAGTCCCCTCACATTCCAGCTCAAAAACTTATATCCCATGCTCCTTTAGTTACCCTACCCTGCCTCGCCCATCCTATCCAGACAGAGCCCCACTCCGGTACCTGACCTGCAATACAACTGATGTCAACAACATTCCCCATCAACTTCCCCCCCAACAATACCCCCCTCCCCCCACCCACGAGCACTATGCCAGCAACAACCAAACATGCCCGTATGCCCTTTCCCCACTGGTGCCAGGACGTACACAGCCACCCCATTCACACACCCAAACTAGTCCCCCTCACTCAACCACCACTCCCCCCCCACCCCGACCCCCGTTCTGACCCCATTGCCAATCATGCATACCAAGCACAACCTGCCCGAATCTCCTCCATGCACCCAATCCCCCCACCACAATTCCCTCCCACCCCACTGCTCCAGGTCCACCTGACCGGCCAATCCCTCCTGGGTTCTTGTCACAGCCCCTCACCTCCTATTCCAGGCCCCGCAAACACCGCTCGTGTCCCATCCCCTCCCAGACTCTCCACGCCGGGACTACCTGTCGCATCAAGAGGGCTCCCCCCGGCCAGGAATCCCAACCCCCACAGTTTCCGGGATCGCCAAAGTGGCGGCCACCATCTCTCCGTCCGAGGCCAGCAGCGTGTCCGGGACTAAAATGTCATCGGGGCCCGTCGGGCTCACTGTTGAGGGCTCCGGCCCCTCCGCTGCTCCCGCTCGCCCCAACTGCAGGGCCCCGTCAGCTCCCACTGTCACTCTGTCCCCAGCCTGGCTGGCCGCCAGCCCTGAGAAATACCTGCGTCTGTTGGAACGTTTCTGCGGTGGCCGCATTCCCCACGCTCCACGGGGGCCTCTCCCCGCTCCCGATGGGACATCTTCTCCCCGGGCCTCCAACCATTCCCAGACTGCTCCCGGGGTCTCAAAGAAGTGAGCCGTCCCCTGACACAGGACCTTCAATTTGGTGGGATAGAGCAGCATATATTGCAGATTCATCACCCTCAGTTTCTGTTTAACCCCCAGAAATGACTTTCGTTGCTCCTGCACCTGTTGTGTATAGTCCGGGTATATGGAGATCCTACTGTTCTCGTACGTAAGATTTGCCACCCCCCCGCGCCGCCTTTAGAATACAGTCCCTATCGCGGTAATTAAGGATTTTGGCGATGATGGCCCGTGGGGGGGCCCCCGGTCTTGGCGGCGGCACCAGCGCCCTGTGTGCCCTTTCTATCACAAAAACCTCTGACAGCCCCCTGGGGCACAGGCACGTTCGAATCCAGTGTTCTAGGAACCGCTCCGCGTTCCCATCCTCCGCTCGTTCCGGCACACCAACGACCCTGATGTTACTGCGGCGTGCCCTTCCTTCCGCATCTTCCGCCCTCCGTTCCAGGGCACCAGTCGTTGCCTTGAGGTGCGCGACTGTCTGTTTGAGGGTCATGACCTCCCCTTGTAGTTGCTCTATGTTCCCTTCTGCATCTGTCACCTTATCCGCTACTTTCCGGAGGTCTGTCCTGAGTAAATTCACATCGATGGAGACCGTTTCAATTTGTCGCTCCAGCGCCGAGTGGGATCCCTGTATTGCCTTTAGTAGCTCCGCTCGGGAGGGCTCCCCAGGGTCGTCCTCCGCCCCGCTGAGGCCCGTCTGCCGTGTGAGCCGCTGACATGGCTGCCGCAGTGTGGCATATTGCGTTATCGTATTCGGCTGCGTTGAGCGAGACATCTTACCCTTCGTCATCCCCAATGCCACCTATAGCGCCCAATGCCGCTACGAGGCCCAGCCGGGGTCCGAGGTCGCCACGCACTCCCAACCGGGCGGGGCGCCCCGGTGAGGTCGATGGCAAAGGTCCCCCGAGGGTTGCACTGACTCCTCCCGCCTCCACTCCCGGGCGTCACTGCCCGTGTCCAGCGGCCGCACCCTCGTCCGTCCCCTCTGCGGTGGCAACTCGGTGGCAGGCTAAGTATCCGGAGAAGTCCCTCTCCCGGCACCACGCTACGTGCTCCGCCGCTCACTGTGAGGCCCCGCTCCCCTCACAATGGCCAGGTCTCTCACCTCGGAAGCGCCAATGTCCTCGCAGCCGGTCCAGGCGTCGCCGGCCAGTCCCCACAGGGCCTCCCAGCGCTGGGGCAGATGTAGGAGTGTTCAGTATATCCCGGCGAGAGCCCGGCCCAGGGGAACCCCCAGTATCCTCACAGCGGGGCCGTCCCCAGTCGCCGTCGCAGCTCCGCACCGCAGGACTCCCCGGGGCTCACAGGTCCGAGCCCCCACCTCCAAGTGCAGGCGCCGTGTACTCCCCCGCCGCAACGGAGCCGTCCTCCCTTCTGCTCCGGTCGGGCCCGTCAGCCCCTCCTCGCCGTCTCCTGCCGCAGCCTCAGGATCCGAGCCACCGGCCCTCTCTCCGCACTCCTCGCCAGGCTACTGTCCCCACGATGACGGCGGGCCGGAACCGACACTCCAGCCTCCTCGCCGCCCTCCACCACGGCCTCAGGCCTACCGGCGGTCCCCTATGTGCCCGGCCCAGCCTCCCGCAGCGTTCCGAGGATGAGCCGCCCTCCAGCCAAGGCAGCGGACCTGTCACCCATGGGCATCCGCCGTAGTTCGCAGTCCCGTCGTCTCCGGCGTTCAGGAATCGGCCTCAGACCCCGGCCCCTCGCCGTACCGCATCCAGGCTGGGGCTCGTTGGGACTGTTCCCCGGCTTCCCCTCCAGGCGCTCAGACAGGCTCCCGTCCGCGAGCCCTCCATCCCCTCCCCGCACCAGGATGTCGCAGTCATCAAGGGAGGTAGGCCGGGTCAGATCCGCCAGCCGCACCGCCACACTCCGACGTGGCCTCTGAATGATCGGATGCCCCCAGTGCACCCGTCTCGGCCTCCCGTGCCGGCCCGAGGACGGGCGTCCTTCCGGCCAAGGCGGCGGCCTTGCCGCCTCCGATCCTCTGCTGTTTTCCGCGCTCCGGCCCTCACCAGCAGCCGGGAGTAGGCCCCAGACCCCGGCCTCGCGCAATCCAATGTCCGGGCTTGGGAAGGCAGGGGCTGTAGCTCGGCGGCACCGCAAGGTACCCGCTCCACTGCGCTCCGGGAGTGCCCCCGGACCCTAGGGGGTGAGGCGCCCTGCAACTGTCGGCACAGGGGCTCTGGTAGGATCTCGTTTACAGGATATTGGGGTCAAGGCATCGGGAGCCGGTGGAGCTCACGTCCTGTCGGCCATGCTGCGTGGCCACGCCCCACATATGCACTTTATAATTGTCCTGGGGGCCTTGTCAATTCGAATCCATACTAATGTTTTTATGCATTTTTATTCTATATTCTTTTATTCATACATTTCGGTGTATATTTTTTAGAAAAATGTGCTGTGTACTTTTTAGGATCTGTGTGATCGTAATAAAGTTGTTGACATGTAAATCCGTTCAGCTGTATTTAATAAACTAAGGTTAAAAAATACAGAAATGGGGATGGTTGGTCCTGTTCTATGCTCCCATTGGGGTCCCGCTGGGCTGAAAAAAGAAGGAAAATGTGTGTGTGGGGGGGGGTCTGCATCTGGATGACAGTTCGCGGGATATTGGAAGCCCCCCAGGGGTTGGGTGCCGAAGACTGTGTATGGAGGGTTGTTGGGCCCAGGCCCTAGGGGGAACCGCCGAGGGCAGCTAGTCAACCGGCCACAGACGACCCGCCATCATTTTCCTTTTTTTCCTGGTCCGGCGACATGGGGATCGCTGCAGACATATGATTATAAAAGACTTTACGTAATAAAACCATAGAAATTCACTGTAAAAAACAAAGGTTAAACTGGAGTTATACGTAAGCAATGTAATACGCCTTTACCTTATGTTAAAATAAAACCTTAGAAATTCACTGAAAAACACAAATATTAAAGTGCAATTATACGTCATTCTTCAAAAAACTAAAAAACACTGAACTGCACCACTTGTAACTGCCCATATATAACTTGCACCGCATTGATGCCCTGCTTATGAACACTCACATATTACATTACTGATGACATCTGAAATCTGTAGCGGTGCAAGTTACGTATAACTGGTAATGTTTTGTTTAATTATTAGAAGATCTATGTATAGTTTCACTTTGACCTTAGTTTTTTTCAGTGAAAAAAGAAATACATACACACAGACACACACACACATATATGTATATATATGTATATACACTCACACACACACACACACACACATATATATATATATATAGAGGTGTTCGGGTCTCCGCAAGGAAGCGGGACCATCAGAGAGAATCCTACAATGCATTTGTGTTTTAAGTATATTTTGAGTTTTGGACTCCCCAGGGTGTCTGTTTTTCAGAAATATCTTGGTTTGGTAGGTTTTTCCCGGGCGAGGGACTAGCCTAGGCCAAAAATTTACAGATAAAAAGAGGAGTTTTGAGTGGAAAACTTTGATCTGTACATGATACGTTTTGGGGCCATTTCTGTTGCAAGCACTAGGCTCACTGCCAAAGTTGTTTAGCTTTTTTTTACATTTCACATAATCAGCAGAGACAGCTAATTGTTTCATAGGTTCCAAATAGTAGTTCTTAAAATCCAGGACTACCACTTCCCCCCTTTTATCCGCCTGGTGTACAATAATTCTCAAGTTATTACACAATTCATTCAAAGCTCTCTTTTCTTTAATGCTTAAATTAGTCTTAAACATTATTTTCCTTATTTTTTCAAAGTCATAAATTACCAGTTCAGATAATACATCAAATACATTATCCTTCGAAAAGCTTGGAATAACGGCTAATTTGACTTGTAAAACACTGTTTTTAATGGCACGATCATCAATACTGAGGTCCCTTGCTATAACCTGAATATCAGAAGGCGACCCATCTCCTGTGCTCGGTAGAACCTGTGTCATATGCAGGTCTTGACTTGGTATTCCACTGTCTTTAGCAGGTAGAGTAGCAAAATATTCTTGAGTATTGAAACTCATTAATTACTTTGCTACTCTACCTGCTAGATACACTAAAATAGAGATTATCCCCAATAGATCTAAAATATCCATAGTGTGTTCTGCAGCTGGCTTAGCATTATTTAGATTGGAAATATCATGTATGATCTAATTGTCATCAAATGTAACAAGTTATTAATCAGCCTTTGCATTTGAGATTCTATCTTCAAAAAGCTGAACTCATGGTCATTAGGTAAGCAGGAAGCAGTATAGATTGGATGTAGGTTATTGCCTTTCCTCATAGTCTGTATTTCATATTCCTTTATTTCTGACTTCTTATACGTAATATTTTTATTTATTTTGTTCTTTAATTTTGAGCAATAGGACATTTGAAATTCCGCCGTTAAAGCAGAAATGTTCTCCTTTAAAAGAGGAACTCACATGTTTTTCTCATTGTTGTTTGCCATTTAACTAAGCACTAGAACTATGTGATTGCTGGTTATGTAATGCAATTAATTTAAATGTTATCTTGTCCCCTTGAACTCATGCTTTTTACCATTAATATTATTTTGTGCTATATTAAATATGAAGATTTGTGTTCTTTTGGAATAAATCTCTGTTTGACATGCACTTATGTTCCCTTACAGCCCTGATGAAGCAGTGGTAATACTACGAAACACATGTTCCCTCTCTATTTGCTGTCTAATCGGTGGATGATTCACTGTTTCAATATGAAGTATGGATGATATATATATTTGTCAAAAGCTGTATGTTCCAATTGTATCAACTATCAGTTGGATTATGGACTATGAGTACTCAAGAATTTGAAGCTCCCAAAAAATATTGGATTTTCAACATTTTATAAATGTGTCAATATGAATAAGTAAAGGACTCTATAAAAGAACATATTGTGTTGTCATCTTATGTGGACTCAGTGTATTCTTTATGATGATTGGTATCTTTCTATCCAGTCCAAAATATAGTTAGTTTAATGCCTGTTAAATCGATTTGTATTGCGATCTATTGTACTCTTCACACTTTAGTAATACTTGTTATGTAATGTGTAAGTCAGAGAGGAAACTGGCTTAGCGAATTGAGAACGGATTGGCTGGTTGTTCTATTTCCCAAATAAGGAATACTGAATAGTGAGTGGAAAATTTGCTTTTAGCCAGAGTTTGATGTTTTCTGTTTGCAAGGGCTTCTAGGTTAAAAGCAGTTGTGGGATCCACATGACTCACACCCCCTTGGACTCTTGCAAGTGTCTTGTTTTCAGAAATGTCTGGGTTTGGTAGGTTTCTGTAGGTGGTAGCCAAGACAAAGCCCAAAATCCAAAGCTACCCACACTTCAAAAGGGTGAAAAAATGTGATCTATTCATATTGCGTTTTGGGGCCTTTCCTGTTGCGGTCCCTAGGTCCACCCATACAAATGGGGTAGCGTTTTTATCGGAGACATGAGAAAATGCTGCTTGGTAGGAAATTTGTGGATCCCCGAATGGTCTGGAACATTCTCTCACTAAAATTGAAGGTAAATGCAGGTTTTTAGTCAAAGTTTGAAGTCTGCAATGTGTTCTGGGTAAAACAGTGTATCCCAGGCCTCCCAGGAGCAGCACATGCTACCCGTCCAGGAAACCTAGATTCTGCATAAGCGAGTCGAGCCCCTGTTTCGGCGGGTGCTAGTCCCTTTCACCATCTAGGACACAATTGAAGTCTCCAGCTCAGATAACTGGGGACCCCATACTGCCCTCTAATAAGTCCTGCATTCCCTCAGAGAAATTCCTGTTGTCCACATTAGGGGTGTAAGTGTTCAGAATCGTAACGGCCTTACCATCTAGTTCACCCTGAAGCAGGAGGCATCACTCCTCAACATCCGCCTCACTGTATGTGGGAAAAAAAGGGAACCCCAGGTGCTATCCAAATGCCCCCTTGCATATGAGGAGTAAGTTGCTAAAAGACCAAACCCCCCACTTCTTCCCCAGCTTTTGAGGTTCAATAGCCACAAGATGGGTTTCCTGAGGGCAGGCTACCTGCACCTTATTACACTTAAGAAACAAGTGTACTCATACCTTTTGAGGTAGCCTTTAATCCTCTGACATTCAATGTGATAATTTTCGTACATTCAGCCATCAGGCAATGTACCCCACCCCCAGAGCCTGGCCACATCTCCGCCCACAGAGTCAGCCATCACACAAAGGCCACCCAAAGAGTCCTAGCAACTTGGCACCTCATTCGCACTGCAACGGAGTGCAAATCAAACCAACAAGCCCAACTATCCCACCTCGGATAAACAGTAAAACAATCATAAACCATACTGCTCATCCATCTGTATCCATGCTGTCAGGACCCACAACCATGACCCACAACTACACGTGGAAAGGACTCCCAAACCCATGAATACGGTACAATGCCGAACCAACTGACACATCACAAATGAAACCAGCTTGTAACACAAGTAGTGGTCCGATACAGTCATATCCACACCTCCTAGATGGAGAAAAAAAAGAGAAGTAAACATAAAGCACTACGGAATCCTCAATCAGGGAGCATAGCCACCCAACACCACAGATACCACAGGGGTAAGCAGGCCTCCCTCCAGTCAAATGCATCCTTAGGAGATGCTACTGCCATAATACCCTCTCCTTAAATGACAATCCTCGAAGGACTCTTACTACCATGTCTCCATGTCTCACTGGACATGGGCTCTTCGTGCGATCTCCAGTTTGGGCTGCGTGACCCTCTGTCATTATGGGATCCAGTTCTCCAGGGTCCGCTCTGTTTCATGGGACCTGTCCCACATCTCCAGCCACCTCCACATGTCCTCCAGTGTGTTAAAGAAATAAGACTTGCCCTCTAAAAGCACCTGCAGTCTGCCAGGATACAGAAACATGCACCACAGGCCAATGGATCACAGCTTACTTTTGACCTCCAAGACATTTTTCCAAGTCCCTTGTACTTTGTGAGTATAGTCCAGGTAGACAGATCTTGTGGTTCTCAAAGTGGGCATTATCTGTCTCCTGAGCAGCACGTAGGAGAAGTCTCTGTCCTTATAGTTCCAGATACATGCTATGATGGACCGCTGCAGTGCGCCCGGCCAGGGGGAAGCCACCAGCGCTAGATGCACCCTCTCGATGACAAAGAAGGGCTTCAGTGTGTTCTGTAGTCAATGTTACCAGATAAGTATTCCAATATAGTAATTAACTCTGAAAGCAAATTGATAACAACCAATGATGTCGAATTTATGGGCAAGGTAACAAAGCAGGCAAACTGATATAGTGGTTAAGTAGAGGAAACGAACAACTGAGGGCAGTTTGTAATATTGTAGATCAGAATGGTAAGGTAAGTACTGACTCAGGGTCCACATGAATTTGCCCAATTTTAGGGTACATTCTATCAGCAAAGACCCACTGCTCCCTGGTCTGCAATCCAAGAATATATTTCTGAGAGTCAAGTTAACACGACACAGAACCAAGAAAGGGAGTGTCCTAACCAGAAAATCACAATTGAGATTAAGGATGTGATGTGATAAGACTCCTTCATTCTGGCATGACCACTGGCCAGAATAGTCTTCCAATTGAATACTACAAGGAGAATGTCTCCTGCCCTGCTCCTCATTTGGTAGAAATGTTCTATGCACGGAGGGTATTTGGACAGTTGTCAGAAGACATTGATAGCCAGTAATCACTGTGATTTCTAGCAGTAGCAGCCCCCCTGGAAAATGTGATACCTACCACCCTATTTCTCTGCTGAATGCTTAAGCCAAGATCTTGGTAAATGTCCTAGCGAACCGTCTAGTTGCAGAGATTGAAAGACTAGTTTATGGGGCCCTAAGTGGCCTATTAGGCGTACTAGACATAACATTAGAAGACTGTTCAATGCTATTGCCTTTGAACCTTGGTTGTTGAAGCGGATAGTTATTCAGCTTGATATGGAGAAGGCCTTTCATGTACTAGAGTGGACGTACCTGTTTACACTACTTTAACAAATTGTTTTGGGCACAGCATTTATCGAATATGCTCATGTTTTGTACACTGAACCGACAGTATGAGTATTGGCCAAAAGGATTTTTTTTTTCACAACCATCTCCCATCTTATGAGGGATGCTTCTGGGGGTGCCACCTGTCACCGCTCTGTTCAGCAGTAGCAGTGGAACCTCTGACGGTCAATATCAGGACCCATAACATTATTGAGGTTTTTGGATGAGGCTCAGGACTGGTAAATCAAATCTCATTATACGCAGATAACCTCTTCACATACTTGCCTAGCCTTAGGGCTACTTGGAATAAATGCAATCTTTATCCGGTTGAGAGAATGGTCTCTAATGACAACAAGGCAGCTCAATATTCTATTAACAATGTGAGAGACAAGATTAAATGCTATAGTGCCACAAAATGTATACGAGACAGGAATATGCCTTTGCAGATCAAACTAAAAAAAGAACACTGAATCTCCTTACTGAGGGCCTGATTTAGATCTTGGCGGGACTCCAGTCATCCCTATGTCAAGCCAACGGATTTCCACCTGCCCTATTTAGATGTGGGCTGGTTGAGCCGCTGTCTGCATGGACAGACTATTTTCTGTCAAGTAAATGGTTCACTGCTGTTGACGCAGAAGACTTCTCTACTGGCTAACAGTCCGTCACCGTCAGCTTGGCAGGATTGTGCCAAGCATATTTAAATTTCACATTTGTGCTGGTGTTGTTCTAGTGGCGAATTGCCGACAGTGTTTGCGTCATGGGGCGGGCTCAACATTGTACTATTCTTGTGGCTATTGGATGGATGCCAGCATCAAACACCTAATGTATTTTGGCTAATTGTTCACACCTGCGTACCATACTATAAAACTTACTCAATTTCAGGTGATGATCCTTTGCCATTTCTGAGGTATTCAGGTTATTATGGTATGATAGCGCAGTATATCTAATGACGGTATGCTTAGCCATGGTACATTCGAAGGATCGAAATCCCCTTCACGTTTAGCCTGACAAAAGGGCCGAGAACCAAACTGCCTCCATCTTGGATTGCGGCTCTTTCGCTTAAGAGTCACGTGGCCCTCTTACACACCATCTGCCTTCCCTTTTCACGGTAATTATTAGGAGACAGACAGAGTTGCTGAGAAGCAAGGTCACATCTGCTGAAAGGGAGTATCAAGCGAATTCCTCCAGACCTGGGACGAGAAGGGAGTCACCCTTCCGACCTTCTCTGTAAAGATAGTAACCCTTTGTATGTGTAACCGAAACTAGAAATAGGCATGAGCTCATTAGGGGCGCCAGGACTAACTGGTACTTTTCCACATATAAGGTTTTGTATACTGTGCTGATAATGTATAAAAGTGTGTTACTGTCAAGGAGCCAGCAGTCTTCCTTGGCGCACCTGATGGGTGAGGATCGACGAGGCTCCTCTATATAGAGATCGATGGTGATTAATAAACGTTTGAACCTTCCACGTTGCCAACTGCTCCTTATTTAATGGATATTGCGGGCCAATGGTAAGTGTGGCCCTTGGAATAATTATTTTGACACAACAGTTGGCGACCACGAAGGGACCCCGTGACAGGGTCAAACCCCCCCCCCCCGTATTCGGGTGGTGGGATTGGGGGCGTCCTGACCGGTCGACGGGAGAAGGAGCCTGGAGAGTTCTCCCACCCTGCGCGACTTTTCGGTACATCCCCTGCTGCTAGTGACCCTTCACCGGGGTCCTACGGGCTTAACCCAGGGAATGGACTAAGTTGGTCAGGAGGAGTTGGCAGCGGAGAACGAACATTCGTATCTGGGTGCACCCGGTGAGTATAGATTGATTTGATTTGACTTGACGCACGCGTTGTAAACGGTGCGTTATGATTTGTTGAAGCACGCGTCGAGGACGGTGTGCTATTTGATTGATTTGAAAGCATTCGTTGAGAACGATGCATTTGTCTTGACTTGAGCACTGGTTGCATTTGTTTGAAGCTCGCGCTGGACAGCGGTTCATTGATTCGAAGACACGCACCGGAGAGTGGTGTCTTGCTTGATTAGGTTTGCATTACAGTGGCTTGACTCGAAGTACGTACAGATGATACTGGTTTGATTAGAAATAGCGCGCCGGAGTAATAGAGGCGGATTGCACGCGGAAGGACTTGTGACCTGGACTGGGTAGCCACAGGCCATACTCCCGACGAGGCAAGTCCTTGTTGGAGGAGGGGTTGGTCTTAGTGGTGAGCCAGGAGGGTAACCGGAATCCCTGTGTGCAGTTTGAAGCCTGGACCCTGAACCAGAGTCGACGGGCTTGGTTCTCTGATATTGATTGTATGTTGTGTCTGATTGTTGTTTTATTTGTACATGTCTAAAAACTAACCAAAATGTCTTGTTTCAGTAAATTGAATTGTTTTGGTTGCTGCTGCCGCACAAGTGACTCTAGATTAGCTGAGAGCCAACCCGCCCCACCGGAGGGCAGTCCGAGCCATTTTATGTATGTCAAACATGGAATCTCTCCTTTACTGTTTTGCACTCTATGGCATAAGTATACTAAGGGTAACGAAGAATTACGGTGGCCCAAGACTGGTTCGTTTGATGAAAAGAAAATTGCGTTCCTACAAGAACAATTGTTTTCTAGGCGAAGTAGGCAAGCCATGTTCGATGCTCTAATTGCATGGCAGAAGGAGGCCAAACAACGGCGAATGAAAGAAGAGAAAGTGGCTAGAGCTAAGGCAGGACAGAATGTTACTCAGAAGGCTATGGCCTATGACCGAGAAAGAGTAGAGAAAGGATTGGATTGCATGAATCGCGATTTTAGACTAAAAATTGATAAAAGTTATGTGACCCGCCCAAATGCGGACGATGAAATAGAAGATCTGTTGGATACCAGGCCACCGCCCCCTTATGTGCCCCAGAAACTATACCCCGAGGTATCAAGGGCCACAGCCCCGACACCCGATACGTCCCTGGGAGCCTCTGCTCCGGCTCCCCCGGCCAATACTGCCTCTCCCTCCCTGCCTAACCTCTCCCAGTTGTCGGCATCTGTGTCCGACGTTATAGCCCTGTTACCTAATTTATTTTCGACAGCTGCTGCCAGGACCCCTCAGCTGCCGACGGGGTCAATATCTTCCCCTTCTGTTCTACCCTCCTCCTCCGCTAGCACAACACCAGTAGCAGCTGTAACCACTCCGGTACATCCGGCCAGTCTAACAGAGGGAAGGAGATTGTTCACTCGTTCTGCTTTGGGAACAGAAGAAAGGGCAGCTATTGCCACACAAGCATCCCAGTGGATGCGACATTCTATTTATACTCTTGCTGATATCTGGAGTACCATGAGAGACTACGAGCCGGTAATGCAACAGCATGCCCTGGAGCATATGGCCAACCGTCTCATCTCTATATGGGAACAGGTACACCAGGAGGGGAGAGCTCCGGCCATATTGTATGATATTCTTGATCAGGCTCACAGATCCAGATTGACACCTGAAGACGTGTATGGGAAGGTGCAGACTTTGGTTTCTTATAGAACTCGTCTGGAGTCCGCCCTTCCCGCCGGATCATCCCAATTCCCTATGCGGGAGGTACACCCTATCTTCCATCCGGAAGTTGCCGCGGTGGTGGATGGTAACGGTGTCGTTACCCGTCCGGGAATAGACGCCCGGTTCCAGGAACAATGGGTCTATACCCCTTGGAAGCGGAGTGAGGTATTATCCCTGAAAAGCCAGTTGCCCGACCCTCGAAAGAACCCCACTGCCTATTTTAAGGAACTGACCGAAGCCGCCTCGTCAGCAGTAATGACGTTGGCGGATATCGAATTATTCTTTGCCCTTCTAGTACCGGTGGATATTTGGCGCCAAGTACATGACCAGGATCATGTCACGGAATTTGGGGGGACATGGGACCAACTGAGAAACTGGGATAGAGATCGCAAACCGGGGAATAAGCCCCGAGCTGAGATATTGGCTCTACCCGAGAGAATAATAACATATATGCATTCATTGATCCCGCCCAGAAAGGTAGATTGGGACAAGTTGACGGCCTGTAAACAAAAGAAGGATGAAAGTGTATCTGATTTCTTCACAAGGTTTGAGGGAGTATTCATTGATTTCAGCGGGCAGGACCTGGCTACGGAGGGAGGTGTACGTTTATTTGTTAATAGATTTGTGACAAATTTGCTACCCGAGGTATCGGCTCGGCTACAGGCAGCCGAGAGTACCTGGACGACCACCACGCCTTCCACGATATTAAGCATGGCTCAGTATTATGAGCATCGGGAAAATGAGAGCAAGGATAAGACAGAAAGAAAGTCAAAGGATTTGAAGACACGAGTATTGTTACAGCAAGTGGAGAGGGGTAGAGGAAGAGGGAGAGGGTTGCAGAATTTCGTTCAGAGAGGGGCGGGGCCCGTGCACTCGACTGGACGAACGGATCTTGGCATAAATCAATGTGCTTTCTGCAAGGAGGAGGGGCATTGGAGAGCTCAATGCCCGTTATTGCATGAGCAGAAAGCGGCTTCTAGGGGACGTGGAAGGGGTAGAGTAAGTGGACATCGAGGTGGATACACGAGGCAAGAACAGGCGGTCAGAGGTGAGAACGGTCAAAATTATTTCGATCAGAGTCAGGGTAAACAATACTACCATGACGGACGTGTGACGGATGAGGATATTGGGTACACTCAAGCATAGGATAGCCAAGGGCAGAGTAAGGGGCATGTGTCAATTCCGATAGATCAGGCTGGACCTTATGTCCATGCACAATTGCTGGAGGCATCAGGTAAGTTTTTGGTTGACACAGGGGCTATGAACAGTTCTGTTTCACGTGCCTTGGTCCCGGGGGCTGCTCTGTCTGGCCAGACTAATGTGTCCGTGGGGTTCTCTGGAACTCCGGTGGTAAGCCCCATTTCGAAACCACTTTCCCTTACTGTAGGACCAGTAACGATTGAATCACCTTTTCTCCTCACCTCTCAGTGTGGGGAAAATCTCCTGGGTATGGATATACTAAAAAGATTGCATGCACGCATCTTTTGCTCCCCCGATGGAGTTTACCTAACTATTAGGAATCCCTCTGTCCCCTCCATCCAATGTTTTGCTAAAACCGACTCCTTACCCCCTGAGCTCGCGACACTCCCGAAAGATCTTTGGGCCCTGGGGGACACTGATGTGGGGTACTTATCAATTCCACCGGTGTCCATCACTTTAAAACAGAATGTTCAACTGCCAAGGATTCCGCAATACAAAATAGCCCCCGAAGGTGAACGTGCCTTACTGGCCATTATTTCCGACCTAATTAAAACAGGGGTGGTGGAAGAAACAGTGTCCAATACCTGCAACAGTCCGATTCTCCCGATTCTTAAACGAGCTCCTGTACCCCAGTCCCCTGATTATGCTAATACCTATCGATTTGTGATTGACCTACGAGAAATCAATAAAATTGTGGTACCCCAGTATCCTGTGGTGCCGGACATCAATTCTATTTTAACAATGATTCCTCCCACTGCCACATTTTTCTCGGTGATTGATTTAAAGAATGCGTTCTTTAGTATTCCCATTCATCCGGATAGTAGACATTTGTTCGGTTTCTCATTAGGAGGCCGCAGTTTCAGATTCTGTCGCGCTCCCCAGGGGTACACTGAAAGTCCTAGTATTTATAGCCAAGCCCTGAAGAGGGTATTGGACTCTTTGCAATTGCCCCCAGGTAATGTCCTGTTGCAGTATGTTGATGACCTTCTTGTGGCTTCTGATACAGAACAGGGTTGCCGCGATGCCACGGTTACCCTGCTACGACATCTGGCCACTCACGGTAACAAGGTGTCGCTCTCCAAATTTCAATATTGTCGACCGGAGGTGACCTATCTCGGTCATCTCCTGTCGAAGGAGGGAAGACGGTTAACTGCTGAACGTATTGCAACCATAACTAACATGCCTGTTCCTCGCACGCAACGTGATGTCCGTGCTTTGCTTGGCATAACCTCCTACTGTCGCCAATGGATTGCTAACTATTCTCTCTTGACTAAACCTTTCCTGTATCTAACTACGAAGGATGTGCATGAACCTTTACCTTGGACTGACGAATGCCAGACCGCTTTTTACGCTCTGAAAACTGCTCTTTGCTCTGCTCCTGTGCTTGGCACCCCTGACTACCGGAAACCTTTTGTGCTCTATGTGCATGAGGTGGACGGTTGTTCTCTTTCAGTGTTGACACAAGACTTTGGTGGTAAGCAAAGGCCTTGTGCATATTTCTCGGCGGTTTTGGACAACGTCGCCAGAGCGCTTCCCAGTTGCCTGAGGGCTGTAGCGGCAGTTGCCATAGCCATCAGACAATCGGAAGGGCTAGTCCTGAATACGGATCTGACAGTGATGGTGCCTCATGCTGTGGACGTATTACTAAACAGGACACAGACGCAGCACTTAACTAGTGCGCGTCTTACGGGGTACGAATTGACCCTGTTTTCACCTCACATAACGATCAAAAGATGTGTTTATTTGAACCCTGCCACGTTGTTACCCCTCCCTTCGGAGGGCGGTGGACAAGACATGCATGATTGTATCTTTCGAACTGAAGAAGAAACCAAGGGTCGGATAGACCTAACTGACACCCCACTCTCTGATGCCCAAGGGGAATTATATGTAGATGGGTCATGTTTCAGATTACCGGATGGTAAGACAGCTGCGGCCTATGCGATCACTACTCTACAAACGGTAGTCGAGGCAGCGAAGATACCATACCGGTCAGCCCAGGCAGCCGAATTGGTTGCATTATTCAGGGCTTGCGAGCTAGGAAAAGGCATCAAGCTGAACGTCTACACCGACAGCCAGTATGCGTTCGGTGTAGCGCACAGCTTCGGGAGGTTGTGGGCAGAAAGAGGATTCTTGACATCTCACGGGGAGAGAATAAAGAATGGGCCACTAGTTGAACGGTTATTAGCCGCGTTAACATTGCCCAAGACCCTGGCTATAGTCAAATGCAGTGCACACAAAACTATAACTGATGATGTGGGGAGGGGAAATGCCTTTGCAGACCAGATGGCAAAAGAAACAGCCCGGTCTGACACCACTTCCATGCTTGTAGTGACAAAAATGATAGAAGCAGAGGTTTTTAATAACACCATAAATAGTGTGAAAGAGCTACAGAAAGAGGCGACCTCGGAAGAACTGATATACTGGCGAGAGCAAGTGGGGAGGCTTGATGAGAATGGGTGTTGGACCGACCTGTCAGAAAGGTGTAGATGGTTGCTACCGAACGCCTTTGTAAATGCAGTGGTAACCATGGCACACGGACCTTCGCATGTAGGAGTTCAGGCCATCTGTGCCATATTGGATTCTGTCTGGTATAATGTCAATATCCCCAAGACAGCTAGGAACTTGGTCCAACATTGTATAATTTGTCTCCAGCATAATCCTGGGGTTAGTATCCCCGTCCTAGCCGGTAGTTTTGCACCACCCACCTTGCCTTTCGAAGTACTCCAAATGGATTACATACAGCTAGAACGAGTTAACAATCTGAAATATGTGCTGGTGGTGATTTGTACCTTTAGCAAATGGGTAGAAGCGTATCCCACGAAGGAGAACACTGCATTGGCAACGGCGAAAGCCCTGGTAAAAGAGTTCTTTCCTCGATATGGGTTGCCAAGGGTGATTTGGAGTGACAATGGGACCCATTTTAATGCTAACTTAGTTAAGTATGTATGCAAGGGCCTGTCCATCCGGCAGAAGTTTCATGCCGCTCGACATCCCCAGTCAGCGGGTCTAGTTGAAAAATATAACGGAATCTTAAAACTGCGATTGGCTAAGCTCCAGGATACGACGGGATTAAAATGGCCCGATCTCCTCCCCCTGGCCCTGTTGTCCGTAAGAACTACTCCTCATTCCCGGAGTGGTATCTCCCCTTACGAAGTCATCTTTGGCAGACCCGCCAACGTATGGGGAGTACCCCGGCCCAAGTCTTTCAGGGACATTGAATATCCTATGTTGACTGATTACTTGTATGCTCTGACTAAAGATCTTCGTTCCATTCATCAACAGATATCTGCCACACTGCAGCCCCTGCCGGAGGGTCCTGGACACGGCGTAGAACCAGGACAGTGGGTCCTGGTCCGACACTACCAACGGAAATCGAGTTTGGATCCGCGCTGGTCCCGGCCTTATCAAGTGCTCCTGGCCACGCGAACAGCGGTGAAAGTCGAAGGGAAGCAGCACTGGATCCATATCTCCCATCTTAAGCGAGTTCCTCTCCCATTGCCAAGGGAGCAACTGGACCAGGAGGAAGGTCAGCCGACTCAGGGTGAGCCCAGCGCAGAAGAGTCACTTTCCCCGGACACCTGCAGAGAGGTTGACGGGCGAGGGGAGAGTGCTGAGGGCATTGAAACCCCTTTTTGTCGCCACCCAATCGTCCAAAGTGAAGAATCTGGTTGGGAGCCCAGCTCCTCATCTGACCCCACTGTGCCCACCTTGTTCACGAATCCTGAAACCCCTGGTCGGGATCGATATCACCTGCGGCCCCGAAAATAAACGAGTCCCAGGTCTAGCCCCGGCAAGTGCAGCTGGAGGCCGCTGCAGAGACCTGAGGATTGTCGGAACACTGGACTGAACTCGTTGAGAGCATGGAACTTTAAGTAAAGCTCTGTTCAGAACGAAGATAGAGACATTGATGAGACGAACAGGGGCCCAGGTGGAGATCTCTTTTCAGCACGAGTTGCGTCAAGTGTGACTCCAACGCGAGAAGTTTTTGTTTTTTTTCCTTTTTTTGTTTTTCTGAACAATAGGAGTCTGCCTGTGAGGCTCTGAACGGACACAGGAAAGAAGCCCCCTCCGGCAGGTCGGACTGCTTGTAGACCCCCCTTGTTGCCCGAGATTATATTGGACTTTTAGTGAGGAAAATGTACCCTTTTGCTCGTTTTGTCCCTGAAGACGGGCGTCCCCTAGCACCCCGTGCTGTTCCCCCGCATTTGCCAATGTTCTCTTCATGGAGCTTGCGTGTCAAAGTTGTTTTCATTTTTATACTGATGGTATCATTTGTACTATGCTTAGGTTTGTTCATATATTTGGAACTTCGTCATCCTGTGCACACCCTGATAATGTCTACTCCTGCTCCTAAAGAACATCATTTCCAGACTTTCGCTCCTCATAAAGAAAGACATCGACAGACATATGTCCATAATGCCTTTATCGAAATGCTGCACCAGACTCATAGTTCTACAAATGTTACTGATTGTTGGGTCTGTGGGCTTCTCCCGTCAGTAATGCATAAGCAAGACTTGTTTATATCAGTGCCTTTTTCTTACCTAGGTAGTTGTGAAGCCTGGTTTAAAATGTTGTCCATGTTGTACGAACACTATGCTATAGATGAACGTCGATTCTCAGAGAAGGATTATGCCTTGATTTTAGCATACATAGAGACACACCAAGGTTTCACCCCTAATGCTGAGGGAACGGATGGTACCCTTGACCCCACCGCCTGTATGAACGTGTATACTGATCATGAAAATGATACCTGGTTGAGGGATGAAATACTGGATTTCATGACTTTTAACTTTACTGAATATTTCAAATACTTCCAAGAGCGAAATGTCTCAAATGAAAAAATCATTCCGGTCCCGGTGTTGAATACATCCTCCTCTTTCTGTGTGCAGGGGATGGGGCATTTGTTCGTAGGATATAGCAGATGTAATTACACTTATAAACTACAGACATACAGTAGCCCCCCTACACTCACCCCTCCCAATGTTTATTTTGTATGTGGTGAAAACGCCTATACCTGGTTGCCCAGAGGGTGGATGGGTAGGTGTTACTTGTCTTTCCTTTACCCCCCGGTGTACATAGCTCCTTCTGACTATCATAAGTCTCATACTTTAAATCGACGAAGCCTAACAGCTGTAGGCGCCAATAATGATGCCACTGACCAAACCGACACTCCAGCGCAACATTTTGTTGATATTATAAAAGGAGCGTTGCCCATATGGGGACCCATCCTAAATAGTAAGGAGGTTAGGAGGTTATCCAGAGTGGTGGAGGGGGTGATTAACACTACGGCAGAGATATTGACTAATATCACAGTGGAGCTCCAGGCGACCCGGCTCGTGACCCTTCAAAATCGTCTTGTTTTAGACGTTATCCTAGCTGATCGAGGTGGAGCTTGTAGGGTCATCGGCAGTTCCTGTTGTGTATATATACCTGACTCCGCCCCTTCCGTTCATCTAGCTATCCAGAAACTGCATCGACTAGCCTCTGAAATTCACACCGACACTGGTACTTGGTCATTGTCCGGGTGGTTCTGGGGTTTGGTGACCGCCTGGGGATGGAAGTTATTTATGATTCTCCTGGGGGCGGTAGGATTCCTTTTTACCTGTTGCATTTGCCTGCAATGCGGGCCGGCCTGTTGTGCATATTGTGCTACTCAGGTTCGCCAATCCATTCCTAAGCCCACGTCCAACCAAACCAGAATCGATGCTCAACGGACCCAGAAAGAGACGCATGATTTAATGCAGATTGATGAGGGTATTTTCGAAGACTGACTTCGTTATTAGCTATGCTGCGCTAAAGGGCCGTTCTGAGGTATTCAGGTTATTATGGTATGATAGCGCAGTATATCTAATGACGGTATGCTTAGCCATGGTACATTCGAAGGATCGAAATCCCCTTCACGTTTAGCCTGACAAAAGGGCCGAGAACCAAACTGCCTCCATCTTGGATTGCGGCTCTTTCGCTTAAGAGTCACGTGGCCCTCTTACACACCATCTGCCTTCTCTTTTCACGGTAATTATTAGGAGACAGACAGAGTTGCTGAGAAGCAAGGTCACATCTGCTGAAAGGGAGTATCAAGCGAATTCCTCCAGACCTGGGACGAGAAGGGAGTCACCCTTCCGACCTTCTCTGTAAAGATAGTAACCCTTTGTATGTGTAACCGAAACTAGAAATAGGCATGAGCTCATTAGGGGCGCCAGGACTAACTGGTACTTTTCCACATATAAGGTTTTGTATACTGTGCTGATAATGTATAAAAGTGTGTTACTGTCAAGGAGCCAGCAGTCTTCCTCGGCGCACCTGATGGGTGAGGATCGACGAGGCTCCTCTATATAGAGATCGATGGTGATTAATAAACGTTTGAACCTTCCACGTTGCCAACTGCTCCTTATTTAATGGATATTGCGGGCCAATGGTAAGTGTGGCCCTTGGAATAATTATTTTGACACAACAGTACTGCAGTAGAACTTTGTTCCAGAGTACTTTTTCTGTGAAGTCAGGTGTTTATTTTCCTCTCACTGTTTCTTGTTCATTTTCTCTTTTTATTATCTTATGGATATTAAATTCATTTGAGTTTATCATCCAAGAAGAGCAGGGACGAGAAAACCCCATTTTACTGGGGGAGATTTGTCAGTTATGGTGGATGAAATTATTAGAGTACAGCCACAATTGTTTGGAGGCCAAGTACAATATACAACTATAGTTCCAAAAAGGCAAATGTGGGCAAGAATAGTTGACAAAAGTGATTTCTGTAGCAAGCAACCTGTGCACACCGGAGGAAATTAGGAAGAGGTGCAATGACCTGCGGGAAATAGTGCATTCCCTGGACTCCAAGCATCACCTGGAGGGACAGAGGACTAGTGGTCCTTTTACCCTGGGAAAGGTCTTGCAGATCCTACATCTTGAAGACTTGACAGGAATTCATGGTGAGGTGGAGATTGGTAAATTATACTTTTGAAAGTGTCATTAAACGTAAATTTTTGTAGAATTATTGTGGTTTCTCTCGTTTTACTAATTGTAAATATGTGATGTCAATGTGTGTATTTTTCTTCATGTTATTTTTAGTCTTTTTTTTGCCTTGTTTCTTTGTCTGAATGCATTTTGTTGAATCTAGGATTACAGGTTTCAATCTCCATTTAAATTCATGTCATATTGTGGTGTATGTGTGTGTCTTTTTCACCTAATAACATATTTCATACGTGTTTTATATTGGTAATGTCTGTTCATTTTCACAGCATATGTTCAACTAATAATTTTGCAACTGTTGTTACTGTTTAATTGAAATGACTTCCACTCTCATTGTGAAAATAATATTGCAATCTTATTTTGGTCATTCTCCATTTTTTCTCATATGTTAAAAGTGTAATGTATTCATCAATCTCTATTTTCTACTATGTGTTTTTTATGTTGTCACTTTCTTGAAATGTTATTGAATTGATGTTATTTGTTTCACAAATCAAAGTAGGATGACACAAAACTTTTAATGTATGTTATATTGTATGCTAAATATAAGTTATTTTCATAAGAAATATACTTTGCAATGTTTATATGATGACTAATGTTATTTATCCTTCAAAGTTCTGTAATTTTCAGATTTTTACCCTGCTAGCCCATTTTTGGGCATCATTTTACCTGCTTTTTAGAAGTATTTTTTCTGTAATTTAAACTGTTTTTGTAATTTATCACAATACTACTGAAAGGTATATTCATCATATTAAATCGCTTTTTCCTTTTAGGTTGTTTCTGCTTTTTCCTACAAACTCATTTGATGCATCATCCAGATTATTAACATGTTTTTAACTTAATTTATGCTAGACCAACACTCAAGAATACATGGACAACCATCTTCCACTGCTACTGAGGACACCTCCACTTCAGACCAGGAACAAACCTTCTGAGAGGAACCCACTACTGCAAGTCTAGATGATATGGGGCAGCCTGGTCCATCTGGTCTGCCTGGGCAGACAGCTACAATAAGTCTCACTCGGCCCACACCTACACCTCCCACCCCAGCTGTTTCCACACCTCAGCCTCTGGATACCTCCACGCCCTGTGTCCAAAAGAAGATCACCCCAAACCTGTGCCTCCAGTCCTGGCTGCTGTTGAATCAACACCACCATCACCACCAATACCTCCAGTCCAGCTAGGATCCAGTGAGTTGGGCACACTGGGTCAAGGACACAGGATAGTGGGTGTAGGAGCCATGGGAGGGAATCTGTGGTCCAGCAAAGTGAGGCCACTGGTGTACTATCACCCAGACCACTATCGACCAAGTCTTAGGATCCCTCAATCATTCCCAAGACATGATGGGCCAGGTCCTTACAGAGCTCTGGGAGATGAAGCAGTTGCAGGGGGAGCACAATGTTCGAATGGAACATCTCAACTCAAATTTGGGCTCGCTGCCTAGGGTGTTGCATGATTTTTTTACCCATATGTGCAGGGCTTTTCTAGCAACATCCTCCCCTTTCTGTGGTCCAACAACATCTAGGACTACTATAGCTGCCTCAACCACAAAAAAGTGAGTCCCTGCCACAAGAGGAAACACATGCACCCACCACAGACCCTGCACCTGTGGATCAAGCAGTTCCCCTCAGGAAAGAATGGTCAGCCAGACTAAAAGGAGAGGATGGCAAGACCTCCACCATCAACAGCAAGAGACGCATAACCTAATTTCCTCCAGTGTGTGACCACCATTCATTCTGTGGAATATTTTCTGGGCACATTTACCTTTTACATGCCAGTTGTATTTTGGACATTGGATTTCAAACAATGTTGGCTCTTCAATATTAGTTTCATTCACCATAATTGACTTATTATATATTTTAAATTTTTCGCTATCACAAAAAAAGATTGTTAATTCATAAATAAATTCCATGTTGGTAATAATTTTTTTTTTGTGGGGATAAAGACATGTTTCTCATATTTTCCTAATACATTGGAACCCATGAATATTACACAAACATCATTCAATATGTCCTTTTACAGTTCCAGACCTTGCCATCAAGGAAGAAAGGGAGAACATTAAAAAAATCTGATGAAATAGGCAACCTTGATGGATCTCATTACCTGGAGCCAGATTTTCTGCCTCACAACAGGAAACCCACATCAATAACACCAATAGTGAAAATCATGGCAGTACCCCCTTTTGTGGCCACAGGATCATTTTAATACACTGTTGCAGTATCTGGTGGAATGTCAAAACCAACTTTAAGTGGAGTGCTACAAGAAGTTTTCCTTCAAAGATGAGACATCAACGTCTACATACAGTTAACACAAAATGTGGATTTTGGCAATGTGAAGGGAGATGTATGCTTTGGGTAGCCTTCCACATGTGGTTATAGCAATTTAAGCAGCACATATTGCCGTGGTGGCAGCAATATACAGAATACAAGTCTAATGCAATCTCAACAAATTCAATTCAATCACTGTGCAAATTATCTTAGTACAAGACTGTACATCCAAATTGTGTGTGTCTTTCACAGGATCAACCGATGTTCCCTTTGTACTTTGCAACAGCAGCATATTACTGCAAATATCACAACGTTGAAATATCCAAATGAAGATGACATGGTGAAGGAACTTAAAACAGATTTTAAACAAATTATTTGTATGACATTACAAAAGACAATATTTGAGGACACATTTTCTAAACCTAATCAAAGATAAACAATGTAAATAAACACAGTAGTCAATGTGTCAAGACTCTGATCAACAAACATTTCTGTCCTGGATTTACCTTAACTTGCCCTTTCACAAAAAATGTCTAGCACAGACTTTTATTCTCATTAGATTAAAAGTTGGCTTTAAATGTAATGTAATATTATGTGAATATATACTTACACACAACTTAGAAGCTGTCAATTACATCTTGACGTAAGTCAATTCCTTCCTCTTCACCACTATCATCTTCATTTGGCATTTCAACATCCTTGACATAAATCAAGAATAATTTGCCTATTTAATCAAAATGCTTTGATTATATCCACTTTGCAAGGTCTGAAAATGGTCTCAGAACTTGAGGCTGTCGTCTTCTCACTCTCCCATGGTTCATATGTCTGCATTTACATTTTTTTTTAAATTCTTTACAATTGTTGCAAACATATTTTTTTAAATAAAACACACATTTAATTTAGTTTACAAAAGGAATACTTTTTTTGTACACAATTTTACACAACATTAATGAATGTTTCTTAAGTTATAAAAAAATGACTTTTTGACGTGTTTGTTTATTTTTAAAGACTTGTATAAATAATAAACTTTACATGTACTGTTTACACATTCTTTTTAAAGAAAATATTTGTATTGAAAATTCCATCAACGGAAGTGCAAACAAAAACTGTACAACTATTGCATTTAACCACAGTAATGCACTACATAATTCTTTTTGTCACCACAAATGAATGAATGACATTAATATTTTGTATATGTAAACAAAGTAGCCACCATTTTGAGTGGTGGCGATGCACTTAACATTCACAAACACGCTATTTTACAATCTAAAATGTTGGACGCCTGACCTCGCTGTCAGGACATTTCCATTAGATAGAAGTCGGCAGAAGTTGACCAGATAGTGGGCAGGAAACTCCGCGACAGACCCAGTCATAGGCTGACTTATGTGACAGCAAAGTACGAAAGCCAATGAATGTGTCCATCTCTACTGACGATCTTGCACGTTGTTTAGATGTACGCTGAGTTTAAAAAACAGTTCACTTGCCTCCTAATACTGCAGCCAAAAACACCTTCTCAACTTTGGCTGCTTTTTTCAACCTCTGGGAGCAACAATGCCAGGAAAAGTAGGAGACTGGGCCCCAAACTTCCCACAAGAGGAGCTGGAGTTGCTGGGTGTACAGCCAGCTGTAATGCACACTAGAAAAACAGGTACATATTTCAAATGAAAATGTCAATCTGAATATTTTTTTTTATTTAAACACAGGCTGGAATGCTCCCTTTTAGTTCCTCAGTAAAGCGTAGTGATAGAGGTGACATATCTGTTCTTTTTAAATTACATAAATTATGGTGTGAATTTATAAAAACATTTTAATTAGATAATAACACAACATAGTATGTGTTGTATGTTTGACACCCTATTTTTCTTTATATATATATATTTTTTTTTATTACCTACTGGCGTTTTTTGTTTTCACGATATCTTTGGTGCCGGTTGATTAATCTTCGCGAAATTTTCAAAACTAGTGGCCCGCTCCGGTCAGCTCCTGTTTTGTAAGTTTCGGGGTGATTCGCCAAGCGGGGGCCGAGAAAAAAAGAAAAAAGGGGAGTCCCAAAAAGTGTTTTCCCCATGTAATTTTCCATAGGAAACTTTAGACACAGCTGCAGCCCGGACTGCTGAACAGAATGACACCAAATTTGGCAAAAAGGTAGAGCTTGGTTCAGAAAGAGACCTTTTTTTGAAATGGTGTAAATCCGTTCAGTAATTCCTGAGAAATTTGAAAAAGAAAAAGTTTCGATATCTAGGGGGGCCGTGGAGTCGCGACCCCTCCAGAGAACGAGCTTCATTCTCATTGGCTACCAACACTCCAAACCAGAAAGTGTTGACAGCCATCTTGTGACTCGGTAGAACCGGGTCACAAGAAAACAGTAAAACAAAGCTGGAAAACAAGAAAAGGTTGCAGGGTAGAAGCACCCTGACCCTCCCAGGTTAAAAAAAAGCATTTAAAAAAATAGGCGAAATGCGCATTGGGGTCGCGAATCCCGCCGAAATATAAATAAAAAATAAAGCGCGGGGTGCCCGTGCTTGATTAATTGAGGCCCCCGGGTGGGCCAGGCCCTGGAGGCATGCCCCAAAAATATTTTCAGGGGCCCGTGGGGGCCCCCGCAGCCCCGGGGACCGCCACCCCCGGGGCTTTTGTAATTTGTGGGGGGGTCCTCCAAGGTTCCCCCAAGCCCTGGGAACCACCACCCCCCGGGGTTTTTCTCAAATATTCGCAGATGGCCCCCCTACAGCCCCAAGGACCGCCACCCCCTGGGGCTTTCTTTTTTTATGAATTAAAACTATGTGGTGGCTGGACCCCCCACAAGCCCCAGGGACCGCCACATCCCTGGGGCACTAATTATGTAAATGCGGGGGTCCGTTACAGACCCCCGGGGACCACCACCTCCCGGGGGCTTTGTACTAGTTGGGAGGGGGGCCGTGCAGCCCTACTTGTGAGCCCTTGATGGCCCTGGGGACCACCAACCCCCAGGGCCGGCTCGTGCAGTGTCCCGGGGTGCCCCCGGGACACTGTTGTTTGCTATGGCAGGGTGGGAGCCGTGCTGCTTCCACCATGCCATAGCAAGCTTGCTTTGGATTTTGGAAGCGAGAGAAGGAAACCTGCTCTCACTTCCAAAATCCAAATGCTATTGCTTTTCCACACTGGGAGCTGCATGTTAGCAGCTCTCAGTGTGAAAAAGCAATGCTGGCTCCCGCAGGAGGCGGGGAGCTGACGGGACCATGGGGACATGGGTGCTCCCCCCAAAGTCCCCAACGGACAGGACAGGTCCCGGGGGATGAGGTCCCCGGGGCGAATGTAAATTTATGAAAGTGGACGGTTTTAAAAAAAACAATTGGAGTAGCGACCCTAGCGCGGTGCTCAGTGCGGCCCCCTGGTGTGAACGCGAGGGGTGCACGACGCTCAGCGCGGTCCCCTGATGTGAGCACGTGAGAAGTGCGCGGCTCCCAGCGCAGAACCTGGTGTGAATGCAAAGGAGTGCGCGGCGCTCAGCGCAGCCCCCTGGTGTGAACGCGCTGGGTGCGCAAGTCCAAGCAAAAATAATTAAGATTTTTTTGAAAAAGTTGGTTATATGTTGGGTTACTAGGTGGCTCTAAAAAGAGCCCTTGTGTTTATTAGGAGATTTTTGTAGCTACATGTAAGTCCTGATGCAGAGCCTTTGGTTGTTGAGAAGGACTCGGTTTCCCTTATCTGTGAAATGTACACCTTCACTCCTGTAGATGCCATCCATAGCGAAACGCAGATTGTTGTTGTATATGCAGCCCAATCTGTGGTCTCTGAGGTAAACAGAAACAGCTTTATTGACATGTTTTCAACCTTTCTCAATCTGTGGCCAAAATTGATTGGACCACTTCCATTTCTGTCTTTGGCATATGTTAGAGTATACAAAGACAGTTTGGGGGAAAAGCAACATCAATTCTGCAAAGGTGTCCTTCATAAGCATTTCCAGACCTACCCCAGTCAATGTGCCTAGGTCTTTGCCACCACAGTGCACAATCATGAGGTCAGGGGGTTGGAGATGCAAAAAGGTTTTAACCAAAGGCATCAATTGGTGCCACTTTAATCCTCTCTGTCCAATCCATTTATTGTCTACATTTTGCAAAGTTAGGTCTTTGTCAATACCTCTGCTTTCAGCATACCTTTTGCACCAGAATACATAGCGGTGCCCAACAATCCACACTGAAAGCATCTTGAAGGGATCTCTGCAGCTAATGAAAAGATGTCTGTAGCTGTTGAGTCAGTTGGTAGAATGAGAGATATCTAAAATGGTGGAGAAGATGCTGTTTTTAAGAAAGTAGAGATTTGATTGGCTGTTTAAGAAGATTCTACATTCAAATAAAGGTTGCATTTTACTTTGTTTAAAAAGCATGTTTCTTATTGGTTAGTAACAAAATGTTTGAAAGGTAGAGCATAAAGAATAAGGGCATGTTTTGCAATAGCAACCACACTTGCTGTTCTTATTTGCAACATTTTGTGGCGAACATTTGACCTGACAGTTAAGTTGAATATTGCATGAGCTGTTGCTATGGAAACTGTCCATTCAACTGACTTCTTCACCCCAAGGAGAAGGGGTAAAGAAGTCCGTTGAAAAGTGTTAATATGTATGACCTATGGAAATGTGTTTTTCAATTTGAAAAAATCTGGGAAGTAATGTGATTTGTTCCTTATGTGTATTAGTATGGAAAAGTAGAGGGAAATCTTGCCATTACTGGTTTTACCTTGGAGAGTGTGGTGTTCTATATTTTCTGAGTGTAAAAGAAAATCCTTTCTGAGTGTGTGAGATTTTTCATTCAACGGATTTATTTAACAGGTGAGTTATATATTTTTTACGTTTATTTAAAATAGATTTGACATGATTCTAAAACTGTGTTGTTTGAAATATATTATTAAATGTACAGATGTATATTGGGATTATTTTTATTGTACTTGAAGTTTGTTTTAAAAACAGTTTGTACTGTAATATATATATTTTTAAGTCTATTCAAAGGTATAGCTGAATGATGCTTCTTATTTTTTGATAGTTGGTTGAACGTGCACTACAAATGTGTATTTTCAAAGATGTTCATATAAGGTGTAGTTTATTAGGCATCATTTGTTGTTCTTTCTACAAAGGTAAAGTTTAATGATACTGCATAATTATAGTCAGTTTGGTAAAATGTAGCACATCTGTACTGTTTGAAAGATGATCATGTAAGGTGTTAATAATTAAGTTTCTGTTATTAGTTTGTACAGAAGGTAAAGTAAATGTTGCTATATGTTTTAAGATAGAATGGTGAAATAAGGAGTTGTTAATTATACTTTTGTTTGTAGTTTGAGCTAAGGTATAGTTGAATGATGCCACATTATTTTAGATATAATGCTGAAGATGTATAATTAAAGCGTGGTTTTAGAAATGCTCATAAAAGGTGTTGTTTATTAGTTATCTTCCTTAAGTCTGTTGAGAGGTATAGTTTGATGATGTTGCATATTTCTAGATTTAATGGTCAAGATGTAGCTCAAAAGTAAACCATCACATTTTACTCTTTCTGCTATCTTGTACTTATCTACTTAACTAGATAGTATGTAATGACTCATTTATGTGTTCAAATGGTATTTATATAGTTGTATGTATATTTAGTGATTTATTGAGAGGTGCTTGACTGATTACAGGAGTGCAAAGTAAGTGAATATGTGATTTTATAACTGCATGGGGAATGATTTACTGATTCTATATTGTGCAATCACCCAGTTAGTATGCAAGCAGTACTTATGCATTCATGCAAAGACCCATGCACTATCCATTCAGTCCCCTAAACACCTACACAGCACTGATCCACTGCTCCAATTACCCAGGTAGTACCCATTAAGTGCAGGAATCACACTGTCACTCTCTGTGCACTCCTCCAATCATCCACCCAGTACCATGTCCTTATCTAATCACTGCGCCAAACCCAAGTACTTATAAATTCACCATGCTGTCAACTATCCATGTACTTGTATAATGACTGAGGCATTAGGACATGCAATGCTACAATGAAATGTGCACTATCCATGCAGTTCCCTAAACACCTACACAGTACTGATTCACTCCTCCAATTACTCAGGTAGTGCCTATGAAGTCCAGTAATCACACTGTCGCTGTCCGTGCACTCCTCTAATCATCCAGCTAGTACCTTGTCCTTATCTAATAACTGTGCGAAAACCCAAATACTTATAAATTCAGCATTCTCTTTCGTTGCACTACTGTAATCATCCAGTCAGTACCCATGTACTCATGCAGTGACCCAGGTACTAATGCATCCAGTATTGCAATCATCTATCCACTATTGATGCAGTCCTTTAAACACAAACACTACTCATTCAGTCCTACAATTATCCAGTTAGTACCTGTGTACTGCAGTAAATAGATTGTGATTTAAAAACAAAGCATTTAACTGTTTTTTATGTAAAACATGTTTGTTTAGTAATTCAATAGTATATTGTATAGATTGATTTTAATAATATTGTATAATTTTTTTCAAAGACAGATATTCTTCATCATCATTAAAAAAAAACTTACCATGACGAGAATAACAGAAAAGAGGAAACAACTAAAAAAGGACCATTATTTGAAGAACACAGAACAGCAAGAATTACATTAACTACAACATGTGGGAAAAAAGAAAAAGTCGTGTGGTAAGAGAACAAAATAATTTACTAAAAGACTTTCAAAGAGTAGAAACAATTTGCACAATGTAGAAAGTAGAAAGAATATCTCAACAACAAAGAAGAATGAGAAGAAAAAAGGAGACATTAATGGCAAATCAAGTTTTCAAAAAACAATGTATGGTAAAAGGAGAAAGAATCAGTATGAAGAAATTAGAAAGAGAATGTTTTACAATAGAGTTGTTTTTAATTTGTTGAAAGATGTGAAGAAATATAAAAAAGATCAGCATTTTATAAAAAGTAGAAACAGATTGAAACTATTGTTGAGAAGGCTTTTGCATTAAAAAGGAAATTATTCATTTTAGTTTTAAACAGAATTCGATCATTAGATAAGCCAATACATTTTATGAAGGACAAAAGTAAAAAGAAGAGACTAATTAACAGAACTAACTTTTGTGATTTTTTTTGGGTGAATGGAAGCACAGTTCAAGTTCAGAGCCTTTTTTTAAATAAAGAGAGTTATTTTCAAACCAATACATTATTGCATGCAGTTCATACCAGTGGTCGTGCTTATGAAGTAAAAAACGGTTGTCCAATTGAAAAAGAAAAGATGGATCCTAGAAATGTAGAAGAAGTGATAGCGGATGAAGTTCTAGGGAGACGTACTAAAGCCCCAGTGTATACTTGGGATTGTAGTAGTATTTGTAGTATACAACAGGAGTCTATTGATATTTTAAGGAATTTCTTACGAGCGTATAATAAAAAAAAGTGTTAAACAAAAGATTAAGATGCTACAAGGACTAGATCTTTGCAAAGTGAGACAAAAAATGGTTTTCAAGGTCATTCTTTGGCTTGTCTTTCTAGAAAAGTGTGTCAAAGTGTTTATCATTTCAGAATGTTAGCAGTACATCATTCTCAAATGCGGAAGTTAGTCAAAAGATTGTATTACGCAAAAAGTCCAGCAATAATTTTAAGTGACTTAAACAGTGCTCTTTTGCGTGGGTCAGTATCAGATGTAAAAAACGTTTGTGATGAAATATAGTTTTCGTTACTTTGGTCTGAAGAAGAGTGTAGTCAAAGTGAGACATTGATAGAAGTAGATGTTGAAGAAGATGTGGAACATAGTAGTACTGAGAAGTATGAAGAAGAAATTACAAATTTGAAGGTAATTTGTTGTGAAAGACCAAATTATGTTTGTATTTGTTGTTGGCAAACTCACTATAAAAATAAGACAAGGAATGTAGATCTGTATTTAAAAAGTGAAAAAGAAAATAATAAGTGGAAGGAATTTGCAACTTATTTGTTGGCAGAAGATTGCTTTGATTTGGGTAGTGATCAACGTATTTGTAAATATTGTTATAACAAATTAGAGGACACCAAAATGCCAGCTAGAGCTGTACATAATAACCTAGAGTTGGTAGCTATTCCTCCAGAGCTGATAGATTTAAACACGTATGAGTCTATTCTGATTCAATCTGATTCAATCTGTGCGCCCGTTTCAGGCTATTGTTCGTATGGAGCCTAAAACAGGTAAGTTGCCTCCCACAGATTTACAGAGAGGATTAAAGGGAAGAGTTGTATATTTACCTTTAGATTTAAAAAAAATATTTAAACAATTGGTGTAGAGAAGGAAACTAAACCAGTAGTTATCCTAGTTAATGGTGTTTCTACGAAGAGTCGGAAAATATGGCAAGAATTAGTAGATGTCAGCAAAGTGCAAAAGGCATCGTTATATCTCATAAAAAACTATGATTACTACAAAAATGTGTATGTGGAAGAAGAAGAAATAGTTTTAGGAGATGATAGCAAAATGTCCATTTGGCCAAATTGAAAAAGTGGACATGTTCAAAAGTGAAGAAGTTAATGAACATTATAGTGTACATCCTTTATATTCCAAAGAAGTCATAAGAAATACTATTGAACTATTCCAAATGAAGAAAGCAAAAGGGAATCTCATGAGTGTTTGGGAAAAAAGTTTGGAAGCTCGTTGTTTTCCACAGCTCTTCCCCACTGGAAAAGGTGGAGGATATGATGAACGACCAGTACGGATTCCCACATCAGAATATCGGACAATCAGATTGTACTCAGAAGATCCAAGGTTTCGACAATGTATCCCATATATATTTCATCTTTTGTTTGAAAGTGACTTGTCGGGACTTTCATATGCAGTCAACCACATATTAAAAACAGGAGATCATCTTCAAAATGTTTCTGCAAAGGAACTCATAGAGAAAGTACATGAGAGAGATAACCATTTAGAATCTCAATTGATTAATTTGATGGCGTGCCAGCATGGTACTAATGAGTATTGGTATCGTCGTCATGGAGAACTTAAATGCATGTTAAGGAACTTAGGAACTTCTACGTGGTTTGTTACCCTAAGCTGTGCTGAATACGCAAGGGATTATTTACTTGAATTTCTTCGAGAAGCAAATTCAAATATTAAAAACATTGAATTCAAGACACCTGGAGAATTGTGTTCCTTGGATCCTGTAAATGTATGCAGATATTTCAATCATAGGTTTCAAGCTATGATGTCTTTTATCTGCAATAAAAAGAATCCTCCTCTTGGAGAAGTTATTGATTTCTTTTGGAGAAAGGAGTATTAAGCTAGATGTGCTCCTCATATACATATGCTTTTATGGATCATGGATGCACCCAAATTTGGAACTGATTCGGATGAGACTGTTTTATCTTGTATTGAAGACTATGTTACATGTGCTATACCAAAAACAAGAGAAGAAAATACCTTAAGGCAACAAGTGTTACGGTTTCAAACTCATCGATGTGGCAAATACTGTAGACGGAAATACAAGTTGAAGGAAACATTTTATACCAAATGTCGTTTTGGTTTTCCACGTCCAGTAATATCCAAAGGAAGAGTAAACAGATTCATGTCAGCAGTGAGACATACCATCACTAGAAAATCTCCCAAAAATAATTACAATTTAAAGAGAAGTGAACAATCAAAGTATATTAATGATTATAATCCAGTTATTTTGTCGATGTGGAATGCTAATATGGATATCCAGTATGTTGCGGATAATTCCATTGCTGTTGCTCGGTATGTAACGTCATACATAACAAAATCAGAAAAGACGGAGCTGAAAGAAATATGAGAAGATATTTCCCACGAGAAGAGTCTTAATAAGAAATTGTACAGCTTTAGTTTGAAGATGCTGTCCCATCGAGAGATTGGAGCCTACGAATACTCGGATCGGGTGTCCTCTGCAAATTTATATTCAAAGTCAAGAGGAATCATTTCGGTTAGTCTAGGTCTTGCTACAACACGAAATCGAGTACTTAAATCTATACAAGAAATCGAATATTTAGCATTAAATGAACCGGAAAGCACAGATATTGTTAAAATAAACATGTTGGATACGTACTAGCCAAATAGAAGTCCTTATCTTGAAAACATATGTCTCTATGAAGTGCTGCAATATTACAGTTTTAAGAGAAATATTACAGAGAATATAAATGAAGAAAAATATGCAGTGATTGGTTCAGAAGGATGTTTGGTGAAATATAGTAAAGGAAATCTGATTAATCATAGGAAACGGAGTTGTGATACTCCTGATAGAAGAGAATTTTACTATTTAGCACGTCTGCAACTTTTTAAGCCTTGGCGTACGGAACTGGAATTACTTGGAGATTTTCAGTGCTATGAAAATTCTTTTAATGCATGTAAAGATAGCTTTGAATGCACAGTTTTTGCAAATTATCTCAAATGTTGAATGAAGAAATTGATCAAGAAGCTACTATTGCAGCTGAGATTGCTAGGGACAGTTCTGCGCCACGATCCTCTAGGACAACCAATTCTTGAAAATGAAGCAGCAAACGCCATGAGTGAAGTGGAAACAGCAATGCATCAAGCTGAAGAAGGTATATGGACTTAGGAAACTTGGAAGAACAACTAAATATTTAACAGAAAGAAATATATCAGCAAGTGAGAGAACAGATTGACCATGGTTTTCTTCATGAAAAGAATGCACATGCACATCATTTGAACCTACCTGAATGTATGTCAGTGGTCAAGCTGGTACAGGAAAAAGATTTGTAATTAAAGTTTTGACCAGTAATCTACAGAAAACCACTGAATCACATTTATCTTGTGTTGTAACTGCTCCAACTGGGTTGGCAGCACACAACATTAAAGGAATTACACTACATAGCTTACTAATGCTACCTGTAGAGCATGAAAACAAATTAGAATATCACAAGTTGTCTGCAGAAGCTTGTTATGAAGTTTCAAGAGTGCTAAAGAAAATGAAACTTCTGATTTTTGATGAGGTGAGCATGGTCTCAAACTTAATGCTTGCCTTTGTGCATTTAAAAATGCAGCAAATATTAAAAACAGAAACAATGTCTTATTTGGAGGAAAACATGTGATAGTTTTTGGCAATCTACTGCAACTTACTCCTGTAAAAGGACAACCAGTATTTAAAACACTTGTGCATGAAGACACCAGAAAGTCTTTGGGAAGTATTGGAAATGTCAACATTTGGTCATATTTTGAATACAAAGAACTTATTAAAAATATGCGACAGGCTACTGATGAAGACTATGGAAGTATTCTTCAAGATATAAAAATTGGTGTGTTGACAGAGCATGGTAAGGAAACTTTGCAAAGTCGTCTACTTACAAACTTGTTTCCAATGAAGATGTTGCTCCAGAAATAATATACAAAAAATTTGGAGAAAATAAATCTATAATCTGCCTAATCCCAACACTGCGAGAGTGTTCTACATTCAATGAAAAACTTTTAAAGCTGGAAAAAGAACAAATAATAAAAATGGAAGCCATTGATAAAATAGAGCACGAAGGTATTGCTAATATTTTGACAGAAACATTTAAAACAAAATTGGATTCATTGGAAAAAACTATATGTAAGACCGCTGGTTTAGAAAATAATTTATATGTATGTAAAAACTGTAGGGTAATTTTACGGCGTAATTTGGATGTAGAAAAAGGTTTAGTAAATGGAGCAATGGGAAACGTTGTTGATTTTGTTAATTATCAAAATAGAGATAGAATTGAATTTTTAAAGATTAAATTTGATCAGATTGAAGAAGTAAAACAGATTGGATGTTGTTCTGTTAATTTTTTGCTTGTTAAAGATTTGTGTGTTCGTAGAAAAGTTTCCTCTTTCTTTAGCATATGCGGTGACCATTCATAAATCTCACGGTTTAAGTGTAGACAGCGCTTTGGTAAACATTGGAAATACTGTGTTTAAAGAGGGAATGGCGCATGTTGCATTGTCCCAAGTCAGAAATTTATCTGGATTGTATTTGATTGATTTTGATGAGAGAAAGATTAGTGCAGATGCAAATTGTGTAAGAGAGTATAATCGGTTAAGAAGACTGTATGCTCCCCATTTAGGTGAATATCCAATATATGAAAATCGTGTAGTAGGTCATAAAAGACGATATGAGAATCTCTGTAGTGAAGTTGGAAAGAAGAAAAAAATTCAAGACAATGCTGAGATTCCAAAGAAAAAGAAAAGGGACAGTGGTGAAGAGATTGTTGGATATCAGTTAGAAAATAGTTTAGGTATCAACTGCTATGCTAATGTAGTGGTGAACGTCGTATTTTTTGGGGGGAAATCTGCAACAGCAAATTATGGAGAATCGAGAAAAAAGGTTTTGTTCCTTGTTGCATTCTAATTTTGAAAAATTGAGAACTGATAAAACTAAAATCCGAAGTGTTTCTGGTTTTCGGAATCTTCTGGATATATGTTCTGGTTCTTCACAATTTACACAGAATGTGCAACAAGATGCTCAGGAATTTCTTATGTATATGCTTGCGGTATTGGAAGATCAAGGAATACAGATTGAAAATCTGTTTGGAGTTTGTTATACATGGAAACATGAATGTGAAAATTGTACATTTACTTCTACCACTAAGATAGACACTGAAAGATTCATATATTTGACAATACCAGATTGTGAAACAGTGTCTTTCAACAAATTAGTTAAATCAACTAATCAAAACATGGAGTGTAGCCAATGCAAATCAGAAAAGTTATCAACTGTATGATACAAAGATTTGGACAATATATAATTTTAATGATACAATGTTGTAGAGCAGATGTAAGAAAATTCAAAACTTTAATTAATGTTTTTGTAGCAAGTCAACTATCAATATCAGGAAGAACGTTCATTGCAGTAGCAATTATTTTCCCCGCTGGACCTTCTACAACATCTGGACACTACACTGTCTATTTAAAGTGCAATAAAGGATGGACATATTGTAATGATGCCCATTTGGTTATCAAATAGTTTGCCTAACGAATTACCAAATTCATACCTAATATTTTTAATGCCAAAGTTCCGAAAACATAATTCGGCCTATTGGGATTATGTTAATATGTATTAATGAGATCATTTTGGATAATTTTAATATAAAGGATTTCAGGAATATCATTCGGCCTAGAGGGAAGATATTGATATGAATTAAGAAGTTTATTTTGGATATTCTCACTGCAAATGTTTTAAAGAACATCATTTAGACTATAGTGAAGTTATGACGAATTGCTGATTGAATTATTGTTTCTGTTCTTTGATATTGTAGTTAGAAAATTTTCTTGGAAAGAAGCATTTTATATATTTGATATTTGTATTATATGCAATGTTATTGAGGATGTTTAGTTTAGGAAATGTGAAGAGATAGTTGACTTTGTTGAATATAATTTGGACACAGATTTGTTTTTTTTAACAATCTTATTGATTGTATTTTTTTGCTCGCTGTTATTTGATGTTTAACATTGAAATCACTATCTATAGTGAAATTCAATACATTCTGAGAACAGCAAAAAGGCAAACTGAATATGTTTATAATGCTAAAATTATGTTGTGTTCTTAAAATTATAATATTATGTTAGAAATGTATTTTTTCTTCTCTTTTAAAAGACCCCAATTTTAATTATAAAAAACTGCAAAAAGTATTTCGAATACTTTGATATCTACTATTGTAAAGGTAAGATTAAGTAATCCAAACACTATCCATGCACTACTACATTCACCTCTGCACTATCCATACAGTCCTCTAACCACCTAGACACTGCTCATTAACATCTTAAATGCCCCAGGCACTATTCATGCAGTCCACCAATTACCTTGTCACTTCCAATGCACTCCTTGACTCACCCAGCCAGTAGCATGTACTAATCCAATCCCTCTGCCAATACCCAAGCACTTATAAATTCCCTCAGGCAGTCTCCTTGCAGTACTCTAATCATTCAGCCAGTACCATGTCCTTATCTAATCACTGCAGCAAAACCCAAACACTTATAAATTCACCATGCTGTCAACTTGCAGCACTGTAAGTATCCAGTCACTATCCATGTACCTGTACAATGACTCCGGCATTAAGACATGCAGTGTTACAATCAAATGTGCACTATCGATGCAGTGCCCTAACCACCTACACAGTACTTATTATCTCCTCCAATTACCCAGGTAGTAACCATAAAGTCCAGGAATCACACTGTGTCTCTGTGCATTCCTCCAATCATCCAGCCAGAACCATGTCCTTTTCTAATCACTGTGCCAAAACCCAAGCATTTATAAATTCTCCATGCTGTGAACTTGTAGCACTCAAAGTATCCAGTCACTATCCATGTACTTGTACAATGACTCAGGTTATTAAGACATGCAGTGTTACAACCAAATGTGCACTATCCATGCAGTCCTCTAACCACCTACACAGTACTGATTCACTCCTCCAATTACCCAGGTAGTACCCATGAAGTCCAGGAATCACACTATCTCTCTCTATGCACTCCTCCAATCATCCAGCCAGTACCATGTCCTTATCTAATCACTTCGCCAAAACCCAAGCACTTATAAATTCAACATGCACTTACATTGCAGTACTCTAATCATCCAGTCAGTACTCATGTAATTACCCAGGCAATTATTCCTGTACTTCTACATTCTTTTGACTTCTACCTATACAGTTTACTAATCTCCCTGTTACTACCAATGCACTCCTTCAGTTACTCAGTCAGTCCCTTATACTTATCCAATCACTCTGCCAAAACTGAACCATTTATAAAATCACCAGGCACTCACATTGCAATACTACAAACATCAAGTTAGTACGTATGTACTCATGCAATTGCCCAGGAACTAACTCTTGCACTTTTACAATCCTTTGAGTGCTACCTATACACTTTAGTGATTTGCATGTTCCTACCTATGTACTCCTTCAATTACTCAGCCAGTCCCATGTCCTAATCCAATCACTCCACCAAAACATAATCACTTATAAAATCACCATACACTTTCCTTGCAGTAGTGTAATCATCCAGTCAATACCCATGTTCTCCTACAATAACACAAGACAGTAACAGATGGAGACTTACAATAACCTGTGCATTAGACATGCAGTTCAGCCATCTCCCTATCACTACGCATGCACTGTTAGAATCAATCATGGTCTACACATGTACTCTAGCAATGACCCAGATGTTAGCATGCAGTTATTTCTCTTTTTTAACCAAATAGGGCAGTTGTGAAGAGAACAGTTTTTTTCTTCTTTTTTGTAAAGCGTCAAAATGTCATTCCAACTGATTTTTTTTTTTTAGCAGCGATGATCTTTATGCTGCTGAACATGCAGCGTTCTCTACAGCATAAAATGGCATTGCATTTTATACAGTGCTGTTTGAGCGTTGCAAACTCTGTACAAATATCCCGACTGCTAGATGCAGAGGTTGAGCCTCCAGAAGTACTGGGACCAGCTCCATGGTCAGTTTGTGGTGTGGCCTCTTTAGCTCGTCGCAGTTATTCTCTTGCAAGTTGTCTGGGATGTATGGTCTGCAGATGTTTATACATACTAGAAGTGCCCCATGACTACTTTTTCTCGCTGCCTCTTGAGAAAACCTTGGGACACAGTGTGCAACTCACCTTCCCTGCATTTACTTTTCTTTCTCCCTCCGGAATTATAATCAATTTCCAATCAATAGACTTTGGGTTTTTTTTGGAGGTGGAACTAAATCTTTCTCATCAGATGAAAGGTCTACTGGTTGATTACAAGAAGCCAAGTAATATCTTTCGGCGTAGTGGAAACAATATCGATATGAATTAATGAGTTTATTTTGGATATTCTCAGTGCAAATGTTTTAGACTTTTGTGAATTAATAAAGAATTGCTGTTTAAGTTATCGTTTCCAATCTTTGATATTGTATTTATAAAATTCTCTTAAAAAGGACCATTTTAAATATTTGATAATTGCATTATTTGCAATGTTATTGAGGATGTTTATTTTAGGAAATGTGAAGAGATAGTTGACTTTGTTGAAAATATTTTGGACACACATTTGTTTTTTTTAACAATCTTATTGATTGGATTTTGTTGCTCACTATTATGTGATGAGTAACATTCAAATCACTGTATATGGTGAAATTCATTAGATTCTTAAAACACTAAAAAAGGGAAACTAAATATGTTATATAATGGTAAAATTATATTGTGTTCTTAAAATTATAATATTTTATGTTATAAGTGTATTTTTTATTCTCTTTTAAAGAGCAAAATTCTAAACTTTGAAAGTTTTCAGAATTTAAATTATACAAAATAACTGCAAAGATTCTTTAAAAAACTTTGATATCTACTGCTGCAGTTCTTTGAGTGCTATCTATACAATTTAGTAATCTCCCTGTTACTACGTATGCACTCTTCCAATCACCCTGCCAGTCCCATGTCCTTATCCAATCACTCTGCAAAATCACAAGCACTTATAAATTGACCATGCACTCTCTTTGCAGCACTAAGTATCCAGTCAGCATGTATATACTCATGCAATGACCCTGCCATTAACACATGTAGTGCTACAATCAGATGTGCACTATTCATGCAGTTCACAAACCACCTTCACAGTACTGACTCACTCCTTCAATTACCCAGGTAGTACCCATGCAGTCCAGCAATAACACTGTCAGTCCCCGTGCACTCCTCCAATTATCGAGCCAGTAGCATGTCCTTATCTAATCACTGCACCAATACCTAAACACTTATAAATTCACCATGCACTCACATTGCAGTACTCTAATGATCCAGTCAGTACCCATGTACTGATGCAATTACCCAGGCACTAACTCATGCACGTCTACAATCCTTTGACTGCTACCTATGGTTTACTAATCTCCCTGTTACTATATATGCACTCCTTCAATTACCCACACAGTGCCATGTCCTTATGAAATCACTCTGCTAAAACCCAAGCACTTATAAATTCACCATGCACTCACATTGCAGTATTGTAATCATCCAGTCAGTACCCATGTACTGATGCAATTACCCAGGCACTAACTCATGCACTTCTACAATCCTTTGACTGCTACCTATAGTTTACTAATCTCCCTGTTACTAAGTATGCACTCCTTCAATTACCCACACAGTGCCATGTCCTTATGAAATCACTCTGCCAAAACCAAAGCACTTATAAATTCACCATGCACTCACATTGCAGTACTGTAATCATCCAGTCAGTAGCCATGTCCTCATGCACTTACTCAAGCACATATTCCTGCACTTCTACATTCGTTTGACTGCTACCTATATAGTTTACTAATCTCTGTTACTACTAATGCACTCCTGTGGTTACTCAGCCACTCCCATGTCTTTATCCAATCACTCTGCCAAAACCCAAGCACTTATAAAATCACCATGCACTCTCCTTGCAGTAGTGTAATCATCCAGTCAGTACCCATCAACTCCTATAATAACACAGACACTAACACATGTAGACCTACAATTACCTGTACATTACTCGTGCAGTCCAGCCATGTCCCTCTCACTACTCATGCACTCTTAGAATCAATCATGCTCTACACATGTACTCTAGCAATCACCCAGATATTATTAGGATCAATCATGCCCTACACATATATTCTAGCAATCACCCAGATATTAGCATGCAGTTAGTTCTATTTTTTTACCAAATAAGGTAGTTCTGAAGAGAACAGTTTTTTTTGTTTTTACATCTTTGTGTTTTTTTTTTTTTACAATTTCGAGATTTTTTTGTTTTTGTTTTAAAAACCAAAAAAATAAACAGAGAAAACGTTGAACTTTTGGAATTATAACGTCATTCCAACGTAAAAAAAACTTTTTTGCAGTGATGATTTCTGCTTGCTTTAACATACAGCGTCAACTGACTGCTCCCCACATTGCATTTTATACAAAGCGGTTTCAGGTTTGCGAACTCTCTGCGGATATCTGGTCCACGAGACGAAAAGGTTGAGCCTCCAGATGTGATGGGACCAGCTCCCTGGTCAGTTTGTGAGGCCTCTTGAGCACGTCGCATTTGTTCTTGTGCAAGTTGTCTCGGATGTATAGTTTGAAGATGTTTATACATACTGGACGTCCCACAGGAGTACTTCTTGTCGCTGCCTCTTGACAGAACTCTGGGACACAGCGTGCAGCTCACCTTCCTCGCATTCACTTTCATTTCTCCCTCTGGAATTTTAAAAAATGTCAATACAATAGACTCTGGTCTTTTTTGGGGAGGTGGAACCAAATCTTCATCATCAGATGGAAGGTCTATTGCTGGTGTGGAAGAAGCCATTGTATAAGTTTCTCAGTAAACACCAAAATAAATCACAATTTTGCTCCCAAAAACACAACAGGTGTCTCTCTTCTGATGCAGCTGAGAGGATGACTAAAGAGGGTGGGGTCCTCCAAGTTCTAGAATGGAAAACTTTGTCAACCAATGAAATAGTTTCTTTCAAAGTCACATGGGAGTCGCGCACCCAGCGTGAAGTCGCGAAAATATACTTAATAATATAAGTTTATTACAAGTACAAATATATAATTTTTATACTTTAGATGATCTCTTGTTCTGATATGTACATTAAAGTTATATACATATAGTTTTAAAAAAAACATTTTTTACGGGAGTTGCGCACCTAGCCGACCCGGCACTTATATGACGTCACGTGGGTCCCGGCACCGCGCACACGTCACATACGAGGCGCGCACATGACGCGTACTCATACGTATATGACGTTACGCGGGGCCATACACTGCGCACCGGTTGCATACCAATCGCACACATGACGGATCGCATACGTATATGACATTACGCGGGGCCATGCACTGTGCACCCGTCGCAAACCAATTGCGCACATGACGCAAACCCATACGTATATGACGTTACACGGGGCCACGCACCCGTCGCAAACCGAACGCGGCTCGTTCTCGACTTTTCCAATATGGCAGCTTGAATTCACGTACCCACCGTGATAGGTGCACGATGGGTGCTCGACTCCAATATTTTTTGGGGAAAAAAAAACATTTTAAAAGACATAGGACATTACATAATAAAATTAAAATAAAAGAAAATATTTATAGAATATTACAGTTACACAATATCTTTTAAAAAAAACTTGCAATTAATTTTCAGAAAAACATAAAAGGTTGTATAAATATTAAATTGACAAATTAGTTTCAGGCCCTTTATAGTTATAAATTAGCATTTAAAAAACCTTTGAAAATCACTGAAAAAAACATATGTTTCAGTCCACTTATAGTTAGGAAATAGCATTTAAAAAACCTTAGAAATTCACTGAAAAAAACCATAGGTTTCAGTGACGTTATAGTTAGTTGGACATTTCACTCCTACAAAACCATAGAAATGTTGCCTTTATAGTTAGCTCATCTAACTATAACTCTCGTCCCCGCAATGCGCTGCTGATGACATCACATATTACATCATTAATGACATGGTCAGTGACATCACTGATGACATCTCAAATGACATCACTGATGACGTCATCCATGTGATAATCTGATGCACCTCCTCATACCCTAACATAGCCTTTGATAAACCTACTCCAAAATACAGAATACCATTTTCAAAACCATAGACACACCAATACCACTTACTACATATCTACTCACTGGTTCTTAGGACTACACACACATCTACTCATTCACCCATACAATCAATCATACATGCAGTCACTCATCAATACAACACTATCATGTATACTCATACACCTACATAGACACTCACACACCAGCACTCATCCAGAGTTACTCAGACAGCTAGTCAGTCATGCAAAGAATCAATCACACTTCCATTTACTGACCTATAGAGTTATACACAGAGCAGATCACTTATTCAAACAGAAACAAATGCATAATTACTCTCTTTTACAATCACTGATACAAGTACACACTCATCTATACAGCCACTCTCTCAATCACTGACTCACATATATAGTCATTTATATACTCCAACTCTCACATACACTGCCTTTTACATATATGTAGTTACTTGGACATGTACCACTGAGACATCCATTCACTCAGTAACACACCCATACACACACTGACCCACCCATACAGCTGTTTTCACATGCACTCTTTAACCCATACAGCCAGTGAATTGATCAATCAAACATGTATGCACAGAGTCAAACACCTCCCACGCACCCACACACACAGTCAGGCACCCATACAAATACTCTGGCAACCAATCAATAACCCATATAGACACTCATATAGCTACTAACCAAACTATGGAGCAGCTCATACAACAGCAGAAAGACTGATACTGACATTCACACAGTTTAGTCACTAACCCATGCATTCAATAAGGCGCATGTAATAACTCACTTAAACAGTCAGTCATGCACCTACTAAATCCTCCATCCAGACACTTATACACCCACTCATTCTTCAATACACCTTGGCATATATATAATACATATTAAAACTTTATACAAACACACATTCACTGGATGATATCATCAGTGATGTCACTGACCATGTCATGAATGATGTGATATGTGACGTCATCAGCAGTGCATTGCGGAGGTGCGAGTTACAGTTAGGTGAACTAACTATAACAACAAAATTTCTATGGTTTTGTAGGAGTGAAATGTCCAACTAACTATAACATCCCTGAAACCTATGGTTTTTTCAGTGAATATATAGATACATATATATGAACCAACACAATCCTGGCTCACCACATCAAATGATGAGATCAAACAGGTACGGACCACCAGGTGTATTTCAAAATTGCAGTGCTTTAATTCAGAATCCAAAAATCATAGCAACCAGTCTATTCATGGCCAATATATATATATATATATTACCTACTGGCGGTCGCCAGTAGGTAGTTATAGTTAGGACCCCTTTTCCATAGGAAATCCGCAACATTCTATTTTGAATAACTTTGGCGCCGGTCGACGAATCCTCGCGAATTTCTCAAAATAGGTGGGGCGCTACGCTCCGCTCCTACCCTGAAAGTCTCGGGGGGATTCGTCAAGCGGGGGCTGAGATAAAAGGGGGGTCCCAAAACGCGTTTTTCCCATGCATTTTTCCATAGGACCTTTAGACAGGGCTACAGCCCGAACGGCTGAACAGAATTACTAGAAATTTGGCAGAGAGGTAGTCCTCAGGTCAAGGAAGTGCCTTTTGTAGGTTTGGTGTAAATCTGTTCAGTAGATTCTGAGAAAATAGCCTTTAAATCAATATATATATCTGAGCCAGCTTACGGTACGCTTACCGTAAGCTTACCGTACGCGTACGGTGGCGTGCGCGAGCGCGATTCTGATTGGCTCTTAGATCTTAGTAAACATTCCAAACAGCCGAAACCAGGAAGCGGCGGCCGCCATTTTCTCTCTCGCACTGAGAGCTAGGTTGTTAAATAAAACCAATAAACATGTAAAGGGGCTGTTTAGACAGCTCCCACACACATAGCCATGTTGAGGGAGTCCCCAAAGACCCCCCAAGGCCAAAAATGCAATTTTTATTTTTTCGCGAATTTTGCCGATTACGCTTACCGTATGCGTACGGTAAAAAATGTAATAAAAAAACACTATCCACACTCACCCCACCCCCTGTGCTTTTGTTGGCCGCAGGCCACCAAATGTGCTGGGCTTATTAGAGGTGTGAAAAACCACAATATTTTAAACAAAAATAATAAAAGAAAAAATTAACAACACTCTCTCCACCCCACTTATAAAAATTACGAAAAATTAAAATATTACCTTTCAAAACGAAGTGCATCATATGTCCTCCATGTGCGCACGGTGCGCGAAGCGCATCGTGCGTACATGGCCCATCTAGTGTAACGTGGGCACGTGGTGCGCGTAGCGCACCGCGTGCCCACCGTGCGTGCACGGCACTAACTGCGTAAAGTGGGCGCGCGGTGCGCGAAGCGCACCGCGTGCTTACTGTGCGCGCACGGTGCGCGAAGCGCACCGTGCGCGCACGGAACGAACTGCGTTAAGTGGGCGCGCACGCCACGAATGGCGTAAAGTAACTTAGCATTTAAAAAACCGTACAAATTCACTGAAAAAACCATAGGTTTCACACACGTTATAGTTAGGAATTAGCATTTAAAAAACCTTGCAAATTCACTGAAAAAACCATAGGTTTCACACATGTTATAGTTAGCGGAAATTTTACTGATAAAAAACCAGTGAAATTCCCCCGTTATAGTTAGTGTAGGCAACTATAACTCACGCGACCGCAATCTTCTGCTGATGACATATGTGTCTTTATGAAAAAAAAATATTTGAAATATATGTATAGCTAAAAATGTATGGAAGAAGACATGGGCAAATAAGTGTCTAAATACAGTAATAGCATCAGCAGAGGATTGCGGTCGCGTGAGTTATAGTTGCCTACACTAACTATAACGGGGGAATTTCACTGGTTTTTTATCAGTAAAATTTCCGCTAACTATAACATGTGTGAAACCTATGGTTTTTTCAGTGAATTTGCAAGGTTTTTTAAATGCTAATTCCTAACTATAACGTGTGTGAAACCTATGGTTTTTTCAGTGAATATATATATATATATATATATATATATATATATATATATATATTCACTGAAAAAACCATAGGTTTCACACATGTTATAGTTAGCGGAAATTTTACTGATAAAAAACCAATGAAATTGCCCCGTTATAGTTAGTGCTGGCAACTATAACTCACGCGACCGCAATCCTCTGCTGATGCTAATACTGTATTTAGACACTTATTTGCCCATGTCTTCTTCCATACATTTTTAGCTATACATATATTACAAATATTTTTTTTTATAAAGACACATATGTCATCAGCAGAAGATTGCGGTCGCGTGAGTTATAGTTGCCAGCACTAACTATAACGGGGCAATTTCATTGGTTTTTTATCAGTAAAATTTCCGCTAACTATAACATGTGTGAAACCTATGGTTTTTTGCAGTGAATTTGCAAGGTTTTTTAAATGCTAATTCCTAACTATAACGTGTGTGAAACCTATGGTTTTTTCAGTGAATTTGTACGTTTTTTTAAATGCTAAGTTACTTTACGCCATTCGAGGCGTGCGCGCCCACTTAACGCAGTTCGTTCCGTGCACGGTTTTTATCAACTTTAATAAGCCCTGTACATTTGGTGGCCTTCGGCCACCAAAAGCACAGGGGGAGGGGTCAATGTGGATAGTGTTTTTTTTATTTCGATTTTATAATTTCATGTTTTTTTTATACAGTAATAAGCCCTGTACATTTGGTGGCCTTCGGCCACCAAAAGCACAGGGGGTGGGGTAAGTGTTGATAGTGTTTTTGGAATCGATAAGCCCTGTACATTTGGTGCCCTGCGGCCACCAAAAGCACAGGGGGTGGGGTAAATGTGGATAGTGTTTTTTTTATTTCTATTTCATTACCGTACGCTTACGGTAAGCGTACGGTAAGCGTACTCGGCGAAATTGCCGAAAAAAAAATATAACCGTTTTTGCTCTTGGGCAATGTTTGGGGACTCCCTCAACATGACTGTGTGGGAGGGAGTTGTCAAAACAGCCCTGTAACATGTTTTTGGGCATCATGTTTGATAAATAACACTCAGTGCGAGAGACAAAATGGCGGACGCCGCTTCCTGGTTTCGACCGATTCGAATGTTTACTAAGATCTAAGAGCCAATCAGAATCGCGCTCGCGCACGCCACCGTACGCGTACGGTAAGCGTACCGTAAGCGGGCTCAGATATATATATTGATTTAAAGGCTATTTTCTCAGAATCTACTGAACAGATTTACACCAAACCTACAAAAGGCACTTCCTTGACCTAGGGACTACCTCTCTGCCAAATTTCTAGTAATTCTGTTCAGCCGTTCGGGCTGTAGCTCTGTCTAAAGGTCCTATGGAAAAATGCATGGGAAAAACGCGTTTTGGGACCCCCCTTTTATCTCAGCCCCCGCTTGACGAATCCCCCCGAGACTTTCAGGGTAGGAGCGGAGCGTAGCGCCCCACCTATTTTGAGAAATTCGCGAGGATTCATCGACCGGCGCCAAAGTTATTCAAAATAGAATGTTGCGGATTTCCTATGGAAAAGGGGTCCTAACTATAACTACCTACTGGCGACCGCCAGTAGGTAATATATATATATATATATATATATATATATATATATATATATATATATATATATATATATATATATTCCAGCTTCCCAACTTCGTCGTTATGTACAAAGTCAAGCACTCACGGCGGGGGTTTTGTATCGGCTCTTATTTAATTAGCAGATGATTCAAATTCATTTACGTCATTCGTATCGCGACAACATAGATGACGATGGTATAAGCCTCGCTGTTGCATTGTAACAAGGCAGCCATCTTAGAACAGTGTATTCCTCATACAAAATTGATTGTTCTTGCTAAAATACATTCCATTTTTTTGATTGCTTGCAGTGTGCTTTACCATAAATGATTAAAAGTCAAAAATATTGACAAATGAGTGATAATATACATAAGATATTGCGTCTTCATGTTATCAGTTGAACCAAACGGTATAATCCCGCATGTGTTCGGCTTATTAAAATTACTCCCGTCAATACGGAAACAACTTTATCGACTGATGAAGCCGTATATCGGTTGTTGGATAAACTGCAATACTGTAATGAAGCCATGTATTGGCTATAATTCTCACTGTGACAATATTCTAGACATATTTCATCGGAGAACTAATCATCCCCTTAAACGATTTAACTCATGTTGTAAGCAACACTCCTATGCTTGATACTAGTGCATCAAAATGGAAATGAAAGGGAAGAAAAGAGAGGGGGGAAGAAGAAAGAGGGGAGGGAAGAGGAAAACGGAGAAGGAAAAGACAAAAGAAGGAAACATAATAGTGACCAAATCTCAGCAAAGCTAAAATTCTGGCAATGTTGTATATATCAGAGGGTAAATTCTCAAGGAACATCATTTTCATAGTACAAATTTTGCAATCCAAGTCACGGTCAGCTTCCCAGGTGTACAGCTAGTTCCTCTCCGCTATTTAAACCATAAGGGACCTTGGTATGTAAATCGATTATATAGCGGGATTCTAGTCGCCGCAGTCTTTGTTCTCTGTCACCACCCCTGGGATTCACAGGCACGTGGTCCAGGCCAAAATATTGCAACAGCTCCCTGTTGCTCTGATGTTTGAGGGTGAAGTGTCTAGCTACTGGGTAGTGTTCAAGGATGCGCATTTTGACATTGTGAATAGTACTACCTACGTATCTCAGCCCGCAGGGGCATATCAAGCAATAGACAACATGTGTGGTGGAACATGTAATGAATTTATCGATGACTTTGGGTTTTTTACTCCTTGAATGTTATATCTCAGGGTCTTTTTGCTGTTACTACAGGCCCTGCATTTCCCGCAGGGAAAGAAGCCTTGCATTTCTTTTAATGTACCTTTAGACTGCGCTATCGGTGATAGATGGCTGTGAACCAGTTTATCTTTTAGTGACCTTGATTTACGGAATGTAATCAATGGTACTGCGGGGATATCCTTGCCTATCACTGAATCAGTCTGAAGAATGTGCCAGCTTTTTTTTTAACATTTTCCTTAAAATATTGGCATCATCCGAAAAAGTCGTAATCATACGGAATTTGCCATCCTGATTCTCTTTCTTTCTACCTACCGGATTTACATCTTTTTGAATTAGAAGTTCTTTCCTTGGAATTCTTCTGACTTTATTGAGTGTCGATGTTAAGACCTCATGATTGTAACCTTTGGCCTGGAATCTACTTGTGCAGTGGGCAGCTGCTGTCTCAAAGTCGGCCTCTTCAGAACAGTTGCGTTTGAGGCGAAGAAACTCACCGTACGGTATACTATTGATGAGTTTGGGAGGATGGTTACTGCCGGCGTGCAGGATAGAATTGCCGGCAGTAGGTTTTCTATATAGTTCTGTCTCGAGAACTCCATCTCTCACGTATACCTTGAGATCTAGATAGCTTACCACTGTTGAACTGATTTCGTATGTGAACTTGAGGTTCAAATCGTTGCTATTCAAATCACATATGAAATCCTCTGCCTGTTCTACCGTCCCTCTCCAAACTAGGAGAAGGTCGTCAATGTACCTATGCCAGACAACCACAAAATCGGCCCATTTTTTCATCTCATTGCTAAGGGCCACCTGCTCCTCCCACCAGCCAACTAATAAATTTGCATAGCTGGGGGCGAAGCAGGTCCCCATAGCAGTCCCTGAGAGCTGTCTGTATAGTTGACCCTGGAACAAAAGATGTTATTCGATAGACAAAATTGAATAAATTCAATAAGCATAATGTTATGTTCCGAAAATTTCAGGGGTCTTTTTGTTGAGGAAATATCTCTTTGCCTCTAAACCTTGGTTGTGGTTGATGCATGTGTACAGACTGGTAATGTCTAAGGCGATCAGTAGGTAGTTAGATTCCCACTTGATGTCGTTCATCTGTATGATAAAGTCTTTGGTGTCTTTGACATAAGATTCCAATTGAAGTACCAGTTGGAAAAGGAAAGAATCTATGTAGATGGACATTGTACCAGTGAATTGGTACAATTCGTTGTTAATCTACTCTGGCACAGACAAGATGTTTTCAACTAACATATTGATTTGTTAATAGTGCGATTACGTATATTACATTGATTTGCACCAGTCCTGTTTCTATCTTTACGTGGCGCTGCCTATTTCACTGCCCTCATTTGTTGTAACATTCACGTGATCAAGCTTTTGCGGAAGCGAAACGCGTTGTGAATAAACCTTTGTGAATTGAGATTGAGACCGAGTCCTGTTTGCCTGAGAGCGTACATGATACGTTTTTGTATCTATTTGATACAGTTTACGGACTGCTTCGCCGGAGTGCACGCCACTCTTCATGGGTTCACCGGAGTTCTGAAGGAGCGAGACTTTGTTTATATATATATATATATATATATATATATATATATATATATATATATATATATATATATATTAAGTGAAAAAAACATAGGTTTCACACATGCTATAGTTAGCTGGAGATTTTACTCATAAAAAACCAATGAAATTCCCCCGTTATAGTTAGTGCAGGCAACTATAACTCACGCGACCGCAATCCTCTGCTGATGCTAATACTGTATTTAGACACTTATTTGCCCATGTCTTCTTCCATTAAATTTTAGCTATACATATATTACAAATATTTTTTTTTCATAAAGACACATAAGTCATCAGCAGAGGATTGCGGTCGCGTGAGTTATAGTTGCCTGCACTAACTATAACGGGGGAATTTCATTGGTTTTTTATGAGTAAAATCTCCAGCTAACTATAGCATGTGTGAAACCTATGGTTTTTTCACTGAATTTGCAAGGTTTTTTAAATGCTAATTCCTAACTATAACGTGTGTGAAACCTATGGTTTTTTCAGTGAATTTGTACGGTTTTTTAAATGCTAAGTTACTTTACGCCGTTCGTGGCGTGCGCGCCCACTTAACGCAGTTCGTTCCGTGCACGCACGGTGCGCTTCGCGCACCGTGCGTGCACAGTGACCACGCGGTGCGCTTCGCGCACCGCGCGTCCACTTTACGCAGTTAGTGCCGTGCACGCACGGTGGGCACGCGGATGGGCCATGTACGCACGATGCGATTCGCGATGCGATTCGCGCACCGTCCGCACTTGGAGGACATATTATGCGCTTCGTTGTGAAAGGTAATATTTTAAATGTTCATAAGTAACATATGCCAGGCACAAAAGGTGCCCTTCGGGCAACTTTTGCACACGGGGTGGGGAAAGTGTGAATATATTTTTTTGTTTTAATAATTTTTACCGTACGCGTACGGTAAGCGTAATCGGCGTTTTTTCGAAAAAAAAAAAAATTGAATTTTTTGCATTGGGGGTTCTTTTGGGAAACCTTAATCAAGGCTAGGTGCTTAGGAGCTGTATAAACAGCCCCTTTACATGTTTTTTGCATTTGTTTTTCCTCCCCCACCCAGAGTGCGAGAGAGAAAATGGCGGCCGCCGCTTCCTGGTTTCGACCGATTCGAATGTTTACTAAGATCTAACAGCCAATCAGAATCGCGCTCGCGCACGGCACCGTACGCGTACAGTAAGCTTACCGTAAGCACACGGTAAGCGCACCGTAAGCTGCCACAGATGTATATATTGATTTAAATGCTATTTTCTCAGGATCTACTGAACAGATTTACACCAGACCTACAAAAGGCACTTCCTTGACCTGTAGACTACCTCTCTGCCAAATTTCAAGTAACTCTGTTCAGCCGTTCGGGCTGTAGCTGTGTCTAAAGGTCCTATGGAAAAATGCATGGGAAAAACGCGTTTTGGGACCTCCCTTTTTTCTCAGCCCCCGCTTGACGAATCCCCCCGAGACTTTCAGGGTAGGAGCGGAGCGTAGCGCCCCATTAGTTTTGAAAATTTCGTGAGGATTCGTCGACCAGCGCCAAAGTTATTCCAAATAGAATGTTGCGGATTTCCTATGGTAAGAGGGTCCTAACTATAACTACCTACTGGCGACCGCCAGTAGGTAATATATATATATATATATATTAAATAATTTCGTGTGAAATCTACAAAATGAAAATGCAGCAGCAAGGGGGTACGTCCTTTTTTGAGTTTTCATGCTAAATAACTATTTTTTGTTACAGCAATAAATTATGGCATCAACATAAAGGTCAACACATGTCCAATGCACAAAAAGTTATTGAAGGTGTAAGTTTTGCACAAGGTGGATGATGATGTGTTTTGTATATAAATGTTTGGCAACTGATACCAATATATTTCAGATCACTACCAAAGGACTGTTTTGAGCAGACACATGCCTGTCTGCAAAAGAATTACACAAGTGTGTTTGATGTTATAAGGGCTAAAACAGGCCAAAATTGTTAACGGTGTCAGGTGTGATGCTCCATCACATTTGTGAAGAATGTTACGTTAGGCAAATTACAGGTGACATAGCATAAAATGCACTTATGATACAGTGGATGTTCAAAATGTCACAATAGTGTTAGTATTATCAACAAACAATAATGAGCATGTGAAGCAAAATGACTAGAAACATGAGAATAAACGACTATTTTTTATTAAAAATATATCACAAATATGTTTTTAATCAACAATACAATTTTATTTATGCTAAAAGTGACAGATGTGCATGCTATCTTTCTCTGTTCAGAAATGTGCATGTAAGCCAGTCTGTTTGAAAAAATAAAAATGAATCTGACGGTCATAAATTTTTTAAATAAAAGAGACAGGAATGTGAACACATTTGTGACAGCATAACACATGCACAAAAACATAATTTTTTGTCCTTTTATGATGTCCAGATGATAAATCAATAATAAACAAAGATATATTACTTAAAGGGACTTTTGCAGATGTAATTTTCCCTCACATATATGTTGGAGTATCCCATCTGGAAAACTCTAAATCCGGCACAGAAGATGACTCATTAGGAAATTTAAGAAAAGCATCAAGGTTTATACTTTTTCATTTTGTAATGTGCATTTCCTTTTTTTGTTTAAAGAAAAATATAAATGAATCACTGTATTTAAAATTTAGTGTCATGTTGTAAGAATTTTTGACTAAACGTAAAGCCCCATTATATTTTTTTCACATGCTAAAACAAACAAAAATGAACAAGTTATTTTGTAGTCAATTTGAACATTTTTTAGCTCTGTTCTAAAGTGAATCAGAAAAGTATCAAACCCTATGTATTTACTTATGCTGTAGAAGCCATCTGAAACTACCAAAACATTTTTTTTACATTTCTTCAACAACGTAAGTAAATACATAGGGTGTGATACATTAATAATCAACTTAAGTACAGAACCCATAATATTAATGTTAACATTTGAATTTTTTTTTTTTTAGTTACTTGAAGTAAGGTTTAACATTGTGAAATGGCCAAAGGAATGAAACAGGATTTCAGTTTGTACAAATATTGGTACAACATTGTAGTAAATATTGACACACATTGATTCATATATATATTTTTTTTTTAAATAATCAGCTTATTTTGCCTTGTACATACAATGTACAAAGGGATTTTTGCTTTATTTGACTTTTTGTGACATACGTTCACTATTGAAAACAACAAATCAGAAACATTCACAGGGGTTAAACAGTTCTTGGAGAGTACTGAAAATGGCCAAGAGAAATACTATAAAGTAATATGTGAGCCATAATGGTAAATAACTAAACTGTGACCAAATGGTTTCTGACAAAGTTCCCTACATGCAGGAGATACTGATAAAAATAAATCAAAGTTTTATGTAAATTTGCTTTAAAAAGTCTTTCTCTGCACCTCATAACTACTGCAGAACATTAAAAAATGAATCATGTCCTGAGGGGACATGCTGTCACAACCACATGGTGTCAAAATCTTGCCTTTGCTACTCCCCCGAGGGTGAGCAAGGAGAAGATGGAATACGTTGAATCAGAACCTTGTCAATAAAAAACGATCATACGAAGTTGGAAGGCCCCTAGAGATACAGTTCACTGGGCTTCATTAACTCATGCTTCTCCCTGTTCACCACCCGCTGTCTAAAAAAGAATCCTTGGCCCAGAGTAGGTCCTTCCTTATGATTGACTCCGGGTTACTAAAAAGATCCACTCTTCCTAGAGTATTTAAGACAAGGAATATAATGGGTGTGATCAAGAGTCATACAGTCCCTTAGGATATCTTTATTTAAGGCGGTCTCCTTAGTCAGACAAACTTTAAGCCAATAAGATAAGGGGCAAAACGACAACAAATCTGACAGGTAGGGTATACCCAGTTCTTCATGTACAATTAAGGTAGAGGTTCCCTCGGGTACACATAGGAGTCGTCTCAGGATCCTGTTTTAAACTCTTTGTAGCTCTTCATGAGATATGTGGCCCCAGATTTCACTGCCATACGTCACTTGTGCCAAACATTTAGCTCTATAAATCTGTAAAATGTCACCTATTGGTTTTTTCCTAACCGCAAGGCAAACTTAAAAATTGCAGCATCAGCTCATAAAAATTCCCCTTGCTTTTTGCTTTTCAAGGGGCCCCGATTTAGTTTAGCATCCAGCATGACCCCCAGGCACTAGTCAGGGGAACTGGGATAGACCCAACCTTAAAATTAAAGGGGTTCTTTGTATTTTTGTGTCCCACCCACATCACATATGACTTGAAGTTGTTGACCATCAGGTCCCGGTCTTCCATAAACTTCACTAAGGAGTTAAGTGAAGTTTGCAAACCCCTCATGGTCCGTGCCATAAGGACGGCATCGTCCGCATACAATAATACTGGCAAACCGCACCGACCCACCTGTGGAAAATCAGCCTGTGTGTCAACTAATACCTTCTCCAAGTTGTTAATATATATATGAAATACAAAGGGGCCAATATACAACTCTGTCGAACCCCTCTCTTGATGGGGAGCTGTCGGGAGACCTTACAGTCGTCCGTTTACCCTACCACCGCTTTTGTATCCCTATGAAGCTCGCGTAAAAAGAGGACAATATCTTTGTACACACCCATGCTTGATAGGGTTTCCGATAGCTTGTTTCTATTCACGCAATCAAAGGCTGAAGACAAGTCCATAAAGGCCAGATATATACTGCGGGGGCGGGTGATGGTATATTTGTTGACAATCATATGCAGGTTCAAACACTGATTGACTGTCGACCTCCGTGGACAAAAACTATATTGAATATCAGCAAGAATATTATTGTTGTCTGCCCATGTAGTCAACCTGTCCAATAAGATACGTCCCACAATTTTGACAGATGAATACAATAGGGATATGGGCCTGTAACGGAGGGTACTATCGAGGTTTCCTTTTTTTAAAACGGGGACAATAGTAGATATGGCCCAGGTACCAGGCGGGTCCTCTCTTATTGCTACATTAATAACAGTGTTAAGGATTGGCACCCACAACCGTGAGTTAGATATATAAAGGTCAGGGGGAATACCTTAGTCCTGGTGCCTTGTTTCTAGATAACCCATCAATACTCTTGCTAACTTCATCAGCCTTGATGACGAGGGCCGATTTCCCTTTACCACGGCCGATAGCTATGCTGGCATCTAGTGAGCTTCTAAACATTTCCTCAAAATGAGAAACCCATTCCTCTTCTGCGATATGTGAGTCAAGAAACTGTGTGTTTTCTCCTGATAGAAAGGGACTATTGACAATGCTCAAGAACTGATTACTATTTTTCAAGGCGCAGGCCTTAATGTGCTTATTCCAAGCCTCCTCCCTAAGCTCGGCCTTACGTCTTACCAGTTCTTCTTTAAATAAGCCTCTAAACTCTTTTACCAATACATGATCCCTCGGTTTAGTGCCTAAAGCCATCCTCAAACAGTCATCATCAAACCATCTTGTGACTCGATCCATCGGATACGTAGGTGGCACCTTAAGTAGATGTCCTATAGTACGTGAAATGGACGAAAAAGCCTCTAGGACAAACCCTGCCTTTTTCTGCCCAGTTGTGCTAATATCAATTTCCCTCTTACACTTGGCTAGTAAGGACTCATGGAAAGAGACCGGCGTTATCTGTGCCCACCTTAGCCTTCTACCCTGATCTGTTGCCCTTAGTGTCCCCCTGGCTACTGTCATTTGAGATTTCCCCAATCGGGGCCATCTAGTCGAGATACACAATGCGTTATGATCCCTAAAATGCTATCTTCAATAGAACAGTCTAAAAGAAGTTGGTAGAAGGGGGTGGAATAAAAGATAAAATCTATAAGGCACTTCCCCTACCTGTGAAAGTAGGATTGATGAGTTTCATATCTTGGTCCAACCGGCTTATTGTCAGAACAAGATCCAACTCATCAACTAAAGAATGTCCCCCTGTTTGGTATGTTCTACATGCATACCCGACATTCGCAGGCATCCTATATCAGTTAAAATTCCTGCCGTCGGATACTCGCATAGGTGGATATTAAAATCTCCTGCGATCATAAGGTGACCGTTATAAGTGGCCTTGACGGTCACATCCATTAGAAAAGAGACCATCCTAGAGATATTATAGGTATCTAAAGAAGTGGGATTGGCATTATAGAAATTAAACAGATTAAGAGACCCTGGGAAAAGATATAGCCTGCAAGGAAGGATTATCAGTTGGTAACACCTTCAAGCAACAATGAACATCTAAGGACACACAGATTACCTGCCCACCCTTAGATCTTCCCACCAGTGAGGGAACGGCTATAACTAAAAATTTCTTATATCCTCTAAGAAAAAGCTGTTAGTTTTAACCCATGTCTCATGTAGGCATATCACGTTGAATCCTTTAATAAACATTGCCGTCCCCTAGACCTGTAACAAGAGCCCCTGTTTTCAATTGATGCAGGGACAATGTCTCTGGTGGTTCTATACAAGCGAGTCAATCGCAGGAGTCCAACGTATCCAAAGGAGCAAAAAAGTTATGAAGGGGTATGTCTTGTGTTACCAACTGCCGATCCAGCTGGGGACAAAAAGGAGAAACCGGGAACCTCCATCCATCCCTCCTATTGGGGGACATCACATTGCTAAAAGGTCTGTAAAAATGCCATAAAGGAAGAGTCATAATAGACAAGACAACCCCACATGGGTTGCTCTGTGACGCTGTGTACAAGATTCTCTCTACCAAGTGGGTCTATTAAAGTTAACAATTACACAGTCTCCTGCCAGGCTTTTCGTAGACTGCCCAACCCAGTAAACTCTGCGCACCATGTTTATAAATCTCTCCAACCTTAGGCGAAGAGCGGTGTTACGACTGAGCCAGTGCAGGACATTGTTTTTAAGTTAGTCGTAATCTTTGGCGGCACCCTTGGGAAGCACCGGGACATTCCCAAACACTACTACATATGGTGAAGATTCAGGAGAAAGATGTAAGGTTGTTAGCCTCTGCTCCCTGGAGACTACTGCTCTGGCATCTGAAACTGCCTCACCACCTCTCGATGTGTCTCCCAGTGTGGATTTAGCTGGGCAGGGGCAGGCTGTAGGGCACTGAGGTTTTATTGCCATTGCTCTGCCCAATGAGTCTACCAACTAGGTTATTGAATCCACCAGGGGCCGGGGAGGGAGATTGGCACTGCCTTGTCCAAGTAGTGATGGTGGAAACAGCATATGCCCACTTGGCCCTTGCTCACCAGTTATCGTTGATCAGGGACCAGCTAAAGCCCCCCCCAGAACTATTTTGAGGGTTGGTGTCCCCAGCTGGCCTATGGTTACAAAGTCTCATAAGCTCCAACTCCACTGTAGCTAAGCGTTGCCTAATAGAGTCTCGTTTATGATCTATACATATCAACAAAAAAAAAACATCCAGCCATCCATTATAGATGCCTTTTTGGCTTTGGTCAGTGGTTGTAATTTGCCGACAGTGGCCTGGCACCTCTGCCCTTGGACGCTTCACTTTGGCCCCTGCTAACAATCCTTTCCTTTTTACTCTCTGACCAACCCCTGACCTCGATCCCCCTGACTTGACATTGCACCCAAGGTCCTTTTTTAGAGTGATTAAACCTATAGACTCCTCTGGGCTAGTGTTGATGGCTAACCCTACATCTAACCCATGACCTCCCTCCGCCCCCAAACACGGGGATCTTGCTGGTATAGATGAGGGTCCTTGGTCCAGTTGGATATCCTCTGCAGACTGTGATGGGCTGCACCTCAATGTACATAGTGGGCTGGGAACAGGACGACGTACAAGGGAACGGGAAAACGAGCTCAATTTCTTCGTCTATTGTCCCTGCTGTTCTCAGTAACAAGTATTTGCAATGCAATAGGTCTCGCATTTGTTGCAGTTGGATCTACTGGCATTGTAAATGGCAGTGTTTTTTATCAATGTTTTTGTTTGCAGTGGAGTGATTATTTAAAAATTACAATCTATACCATATTATAAGCTATTCTAGCAACTGTACAGTAAAGCTATGGCTATTTTAACGTAAATGAGTGTGAATGGATGAATAAAAATACAAAAACAGGATCTAAAAATTTACGACGGAATGTATAGCAGGGGACAGGGACTACCGATCACAACAAATGTACTTGAAGTGATTGGGGCATCATATGCAATAAAAAAATCGGTAGTACGGGGTGTCAGCGACGCTTGTGCAAATGTTGTTCAGCTGGTGAAGTGGTCAGCTCTGTTTGCAGATGCAAAGTGGTGAAAGGTGAAGTATTCAGCTCTGTTTGCAGGCACAAAGGGATGAATGGTGAAGTGGTCACTCTCTTCAGCGGTGAACATGCTCTTTACTGTTGCTCATGGGCATCAAGAGACTCTGCCAGGTCTAAGGCATTCCAGAGACCTTATATGAAGGCTGGGGTTTGTAAATGAACCTACATTAAACACCACTAAGAGATGAAGCGATTTCTGCAACATCACATGATTTTTCTCCAAAATGTGTTTCTTCAGTTTTACTTTTTGGATTCCTGGGATGCTCTGGCATAAGATTCCCGGTTCCACCATGATTCCATTGGTACAGTAAATAAACACAATAACCAAAAATACTGACGTGGTTTTCTGTGTAACAGACAAACGCCTGACCATGGTCCCAGCAGGGGCACGTGCCACCTAATCTAGAGACACTTCTCTCACAGGAGTTGTGCCAACTCACCTGCAGCCAAAGCTATGGGTCACGGGAAAATGGGATGGAGAGTAAGGGGGGTACAGGGAGAGAGAGAAAGGGGGCACAGGGAGAGAGAAATGGGGGTATGGAGAGAAATGGCGGACCGAGAGAGAACGGGGGAAGAGAGGCTGGAAGGGTGAAAACGAAAGGGAGAGAGGGCACTAGTGAGGGGGGTACCGGAAGGGGAAGGAGGTGGACAGGTGATATACATTTTAAAAAGCAGGTCTTTGGCAGTAGGTGATGACTGCTGGCAAGGACCAACACCCGGAAAGGAGGTTTGACATCCGAGCCCCCACTATTATAATGTGAAACTATCATGCAACTACAATATCACAAAAAGGTGCTAGTTTTCCAAAGACACATGACCTGCCTGATGTACACACTACAAGATTCTTATAAGTCCCAAGAACATAAAGACAAATTCATCTGGCACATTGGAAAAAAATTATACTTTTCAAATAGCCCTCCGTATTAAATTTGCTCCATTTCTACGCTCGGTTAACAGATATAACTACTACCCAATCAATGGTATTAAATTGATCCACCTCGGAAGAATGAAGGCTGAGGCAGACTTGCCGGGAGTGTAACCTCTGCCCCTTACAAGTGTACGTCTCACTGAGCCCTTCTGCCGGTATTGTGTTGGACAGCTGGTTACAATTCGATCAGTTCAGCCCCTTATGTGTAGCCTTTAAACAGAAACACAGCAAAGCCCGCTTTTGTATTCGCCAGATAACTAGGAAAACCAGCTATACACGAGGCGCGAGCAGCAACCGGAGTCACAGAGGTAGAGAGACCTGCCTTGGCTCCGCCGGTTATGAATAACTTAATATCCACGTACCTACCAAACATGAATGTGTCCTTCTATAATGGATGTGGTATACATGTAAAGTGCTCCAATACCTACGGATTGAGTTTGCGCTAAATAAAAAAAACTAAAAAATAAATACAAACACCTAACAGATCTGTTCCAGGTCAGGCAGCGGAGTCATAGTTCGCCCGACCCTTGTGAAGACAGAGCAGCTGTCCCTGAAAATCAGCAGGGCAAGGGCGAGGATGTGGTCCGTCGGCTAAACTGCCGACTTTGGTGCTGGAAACCAGAGTTTGAGCCCCGAGGTCGCATCAACATCCTGTGATTCTGGGCAAATCACTTAATCTCCCCGTGCCTGAATGTGTAATGTAAATACGGTGCTCGTGTAAAGCGCTCCAATAAACTTCGGGTCGAGTTCGTGCTATATATATATGCAAAAAAAAACAAGTGCAAAGGCAAGTAACAGTACAAGGACATGTCGCCAGCTAGTCACATGCACTCATAACCACACCTACAGGCGACGCAACAGCACAGTGAACCCATCCGCCCAACACCGGATATTTTGCAACTTGCTTTTATATGGTGGACGCATAATTATATATTTGCCACACTTGCCTCATACCATCATCTCCTGCATATTTTTCCTTTTCTCGCATAATTTAGCCAACCCTGCCAGTTATACTATAATAAAGTAAACAAACTAAACAGTTCACAGAACTTACCCCAGTAAAACAAGCGTCTTCAAATAGGTCGTGTCTCCAATGGATGTCGCTGATTCGCCTTCTTTGAAAATGTTCAGTGCTGCACGTTTAAATAGAGCATTGGATGCACAAAAGATATCACCAATAGCACTAAGTAAACAAAGTAATTGCTAAAAATGTCCTAAAACATGCTGCCCTAATTATCGCTTGCCATGCAGCTTTTATGACTAATGAAGGCGTGGCGGTGGCGCCAGTAATACGCCTGCTCCCGATCACAACACAGAAAGTGAGAATTATCACAGCATGAGACCCCACAGTAATCATTAGCACAGCATGTCGACAGGCGCCCCAAGCTGCTGGAGCACTCAACTATAATTAATGCGCAGCACGTCTTCCGGAGACGAGCACTCAACTGGAATTAATGCGCACAAGCTGTTCCACTGTGAAGCGCGTTCACAGACCAGAATCGGCTCGTGCCCAGGTCTGTCTCCCTTAGGAGTAAACACGGCAACAATAGTCTCGTTGGCGACAGCACTTCGCGCTGCAACGCAAGCGAGGCCTAAAAAGGAATCACAGAGGCTGCTTGCCCTAGAGGTACTGACGTCGGGCCTTTACATTTTCCCATGGTTTCCAGACAGGAATAAATAATAATTAGACTGACAGGCCAGCAGGAAGTACTGAGGGGGGACTCAAATAGGGCCACACTCAACCATGGCCAGGGCCGGACTGGGAAACAAAACTGGCCCTGACAAAGTGCTCGGCCACCCCCCCCCCCCTGTTGGGGGTGCTGCCGAGCTCTTTGCCAGGGACGGTTTTCGGACGATTTTATTACAGGTCCGATTTTGCAGCAAAAACGGCCCTGTTACAAAACCGGCACCCAGGGGCCCAAAACCGGCCCCCACCCGTGTGGCGCACCGGGGGATTGCCCAGTGCCCGCTATGGCCAGTCCGGCCCTGACCATGGAACCCCTATCCAGAATTCAAGATGCCAAAGAAGCTTCCTCCTACCTTACCGTACTTGAAGGTGGTGGTAATCATCCACAAGACTCCTATATCGATAGCCTCGTTTCCGGTCCCATGGGTCCTGGCCTGGGTCTTGGCCCCAAGAAACCGCAGCGCTACGTCAAGCTTATACCGCCGATTCCTAGAACCAAGAGGAGTGGCACAGCTTCGTCCGGGCTCTGACAGGCACGGACGGACCCACACGCACAAGGCAACTAGCACTTTTCAGTGCATGCGGCGCGGGTGTTCGGCCTGGCTCCACCTCCTCCTAAGGAACGGCGTTTCTGGGACTCCGAGTCCCTTGGATGCAGCGTGGTTGTCCAGGAAGTTACAAACAGTCAGTAAAGTGTCCCGCGCTGTGGGAGGCAACCAGCGCTTTTCAGCGCGTGCGGTGCGGTCGTGCTGCCCAGCTCCACCTCCTTCTCAGGAACAGCGTTTCTGAGACTCCGGGTCCCTTGGATGCAGCGCGGTAGTCCAGCAAGTTGCAATTATGGAATAAATCGTTCCTCTTGATCACCACTAGTTGGCCACACCCAGCCCCCTAAAAGGGTTGGGGTCTCCTCCGCCAAAGGCACCTCAACCCCTGCCCGTCACCCCGACAGCGCTGAGGGAGGAAGCTGTTGACCTCTGTGGCACTTGAGGAAATGGTGTAAAGAAAAAATCACGAAGCCTATTAATCCTTAAGTTTTTTTTTATTCCTTTCTGATGAATAAACCTCTAGGTAAATGTCCTGTTCTCCTTCCCAGGGTTTTTCAATATGGATCACATCTTGGGCCATCAGATGACCACCAACGCCCCTCGGGAAAGAAGAAAAGACTCAGGTAAGTCTCTGTTTTCGTTGTGCTCTCTCCTTTTTTTATCAAGGAATGGGGGTGAGGAAAGGTATACTAAGCACCCAACCTTCACCAGTGTCCGCAATAAGGGAAAAAAATATATCACTCTGTTCTAACCCAGTATCTCCCCTTCCCTTCCCTGTTATCTGGTTCTGCTAGTGCTTTGGGTTTCTTTGCTCAACAAACCCTTAAGGCAGAGGTCTTCAAACTTTTGTAGGTTGAGCTCCCCCAGCGCAATTTTTTTAGCTGTTGGGCCCTCCCCAACACCTGACAGAAATTTCAGGAATCTGGTACATCACATAATCGACCGCCGCGCGAATATCCTGGGCCATATCCAGCAAATAATGTTCAACACAATAAGAGTGTTTAGTAAAGTGCAGGTTTGTGAGTGGGTGTGCTGAAATGACAGATCATTACACAGCTCAAACCACCATTTCCTAGATAAAATATGCGCAAATTGTTTTTACTAGGATGCTTTGTTTTACACATGACATTGATTGATAACACCACCAACATAGATGTGATGGGTGTGCCTGTTTTTCGCCACAGACGGTCAATCTGTGGATGGATTTTTGCTATTGCCATCCTCAGGTTGTGCTCCACATCCAGGGGCAGATCTACAAGGCACTTCCGAAGCACAGGGATGCGACATATTTACAAGAATATGACGAATCTCCGTGCTTCCCCTTGCGCACAAACTGCAGCAATGCGCTAGCGGAGGCATCCTTGCACCATGGTGCAAGGATGCCTGCGTCGTGGGGAGATTGTTTTTGTGCAGGAAGGGGCACCTTCCTGCACATAAACAATCACTACAGGCATTTACCTCTTTCAATGCATGCTGTAGAATGCAGCACACATTGAAAGAGGGAAAAACGAGGAGAAATGAAAACATTTCTCCTCCTTGCGCCTCGCTAAGCCACCTCTAGGGTGGCGTAGCATTCAGACGCATTTCCAGATTTACAATTCCTCGTAAATCTGGAGATGTGTCTTGTTCCATGGGTGTTGCGTGGGAACACCCACAGCAATACCTATGGAACAACCCTTCAACACAAAGTGCTGCTTGTGAAGGGGCCGTATTTACAAGGAGAGGAAAAGTTACGCAGGGTGGCTTTTCCCGTCCTTGTAAATATGGAGGAGCCCCCTGCGCCACCAGTACGTCACGAAAAGTGACGTACTGGTGGTGCAGGGCGCTTGTAAATCTGCCCCCTAGTCTTTAATAGCTCAAGTGCTGAGAACCCAATCTCACATAAATAGGACGAGCTGAAATGCAAGAGAGTTTTGATAGCATTTTCTCTCAAAGCTGAATACTCTGCAGACATTTTCAGCCAAGACAGAGACTGTAAGGGAGACAGTGTTGTCAGATTTTTCGAGCACTCCCTAGCTCAGAGCTGGTACACGGGAAACAAATCTTCTCTAGAAATCATTAACAAACGTTTTAGGCAGCATTATAATAGGATAATTGCCCACCAACCTGTTATGGACCCGAAGGCAAAGTTGAAAGTCCACAGAGAGGTTGTTGAACGAGCACCTAATTGAGAATTCCTAAGTAGTACGATAAGTTGCTTACCTGAAGCAGTTGGGGTTAAGGACAAGTCTGGCTTATGTTTACAAAAAATAGAACCAATAATAAATGAATGATGTCTATTTTACTTGTAAATGTAAATGTGTCCTTTTGTAGTTTAGGACGAAAATCTTGATGGGGCACGACATGCCCATACTCGTGTACAGGAGCGCAACTAGACCCGAACTTCGGGTGGGGGCTAACATTCCCAGCCAGGGCTGGCCCAAGCACTTGTTGCACACAGTGCAACAGTCTTTTTTTGGTGCCCCTTCCCACATTTCCTCCTTCTCCATGAATTCCCTCACTACCACTCACCAACGATTCACCTCATCTCTCTTCATTTTGTTATAGCGCTACTCATTGTTTACTCACACTCAGTTCTCTGATCTGCATGGTACACATTCTATGGAGCAGGCACATTAACCCTCTGCGCTGTGTGGGTGGCAGGAGTGCTCATGTGAGTGCACGGGGAACCATGCAACAGTTTGCGAGTAGGGTAAGAGGAGTGACTGCAGATATAAGTGCAGAGTGGGACGAATGAATGAACGGTTAGTGGTGGGCTTATATGAGTGAGATTGCAGGTTGAGCAGTTGAGCAGTGAGGGGGACAGGTGAGTGAAGTGTCACTTGAGGGCAGGTTGAGTAGTGTGCTTGTGTAATTGCAGGGTGAGGTACAGGGTGAACAGTGCAAGTGAATTGTGAGTGCAGAGTGATCACTGTGAGTGCAGGGTAAGTGGGTGAACGTGTGAGTGCATGGGGATCAGTGTGAGTGCAGGGTGAGGGTGAAAGTGTAGGGCGAGAATGAGGAGCGAGTTGTCTGAATGCAAGGTCCATTCCCCGACATTTGAAGTAACTCAGAATGTTATTGATGGCAGCATAGGGTTTCAAAAGTTTTAAACTATTGATAATATGGCAGTAACTAGGGATCAGGGTGGAGGAAATAAATAATGTGGTGATCCCGCAACAAACTCCAGGTCTCGTGATTAGGGTTGCCAGCTCATTATTTTGATGTCCCAGGCGGTGCAAAAATAAGCAGTCACCTAAAGCTGTATTGTCAGTACTTGTCCATGCATACTTTGAACAGCAAATAGAAATAGAAATAACTTTTACTTGTGTTCTAGGGCTACCTGAATAATCTATGGCTGATAATAAAAGGGAACATGCTTCTTTATTTACAGACAAGCAATTTGCAGTCTGTTTAAAAGAACACATGGCTAACTGGCATTTTGCGCGCCTGCCTGTGTAGTTTTAAAATAAACTTTGTCTCCTTTCGGGGAAGAGCTAACCCTCCCAGGAGGGGGTTAATTCATAGAGCTGAAATGCTTCAGCTGCAGTGAGAGGCAGGAGGTCTCCACTGCTTAAACTGAAAGCAAACGAACAGACAGGCATTTCAGCTGCAGTGCGAGGTACTATAATATCAAATGCGAAGGAACAGGCCTGTCTGTTCCTTTACCTTTGGTTTTAGCAGAGGAGACTTCCTGCCTCCTCACTGCAGCTGAAGTTTCAGCTCTATGAATTAACCCCCTCCTGGGACGGTTAACATAACAAAAGCATGGGCACTTCGTGCCCCGTCGATTTCCCCTCCCTCCCCCCTCACCGGAATTCTCTAAAAAAAACTTGGGACTCAGGCAACAAAGGTAAAATTAGAGTGGAGTGCGCGCCCCGCCCCCTCCCCCCCCTAGGATGGTGTCGCGCCCCCCCAGGGGGGCGCGCCCCACAGATTGAAGAAGTCTGCCTTAAGGCATTCACGCACCTGAGGTAGCCATGTCACTCCAGGAATGTGGCTGGGCGATTATCAGCGTTTATTCCTTCTGGAGTCTTCACTGCTCTCCTAGAGCAGCAGGAAAGTGTAAAGGGTTGGGTTCCCTCCGTCACACACCTGCTTCTTTTCGGGGTCTCCTCTACTGGAACCCTTCAGTGCCACTCATCTGGCGTAGGTACAGGAAACGCTGCCTCTGTATTGTACTTCCCGTAACACGGGTCCACGTCTGCCCGCCTTAAGGGAGCTGTTGTTTCCCAGGCCGGCATTGGAGTCAGGGACTTGGGCAAGTGCAGGGGAAAAATAAGGGGGAAGTTAGTTATTTCCTTCTAACTTAAAATGCGGGGGTTATTTCCCTTGTTCTGGCTTAACCATTGTAAAGGCGCATGGTCCGTAATATAATGTAAAGGTAGATCCCTCCAAGTAATATCGTAAATTATTTACAGCCCCCTTGATCGCGAGGCATTCTTTTTCAATCACTGAGTGTTTCTGTTCCCGGGGATGCAATTTATGGCTAATGAACAGTACCAGTAGTTCAGTACCGTCCTTAGACTTTTGGGAGAGACCAGCCCTCAGCCCTCTGTCAAAGGCATCTGTTTGCAGTATAAAGGGCTCATTGAATTTAAAAGATATTAGGACACGGCTAGACGTTTTAACTGATTTAAGCTCTTGGAAGGACCTTTGTGCGGCTTGTGAAGGACTCAGCATATCTTTTGTTTTTATGCCCTTTTTTTAGGAGGTCAGTGAAAGGGGCTGTGATCTCAGAATATTTAGGGATGAACCTTTGGTAATATCCTAAGAGACCTAAAAAAGCTCAGATGGGATGTCTCTCTTGGTGGTTGGAAAGGGAGTGTTTAGTACTGCTGTACCTTTTTCTTGTTGCGGTTCAATGACACCATTCCCTAATAGATACCCCGGGTACCTGACTTTGTTGAATCTTATTTTAGATTTCTTTGCGTTTTTATGAAGCCCTGCGGTTTAAAGGGCCTGACATATCTTCTGGTAGTGTGAAAGGTGTTGTTCCCAATTGGGTCTAAATATAACTATGTCATCCAGATAGGCTGATGAATAGGTTTGGTGGTTATAGAGTACCTTATTCATGAGCCTCTGGAAGGTGGCTGGGGCTCCGTGCAAGCCGAAGGGAAGTACTGTAAATTCAAATAGACCGGAGGGAGTGCTAAAAGGGGGTTTCTCTTGGTCTTCAGGTCTTAAGGGCAGCTGCCAATAGCCTCTGGTAGGGTCAAGGGTAGAGATAAATTTTGCCTCTCCCAGTTTTTCGATCAATTCATCTATCCTGGGAAGAGGATAAGAGTCGAATTTCAAAATAGCATTGACAGCTCTGAAATCAATACAAAAACAAATAGAGCCATCTGGTTTTGGTACTATGACAATAGAGGAAGACCAGTTGTTACGTGATGGTCTTAATACACCCATTTCCAACATTTTCTCTATCTCAGTGGATATGGTGTTTCGTCTAGCTGCTGGAATACGATATAGATTTTTTACCACCTTCCCTGGAGGGGTGATTATGGCACATTCAACCAGTTTTGTTCTGCCTGGAAGGTCATAGAAGATGGGCGAGAAAGAGGGTAAGACTTTTTGTAGGGCGGCCTTTTGGGCATCTGTCAAAGCCTCATTGATAACCAAATGATTAAGAGAAGACGGATGTTGAATGAGCAGATTGCTATTTTTAGGAGGGGGTTCCTAACCATTTTTTTATAATATTAATATGGTAGGTTTCTGTTTTCTTGTGGGAGATCCGCAGTTTATAGGTGGTAAGGCCAATCTTTTTTACAACCTCATAAGTGCCCTCCAGTCCGATTGTTTTTTTTTTATGGAGGATGGTAGGAGGATTAATGCCCAGTCGTGGACGTTTAGTTGCCTCCATTTCTTCCTCTATTGTAAAATGTCTGTTGTCATTTTCAGGCCTTCTCTAGATTACCGTGAGCAAAGTCCTGTAATTTATGTAGATGGGTCCTTACTCCCTGAATGTAATCCAGGAGACTTTGAGTTTCTTCCGGTTTTTCCTGTTCCCAGGCCTCCTTCGTCATCTCTAATAGAGTTCGAGGTTGCCTCCCAAATAGAGGATCAAAGGGGGAGGACCCTCGACTGCTCTGCACCTGGCTACTAATGACAAAGAGAGCAAGAGGCAGAAGTAGGTCCCATTCTTTTCCTTCAGTAGAAAGCATCTTTTTTAGGGTCAGTTTAGGGGTGGCATTATATCTCTTGACATAAACCATCCGTCTGTAGATGATATACGGAAGTCTTTATGCGAGACATGTTTAGGGTTTTACAGATTCGCGCTATAGGGTGAGAGACAAAGGTGGTCCCCTGATCAGTCCGGATTTCTCAGGAAAACCCAGTTCTAGGAAAGAGTTCGAGCAGTTTATCACTTATATTAGTGGTAGTGAGAGCCCGTAGGGGAAAAGCCTCCGGATACCTGGTTGCGTAATCCACTACGACTAATGCATAGAGGTTACCTTTTTTGGATCTAGGACGATGGCCAATAAAATCCATACCCGCTCTCTCAAAGGGCTTTCCGATTATTTGGAGAAGCTGTAGGGGAACAGAAGGAGGTTTGTAAAGATTCTTTTTCTGACAGACCTCACACTCCTGAGAGTACTTGGTTATGTTGGTGAATATACCAGGCCAATAAAAAGGTCTTAAAAAGTTTTGAGTGTGGTCTTCAGGGCTCCAGTATGGCCAGCAAGGAGATGTAAGTGAGCAAAGAAAAGACCCTGTTCACGAATTGTGAGGTACCACCAACTGAGTAGGATCATTTTGTCTTCCTATTCAGTATAAAAGGTCATTTTTAATGAGAAAGCGGGATAACAAATTTAAGAAGTTCCTAGGGGTTCCTAGCTTGTTGCCAGGCTACCCTAAGGATAGGAAGTTCCTGCTACATTCCCATGGGGCTTGCGTAAGCAAGTTAGGAGTAGGGGAGAGTTAACCTCCTTGACCTATGACTTTATCTGCAAGAAAGTTAAGGAACTCTGGGTTATCAGTCCCCAGGATGATTTTCTCAGGGAGATTATCCATTACCCCTACTTTGATATGCATAGGGATCCCATTTACTGTTTTAACTGGGACAATCGCTAGTGGATATATTTTTACATCGTCATGAACACACCGTATGGGAATGTGGGTGTTAGGACAATCTGAGACTCCTCTACTGAGGATGTTTGTATAAACGATTGACGAAAGCCAGAATCTAATAGGGCAGTGACCTTTTCCCCATTGACTAAGAGACTTACATAGAAGCAGGGACCTCTTCTGTATAGAGAATGGATCGAGGAAGATAGCTGATGTACATCGGTTCCTCCCTATTTTTCTTATGAGGGCAGAATCTGGGTATATGGCCCCAATCCCCGCAGTCGAAACATTGTGGGCCTTTGGATGGAAACGCTTTGGCCTTAGGAATTCGGCTCTTAGGTAGTGAGAGGCTTGGCCATTTTCGTCCCCCCTTTAGTGTGTGTCGGCACGGGACGGGAGGATCTCTATGGTTCCCAGGGAGAGGATTTGGGTTGTTTCCGACTAGTGGTTGCCATCTCTACTCCCTGCTCATTTGTGAGGTGGGGGTGTTGCCTTAACCACTGTTATGTGATCAACAGGAGAGCTTCTAAATATTGTTCTAGGTATATGAGAGCCATGATATCTTCCTTGCTGTTTTCCTATGGCCTGAGCCATTTGTCTGCCGCAACTTTTAATTTAAAAAACAGGGTCTTCAGATTATCTTTAGTAGAACATCGCTCTTTCCTTAACTTTAACCTATAGGCTTCTGGGTCCATGCCCAAATGGTCCAATATTATCTCATGGCTCTCCTTATAAGGGGTGTTTCCAGTGGGATTGGCACCTGGATCTTCTCTGGGTTGATATCTTTGGAGGATATCCTGCTTGACAACCTTGTCAAACATTCAGGTGTGTGGTCATCTGTACTTAGTCTTCTGCGACCTTTTGGATACACTACACTTGTTGGGTTATGGAGGCTTTAAATAAGTCCCAATCCACCTGAGGCGAGATTCGTTTGCCTTTCCAGTGCCCATTCAAATTTTTCCTGTCCTCTAATCAGTTGTTGTATGAGATTCTCCATCTTAGCTATCTAATGGGGGTGTTTTCCCAGGTTTCGGCACCACGTGTGGCACTTGAGGAAATGGTGTAAAGAAATAATCGCTGAGATTTTCAATCCTTAAGCTGGTTTATTCCTTCATGGTGAATAATACATGGGTAAATGTCTTCTTCTTCCTCAGAGGGTTGTTCAATATGCATCCTCTTGGGCCTTGGGATGACCACCAACGCCCCTCGGGAAAGAAGAAAAGACTCGGGTAAGTCTCTGCTTTCTTGGTGCTCTCTTCTTTCTGTTTATCAAGGAATGGGGGTGGGGGAAGATATGCTAAGCACTCAACCTTCAGCAGTGTCAGCAATAAGGAAAACAAAATATCACTCTGTTCTAACCCAGTATCTTTCCTCCCCTTCCCCGTTATCTGGTTCTTTTCGTGCTTTGGGTTTCTGTGCTCAACAAGGCCTTAAGGCATCAACGCACCAAAGTTAGCCACGTTCCTCTAAGAACGTGGCGGGGAAATTCTCGGCGTGGATTCCTGCTTGAAATTTCACTGCTCTCCGAGAGCAGCAGGAAAGCTTTAAGGGCTGGCATCAAACTCGCAGTTCTTTTTGGTGTCTTTTCTACTGGAATCCTCCAGCGTCACTCCTCCTCTGGTGTACGGTATGGGAAACGCTGCCTCGTATCGTACTTCCCGTCACAAGGGTCTGCGTCTGCCGCACTTTGTTCTCGTGATGACGTGACTCCAGCGCGCTTGTAGTTCAGGAAGTAATCCTCCTTAAGGGAGCCGTTATTTCCTAGGCTGGCATTGGAGTCGGGGACATGGGTAAGTGCAGGAGACTGGAAACGAAGTAGAGGGGAAAATAAGGGGGAAGTTTGTCATTTCCTTCTTCACTTTCCTCAACTGTATCGCTACACAGGGCCACTTTGTGACAACCACTTATGTAACATCTCGGTCGGGCAGAGTGAATAGCATACAGGGCCTTAGCTGCCAAAGGCAACAAATGGTTGCAAATGTTTGGATGCCATTCAGAGTTCAATGTCTGCCATGCAGAGATCTCTTGCAAAAATAGCCTCTTCACTCACACCAGCCTCCCAACCTTGTTCCTCAACTCAGGTCCCTTCCTCAACCAAAATCCTAACTCTTACCCCAAGCAAACTTTCTTTGCAGGCATCTGCACAAACAGATACACATATACACAAACACACAAACAAAATACACACACTACTGACACTAAACCCACAGGCACCACAACAATACTCACCACACCCACAAGCACCACATCTACAAACTTCACAACCACCACCACACCCACAAGTATCACAATCACCACATCACCAACCACCACAACCACCAGCACACCCACGACCACCAAAACAACCACAACCACCAGCACACCCTCAACCACCACAACCACACCAACCATCTCAAGAGCACACTCATCCAAACCATTAAACTCACACACAAGCATACCTACATGCAAAACACCCACCAAATCCAAACACATACACTCTCCAGAATACCAGACAATCCACGCACACACAACTTACATCAGAACCACATGCAACTGCAAAACATAAAGACATGCACCACAACCTCACCAACTACCTCAACAGCACACTCATCCAAACAGTCACACACAAGCACACCTACACGCAAAACACAAACCAAATGCACACTCACCCGAAGATCAAAAACCTGCCTAAACACACATATCAAAACATACACAACATACACCAGACCTACATGCAACTGCAAAACATACAGACACACGCACATCACCCACTCCAGCTCCCTCTATCTCCCAATCCTCTCCCACCAATCCATACTCCTGCTCCCAAATTAACCTCTTACTTGTCCCTAACTCCAAACAAAGCTAGACCCACCCCACCCCACCCAAGAAAGATCCTTGAGGTGCCTTCTGTGTGATCAATAGATGCCCCTTCCTGAGGAGGTTACCCTTTGGCAGTATGTATAGGAGGTAAGTTTTGGGCAACAGTACAACAGCCTGTAGTGCAGGAAAATGATTTTTGCTTCCCTTTTAAAAATGAAGAACTATATACGAGATAAGCATCTCATTTGTTAAAAAAAACTATTTTAATTTGACAAAGTTTGTCCTCACACATTTCTTTCATATACAATTCATTGATCCCTAGAAATGTTGATGATTAAAACAGGAGTTACATATTTTCACTTACATTTACGACAGGAAATAAAAATGTTTTTTAAATGTCTAATTTGTAAAGTCCGTACACTAATAACAAAAGAATGAGATGGACATTTACATTTTGGTGGAAGCATATAACTTTTTTTAAAGTGTTAATACAGGTGTGTTTATTCAAACTTGATAAGTGATATAAAAATTATTACATATGCATTACACCTCAAAAAATAAATAAAAGGACAAATATAATATCATAAAATACAGAAAATGCACTAGATAAGGGGAATGTTACATTAATTATATATTATGCTTTGAGTTTATAACTAACATTGATTTTACAGTTATTAAAAAAAGTTTCACCTTGTCTTGTGCAATTTCTAAATGACATTACATTTAAATTATTCCAATAATGTGTAATGCATTTGTTTATAATTTGATAGGCTATGAAAAGTAATTAACCCACCTGTATGATCACATTTTGATTGATGTCAGTTTTTGTGTAAATGTCCATTATCATGTAAGAAGCTTGCACCAAATAAAATTAAACATGTGTTTTAAATTTCTTAAACTACCACATCACACCCATGCATTACACATTAGTAAAATACTGCTTGAAAGAGTGATTTAAAAATGCACGAATCCAGGGCTCATGTAAACAGACAATTCAAAAGGTAACAAGTAAAAACAGAAACCTACCTTTGATTCCGAGGACAACGGGGCTGATTTACTTTGTGGTCAAGTAGCAGCAGCAAAGACAGGACTTGGACGATTGGGTCCATGAAGGAAAAGGAAATTTGGTTCCGACCGACTCGCGGTCAGCTGTTCCGCCCAACCAATTATGATGCTCCCGAACCTCGTTCAGGCAATGGGAGCCTGTGTTCCGACCGACAACAGACTCCTATAGGGAAAATAGGTGTCTGCTGAAAACCTTGCACCCTGTCGTGGGCACCCCATCATGCCTGTCACACTGTGCATGGTTTTACAGGGAGATCCGTTGGGTACCCCCTCGACCCTAAACCAGAGGACTCAGTATGAAGGGGGCCCTCCTAGGGGCCCGCAAAGTCAGTTTCCGACAGCCTATTCGTGTCGGACAAACCAAAGCAGGAAATGCTGTCACAATCTGACATCATAATCGATCGGTCGGAAACGCTGTCCGTAGAGCTATACACATCGCCTCCAACTGACTCAGGTTCTCCGATTGTCGGTCGGAAACAATTCAGAATGACAGAACAGTTCCCCTTCCGACCGCGAGCATCGGTCAGTCGGAATTGTTTCCATCCGAGTTGGGCGGATGGGTTCTGACACTGTCTATGGGAATCCGATTGTCGCTTGGAGGCTTTCCGACCGACATTTTAATCAGCCCCTTAGTTTCTGCCTTAAATCCCTTTGAAACAGCCAACTCAGTTGTGTTGCCTGTACCGGAGTGTTAGACCTGGCATCATTGGCGTGGGTCTTCCTTCCCCTCTCACTATTTTTTTTTATGTTTGCTGGATGTAGATGCTCAAGGCGCCGTGCCACTGCTAATCAGTGCCACAGTGCAAATGCTCCCTGTATATAAATGACTGTATGACTTAGGATAACCATAATGCCTAGATCTGTGTAGCATGTCCAATAGCGAGTTACCTTCAATTTCACTGTCGCTACTGGGACACGATCCGTTCTCATAGGCTAGACTGGGCCGGTTGAGGATTACTCTCTATCATCCTATCTGGCCCCAGTAACCTGATAGGAACTTCGAGTTTGATATGTTTGTGCTCGGGACATTGAGAGACAGCTTTTAGTAAGGACCTTTTATATATCCCATGTTTAGAAATGCCTCTTCTGAAAACGCAGTAGTTTCTTGCCTAAGCTTTACTGTAGGCTTCTGGTTTTGGAGCAGCAGGGCCAGCTGGGTCCAACCTGGCTGGAGAGAGAGATCGGTATTCAGAGCCTGGGAAGCGATGACTCTTTGATCCGAGCAGGGCCATGCCTGGCAAGGTGAATGATGGCTCCACCTCCCACTGGGCGTCTGATAGCAGACCCCCTCACTCTGAAAGGGCAGGATGTCACCTCGTAAACCAAGTGCTCCTCGACCCCACCGAACTGGTTCTGACTGGAGTCGGTGATTTGCGACCTTAGAGAACAAAGACTTTTTAGGTATAAAATGCTGTGCTGGAACTTTGTCCGAGGGTGTTCCTTCTGGATGTCAAGACGAAACTCTGTCAGAGTGAAGAGAGGAAAGGACTTTGAAACTTTCACCAAGCTTGCCGAAGAAACTCCCCGAGGGCCTGAACCGAGAGCGTCTCCTGCAGAAGCCTCAGGGACATTAGACTTCACCCCGTCAGCCGTCAAAATTCCTGTGCGAGGAATTCTGCTTGCAGATGAGGCATCCATTGAGTTATCTGGAGCCTCTAGTTCTACTGTGAGGACCGCGAACTGGGCACATTTGAACCTTTCGCTGACCCGGTGCGGACCGCTGCATCTAAGAGAGAGCTGCCGCCACTGAGAGCCTGCCTGAATCTGAACCCTTAAACCTTTTCGCTGGATCCGTGTGGGCCGCTGCAGCTAAGAGAGAGCTGCCGCCGCTGAGTGTCTGCCTGAATCTGAACCCTTACACCTTTTCGCTGGATCCTTGTGGCCCGCTGCAGCTAAGCGAGAGCTGCCGCCGCTGAGAGCCCGCCTGAACCTGAACCCTTGAACCTTTCGCTGGATCCGTGTGGGCCGCTGCAGCTAAGACAGAGAGCTGCCGCATCATCATGGTTTGTCCTGTGGGCCGCCGCAGCTAAGAGAGAGCTGCTGCCGCTGAGAGCCCGCACCCTTTGCCACTTTGCACCATCGTGAGTTGTCCTGTGGGCAACTGCAACTAAGAGAGAGCTGCTGCCGCTGAGTGCCCGCACCCTTGTCAACTTTTGCATCATCGTGATTTGTCCTGTAGGCCGCCGCAACTAAAAGAGAGCTGCTGCTGCTGCCGCTGAGTGCCCACTCCCTTGTCAACTTTAGCATCATCATGATTTGTCCTGTGGGCCGCCACAGCTAAGAGAGAGCTGTGGCTGCTGAGTGCCCGCACCTTTATCAACTTTGCATCATTCGGATTTGTCCTGTGGGCCGCCGCAGCTAAGAGAGAGCTGCAGCCGCTATGAGCCCGCCTATCCCCGAGTGCCCGAATCATTGTGGGTGCACGCTACGGACCTCTGCAGCCCAGACTTGTGGTCGCTGGGAGTCCGCCTGTCATCGTCTCTGCTTCTTCGAGAAGCACAAGTTACTTACCTTCGGTAACGATATATCTGTAAGAAACATTAGTTAGTTAGATTCCTTACCTTACAATATCCCCAGGCGTCAGGCTGGATCCGGAAAGATTTTGCGTCATCAGTACTCCTGCGCGTTGGTAGGCGTCATCTGCGGCTCCGCATCCGTCGTCGGCACCGTGATCGCCGGGATGACGTTGGAGTACTTAGACGCCGCCCTCACGCGCTGACGTCAGTTCTGTACATAGCTTTCCACGCCAGGATCGCAGAGCCATGCAAGAAATCGATACTGGTGCCACGAAACTAGGGCCCTGAAAGGGATGACCTTAACCCTAGATATCGGTTCGCAGAACAGGGAGGATGGGTGGGGTGGTAAGGAATCTAACTAACTAATGTTGCTTACAGATATATTGTTACGGTAAGTAACTTGTGCATCTGAAAGAAACACGTTAGTTAGATTCCTTACCTTAGAATAGATACCCCAGCAATACCAACCCCGGTGGTGGGTCTGTGGACCAAGATCACACCAGGAAGTTCTGGAGAACGGAACGGCCAAAGAAGCCGTCTCTCCGGACTTGGCTGTCCAGGCAGTAATGCTTGGCAAACGTGTGCAGCGAGGCCCACGTAGCTGCCTGACAAATGTCCTGCAGAGGGAATCCTCCTCCCAAGGCAGTAGTAGCCGCTGTGGCCCGAGTGGAATGGGCCCTCAGCCCCACAGGAGGATCCTTCTTAGCCAAGGAATAACAGACCTTAATGCACAAAACGACCCACCGAGAGATGGTTCGCTTGTGCACTGCCCGCCCCTTGTTAGTGCCCACGTAGCCAACGAAGAGTTGGTCGTCCACCCGGAACTGTTTTGTGCGATCCAGATAAAAGGAGAGCGCACGTTTTGGGTCCAGACGGTGGAGCCTCTCTTCCTCTTTCGAGGGATGCGAAGGCGGAAAGAAGGTGGGTAAGTTAATGGACTGCCCGATGTGAAAGGCAGTAACCACCTTGGGAAGAAAAGAAGGGCGAGTCCTCAGAACAACCTTGTCCTGATGGACAGAGAGGAAAGGAGGTTTAGAAGAAAAAGCCTGGAGCTCACTCACTCTTCTGGCAGAGGTGATGGCAACCAGGAAAGCAGTCTTGAGAGTCAGAAGACGAAGAGGACAGTTATGAAGTGGCTCAAAGCGAGCGCACATCAGATAAGTTAACACCAGATTCAAGTTCCACTGAGGCATTACAAAGGGAACAGGAGGAAACATGTGAGTAATGCCTTTCAAGAATCTATTGACAACAGGGGACTTGAAAAGAGAAGGCTGATCAGGAACCCTCAAGAAGGCTGAAACAGCTGAAAGATATCCCTTGATGGTGCCCAGAGCAGAGCCCTGCTGGGCCAGGGAAAGAAGAAAGAAGAGAACCTCAGAAAGAGGGGCGGAAAGGGGATCCACAGCCTTTGCTGTGCACCATGCCACAAATTTGTTCCACCTGCAGGCGTATACCGTTTTAGTGGAGGGACGCCTGGCTGCCAGACTGACATCACAGACTTCAGGAGGCAAATCAAATGACATCAACTGCCGCCGCTCAATCTCCACGCATGGAGGTGGAGGCTGGACAGGTCCCCTGCTGCTGCGACAGAAGGTCCTCATGAAGAGGCAGTCGAATCGGGGGATCGATTGACAGACTGAGTAGCTCGGGATACCAGTATCTTCGTGCCCAATCCAGAGCCACAAGGATGACTTGGGCCCGGTCGCGCCTGATCTTCTTCAGCACTCTGGGCAGAAGTGGTATAGGCGGAAAGGCGTATAACAGACCGCAGCTCCACTCGCGACAAAAAGCGTCTCTGAGCGAGTGCTGCCTTGGAAATTCCAACGCGCAGAACTGATGACATTGCGCATTCTCTTCGGTGGCGAATAGATCTAACCAAGGCTCTCCCCACTTGCGCCACGACCGAGCTCAGACGCCACTCGTGATCCATCATGCACCGATGGGTGAGTTCGTCCGCCCTGGTGTTCAGAGAGCCCGCCAGGTGTTGAACCACCAGGGTGATGCCCTGATGTTCCAGCCATGTCCAGAGGCGCAGAGCCTCCTGACAAAGGGTCCACGACCCCACCCCACCCTGTTTGTTCCAGTACCACATGGCGGTGGTGTTGTCTGTGAACACCTGCACTACACTTCCCCGGACAGAGGGAAGGAATGCATTCAGTGCAAGCCGGATCCCCCGCAGCTCCAATAGGTTGATATAGAGCCGGGACTCCGTCGGCGACCAGAGGCCTCTGATCTCCGCCTCTTCCATGTGGCCCCCCATCCCAGGAGGGACGCATCCGTCACCACTACGTGCTCCGGTTGGGGTAGGAAGAGAGATCTGCCACTGACCCAATCGCAGTCCGTGAGCCACCACTGCAACTGGCTTGCAGTGCCCTCCGAGATCAAGACGTGGTCGGACAGGTTGCCCTGATTTTGAGCCCACTGGAACTTCAGGTCCCACTGCAGAGCCCGCATCCGCCACCTGACGTGATGTACCAGCAGGATGCAGGAGGCCATTAGACCTAGCAGCCGTAGGGCCATCCTGACCAAAACTCGGGATAAAGGCTGAAAGATCGGAATCAGAGCCTGAATATCCTGAACCCGCTGTTCGGGAGGATAGATCCAAAACTGTGCCGAGTCCAGAACCGCTCCGATGAAGAGGAGCTTCTGGCAGGGAGCCGGCTGCCGGATCTCGAGGAGCTTGCGGGACCGCTCCCGCCTAGCTTTTGACGTCAAGGCCTGGCAGTCGGGGCATGACTTGTCATCGTGGTCGGCCCCAAGACAGTAGAGACAACGATGGTGGGGGTCGGTAACCGACATCAGTCGGTGACAGACGTCACACGGCTTGAACCCGGGCATCCCTACCGGCACCAGGAGTCGAAGTCGACTCGAAAAATATAGACAAAATGTCCAAATAGTTAGTCAACAAATGACTAAGGGTACGCTCTTCCCGGATCTGCGCTTGCTGGCACGGAAAAAAGAACTGATGTCAGCGCGCGAGGGCAGCGTCTATGTGCTCCGAAGATGTCATCCCGGCGATCACGACGCCGACGACGGACGTGGAGCCGCAGACTACGCCTACCGACGCGCAGGGGTACTGCTGACGAAAAATCTTTCCGGATTCAGCCTGACGCCTGGGGATATTTTAAGGTAAGGAATCTAACTAACGTGTTTCTTTCAGATACTGCGTGCTGTGTCCCCTTTCACCGACAGGTATCTGGTGCGCAACGGGTCGCGTAGACCCCGGCCTTGAACTTAGTCAGTGTCATGTTCTGGTGACTACGTAATTGCCTATTGGAGTCCCTACGGGTTGACGTGAATTGTAGTTGTTGAAACGCTTTGAGAATTTTGAGTTAAACTGTTAGATAAAGATATAATTTTTCTATACCTACCTGAGTTGTGTCCTTTTGTGATGTCGTTGCTGCCTTATTGTACATGGTCATAAATGCTTCACACACTGCCTCTGAGATAGGCCTAACTGCTTGTGCTACGCTACCACAGGGTTGAGCAGGGGTTGTCAAAGGGGGTAGCCCGCTTGCCCTGACTTAGGAAGAAGGGTCCCTGTTTGGACATTGGCACCCGCCATTGCCAACTGGAGACCCCCATTTCTAACACTGAGCTTCCCTTCATGAGCAATGACAGGAGAGGGGGTAGATGTGACCTTTAGGTAAGAGCGAAAAAAAAGTTTGTAATTGTGTGTCTTTCTTTTTTTTTTGCTAAAAGAAGGTGCAATAATTCTGCTCCGAATTCCTTTCTAGAGGGACTGCTGTCATTTATTGCTCCTTTTTAAAATGACCACAATTTGAAGGGTCTGACGGTTATTTTACATATATTCCATGAAATATGAGTTCAAGGGATTCTTGGAGGGTCCTAGATGAAAAAAGTTTACGTTTTTATGAAACCTGAGGATAAAACACTGGCACTGAACAGCATTTTACACTTTTTTTCAATACGATGACCAGGTCCCTATAGATCATTCATTCGGTCCAGGGTATTTCAGGTTGGTTGAGTCGCTGACCCAGTGGTTTGGCAGCGGCTGCAGTTCTGTCTGTGTAGAATCCTTTACTCACAAAGACCTATGCGTGGCGCACGTCTCGCGCCACATAATTATTGTTGATGTCGTTTTTTAAGGGTGCAACTTGTGCGAGATGTATTTAGTTACACAAGTTCAAGCATTGTAAGATTCACTTGCAGTCTTTCTATAGCAACGATCATTCTAACATTTTTCAACCAGGGCTCATTTTAAGAGGTTTAGCCAAGGGGAGCGCTCTATCGTTTACTTATTTGTGCTTTGTGTGCAGTTCATTGGCCATGTCCCAAAATGTTTTGCAATACTTCAGGGAGGTCGTCATTTCATCCCATTTAAAACACTGGCCATTCAGGTTGATATACGAAATCGGTTCAGTGTTTATAATGCACTTTGCTGCGATGTAAAGGCCCGATTTGAAGAATTATGTGATTTCTACCTTTTAGTTAAAAAACTATAGGAGGGAGTTCCTCTAGTTAGTATATTTAGTGATTGGAGGCGGGAGACTTTAACTTCTGCAGCTGGCACTTTGTCACCGGATTTTTGAGAGTGAGGGGTGAAAGGTCCCGATCCCTTACTGGCCGTATATTGAGCAAAAAGTCTCTCTTTTTTGGTACGCTTGCCCTTGACTGGGGGGAACCCCTAACCCCCTAATGTAGAAAGGATTGTGAAGGGTTTGTCAGGGCAAGATTTGTTTCTTGTAGTTTTTTATGGAACAATTCCGAATACACATTGTTTCATTTTGTAGTTTTTTATATAGGTGTCACTATATTCTGAATAGTGAGTAGAAAAACAGCCAACATATGTTTCACCCCTTACATGGCCATCCGGCCTGGGGCTTCCTCAGGGCGTTTGAAATATGAATAAACAATTTATCAGGTCGTCCTTATTCAAATTGGAATCCTTAATATTCTCAGTAATTTCGGCGTAATGCCAGTACGAGTCGTCGTGGTCAGGCAAAGTGGATGTCACCTGATGAAATCTACATGCCTTAAAGCAGGGCATTAAGGAAAAGGTGGAGGTTTCATTACATTTCATTACACTGTCGCTCCAGATCAACTTCATAAGGACTTTCATGAAGTCCTATATTCATAGGTGAACACAGATGTCCCACAATATATACATAATACGTAACAATGTGTAAATCAAATACGTTTACTATGAAGCAACTAAAAGAAATTAGATTAAATACATTAGAAAAGCTTTGTCATTTACATTTTTTTTGAATTTTGCTTTTAAACCCAAACTGAGGTGTGTTTGGTTTATAACATGTCTAAAAAGCAAGACCTATTGGATTTATCCATGTGTTGTCTTTGTGCAGGATTAGTAGAGTTGCACTTGGCTGCCTGCCTTCATGAATGATTGAACATGTTTTGCACTGCTGCAAAAAAAAATATAGACTATCTCTCCAGATGTCTGCTCTTTCTTGAAGTAAGTGGTGACTTGGGTGATTTGATGTTTAGTGTAACACTCAAAACACTTCATCCATTCGAAGTTCGAAGTGCAATTATTTATACGTCAAAGGTTTAATGGTCTTGGGGCTTGTACCCAGCTACTTGGCCACTTCAAAGTTCTCGATCTGCAATACTCCCATCTGTGAACTATTTAGGCACTACTGATCTTCTGCCTTCCAAGCCTGTTTTTTGGCACTAACTGTTTATAGAGGGGACAATTTTACAAAGGCTCAAAGGGAGCGCACATCAGATAGGTAAGGACATAATTAAGGTCTCACTGTGGCATAACAAAGGGCATAGGTAGAAACAAGTGTGCCAGCCCTTTTAAAAATCTATTTACAATAGGAAATTTAAACACAGACGACTGTTCTGGCAGCAACAAAAAGCAGACAGCAGAAAGGTAACCCCTGAGAGCTCCCAAAGCAAACCCCTGCTGTGCAAGGGTTAGAATGAATAAAAGGACAGTGGAAAGAGAAGCAGAAAGAGGGTCAATGGACCTTTCTGTACAGTATAATACACATTTCTGCCAATGGCAGCCGAATACCGCCTTAGTGGAGGGCTGCTAGAATAATGTTACAGACTTCGGGGTGCTTTACTTGAATGTTTCATCGTTTGATTTCCTTGAGACTGCAGACAGCGGAATACCTATTTCAGCTAGATTAAAGGAAACACATGGGTATTAAGCAACACACTGCAGTTAGTATTTCATATGAGAGTGGTGTGCTCAAACAATCTCTTCCTCCGTTTTTGTTCCTGGTTGCTCAAGAATAGAGTCCCTGAATATATATTTTCATTATTTGGGCAATGTTTATTTTCAGCAAGATGATCGTGAAGGGCCAAGGACCTGCTACTGAAAGGTTTAAAAGTCCTATTTTTGGACCAAAGGCTACCAGACAAGAGCAGCTAACGACATGGGAACATTCGGTCAGCTTTCCTGGGAATGCATTCCGCCCGTTGTTTACCATTGGCTGTGTGGTTTGTAACTCACATTTACATGCTTTCTATTTGCTGGCTCTATTTGTTTTATGCCGTCCAGCTTGAAATTGTCCTTTCCTTTGCCCAAACCCTATTTACTGTATTGGTCCACCAGTGGTCGATTTCTGTAACCAGGCCTTTAAATCTTGTTCTTATCTTGGCACAATTGCTGTGCATTCAAAGAAATGCTTGCTCTGAAGAGTTTTTTTGAAGGATATACATTGTTATTTTTTCCAGTACACAACTAAATGTAAATGTTTGTAACTGACTGTGCAGATATTTCAGAATCAGAAAAGCCCAAATGAAGCACATTTTTTTTATCATTCTGAAGTGCGGCGGAACCAAAAAAGAACCAAAACAAACAATACACTAGGTGAGGACATTTCCACACGTTATATTGTGTGTGCGGTATACTTTTATCAGTGAAACTGCATGTCTTTGCAGATGTAATGGTGATTTCAATCGAAGATGTGTTGCCTGTAATGGAATGCAACCACACCATGCGTATTCCACTATACGCCACTATACTCTACTCTGCACCACTCCACTTTATACCAAGCCACTGCACTTTGTGCCACTGCACTCTACTCCACTCCACTCTGCACTACTCCATTCTACGCCACTGTAGTCTAAGCCACGTCACTCTCCTCTGGACCACTCTACACCACCATTCTGCATCACTCTACTCTAAGCCACTCTGCAACACTCTGCTCTATGCCCTAGGACTCTATGCCAATACACTCTACACCAATGCACTCTATTCTGTACCACTCCACTCTACGCCCTTGCACTCTATGCCAATCCACTGTACACCACGTTAACCTATTCTACACAACTGCACTCTATGCCACTACACTCTGCACCACTGTTTGCCATTACTCTACAGCACTCTATTCTATGCAACAGCACTCTACCCTGCACAACTCCATGCCACCTGACTCTACCCTGCACCACTCCACTCTACGCCACTTTGCTCTATGCCACTGCACACTACTCTGCACCACTGCAGCCTACGCCTAAGCTCTCTATGGCACTCTACTCTATTTCCACTGCTGTCTCAGCCAATGTACTCTACACCACTGCACTCTACACCACTGAACTCTGTACTACTGCATTATTTGCCAATGCACTCTACGCCACTCTACTCTGCATCACTCTACACCACTCTGCAGCATTGTATGGCGCTGCATTGTCTATGCCAATACACTCTACAGCAGTCCACTCTACTCTATGCCATTCCACTTAATGTAATGCTATACGATTCCCATCACCTTTTGTGCGTTTCATGTACTGCCCTTAATGGCAAGGGTATGCCCAGATGTGGGTTCCATGCTCACAGTGTCACTAGAACCAAGCTGTAACCAGCTAATGAGCCCATATCTAGGGCGAAACCGGTCCTGGGTTGCTTGTGTTCCAGTTCAGGAAGGACCTGACTTGGCAGTTCAGGTTGGACTGTTCTCAGGAGGAACAGGGTCAAGACTTATTTGCATATGGCGGGGTCGAAACTGAGGTGGCACGCTGAGCAAAAGAATGATGGGTTGGAGTGCTACCCCGAGCGATTGCCAGCGGTTAGACTTATTGTAAGCAGCCTCCCATCACCTTTTGTGTGTTTCATATACTGCCCTAAGTGGCATGGGTACCGCCAAACGTGGGTCCCATGCTCACTGTGTCATTGGAACCAAGCTGTACCCGGCTTATGAGCCAATAACTAGGGCAAAACCGGTTCAGATTGCTTGTGTCCAGTTCAGGAAGGACCTGGCGTTGCAGTTCGGGCTGGACTGTTTGGATGAGGGACAGGGTCAAGACTGATTTGCATATTGCTGGGCCCAAACCGAGGTGGCATGGTGAGCAGAAGAATGTTGGGTTAGAGCACTACCCTGGCAATTGCCAGTGGTTAGACTTATTGCAAGCAAGCTCACATCACATTTTGTGTGTGCGCCAAGCAGCATGACCCCACTCTATGCCACTCCAATACACAAAACTCTGTGCCACTCCACTCTGCTCTTCGCCATTCCACTCTATGACACTCCATGCCACTCTCCTCTACGCCACTAACTTTTAGCAAGACTGAACAGCAGCCAAGCTGGTGTACAACATGGCTAAAACACATTGGCAAAGCCAATAGCTCTTGTATATGCGAGATCTTTTTGATTTGCCAATGCTTGTTTTTTAGGCAGAGGGAGATTAAGTGGTTTGCCCAGAAACAAAGGATCTTCAGCCGAGACTGAGCCTTGAACATGGTTTCCCAGTTTCAAAGTCAGCAGCTCCAGCCGTCACGTCACATCCTCTCCCTTTTAAAGACGTTGGTAGCTTCATAAACGGGGACAAGGGTGGCCACATCGAAATATATTAAAAATACCAATGCTGAGGAAGTGTGTTTACAGGTTAGTAACCTTTTTGCCACTAGCACTGGATCTATCCTGTATTCACATTCTTGAATTAAAATTACCAAAGCAGTACATTCCATTGGAATCATGCTTAGGCTGAAATGAGGCTCACCTCAATGAAATAGGTTGGGTAGCACTGCCTAACCCACCAATATCTCTGATCAACACTGGACCTCTGGTCATTAATGCTTAATAAACGTGTGAGTCGAAGCCCATGGCGCACATTTGCCTATCTCCATGAGTGGCGCGCCTACAAACAGCACAGCTCTCTAAATCTTATTAAGTGAGCTTCCACCTTGCCCTGAAGAGGGCTGCCAACTTTGGAATGGCAGAAAGTTATACACAAATGAATCCATCTAGATATAGTCTGTTTTAATACAGGCTCACCCTTAGATTTATTGCTGAACAAGATAATCAGCTGGTCAGATTTGCATGTAGTACTTGTTCTCTCCATAAAGAATTTAAAGCATCACTTAATGTCTACAGTGTGCAATGATATTTCCATCTTGGTTGAAGTCTTAGAAAAGATTGTAGGTAAATGAAGTTTTTCAATTTAATGGAATGAAGTATGCACCTTTGGGATGAAACATAGATGTATTGGCAAGTTAACGTTGTGCTTCGAAAACTTAAGGAAAACTGCTTTTACTAAGAACGCTTGTGTTTCACTGTAATGTCTGACGGAGGTTATTGCCAGAAGGAAGGTAGTCTTCCGTGAGAGTATTTGGAAGGATAACTTATGAACAGGCTCAAGCATGTCTCTCACGAGTCCCCTAAAACTGTCTTCAACTCCCAAATAAGTGGTTGCTTGGTCCATGGAGGATAAAGTCTGAATAACCCTCTCATAAATTGTTTAATGATTTTAGCAGAGAACCGTGATGGGTTTGAAGTGAAACGTAAAAATCTGAATTTGATTAAATTATCTGCCAACGAAAGGCAAATTATGAGGCATAATGCAGAACATTTTGTGATAGTATTTTTTTATTTTGTAATTTTTACACTTGTTAACACTGTCTGGGCATTGGCATCTCATTTTAACACCCACATACAGAAATAAGCAACAGGCGGCAACGTGTTGCTGCGTTTTAGTAACTTTTGAACCACTTGAGCTAGAAACAAATTTTGTATTTTGTAAAAATCTGCAGATTATGCAACAGGTCATGGATTATGTGGCAAATGCGGCTAATCTATAATTATGGGAACATCTCTGCGGCTGAACAGTCGCATTATTCCAGTGGGCCCTATGATATGATATATGATAATTATCAAGCGTATATTCATACCCAAGGGGATATCCTTTCGCTGGACCAAGATCTAACAGGAGAGTATGCCCTACAAAATACCCTAGATCTAGTTCCAGCACGATATTTCAGGGAGGTTGAGAGCCTACAGAGGGACTTATCATGGGACGGAAGGCCTCGAATCGCCTTGAATAAGCTCATGTTACATTGGTATGATGGGGGCATTAGCCTCCCAGATATTAAGAAATACTATTGGGCCTCTCATATGGCAGCTATCAACCATGGCACATATGATCAGGCGGATGACCCAGGTTATGCCATGGACAGATGGCTCCTTCCGGGCGGCACGTATGGTAGGGTGCTATACTCCCGCCCTCGGCGGTTTCAGTTAACAGGCCCCACGAAGCATTCGGTTCAAATCTGCCACGATGTTACTAATTTTCTTGGGTGGAAAAACAGACTAACATTAGCCACCCCTCTTTGGGATTCAGAGAAGTTGGGCGACCTGTGGAGGACGAAGGGGTTCGATAAGTGGGACCTTATTGGGATCTCAGCGATTAAAGAGGTTTGGGGAAGGGGGGAAATTAAGTCCTTCAGCGCGCTTCAGAGTGAATATGATTCGGTGGATACTGAGCGCTTTCGCTATATACAGGTCTCACATTCGCTTCAGTCTTCATTGCCTAGAGGAGCCGATCCCCGGAGGGCTCCCCCTGGAGGACAGAGTCTTAGATGGATACCTCCCAGATAAAACGATATAATTAATATACAAAAAGTTAATCAACCACATGGCAGACCCCCTCACACGATTGCGAGATAAGTGGTTGCAGGATGGGGTAGAGCTTGACGATGAAGACTGGCAGGCAGCGTTTTCCCCCCCCCCAAAGTGGTGGCCATCCCGGCACGTTTGCGACTGGTTCAGCTAAAAATCCTCCATAGACCCTACATAACAGGACCTAAATTAGTGCACATGGGGTGGTCGGATGCTGGGGAATGCAGACGGCGATGTGGCCTTACCGGAACATTTATGCACATCATCTGGGAAGGCTCACATATCAACCTCTTTTGGCGTCAGGTGAATGACACAATTAACAAAGTATTACACGTCTCCCTCCGCCCGAGGTGAGACGGTGCCTCCTGAATATCTGGGAGCCCACAGACTTAAACACTTCACAGACCCAGTGGGCCACTCTGGGGTACATGCTGGCAAAACGAAATATCGCTTAACTGTGGGGGCAGCTCACCCACCCACATTGGAAGGCTGGGAGAAAAATCTCGATTGGTGTATGTTTAGAGAAAAGACAGTGTATCTGGGGAGAGGATGCCCTAGGAAGTGGTCACTTATTTGGAACCCATTGAATACTTTTAGAGGACAGATCTGCGCACCACCTCGAAATGTTGATCATGATGACCCTATTTTGCCGTGATGTTCCTCTCATATATACTGTCTGTATATCCTTCCATTCATGCATTGTGTGAAGTGTTAACTGCATGGCTCCACTGTACTGTACCATTCACCGGTCATTGTTTAATAAAAAGAATGGTTAAAAAAAAAAGATCTAACAGGAGAAAGGAGAAAGGAGAAAAACAATTGGGAAGGCACATCATCCCAGAAAAGCACAATTATAGAGCAAAGAACCATGTTTTCAATAATTTCCGAAATGGCACCGAATAAGGGGTTTGGCGCAGTCTAAGCACAAGAGCATTTCAATGGGTGGCCGCAAAGTAAGAAAAAGAGGGTCTTCCTCATACGAAACCTAGTGATATGTCTCGAAAGCATGATGACCTGGTTTGATGAACTAAGAGCTCTAGAGGGATTAGAGAAACAGATTCTGTTTCTCAGAGCCACGGGACCGATAGAAGTGCCAGATGCATGTGACAGACCAATTTAAAAACCGCTCTCTATTTGCACATGGGTGGCCAATGAAGAGAAATCAGGTGGGTCGATGTGGAGAACCTAGTGGGAAGTTGCAATTCAAACGGGCAGATATGTTTTGAATGCTTTGAAAGTGGGTGAAAAGATAATCGGTCATCCCTACCTATAGAGCATTACCATAGTCAATCCGATTAGCAATGAGTGTATGGACTACAGTTTTTTGCCAGTTAATCAGAATCCAATAAAAACTTCTATGAGGTATTTGCAAAACACCAAAGCAGCTCCCAAACACAGCTTTATCCCGTTTTTTTCATTGAAAAGAAGTCATCAATCAAGAAGCCCAGATTTCACCAATGCTTTACTTGACTTCAGTCAAGAAAAAGGACAAGGGAACCCAACTCACTAAGGAACCTGGGTGGGTAAATTATTGTCAGAAACAGTGGTTCCTGTGGAATAATAGAGTCAACATAGATAATAAGGTGCACAATCTCAATGGAAGGGTCAAAATGATGTCAGAGGGCGAAGTAACCACATACACCTATGGTTTTAGTTTGATACAATCAAATGTTATATTTTACAAACAAAATCCTATATACAATGAAAAAGAAAAATGTGCGTAGTGTCCCCAGTGAGAAACAGGAACCTAAAATATTGGTGACATAATTGTGAGGTGAAGGGAGAAAAGGAAAACAAGATACTCACAAGGACACCGAGCCGGGTACCCAAGTGAGAGTGAAGACTGGCACTCTATGAGTAGCTGAGCACTGTTAGTGTGTTGATACACAGAGACGTGTATGAAGACGAATTCTTCAATAATATATTATTGAAGGATTCGTCTTCATTGAAAAATACTCGCTTCTATAGATGGGCTTCATACCTTATGTAGGTACAGACCACCATATTGAACCTTCGTGATTCACAGTCCAGCGCGACTGCACCGCTTGTGATTAACACCATCTCCAGATTTCCTCATCACCGTCTTCGCCCTCTGACATCATTTTAACCCTTCCATTGCGAATGTGCACCTTATTATCTATATTGATTCTATTATTCCACAGGAACCACTGTTTCTTACTTGACTTCAGGGCAGGGCCCAAAGCAACAAGCCATCAAGAATTATGCCAAATTGGCGGAGGGTGAAGCACGGGCATATGCCTTGGCGACACAGCACCAACTGTACGACGTTGGGGATAATGCCTTGAAGCTCCTTGCCTGGCTGGAAAGCCGGAACAGGGAAGGATCGTGGGTAACAGGGGTACACAACGCGACTGGGCCGTTATGAACCACAAGCAGCGACATAGCAGAAGCCTTCGCTCAGTACTTCAAGAGTGTCTATACGCCGGTGTGTACCAGATCGGAGAGTGACTGTGAGGAATTTCTATGGGACTTCGCGCTGCCGGTACTGTCGGAGGAGGCACGCGCTGTGCTTGAGGCCGACATTACGTTGGAGGAATTGGGTAGCGTGCTGGGCTCCCTGAACCCGGGGAAGGCACCTGGCCCAAACAGGCTCCCGGTCGAGATCTACAAGGGGCAGGCCTTGGTTGTCATATCACCGCTCCAAAACATGCTGCTTGAGGCTCGCGACTGGGGGCAACTTCCGCCGGACCAGTGGGCGGCCATGATCGTTGTAATTTATAAAGCCGGGAAGGTGCCGGATCGGTGCAGTTCCTACCGCCCTATCTCTCTCATCAATATGGAGACCAAGGTGCTGGCAAATGCCTTGGCGGACAGGCTGATATTGGTCATAACCAATTGGTTCATGTGAACCAATCCGGATTTATGCCCCGCAGAAGTATCCGGCACAACCTTCGAAGGCTTTATGGCGTTCTCCACATGACTAGCAACCCTGAGGCTCAGCAAACGGCGTTGATGGCGCTAGATGAGTCAATGGCCTTTGATAGCATCGAGTGGCCGTACCTGTTCGCGGTGCTTTGTAGGTTGGGCTTTGGCCCTAACTTCTGTGGGTGGGTGTGACTACTATATGAGGCGCCGACAGCTCGGGTGTGTTTGAATGGGGCGATATTCCGAACCTTCCGACTGCACTGGGGTACTCGACAGGGATGCCCCCTGTCCCCGCTCCTGTTTGCCCTTGCACTAGAACGGGACTCAGAAATATGGGGCATACCTGCACTGGATGGATGGGAAGAGCGGATTTTGCTCTATGCCGACGACGTCGTTCTGTATCTTGCGGGCCGTATTATTCCATGGCAAGCGTGCTCCACATGTTTTAGCTCTTCAGCAGTTACTCAGTTTACGCTACTAATTGGTCCAAGTCAGTGGTGTTTCCTCTGTCGGGCTCCCCTCTCAGGATCCCGAGGCGGTGTGCGGTCCCGGTGGTCCTGGAGGGTTTCAAATATCTGGACATCTATGTAACTCGGGACCAGAAGGTGTTCCTCAACAGGAACTTGGGGCCCCAGATGAGATGCCTTGGCACGGATGTGGCCACTGGTGCTCCCTTCCACTCTCACTTAAGGGCAGGGCGGCCCTATACAAAATGAGGACACTGTCGCGCTTTCTATATGTGCTCCAGAACACCCCATATCTGGTCCCCTCCGACGGTTTTTAAAAAGATAGCGCAGGAAGTTAGAACACTGTTGTGGCAGGGGGTTCGCCAAGAATAGCATTGCATAAACTGCAGCGGGGGGGTCTACGACGGTGGCCTGGCTATCCCCGATATCAGACTCTACCATTGGGCCTCGCAACTGCAGGTCATCAATGACTGGGTGTACTCGGACACGGACGAGCCGGCGTACCGAGCAGACAGAGCTGCCATGCCGGGAGGAAACTGTGAGCACCTCCTTCACTCCCGAAAGTCAAGACCAGAGTGGCCGGATCACACCATGGTGGTGATACAGTGCTGGAGGGAGGCCAATAGGTTACTTGGTTGGGCGGAGATGCTGACAGGTAAGACCCCGCTATGGGTAGGGGACCTCTTACGCGGAGTAGCAGCCCTTACGGGCGTCAGAGGGTGGAAACTGATGGGTATCGAATACCTGGGGGATGTATGGAAAGGTGACTCCCCCTTTCCCTTCGAGGTCCTTCAGCGGGAATATAATCTAAACCAGACTCAGAATTACCAATACCTGAGACTGGTTCTCGTGCTGCACACACACATCCACAGAGGCACTTCCGTCCCAGAATACTCCCCACTGGAGGACAGAGTGCTCCTTGACCCCATTGCTGAGAAACCAACATCCACGATTTATCGCAAGCTGATAAATAACGTGCCAGATCCCCTGACGATTCTCCGAAATGCATGGGTAAAGGACCTGGGGCCGATTGACGAAGAGGAGTGGCAGGAGTCAATTCAGAGCCCCAGAGAAATAGCGATGCGCACCCGCTTTAGACTGGTTCAACTTAAGATACTGCCCCGCACCTAGTACCCGCGCACTCACCTTTATACATGGGGCAAGATCACTGATGCAAAGTGTGTTAGGGTATGTCAGGGGGAGGGAACCTTCCTGCATATCCTATGGGAATGTTCTGAGATTGCACGATACTGGCGTAGGGTTACAGATATTATGTTTAGGGTAATGGGAATGACAGTCCCCCTTGATGCAAAGTGGCTACTGTTGATGATTACAACGGACGCTGAGTGGTCCAGATACGAGGGCCTGTTGCTGGCTCTTGCGGCAGGGGCTGCAAAGAGGAACACTGCCAGAAAGTGGGGGGGCACCTCAACCTCTGACGTTGGAGGAATGGAAACGGGACCTTGACTAGTGCCAACGCGCTGAAGAAACGGTTTACAAAAGCTGGGGGGCTGCTAAGAAATGGGGGAAAATCTGGGCGCCCTGGCAGAAATATAGAGGGTGAACTTGAGAAACTGGCCCATGCAGAAAGTGTTGTATACCGCCTATCTTTCAGTGAATGTATAATTTTTGCAAAATTGTGTCTGTTTGATTGTGTAACCTTGACTATGCATACTGTGTCTACAATTCTCTTGAGCTTTGTTCATAAAAAGATATTTTTTTAAAAAGAATTATGCCAAATATTCTTGGCCTTCCCAAATAATAAAACCTCCATCTACTACCCATTAAGCTTTAGACAATGAGGCTGCATCCAACCTGCTACTCCTGTAACGGAACCCACAATGTTCCCAATAGTAGCTTTCCAATTCTCTTTAATGGAAATAATTAACTTCGTATCATCGGCAAATGAAATAAAATCCAATCCCCAAGCTCTCACAATTTCAGCCAAAGAAATCATGTCGATATTGAAGAGTGTTGGATTTAAGAACGTCACAGTTGACCGCCACAGACTTCAACTTAAAAGGCTTTGGAACTTTCTCTCTGACATTATTCAGAAGGAGCTTTAAAATGTCTTCCTGTAACGCCTCTTCATGGAAATGGTTTTGCTTTTTGGGAGGTGGCATTGAAGAACAAGTTACTTACCTTCGGTAGCGCATTATATCTGGTAGAGACTATCTAGTTGCAGATTCCTTACCTTTGAATTTCCCAGGCATCCAGAAACTTTTGCTGAGCAATAACCCTGCGTGCGACATCGGGTGACTCCATTCGGCTCTGCGTGACGTCGTCTGCATCGCTAGCGTCGGTTAAGATGTCGCAGTGTCTACATAGGCGCCACCAAGGCGTGCAGACGTCAGTATTTTTCATTTTTTCCACATGAGAAGCACAGAGCCATGAAGTAACTGACGTATTTGTGTGCAAAACTAGGGCCCTGAAAGGGGAAACAACCCTAGCCCTACAATATCAGTCTACAACGCCGGGAGGCATGGGTGGGGCTGTAAGGAATCTGCAGCTAGATAGAGTCTCTACCAGATAATGCGCTGCCGACGGTAAATAACTTGTTATTCTGATAGAGACTTCTAGCTGCAGATTCCTTACCTTTGAATCAGATACCCAAGCCATACCATCCCAGCGGTGGGTTGCTGACTCACATCCTATAGTAAAAAGTCTTGCCGGACCAAACGGGTAAAATGCCCGTCCCTGGGTACCTGACCATCCAGGCAGTAATGTTTTGCAAACATGTGCAAAGATGCCCACGTTGCTGCCTGACAGATGTCTTGGACTGGGACACCCTGAGCCCAGGCAGTAGTCACAACCTTTCCCCTGGTGGAATGAGCCCTTAATCCCTCAGGGGGCTGCTTCTTTGCCAAGGCATAACCAATCTTGATGCAGAGAACAACCCAACGAGAGATGGTCTTTTTCTGCACTGCCCTTCCCTTCTTTGCTCCCACATACTCCCCAAAGATTTGATCATCCACCCGGAACTCTATTGTGCTGTGAAGGTAGACCAAGAATGCTCTTTCTGGGTCCAGCAAGTAGAGACACTCCTCCTCCTTAGAGGGATGTGGGGGAGCAAAGAAGGTGGGAAAAGTGATGGACTGACTCAGATGGAATGGGGTCACAACCTTTGGCAAGAAGGATGCCTTGGTGCAAAGCACCACCTTGCTAGGAAAAGACATTATATAAGGAGGCGATCAAGATAACGCCTGCAACTCATTCACACTCCGGGCCGATGTAATCGCCACTAAGAAAGCTGTTTAGATGGTCAACAGCCAGAGGGGACAATTGTACAAAGGCTCAAAGGGAGCGCACATCAGATAGGTAAGAACAAAATTAAGGTCCCACTGTGGCATAACAAATTGCAGGGGTGGAAACAAGAGAGCCAGCCCTTTTAAAAATCAATTTACAATAGGAAATTTAAAGAGAGAGGGGTGGTCTCGCTGTGTCACGAGGTGCCCCTCCATGGTCAGATGAAGGAAGAAGATGTTGAACAGTTGCCCCCTTACCTCTCTCCTGTTCTTTATTCATAGCCACCGAGGGAACCACAAGTCTCGGAAAATAGCGGCCCCTTTAATTCCGGTCGCTACCGCGATGAAGTTTCCACCCATGTGACTGGGTCACATGATCCGCTCAGGATGACTTATGGGGAAGTACCAGTATTTGAATCGCAGGCAAAAGACAGGGAGTGTGCTGCTGTTCGAAAAGGACTGAGTGAAGACGTCACCGAAGAAGGAGTCGAGGATATTCCAGAGAATCCAGCCATGACGTCTCTTGGATACTTCGAAACAGGAGCACCAAATGCCGAACAGGAACCACGGAACTGGAGATATTGCCGAGAGAGGGAGACGGAGGCAGAACGGAGGAGCCGGGAACATTGCAGAGAGAGGGAGCCGGACCCAATACGCTACAGCGACAACGCCAGCCACGCTCCTGGAGGTGCATGGCTCCCCGAGGTACGTGCTCGAGTCTGAGGGTGGTTTTCAAAAAGGGCTATCAGTACCTCATCAGACAATCTAACAGGGGTAGAGGGAGGGCTCTAGTAACCTTAAGGATTCTTGCCTTGCAACCACAACCGCTTGGTGACGGTCCGGGTTCTTTTTCCCCACTCCCTTTCCCCTATCACTGCTTTTGCTAAGTGACCCTAACCTGACCCCGTTTTTTCTTTCTTTTGTTTTTTTGTTTATTGATTCAGGGATTGACGCCTTCATCTGCCGGAAGAGAAGGAAGAACCGTTTTCGACTCCTGCCGAGCCCTGACGTTAAGGAGCAAAGAAAGTCTGTCACCCATTAAACCTGATGTATAATCCGAAATAAAAGACAGTACATTCACCTCTCCTACTTTGGCTTCCTTGTGTTTGTTCACACGTGGTGTCAGAAGTGGGATAAGGTTTCATTAGACTGTACACAATGGAGAACCTCATCCAACAACTCATCGTAGGACAAGAAAAACTCGAGTGGGCCTTGGAGAGGCATATGTCATCAGCCCAGGCCGATAGGGAACTGTTCAGCACCTCGATAAATCAGCAGCTAGAAAGCCTCTATAAAATGACGGACAGACAGGATATTTTCGCTAAACAACTGCCCGTGAGACAGGGGTATCAGACTGCATTCCCTACTGTTCCCCTACCGAAATACAATGAGGGAGAGTATCCCGACTCGTTTCTCCTCAATATTGAACGCGCGGCACGTGCGTCTGGCTGACCAGAAGCTAAGTGGCCTTTCTTCTTAGCCCCACTATTGACTGGAGAGGCCCAAGCGGCCTATCAGGCTGCTAATCCGACTGGCACTTCCTCATATACAGAAATAAAGGGAATTATATTGGACCACCTGGGGTTAGATGCCGAAGCATATAGAACACGCTTAAGAAAAAAAGGGAAGCCTGGAGACACACCAAAAACCCTGTTCCATAAACTGAAGACAGCTGCAGATAAGTGGTTAAGGCCTCAAGATCATACCAAGGAAGAGATTATGGCCATGATCTATCTTGAGCAATTCCTCGAGGCCTTACCCTACACAACACAAAGGTGGTTAAAACAACATACTGGCCTTACTCTTGACCAAACAATAGAAATGGCAACCACCTATTCCAGGGCACAACCTAGAGCACCAACCTGGGAGGCAGAGAACAAACAACGACCGGGTGTAGGGAAACCCGATAAAAAAATTACCAAGATTACCACTTGAGGCCATCAAACTCAGACCCCCTAAACCCGAGGCTATAACTGGAAAGGGACAGCAATGTTACGACTGCGGTACTTGTGGCCATATAGCCCGGTTCTGTCCATTGAAAAAAAACCCTGAGGAACCCATGGATATAAACTATTTACCCCGACATGTCCTGTATTCGGAGGAGTTCGGCACCGGGTATTATGTAAGTTTGGTCCTAGATGGGGTTTATGTGAAGGCGCACCTTGACTCTGGCTGCAGGCAATCAGTCATACAGAGCACCCTCATTGAGTCAAAAGACATAATTCCGCACCGGTTGATACCTATTAAATGTGTTCATGGGGATGTAAAAACTTATCCAGCTGCCCAGGTAAAAGTGAGGCTACCCGATGGGAGGGACCTACAGGCTATCGTAGGGGTGTTACCTAGTCTACCCGAAAAACTTATCTTGGGAACCGATCAGCCCGAATTTATGGAACTTCTTCGAAATAAAATTAAGGGGACCACTAATAGATCAGCTGTACTCATCAGTCAAGCTCCCTGGCAGGGCAACATAAATTTCCGTTATGCGCACAAAAATGACCCAACCCTCCAACCCGCTTGGCAACAGGCATCCCTGACTATTACCACATATCCTGCCTTTATCATTGAGAATGACCTCCTCTATATGGTGGGAGGTCCAACCACTACCAAACAACTGCTTGTACCCAGAAACTTCAGAGAACAGGTCATGTTTTTTGCGCATAGTCACCTGCTAGCAGGCCATGCCGGAGCCCAAAAAACTAGTCAGACAATCCTTGAACACTTCTATTGGCCAGGTATATATGCACAGATTACCAAGTACTGCCAAGAGTGTGAAGTATGTCAGAGGAGAAACCCTTATCGCCCTCCTGCTATTCCGTTACAACCCCTACCGATCATTGGCAAACCGTTTGATCGTGTCGGGATGGACCTTATTGGTCACTTACCTAAGTCACGAAAGGGTAATCAATACGCATTAGTCGTTATCGACTATGCTACCCACCACCCAGAAGCGTTCCCTTTGAGAACACCCAACACAGTCTATCTGTGAGAAGTTGATGGTGCTATTCTCTCGTGTTGGCTTTCCACACGAAATCCTCACGGACCAAGGCACCCCGTTTGTTTCAAAACGGATGGCCCAAGTGTGTAAGTCCATAGATATCACACAAATCAGGATATCAGTATACCATCCCCAAACAAACGGGTTATGTGAACGCTACAATGGTACCATCAAACTCACCTTAAAAAAAATGATGTCCGCTGAAGGTGCCAACTGGGATGCCTTGTTACCCTTGGCGTCCTTTGTCATCCGCTGCCAAAAACAAAGCAGTCTTGGTTGTTCTCCATTCGAGCTCCTGTACGGTAGACAACCGCGTACTCTCCCGGAGATGACGCGGGAAGCCTGGGAAAGAGAAACCCCCGAGGAGACCTAGGCACTCCTTGACTATTCAAAGGGATTGAGGTCACGGTTGTCCAAACTAAGGGAGTTCGCTCATAACAACCTCGAAAAGGCTCAACAACGACAACAGGTGTTTTATTACAAATCAAAAAAATGGCGCCATCTTCAACTGCATGACTGGGCTTTGGTCCTCCTGCCGTCATCTCTCCTCAAACATACAGCAGAATGGAAAGGACCTTACGAAGTGGTAGAGAAAAATCGGACTAACCACCTACCGTCTCCGTCTTTCAAACATAAGACCCAGATACTTCACATCAACTTGCTCAAAAAATGGTTAGGGACTCCACATGAAACCAATTTACTCTTGAGCACAAACCCTGAAACAACCATGACTACCATATCGTCCCTAGACATAAATACAACCCTCCAGGAAAGTCAAATGAAGTCGCTACAGACTTTGTTGTCTTCCTTTTCTTTTCTGATGTACCAGGACGGACCCATTTGATTGAACATACTATCCCCTCTGTACCGGGGAAGGTCATAAGACAACACCCATATCGTATCCCTGCTGCACGCAGGTCTACAATAGAAGGCGAAATACAAAACATGCTTACAGCAGGCATTATAAGACCCTCCAAGAGCGATTGGTCATCACCAGTGGTCCTTGTGCCCAAACCCAATGGGTCTGTGAGATTTTGTATAGATTTTAGAGCAGTTAATTCCATCACCCAATTTGATTCCTACCCTCTGCCATGAGTGGACGAACTAATAGAGCAGTTAGGGGAGGCCAAATATATAACCACTTTGGATCTGACCAAGGGTTATTGGCAAGTACCTCTCTCTCCCCAAGACCAACACAAAACTACGTTCTCCTCTCCATCCGGTCTACACAAATTCACAGTTCTCCCTTTTGGGCTACACAGGGCCCCTGCTACATTCCAGCGTTTAATGGATGTAGTATTGAGACAACATCAGGGTTACTCGTCTGCCTATCTTGACGATATCATCATATATAGCCCAAATTGGGAACAACATTTACTACACTGTCAAGAGGTATTTCGGGCCCTACAGGAGGCAGGACTACACATTAATTCCAAGAAATCTAGAGTGGCCCATCAAAGTCCGCTACCTTGGCTACCTTCTAGGAAATGGGCTGATTAAACCCCAACAAGAGAAAATAAAGGCAATTACCAACACGCCATTCCCCACGACAAAAAAGGGGTCCGGGCATTTTTAGGGCTATTGGGCTACTACCGTAGGTTCATTACCCACTATTCCCAGATCACTGCTCCCCTAACTGATCTCCTACATAAAGGGATAAAGGAGAAGGATCTCCTCTCACCCTCTTTAAAAGCTCTCCAGGCTTTTCAGGACCTAAAACTAGCCATAACATCTAGTCATGTGTTGGTCTCCCCCGACTTTTCACATTCTTTCACCCTTCAGAAAGACGCATCAGACACAGGGTTGGGGGCGGTCTTGTCCCAAGAGATGGTGGATGGAGTTGAGCAACCTGTGGCCTTTATCAGTCGCAAACTATTCCCCCGTGAGAAGAACTATGCGATCATTGAAAAGGAGTGCCTAGCGGTAAAGTGGGTGTGGAGAAGATGTGATATTACCTGGAGGGCGCCCCGTTCCTGCTTTACACCGATCATACTCCTCTTCAATGGCTAGCTCGCAACAAAGGCAATAATCCCAGGGTCCTTAGGTGGTTCCTCTCTCTCCAGCCCTTCTCTTTCGAAATTAGGCACAGGAAAGGTAGTAGTAATGCAAATGCTGATTCTTGTCCCGTGGCTCGCAGTTCCCCGAACGTGAACTGACTAGGGGAGGGGTGTGCCCCTCCATGGTCAGATGAAGGAAGAAGATGATGAACAGTTGCCCCCTTACCTCTCACCTGTTCTTTATTTACAGCCAACGTGGAAACCACAAGTCTCGGAAAATAGCGCCCCCTTTTAATTCCGGTCGCCACCGCGATGATGTTTCCACCCATGTGACAGGGTCACATGATCTGCTCAGGATGACGTATGGGGAAGTACCAGTATTTGAATCGCAGGCAAAAGACAGGGAGTGTGCTGCTATTCAAAAAGGACTGAGTGAAGACATCACCGAAGGAGTCGAGGATATTCCAGAGAATCCAGCCCTGACGTCTCGTGGATACTCCGAAACAGGAGCACCAGATTCCAAACAGGAACCACAGAACTGGAGATATTGCCGAGAGAGGGAGACGGAGGCAGAACGGAGGAGCCGGGAACATCGCCGAGAGAGGGAGCCGGACCCAATCCGGTACAGCGACAACGCCAGCCACGCTCCCGGAGGTGCTTAGCTCCCCGAGGTACGTGCTAGAGTCCGAGGATGGTTTTCAAATAGGGCTATCAGTACCTCGTTGGACAATCTACCAGGGGTAGAGGGAGGGCTCTAGTAACCTCAAGGATTCTTGCACTACAACCACAACCGCTTGGTGACAGTCCGGGTGCTTTTCCCCCACCCTCTTTCCCCTACCACTGCTTTTGCTAAGTGACCCTGACCTGACCCTATTTTTTTTTTTTTTTGTTTTTTAATGATTTGGGTATTGACGCCTTCATCTGCCGGAAGAGAAGGAAGAACCGTTTTTGACTTCTGCCCAGCCTTGACGTTAAGGAGCAAAGTAATTCTGTCACCCATTAAACCTGATGTATAATCCGAAATAAAAGACAGTATATTCGCCTCTCCTACTTTGGCTTCCTCGTGTTTGTTCACAGGCAACCACAAAAAAGCAGACAGAGCAGAAAGGTAACCCCTGAGAGTTCCCAAAGCCAAGCCCTTCAGGGCAAGGGTTAGAATGAATAAAAGGACAGTGGAAAGAGAATCACAAAGAGGGTCAATGGACCTTTCTGTACAGTATAATACAAATTTCTGCAGGCGTTTACCGTCTTAGTGGAGTACTGTCTGGCAGCCAGAGTAATGTTACAGACTTAGGGGGGAAGGTCAAAAGCTATCAACTGTCACTGCTCAATCTCCACGCATGGAGGCGCACAGTTCACAGGTTCAGGTGGAGAACCCTCCCCTGCTGCTGCGACAAAAGATCCTCCCGAAGGGGCAGCCTGATCAGAGGATCGATACTCATTCTCAGAAGCTTTGGATACCAGACTCTCCTTTCCCAGTCTGGAGCTACAAGAATGACTTGGGCCCGATCACTCCTGATCTTCTTCAGAACCCTGGGCAGGAGTGGTATCGGTGGAAAGGCGTACAATAGGCCTGAGCTTCACTTGCGATGAAAAGCGTAGCCGAGCGATAGCCGCCTTGGAAACTCCAGCGTGCAGTACCACTGACACTGTGCGTTCTCTTCAGAGGCGAACAAATCTAACCAAGATTCTACTCACTGCTGAAAGAGACCTTGCGCCACGTCTGACTGGAGATGCCATTCGTGATATGCTAGGCATCGACGGCTGAGTTAATCCGGCCTGGCGTTCAAAGAACCTACCAGGTGTTGAACCACCAGGGTTATGCCCTACTGTTCCAGCCATGTCCAGAGATGAATAGCCTCTCGACAAAGGGTCTATGATCCCACCCAGTCCTGTTTGTTGCAGCACATGGTGGTGATGTCCGTGAACACCTGCAATAACTTCTCCTTGACATAGGGAAAAAATGCTTTCAATGCCAACCAAATCGCTCGCAGCTCCAACAAATTTATGTGGATCCCCAACTCCGCCGAGGACCAGTTTCCCCTGATCTCCACCTCTCCCAGGTGTCTGCCCCATCCCAGAAGTGACGCATCTGTCACAACTGAGATCTGGTTGTGGAAGGGAGAGGGGTCTGCCCCTTCCACTTTGTTAACCATCACTGTAGATCTTCTGCAGTTCCTTCCAAAATCTGAACCACGACGGTGAGATTTCCCTGAAGTTGTGCCTACTGGAACTTCAAGTCCCACTGCAGAGCCCACATATGCAACCTGGCACGTCTTACCAACAGGATGCAGGAGGCCATGAGGCCCAACAGCCTCGGAGTCTGTCTCACCGAAATCCAGACTAGAGGCTGAAATATCGGCATTATAGCCTGACTTGCTGCTCGGGAGGATAGGCCTGAAAATGCACTCCTCTGAAAGGGAGCATCTGAAAAGGAGCCAGGTGTGACTTTGGCACATTTATAGAGAACCCCAGCAAATGCAGAACGTTCACCGTAGTCTGAGGAGGGAGACGACTATCTGGGGGGAGGACGCCTTCAACAGCCAGTCGTCGAGGTAGGGGAAGACGGATACCCCTAACCTGCGCAGATGAGCAGCAACCACCACCATCACCTTAGTGAACACCCGAGAGGCACTGGTAAGGCCGAAGGTGAGCATGGTAAACTGAAAGTGCTCGTGACCCATCTTGAACTGCAGGTAACGCCTGTGGCCCAGCAGGATGGAAGTGTAAATACGTGTCCTGCAGGTCCAACGCCACCATCTAGTCTTCTTGGTCTAGGGTAGTCAAGACCTGAGCCAGAGCAAGCATTCTGAATTTCTCCTTTTTGAGGAAGGGATTGACTGCCCGGAGATCCAAAATGGGCCTTCCCCCCTTGTTCTTCAGAATCTGAAAGTAGCTGAAACACCCACTGCCTACTTCTGAAACTGGGACCCTTTCTATAGCTCCCTTAGCCAAGAGAGCTGGAAATTCCTCTTGTAGCAACTTTAAATAATCCTCCATCAGCCGTTCCTGATTTGGCAGGATAGGAGGAGGAAAGAAAGTAAAGGTAGAGAATAACCTTCCTGGACGATCGGCAAGACCCACTTGTCCGATGTTATGGATCTCCAGTGGGGGAGAGGATGACGAATTCTCCCACTAACTGGAGTAATGGAGTCCTGCAGAATCAGCCTAGGATGCTTGGAGGCTGTAGCTGCTGGGGGCAGCGTGGTTGACGACTTCTGGCCTTCATTCCGGGATCAGAATCCAACGCATCCACGTCTTCGCACAGCTTGGGCAGTCTGTGGAGGACTGTGCCTGGTATAGGGCTGACGCGGCTGGAAACCCCTTCCATTGCCATAAAAGGTGCGAAAGGAAGACTAGCCATGGGGTGGAGGAGAGCCCCGAGGATCTGGCCGTAGCTCGTGAGTCCTTGAACCAACAGGGCTGAGTCTGCCTTTTACCCAAAAAGGCGGGTTCCATCAATGGGCATGTCCATCAGATTGGCTTGGACATCGTCCGAGAAGGCAGTTGTTCGAAGCCAGGCATGGTGTCTCAAGGCCATCGTCATTAAAATCGATCTGCTAAACAAATCGGTCATATCTAGGCAATACCGTATGGGGAATTTTGCTGCATCTCTCCCATCCTTGACAGCATCTCTCCCATCCTTGAGAGCTTGCCTCTTCCGGGACTTGTGGCAGCACTTGCGCAACCGTCAGCCAAAGAGAATGGGAGAAACAGCCTAATAAGCATGCGGCATTCACCAAACCCAATGCTAGGCTGGAGGAAGAAAACAACTTCTTTCCGAATGAACATCCTCAGCAGAGGCTGTATGAAGATCTAAAGAATAAAAAGATAAGAACAAGAACTAATTTACTGTATTGAATTTGTGCTCACATTTTGCACTGTGATTATTATTGTGACATGACTTTCGTGTGGTGAGGAATTTCTTTGTATGTTCAGTTGGCTTAGGTCAGCAACTTTGGGGAGATCGGTGGTGCTCTTCACCTTACAGCACAAGACCAGAATAGGCTTCACATATCGATATTAGTGCAAATCTACTGAGTGGCGGCAGTTTCCTAAAAACAATACCACTGTCCGTTTGTGTTTTCTTTCCGAATGAGTCCGGCCTCTTGTGTTCCCTATCCGGAAGGGCAGAAGGGAACAGGCCCTGGGAGGTAGAGAACTGCACTACAAAACTCTTTGGGGTGGGGTTTTGGCTGAGGAACTTGAGGTCGCCCAGAGCTGGGTGATGGTGGCGTGCAATCGTCCTATTCACAGTATCTCCTGTGCTAGGTTTGGACCGTGTACCTAGAAGGACGTTCGTAAGTGCCTTATTAAAGGGCAAAAAGGGGTTCGGATGTGGAAGCCCCAGGTTGAAGCACCTCGGTCAGGAAATTAGACCTGACCTGCACTGAGAGCAGCTCTAGTCCAAGGACCTCAGCTGCCCTTTTTACCACCATGGTGTAGGATGCAGTATCTAGGGAAATATCCAGTCGACTGGCCTCCCCAAATCCTCCATATCAGTCCAAATTCCCCTCAGACTCATCCTGGTTTTCAAGAGGGTCCCCAGACCCCTCCCAGTCCTCTCCTGAGCCTAGCACATCTTCAAAATGCTCAGGCAACAACATAGAACCTCTGGGTTTTGTCGACGTCGGAATCGGCATCGTTCCGACTCCGTGTCGTCGGGGATGAGGATGGGGCTCACGCCACCGATGGGCATCGGTGACATCGTAGGCACCGACATCGGATCCTACGCCAGGGGAGGTTATGAAGGCACAATCTGCATCGAACCGGATCGGATCCCGGAGGACCCACTGGCGCCGTGGCCGGAGCTGACAGCGTCAAACCCAATGGGGCCCCTTTCGACCCTGCTGGCCTGAAGGCTCATTAGTAGGGTCGTTCCGCTTAATTACACGTGCATGGCCTCGTAAAACTTTTATTTGAGCGGGAGTCGCTCCGGATCCCGGAAAGGGGGAGAGGCACGAAGTTGACTCCAGCACCGCGGAACCGTGCTTAGAGCGTCGGTGCTCCTTACCTCTTTCGACGACGGATGCAAGTTGAGGCGAAGATGGAGTCTGCTTGGACTTCTTCTTATCCCTCTTCCCAGAGTGTCCCGAGGACCTCGAGTGGGAGGAAGAGGACTTAGGGCTCCGGAAGCTGGTCGCACGACCTGCTCTTCTTCAAACCGGACCGGGACTTCCACGGAGTCTCGCTGGACGGTGTTGACTGCTGGGCCTCGAGAAGCTTCATCGCCCACTCCCATCAAGGTCTTCAAAGCCATGGCTTAGCAGTCCAAGCATGACTTCGAATTGTGGCCGCGTTCAAGACACCAGAGACAGATAGGATGGGGATCAGTGACCCACATTATGCGGGAACAGGCCCCGCACGGCTTGAAACCGGTCTTCCTCGAAGACATCCATCGCACACCAAGTCGGAACAAAATCCTAGCATTCGACAAAGGTCGAGAAAAAGCCTGCCAAAAAGCGGCAGAGGGGTAGCTCCTTCGGGATCAGTGCTTAACTGGCGTGGAAAGAAAGGAACTGACATCGCGCACCTGGGTGGCACCTATTTAGGTACCGCAACGTCATAATCAACACTAACGACGCTGACATCACGCGGAGCCGAATGGAGCCACCCGATGTCAAGCGCAGGGGTATTGCTCAGCAAAAGTTTCTGGATCCAGCCTGACGCCTGGGAAATTCAAAGGTAAGGAATCTGCAGCTAGAAGTCTCTATCAGATATGAACTCTACTGAATGTACATACCAGATTATATTCAGAACCAGATGTCTGAAGTGATGTTTCATCAAGCTGAAACGACTGCTTGCATCTGTCTCCTCACTGAGACAAATGTCAAAGAAGCAGACAAGCCAAGTACAGCCTTATCCTCTTCTTTTTTGAATGGTGGTTATTGTGAATGCTATCCCTCCGTTGTGGAAAAGCGCTTAACGTTCTATTCATCGCGTGCTTCTCTTCCGCGTCCAGAATATTCACCTTGTCACTTCCCAGTTTTTTTGAGATCGCTGTGGTTGGCGTTCCGTTATCAGTCTGTGTGGCGGCAATCCACGGTTCGGGCTATTACCCTCTTCGTCGGTGCCTGGATATCCCGCATATTCTGCTCCTGTAAAAACAAAGAAAAGAGAAAATCTAAAGTATCATAAAGGCATTTTAAGGCGGTAAAGCGTTTCATGCTGGCATGCTTATGAAATGCAAATTACTAATCTGATTGTGGTCCCACGGCCTTGGAGAGTCTCTATTCTCTCTGTGCACAATGGGTAAAGCCGTAAAGTAGAAACGGCACATTTAAGTGTTTCCTGACATTAAGGAGACCTAGTTAAAGCCTGCATATCTTTTTTTTTTAGGTTTAAAATTTCTTTATTGAGTTTTGCACAAACCACAGATAAACAGCAATAAACAAAATATACAAACTGACCTCCCACAAAGTGGGGGAAGCCATAAAGTACTTGATTAACAACCCCAATGATTACCCCCAACCCCTCCTCCTTTTCACCCAGCTTTGTGCGTGTTCAAGTTGATTATGCTTTGCTTTGAAAGCTCCCCTGCTCCTGTTCAGGAAGGTGTATCAACCTCAAAATTTAGGGCAGGTAATTTCATTAAACTCAGTAGATAGCAGCGATAAGAAGGGTTTCCACAGCTTAGGGAATAAGGTGCCCTTATTAGTGAGTGAAGGTGAGATCCTCTCCCTGCCAAGAATGTGCCACATGCAATGTAGCCATCCCATGTATGTAGGTTGGCAGGTGGAACCCCAGTGTGTGATAATGTTTTGAAGGGATGCCCCGAAGGCTAATGCGATTTGGCGGCCTCTAAGTGATTTGAGAGGCAACATGAGGGTGTTCAGTAAACCCAGGAGGATGTATCGTATTGAAATAGGTGTCCATGTCCCGTAGTACCTGCACACAGTAGGAATGCAGACAAGGGCAATCCCACAGAACGTGGGTCAGGGTGCCCGGCAAACCGCACCCACACCAGCATAAAGGATCTTTTGACGGGTTGCACTTGTGGAGACGGGCAGGAGTGTAGTACCAATAAGTTGCTATCTTGGTGGCTGTTTCTACACTGGCCATGTAGCGTGCAGTATGCTTAGCGCTGTAGTAGATATCCTCCCATTGGCGCTGAGAGAGGGTGTGTTCTATATCCAGTTCCCACCTCCTTTGACTCGGTGACTTATGGGAGGAAGGGGCCTGTCTGTTTAAACAGTATAGCTGCAATATAAGATGGGCGACGTCTGACCTAGAGAGCAGCCATTTTTCGAAAACAGTGAGGCAGCGCTGGGCAAGTGGACGAACGTCTGGGTGCATGATCCAGTGTCTTATCTGTTGAAAGTGAAAACGTTCTGATTCAGGGAGACCCTGCTGACCGCGGATGTCCTCAAAATAAAGTGGGCCCCTCTCATCGAATAAGTGCCCGATTGATTACTTCCCTCCCTTGTCCAGCATGTGAAAGCCTTAGCATCCATTCCCGATGAGGAGAAATTTTCGACAATGGGTGTCAGAGGGGACGGGAAGGTAGTAAGGTTTCTTTTGGCCACTATTTTGTCCCAAGCTTTAAGGGGGACTCTCGTGACACACGAAAGGCAAAGATTTCTGGGTCTGGCTGCTTTAGTCAAGTAAGGTATTTGCCATAGTGACTACCCGCTAACGCTTTGTATATGAAAAGCCAATGCTTTTCAGACTCCGGGCGCGACCACTCAATGAACGTTCTAGTCTGAGCTGCCCAGAAGTAATCTTGTAAATTTGAGACCCCCGGCGTCCCTCTCTCGGGAGGTCTGTAACTCAATTCTCGTCGCATTCTAGGTTGCTTGCCTGCCCAGATAAATGATTTGAGCTCCTGCTGGAGTGTGCGCAGCATGCCTTGGGGTGGTTCCAACAGAAGGGTCTGGAATAGGAATAAGATCCTTGGCAGTATGGACATTTTAGTGGAGGCTATTCGACCAAGCCAAGACAAAGCGCAAGGTCTCCAGTGACGTATGTCCTCCCTAACCTAAGCGGTGTAATTCAGCGATATAGTGTCTTTGATTGATGCTGATAGTTGTATTCCCAGGTAGGGAATGGCCACCGTAGCCAATGGGGAGTGCACTCTGTAAGGAGCTTAATGTAGAGGGTTGTAAGGTGAGATTAAGGGCCTTTGATTTATGTACATTTATTTTGAACCCTGCAGCTTGAGAAAAGCGCTCAAGTTCCGACAATACAGCTGGGACCGACTCCCGGGAATGCTCTAATGTCAATATTACTTTCATCCACATATAGGCTGATTGTGTTGATGTCCCCCCCCTCCCCCACCCCCCAAAAGCGAATGTCGGAGACAAGCGGGTAATCTTTAATACGCTGAGCCATTGGCTCCATGATTAAGGCAAAAAGCAAAGGGGAGAGGGGACAGCCTTGGCGAGTCCCTCTCTGTATGGGGAACGGGGAGGAAGTGTACCCATTCACTCGGACTGTAGCAACTAGTTTGGTGTAGCTACTAAAAACCCAGGCGATGAACCTCTCCGGGAGACCAAAATGCTGCAGCGATGCCTTCAGATACTGCCATTTCACACTATCAAATGCTTTTTCCGCCCGGATCTATCAGGCCAGGTTGCAGTGGTGACAGTCTAGATGCAAGCACCCCTGTTAGCAACTTAAAATATATATTTAGGAGGGAGATGGGCCTGTATGAAGCGCCTTGCCATTTGTCTTTCCCACTTTTAGGTATTACAATCACAGATGCTCCCAGCATCGAATTGGGAAGAGTAGATGATATCCCCACCGTGTTAAATACTCTCGTGAGGAGGGGAGCCAGTATGGGACAGAAGGCTTTAAAAAATGCTGCCAAAAATCCATCCGGTCCTGGGGATTTGAGGTGTTTTAGTTTGGCAATAGCTGAAATTACCTCCTCAATTCTAATCAGGGCTGCTATCTCTTTCACTTGGTCAGAGGTGAGAGTAGAGGTGGGAACTCCCTGTTGAAAGATCTTATGCTGTATAAAGTTCTGTATAAAATTGGCGAAAGGTTTCGGCAATGCCCCGATCTGTAACCCTCTCCTCCCCATTGGGGGCTATTACGGAGTCAATAGTGGATGTCTGCCGCTGCGTGCGTAGCCTGTGGGCTAAGAGTCTCCCTGCCCTATCGCCTCATGTGTAGAAGTGGTGATGGAGTCTAAGAGCCGCATACTCAGCTCTGTCCAAATCAAGCGCTGCTAATTGAGAACGCGCTGCTGTTAGCTGTCTGGTGTATCCTTTCCAACTCCCCTGTCTGTTGTTTCAAGAGCTCTCTCTTTCCCTTGCGCATCCTGCTCTCTGAAGCTGCGATAGCAATAAATTATCCCCTCACTACAGCCCTTAGGGCATCCCATAAGGTGTCTATTTGGGTTTCAGGCGTATCGTTTACTGCCAAGTAATCTTGCAAAGTGTTTGAAATGTGTTGGACCACCTCAGGTTTGTGTAGCAGCGTGTTGCGCAAGAGCTAAGTACGGGGATATAAGGGACCCAGTAGCAGTGAAAGTGTTAGGGTAATAGCCAAGTGGTCCAACAGGGTCCGTGGCTGGATTTCTATTTGCTTGGCATAAGGTATGAGTCTTGTCGTGCATAACAAATAATCATTTCTTGCATGCGTTTTGTGTCAGTGTGAGTAGTAAGAATATTCTCGTGATGAAGGGTTTTTCTCTCTCCACATTTCTATGATTCCCGCCTCAGGAAGCATCTGCTTCCCTGCTATGGAAAGGGCCCCCATCTGCCCCTGCCTCTGGGCTGATCTATCTAGGGCAATGTCGAAGACTATGTCTAGGTCTGCACCCAAAGGAATTGCCCTGCTCTGGGAAGCGCTCATTTCTTGCACCAGTTTCGATAGGTATTCCTCCTGTCCCTCGTTGGGAGCGTAGACAGTGCCTATGGTGATTGTTTGTGGGCCCACAGAGAATGTGTAAGCTAAAACCGGTCCTTGAGTTCGGCTTGTTTATGTCCTATCTTCCCGGTCAATTTTCTAGACAATAGGATGGTCACTCCCATCTATTTGGTGGGAAGGGAGGAAAAGAACTGCTGTGGGAAGGCAAGTGAACGCAATTTGTGTGCGTCTCCTGATAGGAAATGAGTCTCATGGAGCAGGCAGATGTGGGCATCAGAATGTTCCAGATATGACATTATGGCCTTTTACGTTCAGGGTCAGAATTTTAAGAGGTTGGGACATTATGGTGATCTAGGGAGTGGCTATGAAGCTGCTGTGCGATACTTTGGGATGTAAAGTGTGGGCTAACGTAGTGTATCGACCTGTTCATTGCTCTTGGTGAAGTAATGCTAATGGCGCGAGAGTGTCGCGAGGAGAGCCCCCCCAACGAAACAACAACCCCAACAAATATAACAATTTAACAAAACAACACAAAGTAGATCATAAGTGTTCCAGGAATGCATTCCCACAAGGTGGAGGTGGAAGAAGTCCGGATCAGACCGCTCAGCCCCTCCCAGACCCTGGCTGTGTACCAAATAGTGAATGCGCCTATATAGTCACAAGGAGCATGAAGACGCTCAAACTCTGTCCCCTGTCTGCTCAGTCTGGGATTCTGGAGTCTTCTTCCAAAGATGCCAAAACTGCTTGTCTCTCTTTTGCTATTGTATCTGGATCGGGACGCGATTTCAGGGGGCTCGCTCCCGCCATTCTCCAGCCACCTAATCCTCGACCTCGTGGGTGAGAGCAGATCCGTTGCTGACTCCGGATCCTTTGAGATGTTAAGTAGTTGGCGAGCTTCTTTGACCGAACGGACTAGGTGGGTCTTCCCATTTAGGCGGAAAATCAGACGGAAAGGGTGCCCCCATGAGTACGGGAATTTGTTGTCCCGGAGGTGTATAGTGATGGGTTGGAATGCTCTTCGTTTTTGGACGGTTGATGCTGCTAGGTCTTGGATTAGGAGAGGTCGGTGCCCCTGGTATTGCAGTGAGGTGCAGTCTCTGGCTTGTTGTTGTATTTTCCATTTCAATTGGAAATCGTGTACACAAGTTAGAATATCGGGAGGGGCCAGTAAGAGTTTCCCGGGGCCTATCTGGCGTGTACGATCTAGCTTAACCTCCATATCCTCTGAGGCACCAAGGATAAACCTAAAGAGGCCCTCCAAATACTCTCCGATGTTTTGGCCTTCCGCCCCCGAGGGATACTGCGAATGCGGATGTTGTTGCACCTAGAAAGATTCTCCAGGTCCTCCGCGTGGGCCTGGAGGTCTAGGTGCTGAGCCCTCAAGCGAAGTACCTCTTGCTGTAAAAGTTCGATCCCTTCATCCCTGCTTGAATTTTGTGTCTCAGGGTATCAACCCTGTTTCCCAGAGAGTCCACATCTCTCCTCACCTCCTTGATTTCCTGCGTGATTTCCGTCTTCATCTGCTTAAAATCGTCTCTCAGTGAAGCAAACAGGGTCTCGATGAAAGTACAGGTAAGTGGCGCCTCAGTGTCTCCGTAATCCCTCGCTTTGGTGTTTCTCTCTGTATTTGTTGCTGGTGTTTTGAGCAGCATTTCCCTGAACAACCTTTTCCCCCCCTTTTGCGGTCGCCATGATCTGCTTTCTGGGAACTCGACTAACCCCTTTGCTTAGGAAATGAGCCAGGGGCACTCGTCCTTTCTATTACACCCGGGGGAAATCCAGTGCTCCTGGTATCGCAGGAGTAGCCCTTTGTTTAGAGCCTTCAACTTGAGTACTTTTATGCTAAAAGGCGACAGTAATCCTTCCCCTTTGCTGAAGTCCAAACGTTCCCTTGTGTGGTGGATCTGCCCCTTTTGAATGCCCCTCTGCCGTCTGCTCCCTCTAATAGGCTTTGTTAAAGCAGAGTTGAGGTCTCACGTAGTGCTGGTCCCTTTTATGCGTAAGGGCTGGAGGCACCGCGCAGCCGTTCGTACTGACCCCCCCCGGCTGCATATGTGCTAAGGGGACCGCAGCTTGTCCCGGGGCCCATACACTTGTTGGGGGAATACCGCTCCTCCTGGGCCTACACTGATCTGTGTCCTGTTGTGGGGACAGTCTTCTTCCCCACTCGCTTCCAGCGGAGGGGGGATCGGCGGATCTCACCCACCTCAGGCCGGAACCATTGCTCGTCGCGGCAGGGGCTGCTCCTGGCTCCCTCCCAGGCACACTATACGGCTTGCGGACGGAGCCCCCTCCACTGCCCACCTGACTCCTGCAGGCCGATTGTAGCTGGGGTGAAGCAGTGTCAGCCTCGGGGGCGCATGGAATTCAGGCTTATCATGCGCTGCTACCTGGAATTTCAGCTTGCTTCCTGCTTCGGCTTGTGTGGTCGTGCCACCCCGGTCTCAGACGTCGCTCAGCTGCGGCCTGCTGAACCCTTGCTTCGGCCTCCCGCAGTGTCTTCGCCCAGCAGTTCCCGCTCACCTCTACTAGCCCCTCCGAGTGGGGATGCGCTCGTCACCGATCCCGGGGTTGGGAGGAAGCTCTGCCAGCGCACACCGCTCTTTTGACTTACGGAGCCTCTGTCGTCCGTTGCCAGCCTTCCTCCCCTCATGGCCCTGTCCTGGCAGCTTGTCGCAATCGGGGCCAGGTCCACCAATGTCTCTACAGACTCCTTCTGCTGCTATCAAGGACATCTATGGGGTCCCCCACAGTTCCACATCAGCGGCGGCGCTGCTCTACCGTACCGCTTTCTGCCGTTGGTGGTCTCTCCGACTTGCTTCTGCTGCATTACAGGGTCCGGTGCAGCTTCACTCTAGGCCGCACCCTGCAGGACTTTGTCCGCCTGTTACTTGGTGGTAGAGGGACCCGCACCCTGATCAGGAACTCCCAGCTTGTCAGCGCTGCCTCCGGAGTGCCCCCAGAGGTAAGGGGCTCATCTAGTGGCACCTATACTCAAAGCTAAGGCCGGGGGCCCGGAATCAGAGCCGGAGCGACGAGCAGGCACGTCCTACTCCGTCGCCATCTTGGCCACACCCCATTTTGTGTTTTTTTTTTAAAGGGAACTAGTCATACTGTTGCATATTCCCTCATTATTTCCTTTATGGATATATGAATGTTTGGGCTATACTTAACTCACTGCTTGTGGTTACATGTATTCATAATTTCATAGTTGCACTACCAAAGTGGGTGTACAAAACGTGTCTTTATTCTCTATCCTTTTTACAAACAGATTGCACCAATGATTCTGTATGGACTGGAATTGATTTATAGTGGAAGAGGGAAGTTAAACATGTAGCAAAAGTCTTTACATTATAGAAACAGTTACATAGAAATGTAAAGTCCTAGAAGATAAACAACCACATACATTAATCCTCCTTCTCTGCTCTTTACATACAGAGAACACATATGATTGAGTTGAACCTTACCTGCTTCACTGGTTAGACGGTGGGGCACTTCTTCATTTTTCTTCCTTTGTTTCCCCTCTTCCCCATTACACCAGACTTGATTTGACATTGTTAGGCATACTCTATGAGTAGGGGAAGTTGGGACCTTTCTTCTGAAACTTGTATATCGTTCCTGCGGAAACAACAGGTGAGAGCTAACAGTGGTAGTTTAGTGGTATTTCCCATATTGGGTGACATTTTGTCTTTGTTAGCCATAGTGACCTTACCTAAGCAGATGAAACTAAGACAGGTAGTACCCTCACTGACTGTACTGGCATCTGTACTGGTAAGACTGCCTCATTCATTATTATTTAATTATCCCTCGTCATCGTCCATCAAAATCCCCCCTACCCAGCACCACCGCTCCTACCTGCACGGGCCGCGGTTGCTCATTAGCATGTCTACCAAACAAGTGCTCAGCATCAAAAGTCATGTCTACAACTTTGGATTATACTTCAAAACATAGTGAGTGCATGCGTCAATGTTGTTGTCCTTGTCTTTGAAGTGACCAGGATCATCTTCAGTACAGATGGTAACATTTGTGATACCATCGTCCACCAAGTCGTTCTCAAGAGCATCTTCATCAAGTGAGCCAAAGTAGGGGATGTTATTGTTGATGGCTTAGTCATCGTTAAGGTCTTGCATGTCATCGATGGACATCTCCAGCACTGAATTAGGGGTGTGAGAAACTTGTGTACTTTGCTGTAGAATAATTATTCGAAGTTACCTCATTATTACTCAAAATCATGTGGAATTACGCAAAATGCATCTTGTACTCAAATAATTACTTGAACAGTCTCTGGGTAAAAACGTAACTTTAAAATATTATTTCAAGTTCATTTCCAGCCGCTCGCATTCTGAGTTGTAGTTTCACACTCAAAAATTACCTGAGCAGTCCATTGGGGTAAAAAATCTACTTGAAATGCACTTTGTGTTAAACAATTACCCAAACGGTACATCTTGTATTAAAATTTCTCCCTGAAATTACGTGAAGTGGCGTAATAGCAAACTTTTTTGTAATTTCAAGTAAATTTCTTTATGTGAAATTAACAAAATTGCACCAATTATGCTGGAGTAATTAACATTTTTCCCAGGCCTGGGGTTCTTTGTGGTTTACTCGTCAACAAAGCGTTATCGATGCAGCCTTTGACATCGACGTTGGTGCCTTCGTGGACTGTCTCTTGCTCACTGGCAACTCTGGCGCTGACAATGGCTTCAACAATAGGGGCTCTGCTCGTTGATGGGACATTGTTGGGGACAGTCTATTTCAAAGTGGATCTCAACAGACTGTCACAGGAGCTAATACTAACCCCTCACTGGTCTTGTGTGCCTTGGTCTTGACAGGAGGTTTCTCTCCTGCGCTAGACGTCTTGTACTTAGAGGCAGAACCAGAAAGAGCTTCACTGACAAGATCTTTTCAGCTGTCTTCTTTTCACGATCTGGCTTTTGCAGCAATGTCAAGGGGAGCACTCTTTAAGAAGTCACCTCTAGGTGAAGGTGCCTCAAGTGATAGTAACAGCAGGCCTTCACTTTCCAGGAGTGTCATGGTGCTAATGTTCTTGCAAATGATGCACTGTGTTGCAGAATGCTCATCCTTTTTTAGGCATTTGTGGCCATTTGTACATGGATCACCCACAAAAACACTCTTGCTCAATAGGACATACACAGATTAAAAAGTCTTTTATTTCTTAGAGTATCTATCATGATATGACAGACGTCTCTGCGATCAACAATCCAACCACAAACATGTGGATGACACTCACCTTATACACAAGGGGGTGAAGGATGAACATTCCAGAAAACAGAAAAGCTGAAAAATAGTTAAGTTCACTTCAGGAGAAGAGCAGAAGGTCACCATCCATTCAGCAGATGCAAAGTAGAAAGTCTGAAAGTTGGTGTCTCTAAGGAGGGTTGGCGCTCTGAGCTAACAAAACTGATTGGTTGGATGATTGTTTTTAATATTATTTTCAATGTTAGTAGCTGTACTGGAATATTGATGTGTTACATTGACTGAGGGTTCCCAGCCTGGCATGAGGGCATCAATTGAAACATGTGATTCTTTAAACGCTCCAGTGCTGGAGAACAAATATTGTACATAATCCAAGAACTCAAAGCATGAACTAAAGAACCACGAGCTGCAGATTGCAGAGCTGACATGGAACATAGTAACAGTCACATTGGTACAGAACAATGGCTCTGAATTAAAGGTTAGTCTGTGAGAAGGTTGAAGACCATCAGGTCACTACTGGGTTAATTGGATGAAGACAACATATGAGGAGCTGAGAATGCATTTAGCTTCACCCACCAAACGTTTTAGGGCTAGCTAACAGATGAGAGCAAACTGATCACCATCCTTCAGATGCTCGTCCACCAAAACTACAGGACCCTTTTAATACATGTGGCTCTTTGTGAATCAGATTTGTGTAACACAAAATATTTTTTCGTTGTAACATTTCTTCCACAAAAAAAGTTGCAAACTATAATCCACTCCTTAGGACGTATTTGAAAGAGAAGTGCATACTCCACAAAATACTGTAGTCAGGTTCAACATGCAAACTCCCAAAAATGGCAGCTTTTGAAATACTAAGAAGTGTGGTACTAGGGGTTGGGTTGAGCACCCCAACATGACAACTTAAATGGTAAGATAGATTTAAAAATGGGTGTGGTGAAGGAAGTGAGATGTGGTCCAGAAAGGACATAGGCCTAATAGGTTTGAGCCAGAGAGGGGCATGATCATTGCGGTCGGGACATGGCTTAAGACAGAAGAAGCATGGCTTCCTGCAATGTTTGAGTCTGATTAAAGGTGTTAGTAATCTCCCACTTGTGTGGCACTTTTGGGCTGTCATATCCTAAGAGACCCATCAAAACTCATAAAAAATTAGCAGCATATTCATGCAATTCAATAAATGGTCATCAACAATCAGTAGCTAGCAATATATATATACATTTTTAAAAATGAGAACACATCTTACACATGCAACTCACTTTTTAATTATAGTTAGAATTTCACATTTCCAAAATGAGAGATCAAAAACTGCCAAATATTGTGACTTTTTCTTGGTGACGTAGCTGAAGTTAGAAGCAAGTTATGGATTTTTAATGAAAATGTACAACTTATTATGTTGAAAATGTGAATTCTAATTCACCTATAAAAATAACTTGCAACTAAAGAAGTCTTTACTTAGTATGGAACTGAATATGCACAAAAAAGGAGGTTGATTGTTAGAAATATATGTAACCGTAATACAAGACATACCAGAACTGAAACGAATTTGCATTTTAATGTGACTGCATTCTTGCTATGTTTTGTAATGTAAACACCACAGAAAATGGGAATGGAGCTCGAAGTTTGTCTGCGTACTCATTATCCAGATTTCTATGTTAATTTAAAGCATAGAAATATCACCTTCAGCATGTTTGGATTATTAGCTAATAAAGGAAAAATTGTGCCGTAAAATGCCTTATCCGGCCTTGCTTTTGCAAACATTTTCCCGTGGGGGAAAACCCCCCTGAAACCTTCTAAAGAGTGTCAGCCTTGCTCAATTAATCACATTACAGGAACATATGTTGACACTTCACATCTTTCAAATGTCACCAGCCGCCACTGATAAAGTATAACACTTTTATACTAATCCTTTCTAGATTTGTAGCCAGTGCTGCTTCCAGTATAAACTTACGTGATTCCATACCCTTTCACGTCTTCTTCAAACGGTTCAAAATTTACTTTTCCTGGAATGTTTTCCACTGTTGCCTTTTTGAGTTTCAGTTTCACAAGTGCTCTTTCATAACTCTGAAAACAGACATAACAGTGTTTCTCATTAGACTCATATAAAAAGGAATCATGCAAATATTTATTTGATTGAAAACACATTATCATTTTATAATCTGCAACAGATATGAATAGCTTGTCAACAGCAAGCAAGTCACACTTTCACACAATTCTCTCCTCAATATAGGTATTATAACCGTAACCTTTATCCCACGCAGAGGTTATGCGTGCTTTTATTTTCCCCATTTTCACCTATATATGCAGCAAAGTACTTTCGTATTCAGGCCACTTCTGTGCCTTCCGTTGTAAAGTATGCAGGCTGGATCCGTTCCTTAGAATCCAGCTCATGGGAACTTGCCGTTTTGCTAAAACTAGGGCTAAGTAAATGAATCTGCTTGTTACTTTCTTTGCCTTTAGGCGTGCATATAGGCAGAAAGAACAAAGGACTTACCTTCTGTAACATCTTATCTGGTAGAGACTCTATCTAGCCACAAATCCCTTACCTTAGAATTATTACCAGATGTCAGACTGGATCGGGAAATATTTCACGAGCATTACTCCTGCATGCCAGCAGGTGACATCGTTCAGCTCTGCGTGGCGTCATCCACACCGGAAGGATGTGTGCAGTGCCTACATAGGCGCCACCCCAGCGCGCTGACGTCTGTTATTTTTTGCGAGTTTCCGCGCTAAAAGTACAGAGCCACAGAGTTCACTGACCACTGGTGTGGAAAACTAGGGCTCTGAAAGGGGAAAGCCCTGTTCCTAAAAATCTGCAGAGCAGGGAGAATGGGTTGTTCAATAAGAAATCTGCGGCTAGAGTCCCTACCAGATAAGGTGCTACCAAAGGTAAGTTACTTGTTCATCTGATAAAGACTCGTAGACGCAGATTCCTTGCCTTAAATAGATACCCAAACAATACTTCGCCACAGGTGGGTCTGTGGACCAATTTCACACGAGGACGTCCTGCAGGACCAAACATGCAAAACGGCTAAAGAACCCGCAAACCTTCAGGGGGTTGCTTCTTAGCTATGTCGTGTAGCTCCTATAATAGTTATACAGGATCTGCGCGTTTGGACAGCATACACTGTTGGATTGGTAACAGACTGACTCTGAACACCCCCACCGGATATGTTGGCATTTTTGTACCAACTAGCTCACAGTGCCACTAGAATCCCCTCTTACCAAGAAACGATTTACAATTTCTGTGAAATGGAAGGGGCAATTTGTATGTATAAGTGCCTGTTTCTCTGCCGAAGACCCTACGACTTGAAGATCAAAAGTCTCTCGAGCGGAGGTTAAGGACACGGATTTCTGTATAAGCATGGCTTTCATTCTGCTCAAAGCATCAAACCGTATTAATGAAATATTTAGCAAAGGCCATAACGGCGCCTCCCTGGCTGTATGTCTTGGTGGAAACAATACTTGCATACAGCAACTAACCCTGGAACTCACGGTTACCAGATTTGCGATGCCGGAGAAGCATCCCACAGCAACCTTGACCGTTCAACATCAAGGAACTCCCATTCAAAAGTAGCCTGAACACTGGAGTGATCACAGCAACTGGGGAACCCTTTAAGTGACAGGATAAGTTTGCTACAGAACCGTTACAGGCCCCATGAAGCATTATATCCTGGCATATGAGTGATCCACTTAAAGAATTCTTGCAGTTTGTGCCGCTTAAAAATACCTCTTTATCCCCACTGTGGCTCGAAACCTGTACAGTAATTCCCAAGATTCCTTGATAAATTCCCTACCCATTTCTTTATATCTGCCCGTCTGCATTTGTTCAAGGCAATATTGGAATTGAAAAGTAGTGACCGGAAGAGTTATATGACCATGGATCAACCATTCTGTGGATGGTGACTCTGCCACTGTAAATGCTAATCTGCCCAGTTTTTCAATATGCTGCATTGTATACTTGCTCCCCTCTTTGCTATTTCTATCTGTTTTTCTGTTAGATTGTATGAAGAAAACAGACGTGCTGTTTATGAAACGCCAAGGCACACAGCCTGCGCGCAAGGATTGCAGCGTCCAGCTTAATAACATAATAGAACGCAATTGTGATTGCCCGTGTTGTAATATTTACAAATCCTGTTCTAGTACATCAGTAGCAGAAGATACAATGTTGCCCAGTGAATATATCCTGGAGGTTATTGTCGTTAACCCATTGTCGACCACTGCTAGAGCTTTTTCTAGGTTTATACAATCTATTTCTCGTAATCTTTCCGTGGCCTCTTCTTGTGATATTTTCCAAATCTCATTATAGACAGCATAATAGAAACGTTTGTGACGTGGCTTCCTAGGACCTAATAAAAAGTCCTGTAGGTCCACATCCTCTGTAAGTAATGATAAGTGTTGTTTCACATGTGTGAGTGTTGAGGTCTTTAGCCAATTGAGGCATAACTTCCCAACCCTGTACAATGTCACTACCCCCGGGTGTTGTCTCTGTGGATCCGGCCTGTTGATACTAAATATTTTGGTTTTACCCATGAATCTTACCTGACAGCTATTGGTGTCTGTGGGCCAATTCAACAATCCCTTCCAATAGGGCTCTGATCTATTGTATTGCATGATGGCATCTAGTGTAACCTCGACTTGTGATGTTATGTTACCCTCAGTGTGTGATGGTGTGGGCAAACTGAGGTGTATTCAAATCTTTGTTTTTGAATAATCCAAGACAGGTCATTTGTTGCACTGTTTCATTCAAAAACGTTATTTGTTGAGGAATAAGGCATGCTCTAAATAGTGCCTCTGTTCCCTGGACCTGCCAGTCTCAGTACACCAGACAGATTTTAAGTCTATGGTGTCTTTCCATAAGTCAAAACCGTGTTCAGACAACTGGGCAATAATGGAAGCAGAATAAATCTGTTTTGTGTTTGTCAACATATTTCTCTGTGTTGGTGCAACCTTATAATAATATGAGGCTGGGTCTGACGTGTTAAACCCTAAAAAATATGGAAATTTCCGTGCAAATGTCTTTGAACTGCTTTTTGGTGGTGTCGGGCAATGTTCGCATTTGTGGTATGTGAAAGCATTTCTGGGATTAGCAGATTTATACAGAAAGTGATAACCATAACGTTGATAGCAATACATTGTTTCAAAGTCTGATGTGTCTTCTAACATTTCATTATTAGAAAAAGCAGCAGATTTTTCTAAATCAGACAACATATTTAAACAGTTTCATAATCTCAATCAACAGAAACTGTACTGGAGGTAATGATATCACTCAATTAAATTTTAAAATAAATGCGGTACTTTTAAAAGTTCCGTCGGACTAAATATAAGTTCCATTTATAAGAATACTAAAGACAGACATGTACTAAGCCTATCCAGAAAAGAAAGAAGAGTATCCCGGTAATTACCCAGAGTTCTACCCAAGGTGATACCAGGTAAGTATTTTTAGGAAAGTTCAGAAAATCCTTAAATCTTTGTAGACGAGTTTTTGGGGCTTGCATTGTTTCAGGTTCACTTGGATCCAATGAAAATGAATCAAAGTCAATGAAATAGCCAGATGCAGATCGATCAATTTTCGGCAAATCTCCAGGTCTTGTGGAAACTGTAGCTTGCTCTTGTTGGGGCATGTTGACGTAGATATCTGTGTTTGGTTGAATAGAAATTTGCCTTTTATTTGAGTTCTGATTTTGAACTTCAGTTTCAAGAGGAACGAGTTCCATCGCATTGTTGCATAGTCCATCATTCCGTGCAGGTGACCCTTCAAACGTGATGAGTCTTTGGGGCCGATTCCGATAGCCGGTCGGACAGCTGTGCGTAGCCTTACCATGCGACCGACACGTACCCGGAGCCGGTCCGTCCTGTAGAGTAAGTACGATGCGCATAACTGCCAAAAACCCGACCGACACGTAGCCCATGATTCAAGCTCCATTCTCCGTCTGAGCCGTAACTCCTAACGCTGAACCGAGTAGCCCGGAAGCAGTATCCATAGGAGTTTCCGGCATGACAAGTACGATGCGTACTTCCTATGCGCCGGACGGGTCGCCACGTACGGGACATCACAGGATCCGGAAAACAAGCATATCAGCTACGATTCGCGCCACAACTCAATACACTTCTACGAGATGGACCAGCTTGCAGCGGGTACGAGACGGAGCAACAAGTATCGTGTACGACACGAACACATCATGAATCCCATCACGCAGGTCATACCAGTACTCTACATCTATGACCAGCTCAGGAACCGATGCCGACGGCGCAGGTGGTAAGTCAGACACCTATCACATAAACAAATGACACGTACCCGCAAAATGGCACACACACACATGGGGATCCACATCCTGGCCACTAACAACAGCCCACCATAGGGGTTGCATGGCCAGCACCACTAACACCCCCACCCACAGAGTTTATGTTGCCCATCACTACTGCCACCCCCAGCCATAGGGTTGATGTTGCCCATCACCCCTGCCACCCCCACTCACAGGGGACCTGTTGCCCATCACCCCTGCCACCCCCACCCATAGGGCTTATGTTGCCCATCACTACTGCCATCCCCAGCCATAGGGCTGATGTTGCCTATCACCCCTGCCACCCCCACTCACAGGGGACCTGTTGCCCATCACCCCTGCCACCCCCACCCATAGGGCTTATGTTGCCCATCACTACTGCCACCCCCAGCCATAGGGCTGATGTTGCCCATCACCCCTGCCACCCCACTCACAGGGAACCTGTTGCCCATCACTACTGCCACCCCCAGCCATAGGGCGATGTTGCCCATCACCCCTGCCACTCCCACTCACAGGGGACCTGTTGCCAATCACCCCTGCCACCCCCACCCAAAGGGCTTATGTTGCCCATCACTACTGCCACCCCCAGCCATAGGGCTGATGTTGCCCATCACTACTGCCACCCCCAGCCATAGGGCCTATGTTGCCCATCACCCCTGCCACCCACAGGGGATGTGTTGCCCATCACTACTGCCACCCCCAGCCATAGGGCTGATGTTGCCCATCACTACTGCCACCCCCAGCCATAGGGCTGATGTTGCCCATCCCCCCTGCCACCCCCAATCACAGGGGACCTGTTGCCCATCACCCCTGCCACCCCCACCCATAGGGCTTATGTTGCCCATCACTACTCCCAGCCATAGGGCCGATGTTGCCCATCACCCCTGCCACCCCCACTCACAGGGGACCTGTTGCCCATCACCCCTGCCACCCACACCCATAGGGGACCTGTTGCCCATCACTACTGCCACCCCCAGCCATAGGATGGGTGATGCGCAACACATCCAGCATACTCCAACATCAGGTATGTCAGCAAAATACATCCCCCCTGACATCATGTCAACAGTGAGTAGTCTGTGACAAATGCCCACAACAGTGATTATGGCTACGAACATACAATGTAAGTAACAGCACATGTGTGACCAACACATGAGTGTGACATACACAAGGCAAGCATCACCATAGCACTGTGGCAATGTAAAAAGAACACCCCCTCACTGTATAGAACAGAAGTTAAGTGTGGGCTTCCAAAATGTAGCTGATGTTGAGCATTGTGGTGATAGGGACTAAACCCCCCCTCATCACAGTGACCAAAAGGTAAGTGTCATCAAGGTCAAAGCTGCAAATAACAAACAGCATGTATGATCCCTGCTCCCAACACATTAAACACTTCTGGGGCAAACTAGTGGTTGTGTCCCATACACACAGAGATGTGGTGAGGCTAACAGTGCTGTGAAAACATAACACAATCTCGGCCATGTGCAGACAAGCATCAGACATGGGGGCTGACAATGCATACAGTGTACAATAACACAAAAGCAGAAGTGACCATCACCAAGCATGCACACATCTTGAAAATAGACACACCAATCAAAACAACATGTGTAGACTGTAGGTGTCAGCACACAAACTCACATTCCATGCCAGCAATGGCACCTGACAACCAGGATGAATGTGCACAATGATGTGATATGACACACAGGGACAGCAGGCAAAATCACAGAAACAGCATCCAGACAAAGGCCCACAACGGCAATACCAATGCACTGGTGCAGATGCACAAACAGGCAAACTCACACTGCACATCTGACACAGCATGTGTGTGTGTGTGTGTCACAGTATCCCCAGGCAACTACACAACACAGGAGGGGGGCAGAACCACAGTGACACAGATGTGGACACAGTGCCATACAAAAGTAAACCATAATTGGGACACCCTCAGTGGGCAATCAGGCATTGGGAGATGAGAGGGAGCACAACAGACACATGTGACACAAGCGGGAATGAACACCAACTAGCACAGCAAGAGACTGACACACAACAGCACTACCCCCAGGGACCAGACATTAGGGTGACAAGCATGCATGACACAGGCAGATGTCGTACAAACTGTGAAACCCAGACGTGTCCTGTGCCACAAACGTACCTCACACATACACAAACACAAATCACTCAGCATGGCCCCTCATCCATGGACAAACGGGAGCTAGGGGACCATCCATGCAAACATTCACATCAGTCCACCTTCAACACCACACACCCTGAACTGCAACAATGTGTATCTGTGAAGCCCGCATGGACAGGTGACATTGCACATGCACCCATGATAAACACAGGAATGTTGGGAGGAACTAAGGTGCACAGATACATCACACAAGGACAGTTTACAACCCTGGGGAATGACAGACATACTGCACTGTATGCGGTACTTGGCCATGACCTCAAAGCTCACGTAACCTTCAGAATCCCTGCCACAGTCCCAGGACAATGCAGAAGCCAAGGAGAACCACAAGGCACACATGCTGACACCTGCCAGCATCGCAGCCATGAACCCGACAAGTGGGAGCAGTCACACACACATACAAATGTCTCAATCACTGAAAACTACCACCTAGGGACAAAGACATGATTTAGCAAATAAACAGGTGCCTTGAGGAACCCTGACTGTGTTCCATCTGTGTCTGACCACATCATCACCACTCAGAACTGACAAATCCCAATGAGGATACACCAATTAATAGTAGTGTGTCATGCACCCACACATCTGGTAGCCCATTTGAAAAGTAGTGGGATGAACCCAGTACCACTCAGCAAGCATCAACAACAGGAACATATTAAGGGAACACTGTCTGTGTATGAACAGGGATGTGGACACACACACATGCTCATACAACACACACCATGGGCCCAGGCCATGTCACTGGACAACACACTTACTTGAGGGGACCCAACTCCTGTGGAAGCCCAGCTGTGCCAAACATTCACCGCAAGTCTCACTCATGTCTGCAGAACACTTGGTCAGTCAGCCATCAGTTACCACACAATGAAGGCTCTGGTCACAACAGCCTGGGTACGTGAGTCTCCCCTAAGTCATCTGCACATACCCAAAACATATGTCTAGCAAGTTGCACAGAGGACCCAGTTGCTCCTATAACAATGATGCCCACACCTGTAGGTCCAGTGTTGATGAGCATAAAGTCTGTGGAAGTGACAAATTGGACAATGGGAAGCACATCATATGTGCATGGGTGCAAGCCAAAGATGTGACCATGCAAATGAAATGCTCACAGAGAGATGTCCACAAATAGTTGATCCTGACACACCCAGGTAGCTGCAAAGGATGACATGGATACCCACCAGAATAGGATACATATCTCATGGACCACAGGGAGTACCTCACAGCAAAACATCAGTATTCAACATTGTAAACAAAGCATCACAGGTGCAAGGGCATGTTCAACATTACCAACATAATGTACAGCTAAATCTAGTTCACAGGGATAAAGAAAAAAGCTTTATTCAGCATATTAAAAGTTAAACGTCTGTTCAAACAAAAGGCCAATGGCCAGTCCATGTCCAAATGCCAAGGAGTGAAGTAGAGTGACAACTGTCACACCTTTCTTGCCTGCACTGCTAAGGACCGGGGTCATCCCCTCGGAGGGGCATACATGGGGGCAGGCCAGGCACCGCAGGGACAGGATCAGAGCGCAGCAGAAGGAGGCAGTGAAGAGGTGGTGGATGCAGGTGAGACACTTGCAACTGCAGTGGAGCTGACTGAAGTGGTGGGTGCTGTCACAACTGTGGGGCACAAGTCAGATGGTGTGGGTGCCGGCACAACTCCAGTGGGCAGGTCAGATGGAGTGGATTGGCTCACCACTGCAGTGCCCAAGTCAGACGGGGTGGTAGTGGACTCCAATGCAGTGCCTACATCCATGGGAGTGGAATGGGGGGCAGGTGAGGTCAGCAGGGCATGATGGGGGACACGGTCCCCACATCAGTGGCACTAACCGTCTGACCAGGTGTGGAGGAGCAAGTTCTAGGGGGGGATGGCCTTAGCATTTTGGGAATGGTGTATCTGTGGGTGGGGGAACCCGGGGCAGGGTGTGGCGGGGGAACCTCTGGAGTGGTGGCCTGGGGGATGAAGGACGGAGACTTTGCCTTGGAGCTGCGTGGTGGTCTTGCTCTTCTGGCACCGGGAGGACTTGCGGGTGGGGGTCTCTGTCTGACTGCGTCTGGGGGAGGGTGTCTGGGTGTGAGGGGCACTCCCCTCTGTGTGTGGGGACTTCCTCTTCCCCTTGTAATCAGGATCTGCTGGGTCGGTGGGGAAGAGGCCAAGGTCACAGAGGAAGAGCTTCTGGGGAGATGGGGTTGCAGGTGAGGCAAGGGAAGGGGGCTGGGAGGGAGAGGTCTTGGAGGACTGTGGAGTGGTTGTGGATGACTTTGTGTGTGTCTGCAAACCAGCCCCTGTGAGTGTGGTATCAGTCCCCTGCGCTTGCTTGTGTGCATGTCTAGACCTTGGTTTGGGGGTTTCTGAGCTTGGGACAGGTAGGGTGCAAGGAATCGTGGGTGGTGCAGGGGTAGGAGGGGTGCGGGACTGTTGGAGGAGGGACACTGCTGCTGTCAGGGAGGAGGCCACGGACTGATTGGTCCTCTGTAGGGCAGACATGCCCGAGGAAATGCCCTCCATGAATGACACCAGTTGTGTCAACAGACCTGTGTGTGCATGGAGGACCTTCAGCATAGACGTCTGCCCTACATGCATCTGTCTAAGTAAGTCCACAGACTCCTCACTCAGGGCAGCAGGGGACACAGGGGCAGGGGGTGCGGTGCCTGGCACAAAGGAGACATGCTCACGAACACGGGCGCCCACAGGGACCTCTGGGATGGGAGCCGATGGGAGGGTGGTGGTGGTGGTGGCGGGGACAGCCTCACTAGCTGGGGTTTGGTGGCTGCTGACACCCGCCTCCACAGGGGAGTCATCCTCAGAGCTGCTGAGGCCCTCAAGTGGGGGGGATGGTGCTGACGACTCCTCTGTGTGGTTCCACTCGCCCTCCGTGCCACTGGGTCCACCCGACTCCTCTCCTTCTGTCCCTGTAAGGCTCTGTGGCTCCTCCTGATCCGTGGAGCTGTCCCCTCCTGTGGACGTGGATGTATCTGGATAGGAATAGGAAGTAAGAGAACAACCTCAGTCACCTGCACCGACTGCACACACCACAGTGAGTACATCACATCACAGGGCAAGCCCTGGCATCATCAGCTGAACACAGCTCAAAGTGCCAACACTGTTTAGAATAAGACAATTGTCATTCTCTGTAGGAGAGTAGGGTCTGCTTTCTATGTTCACCCCCACTTTTTGCATTTGCTTTACTGGTTTACGACTTAGATGTGGCTGTGGGCCTGCTAATCAGACCCACAGCTGTTCTCTCTCTAAATTAATACTATGTACTTTAGGTGCATAACCCATTTGGATAGGATCACCTTATTGGGCCCTGTACAGTGTACCCTAGGTACCCAGGGCATAGGTGTACCCTAGGCCTACCAGGGGCTGCAGCATGTATTGTGCCACCCCTGGCCTGGCCTTCCATTTTGACACAACTGGCTGATCACTCAGCTGGGGCAAGGTCGTGTAATCACCCCTTGCTTAGGTGTAGTATTCCTATACCTAACTTACATATAGACACATGTGTACCTATCAGTCACTCCTATGGCAGGCCTTGACAATCCTGGAGGCAGAGTGCTTGGTAACATGTGAGATGGTGCTCTAGCATGAGCTGAGCCTGTCTGCAGCTTTCGGAACCATGTCCTTATAGCTGTTCTATGATATAGCCTACCATATACTCTTAAAGTGCCTTATAATCTTAGACGGTTATGGTAACTATGGTTTGGCTTTATCAAAACATGTCGTGTAAGGTGTCTAACACTCGGGAATAATACCCCCATGCCATTTCTGGACATGAGAATATTATTCCCCCCTTCTAGAGGGAAAGACATGTTAAAATCATACTTCAACTGTTAGCCTCTGACCAAAGCCTCAGCATCACAAAATGGATGCTGCTGCCACGACACAAGTCTGACCTCCTGCAGCTGGGAGTGATCCCAGCCAGGGAGGCCTGGACAATAGGTTTCCTGCTTGGGGAGGTGCTAGCACCTCCCCAGACAGCCTTTAGTGTATTGGGGCAGGGTGGGCTGAAAGGAATGAGACATGCCTGGGGCACACAAGGTGCTCCTTGCATAGTTCAGTTCAAACCGGCGCTGGGGCACTCCAGCCCCAGCTCTGGCGCGAAACTGGACAAAGGGAAGTGGGTGTAACCACCCCCTCCCAGGTCCCACCCATAAGGCGTGACCTAGCAGGTATCCCAGCCCCCCAGATTAGTATAAGAGTGGGAGTTGGGCCTCAAGACTTTAGATTATCCTGAACCTGCAAAACTGAACAGAAACTCTGGACCTTCGACATTCGACGAAAGAAGAAGACTGAAGAATCTCCCTTGTAGCCAAGGAGTGGCTACCCTGTGCAAACAGGCACCATCAAGAGACTACCCTTTGCTTTGTGAAACGTTCGACGAGGAACCGACTGCAGAGCCCGACCAGAGCCTTGATTTCCAGACTTCTCCGACCCTCATCCACATCTGCAGCAGAGCTGAGATCCGTGGAGGCGACGAGCGACGTGGGACCGGCTACCTGGGAAAAGTGGCTAGTAACTTACAGCGCAGCTTCTGAGGTACCCTCGAAGTTGTGCACCGGGGATTGAGAAGCCCCAACCCCAAGCACCATCTGCACCGAAGACCAGCCCCCCACACTCCACGAGTCCTGCGTGGGGCCCTTCAGCATTTTCCTGCTTGCCGCGTCTGTCCGGTTGCTTGCCCGCTGGCTAGTGGCCTCTGTGACGACGCTCCCTGAAATCTTCTGCGCTGGTTTGGCTCCTCCAGACTGGCTCCCGCTTCTCTGCAAAGAAGAAGCACCCCAGACCTTCCTGGTCTGCACCAGAAGCAAGTCCCTTGTTCTTCGTGGGTTCCGCTTGCCAAGGCTTGGTGAGTCCTAGTCCAACTTCGACGCCGCCGACAGCAAGAGCCTTCGTGGGACAGCTCGCCTCCTGGTCCTGGTCGTCCTCGACGCTTCCTGGTCCTCCTGGCTGCAGCGACAAGCTTCACCTTCACCTGCAACTCTTCACGACATCGCCTGGTTCCTTCCTGGTTCCACGTGGTCACTGGCTAGTGACCTTGACTCTGTCCCCTCTGCTTGCAGGTTTCTTCTCTTCTTGATCCCAGCCTTGGGATCCACCGGACACTCTCCCCTGACTGCCTGTCAGCATCTTTCTTCAGGCATCCATAGGAGTCGACGACGAAAACGACGCATCTTCACCCCTATGCACCCGCAGCCTGTGGGCTAGGTAACTTGGGTAGTCCGGTGCTCATCAGGATAGTGACTATCCTAGTGTCTAGTTTTCAAGTCTCAACTTCCTAGCTACTCCGGAAGTGTCCTAAATCTATCTATTTCTAAACTGTAACATTGCTATTGACTTTTACGCATTACGCGTGAGTGTTTCCACTCTGCACACGAATCCCGTGGGCCTCCCACTCCCTAACTAACGCTAGTGTAGTGTAGCCCCAGCGATTCCCTAGGCCTAGGCCTATTCTATTTCCGTGACAGTGGTTCTTATACCACTTATTTAGTATATGGTTTGCGTGGCCCCTAGGGCCTAACTGTATTACTTACCTGTGTGACTTACTGTATGCATTAATAAGACTGTGTTGTACTTACCTCTAAACTCATAAAGAGTGCTGAGGGTTTGCTTAGAATAAATACACTTTATTTTATATATATATCTGTTGTGGTGTCCTTTCATTTGGTATTCAAGGGATTATATATGGTATCACAGCTGGCTTCACATGCCATTCAGAGTTTAGCCTAAGACTGCTCTTGTCCATGCTACCACTAGGATAGCTGGTCTATAAGGTTGACTTTACAACCAATCACCATAAGGGTATTTGGACTGATATAAGGTGTACACTATAACTAGTGACATCATACATCAGGCCAACTTCTCACATTGGTGAGCAGCGGTTGGGATCTGAGCTTGCTGTTGTAATACCATTGTAATCTTGAGATACTAAATTGAAAGATCACACAGATATTGTCTAGGTACATATAACATAGATTATTATACTTAAGTCCTACTGGACTTTGTAGTTGTAGGTTGAAGGGAATAACACACCCTGACTACAACTACTAGAAAGGTTTAGTAGATACAACTAGTGTAGGTAGGTGCACACACCACACCCTCACTAGATCATGCCTCTGGGAGGAGATCAAGTAGATGCTCTCTCAGGAGGGGCAGGTCTGCAGAAGACCCCCTCTAGGTATGATACCTTAACATTCCAGGAGATGAGACAATTGTGTACCTCCAGAGGAATAAAACAGGGTGCAAACCCTACCCTCCTTCAGTTAAGACAACTCCTAGAGGAGTATGATGCTCAGAGGGCATCTCAGGAAGGTGCCCTAGGCACAGAGGAGGGTCTACCCACCACAGAGGAGTCAGATGGGGCTTCAGATGGGGAGGTAGACAGCCAGAGCCAAGTAAGGAGACTTAGCCAGGCTAACTTAAGTTTACATGGGAGTTTGCATGGGGTCCCCCCATACAGACCCACAAGTAGACATTCACAGAGAAACAGGAAGGACAGATCCCCTTCAGGGGAATCCATCCACTCCCATGTCTCTAACATCTCTAATGCTTCCTCTCACAGGGGAATGACTTCACCTGAGAGAAAGGAGCATGCAGCCAGAATGAGGGAGGCTAATCTGAGGATTCAGAGGGAAGAACTTGCCCTTGCCAAAGAGAAGCTTGCTCTGGCTAGAGAACAAAAGTTAAGTGGGTTAGAACCCACTGGTGGCAGCAACATTCCTAGAGATAGAGACAGGCACTATGATAATAGAAACCTGAGCAAGATTGTCCCTCCCTACAAGTGTGGGGATGACATCCACAAATGGATAACTGCTTTGGAGAGAGCTTGCAAAGTACAGCAGGTACCCCAGAGTCAGTGGGCAGCTATCTTGTGGCTCTCCTTCTCTGAGAAAGGAAGAGACAAGCTCCTCACAGTTAGTGATGAGGATGCAGATAATTACACTGTCCTGAAGAGTGCTCTGATTGATGGGTTTGGCCTAACCACTGAACAATACAGGTTGTTGTTCAGGGATACCCAGAAGACACAGACTCAGGACTGGACTGACTTTGTAGATTGTGCCACTAAGGCTCTGGAAGGCTGGCTAATGGGAAGTAAGGTTAAGGACTATACAGGATTGTATAATTTGATCATGAGAGAACAAATACTTAACAACTGTCAAAACCAGCTATTGCATCAACACCTGATTGATTCTGATCTGACTTCTCCCCAAGAATTGGGAAAGAAGGCAGATAGATGGGTCAGGACTAGAGTTAAGCAGAAAAACCAGAACCAGGGCGGTGATCAGAAAAAGGCAGACCAGAAGGGTAATGAGCAGAAACAAAAAGACCAGAAGTCTTCACCAGGCCCCCAAAAGGCTCAGGGGGAGGGTGGTTCCAAAAAGGATAATAAGAAAGAAGGCCAAAAGAAACCATGGTGCAACTATTGTAAGTCTACCTCACATTGGTTTAGTGAGTGCACCAAAAAGGATAAGCCCCCAGCCACCATTGCCCCTAAGGCAACTGTACCCCCTAGTTCAGCTGTAAGTGGTGGTTCCCAGCAAAAGGGTGTAGTAGGGTTAACCCTGGGAACTGAGGAGGATTCTGGCCTAGTCAGAGTACCTACTCAGGCTGTCCTGATCTGTGATGGGGACTTAGCTTTGTCCTCTACTGTAGGCCCCAGTAACCTGGGCAAGTACAGACAGACACCTTTTATCAACCAAAGAATGGCTCAGGCCTACAGGGATACTGGGGCTAGTGTCACAATGGTGACACCTGCTTTTGTGGACCCTGGACAGATCATACTAGGTGAGAATTACCTAGTGACCAACGCTAGCAATGCCACTACCTCCCATAGTGTGGCTATTGTTAACTTCTCCTGGGGAGGGGTAACTGGCCTCAAGAAAGTTGTTGTTAGTTCAGACCTTCCTGTAGAGTGTTTACTGGGCAATGATCTTGAAACTTCAGTTTGGTCTGAAGTGGAGTATAGGACCCATGCAGAAATGCTGGGGATAGATGCACATGTCCTTGCTGTGACCAGGTCACAGGCCAAAAAGTGCAACACTGAACAAGTGCTGGATCCTGAAATTATGGACCAGTCACAATCCAAGAGAAAGAGCAGTAGGGTTAAGGCTGTGCCTTCCCCCCTGCCTCAGGTGGTGGATCAGCCCTCCCAGGAGGATGATTCTGAGAGCCCTGAAGGAACTGTCCTAGAAGAACTTGAACCTGATCAGGTTGAGTTTCTTGGGACAGGGGGACCTTCCAGGGCAGATCTGAGGCAGGCTCAATTAGACTGCCCCTCTCTTGAACCCCTCAGACAGCTGGCTGCTGCTGAGGCTGCAGGGAATGCTCAAGGTACCCATAGAGTGTATTGGGATGAAGGGCTACTGTACTCAGAGGCTAGAGACCCCAAGCCTGGTGCATCCAGGAGGTTGGTCATACCACTGAAGTTCAGAGGCTTCCTTCTAACCTTGGCCCATGATATTCCCCTTGCAGGACATTTAGGCCAGAACAAGACTTGGGACAGGCTTGTCCCTCACTTTCACTGGCCCCATATGTCAGAAGATACTAAGGAGTTTTGTCGCTCCTGTGTCACCTGCCAAGCCAGTGGCAAATCAGGTGGCACCACAAAGGCCCCCCTCATACCACTACCTGTGGTGGGGGTCCCCTTTGAAAGAGTGGGCATAGATATTGTAGGACCAATGGACCCACAAACAGCATCTGGGCACAGATTCATACTGGTGATAGTGGACCATGCCACCAGGTACCCAGAAGCAATTCCCCTGAGGACCACAACAGCTCCTGTTGTGGCAAGGGCCCTGCTTGGAGTATTCTCCAGAGTGGGCTTTCCAAAGGAGGTCATTTCTGACAGAGGTGCCAACTTTATGTCAGGATACTTGACTGCAATGTGGAAGGAGTGTGGTGTTAACTATAAGTTCACCACACCCTATCACCCACAGTGCAATGGGCTTGTTGAGAGATTCAACAAGACCCTAAAGGGAATGATAAAAGGATTACCAGACAAGCTTAGGCGAAGATGGGACATCCTTTTACCCTGCCTTCTGTTTGCTTACAGAGAGGTCCCACAAAAGGGGGTTGGCTACAGCCCTTTTGAGCTTTTGTTTGGGCATCCTGTAAGGGGACCCCTGTGTTTGGTGAAGGAAGGATGGGAGAGACCTCTCAGACAACCCAAACTAGACATAGTGGATTATGTACTTGGTCTCCGCTCCAGGATGGCAGAGTATATGAAGAAGGCTTCTAAAAACCTTGAGGCAAGCCAAGAACTCCAAAAAGCTTGGCATGACCAAAAGGCTGTACTGACTGTTTACCAGCCAGGACAGAAAGTGTGGGTGTTGGAGCCAGTGGCCCCAGCAGCACTCCAAGACAAATGGTCTGGACCCCACACTATTGTTGAGAAAAAGGGAGAAGTCACCTACTTGGTGGACCTTGGGACTCCCAGAAGCCCCCACAGGGTGCTTCATGTCAACAGATTGAAGGCATATGTTGACAGGGCAGACATGGGGCTACTCATGGCTACAGATGAGGGGCAGGAGGAAGAGAGTGACCCTCTCCCAGACCTGTTGACTCAGAACCCTGATGATGGCTCAGTTGATGGTGTGGTCTTTTCTGACAGCCTCACTGTCCATCAGCAACAGGACTGCAGACAAGTTCTGCAGGCCTACAGACATATGTTCTCTCTGACCCCAAGTCAGACAAACTGGTGCACCCATGAGGTGGACACTGGTGACAGTCTGCCTGTGAAGAGTAAAATCTACAGGCAACCTGACCATGTCAGGGACTGCATAAAAGTTGAGGTACAAAAGATGTTGGAGCTGGGAGTCATTGAACCTTCAGAGAGCCCTTGGGCTAGTCCTGTAGTCCTTGTGCCAAAGCCTCACACCCAAGATGGTAAGAGAGAGATGAGGTTTTGCGTGGATTACAGAGGTCTCAATGCTGTCACTAGGACAGATGCCCACCCAATACCTAGGGCAGATGAGCTCATTGACAGACTGGCAGCTGCTAAGTTTTTGAGCACATTTGACCTAACAGCAGGCTACTGGCAAATCAGACTAGCTGAGAGTGCAAAGGCCAAAACTGCTTTCTCGACCCCAGGAGGACATTATCAATTTGTGGTAATGCCCTTTGGTTTGAAGAATGCACCTGCCACTTTCCAAAGGCTGGTGAATCAAGTCCTTACTGGGTTGGATGATTACTGTGCAGCTTATCTTGATGATATTGCTGTCTTTAGCTCCACCTGGGAGGATCACCTGGTCCACCTGAGGAATGTTTTAGAGGCCCTGCAAAAGGCAGGCCTCACTATCAAGGCCACTAAGTGCCAGATAGGGCAGAGCAAGGTTGTATACCTGGGCCACCTAGTTGGTGGGGGTCAGGTTCAACCACTGGAGAGCAAGATCCAGACCATAAAGGACTGGGCTCCTCCAACTACCCAGACTCAGGTCAGAGCTTTCTTGGGCCTGACTGGGTACTACAGAAAGTTTGTTAAGAACTATGGGTCCATAGTGACACCACTTAATGACTTGACCTCCAAGAAGATGCCAAAGAAAGTTCAGTGGACAGTAAGCTGTCAAAAAGCATTTGATGGCCTGAAGCAGGCCATGTGCAGTGCACCTATTCTGAAAAGTCCAGACTACTCCAAAGAGTTCATTGTCCAGACAGATGCTTCTGAGTTAGGTGTGGGAGCTGTTCTTTCACAACTGAATGTAGATGGTCAAGACCAGCCCATTGCTTTTATAAGTAGAAGGCTGACCCCTAGAGAGAAACGTTGGTCAGCTATTGAGAGGGAGGCCTTTGCTGTGGTTTGGGCCCTGAAGAAGCTGAGGCCATACTTGTTTGGCACTCACTTCAAGATTCAGACAGACCATAAGCCCCTCTTGTGGCTAAATCAGATGAAGGGTGAAAATCCCAAACTTCTTAGGTGGTCCATTTCCCTACAGGGGATGGACTTCACAGTGGAACATAGACCTGGGACTGACCATGCCAATGCAGATGGACTCTCCAGATATTTCCACTTAGAACATGAAGACTCAACTGGTCAAGGTTAGTTTAATGTCCCTAAGTTTGGGGGGGGGGTTGTGTAGGAGAGTAGGGTCTGCTTTCTATGTTCACCCCCACTTTTTGCTTTTGCTTTACTGGTTTACGACTTAGATGTGGCTGTGGGCCTGCTAATCAGACCCACAGCCCTGCTGTTCTCTCTCTAAATTAATACTATGTACTTTAGGTGCATAGCCCATTTGGATAGGATCACCTTATTGGGCCCTGTACAGTGTACCCTAGGTACCCAGGGCATAGGTGTACCCTAGGCCTACCAGGGGCTGCAGCATGTATTGTGCCACCCCTGGCCTGGCCTTCCATTTTGACACAACTGGCTGATCACTCAGCTGGGGCAAGGTCGTGTAATCACCCCTTGCTTAGGTGTAGTATTCCTATACCTAACTAACATATAGACACATGTGTACCTATCAGTCACTCCTATGGCAGGCCTTGACAATCCTGGAGGCAGAGTGCTTGGTAACATGTGAGATGGTGCTCTAGCATGAGCTGAGCCTGTCTGCAGCTTTCGGAACCATGTCCTTATAGCTGTTCTATGATATAGCCTACCATATACTCTTAAAGTGCCTTATAATCTTAGACGGTTATGGTAACTATGGTTTGGCTTTATCAAAACATGTCGTGTAAGGTGTCTAACACTCGGGAATAATACCCCCATGCCATTTCTGGACATGAGAATATTATTCCCCCCTTCTAGAGGGAAAGACATGTTAAAATCATACTTCAACTGTTAGCCTCTGACCAAAGCCTCAGCATCACAAAATGGATGCTGCTGCCACGACACAAGTCTGACCTCCTGCAGCTGGGAGTGATCCCAGCCAGGGAGGCCTGGACAATAGGTTTCCTGCTTGGGGAGGTGCTAGCACCTCCCCAGACAGCCTTTAGTGTATTGGGGCAGGGTGGGCTGAAAGGAATGAGACATGCCTGGGGCACACAAGGTGCTCCTTGCATAGTCCAGTTCAAACCGGCGCTGGGGCACTCCAGCCCCAGCTCTGGCGCGAAACTGGACAAAGGGAAGTGGGTGTAACCACCCCCTCCCAGGTCCCACCCATAAGGCGTGACCTAGCAGGTATCCCAGCCCCCCAGATTAGTATAAGAGTGGGAGTTGGGCCTCAAGACTTTAGATTATCCTGAACCTGCAAAACTGAACAGAAACTCTGGACCTTCGACATTCGACGAAAGAAGAAGACTGAAGAATCTCCCTTGTAGCCAAGGAGTGGCTACCCTGTGCAAACAGGCACCATCAAGAGACTACCCTTTGCTTTGTGAAACGTTCGACGAGGAACCGACTGCAGAGCCCGACCAGAGCCTTGATTTCCAGACTTCTCCGACCCTCATCCACATCTGCAGCAGAGCTGAGATCCGTGGAGGCGACGAGCGACGTGGGACCGGCTACCTGGGAAAAGTGGCTAGTAACTTACAGCGCAGCTTCTGAGGTACCCTCGAAGTTGTGCACCGGGGATTGAGAAGCCCCAACCCCAAGCACCATCTGCACCGAAGACCAGCCCCCCACACTCCACGAGTCCTGCGTGGGGCCCTTCAGCATTTTCCTGCTTGCCGCGTCTGTCCGGTTGCTTGCCCGCTGGCTAGTGGCCTCTGTGACGACGCTCCCTGAAATCTTCTGCGCTGGTTTGGCTCCTCCAGACTGGCTCCCGCTTCTCTGCAAAGAAGAAGCACCCCAGACCTTCCTGGTCTGCACCAGAAGCAAGTCCCTTGTTCTTCGTGGGTTCCGCTTGCCAAGGCTTGGTGAGTCCTAGTCCAACTTCGACGCCGCCGACAGCAAGAGCCTTCGTGGGACAGCTCGCCTCCTGGTCCTGGTCGTCCTCGACGCTTCCTGGTCCTCCTGGCTGCAGCGACAAGCTTCACCTTCACCTGCAACTCTTCACGACATCGCCTGGTTCCTTCCTGGTTCCACGTGGTCACTGGCTAGTGACCTTGACTCTGTCCCCTCTGCTTGCAGGTTTCTTCTCTTCTTGATCCCAGCCTTGGGATCCACCGGACACTCTCCCCTGACTGCCTGTCAGCATCTTTCTTCAGGCATCCATAGGAGTCGACGACGAAAACGACGCATCTTCACCCCTATGCACCCGCAGCCTGTGGGCTAGGTAACTTGGGTACTCCGGTGCTCATCAGGATAGTGACTATCCTAGTGTCTAGTTTTCAAGTCTCAACTTCCTAGCTACTCCGGAAGTGTCCTAAATCTATCTATTTCTAAACTGTAACATTGCTATTGACTTTTACGCATTACGCGTGAGTGTTTCCACTCTGCACACGAATCCCGTGGGCCTCCCACTCCCTAACTAACGCTAGTGTAGTGTAGCCCCAGCGATTCCCTAGGCCTAGGCCTATTCTATTTCCGTGACAGTGGTTCTTATACCACTTATTTAGTATATGGTTTGCGTGGCCCCTAGGGCCTAACTGTATTACTTACCTGTGTGACTTACTGTATGCATTAATAAGACTGTGTTGTACTTACCTCTAAACTCATAAAGAGTGCTGAGGGTTTGCTTAGAATAAATACACTTTATTTTATATATATATCTGTTGTGGTGTCCTTTCATTTGGTATTCAAGGGATTATATATGGTATCACAGCTGGCTTCACATGCCATTCAGAGTTTAGCCTAAGACTGCTCTTGTCCATGCTACCACTAGGATAGCTGGTCTATAAGGTTGACTTTACAACCAATCACCATAAGGGTATTTGGACTGATATAAGGTGTACACTATAACTAGTGACATCATACATCAGGCCAACTTCTCACATTCTCAACATCAACCATGGCACACATATCCCTCCTTGAATTTCACACATATGTCCGTTGCATGTTGGATGCTAACACCCCAATGTGCCAACATGCACCACCCACACATTAGTTGTACATGCAAGTAAACATGTAGGAGTATGTCACTATACACACAGCACATCTCTTGCTACTGACTCAGTACAGGTGTCCGGATGAAGGGATGGGCAGAGACTCATTTCTGGCCAGGTCTACGTGAAACAGTGTTTGGCCCTGGACAGTAGTCAGGTGGCTAAGCAAGTGTGACGTACTTGATATACATACTCCTGAGGCACCAACATTGGAGTCCCCTGCTGCATGGGTTTGTTTGGAATACCCCAGCCACATGTTGCGAGTCAGACCAGCAATTGGTACACATCTCAAGGGCACACACAGATCAAAAAGTCAGATCTCAGGCACACAACAGAGTCATGGGAACAGATGCTGACCGGTAGCTGAAGCATAGCTGACTGCAGGGACACAGTGCCCTAGTGACACAAGCAACAGACTGTAGTGGCCACACCTGTGGAACAGATGAGGAGGGTGCATCACACAATTGAGGGACGTGAGTACTGGACTACAAGACCTACGTAATGTGGAAGTGTGGCCTGGCAAAAAGAGTGCTATTAGCATGTCAGACATAGTACACAGGTTAGGCATGGACTTACCCCCTTCCTGCTGCTGTCTGGCCTTCTGCTGCCTATCCAGATCCGGGAAGACCACCGCCAGTATCTGGAGCATGTGGGGAGTCAGGGTCCGGTGTCCGCCCCTCCTGCGTGGAGGTGACAGCTTCAGCTGGGCTCTAGCTATCCTCCAGGTCTAGCCCCGAAGGTCCTGCCACCTCTTCTGGCAGTTGCGGATCCGGCGCTTGTAGCCCCCCACAGAACAAACAGCCCGGGCGATGGTCAGCCAGATCGCCTGCTTCTGGTGGGCATCAACCTGTGAGGATGACAAAGTGAAAAGTACATTAACACACATGCCCCATATTTGTGCAGCACACATTTGGATATATATGTCATCATCAAAAAGGGAAATGAATTACACAGGTAGTGCAACCATGTGGAAGGAAAAATCACCTGCATGTCTGACATGTTAACAATGCCTGGTTGGTTTAAGCTTGCAATAATGCACTTTAGCAGCAGGAAAATAATTCATTACATGTACCTACACACTTTGGGGGATGGAGGTAGTCAGTGAGAATGTTTGCCACTGGTGTACACACTGCTAGTACTGCTAGTCAGACAACATGCATAATTAGGAAGTCAGTGGACTGCACACTCACCTGCTCCCCTGGTTTCCCATAGCGCTTGCTGTACTGTGGAAGGAGCCCGTCCAGCAGGGCCTGGTTCTCCTCCTCAGTGAAGGCTGGGGCCCTCTCCAGAGTATGTGCCATAGCAGGAGCCAGAGGATGCAGAGACAGCAGCAGTGGTAGCAGGGATGTGGTCCAGTAGCATGTAGTGCAGGCAAGTGAGCTCCCTGGGGGCCAGCCAGCCTTATATCTGTGCTGCAGAGGCAGAATCTGTGCCATGTGTCCCAAGTGATAGGTCCAACACGTTGCATTCTATGAATCTGGCCAATCCATTTAAAAGTACGACTCGTACACGCCTTCCGCATCGTTCAAATCTTCACCTTCATGGAACACTTGAAATTGCAACATTGTTGTAGGCATCCAACTGAATTTCCAGTGCACAACTCGTACATGTTTTGAAGCCGCATCCGTCTCCATGACAGTACGGAGCCAATGGGTGCGCCCGGCTCGTTCAACTGACTGTACAATGCGTATTTTGAATATACACATGCACCCGTCTCCATACGATTCAATGGCCAAGGCGTACGCCTGTCTCGGTATATTGGAAAACGAAAAAGCACCAGGCTCAGTGCAATGATAAAAATGACAAAGTGCGTTGTAACTTCAGAAACAAACCAAAATCAATGCAAAAAAGGGGGCTAGAATTATTACAAATTACTTTTATTATTTTTGTTGCTTGTTCTTTTTATATTCATCAAAAGTTTTTTTCTTTTTTTAAAAAAAAAACATTAATATTCATCGTTTTGTTCTGTTCAATTTGCATGAAATTATAATACCAATACATGGGTAATTATAAAACACAGAACAGATATGACAAAAGTATGAGGTTTGACACTGAACAAGTATGACAAAAGTATGAAGTTGACGCGTTTCGGCAGAGCCTTCTTCAGAATGTTCTTGTCAGTGTTTACTATGGAAAGTAAACAACAATACATATTTCTTTAAATTCTAGTAATACAATGAGAGAAGAATATCCATTCAATTTAAAACCAAGCGATGTACATAAATTTGATCTGAAGTTACTCAGCTCTATTAGCCACCAATAAACAAGTAATTCATTCCTAACTAGGAACTTTAAATAATAAAAATAGTGACTAACACTGAAAACGTCCAAGACCCAAATACAAGGAGGTGTTATGGAACTGAATGGATGAATCTTTTAACAAATAAAGAACAAAAATAACAATCATGTCTATTGTGAAAGAAAGAGAGTGAAACAGAGTAGAAGATAAACAGAAAAAGAAAAAGAAATCTAAGCCAAATCACTATAATAATGTCAGAAAGATGTGAAGTAAGATTCGTACCTATAATCTGATGAGCTTTTCAAGTAGTGGGAGGTTGCTTAATCTGAGGGCCCACAAAAAGAGGAATAATCTTAAAAGAAAAAAATGTATTTAAATGAGAAAGCATAATGAAGGATATACTTTCATCTATATTCTGAATTCTAATATGCCTAATTTAGAAAGTTGCTGACAATTTATAATCAAGGTAAAACAGGTATCTTACTAGATCTTACCTACTTAAGATAAGTTGCGGCAAAGGTCATGAGTTGATGTGATTACCATATCATGTGGCTTTCATTTTAATATGCTGAAGTTATAAAAGAAAAATATATAGAGAACAAATCCTCTTTAGTGTAATCCCCCATATGTTACTGTTGCCACACATCCTATATTTAAGTTCAAAACTATTAATTGTCCTTGTACTATGTTGATCTTACATACCTAAAATGCAATCGGATAGGATTGAATGATAGATCAATCTTATATTATGTCTGGTGAGCGCCTCAACGTCTCCCGACAAGTTGAAGCATAATACTTGACATCAAGAGGTGACTGATGCTAATGGAACCTGGTCGCCATGGTGAGATCAGTAGATATGCGCTTTTTTTAAATCGACATTCACAAATATTCTGGGTTTTCGGTAAGAATCCCAATCCATTCTGTAATTAAATGATAAATTGAAAAATAATCAAAAATAATAATATATATAAATTTCTCCGCATTTTACATATTTTGCATGTTTACGGACCTAGTTTGAACCAAAATATGCGTGCTGAAAGCACCTTTAATTTTTGGCCTCTTTCGCTGCAAAAGATCTTTCTCTGAAGGATTTGTTACCTTTAGGGTTGATTAAGTACCTAATCAATTTTCTTAGAGGCTGAATTGCGCATGTTAATACTGGATACAGCACCCTGAGATATATATGTTAAAGCCTAATGTTAATGCCAATTTTCCAACTTAATATCTCTTCTTAAGTTTAAGCTCCTATGCATGATGACTCACTATATGAGAGTCTGCTAATGATTTCTTTCTAGCCTCCCGTCCATATTTGGAGGCAGGCTCCTATGCATAATAACTCGCTAACTAACAGACTGGCGAGCCCCGCCGCTATATTGTTACATACCGGATATACGGCACAGATTCCCCGATCCTGCTTCAGTGATGTCGTGCTGCTGAACGACACCAGACGCCATAAGCTGTCCTTTATAAGCTTGAGTTGATTCTGAACACCTGAGTGGTGACGTGTTTGGAACACGCGTATTTTCTAGCAAAAATGGTACGAATAACGCGGCCATCTTGTAATGTGGAGAGAAGTGAATATCCACATAGATTTGTACGAAATTAATGAGAATTATAGTGGAGGATGAATCTATTACTTAAAAAGAAAAAAAATTATTTAGAAAACAGCACTAAGCATTAAATCTCTCGCTATGAAAAAGATATATAATGAGATGAAAAATTAAACATAATGACATTCTGTATCGTCTACCAATAAAAAATGTTGAGGCAACCTGAAATATCAAGATAGAGATGTGCATATCCTTGGTAACATAGATTATATTTGCTGAACAATAATTACGTTTTATATTGGAATGACTGGCAGATGATCTATCTTAAAGAAAGTCAATCTACACATAACAGTCTCACCATCTAGTGGCTAATAAAAAAACGGCTTGTAGTCATAGATTGGTTATCGGACAAGAGGTCCTATTGACAGTACTAACATGTCTAAGTGACATATGATGTCACTGAAGCACCCCCAAAAACAAGATGGTGACTGAGCGTCAATGGGCATGTGGTCATAGATTGGTTATCGGACAAGAGGTCCTATTGACAGCACTAACTTGTCCAAGTGACATATGATGTCACTGAAGCACCCCCAAAAAACAAGATGGTAACTGAGCATCAATGGGCGGGCACAGTAGTATAAAGGATGCAAGAAGTACTACAGGATTCTTAATGTTACATTAACTTATTTAATCGCCTGATCCCATGGTATATCCATGTTCAAACCCCTGTTAGCTGTGTCTAAGGTTGATGATTCTGCTCCAAATAATGTATAACCATTGGGGCTGTGACCTTTTTTGTTCGTATAGCTGACCTATGCTCAGTTAACCTGACATTCAGGGTTCTGCTTGTTTCACCCACATATCCAAGATTGCATGGGCATACTATCAAGTAAATAACATTAGATGTCTTGCAATTGTTTAAACTGGTTGAAGTAAGAATCTGATTGTTAAACCGAAATGTGGGGCCCTCTATTGCTGAGGCGCATGATTTGCAACTGGTACATTTGTACGTGCCAACCACTGGCTGCATGTTTGATAAACTGGTCTGACAGGATGACACATGTTTGTTCATGCGAGAGTTGACTATGTAGTCTTTTAGATTTTTGTTGCGCCTAAAAGCAAACATGGGTTTAGGCATAATGTCTTTTGTAGATGTGTCCGCATTTAGTATTTGCCAGCTGGAGTAGACCGCAAGTCTAATCCTGTCATTCAGCATGGAGTGACGGGCAATGAATACTAAAGATGGAACTTTCGTATCCTGTCTTTTAGTTAACAAGTGCTGACGATCAAAGAAGCGAGCTCGTTTGTATGAGTCTCTAATGATTTTTTTAGGGTAACCTCTGTTTTGAAATTTTTCCTTCATGGCTAACGCCTGTCTCGGACCATGCCTGTCCGACGCGTATTCATGATAGTCACCAGCGTCGAACCTCATTGCACTCAATGACAAAGCGTACGCACGGCTCGGACATGACCCGTGCAATGCGTACGCATTGTCACCCGCGTCGGTCCTCATTGCATTCAACGACAAAGCGTACGCACGGCTCGGACATGATCCGTGCAATACATACGCATTGTCACCTGCGTCGGTCCTCATTGCATTCAATGACAAAGCGTACGCACGGCTCGGACATGACCTGTGCAATGCGTACGCATTGTCACCCGCGTCGGTCCTCATTGCATTCAATGACGAAGCGTACGCACGGCTCGGACATGACCCGTGCAATACGTATGCATTGTCACCCGTGTCGGTCCTCATTGCATTCAATGACAAAGCGTAGGCACGGCTCGGACATGACCCGTGCAATGCGTACGCATTGTCACCCGTGTCGGACCTCATTAGTGTGACTATTATACGGATGCAACACACATATACTGGCCAGGGACACCTGTGCACACCTACCACACTACAGCATTGGCCACACAGTGTCCCATGGCATGTAAGGCTGCATTCCCTGGGTGTTTGGGGGGGCCACATCTGGTTTTTTGGCTGGCCCTTTGTGCAGCCGCTCCCAGGCTGTGCACGTGTACATGGGGGCAGAATCCTTTTTGTGTTGTGCACATTACCACTGTGATGTGCAATTGGACAGTAATGGGCATGAGTCACGGACACAGTGTCAGGTTGGATATGTTTAGGACAGGTCACATACACCCTGAGTCCTGGGGGTGATGGCATGTACGTCACAGTGAGACCTGTAGCCACAATACTGATGTGCACCCACAGTCTGTGTGCATGTTGTGTCTCAGATGTGTCTGATCAAAGGTGCCCAATGGGTGACAGTCTCCACATCCATGTGGTATATGCCTCAACCTTGATGGGGTGTGTGTCTAAGAGACGTATATGTAGGGCCCGCAGGAACAACAGTGGCCACTACCTGTGGGACTTACGCTTGCCTTGTGGTGTGTACGTGCTACGCCATGTCAATTGCTGTGTTGATGTGGCAATACAGGGACCCTGGGTTTCTGCATGGCAAAGATCTGTGATGCCTGGGAGACATGAGGCCTCAATTGTCACTGTGGTGTGTGTTTGGAACGTTGCAGCAGCACATAGGTTGGGTGACACAGCCAGATGATTGGCCATTGCACTACATGGGACTCATGTGGACATGTGGAATTGAGATGTGAGGTGGTGGTCTTGTAGGTGACATATGTGTCCATGACCAACAGCACATACCTCAGTACATTGTGTAATGTTATGATCTAGCATGTGATATTGATCGTGGTCATGGCCACATGGGTGGATGAACTGACAACCTTCCTTTGTGCATCTCTGTACTGCAGGGCACCAGCTGTCCATCGGCCGTTCCCAGACCTTGCAACCATGCAGGAACGTGACTGCATCAGACGGTACCGCTTCACCAGGCCACTGATTGCGGAGTTGGCGGAGCAGTTGGCGCCACATCTGCTACCTGGCCGGACATACCCTACAGCACTGACCACAGAGGTGAAGGTGATGGCAGCCCTGCACTTCTTTGCTACTGGTGCCTTCCAGTACACTGTGGCTACTGCTGGTGGGATGTCGTAAACGATGTTTAGTCGGGTGCTACGCGATGTCTTGGAGGGGATGTTGCAATTCCTCGACCTGTATATCAAGTTTCCGAGCCCAGCTAAACTCCCTGAAATAAAGGATGCCTTTTATACACTGGGGAGGATGTCGAACGTCATCGGATCTATTGATGGGACACACGTTGCCCTGATACCACCACATGAGCAGGCATACAGTAACAGGAAGCACTACTATTTGATCAATGATCTGGTGGTCTGTCTTGCTGACATGTCGATCACACGTGTGTGCACGGTTCCCTGGTTCTGCGCACGATACCTATATTATGAGGAGTAGTCGCATTGCAACGCTGATGTCACAGATGCCAGCTCAGCATGCCTGGCTTGTCGGTGTGTACTGACTGTTTCTCATTGTGTGTGTTTGTCAATGTTGTACTCCGCACTTCTACAGAACTCAGTTACTTGTTCATTTTTGTGTGTGTGGGTGACTCCGGATACCCCAACATGCCGTGGTTGCTGACACCCCTCAGGAACCTTGTGACACCAGCCGAGCTGCGCTACAATGAGGCACATGGTCGGAGCAGGAGGGTGATTGATCGGACATTCGGCATCCTGAAAATCGCTTTCGCTGCCTGGACAAGACCGGAGGGGCCCTCCCATGTGAGCCTGCTAAGGTGTGCAAAATAATCCTTGTTTGCTGCATGCTACACAACATGGCGGTGCGGAAGAAGGTGCCTCTCATCCAGGATGACTATGACCAACCTCCGGCACCTGTGGAGGATCCCGGCCTGGGCCAAGATGCCAGTGATGATGAAGATGATGGTGACGTGCAAGTTGCCTTTCAGGATGTCAGTCAGTGGTGTTCTGCTTCTGATTTGCACACAACCCCGAGCAGGGCCTTGTGCTCCCCACAGCAGGACCCAGTGTCAGCCATCTTGTCAGTCATTTTCCACTCCCTGTGATGTGGGTATGTTTCAGGGAGGTCTTGATGGGCCAATCAGGAGGGGGAGCATTATCATGACACAGTTCCCAGACACTCTGCGATGGCAGGTATTGTGTTTGTCTGACTGGCATACACATCTTGGGCTAATTATCTATTGGTTAGTGTAGCTTTGCTTGCGGTGCATGGTTTCACTGTCCCCTTGCCACACAATCTTGGGTATGTTGTTTGTGTACTCACCAGGCTCTGGGATGTCTGTTAGGCCATGGACGCTTTCTGGTGGTAGGATGTCCCGCACCTTCTCCTCCCAGGTCCTGAAGTAGACTGGTTTGGCAGGAGGGCCATCGCCGGTGCACTGACTCAGGGCGTGATCTTTTTCGATGAGTTTCTTGACCCTCCTGCGCACGTCATGCCACTTTTTCTGGATATCGCCCTTTGTGTGCCTTGCTGGTGCTTGGTCATTCACCTTGTCCACAATCCTCGCCCACATCTTGGTTTTCTGTGAGATGGGGGTCCTTTGGACCAATGTACCAAACAAATGTGGCTCTACTCTGATGATCTCGTCTACCAGCACTTCTAACTCACTATCTGTTAACTTTGGATTCTTCTTTGGGGGCATGGTGATGGGTGGTGGTGGTGAGGGATGTGTGTGTGAGGGTGCAAGTGAGGGTGGGTTTGTGTTGGTTTTGCTGGGTGTGTGTGCTTTGGTATGAGGTGCTGATGGTGTGTGAGTGGTGTGATGAGGGAGTTGTGAGTGTGTCTGTGGTTGCTGTGTATTGGTGTTTGCTGCTGGCTGTGTCTCCTGTTTGCAAGGGATGATGGTAGTGATTGTAGTCCTTTATATATGTTGGAGTTGTGGGTGTGTCTGTGTCCCATTTTTTGGGGGGGTATTTATTGGCTTTGTCATTGCTTTTGTCTTTTTTCCTTTGGGTTTTGTAGGCATGAAGGAGACGTTCATGCGACGGAAACGGACGCTGCTGTTGTGTCGTGCGGGCTTCTCCGCCTCGTTCCCGCTGCCTATCTTCTGTGTTTGGTATGTGGCGGTCGCGGCGGTCTCTATTGCTTGTGTGCCGGGTTGTCTGTGCGTGTCGGTCGTGCGGCTTGGTCTCATTGCGAGTCGGTCTGGTTTTACATGCATTGCATCGTACTGTGCAAATCGTACATCGCGGGTACGGGTCGGTCGGGTTCATTCCAGGTTCGTGTCGGTCAGTGATAATCGCGTTGGTTTACCGGCTGGATCACTATTTTCCTTACGGCTCGGTCGTACGGCTTGTATTCCGTATGCGTCGGTTGTAATTCACACGCGTTGCATCGTACTGCACAGGTCGTACGGCGCCTGGAATCGGAATCGGCCCCTTTCTGTTTGAACTTCTTGGAATGTATGATTATACATCGCAAACAATTAGCACGCATGGCATAACCACGCGAATTTTACATCGCAAGGGGCATTACCACGCAGCTTTTTACAACGCAGCATTTTACCACGCTTTTAATATGCAAATTAGTTCCGAAACATCAACCTACCCTTAAGTACGTATTCCTATCAAATCTTCTTATTGATATTGATTGTATAAAAAATATGACGTGATTTTTTTTAGCGTTTGTCTTTTGTCACTTTCACTGACCCTCTACAAACCTGTACCCAAGCAAGATGGCGGTAAATCTTTTCAAAGAAGGTCACTTGTTAATTTTGAATAAACATTTTAAATTACACATTTAGTCACGTTTTGAAATGATTTTTAAAGCGGTTTCTAAAACTTATTTTACTTAAAATTATCGTTGTCCCTCTATTAACATATATAAAGGGCCATCCACCATTTTATGTTCATTGGTTCGCCGCCATCTAGAGCGTTCACACTGTTGTGTGCGACTTGAGAAAGCAGACTCTAATTTAGACCGTCACTGCCATCTAGTGTCGTAAGTAAGTACACGTTTAAATACACAATCATTGATATCCAAGCATATAAAATCAACTTTAATGTTTTACCAAAATTATTTTTAAATTATACTTTACAGAAATTATCTGTGGAGAGTGACAAGTTCATCCAACAGTAAAAAACATATCACAGAAGTAAGGAAAATATTTTTTAGCATCTTTTTAAAAATAAATTGATTATATTATCAAAATGTCAAACAAACTAAGATTCCATAGAAACCATTGTGTGTCATACAGTTTTTACACACCTTATGTATGTGATGTATGATATATATCTACATTTAACCCAGGAGTAAATGTAACCAATTTACTTTTTTTAAGTTAGTGAGTAAAGGGAAATTAGCAAAAATAAAGAAACTGGTCAATTACTTTAGTGAAAAAGTATGTATGTTTTTAAATGTCAGTTTCCTTGAAATATTTTCTCTGAGTAAGAGTATAATAGTGCATGGTTGGTTGACTTTTTAATTATACCATTATTTAAATTTTCGCTGTACATTAATTGAGGCAGTTATAGATTTTTTTTTAAAATAAGGTGTGAACTAATTTGCCTCATAGAAACTGTTTGGCCAGTGTCTAGTGGCAAAATTAGCTCAAGGAAGGTGTTGGTCAAGGTGAAGATGTGTCTGTGTGCCAGATTTTTTTTATTGTTACTCCGCTGGGTACTTACCTCAGGGAGGGTGTTGGTCAGTGTCTGGGGGCCAGATTAACTACTCTTACTCCACCGGCTACTTACCTCAGGGAAGGTGTCGGTCAGTGTCTGTGGGCCAGATTTTTTTATTGTTACTCCGCTGGGCACTTACCTCAGGGAGGGTGTTGGTCAGTGTCTGGGGGCCATATTAACTAGTCTTACTCCGCCGGCTACTTACCTCAGGGAAGGTGTTGGTCAGTGTCTGTGGGCCAGAGTTTTTTTATTGTTACTCCGCCGGGTACTTACCTCAGGGACGCTGTTGGTCAGTGTCTGTGTGCCAGTTTTTTTTATTGTTACTCCGCTGGATACTTACCTCAGGGTGTTGGTCAGTGTCTGGGGGCCAGATTAACTAGTCTTACTCCGCCGGCTACTTACCTCAGGGAAGATGTTGGTCAGTGTCTGTGGGCCAGATATTTTTATTGTTACTCCACTGGGTACTTACCTCAGGGAGGGTGTTGGTCAGTGTCTGGGGGCCAGATTAACTAGTCTTACTCCGCCGGCTATTTACCTCAGGGAGGGTGTTGGTCAGTGTCTGGGGGCCAGATTAACTAGTTTTACTCCGCCGGCTACTTACCTCAGGGAAGGTGTTGGTCAATGTCTGTGGGCCAGATTTTTTTATTGTTACTCCGCTGGCTACTTACCTCAGGAAGGTGTTGGTCAGTGTCTGTGGGACAGATTTTTTTATTGTTACTCCGCTGGGTACTTACCTCAGGGAAGGTGTTGGTCAACATATAGTAACTTTTCTAAGTAAGTTAGAACAAAGAAATGAAATATATCTAAATTAAAATTATTAAATATGCTATGTCTTTTTTTTCTAACCAGATATCTCATTGAGAACCATTACCGTCAATCCATAAACTGGTAAAAGGATGATCAGCTTAAATCATCAGTTGCATGAAAGAACAAAACATCCAATCTTCAGGTACAAATGTCTTTTAAAACTTCTACTGGCGCAACAATCTAACTCTGTTTTCTGTGAGCACGTTTTTCTTTTCTTACTTTGCTGAAAACTTACCTCAGGGAGGGTGTTGGGCAGTGTGTGGGGGCCAGATTTACTAGTTTTACTCCGCCGGCTGCTTACCTCAAGGAAGGTGTTGGTCAGTGTCTGGGGGCCAGATTAACTAGTCTTACTGCGCCGGCTACTTACCTCAGGGAAGGTGTTGGTCAGTGTCTGTGGGCCAGGTTTTTTTTATTGTTACTCCGCAGGGTACTTACCTCAGGGAAGGTGTTGGTCAGTGTCTGTGGGCCAGATTTTTTTTATTGTTACTCCGCCGGGTACTTACCTCAGGGAAGGTGTTGGTCAACATGTAGTAAATTTTCCAAGTAAGTTTCAACTAAGAAATGAAATATATCTAAATTAAAATTACAAAATATGCTATGTCTTTGTTTTTCTAACCAGATATCTCATTGAGAATTGAATTGAGAATTGAGCAATTTTCATTGATCCATAATTGAGAAAGGGAAGTTCAACTTGAAACATCAGTTGCAAGAAAAAAAAAATAAACGGATCAGCAGGTAGAAATGAAACAACCTTTTAATTTAACTTATCTTTTAAACCTCTATTAGAACAACCATCTTAATCCGTTCATAAAAAATTAAAGGTTTTTAAAGTAATATTAATATTTATCAGAGAGTTAAACTAACTTTAAAAATACATTTTTAAATTTGCATTTTAACCAACAATTTTAAGTAAACTATTCTAACCCTATTATTGATACTTGTCATTGCAGCTACCTCTATAACATACACCTGGAATACCAATCAGAGTAGAAAAGAGAGTACAAAGTAAAGCAGCAATTCCATCAATACCTTTGAAAACAAATCTTCACCACAGAAGAACAAAGAAATGCAATCCTCAGGTACAATAGTAAACATTTCACTTAACAATTCTATAATTAACTTTTGTTTATCTCAGATATTAAAACTGTCAATAATGTAGCACATTTTAATTGGTTGTATGACGTTACTATGCATTCCGTCACAACGCATGCCTTTACCACAAAATGGTTTTTTTTGGGGGGGGGGACCCTCCAACCCCCCCTTTTTGAATCGCATGCTTTTTTAAAAAAAAAAACCCAAACCCCCTTTTTTAATTATACCTTTACCACGCATGCATTACAACGTGAATTCCATTACGAGGCATAATCTTTACCACGAAAATGCCTTTACCTTGCATATCTTTTCAACGATTTTCGTTGAAAAGCCATACATGATAATGGCATATTTTTTATAAAGGTAATCTCCAATCCCTGCCCATGTAAGCTCGGAGAAAACAGGTAAGAGGGAGTGCACAGTTGAAAGCTTGCGCTAGCATTTAAAAGAACACATATATGTTGAATAAGCCTCATTGTTGAAGCGACCCCAGTACTAATAGACAAAGGATGTCTCAAACTGTAATTATTGTCGAACTTAAAGCACACCTTGGTGATTTGCCAACCAATAGTCTCTGCCACCAAACATATGTGTAGTTCCACACCAAAGATACCGCTACACATTAGCATTGCATAACCATTTTCCACATATGACATTTTTTCAGTAGTCGAACAGTTAACACCCCACTGCTGGGGCAGAGCTCTGTCCCCAAAGACAATATTCCAAATACATGCGCCCTCCCCTCTCCAGCTCGCTTTTTTTAATATAATACCCCTTCCCTGCATCACACATAATAAAGAGGAAGCGGAAGTGTCATTCCGTTTCAACTTACAATGCTGATTGCCTCCACATCGCGATGGAAACAGATGCTTTTTGGGGGGGGGGGAGGGGGGGGAGACCCCCCCACCCTCCCTTTTTTAATATTTCCTTTAGCACACATGCCTTTACTACGTATCTCTTAGTAAATGTATGCGTGGTAAAGACTATTAGTGGTAACAAAACATGCGTTATAATGCATGTGTGGTTATGGATATGCGTGGAAACAGTTATGTTATAGTTAGTGTCCGTTTTCAGTTTTAAATCAGTTGTTTTCTTGCATCCATTCTAAATCACAAATAATCTTGTTTTTTGCAATTCAATTTAGGTACCATAAATCTTCTGTAAAAGAAAACACCAGTAGATTTAAAAAATGTATACTCATTTATCATCATCCTTTATTTACAGGATCATCAACAGAAAATTCAAGTCGCCAAGCAAGTTACGTACAATCAAAGCGGGGTAACAGGTTATTGAAATTTGGTGGCTACATTTACTGTAAGGAACGTTTAACTGAGCCCAGGAGTCATTGGAGGTGCGTAGAATATTTCTCATCACATTGCAAAGGCAGAGCGGTTACTCTGGGAGACATAGTGGAGAGGTCCACAGAGCATAACCACTCTGCCTCTGCAATGGAGATAGAAGTAAGAGAAAATCTACAGCAGATTAAATTTTTGGGTGCCACCTCCAATGAACCCTGTGGCTCAGTTTTATGGGAAGTTGCACAAAATATCCCCATGCATGTTGCCAGTAATATGCCCTCAATCCCCAATTTAAGGCGCATGATCCAAAGAACAAAACAGGCAATCAATCCACAGGCAATAAGACCACAAACTTTCTCCGATATTAACATCCCCCCAGAACTGACTGACTTTTACTAACAAAGCTTTTCTTTCACATGTTAATGATAATCCTCAAAAATGTCTTCTAATCTTCTCTACGGCACGTAATTTAGCCACCATTAAAGATACTGAAATTTGGATGATGGATGGCACTTTTAAGTCTACACCCCATCCTTTTAACCAAATGTATACTATTCATGGCAATATTAACAACACAACTGTCCCCTTAGTATTTGGTTTGCTGCCTGACAGACAATCTTCCACTTCTACTGAGTTTTTATCAGTTATAAAAACCAAAACTGTCAACAAGAGTCATAGGAAAGTAATATTTGATTTTGAGATACAAATGATAAATACTATTACTAACCTATATCCAGAAACCCAAATTCAAGGATATTTTTTTCACTTTTCCCAGGCGTATTGGAGAAAAATACAGAAAACATCCTTAGCAGGGGATTATGTGTCAGACAGCAAACTACAATATGAACTTAAAAAACTAACAGCTTTGTGTTTTGTTCCTCCTGATTTTGTAGATGACTTCTAAACTGCAGTTGTTAAATCAGATTATTTTATAGCAAATAAAGAGAAATTGGCACCTCTTTTAAATTATTTTGAGGGAACCTGGATTGGCAATCTTAGCAGGTCAGGTTGCAGGAGGAAGCCAAGGTTCCCCATTGAGTGGTGGAACTGCTATTTAACTTGCTTAGAGGGAGCAGTAAAGACAAACAATTCCATCGAATGATGGCATAACTCTTTTAATAAATCAATTGGTAGGAGTCATCCAAACTTTTATCATTTCTTGGAAATTTTTAAAAAAGAACGAAGTTTCCAAGAAATGAGGATGGCTCAGTCACTTTCAGGTACTCTAAATCCTCGAGTGTCACGATGTAGCAAAGAGATGAGTGAAAGACTTCAATAAAAAATGCAACTATTTCCTTTAATGGACACGTCTGACTACCTTGAAAGTATTGCTTATATTCTTCATTTCTAGCTACCATTTCAACCATGTGAATTGATCGCCTGTTTTACTCAACTTCCAAAAGATTTATTTGCCATTTTTCAAAATTTACCCAAATCCCAAATAAAAAATAATTTCGCTATCTTGCAAATTGTTTTTTAGAACTGACGCCACATCAGTTGTGGTTCAATACTTTTATTTTCAAACACCTATTACATTTTCATATTTTTGTCAATTTGCAAAGTTAGGCAAGATATGGTTTAACAAACATATCTGAGTTCATCTAAGAATGCTTTTATTAACAGTTTATTAGCCAGAAATGTATCGTTCCAAAGAGTGCATGTTACGGCAACCTGCATGGGGATCAAAGTGCAGTTAATAGAAATTAAAAATCTAACTCACCACACTATTTGAAATGATCTCACACATCTTTCCTTACAGTAAATGTAGCTCCCACATGTTATAATGTATTTAAAATAAAGATCAAATCCTAACCGCACCCCGTCGTCATGCCATTGCATTCTGAAAGGCACCACCAACTACAGAAACAAATGTGAAACAAGTTTCTAAAAAATTAAAAGGTTTTTTAGTTTGAAATTCAATATTTGTTGTGCTTCATTAAAAATTAACTGATAACTTTTTGGAAAATATTTAAAAAAAAATATTTACTCAATAAATCTTTTCACTGAAAAATGGCTGAATTTATTTGCTTTTTTATTTTTATTTGTTAGATTCATAGTAACATATGATTTAAAAAGATATAAATTGTCAGTTAGGTTATTAATAATTGCATTGATCTATTGTTTTTTATGTTAATTGATTGTACATTATTTTTTCCCAAACAATATAATAAACTGTGATTATTTCCCTCCAGGGGAAAAAATACTTGGGTATTAACAACACTACCCCACCCAATACCCCTGTATCCCAAGCATCCCGCTCCTTAAAGTTAGTTTCATGGTAAGTATTCTTCTAGTTTTTCTCAAAAATAAGGAATAGACACTTACAATTTTATACTCAGGGATTTTTTTTTCCACTAGAAAAAAATACCTGGGTATTACAGCACTACCCCACCCAATACCCCTGTATCCCAAGCATTCCGCTCCTTAAAGTTAGCGTAGTAATTTCATGGTAAGTATTCTTCAAAGTTTTTCTCAAAAATAAGGAATAGACACTTTCAATTTAATACTCAGAGATTTTTTTTCCACTAGAAAATAATATCTGGGTATTAAAAACACTAGCCCACCCAAAACCCCTGTATCCCAAGCATCCCGAAAAGATAACGCACCTAAAGGATAGCGTACTTTTTTCTTTAAAAAAATTATTAATACTTGCAAAATAAACACAATGACTTCTCTAATTTAAATTAATACTCTGGGCTTTTTTTTTTAAATGTCTGGATAATACACCAATTCCCCAAACAATAATCAAACATCCAAAACATAATAATAATAAAAAACATGTAATTCATCCAAAAAGAAAATCAACCTAATAAACATAGCCTTAACAATAATAATTTCAAGCTATTTGAATAAATAAAAAATGCCCAAATATTAAAATTCAATCAATTACAACCTGAACATCCAACATATAAATAATCATGTAGATCATCTCAAAAGAACTTCAACCTAATAAACATAGCCTTAACCATAGTAAGTTAAAACCATCAACATACCATCAACTTTTATTTCTAATACATAAGTGTGTCTGAAATTCATTTTCAGCATAGAGTTTAACTTCAAATTGAGAAAGTATAAACAACTACAAATGTAACATAAAGCATAATAACAGACAACTCCTGCATATAAAAACCCTGCATAATTAGTCAGATGTGCAGAACATAGCAAAACATCGATGTCTGAAACATTTATTTGAAACAAATTACTATAATTTAAAAATACATTTAATTTAAAGTGAGCTTAAGTTTTACTTTTAAATGAGTAAAGTTTAGTTTACTAACCTGTCACCTGCACGCCTTGCACCAGCACCCTTTACTTCCACCAACCAGTGAAACAAGCATGAAAACACCCCTACGACGACAGTAAAAATAAAAAAAGGACAACTAAAATGACATACGCGCAGGACATAGGAATGTAGAAGACCCGATAAAGATGGACAAACGTACGTGGTAAAGACGATCGTGGAAGGCATACGCGTGGTAAAGACATTTACATGGTAAGTGTACCGTAGTAAATGTACTGCGTAGTAAAGCCTTCGTGGTAAAGGATGTTTCCCACTTCTTGTATAGTTGTGAGAAAAGGGTGTCTGTTACTCTGGAGTTCACGTGGCCTACTATTCAGTATCAGCCACATAGTGTGGTTTGATTAGGTCAATTGAGACAAATCTTTTCTCCTTTTTACCGGCAAGGGGTGGCAGAAGTACTGTTCTTTTAATAGCCAGGACAGGTACAGGCTTTATGTATGATGGGCCAAATTCTTTTTTGTCCGCTATTTTTTCTCTGACCAGGTCCCCAACTTTAGGGATCCAGACAGGTCTTGCCGTGACATACTTAACTTCCCATTGGCAGTCCTTTTCACCTAGACGTTACCTTGTAGTGCCCTGGATTCATTTAGTTCCTGTAAAACAGCCAAACGTTTATGGATGTGAAAAGTTTTTTTATCTGCCACTGTGCCTTCACAATCAAGATCAGGTACCCACATTCTCGTCCCAAACAGAACATCATAAAGAGTGATACCCCCTATAGAGCTTCTTGGCTGGTTATTTAATGCCCTTTGAACTCCATACAGATGTTTTACCCAACTTCCACCCAAGCTTAATACTCTAGCTGTTTAAGACTGCTTTAAGTCCTGTTTTTTTCACTCCACGACCAAATTTCCCTCGGGATGGTACGGAAAGGAGTACCGCATTGCTACACCCAAACTTCCCATGTCTTCCTTGTAAACCCTAGAGCTAAATGTGGGGCCACGGTCAGAATGTAATGTGCCAATTGTGTATGTCCCTATAAAGACTTGCAAATCTTTTATAACAGTTCAAGCATCAGCCGAGCGCTGGGCCCACACCCATAGGAATCGAGAGCAGGAATCCACTGCAACCATGCTATACTTCTAAGCCCCATCAGATTGTAAGGGGCCGCGGTGGTCCAAATAAACAAACATGAGTGGTCTGTCTGATATAAGTAATGGTGTCTGCACTGGACGTGTTACAGTGAAGCCTTTTATCTACTGGCAGATGTCGCATTTCAAGAAATAGTCCTTAGTCTGTTTTCTTAGTCCTGGTCACCAATAGCGTTGTTTCAGTAGAGAAGGAGCAGTTTCTTACCTTTAACTCCAGTTCTCTTGTAGGGGTATTTCCGTGATAGTCATAATCATGTGAATAGTCCTGCCCATATGCGTGGACCCCGGAGCACTTCATTGGATATATCTTCTTAAGTTGTATTCTTCTGCCTTTCTTCAGGAAGGCCTGCATAGACACTTAAGAGATAAAAAGACAATAAGGCAGCCTAACTAACTAGGCTACACTGGCCATTACTTCATCTTGAAGTGAAAAAAGATAGCCAGTTAACTTTTAAATTTAGCAATTTTACTCAGTTTCAACACATAGAAAACTCCCCTTCACAAAACTCCTTTTTTCATGATTGAGATGAAAGGGTTGGACAGAGAAGTCCCCATAGGCTGCTATTATGTGTCTGCAAATGGATACCGTGCCTTTAAGAGTATCCAGAGACCCCTGGTATCCCATGATGCACAGTCAGATTCAGTTACTCTCAGATCTTTTTGAAGGCGTAAAGAAGCAATGCCTGCTGAGTCCTGGGTACATCGGTTTCTGCCACCGGGGAGGAGGGTGGGTTGCTTATGATTATCACGGAAATACCCCTACAAGAGAACTGGAGTTACAGATAAGAAACTACTCCTTCTCTTGTAGGGGATTTCCGTGTATAGTCATAATCAGGTGAATAGACTAGCAAGCCCATCCCAAAACAACTCCCCAGCGGTGGAAGAAACAGAATAACCGCACTATTGTGCAAATAGATTCCGAAGTGAAGCCTGCCCAACCTGAGCATCTGCCCTAGCATCAGTGTCTAGGCAGTAGTGCTTAGTAAATGTATGGACTGACTTACAAGTGGCAGCTTTACAGATTTCCGAAATAGGTATGTTACGAAGTAAAGCCGCTGTAGCTGCTTTACCTCTGGTAGAGTGAGCCCTGGGCTTACTAACAATAGTCTTGTTGGCTTTCTGGTAACACAGCTGAATACAGGAATGAATCCACCTAGAAATGGATTGCTTGGAGGTAGCTAGACCAGTCCGGACCAAGCCATAGTTTACAAATAACTGGTCTGATCTACGGATATCCTGGGTCTTGTCCAAATACAACTTCAAGACCCTCCTGACATCAAGGGAATGAAGCGACCTCTTAGCGGGGGAAGAGGGATTCTGAAAAAATGTAGGCAATGTAATAGTTTGGTTTACATGAAACTGAAACTACTTTAGGGAGGAACTTAGGCTGAGTCCTCATAACTACCTGAAGTTCGCTAACCCTGCGGTCAGAAGTTATGGCCACAAGGAAAGCCGTCTTCCAAGACAGATGCTGAAGAGAAGCCTTATGAATTGGTTCAAACAGTTCCCTCATCAGTCGAGAAAGAATCACATTGAGCTCTCAAGGAGGCGAAGGACGCTTAATGGGAGGAAACACTTTTTCAATCCTTCAAGAAAATCTCTGATGACTGGGATTTAAAAAAAAGAAGTTTGTGAAGGACATTTCCTATAAGCAGTTAAAGCTGTCAGGTGAACTTTATTCAAATGAAACTGAAGGCCAGATTGAGCCAAGTGTACCAAGTAAGGAAGGATGACATATTCCTTGCAGGAGGTAGGATCCACATTCTTAAACGTGCACCAGATGCAAAATCTCTTCCATTTATATGCATAGGACGTGCGTGTAGATGGTTGTTTGGCCTCCTTCAATATCTCCATACAGTCCAGAGGGAGATTCAAATGTCCGTACTGTACTAACTCAGGAGCCATGCCGCCAAATTCAACGACGAGAGATTGGGGTGCACCATCTGTCCGCTGAACCGGCCGGCATGGAAGATGGAGAAGTGGCAGGAGAGACCGGTGGAGTAGGTCTGTGAACCACCACTGACGGGGCCACTCCGGAGCAATGAGGATCATCTTGGCCCGTGATTGTGAGAGCTTGATCAGTAATGTCGGGATCAGGGGAATTGGAGGAAAAGCGTAGAGAAAGCCGCCTGACCAACGGATCCACAGTGCATTCCCCAGAGTCCCTGGTTGGTAAAACCTGGAGGCGAAGTTGCGGCATTTGCTGTTTTCCGCTATAGCGAACAGATAGACCACTGGAGTACCCCATCTTTCGAAGATGTCTCGCACCACTTCGTCGTTTAAGACCCATTTGTGATTTTCTTGATTGAGTCTGCTGAGAGCGTCTGCCTGAGCATTTTGAACACCTGGGAGATGAGTTGCTGTGAAGGTCAGGTTACTGGCCAATAGCCATTTCCAGATGGTCTGGGCTTCCCGAGATAACGCTCGAGATCTCGAGCCCCCCTGCTTGTTGAGGTAGAACATTGTGGTCTTATTGTCCGTCTGGACAAGCAGGGAACTGGTGTGAAACGACGGCTGGAAGGCTTTTAGCGCCAAATGAACTGCTCGAAGTTCCAGGAAGTTGATGTGGTACTTGGCCTCTTTCCGGGACCACGTGCCCTGTATCTGAAGGAGGTCGGAATGTGCACCCCAGCCGTGGAGAGAAGCATCCGTCACTATGTTTTGCGTCGGTATCTCCTTGTGGAAGGGAATCCCCCAGAGGAGATTGCAGGGAGAACACCACCATCGGATGGACTGGAGAAACTGCTGCGACAGCTGAATCCTGTCTTCCCAATCCCCCAGTTTCTGGTCCCATTGATCCTCCAGACATTCCTGCAGGGGTCACATATGGAGGAGTGCATTTGGAGTGAGGAAGAAACAGGAGGCCATGGAGCCCAAGAGAGAAGATACCTTCCTCACCGTCGGGAGGGCATGGTCATGAGGGCCTGAGCCTTCCGAAGGATCGATAAGTGCCTCGCCTCCGAAGGACACACGTTTGCCGTGCATGTATCAATGGTGGCTCTCAGGTACTGTAGACATTGGACAGGAGTCAAGACAGACTTCGTGAGGTCGATGTGGAGGCCCAAACAAAGGAGGAGATTGGAAGTCCGATTGAAATGCAGTTGCGCTTCCTGAGACGTAGCTGCCATGATCAGCCAGTCATCTAGATATGGGTAGACAAAAACCTTGTTCTTCCTTAGATGTGCAGCAACTACGGCCATGCATTTGGAAAATGTTTGGGGCGCTGACTTCAGGCCGAAGGGAAGCACGGAGTATTGATAGTGGTTGTTGCCTACGGTGAATCGCAGGAACTTGTGATGTTTCCTTTGAAGGACTGGGTTATTCTTAAGACCCAGCGGTGCCAGGGAACAACACCTGAAACCTTCGTGGGTTACCTGTTCTGGCGTACCAAACACAGAGACACGGGACACTTCCAGCGACGTCAGAGATCAGCGTTTATTACTGCAGGGATACAGAAGTCACAAGAAGTACACAACGTGTAGGTTCTCGGAGACTGCTTCAAATTCGTAGAAGTGGATCGCTCCTTTTATACAGGTTTTGGCCATAGCACAGTATGGTGAACAAAGGTTACAACTCAGTTCCCACAATAAACTTCAAAAAGGGTCGCGTTCATGTTTCAGGAGGCCGGAACATAAGTACAACAGTCTTGCCGGTTCCCAACTGTAAAAACATATCCCCTCCGCAATAAACACATTCCATCCTAACCATAAACACATTAAGAGGAAGGACGAAAAACAGATGCGAGGAAAAGACAAGGATGCACAACAGGTTAGAAAAGAGTGTGAGGGCAATAGAGGAAACTCGATAGAGGGGTCAAAGACCTCGTGTCTAATGTATGCGTGGCTGAAACAATAGACCGGAGCGGCAAGATGGGCCTTGAGCGGGGCCATCTGCCTCACTCGTGTCATTCCCCTCATCATAAAAGTCACCTCAAAGGAACACGTGTCCTTCGTACTAGCTTGAGAGTCCCAGGGTCACGAAGCGGACAAGAAGCCCGTTCGCTGGCTACCTGAGGGCAAGAAACAAAATGGATGCTGTATCTAAAATGGAACCCGAGGGTTCGGATGAACAAACCCAAAAATGAGACGAACCATACGTGGCTGCATAGCGAAACTTCGTACACCCACTATACTCGTCATTTGCGGTTCGCAGATACCAAACTCAGCCATATTCGTCACCACTCAAAAAGTGCCGTCCCGTCTCACACGGAACCTCACCTTGCTATGGGCACGTGAAAATATACGTCTTGCAGATCTATTGCGCATAGCCAGTCTCCCTGATGAAGTTGAGGGTAGATTTGATGCAAGGACAATATCCAAAACTTTTCTCTGCGAACCCATTTGTTTGCCTGTCGCAAGTCGAGGATGGGTCTGAACTCGTTCTGGTCTTTCTTGCGGACTAGAAAGAACCGAGAATACAGTCCTGTTCCTCTTTGCAAGAGGAACCAGTTCTATCTCCCTTTTCTGTAAGAATATGTTGGCCTTCCTCTGTAACTCGCATAGCATGTAGCGTGAGCGAGTTGGAGGAGGGCTTGTGAAACGTAGCGAGTATCCACTGCGAACAATATTCAGCATCCTATTGTCCTGAGTTATTTTCTGCAACTCTGACAGATAATTTTGAATGCTTCCCCCACCGGAGTGGGTAACGGAAGAGGGGGAAGGAACCCTTCAGGGCTTGGAACCAGCAGGGGACTTGTTCCCTTGTCCAGACTGCTGGTTGGACTGTCCTCGTGACTGGCGTTTCTGAAATGGCTGAAAAGACCGCTGAAACTGCTGTTGTTGATTGGACTGACGGTCTTGAGATCGTTGGAACCTCTGGGAGGAATAACGCCATTGGAAGGGGCGGAAGGTTTTTCGCTGTTCTTTAGGTTTCTCCACACCTACAGCCTTCAAAGTCTCCATTTCAGTCTTCCTGCGAGCCATCTCCTCATCCGCATGGGAGCCAAAGAGAGTCATGCCAGAGAATGGTAGATTTGAAATGTGCTGTTGCGCCTCCGGCTTCAGTGAGGTAAGACCAAGCCAGGAATGTCTCTGGAGAGCAACTCCGTGGCAACACCTGTGGGCTGACAGGAGTGAAGTATCCGCTGCAGCGCTGATGATTTGATTCGACTCCATCAGTTCCTTGTTCACTATCTCCTGAAGATCTTCCCGCTTGTCCCTGGGCAGGAAGTCCACAAATTGTTGAAGCAACTCCCACAGGGATCGGTCATACCGGCCCAGCAAGGCAATAGAGCTAGCCGCCTTCATAGATGTAGCTGCGGTGTTACAAACCTTTCTCCCCACCAAATCCAGCTTACGGCTTTCCTTATCCCAAGAAAGATCTAAGGTGGTACCGTTGAAGTCTGAGCCGTAGCATGCTGTTTCCTTGCCGCCACCACTATGACAGAGTCCGGGTGGGGTCCAGTCAGAGGAAGGCAAGATCTGAATCAGGTGGGCGATATTTTTTCTGAAGCATGGAAGGAGCAGATTTTATAGAAGATGGTGTCAAGAACAGTTCCATAGCCGATTCCACTAAACCAGGCATCAACGGAAGCAAGGGACGAGATGTTTGTCTCTGCTGGAGAGTTTCAAATATAACTGAAGTTGACGGCACAGGAGTAGACAAGGGAATGTTAAGCTTTGACGCCCCTCTGACCAGAACCTCCTGAAAGGTGGAGATATCATCAACGGAAGACACTTTTTGAGGAGGGGAGTCCGTTAGAGTAAGAGGAAGAGGTGTGGCGCTGCGGCCAGGGCAGCTGACTCCGGAATCTGGGGATCACGGTTCGATCCCCGGCGCCGGAGGCAGATTAGCGCAGCACCATGTGACTCTGGGCAATAGCTTGCTTAATCTTCCCAACGGCCCCCAGCGCCTAGAGACCCTTACGGGTGATTGTTCGCGCTTTACAACTGTGGATTATTATTATTATTATTAGAGTAGGTGAGTACCTCCCCGTACTCGTGGAAGACGTGTCCCTGGTATGCCGGGAGCGAGATCTCTCGTAGCGATGGTGATGAGATTGCGTGGAAGACCGGCGGTGTCTATGGGAACAATTTCTCGTCCGAGACCATGACCTTGGTCTTCGAGGCTCTGCAGGACGTGTGGGCTGAGGAGCTGTGGACCCAGGCTGAGGCAGAGGAGGAGGCGGAGAATGACCTGGAGGAGGCGGAGGAGGAAGAGGCGGCGGTGGTTGTGGTGTCGCTGGCAGGGCCACCGGTTGACGAGGAGCAGGAGGCGTCCTTGATGGTGAATAGGTACGAGAGTAGTTCGAATCTGCAGAAGAGACCAGCCTCCTCTGTTTTCGAGCTGGCTGCAAAGAAGGCGCCCTGGACTCACACGTCAGACCTCCCCCTCAACATCGATCTACTGCTCGACGGTGAATGCCGACGTCGTCTTGATCGTGAACTCCCTGTCAACAGGCTCACTACAGAGCGAGTCCCGGAACGGTACCTCGACCTTCTCTTGGACGTCGACCTTCTCTTCGACGTCGACGGCGATGACGCATCGACGGCGACCGCCGGTGCCTTTGTGACTCCGATTGACGACCATGATGATGTCTCGACGGCGATCTGCGTTGAGTCGACGTTGAACGCCGGGACATCCGCAGCTGCGATCTCGTCCGAGACCTTGCCGTTTTTATTCTCGACGTTGAGCGTCGACGTCGCTTTGACCCAGAGCCCTGAGTCGACGGAAAGCATATAGCCGTCGTACCTGCTCTCGACATCGTCGTTGTCATCTTCGATATTGATCGGGACCGGCGTAGTTTTTCCGCCGTTTTTCGACTGGGGAGCCCCCCAGAGGTCGAAGCATGGGTTTGCGTAGAGGACTTGCCATCTCCTTGCCCAGAGGCTGTAGATGCTGCCTTCTGTCTTCGCTGCTCCAACCCTTGGAGCCGAATCTTCTCCCTGTCACGCAGGGTGCGCCTAGAAAAGATCTTGCAAATAGAGCAGGTGTCAGGGACAGAATACAGACTCTGTGTGCATCAGACTTGGCCTTCTTTCTACCACAGTCAGGACACGTGTCAAACAGAGAAGGCATTTTGACAGGACAACTGTAGAAATTCTGCCAAAAAAAGAACAGCAGAAGGTAGATACAGGTCAAAGACGTCGAGTGAAGTTGCAAAAATCCAAATACTGAAGCAAATTTTGAAGGGAATACCAAAAAAGGTAGAGCTCAATGCTCCAGAGTCCTGCTAGCAGGAGCCGGAAAAAAGAACTAAAAGTAACTGCCTCTGGCTGTGCATCATGGGATACCAGGGGTCTCTGGAGACTCTTAAAGGCACGGTATCCATTTGCAGACACATAATGGCAGCCTATGGGGGCTTCTCTGTCCAACCCTTTCATCTCTATCATGAAAAAAAGGGGTTTTGTGAAGGGGAGTTTTCTATGTGTTGAAACTCAGTAAAATTGCTAAATTTAGAAGTTAACTGTCTATCTTTCTTCACTTCAAGATGAAGTAATGGTCAGTGTATCCTAGTTAGTTAGGCTGCATTATTGTCTTTTTAGCTATTAAGTGTCTAGCCTTCCTGAAATAAGGCAGAAGATGACAACTTAAGAAGATATATCTAATGAAGAGCTCCGGGGTCCAGGCATATGGGCGGGACAATTCACATGATTATGACTATACATGTAAATTCCCTACAAGAGAAACAGTCACTGTAACCCCTGCATGTGCAGAGCCTATACCCTCATGTGCTGCTAGAATTAATCCTAACCTGTGATCCATATTTGGTATTACCCTATCCCCCACTCCCAGAATTTGAGCAAATGGAACATTGTTTGCATCTAACTTGTAGGAGTACTTTAGTGGAAATCTTTTTGGTACTGCTGTGTTATTGCATGTGGCAATAATCGCAATCATTATCTCACCGTCTATTCTCGTTTTTGAACGAGTGATTGCAGCTACGGAAGCCGTGCGTACAGCCCCCTTTGCGGCTTTGTCAGCCAATGAATTCCCTTCAACGTGAACGCCATCACATTGATGACTCAGTGTATCACGTGAGCCCTTGGTAGTTCGTTTTTCAACTACACTACCTGTTCCCATTGCGTTTAGTGCTTTATTCTGCCACCTACAACCACAACCTACTTCTGGCATTGGCACTCTCTCCATGCTTCCTTTGGCCAAAATAGCTGTTACTTCCTTGCAGAGAAGGGATAGGTGGTCCTCCGTCAGCCTATCGTAAGTAGGGGGCATGGAGGGAGGGCAAGTCTCGAAGAGGAGGCAGTAGCTCCTATGCGATCTGCAAAACCTAGTTTTTTAACCACCATTGCAGATCTTTTGCAGTTCCCACGAGATCTTGAACATGTCAGAGAGTTTCCCCATATGTTCTAGACCGCTAGTGGGCGAGGTGATGGCGGATTCTGCCCCCCACTGGGTGCCCATGAGGGTAAGAGGGTAGACTATAAGGCTTAGGAGGATGTGACTGCCAGAGAGTGGCTGATTGGCCCACCCTCTGGCTGCACAACGCTTCGGATCTGTGGGTGCCCCGTCCTCAGCCATGCAGAGGCTGGGAAGCCTTTGTGCAGCGGTGTCTGGGCAGGTACAGACGCACCTGGAAACCCCTTCCATGGCCATGAAAGGAGCGAAAGATGGACTGAGGATGACAAGGGACCATAGAAAGGGCCAAGGACCTGGCTATAGTCCTGCTGTCCTTAAGGAACTCCAGCGCTGAATCCGCCTCGTCTCAAAAGAGATGGGGGTCATCAAAGGGCATGTCCATAAGAGATGAGTGGACATCTCCAGAAAAACCAGTAGTCCTCAACCAGTGTGGCACCACAGGGCCACTGTCGTTGAAACCTCTCTGCCCAGTGAGTTGGTGGTGTCTGTAGGAGGCTGGCTCAGTATATGGTGTACACCTATTGGTAACACACCCTGCACTGAGTCCAGGCAGCTCTTAGTGATAGTGTGATAGGTTTCTGATAACCAAAGCTCTCAGGGAGTAGCTGTGGAGAGCAGCTAAGACTTATCCAGGAGGGTGTAAAACAGTTGTAATTACGACAATAGTCAGTCAGTGAGGGTCACACACAGAAAAGTACCAGACCAGTGTTAGCAAAATAAAGTATTCTTCATTACAACACCAAACACTAACCTACTTGGTATATCGCCTACCTGGAGATATCATTACACAACACATACACCATAAAAACAGGTATGTAAGCACATAAAACACATGGGCCACTATGGGGGGGCAAACCATATACTAAGAAAACCGAATTCGGAATGGATACCTAACCACGACTACCACCCAAGGCAAAGGAAGTACATTACCACCAAAGATAAGTTATTAGGATCCCCTAGGTGGCGGGTGCAGAGGTAAAATCCTGGGTTAGTGTCCATAGGATAGCATCGGGAAGTTTTGGTTAGGATTTTAAGGATTCAGGACCCTTCCCAGAGGACCCTAAGGGAAACCCATTGGGACAAGGGAAGTTGGAGCACACCCCCACCCATGGATACACAGAGGCTGGATATCTACACCAGGAAGCCTGGGTGCATAGATGTGAAGTGGTGTGGTAATCGCCCATTGACGTCAATGAGGGACTTCGGATGTCCAGCTGCTGCAGTGATCCGATAATTAGGTCGGTGGAACCCAGGCATGGATTCTGGACAAGGAGTACCTGTAGAGAGAGGAGATAAACGTCCAAACCACCCAGCGTTGACCAGGAGGTGCAGGAGCACTATGCCCACCCTTTTCAGGGAGGTTCTTCATTGCAGAACAGAGGCTCTGAAGATGCAGCTGTGGAGCCCAAGCAATGCTGTGGAATCCATGAGCTGTCCCATGTCGGTCGACGAGGAGCAGGAGGGTCAGTGGCCAGCAGGGCCACCAACAAGCCTTGGCAAATGCAACAGAAGTGTTGCAGGATGAAATGCAGAAAGGGGGGCCAGCAAGTTCCAGGGAACTCACCCACCACAGGTAAGTTAAGGCTGGCCATTAGCAAACAGGAGAGCCAGCAGGAATCGATGGAGACCATGGAGGGATCCTTTGGCAACAGGCACAGGGAGTCGCGGAGAGTCCTCAGCAGTACAACAAAGATGGAGGCACACGTTGCAGGAGATGCAGTGAGGATGTTTGTTCGGATACGGAGTGATGCTTGAGGCTGGGGCTTTTTATAGCTTGAAGATCTCCAAACTGGGGAGCCAAAAAGTCTTGCTAATGGCAAATAGACTATGTGCACAGGGGTGCGGTTCCAGCAGCTCCACGAGGGATTGCAGTCAACCAAAATGAACAGAAGACAGGTAAGGCTTTGGGAGTCACTAAACCACTACCTGCATTGTAGAGTCTTAGAGAGTCCGTTGGACAGCAGGATCCACAGGCCGGTCATCATGGTTGAGATGCCTGTGGCTGCAGGTGAGTGACTCCTTCATTCAAGTGGAGATTCTTCTTGCTGTTCCTGATGCACAAAGAGTCCTTGGGACCCAGGAAGATGCACGGCCATGGAGGCTACAGAGTCTTTGCCAGAGTTAGGCTCATCAGCTGGGAGGTAGAACAGTGTTTACGGTGAGCAGCAGCACTGGCATGCACACATACCCTGCAAGGCTACACAAGTGGATATGGGAGGCTCCTTTAAGGAGCCCCCTAGTACATGTTATCAGACAACTTAAACTGGAATCGGTGTACTTGCATGAGTCCAACATGTTTTATGCCAAACATGACTGGGTTCGGAGAAGCAATTATGTAGTTGGACATCTTGTGTTGGCTTCCCCACACTTGCATAGCCCAGAAAATGGAATCTGGGGTTTGTAGGGGTGCCTCTGCTCATGTAAGGCACCCTCACACTTAGAACCATGCACCCTGCCCTTGGGCTGAAGACCCTACCTTAGAAGTGATTTATAAGGTTTAAGAGCTGTGACCAGGATATAAGGTAAACCTTATATCTGTGGTGAAAGGTTCTTGCACCATTTCACACAGGCTGCAATGGCAGGCCTGTAGACACAGTTTGCATGGGCTCCCACGGGTGGCATAATACATGCTGCAGCCTATGGGAGACCCCTGGTGTACCAATGCCCTGGGTACCTTAGTATTATATTGTAGGGACTTACAGAGGGTACATGAGTATGTCAATTGTGGGGTGTACAGGGCACTTACCAAGTGAGAGCACCGACACTGGGATCCTGGTTAGCAGAATTCCAGTGTACTACAGTCTAAACGCACTGACACCGGGCAAAAGGTGGGGGCAACCATGTCAGATATATCGTACTTCCCTACAGTGTCCATTCCACATCTAATGGTGTACTTAGCTGCATCCCCCCCATCCGCAACAGCCTGGGAAAGCATGACTTGAGCCTCCTTTGGAACTGTTTGCAGCACCTGCGCAAACGTATCCTACAGAGCATAGGGATAGCATCCCAAAAGCCATGCAGTGTTCACAGAGAGCAATGCCAGGCTGGTGGAAGAAAATATTTTCTTGCCTTAGTTGTCGAATCGTTTGGTATCCTGATCCGGCGAAGAGGTTGGGAATGCCCCAGGGACTTATGTGGGAAGTCTAGGCTTGGCCCACTAAGCTCTCTAGGGTAGGGTGTTCTGTGAGAAATTTGGGTCCGCTGCAGTGGGTGCTGGGCTATCGTCCTGTGGACAGGAGCCCTTGTGTTGAGTTTGAACACCTCATGGTGTCTAGTGAATATTTAGTCTGACACAGCAATGCTAACTACATGAGCATTATCCGTTTATGCCTGCGATTGGTGGAGCATATTATTCTAAGACCCGGGTATGTTCCTAACGACGTTTCCCTTTCTTCATGGTCATCCCTTACACTTTATTGCCTTCATCCTTCTGTTTTCTGAACTTGTTTTAGTTGACTTTTAGGACTTGCGCATTTTTCCACTGCTAACCAGTGCTTAAGTGCTTGTGTTCCCTCCTCTAACCATAGTAAAATTGGCTTATACCCAATTGGCATATTTAATTTACTTGTAAGCCCCTAGTAAAGAGGTACTATGTGTACCCAGGACCTGCAAATTAAATGCTACTAGTGAGCATGCAGCACTGATTTGTGCCACCCACTTTAGTAATGCTTTAAACATGTCTCAGGCCTACCATTACAGCCTGTATGTGCAGTTTTAAACTGCGATTTCCACATTGCAAAGTTAACATTTTGCCAGGCCCAAATCTTCCTTTTTAATACATATAAGCCACCCCTAGGATAGGCCCTCGACAGCCCGGAGGGCAGAGTGCAATGTATTTACAAACATAGGACATGTATCTTTAAGTTTTACATGTCCTGGTAGTGAAAAACTCTTACATTTCACTAATGCAAGGCCTACCTCTCCCATAGGATAGCACTGAAGTTACCTTATTAATTTTTTTCCAAATTGGAACAAGTAACCAGTCCATGTTTGGCGTCTTTAATTGTAATGAAAAATCCTAACTTATGGTGAAGTCGGATTTTAAGTTACAATTTTGAAAATGTCACTTATAGAAAGTTGGTATTTTAATTTCCTTGGCCATTTAGTGCCTGCAGCCTGTCTCTGGGTTGCATGACTGGGTGTAGTTGACAGTTGGACTTTGTGTATTCCTCCTAGACAGCCACACACAATGGGAAGCTTAGGTGTGACTGTCAGAATGGGGGGAGCAGCTGGGCCCAGTTCCACTTAGACTTGAATAGACTGTGTCCTTCCTCCACACCAAGGGCTGCATACCCCATGTAGTTAGTATGGAGCAAGGGCCAGGAATGCAGGTCACTGTTGCACTTCAAATGCATGCCTCTAGAAGCTTCTCCCCACTTTAAAGGCACAACTGGGTATATATACTACACCTCAGACACAAACACTTAAGTACATTTCTGGACCTATGGATACTCTGCCAGGAAGAAAGGCTGCTGTGCTGCTGAAACAACTTCCACTCTACTGGACTGCTGCTCTGAAAAACTGCTGCCTTACTTTGCTGACCTGCTGCCCTCTTGCATGGTTGAGAAGGACTAGACCTGCATCACTTGAATCCAGAACCCAGTGTGACTCCAAGGGCTAGCTGGCTGGCCTCCTGATCTGAAGCCTCAGGGACACATCAGGCTTCCAACGACCTTACACCAGAGTCTGCCATCTGTGAGTCTACCATGCCAAGTGGTGGCATCCCAATCTTGGACCCTTGGAAGTCGGCTTAAGGGGCTCTACCAGCCTCTGTAGATGCAGCAGAACTGAAGGATCTCCTCTTCTGCGAAGTGCAAACCTGAGCAGAACCAAAGCATTGCTGCTCCTGCTTGGATTGAACCAGTTGCAAAGAACCGTATCGCCTCCGCAGCCTCTTTGGAACCGCTGCTGTGCAAAGTATCCTCAGTGCAGGCCCTAGCATCCCTCATCAAGTGCAGCCTTAATGACAACACTGGACTCCATATCACAGCCTCGCAGCTCCAGAAAATGGACACATTGACCGACTGCCTCCTCGACACCGGACTTCACATCACAGGCTCCATTGGCAGGATCCTTGACGATGATGAAGGGCCTCACATCGCAGCCTTGCCACATCTCAGAACCGCAGCATCGCTTTGGCTGAGTGATGCATCTTGAACGCGGATCATCGCAATGCTCCCTTAACCAGGACTTAAGGTACTTTGTTCAGCAGGCCTAACTGGATCCATGTTCCAGCCTGTGCTCCACCGCAGTCGGCCTGAACATGTGACCTTACCCTGGTCCGGTGCGACCAAATATCCACAGTTGGCTCTTTGTGCATTTTGGTGCTATTTTCACAAAATGTTTTTAAATTGCATATCTCCAGTTCTACTGATTTGATTTTTGTCTCTCTGGTCTTGTTTAATTTATTAAAGAGAAGTTATATTTTTCTAATGAGGATCCTTTTTGTTTGGTGTTTTCACTCTATCACTGTTTGAAGTACTGCACAAATACTTCACACATTGCCTCCAACTTAAGCCTGACTGCTGTGTGGCAAGAAACAAGAGAGTGAGCACAGGTTAATTTAGGGTTGGCTTGTGCCTCACCCTGACCAGGATTGAGGTTGCTGCTTGATCTGGGCTCACTCCTCTGTCAACCAACAACCCAATTTCTTACAGTTCTTCAAGAAATCTATTCTATGAATGTGCCACCTTGGTTAAGTTTTATACTCTCTCTGTTCCTCTTTAGGTCTCGCCTGCGGACAACGTGCATGGGCTGTCGCTTGCATCGATTGATTGTCCTTTAAAAAGAAAAATCAAAAAAGTGGCCTTAAAACCGCCCATTACTTACTATTGGTTGGCTTCTTCGGCACTCTCATTTCCTAGAATCTTATTGATCAGCGCAAGCAGATGTCACTTCCTCTTCACGTGTTCATCCCTTCGATGGAGCATGGACCAAGTACTGATTAATGTATTTGCTGGTGTCCTTCTGCTGCTCGCTGGATTGAGGTACTTTGTTTGTTCTACACCCCTTGTCAAAGCTCCCAGACTTTGATGCTTCCCGTCATCATCTAACTCGTCGTTTCTTGTTCCCCACTCGCCCCTCCTTGCTTGTTTTTCTTGCCCTTGTCTCACATGGTTTCTTGCTTGCCCACTCCCCATTTTGCATGGTTTGTTGCTTGACGCACCCACACGTTTTGTTGCTTTTTTAAGTAGAGCAAGCCAGAAGCAACTCACATAACAGCAACAAGGTGCGATCTTGTAAAGATGCTTCTTTTATTGGTCTAGCTCATAATTTAAGCCGCAAACCTTCAAGATTAGGTATGCCTCTCAGCCACTGGTATATAAACTCTTGAAAGTTCGTTCTGAAAAACAGAAAAAAAAAAAGATTTCAGCATTTGCAGTGACCCATGAAGTGTATTTATAATGAATGTAATATTCTGCAATCCCTGGTATATGTATTGTTAATTATATGTCGCACTATAGTAGCATTTAAGTCAGTTTTGCAATGGAGACACATGGTTAATTTGCCCATAATCACATCATGTAGTCAGGTGAGGAAGCTGGGATTTGAAGCATGCCATCCAGAATTTTAAAACAGCAATTAAGCCACTGGACCACATCTGACAGTGGTGTTGTGGACGTGCCTCCATATGTGTGGTGGTTTTGGACAGACCAGGTATGTCTTTGTGCAGTTATAAGCGATGTAAATTTTTCATTTCTCTCATTAAATGTAATGGGTGGAATATGTCCGGGAGAGATGAGTATTCCACAAGTTAAAATATTCATGATTAATGAGGTCTTCAGCACGTAGTTGGGCAAGATGTGGGATAGAAAGATTGGGTCAGCTGTTTGATCATCGTGGTCTCTTAACTTTCTCGGACTTATAACAATCTTTTGATCTTCCTTACCAGTCTTTCTTTAAATACTACTAATAAAGAACCGATGCTCTCACCCATTATTTGCATATAATTTAAACCCTTCACTTTAAGCTAGAATAAGTTCTACGTACTCGCAGCTGTCCGATTTAAGGGAGTCAGATACCAGCCATCTAGCTAGTAAATGGAGTCAGAAATTCAGAACGATCACTGCTGTATCTGAAATTACACTTGCATTGGATACTTTGGAGAGCTCTGTCCCCTCTGTTAATCTTAAACTGCAACAGTTTCTAACAATATGTATGTTATATTATACACCGGAGAAAATCTGTGGGTGGCAACAACCTCCACGAAGATCCACTGCTGGGGTTGGGGATAGGACATGCTGTTCTAAATGTGGTCAGAGGGCAGCAGATATCCTTCATATGTTTCATACATGCTCTAGATTGTTGGCCAATGTCTGGGGTCAGATTTGTCTTTCTCTACTAAGGAGGTCATTTTGGGGCTTAAGAAGCATGATAATATTGCTACAATGCGTTTACTGAGTATTGGATTAGCAACTGCACGTCTTTGCATCGCGAGGGGATGGATTAGTCCTAAACCTCCTACTCTATCATAATTGCTCTCTCTTTTGTCAGATATCTACAAAAAAGAGCGTGCATCGGCGAAAACAAGATCCATTCGTTCAATGCAAAGATTTGAACGAATACGGAAACACTTCGGTATCTAGTACACATCAAAATGTTTTATGTACGCATTTAAATGTATTTGTACTCTTATGTTTATATGCTTAATTTGATGGAATTCTTTTTGTATCCTTTTTGTCTTGCTCTTCTTGGCTCTCGTATCTGAACAGGATGTACCCTTTGTCAAGAAAATAAAAAATAAAAACATAATAAAAAAATAAAAAAAATGTATTGGGTGATGTCATGGGAGTGGCACAACCCCATGCATTAGAATACAATAAAACTATGTACTGAAATCACAGGTGCATGGATGGTGCATACATGTGCATATTTAATGTCTTGGTGTGTGTATAAAGCCATGCACAAGAACGCCCGCGGGAGATGTAGATGGGCATGATATTTTGAAGCAGTGTACTCAGATCAATCAACCACAAGCATAATCAGCTTAGTAATGTGGATGTTAGAAGTAGCAGGGTCACAGCATAGTTGAACATGAGCTACTAAAGGAAATGGGGTACATTAATGAATGGTCGAGAAATCTTGGGTGATATGCTTTAAAGTATACATTCACGTGCATTGCTTTTGTGAAGGTTCAGGTTTTGTTCCAACGCTTCCACCTCGCTCCAACTCTTTTTGTATATTTGTGTGCAATGGTCTAGGTCTTTCTGCAATATGCTGGGTCAGAACAATGATTTACATTGTTATATAGGCCTGAAAATCCACGTGCAGGTGTTCGGTTGTGCCGCCAGTCAATCAATCAATCAATCAATCAATCAATCAGTCAGGATTTATAAAGCGCAGCTGATCACCCGATGGGGTATACAGGCGCTTGCAGGTCCCAGAGGCTTATTCGAACATCCAGGTCTTCAGGGCCATTCAGAATTCCGGAGGTAAGGTGATAGTCCAGAGGTGCGGGAGGAACTGTTCAGGTCTTTGCTGCGATGTGGAAGAAGAAGCATCCTCCACTTCTGCTTCTGTAGATGCGGAGAGTATGGGCAAGTGAATAGGAAGAGGAGCATAGTCTTCTCGACGGTTGATGGAAGTTCAGGCAGTGGTTAATGTATGCAGGTCCTTGGTCACGTAGAGCCTTGTGTGCGTGGGTCAGCAGCTTGAATGGCATCTCTTCTGTATGCGGAACCAGTGGAGTTGCCTGAGGTTGGGTGTGATGTGGGTTCGTCAGGGAAAGCCGATGATGAAGCTGCCTGCGGTGTTTTGTATGGTCTGAAGTCTCTGTAGGAGTTGTGCAGCAATTCCTACTTAGAGGGCATTGTCGTAGTCCAGTTGGCTGGTGATGTGGGCCTGTGTCACGGTGCGTCTTGTGTGTAGGGGTAGCTACTTGAAGATCTTACGTAGCATGTGCAGAGTGTGAAAGCAGGTGGAGGAGACAGCATTGATCTGTGATTTCACGGTGAGCTTGCTGTCAATGATGATTCGAAGGTTTCTGGAATGGTCAGAGGAAGTGAGTGTGTTCAGGCAGGTCGCTCTTGACCCTGTGTTCAGGCAGGTCGCTCCCTCTGCCACCGCGCAGACCCCCTGTGCGCCGCTGCTTCTCCTGACTGCCTCGTTGCTCCTTGTGTGCCCTTGGTTGCTCACTGTTATTTCGTTTGTGATTCATTTTTTTCCCTTCGTTTTTCGCTCCTTGTGTGCCCCTGTGTGCCCCTTCTCTGCCTGCCTGCACTGTTATTTCATTTTGTGATTGATTTTTTTCCCTTCGTTTTTTTGCTCCTTGTGTGCCCCTGTGTGCCCCTTCTCTGCCTGCCTGCACTGCTAATTCGTTTTTGTGACTCCTCAGTGTGTTTTTTGCCTTCTCCACTGTGCCCTCTCCCCCCCAGCCCCCTCTTGCCTTCTGTACCACCTGCTTCCCGCTGCTCGCGCTCCCCGCGGCCCCGCCTCCCGCTTCCCATTGGCCGCCCCGCTCCCACCTCCCAGCTGCTCCTCCCTCCCTCTCTCCCTCTTATGAAAGCCGCGCAGCGGGCGCGCCGCCGGCGCGCCAAAGGCAAGCCCGTCTGTGCCCGTCTGCGCCTGGACCGAGCCCAGCGCCAGAACCCCTGGCCCCCATCGAGGACAACCCACCAGACGGATCTATGATGCCACCACCCTCCACGCACTCAACACCAGCCGGACCCCCACCTGCCACCGAGCAACCCCGAAACGCACCCACGGACCCTTCACCTGCCAAGCCTGCAAATTCACCTGCCTCCGCACCTCCCCCCCACCCGCCGGACCAAGCATCAACAACAACCACCTCAAGTGCATCCTCCTCAACACCCGCTCCGTCCACAAACACCCCGTCGAACTCTGGAACCTCATTGACACAACAGCACTGGACGTCGCCTTCCTCACAGAAACCTGGATGAACACCTCCTCAGCCCCTGACATCGCCATAGCCATTCCTGATGGCTACAAGATCACTCGGAGGGATCGCACCAACCAAACCGGAGGAGGCATCGCCATCGTCCACAAAAACACCATCCGCATCACGACCAACTCCGACGACACCCTCACCGCCGCCGAGCACCTTCACTTCCAGATACACACCGACCACAAAACCACCCTCAGAGGCACCCTCATCTACAGACCCCCGGGACCACGCACACAATGACATAACATAATGAATAACAATGACAACACCACCACCACCCTACTGGACAACCTCACCAACCTCGGACTCAAGCAACTGGTGGACACCCCCACCCACTATGCCGGCCACACACTTGACCCAGTTTTCTCCTCCAGCAACCACATCTCCTTCAGCCACACAACCAGACTACACTGGACAGACCACAACTGCATCCACTTCAGCTTCAGGAAAACCATGACCCACCACCACCTGCATCAGGCCCCCCGAAGATGCTGGGGCAAGATCACCACCGACCAGCTCACCACCCCCCTGAGCCAGAACCCCCCCAGCAACACAACCGACTCCAACGAAGCAGCCCGCGACCTCACACAGTGGCTCACCAACTGCGCCGATGCCCTTGCACCAATGAAGAATGCCCCCAGCAGACCAGGCAGCAACAAAGCGTTGTGGTTCACCAACGACCTCAAAATCTCCGATAAATCCTGCCGTACCCTCGAGAAAGCCTGGCGCAACAACCAATCAGCAGAAAACATGACAGCCCTCAAGAACGCCACCCGCAAACACCACCAGCTGATCCGCACCACCAAAAAGACAGCATTCAAGGAACGGCTGGATAACAACACCCACAACAGCAAGGAACTCTCCAACCCAAGAGCCAGCAACAACGATATCACGCCCTCGCTAGACCTCTGCGACTCACTCGCCTCATTCTTCCACCGCAAGATCGCCGACATACACAACAGCTTCGGCGCCCACACCACGCTCCCAACCACCGAACCAACACCCCCTACCACCACCCTCCGCACCTGGAACCCCCGTCAGCACTGAAGACACCACCCACGTGATGAACACCATCCACTCTGGCTCCCCAGCCGACCCCTGTCCACACCACATCTACAACAAAGCCGACTCCATCATCGCACCCCAACTCCGGAACATCATTAACTCTCCTTCACATCCGCCACCTTCCCAGAAAGCTGGAAACATGCGGAGATCAGCGCCCTCCTGAAGAAGCCCACCGTGGACCCCACGGACCTCAAGTACTTCCGCCTCATCTCGCTCCTCCCGTCATCGAGAAGATCGTCAACAAACACCTAACCGCCTTCCTTGAGACAAACGACTCCCTCGACCCATCACAGTCAGGTTTCCGAGCAAACCACAGCACCGAGACCGCCCTCATCGCAGCTACCGACGACATCAGGTCCATGCTCGACAATGGGGAAACGGCTGCCCTCATTCTCCTCGACCACTCGGCCGCATTCGACACTGTCTGCCACCACACCCTAACTACACGCCTCCACCACGCCGGTATCCAAGGAAAAGCCCTGGAATGGATCACCTCCTTCCTCGCCGACAGATCCCAGCGAGTCCGCCTTCCTCCCTTCCACTCAGCAGCCACCAAGATCATCTGCTGCGTTCCTCAAGGCTCCTCGCTCAGCCCCACCCTCTTCAACGTCTATATGAGCCCCCTCGCAGCCATCGCACGCCAACACAACCTCAACATCATCTCCTATGCTGACGACACCCAGCTGATCCTCTCCCTCACCAACGACCCCACCACCGCCAGAGCCAGCCTCCTGGAAGGAATGAAAGACGTCGCGGAATGGATGAAGCTCAGCCGTCTGAAGCTGAACTCGGACAAGACGGAAGTCCTCATCTTCGGACCATCCCCCTCCGCCTGGGACGACTCCTGGTGGCCCCCTGCTCTGGGCACCGCCCCCAAGCCCACGGACCACGCACGCAACCTGGGCTTCATCCTGGACTCCTCCCTCACGATGACCAAGCAAGTCAACGCCGTCTCATCATCCTGCTTCAACACCCTGTGCATGCTCCGAAAAATCTTCCGGTGGGTCCCCACCGAAACCAGAAAAACGGTCACCCAGGCCCTCGTCACCAGCCGACTGGACTACGGGAACGCCCTCTACGCAGGAACCACAGCCAAACTACAGAAAAGACTCCAGCGCATACAGAACGCCTCTGCACGACTCATCCTGGACATCCCCCGCCACAGCCACATCTCCGCCCACCTAGGAGACCTGCACTGGCTCCCCGTCAGCAAGAGGATCACGTTCAGGCTCCTCACCCACGCACACAAAGCCCTCCACGACATGGGCCCCAAATACCTCAACAACCGCCTCACGATCTAAACACCCACCCGCCAGCTCCGATCCGCCAGCCTTGCCCTCGCCACTGTCCCACGGATTCGCAGAACCACCACTGGGAGAAGATCCTTCTCCTACCTAGCGGCCAAGACATGGAACTCCCTCCCCACCCACCTACGGCTGACCCAGGACCATCTCTCCTTCAGTAAGCAACCCAAGACCTGGCTCTTCGAGCAGTAGCAGCACCCCCCTCCCAGCGCCTTGAGACCCTAGCGGGTGAGCAGCGTGCTTTACAAATTCATTGATTGATTGATTGATTGAGTGTGAGTCCTAGGTCTAATGGCCACTAGGAGTCTTGCAGTGGCATGTTCACTGATCTGGAACACACCCTATAGGATGTCCTTAACAGAGGGAATGCCAGACTCATGGGGGACAGCTTGTAGCCTTTTGGGGCCTTACGTAATACACCTGTGCAGAGAAACTACCTATTATGCATAAGCAGGAAAAGCCATACGTAGTGTACAGATTTTCTTTTCGGGAGGGATAGCTTTAAGACAGCACGTACCTCTGAACTACTGTTTGATCTTAATAAGTTCAAAATCTTTTACACTATCTTTACCTATTGTTGAGTTGTGAATTATTTTTGCCATGTGGTGAACCTCAGTGTGATTGTGTCTAAGTGTAGTGCTCTGCACACTCCTTGTTAGGTCTGGGCTAGCCAAGACCATTTATTTTACTAAAGAACAAGTTACTTACCTTCGGTAACGCTTTTTCTGGTGGATACAGTATCTGCCTGTGGATTCCTCACCTTGTGAATATCCCCTGCGCCAGCAACATTCGGAAACTTTTGTAGTAGTCCACGCCGATGGGGTCAAAGATGACACCACAGAGACACGGCTCCGCTCGCGACTCCGCTGACGTCACCGGCTCCATAAGAAGACCTCGTCGGCGTGATAACGTCAGTTCCGCCCCTTTTTTCCGTGCCTTCGAGGCACACGGACAGACTGACAGCAATATATATAAACAGTATACACAGTACACAATATGATATCAACAAACCCAGTGTGGAAATAACAAAATGCCTTTGACAGTAATAAACACATTTGAAACACCATCAATAAAATCACAGGCATGGAACTACAGGTATAGAAGGATGGACAACGGGGAGGCGGGTGGGTCAGTGAGGAATCCACAGGCAGATACTGTATCCACCAGAAAAAGCGTTACCGAAGGTAAGTAACTTGTTCTTCTGATGGATACATCTGCCAGTGGATTCCTCACCTTGAGAATAGATTCCACAGCAGTCCCCACTCCCGGAGGAGGGTGCCCACCCTTCTATACCAGAAAATCCTGAAGGACGGATCGCGCAAAATGTCCGTCCCTCCTCACCTCAGTGTCTAAGCAATAATGTTTTACAAAGGTGTGGAGGGAGGCCCAAGTTGCCGCCCTACAAATGTCCTCCACAGGAACACCCCCAGACAAAGCAGACGTGGAAGACTTTGCTCTAGTGGAATGAGCCCTCAAACCCTCCGGTGGTTCCTTACCAGCCAGGGAGTAGCAAATCTTGATGCACAAGACAATCCACCTGGAAAGGGTGCGCTTGTGCACCGCTCGACCTTTCCTGCAGCAAGCAAAGCCCACGAAGAGCTGGTCATCAACTCTGATGTCCTTTGTCCTGTCCAGGTAAAAGCTCACCGCCCTCTTAGGGTCCAAACGGTGAAGTCTCTCCTCCTCCTTGGAAGGGTGAGGGGGAGGATAGAAAGAAGGAAGGGTAATGGATTGCCCCAGATGGAAGGGAGTTACCACCTTAGGCAAAAACGCAGCCCTGGTCCTGAGTACCATTCATTCAGCATGCACAGTCAAGAATGGGGGTTTTGAACTTAGAGCTTGAAGCTCACTTACCCTCCTTACCGAGGTGATTGCAATGAGGAACACCGTCTTAAAGGACAATAGCCTCAAAGGACACTTGTGCAAGGGCTCGAAGGGAGAACCCATAAGATAAGTTAATACAAGGTTTAAGTCCCATTGAGGCATAATAAAAGGAGACGGAGGAAACTTGTTTGTAAGGCCCTTTATAAAACGAAGAACAAAAGGTGATTTGAATAATGACGGCTGATCCAGCAAACAAAGGAAAGCCGACAAAGCCGATAAATATCCTTTCACAGTAGCCACAGCAAAGCCATGCTGAGCCAGAGAAAGGGCAAACTGTAGAATGTTAGACAGACGAGCCTTCAAGGGATCAATGGACCTCTCTCCACACCAAAGCACAAATTTAGACCACCTATATGAGTATATAGATTTGGTGGAGTGTCGCCTGGCCGATAAAATAACATCCACCACATCTGGTGGGAGAGAGAAAGAATTCAGGTTCCCCCTTTCAATCTCCAGGCATGAAGGTGTAAGATCTGGAGGTGGGGGTGTAGAACCTGCCCCTCCGACTGCGAGAGGAGGTCTGCCCTCAGCGGGAGACGGAGCGGAGGGCACGAGGAGAGGTGGAGAAGATCTTTGTACCACACCCTTCTTGGCCAATCCGGGGCGACCAATATACCTTGGGCCCGGTCTTGACGAATCTTCCTCAGAACCCGAGGAATCAAGGGTATGGGAGGAAACGCGTAAAGGAGTCGTGAACCCCAACTCAACTGAACCGCGTCCCCCAACGCTCCCTGCTTCGGATACTGGGGACTGCAGAAAGACGGGCAGTGAGCATTCTCGTGAGTGGCGAATAGGTCCACCCGAGGAGTCCCCCACGTCCTTGACTTGAACAGACTGACCGCGAAGGGAAGGGAGGAAGGCCTTGAGTGTCAAACGTATCGCCCGCAATTCCAGAAGGTTGATGTGAAGCAACCTTTCTTCTGGAGACCAAAGACCCTTGATCTCCTGATCCCCCAGATGAGCACCCCACCCTAAGGTGGAGGCATCCGATATCCCCGTTTTCACCGATGGAGGTAGATGGAAGGGCTTCCCTTGGGACAGATTGCCCTCCACGCTCCACCAAGATAGATCCGCTACAGCTTCTCTGGAGATCCTCACAGACTCCCTGAGATCCCCTTTGTGCTGATACCACTGCTTGCGGAGGCACCACTGGAGCGCCCTCATGTGCCAGCGTGCATGGTTGACCAACAGGATGCAGGAAGCGAACAGACCGAGCAGGCGAAGGACCTTCAGAACTGGAACGACCGCTCCGCTGTAAAATAAAGGAATCATTTCCTGTATGTCGAGAATCCTTTGAGGAGGAGGGAATGCTCGACACACAGTAGTGTCCAGTACCGCACCTATGAACAGGTTGCGCTGAGAGGGCACCAGGTGAGATTTGGGTACATTTATCGAAAAACCCAATCTGTACAACAGCCGAGTTGTATCCTGCAGGTGACGCAGCACCTTCTCTGGCGACTCCGCTTTTATCAGCCAGTTGTCCAAATAAGGGAAAACTGAAATCCCCGTCCTTCTGAGATGGGCTGCCACCACTGCCATCACCTTCGTGAAGACTCGAGGTGCTGAAGTAAGACCAAACGGTAGGACCGCAAACTGATAATGTTGCGACCCTACCGTGAAACGGAGATACTTTCTGTGCGACTTCAGGATGGGGATGTGAAAATACGCATCCTGCAAGTCGAGCGACACCATCCAGTCCTCCTGATTCAGCGCCTGAAGAACCTGCGCAAGGGTGAGCATCTTGAACTTCTCCCGTTTCAGGTAAAAGTTCAGAATTCTGAGGTCCAATATCGGACGCAACCTGCCGTCCTTTTTCGGAATCAGGAAATACCGGGAGTAGCATCCCTGACCCCTTTCCTGCTCTGGAACCACCTCTATCGCACCTTTCTGAAACAACTTCAGGACTTCCTACTGCAGGAGAAGACGGTGGTCCTCCGAGCAAGCCCCTTGGCAAGGAGGGTAATTTGGAGGGAATTCCCGAAAGGGAAGGGCGTACCCATTTTCTACAAGATCTAGAACCCAGAGATCTGTAGTTACAGATTCCCAATCTTGTAGAAAATGGGTAAGCCAACCCCCCACAGGACCAGCATGATCCGGAATGTCGAATCTAGGGCTGCTTTGCAGTGGTGGGAGGGGCAGAGGAGGAGGAGAGCTGACGGCCACGTGTGCGACCCCTAATTCTTCCTCTGTAACCTCTCGACGAGGAACCTTGCTGCTGCTGCTGCTGGGTTGGCCTATAGGAGCGAAAAGTCGCCTTTCCAAAGCCCCTATACCTTTTAAAAGAACCTCTCGGCTGGGATTGAAGGCCCAACGACCTAGCCGTAGCCTTACTCTCCTTGAAGCGTTCGCGAGAGCAGCATCCGCCTTCTTCCTGAACAAGCCAGACCCATCAAAAGGCAAGTCCAATAAGGTCGACTGCACATCCGAGGAGAATTCAGAGGACTTTAGCCATGCACCCCTCCTGGTGGCAACAGAAGACCCCATGACTCTGGCAACTGAGTCTGCCGTGTCCAGTCCACTCTGAATGACTTGTCGAGCAGCTGCCTGGGCATCAGTCAGAACTTCATTGAAGCCAGCCCTATCCTCCTCGGACAGCTTTGGTGCAATCTTCTTTGCCGAATCCATTAGCGCATGGATATAGCGCCCCAATAAACACGTCGCATTAGTGGACTTGAGAGCCATGCTGGCTGATGAAAAGACCTTTTTGGCCTATTGGTCCACCTTTTTGGCCTCTCTGTCTCCTGGAACCTGAGGAAAGGCCCCCTTTGACCTTCCCGAACAAGCCGCCTGGACCACCAAGCTCTCAGGCGAAGGGTGCGAAGTTAGAAATTCAGGATCCCCTGGAGCCACTCTATATCTCCTTGCAACTGCCCTGGAGACCGCAGGAGCTGAAAAAGGCTTGCGCCATACCTCCAGCACAGGTTCCATAATAGCCTCATTAGAGGGTAACAAAGGCTCCGAGACCGCTGTAGGTGAATGCAGCACCTCAGTAAGTATATTAGACCTGAACTCCGTGGATGGTAACTGTAGGTCCAACAACTCCGCAGCTTTTCTGATGACCGCATGATACGGCGCTGCATCTTTAGAGGGCTCATCTGATGGTGGAGTGATTTCCCACTCTGGAGACAAATCCAAACCACTTGCCTCCTTCAGTTCTTCAAACACCTCATCAGATTCGACTAACTCTCCCTCTTCAGCCTCTTCCAAAAGAAAGCGTCTCTCATCCACCACTCTCTGTGCTTCCCTTCTGGAACGAATCCGCACCAGCGGCGTCGGCGGCGCCATGTTCGAATCCGACGGCACCGGCAGCGGCGTCGAACGCGGATCCGCTGGAGCAGCCGGCGTCGAACGAAGTCGAGTCGGTGCCGGTGAAGAGGGAAGCGGCGTCGATGTTCTCGGCGCCGGTAGCTGCCAAGACGGCGTCGCCGGAAAGAATGGCATGAACGGAGCTTGAGGGTAGACCTGCGGCACTCCCAAATTGAAAGCCATCGGACCCACAGGTGCACCAGAGGTATACATGGCCCTTGAAAACACCCCGTACATGGCATTAAGATAATGCGAGGGGTCCTGACCTGGACCAGGGAATGCAGGATACTGGTCAGGCAGCACCGGACTCGGGCCTGGCGGCGCCAACGGTGGTACAAGCGGCGTCACAGTCTCACCCGGAGCCTGAAGATCCTCACCCGGGGCTGGAGACGGAGCCGGAAAATCAGCTGGAGCCGGAGATGGAACCGGCGTCGGGGATGATACCGGCACCGGAGATTCAGCCGGAGCCGGCGAAGTCACCGGAGAAGAAGGAGCTGGAGGTGAAGCCGGGACCGGAGAAGGAGACACTGACGTCGAGTAGGCGACTTCGACTTCGGAGCCGAACCTTTGTCAGAGTGATGATGTGAAGAATGCCTCCTCTTTTTCTTATGCTTCTTACTTTTCGAAGCATGCCCCGAAGTTGACTTGGACGCTGACCTCGACCTCGACCTGGATCCAGACCTCCTCCTTCCTCTTTTTTCCTTCTTCTTCATCCGAGCGATAAAGAGCTTCGCTTCTCTTTCCTTGAGAGCCTTCGAGCTCATCTTGCGGCAGCTGGAACAACCACCCACATCGTGGTCGGATGAAAGGCACCAAACAGTCCTCGTGTGGGTCGGTAATAGACATGTGCTTGCCACATTCTCGACAGGGCTTGAAACCCGACTTCCTTGTCGACATCTTCGAAGAAAGACAGAAAATGTTCAGAAAATACACAAAGTAACAGATAAAGCTACTAGTAACGATTCCCGAATTCCGTTGGCGTCGTCGGCGCGGAAAAAAGGGAACTGACGTCATCGCGCCGACGAGGTCTTCTTATGGAGCCGGTGACGTCAGCGGAGTCGCGAGCGGAGCCGTGTCTCTGTGACGTCGTCTTCGACCCCATCGGCGTGGACTACTACAAAAGTTTCCGAATGTTGCTGGCGCAGGGGATGTTCACAAGGTGAGGAATCCACTGGCAGATGTATCCATCAGAAATTACATTTATAATAAAATTACCAATAGGGGCTTCTTGCCTGATCTCGTCATCCATTGCTCTGTCCTTGTGTCATTCACATTTTTCACCCTCTAAAGCTTACATCATAGGGCAGTGGGACAGCTAACTTCAGCCACTGGATAACTTCACTACAAGTGATGGCATTCTGCCTTTTCACAAGAAGCACAGCCGCACACAAAGTAGATCTTTTCAGTGCAACAGACTTCTCTGGCATTGTGTGCTTTTGGAAGGGGCGTAGCTTTTGGTGGTGAGGGGTGTTTGGTGTACCACAATAAATGTATTTTCTGATAAATAGTTGGGTATAGGTGCTTTCTGTCAGGTATAGTGAGGTATCTCTCGGATTTCACCAGGAATTTGTACATACACACAGTCAAAAATGCACGCACACTTTCTCCCTCTCTGTTTTTCAAGTCCTCAAAAATGTTGGTTATTTCCCAAAATATTGTGTTTTCTCTCACTTAGGACTTGTTAATGTCAGTAAATGCGATGTCAATGTACACCATATGCAGACACAACAGCGGCAATACCAATAAATGCAATATCGATGTACGCCATAAACTATGCACGCATAACAATGTCAAAACCAGTAAAAGCAATGTCGAGGTACGCTATGATAACCGTAAACACAATAATTAGAATGTTGATAAATATGATATCAATGACCACCATGTTGTATGTACATGCAATAATGAACTTGTAACATTGCTGTCGAATTCACCCAAGATGACCTCCACATCAACCCAGAGTCAGAGATATGTGGGCAGACCGGCCCTGCAATCCACACCCAAGCCTGCCAATTGATAGTTTACATGTGGGGTTACACTCGGCCCGAAGACAAACATGCAACCAGGGAAAACCTTGATCGATCCCACAATAAACTATGTTTGGTCAAAGGCTCACGTTCCCTAAATACCACAAAGTTAGATGCCACATGTAGTTAGGAACACTCAGGCAATCAGGACACAGCACGCACATCACACGTAGTGATAACTTGTCCGCATGCCGGACATCGGGACACATACACACTGGCCCACTCTAGCTCTCCCCGACGTTGAGAGCCACCTGTGTCCCCGTTATCGGATGATTGTACTTATAATTTATGACTAGGCCCGGACCCACATGCTCTTAAGGAATGTGAATTTTTGTATTGTACCTCACAAGCTGTATGAAAATCTGATTGGCCAAAACCTCTGAACATTGAGACTATCTTCGGATGAGACTCTGTCGATGCTCCCCCAGCCACTGTGTTTAATCAAACCAACTTGTTCCTGTTTTTCCAAACGCCTCTTGCCTTTTCATTTTTTCAAGGTAAATCCATCTCCAAAGAACAGACTCCAATCAACATTCGGCTCTCTTTTCACTGTCCTCTCATTCGCCCTACTTGTCATATAATGTATTGTAACATTATCTGCCAGCCTGATTGTTGTAAAATCTGAATTTATCCTCCTCCCCATTCTTACAGGCCAAGCTACGCCACTGGCTTTTGGATACAAAATCTTTTTTTGTTTTAGCCAGCGTTTATTTTATCCATTGCTCCATGCTGAATGGTGTAGGGGAAGGAGTAAAATATGAAAGGCACAACAACACACCATTCACACCAATGGGTAGAGGGGTCTGGCGGGAAGCCACTATAGGTAATTTTAGCTCCTTTTCGAAGTACACATATCTGCCAGGAAATACACATGCTGTTCTACTAAATTTATTTGTGATGTTTAACTCTTTTTAATTTAATTTGTTTTGATTGGAAACATATGAGCGTCATCTTTAGGTAACAGTATGGCTTTTTTTCTTTTTTGTTATTTGGCATACGCCTGCAATTAAAACGAGCATTGGCCTAGCCAATACATCTGTTATTGGAATCCAGCGTTTGGCTTTGTCAATGCTTGCTATGTTTTGCAATGGGTTTTGTAAAACGTCATTGTTAGGGCAACTGCAGGACCCCATGCAACATAAAAAGATAAATATTATCTAAAATATATTTTTGTTTGTCTCCAAAATCACTCACTGTTATATTAGTTTCTGGCACTGATGGGAACTACTTTTTGTGTGGATGTGCTTCTTGTGAAATAGCGGAGTGCCATCACTTGTTGTGAAGTTAGCCATCAGCTGAAGTGGGTAAACTTTTGCCCCATGATGTAAGCTGTAGTGGACCGAAGAAAAATGTGAATGACACGGTAACGAACCAGTGGATGACGAGAGCTGTCTGAACACCATTATAAGTAGGTACATTATATGCATAATTGAAGTACAATGAAGAGGTCATGGCTAGTGCCAGACCTTAAAAAACAAACAACACTCAACCATTCTCTGAAAGTCCCTTAAAAACTAGAACTCACTTCTCGCTGCCCAGATCTTCGGCAGTCCAACAAAGCGCCCAAAAAATCTTTAGGAAGTATCTCACAAAAGAAATATTATCTTAAAGTTCATAATGATTAATAGTAATAATAATATAATAATTTATTTAAATATTTACGTTATTTGACCAGTGTCTCTGGAGACATATTTTAAACTTTATGAACCTGTACGAAATTCAGACTCAGTGAGTATCAGTATATATGGTCTCTGTATGCTGCAGTGGGCAGAAGATGTATGTGCATGACAACAGATCAGTGGAAGAAGAGAGCTGGCTAAAAGCCCCTATATGTAAACACTGTATATAATGTTACCAAAATGAGCAAGCAAGTCTAGGCTAACACCGGGCTAAAACAAATGTGACCATTACACCAGCTTGTGAAGCCCGGGTATTTTCATTTGCCAATGCTTAATTATTACTACAGATGCATTTATTTAGGTTATTTACTTTTGTCACAGTGCCATGTACCTCCATTTTACATCATGTTTGTTTAGTTTTTCTGAACAAAAAAAAGAAAATTTATATTTTTACAAGTCAGTTTTTCAAATGTTTAATTCTAAAAGTTTTCTCAGGTTAACTTCTTTTGAGGTACACTATAATTCTGGGGTGAGGGAGGAAAAGTACATAATAGATTTGCTGGTATGAACCATGTTGATCCACATCAGTGGATGGTGCTTCACATGAGAGCTTCAGCAAGTAACAGTGGGTGATATTTACTACTTAGAATGCCTTGCGGTGTTTAAAAGATAAGGCATTTGAGGAATTACATTCGCTTTTGGTTATAGAGACAAAACGTCTTTGGTTTTTATGCGGTTTTGTTTTTATGCCTTGCCTGAGAGAGTGCACACGCTGTCACTTGTGAGATCTTTTGTTAACTTAAACTTTAAGGGGGCTTAGAGTCCACCTATTACTTACCACCAATGTTCCCTCTAATTTTTTTCCTCTGTGTGCGGCAGTGGAGGGTCTCTGTGCGCTGCAACCATGGCTATGAGTGCTAGGAACCAGACCGCACGCGCAGCGCCAAATGTCACCCCAAACATTTACTTAAAAAAGTGAAAAGCTGGGGGATTTTCATACATACAGCGCCACGTTTAGGGTCTTAAGGTCAGTTTGCAAATTGGATAAACATGCCATAACATGAATTGGTTACACAGGCAAGTACACTTCATGTTTAGAAAAGCACAAGACTCCAACGGTGGTACCATCATAAGATTTTACTAAATATTCTTAACTGGAGCACTGTTGAGGAAATGTTGAGAGCCTATACAATGCAAAAACCAAAGGAAATGATGGACGGAGTGTTGAACATTGCAAGCACTCACCCCCAGTCAACTGATCTGGGTTTAATCCATCACCGTTCTTAAGCCCACTCTGCCACCCCAGTTCAGACATGGCCATATGCAAATCAGTCTGACCCTGTGCCTCATGGGAACAGTCCAGCCCGAACTGCCAAGCCATGTCTTCCCTGGACCGGAAACAAGCTTCCTAGGACCGGTTTCTGGCATTTTAGCCGTCTTCAGCCAGGCTTGCTTGAATCCAGTGGCAAAGTGAGCAAGGGACTCACGTCTGAGCATACCCTGCCAACTTATGGCGAACAAAGCAAAAACCAAAGGAAATGATGGACGGAGTGTTGAACATTGCAAGCGCTCACCACCAGTCAACTGATCTGGGTTTAATCCATCACCGTTTTTTAACCCACTCTGCCACCCCAGTTCAGATATGGCCATATGCAAATCATTCTGAGCCTGTGCCTCATGGGAACAGTCCAGCCCGAACTGCCAAGCCATGTCTTCCCTGGACCGGAAACAAGCTTCCTAGGACCGGTTTCTGGCATTTCAGCCGTCTTCAGCCAGGCTTGCTTGAATCCAGTGGCAAAGTGGGCAAGGGACTCACGTCTGAGCATACCCTGCCAACATATGGCGAACAAAGCAAACTTCCTAGGACCGGTTTCTGGCATTTCAGCCGAAGACGGCTGAAATGCCAGAAACCGGTCCTAGGAAGCTTGTTTCCGGTCCAGGGAAGACATGGCTTGGCAGTTCGGGCTGGACTGTTCCCATGAGGCACAGGGTCAGACTGATTTGCATATGGCCATGTCTGAACTGGGGTGGCAGAGTGGGCTAAAGAACGGTGATGGATTAAACCCAGATCAGTTGACTGGGGGTGAGCGCTTGCAATGTTCAACACTCCGTCCATCATTTCCTTTGGTTTTTGCTTTGTTCGCCATAAGTTGGCAGGGTATGCTCAGACGTGAGTCCCTTGCCCACTTTGCCACTGGATTCAAGCAAGCCTGGCTGAAGACGGCTGAAATGCCAGAAACCGGTCCTAGGAAGCTTGTTTCCGGTCCAGGGAAGACATGGCTTGGCAGTTCGGGCTGGACTGTTCCCATGAGGCACAGGCTCAGAATGATTTGCATATGGGCATATCTGAACTGGGGTGGCAGAGTGGACTAAAGAACGTTGATGGATTAAACCCAGATCAGTTGACTGGTGGTGAGCGCTTGCAATGTTCAACACTCCGTCCATCATTTCCTTTGGTTTTTGCTTTGTTCGCCATAAGTTGGCAGGGTATGCTCAGACGTGAGTCCCTTGCTCACTTTGCCACTGGATTCAAGCAAGCCTGGCTGAAGACGGCTGAAATGCCAGAAACCGGTCCTAGGAAGCTTGTTTCCGGTCCAGGGAAGGCATGGCTTGGCAGTTCGGGCTGGACTGTTCCCATGAGGCACAGGGTCAGACTGATTTGCATATGGCCATGTCTGAACTGGGGTGGCAGAGTGGGCTAAAGAACGGTGATGGATTAAACCCAGATCAGTTGACTGGGGGTGAGCGCTTGCAATGTTCAACACTCCGTCCATCATTTCCTTTGGTTTTTGCTTTGAGAGCCTATACAATATCACATATACACAATAAGTTACAAAATTACATAACATATTTACAATTTGATGTGAAAGCTACTGAGTAACGTTGGGCTATCCTGCCAGCCATAGTTTGTAAAACTCTGACATCCAGGCAAACATGGACTGTGGGAGAAGGCCGTTCAGACATGTCAAGTGGCATCACTAGATGGGTGACAGGGTTGCTTCTCACTGCGATCCTTGCAATTTTTCCAGTGCTGATAAACTCTATCAAGGTCAACTTTCCCATTCAGGAGGTAGGCCTTTGTCCTCATCAGCATATCCAAATGCTTCTGCTCTAGTCTATTCCTCGATTTACTCTTGATAGTATTCATGAGGCTGAATCCTTGTTCACAATCTGCACTAGATGCCTGAAATGTTGCGCAGACATCAACAAGCTGAGACACCACACTATACTGAGCAGCATTGCGTACAGTGAAATACACCATGTCTTGTAAGGTGGTAAATAACCCACCCTTTACATGTTCTGCCACCACATATTTATAGTCTCTGTATTGTCGTACAACATCTTCTGGTGTTTCACAATCACCCAGGACCAAGGCATTTTTATACTTTTCAACAAGTCTTTGTATATTCTCAGTCCCACAATCAAAATGGTATTGTGTTGCTATTGCCTGGATTTCAAAACTTGCCCAGTTCATCTTCAGGGAACCTTTTTTGCATGTGCTCACAAAGAAGGGCAACAAAAGAAAAAATAGGCCCGCTGTCAAACTCTTGCCTTTCCTTGTACAACACCATCAGATCTCTTACATTGCTGCTCCAAAAGACAGTGTCCCCCAAATACTGTTCCTTAATTTAGCCAATCTTTGCTCTTGCATACTCTACATCTTCTACAGTAGTTGAAGAACTTTTTTGGAACAGTTTGCACAAAGATGCAATTTCACTCAGAATGTCATTAAGTACTGCAAGGGAAATATGTTAGTTTGAATCAGATAGCTTTTTGTAACAGTATTAAGCAACTGGATCATTCTCCTCAACTTTCTCATGCTCAAAGTACTTAAGAACAACCTCGTAATTCCGAATTAGTGCACCAACTACAAAATGCCTTGAAAACCACCGGACTTCATTCAATGGTCGAAAAGAGACCACTTCACAATCAGTGACCAATGCCATTTCATCCAGCTTGGACTTCCTTGCAGGAGATCTGGAGAACACCATGTAGACAGTCCTCAATAATGTCTCCATCTCTTTAATCATTGGAACCCTCTTCCAGACATCATCAACTCCCAAATCTTCTCGATGAGAGACACAATGCTGCTCAACTAGATGGGGAATGGGATTGTTTAAGGCGAGTAGCAACACCATTATTTTTACCCAGCATCACAGACGCACCATCGGATGTGAACATGACCATTTTCATGAGGTCCAGTTCATTGGCAGTGTAGAATTCTTTCACAGCAGTAGTGATAGCCTCAGCATTACAACTAGTCAGCTTCACTATGCCCCCAAACAGTGTTTTGTGCTCTGTTGAGGTTACAGGTCGAAACTTGAAGTACAGGAGGAGTATTTTTGTAACAGAAATATCTGTGCTCTCATCAATTATCAATGTGTGATACAAAGCGTTACGAAGTTCTGCCATACCTTCACAGTGTATCACGCTATTGATGGCCTCAAGGAACTCAAAGGCATAGTTCATGCTCCTCCAGCTGTCTGGTATCTTCAAACACAAAGCTAGGTGGTCATGGATGTCTTGTTCAGATAACATTGAAGTATTCATCTTGACCGCCAGCAACACGTTGTTGATGAGAATCTTTATCTCCTCAGGCAGGGATCTTTGTCGTTCAACTACTCCCATTCTATTTGCTTTGTCAGTGGCAGTTTCTGTCAGCATTGCCCGCACTCCAAAACCAAACCTGGCAGCAGCACTTCTGTTTCTCAATATCACCATGGCAGACTTGTGAACTTTGCTAATTAGATGGCGTTTCAGGTAATCCAGTTTCCAGCCATCACTCCATCTCTTCCCTGTATAAAAGTCCCCACAATCTTGGCTTCGGCACATGTTTTGCAAATCAAGCCCATGTCTGGACTGTATTGAAATAGTTCCCCAAGTTGCACGCAAACCTTGCTTCGTTATTTCTGTGTCTCAGCCTCCACAATTTCTTTCATCCACTCTTCCTTGAATACAAGGCAACATTTCTTCCTTTGTGGTGAAGCACTCTGCAGAAGGTACAGCTTTGCGCTTGAACATACTTGTGATGACTGGGTTTAGCCTGCTATGCCACAAAGCCTGCAAAATAAAGGAACATGGCTAAAGTTGATGCCTCTGCTCATGATTGCAATCTGTCACATAGTACTGAGGCATCGCCGGCAAAACGTAGAGTGTAATTACCTGGATTTTTCTGTTCACTGCCCTGCCCTTCCAAACTTAAATGAAGCACTGTCCGTAGAGCCTCCTATAGAAGTAAAGATTATTTCAGCACATTGTGAATTGGTGATAGAGCAATATGCCATGTGTACCATAAGGGAACTCTACCAAACAATTACCTGTTCTGCTTGTACTCACGTATGCCTGTTCAAATGTGTGGAGTACTGTCTGCGAAACCTGCAACAGAAGAAAACATGGGTAAGGTATGTTGTTATACTACAAAGTACAAGATGCACCACCGCCTAACTCTACCAAACAATTACCTGTTGTGCTTGTACTCACGTATTCCCGTTCAAATGTGTGGGGTACTGTCTGCGAAACCTCAAACATAAGAAAACATGGGTAAGGTATGTTGTTATACTACAATGTACAAGATACATCACAGTTTAACTCTACCAATTACCTGTTGTGCTTGTACTCACATATGCCCGTTCAAATGTGTGGGGTACTGTCTGCGGAACCTGCAACGGAAGAAAACATAGGTAAGATATGTTGTTATACTACAATGTACAAGATGCACCGCAGTTTAACTCTACCAAACAATTACCTGTTGTGCTTGTACTCACGTATGCCCCTTCAAATGTGTGGGGCACTGTGTGCAGAACCTGCAACGGAAGAAAACATAGGTAAGGTATGTTGTTATACTACAATGTACAAGATGCATCACAGTTTAACTCTACCAAACAATTAACTGTTTGTTCTGCCTGTACTCACGTCTGCCTGTACAACTGTATTTGTAGCACGGTCTCACAAACCTGTAAAAGAAATGGGGTGCAGATTGTGAATCTATTTACCCAGCACCCCCCAAATCAAATGTGGAACATAAACAGAATTACCTTGTCTTTGTGGGTACCCACGCCTGACCATTCAAATCCAAATACCTTACAGGCTGCAAACCAGCAATTGAAGACAAGATGGTTAGCAAAGGCTCTAAGAGTTACAAACAATGAATGGGACTGGCCCAGATACCCCAATAGGAAAAACGACCAAATAGTTACCTGGGATTCCAGTTTAGGCAAATAGGCATGTGCCCATGTGCTTCATTATTAGCATCCATTACACTAAACTGGTCTACAAATCTGCATTATGTGTTACACCTTCTGTGATGCAGCTTTTCCCTGGCATTCAGACTGTGCAAATGGTTAAGTTTGTGAACCAGGAAATTCACAAAGAGGACTGAGCAGCACACAAGCCATCAAAAGATCCCACCTGAAGATGATGCAGAAAGTGGCAAGCATCAAATATTATAAAGGCTTTCTACTTGAAAATAAATTACTTCTCTAACACTTCTATTCTCTTGTATCACCTTTACTACACCAACCTCCCCACACAATCCAGCCACTCTCCTGCATTCTCTTTTCCTTTTGCCATGTCAATGTTTTAACAGATATGCATCTCATTCACACACATTTGCATGTAATCACAATTACAGTAGACCATGGGTACTCGCAAATATTTTCCCAAGGGTCATAAATATTTGGTTGTGGTGTGACAGAGGGCCGCACTGATGCGTGCAGGGTTGTGGTCTGGGACTTGGGAGGTGTTATGGTGGACTTGGAGAAGTATGTACATTTAGTGGCTGAACAATGTGGTTCCAGAAAACTTGGGATCAATACTGGCTTCTCCGCTTCACTTTGGCTGGATAACTCTGGAGATTGATGGACCGGCTGCAGAGAGATCTGAGTTTTGTCAAGTGGAAGTTTTGACTCATTATAAAGTAGCGGAGTAGGTCAAAATGCCTGATGCAAAGCAGGTGAACCATGCAGATCACAAATTGCATGCAATGTAAATAGATCACTACATTACTGCTTCTGTCAGAGAGCCCCTTTTGTTTCTTGCAGTTTATACGTTTAAATCCAAATATAGAAAAGTGAGCTATTAACTATCAAAGAGCTGCATGCAAACTGCAAGGTATAGATTAGAGCATTATGAATCCCGCCCCCAGTCTTTCATTATCCTAATGCTCCAAAAAGGTTTAACTTGGGTACAAATCAATTGTTATTATTAAAGCCAACCCCCAACCATGGTGTTACATTTTAAATTCTCAGTGTGTGCTTTTTCAGACCAAGAACTTTTAAACCATACTGCTTTTAACTGGTTTTTACTAGGTTTTACCTGGTTTTAAGGAGAGGTATAGAACTGGTTTCACCTGCTGAATCGAAAGTACTGTACCAAATTGACAGTATAATCTAATGAGGACTTCTTTGTTGGTCTTTACATTTGCTTTGAGTGTAATAGTGCACTTGCACTTTATGTGGAATATATGGACCCCATGTACAACATGAAATCAATATATAAACGGTTTAATTCAATTGTTCTATGTGCACTTGCACTTTATCTAGGTATGAAATGGGCATGGCTTCAGGCCATTTTTAAGACACTATTGTAGATTTATAATGCATATAGGTTGCACAATTAAGCACTATTTTGCACTATTTTTTAGCAATGGCACTTTAATAGGTCTAAGGTTTCACCTGTCAGCAAACTGTATATTTTCCTTATTAGAAATTTCAGGCATTGCAATTGACTACCATTGTACCAGGATATATGTGATGACTTAGAAAGTACTGTATGGTATCTGTGACAATGATATTTTATGGTAACATCCATTGAGGGTAGTTATGGCAAAGTAGATATGCTATTTTAGAGTATTCCTTGCTAATAATTGGAGACCTCTGAGATGACTATATACTTATATATTGTATATGATAATTCAATGCCTTATAGTAGCTCTTTAATGTCTATTGCTGGTCAGGTGTGTTCTTATTGGAAATCCTATTGGTTACCGCACTATTTAATGAGTCTTACTGGTCCAGCACGTCATGTGATCAAGACCGCTGCAACGCGGTCGAAACTCGTCAGGCTGAGCACTCGCTATTTTTATTTTAGAAATGCACTAATTTGGCAACAAAAGCACAGCATTTTCAATCCACCTCGTGGTCTATACCTATTTTGTTGCTGAGGAAGGCGGCAACTTATGGATTTTGATTAGCAGTGTAACAATCTCAAAGGTGTTTCTAAAGTGCCCACTTTAACTCTGTAGGTTAGGGTTGTGCTTCAGATATATATAATTTTTTTTTTTAATTTCAAAAAGCGGTTTAGAAGGAGATGTGTGAGCTGCTGACCTGCACGACCTGGTCTTGTTTTTAGAGTTTGCTGGTACCCACACTTGCTGCTGTGTCCAACCCTTCCTTTACTATTACTAGTGGGCCAGTAGCACCTCATTCAAATAATGGTCAGTACTTTAGGTAAAGAAGAGAGAGCATGCGACCCTCTGATCAGGAGAGAGACTTATGTAATAACGGTAACATGAAAGTGTTGTGTTACTTGTTATTCTTTCTTGTTTTGATGTATTTGATTGTTTACAAAGTTTGAGTATGTATATATATATATATATATTACCTACTGGCGGTCGCCAGTAGGTAGTTATAGTTAGGACCACGTTTCCATAGGAAATCCGCAACATTCTATTTTGAATAACTTTGGCGCCGGTCGACGAATCCTCGCGAATTTTTCAAAATAGGTGGGGCGCTACGCTCCGCTCCTACCCTGAAAGTCTCGGGGCATTCGTCAAGCGGGGGCTGAGATAAAAGGGGGGTCCCAAAACGCGTTTTTCCCATGCATTTTTCCATAGGACCTTTAGACACAGCTACAGCCCGAACGGCTGAACAGAATTACTAGAAATTTGGCAGAGAGGTAGTCCTCAGGTCAAGGAAGTGCCTTTTGTAGGTTTGGTGTAAATCTGTTCAGTAGATTCTGAGAAAATAGCCTTTAAATCAATATATATATATCTGAGCCAGCTTACGGTGCGCTTACGGTACGCTTACCGTACGCGTACGGTGGCGTGCGCGAGCGCGATTCTGATTGGCTCTTAGATCTTAGTAAACATTCGAATCGGCCGAAACCAGGAAGCGGCGGCCGCCATTTTCTCTCTCGCACTGAGAGTGTGGATTAAAATACAAAGCACAAAAACATGTAAAGGGGCTGTTTGGACAGCTCCAAAACACCTAGCCATGTTGAGGGAGTCCCCAAAGATCCCCCAAGGCCAAAAACGGAATTTTTATTTTTTCGCTAATTTCGCCGATTACGCTTACCGTACGCGTACGGTAAAAAAATATTTAAAAAAAAAAATTATCCACACTCTCCCCACCCCGTGTGCAAACGGTGCCCGAAGGGCACCATTTGTGCATGGCTTATAAGAGGTGTGAAAAATTTAAATATTACCTTTCAAAACGAAGTGCATCATATGTCCTCCATGTGCGCACGGTGCGCGAAGCGCATCGTGCGTACATGGCCCATCTAGCGTAACGTGGGCACGCGGTGCGCGTAGCGCACCGCGTGCCCACCGTGCGTGCACGGCACTAACTGCGTAAAGTGGGCGCGTGGTGCGCGAAGCGCACCGCGTGCTCACTGTGCGCGCACGGTGCGCGAAGTGCTCACTGTGCGCGCACGGTGCGCGAAGCGCACCGTGCGCGCACGGAACAAACTGCGTTAAGTGGGCGCGCACGCCACAAATGGCGTAAAGTAACTTAGCATTTAAAAAACCGTACAAATTCACTGAAAAAACCATAGGTTTCACACACGTTATAGTTAGGAATTAGCATTTAAAAAACCTTGCAAATTCACTGAAAAAACCATAGGTTTCACACATGTTATAGTTAGCGGAAATTTTACTGATAAAAAACCAATGAAATTCCCCCGTTATAGTTAGTGCAGGCAACTATAACTCACGCGACCGCAATCTTCTGCTGATGACATATGTGTCTTTATGAAAAAAAAATATTTGTAATATATGTATAGCTAAAAATTTATGGAAGAAGACATGGGCAAATAAGTGTCTAAATACAGTATTAGCATCAGCAGAGGATTGCGGTCGCGTGAGTTATAGTTGCCTGCACTAACTATAACGGGGGAATTTCATTGTTTTTTTATCAGTAAAATTTCCGCTAACTATAACATGTGTGAAACCTATGGTTTTTTCAGTGATATATATATATATATATATATATAGATATAATTATTTCGACAGGAGAGCAAATGGTGTACAGGTTGATACATCGATTTATCCAAGAGCTCACATGTGGTCAACTTGGAAGCTGGGATCAGAATTAAAGTTATGTGTTTCCAGGCTGGCATATCCTTCAATCCTAATGACGCCTTGTTGTTTCAACAGGTCATCATATATTTGACAAGGCGCTGTATCAAGCGCCACGCATTCCATTTTTAAGAGTTATGTTTTTATATTTGATGGAACAGGTCAGCCTGGAGACAGCTATGGTGCATTCAACTCCTTACCACACCTTGTGGTACGACACACCGTGCGATATCAGACAGAGCACTCTCTCTGCACCTCAGCTACTCCACGGCATATTGGATGTGCCTAGAAGCCTGCTTCTAAATTAGGAGGTACGTCAACATGTCAGAGTATTCTACTAGTACAAAATTACCAACGTTTAAGGTTGTGAACCCGCTCGACCCGAGCGTGGATGAAAATTAAAGTCCTTGAGCGGTTTCCTGCTCAGATGGGATAAGGAAAAGTACCCCCCCCCCCTCCCCACAACCCCCACAACCCCCGGCACCACCCGCCGCTGTCCCGTTTCCGCCCGCATGCCTGCCAGTAATGAGTGCTAAGAGCCCTCAGCCTGCTCAGCGCTGTTTATGTACAATAGGTCGTCACCAATCATGGCCGCTGGGCTTCGATTCAAATAAATAAAAAAAAATCATAATTGACAAGACCCGTAGAAGTAATTGACAAAATGTTACGTAGACAACAGATTTAATTTGCAGCAGGGGCCACCAAATGCAATGACACTGTGTGCAGCGGCTTGTTTGAGCAGGGAAATTAAAAAGTGTAAACGGGCTCGGCGGCGGCGTCACCTCTTAGAAGAGGACGGCTTCCTGCTATGCTCCTACCAGACCTGGTCCTGCCGGCGCACAAACTTTAATACAGAAAGCAGGCTGCCAAAAAACAAAAAAGCGTTATACAGTGGTTTTTGTTTTTAGTGCTGCTCGTGTAAAGCGCTAGCCCTCCAATACCCTTGGGTCGATTTCGCGCTATATATAACTGGGAAATAAAATAAATAAAGGTTTCTCCTCCTCAGAGCCACATGTAAGCCCTTCTCAAGATGTGCCTTCAACCGCACGGCTGGCACCCTGTCCGCAAAGGTTGCTGGAATCAAAACGATACAGTGCGTGCGCTTCAGGTGAATCCAAAAGTGCATGCGGCAGGTCTCGCTGCTGGGGTTAGCAACAAAAGCAAGTGCCCACATTGTAAAACGTACCTGCCACTCCCAAGTGTTCACTTCAAGGTGATCACTTTCGCCGTCTTCCGTCCACTGCAATCAGGAAAGTCTTCCGTCCACCGCAATCAGGAAATGCCCATTTTTTGCGCCGCTCGCCTTTTAAAAGCGACGGCGCGAATACTCACGCGGGATTGTGTGTGCGCGCACCACACATGGCACTGCGCGCTCGGGGCTACAGAAGTGCGCGGGTGCGGGCCTTATTGGGAACAGTGCTTACCACTGGTTGTTGCTTGCCTTGCCTCCCTCACCGCTCCCGTTATTGTCAGACTGGCTTTAGCATTGGTGGCACCCAGTGCGGCAATGTTTGTTGACGCCCCCCCAATGACCACCTCTGCCACAGATCCCCTCACTACTACCCTTTAACAATGCCCCTCAAGTCTCCATAATCGCTCTCTCTCTCTAAGATGCATTTAATTCTCTTTATAGCGCCCCCCAAGTCTCCATAATCGCACTCTCTCTCTAAGATGCATTTAATTATCTTTATAGCGCTGCCACCCCTCATACCAGTGTAGGGTGTCAGAGCACGTTACATCATACACACTACACAGAGACAATCAATGATAGGCGTGTAAATCAATGTATAGGAAATGTTACATAAGACAAAAGACTACAAGGTGTAGGTGTCACATGTCATCCATACTGGTAGGCAGGATAGTTTAAGAGTGCTTGGTCCGGAGAAGGACAAACTAAGAATTTAAAATGTGACACCATGGTTGGGGGTTCGCTTTAATAATCAGAATTGATTTCTGTCCAAATTAACCCTTTTACCCAACATTAGGATAACGAAAGACTTGGGAAAGAATCCTAACGCTCTAATCTATGCCTTGCAGTTTGCATGCAGCTCTTTGATGACAGTTAATAGCTCACTGTTCTATGATAGGATTATAATTTGTAAACTGCAAGTAACAAATGATCTCTTAGACAAAATTAGGAACCCACTGACCTATTTTTATTGTATGCACTTTAACCCTCTGCCCTCACTCACCATAAATGAAAACTTCTACTACACAAACCTCTGATCTTTCTCTAGGAAGAACATTAATCACCGGAGTTATCTTGACATTTTTATTGTGGCCTGAAAATTGCTGGAGGCCAGGAACACAGCAACAGGTGCATTTAAAAAAAACATAATATACTTCAAACACGACGTCCACACCCGAAGTCAGCGCCTGGCATGCGATCGCACTGGTCGAACCGCCTTAGAGCTGCCCCTGGGCCAGACCTGAAAATGCTAGTGAACTGCCTTAATGTGGCACAGCCTCTCTAGACACTTTGCCGTTAAAGATATCCCCCAATTACCAGTAGTTAACAGCATAACTCACAAGAAGGCACCATTATAATAAATTATTATATGTTATGACAGTATAATTAAAGCACATGACATCCACATCATCCAAAACCACAAGTTTATTTAAGAAAATGTTAAGATCATAACAAATTAAAGGTGCTCTTTAGTATATCAAACTTTCTTTGTATTTCTTCACATCAGTTGGCTTTTGTATCATACAACACTGCCTGGCGGCACATACATATTGATCGACATACATACCCACGCATACGGTCATTTATTCTTTTCAGGTTAATCATCTCTTTTCTTTTGCTATCAAACAATGTGCGACCCTCGTGGTATATTTAAGTTCTTTTCACTTTAGCGATACTGTATTTCTTTTCAATCTTTGGAAGGATTTCCTAGGGTGCTACGTAATTGATACTCATTTGATGTACCAAAGGACGAAAGCCCCAAAAAAGGCACAGAAAAAGAACAGTGTTGACTGTGAAGTGGACACCCCAGCACCAGTAAATCAGTATCAAGTGTGTGCGGTTTCATCTCTTGAGCGCCAGGGGAAGTGAGCGGCGCAAACATATCTAAACTAAGCCTGGGCGTAGTTCGCTGCGTTTTGCTACGCAGAACTCCCCGAAGTTCCGCAAGTGGCGGAGTGTAGTGCAAACTGCTGTTTGCGCTGGTCTTCCTGCCGCTCGGGTAGAAACTCTACCTGAGCGGCAGCTCACGTTTGCTAACTTAATGGAAAAAACTCTGCTGCAGTACGCGATGCGGAGTTTTCTGCACTCTGTGAGCTCCGTGGAGCGCAGTGTGCCGAAAACTCCGTGAACGAAACGGAGTTCACCGCCCAGGCCTTATCTAAACCGGTCCATGTGAAAGGTCCACCTTTTGGTGCTAGCTTCCTGACTGTCTCTGTATGCGTATGGGGTTTAAGAAACTAACAGGCACATCGATCAAACCTTTTTGCGATAGCAAAATACCGTGTAGCAATGCATCAACTGTATATTTGCGAAAGCACACGTTTTCGCAAATATAAAGAATCGCTAAACATTCTGCGATTCATATTGCAATTCGGTATTTGTGTCTCCCAAATAGCGACTCGCAAATAAAGAATCGCAAAATATATGCATGAAAAATCACAAATTGTGATTTCCCTGAAAATCGCAATTTTGCGAGAGCTAAATAAGAAGGATCACAACCAGGTGGTAATCATGAGTGCAAATCAGATACAGCTGAAAATCAACTTAAACCTATTTAACCACACCCAGAATGAGCTAGCACATTTCATAATGGCAGGGATTTACCTGATGGCGAGGAGGATGAGGCTGCAGGCTGCTGGACACAGACGGAGGCGAATAAATGAGCGCATTTTCAGAGTCCGCATAACTTTGCTAGGACAGCAAGAGGATGAGATATACAATAAGTATAGGCTCAATGCAGCTATGATCCATGATCTAATCAATGAATTGGATCCCATTCTGCAACAACAGACACGTAGGACCAATGCTATCCCAACGCATGTGCAGGTCCTATGTTGCCTACACCTTCTGGCGTCAGGCAGTTTTCAGGGGGTCATTGCTGTAGCGGGAGGTGTGTCACAAAGCGCACTTTCAAGAATATTCAAAGCATTCCTTGATGCCATGATGGCCTTGATCGGGTCACACATCAATTTCCCTACCACCGCGCTTGACCTTGCGAAAACTAAACAGGAGTTTTACCAGATAGCTCGCTTCCCACATGTTTTGGGTTGTATTGATTGCACCCACGTGGCAATATGTCCCCCTGCAGCACAGGAATATTTATATAGAAATAGGAAATGTTACCATTCCCTCAATATTCAGGTTGTTTGCAATGCCAAAAACATAATAACTGACATTGTTGCGCAATTTCCCGGGAGTGCACATGATTCTTATATATTCAGGCAAAGTGGCATACACACCCGTCTTGTCAGGGGAGAATTTGGAGAGGGACATCTGCTTGGTAAATATGTGTAATTGTTTCTCACAGTCATTGTAGGTATGTCAATGTCAAACTGCCACTGACCCTTTGCTTCCTTACATGTAGGTGACAGCGCATACGCCTTGCGTAATTACCTCATGACGCCTTACCTCAATCCCACATCTGCCAATCAACAGAGGTACAATGCAGCACATATTTCAACAAGAAACATCATAGAGCGCACATTTGGGCTGCTGAAGAGCCTCCGGTCTCCATAAGACCGGTGGAGCACTTCAGTACAACCCTGAACAATGCTGCAAGATAGTAGCAGCATGTGCCATGCTGCACAATATTGCGACAAAGGGAGGAATGGAAATCGAGGTGTCTGACAGCGAATCGGAGGATGGGAACCAGCCGGTGCCACACCACCGTGCAGCACAAGGGGCAAGCGCAGCACAAGGGCGCAGGAGAAGATTGGACATCACACAAAATTATTTCTGAGGTGTGTAATGATGACACAGAAACTTTATATTGCAATCAAAGTAATCTTTAATTAAACAATAATGACATGAGTGTTGAAGCACACTTTAAATGTGACCAGTGTAATGGACATAAGTGGTTTGCAAATGAAAATGTACTTGTAAGTCAGTAAAAGGTCAGATCACAACAATGGTTACGTCACCATAGTGGAATGTAATTGTACATGGCAGTCTAGCGCTTTCTCACACGAACACCCAGACGCCTGTCAGAGCCAGCATGGTCATCCCTAATGTTGGAAGCTGAGGGGGTACTGCTGCGTGTGTTGCGTCTTCCTGCAGTGGGGACTGGCACTGCCAAACTACTTATGCTTGAGGCACCCTCACTACCCTCTTCCGGCGTGGAAATGTTGGCCGCAATTGTGGAAGCATTAAGCAATTCTACTGCATTGGTCACCTGGTCCAGTGCTTTAGCCACTTCCCCGCTCCAATGGCACATTTCTGTTTGCATGGTCACAGACCTACGTGCCAGCAGTGCAGTTGTTGTGGCCAGCCTATTGTTAGATTTCGCAAACATTTTGAGGTGCTGCATTAGTTCACGATGGTGTCTTTTCTGGGATACATGTCCCTCCTGCATGACCTTGGTCAGTTGCTGCACACTATCGGACAGTACTGCAATGTTGCTTGCCATCTTGCCAATTTGTAATTGCACTGCACATGTGTTTTTTGTCTGCAGGCGCTGCATACGGAGCATCTGTCCCTCAAGACCACCCCAGACATCATTTGGTTGCTCCTCCTGCTGTGTTCTGAGTGATCTTCCTCTCCTACGCCGCACTCTGACATTGCTTTTGTGGACCTGTGTTTGTGGTTTTGGGATGGAAGGGGCCTGGCCATGGCTGGCACCTTGTGTTGCATCAGCCTCATCATCAGAATCCATGGTGACCAGTGATGGGACAGTTGCCCTGCGTGAGTTTGGGGCACGGGATGGATTTTTTGCCAACACGGATGTGTCCATATGTTCACCTGCGCTGGTGTCCTGCATGTCCTGGGAATCACTAGCCTCAGCGTCTACACGTTGTGCATCTGTGAGGTGAAACAGTGCAAAACTGCATTAATTAATGTCTGTGATGTCATGTCACAGTAATATATTTTTTTGCTTTGTTAATAAATTGATAATATATTACACTATTTAGAGTTGTTTATCTCAGATTTGTGTGTTTGTCATTGTAACTGCTTGACCTGACTACATCTCCCATAATGCACCTCCCTTTATGAATACATTGTGTACTGGATGTTCAAAGTGTGCACTTGGGCTGTACTGAGGTCATGTTCTACCTTTAAATTTTAGGACAATGGTAACATGCATTCATCTTACCTTCAGATGTGTTTGCTGCTCCTGACGTGTCAAGCTGGGTCACTCTAACTACAGCTTCTGGCTGGATGGTGGATTCGACCAAGTCCTCCATGGGAGTGTTCCCAGTGTCTGTTGGTGTTCCCCCTCCGGTCTCCTTTGCCTCCTTGAGCCGGTCAGCAATGCGCACCTTAGCCCGACTGCGCAAGTCGTACCAACGTTTTTTCACTTCTTCGATGGTGCGGTGTGTCACCCCAATGGCATTGACCCTGTTTTGGATTTGGAGCCATATTTTTCTTTTCTCCTGCTCTGCCACTTTTAAGGATAATTTCCCAAACAGCTTATCATGACTGTGGACTACTCCCTCAATGAGGGTGTCAATTTCTTTTTCAGAAAACTTTATTTTCCGCTTCCTGTCCGTTTGGCTCTCCTCTGCTGTTTGTGAGGCTTCCATTTAGTTGAGATTCAAGGTGTTTCTAATGTCTCTGTTCCACTCCTGTTCAGCGCCCAGAGCCAGCTCCCTCCTCTCCCTGAGACTGTGCACTGAAAATGAGGCTGGAGCTGCTCACTTCCTGGTTCTGATGTCATCAAGATGCATCAAAATGCGACTTCGGTAATTGCGATTTCGCAAATAGCAAAATCGCTAATAGCGAGTTCGCAATTGCCGGAATCGCTATTATATTTGCGAGTATTAGCGATTCTTTATTTTATCGCTATTTTTTTGCTGCATCGCGTTTTGCGAGTCTTTATTTGCGATTCCTTAAAAATCGCAAATAAGGAATCGCAATTTTTCACTTTGATGCATGTGCCTGATAGAGTCTTTACTGCTTGAAATATTTAAAAATGGAAAATCTCAAGCCTTGAAACAATCCAACTCTCTCCATTCCATTCTAAGAACTCCACCCACCTTCCTCTCCTTTTAGAAAGATGTCTAAGACCTATCTCTTCCGAGCGTGACTTGGCTAAACCACAACTTCCCATTCTGAACTGTTAACCTGAGTACAGTGGTACTAGATTGCACTCGATAACATTTCTCTCGAATTTAGTATGGACTGTTCCATTCCCAGCTCTGTCATACAATGCTATTGATGTTTCCAGCTGTTCTATCTTTGTACGTTCCTCTTAAAATGTATAGCAGTTTAAAACCACGTGGTACCAATGTGCTGTAGAAGAATCCTAATAAAATAAAAACCTGAGGTGGGAGGCAGCAGCTACCATTAGGCCCACCATCAAGAAACGTAATGGACGGGACAGAGATATTCAAAAACCAGATTGCTGTAAGACAAGTAGAGGTGTGAAACAAAAACTACACCAGAGCCAACCACAAAAAGCCCTAATGGGCATGATGGAGATATGCAGAGACCACAGTGCTGGAAGAGGGGAGTCATGTCGGAATTATACTGCGAAGGGCAGTTCAAACATAAACACAATTCACTGATGTAATTGGCAAAATAAAGGAATACTGTATTCTTATGTTGCTGGGGGAACCAGGAACTGTTCTCAGCATGCAAACAAACACATAAGCATAGTTTACACAATAGCTGCCATCTTAAAAAAGGATTGGAAGGTATAATTAGAATGTGTATTTGAGAGCGGCTAACACTTAATGTCAGTACATTATCAGAAAGTAATTTGAAAGCAGCTACCATAGGATAGTTTAATTACTTGAGATCAAATATAGGTGAACAGAAAAGCTCCTCCTGTTAACGTTACCCACCAATGGAGCAAGGACCTAGGTAAACCTCTTTCAGGCTGAAGGGGAAAAACTTAAATGGATAATAAACATAGGGCATAGATTGGCTGCTCGCTAAGATGGCCTCTTAATTGCAGCACTCAGATCTGGGACGCCACTATGCAAAACTGTCTCTTCCAAATTGCATGCATCTAGTGCCACATGTTCCAATATTGGAGCAAGAATGATGCGTCTATAAAAGCCTGCTACTCCCTTGTAGAATATATATCACCCGGCAAGAGGAGATGGTGCCCAGTGTTCATCAATATGAGCGGGCCCTGGAGTCCACACAGCGACAGAGGCCACTGGTGAGTATGGGTTTCCTCCTGCCAAGCACCAGTCAAGTCAAGCGCTTCATAATCCTAGTTAATGAGCAGGTCCAATGGTACCAACCCAGAGGAAGCCTCGGCTGTCCAGAACAAAACGGTATAGAGTCAGACAGATGAGAGGTAGGGGCCGTGATAGTATACAGATATAGGCTATGGGATTGAGATCTGTGAACAGTGGCACGCACAGATAACATGCAAGGAAGGCTGTTTGCCAACACTTAGGGGCCGATTCCAAACTCGGTCGGAAGGGCACCGAATCGGGTTCGCCAGTAGCAGATCCGATTTGGAGGCTTATTGTCCGACTGAGTCGTACAGAGGTCCGGACGTCCAAGTACGATGCGAACAAGCGCGTAATCTCCGTCCAAATCGTTTCCGGCTCCGAACTGCTCCGTACGAATCGGTGGCAAGCAAACCGTGCAGCGCAATGGAGACGTATCACGACGAGCTAGTACGATGCTCGATTCGGACAGCTGGTTCAAGTCGGAGCGTTCGGCTCTCATCAGCTCCCGGAGGCGGACTTCGGGGGTCCGCGTCAGACCCCCCCGTCACCCGCAGCCTTACGACTCAGACACAGGGGGAGACCCATGGGTCTCCCCAACACAGGCATGTGTGGTGCGGATGGCACCTACGCATACCCACTGTAGGGGGCGCACTTGTGCGCAACATACCCATTCAGTCAATGGGAGCCCATGTACGCATCGTACGACCGACTCCCATTGACTTCTATGGGAGTCCAACCAAACCGATTCCGACAGCATACGGCCACATCGTACTCGCTCGGTCGGAATGCAGGAGTCCGGCTCGGTCGGAGAGCTTTCCGACCCAGATCGGAATCGGCCCCTTAGTGCTGAGTCACCAAATTGAGCAATGAGCCCCAGGATGGAGAAAAGATACAGTAGAGCACCTGGTTAACAGGTCAGTCTTTAGCTACATGAGCAGTGCTAGGGTGAAACGCCTCACTAACAGCCTCAAACCCAATTAAAAAAAGATAATTTGTTTATATGGGCATCAGTAAACATTAGATAAATGGCCACTGCCATAAGCACGGCTAAATTCACAAACCTTATTAAAAGCCAATAGATTTGACTGATTGTCAGTGATTAGATTGTGTGTCTCAGTTCACATATAACTTTGAAGAACAAGTTACTTTACCTTCGGTAAAGTTTTTTCTGGTGGATACAGTATCTGCCTGTGGATTCCACACCTTTTCAATTACCCCCATTCGCAGTATTCCACAGAAGTTTGTCCTCTCAGCTCTCCCACATCGACGAGGACGTCACAATGGAACAGCTGCGCACGTGACTCCATGTGACATCATCAGAGCCATAAAAAGACCTTGTCGGCGTGCAGACTTCAGTTCCACCCATTTTTTCCATGCCTTCGAGGCGAACGGGCAAACCGACAACATTCTCACAAGTCTACATATTATTCAAAATTCAACAAAAACCGGAAATTCTAAATCTTAGACATTTCCTAGAGTCAAGTAACACACTATTTAAAAAACAAAATACATAAAATGCATATCATTTATTTTTCGGTATAAACAGGCAGGCAATGGGGAGGTGGGTGCGTCAGTGAGGAATCCACAGGCAGATACTGTATCCACTACAAAAAACGTTACCAAATGTGAGTAACTTGTTCCTCTGATGGATATATCTGCCTGTGGATCCCTCACCCTTTGAAGTGAATCCCCAAGCAGTCCCGCTGCTGGCGGAGGGTGCCTGCCTACCTATACCTAAAAATCCTGCAGCACAGAACGTGCAAAATGGTCACCTTCCTCACCTCTGAGTCTATGCAGAAGTGCTTTGCAAAAGTGTGAAGGGAGACCCAAGTTGCTGCCTTGCAGATGTCTACAACAGGGACAACTCTAGCTAAAGCCAAAGAAGAAGACTTATCTCTGATAGAATGAGCTTGAATACCTTTAGGAGGCTCCCTCTTGGTCAAGGCATAGCAGAACTTGATACATAGGATGATCTACCTGGACAGTGTTCTTTTGTGAACAGCTTTGCCCTTCACTTGCCCACATATCCGATGAAGAGTTGGTCATCCTACCGGAAGTCTTTAATCTTGGGAAGCTCACCGCCCTCTTAGGGTTCAGGTGGTGAAGTCTCTCATCCTCCTTGGAAGGGTGAGGGGGAGAATCGAAAGTGGGCAAAGTGATGGATTGCCCTAGGTGGAAAGAAGTAACCACTTTAGGCTCTGGTCCTAAGAACCATATTATCTTCATGGAATGGAGGCTTGGAACTAAGGGCTTGCAACTAACACACCATCCTAGCGGAAGTGATTGCAACCAGAAATACTGTTTAAATGCTAGGAACCTTAAGGGACAACTATGTAAAGGTTCATAGGAAGAACCCATTAAGAAAGTGAGAACTAAATTTAAATCCCACTGAGGCATGATAAAGGGCATGGGGGGGAACCTATTTGTGAGATCTTTAATGAATCTCCTAACTATGAGAGATTTAAACAAAGAGTTTTGATCTGGTAAACAGAGAAAAGTCGACAAGGCAGACAAGTAGCCTTTAACAGTAGCTACTGCACAACCATGTTGAGCCAGGGAAACTCAGAATATTAGACAAATTGGGCTCTAAAGAATCAATCAATCTCTCTCCACACCATTCAACAAACTTGGCCCACCTACCAGAATAGACAGATTTAGTGTAGTGTCTCCTGGCCGATAAAATAGCATCCATCACATCTGGTGGGAGAGAGAAAGAGCTCAAGTTGAAAGATTCAATTTCCAGGCATTAAGGTGCAGGCTTTGGAGGTGGGGGATGTAGAACCTGCCCCACGACTGAGAGAGAAGGTCTGCCCTGAGAGAAAGATGGAGCGGAGGGTGCAATGAGAGGCAAGGGTGGTCTCTGTACCACACCGTTCTTGGCCAATACGGGGCGATCAATATGACTTGGGCCTGGTCTTGGCGAATTTTCCTCAGAACTCGAGGAATCAAGGGTATGGGAGGAAACACGAAAAGAAGCTGTGAGCCCCAATCTAACTGAAACGTGTCCCCCAACGCTCCCCGCATTGGATACTGGAGACTGCAGATTGAAGGGCAGTGTGCATTCTCATCAGTGGCAAAAAGGTCCAACAGAGGAAACCCCCACATCCTGAAATTGTGATGGACCACCTCTGAATGGATACGCCACTCATGATCGGCCGAGTTATGTCGACTGAGGCTGTCCGCACTCATATTGAGTTCTCCGGCCAGATGATTTGCGATCACGAAACTCTGATGGTCCTGACCTCAGGACCAGAGTCGTAAAGCCTCTCTGAAAAGAAGATACAACACTACTCCTCCATGTTTGTTGATGTACCACATTACAGTAGTGTTGTCTGACAGGATCTGAACCGACTGGCCACGAACAAAGGGAAGAAAGGCATTGAGAGCCAAACGTATAGCCCACAATTCAAAAAGATTGATGTGAAACAATATTTCCTCTGGAGACCAAAGACCTTTAACCTCCAGGTCCCCCAGATGAGCTTCCCACCCTAGAGTGGAGGCATCCGTTATCACTGTGGCCACCGGAGAAGTAGGTTGAAATGGCTTTCCTTGATACAGGTTGCCCAAAACACTACACAATAACAGATCCGCTGCATTGTCTCTGGAGATCCTGACCACCTCTTTGAGATTGTGTTGAAACCACTGCCTGGGGTGGCACCACTGGAGGGCCCTCGTATGCCAGCGTGCATGGTTGACCAACACTATGCAGGAAGCGAACAGACCTAGCAGGCGCAAGACCTTCAGGACTGGAACAGTCGCTCCATTCTGAAAAATTGGAATCATAGCCTGGATGTCCTGAATTCTCTTTAGAGGCTGAAAGGCACAACTCACAGTAGTGTCCAGTTCTGCCTCTATGAACAGGTTTCACTGAGAGGGCACCAGGTGAGATTTGGGTACATTTATCGAAAGCCCCATGTCAAACAACAGCCGTGGTGTTACTTGCAAATGATGCAGCACTATTTCAGGCGACTTTGCTTTGAGCAGCCAGTTGTCCAGATAGGGGAAACAGGAATCCCCGACCTTCTGTGATGTGCTGCTACCACCGCTATCACCTTTGAGAAGACTCGATGGGCGGATGTAAGACCGCAAACTGGTAATGTTGAGACCCCACCGGAAAAACTGAGATACTTCCGATGCGACTTCAGGATGGGAATGTGAAAATACGCATCCTGTAAATCGATCAACACCATCCAGTCGTCCTCCTGCAGCGTCAGAAGAACCTGAGCCAGGGTTAACATCTTGAATTTCTCCTGCTTGGGGTAAAAATTCAAGACCCTGAGGTCTAGGATCAGCCTTAGGCGACCATCCTTTTTGGGAATAAGGATGTACTGCAGGTAGCATCCCTGACCCTTTTCCTGCTCCTGCACCACCTCAATCGCACCTTTTAGTAGCAAACATAGAACTTACTGCTGAAGGAGCACAAGATGTTCTTCTGAGCACCAACCCTGACAAGTGTGGGGGGTAAGAGGATGTGGAAACTCCCGGAAGGGTAGTGCATACCCATTCTCTACAAGGTTCAACACCAAAAGATCCGAAGTAACAGACCTCCAATTCTGTAGAAAATAAGACACCTGTCCTCCCACAGGACAAACATGTTCTAGGATGGAGGAGCTAGAACTGCTTCCCTGCCGTACCAGTTGGAGGGGCAATGGAGGAGGAGGAGAATTGCTGCCGACCTGAACCTCACAGACAACCTCTGCTTTTTCCCCTGTATGGCCTGTACAGGGGGTTCGCTTGCTGCTGCTGTTGCGGCTGCTGCTTAGCACAAAAGGATAAAGTCCTGACAAAACCACAAAACATGTGGTATCCAAAGCCCCTAGATTGAGACCCAATGATCTTGCTGTGGCTCTGCTGTCTTTAAAGCACTGTAGCACCGAGTCCGCTTTGGCCCCAAATAGCGAGAACTGTCGAAAGGAGGATCTAACAGGGTAGCTTGGACATTCTGTGAAAACCCCAAACCCTGTAGCCAAGCGTGCCACCTGGTCGCAACAGAGGAACCCATTGCCCTGGCAATAGAGTCAGTGTCCAGACCTGATTGTATGACCCAGCAGGCCGCAGCTGGAGCGTCAGAAAGCACCTAAAAAAAATGGCCTTGAACATCCTCCAGAAGTTTCGAGAGCACTTCCCTTGCCAAGTCCATCAGAGCATGGATATGGCTACCCAACAGGCAAGTGGCATTAGTCGACTTGAGAACTATACTACCTGAAGAGAACACCTTCTTTGTGGATTGCTCCATACGTTTGGATTCCCTATCTGCAGGTGTAGATGGGAATGATCCTGCAGACTGCTGAGAGGAGCACAGCGCTTGGACCAGTTGACTTTACGGTTACTGACAGATGGATAGAAAGGCAGGATCACCCCGGGCCCCCTTATACCTTCTTGCCACAAAGCAGTCATCGGTTTCTGCCACTACTCCAGGATGGGCTTACTCAAGCATCATTGAAAGGAAACAAAGGCTCTGAGACAGAAGAAGGGGAATGAAGCACTTCTGACAAAATGTTAGCCTTCAGTTCTGCTGAGGGCAATGGGCAATGGTAAATCCAGCAGATCCACTGCCTTCCTTATCACAGAGTGATACGAAGTAACCTCTTGCATTGGAAGACCTATTGGAGAGGAGAGTTTCCATTCAGGAAATGTATCTCGGCCACTAGCCTCCTGCAGGCCCTCAAATTATTGTTCAGGGTCGACAATCTAACATTCCTCAGCCTCCTCATGTTGCTCTTGATACTCCTCTTCCAATAACCTCTGTGCTTCCCTTCTAGACCTCAACCTCTGGGCTGGCGTTGGTGGCGCCAGACGTGGTGCCGGTGACTTCGTGATCAGCGTCGAAGGGAGGTCCACGGGGATAGTAGACGATGCCGGTCGAGGTCGAGCTGGTGCCAGACGGCATCGGAGAAGATCCATCTAGTGGTACCTATCCCTCCAGAGATTGCACCGGCGTCGAAAACCTCAGCGTCGGGAGAGGCCAACGCCCCGGAGTCATTGGCCTAAAAGGAATGAGAGGTGCCTGAAGGAAGTGAGGTGGCAAGCCCCACTTCTCATGGAGTATGCCAGCAGACCCATGGGGCCAACCGCTGAACCAGTATTGTTAGCCGCTCTGGCAAACAAGCCGAACATTGCATTAAGGAAATGCAATGGATCCGTAGCCGGAGTAGGGAAGGCAGGATACCCTGGATCCAGAACTGTGGGCTCTGGGGCAGCTCGAGGGGGCAGCACAATCTGCTCCGGATGCGGCGCCGGAGACCCTGGAGGTAGAGTGGCCGACAGAAGAGCTGGCGCTTCTCTCAGCGCCTATGAAGACACCGCTCTCAGAACCAGCGATGGGGCTGGAGTCTCTTCAGGAGAAGGAGAGACTTAATCCTTGCGATGACGCCAGGGAGCCGGAGACCCCGACTTCAGCGTTTCATCCTTTGACGACTGACGTTGAGATCCATGGCGTTGCTTCTTTTTATGCTTTCTCAACGACTTTGAGGTATATAAAGTTGACGACTTGGACTGGGACCTCGACCTCCTTCGACCTTTTTTCTGTTTTTTAGCCTTCACCATAAACAACTTGGTTTCCCTCTCCTTTAAGGCCTTGGGGTTCATGCGCCTGCATGACGAACATTCCCCGACGTCGTGGTCCCACGACAAACACCACAAACAGTCACCATGAGAGTCAGTAATAGACATCTGACCCCCTCATTCCCTTCATGGCTTGAATCGAGATTTCCTCTGCGTAGCCAGAGGCGCTGCTACAAAGACCCGGAGATTTGCAACAAAGAAACTCCCAGAAATGGAGAGTCCTGAAAAAAAACCGGTACGCATAGACGGCGCAGAAAAAAGGGAACTGATGGCAACACGCCAATGAGGTCTTCTTATGGCTCCGATTATGTCACACTGATTTGCATGCGTTGCCGTTCCATTGTGACATCCTCATCGATGTGGGAGAGCGGAAAATAAATATTTCCGTGGAATGGTGCGCATGAGGGTAATTCAAAAGGTGAGGAATTCACAGGCAGATTTATCCATCAGAATCTAAAGGTACCAACTCCAGATAGTAACAGAATGCTGCCATTGGGCAGACAGAAAAACAAAGATGAGTAAAAATGACCAAAGACTCAGTAAATTGTACTTTGAGTAGCGAAAGAATATTAGACAGCTTCCAAGCAATGCTGACCCCACAGAACAAGGTATGATGATCAGCCTTTGGATGAAGATAAAGCTAAAACAATACTTTATGATTTGAAGGTGAGCCCGAAGTCGATATATGACAAGATGGATATGGTGGCAACCATGCTGGATCATTTAATCGAGAGACTGATGAAAGAATGTGTAAATAGACCAAGCACAACTCTGTATCTTGTAGGTGATTATAGTACTTCCAACAGGAAGCTCCTTGAAGTAGAGAAGACCCTAGCGGTAGTGAAAAATGAAGATGTAGAGGCATACTCCTATTGAAATAACATTGGTATTACTGGTCTGCAGGAGATGACCAAACTGAGTAGACCTGAACTGTTTGACTGTTCACCAGGAAAATTGTCTCAGATATATTGCTTCTCTGACATTTTTGGAATGGGAGTAGCTCATCACTCCTGAGCACCAAACCAATAATTGGGGCTACTCCAGACACTGGTGCACTAGTATAGGTAATTACCGGGACAGTAACACAGCACGGATCCTTGCAGAGGAAAAGGTCAACTGCAATAGCACGGCTCATGTATTGCCACCTACGTGGACGTCATTATCGTATTACCGATTCATGAATGCAAATAGATTATTGTGCACAAAAATGGTATAAATAAATACTCTATGCAATATCCAGCAAAACTGTACATAGTGACTGATCGAAAACCAAAATTCTTTGTGGACCCAAAAGATGTACTGCAATTTGCAAAACAGCAAACTCAACTAACAAGCATTGGCATAGCCAATAGGTCTCGCCTTTGGGACCTTATAAGTGTTTAGCCATGCAACAGTTAATGTTGTTGCAGTAAGGATATTGTGCTGCATAACTAAACACTTATAAGGTCCCAAAGGCGAGACCTATTGGCTATGACAATGTTTTTCTGGTCTCCTCTTTATTCCCATGTCACCCGGTGTCCCCTTCGCTCTGGTAGCAGCAGATTGACGACCACAGCAGCTTATTATTTGTGAGCCAAGCAAGCTTCACGCCTGCCTCTGGCCAGATGGCTGGCTCTGACCCGTCCCTCGTCTCTTGGGAATAGCGAACCAAAGTAAATCCAGGCTCAGCATCACAGGTCCAGCCCTTTCCTTCCCTTTTAAATGACAAAACCTGTTAAACACAGAATTGCTTTGTCCATGAAATCCAAAAAAGTGTTTTTTGAGGGGGGCATGGCTAGCAGCCTGCGAAGATGGCCGCTGCCTGAGGGAGCTCCGAGGCCACCGGAGTTTCTCCCCATAAATCCTGCAATTAATTCGCTGCCTGCTTATTAGCATCACCAGGTAACGACGACCAGAGAACAGCGACATCACTCCCCGCAACCACCAGCGCTCGCGGTGGCTCTGCTGAACGGTGACGGCCGGTGGGAGGTCCGCGGCCTGGCAGTGAAGTTGAAACCGGGACCTCGATTGGCGGCGCCCGGAGGCGCGTAGGCGGCGTGCGCTAACCCCCGGGTGAGCCGTGCAGTGCGCAACTGGTGGAGGGGGTGACCCCCGGCCCCACATATATCCGGCAGACGATCGGCAGTGCCAGAATCTGATTGTATGTACGGGCCAGTAGAGAGGAGAATTTTGGCCGACCATACTGCAGCCCACAGCGGACACCTTCCGGACGGATAAGGTGTGGTTCTGGCACGCCCTCAGTTGGACTGGGATTGGTGCTGGGCAATTGCTTTGGGGTGGCCTGGAGTGCTGAGGAGCAGAGGGGGGGGGCTCCTCTCCATGAGCATGGATGCGCTGCGACCGCCGCGGGCCTCTGGGCGCTGCCGGAGAGGCCTTGGACATTGTTAACAAAGTCCACCAATCATCCAAAAATAATAATAATAATAATAATAAATAAATAATGACAATGAATAAATAAAAAACGAAAAAAGAAGGAACCCACAGCACAGTTACTGTCCGGTCAGCAAATAGGTGTTCAGGCCTTTGGGAATTCACCGGTGACGCGACCCTGGACTTGCGTTGAGATGTGAGTGGAGTCCCCCAGCCGCGACCTGCCCTCCATTGGGGTACAGAGAAAATGGCCACAAGTTACGCAATCCGGTGAAGGCACAGGCGGAAGGGAAAATCGAAAGGCCGTGCGCGTCGGTGATTGCGCAGTCAGGCAGCGGTGATTACCTCTTGCCTGGTGCGGCCTCCTGGCCGGAGCGAGATCCTTCCAACATGGGTGGCAAGGGACAGCGCACACTGCAGCAAAGCAAGCTGGACAAATATTTCTACCGGGGCACTCCAACTACCGATACGGTGCCACAAAAGAGTAACACTGACAATGTTCGCTCAGCGGACGCCAAGGAAGTCACTCTGCAGGATATTATGGTCATGTTGACCCAAACGCAAACCGCCATGGGGACTATATCCACGGATATCTCTCTGCTCCAGGCAGATGTTTCCAAAACCAACACCAGGCTGTCGGACGTAGAATCCACCATGGCGACACTGTCCTCAGACACAGCAGTGCTGCAGCGTCAGGTTCTCAAACTAGAACAGGCCCAAAGACAGATGGAAGCTAAACTGGACGACCAAGAAGGGCGCTCTAGACGTAACAACGTTCGCCTGGTGGGAGTGCCGGAAAGTATCGGAGGACCGGGCCTTGACCTATTTGTGGAGGACATGATTAAGACCAAGCTCCAGCCCCGAGGATTGTCTAACTTCTTCTCAGGGGAACGGGCACACCGGGTGCCCGGCGGGAGACCGAGGCCGGGTGCACCACCCAGACCTATCCTAGCCCGATTCTTCAACTTCAGGGACCGCGATGCGATCTTACTGGCGGCCCGGGTGGCACCTCCCCTTAAAGTTGACAACTGCACAGTGATGCTGTACCCAGACTACACGGCTGCGCTGGCGAAGCAAATGCGAGACTTCACTGAGGTCAAAAAAGAACTACGTAGCCGTGATCTGAAATACGCCATGCTCTTCCCGGCCAAGTTGAGAGTTGAGGAGGAGGGTAAGAAATGCTTCTTCGCGTCTCCGCAGGAGGCCCAGGAATGGCTTGAAGGGTGGAGGAAGCCTGGAGGGACCAACCAGCACGGACGCAGACAGAGACGATTATCCGGAGGCTCAGGTACATCAGAGGTGCTGACCATGGAGACGACGGCGGACAAGATATCCCCACGCAGGCCGGAAGACTCAGACTGTCATTGATACTACAGGTGCCGATGTGGAATGGGCGTAAGCCTGTCACAAACTGAACCTCTTCGTGGCGCTTCGCTCCACGTGGTGCCGGACTTGAGGACTTGCACGTTGAGCGTTCACCTACAAGCAGACAGGATAGACTCACGGGAAGGACCCATAGTGGTCAGTCGTGGCTCCCCCCCTACACGCAAGTACATGGTTTGGGGAACAAAGCACTCTGCTAAGTTGGGGAGGCGGGTAGTTCAAAGTCCGCTAGGCAGGGTAGCAGGGAGGGGGGCGGGGGATGGAATTCAGTTCAGGGGATTAAAGTTATGGTTTGTTTTGAAGCATGTCACACAAAAGGTTCGCATTCCTTACCAGACTGAGACGTGGCAGAGTCGCTGGCCATGGTTACATAATGTGTTGTGCCGGAAAACCCGGTCCACTACTAACCCGGGATGACAGTAACGACGTCACGTGGCCCGAGTATTAGGGAGCACGAACTGCACAACACGACACATATGGTCCCCCTGACACTGATTACCTGGAATTTCCATGGGCTGGGGGACAAAATAAAACTTGGTTTAGTCTTACATAGTTTAAAACGATGTGCCCCCGATGTGGCCTTGCTGCAAGAGACACATCTGACTGGTACCACCAGTAAAGCTATGGATCGATGGGGATTTAAAATGGTTACGCACTCGGAGTTCACCTCCGGCTCGAGAGGGGTGGGTATCCTTGTAAAAACTCGATCCCCTTTGATAATCCATCGCACAAAAATGGACAAAAACGGCTGCTTTGCGGCCATATCTGGCCAATGGAAGGGGAGGTCAATTAACTTTGTGTCTGTCTATATCCCTCCAGCCCTTCACACAGTAACGCTCGCAGCACTTGGTGAATTTCTGCTGGATTTGCCAGAGGGCGAACTAGTGATCGGGGGGGGACTTTCATGACACCATTGACACGGGCAAGGACCGCTACCCACCTAGACCACGCACACATGGGGTCTCCCCAGTAGGAGGGTTTATAGAGGCACTGGAACTCACTGACGCATGGAGGCATCGACAACCTGATGAACGTCAATTCAGTTTCCTTTCCGGAGTTCACAATAGTCTCTCTCGGATAGATTATTTTTTTTCCTCACAGGAATGTCTAAGGAATATAGCGACAGTGGAAATTAGACCGAGGGGCATTTCGGATCACTCCCCAGTGCTACTAACGTACACAACTAGTCACAAAATACGACAGCGCATTTACCCCATATACCCGGGGTATCTGCAAGTCCCACACATCAAGAAGGCTATTACAACAACGACCCAGACATACTTCCAGGATAATGTGTCATCAGTTGACTCCCCTACCAGAGGCCTACAAGACTGTGGTCAGAGGACAAGCGATAGCAACTATCACTGGTCACAAGCGTGATAAACAGCGAGAACTCACTGACATAGAACTTAGACATCACGAGGCAGAAAGGCAATGCTCACTCGACCCCTCTCGAGCCGCGACTCAACACCTAACCCTCCGACAACAAGAATATAGGGAGTATCTCAAAGACACGGTTAAAACGCGCATGGCAGCAACACAGCACAAGGTTTACGAAACTGGCGATAAGGCTGGTAAACTCTTGGCATGGTTGGATAGGCGGGATGAGGGTAAGAAGTGCATAGCTCGACTCCATATGGCCAATGGACAGGTGGTAAAGGACCCGGAAGAAATAGTGCAGATGTTGGCAGGGCACTTCCAACAGGTTTATACATCTTCGTACACTATGTCCATGGAAGAAGCGCAGTCATATATTAAAGATATCAATATGCCCAGGTTCACGCCTGGGGAGGCCCTCCAACTTGAAGCGGATCTCACGGTTGCAGAACTGCAGTCGGCGATCAGCTCTCTACAATCGGGGAAGGCCATGGGACCTAATGGTATACCAATAGAATTATACAAAAGAACGGCGGGCACAATTTCACCGCACTTACTTAATATGTTTCAGGATAGCTTGAAGGCTGGCGAATTTCCATTAGACCAAAGACTAACCACTATAGTGGTGATCCCAAAGCCAGGGAAACCTCCCACGGAGTGTACCTCCTATCGCCCCATATCCTTAATCAATGGGGAGGCCAAAATTCTGGCTAAACTTCTGGCAATGAGACTTGCGCCGCTCCTAGGGACACTGATACATCCAGACCAATCGGGCTTCATGCCTGGCAGAAGTACAGCATTCAACTTGAGGCGCCTGCACGGGGTAATGGCTCGTATACAATTTATACAAGAGCCGGCAGTCATACTCTCTCTAGATGCCTGTATGGCGTTTGATATGGTGGAGTGAACCTTTCTCTTCGCGGTGCTTGATCACATGGGCTTTGGTCCCAAATTTTGTGCATGGGTTTGCTTGCTGTATACTAACCCAATGGCACATGTGACAGCTAATGGACACATCTCTCGAGATTTCCCACTCTCCCGTGGCACACGGCAGGGATGTCCACTGTCACCACTCTTGTTTGCTCTGGTCCTTGAGCCACTAGCGGCATGGATTAGATGGGAGCCACTGATTCGGGGACTGAGATGGACGGCGGATTGGGAGGATCGTATTTCACTATATGCCGATGACGTATTACTGTACATGGCCTCCCCCAGTCGCTCAATTGTAGAGTTACTTAACATCTGTAAGCTTTTTTGTAGGGCATCTGGGTATACCATAAATTGGTCTAAATCGGTTTTATTCATTTTACATGGGCCGCCCCCTCGGCTCCCCAAGGACTGCCCATTGTCTGTCGCACATGACACATTTAAATACTTAGGAATCAATACAACTAGTAGTCCAGAGGCCTTTTATAAGCTGAACCTGATGCCTCATCTGGAGCGCTTCAGACGGGATGTGACACATTGGGGCACGTTGCCATTGACGCTCTTGGGCAAGGCGGCACTTTTCAAAATGATGGCGCTTCCTCGAATTTCTTTATGTATTGGAAAATGCGCCCTCCCTCGTACCCCCAAGTTACTTCAAGGCGATAGAGGCGCAGGTCTCCAGCTTGCTGTGGGGGAATAAACTGGCACGGATTGCACAGAGCAAACTGGTTAAGGGTTGGTATGATGGGGGAATTGCGCTTCCAAATATCCAGCTATACTATTGGGCAGCTCAATTGAAGATAGTTAATCAATGGATACATGCCCCACAATCAGACCCAGCCTTTAAAGCTGATAGACACAAACTGGGGGCAGAGGGTGTGAGGTCAGCTTTAAATAACAAGAGGCGACCCCCCCCCCTTCCTTGGACCTGCAAAACATACTGTCGCTCTCTGGTATAAGGCACACACTAAATTAGGCTGGCGGGGAGTTATAACCCAACTCACTCCCTTATGGGACACTGAGCGGCTGGGGCGACTCAGGAACAGCAGGGGCTTCGCTCACTGGGATGCAATCGGCATTTCTCCACTGTGGGTGATTTGTGGAGTAAAGGAGAAATAATCTCATTCAAGGGTCTTCAGGATCAATACGAACTGGCAGAGTCAGAACGGTTTCGATACCTGCAGATCAAGCATGCCCTACAAGACGCCTTGCCAGTGGGAATTAAAGTTCCAGAATCTACCCCGTTAGAAGATAGATTACTGACAGACCATATGCACAAGTGTGCTACTTCCCTCACATATCGAAAACTAGTTAATAATTTGGCAGACCCCACTGAGGCATTTAGGGAGAAGTGGTCCAAAGATGTGGGAGAACTGGATGATGTGAATTGGCAAGATGCAACGGCATCCCCGTGGGAAGTGGGCATAGCTTCGAGGCTCTAGCTGGTACAGCTAAAAATCCTACATCATGTCTATTACACCAGAGTCCTCCCCTGCAAAATTGGGAAAACTTCTCACCCGTACTGTTTGAGAGGGTGTGGAAATGAGGGAACCTTTTTTCATACCCTATGGCAATGCCCAAGAATTGCAGAATACTGGACAAGGGTTATGAGGACGATATCGCAGGTTGAGGGGATATCGCTGCTGCCAGAACCCAAGAGTTGTTTTTTGAACATCTGGGAGTTAAATGATCTTACGCTCATGGCTCAGGTGTGGGTTACACTGGGAATAATGATTGCAAAGCGGAACATTGCACAGAGATGGGGGTCGGAGGAAATACCGACGATAACAACCTGGGGGCCGATTCCAATCCTGGAAAAAGGCTGTACAAATCGTTGTATGGAGCGTTTTTCCCGTACAACTCGTACCCGGTAAACTTTTCTTACAACCTAGGAAGTACGAATCGTACAGAAAGCCTCTTTCCATACAAATCGTTCAAAAGACCATACAGCTAAAATAAACCAACGATTCTGATCCGGAACAGCTTGCACGCGACGTCTGTATGTATTTAAGCAGCGGTTTCCACCCCAGCAAGTACGATTCGTCCCTATGGCACTCCGTACAGCTCTTTTCTTACGGGAGCCAAAAACAGCTGTAAAAGCGGAGTCCCCAGGGGTACGAGTCGTACAGGCATACACCCCCGTGCGTTGTGTATGTACGGTGCATACCCCAACATCGCGTACGTACTGTGCGTACTCCCAACATCATGTACCCCAACATCGCATACCCCAACATCGCGTACCCCAACATCGTGTACCCCAACATCACATACCCCTACATCGCATACCCCTACATCGCGTATGTATGCACCGTACATACGCGATGTTGGGGTACGCAATGTTGGGGTACGCGATGTTGGGTTATGCACAGTACATACGCGATGTTGGGGTACGCACCGTACATACACAATGCACGGGGGTGTATGCCTGTACGACTCGTACCCCTGTACGACTCGCACCCCGGGAACAACTTTTCCCGGGATACGAGTCGTACAAAGTTTGTTTCGTAGCGGGTAATGGCATTCCCCGTGTACGAGACGTTTTCCGTACAAATCGGAAATCGGAAAACCGGTCCGGATCGTACTAGTACGGTTGGACTGCATTTTTACAATTTGTACGGAAAAGTGTCCGGGTCCGTCTGGTACAACTTTTCCCGATCCGATTTGTAAGGATTGGGCCGATCCGTACAAATCGGATCGGGAAAAGTTGTATTTTTCCCGTACGAATCGTACTTCACGGGTAGGACGGGACTTATACGATTTGTATGGGAAAATTTACCGATACGAGTCGGACGGGAAAAAAAAAATACAGGATCGGAATCAGCCCCGTGGTGTAGTGATATGGATGGGGTTATGATAACTGAAAAAACAGTATACAGTAATCGTGGATGCCCGAGTAAATGGACTAAAGTATGGGGAGGATGGAATAAATTTAGGGGATATATTTGTGAGCCTCCTAAGGCACGATCTGAGGAAACATCTGAGGAAAAAATTGTGTAGACATGTGATAATAATGTAAGAATGGTAATTTAATTTGGAGTTCGGTTAAATGTACAATCGGAATGCGAAAGTCATAAGTTTATTGGAATGTACTTGTATCTAACTATGAGGATGTGAACCATATAAATTGTTTCCTTTGTAAACAATCAATAAAAATAATTTTAAAAAAAGAAAGAAAAAAAAGAAAGTGTTTTTTCTTTGCAACCCATGTACAAATCAGCATCGCATTGAAGACCTGTAATGTCTGTCAACGTTTATTGGGTGTCCAAATCCTCTTTGTTTTGATAATCTTTTTCACTACAGTCATTAGGTCTCGCCTAGCAGCGCGCATACGTTGCTTGGAAAAAGACCTTTAGCCATCGATGCAGCCTTTGCCCTAAAAACGTGCACGCGTTGCATTGCCTTCAATGGCAACGCGTGCACGTGTGGCGATTGCCTTGCGGGAGCGAGCTTGACACCATGGTGCCGATTACGATCCGTTAAAAACCGCGTACGAACCGTCGGTCGGAGCGAATTCCCCGTCCGACTCGTACCCGGTTGTAAAACTTTACAAACATGGAATTACGATTCGCACGGAAACACCATTTCCGTACGAATCGTAAAAAACACCGACCGACGAAAATATACATACGAATGTGATCCGGGAATGCTGCGACGTGACGTCGGGACGCTTTCAGGCAGCGTTTCACGAACCAGGAATTACGATTCGAACCGACAGCAGTCCGGACGGCAATATTTTCACGGCACCCAAAAAGTGCCGCAAAAGCGAAGTACGGCGCGAATCGACCAGAGTAGGTGGCCCGGTACGCGCCGACCCCCCCCCCAGCCCCCGTAGGTACGCGCCGACCCCCCCCCCAGCCCCCGTAGGTACGCGCCGACCCCCCCCCAGCCCCCGTAGGTACGCGCCAACCCCCCCCCAGCCCCCGTAGGTATGCGCCGACCCCCCCCAGCCCCCGTAGGTACGCGCCGACCCCCCCCCAGCCCCCGTAGGTACGCGCCGACCCCCCCCCCAGCCCCCGTAGGTACGCGCCGACCCCAGCCCCCGTAGGTACGCGCCGACCCCCCCCCAGCCCCCGTAGGTACGCGCTGACCCCCCCTGTGTGTACACCCGTGTACGGTGCGTACCCCCCCGTGTACGCTCGAGTCGAACCCCCCCGTGTACGCTCGAGTCGCACCCCCACCCGTGTATGTACGGTGCGTACCCCCCCGTGTACGCTCGAGTCGTACCCCCACCCGTGTATGTACGGTGCGTACCCCCCCGTGTACGCTCGAGTCGTACCCCCACCCGTGTATGTACGGTGCGTACCCCCCGTGTACGCTCGAGTCGTACCCCCACCCGTGTATGTACGGTGCGTACCCCCAGCGCGGGTGCGACTCGAGCGTACACGGGGGGTACGCACCGTACATACACGGGTGGGGGTACGACTCGAGCGTACACGGGGGGTACGCACCGTACATACACGGGTGGGGGTGCGACTCGAGCGTACACGGGGGGGTACGCACCGTACATACACGGGTGGGGGTGCGACTCGAGCGTACACGGGGGGGTACGCACCGTACATACACGGGTGGGGGTACGACTTGAGCGTACACGGGGGGGTTCGACTCGAGCGTACACGGGGGGGTACGCACCGTACACGGGTGTACACACAGGGGGGGTCGGCACGTACCTACGGGGGCTGGGGGGGGGTCGGCGCGTACCTACGGGGGCTGGGGGGGGTCGGCGCATACCTACGGGGGCTGGGGGGGGGTCGGCGCGTACCTACGGAGGTTGGGGGGGGTACGGCACGTACCGGGCACCTGTTTGGACGTCTCCATGGTTGTTATGGGAGTTCGGTGCGGACGGTCTTTTCACCATACGGTTGTACATTCGGACGCCCGGGATGGATCGTGATTCCCCGGTCGGAGTTCACCTTTCACGTTTGTACGGTGAATCGTACGAGGACGTGTCGGACACATTTTCCGACCCGAGGACGTGTGGGGAAATATTCCCAGTGCGGTTCGTATGGACTTTTTACCATGCGAATCGTGATTGCCAGTTCGTACGGCACTTGTACGATTCGTACGGTAAAAAGACCCGATACGAGTCGTACGGGGACATTTTTTACCGGATCGTGATCGGCACCCATATGTTTGTAATTAACTTACAAACACATGGTGCCCCTGGCTCGCTCCCGCAAGTGAAACGCTGTGTGTGCTCTGGCACTCCACCCACCCCTGCCACTTGTAGCGCGAGGCGCGCGCTTGTTTCGCATTTTCATCCACAGGAATGAAAGGAGGCCCAAGTGGAATGTTGATAGTTTCCGCTGGGTAAAAGAAGTGTATGTTTGCAGAAATGCATCTCCTCCTTTCAACGCAGGGTGATTTGTGGTTTTACTGTGCAGCAGCGCACGGTTCAAGACCGCCGCTTTTTTCCGTGAAAAGTACGCGCATTGAGCAAAATCCGTCTCCTGCTGTTCAAACATATAAGCTGTTCCACAATAACATATTGCATCAAAAAGAACATCCTTAACAGGAGAAAGGAGCGCCTCCCGATGAATTCCATGCAATGCATTTTCAGAGGAGGAGGGGAAGGGAGCTTTTTATCTACAAGACGTTTGGGGACGGAGCCCCTATTACGCACTTGGCACAAGGAGGACGTGGCCGACCTCCTTGATGCACGCGAGTAAGGTGCGAGCGGTGGAATCGTTTTAATCAATTCTGAAGCTGCTGGCTCCGGGAAAGTGGGCTCAGAGCTTTACGCAAATACACTGCACCAATGCTTTTAAGCTCCTCTTCACACGTGTGCAGATGGAACCCAGAATCTTTTTTTAATGGCATTTTTTAAAAACGGTTACTGCCGAAGATTATGAAAGCGACACACACTTCCTGAACATCGTCCCGTCACAATATTTCATCCATAACTGCTGACTGAAGCACTCCGCTGCTTCTGCTACACTTACCACTTTTGCATATCAAAGACCACATTAGTTCCGCATTTCATACCCTAGTTTAGGCTAGTTGTGGCAAGCCTGCGCCTTAAAATACCAAGGGAGACTTTATAAATGATTAATTTTCTTGACAGTGTTTGCATTCCCTTTGTAACAGCTACAGGTGCCTGAAAAAGAAGAGACCGTTTGTAACGTAAACCAAAGCAGTTTGTGTCCCAGGAGGGATTTCAAGGTTCTATAGTTGTTTTTGGCTCAGACAGAGCTGCTAAACGCCACCAAAATCTAATGCAATTCTCTCATTAGCCACTGAAATGATGCCGAGGCACGACAAGATAGCTAACGCTTTTAATGGGACACTGCAATTGTAGGAGCCAGACGTGCGTGAGGTTTGCACAAAACTACAGTTGGTGTCTGAAATGAGTGCATTTATCAAGGGCTTCAAGAGTCCATGAAAGTACAGACTTGTGAAAGGCTCGTAACCCATAAAGTGCAAGTTTTTTTTGCCAGGTGTTCTATGGGTGTCCTAGAAAAACTACTTATTTGCACCACCCTGACAACATGATGGTAGTTTGGCGCTGATCCTTACAGCAATAGGCACAGATCCCTGGTCGGTTACATAAAGTGTGAACACGAAATAAAGTATAATGAAATACCATCATACATGTACTTGTGAGTCCATCTGACTACAGCGGTCCAGAAAATCTTACATGATCCACTCTTGGGTCCAGGAACAATTCATGCTCAACAACTGTAACAAAATCTAAAGTTTATTTCCACCTCAGTGGCTGCCGCAGCACGGCTAAAATAAACTGAACTAACTACATTACCATGGTTGAGTAGATGAATCAGGTAACCACATCACACTCATTCAGGGGAGCACGTACATTACTTTCCTCATGCTCAATCACACAGGCCTTCGTGACTTACACTAATGCAATAATACCAGGGCCACTGGAATTATTCGGTGGGGGTGGGAGGGGGAGGAAAGTTACGTGGCAGGATTGAATAAATTATGCGGCAAGAAAAGGCAAAGTATGTGGTGTATTGCTGCACATTTTGTGTTAGTATTGTTTCATTATTTTGTCACTTTCAAACTTGATAACACTGTCTGGAAATTGGTTGCAACTCATTAGTACAATTTTGAAACTCAAATATAGCAACAAGCAACTGAAAGGTGACCTGTCAACCTTTGTAAAGGGCTTCCGCTATGCTGCAACACGTGTCACTGTGTTTTGAGTAACTATTTCACCGTTTGAGGTAGAAACAATTTTTTTGTTAAAATCTGCAGATTGTGTGGCAGATGATGGATTATGTGGAAAAAGCGGAAAATCTATAATTATGAGAAAAACCACAGTGGCCGTACAATTGCATAATACCAGTGGCCCAAAATATTACTTCCCTCTGCAAGGGGAGGGTCACCTCCATCATCCCGGGTGGTGCAGGTATCTGCCTTTACATTTCTTTCATAGGCAGATGAACAATTCTCATTTTTCTAGTGCCTCTCAATTGAAACCAAAACAACTGACCTTAACCCCATTAAACTTCACCTTATTTACCACCCCAGGAGATGACCACCAAACCTTAAATAAAGCCCATAATCATGTAAAATTAAATCCAGACGTGATTTCAGCTTACACTGAGGAGTCCTTAATAATACTACATCAAATAACTGTCTTCAAACTTGCACAGCAATGATCTTGTTCAACACTCTACCACTCCTACGTACAAGAACAATGAAATTCTTAACCTCATAATTGCCACAGTGATGTTATTAAGGTAACTCCCCCAAATCGTTCTGACTTGTCAAATCATCTCCTGGTACTCTTTTCTCTCACCTGGTCTATACAAACAACCACCAAAGGAGAACAGTGGTAACCCAAGCACTAGATGAGGGAATATGAAGACATCAACTTAGATTCCTCTCTGACAAAATCTCCTTGATTGCTCTAAACTTTCCAACAACTCCAGAAATCTCCAGAATGAATGAAGAACCTCATTAAAAATCATGGATGAGCACGTCCAAAAAACTTGAAATGTCTGAAAGGTAAGCCCTCTGCAAGATATTTCTCAAAATAACAGAACTTAGAAATAACAAGCATTTGCATAGCCAATAGGTCTCACCTTTGGGACCTTATAAGTGTTTAGCCATGCAACAGTTAATGTTGTTGCACCAAGGATATTGTGCTGCATAACTAAATACTTATAAGGTCCCAAAAGCGAGACCTATTGGCTATGCCAATGCTTGTTTTTATTGCCTAGGCTCCTAACCCTAGGTGCTTTGTACAGGACATTTTAGATTCTTTTAAAGTTTTCATGTTGTATGGATTATTTTAAGTTGCACCACCGCACATTTATTGAATGTCAGTGTATTTGGATCCTTGCCAGACGAGAGGATGTAGGGGAGAGAGTGTGAGGGATGACAGACAGGAGGAGAGACAGCGACATACGAGAGGGTGAAGGGAAGAGAGAGAGGGAGGGGCGACAGACAGGAGGAGAGAAAGTGACAGACGAGAGGATGTAGGGGAGAGAGAGTGAGGAGCGACAGTCAGGAGGAGAGGAGATAAAAGTGACAGACGAGAGGAGAGAAAGCGACAGACGAAAGGGTAAAGGGAAGAGTGAGAGATGGAGGAGGGGCGAAAGGAGAGAAGAGGACCAGTGAGGTAGGGAGGCTGACAGCCAGGAGGCAGAGGACGGAAAGTGACCGAGGAGAGGCTGGCCGCGCCGCAGCCTGGGAGGACATGACCAGGTGAGGAGCTTGCGGGGTGGGCTCTGTGGGGGAGCCCGGGGAGAAGGAGGGAATCCCCCGCCTCTGCTCCTCTATTTCCAGTATTGAATGTCAGTGTATTTGGATCCTTGCCAGACGAGAGGATGTAGGGGAGAGAGTGTGAGGGATGACAGACAGGAGGAGAGAAAGCGACAGACGAGAGGGTGAAGGGAAGAGAGAGGGGGAGGGGCGACAGACAGGATAATGGCAGTAACGTGTTTGTCTCCAATTTTGCCTTGAGGCCTACATATCTAAGGAGCATTGGAAGCATGTGACAGGTTAATAAAATCAGGCAAATTTATGGGAGCTTTTGGCAACGCCCAGGGGTGATTGTTCAACTTCATGACCACACACTACACAAGAAACAGTTCAGCAGGTACTAGCACGTATATATGCGGCTTGCTTAGAATTACAGATTACAGTGCCGGTCAACACCTACAGTTACAGAGCTCCCAATTTTCTCGGGTCCATGCATTAACAGTTCATCCACTCCAAGTTTTTAACTTGCATTCTGGGACTTGCAGTAGTGCATATCCCATTATAAATCCCAGGTTGCAAGTTCCAGAATGCAAAAAAAAAAAGCTTGAGAGAATCAGATATTCAAGCATAATTTGGGGAAACTCAAGATCTCTTTCAAGAAGGATGTAAGGGAATAGACTAGCATTAAAAAGTAATTTCCGGGCCAATATTGCTATTAATACATATATTTAACAGCACAGTCATTCATTCCCTTGATTGCTCTTTACTCGTCGCACTCCTTCCTTCCCTATACATCCCACCTGTAATGGAAATAAGTAATTTCTCCACTTATTTCAGAACTTGAAATGAAAGGTGAATTTAGGGACACAATCACAAACAGTGTAATAAGTGTATGTACGAACAGTGTTATGATGAATCAATCTCACTGTCTGCCTCTCAGCATTCAAGTTCATGTGCAATTATCGTCTCAACATGACTCGAACAAAACGTAAATATAAGTGAAACCCAAAAAAATCAAAGCGTACCAAAATCTGCAACTTAGTCCTCACTTTAGGGGGAAGACTTGTAATAGGTGCTATTTATAACACCTGATAAATAGAAAACTCCAAAGCATCATTATTTGGGACGTGAGATGAATATCGCTCCATAATCCAGGCCATTGGTAATAAGGGCCTAAGTGTGCGTGCCTAATTGTGATCAAATACATTTTAATACTTCATATAGCTTGCATCTGGTGTTACACCTGATTTTTTATGTAATTTTGTAATGCAGCATGGGCGCAGTATCAATTAAAAATGGTAGTTTTTATCCAAGGCACACGTTTGGGGCCACTGACAATGGTGAGTGTGCAAACATAAGGAAAGAGACAGTAAGGCCTGACCAAAGAATAAAATTGCAATTAGCACATGCATTTGCTGGTACCTTTAACTGGACTTAATGTTACGTGGTGGTGTATTTAATGCTATGTTACTACATCTCATGTTATATTTTACTATTATTTTTAATCTTGCACTTTGAAGTTGAACATTCAGTGACACTGTTTACAAAGTAAAAAATAAATACAAATGTGCCCATGTTGTCGCCCTTTCATCTTCACTGCCGTCTCTCTCCTTCTCGCGCTCCATCCAATATGTCCTCTGTGCTTGTTGTCAGTGGTACGAGTGAAATGCTTGCTCTCAAGGGACGTGCCAGAGGTGTCCTTCAGCTGCCATATGGACTGCAGACTGAAGAAGCTGATTGGCTGCTCCACTCAGCATTCCAAGGCATTGCCAGGCAAGGTAAGCTAGCCTCATTGCCAGCCCACCAGTAAGGGGCAGGCAGCAAATACCAATACTAAGATAGCTCGGTGGGTTTGTGTATCTTTGGTAGCGGTTAACTAATACAGTCGAGCTCGCCTGGCACCAAGACCTGTTATGGAGGTATCTGGCCAATACAAGCCCAAGTCACTCTTGGCTGGCAGCCATGCTGCAGAAACCCTCATTCCTTTGTAATTCAAATGCTTACATTTGCACAAAATGGTGTCTGTTTAAACCCTGGCATAATACTATGGATGGCTAAGCCACTCTTCACCAAAATCCCAAAATGAATCTACCCCCAATGGCAGGCAGATGCGATGGCGCATGCGGATGAAGGGGGTGCCACAGACACCGACAAAACCAATAAACGACAGGAACGGTTTTCTATCCAAAGTTGTTAAATTTAGTTAAAAAGCTTACAATACTTTCGGCCATTGTCCCACATGAGGTGAAAATTAAGGCGAGTGAGGAGTGCGCACTTTACAGGGACCTTAGAACATGAACAGAGTGAATGCTGACGTTTTTGCCAACTAACAAAACAAGCATTGGCATAGCCAATAGGTCTCGCCTTTGGGGTCTTATAAGTATTTAGTTATGCAACAACACCAACTGTTGCATGGCTAAACACTTATAAGGTCCCAAAAGCGAGACCTATTGGCTATGCCAATGCTTGTTTTGCCCTTGCAATGCTGGAACTTCTTCCTGCCTGTTCTAATGCTTGTTTGATTTAGCTCTAGAATTGTCTGAAGGTGATTCAGTTCACAATGTACTATACAAAAAGAAAACATTATTAGCAGCCTAACAGTGGATCCTTTAATCTAAAATGGACTGTTTTTGTATTTAAAACTGGCAAGGAAAAGACTTTTGGTCCTTGCTTAATCAACATGTGAACCTACATATTGATTCTATTTCCTGCTGCACAGACACACTCAAGAACCATCTTTATTAGTCCAAACAGTGGGTGAGTCACTCCAGGGTCGCAGTGTTCACATTGCTGAATGGCCCCTTATTTGGCAGGGATGTGCAATGTTTGGCTGGTCGCAGCCCATGACACTGTGGTCTTGTAATCACTGCAATAATACAAATGATCATTAACAGTGTACTTTTTTCCCCACTGTGAATCATCGCCCTGATTTCAAAAGCTCTGTAACTCAAACACTTAACGGACACGCATTAAAACACAAATACGCCTGAACAATGTAATAGTGCAGCACACAAGACCCACTACTGAGTCTTAAGGCACTTTGGAAAGCTTGTAACAGAACGCGGTGCTGGCAGACTTCGTGGACATGTTTATCAACCCTGGGCTGATGAAAGGCTGCAGCGACTTATTCAATTGTTTGCTCATTAGTGAGTTGTTTGTTCGTCAAGTGCAGGACAAATCCAACTGTGGTGAGATGAGCAGAGTGTGTTACGGAGCAGGCGGCAGCTCCTGGCTCCCAACAGGTAGTGTGGAGTGGGAGCGTTCAAGAGTAGGGGGGGCTTCCATTCGCACTGAAAACAAAGTGTGTAATGCATTGTTTGATGAGCAGACCTTCAAGCAATGAGGTCAAGGGCAAGAACCCAAGCAGCTCTCTCAGCATGCTACACAGGACAAATGTCACTAGTATTTACAGCTCTTAAAAACGTAAAAGAGCCGTATGAAAATGTCATGGTATTGCACTGCAAGAGTTTTGTAGCAGGTGCATAAATCGAGTGAGCAATCTCACAGTTTGCTGGTAACAGTGTTTGGATATTAATCATCTGAGCGCTATAACAACACGTGCCTAATAGTGACTGGCGTTAACACACATACCATCCGAGGAATTGCGACAACAGTTGGGAAGAGATGTGCAACACACTCGCACACCTTCACAGAAATGCAAAACAAACCAGCATCCTAGCCCCTCCCTCACGCTCCGCGCACACACAAAGAACGTATTGCAGGTTGGACCATTCATGATTTTATAACACATGCTGTGTCACAGCCCACAAACGTGCCTGCCTCATTCCAGCTGGATCCCTGTTCCTCCTATTGCAAAAGCGGTGGTACCAACATTTTTTTTTTTTTTTAAAAGACACTAGCATGGCAGAGGTTGTTTTGATGAGCGGGAGGTGGTCAACCAATGAATGAGCGTACTGCGGGTGACATAGGTATTGAGGGGTAAAGAGGAAGGCCTGATGCTGGACTTTTTGAAGGCGGGGTAAACGGATGGGTAGCAACACTGATGGCTAACACAATGGCCGAAGCCTCGCGAGATAGCATTTCTTGTCGCTTTCGTGAGGTTCCCGTTAGAGACTGACGTGGGGAGGGAACCTCAGGAAGTGACATTTTCAACGCTGCAAAGCTGCCTGTACATCTCGAGGTCGCCTGGCGCCTTAATGATGCCCGTGGCGCTCCTAAGGCATTTGCGCAGCATCATAGGGATCTGTCCGCAAGACACCTATGACTGGTATTGAAAGCTGTCAAGCGTGTTACAATGCTGAGCCCGCTGTCACGATTACTTAAAGCCTCCACAGGCAGCTCTGTCTGCATGATCTTGTCTTTCACTGCACTGCTGCGATTACATCTCTAGTTAGTTGGTGCATCGTGGCATGAGAGGTGGGCTTGACTGACGTGAGTTCTGTATGTGGAATGTGGCGCGTTGAGTTTGTGCGCCACAACTATGCCTCCTTGGAGGAGCCTCATGGATCTTAAAATCAGGTTGTCAAAAGAGGGCAGAAGATGATGTATGGGTATGCATCAATGCCTTTCTCTTTCTGCCTCTTTCACTCTCCCCCATGTCCACTTCACTCCCCCTCAGTTTAGTTGCTGTTTGCAGGTCTCATTCTGAGTGCCACTCTCTCTTGATTCGGTCCCTGCCTCCTCTTATTGTCCATGCCCTGCTGGTGCTTGGATTCGCACGTCACAATGGGCATGTTCAAACGGGGGTTTAGGTGGGCCTGGTCCCACCGGATCTCAGACCCGGTGGTAATTTTATACAAACTGAAACTGGTGCCTATGGAGCCCTTTAGTCATGTCCTTAAATCCAATGACAGACACTGATCAGTTTCTGAATAATGAATGTAAAAACCATTAAGGTAACCCATGTCAACAATTAAGTTACTGTTCATATTTCACATGTTTTACAGAATCTTGCGCTTCCTAAACAGTGCTAGTTATTTCCAGGATGCTGTGTTTTTTTTTTTTTTTTGTGTGTGCACCATATAATTCTGGTATAGTGTATACTTTGAATTGAGTCACCTCCGGGTGACTATAGAGCCACGATTAAGACCTCTGGAGTTCAGACTGAAAGCAATATAAGTTTCTCACAGTGCCTGTCAGTGGATCAAAATGTTTTCAAAATATCCTCATCCAATCATTGGCCTCTCTGCAGAGAGCACAGAAAAATTATTAGGTTTTTCATTTGAGCTTGTGATTCTGTGTAAAAGTGTGTGAAGGAAGTATACTGTTGGCAAAATATTGATACAGTGAAAGTAAAAATAAATATATGCAGTACTTACAGGTGAGTGGGTTCGCTGTACGTTAAGGGGGTGGTGAAGTGAAGGCGGTGCAAAGAACTACAAACACTAGAGAGCTAGGAGGGGGCTGAAGAGGAAACAAAGGTGGTGTAATATACAGGATGAACAAGATATGGAGAGAAAGGTTGTGCATGTCTAACAGAGAGAACATTACAGGAGTGATTGAGACACTGAAAAGCACTATACCTTTCACAGACCTCAGGTAAGGTTGAATTAGTAGCCTCGCAATTTCAGAATTGAAACTTTTTTAATATTTAATTATTTACAACAAAAAATGTATCTTAACAGCTAACGGCCACTGACAAAGCCAATAGTCCTGGCTGGTTTTAGGTGTATGTCCGTTGTTTTGTAATAGATCTGGATGCAAGAGCAGAAAGCTTAGCAAGGAACCAAAATACTGGTCAGGAGGTACACTGTGGGAATCACAGAACTGTAGGTTACATGTTTAAGCCAAATCCAAATTTGCATGGGCCGCACCCCATTTAGAGACCCCTCCCACACAGACACATGAACTTTTTGCATCCAAATTAAAGCCTTATGTTCAAAGATGCAATACACTTAGATCATGGCTGTGCTGCAACTACCTTTTAATGTTTTTCTTGGAACTCATTCATGTTGGAAGTGGGAGGCTGCACACACACCTTTCAATCCCTAACTACCAGCAAAGCACACACCTCTGGATTTAGCAGCCGGATGAGGGGCATTATGATCCACCACTTGCGCTGGCAGTGGGTAGGAGTGCACACACCACCTCCAGATGACACCGCGCACGCGCTCCCACAGTTTTAGAATATACAATTTGGAAGTTGAGGCTTCTAAACATGTGAAGTGGTGCCTTTGAATGTTGCCCGTGAGCTTTCTCCGAGAACGTAATACGTAACACATCAAGCAAATTATACAATACAAGTAAACACAAAATGCAAACTATAAAAAGTCAGTATGGCTTCCCTGCTTGGGTCAAGCGAAGGGTTGGGGTTATTCAGAGTTGAAGTCTATGAAGCCACCAGCAGCAGTCGGGCACATTATATCATAAGACAGCAGGGCAAGTCTCCTTCAAGTAAAATCTCGCGCGAGCGAGCGTGCGTGCGTGTTTTCTAGAAACATGCCGTGTCCTTTTGTACACTCAGGACAATGTTGATCTGTTCACGGCCGCTCCGAGCACCGACAGGCCTGTCCGTCACCGAATACACTTTCATGGTGTGTAAATCACACGCTGCCTACCTGCCACTGTCAGGCTCTTTCCCATGAACCCCCTTCACACCACAACAAATGGTCATTTCTTCTTGCTCCTCCTCAGTGATTGCTCTTGGCCTGGGACTGACAAACAGCACTGTAAAAGGGACAAGCTAATTTTATTTGTTAACAGTCCCTGGCCAACAGAAGCCTGTGCTGTGCACTGCTGCCTCCAGCAAAAGTACACACGCTTTTCTCGTGCCCCTTTTTGTGCCAGTTCCACTAAGGTATGACGTATCCAACACAGGGCACACACAGACGGATTCTAAAATAAATAACAACAATTGTCTGCAGCTATTAGTTTTAACGATTTTTAAATAAGTTAGAACAGTTTGGCTACCTTGCTTTAAAGTCGTTTGAAAATGCATAGAACTCCCTGGATTCCTGTGTTAAATGCAAGTTAGGGGCAGTCATTTTTGGAACTGAACAAGAAGGACCCACGTGCCAGCAAATCGCCGGATAGAGGAACACCAACATTTTGCAACTTTCCGAAGTAAATGTTGTAACTGACGTTTAAAAACAAGGAAGACTGGTTCATCAAATCAATTGTATCAAAAAGACCGGCCTTTAAATCAAGATTCTCGTGGCTCACTGTATCCAGAAGACATCACAGCATTTGCAACCAGTCTATTACACCCTCCCCAGCAAGATAATTAGAATTTAAGATCACCACAGCGAGATCCACATTAAAACGAGCGGCCGTGCGGCCGCGAAAGTGATCGTGATCGAGTTGGCAATTCCTGACAGAGGACTTACTTACCAGACATGGGTCCCATGCTCACTGCGCCACTGGATTCAAGCTAGTTTAGTTGATGATGGGGGGGGGGGGGATGCCCTGAAACCGGTCCCAGGATGCTTTTTTTCTGGTCCAGGGAGGACCCTATTTGGCAGTTCGGACTGGACTGTTCCCACGAGGAACAGGGTCAAGACTGATTTCCATGTGGCTGGGTCTAAACTGGGGTGGAGTAGTGAGCAAAAGAAAGATGGATTTAACCTAGATCTCTTGACTGGGGGTGAATGTTTGATTCATTCAGCATTCCATCCATCATTTGTTGCCGCAGCACTAAAATCATCATACAGCGTATTTTTGTTGTCATAGACAAGCAGTTAAGAAAAGAACAGGCTGGATTCTGCAAGTGCAGAGGGTGTGTTAATCAGATCCTCACTCCATGCAACATCATGGACCAGTGCACGGAGTGGCAGAGACAACTATATATCATTTTATTAGATTTTGAGAAAGCATTTGACAGTATCTACGTGGCAGCCTCTGACGTATACTGAGAGCTCATGGCATACCACAGCAGATTGTTCTCCTTATCACAAGCTTCTATGATAATTTTACATGCAAGGAGAGACATAGTGCGTGTAGCTTCTATTTCAAGACCAGTGTGAGACTGGGTTGCTCTTTAACCTAGTCATTGAATGGCTGATGTGATGCACAACAGAAGACCAAGACAGCGGCATCACATGGACTGTATTCTCTACACTGGAGGACCTTGATTATGTGGATGACCTAGCCTTGCTCTTCACTGGACACCAGAAGTCAAATGGAGGAGGGGACCCGATAAAAAACCTGCAGGCGAACTGTGGAAACAGAAATGAAGACCCTGACTAGGGCACCATACAGAAAGTTACCCAAGACAAACAGAAGTGGCAGTCTTTTTGTGCTGCCCTCAATGCCAGCCAACATAACAGGCAGTAAGATATCACACAGATTGCAAGTTCAACGGCATAAATAGCGGTGGTCATGAATAATCAGGATAAACTGACTGAATTTCTGAGATACTACTGCAAGGTATATGGACCACGTGAGGAACCCACACCACTAGAAAGATCACTGGATGTCATTACCATGGTTTGGTTGGAGGATCACCAAGGAACACAGAAGTGTATTGAATCAACCCCTTACCATAGAGGAAATAATGCTAGCTTTTGACAATATGGCAGGTAGTAAGATACCCGGTGGAGCAGATGGCTTTTCAACTGAATGTTATAGAGAGGCAATAGGGAGCTATTGACTCAACACCTGCTGAATGTTTATGCTGAGGCCAACGAAAAGGGAGTACTTACCACGACTTTGCGAGAGGCCATTTTTAGGTCTCGCTGAGCCCAGCGCATGCGCTGGCTCAGAGAGACATTTTGTAGTTGGGATTTTTAAAGTGCTGCCTGTGGCCTAAAGCTTGAGTGCACATGAGCGTGCACGCGCGCAGCCGCCAATCACTGCTGCGCGCGCACCACTCACGTGCTTGCCACACAGCGCTCCCGTCCAAGCGATCGCGATCACTTTCGCTTTGATCGCGATCGCTATTACTTTCGTTTTCACGGCCGCGCGGCCGTTACTTTTACAGCCGCGTGGCCGAATGCTTGTTTTTCTTTTGCCTCCACTTGTTTATTTTGGAACCAGGTGTATTGTGCCCTCTCGGATCCTTCACTAGTTCCTAGGCAGTCGTAATTTACATGATGCCACTCGTAGACCAATAAACTACAAGAAAAAAATGGAACTACAGGCCCCATAATAGAAAGCTCATTGGCAAGAACTAGTTCTGCACCTCTTAGTTATAATGTGGAGCTCGGACCGTGGGCCAGCAAAAATCGTGGGATATTTTTGGATGAGGACGTGCAAGAAGCAAAACCCTTCCCCAAACTCTCACCGCATACACTGACAAGGACGAGCAAAAGGTATACAAAATAAAATATTTATTATCGAGTGCAAAATAAATAAATCTGTAATAAAAATGAAATACGCCATGCGTTTGCATACTCTCACGTATTTCAGTGCCACCTTGGCAGAATCAGTTTGTGCAACTGCTGCATAGCAGCAATTAAGTCTCACGTATTTCAGTGCCACCTTGGCAGAATAAGTTTGTGCAACTGCTGCATAGCACCAATTAAGTCTTTCTGCCAAGCCCACCTACTAGGCCTTGTTCAGTCTCCAGGTTCAGGCATAGTCCAATAGTCTTATTCGTCGTCAGATTGGTGGGGTGGTTGCAGACACCCCTGTGTACTCCCTAAGAAGCATGCCCCCTGGTGGCCGGGCTCCTGACTCCAATTTCCGGCTTGGAGGGGCTCTTCTCCAAGATCACCTCGGCCGTCTGCTGTGGGGGTCTCGGTACCAGCTGCGTGTTGGGGACCACCCTCTCCTCTTCTTCCTCCTCTCGTTCTGAAGACGTGAAGGGGCTCACGACAGTCTCGACTAGCCCAATGACCACCCCAAAGAAGGCCAGGACACTGCCCAGCAGGTACATCTTCACCATCTTCCGGTTTGGCTTTTGGCTCATCATCTCCCTGGCAAAGGGGATCAGCTCGTGCATGACCTCCATTGTACCTCCGAGGGGCTCTGCGTGAAACACAAGGTAAAGCGTGGTTAAGGTCACTGCATGATCGGCACACCACTTCAGAATTATTCTGTAGCAATAAAATTATATCCCATGCCCAAAAATCGCAAAAGTGCTAGAGGCCACCACCTAGGGTGACCAACCGTCCGTAAATTTCACGGACAGTCCGTAAATTGGACCTCACGTCCGTGAGGATCCTTTTTACGGACGCCTTTTGTCCGTAATTTTAGGCATGTTAGGGAACAGTTCTGTTCCCCTGCGAGAGGCCTCAGCTCCGTGATGGGGCCGCCTCGCACTCCTCTGAGTGCAAGAGCAGCCCCACCCCGCCCATTGTCCTTCTGTGTGGGGCTGATTGCCACATACAGAATGACAATGGGTCAGTCTGGGCTGGCACAGCATGTGGTGGCCTCCTCCTGCCTCGGTCCAGGCAGAGCATTCTGTCACCTGGAAGCGCAAAACGCCCATGCTGCTGCTGCTACCTGAGAATCCAGTTAATCGAAGGAAGGCAGTGAAAGAAGTTCAAAGGAAAGGATTGTAGTTATAGTATAGCAGTCATGGTTGCTGCTTTTTTATTTTATGCAACTAACAACCATTGACAAAGCCAATAGTTCTGGCTTGTTGTAGGTGTAACGTTACTTGTTGTATTATATATCAATGACACAAGCAACAAAAATACCAGTCGGGCGGCACATTATATTAAGCACGGATTTTTAGCTTATGTGTTTTAAGCCACGCATTTTATTACATTAAACACCCTTTTGGAGAGACCCCCCTAGTTTTTACATCCCACTTAAAGCTCTGGAAACACCATGTCACAGTCGCCCCACGTCCAGGCACTGTGCATGACTCATGCCTTCCACTTTTTCAGATTGCCTAAGTGCAGGGGCATAGTGAACCCTGCCCCACCCCACCCCTTGCTTTAGGAACTACAGCAAGGGTGGAGTTATTGATGGGTCTCATAATTAATGTGAAAAGGTGAGTGAGTAAGTAAGTGAAGGGATAGGTGGATGGATGGCTGGATAGATGAGTGAAATGATGGATTGATGGATGAGTGAAAGGGTGGATGACGGGCGAGAGAATGGGTGGATGGATGAGTGAAATGATGGATGGATTGATGAATTGATAAGTGAAGGGTGGATTGCTGAATTGATAAGTGAAAGGGTGAATGATGTATGAGTGAATGGATGGATGGGTGGAAGACTGGATGGATGAGTCTACAGATGGATAGGGTGGATTGAGGGATGGATGAGTGAAATGATGGATGGAAGGATACATGATGGATAGGTTTGTAAATGGTTGAACATGGACGGGCACAGATGGAAGGACAGAATGAATGGTGAAAGACTGAATGACGGATGAAAGTAGGATTACACATTGTAAGCCCCATTACCTTAAGCAACATTTCCTATACATTGACTTTCCCATTTATATGAGTGATTGTCTCTTTATAATATGTGTGTGTTGTAACACATTCCAACACTCTGCCCCACATACTTGGGATGAGTAGGACTATAGAAGAAATTAAATACACATGAGAGAGGGTCTATGTGAAGATGAGGGGCACCATTGGAGGGTGGTAGCAAGGCCAGACTGGCCGGACATCAGGCGTTTTCTCTGGGAGCTGGAAAGGTGGGGGCGGTTTTGTTACCACAAAAAGAACTGCACATTTGCTTAAAGCTGCGCGCACACTGACAAACCATGAAGTGCACAATTGTCTCAACCTAATATAAACTTATTTTCACTTGTACTTTAGTAGTTGTCTATTTACTCACTTGTATACTATTGCGCAACCTTCTCTGATATGTCTGTAAAACGTACCTTTTGTCCTGCATTTTGACCTCCTGTCCTGAATTTTTGTCCTGCATTTTGACCCCTTGTCCTGAATTTTTACACTCACTGTCCTGAATTTGCACCCATGTCAGTTGGTCACCCTACCACCACCTCATCAAGCACTTATTTTTTTTAACTTTACATTCTGATAGTTATATTCCCCCATTCAGCGGAAAACTTAAAACTACAGGAAGCAGAATGCTACAGAAACTATAGATGCTCAACAATTCTGCTAGCCCAGAACAGAACACAGAGTCTGGTGGCTCAAGGTGAGCAATACATCCAGCCCTAATGCAAGCAAGGCTTACAGTGTGAGAGTTCATAGCAAGTGTAGCAGCAATAGGAACATCAGAAATCTTAAATATATCCTCACTAGGGAGCTTACATTCTTCTCTGCATGTGCAACACATACAGATTGATATTTTGGCCACTGTTTAAAGGCAGTCCTACATTTTGAAACTGGGTGTACACATTATTTTTTGTTTTGGAGCAGTCACTTTGTATACATTGCTCTATGATGGCAGAGACATGTCCTGCAGCTTTACCGGCTGCATAAAAACCGTCAGGTAGTTAAAAATTGCATGTTCATAAGCAACGCAGGTAATCAACAGAATGATTAAGTAGCTGCACGCTTGTCTCTAACACTTTTGCAAATTACGAAAAGTTTGTTTAAAGTAGTTTTCCCCAAACGTTGAGCTACCAAGTTTCGGTCAGTCAATTCCTGCAACAGTAACAGCTCTTTGCTATCTCTGCTGGGCATGAAGACATCCAACAGTACGAGTGGGAGGGAGAGACGTGTGGACACCTATGTTTATTTATCTATAGCTCTCAAGATCATCTATTTCAAACGAACAACATTTTCGCTAACCAACTATAAAATGAAAACGGGTGTTTTCTGTAACTCACCTTTGTAGCGTGCTGTGCGCTTTCAAACCAGAAAACAGGTCTGCACCAGTTTCAGCCAGAGATCTCCGACAATCGTTCGTAACCTGAAAATCTGACCTCGCTCGCTCTGTCTTGGATTCTGCAACCCGGGTGGGCCTCGTGAAGACCAGGCTACTGTCAGCTGTCTCAGTTTCTCTTAAGTCCAAACTGTGTTTGTTTCTCCAGTCTCAGCCACATCTTTATAATGCAGGCGGACCCGCCCCCATCGTGACGTGGAGTCCTGACAATGGGGGCTGGCCACGCGCTGAGCACGCCGTGTACACGCTGGAGCGACCGCCTCACACACATTACACGGTAGCCAGGGCACTTGTGAGTCTCTGGCGAGGGCGAGTGACCCTATGAGGAGAGCCCGAAGGGGTGATCACGCTGCTCCCACGTCTTGTCCACCCTGCTACTGGCGCCCATTTGAGAGGCAGGGGTCAGCATGTTCTCGCGTTCCACATGGCACAGCTGAGCCCCCAGGCACGTAGGCAGCCCACCGACCTCCACTGCAGCATATTCTTTTTAGGTCTCGAATCGCTGGTCTGGTGAGACTTTTTGTGAGGTACAGTGCATGTGCGCGGGCGACGCGCTTTACCGCGATTACTTTCACTTTCGCGGCCGCACGGCCGCTTTGATGTTTGATCGCGATCGGGATCACTTTCGCGGCCGCACGGCCGCTTGGCATAGCCAATAGGTCTCGATTTTGGGACCTTATAAGTATTTAGTTATGCAACAGTTGCAGGGCTAAACACTTATAAGGTCCCAAAGGCGAGACCTATTGGCTATGTCAATGCTTGTTGTAATTCTTCCAAAGCCAGATAAAGATACAGCTAAATGCCGCGTTATAAGATGCTGTTTCTGCTGAATCTTGATGATAAAATACTAATGAAATTAAATACCAAGTAACTGACACCTTTGTAAATAGGCATTGTGCATACAGACCAAGTTGGCATCATTCAAAGCTGGTGCACACAAACCTAACACATTGTTTGCAGTATTACAACAGCTGAACAGTGAGTTCAAAGGAACAGCTGCATTTTCGAAGCTGGAAAAGCATTTGACTCGCTGGAGTGTAGAATTCTGCTGATGACAATCAGTTGGTTGGGTTTGGGGAAATTTGTACTTAAGGGGGTGTTCCTGTGATAGACACAAACACTGGCAATTTTACGGATTAATGGAATGATCTTAGAACACATTATTTTTTAGGGGTACCGAGCAGGGAGTCCCGCTCCTCACCCTATGCTCTTTGTAGTAACCATGACCTTTTGGCTTGTTGGCTGCGTGAGAGACATATGGAGAGGGTGGCTAAACTGCAAAAAGGGCCACACATCGATATCAATGTATGCAGATGATATATTGCTAATTGTAAGAAATCCAGCAGAAAACCTGTGACCAATTATTTGCGAAATAATTAGATGTGGTCAGTATTCAAATATAACAATAAATTATGAAAAATATGCAGTTTTCCCCCTAAAAGGGGGTTATAAGTTCTCTAGAAAAACTAGGTATCCAACAGTTGAGACAGTTGTATAAGGATGATGATTTCTAACACTTACTCAATACAAAAATCAAACTGACCACTGGCTTGATGTATTGACATATTTTCACTTCTGTAACATACAGTCCTGCACCATAGGCTTCCCGAACGAACTAACCTATGGAATTAAAACCTCTGACCCATGTCAGAGTGCCGAAATGTCAAGGCCTTGGGTGCTTTGACTGTTGAATGGGCAACACCTGTATGCGCCGTACCCCCACCCCCCGTATGTACGCGCCGTACCCCCACCCCCGTATGTACGCGCCGGACCCCCAGCGCTGGGGGTATGGCGCGTACATACGGGGGTGGGGGTACGGCGCGTACATACGGGGGTGGGGGTACGGCGTGTACATACGGGGAGCTGGGGGTACGGCACGTACATACGGGGGCTGGGGTTACGGCGCGTACATACGGGGGTGGGGGTACGGCACGTACATACGGGGGGCTGGGGGTACGGTGCGTACATACGGGGGGCTGGGGGTATGGCACATACATACGGGGGGCTGGGGGTACGGCGCGTACATACGGGGGTGGGGGTACGGCACGTACATATGGGGGGCTGGGAGTACGGCGCGTACATACGGGGTGGGTGTACGGCGCGTACCGGGCCCTCTTTTCCTCGTGCTTTGCGGCATACTTAGCTTTTCCGTCACTTTTTGGCTCCCGTAAAAATATAGCCGTGCGGTGTGCTGTGGGTAGGAATCTTACTTGCTGGTCCGTAAAACGCTGCCTGACTCTGTGCGGAAGTCGCATACGCGCTGTCCAGGATCGGAATTGTATGTATTTTTTAGCTGCACTGTGTTTTTTACGATTCGTACGGAAAAGGTATTTCTGTATGAATCGTACTTGCTGGTTTGTACGGTGGAATTCCCGGGTACGAGTCGTACGGAGAAAACGCTCCGTATGACCATTTGTACCCGGGTTTTACAGGATCGGAATCGGCACCTTAATGTACAAACATCATGTAGGTTGTACATTCTAATGACAGAAATGGTTGCTCATATTTTGTTCATATAAGAACTTCAGAAGAATATGTACTGTTATCTGTCTACTGTAAGTCAATTTTGCAAAAACATCTACAATACTAAAACCATTTCAAATCATGTTTTGTTGTATCTTTATTAACAGTAACCTTAATAAAAAATAGCGAGTTGTAAGTACCAATACACAATAAATTTACTAACATTTTTTAACCTGTTATCTCTGTTTTGTATCCAACATCCATGTCCAACTACAGACTAATGCCAAACTCAGCCCCATCAATTTAGCAAACATCACTATCAATTGTGGGGTCACACAATGGGACGCTCTTTCTCCTATTCTTTTCAGTATCTACTTACAACTCTAGTCAACATATTTGAAACTTATAATATTGACCGCCATTTGTCCATTCATAACCAAAATCATTTCATACTGGACTAGGGTTAGCAACCATATGGTCAACGGTTTGAAAGATATTCATGACTGGATGTAGCATAGCTAGCAATCTCCCAATACTAATAAGCCTGCCACCCGGTTCATGGACCGATACATTTATTATCCCTCCATTTCATTTCCACTGGCAAGCCACAATATGAACTCTCCTGTGCCATAACAGAAGGTTGCAAAATGTGGAGCACTGTTTAATATTGACTTCTACATCCCAAGAAACTGCCTTCAAGAATGTATTTTACCAGCACCTCAAACTTCTGAGTATCATCGCCTTCCGGAACCACTCATATGTCCATGGTTTCCGCCATAGTCACATCAAGACTAAATTATTTTAATTAATTTGGATTCAGTGTATCCACATGATCAGGCTAAGTTAAACTTTCTTCTTTGCATGTTGGGAGGAGACACACTTGTGCAGGCAATCCATACCTCACAGCCTGGCAATTTGATAATTGATATCTATGACGAATTCATCAAAAAAAGGACTGGTGGAGTTTGCAAAAATGTTCAAGGGGCAAAACTAACTTCTATTTGACATGAAACCACCAGTGAACTGTCCATGTCACATTTTAAAAGACTAAGGGGGTCATTATGGTGGCGGTCTCCCCGCCATCTGAGACAAGCTTCCCGCCCGCCATATTACAATGGCGGGCGGGGTGATGGAGGTCGGAAAGTCTGACTGCCATGCATCCGACAGGCTCCTTGAGCCTGCTGGTGCGGTGGAGGGGCTTGTAGTTCCTACCATGTTGGCGGTGCCTGCCAGGCACCACCGTAGAGATTACAATGTTCCTTCCCCGCCAGCCTTTCCATTGCGGCTCACCCGCCATGGAAAAGCTGGCGGAAAGGGACATTGGGGGCCCATTGCGGGTCCCCTTTCCCCCCTGGCCCTAGGCTGTGGGCACTGGGGGGGCACCTATGGTACCCCCTACATGTCCCTGCACCATGTGGCAGGCACTGCATACCATGTAGTGCAGGGATATGTGTTGTGACCCCTTTTTGTCTTGCAGCTAGCAGCACGCACTGCAATACAAATAATAGGCAATGCGACCGCCTCAGTGGCTGTCGCATCCTAATTCCTTCAGTGGTGACTGCCGGCCTGTAGGTGGGCAGTCCTAAATAGGAAATGTTAGAATTGGGGATCTCTGGTTGGCACAGGTAGGTACTTGTGACAAGCAGGGACCCTCTCCTCCAGTCAGGGTAAGGGGTTACACTCCTAAAACAACCCCTGCTCAACCTCTAGGTAGCTTGGTGCGAGCAGACAAGGCTTATCTCAGAGCGTTATAGGTTAAGCATTTGTGACCATATACAGTAACTCAGTGACAACACCACAAATGGACACCACACTAGATTTATTTCAAAAATAGTGAATATAAGGAATTAGCACAAGACCAAATAACGACAAAAATGACATACACGGTTCAAGAATATGATTTCAGAAAGAGTTCCTAGGTTAGCGACAAAATCATTCACCTTAGCGTCCGTTTTAACCCACAGTACCTTGTGATGCGATAAAAGTTCCTAGCGGTGCTCCAGCGTTGAAAATCAAGGTGCAGCTTATCCAGTGGCATGTACTTGCTAAGGCACGATACGACAAAATTCGGCCCGCTAACGAGCGGGGCGACAATTTTACCAGGGGTTATCTTGGTTGGGACTGCGACGATTTTCGCAGCAATTAAATTTCTCACGCTAACAAGCGGGGCGATGATTTTGGCTATTCAGCGACGATTTCACACAGCAGCGGCAGGCTCTGCGACGAAGTTCGCAGCGATAGAATTCTTCCCGCTAACAGGCGGAGCCGGGATCTTGGCTGGCTCTGTGGCGATGTCCGCAGCGATCAAATTCGGCCTGCTAACGAGCGGGGCGACAATTTTTCCACCGCTGATCTGGCTCAGCGGCAGCAGGCTCTGCGACGATGTTCCCAGCGATAGAATTCTGCCTGCTAACAGGCGGAGCAGGGATCGGGGCTGGAAGTGATCAAATTCAGCCCGCTAACGAGCGGGGTGACGATTTTCCCAGTGATGATCCGGCTCAGCGGCAGCAGGCTCTGCGACGATTTCCTCAGCGATAAAATTCTGCACGCTAACGAGCGGTGCGTCTGAAATTTTCTCACTAAGCCGGCTGTGCGTGAAAAAGTGGAAAACTTTGGTTTCTTTCTTCTTGGCCAGCTTCCCAACTGCAGGCACAGTTCCCAGAGGCCCCACAACTGGTTCCAGCACTCTAGGAAGGGCAGAACTCATACAGCAGAGTTCAGGGGGAAGCTGGGGGTGAAGTCCTTTTGTTCCTGGGACTTCTTAACAGGAGGCCAGCTCTACTCAGGCCCTTGGAGATCTTTTTAAGCACAAGTTGAAATAAAGTATTTTGTAGTCTTTCTCCTCTCCTTCAGCAGCAAGGCAACCACTGCAGGCCAATACCCCAGGTCAGGGACAGTACTCCTCCTTACAGCTTTCCCAGTTCATTCTCCTCAGGCAGAGGTTCTTCTTGTCAAGCAGGATCTAATTTCTTGGGAGCAGGGTCCCAATACTTATACCCCTAATTCCTTTGTTCCTCTGGGGTAGAGGGGCCTTTGCCCAGTCCAAACCAGTTCCTGAGCACTTTGTTGACATGTCTCTGACTTTCCATTCAGAGTGCAGGGCAGAGATATCAGCCGCTCCACAGGAGGTGGAGCCAGCATTGTGGTGGCCGAGCACAGCCCTATTCAGTGTCCAGGTGTACTCCTCCCACCCATCTGGATGTAAATCTCTCTATTCACCACCGGGCTGCCCCAGCCTGTCTCCTGGAATTCCCCAGCCCTGTCACTCACAGAAACCAGACAGCAGATACACATCCTAGCAGAGGCGGGCTGAAATGGTTAGGCAGGCAAATACCAGCTTTCTAAAAGTGGCATTTGCAAACACAGAATATTAAAATAAACTTGACTAAAAGATGTATTTTATTATTCTGAGTTCAGGCATTCTAAACTCGAATTTCTACCATGTTCCCTGGGTCTGTTAGTATCATAGAATGTAACAATTCTAGCCTATTCTGGCCTATGGAGAACAGGTAGCCTTACAATAGTGAAAAACGAAATTGGCTGTAATTCACTATTAGGACATACCACACACATCAGGGCTTGTCCTACCTTATGCTTACAATGCACCCTGCCCTTGGGCCTACCATAGGGGTGACTAATATGAAGGTAAGGGAAGGTTTAGGGACTGGCAAGTGGGTGCACTTGCCCAGTCAGCATGACAGTACCAGACTGCACGCAGGTCCTGCAATGGCAGACCTTAGACACATTTTACCAGGCCGCTTCTGTGGGTGGCACAACCAGTGCTGCAAGCCCACCAGCAGCATTTGTATTTACAAGCCCTGGGCACTCCTGGTGCACTTTACTGGGGTCTGACAGTAAACCAAATAAGCCAATCCTGGAATCCAACCAACATTTTATACAGGGAGCACTTGCACTGTGGCACTGGTTGGCAGTGGCACAGTGCTCTGAGCAGCTAACACCAGCAAAAACATGAGGCACAACGAAACAAAAAGTGGAAGGGAGACTCACGCCAAGGTGCCAGGTCTAACACGTGTCCCCTCCAGCTGAAATGTGGGGAGAACTACCCTAACCCAGGGAGTTCCTCATCACTAAGGCGGAAAAATCTGGACAGACCGTCAGCATTGGCGTGATCTGTACCAGGGCGATGTTCCACCGTGAAATCCATACCCTGTAGGAAAATGGACCACCTCAACAGCTTTGGATTCTCACCCCTCATATGTATCAACCATCTGAGGGGCCTGTGGTCTGTCTGAACCCGGAAGTGAGACCCAAACAGGTATGGTCTTAGCTTCTTCAGTGCCCAGACTACAGCAAATGCCTCACGCTCAATAGCACTCCATCTCTGTTCCCGTGGAAGTAACCTCCTGCTAGTGAAGTCTACAGGTTGATCTAGGCCCTCCTCATTAATCTGTGAAAGAACAGCCCCCACACCATGCTCTGAAGCATCTGTCTGAACGATAAACTCTTTGGAGAAGTTGGGAGCCAGGAGCACGGGCGCCGTGCACATAGCAGCTTTCAGGGCCTCAAAGGCTTTCTGACAGGTGTCAGTCCAAATCACTTTCTGGGGCTGCTTCCTGGAAGTCAGCGCTGTCAAGGGGGCAACAATGTTGCCATACCCCATTACAAACCTCCTGTAGTACCCGGTGAGACCTAGGAAGGCTCTCACCTCTGTCTGGGTTTTGGGTGACTCTCAGTTCAGGATGGTTTCTATCTTGGGTTGAAGGGGCGCCACCTGGCCGCTCCCAACCTGGTGCCCCAAGTACACCACGGAACCCTGCCCGATCTGGCACTTACTTGCCTTGATCGTGAGGCCTGCCCTCTGCAGCGCCATCAACACTTCCCAGAGGTGGCGCAGGTGTTCCTCCCAAGTGGAGCTGAACACTGCGATGTCATACAGGTAGGCAGCACTGAACGAATCCAGCCCAGCCAACACCTGGTTGACCAACCTCTGGAAGGTGGCAGGGGCATTCTTCATCCCAAAGGGCATAACCCGGAACTGGTAGTGCCCATCTGGGGTGGAAAATGCTAACCTCTCTTTGGCCCCATCGGTCAAGGCGATCTGCCAGTACCCAGACGTTAAATCAAACGTGCTGAGGTACGTGGCTGCCCCTAACCGATCTATGAGCTCATCAGCTCTGGGGATGGGGTGTGCGTCAGTCCTGGTAAAAGCATTGAGTCCTCTGTAGTCCACACAGAACCGGAGTTCGGGTGTGGCTCCCGGCGCTGCAGCCTTTGGGACCAAGACCACTGGGCTGGCCCAAGGACTGCTGGAGGACTCTATTACCCCTAGTGCAAACAGCTTGGAGACCTCCTCCTTGATGCACGCTCTCACCCTGTCAGTCACCCTGTAGGCCTTGTGCCTCACAGGTGTACTATCCCCAGTGTCCACATCATGGACGCACCAATCAGTGACACCGGGAATCAGGGAAAACAGATCAGAAAATTGTCCCAGCAACTGGCGACAATCAGTCTGTTGCTCCGGGGTCAGGATGGAAGAGAGGATGACACCATCCACTGACCCATTTTGCTCCTGGGCTGACAGGAGGTCAGGAAGAGGCTCGGTCTCCTCCTCCATCCCAGCATCTGTTGCCAAGAGCATGCCCACTTGGGACCTCTCCAAGTGGGGCTTCAGGCGGTTGACATGCAGGACCCTGAAGGGGTTCCTGGGAGACCGCAAGTCCACCAACTAGGTAACAGGACTCTTGTGCTCCACAACCTCAAAGGGACCGGTCCACTTATCCTGGAGTGGACAAGGCTCCACTGTGGCCAAGACCCACACCTTTTGTCCAGGCTGAAGCTCAACCAGAGTGGCATTCTGGTCGTACCACCGCTTCATCTCCTCCTGGCTGGCTTCCAGATTCGCCTCTGCGAGTTCTCTGAAACGCCTAGTCTGGTTCCTGAAGGCCAGCATGTAGCTAAATACATTCTGGGGAGGTTTCCTGGGAGATTGCTCCCAGCCTTCCTTGACCAGACTTAGAGGTCCTCTCACTGGGTGGCCATACAGAAGCTCAAAGGGGCTGAACCCTAGAGACTTCTGTGGCACCTCACGGTAAGCAAAGAGTAGGCATGGTAAGAGGACGTCCCACTTACGCCTCATGGGTTCCTCAAGATCCATTATCATGCCCTTCAGGGTTCGGTTGAATCTCTCAAGCAACCCATTTCCTTGGGGGTGGTAAGGTGTGGTAAACTTGTAGGTTACACCACACTCTTGCCAAAGGGACTTCATATACTTGGATATGAAGTTGGTACCCCGGTCAGACACCACCTCTAGAGGGAATCCCACTCTGGAGAAAATTCCCATCAGTGCACGTCCCACCACGGGGGCCGTCACTGTCCTCAGAGGGATGGCTTCCGGGTGCCGGGTGGCATGGTCCACCAGGATAAACCTGTTGCCCATGGCTGTCCTGGGGTCCACGGGCCCCACAATGTCAATCCCCACTTGCTCAAAGGGGGTACTGACCACAGGGAATGGCTGGAGAGGAGCCTTCTGCTTCCTCCCACTCTTCCCACTTGCCTGGCAAGTCTGACAGGTCCTGCAGTGAGTGTCTGAACTCCTGTGCATTTGAGGCCAATAAAAGTGGGTGACAAGCCTTTCAAAGGTCTTGTCCTGCCCCAAATGTCCTGCCAATGGCACATCGTGAGCCAGCCCCAGTAGGAAGGCTCTGAAGCTCTGGGGTACCACCAGCACACGGGCTGACCTAGGCTCAGCAACCTTAGGCTCTGAATACAGGAGGTCGTTCTCCCAGTAAATGAAATGTGTTCCAGACTGATCGCCTGCGGCCTGGTCTGCAGCCTGCTGCCGCCTCCCCTCGAGAGAAGGGCATTCTTTCTGCACCTTATAAAAGTCCTCCCTGGAGGGGCTTCCTTCTTGCTGCCAATGGGTCAGCTCAGGCAGGTCCCCCAGTTCAGCTATCTGTTCCCCTGTAGGCTCCAGGGCATCCCCCTCAAGGTCTGCCTCCTCCTGGACCGTGGGAACTTCAGGGGCCGGTTTCCCGTGCCCCCTGCCTCTTCTCTCTAAGGCCGGTCCCTGGGCCTCCCTCTCAGGCTCCAGGACCTCTTGAGCACCTCTACTTGCTGCCATGGACCGTGTGGTGACACACGCCCAATCCGGCATACCCAACATCTCCAGGTGAGCACTCCGCTCCACCTTAGCCCAAGGTGAGCTCTTCAAATCGTTCCCTAACAGACAGTATGTAGGCATGGCGGGCCTCACAGCTACCTGAAGAGTACCAGAGACCCCCCCCCCACTCAAAGGGAACCTGAGCCACCTTGCAGTGACTCTCTGTGTTGTCAGTGGCAACAACCGGATAGAATGCTCCTGGGACCACCTGCTCTTGAGACACCAGGTGACACTTGACAGCTGTCACACTGGCTCCTGTATCTCTCAGAGCTTCAACCCTACGGCCATTGATGGTCACCCACTGCCTGTATTCTTTAGTGTTATCAGGCAGCTGGGTCTTGGGGACCACCTCACAGTCTCCTAATGAGACAAGGGACATCTCTGCGGGACCTCACCCACCTTGGACTGCCCTCTCCTCCCCCAAGGCTACACTAGCCATCTGCCGGGGCGGAGCACCAGGGGGTGCTGGTTTACCCATTAGGGGACACTTGGGATCAGAGGCAAAATGACCCAGGTTACCACACTTGTAACATTTTAGGGCCCCCTTTTGAACAGGGGGACCTGTCGGGGCCCCGGTCGGCTTCTGGGGGGGAGGCTGAGAACCTTTCCCTTGGTTCCCTTGGGGATTACTTTGGGGCCTTCTTGGGAACTCCCTCTGTTTACCCTTGTCCCCCCCACTCTTCTGCTGGGGACCCTGCCCACCTTTGGCGGAGTCTCGCACTTGACCCTTGTGGACCCTGGTACTGACCCAGCGGTCCGCCTCCTCAGCAAGCTTCCTAGGGTTAGTCAGCCTACTATCAATCAGGTGCTGGCGTAGCTCAGGAAAACAGTTACTGGACAAGTGCTTCCATGCAATTAAATCCAGAAGCCCTTGAAAATCATCAACCTTGCTACCCTTAACCCAACCATCCAATGCTCTGTAGAAAAAAGTTACATACTCAACATACGTACTGTCAGGAATCTTTGTGCAACCCTTGAACCTTTGCCTATACAACTCAGGAGTTAACCCATACCTAGACATCAAAGCATCCTTCATATGGGGATAAGAATTATAAACATCTGAAGGCAAGTCTAGCAGTGTGTTCCGCCCCTCACTAAGGAACTGTCCCCACAACCCCGCTCCCCAATCCTTCTCAGGGACCCGGTGGGAAGACATGGCTACCTCATAGGCCTTGAACCACTGCCCTATGTCATCTTTTTAGGTCGAGGTCTATCCGGTCTGCCGAAGGCAGAACCGGAAGTCAGAGATTTAATGTTTCCTAGAGTGGCTATTTAGCCCGCCTCTCTTTTTGCTTCTCCTCCATTGGCTGGCTTCCTAAACGGAGGCCAGCCATTGGAGGAGAGAGCCGTCCCTCCAAATAGGCTCCGTCTTTTTCAGATTCGGGGGCGTGTTCCTTGCTGTTCTTTCCACTTTTTAGCCACGCCCTTTTTAGAACAGCAGGAACACGCCCCCAATCCGAAAACGCCGCTGGCTTTGAGCTTGTTATCGCTTGACCTGAGCTCTGCAACTTGATCTGCAGTTGCTGAGTAGGAAAGGGCAGGAAGGCAGCTTGTGAGAGGCGAGTCTCTGCAAGTATTGCGTTCCGGGGCCCTGGAGTGCCTCGTGCACAAGACAATAAGCAGACTAATAAAGTTTGTCACTACATCTTCGATTAACAATAAAAAAGCATATTAAAATACATCTCCAATACTCTCATTCATCCGTGCATGGCTTTTTCCCTGTGGCGTATATGTATAAACCCCAGCTGAAATGACATTCAGTGTGTACAGCTGTGCTTTCTTAAATAACGAAATAATTTGAAAAAGGATATCGTAATTTTTCAACTTTCCATTAAAAATGAGTTTACACCTCTGAATCTGGCCGCCGCGCCGTGCCAGCGGTTCCTCGTTGTTTAAGTTTGTTTTCCCTCTGCCTCTCGCTCTGGTTTCCTTGTTCCCCCAGCAGCTCCCCCTAGCAGCGCCCCCCCCCCCCCACCTCGGGGGTCAGCTCCTCGCAGTGTTCCTGTCTGATCTGCTCTGGGTCCCGCCCTCGCCCCCTCCCGGGTGTCTATCAATGTGGTGTCAATCAGCGGCGGCGGCTTCCTTTCATCTCCAGCCCTCCCCTACTCCCGGCAGACGCGGGGAGGGGGAGCCCGGCGGGGGCGAGGAGGGGTGGGTGGGGGGAGAGCTGCACTCACGGAGAGACAGACCAGCCAGAGCCGGGAGGAGACTCAGCAGCGGTTACCCCTGGAAGGGAGGCTGACCACCAACCAACCTCGGGAGGAAAGTCTAGAGACAACCCCCTCAAGACGGGCGGCTGACCGTCTGACCGTCAACCTCGGTAGGGGAGTCTGGAGACAACCCTCTCAAGACGGGAGGCTGACCATCAGCCCCAGGAGAGGAGGCTGAACGCAGGCACTCTGAGAGGTGGACCACAAGTTCAAGAGGGGGGTCTGAAACAGCTACCTCGGGAGGCTATACATAACCACCTCAAAGGCAAGGCTGACTGACCATCAGTCTCACAGAAGAGGCTGGAGAGAACCACCTCAGGAGAAGAGTCTGAAAACCACATCTCAGGAGTGTACACAGGCTGAGGTACAACCACCTCCAGAGGGGAAGCTGACTGACACCATAAACCTGAGGAAGTGTGGCTGACCACCAACCCCAGGAGAGGAGGCTGAACACACCCAACTCAGGAGGGGGGGGGGGCTTACCACAAACTCCTCCGGATGTGAGGTTGAAAACAACCACCTCTGGAGACGAGGTTAAAGACAACCACCTCAGGAAGTGTAACTGACATCATCAATCTCAGGAAGGGAGACTGACTCTATGAACCTCAGTGGAGGCAGAACACAATCACTTGAGGAGGGGAGGACGAATAACAACCACCTCAGGAGGGGAGGCTTGAACACGGCTTGAAGTTGCTTCCTGCTCCGCCGGAAGCCAGTGGACTGCAAAAACTCCTCTTGGGCTTTGATGAGGAGCCCCCCCCCCCCCCCCAGTGAGGAGTGCCATAATTATCGTACTTCATAAAGTCCCTATCCTTTGGGTTTCAGTATTACAAGTTAAGCCCATTGAAATGGGGCACAGCATGCAGATGTCGGAGCTTTCTGCACCAAAATCCATATGTCACTTAATTTTCAGCCCCCCCAAAGTAAATGTCAGCAGCAGGTTCCATCTGTTGATAGGCAGCTGGGGAAAGTGTGGGGGTGCAGACTTGATTGCACCTGGTAATTGCTAGTTGTGATAAATGCCACACGACTGGAAACTCTGATCCAATCAAATCCAATAGCGTTTGGTTACCAGTTTGTCTGAAATAGTGTGAATGAACAGGCGGACTGCATAAACATTATCAGGCATTAAGGCCCTCCCTCTTGATACATTTCGGCAGGGTTGACCAGCCGAAATGTCTGGGTAAGCTGCGGATGTGCTGTTGTAGCTGCCAAACTTTTTAAATTCGGATGTGTGATCTAACAGTAATTATTGGACGTACCGGAATTATATGGGGCGCTCGTAATGACGGCCCAAATGTCGATGCTTTAGGAACAATCAGGGAGGGGACTGGAGAGAAAATTATACCATACAAGTACAAGGGGGGCACAAACAGGAAGGACGATTTGTTATTTCAGTTCGACGACATTGGCATATAATTGTCACTGTCTTGTGTTTTCTAATGTTATGTAAAAGCATAACTACAAAATTAAATAAAAAATAAAGACGGCTCAGGTCGGTTCTTTCGGGCGAATGGTGACGCTCTGGCCTCCCGTCACTTCTCGCCTTGCCAACCTTACAAAGGCAGGGTCCCTCCCGGCCTACGTTCTGTTTTCCCATAATCCCCCTTGCATTCCGATGAAAAGATTCCCCTTCACGCGGCCCGCTGCAACTGGAAGGCGCGAGCTTCACAAACAGAGACTAACTATAGGCAGTGTTTGAGGCGCCGTCCTGACAAACATACTCCTTCTCCGACTGACGGGAAATATAAATCAGTCAATATGGAGGCGGGGTGGTGGCGCTAGGACTGGGGGTGCGAGGATATTCTCAAAACACCGAGGTCTCCGACTTCGCGTCCACGCGCTGCTGTGGCTGTAAAATGCGGGCCCCACGGGGGCAGCAAAAACAATGGGAATTTCATGGATTTGTCTGAAGCGCCTTGAAACATCCACTATTAATTCTAGCAGCTGTTTTCGTATAGATGTCACATAGCTCCTCATGTCGTGAACGACCTCTTATGGTAGTCCTGGCTTTTATATATGACGGCAAATGGACGTCACACCGAAATGCCAGGGGTAACTGAAGTGACATCACACGTCCTTTGACCTCCACTTTCACACACTTACACATATACACACATTCACAAACATAAACTCACACATAAACACACACTCATCCATAAGCATGCACACAACATGCATTTAAAAGCATTTTATACTTACCTCAGCTGCCATGGAAGGGCATTTTCCTGCTTATTGTACTCCATTTTTATTACACTATTAGTGAAAATAATATATTTTATTTATTCACTATTAATGTAATGAAAAATTGACAGAAAATAAAGAGAGTGAAGCCCCAGCTTCCCCTGTGTTCCTGGCACTGAATTTGCAACCTCTGAGGCCAGGGGTCGCAAAGGCAGTGCTAGGGGTAGCCAGGTGCGCAACGCCCATTGGGATCAGAGGGCTTCTCTGCCCCCCCCCCCCACACACACAGCCACACCCGAGTATTTTACAGGTCTTTAAAAGACCATTCGCTTGTAAATGAGCCTTTGTTATTTCACTCCTTCTGGAGCCCCACTCTAACTATTGCTGGAAGAGTCACCCCCCCCTCCCCCCCCGAAATTGGGCTCTAGTTGCACCCCTGGCGGTAGCAAAGGGCAATCCAGGGGTCTCAGCTGCGACACCTAAATGACATCCATGATTGTGCATGGTAAGATATGTGTATAGCGAGAGAACGTGGACTATGAGTCTAGCGAGAGAACGTGGACTATGAGTCACAGAATGCAGTTTTAAATTACTTTTATATTTAACAGAAACTTCTAACAACACAGGGGCTTACAAGAAACTGACGCATCGCTGTGTTAAAGCAGCAATGCACTAGTTTCCTTGCACCTGTGAGAGAAACCCTTGCGCCTCCATGAATGCGCTATATTTACAATGCAAGCAGGGGCGGCCTTAGGCATGTGCAAGCTGTGCACCTGCACAGGGCCGCCAAACCCCAGGGGCCGCCACGAGGAATCGGATACAAGTGCATGCATGTATTTGCTTATTTGCTTTGCTATCGCTACGGCCCGGTAACGGGAGTTAGTTAACAGGCAAATAACTCAACAGTGATCCTGCGGTGTTTTAACTGACTACTTCTCGTCCATCCGACTCTGGAGACACTGTCTCTGTCTGCACTGCAGTATTGTCACTTACTTCGTTCAAATTGTGTGAGTGATGGATTCAATCTTTTCTGATCAGTGTCCTGCTCGCTCGGCTAAGTCGGCTCGCGGGCGTGGCCGTGGCTCGATTGTGTTGATGCAGTGTCGCTGCCGGGCCAGTGGGCGGGACACTGCTGGATTTTGGTTCTCGGGGGTTGGGGCTGTGCGCGGCAGCGTGCGCACTTCACAGTGTGCGCACTGCGCTAGCATTCGCCCAGTCAGTGCCACGTCCCAGCATACCCGCACCACGGTCTCCATCGTGCAGGTTCGTTCAATGGCCGCCGCCGCTGTTGACTGCACTCACTACTACTGAGTGAGCGACTAGGCCCAACATCACTCTATGCTTATATATCACTACCTCACAACATCCCTCTCCCTCACTACCTCACTCTTTCACTACCTCACTCTCTATCTCACTACCTCACTCTCTATCTACCTCACTCTCTCTCACTACCTCACTCTCTATTTCAATACCTCTCTCTCTCTCTCTCACTACCTCAATCTCTCTCTGCTAATGCAATAGGTATCACATATGCAAAAAAAAAGCTAATGCCAATAGAAATGACAATGCCATTTATTTAGGGATACAAAAATGATAAAAAATAATGAGCAATACCAATAGCTCTACCTATAATATTGCCGAGACCATTGCATTGTAAATGCTTGTTTAAAGAGTTGCTTTACCACATCTTTTGGTATGTACACCCTTGATTCTACCTGCACTGGCGGTGTGCTGCCACCAGAGGGAGAGGGCTCTACTCTCTGAGCCTTCAGCTCTATCTCCCTCAACCTTGCTTCATGCTCCATTTGCATTCTTCTCTCTTCCAGAGCCAATTTTTTGCTTTCCAGCTCCAGTTGCCCATTCAAATTAAGTTTTGCCATCTCCATTTCATGTGCGCGGGTTTCTTTCCTGTCTGCCAACTTCTCTGGCGACAGGCCTCTGCCAAACACACTAATGCTGTCTGCTGGTTCAATTTCCACCACATCCTCAGGTGCCCTTGACTCAATCCAGGCCCTCGGCGCCTTGTGGAATTGGGCCTTGTTTCTGCACCCAGACTGGGAAACTACAAACTTTTTGTAGAAGCCCTTCAGCTGGGCTAAAGAGTAGTCCTCTAGTTTCTCCACTTCCCATTCTACTCCGTCAAGGTCAGAGACTACAGATGCTGCGCTTTCCCCATTGACTGAACCAGGCATGACTTTAAAAAATGGAGATTTCTTGGCAAACAAAAATCAAAAAAGTATGTAGCTGCGTTATGGTCTGAACTCACTAAGTGGTGTTCACCAATCACTGTACGTGAATCACAAATTCAAATACAGGATCCCGACCGCTGACCACCAATGTTAGAATTGGGGATCTCTGGTTGGCACAGGTAGGTACTTGTGCCAAGCAGGGACCCTCTCCTCCAGTCAGGGTAAGGGGTTACACTCCTAAAACAACCCCTGCTCACCCTCTAGGTAGCTTGGCGCGAGCAGACAAGGCTTATGTCAGAGCGTTATAGTTAAGCATTTGTGACCATATACAGTAACTCAGTGACAACACCACAAATGGACACCACACTAGATTTATTTCAAAAATAGTGATCTTTTATATAAGGACTTAGCACAAGACCAAATAACGACAAAAATGACATACACAGTTGAAGAATATGATTTCAGAAAGAGTTCCTAGGTTAGCGACAAAATCATTCACCTTAGCGTCCGTGTTAACCCACAGTACCTTGTGATGCGATAAAAGTTCCTAGCGGCGCTCCAGCGTTGAAAATCAAGGTGTAGCTTATCCAGTGGAAATTTACTCGCTAAGGCACGATGCGACAAAATTCGGCCCGCTAAAGAGCGGGGCGACAATTTTACCAGGGGTTATCTTGGTCGGAACTGCGACGATTTTCGCAGCAATTAAATTCCTCATGCTAACGAGAGGGCGATGATTTTGGCTATTCAGCGACGATTTCACACAGCAGCGGCAGGCTCTGCGACGAAGTTCGCAGCGATAGAATTCTTCCCGCTAACAGGCGTAGCGTGGATCTTGGCTGGCTCTGCGGCGATGTCCGCAGTGATCAAATTCGGCCCACTAACGAGCGGGGCAACGATTTTTCCAGCGCTGATCTGGCTCAGCGGCAGCTGGCTCTGTGACGATGTTCGCACCGATAGAATTCTACCCGCTAACAGGCGGAGCGGGGATCGGGGCTGGTAGCGATCAAATTCGGCCCGCTAACGAGCGGGGCGACGATTTTCCCAGAGATGATCCAGCTCAGCGGCAGATGGCTCGGCGACGATTTCCTCAGCGATAAAATCCTGTACGCTAACGAGCGGTGCGTCTGAAATTTTCTCGCTGTGCGTGAAAAAGTGGAGAACTTTGGTTTCTTTCTTCTTGGCCAGCTTCCCAACAGCAGGCACAGTTCCCAGAGGCCCCACAACTGGTTCCAGCACTCTAGGAAGGGCAGAACTCAAACAGCAGAGTTCAGTGGGAAGCTGGGGGTGAAGCCTTTTGTTCCTGGGACTTCTTAACAGGAGGCCAGCTCTACTCAGGCCCTTGGAGATCTTTTTAAGCACAAGTTGAAATAAAGTCTTTTGTAGTCTTTCTACTCTCCTTCAGCAGCAAGGCAACCACTGCAGGCCAATCCCCCAGGTCAGGGACAGTACTCTTCCTTACAGCTTTCCCAGTTCCTTCTCCTCTGGCAGAGGTTCTTCTTGTCAAGCAGGATCTAATTTCTTGGGAGCAGGGTCCCAATACTTATACCCCTAATTCCTTTGTTCCTCTGGGGTAGAGGGGCCTTTGCCCAGTCCAAACCAGTTCCTGATCACTTTGTTGACATGTCTCTGACTTTCCATTCAGAATGCAGGGCAGAGACATCAGCCGCTCCACAGGAGGTGGAGCCAGCATTGTGGTGGCAGAGCACAGCCCTATTCAGAGTCCAGGTGTACTCCTCCCACCCATCTGGATGTAAATCTCTCTATTCACCACCGGGCTGCCCCAGCCTGTCTCCTGGAATTCCCCAGCCTTGTCACTCACAGAAACCAGACAGCAGATACACATCCTAGCAGAGGCGAGCTGAAATGGTTAGGCAAGCAAATACCAGATTTCTAAAAGTGGCATTTGCAAACACAGAATATTAAAATAAACTTTACTAAAAGATGTATTTTAATATTCTGAGTTCAGGCATACTAAACTCGAATTTCTACCATGTTCCCTGGGTCTGTTAGGATCATAGAATGTAACAATTCTAACAGCCCATTCTGGCCTATGGAGAACAGGTAGCCTTACAATAGTGAAAAACGAAACTGGCTGTAATTCACTATTAGGACATGCCACACACATCAGGGCTTGTCTTACCTCATGCTTACAATGCACCCTGCCCTTGGGCCTACCATAGGGGTGACTAATATGAAGGAAAGGGAAGGTTTAGGGACTGGCAAGTGGGTGCACTTGCCCAGTCAGCATGACAGTACCAGACTGCACGCAGGTCCTGCAATGGCAGACCTTAGACACATTTTACCAGGCCGCTTCTGTGGGTGGCACAACCAGTGCTGCAAGCCCACCAGCAGCATTTGTATTTACAAGCCCTGGGCACTCCTGGTGCAATTTACTGGGGTCTGACAGTAAACCAAATAAGCCAATCCTGGAATCCAACCAACATTTTATACAGGGAGCACTTGCACTGTGGCACTGGTTGGCAGTGACACAGTGCTCTGAGCAGCTAACACCAGCAAAAACATGAGGCACAACGAAACAAAAAGTGGAAGGGAGATTCACGCCAAGGTGCCAGGTCTAACAGGAAATGATGGCAGACAGACTGAAGTCCACCCGCCATTATTATCATCCCCTAAGTAGTGGAGGTACAGTGATCAGCAGATACCCAATTAACAGTGCTTCAGATAGCAGAAGAACAACAAAGAACAGTGTAAGTTCCACTCCACAATGATGGGCTCCTAATAAGGAGAGGTAAAACTTAGAGCTGGACTCCATCTACTGCTCCAAGAACACCAAAGGGGATGGGATTGCTTGCTCCTGCTCCCAATGTCCTGGAGACATGGTAGCAAGACATTCAGAATCTATGTCAGCCATGCACCATGTCACCTCTTCAAGCGGTTTGCTCTCCTCTGCTAATCTGTCTTGCTCTATCACTGGCACTACACAAATGCCACGCAGCATATATCTTACTTTTTCTAGGCCCTACTCGCTTTGAGGTTTGTTCAGTTCTCTCTTGCTGTATGCTGGATGTCTGACGTTATTCTAGTGTTGATATTGATAAAAACAATGCCAATACTTATTATGGTAAATTCGCATACCTGAATGAATTCACATCACTATTATCAAATTTGCCCGTCATGAACTCTCCATCAACACACATTCAGAAATAAATGGTCAGGCCGGCCCTGCAACCTAGGCCAGTGGCACTTGATCAACAGTTTTTGTGTGGCTTAGACTATTCCACAGGTAGAGTGGCACAAAGAGCCATCTCATTTTAAGGTTCTGTGTGCGCTCCACACTAGGTTGGATTCTGGGTACTGTGGCTCAGTAATGCTCTGTGTCAGTGGACAGGTCTCTTTTTTGCTTATGCCTACCAATGAGCCATATGTCTTAGACAGGTCTCCTTCTTCCTTTTGTCTACCAATGAGCCATTTATCTTAGGCAAGAATTCCACATCTGCGAGTAAAAAATACATTGTAATCCGTTTCCCCACGAACCTAATATAATAACATATTCTAAGACCAATCAAATCACATTATAATAATATATCCTAACACCAATCAAATCACATTACAGGATTTACACATTTAAGAGCAGGAGACTTTACAGCATTAGAGCCAATCCATGTATTCCAATTCCATCAGCCTACAACTTGGACTAAACCACCCACACCCATGGGAGGCTACCCAAGGACAACACCCAAACTGGCACCTGTCCTGGACTGGACTAGACCCGCACCCCCCCTCCACCCCAACTACCACCAGATTGTGATAGTCAATCCAGTAGTGAGGACTGGGTCAGAAAGGCCTGTGTCCCCAGCACTGTACAGCAGCTTGCACCCATGCCCCCTTTAACTGATTATACAAGTCAGCTATCCAAAAAGCTAAAAAAAGATACTATTCAGACAGAATTCATAATGCTAAATGTGCAAATAAAGAATTCTATAAAATTCTCACAGAATTTCGCAAACCAAATTGCAAAAGGAGCTCATCCCATTACTCAAGATTTCACAGACAACCTGGTAAACCATTACATGGCCAAGCAGACACATTGGACTCATACAGCACCGACCCTTTTCCAAAACAACAATCCAAGAATACACTAACTCATGTCTCTCCATTCCTTCCAACAAATTTCACACAATGAATTTATGGACCTGGTCAAAGCAAGGAGGCATGCCGGCAGCCCTTCTGACCCTTGTCCAGCACAAACCTTCAAGAAAATTCTTCTAACAACCTGTGCTGCCACACCAGTAGGACAAATCATCAACAACTCCTTAACTATGGGAATATTTCTAGAAGAACTAAATAAGTCACACATACGCCCATTACTAAAGAAAACAAACCTGGACACGCTGAACCCCAACAACTATAGACCAATTACAAATGGACCTGTTCTGGGCAAATTGATAGAAAGGGCACCATTCGCCAAGACGTCACAATTCATTGAAGATAATGCCATACTTTCAGACTTCCGAAAGGGATTCCGTCCAGAAACAGGCACGCAATTTGCCCTTGTTGCCATCTGGGATGACCTTAAGAACACAGTTGACTGGAATGGGTTTGCTGCACTACTTCTCTTGGACCTCTCAGCTTCCTTTGACACGGTTGAACATGACACTCTAATATGAAGCATCTACGAAGCGCACAATGGAGGAGACTGCTCTCGACTGGATCACATCCTACCTTCACAATAGAACTAATGTCATTCATGCCCCCCTTTTTTCCTCCAAACCGTACTTCACAAAAGCAGGGGTCCCTCAAGGCTCTATCATCTCACCCATGCTTTTCAACATCTTCATGAAGTCATTACTGGCACTGATCAATTTCACCTCAAATGCTATAACTATGCAGATGACATGCAAATACTCCTTCAACTGGAATGCCCCAAAGACATTGGAAACATACCAATTTTCAGTTGTCTCAGAGCAGTGGATCGATGGATGATATGGAGCCATCTCAAATTGAATACTTCCAAAACAGAAATACTCACGTGTGGTGACTGGAAAGATTATGACCCACTCACCGCATGGCCTGATGATCTGGGAACACCACCTAAAGTATCAAAGGAAGTAAGAAACCTCAGAATCACCTGGGATTCCCACACAAGGTCCAGGCTCCCATCTCTCTTGTTCTGTCCAAACTCGATTACACCAATAGCCTCTTCGACAGATCACCTTTAACAACTACGAAAACAAAATAACGGATTCAGAACTCAGCTGCCAGACTACTCATATAAAACCGCAAGCCCACATCTCCCCTACCTTAAGAGTCCTACATTGATTACCAGTTGGCAGAATATGTTAAGTTATTATGATTTGTAAAGCGCTCGAATATCCGAAGGTGTCTTGGCGCTGCCTGGGAAAAAGGTAATGAGAAGGTGGTGAAATTAACAGAACAGTCCCCAAAATTACTGATTGAACAGCCCGGTTTTCAGGGATTTCCTGAACTGGAGAAGATTAGTTGATGCTTTAAGATAGAGAGGCAGGGAGTTCCATGTCTTTGCGGTGCAAATCACAAAACTGGTTCCTCCCTATCGTTCTTTCTTAAAAGTGGGCACTACTAAAAGTCTATTCACCGCAGATCGCAGTGTTCTAGCTGGTCTGTACTAGATAAACTTTGTCTGAAGAATTTTGGACCCAAGATTTGTAGGGCCCGATAGGCAATGCAAATAGCCTTAAAGATAACTATTTTCTGAATTGGCAGCCATTGGAGTTCCCGTAAGGCATGGGAGTCTTACTGATATTCGGGGATGTTAACGATAAGGCAAGCTGCCGTGGTTTGTAAGATCTGAAGTTTCCTCAACAATCTCTGTTGTAAATTGAAGTACAGTCCATTGCAATAAAAAAGTTTGGATAAGATGAGTGCTATGACCACCAGTTTTTGAAGGTGAGATGGAATAAAATGCATGATCTTTCTAATGATCTTTAAGAGGAAAAACATGGCAGACGCAATTTGATTAACTTGGTGTTCAAACGTGAGTCGATTGATGAAAATTACTCCAAGGTTCCTGACTTTTTCTACAGGTGTGGGAAGCAGGCCTAGATTACAAGGCCACCATTAAGGGGACCAGAAAGAGTTGTTTTTCCCACACAAGAGGACCTCAGTTTTACCTGAGTTGAGACTGAGGCAATTTTTGCTCATCCATGAACTAATGTTCGACATGCAGCTTTGAAATTTTTCAGCTGTCATGTCGAGAGTACTGGATACTGATACAATAATTTGGGTGCCATCAGCATATGATGCTACTGTGAAACGGAACTTCTTGTTCAGTTTAATTAATGGAATGATGTAAAGGTTAAAAAGAGTAGAGCTGAGGGAGGCGCCCTGGGGGACACCAGAGGGAAGAGAAAAAGATTGGGATGTGTAGCCATTTATGGCGACTCTCTGTTTACCTCTTCGATAGGAAGGACGTCAGGAGAGACAGAGCTGTATCTCTGACGCCAAGTTCATGCAGGCGATTGATAGGAATCTAGTGGTTGACAGTATCAAAGGCCGCAGACAGGTCTAACAAGATAAGGGCCACACTGTCACCTCAGTCAGTGATCGATCTTATATTCTCTGCTGCCATGATAAGGGCTGTTTCGGTGCTGTGTTCTTTTCAGAAACCAAATTAATCTGCATTGACGAGATTATGTGTATTAACAAAATCTGATTACTGAAGATTAAGTGTCTTTTCCATCACCTTATATAACAAGCAAGGGTTTGGGCTCTAATCAGTAAGGCTGAGCCCCAATTAGACAAAAAACAACAAGAATGCCAATACTGATACCCACTCAAAAATTTCAAAAAAAGCACATTGAAATCAAACAATGTGATCACAGGACCTCTTTTTCCGTCTGAACCAAATTGTATTCATCCACATAGTCATTTCTATGGATTCCAAGATTAAGTTTAAAGAACAATAAAACCTGTTTTAACACCACACATATCCCAAAGTCAAATTCAAGCACACATCTCTCTACCATTCGTCAAATTACTTACATACACACTTATCTCCATTCATTCCTCATATGTTATTCATCATCATACAAATCGTTCAGTCACCAAACAATCCAGCAGCCAAACAACCAACCAACTTCACACCAAGAACAATCCTTAGGTAATAGTCAGTCAGAAAGCTTTATTTCGATAAAAGATTGTATCATAAAAGCATATACATACAAACATAAAAGGTACAATTCATCGAAATAGCAGCATTTGTGTCAAGTAACAGTAAATGTAAGAACGCTCTCAATCTGATGGCTTAATGGCTGATTTAAAGAAAATGTACAATATCAAAAATGTTAAAAATTTAAAATAGGGTTAAAAAATCATTTCAAATATAAAAAGGACAGGAAAAGTGCATTGTGCAATATCATGTAATGGAGCTAGGGAGTTTACTTCTGATGATCCATGACCACCCCAGAAATTTGGCCACCGCACAGGCTAGCACTAGGCTGGTATCTGATCGTAATATGCGTAGTGCCGCACGGTAGTTTGATATGCCCAAGAGACGGCAAGCAGGGCCTAGCCATCTTCTTCTCGGATTTTTATACGCTGGGCATTCGAACATAATGTGGGCCGTACTTTCAACCTTCCCCTCACAGTTCAAGCAAATATCAGGGGTCTGGTGGGGAGGCTTCCATTTACTAGTAAACTCTCGAGTTGGAAGGGTCTCGAGTCTAAACTGGAGATACAGTGATCTGTCCCTTGGCTTCTGCACAAATTCAAGGTAGGGCTCGAAGCTAACAAACTGTTTGTGGATATAAAAAGCTTCAGTTAACCTGCCCGTATTAGGGTTGCTAAGATCCTGATGGTCAATCCAGGCCCAATAGGCTCTTTTGAGATCTGCCTTGCTTACGGGGCCTCCATGCTCCCATGCTTCATTTAGACCAAGCTGGTTAAGGGACTTTTTGATATTGCGGAGCCAGCTTACTTTGTGGGAGCCCATAGAATTCATGATTTCTTTCAGGCCCTCCGTGTATTTGGCTAGCTCCGGAGTACGCCATAAGCGAGCCCAGAATAACAGAGGGCGTAACCTTGCCATATCCTTAATCGAGCGCCTACCCAAATCACTAAAGAGTGGTTTCAATGGGGTACCCCTTGGCAGTAAGACTAGATCTCGTAGGAATTTGTTCTCAGACAGGGTGATTTCATCGAGATTATCATATCCCCATAATTCAGCACCGTATAGGGCCGACCCGACTGCTTTGGCCTGATAAATCACTAATGCGGGAGTGATTGGCTTGCTCCTCGAGGAGCGATGTTCTTTGGCAATGGCTCCCGTGGCTCGTTTGTGGTTAAGCAGCATCTTGTTGATATGGGGTCTCCAGCTTAGGCTGTCGTAAATTCTAATTCCGAGATAGTCAAATAATTTGACATATTCTAAAGGGGCTCCATCGAACATGATGGGGACACTGGGTGATTTATGCGATTTAAAAGAGAGAAGCTTAGTCTTTGTTGTGTTGATAGCCAGACCTCTCAGTATGCAGAACAAGTGGAATCTGTCCAGAAGCTTCTGTAGCCCTGCTGGTGTCTTGGAGATCAGGAAGGTATCGTCCGCGAAGAGGAGAGTGGGGACTCTTTCGCCCGCCAGGGCAGGGGCGTCAGCTGGTACATCTTGTAAAAATGTCACCACTCCGTTCACAAATAGGGAAAAGAGGGTGGGCGCCAATACACAGCCCTGGCGGACTCCTCTGTTAACTGGGATCTTTTCAGTTTTCTGGGCCTGAGTTCCCCACCTCACCCTTGCAAAGTTGCCCTCGTGAAGCCGGACCAAAAGGTCGAGGACAGGGGGTGGAATGCCCATTTCTTGTAGGACAGACCAAAGACGATCACGAGGGACCAGGTCGAAGGCGGACTTCAGATCAATGAAGGCCAGATGGAGGTTGCCTCTACCGATCAAGACGACCTTCCAGTGTAACAATAACAACCTAAAGACCTGGTCAATCGTGCTCGTGTTCGGTCTGAACCCAGCCTGGTAATGCGACAGAACATTATTCTCATTGGCCCATGATAGAATGCGCTCCAACAGCACCCTGCCAACCACCTTCTGGCTGACATCAATAAGACTTATTGGTCGGTAGTTGACAGGGTCCTCCCTAGAACCCTTTTTAAATATTGGTATTACCTCTGCTCCCTTCCAAGACTCAGGGATGGGTAAACCCTTGAGAAGTGCATTAAGTAAGATGGTAAAGTACACTGCCCAGTGTTTAGAGTCGGAACGGAACAGGTCACCAGGAAGGCCATCGGGGCCTGGGGCTTTGGCTGGGACCAGTTTGTTAATAGCAGTCATGGCCTCTGCCTCCGTAAAAGGGTCGTAGTTCTCAGTAATAGGGTCTGTCAGGGTGGTGGAAGGAGAGACCCTGGAGCTTTGGGTGTCCTCGCCTGAATAAAGATTCGAAAAATGAACAAACCATTCCTGGTCTGTAATATGGTTTAGGTAATAACAAACAAAGTAATTTTCATCTCAGGCCAAAGAAACACCAATCAAACAATATATGTGTATAATTGAACAAAATGAAGGCTAATTCAAGACATTCTAATGGCCAAAAAACAGATCGACGCGTTTTGAACCCCCCTCGAATGCCGGGGTTCTCCTCAGGACCTACAAGCTGCAAAAGAAAAAACAAAGTCCTTTTGGTCATACTACAATCAAAAAACGGCCCTCTCTTCTGTCTGCGCCTCTCTGGACGCTATCAGCTTAACTAAATTAAAAACTAGATCAGCCGATCTAGCACTTTGCTGGTAACGTGACTCTGAAAACCAACAAAAATGATCCATAAGTAACACTCTGTGAACAGCTAAGTACAGTGACAACAACCAAAAGAGCAAAAGAGCAAATCTTACTTTCAGCGTGGTGATCTATTGCTCTCCTACAAAATGTATTCTGTTTGTTTGTTCAGGAACACCTTCCTGAAAAAGTAGGAACATACCAACATGAGTTTTTAACATCTGGTGTAATGCCAAATGGGGCTGAATGTTGGCAAAAACCGGGTTGAACTTACTTATAATTGAGAAGGAAAGGACTTGGTTAAACCGCTATGGCGCTCAAGTCTTTTTTATCTGAAACGACAAGGAACAGAACCTCAATTGGACCTGCATGTGCACAAGTTATTTAAAGAACACCAAACGGGAGGAAACTCCCATGGTATATAATGAAACGAACGGAGCTTGGTGGCATACCTTGGGCACGAGTTGCAGGAGTTGAGTGCTCCAAGGTCTCCTTGTTTCTTTGGACCAAGGGCTGCGGTGTTGACCCGTTGTGGAGGCGGAAACTTGTTCTTTATGGTTCGCTGTGTTTCCGGGTGGGCGCACAGCGTTGTGGGGAGTTTGTATGATGATGAATAACATATGAAGAATGAATGGCGATCAGTGTGTATGTAAGTAATCTGACGAATGGTAGAGAGATGTGTATTTGAATTTGCCTTTGGGATATGTGTGGTGTTAAAATAGGTTTTAATGTTCTTTAAACTTAATCTTGGAATCCATAGAAATGACTATGTGGATGAATAAACGCTGATTGATTCAGATGGAAAAAGAGGTCCTGTGATCACATTGTTTGATTTCAATGTGCTTTTTTTGAAATTTTTGAGTGGGTATCAGTATTGGCATTCTTGTTGTTTTTTATCTAATTGGGGCTCACCCTTACTGATTGGAGCCCAAACCCTTGCTTGTTATTTTTGTTATTTAGCGGATGCATATCCGCGAGGTTTCTATTGACAATTGTGGCTGTCTATGAAGTAGTGAAAGTGGTACAAGCGGCAGTCTCTCCGCATCTACGGGGTGAAATAACTATATGTTCTTTGTGTGAGAGTAGATAACTAGTGGTGAAAAAGTTTGTGGATCTGTGCGTAGAACGGTAGGTTATTATGTCAGAGCGTGATACTTTTGCTTATAGTGAAGAGCATATTCAAAAACTACTAGATGACCCCCCTCTCTTTGCTTTGGTCTCTTTGAGTGCCTCAGCAAAAAATCAAAACGAGTCTGATAAGCTTCTCAGACTAAAGAAAAAACAAATCCGAACAGACCTGCATGGTCACTTCTTAATACAGCATTTTAAAGCAGGTACCATTCCTGGAGGTTGCAAATAAGAAATGTCCCAGTGATTTTCACTGATGATCCTTTGCATATAAAAGGCTATAGCTTTATAGAAACAAAATGCATTCGAAACCTCATGGTCCTTACAGTGGAAACCGCTCAATGAATTTCGAAATAACAACTGGAGGAAATTGCGATTTTAGAATTAGAAATCAAAACGAACCAAACTATTGTAGATTCAAAAGCTCTCTTGGAGAAAGTAGAAAAAGAGATATTAGAATTCAAAGACTATACCATCAATCAAAAAGGAAATTAATTTGAAAAGGATAAGAAACTTTGCATTGGAAAAGGTGTATCCATTGATAGCCTTGACATTATGGCCATTTGCTTACAAGCTAATCTCAATGCTTCATTAACATGTGTCAACGTCTATGCTAGGGGATTACCCGGTGGAAGGCAGTCTGGTACAGTCGACGTCCTGGAGGTCTTTTTGGGGAGACGGAATGACAACGCAGGTCTAATCATCATAGGGGATTTCAACTCCACCTTTGAGCCCCTCGATACAGTGGATTCCAAACTGACTAAGGAAGAAGACGGGTTGTGGAACGTTCCCTCTTTGGAGCTTCCTCCCATCACGCGTTGGTCTGAGGCAGCTCTTCAGCTTAAGGCACTGTTTATGGAGAAAGGCCTTAGGGCAGTAAATGGCCGCACACCCACCGATAAACAGGGTAGCAACACTTTTAATAATGGGAAAAGCTCAAGCCGGATAGACTATATATTAATAAATGTAGAATATTGGTCCTCGTCATTGATATGGAGGTCAGGGAGAGGGCTGAAAGTGACCATAATCCGCTGCTACTAAAGATGGTCATTAAGGGCTTGACACAGTCATTAATTCCCCCTACGTCATGTTCTACAAGTGAAGTCCAGCTCTGCAATAGCACAAGGAGGATTAAATGAGATACGATAGTGAACAATGACCATGCACTGACAGAAATTAAGGCTATAGTTTCTAACACCCTGAGTGACTTACAAGCCACTGCACCACAGCCTAACCTAAACAAAAGAATCACGTCGACCCACGAGGACCTGTTTGGCAAAATACGATCCTTCTTTAAAAAAAAACTGTTTATATCCCGTACAAACAGAGGGATAATGAGGCAAGATGGTATAATAAGGATTGTAGGGTAGCCTACAAGTCACTGGCAGCTGCCATAAAACAGAATGCTCGTGCCACAATTAAGCTTGCTCGCCAGCATTATAAATTTACACTCCAAAAGGCAAAAAAGGACTGGGACGAGCAAAGATGGTCAGATCTTTATCAAGCCAGTCAAGAGAGGAACCTCCAGTCCTTTTGGAACAAGGTTAAATGGGGGAGGTGGGGGCAAGCTCATGTGCCTCACAACCATGTATCCCAGGAAATGTGGGTTTCTCATTTCTCCAACCAATTTGCGATGGGGAGAGAGGACGCTGAGGAGGAACCCTACATAATCTCGCAATATGACACTGTGCTGAGCTTTGACATTGGGGAAGTCGAAATAGCGTTGGGTGCTGTCACCAGTGGCCATGCGCCCGGCCCTGATGGTGTTCCGGCCAACCTGTTTCTTCACAACAGGGCTACGTGGAAGGATTATATACTCATGTTAGCAAACGCTATAGCAAGTGGAGCACCCATCCCCGATACCTGGAAGGGGACTGAGATCTTGCCCATACAAAAAAGGAGATCGCTCACTTCCGGGTAACTATAGACCCATCAGTCTTATAGATGCCATCCAGAAAATCATAGCCAGAATGGCACTAAACAGGATACAATACTGGATTATTGAAAAAAATATACTGACTCCATTACAAGCTGGGTTCCGTACTAATGTGAGCATGATAGATCAGGTTAACCGGTTTCTTTTTATATATTGGACGGTAGTTTCATTGGCAGGAGGCAGCATTTACGCCGCTTTCGTAGACTTAAAGTCTGCCTTCGATCTCTCGCACAAACTCTGGAGGGTACTAGCTGATCTGGGTATGCCCGCTGAGTTATTATCTTTAGTGGTGTGTCTTCATACAGAGAATTATGCCCAAGTTCGCTGGAGTTCGCAGGGCAATAAAACCAGTAGGTTCCCTGTAGAAATAGGGTTTCGACAAGGGTTTGTTTTGGCCCCAACCTTGTTTTCGTTGTTTATCAACGGGGTAGACGATTACTTTTCCATGCTCCCTACGGGCGCATCATCACTTGAGGGAGTTAAAATTCCCATACTCATGTTTGCCGACCAACCCTCATAATTTCTAAAACGCACAGTGGTCTGCAGAGGGCACTAATGAGATTCAAAGGATTTTGTAATGTGCCCGGCCTTGTAATAAATGCAGACAAAACAAAGTTCATGGTCCTCCTTAGACGTCGGGCCATTAAGGGAAGGGTATCTCTTAATGACGCCCTACTTGATCAAACTGACGTTTTTAACTACTTGGGGATAACACTAGGGAATAAACTTAACTGGAAGCCGGAAATAGAAACCCTGGCACTCAAACACCGTAATTTGGCTGGAGCCTTTTTGAAAGAGTTCAAGTCTTCGAAGACCCAGCCAATGCTACCATTGTTAAAAATTTACAATTCTAAAGTTATAGCTACTGTTACCTATGGAGCAGAGCTTTGGGGCTTCGACAATTTAGCTCCACTAACCCTAGCTCAAAACAAGTTTCTGACAAACGTCATTGGCGTTCCACAGAGTACCCCCATAAAGCCTGTCTACTATGATCTAGGGTGTAGGGGATTGGACGATGTAGCAAAGTTTCGTAGACTGTGGACTACTCCAGAGCTGCAGCACTACGCCTCCTCTTTGAAAGATGTATGGGCATCTGACACCTCTTGTAAAATAAAATGGATACAAAACATCAAAGCCACTTTGACAAATATGGGTATGCAACATATCGGAAGATCCAGAGGGTCAGCAGTTTCCCTCAAAAAAAGATCTGAAGGAACTCTATTGGTCCATGGTGGCGAGGAGGAACATATCGACCTCTGAATCTTCATCGATGACAGGGAAAGTTTTAGAGCATAAGCCCTGCCCCCAATATCAGTCTTACTGGGACATTATCACCAAACCCAGGGACAGACACCTTTATCTACAATTTCAGGTGGGTATGCTACCCATAATCTCATTTACATGCAAATGGCACAACTCAAATGATAATAAATGTAAGTTGTGTATGAGGCAGGAGGAGACCTATTCTCATATTTTATTTGTCTGCCAGGCCTATCAGGCGCCACGACGCAAATGGCTGAAACCATTATGCAAGAATATGGGTGTTAGTAGGGCAGTTGCACAGAGAATACTGGCGACTGACACAAGTATTCCGACTGTCATAGCCGTTGCTCGATTTTTGAGCTGGGCGTGGCTTATTCGGGAAAAGACTACCAGATCGCCAAATACAGCGAACCCTCCTACAAGCTCATGAACAAGCAAAATGTTGGACCGGGCGGGTTAGCCTATTATTTGTAACAAAATCCAGAACTTAGTTGGTGCTTTAACTGTTCCCTTAAGTAATTGCAAATAGAGGTTACAAACTGCTCGTCCCTTATCACACAATGTATGGAAAATTTTGAGGATTGTATTATGTTTTTATAATCTTTTAGATTTAACTGATATTTTAATCATAGTACTTTTTCACTAGTTATATGATAAATAGTTATGCAACTGGTTTTGCTTTATTAGGTGGAAAGTAGTAGTTTTAATGATCATATGCTTTTTTTTTTAACTGGTGTGTGTATTGTTACTTGTCTTTTGTGATCTCAAGCGATCGAAATAAAGACTTTTGAAATTGATACAACTAGAGAGGGGGAGGACCCCAGTTTCTCAAGATCCAATTGCAAGAATGAAGCAACAGGGTTGCCCAGCTGAACAAGGGGGAGAATATGGAATCCATGCCGGAAGCAGAAGTAGCATCCCAAGACCCACACACCCTACTATCCACCATCAACCCTAGAGCGATCACAGTACTTGTGAACAACAGACCTTACAGATTCCAGATAGACACGGGTGTGACGAGGTCCTGCATGAGGGAAGGGATAGTTCCCTTATCAAGAAATACTACAGTTGTGCAAGGGTTCTCTGGCACGGTAACAGGGATCCCCTACATGGAACCCCTTGAGTTAGAGGTAGGAGGGAATATGATGAGGCAGCAGTTATTATACTTTCCCTCATCCCCGGCTAACACTGTACGACGAGACCTGATGACCAAGCTAAAAATGTTCATCCAATTTGCCGATGACGGGACCATAGCCTGCTCCTCCCCTGGATCACCATCCCCAGAACCCAGGCTACTAAAACTCTCCCACGTTGCATGTAAACAGGCATGAACAATCCCCACAAATAAGATCCCCTTCGCTGAGACGGTCCTGGAATATGTGGAAAATTTCTTCGAATTATGCCGATATGCTAGTCAGTCGACATGTCGCACGCACCGACTCTTAACTGAGACAGCCAGAAAGACAAGGACCCTGTTAGCCTAGAGGGTATGTAGAGAAGACGAGATCAACACACATGCCTAAAGGTTTTCCAGAGACTAGGTGGGGAGCAGGATCAAGGAGCATAGGGGCAACAAAAGTAACAGCCACAGCACACACCCCTCTGGACCAGAGAACCCAGCCTCTGCCTCAACCAAGACACCTCTGCGTGTGAGGAAATGGAGCAGACAAAGCATTTTAGACTTCAGTTTGAGACTAGTTTGTATGTAAATAGGCTTTATGAAAGGGTCTAATACATTGGTAAAAAGAACATATTGTACTAAATGACTTTGAACTTCTGTCTCCTCTGTAAGATAATGATTGTACCCTTTTTATTGTTTCATTGATCAGAAAGTGTATCAAAAAAGAATACACCAGAGTCTCTATTGACTTATACATTGTTTAATAATTGAAATTAATGTTTAAAATGTATTTGATTGAGCCCACCTAATGGGGCACTCACAAATAATGCTCTGGTATAATGTTTCTTTTTTGTTAAAATAAAATCCGTTGTAGGCACTTTTTTGCCCAGTAAATATTAACATTATAGGAAATACAACATGAAAATTAAGAAAGCAAGTTACTTACCTGTAACTTTGGTTCTCCAGTATTGATAACTTTCATAGATTCCCATTGCTTGTATCATTCCCCGTCGTTGAGATGGGAGTCTCCGGTATACATAAAATAGCCATAGAAATAAGTACAAAAAAAGAATTAGGCCTAGGCCCCTTCTAGTTTTGTAGCATATCCACCTATTTCTGTAAAATAGACCAAATAAAATGAACAGCCAATCAGAATAGCCTCACCCCATAGAGCCTTCCTGAGACCTTAACGGGGGCTCATATTGTTGCAGATCCATAAAGCACTCTTCTGAGTCAGAGTCCTGGTATTTGACATTCAGCTGTGATGGGCTAACCGCAGCACCGTAAGCCCCATCATCATTATCAGAAACCTCCTCTTCCAGAAGGAGAGCAGGAGGCAGAGGTGTCACCTTCCTGGGAGAAGTCATCTCTGGTGTAATGCTGTATCTCTGAATTGAAATTGCCACATTTTGTATTGTCGACGAGGCCTTCGATGAGGCCCGTCGACGACGATGTTGGAGCCGTCGACGGAGCGAGAGTCACCGTAGAGGGAATCGCTGACGAGACTGTCGTCATAATCATGGTCGAAGCCGTCGTCGCCGTTGACACCATCACGTCGTCATTCTCGTCGACGTGGAAGTCGTCAGTGTGGGCGTCGACGACAGAGTGAACAACGCATCTGAGCCTGGCGTTGTCGTCGAAGCTGTCGACTCCGATCCTTTCATCACCGGTGGAGACAAGGAAACTCTCGTCGACGAGCCCGTCGACGGAGCCATAGAAGACGCTGGCAAAGTCTTGGAAGTTGTCGTCGACGGAATAGATGTTGCAGTCGTCGACGAGCGAACTTTTTTCTCAGCTTTTCCATCAGATGGGACAGAAGCTGGTTTTTTAAAAGTCTTCAAATTTTCAGGAGGAGAAGAAGGCACAAAGCTTGCCTTCTCTTCCAGTGCCACTCCTGGGACAAGTCCTTCCCTCTCCTTTCCACCGTGGTGAGGAGATTTGACGGGACTACGCCTGACAGACCTATGAGCGGTCTTTTGTAAGGCTTTGGAAGGGGGTCTGAAGAAGTAGAAGAAGAAGACCTACCCCTTTTTAGAGACCTCCAGGATGAAGTAGCAGAGGAAGCGTCATCACTGTCACTGGAGACAGGATCCTTTCTTGACTTAAGTCTCTGGAGCCAAGTTTACAGATGCCCCTCACGGTCTTGCAAGGTCTTTGTGGAGAAGGTCCGACAAATTTTGCAGTCAGCCGCCTTATGGTCAGGATACAAACAATAAATATAGTCTTTATGTTTGTCTTCCACATAAAGCCTCTTCTTGGAGCAGGTGGTACAAGCCTTGAAGAGAGCCTTCTTCTCCTTGTCTGACATGTTGACCATGTAGTGTAGATGGTAGAAGGGAAAAAACAGGTTCAAGATGAGGGTAAATAGGAAAAAACTGAGCAGAGCTCAGTGGAGACTCCCTTGCACAACGTGCGGTAGAAAATCTGTGGCTCTCTCAGGAAGGTTCAATGGAGTGAGGCTATTCTGATTGGCTGTTCATTTTATTTGGTCTCTTTTACAAACAGAGGTGGATATGCTACCCAACTAGAAGGGTCCTAGGCCTAATTCTTTTTTTGTACTTATTTCTATGGCGATTTTATGTATACCGGGGACTCCCATCTCGACGACGGGGAATGATACAAGCAATGGGAATCTATGAAAGCTCCAATACTGGAGTAAACAGAAAAAGACCACAAGAAAGTGCCCCCACTGACCACATGTGGAGAGCACCTGATCATGAAATGGGTAGGTAGCCGCTCATACCCCCGCTCAGAAACCCACTAGGCAAATACTCAAACAAAAGCAAGTCCAGAATGCACTGCTAGACTGATTCTACGCAAATGGAAAAAGACCGCCCTTGAGGGGGTCGCATTTGCCATGTGTGTTCAAATGGCGCCAGTCTTGAAGAGGGGTCCACCGCAAAACCCCAGAGGGTTTAGGCCTAATTACAGTGGCCAAAGTCAGGAAGGTTGGCAGCAGCCAGATATTAGAGAATGTTATTATTGCAGCAGTTGTGGCCGCATGGCCGACCTATGCCGGCTAAGAGCATATTACGAGCGGAGGTCGATAAACCTAAGCCAATCCCCTCAAAACCTCAATCCACAAAACAAAACACAGAGGGACCCGACCCAACCACACACACCACCTCAGGGAACTCAGCCAGCTTCCGCAACCCCACCACAAGGATCAGATCGTTGGGCAAACGCGTGGCAACAGCAACCACAGACAGGCTACCCAGCCCAAGAGGGGCCAGGGCCGCAGCAACGGCATGGAGGGGTAACTGTCTAGGGAGGAAATGGCTTTGCACAAATGCAGATCTCACATCTGCAGTAAATCAAACCCCCAATAGCAAACCATCCATTTCATGCACACCTCACAATTTGCCATACTAAATCTCAAAAGAAGGACCAATGAGACAATATTACGGGAATTCAAGCCTTCACTTGTGTTCAGGAATTCAGGGCTGCTGGACATGTTTTGTCGACAGGGTATCTTCACTAGAGTTCGCCATTCAGGGTGCCCATGGAAGCCTAGGCCCCACTCTGCTGCTATTCCCCCAGGGTGGCAGGGGAGGGGCAGTCTGGCGAGAGAGGAAGGGTGGCTCCCTATCCATTGTTTAAAAGCAGGCACCCTGATCCCCGCACCCACAAGTCAATTGGGACGGGTTCCGATTACCAAATCAAAGGGATCCCATTCTCAAGCCCCCAGCCAGGGAGCAAAATTCCTCACGGCATGAGGTTCCAACTGTGCCCCAAAAAGGTAGAAGCCTCCAGCTAATAGAGCCCCCCGTGTCGGGAGCCAGGGTTCTAGTACACTCGGTATAGTGAAGACCCCATCACCTTCACCGCATAGGATCAGACAAGTCGCAAGGCACTGCGTCAAGTCAGTCGGGATGTAGGAGGCCATGAGTCCCAGCAGCCTCAGAGTCCTTCTCACTGAAATCCAGGATAGAGGCTGAAACATCAGTATCATAACCTGAATATCATGGAATTGCTGCTCGGGACAAGAAGGAGTCAGTCGTGAATTCAGCACGTTTACAGAGAACCCCAGCGAATGCAGGAGGCCCGCCGTAGTCTGAAGGTGAGGGACAACAGCCTGGGGCGAGGATGCCTTCAACAGCCAGCCGTCTAGGTAAGGGAAGACTGATACCCTTAACTTACACAGATGAGCTGCTACCTCCGCCATTACCATGAGGAACATCCAAGGGACATTGGTAAAGTCAAAGGGTGGCACACTGAACTGAAAGTGCTCATGGCCTACCTTTAGTCTCAGGTAATGCCTGTGGGCCGGCAGGATGGGGATGTGAAAATACACATCCTACAAGTTCACCACTACCAGCCAGTCTCCTTGGTCTAGGGCAGACAAGACCTGAGCCAACGTAAACATCTTGAATTTCTCCTTTTTCGAGGAAGAGACTGATGATCTGAAGGTCCAGAATAGGACATAGACCTCTGTTCTTTTTTGGTAACAGAAAGTGACGGGAGTAACAACCACTGCCTACTTCTGAAACCAGAACCTGCTCTATAGCTCCCTTAGTAAAGAGAGCTGTAACTTCTTCTCAGACTAATAACAGATGATTCTCCTCCAGCCGTTCTTGAGTTGGCGGTGAATGGGGAGGAAAAGACAGTAAAGGAAAAAACTAGCCATCCCGAAAAATCTGCAAGACCCATTTGTCCGATTTTATGGACCGCCAGCGGAGGAGATGAAGTTGAATTCTCCCTCCATCTGGACTGGCATGGTCTTACAGAAGCAAACTTGGAATGCTTGGAGGCTGCAGCTGCAGGGGCCTAGGTGGCAGACGACTTCTGACTACCATTCCTCTGAGGTTGGAATGTACAGTGTCCACGTCCTCACACAACTTGGGTTGTCTGTGCAGGATGGTGACTGGGATATGGCTGAAAACCCCTCCCACTGCCACGAAAGGGGCGAAAGGCAAACTGGGCGCAAGGTGTTACAAAGAGGCCTAAGGATCTGGCCTTAGCACAAAATTCCTTGAAGCACTCCAATGCCAAGTCTGCCTTCTCTCCAAACAGACGCGTCCCATCAAAGGGCATGTCCATGAGGTAGGTCTGGACATCACCTGAGAAGCCAGATGTTTTCAGCCAGGCGTGGTGCCGTAAGGCCACCATCGACAAAACCGATCTACCCAGCGAGACAGTCGTATCTAAGCCACACCTAATGGTGAACTTTGCTGCACCTTTCCCATCTTTCACTGCCTAGGAGAGCACACTCAGGGCCTCCTCTGGGACTTGTGGCAGCACTTGCGTAACCGTTTCCCAAAAGGTGTGCGAGAAATGGCCCAATAAGCAAGCGGTGTTCCCCCGACTGGTGGAAGAAAACATGTTCTTCCCAAGTGCATCCAGCCTCCTGGATTCCCTGTCTGGGGGAGTGGTAGGGGAACGTGCCATGTGATGTGGAAGCCTGAACTACCAAGCTCTCATGAGTGGGGTGTTGGCTGAGAAAACTTGGATCACCCAGAGCCGGGTGATGGCGGCATGCGATTGTCTTGTTCACAGGAGCCGCTGTGCTAGGCTTAGACCACGTGCCTGGAAGGACATCTGTCAGTGCTTCATTAAAGGGCAAAAGGTGTTTAGATGAGGAAGCCTTAGGTTGAAGCACTTCGGTCAAGAGATTAGTCTTCGCCTGCACCGAGGGCAACACCAGGTCAAGGACCTCCACTGCCCTACTCACTACCATAAGATGCTCCCTCCTCCGTAGTTACATTGGACATACCAGTGTCTGGAAATGTGTCCAGTCCACTTTCCACTCCAAGCTCCTCATACCAATCGAATTACTCACAAGGAGCGTCCAACTGGTGCTCCAAAGGGTCTAGAGAACATTCTTCTCCCATGCCTGTAACAGACTTTTCAGACACACATTTCAACACAGAGAAGGACCACATTCTTTTACCAAACAAGGATTGCCGGATGTACTTTTATGACACCCAAAACTGTATAAAACCCGCACGGATTGATTGTACTCTGAGACAGTCCTCAGACCCATTTCTGTGGATTGTGGTTCCTGACGAAGTGTTTAATTAAATTAACTGTTCCTGTTTTGCAGTCCTCAAACCTATTTCTGTAGATTGTGCTTCCAGCTGAAGTATTTAATTAAACCAACTGTTCCTGTTTTGCCAAACACTTCTTGTCTCTTATTTTTTCAAGGTAAATTCATATTCGCGCAACACTAGCAAGGCTATCGCATGGAGTGGAAAAAAGATGACCCTAGTTTAGACCTCGTAGAACCTCAACTTGCACAGCACAAACATCTTTCATATAAAGTAGAGCAAGCACTGCCTCGTTCTGCGGTTGTAATTCCAGAAAACTGGTCAAGTGAGCTAACTGTGCACAAAGATCACTATAAACTGGTCATGTTATGTTACATGGCATAATGAAAATCGGACATAATATATTATTTTGGAAAAAAATTATTTATAGTATATAAACCTAACGATGATATATTTTGGTACAAATCATTTCGAATATATCTAAAATAAAATTAAATATGACAGAGTGGTAAAATAGGGCCTAGCAAATATTAAACTGCTTAAAGTATCATTGTCATTTTTATTACTGAAAATAGTGATAAGCACATACCTGCCTAATAAGGTCGCCAATCTCAAACTCCCCTTGTCCCATAGAAAAGTCAGCCTTTACCTCAGAGTATGTGTCATTGATAATAGCCAAGAACATGTTCTGCAAAGCAAGAGGTATATGCATTTTATGACTTATTAAAACACTACACATTTTAGAAGCTTATCTTGCATATTAATGTGAAATTAAATCAATGGAAAGTTTATCGTTCTTATATAGAAGACAGAAACAGGAAGTTGGCCAAAAGGAGTACATTTCCCATTTGCAGACCCTGTGATATAACTGCGTTATTTACTGTACACAAAGAAATGAATATGCCACTGGCAGAGTCTTGTTCGGGTATGCCATCAATTCTCCCATTGTTGGTGTTAACTTCCCCACATATCCACCAGAAATTTGTGATGACTGGCCAGCCACCATGTCTGCCACAGTTAACTAAAAAAAAGAAAACTGCAATGGAAATAGTGCCAATGTATCACAGAAAGGTAAGGTGGTGTACCTGACATGCGTATTCCATCCCCAGTGTATTTGAGTGCAACCTGACATGTGAGTATTTATTTGAAAAGTTTTATATATCGCTGGCTAGACCCGGAGGTATCAGAGTGCTTTACATGAGGACGTACATTGTTTCAGAGCATAGTTACAAGTTACATGAGTTACTGGAGCGAAGTTACATGCGTTAAAAACATAGATGTAAGGAAAAAAAGCAGGTAAGGGGAGAGAGATTCAGGGGAGAGAGAATAGGAGCAGGGGAGGTATACCAAGAATGAGAGAGGGAAAGAGGTGGGGGAGGGTGAAGGAAAACACAACCGGGAGACGATGAGAAACAGTGTCCGACGTCCGGTGTGCTGTGATCCCAGTGGAAGAGGTATCATTCCCACACTTCTGCGTGGTTCCCTTAGCGCTGTGGACTCTCTCAGAGGGGTCTCTGAGTATTGATTAAGTACCCCTGCTTTGGGGGTACTTTTCCAGTGCCCATATTGGAAGGCAGGAATTCTGCCAGCAGAGACTGCCAATGGTGGTGTTTTCCTCTCCCGGAGGCGGTTCATACAACAGCAGCTATATCTACTTTAGTGGATAAACCGGGGAGAAAACACATTTTGGTAGATTCCCTTCTACTATCTTGGAGGGGGTAGAAACACCCCCACATTAGCATCAGTAGTATGAACCACGCAAACTCTAAATCAAGGAGCAGTTAATTTCAATCAGTGCCTTCCGGTTCATTGCTAATATTGAAACAAATAGCAGATACCTATGCTTTTAAATTTTCAATCCCTTATAGTTACTTAAATTAAGGTACATGCAAGCTTAACAACTATGTTGAAACTGATAACGCTTATCAACAGTATCAATACATGATTATTTCAGTACAAAGCCCCTTCAGCACACTGAGATGACTTAAATGTATGTTGAACTAACAGAACAATTGCTTAGTTTGTTTAGTACCCTCAGAAGAAAACAGCTACTTACAGGTAACGACAGTTCTCCAACATTGGTATGTTTCACTGATTAAGATGCATGAATTACTCCTGCCATCAGGCTGAGATTCCCTTTAGTTGAAAACCACAATAAACATTGTTAGGCTGTCATAGGTCTAAGAACTGTGTTTGTTTAGTAGCACATTCACGACGCTGAAGAGCCCTCAAACCTCAGCCAATTAGATAAATGCACCTGCACTCAAACTCCCAGAAGGCTGCAATAGCTTATTAGGTCTCGCCTAGCGTTGCAGCGCGAATGCGCTGCCATCGCTTTGCGAGGCATGCAGTATATACTGTAGTGTGGAAGCTTCGTGAAAGCTCCACCCACTCTCTGCCCATTGGCTTTTGTCTTAAATGCTGCCTTCCAATTGGTTTGAGGCTTGTTAGTCCCTCCTCATTCATCATTTGTATCCTTCCATGGCTATTGGCCCCTTTACTCCTACCACTATTTACTTTTAGGCCTCGTCTAGCATTGCAGCGCGCATGCGCTGCCATCGCTTTGCAAAGCATGCAGTACATACTGTGGTGTGGAAGCTTCGTGGAAGCTCCTCCCACTCTCTGCCCATTGGCTTTTGTCTTAAATGCTGCCTTCCGATTGGTTTGAGGCTTGTTAGTCCCTCCTCATTCTTCATTTGTATCCTTCCATAGCTACTCCTAACACTATTTTCTTCCCTGTCTCCCGACCCCATCGTCCCCTCTCTCAGTCTGTGACTTTTCAACCTCCCCTGCCCCCCCCCCCCCCCACACACACTCTAGTTCGTGTTTTCTAGCCTGCCGGCAATTCCGTTTTCATCTTTATTATTGCCACCGTGAAATATGCGCGTTCAAGATGCGTGATGTAGAAAAACTTCTCTTGTTTAATGAACTAGATTTTAATGTTACTCTAAATATAATAACACTCTACGCAGCATTCGGGGTATGCATGGCAACTGACGCCTCTTAGTTCAGAAATGGCATTGTTGTCGGGCAGGAGGAGTGGCAGTGTTTTAACTCATGCTTAAAACAAGCACTTTTAATAACTTCCTCTCAATTCAGTGCTATAATCTTGTGAGGTGACGCGCTAAAGAAATGCACTTTTTTGAATTCTGAAGAGACATTATCGCACATTTACATCATGTTTACTGTATGATTAACATGCCGATCATTTTCACGTCTCGCCCACTGGCTCGTATACGCTTGGCTCTTCTCCGGCTAGCTCTACCTGCTAATTAATATATTGGCTTGCGCACCTCTAACAAAGAGAGATGAATGGATACATGACAGTGAGCCCGGTAGATGGTAGAAAAATAGACTGGTGCAGACAAACAGACAAAGTCAGTCTCCATTGCCTCACATCAGAATCATCACTTTCAATAACCTGGAAATCTGCCGGCAACTCCCGCATGCCCCAACCTCATCCCCCTCACCTATTCTTAGCAGAAACTGCAGATTCTGAGCTGTGCCCTGCTGGTGCAGAGGAGCACGGCAGAGTCTGTAGAAGCGCTAGGATCCCTAGCCTCTCCGGGCAGGCACCTAAGCCTTCCGGGTGCCTTCACACTCAGGATAAATGAATACATTTTGTTCTGTGCTTTAGTCGCCCCTCTGTGAGCACTGTCTGGTAGATGAACCTCGGTGTTAATAAACACATTCAAAGTGGTGGTTGGGTACAAACAACAGCCACAATACCGTACGTTTTGAACGTGTAGTTAAATAACTGCTCATCGAGTACCTCATTGGCTGATCATTCCATGGCACTACCAAAACTACATTTAGACACATTTGCTCAACTGTGAAAGACTCCCTTCTATGGGTCATTTAACAACTCGGGGCTTTGGGGTTAGGTAACCTACTTTGGATGCTGTGTAAAAGAGTAAATACAAAAATTAATGCAATGAAACTAAGCAACCAGTACTGTCTAAAACACTGTGAAAACTGACACGCATTCTGGCATTTTGTTTAGTTAATGTCGATTTCCTCATAGATGCGAGTAAAGTACTCTTAATATCTTAATGAAATCTGCACTGTTTTAACTAATAGCACCGGGCGACCTTTGACAACTAGGCAATGAATACATTTTCATGTACCCCCGAAGCCCCCCTGCCCCCGCCCCGTTGGCAAACTTCATTGCCTCCCAGTGTTTTGGCGATAACCAAGACGCAGGATAGTGAGTCAAATAGTCCAGAAAATGAAAGAGAAGCCGGGATTCAGATTCACATGCTCCGATCCCGATCGCGTTGTTTAGTCTGAAAGCACTACTTTTATTAATGAGTTTCGCATTATTAAAGCACCATGGTGTGCATGTGTGGCGACACTTCACCCACGAGGTACGTACCAAGCAATTGTTGACACAATCCACACTGCGTCTTTTTCAATATATTTATTACGAAGTGCAGGACCTTTCCAAGCGATTTTGCACACTACATACATTCACTCCAAAAATAAAACGTGTAGGTAAAAAAGAAATTGCAGTTTAAAACGTCAATAGCTCTAACTCACAAATGCGAGACCTATTTGCATTGCAAATGCTTGGTTTTTTTTAAAGCATATGAGTGGAAAGATGGCAAACAATGAGCTTTGGGGGGGGGTCACATCTGATCAGAGTTATTTTGTCAAGATATAAATCTTAAGTAGTAAAGATTGAAACTGATCAACTTTTTGACTCCAAACAGACATATAAACTTCTAACAATATACGTATGTTTTTGACAAGAAATTAAACACTGGAAAACACAGGCATCTCTGAACCCTGGTTCTACTGATACGAGGAAAGTGAAGGTTCAATGTGTACATCGCTTCCTGTTTTCGAAGAGTTTTTCGCACTTTGTCCAGAAAGATTATTTTCCTTCTGCTTCTCCATGGATGGTACATCCTTTCCCTCATTCTGATGAAGTCCCAGTTTAAAGTTCGTGTGTCTGTGGGTAGTCAAAACATTGATGAATTTTGATCTTTACTGCTTAAAATTTGTATCTTGACATAATGGACTCCAATAAACCCCCTTTTGTTACTATTCAAATGTCAATGAAGATGGCATTCCTGGGTATTTGAGTTGCTGTATATTTTATGTATTGTTTATCAATATATCACTACTCATGTAACTGCTATTTGATCACTTTATAGAGCACATATTTTTTAATTACATCATGAGATAAATGTTTCTGTTGAAATGTCTATGGGCTACGAGTATTTACTGGGATTTGATCACATGAGAACACCTTTTGCCCTCACCTGAATGTTGAAAAAGCCATTTATAGCAAAACCTGCAGGAAAGGAGCCACTGTTGCTAGACTTCTAAGATAAAATTTGAGGCACACGCAAATATCAAGAGAGTGAAGGGTCTTTCAGGACTGGAGGAAGGGTTCAGAAAAATGCAGAGAGCGACAGGTTTATTAAGGTAGAGGTCTGAAGGTAAGTAAGATTTGGGTGCACTACCACCGTATCCTTTGAGAACTCAACAGGGAGTTTCTTGACAGGCCCTAACTCAGTCGGGCAGAGTACATTTTTTTGTATGAAACTTTGCTCTACCTATCTCAGAGTGGCTAGGTTTTTCCACACCAGGTAGTTTTTCCACACCTGGTGTTTGCCAACCCTCATTCACAATTTTTTTCTATGGGTGAGAATGAAATGTTCCCCCCACTAGAAAGAAACATTCACCTCAAGACAAGAAGCAGCGCAGTTTTCCTAGAGAGGTGCTTGAACTTTTATTTATAAGTAAGTTTAAGTGCAAGTGCCATGAGGCATCCAATAACAGTATTGAGTTGCCAGGGTAATGGTGGCTGTCTCATTGGAGGAAAGACGTGAAGTAGCCCTTTCAAAAATTGCCTAGATAATCGGATGAGAGAAGAAAGATCGACCACAAGAAGAACATCTGCATTTGGAAACTACACCAAGATGGACTGTGAGAGAAGCATGCCTAAGGACAGATTTGGCAAGATATAATAAATATGGTAAAATCTAATGAGGGGGCGTGGCTACGACTACAATGGAGGCAGACGTGTCTGGGTAGAGCTCTGCCAGAGGCTCCCCTAAACAGGCCCTGCTCTCCGAATGTATCCACTCACGGAGACTCTCACCGAGTGCAGTTTAACCGCGATGCCATCCTGAAGCGCCGCTGCCGAGTTTGCCTTGATTGAGCCCCGCTGCGCGGACCCGCTTGAGCGGCCGCCTGGCGCACGAATCCTGTGCAGCCAGCTCTAACTACGCGAGCCCGGGGCTTAGCTCCGCCCACAGGGCCGCATGAGATGGCACAGGGGGAATGAGCTGCTGGCGGCGGACTGTGCTTGTTTCTCTTGCCGCAGCCCAGTTGTACATCCCTCGGTGGGCGACACCGTAGAATTGGAGCCCCCGCTGTCTCGCCCTCCAGTCTCCGCTGTGTGAGACTCTGTGATTGCTCGTGGGCTGTAGCGGCGGACGGAAGTGGATTGTGCCTGGACCGCTCCCACTGTCAGCGTGAGGCTGCGGCTGCTCACCCTGCCGCTGTGTGACTACCCATCGGTGAGCGGCGCTGTGAGACAGAGACCCCCACTGGATTGCCCAGACCTTCTTGTGGTGTGATGCCCCCCAGACCGACTGCTGGCCGTCGCGGTGGGAGGAGAGGAACGACGTGGGAAGACGCTGCTTAGACCGCATACGTTGCCCTCACAGCACGATCGCGGTAAGTGAGCCCCAGCAGACTACACAGGACTGTGGCTGCATGTTCTGCCGTCGCCCCCATGAACACCTGCCAATGGGGGACTGGGCATGGTCAAGCCCCCTAGTGAACTGCTCACTGTGAAACGGGAAAGTAAACGGGTGTGAGGATGCTACCTTGACCACCAGCGCCACCATTGCCCACGCGGCGCGGTTCGAACAGAGTGGGTTCCCCACTGTGAGGCTGCTTGCTTCGCACCACCGGCCTATCCCTAGGACAACAGGCTTCCTTCCACTGCTGGCTGATGCATTGCGGACCACAGTGAGGGCATTCTAAGCCATACCTGCGGCTGGGTGATGTAGAGCGGACTGCTGGCAGCTTTGTGTGAGCTGGGTGACAAACCAAGAGAGAAACCCAAACTTACCCCATCTGCTGCCTGAGACCTATGAAGTTGGTAGTCCCCCAGGGCTGACGCTACCTGTACATGGCGGAGAGGCTCTGCTTCTGCTGACGCCACGAGCTGCGAAGGGGCTCCTGATCACAACCGGCTGACATCAAGGTGATTCCTGCTGTGTCGCTCGTGCCTTGGCAGCATCGCATTGGGGTTTTACCACACGAGGCACAGTACAGAGGTGCAAACTCTGCGGCTCATGTCGGGTGGTACCCGAGTGCGGACTGGAATGAGGGGGACTCAGGCCATACCTACCACCGTCCAAACCTAAATCAGACAAAATGGTGAAGCAGGGACTCTCGGACCAAACTGCGAACAAACTAGATGCGGTGCTTGCTGCAATGGAACGGCTGGAGGAAACCATTAACCAGACCCGCACCTCTCTGGAATCGAAAAGTGACAAGGTGACCATTGACCTCGCTCACCTGCATGCAGATCACCGGAAGCTAACGGATAGCACCACTGTCCTGGAATCCTCGCTCGCTGACATCAAACCGCAGGTGACTCAGACAGATAAGCATGTACGAGATTTGTTGAACCGTGTGAAGTTCCTAGAAGACAGAGCTGAGGATGCTGAAGGGCGAGCTTGACGTAACAACGTGCGCATAGTGGGTGTATCGGAACGATGGGAAGGAAGGAACCTACCCTGCACATGGAAAATTGGCTCAGAAATCTACTGCCCGAGGGGTCCCTCTCATCACACTTTGTCATAGAGCGTGCACATAGAGTCCCGGCAAGACCTCCGCCCACATGGTCGAACCCGCGGCCCTTGCTCCTTCGACTCCTCAATTACCGAGACCGAGACTCCATACTGCAGGAAACCAGGAAGCTGCAGGACATACATATAGACAATCATAAAATAATGTTTTTTCCGGACTACACCATCCAGGTGCAGAGGCAGAGGTTTTCTTTCATGGCGGTGAAAAAACGCCTTCGGCAAAACAACCTGAAATATTCTCTGCTCTTCCCAGCACGCCTAAGCGTGGTTGCGAGTGACAAAACTTCTTTACCACACCGCAAGAGGCAGAGGATTGGTTGGACACCTTCACTACTGCGGGACCTCGAGATGCGGCTGCGACAGCGATCCTCCCGAAACTAAGGGGCCACTTCCGTCGCCGACGGAGGGAGCGTAGGTCAACGGAGACACGAACACCACCTTCACCAACTATGGGACCGGGCTCGGACCTGATTATCAGCGGACAGAGAGATGCCCTACAGGCGGTAGCGGAGATCAGCAGCTCATTGGTGACTGAGGATGCATCCAACTCCAGTCAGCGTGACCTATCCAGTGATGATGAGCGAATATATGGCCTGCAGAACTCACAAGATTCCACTGAACAGCCAGATGTCACCCCTCAGACGGCCGACATAATAATATGAACATTGCGAGACCCTATCCCTGATTGGACTACAGTTTGAGGTATTGTGACGTTTAAATAGGGGTATACAGCAGCTAATAGTGCAGCCATATGTGATGGACATTGCTAAGTATCTAAGCACCCACACGAGGTTGGGGGGATCAATATGCTGCGGGGAGGGGAGAGCGGGATTTGACCGTACGCTCTGCTGCCATCAAGTGAGAATCAGTACACGTTACTCACTTGGTGGGTGTTCTTGAACGGGAGTGCACAGACTGCCTTCTTTCTTTTGTATGTTGCCTGAAGACGGTGAGCCTCTGAGACACTGAGTACACGTACTGTAAGCTATTTAAGCGTTACACGCAGCGCACCCCCAGATGGTTTTTTTTTTCTGACTGTTATCTCTATTGAGAGTTTGGACGATTGCTGGTTGCATTTTTTTTGGAATTGCTTATAATTATGTTTTTGTTCTGGTTATATTGCGAGATATCATTTACAGTGTGTCATTTCATGCAACATAATATGCCACGCGTCAGTATGCTAGGAAAGCTGTGCACTGCCAGGTCATATACACCGTATTTGTTTGTTGGGCCGTTGCAAACACGTGGCCGCTTAGCATTTTGTAAGGACGATGTCTTCATTTAAAATCGGTACACGGAATGTGAGGGGCATGCATTCACCATCAAGAAGGTACCAGATATATTCATATCTCAAACGGCATCATGTACAAATAGCACTACTGCAAGAGACTCATTTGGCCAAAACAGAAATTCAGCGCCTGCACCGCCGCTGGCGTGGCCAGTTATATGCCACTGGATATTCGGCCTTTGCGAGAGGCACGCTAATCTGGGTCCGACCAGGAGTCCCACTTAAAATTCGCCTACGCTGGTGGACACGGAGGGCAGATATGTCATAGTTAAGGGCACACTGGATGGCAGGCCAATTATACTTGCATTGCTATATGCTCCCAACACAGAACAGGCTGTCTTTTTTGACCGCATCTCACGTATCCTAGCGCCATGGCATGATGTTCCTATGTTCTTAGGGGGAGACTATAATAGCGTACTTGACGTATCACTAGATCACTCCTTTCCGCCCCATCCGGGTACAAGTACACATAATGCCATGAAAGCGTTAACTAACTGGGCAACACAATGGCGCCTGAAAGACGCCTGGAGACATCGCCACCCCCGCGACAGGGTATATTCCTACTACTCCGTTGCTCACAACTTGCAAGTGCGGTTAGATCACTAAATGCTTTCGGAGGAGCTGCTCCCGCATATAACTGCAGTTTATTATTTAGGCAGAACACACTCAGACAATAACCCGCATATATTAGAGGTGTTGTGGGAGCAGCCCCGCCTGCCAATTCCGACCTGGCGTTTACAACCAGATGCGCTACTAGACGCACCCTTTCGTGACCTACTAGCAACTAACATCACCCAATACTTTGAAGAAAATGCTGACACGGCCATGACGCCTCAGGTAGAATGGGATGCGTTTAAAGTAGTGATCAGGGGCGATTGCCTCTGTGCACAAGTGGGTATGCGGAGACAGTTAGAGGCTGACCTCACACGTCTTGAAAATGAATTGCTCCAAAGGGAGGGAGACGTGTTAGGGGGCAATACCAGACCCTTAGAGCAAAACAGAGAAGAACACTCCAGATTGTTAGACCGGCTCCGTAATCTGAACTATGCAGCACACTCAGTGCACACTCACCACATGGGGACAAACCTGGCAAACTGCTGTCGTGGCTGATAAGGCAAGATGCAGTCACTGCGCCTGTAACATCCATACAGAACACACAGGGAGTTACGGTACATACCCAGAGTGACATACACCATGCTTTTGTGGAACATTATTCCATAATGTACAGGTCTTGCTTGCTAGCCACAGATGCAGTAATATAGGAATTTCTTTACGCCCTGACACTGCCGCGACTGACAGAACACCAACAAGACGAACTAGGTGCTCCTCTGCTGCCGGAGGAAACAAGAGATGGCATTTTCTCCCTCTCAAATGGTAAATCTCCGGGTTCAGATGGACTACCGGCTGAATTTTACAAAGCCTATTCGGACATATTGATACCGGAACTGTTGCAGGTATACGTGGCAGCTCTCGATGACTAAGCACTCACACCCACGCAAAATGAAGCAATGCTGATCTCCCTCTTAAAACCGGGCAGAGACCCTGAACTCCTGGGCTCCTACCGTCCACTGGCTCTGTTGAACACAGACAATAAAATACTTGCCTCCACCCTAGCTAAACGTATAGCCCCATTTGTGCCGACCCTGGTACATACTGATCAAAATGGATTTGTCCCAGCCAGGAGCACCTCTCTTAATATTCGGAGATTATTTAGAATCCAGAAGTACGCAACAAAGAATTGGCCATGATCTGTTTGTCTAGTGTTGGACCTAGAGAAGGCCTTCAATTAGCTGGAATGGCCCTATCTTGCGGCTGTCCTACGCAAGTATGAGCTAGGGGACGGTTATTTGCAACAGATACAACTACTGTATCAGCACCCCACAGTACGGGCTCACACAGGTAGGCTCATCTCTGATACAATCAGGGTTCGGCTAGGAACCAGACAGGGATGCCCTTTCTCTCTGCTGCTCTTTTCCCTTGCTATGGAGCCCTTGGCGGCTCTCCTCCGAGAGAGCGGCGCAGATTGGGGCATCCCCTTGAATGATGGACTCCACACAGTGTCTTTATATGCAGATGACCTGCTACTGTACATAACAGACTTGCATGCTGTGCCGCCGGCCATATCTGCACTGTTCCGTGGTTTCGAGGCGGTGTCAGGCCTAAAGGTAAACTGGGCTAAATCAGGCGCTTATTCTTTCCACAAAGACGTGGCTGTAACAGATATAACTATCAATGGGACTGCGCTTATTTGGTATCCGACTACATTCAGATACCTAGGCATATCTATCTACAGGTCCCCGGCAGATATATTGAAGGGTAACTTCATGCGCGCCATTTCTTCCATAAGGGGGCAGATGCACTTCTGGAAGACTCTACCATTCAATGTGATGAGTCGTATTACCTTAACCAAATGATAGTACTGCTGAGGCTATTGTATTATTTCGCCAACCTTCCGATATACGTTCCAGTGCGATTATTTCGGGAACTGGAGGGATTGACCCGAAAGCCTAATCTGGAATACAGGGAGACCCAGGATAGCACTGCAGAAACTGTATGCGCCATCGGAATGTGGGGGCTTGGCAGTCCCTCATTTGGAGTTGTATTACTTGGCTGCACAGCTACAATGGGTCACTAAGTGGCTAAGTGGCAAGAATCTGGCGGACACGGCGACCAAGACATCAATATGGAAGCAGATACAGATTTGTAGCTTCTTTCATCCACTGGCTAAACTTCCCTGCCCGACACAGATGCATATTGAATTAGCGCATAGATGTTACAAGAAGAGCCTTCAACTCATGAAAGATACAGTCCCTTATGCCCCAATATTGCCACTTATCAGGTCCCCCAGAGGTAGAAATACTTTAACAGAGGTAACACTCACGTCCTGGACTGAAGCAGGTGTAGAGACGCTAGGAGACTTATACGCAGACGGTGCCCTACTACCTTTTGCGACCCTGACAGCTGAAAATGGTTTGCCGGTGGGCCAGTTCCTTCTACATGCAGTCATTATAAGAACACTGACGCTAGCGTGGGGAGACTTGACGAATGAGCCACCGACAACATCAGTTAATGTAGTATTTGCATGTAATGGGAGAGGGGTCACACGTAATCCACTGGCTGGTACAGGCCCTGCTCCTTCAGGTGTTAAAACCATTACAGAGGCTCCGCGCACGTTGGGCTGAAGACAGAGGCCGACCCTGGACCGATAAGGAATGGGAGCGTGTCCTAGCCAGTGCCACGCACATACCACGCAATTCCCGATTTAAGCTTATACAAACATATATATTGCAGTTAACACTCACGTCCTGGACTGAAGCAGGTGTAGAGACACTAGGAGACCTATGCGCAGACGGTGCCCTAATACCTTTTACGACCCTGACAGCTGAAAATGGTTTGCCGGCGGGCCAGTTCCTTCTACATGCAGCCATTATACGAACACTGACGCTAGCGTGGGGAGACTTGACGAATGAGCCACCGACACATCAGTTAATGTAGTATTTACATGTAATGGGAGAGGGGTCACACGTAATCCACTGGCTGGCACAGGCCCTGCTCCTTCAGGTGTTAAAACCATTACAGAGGCTCCGCGCACGTTGGGCTGAAGACAGAGGCCGACCCTGGACCGATAAGGAATGGGAGCGTGTCCTAGCCAGTGCCACGCACATACCACGCAATTCCCGATTTAAGCTTATACAAACATATATTGCAGTTAACACTCACGTCCTGGACTGAAGCAGGTGTAGAGACACTAGGAGACTTATGTGCAGACGGTGCCCTAATACCTTTTACGACCCTGACAGCTGAAACTGGTTTGCCGGCGGGCCAGTTCCTTCTACATGCAGCCATTATACGAACACTGATGCTAGCGTGGGGAGACTTGACGAATGAGCCACCGACACATCAGTTAATGTAGTATTTGCATGTAATGGGAGAGGGGTCATACATAATCCACTGGCTGGTACAGGCCCTGCTCCTTCAGGTGTTAAAACCATTACAGAGACTCCGCTCACGTTGGGCTGAAGACAGAGGCCGACCCTGGACCGATAAGGAATGGGAGCGTGTCCTAGCCAGTGCCACGCACATACCACGCAATTCCCGATTTAAGCTTATACAAACATATATATTGCACAGGCTGTATCTCTCACTGGATAAAATTAATAAATATTTCAACGTCAACACTTCCGAATGTCCGAGATGCCGCCTCCTTGGTGCTGACCTACTACATATGCTATGGTCTTGTGCCCTGCTTTTACCCTATTGGCGCATGCACTCACAAACTGCACCAACACCAAAGTGCCAGCCACATGGGAGGTCTGTATCCTGGGGTTTTACAAACGAAGCAAAGCTAACAAAGTCAGCTCTAGATTTCGTGATCTAGGCCTAATAACCGCAAAATGATTGATTACAAAGAGGTGGAAACACAAAGATCCTCTAGAAATACACCACTGGAAAAAGTCCTAGAGGTCTGGGCACAGGCTGAAAGCACAATCCTTCATAGGGAAGAAACAGCGGGGTTGCGGAAGAACAAGTTACTTACCTTCTGTAACGCTTTTTCTGGTGGATACAGTATCTGCCTGTGGATTTCTCACCTTGTGAATATCCCCTGCGCCAGCAACATTCGGAAACTTTTGTAGCAGTCCATGCCGATGAGGTCGAAGACGACGTCACAGAGACACGGCTCCGCTTGCGACTCCGCTGACGTCACCGGCTCCATAAGAAGACCTCGTCGGCGTGATGACGTCAATTCCGCCCTTTTTTTCCATGCCTTCGAGGCACACGGATGGACTGACAGCAATATATACACAGTATACACAGTACATAATATACAAAGCGACACACACAGTGTGGATAATAAATAGAAAGGCAAAAGAAACAACACAATGCCTTTGACAGTAACAAATACATCTTGAAACACCATCATATACTAAAGGTATACAAGGGTGGACAACGGGGAGGCAGGTGGGTCAGTGAGCAATCCACAGGCAGATACTGTATCCACCAGAAAAAGCGTTACCGAAGGTAAGTAACTTGTTCTTCTGATGGATACATCTGCTAGTGGATTCCTCACCCTGTGAATAGATTCCCACAGCAGTCCCCACTCCCGGAGGAGGGTGTCCACCCTTCTATACCAGAAAGTCCTGAAGGACGGAACAAGCAAAATGTCCGTCACTCCTCACCTCGGTGTCTAAACAATAATGTTTTGCGAAAGTGTGGAGGAAGGCCCAAGTTGCCGCCCTACAAATGTCCTCCACAGGAACACCCCTAGACAAAGCAGAAGTGGAAGACTTAGCTCTAGTGGAATGGGCTCTTAAACCCTCTGGAGGTTCCTTACCAGCCAAAGAGTAGCATATCTTGAGGCACAAGACAATCCATCTGGAAAGGGTGCGCTTGTGCACCGCTCTGCCTTTCCTGCAGCCAACAAAGCCCACGAAGAGCTGGTCATCAACTCGAAAGTCTTTTGTCCTGTCAAGGTAGAGGCTCACCGCCCTCTTATGGTCCAAGCGGTGAAGTCTCTCCTCCTCCTTGGAAGGGGGAGGATAGAAGGTAGGAAGGGTAATGAACTGCCCCAGATGGAAGGGAGTTACCACTTTAGGCTGAAATGCAGCCCTGGTCCTGAGTACCATTCTTTCAGCATGAATGGTCAAAAATGGGGGTTTTGAACTTAGAGCTTGAAGCTCACTTACCCTCCTTGCCGAGGTGATTGCAATGAGAAAAACCGTCTTAAAAGACAACAGTCTCAAAGGACACTTGTGTAAGGGCTCGAAGGGAGAACCCTTAAGATAAGTTAAGACAAGGTTTAAGTCCCATTGAGGCACAATAAAGGGAGTAGGAGGAAATCTGTTTGTAAGGCCCTTTAGAAATCGTAGAACAATAGGTGATTTGAACAATGACGGCTGATCGGGCAAGCAAAGGAAAGCCGACAAAGCCAATAAGTATCCCTTAACAGTAGCCACAGCAAATCCTTGCTGAGCAAGGGAAAGGGCAAACTGCAGAATGTCAGATAAACAAGCCCTCAAAGGATCAATTGACTTCTCTCCACACCAGAGTACAAATTTAGACCACCTACAGGAATAGATTGATTTGGTGGAATGACGTCTGGCAGACAAAATTACATCTACCACATCAGGCGGGAGAGAAAAAGAATTCAGGTTGCCCCGTTCAATCTCCAGGCATGAAGGTGTAAGCTCTGGAGGTGGGGGTGTAGAACCTGCCCCTCCGATTGAGAGAGGAGGTCTGCCCTCAGAGGGAGACGGAGTGGAGGGCACGAGGAGAGGTGGAGAAGATCTGTATACCACACCCTTCTTGGCCAATCCGGGGCGATCAATATGACTTGGGCCCGGTCTTGGCGAATCTTCCTCAGAACCCGAGGATTCAAGGGTATGGGAGGAAACGCATAAAGGAGTTGTGAGTTCCAACTCAACTGAAACGCGTCCCCCAATGCTCCCTGCATCGGATACTGGAGACTGCAGAATGACGGGCAATGAGCGTTCTTGTGAGTGGTAAACAGGTCCACCCAAGGAGTCCCCCATGCCCGAAAGACGTGACGAACCACCTCCGGATGGAGCCTCCACTCGTGGTCGGCGGAGAACTGCTGACTGAGACTGTCTGCACGTACGTTCAGAACCCCGGGGGGATGATTTGCCATCAGACAAATCTGATGGTCCAGAGCCCAGGACCGGAGACGCAGAGCATCTCTGCAGAGACAAAGAGACCCCACTCCTCCCTGCTTGTTGACATACCACATCGCGGTAGTGTTGTCTGTCAGGACTTGAACCGACTGACCGCGAAGTGAAGGGAGGAAGGCCTTGAGTGCCAAACGAATCACCCGCAATTCCAGAAGGTTGATGTGAAGCAACCTTTCCTCTGGCGACCAAAGACCTTTGATCTCCAGATCCCCCAGATGCGCACCCCACCCTAAAGTGGATGCATCCGTTATCACTGTGGCCACCGATGGAGGTAGATGGAAGGGCTTTCCTTGAGACAGATTGCCCTCCACACTCCACCAAGACAGATCCGCCGCAGCTTCTCTGGAAATCCTCACAGACTCCCTGAGATCTCCTTTGTGTTGATACCACTGCCTGCGGAGGCAGCACTGGAGCGCCCTCATGTGCCAGCGTGCATGGTTGACCAACAGAATGCAAGAAACAAACAGACCGAGCAGGTGAAGGACCTTCAGGACTGGAACGACCGCTCCATTATAAAATAAAGGAATTAATTCCTGTATGTCGAGAATCCTCTGTGGAGGTGGGAATGCCCGACACACAGTAGTGTCCAGTACCGCACCTATGAACAGGTTGCGCTGAGAGGGCACCAGGTGAGATTTGGGCACATTTATCGAGAAACCCAATTTTTACAACAGCTGAGTTGTTACCTGCAGATGATGTAGCACCGTCTCTGGCGACTCCGCCAGTCGTCCAGCTAGGGGAAAACTGAAATCCCCGACCTTCTGAGATGGGCTGCCACCACTGCCATCACCTTCGTGAAGACTCGGGGTGCAGTAGTAAGACCAAACGGAAGGACCGCAAACTGATAATGTTGCGATCCTACCGTAAACAGGAGATACTTCCTGTGTGACTTCAGGATGGGGATGTTGAAATATGCATTCTGCAAGTCGATCGACACCATCCAGTCCTCCTGATTCAGCGCCTGAAGAACCTGCGCAAGGGTGAGCATCTTGAACTTCTCTTGCTTCAGATAAAGATTCAAGATCCTGAGGTCCAATATCGGACGCAATCTGCCGTCCTTTTTCGGAATCAGGAAATACCGGGAGTAGCATCCCTGACCCCTCTTCTGCTCTGGAACCACCTCTACCGCACCTTTCTGTAGTAACTTCAGGACTTCCTCCTGTAGGAGAAGACGGTGGTTCTCTGAGCAAGCCCCTTGACAAGGAGGATAATTTGGAGGGAATTCCTGAAAGGGAAGGGCATACCCATTTTCTACAAGATCCAGAACCCAAAGGTCTGTAGTAACTGATTCCCAATCTTGTAGAAAATGGGTAAGCCGGCCCCCCACAGGACCAGCATGATCCAGAATGGCGGATCTAGGACTGCTTTGCGGTGGTAGGAGGGGCTGAGGAAGAGGAGGAGGAGGAGAGCTGACGGCCACGTGTGCGACCCCTGATTCTGCCTCTGTACCCCTTATACAGAGAGCTCTGCTGTTGTTGCTGCTGTTGCTGCTGGGTAAGAACGAAAGGTTGCCCTTCCGAAACCCCTATATCTTTTAAACAATCCCCTTGACTGCGATTGAAGGCCCAAAGACTTAGCCGTAGCCTTACTTTCTTTAAAACGTTCCAGTACAGCATCTGCCTTTTTGCCAAAGAGTCCAGAGCCATCAAAAGGCAAGTCCAACAGCGTTGATTGTACATCAGGGGAAAACTCTGAAGACTTAAGCCACACGCTCCTCCTAGTGGCAACAGAAGACCCCATGACTCTAGCTACTGAGTCAGCTGTGTCCAGTCCACTCTGTATCACCTGACGCGCTGCCGCCTGGGCATCCGCCAGGACCTCATTAAAACCAACCCTATCCTCCTCTGATAGTTTTGGAGCTAATTTCTTTGCAGAATCCATGAGCGCATGAATATAGCGTCCCAAGAGGCAAGTGGCATATGTAGACTTAAGAGCCATGCTGGCCGAAGAAAATACCTTTTGGCCGATTTATCTAATTTCTTAGCCTCTCTGTCACTTGGAACCTGGGGAAAAGCACCTTTAGATCTCCCTGAACAAGCAGCCTGAACCACCAGGCTCTCAGGCGATGGGTGAGAAGTTAAAAACTCTGGGTCCCCCGGAGCTACCCTATACCTCCTGGCAATTGTTTTCGAAACTGCGGGAGCAGAAACAGGCTTACGCCACACTTCCATCACAGGATCTATGATGGCCTCATTAAAGGGCAACAAGGGTTCTGAAACAGCAGTGGGAGAATGCAGCACCTCTGTCAAAATGTTCGACTTGAATTCAGTAGAAGGCAACTGCAGATCTAACAGCTCAGCTGCCTTCCTTATAACTGCATGATATGGTGCCACATCCTTTGAGGGTTCATCAGAAGGAGGAGTAATTTCCCATTCAGGAGATAAATCCAAACCACTTGCCTCCTTTAGCTCTTCAAAAACGTCATCCGACTCCAGAAGCTCTCCTTATACTGCCTCTTCCAAAAGATACCTTTGTTCATCCAGCACCCTTTGAGACACCCTCCTAGACCGGATTCTTACAACCGGCGTCGGCGGTGCCGTGACCGAATCCGACGGTGCCGGTGCCAGCGTCGAACGTGAATCCACAGGAGCAGCCGGCGTTGAGCGAGGTCGAGTCGGCGCCGGTGAAGAAGGGAGCGGCGTCGATGTCCTCGGTGCCGGTAGATGCCAAGATGGCGTCGCCGGAAAAAATGGCATGAAGGGGGACTGAGGATAAGCTTGAGGCACCCCCAAACTGAAGGCCATGGGACCCGAAGGTGCACCAGTGGAATACATGGCTCTTGAAAATACCCCGTACATTGCATTTAGATAATGCGTGGGGTCCCGACCTGGTCCAGGGAACGCAGGATACTGATCAGGCATCGCCGGACCCAGGCCAACCGGCGCTGACGGTGGAATTTGCGGGGCCGAAGGCTCACCCGGAACTGGAAGCTCCTCAACCGGAGCCGGAGACGAAACTGGAGCCGGAGGTGGAACCGGCGTTGAAGATGGAACCGGCGTCGGAGATGGAGCCGGAGCCGGAGAATGAACCGGTGAAGCCACTGGAGAAGAAGGGCCAACAGGTGAATCCAGAACGGGTGAGGGAGATGCAGAGTCCTTACGGCGTCGAGAAGGTGACTTCGACATCGGAGCCGTACTCTTGTCAGAGTGACGTCGAGAAGAATGTCTCCTCTTCTTCTTGTGCTTCTTAGATCTCGAAGCATGCCGAGAAGTCGAGTTCTACGCCGACCTCGATCTCGACCTCGATCTTGACCTCGTTCTTGATTTTCTCCTACCTCTCTTCCCTTTTTTCATCCTCGCGATGAAAAGCTTCGCTTCTCTCTCCTTGAGAGCCTTGGAACTCATCTTGCGACAGCAAGAACATCCATCCACATCATGGTCCGAAGATAGGCACCATACGCAGTCGTCATGTGGATCCGTGATGGACATATGCTTTCCACATTCACGACAGGGCTTGAATGTCGACATTTTCACAATAAAGGACAGAGAAAGCCAGTAGAAACACAATGTAACAGTGAAGCTACAGATAGAGATTCCTGAAATCCGTTGGCGTCGACGGCGCGGAAAAAAGGGAACTGACATCATCACGCCGACTAGGTCTTCTTATGGAGCCGGTGACGTCAGCGGAGTCGCGAGCGGAGCCGTGTCTCTGTGACGTCGTCTTCGACCTCATCGACGTGGACTGCTACAAAAGTTTCCGAATGTTGCTGGCGCAGGGGATATTCACAAGGTGAGGAATCCACTGGCAGATGTATCCATCAGAAGTATCCCATAGCGCAGCCCTGGGACGATGCCCTCAAAGCCCTTATACATTCTAATGCCACATTGCGCACACCCCCTACGCAACAAGTGGGAGACACTATCTGACACGTCGCTTGAGCAGAGCTGTCACGCTGCACTTACAGGACACCTCAGCCGAAGCTGTTTGGTTGGATAATGACCTTACATTCCTTCCTCACAGTTCATGAACATGACTCCTACTATAGGATACCCTAGTGTCCACACAATAGCACATAGCACAGGAACCGCAACCCGTATTCACTACGGATATACAAGCCTAGACACGACTGAACTTGAACGGCATTCTATACACTGGCTACATATTTCCACCAACATTTTATGTCTTCTTTCTTATGATTTTATTAAGTTTTCATTGGTTGTGGTTAAATGTTTGAAGTTTAAAAAAAAAAAGGAAAAAGAAATAATTAAAAAAAAGCAGAAAAGAAAGAAAAGACAAAACTAAATGAAGGTATCTAGTAACAGGTCAAGGTACTTATATACTCTCTTGCCCACAGACAATTGTGCGTTACGATTTCACCCGTTGAAGCTGAGGGAGATGAGCTAATACACTGAAGACCGCAATTCGGAAAGGGCGCACATGATAGATACATCTCGCTCCTCAATTAGAGATGACAGTACATATGGGCTGTTAATGCCCATGTTACTTTACAAATGCACGACAGTTCCTGCGCAGTAGACATGTACTATGCCATAATTGTGAGATGGAAATATTTAGTTTGATGTAAACAGTGACATGGTATCGATAATGTTGTTATAAGTGTAATACGAACCGATGCTTAGAATCTATGTAACAGAAAAGATCAAATGTAATAAAGATATTTAAAAACAAAAAAAAAATTGTAATATCTAATGAGGTTGCACCTCAGCCAGATTTAGGCTATCACCAGCACACAAGATGCAGAATCTTTTCCATTGTGAACTGTACGTTTTGAAAGTGGATTGTGCAAATGCTTGGGTCACAGTTTCCCAGTATTTTTATAGATTAACAAGGTGACCAAACCGTCATGCCAACAGGGCTCCAAACTGAGATTCAGGGACTTCAGGTCATGGTGGAAAATGTGGGCCCCTTGCATGTACAACAGCTCCAGGTGGATCTTTAGCAGAACAGAAGGAGCGCACAAGAGGCGTAGAAACTTGTAATGTAATGTACTGTAATGTAATTTGGTACTTGTAAAGCGCGTCTGTCACTCAGTGAGGAGTATCCTGGCGCTGACTTGGTTTGGAGGTGAGAGTGGGCCGTGAAGATACTAAATAAGAGAGAGGCATAATTTATCGGGGGCGAGAAATACCCAAGTCTTCAGGGCCTTCCTGAATTGAATTTCTGATTTAAGTAGCCTTAGATGAGGTGGAAGTAAATTTCAGGCTTTGGTCCCGAGGAAGGCCACTGTCTTTCCTCCTTTCAATTTATATCTGAAAGTGGGGGATTTGAGCAGGTTTGCTGATGATGACCTGAGACCTGGTTGTGGTGTATGGAGCAAAACGTGCTGCCAGATACTTAGGTCCCAAGTTGAGCCTGACTCTATAGGTGATCAGGAGAATTTCAAAAAAGGATTCTCTTGTGCACCGGAAGCCAGTGAAGACTTTTTAATGCTGCAGATGCTGAGGATCTTCGTGGGAGTTTGAGCACCAGCTGTGCCACTGCGTGTTGAACCACCTGTAACTTCTTTAGAATTGCTTTATTAGCTCCCGTGAGAAGGCTGTTACAATAATCTAAGCGAGAGAGACTCAAGGCCACTGCCACTGATTTCCTTGCGGCAAGTGGGAGAAAATTGAAAAAAATAAATTGCGATTTGATAAGGCTGAAGTATGTCCCTGCTACAGCTGTGGCCTGTGGGAGGAAAGAGAGTGTTGCATCAAATTGTACTCCCAAATTCTTGGCCACCTTGACCACGTCTGGCGGAGGAGTGGTTCCCTTGGGCCACCAATTACAAGGCCGGAACAGAACATCTTTCCCTATCGGGAGGATTTCCGTTTTGTCTGTGATGCATCTGAGATGATTATTCCTCATCCACTGGAGGACAGCAGATAGGCAACTTTTAAAATTGGATTCTGCATCTGTGGTAATATTTATCTAATGAAAGGATCATTTGGGTATCTTCTGCATGTGATGTAACTTCTATCCCAAATGATCCAATCAGAGAGATGAGCGGGGTCATATAAATGTTAAACAGCAATGAGCTTAATGAAGAGCCCTGAGGGACACCAGTTGTTATGTTGCGCTCTGCTGAAAGAAATGTACCCAGGGTAACCGCTTGTCTGCGGTTAGTGAGAAATGATTTAATCCATTCCAACACAATGCCCGAGATGCCGCTGCGTTCGAGACGCTTCAGAAGAATGTTGTGTGAAATGGTATCGAACGTAGCCGACAAGTCTAAAATAATCAAAACCGCTTTCCTGCCTTTATCAGCAATCGTTTTTAGTGTCAGTTATCTCCAGGAGAGCCGATTCTGTGGAGTGCTTTGGGCGAAATCCGGATTGTTGAGGGTGAAGGATATTGTGATCTTCGATGAATTTAGTTAGTTCCTTATGGACAAATTTCTCTGTTATTTTACCTAATACGGGAAATAGAGAAATAGGGCGGAGGTTTGAAAGCACCGAAGAGTCGATGCTTTGTTTCTTTTTGAATGGTATTACCAGTGAAAGCTTTCGCTCGTCTGGTACTATGCCTGTTCTTAATGAGGAATTAACTATATGATTCATAATAGGATTGACCGTATCTATGATTTTATGAAGAATCATCGGGTGCAGGCGTCCAACGGTGAGCCTGATTTGCATATTCCTATGGCCTTACGTGTCTGCTCTAGAGAAACTAGTTCAAAGATTCAAATAGAGCAGGAGACGTCCATTGGAACTTGATCCGGGATGGAATCCTGCTCATGAGCAGGAGAAACTGGAAATTCTTTATGAATTTTTTTTATTTTTTCCTCGAAAAATAATGAGATATTACCACACAGTTTTTGCGAGGCGGGAAGCTCTTTCTGTTGCACTTTGGGGTTTGTAAATGACTTCATTACCGAAAAGATAACTTTCTGGTCTTGATTGGCTTCCTGTATTTTATTAGTGAAATATTCTTTTTTAGCCAGTTTAATCTGTTGGTGATAGAGCTTTCTACTCTTTTTGAACGCTATTTTTTGTTCAGCGTTATACAATTTTCTCCATTGCCGCTCGTTTTGTTTACATAGCAAGTGTACTTGTGCCAACGCAGGCGTGAACCAGGGGGCCTTCTGAGTTTTTAGTTTCTTATGCTTGCCCGGCTTCTCTGGAGGAGAAAGTTTGTTGCATATATTGGTTATCCTAGAGTTAAAAAGGCGTGAATCGAGCTCTGTGTTACCTGTCAGAGCAGGGGTATTGGCCAGGGCAAAGGTTGCTAACTTGGGATTACGAGCTAATTGTGCCCATTTGTGCCCTCGTTGGGGTTCGGGGGATGACTTGTCAAGGTGGATCTTCTGAGGAATTCTAAGTATAAGGGGGGCAAAAAAATGGTCCGACCATAACTGTGGAGAGGGGGTGTTGACCGATAACCAGGTCAAATTAGAGCAGACCCCATCCAAGGTATGGCCCGCCTGGTGTGTTTGACCCTCCACCAGTTGGTGCAGCAAGAGGAGTTCTATAGTTTGAAGAAAGTTATCTGTCCCTGGATCAGTTCTGCCTTCTAACTGGAGATTAAAATCACCTAAAAAAGTGAAATTGGCATATTTGAGCAAAAGATGGCTCAAGGTATCCCCAAGAGAATCTGTAAAGATGGTGCTCTGACCCGGTGGACGGTAGATCAGGGCTCCTGAGAAAGACATGGCGGCATTAAGGGAGAGACAAAAGCCAAGACTTTCTGCTCCTTTGATTGTATCCAGATCAAAAGAAGTACAAGTAAACGTGTCCCGTAGGATGATGGCCAGACCCCCTCCTCTGCCAACCCTTCTATCTTTCCTATAGATCGTATAACCGGGTGGGAGAGCGACGGCAACGTCTGGGCTACACCAATCTTTCAGCCATGTTTCCGTGACAAATAACAGGTCCAGCTGTTGATCTGTAATTAGGTCCCTGTCATCTTGACCATGCTTGCTCATAGATCTGGCATTGAGTAGGCCTCCTTTGTGTTGAGCATTACAGGTAGTACTGGTTAAGCTGGATTCATTATCCGGTTTAAGATACTCAATGGGAAGGTTAATCCTGCAATAGTGGCATGAGCAGGCCCCCATTATTTTATCCGGTGCTAATAAACATTTACAGTGTCCCCCGCTACTGAGATGCTTAAGAGCCTCTGATGTGTACACAATTTTTGTGGGAGTTTGGGCAGCATTTCCCACCCTTGTCCAGGCCTTGGTGCGGACGCGCGCAGACAGGCTTGCCTTTGGCGCGCCTTCTGCACGCCATCAGCGCGCCCGCTGCGTGCGTCAGGCCAATCATGAAATTAAATAGCTGGCCGGGTGCATGAAAGAAAGGAGCTCCGCCCTCCTCCCCAGGAGGTCAGGCCGGGCCAGAAAGGAGGTGTGTCCGCTTCCCTCCAATCAAATGGCAAAATGCCAGCGTTGGACCGGGGAAGCGGAGACTGATAGTGCAAGCAGAAAACACAGTAAGAAAACACTAAACAAATGTGCAAAATGCAAGTTCAGCGCAGGACACAAGTGCGCCCTATGGCTGAAGCCTAAGTTAATTAAAAAGAAGGTTCTGAGGCTAATACCCCAATTGCGAATAAAAACAATAAAATTGTCAGAGTTTTTAAAAGTTGTGCCAAGAAATGTAAAGTGAGGGCTCCTCTCACCTCAAGCTCCATGTAGCAACATTTTCTTGATCGCCAAGGTGCAATCAGTATCAATTTGCTTGGCTCCTTCTTACTCTTGCTGAGAACCTCAGGACTAGGGAAATAGAGGGAAAGCATATGCAAAGATGTTGCACCAGCTAACTGAAAAAGCTTTGTCTTGAGTTTCCTCCTGTCAATGACTGCTGGCAAAGAGGAAGCATTTCTCGTTGCCTCTGGTCAAAAACAGCTGCATCTGAAGATGCCCTTGGCATTTGAACAGCTATTATAACTGGTGTAATACAGCTCCCATTCATCACACTTCCAGGGAGACCTGCTGTCTGTTTGGTTGTTGTGCAGATCCAGTAAGTCTTCTGCTTTCAGATCAATGCTGCTAGCTATCACTAGGATCCACAGATGATGGACCTTTACTGACAGGATCCGAAATTTTGTTCCACCCTGCTTCAATATTTAGGGCTTTGTTTAGAGTTTGGCGGATGAGATACTCTGTCAGAAATGTATTACAAATGCATTATAGCTTACTGAACTAATATGGAGGAGGAGAAATACGCAACAATTTGACAGACTATCTCATCTGCGAAACTCTAAATAAGGTCCATAATGCATTGACGTTTTGTTGTTTTTTGGAATCATGACTGATTTTCTCAAGGCAAGAATAAAATACTTTATGGCCTAGACAAATGGCTCGATGTTGAAGGACATTTAAGTATAGACTCATCTAGGTCTCTGCCCATCTGCTTTGTGTAGTCAGCTCCTATAGGTAGACTTATTGTAAGATCGTCTGGCATTCCCCACTAACCCATTGTTTGCTTAGAGTGACGTGTGACTGACACCTTGACGTCCCAGGATCCTACTGCCTGCTTGTTAACTATCCACCCCCTCCTGTACGGGTGTCTTTACAGTTTGCAGGGTGGAATTAATGGGAAGCAAAACGACATGAGCCCCAGAAGAGAATTGTATAGTTGCACTAAGAAAATGGAGTGCACAGAAATTGTGGTGGCTTAGAGCCACCAGCGGTGCAAAACAATCTGGTGAAGGAAATGTTTTCCTTTGTTAAGTGTTGAGGCATGCTTCATGGTAAGTCAGTTTAGTTTCTAGTTATAGAAGAATTTGGCATTGTTCAGGGCCAATGAAAAAACACCAAAAAAGTGGTTGTTGAGCCTTTTGCTCTCTGTTGACCCTTTGGTGAGCCAGCCAACTGGGGAGGGGCGAAATTGACAGTCCATCTTGTTTTTTTCTTTTTTATAGTCCTTAACATATCATATGTAATTTTCTTATATATCTTTTTCTGTGCCTGTAAGAGGCTGACTTAGTGTACAGATGCAAGTGGAGGACAGAATACCCAGAAGTGTTCAAGGGAACCATCGGAAGAATGACAAAATTCACCCACAGAATCCGCCTCAAGGCCGGAGCAAAGCCGGTCGGCCACAAAGCCCGCAACATTCCTTTCAGAAGCAGAGAGGCAGTCCAGGAAGAATTGCGACGGCTGGAGAATAACGGAGTCATAGAAGAGATCGAGAGCGCAGAATGGCTTGCCCCGTTGGTGGTAGCTCAGAAACTGAGTGGGAAGGTACGCCTGTGAGTGGACTTGAGGGAGCTCAACAAGAACTTCCTGGTGGATCAGTTCCCGTTGCCCCGGATAAACGAGATGTTGGCGAAAACCAAAAGGGTTACGTGGTTCTCAACTAAAGACCTCACTTCGGCGTACCACCAAATCGCACTGCACGCCTCTTGTAACCACCTAAAGTCCTTCATCACGCCCTTTGGGTGTTACAAGTTTCTCAGGATGCCGTTTGGTTTGGCGTCAGCAGCAGCAGTTTTTCAAAAACTAATGCACAGGTTGTTCCAGAAGGTGGAAGAAGTCCAATACTTTCAGGACGACATCCTCATCATCCTTCCTAGGCATGGCGGAGTTTTACAGTAAGTTTGTCCCGCATTTCGCGACCAAAACGCACCACTTAAGGCAACTCCTGAAGGAGAAGAATGTGTTCAAGTGGACTCGAGAGGAACAAGAAGAATTCGACAGTATTAAACAAGACATCTGTACAGCGATCCCCCTGGAAGGGTTTGATCAAGAAGCCTTAACCATCTTCACTACTGACGCCAGTGACAAAGGCCTGGGGGCGGTCTTGATGCAAAAAGCCGGGGGGGGGGAGAGGTCACCACAGTCAGCTTTGCCTCGAGATCTCTAGCGGCAAGTGAAGAAAAATTCAGCGTAATAGAAAAAGAAATGCTGGCAACTGTCTGGGCAATGGAACGGTTCAGACAGTTCTTGTGGGGCTCGAAATTTCTACTCCGAACCGACCACAAACCGCTGGTGAAAGTCTTGACCTCAAGTGGACATGCACATGCGACCCCTCGCATCGCAAGGATGAGCCTGAGGCTGTTGGACTACGTGTATGACGTGATGTACATCCCGGGGTCCAAGAATAAGGTAGCGGACTTCCTGAGCAGGGCAGCCGCTATGGAACCCGCAGACAATAGGAAATCCTCGGAATGGGAGGAATACATGGTGGCATTCACGCAAGACCATGAAGGAGCAGTCAGTGCCCAGGATTGGGAGGAGGTGTACACAGCAGGCGAGACATTGTGCACAGTGAAAAGCTATGTGACATGAGGATGGCCGGATAAAAGGCACCTAGACAGCGAGCTAAGGAAGTACTGGGAGGTCCGAGAAGAATTGTCCATAGGAGACAACCCAGTGTTCCTACTGAGGGGGGACAAGGTGGTCCCACCGATATCCCTAGTAGGACACCTACTCACCATTCTGCACGAGGGCCATCTGGGCATGGTGGCCAGCAATAGATGGACATGTGGAGCGGCACGTCAGGATGTGTGAACAATGCAATAGGGCGGATAAGACACAAACCGTATTACGACCGCCACTGGGGAAATTCACAGGGCCGTCTAGCCCGTGGGAAATGCTTTCGGTGGACATATTAGGTCCAGTTCTGAATGCGGAAGGTGTACCCAAGTATGTCATAGCATTGGTGGACAGGTACTCCAAATGGCCGGAGGTGGACATATGTGAAACGGTAGACACCGAGACAGTGTTAGCATTTCTCACGGCCACGTTCGTAAGGGAAGGAATACCGAAAGTGATGACGTGTGACAACGGCCCAAAATTCGTGTCGGAGAAATGGAACCCCTTCATGACCAGGAATGGGATAGAAGTAAAACACACCCCAATCTATCACCCAGAGGGGAACGGACAGATAGAAAGGTTCAATCGGGTGATAATGGGATCCATACAAGCTGCAATAAGTGTGGGGTTAAATTGGGAGAAGGAACTCCAACGCATGCTTTGGGCGTATCGTATCACCCCGACCAACACGGGGTACAGTCCGTTCAAGATTCTACGGGGACGCGAACCTTTCACGAAGGACAAGGTGGCGTGGAAACACCTCTTGGTGCAAAGCAAATGGTCGCCCGCAGTGGTGAGGCGCAACCTGGACAAGGCACAAGCCATGTACACAGAATACTACAACAAACGACACAGCACCAAAGAGGTAAATCTAGAAAAAGGGGAATGGGTAAGAGTGAAACATGCTACCCTAAAGAGGAAAGGAGAGAGCAAATTCAGTCCTCCTCTACAAGTGATAGAAGCATATGCCAGGTCGGCCTTGCTGAGCGATGGGAAAATATGGTCGCAGGACAGAATGGCGAAATGCAATAGAATCATGAAGTGGGAAGATCCGGAGGACAGAGGAACGCCAGGTACCGATGAGGGAGGCGAGGTTGAAAGAGAGGAAGGCCCAGAGGTCGGTGAGCAAAGTCTGACCTCACCTAGAAGGAATGGAGAGAGTCAGAAGGCTCCAAGGGGAAGCAAAGAAGGAGAAACAAACAGACAAGATCAACCTACGAAAGTAAAGGCTCAAGTTAAGGAAGAAGGAAGGCAAGGAGAGACGGAAGCCAGAGGAGAATCCCCGGCGAGAGGGATAAGGGTGGCTCTTGAGCAAGGACAGAACTGTACGAGGTCGGGCAGAGTGATCAAGATGCCTAGAAGGTTTGAGGACTTTGACACGCAAAGCAAGTAAGACTGTATATTGTTGATCCATCATAAGGCTTTGTGTTGTAAGGGTCTAAAGGGGGGAGATATGTGGCGATACGCTCTAGTCTTTCAGAGCGTCCCAGTGCATGCTGGGTAGAGGCGCGCGTTCGCGCCAGTGAGCCGCGAGTTGAGCCAGCGGGCGGAGGCATCCCGGCGCTCGGGTACAATACTAATAAAAGTAACTGGTCATTATCATGGAGATGTGTCCTTTATTCACCAACGCTGCATCTCTACAGGCAGGCCTCCCTCAGTGCCAGCGCCAGTGTGGTATTTCCCGGGCTCGCATTAGGTCGTGCCAAGAATACTTTACCTGTGGATCATAAGACGCCCGTTGACAGCCCTCCGCCCTCATGAGGACTCCAAGTGAGTCAGACCTAAAGCCGCTCTCTGCTCTTCTGCATTCTGGGTGCTCCCTGAGGCACGTGGCAGAACCTGGGGAAGTGACAAGGGTCATGGAGCGGGCGACTATCAGTCGTGTGTGAATACATTTATACAACTCCTGACATCGGTTTTAAGCACCTCTGAAGAATAATCGATGAAGAAGGCGCAGGGAGAAGCATAGAGGCATGCCCAAGATCACACAGAACGACACCGGGAGGCCAGAATGAACAATCATTGGCCGCGCGATCGTAAACACGCGGCCGCGAAAGTGAAAGTGATCGCGTTTGTGATCAAGCGCGGCAAGCGATGCGCTTAATGAGCATGAGGAGGAAAGCCTCTGCTCATAAGCGCGCGCCCACGCACATGCACTGTAGCTCTAGGCTGGCCATGGCAGTATTTTGTAAGCCCTCACAGAAAGTCTCACCAGACCAGCGCATGCGCTGGGTCAGGCGAGACCTAAAAAGGAAGCAATACAAAATGTACCATGTTATGCACCAAAATTTGCATTTTCTTCCCGCATAATTTGGCCCTTTCCTGATGCATAATTCCAGTGACCCTGATTATAAATTATGCACTGCAAGTAAGAAACGGACGTCCGTGACAAAATAAGTAACTCACTGAGCTAGCTACATAAAATATATCCGTGATCTGCAAGCTACACGTTGTTCTTTGTAGCAGGCACACTAACCACAGGTGCTAACGTATGGAGTCAAAACTGTGACTAGAAAGAACACAGATCTCTCCAGCAAGGGCATGTCACTCTCTGATAAACTGGGCATGTGCCAGTAAATTAAATAATGAAATTTAGGCAGACCAGTCCGAGGTGAAAATGGCCAGAAGACCTGACCTTCCAGCTGGCCTCTCCACCTTTACGCACCCCCCTGCCCCCTCTAACTATGACCTAAGTGCAAAGATCTGGTGGAAGAGTGGGTCAGAGGAGAGACATTGTTTTAGTTCTGGGAAGGCTGGCTCCATGGGGGCCGAGGTGAGAATGGCCCAGCGGGAGCATAGTAACACCTGGACGCTCAACGAGACCTCTGCACACAATCCGACCATGGATGGTGTCCCATGAGAAGACCCTCCAACTGCTAATTGAAAGCTGTCAACCACTCCTCTCCAGGAGGGAAGACTTTGCTGGAACCTCGGTCCCACGACCTCTAAGGCAGCAAAGAGCGAAGCATACTGAGGAGACCGCAAAACGCAAACATGAGCAGGGGGCGACACAGACAGGCTCAAGAGGCAATTCCTGCCCCATAGGGCAACCCCTGTTGAAAGCCCCATTACTCCAAATCCCTTTACAGAGGATACAGACCCTAGGGATTCATGACCACTCTACACTCATGATCCATTCCTCAGACCCAGATGGCGCAGACGACTTGCACATCGGCCCCTTCCAACACTGATAAGGCTTCCAGTCTGACAGTTGACATGCTGGATCCGGACAACTTACTCCACTCCTGCTCTACTGGCGGAAAAAGAGGCAGACTACATTGCAAGCCGTTTGAGGAAGCTGCTCAACAAAGAGGAGTGCAACCGTCTTAGGGCAGAAAGCCCATGCCCATCTCTGTAAGTAAAGGTAGCACTAACCCCTGAAATCAACACTAGGACAGCAAATTTCTTGGTCAAGTATATCCGTGACCCTAAGAAGAGTAGAGACAGATCCCGGTGCTTCTGTCAGGACAAACTCTTGGACATGACAGGGTATCTAACCAAGATCCTAGATATGGCGGAAGAAGACAAACCGTCCGGTTCCCTGGTGGCCCCAGTTGTCTTCTGAGGTTGGGCTCAAAAAGTCAGAATTCTATTGGGGAACGTTAATTGTGCCCTATTAGTAGAGTGCCGCTGGTCGCTCCTTATGAAGGTAGACCCCAAACTGAGGGACCTGTCCACCACAGAAGTGGATGCGGTAGCACAAGGCGGTCTCTTTGGGGACCTATTCATCAAGGAATTGGGCAAGTTTGTGGCTACATTTTCCGCTCTGGACAAGGCACAAGTGTCCATGAAACACATTTTTGCCCTCAAGGTTTTCACCAGGCCCGGCTGTGGCAGGGGGCCCTTGGCAAGCTGGTGTGCCTCCCAAGCCCTTTCTAGAGGACAGCTCCAGGCAGGGTCAGTGACAGGACTCTATGAAGTTTGGAGTCTTCTTTCCCTCTAAAAGATGGCTGTGCCAATGAGGTTCCAGAGGCAATTTTAAGGGAAACAACCACCAAGCATCTGCCCATGATAAGAGTAACCATTTTTTCTCACTCAAAGGTAGGGGGTAGTCTGGATCTCTTGATACACAACTGGCGCCCACTCACCACCAAGGCATGGCTGTTACAAACGGTCCACAGCTTTCACATAGAGTTTTACAGCTCTCCTTGTAGGCCAGGCATCATGTCCTTATCAGGTTCTCACCGCCCAATACAGAGCCATTACACAGGAAAGTCATGGCACTGCTGGAAATAGGTGCAATACTCCCAACATCCCTACACCCACAGGATCGCTCAGCAATTTGTTTCTGGTGGAGGAAAGGGACGGAGGCCACTATCCAGTCATACACCTAAAGGCCTTCAAAGAGCGGCTTGTATTCTGCCACTGCAAGATGGAGGGCATCCACCTCTTGTGCCCCACCTCTTGTGCCCCCCGGATCGGCTGGTCAGGTTGCACCTCAAGGACGCCAACCTAGCCATCCAGAATTAGGCACCTGTTCCTGACCCAAGAGCTGACCTTTTTGGGTTTCGTCATCGATTCTGTGGCTGCTACTTTGAGTCTTCCTTCCAGGAAGGGGGGGCGGGGGGGGGGGGGGGGGAATCAAGCAGACCCTGCAAAGTATTCTCAAGAAGGAGAGAATTATGCATCGATAACTAGCAAGATGTGTGGGACTCCTCTCCTCGTCCATGCTGGCCATATTCCTGGGGGTTGCTGCACTACTGGGCGTTGCAGTGTCTAAAGTCATCTCACCTACAGAAGGGCCGCACATATTCTGGTGGAAGCCAAAGAGGATATGGGATGGTGGCTGGCTCACATGGAAACCTGAAATGGAGCCATATTAGGATTTAAAGCAGACATGGCGATCGACGCCAGCAAGGCGGGCTGGGGCCCCAGTTGTGGAGAGTTATTCACAGGCAGAGTTTGGTCAGATCAAGAACAGAGGCTATAAATAAACTGCCTGGATCTGCTAGTGGGCTCCTTTGCTATCCACTCTGAAATCAAGGACGAAGTTCAATGCTGCATGCGTCTGAAGATGGACAACATCCAAGCAGTTTGTTATGTCAATCACCTCAGTGGGATGCAATCCAAGCCTCTCTTGGACCCAGCCAGGAATCACTGGAAATCTCGCCACTACTCCAAAATTTAGCTGACGGCAGAATATCTCCCAGGATCGTGGAACGAGGTGGTGGACTGGCACTCTAGAGACTACAGTGACGCCAGCATGTGGAAACTGAATCCACAGACATTTCAAGCCCTGTCCTACATATGAGGCCCCTTCTCAGAGGACCTGTTTGCTTTCACACTAGACTGCCAAATGGACAGATTCTTCACCTGGAGACCGGACCGTCTGGCAGCAGTGATGGATGCAATTCTTCAAGACTGGAGCAGGGAGAAGGGCTACGCAGTCCCACCGTTCTCAATAACACGGATATCAGCACAACTGAGGAGGCAAAAAGCAGACATTCTTATAGTGACACCTTTCAGGAGATCTCAATCTTGGTATCTAGTTCTGAAAGAGCCTTCCTGGGACTCTCAAATCCATCTACCCCTGTTTCACAATCTCCTGCAGGATCCCAGGGGTAATCCCCAAGGGTTGGTACTCGAGGGCTTCCAGAGACTGATGGCGTGGCAGATTGCAGGCAAGATGGAAAGTGCCACGCCTTTTGGAACAAGCTCAGTTGCTCCTTTCAAAAGCCTGGGCAGACTCCACCTCCAAGAGATACAGATCAGCTTTGTCAAGGTGGCTGGGTTGGTGTATGTAAATGGGTATGGCTCCCATGGGGTTCGACGTTGTGCATGTCTTCAATTTCCTATCCAAGTTGGCATCACAAGCATTGGTTTACAAGTTGGTAAATGCTTTCAGATCTGTCATTTTGGCAGCACACAATCCCATTGAAAGTAGCTCAGTGGGTGAACACCTAATGCTGATGAAGTTAATGAGAGGGGTCCGCCTCGCCAGACCGGCTGAAACACGATACGCCTCCTTGTGGCATGTCAGTAGAGTTCTTAACTTATTCCTAACCTGACAAAATATGGGATACCTCTCGAGAAACTAGTTATCGGGTAAGTAGGCTATGCTTCTTTGTCTTGTTTCTTGTAAGAGGGTTTCTGCTGTCCGGGCCTTGGTCATTACCGGTAGGATTTTTACTCCAGAGGGAGTCACCTTTCATATACATAGATGAACAAAGAAAAATTGAGAGTGGTGTCTTACACCTCATTTAAAGATAATCACAAACTCTGTGTGGTGCGGTGTATCAAGGCATACGAGGAAATGACAGACACACGTCTTCCCGAAAAGTACCAGCTTCTCATATCCATAACGAAAACCTTAAAGGCAGTCTCACCTCCCACTATGAACGGATGGGTCTGATGGGTCATGTCAGAGGCAGGCATTGACACAAGTGTTTTTGGAGCTCCTTCAGCGCCAGGGGCGTAATTGCATCTAAAGTAGCAGTGCTGGGCGCCAGGCTTGAGGATATCATGTATCATGTCTGCAGCGGATTGGTCCTTTGATTCTATTTTCAAACATTACTACTGCAAGTCATGGCTTCTTTGATGGTAAATAAGCTTTAAACTAGCGTAATCCTCGTCTCTAGGCCCTGACGAGCAAGTTACTTACCTTAGGTAACGCCCATTTCTGGTAGCGACTTTATCTAGCAGCAGAGTCCTGTCATTAGAATTATCCCCAGCCGTCAGTCTGGATCCAAAAATATTCGTGAGCAGCACCCCTGCGTGCTGGTAGGTGGCATAGATTTGCTCTGTGTGGCATAATCCGTGCCAGAAGTGACGTGTGCAGGGCCTATATAAGCACCATCACAGCGAGCTGATGTAAGTTTCTTTTCACGACATTTCACACCCAGAGAACAGAGCTATAAAGAACACTGACCACTGGTGTGGAAGACTAGGGCCCTGAAGGAGAACAGCCTTAACTCTAGAAATCCGTTCACAGAGCAGGGGGATGGGTGTGTCGGTAAGGAATCTGCGGCTAGACAGAGTCTCTACCAGATGAGATGTTACCGAATGTAAGTAACTTGTTCATCTGATAGAGACTTCTAGCCTTATATTCCTGACCTCAGAATAGATACACAAGAAATACCTTCCCGGAGGTGCATCTGCAAATCAATTTCACACTAAAAAGTCCTATAGGACCGAACGGGCAAAGTGCCCATCCCTAAGGACCTGACTGTCCAGAGAATAGTGCTTAGTGAACATGTGCAGGGAAGCCCACGTTGCTGCCTGGCAGATGTCAAGGACAGGAACTCTGCGTGGTAATGCAGTTGTCGCAGCTTTAGCTTAGGTGGAATGAGCACGCAAACCATCTGGGGTTGCTGCTTGGCCAATGCGTGGCAGATTTTAATGCAGAGCTTAATCCACCAGGAGATGGTCCATTTCTGCACGGCCTTCCCTTTCTTGGCTCTGACATACCCCACGATGAGTTGGTGGTCCACCCGGAACTCTTTCCTGCGGTCAAGGTAGAAAAACAACTTTCTTTTTGGGTCTATTTGATGGAGTTACTACTCTTCCTTAGAGGGTTGCGGCAGAGCATAAAAGATAGGCAGGGCGATGGACTGGTGTACATGAAAGGAAGTGACAACTTTCAGCAGAAAGGAAGCTCTACTGCGATGAACCAGCTTGTCTGGAAAGATGATTAGGTATGGAAGCTTGGATGACAAAGCCTGAACGTCACTGACCAGTTGGGCAGATGTTATTGCCACTCAGAAGGCCAACTTGATGGTAAGGAGCCTGAAAGGGCAGTTATGCAGCAGCTCAAAGGGGGCACACATCAGAAATGTAAGCACAAGATTGAGGTCCCACTGAGACATGATAAAAAGTAAAGGTGAATGTAGGAAAGGGCCGCTTTTTGACATAGTCATTTCCACTTTTGGCTCGCTAGTACTGAGGTTGATTGGCAGTGCACTAGGTGCCTGCTAACCAGGCCCCAGTGCCAGTGCTCTTTCCCTAAAAACAAGACAAATTCTAAATTGTAACTCAATTGGCAAGGACTTTACCACCCTTGAAAGTCCCGGTAAATGGTACCCCTCGTACCCAGGGTGGGTATCCTAAAGAGGGACCCTAAGGGTAGCAGCATGTATTTTGTCACCCAAAGGGACTCACACACAAACTGCATGCAGACTGCTATTGTAGGAAGCGTGAAAAAGGTGCAAGCCATTCCAAACACACAACATTACCTGCTCCCTTTGTGCAATGCCAACGTACACTGCATGTACTATATGTAAATTATCCCTACAGCAGGCCTTAGAGCCTTAAGGCAGGGTGCAATATATTACATGTGAGGGCACATCTGCTTGAGCAGATATGCCCCAGTGATGTTTAGATCCATTGCTAGACATTTCAAGTGACCAGGAAGCCACTTTAAAGGTATGTACTGAGCACTGGTCACCAAAAGTTACCCAGCTACATAATGGCTTCACTGAAAATACTGATATTTTTTGGGGGGTATGGCTTAGCACCGACTGTCATGGCCACACACAAGAAGCTCTGAGCTCCAATTGCTGCTAAAAGCCAAAATCCGCCATAAACTCCGAACCAGGCACCGGAGGGTGTAGCAACAACTACGCTGACGAGATATGCAACCGTCTACCCCACCCCATAGTCTAGAGGAGTCGACTGGAACTGCGATGCGGTACCGTCCCGGGAGTTGAGGAGGCCCACTGTGAGCTGTGCGGTACAGCCTAGGGGGTGGTAAGCATGTCGCTGAAGAGGACCTACTGTGGCCTGGGGAGGAACGGCGCTCCGTGTTCACCCAACCCAGTCTCCCGGCCCGCGACACTCCATGCCAGCGAAAGAAGTGAGAAGGGCAGGTGGAGACGGCGCATCAAAACGACACAGACCCTGATCGGAGTGGGGGTGGGACGCTAGGCGGAGGGGGGGTGCCAGAGAGCCCAAAGCAAAATGGCCGCACAGTAGTGCAGCTCCGCCGGTTGGGTTCTAACAATCTGACAGTTATCCTGCAATCCAGCAAGTACTGAGCAGCAGCACCACCCCACACCAACCCATGCCGTTGACGCACACGGAGGGTTCTGAAAAATGTGTGGCGAGAGTGTTTATTCAAGGAGAAGGAGACGTGCAGCGCAACCAGGCCAAGAACGTGAGATGGCAGCTGCGGAAGCTTCCTGATCACTGCGGAGCAGTAATAATTGGGGCTCTGTGCCCGGCGCACCAGGTGGAGACAGTGGGGAGCTGCAGTGTGAAGCAGAATATGCAGTGCAGTAATTGGTGTTGGTGGCTGAGGGCAGAGACGCGACCCCGTGGGCTTCGTAAGACTGCGGGAAGGCCCTGGACTCTACAGTGTGAGACTACGCAGCCGGCCAATCTGGGTGAAAAAGCAAGGCAGAGATAAAGGTGAGGCAACCCGCCTACACGCACGCTGCTGCACTGGTGCCAGAGACAGCGATATGGGCGGTGTAACTGAGACTACCTGGGGCTCAGTAAAACAGTAAGGAATCTGCAAAGAACAGAGGTGAGGCCCTGGGGGAGAAGAGAGGGGAGAAGGCCTCAACAATAAGAGGTTAGGCCACTGTGCAGCAGAAACGGTTGGCCTGGCAAGAACGAGCAGCGCTATAAGGGTGGAGACCAGCAACGCCAGGAGGCTAGCTGTGGCAAGAGGAGGGTATAAAGCATAGTGTGTGGACTTAAACCTAACAGGCTCCAAGCTGAGAGTGGGACTAAAGGCTACAAATAAGAAAGTAGAGAGCCCCCTGCTCGCTGTGAAGCATTGGGAATTACAGGACAGTGATGGCTACAAAAGTACAGGTGAGGTACTTAAATATATAAACGCTACAATTTGCGTATGGACAGCATGGCAGCGAAACTAGACAAAACACACAAGAATATGGACGGAATGTTGCACATTGGCAAAACATTCACCCCCAGTCACAGATCTGGGTTTAATCCATCGTTATTTTGCTCACCACGCCACCCCAGCTCAAACATGGCCATATGCAAATCAGTCTTGACCCTGTGCCTCATGGGAACAGTCCAGCCCGAACTGCCAAGCCATGTCTTCCCTGGACCGGAATCAAGCATCCTAGGACCGGTTTCGGGGTTTCACCCCTCTTCAGCCAGGATAGCTTGACTCCAGTGGCGTAGTGAGCACGGGACCCACGTCTGGGCATACACTTCCCACATAGGGCGAACAGCAAAAAACACAAGATGATGGACGGAATGTTGCACATTGGCAAAACATTCACCCCCAGTCACAGATCTGGGTTTAATCCATTGTTATTTTGCTCACCACGCCACCCCAGTTCAGACATGGCCATATACAAATCAGTCTTGACCCTGTGCCTCATGGGAACAGTCCAGCCCGAACTGCCAAGCCATGTCTTCCCTGGACTGGAATCAAGCATCCTAGGACCGGTTTCGGGGTTTCACCCCTCTTTAGCCAGGATAGCTTGACTCCAGTGGCATAGTGAGCACGGGACCCACGTCTGGGCATACCCTTCCCACATAGGGTGAACAGCAAAACACACAAGATGATGGACAGAATGTTGCACATTGGCAAAACATTCACCCCCAGTCACAGATCTGGGTTTAATCCATCGTTATTTTGCTCACCACCCCTCCCCAGTTCAGACATGGCCATATACAAATCAGTCTTGACCCTGTGCCTCATGGGAACAGTCCAGTCCGAACCGCCAAGCCATGTCTTCCCTGGACCGGAATCAAGCATCCTAGGACCGGTTTCAGACAAACAGGCTTCACGGATCACTGAGATGGAGCAAAGGATATCGAAGGCCGAGGACGAGTTACAAACTGTAAGTTAAAAAATCTTGAACATGGAGCGTGATTGCCAGTCATCCAGGCCTAAAATTAAGATTTAGAGGCGCGCTCTCGCCGTAATAAACTGCTAATTATTGGTGTGCCAGATTCCACAAATACTGTGAAAATAGAAACCTACATTAAAAATATCTTGACTGCAGTGTTTGGCGCTGAGAATTTGTCAAAGTTGCTGGTGGTGGAGCGGGCACACCGTGCTCATCATGGTGCGTCTGCCGCCAGGAGCACCCCCTCGCCCTATAATAGCAAAAGTATTGAATTATAGGGATAGAGACGCAGTACTTTGTACGGCCAGGAAGAACCCGGACTTCATGGTAGCAGTGCAATCAGCAAGAAGAGAATTTTTGCCCGTCAAAAAACAGTTACAGAAGGCAAACATAACGTATGCTATGTTATAACTGTCACGCCTATGGATAGAGTATAAAGGCCAACAAAAGATTTTCACGACGCCCAAAGTGGTTACAGAATACCTCAAGACACTCTTGCCTTGCAGGAAAAAAACAAAGCACTGTGGACACTGACGAAAAAGAAGGGTAAGTTACTTACCTGTAATCCTAGTTCTCTTCCAGGGGCATACTCATCAAATAAAGAACAATGAGGACGGACCCAACTCGCAGCGTGGTTTAAAGGTACCTCTGGGATCCTCCAATGGCTGTTTTTATTCCCGGGGTCCTAGGGCACGGTTAAAAACAAAGCGGGGAAATTGTGAAGATACAATTGGTCTTCATTATCCCCATTAAACCACACTGCAAGCACCCCTCTCACTCATCGAAAACCAACCTGCTCCGCTGTAATTCAGGCGTCGCAGCACAGCTGGGTTGCATTTGGCAGCCCAGCTGGGAACCCATTGATGAAGCATGCCACCAACTAGTTTGGTGGGTGAGGGTTCTTCTTAAAAACCCACAGTTTTTTTCTCCATTCCAGTGTTTGACAGAGTCATCCCTGTATTTGGATTCCCTATTGGGTCCGTCCACGTTGTTCTTTATCCATAGAATCCAGGGAAAAAGGATGTACCCCCTATTCATTTTTTCCTCGCTCTCTCGCTGTTTACGTATACTCATCAAAGTCATAAGCACTGAATAATCCCCACCCACATGCGGGGACCCCGGAGCATGTACAAAAAGATACACATATATGTACATCTTTAAAGGAGTACGGAGTACCTTCAAACATACATATATACATGTACACATATATAAACATGCAGCCTACCATAACTCAAATAGGCTAATATGTCAATATTAATTGGGTTTTTCATTAAACTGAAAAAATTCCATATATCATTTCTGTAACAGAGAACATGCACTCCATTAATGTTCCAACACAGTCCTTTATTTTCAGAGAAAAAGTCAAGTAATTAGGCAATTAGCCCATAGGCTGCATAGATGAAAACATCACAGTAATAAAAACTGGCACCCTGAATTCCAAGAACCTGGAAACCATGTCTGTAAGACCTCCAGGAGCTCCAAGCTCCCATCGTGCACCACAGGTGACAGTTAGGTCAGGTCGTTTTTACGATGTACTAACATGTAGGAATCAAGAAATAAGGTGCGAAAAGCCACTATATGTCAGTTCAGTTCAGTTCATAAACTTTATTCGGGTAACTTGGTACCCATAAAAGCACAACATCATAACAAATTGAATGAGAAATGGAGGGTTAACAGTACATGATGATAAAACATTTGTAGTGATATAACTATAGCATTTAATAAATTAAATGACAGGTTGAAAAAGAACTTCATTGGTAATGAGTGAATAATTTACTGTTAATAAAACATTATGGGCCTCATGTAGGTGGCATACACTTTACCGATTCTAAAATACCGAATCATACCGATTCGGTATTTAAGAATCGGTAAAGTGTATGTAGGTAAAAATTCGGTAAATGTTACCGAATCGGAGTGAGTCGGTAATTACTGAGTCGGTATTTACCGATTCGGTAATGAGGCATACCTTCCCATTGATGGGAAGGTATGCCTCATTACCGAATCGGTAAATACCGACTCGGTAATGGGGGAGCACATGCAAGGGTGGCAGGGTGTCACATTGACACCCTGTTGCACCCCTGATTCGGCCATGTGTGCACATGTGGCACACATACATGCCCTAAGGGCATGTATGTCTGCCACATTGCACACTTCTAAGCGCTATTAAATGCGTTTACACATCCATACTTTATTTACCACCAACTATTAGTTGGTGGTAAATACCGACTCCAAACAACACACACACACTCCCCCTACATCTCATTTCTGTATTCGGAATTTACCGAATCGGTAAAATTACCGATTCGGTAATTTTACCGATTCGGTAAATTACCGAATACAGAAATGAGCCCCCTACATGTCACAAGCCTAAATACCGGTCGGTAACGGTATAATTACCGAAAATCGGCCGTTACCGACCGGTATTCGGCTACGTACATGAGGCCCTATATCAACTAGCAATTACACAGAGATAGTCAGTCATAATAAAAACTCAGGGATCGAGCATTGTCTTACGTGCTCTAATGGCAGTTCTCAAAAAGGTGCTTATGCGGAAAATCAGCTCTTCATCGGCCAGGTAAACTAAGCACGAATAGGCATTGTCCAGACTGATAGGTGTTCTCTTTTTAAAAAATGGGGTTAAAAGCCACTTTGTATATTTTATATAATACTTACAAAAAAATAAAAAATGTAAAATTGATTGGCCACTCACCACATCACAAGGGCATGGTACGTGATCGAGATTAGGGTGGTAGCCAAGAGGGAAGCACAGTGCAAATCTGACAGTTCCTGCTCTAGGACGGAATAATAGGCTCCTTTCCCAATGGCTCATGCGTACGGTGAGATATATAGGTAGGGGTTGCTGATACTGTTCGATAGACATATAACTAAGAACAGAAGATTTCTTGGATTCCAAACCAGTCCTTTCTGTATTATATAAAGAGTAGAGAACATCCCTTAGCTCCTTTTTAGGCACGGTGTCAGCTATATTTGGGTTTAAGAAAATACTTTCTTTATTGACATTGCGCAAGCTTTGGTGTACTCCACTCAACCAAGGAATTTTCATCCCTTTCTCACACATGAGGCAGTCATTAATAATCTCTTTAGTGAGGGAGGCAGTCTGGTTCTTCCATACCGATAACCAAAAAAGAGCAGGACGGGCACGTATAAAATCCGATATAAAATTAAGGTTAAGTTCTCTGTGGCAGATATATTGTGGGGTAGAGATTGGGATACCCAAAAGTTTCCTGCAGAACCTATTTTCTTCCTGCTGGATGCAGGAACAATTTTCGATACCCCAAATCTCAGCCCCATAAGTGGCCACAGGGACACACTGTAATTTAAAACATTTTAAAATGGCTGATATAGCACCAGTGGTCTTTGGGCGGGGAAGGCAAAGGATTGAATTGGTGGCCTTTGAGAACTTGCTCCTGGAGTGAGCAAGGTGCTCAGTCCAGGAGCCGTTCGCAGAAAAGACCAACCCAAGATAAGGGAAATGTATGGGTGCTTGTCAGTTTCTGGCTACCCACTACAATAGAGCTTAGCTGTCGCTTCCCAGGACCACAGGACATTAAAAATGACTTGTTAAAATTGACTATACTGTTAATATTTGTCATGGGAGGCGGGAGGGTTGCTTATGACTTTGATGAGTGTACCTCTGGAAGAGAACTAGGATTACAGGTAAGTAACTTATCCTTCTCTTCCAGGGGATACTCATCAATAGCCATAAGTACTGAATAGAATAGCAAGCCCATACCCACTTTCCCACGGACGAATAACAGTATAGATACAGCAAGAAAACAGAATCCTTAACGAGGCTTGCCAAAACTGAGCATCCGCCTGCGTGTCAGAGTCTAAACAGTAATGGCAAGTAAAAGTGTGCACTGATCACCACGTGGCAGGTTTACAAATCTCTGCAAGAGGTACATTTCTAAGGAGAGCCGTGGTCGAAGCCTTTCCTCTGGTAGAATGAACCTTTGGTTTGCCAGGGAGGGGCTTGTTGGCTAACTGGTAAGACAGTGATACAGGAGACTATCCATCTAGAGATGAACTGTTAGGAAGCTGCACAACCAGTATTTATGGCCCCATAGTTTACAAACAGGCCGTCTGATTTCCTCAACGCCTTGATCTTGTCTAGGTAGATTTTCAGAACCCTCTTAAGGTCTAGTGAATACAAGGACCTCTCCAGAGGATTCAAAGGATTAGGAAACAATTTAGGCAGAGTGATGGACTGGTTAGTGTGAAAATCCGAGACCACTTTAGCTACAAAACTCGGATGAGTTCTAAGGACCACCCTGTTCGCATGAAAAATAATATAAGGTTCTTTGCAGCACAAAGCTTGAATCTCACTCACTCTGCGAGCAGAGGTGATGGCCACTACGAATGCGGTCTTCCATGACAAGTGCTGCAGAGAGGCTTTGTAAATAGGTTCAAATGTGGACCCCATTAATCAGGAACTATGTTAAGCTCCCATGAAGGAGGCGGAGCTCTGATCGGTGGATAGACCTTTTTCAACCCCTCCAGGAAGTCCTTAACCACAGGAAGTTGAAAGAAGGAAACCTGCATAGGAGATTTTCTGTATGCTGTAACAGCTGCTAGATGGACCTTTATAGATGAAAATTGAAAGACTGATTTGGCCAGGTACAGCAAATATGGTAGAATCACCTGCTCCTGACCATTATTAATGCACCATAAGTAAAACCGCTTCCATTTGAAAGCATACGATTTTCTGGTGGTAGGTCTTCTGGCTTCTTTAAGTATGTTCAAACAGTCAGCGGACAAATCTAAATGCCCATACTGAAGAACCTCAGGAGCCATGCCGTCAATCATAGAGATGAGAGGTTGGGGTGGAACACCTTCCCCCCGTTCTTGGATATTAAGTCTGGTCGGCATGGTAACCTCCTGTGAGGGACTTCTGATAATTAAAGAAGATCCGGGTACCACCACGGGTGAGACATTGGTGGAAGATGTCCTGTGCGACCTCATCGTTTAGCCCCCAATCGTCAGCTTCGACGAAGTCCTGACTTAGAGAGTCTGCCTGGACGCTGGGAGTTCCTGGGAGATGACTTGTCAAAATGGTCAGATTTCTTGCAAGAAGCTATTTCCAGATGGTCTGAGCCTCCTAAGTGAGAGGTCTTGACCTGATTCCCCCCTGTTTGTTCAGATAATACATTGTTGTGGGGTTGTCTGTCTGAATCAACAGGGAACGTGAGCGGAAGGACGGGAACAGTAATTTGAGTGCCAGATGGACCGCTCTCAGTTGTAAAAGGTTGATGTGGTACCCTTGTTCTGTCTCTGACTGGAGTCCCTGAACTTGAAGAGGACCCATATAAGACCTCCAACCTTGTAGGGAAGCATCTGTGACTATTTCCTGACTGGAAAGGCCATGGTGAAAATGAACTCCCTTCAGCAGATGCAACAGCTTCATCCACCATTTGATGGAATCCTTGGTTGATTGTGGGAGAATCACAAGGTCCTCCCAGCGACCTGATATTTGCGACCACTGGTCCTCTAGAGATTGCTGAAGAGGGCGCATGTACAGTCTGGCATTTGGGACAATGAAGATGCTTGATGCCATTGAGCCCAAAAGTGAGGAAACTTGCCTGACTGTGGGATGATGAGAACGGAGGAGATTGCAGCACTTTTTGTGGATTGAGGATAACCTCTCCTCCGAAGGACACACCCTTGCCCTTGCGGTATCCCGAGAAGCCCCCGGGTAGTGAATCTTGTGGGTCGGATTGAAGATCGACTTCTTGTAGTTGATTTGTAGGCCCAGATTGCTCAGCACTTGCATGCAGTACGAGAGATGAGTCTAAAGCAGAGGCTATCGCTATGTGATGGGTCAACTGCCCAGTATAAGTCTACTAGGGTTTCACTCTATTGTGTCTGGCTACCACACTACAACTAGGGAACTAGACCTCTAGTAGTGCACCGTTCACTCACTTAGGTCCTGATGAAGTGCCACACGACTCGTTAGGAGCAACAAGGGCACGAAACATGTCGACCCATCACATAGCGATAGCCCTCTAGGAACATTGCATCCACATAGGGCGTCCATACAATTTTTAACTAAGCTGGAACTACCTAAGCCATTAAAATAATTTCTGAACAGGACTGCTCCAGACTTATTTTAAAACCCACTACCCGTGCACTACACTATCCTTGCCCTCTTACCCGCATGCACCCCACGGCTTCTTCAAAAGATCTCCGCCAAAGAGCCCTTTTTTACGGGAGCCTGTCGGGCGTTGCAGCGCCGGCCCGACGGGGAGCAGAGCCCAATGATGAAGCATGACATCCTTCGGGGTGTGTGAGGGCATCACGAAGAAAGACCTACCTTTCCCTTGTCCCCTTTCAGGAACTGCATACTCCTTTGTAGCTCTGGAACCTTCCAATGCCATATACTATTTAGCCACCTTGACAAAAGGTTGACAGGGGGTGTCTGTTTTTCCGCAACCGGAGATCCCACCAGCGTGATTTGCACTATATTGATGCCAGGAGAAGAAACTTCCCTCGACGTCGACCGTATGGACCTCGATGTCGAGATAGGCCTTTCCAGCACTTCCCCCGTTGCTGCCGCAGGATTTCATTCTCGACGAACGGTGATCTCTCGCCAGCGACATCGACGCTGCCACTCTCGACGTCGACTGCTTCTGCAGTGAGGTCTTTGAGGACTCACGCCTGTGTGACTGTGGCGATATCCTCGACGTCGACCTCGGGGTCCTTGATGACGACTGCCTGTGGGACTGTGGCGGAGGTTTCAACGTCGACTGCCTGTATGACTGCGGCGGAGTCTTTGATGTCGACCCGCTCAACGCCGACCGTGCCAGCTGTGACGGTGGCGGGGATCTAGATGTCGACCGATGTCTTGACGTCTGCAGGTGTTTCCTTGATGTCGAACCGAACTTTGACGTCAACTTATGTTTCTCGAGACCAACGTGCTTCAAGCCCGAAGTAGTATGCCTCGATGTTGACTTACCTTTCGGTGACAGAGGATCTAGACGCTTCGACGGTGATCTGTCCCTCGACGTTATAGCATGCCTTGCCTGTTTTTCTGACGTCTATCTCGACGCTGAAGGTGACCAATCAGGGATCTGCTTCCTTCTTGATGCTGGAGAAGCAGAACAACGCCGTTTTCTCCCAGAGCTGTGTTTTTCCTGAGCGGAGGGCTCTTTAAAAGCATGAGTGCATCCAAGGCCACTTGTCCTTTTCCTCTCTCCAGTAAGGCATGCAGCTTTCTTTTCTCTCAGTCCTAAAGAGTTCTTCTGGAAAATTGTTGGCAATAATAACACTCCTCTGGATTGTGTGAGAATGCTAAACACGCAATACAGACACAATGTGGGTCTGATTTTGCCATTTTCTTCCCACAGGAAGGACATTTATGGAACAAAGCTGGCATTTCTGACAGAAAAAGATATCACAATTGACAGAAAACAACTGAAAAAGTTGCCAGTCGTCAAAAAACGCTGTGTAAAGGTAGATAAGACAAAAATAAACAAATTTCTGACTAGAATAAGCAAAAATTGACGAGCTCAATGCTCCAGGATCCTCACAGAAGGAGACGGAAAAAAGAACGGACCTAACTGTCACCTGTGGTGCATGATGGGAGCAGAGGGCTCATGGAGGTCTTAAAGGCACGGTTTCCAGCTTCTTGGAATTCTTAAAGGCAGGGTGCCAGTTTTCATTACTGTGATGTTTTTTCATCTATGCAGCGTATGGGCTAATTGCCTACAATTACCTGCCTTTTTCTCTGAAAATAAAGGGCTGTGTTGAAACATTAATGGAGTGTATGTTCTCTGTTACAGAAATGATAATGGAATTGTATTCAGTTTAATGGAAAACCCAATTAATATTGACATATTTGCCCATTTGAGTTATGGTAGGCTGCATGTTTATATATGTATACATGTATATATCTATGTTTGAAGGTACTCTGTACTACTTTAGTTAAACATACACATATATATGTATCTTTTTGTATATGTTCTGGGGTCCCCGCACGTGGGAAGGGATTATTCAGTAATTATGACTATTGATGAGTATCCCCTGAAAGAGAAATATAATAGCCCCAACGAACTGTGCCGTTTCATTTGGAGTAACGTGATTCCCAACTAAAGAATAACAGAGAATAATTGGTGATGTTGGTGGGGTGGGCATGAGGAGTGCTAGGTAATAACGGTTTAAAGGACTTTAGCCGGAGATGGCTTGCAACTGCTGCTGAGAACCTGACCACCTCTGTACAAGTGGAAGGAGGCTGGTACTCAGGTGAATAGACAGATATAACACAGATGTAGCGCTTTTACAGGAGACGCATATGGACAAAAGAGCGGAATGCACAGTGGGCGCACAATGAGTGCAGTTTCGATTGGCTTCCTCGTACTCCAGGTACTCGGGGGGGTGCTAATATGGATCAAGTGGATCCACTATGAGGATGGTCAAGGCAGGCTTGTAATTGCGCACGGTTTGTTGGCTAGCAGAGCTATCACATTTGTTAACACCTATGCCCCAAATATAGATAACCCTGAGTTCTTTATGGCAGGTTGGAGACAGATAGTCGCCACCTGGTCAACGCATGTCGTGTGGGGAGGGGATCTTAATACATACTTGGATCCTGCGATGGACTGATCTGCTGCTACAGTGGCGTGGTAAACAGGCGGCCAAGGTGATCAGAGGCAGAATGGAAGAATATGGCTTGGTAGATGCCTGCCGATCTAGACATCCTGTATAGACGGAAGGCACATTTGTGTCTTCTGTGCACTACACGTGGTCCAGACTGGACCATTGGCTCATGTCTACAGAGGTGTGTCAGTGGATAGTGGAGGTGCAGCACTTGCCCAAGACGCTATCGGACCACGTGCCGGTGCTTTTGAGGCAGTAATGCCATTAAGAGTATATGGTGCTGGGAGTTTGTCATTATGAACTCCATACTACTATAATGGCTTTACTAAAAACTGAGAAGTTTGGTATCAAACTTCCCAGCACATTAAACCCACACTGATACCAGTGTGGGATTTAATGAAAAATGCACACAGAGGGCATCTGCTCCCCAGCTGCCACCACCAGACATGTTTCTGGACCCCTGGGTCAAGAGCCTGCTGATCTCGGGGGCCTGAAACAATGCACATCCTGGGACGAGGTGCCAAGCTTCCTCCCCAGGATGGGCAGCGTCCACGAAGGGGAAGCTTCAAAGGCTTGCCGCCTTTGTGAGCTTCCCCAGGCCTTTTGCTGCTTCCAGCAACTGGTCCCCACCGGTTCTGACCCCCCACTTTGGGTGGGAGAACCAGCAGGAAAACCAAGTGAGGAAGGGAGGTGTGCCCACCTTTGCCAACTCCACCCCTCAGGTGGGGAAGGCGAGGTGAAGCACAACTCAGTCCCCACCATCTTGCAGATGGGGGACTCAGCCAACCAGAGTGAGGCATATGACCCCCTCCCACTGAAGGGTGACATAGTTGGGGTGTACCCACCCCAAAGAAGGGGCCCATTGGTCCCTACCTCTTACTTACCTGTAAAGCCCCTAAATCTCACCTCCTCAGACAAGAAACGACTAAAGGAAGAAGGACCGAACAGCTGTGCCGAAGCTAAGAAGAGGAAAACGCCCACTGACTTGGCCATAGCCCTACCGGCCTGTCCCCACCTCAAACTTACAGAAGAGAAACTCTGGTGTGTCCTGCAGCCTGCAACCTCAAGAACCCAGAGGACCTGCCCTGCCTTCCAAAGAAAAAACGTTGTCTCCCGTGAACACCGGATTTGTTCACCCACGGACTACAGCTGTGGCAAAATCCACGAGTCTGCACCACTCTGCACCCGTTGTCCATGGCCCGAGTGGCCCAATACAATGAGGAGGTCTCCTCGGCGATCCCGACCCAAGATCCAGTGATCCCTGATCTGCCTCAAGCCTCCAGCCGACGCCTGCAGCCTCAATCTGGATGTTTCCCCCAAACTGCGACCAGGAGCTGGTAAGAAGATCCGACCCTAAAAGACACCCCTGCACCCGACGCCCCACGGTCTTGGGTGGCCCAACCAACAGTGTCTAGCCAACCCACAGCATCCCAACTTGCCTCTCCAAGTTGTGGTCACTCCCAGAAGACCTTCGTCCCCGAGCCTGCAGTGTGTTTACAAACCAGAGAACCCCCAATAAAAGTAACAGGGCACCCGCCGCTAAAACCCGGCCGTCCTAGTGCCGCTGAGGGTGTACCTTTGGTGCTAACTTGAACCTCTATTTGCTCTGAGCTAAAGTCCAGGAGCTTTGCTCCCACAACCTCGTGGCCTGCTCTTGAGCAGCCACCAACTGGAGGCCCCCTATCCCCCATTGGATAACATTGGGCCTCAGCACTCTGCACCCGGCTGCCCTAGTGCTGCTGAGGGTGCTATGAGAGTGCATCTTCGACCCTGGGAGACCCCTGAGTCTAACCCCAGAAAACCAACTCTCACAACAAAGTACTTACATGTTAACCAATAACTCTATTTCCTCCCGTAGGATAACATTGACTGTTTTCTATGAAAAAGTTTCTAGGTGTGAAGTTGGAAAATCTATAAAAGTCTATGCAACTGTGTACAAATAACCAAAACACATTTACTTACCTTTTAACAGGAAATGTCCCAGTGCAGTATCCAGGTATACTACACTGTGTAAAAAAAGTAATCTACAAAGTAATATACATGAACCGCTATTGAAAAGTCATTATAAAGTATATGTACAATATTTTAAGGTATTGCATTTCCAGTAATTCTACTGTAACCAAACCAAAGTATATATACAACTGCAATTCAAACCGTATTGCCACTGCAAAGTATAAATCCCTTACCTGTGCCAGGCCTGCTTGGTTCTAAGAAATAAATATAACTAAATAAAGTTTTTATACAAAGCAAATTGGTCTGAGTTCAGTCTTTGAGTGTGTGCAATCATTTGCTGATTGAGCGTGTACAACAAATGCTTAACACTACCCTCTAATAAAGCCTTACTGCTCGCCCACACTACCTCAATAGAGAGTAAGGTGCTATCTACTTTTACCTCTGCCTCTTTGGGGCTCCACTGGACTCTGTGCACACTGTACCTCATTTTGGTATAGTATATACAGAGCTAGCTTCCTACAGACACCACTGTGAGTTGGGGAGGGGGTCTCCCTGCGCCCTGGCACACCAGTAGCCTGGTTAAGTCACAACATGCCAACGACCTGCACACCAGGAGAGGCTGACTAAATGGGGGTGGAGCAGACAGACTGCCTTGGTTGTCGTTGAGGGGGTGCACTCAGCGGAAGGACCGTGGTGAGACCTGGTGCCCGTTGTGGTCTGGCTGGCTAGCCAAACCCTGCCCATGGGGCCTAAGAGGCTATGGTGAAACCCAACGGTTTGCCAACTGCCCAAACCAACAAAATGGACAACTAGGCCATTTCAAAGCTGCCGACCACAGCACCAGATCAGCTGATAGACCAGACGATGACCGCGGATCCCACGCTTAGAGCCATCATGGCAGCCATTACCGACCTGAAGGGCACCATAGAGCCAAAACTAGATCCACCACAGACGTTAATCTCCTCAGAGCAGACTTTCGCAAAATCTCAGAGAAGGTCACCACGGCGGAAACAAATATTACTCAACAACACAGTATGACCAAACAGCTAGAGGAGCAAGTGCAACACCTCATGAAACAACATGGTGCCATGGCTGGGAAGTTGTAGGACCAGGAGGGGCGAGCACGCAGGAACAATATAAGGGTCATGGGGGTCCCCGAGGGGGAAGAGGGCCCTAGTGTAGACCTTATCCTAAAAAACTGTGCTCCAACTGCTTGTCGAACTTCTTCACAATTGAGCGTGCCATGGCCAGGATCCTGAACTTTTGGGTTAGAGACACTATACTCCAGACAGCCCGTACCCATGGAGACTTACAATCAATACAAAATAGCCACGGTGCGCTTCTTTCCTGATTTCACAATGCAAGTACAGTGCCTATGCAGGAGCTTCGAGGCAGTGAATCGAGAGTTGCAAAACAAAGAACTTAAATACATGACGCTCTATCTGGCGTGACTCAGATTAATAGCGGAAGGGAAATCATGGCACTTCAACATGCCAGAGGAGGCCTGGGAGTGGCTGGAGGGCTGGTGTGAGGTGGGCCGCAGGTTACCGCGAGACAACCGAATGGGAAGAACTCCTGATCACCAAGGAGATGACCAAGCAGGAAATGCCGGACACCGGGCTGAAAGCGGTACTTGAAACAAAGACAAATTTTGGGAGACAAACTGCCAAGTAGGACTATTTGGGGCCATAAGTAAGTGGACCAGTGATGGCGATAACATTGGACATTTAATGTATCCTTTCAGGCTTATCAGGAGGGTGTGTTAAAATTTCTTGTATTCACTTAATCAAGGCTGATGGCACACACTCAGACAGAATCCAGACCAATTGGTAAGTATAAAAAAGGTATACTTATGTTTTATTTCTAGAGCCAAGCTGGACTTGGCACAATATACTATCAAATACAAGATTTTACTAGGAAATGCAGTTGTGTTTGAATTTGCAATCGTTACAGGTTTGTATTTGCTTTCAAAATAGTTTAAAATGCATAGAGATTACTTTTGAAATACTTTTAGATTACTTTTGGATTACATCGACTACTTGGGGTGATATGCCTAGCTATCACACCGTGGATCCTACAACACAAAGGTAAGTAAGTCGCTTTTTGATTTAAAGCACATTTACTTTTCTTCCATACAAAACACAGTTCAACATATTTTCAGGAACAAAAACTCGTAACATTGGTTCTTATGGGGAAAAGTGTGTTAATGGTTTACAGATAAGTAAATGAACTGCAAGTATGGCTTTTGGGGGTTAGGACCAAGGCTCCCCAAGGTCCAGTTAGCTACTCAATTTGCACCACCAGCGGCACTGGGGCGGCCAGATGCAGAGTGCAAGGGCCCAATGTTAGCCAATGGGGCTAGAGGGCACCTCGGTAGGGGGCTGCTTACGGGCAGGCCACTCCGTCTTGGAAGCCAAGCTCCTAAGGTTAAGGTAAGGGCAAAGGGTGTCCCAGGTCAGCAACAAGTCCACACCACTAGTGGTGCAGGGGGGGCCGGGTGCAGGGTGCTTAGTAGGTGTCGGGAGCCCAATGCAATCCTATGGAAGTTTCTGTTTTTTTGATTTTGGTTGCAGGCCCGGTTGCGATAGTCTTCTAGGAGGAACCAATGACAGGGCAGGTAAGTTGGAGAGCTCGGGACATAGGTGCACCTCTAGTCCTCTTCTCCAGGGCGCAGGGAGGCTGGATGCAGGGATGCCTTTTGAGGTCACAATTCACCTTACTGGGCCACTCGTGGTTCGTTGGGTCTCCGTGCCGAGGCTGTAAGCAACGTCGGGGAGTCCTGGAGGGATCAATCCATGGTGGCCTCTGACTCTGGAGTGCTGGGGGACCTTGCTGGTGCTGGTGGGTCACTTGGACTCGGGCCGTAGACTACAGGTGGTGGTTTAAGGCATTGAATTTCTTCATCCTCAGCAGGCTCAGAGTCTTTCTTTGGAGTTTCTTTGGAACAGAGCTGCTGTTAGCAGGAGAACCGGTGTTTGTTGCAAGCAGTCAGTCCTGCCAGGGATTGTGGAAGTCGCTGGGTGCAGGACAAGTCGACTTTTAGAGCAGGATCTCTGGAAATTGCAAAAGGCAGGTAGGGCTGGGACCAAGTCAGTTCTTCTCCACAGTCTACTCTTCTGTCAGACTTCTTCCATCCTTCTTCTTTGTAGGTAGCAGGAATCTGAGGAGGCAAGGGGTTGCCCCTAAATACTAAATTTAGGGGCGTTTACAGGGGTGCGCAGGTCGGGAACAATGGGTCCCTTCCTTGGGGTAGGTACAACCCCTATTTTGCCACCCTCAAGTGGGAGGGGGCATGAGCCTCTCTCCGATTGGCTGGGTCCCCTCATCTTCAAGATGGAGGGGACATCGCATCCCCCACCTGAGGGGTTGGGTTGGTAAAGTTGGGCACACCTCTCCTCCTAACTAGGTTTCCCCACCAATTTTCCTGCTTAAAGTGGGGGTCAGAACCGGTGGGAACCAGTTGCTGGGGGGCAGCAACAGGCAGGGACAGCTTACAAAGGCGGCAAGCTTTTGAAAAGCTTCCTCTTCGTTGACCCAGCCCATCCTGGGGGAGGAGGCATGACACCACTGTCCAAGATGGGCTTTGTTTCTGCACCCGCAGAGCGGAGGCTCTCTACCCAGGGGTCCAGAAACCTGCCTGGTGGTAGCAAATGGTGAGCAGCCCTTCAGGAACCACACCAGGGCTGGTTGCTTTTCAGGGGCATCTCTAAGATGCCCTCTGTGTGCATTTTACATTAAATCCCACAGTGGCATCAGTGTGGGCTTAGTGTGCTAAGATATTTGCTACCAAACTTCCCAGATTTCAGTAAAGTCATTTTGGAGCTGTAGTTCGTAATTACCAACTCCCAGCAGACTATATACTCTTTATGGCTTTACTGCACTTAAAATGTCTAAGAATTTACTTAGACTGTGTAGGGGTACAGGGCTCATTCAACTGTACCCTCACATGGGGGCTAGTGCAAACTGCTGGACGGGTGGCTTACCTAAGCCTCAGGCAGTGGGTTGCAGGTATGGCAAACAGGGATGTGTGCCATGTCGACTGTTCACTTTTCTCCGCACCAAAACATGCAGCCTACCATGGCAGTGTGTGGGTGTTAAGGTGCAGGGCCCCAAAGGGTGGCATAATAGGTGCTGCAGCCCTTACAGGCCTTCCTTGGTCACAGTGTCCTTGGTACCCATGGTAACTTTAACAAGGGGCTTACCTGTGGCCAGAGGTGCCAATTGGCGGTAGAAAGGTATAGTTTTGGGGAACCGGATTGGCAGGGACCCAGAGAACATCAAGTCAAAGTGCATCAGAAACCTGGCAAAAGGGGGGGTTGGTGTGGGGGGGGATACAGCAGCAGCAACCCACTTTCCTACAGGGGGGTATTGCGCTGAGATGGAAACTAGCAGAGAAAAAAAAACAGTGGTAAGAGGCTGGAATTAAGCTGTTACAGTAGGCCTTACTGGCGGCGCTGGCTCACCCTAGCACAATACATGTTAGAACCGGGACAGACACGTTGGGGAGGTGGATTATTTTTAAACCCATTGAGCAGGGTAGCAGGCAGGGGGGAGTTATGGAAGGGGTGGTTTTGAAGTGATGTTCGACTATGCTTTGTTGTTAAGCATTGTTACTTGTTCAACCATGCTGGGAATTTCACCAAACCTATTCGACAAAGAGAGATCAGCTGGAGCACACTCAATGAAACCCCCAACTAGGTACGGCCTTGAATGGTGGAACGTCAATGGCCTGGGCAGTAAGATTAAGTGTACGATAGTGCTACAATGCCTCTGAAGACATGCCCCAGACATATTTCTCCTGCAGGAGACACACTTAAAAGGCAACCACTACAAAGCACTAGAGACGTTCTGGTATACACCTCTGGCTCATGCGGGGGGGACATACTGGCCAAAACATCCATCCGATTCACTCCCAGTCAGAGATGGCACAACCAAGCCAGCAGATATGTTGCCCTAACGGGCACCTAGGAGGATAGGGCACTGAACCTTTGCTCGGCTTACGTGCCACCACAGCTCTACGCCAATACCTTGCTGGCACTTGGTGCTCTGTTGCTGGAGTTGTCGTAAGGCACACTGGTTTGGGGGGGCGACTTGAATCCCATCATGGATCCAGAGATGGACAGGTTGTCAGGGACCCTTGATGGTGCTGGTCCAGAGCCTCAACGAGAGTTTGTGGAGGCGATAGGATTACTGAAACTGTGTCGAGACCACAACCCATGCTACGAAAATACACATACTACTTGGCTATGCCTGGTAGCTACTACCAGCTGAATCACATCCTCACACACCATACGCATACAGGTCAACACACCATACGCATGAAGGTCAGTTTCACAGCGCTACACATGGAGCGCGTGGCATTTTGGACCCTTTCCTGGTGGAGGTACAGATACTGGGACCACCGAGAGATGCTTCACTGCACCCTAGACTGGATTCCTAGTACTTCAAGGACAAATCATTTCTCCACAAGATCAGGGAATGAACAGATCAGTACTTTCAAGAGAATGAAGGGTCAGTTGACTCAGCCACCTCTCTGTGGGAAGCTTATAAGATAGTATAAGAGGGCATGCCCAGGCATTAATAGGTGGGAGGCAGAAGTCACAAATAGTAAGTGCGAGGAACTAGAGAGGGAGATCTGTCAGATGGGAGCTGAGATATTGCTTTGCGAGACACCAGACTCACCCTTAAAACACCAACTCCATCATAAACAACACAAACTGAAAGACCTGGCCAAAAATAAAGCCTAAGCACAAGCGAGAGCAACACACAGAACACTGTACGACGTGGGGGACAAGGCAAATAAAATGATAGCCTGGATGGAAAAAAGAGACCAGGAATTAAATTGGGTCCTAGAAATCCATACACCCAAGGGTAACATACACCGGACCGGGAAGGCCATTGGACAGACATTCCCTATTATTACGAGACTCTCTATACTACCTCCTCAAGGAAAACTGGTACTGATTGTACTGAGTTCTTAAGTGATATCGCACTCCCTACCCTATCAGCTAATGACAGAACTGCACTTGTTCAGGACCCAACAGTGGAAGAAATAGCGGGGCCATCCGGGACCTACAACCTGGTAGGATCGCTGGTCTCAATGGGCTACTGGTAGAACTCTACAAAAGTGTGGCGGACAAGATAGCACCACACATGCTCAATATGTTCTAGACGGCCAGGAGGGAGGGACATCTGCCCGTGAACCAAAGATTTGCCACTATAGTGGTAATACCCAAAAAAGAGAAACCCCCAAGAGACTGTAGCTCCTACAGACCAATATCGTTACTGAGCCTAGAAGCCGAGGTACTGGCGAAGGCCCTCGCGACTAGGCTTTGAACAGTGATCTCCACAGTGATCCAACCAGACCAATCAGGCCTCATACCACAAAGAAGCACCAGGTTAAATCTGAGACGCCTGTACGGGGTGCTACATATGACTGGGTCTAGACAGAGGGCAGAGGCTGTGTTGCTTTCGCTTGATGCGCAAATGGCATTTGACAGTGTTGAGGGGCTGTACATGTTCTCTGCCCTGGAAAGGCTGGGCTTTGGCCCGAGCTTCTGTGAATGGGTTAGAATCCTCTATCGGGACCCGTTGGCAAGAGTGCATGTTAATGGGGTGGTGTCCCGCCCTTTGAACCAACACAAGGGCTCAGATGTTTTTTGCTGTAGCGCTTGAAACTCTTGCTGCCTGGGTACGCTAAGACCCAGTAATATCAGGCATAAAGGGGGGGGGAGGGGATGGGAAAAATGCATTTCCATATATGCAGATGACATATTATAAGCCACTAATCCCTATCGCACTGCACATAGGTTGCTTCATACATATCAATTGTTTGGCAGCTACTCTGCTTACCAGATTAACGGGACTAAATCTCTCCTCTTCCCTCTTTTGGGAGAAATCCCCCCCAAGATTGGTTGAGGGGACACATGGTGAAAGACATGTTTAAATACCTGAGTATCCACATATCCAAGAAGACTGAAGACTTCCTGGCTGATAACCTATTCCTGCAAGTTGAAAAACTTAAAAGTGACGTGGCACACTGGAGGAAACTGCCAGTGTACTTTATGGATAAAGCTGTCTTATTTAAAATGATGGCCCAGCCTACCTACTTTCTGTGCTACAGAATTCCCCATGCAAGATACCCAAGGAATGTTTCCAAGGAGTTGACAGAGAGTTATGTAAACTCCTCTCGGAAGGGGGCAGTTCCAAGTTTCCATTGTGCAAACTTCCAAAGGGGGTTTGGGGTGGGGGTGGTGTTGGCAGTCTAGGGACATCAGAAAGTACTACTGGGCGGCCCAGCTGATAACAATAAACGACTGGATGTTTGCGGACAGGCACAAACTTGCCCTTTGAGCAGGCCGCTTGGCAATGGGAAGTTGTGACTATCTGGCTGTGCTCTACCGCAAGAGACGAGAAGCAGCTACCGTTCTATACACAGACAGTGGTCCGTACATGGCGAGAGTCAACCAGGTTCTTGGGTTGGGAGGACAAATTGAGAACCCCCCTGTCATGGCTATGGGCTGCGGCTCTAGGGGCACAGCCACAAAACTCGACACTACCGCAATGTGCAGCGTTAATGGAAATTCAGGCGGGTGCGCGCACAGACTCCGGCAAAATGCACCGTGTCACTCCATTGGCCCGTTATTGGTGGTGTTATCGGAATGTCACAGCCACAAAAAGGTAATGCTGTAATGCGCGCCAAGAACTGTACTAAAAATGGACTGCAGCACTAAAAGGACATTGTGATACGATGCACTGCAGAAACATTGAAACCATGATGTATTCAGCATATGTACATATGTGTATATTGCCTTTATTTCCTTTTGCTCCGCTTCTTATTGTATTTTGCTCTGTGTTTTCACAAGTTATTACAGGCACTGTTCGGCCACGCCCCCGAGCGTTTGTGGCAGCCATCTTGGGCGGGTCTCCTCTATGAAAGGAGACCACGCCCTTGTGTACGTGCTCGCTATTCTCCCGCAGCCCCAGGACAAACGATGTGGCTGATATGGTCGTCCCGGCAGCATCCAAGTCTAAAGCACAGAGTCTCCAGGCGTTGAGCAGAATCCAGAGTGAACAACAAGGAGCAGGAAAAGGCATATGCTCAACTGAGTCAGGGTAAGAGCATTCCTTTTCATTTCCTCTTGAGAATCGATCGCACTTGTAAATTTTGGATGCTTTGGGTTTGATAACTTTTGATCTTTGAATCCTAAAGACCTCATTAATCCTTCAGTCCTTGAACACTTTATCAACCCTTGAGAATTAAGGACAAATTGGTCAAAACCGTTTCAGGATGGTTAAACAACAGTTCATTCTTGTATAAAGTTGCGTGGCAGGTCCTGCATTATATTTCATTACGCACCATCTTAAGAGAAGCGTATCAAGCTGGAATAACTATAATTAACTAGAAAATAGAACTGTGGTAGGTATAGTTTGTATCCATCCCTACTAGATACTGTTTGAATAATCCTGATGAATGTGCAATGTTTAATACCTCTGTATGTTTTGTTTATAGCTCTCTCACTCCAAGTTCTTCGGTCTAAGCAGTAGGCAAGATACAGGTGAATATGATCCGCTAGTATTACAACATAGTTAGCTATTACTAGAATTCCAGTCCATTTAACACGCCCTGTATTTCTATCGCAGATCTCCTTCCCTGCTATTCCTTCCCCAACAACCTTTCACCCGCCTGGCCACTCTAATAATCTGTGTCATTAAGACAATCAAATTTGGAGCTGCCTGGAGGTGGACCCTTCTAGCATCGTGCAAACTCTGAGGAACGTCGTCTGTGACAGAATAGCGAGCCCACGCATTATTTTCCTCCTGGCTTGCTCGATTCTAGAATGGATACTCTTGACGACATACTTAAGGCATTAGGGGATGTGCAACAAGAGTTAGCAGACTCTAAGGCACGTACTACAGCCTTTGCAGACAATGTTGCAATATTACGACAAAAGATAGAGAGTAGAGAAAAAGCTGAACCGAATCCTTTTGATGTCCCTGTGGGCAAATTCCCAGGTGTTGTGCATACCACGAGACACGGAGCTACAGGTGAGGGCTTAAATCCGACTTCCATATCTGTGACGGTCCCGCCCCAAATACCATTGGCAGTACCACAACGCTTTTCTGGAGATCCCGCTAAACTTCCTATTTTTCTTAACCAAATTGAATTACATTTCACTTGTAGACCCACAGCATTCCCAGATGCCCAATCTAGAGTAGCGTTCTTAATATCCTATTTAATTAATTATGCAGCTTCCTGGGCTGTCCAATTAGTCCGCGAAGGCAATGCTATTTTGTATAACTGGAAAGCCTTTGTACGAGAATTTGAGAAGGTGTTTGACAGGAGAGCAGCAACTCCTTGGGCAGATAGAGAATTTTTGGAATTGCGTCAAGGCAATCAAGACTTGGTCATTTATTTAACGCATTTTAATCGTATGGTATCCGAAACTAAATGGGCCGAGGAAAAGAGAGCCGCACTATACTACCAAGGATTACCTGACGAGGTAAAGGATGTCCTAGCGCAGATAGACCCTCAAAAGGATGTACAGAATTTGTCAATCTAACCTTGCATTTAGATCACAGATTAGCGGAACGAAAAGGACGTTGTACTGAGCGTAGTGGGTATCATTTTGAACGAAGCAAACCAGTAATAAGCATTCCACCACAGGACAATCACAGTGAACCCATGGAAATCAGGTCAGTCCGCCCGGCTCTAACAAAAGGAGAGAAAGAATCACGGCGGAAAAAACGGACTGTGCCTGTATTGTGGCAAAAAGGGCCACTTTGTTAAAGAATGTCCAACCAAACCACAAAATAAAAGTATTCAACTAACCATTAAAACAATTAATACAACAGTAACCCCAACGGAAAACTAATTGGCTCAAATGATAGGAAAGGGTCTCTTTTGAGTACTTGGCAAATCCCCGTCATAAGTTCTTCCACTGGCGAGCTTGCAGCCCATCTGACTTTGGACATGATTTTAGAAATTACACCTAAAACCAGACACTCAATTATTGTACTCTTAGATTCTGGAGCAACAGGTACTTTTGGGGACTCAGCATTGGCATACCAATTACTGTTACCATGTATACCAAAGACCAAAAAAGAAATAGTACAAACTGTGGATGGGCGTGTCTTAACTTCAGGGCCCATTACAAAACAAACAAAAGCCATACAATTGGAATTCACAGTAGCCACAATGCGACATGTAGAAGACATTTCCTTAAATCTCATTAGCGCTCCTCAGTTCGGATTCATTCTTGGGATGCCATAGTTGCAATCCTATAATCCGCAAATAGACTGGGTCCAAAGAAAAATTACTAGTCTCTCAGATTTTTGTAAACAAAATTGTGTTGTGTTCTCATTTGATCAACATAAACAAGACCATGTTGTGGCTACAGCTGAAGAAAAAGAAACTACCTTACCCCCACAATATGAAAAATATAGAAGCGTCATTAACGAAAGAAAGACAAGCAGAAACTTTACCTCCTCACCTGGCATATGACTGCCAAATAGATTTAATACCTGGTGCGGTGGTTCCTAATTGTTTTCTTTTTCGGCTAGGGCATAAATTCGACAAACACCTAAGAGAATATCTAGATAAATATCTAGCCAACAGCTTTAGTCGACCCTCCAAGGTCGCCAGCGGCCTCTCCATTATTTGTCTTGGCAAAAGCCAACGGCGATCTCCGTTCCTGCATTGACTATAGAGCACTGAACAAAATCACACAGAAAAATAGATATCCATTCCCTCTCATCCCTGTTCTCCTGGACCAAGTAAAAGCTGCTGTAGTGTACACGAAATTAGATCTTAAAGGTGCTTATCTGGTACGTATGAGATCAGGTGACGTGTAGAAAACGTCATTTAAAACCAGGTACGGTCTTTTTTGAGTACACCGTAATGCCGTTTGAGCTTTGTAACGCCCCAGCGGCGTTTTCAATTTCTTCTTAATGATATTCTACAAGAGTTCCTAGACAAATTCGTCATCGTCATGTAGACGATATTTTAATCTATTCCAACTCCCACTAACTTCTTGAGCAACATGTTCTAACAATCCTGGAACAATTACAGAAACATGACCTTTACTGTAAATTGAGTAAATGCGACTTTCATGTCACCCAAGTTGAATTCTTCGGTGTCATATTGACTCCTGGAGGTTTTCAGATGGCACAGAGAAAAATACAAGCAGTAATTAATTGGCCCAACCCGAAAATGGTACGAGATGTCCAGTGCTTTCTGGCCTTTGCAAATTTTTATAGACGGTTTATTGTCCATCTTTCACAAACCATAGCACCTATTACCCATTTACTGCGGAAAAACGTTCCATTTCAATGGAGCTCTGAGGCTCAAACAGCATTCGATCAGCTTAAACAAGCTTTTACTTCTGCTCCTGTTTTAGTCTACCCTAATCCTGAACAACCTTATATTGTGGAAGCTGATGCCTCCGACATAGCAATCGACGACATCTTATCACAAAGAAGTGTAACCACTGATCAACTACATCCAGTAGCGTTTATGTCAAAGAAACTGTCACCAGCAGAGAAAAATTACACGATTGCCGAGAAAGAACTATTGGCAATAAAAGAGGCATTCAAAGAATCGAGTCACCATTTATTAGGAGCACGACATACAATCACAGTGTTCACTGACCACCGCAATTTACAGTTTATGAAAACAGCTCGAGTATTAACACCACGTCGATTGCGGTGGATGCTCTTTTTCTCTGAATATGATTTTCTGACCACGTTTCATCCAGGCATAGAAAAAAAAAAAGCTGATGCATTAACCCACTAAGATTCAACGTTGATACCATTAACAGAAAATCCACAAGCTATTATTGACCCAGACAAAGTTGTTTTCGTTGTATCCACTGAATATTTTTTAGATTCAGTATGAGATCATTTCCCTGTTCAAACTTGGAAAACTTGGTTAGCGCAAGATGATAACTGACAGATCATTCAAGACCTATCATTTCATGTAACAGCCTTGTTCCTACCCACTGAACAGTTGCGAAAAACAGTATTTGATTGGCATCACAACCATTCATGTTCTAGGCATCCCAGTAGGTTAAAAACAATAACAGCAATTTAGCAGAATTTTTGGTGGCTCAAAGTAACTCAAGATATCACAAAATGGGTTTCTGATTGTGAAGTTTGTGCTCATAACAAAAGTGAACATGGGAGACCCAGAGGTTTGCTAATGCCGTTACAAACCCCAAAAAGACCATGGGAACATTGTTCTATAGACTTCATTACGGATTTGCCATGTGATCAAGGGTATACATGTATCTTGGTAATAGTGGACAATTTCTCTAAATTGTGACATTTCGTAGCATGCAAAAATTTACCTACATCCAGAGAATTAGCTAACTTGCACCTCTTTCATGTTGTACGCTTGCATGGAATTCCCCCCAAAAATAATTGCCTATCGTGAAACCCAGTTTACTGACACATTTTGGTCCCAATGGTGTAGAGCCCTGCAAATCTCTCCGGCTCTCCCTGCAAGCTACCATCCGCAGACCCATGGCCAAACAGAGAGACTCAATCAAACCTTAAAGCAATACCTACGCTATGTCACTTCCACAAAAGACTCATGGGTTCGATTACTCTGGTTGGCAGAAATTGCATATAATGCAGCTCATCATACATCCTTGCAGACCTCCCCATTCTATTCCATGTATGGTTTTCATCCCACCTACTTGCCAGTGGTTCTCCCTGACAGTCAGAATTTGGTTCCATCAATCGCATTAGGAGTGAAACAGATCCAGAAGGTCCATTCTCAAACTATGCAATGGCTAGAACTAGCAAAAGTTAGATATAGAACAACAGCAGATAACCATCACACTCCAGGCCCTCGGTATTTAGTGGGTGACAAGGTTTGGCTTTCCACCAAAAACATAACTTTCAAGCATAAAAAAGCCTTTCACCCCAAGTTCATTGGTCCATATGCAATAGTCAAGCAAATCGATCCGGTGGCCTACAAAGGGCAGTTACCTCCTCAGTTCAAAATACACCCTGTTTTTCACACCTCGTTGCTAAAACCCGCAACTCACACATGTTCCTCTCCACCTGGTCCTCTGTCAATTGCAGGGCGTGATGAGTTCGAGGCTCGTCATATCTTGGATTCTCGCAGGCGAGGTGCACATTTGTGGTATTCTTGGGAACCTGCAGAAAACGTGCATGCACCCCGGTTGGTACAACGCTTCCATGACTACTACCCTTGCAAACTTGCCCCTAGAGTCCGCTTGGGAGGGAGGAGTACTGTCATGGCTATGGGCTGTGGCTCTAGGGGCACTGTCACAAAGCTTGACACTACCGCACTGCGCAGCGTTAATGGTAGTTCAGGCGGGTGCGCGCACAGACTCTGTGGCAAAATGCACTGCGTCACTCCATTGGCCAGTTATTGATGGTGGTTTTATCAGGATGTCACAGCCACAAAAAGGTACCACTGTAATGTGCACCGAGACAAGTACTAAAAATGGACTGCAGCACTGAAAGGACATTGCTATACGATGCACTGCAGAAACATTGATGTACTCAGCATATGTGTATATTGCCTTTATTTCCTTTTGCTCCGCTTCTTATTGTATTTTGCTCCGTGTTTTCACAAGTTATTACAGGCACTGTTCAGCCACACCCCGAGCGTTTTTGTAACCAAGTCACTCCCCCCCCCCCCCCCCTCCAAGAACGTCCTTGAAGCATGGCAGCCATCTTAGATGGGTCTCCTCTATAAAAGGATACCACGCCCTTTTGTACGTGCTCGCTATTCACCAGCTGCCCCAGGACAAAGGATGCGGCTGATACTGTGGTAAATATTCTTTTTACCGAAACTGAATTTCATACGGAATCTTTAAAAATAAAGTAAAATAGCTCAGAATAACAAGAGGCAGAATCCGTGGTATAAGAGGTTTCTAAATGGGCTTTATTCCATCCAAAATGGCCGACTCGAGTCGCGGCCTTCAGGTTCCGTCACCACGAGGGTTCAGGAAGTGAAGTACAATACTTTATTGACAAGAAGTAACTTTTATAGGTCATACATTTACAATGAAACAAGTGCAAAAAGGCGTAACAATTGATAAGATAAATTAACATAGTGATACGTAATTGAAACTAGGCGTAATAAGGAGCAAAAAGAAACATGATTGGCTCTCATTATCTTACATAGGTGGATCTATACGATAATACTTAACATGGATGCGTGCGCAGCAGCATGACGTGTGATTGACGTGCAACTAGGGGGTGAAGGGGACTTGACATTTAGCTCTACATGTGGAGACGAGAAGTCTAGGGGGTCATGTCAACCTAATCCCAAATCATATCTAACATCCTATGTTTAGAGAACTATGTTATCCACAAGGAAGGACTCTCGGACAGAATCTATTCTATACTAACTGTATGTGCGTGTACAAGCGTCTAAGTGTCTATATGAGAAGCGAGGGGCAGAAAACTTTCCATGGCAACAGGGCTATGAATCACTTGCAGGAGGACGGAAAGGCTGAGTCCTTTGCTTCTGAGCTAAAGGAAATGTTTACCTAAATCACTAGACAGGAATGCATCGGCTGAAGAGCAAAATAGATAATTCGAAGGTGAAATACAGCTTCTTGGCAGGCAGGCGAAAACTGGCCGAGGCAGGCACCGTTAGCTGCACAGGGAGTAGGACAAAGTTCATGGATACAGATGCGAGCTCAAGCTGAAAACTGTCAGAGACAGAGAGCAGGGAAAGGCTTTGAGGAAAGAATCGGGCCTACTTGCCTGAACTGTAAAAATGGAGTACCTTAGCCATATAAAGTCGGTGGCTTTTCATACTTAGGAATTGAATATCCAGCCCATTGATGGCGGATCTGACAGAGAACATGTCGACGGTAGACACACATATGTTTGCGTCTTGGAAACTGGAACTGGAGGGAACACACATGTACTTGTGACATGCACATAGAATCGTTGGGGTCCAAGATAGGGGACATAACTGATCAGGAAAATCCACATTTCCACATTCCCTCCTTGTCCCCTACTTGCCCTTCAAGAGATATCAATCTTCATTATTCCATCGATTTGCTCATGGAGCATCATTTCTTCTTCCTTCTTTTTCCGGCATTTTGAACGAGAACTTTGATATGGAATGCATGATGTGGCACACAGACCACAAATCGCTGGTCCACATTGCAGGCATAAACAACAACTGAAGAGCATAAGAAGGCCAATACCTAGGAAGGATAGAACTCTCCATCCCCAGGCTGATATCACACTCCAAAACCACCCGGACCACGTCCAAGTGCCTGGATTCTCGTGTATCTGGCTTACAATCTTATGAAGGCGTGTTATAGCTTTATATACAGATGGCGAATTTTCTGGTATGAATATGCAGCAGCTGGATCCGATGACCCTGCAAGCTCCGCCCCTATCGGCCAGGATGACGTCAAGGACAAGACGATTCTGGAGAACAACAATTCTCATCACTGATTGTTCCTCTGTCAGATTGCCTAGGGCGGTTATAGTCTCGTTTACTACAGCTTCAAGAGTCTTGGTGAGTCTGCGTATCAGCTTACTATTTGATATTGTACCTATATAGGGGAAGATACCTTTATTGAAATCTACATACTTGTCCCATGCCGTCTCAGTATAATCGACAACTGGGAGATCTCTACGCTCTCTTTTGTGTACTAAATGAACATTTCGATAATAATCAGGGGGAGCTAGGAAAACAGGTGGCAAAAGGAATGCTATGTAACAGGTACCATCCCAATCTAGAGGCAGACGCATATATGCCGTCTGACCACATATAAAGTAAGAATGGCGAGAAGCTCTAAATGAAGATTTCCCTTGATCACTATATTCTACTGTAGTAACGCATTTGCTATGGCCCATGTGTATGGAACCAACTTTTCTCACACATAATTCACCCTTAACTGGAAATACTGACATAGTGGGCAGAATTAATTCAACTTCGGATTTGACGTTCAAAATCATGAGGTTAGGCGTAAAATTACCTAATTTATACACTTCATTTTCTAAATCAGTTCCTGTTCTACTGGGGTGACCCTCCTTATTAGGGTGACAGACTTTGAATAAAACTAGATTCAGATTTCCCCATATCCAATGTTGTTGATAAACTGCTGTGTCTGGGTCTATGGAATTTAGTAAACTAAACCATGCTCCACAGGAGCCATTGTGTGTGAACGGATGTGGAAAGAAAGGCAGAACTCCTTTGTTATTCTGATAGGGAGGGAGTCGGCCACACACCCAACAATTGGTGGCATTACTAGTCTGATGGGAATGATGTAACATACTAATGAAGGTGTTATTGCGCAGCGCAAGTCTATAAGATAATTCATGTGGCGGTAGGTCACTAAAAGAATGTTCAGCAGTAATATTATAAACATGTCTAGAAATAGGATGATATATGTGCAAAATCACACTCGTAATGATTATTAAAACACTCAATAAAAACAGAATTAATAATGTCCTCACACAGTAGCTACGCAGTGATTTACAATACGCCTGTCGTTTCAACATTTCTCTGGTATTTTCTCTACTCAGGTCCAAGGGATACATGTCAGAGACAATTCAACCGCTTCACCTTGGAGAGGACTTAAACAATCAAATTGCTCGACTGTTTGGGCCTAAGTTTTAATTTATAGTTCTGAGAGTCATTCCTTTCAACAAAGGGAAGTTTTGAATCAGTCTGTGAGGGAGTGCAGGGCACAGTGTCTATATCCGAGGATAGTCCATGAAATTTCTTAACGTGACTGGAATGTATCCATCCTTTGCGGCCCTCCACTTTCACGGCTGTTCTTGTGGTCAGCAGGACTAGCTTCGGTGTTTTCCACCTGGGCTCCAATTGGGTTTTCCGATCGAAATTCCTCACAAACACCAGATCCCCCGGAGCAACGTCATGGGGTTTCACCTCAGTGTTGTCAGGAAAAGCTGCAGCTACCTGTGAACGACAAGATTGTAGTGCAGACATCAAGGAAGCCAGGTAATCTGTCAGCATATTACAATTAACATCAGTTATTTTACGTGGTACAGGCGTCCCCCACATATTTGGTGGCCTTCCGAAGATCACCTCATACGGGGATAGCCCTGTTCGAGAGTGTGCTACCATTCTTATGTAAAATAGTGCAACTGGTAAGGCTACTATCCAGTCAACACCTTTCTCCTTACATATTTTAGACAATCTGATTTTCAAAATTTGATTATGTCGTTCCACGAGACCTGCTGCCTCGGGGTGTCGGACACAGTGGAACTTCCACTGATATCCCAACAAAAGTGAGACATGTTTCATTAATTCGGATGAGAAAGGCTGGCCGTTATCTGAATATACAACACGTGGTAGCCCGTACCGTGGGAAGAATTCTCGAACTAACTGTTTGGCAGTAGTCGGGGCCGTGTAATCTGATACTGGGTACGCCTCAGTCCATCGGGAGAGAGCGCAGACAACTACAAGAACATATTTGAGTCCTCGACATCGTTCCATCTGGATATAATCCATTTGGAGCACTTCAAAAGGATGATCAGGAGTCTGGAATCCACCCTGTTCTACGGGAACACTTTTTCCCGGGTTGAACTGACAACATATCATACAGGTACGGACCTTTTGTTTAGCTGCTGCTCGTAAATGTTTATTGAACCAAATGTGTTGAATGCTATCTAGCATAGCTTTTTCTCCTAAATGCGCCGGGCTGTGAATTGTAGCTATAATGGCTTGGACCATAGAGTCAGGAAGAAACCATACAGATTTCTCCTTCGTCATCCATCCCTGATCTGTCTGGATCCCTCCTAGTTCAGTCCATTTCTTTAATTCTTCTGCAGTAGCATGTGTCTGTATGTCAATTACGTCAAGTGCGGGATCCTTAATTGTCATACACTGTGTTGGTGTCTGAACTATTGGCTTTGTCATGTCTAATGTGCGATTCTGAGCAGTCTGTTTAGCTGTTCTGTCAGCTAAATCATTGCCTTGAGAAATGATATCAGTAACCTTCGTGTGTGCTTTACATTTCATAATCGATATAGCAGTAGGTAGATGTATTGCGTCTAACAAGGCATGAATGAGGGGTCCGTGCTGAATGTGGGCACCATGGGAGGTTAAATAACCTCTCTCTCGCCACAGTACGCCGAAGTCGTGTACAACTCCGAATGCATAACGTGAGTCAGTGTATACATTAACTTTCTTATTAGTGGCTTGAATACAGGCTTGTGTTAGAGCAATAAGTTCTGCTGCTTGGGCTGACAAAGTATCTATACAATTTGTCTCAATAACTTCAGTGTCTGTTGTGACTGCATACGCGGCCACTAAATCTCCTGTACTTGTTCTCATGCACGATCCGTCTACATACAACGTCAGGTCTGGATCTAACAATGGAACGTCTGTCAAGTCTTGTCTAGGTTTCGTCTTTATTTCAATGATTTCAACACAATCATGAGCTAGTGGGTCTGTTCCAATTACAGGTAATAGTGTAGCAGGATTCAATGTATTACACCGTCGGATCTCTATGTGTGGTTGAAACAATGTCAGTTCATAACCGGTAAGTCTTGCTATGGTCAAGTGTTGTGTTTGTGTTCGGTTCACAAGAACCTCTACTGCATGTGGTACTTGTACTGTCAATGGATGTCCTAATACTATGGCATCGCTTTGTCTGATTGCTAAAGCTGTCGCCGCCACTGATTTCAGGCATGCAGGCAAAGCCTGAGCTACGGGATCTAATGTACTGGAAAAATAAGCACATGGCTTGCGTGATCCTGCTTGATCCTGAGTGAGTACTGACAAGGCAGTACCTTCACGTTCTGTAACAAAAAGTGTAAAATGTTTGCTATAACATGGTGTTGCTAAAACAGGTGCTTGACATAAAGCTTCCTTTAGGCTTTCAAAAGCTTGTGTATGTTCCTGAGTCCAAGGGAGAACAGTCGATGTGGCTGCCTCCTGTGTGGTTAGCTGAATGAGTGGTTTTGCTAGAAATGCGTACTGAGGGATCCACTGCCTACAATATGAAGTGAGGCCTATAAAAGCCCGCACTTCCTTTTGTGTCTGGGGTATTGACATGTTAGCAATTAACTGGATGCGATCTGGTGTAAGCTGCCTTCCCTCCTTGGACAGCGAGTGACCAAGATAAATAACTCGCTGGACACAGAATTGCAGCTTAGAAGGAGACACCTTGTGCCCCTTGTCGGCTAGAAAATGTAAAACTGTCAGAGAAGCCTTTTCACATTCACGTTCGCTTCTCGCGGTGATCAGCAGATCATCGACATATTGAAGCAGTGCAGTATTGACTGGCATGTGGATACTGTCAAGTTCTCGTTTCAGTGCTTGGCTGTAGATGCTGGGGCTTTCTGTGAATCCTTGGGGAGCGCGTGAGAATTTAAAGCTGCGCCCATTTAAACTGAATCCGAACAAATATTGGCTTTCCGGATCTATTGGGACGCTGAAAAAGGCATTCTTGAGATCAATTACAGTAAAGAATGTTGCTTCGGAATCAATTGCTGTCAATAATGATGATATATCAGGGACCACAGGAAATTGTGGTACAATGCACTTGTTTAGTTCACGCAAATCAATAACCAATCGGTATACTGGTGGGGCAGTAGGATCAGTTCGTTTAAGAATCGGAATTATCGGTGAATTACATACATTGGAGTCTGTTTCTACAACTACTCCCTGGGCAATCAGCTCATCAATGATTTTCAGCAAAGCCACTACAGCATCATGTGGTAACTTGTATTGTCGCATTCGTGGTAGTACCACTCCTGCTTTCAATGTGACTCGGTATGGTGTAATGTTCATGCAGCCAACATCCGTAGGGCCTTGTGCCCATAGATGTACTGGTAAAGTCTGTAGTCGGGGATCCATGTCCCTAGACACATAGTGACCTTTAAAATCACGTAGAAACAACCTTACTCCTTCCGGAGAACAACATATTATGGCTCCTAGTGCTTTCAGAGTTTTAATTCCTAACAGATTTTCTGGGCATGATTTAGTAAGCAATAAATCTGTAGTTCGTGTCAAAGGTCCTATCGTAAGTGGGAGAGGCTGTGATACTTCATTAACAATAGGTTTTCCTGAAAAACCAAGGGAAACATTTTGAGAGCCTGAGAGGGGTGCCCCTGGAACTTCACTACGTTTTATAGTTGTTCGACTTGCCCCTGTATCGAGTAAGAATTTTCTATCTTGACCTAATAATTCACTATGTACATACGGTCCTTCTTGATCTACAGGAATCTCGATGAGCGGTAAGTCAACTTCCCTCTCTAGGCTTGTTCATGCGTAACGCTGATACTCAGGATATTCATATTGTGCAGTCTGATACATTTGTCGTGTTGTGGTTTGTGTGGCAGTAGCAGGCAACGGTGGTGCAGCTGGCACAAACTGTATGGGCTGCTGTGAGGCTGGCATGGACTGTTGCTGAACTGGCATGGACTGTTGCTGAACTGGCATGGACTGTCCATGCTGCATAGCTCCTTGTTCATTCTGATCTTGTCTAACTAATCGTGGTCTCTCTTTTGCAATACCTGTAGCTATATTACGTTTCAGGACTGGACAATCGTGTACATAATGGCCTAGTTGTTTACAGTAATTGCAGGTTCCTCTTACAGGAGCTGCAGAATCACCAGAATGTGTTACACCCTTTTTGTGGCCCTCTGCTGGTACTGTCTGAGAAACTAGCATTTTCATTTTTGTATCCTTCATGCGTCTATGCTCGTGTTCTTGTTCATCCCTAATTCTATTGTGATGATACTGTAACATTTGTAGCATTTGTGACGGAGTGTTACTTTGCCAGGTACTCTCGAATTTCAATATTCTATTCTTCACTGGAGGCAATGCATTTTCCACTAATTTTGTCACAAATAAATGTGGATATGAGTCACTACTTGCTTTTATACCACTGTTTATACCAAAACATTTTTCAAATCGAGCATAATAATCGCTTGTGTCTTCATCTTGCTTTTGTTTGCAGGCTGTGATTGCACCCCAATCTTCCTTTTTTTGTAGTTAATAGACGTGGCAGTACCTGTACTAGTAAACCTGGTAACAGTTTAACTTTATCCCCGAGCCCTGAACCTGCAGTTCGGGCCCTTTCTTCCTCTGCTAATGCTGTCCAGTCTATCTTTTGGTCTCCCACTTCCCACTCTTTTTCTTTCAGTTTTTCATAGATGCCAGCAGGCAAAAGCACCTTTAATATCGTCATAATATCAGGAAAGGTGTACTCTCCCATTAGTAACATGTCTTTAATTTCTCGGTGGAAACCCGCTGGGTCTTTGTCATGACTAGGTACTACTTTCTTCATTTCTAATAATTCCATTTTTGATATGGGTGTGTAAACAAATACACGGTGAAACTCATTGTCTTCGCCTTTTATTGGGTGCACTTCTCGTAAAGGATTTTGTCTATCCATATAGTACGGCGTTCTTTCTCTGTGGGGCAGCGAGAGAGAATCCGGATTTACAAAAAGGACATACTGTTTACGTGACACTAATATCTCTTTAATTAGCTTGTTACTAGAACCTCTCCATCTGTTCGTGAGTAGTTCCGTTAATATATCAGGTAAAGGACCAGGGTCAGCATGTTGGCTCTTATATAATATAAGGAGTTGCTGAATCATATAGATTCCAGCTAAACGTTGTTCATCTGCACTGAGATTAAAAAACGTGTGTGCTACGGTCTCATCACCGTATTTTTCAGGACTGTCAATCCAGTGAACAGCTGACCTGGCTAATTCTTGCTCATCCATGGAATCGAGGAGGTGGTAACCCCTTCGTTCTCGCAGTATTTTATCTGCGGCTTGAAACAAATGTTCAGGAGACTTCAGATTTATTACAGGCGTCGGATACGTTCTGCTATTATTTGGGCATACAGAGTGTATGGGATCAGAAAAACATCTAGCATTATTACAGGATCTTCCTCTGCCTACATAGGCTATGGTCTCTGACTGTCTTGCGGAATTCCCTGATTCGGACACTTCATCTTGCTCGAACTCGTCTGTTCCCAATCTTTCTTCATGAATACGCTCTATTTCTCTACGGATTTTTCGGCACATGGCTATTATACAATTTTGCTTATCGTGTCTCCCTTCTGATATATTCTGGCTCCATCTTGTAAGAATAAGCATTGCATTCGGGTCTACCCCCGGACGGTCTTGATTTCTGATCACACAGTTTATGAGGAAACGTAACAGTTCCCCCTGTATCTCTACTTTCTGGAATTCCATAGCTCTGTTAATACATCCTGGATCTCGTCCTGTTTGAACAAAATGGTATATGTTATCTAGATGCGTAGTCATTCCTGGTAACCTTGCTAAATACTCTGCGGCTCGCCTGATGCGTAATGATGCCAGGACCATTTCGTCCTCTTTACCAACCACCGGGTCATATCTACAATTTACAAGGAGTTCCTTTAACGTACGTTCACTTACGAATTTAGGTGTACGTGAATGCGCTGATTCTTGAAAGACAAGTTTATTTATTCTGGGTGGTGTAAAGGTATTGCTAGCACCTCCCGTGGCCCCATCTGGGGCATCGGGTGTGAATGGGTTCGTTGAACGTGACACAGCAACTATGGGTGTCGATACCACTGTAGAATCGACTGCGGGGACAGATGTGCTTGCCGAAGCTTGTATCGGGACTTGCTGTTGCACGGGGTCGGATACCTGATCCTGACGTTGAACCCCTCCGCCAGACGGTCTATGTAGTGTGGCGTTAGTATACTCGGGAGCTGTGTCGTCTAGATATGAGGAAAGAAAAACATCTTCTGCGGTTCTGGGATGCCCCTTTTGATGTACCTTAATTGGAAATAACGGGGGTGGCAAGTCTTTTGGCATCCCTGGAACAGCCTTTGGTAGTCCTTCGGTTAGAAGGGGATACATACCATTCATAAGAGCATTTCTTCGTCTATTTACTTGTTCTGACTTCACTCGGATACCTTCCTCAATTAATAGATCTTCTTGAACTTTATTTGAACTTTCTTTACTCCTCTCTTCTTGTCTACGTGCTTTTTCTGTACGTCTATGAGATTCTTTACGCCATAACTCAACAGCGTCTTTCTGTGACTGTCTGACCTTTCTTTTCCATAACTCTTCCTCCACTTTCATGATGCACTCTGCATCCCAGGTTCCCGCTGCGGGCCACCTTTGACTTTCCGGCAATCCCTTGGTATAATCTACCCATAGATCAAGAAACAATATGGCATCTAAGCCATGCTTGTGGTACATAAAATGCCCTGGAGTGTCCCTAGGAGGAATAGGAACTGCTTCTTCAAGCACCCCTTTTCTGGTAGTAATCTGTCTTAACTTCGAGAAGAGCGGCATATTGACAACTGATCTGATACTTACTCTTGAATTCACTTAATACGAAAAACACAATAATGAACAGTGAACAAAGAACAATCATTCATACCACAATATGCAAGACATTTGAACACTTTAAACATTGAACATTAAACATTTTAACAATAACCGACAATGATGACAGTCTGCCTAACTAATCACCACGCTGAATTCTTGACAATAACTAAATACTTCGGAATACTTGATATACTGCTAAACAGTACATATACACTGCTAAACAGTGCAGACCGGATTTGTGTACCCAAATCCGTCTTGACCGGCACAACCTATGTGCGCGTCAACACGCCTCCTCGGCGATGGTACTCACCGAGTAGCTCCTTGAAACGGAAGGCCTCAGAGAATGGACAGGACTCGATAACTGCGGATAGCGGACCCTCTGGACATCGGGATTTCGAAAAACCTGGTGGGCTTCTGTATACCTCGGATCTTGCTCTCTCAGCTAGGCTCTGGTCGGGATACTTCGCACTTCTCACCGCCTCGTCTGGGTTGATCGCAGCCTCAGTCGCCCCCGCTTGACCGGAGGGAGCTTACAGGAAATCCTGCTGGTACGCGTTTATGGTCCGTCCAGCTGTGGCAGGAGACCGGGCCTGCAACGCACCGCCGGCGCGTGAGATGAGAAAGTGTCCCTGTTCGGGCGCCATTATGTGGTAAATATTCTTTTTACCGAAACTGAATTTCATACGGAATCTTTAAAAATAAAGTAAAATAGCTCAGAATAACAAGAGGCAGAATCCGTGGTATAAGAGGTTTCTAAATGGGCTTTATTCCATCCAAAATGGCCGACTCGAGTCGCGGCCTTTAGGTTCCGTCACCACGAGGGTTCAGGAAGTGAAGTACAATACTTTATTGACAAGAAGTAACTTTTATAGGTCATACATTTACAATGAAACAAGTGCAAAAAGGCGTAACAATTGATAAGATAAATTAACATAGTGATACGTAATTGAAACTAGGCGTAATAAGGAGCAAAAAGAAACATGATTGGCTCTCATTATCTTACATAGGTGGATCTATACGATAATACTTAACATGGATGCGTGCGCAGCAGCATGACGTGTGATTGACGTGCAACTAGGGGGTGAAGGGGACTTGACATTTAGCTCTACATGTGGAGACGAGAAGTCTAGGGGGTCATGTCAACCTAATCCCAAATCATATCTAACATCCTATGTTTAGAGAACTATGTTATCCACAAGGAAGGACTCTCGGACAGAATCTATTCTATACTAACTGTATGTGCGTGTACAAGCGTCTAAGTGTCTATATGAGAAGCGAGGGGCAGAAAACTTTCCATGGCAACAGGGCTATGAATCACTTGCAGGAGGACGGAAAGGCTGAGTCCTTTGCTTGTGAGCTAAAGGAAATGTTTACCTAAATCACTAGACAGGAATGCATCGGCTGAAGAGCAAAATAGATAATTCGAAGGTGAAATACAGCTTCTTGGCAGGCAGGCGAAAACTGGCCGAGGCAGGCACCGTTAGCTGCACAGGGAGTAGGACAAAGTTCATGGATACAGATGCGAGCTCAAGCTGAAAACTGTCAGAGACAGAGAGCAGGGAAAGGCTTTGAGGAAAGAATCGGGCCTACTTGCCTGAACTGTAAAAATGGAGTACCTTAGCCATATAAAGTCGGTGGCTTTTCATACTTAGGAATTGAATATCCAGCCCATTGATGGCGGATCTGACAGAGAACATGTCGACGGTAGACACACATATGTTTGCGTCTTGGAAACTGGAACTGGAGGGAACACACATGTACTTGTGACATGCACATAGAATCGTTGGGGTCCAAGATAGGGGACATAACTGATCAGGAAAATCCACATTTCCACAATACGGTCGTCCCGGCAGCATCCAAGTCTAACGCACAGAGTCTCCAGGTGGTGAGCAGAATGCAGAGTGAACAACAAGGAGCAGGAAAAGGCATATGCTCAACTGAGTCAGGGTAAGAGCATTCCTTTTCATTTCCTCTTGAGAATTGATTGCACTAGTAAATTTTGGATACTTTGGGTTTGATGCATTCTCCTCGAGGGACACAATTCAAACTGTACACTGCACTTCAAGAGCGTGGCATACACTAGCACACTGTGCGCAGAAACTCCCAATATACGCTTCATCTCTGCCCATAGCCCACCACCCACGACTATCAGTTACGCAGGAGAAAAAAATGTTAACACTACTGGAGGAGATGAGACTGACTACCATGAGTGATATATTCCCGCATAATAGATTTATATCACAGGATGACCCATCACTTTGTGCACAACGCACACCACTAAAGCTGTCTGCATACCTGAGACTGCGTACGGCACTTAGGGAACAATACACATCATTCCCAGATTAACCAGCACAATTGAAAGCACTACAAATCTTATTAACGGCACCTACTCATCAAAATCTAGTAACACGATTATATAATGCATCACAAGAAGAACAGAACAGAACCGGGAATAAATCGCTCCAACGGTGGGAAACATTACTAATAGATACCATAGATGAACGAGATTGGGACTATAGTTGTACACAGTTGCAACTACTAACATCAAATTGTAACTTACGTATCATTCACTTTAAATTTCTACACCAAATTTACTATACTCCGGTCAAATTATATAATTATGGAACACATGACAAATGCCAAAGATGCGACGCACCAAACGCAGACTTTTTGCGCATGTCCTGGGCATGCCCCCCAGCTCCATATGTATTGGCAGGAAATTACAAGCGTACTCACGACTATGCTGACTGAAGAGATACCAAATACACCGCTAATTTGCCTATTGGGAGTTTACAAACTTAGACTAGGTAGGAGACGGAAATTTCTACCTTTAGCACTATTACTTGTCAAGCGTCGTATTGCAATTCGGTGGGGCAGCAAACGCCCCCCCAGATTTAAAGACTGGCTTACTGATATGTCATACTGCAAAGAGACGCTGGAGGTTTATGCAGAAGAATTACCGCAGGCATCCAGGCCCAGAGACTTTTGGGAACCTCTAGTACAATACCTCCCAAAAAAACAAGCGGACAGCTGAACTATATTGCAATGTTTAACTGCATAGGACAGCTCGGAATACTCTCTCAAATAACTGTAGTAGAAAGTTGATATGACGGATGTTGGAGACTGCAAATTGTGTAAATGCGCTATATGATAATGAATTGTGGATAATTATAATTGTCAGATGATCGGGATATGACAGAAATACTGAATAGCTTATAAATTATAAATGTATAAGACTATGGGTGCCCCTGATGCAAAATTGTATACATGTTCAGGAAATACGCTGTATGTATTGTGCTTGCTGACCGGAACAAAAATAAAATAATATAATACTTTGGGTTTGATGACTTTTGATCTTAGAATCCTAAAGACCTCATTAATCCTTCGGTCCTTGAACACTTTATCAACCCTTGAGAATTAAGGACAATTGTTGGACAAATCAGTCAAAACCGTTTCAGGATGGTTAAACAAGGAGTTTAAAGGCCATCAACATTTCATTCTTGTATAAAGTTGTGTGGCAGGTCCCGCATTATATGCCATTACGCACCATCTAAAGAGAAGCGTATCAAGCTGAAAAAACTATAAAGAAACTAGAAAATAGAACTGTGGTAGGTATAGTTTGTATCCATCCCTACTAGATACAGTTTGAATTATCCCGATGAATGTGCAATGTTTAATATCTCTGTATGTTCTGTTTATAGCTTTCTCACTCCAAGTTCTTCGGGCTAAGCAATAGGCAAGATACAGGTGAATATGATCCGCTAGTATAATGACATAGTTAGCTATTACTAGAATTCCAGTCCAATTAAAATGCCTTGTATTTGTATTGCAGATCTCCTTCCCTGCTGTTCCTTCCCTAACACCCTTTTCCCCGCCTGGCCACTCTAATAATCTGTGTCATTACGACAATCAGATTTGGAGCTGCCTGCAGGTGGACCCTTCTAGCATCGTCAAAGCCCTGAGGAACATCATCTTTGACACCCCCTATGGGACAATAACCTGCTGAAGGAGGTGGGGTATCGAATACTTGGTCGACATTTGGAGAGGTCGGGCAATGATGTCCTTTGACGATCTAAGAACAGAACATCAGATGGCAGAAACTGAACGATTTAAATACTTACAATTGGGACATGCAATGTGCAGGCATGTGCTTGAACGGGAACAACTAGAGGAATACACATCTCGGAAGACAGGTTACTGTTAGACCCAATGACAGCCAAAGCCAACTCACTAACATACATAAGATCCCTTGGTGACCCAGAAGGAGGTGTGTGAGACCGACATGGGACTACTGACAGAGGATGACTGGGTTGATGCGCTCCAAAGTCCCAGAGAAGTGGCCATCCAGGCTCACTTTTGCCTCATTCAACTGAGAATCTTTAACAGATCCTACACCTCATGAACATTCATTTGTTTTTTGCTTTTTAGAGTTTTATATAGCGTGAACCAGACCCGAGACATCGGTTATCAGATCGCTCTACATGAGCACCAGTTTCGTTACAGATGGACACATTCATTTTTGTTAGGCATTTTGGAGATTAAGTGATTTTCCCAGAATCACAGGATGTTGAGCGTCTTTGCTGAGACTCGAACCCGGTTCCCCAGCTTCGAGGTTGACCGCTCTAACCGTAAGGCTACTTCATGCATTGGTTGGGTCGATGTGACTTGGGGCAGTGTGCCAGAGGATGTGGCTGGAGGTTACACGGGTTATGATTGAGGTCACGGTGCTAGACATCCCGGTAGAGCTGCGGGGGCTTATCCTGTGTGTGACAGGGGAAGGAGTAGGGCCTAAATACCACGGAATATGGCTCAAGTTGGCAGCTATTGTGGCCAAAAGGAACATGGTTAGGGTTGTCGGAGTGAAAAAACGATCTGGACTGGTGCTGCAGTATTGAAAAACTGGTGTACCAGAGTCGGGCATTCCGCGTAGGTGGGAAAAAGTCTGGGGTCTGTGGGAGGCATATAAGGGATACTGAATTTATACCCTAGAGAAATTACAAATGTTTCAGTGTGTAGGACTTGTTGGTTTTATACTTGACATGAGGATATACGATCAGCACAAAATGTAATCTGGATCCTGTACTGAAGTTCACCGAACATGCTGTAGCAAGATAAACCCTTGTATCTCTGTTTGTCGAGACAGATGTTTACAGCACTAACCCAATGTACTGGGCAAAGTTGAATCAAAAAGAAGAATATGAGGGGATGAGAGTGGGAGGTGAGGGTGGCCCGCCCAGAACCTCGGTCTACTGCATGGGTGGGACTGAGATTGCTGAAAGACAACAGGGCTCCGCTCATACAGATTGTTACTGTGATGCGTAGGATCTTGCCTGCTCTGTTTAAAGTGTACACTGTATGATTGACTTGACTATTACATTTGCTGCATGATGAGCAAAGTTTGTTAAAATGGTGTTTAAAAAAGAAAAAGAAAATACTGATGTTTGGTATCAAACATCTTGTCTTAATGAATCCTTACTGATGCCAGTATCGGATTTATGAAGACATGCACCCAAAGGGTACCTTAGAGGTACCCCCTGTATCCCTACTAGTCACATAGTGTGCTGGCTGACTGTTATCATCCAGCCTGCCATCACAGACGAGTTTCTGACACCGTGCAGGTGAGAGCCCATGCTCTCCGAAGCCACGAACAATGCCTGTCCGGTGGAAGGTGATCACACCTCCTCCAGCAGGATGGCTAGTGAATTTAGCATATAAAGGCCAGAAGCTTCAAAGCCTCTGCTGCCTTTGATATGCTGTCTTGGCGTCCCCCAGACCGGGGAATGCTACCTCCTGCCTTGAGGCCCATTTGGCACCAGATAAGGCGGGAAATTAGATATTCAGTAGGCATGTTTCACTTACAGGCTAGTCACACCCCTGAGGTGGGCTACCTGAATTGGACAGCCAAAGAAGGTTTCACCATCTTGCTTTTGGTGAAAATGGTATTCTGGGTCTGGGTTATGTCCACTCCCCACAGGAAGGGGTCATATAGGGGTTGTAGTCACCCCAGTGGTAGGTACCCTATTGGCTAGTATCCTATACTCCCCTAAATGCCCTTAAATTGAATATTTAGGGATCTACCCTCCACCAGACCAACAGATTTGTCTACCTGGGAAAAGAAGAAGGAGAAAGAAGAGCCATTACTGCGAGAATTGAGGGCCTACTCCAAAAACCCAGCCTGACTGCTGGGACCTTGACAGTTGCAAAGACCCGACTCACCCTAAAGCTGTGCATCCTCCCCAACACATGTAGGACTGCCCAGCATTTTGCTAACCATTTAGCATCCCCCTCGGGTTGGAGGAGCCATCCTCCTGTATCCGCAAGCGCTGACAGCACTTGTCCGGTACACTGTGTTGTTGGTCATCGGGCCTACCGGGGGAACAACACATCAGGAGAATGTCTTCGTGGCTCTAGGATGTCAGCCTCATCTCTCTGCTGAGTTTCGATACCCTCCAGGAGCCCATCCGCACCAAAACCCTGAGTACCGGAGCACCTGCACCAGCCAAGGCTTCTTTGAGTCCAGTCCGGACACCACCACCTTGGAAACCTACCTGCATGAAGAGCGACTTCAACACCAACGAGATCCACGACCAGACCAAGACCCTACTGTCTTGTTTTTCCCTCCTCTGCAGAACTGACCGACAACCGTGAGAGCCTAGACCTCCAGTGACCACCCATCCAAGACCCTCTGCACCTGAGCTCTGCAGATGGGGCTGTGACTACTGACTGCGTCCCCTTGGCCTTGGAGGCCTCACAAACTAAGACTCTCTTTAGGTTCACCCAGACTTGTCCCCAAGTCCTTCCTTGCAGCCTCTTTATTTCAGCTGCTTGACCACACTGCCACAAATGGAGCACTTGGGATTACTGAAGTAAGCCCTCTAAACCAATAAGGGTCGTCTGGACTTTTTGCATAGTGTGGCCGTACTTAGGCCAACTACATAAAAAGCCAGCTTTCTACAATGAAAACAAATGTTGGAGACCTTTCAAAAATCTATTTCAGGGGATTTAGATAGGGATGACTGATCTGGCAACCGCAGAAAGGCTGAGATGGCAGACAGATAACCCTATAACCTGCCCAGTGCAGAGCCCTGCTGGGCCAGGGTAAGAAGATACAGGATAACTTGGGAAAGGGGTACAGATAAGGGGTAAATCTGTTTGGGTGTACACCATGCCAAAAACATATTCCAACGTCCGGTGTACACCGTCTTGGTAGAGGGACACCGGGATGCCAAGATAATATTGAAGACTTCGGGCAGAAGGTTAAAAGCTGTAAACCGTCTCCGCTCAATATCCATGCATGAAGGTGGAGCATTGATAGGTTCGGATGGAGCATCCTTACCTGCTGCTGCAACAGAAGATACTTCTGAAGAGGCAGCCTGATTGGAGGACCAATGGTCATGCTCAACAGCTCAGGATACCAAACTCTCCGAGCCCAGTCAGGAGCCACAAGGATGACTTAGGCCCGGTCATTCTTTATCTTCTTGAGTACTCTGGGGAGGAGTGGTATTGGCGAAAAGGCATACAGGAGGCCTGAGCTCCACTAGAGAAAAGCGTCTCTGAGTGAGAACTGCCTTGAAAACTCCCACACACAAAACCATTGACTTCGCACTTTCTCGGAGGTGGCAAACAGATGTAACCAAGGCTCTCCCCACTGCTGAAAGAGACCTTGCACCACCTCCGGGTGGAGATGACATTTGTGATCCGCTAGGAATCTTCAGCTGAATTGGTCCACCTTGTCCTTCAGAGAGCCCGCCAGATGTTTGACCACCAGGGATATGCCCTGACGTACCAGCCAAGTCCAGAGGCATGCAGAGCCTCTTGACAAAGGTTCCATGACTACACCTGGCCATGTTTGTTGCAGTACCACATAGCTGTGGTGTTGTCAGTGAACACCAGCAGTAGTCTTTCCTTGATGGAACGTAAAAAGGCTTTCAATGCCATTCCAATTGACCAGCGCTCCAGAAGGGTGATGTAGAGTGTTTTTTGCAGAGAACCAGAGTCCTCTGATCTCCACATCTCCCAGACGGGTGCCCCATTCCAGGAGTGATGCATCTGTCACTACTGTCAGATCTGATTGGGGAAGGAAGAGGAGCCTCCTGCTGTCCCAAACGCGGTTCATTAGCCACCACTGGAGATCTTTTGCAGTTCCCTCTGAGATCTGGACCATGTCGGAGAGATGTCCATGATGCTGCTCCCACTAGAACTTTAGGTCCTAGAGCAGAGCATGCAAACACCAGTGGGCATGTGTCACAAGTAGGATGCAGGAAGCCATGAGGCCCAGCAGCCTTAGCGTCGTTCTCCCGTAAACCCAGGATAGAGCCTGAAACATCGGTATAATACCCTGGACTCAGTTGGACCATAAGCCAGAAACAGCACAGTGTCCAAAAGTCAGGTGTGAATTTGGCACGTTGATAGTGAACCTCAGCGAGTGCAGGAGGTCTGCCGTAGTCTGGAGGTGGGAGACTACTTCCTGGGATGAGTCTACTTTCAACAGCCTGTCATTGAGATAGGGGAAATCTGGCAGCCCTAAACTCCGCAGATGAGCTGTAATCACTGTCATCACCTTGTTAAACACCCGTGAGGCGCTGTTAAGGCCGAAAGGGAGCATGGCAAACTGAAAGTACGCGTGGTCCACCATGAACTGCAGGTAGCGCCTGTGTGCCCACAGGACGGGAATGTGGAGGAATGCATCCTTCAAATCCAACACCACCATCCAGTCTCCAGTCAGTCTGTCATGAATGGGTGGCATAGGTGGAGCGGTAGCCACAAAGGGGAGTAGCCCTTTCGGACAATCTGGAGAACCCAGTGGTCTGATGTTATTGACCAACAATGGTGCAGGTGATGGGAGTATCCTTCTGCCCACTGGTAGCCGTGATGTTCGAAGGGCAAACTAAAGGGACTTGGAGGCTGAGGTTGCCGGGGGCAGGGGACTGGGTCCACCTCTGACTGTCTGACCCACGAGGTCTGTGGGTACAACGTCCTCAGACATGCAGAGGCTGGGAAGCTTGAGGGCCGTTGTGACCTGAAGGGAAAGAACACAGCTGGTAGCCCCTTCCATAGCCACAAAAGGAGCAAAAGGCAGACTAGGGTCGTCTGGGGACCATGGAAAGGCCCAAGCACCTGGCCATAGTCCTGCTGTTCTTAAAGCGCTTCAGTACTGAGTGTACCTTGTCCCTGAAGAGACGGGAGCAATCAAACAGCATGTCCATAAGTGAAGCACGGACATCCCCTGAAAAGCCAGTTTTCATCCAGGCTTGGCACCACAAGGCCACCGATGAGGAAACCGCTCTGCACAGTGAGTCGGTCATGCCCATCCCACATCTGATTGAGATCTTAGCTGCATCTCTCCCATCTGCCATAGCTGGAGAGAGTATGGCCTGGGCCTCCTCGGGGTCCATGGGCAGCACCTCCGCAACTGAATCCCATAGTGCATGTGAGTAACGGCCCAAAAGGCATGCAGTGTTCACTGAGTGCAGTGCCAGGCTGGTGGAAGAAAACATTTTTTTACCTAAAGTGTTCAGCCTCTTTGATTCTCTATGGGGTGGGGTGATAGGGAATGAGCCAGGGTTCACATAAGAAGTGGAGGCTTGAACCACCAAGCTCTTTGGGGTAGTGTGTTGCGTGAGGAAATTGGGGTTCCCGGGGTGGGGCGATGTCGGCGGGCAATTGTCCTGTTCACAGGAGCCCTGTGCAGGTTTTGGACCAGGTCCCAAACAGGAGATTCTTAAGGGCTTCATTAAAAGGGAAAAGACGTTCTCAGGGTGTCAATTCGGGCTGAAGCACCTCTATCAAAACGTTACTCTTGGCTGCCACTGAGGGCAGATTAAGGTCCAGGACCTCAGTCTCTCTCACCGCTGTAGCAAAAGAGGCTTCCTCCTCCGTAGCCACAGTAGGAGAGGCCATGCCAGTATCTGGAGAGGTGTCCATCCACTGGTGTCCGCCAAGTTCTCACACTAGTTCATGTTGGGGTCTAGGGGCTGGTATTACTCCGGGTCCAGTGGCCAATCCCAATCCTCCCCAAGCCCTACCCTGTAGAAATAGGGCTCAGGCTCCAATCTGGAGGGCAAGGCTCCAGTTGGTGCCAGAGTTGGCGAAGGGAGACACCCCTCTGGGTCCGTGTCGGAGTCGGAAATGAGAATGGGGATGACGGTGGCAAAAACGGCGACATTGTGACAGTCATCAGGGAAGATCAAGGTGGTATGACCAGCGCTGGCCCAGATTCATCCATTTATCCAAGGGGCCACACTGGCACCTGAGGGCAACCCGCCAGCAGGAAGCTAGTAGGGGCCCCTCTTGAACCTGCAGGGCCCAAAGGCATGCCAGCAGGAAAGGGCTGCCCAAATAGGAGAAGCATGGCCTCATTCATTTTGTGAAGTTGGGAAGGGGTAGCTTTGACTCCTGGAAATTCACAGAGACACAGATCTGGCCCAGGCACAGGCTTAACTGCGGAGCCAGGCCTTGAATGGCGATGCTTCCTTGTCTTGTCAGAAAACATCGACAGACATGGTGAAGTCAAAGACCTCTTACTTTTCTTTTTGTGAGACTTCACCAAACACTCTGACAGCTTCAACTGCTACAAAGATCGATAACTTCTCAACCGATCCCGGGACCTGCCTTTCGACTGGGAACAATACCATTGCGGCGATGCACGTCCAGCGGCCAGGAGCTTGAGGGACCTCTCCCTCAAGACCTTGGGGTGCATGGCGCAGTAGTCGACGCAGGTCTTCGTGTCGTGGTCATGCTCAAGGCACCAAAGGCAAACAATGCAGGTACAACACTGTAGGACTTGGCCCTTTTTGGCTAAAGTCCCTAAACGTTTTGCTTTCCCTCTAGACCTTTTTTCTGACATGGTGTTGCCAACTTAGATGCTTTGGGCGCTTTGCCACTGCTAAACAGTGTCAAAGTGCAAGTGCTCCCTGTAAAAAAGTATAATGGTAATTGGTTGTCCATGATTGGTATGTTTGCATTACTAGTAAAGTCCCTAGTAAAGTGCACCATGTGTGCCAGGTCTGGTAATGCAAATGCTACTAGTGGGCCTGCAGCACTATTTGTGCCACCCACACAAGTAGCCTTAAAAAGGGAACTCAGGCCTGCCATTGCAGTGCCTGCGAGCAGTTTGTTAAACTGCCATGTTCTGACAAGTGCGCTTCCTTGCCAGACCTTACCCTTTCCTTTCTATGCACATCAGACACCCCTATGGTAGGTCTAGGGTACCCCCTGGACAGGGTGCAGTGCATCTGAAAGGTAGGACATGTACTAAGGTGTGTATCGTGTCCTGACAGTGAAATAATCTCCATTTTGTTTTTCAGTGTTGAAATGCCATCTTGCCCATAAGACAGAATGGGGAGGCTGTGTAATATGTTTTCCAGCCTATCTTCCCAAAGGCTTAAGATGGAAAGGTGAAGTTTAGTATGCCTAAACTCAGAATGTAATAACACATCTTTTTATGAAGGTGGTTTTTGCATTGTGTTTTTAGAAGCCACTCTTTTAGAAGTGGCTGAGTTTTTGTGCTCTAACATTTCTGTGTGTCTCTGCCTGGCTGTGGAATGACTGTCTGGATTTAAAAGCGATAGGATCTGGGCAATGTCTTGACCCAGTGGAGGAGGTGAGACAGCAACAGGCTGACCTGCATCTGGAGTGTATGGGGAGGAGAAGCCCCTAGAGGTGAAGAGGCCTGGGTTGCTGCTATAAAACAATTGTCCCATCTCCTGCTGAGTGGTTGAGAATCCAGACCCGCACTAATCAAAGGAAGAAGGTGTCACTGGCAGGGAGGCACCCAGAACTGGTTTGAACAGGGGTCAGTGCCCCCTGAAACACAAAGACTTCAAAGCCATTGAGGGGTATAACTATGAAAGCTGAAGCCCCTGAACTTTGGAGAATGGCTTGATAAGACTGGAGCTACTTCATGGAGCTACTTCATGGTCAAGAGGACCTTTGCCAAGGAAGAAACAACTGAAGAGACTGAAGGATAGGACTGACCCTTGCTGTGTGTTCTGGGGCTGGCCTGCAGTTTGCTGTTTTAACCAAGGAAAGGCTAAAGGGACTTTGCTGTGTGCTGTGTCCCCCTGCTTGAAAGGACTTTGCTGAGTGCTGTGTCCTGAAGTAACTTATCCCCAAGGGCCCGAGGTGAGCTGGCTCTCTGTTGTGGAAACACAGGAAAACAAAAGTTTCCATGAGAGTCTCAGCGGCGCTGTGTGTGTGTGCTTGTTGCAGCCTGAGACCCTCTTAAGGCATGCCCTGTGATCGGGGGCACCTGGTGTCCAAGCAAGGATCAGTGACGCGGTGTGCGTGTGCTTTGTGCATCCTGACCCCCTTGTGAGGATTGTCCAGGGATCGTGTGCACCGGAATCCAAGTGAGTCTCATCGACGCTGTGTGCGTGCGCGTTGTGCACCGTAAGACCTTTGTGAGGATTTGCCTTGTTATTGTGTGCACCGGAATCCAAGTGAGTCTCATCGACGATGTGTGCGTTGTGCACCGTGAGACCTTCATGAGGATTTGCCTTGTAATCGTGTGCATGGGAATCCAAGTGAGTCTCATCGAAGCTGTGTGCGGGTGTGTTATGCACCGTGAGACCTTTGTGAAGATTTGCCTTGTTATCGTTTGCAGCAGAGTTAAAGTGAGTCTCAGCGACGCTGTGCGCGTGATCTTCGTGCAGCCTGAGACCTGTGTGTGGAGTGCCCAGTGATCGTTCACCCAAAGCTTAAGGAAGACTCAGCGACGCAGTGTGCGTGCGCTCTGTGGCAGCCTGAGATCTTCGTAACTGTAGAGGCCCGGACTGGCAGCCCTGGAGGAGCTGAGTCGCCAGCCCGAGCCCGCCGCTGCCAATTCACAAAGTTTGCATTGGATGCCAGCCGCTGGACGAGGAGAGGAGATTGAGTCCGTGCCCCCCAGGTAACGTGTGTCGACTTCTGGGGTGGGGCACGGGCTCAGAGGGAGACGCTCTCGGCCTATCTCTCATTCCGGCAGCGCGAGCCTCTGCTTCAGCTCGTATCGCGGCCCGCATTGCCAAGGGAGTGGCAGTACAGGGGCCGGAGTGCAGAGCTGCACTTTTTGATTACATCGTACCCGTGTTGGGGGCAACTGTTGAGAGACTGACTGCAAGTCAGAAGGAGAGGTGGAGAGACCGCCTAAGGCACAGTGATCGGTGCCTGAGTGTACTACGCATTATTCAAATTCTGCATAACGGAGTACCTGATTGTCGTATTACACATTGCATCATTTCTGCATAACGGAGTACCTGATTAGAGTATTATGCATTGCATTATTCCTGAATAACGAACTACCTGATTAGTGTATGACGCATTGCATTTTATCTGCATAATGACATACCTGGTGGTTGTATTATGCATTGCATTATTTTACCTTGCAAAGTGCCAGATTGTTGCGTTACGCATTGCATTCTTTTTACATTGCAGAGTGTCTGATTGCTGCTTTAAGCCTTACAGTATTTTTACATTGCAAACGTGCCTGATTCTAGCATTACGAACTGTATAACATGATATTAGGATTACAGGAGAATGTTTAGAAGTGCTCATTAATACCGCCAGAATTTACAAGGGCTGGCTGGCCTAACAACCGGCCAGGAAGAATATTACAAATACGCATATGTTGGATTCATATCGTGTGGTCTTATCGTATATCTTTTTACATAAACTCGTTTTTATAAAACTTGTGTGGAGTCTATTTGTGGTGTAATCATTGGGTTGCTGTGAGCGTGGTTGCAAATACTTTACACATTTGCCTTGAAGATAAGCCTGGCTGCTCGTGCCAAGCTACCGAGGGGGTGAGCGGGGCTATCTAAGAAAGTGACCTTCCTTTCCCTGATGTTGGAATGCCGGTCCCTACTTGGCCTAAGGTACCTACCTCAGCCAACCAGGGATCCCGGGTCTAACAATCACAAACATCTGTCAGTGGCAGGTGCCGAAGGGCTAAGCCAGCCTTACTAGTTTACATCCCTGCCACTCTAGGAGAAAGCTCAAAAAGACAAAAAGTCGAAAAAGGTCAGTCAAAAATAACGACAGGGGGTAGCTCTCTCCGGATCTGCGCTGACTGGTGTAGAAAGAAAAGAACTGACATTAGCGCGTTGGGGGTGGCGCCTATATAGGCACCACACACATCTCTTCCAGTTTGGACAATGCGACGCGGAGCTGAATGACACCACCTACCGGCACGCAGGGGTACTGCTTACTAAACATTTCCGCAACAAGTCTAATGCCTGGGAATAATTCTAAAGTAAGGAATCTGCAGCTAAAAGTCTATATCAGATATAGAATAAAAAAAATCCTAGCAACTAAAACGGAAAGATTCAATTTTATCATGGACAGGCAAGTATTATCCCACTTAAGGATCAGAGATCGAAATTGACTTCCTGACAGGATATGTGGATTAAACGTTGTATTGTGGTAAGTTCTTAGTTTCAGGAAAAATGGTCTTCATGAGTTGGAGGCATTGAGGAAGAGGTAGCCTTAAGGGGAGGGAGTATCCCCTTCAGACTACCTGCAACAACCACCTGTCCGAGGTGATGTTGCACTAGTGGTGGAAGCGATGGTGTATCCTGCCACCCACTGGACGCTCGTGACCCTGCAGTACCGGACTAGGAAGGTTTTGCGGTGGAGGAGAAGATGGTGGCTTGGGTCGACATCTGGCCTCCTGACCCTCGAGAACGGGATGAACTGCGGCCGTGGCACACTGAGGTTGCTGAACTTGTGAAACTCGCTGGCTGGAATAGGGTTGGCGTGGTTGGAAGCTCATTCCGTAGCCAGGAAAGGAGCGAAAAGCAGACGCAGGCCGGGGTGCAGTATTGAGGGCCAAGGATTTGGCCATAGCCCACGAATCCTTGAAGCACTCAAGCGCCGCATCAGCCTTGTCTCCGAATAGATGTGAGCCATCAAAAGACATGTCCATGAGGTTTGCCTTGACATCCCCCCAAAAGCCAAATGTCCTTAACCCGGACCTGGCGCCTGATGGCCAACGTAGAAGAAATCACTGTGTCCAGCGAGTCCGTCGTGTTCAAGTCACAGCATATGGCGAACTTAGCTGCATCTCTCCCGTCTGATATTGCTTTGGAGAGCAGAATCCAGTCCTCCTCCAAGACCCTAGTCAGCACCTGCGCAACAGGGTATCCCATATAGAATGGGAATAACGGCCAAAAGGCATGCAGTGTTCACCAAACGCAATGCGAGGCTGGCGGAAGAGAACATTTTCTTCCCAAACATCTCCAGCCGTTCGGATTCCCTGCCCGGAGGGGTGGATGGGAACGTGCCACAGGAAGTGGAAGCCTGGACCACCAAGTTTTGAGTGGCGGGGAGGGCAGTGAGGAAAGCTAAGTCGCCCGGTGCAGGGCAATGGCAGCGGACAATCATTCTATTCACAGGAGCCCCTGTGCTGGGTTTGGACCAGGTGCCCAGAAGAACATCCGTTAAGGCCTCGTTAAAAGGCAGCAAGGGTTCCGATGAGAAGACACCAGGCTGCAGGACCTCTGTCAAGACATTGGTCTTGACCGTCACTGTAGGAAGCTGCTTGTCCAGGACCTAAACAGCCCTACACACCACCATAGCAAATGACACACCCTCCTCCGTAGCCAGGTTAGTGAGAGAGCATGCCAGAATCCGGGGAGGTGTCCAGGCCAATGGCATCACCCAACTCCTCATACCAGTCCATGTCCTGGGGCTTCAGATTTCCAAGGGATCCTGCTCCACCTCCCAATCCTCTTCCTTCAACCCTGAACCTTCAGAAAGGGGCTGGTTAGATGGTATGGAGCCGTACGGCTCTGTCGGCGCTTGCCTCGGCATCGGTGGACTCCAGACCGACTCCATATTATCTGGAATGAGGATGATGAGGTGCCATAGGTGGGTGCCGGCAGCACCAAAAACCTAGGCATTGGACGCTGTGCCAGGGAAGGTTTCTGTGGAGGTGCAACTAGCGCCGGTCCGGACCCAGGAACCGGTCCGACCGGAGGCCGTGGCGCCAGAGCTGAAGGCACAGGGTCCACAGGATCTCCTTCAGCTGGGCCTGCGGGGCTAGAAAGTGCGCCGGCAGGGTCAGGCCGGCCATGCACAGCACACATGGAGTCACAAATTTCCTTAAGTTGGGCGGGGGTCGCTCTTGCCCCCAGAAAGGGAGGGAGATTCGGAGCCGACTAAGTTGCCTGCTCCACAGAACAGGGCCTAGAACGCCGAGGCTCCTCCATCTCGCCGCTTCGCGGACATAGCAAAGTCAAAGACTACTTTGAATTCTTGTGCTTCTTGTGGTGCCTCTTACCAGACGACTTCGACGAAGAGGACTTCGAGCCCCAGGAATGATTCTCAGACCTTCCTCTTGACTGAGACTAGGACTGGGAGTGAGATCGACGAGGTGACCTCCCCTGTGAGTGCCGGGCCACAAGCAGCTTCAAGGGATGCTCCCTCAAAGCCTTTGGTGCCATAACCCAGCAATCGGAGCACAACTTAGTGTCGTGGCCGTGCTCCAGGCACCAGAGACACAGGAGGTGGGGGTCTGTTACCGACATGGCACGGGTGACAGGCGCCGCACGGCTTGAACCCTGAAGTCTTCCTACTGGACATTATTAACGCACCAAAAGGAGTCAACACAATTTGAGGAAAAAAACTGTCAAAAAGTGACAGGGGGTAGTTCTCTTCAACAGACCGGCGCTGGCTGACAACAGAGCAATGGAGTGGTAGTTATATTGACGACGCGGATGTCGCGACGACGACGAACACGACGCTTACGTCATGCGGACTCAACAGATGCCACCGGCGCACCGGGGTACTGCTATCTTAAATCTTCCAGATCCAGCCTGACGCCTGGAAGGTCAAAGGAATCTGCAGCTAGATGTCTCTATCAGATGCACTGCATACCTTGTCGACAGCAAAAGCTGTCTATCAGTGGAAGTGTGAAGACAGTGTTCCCAGAAAAGGGCAAACACACATTGACACATTGCAGTAGCAGTCTGTTGGTCTTCCTGTGGGACTTGGCTTTTTTCAACTACAGGCTTCATGTGCGATGTAGTATCTGTGAGTTGTAAAGCGTGCTCGCATCAGCATTTAGCATAATATCTGGAAATAATCTGGGCAAAGGACCTCTCCTGACAAGGGGTCAAGTGGCCCTCCTTTTATACTAAATCTTATCAGAAACTGGAATTTCTGACATACGTTTAGGAATGGCTGACATAGATTATGTGCATCAAGGTATGCATCCCACATGCTTGCGTATGAATTTATAAGGAAGAAGGACGCTGTAGGAAAGTAGGATCTGCTTTCATAGTTACCACCTTTTGCCTGGTGTCAGTATGTTACTTTGCTGGGATTCTGCTAACCAGGACCCCAGCATCTGCGCGATCTCTCTCAAAAATGCTTTGGCAAGTACTTTGATGCCTCAACAATTGGATAGTGGTTTACCCTTATAAGTCCATAGTATTTGGTACTAAGGTACCCAAGGCATCTGTACTCCAGTTGTCTCCCATGGGCTGCAGCATGTATGTGCCACCCATGAGAGTCCACTTAAACTGTGACTACATGCCTGCTATTGCAGCCTTTGTGAGATGGTGGTTGCACCTCTCACGACAGATATACGGTTTCTTATATCTTAGGTTACTACGCTTGAAATCTATAAGTCACCCCTATGGTATGCTCAAATGTCCTGAGGGCAGGGTGCTTGGTTATAAGAGTGAGGGTGCCCCTGCATGAGCAGGACACCCCTAAAAACTGCAGAGTCGATTCTCCAGGCTTTGTAAGTGTGGTCAGCTTATTTTAAGACATATAGTGGACATCAGTCATTATGAAATGTCTTACTAAATAATGGCTGCGCAGAACCTGATCATGTTTGGTATCAAACATGTTGGAATGATACCCCAACACCAATTCTGGTGTGGGAGGTATGATCCCATGTATTTGGGGGCCCCTTTGAAGAGCCCCCTTGCACTCTCGGTTACAGACTTTCAGGGTTTACCAGCAAGCTTGTGCTGCTGTCAACCACAGACACCGTTCTGCCCTCCAGCTGCTTAGCTGAGCTCGAGCAGGGGAATGTAGAGCAAAATGTGACCACCTCCCAGACAGGACTCACTGTATTAAGCTAGGGTGGAGCGCTTTTCAGCACCACCAGACATTGAAGGGCACATTTGGTGTCCTCCTTGCATACTCCAGTTGAAACCAGTTCAGGGAGCCCTAGGCTCCCACACTGGCGCGAAACTGGACAAAGGACATGGGAGAATCCTCCCCACTGTCCAGCCCCTCCTCAGGGAGGGGCCCCTGGATCGTCCCAACCATTTCCTAAGGGTAATTAAGGGCTTATCTGTGGGTGGGTCCCTACATTTGTCGTGGGACAAGATTCAGGCCACATACCACTTCAACTTCAACCGGCTGGACACACTGGACTTCACTTTGGGAACCGAGACTGCACAGGGGAAGATTCCTGCTGCTTCTGGTCTTGTTGTCCTGCTGGTCTTCTGCAACATCTGTGCCTGTGCTTCTTGTAGCTTCTTCACCAGGCCCGTGGACATCCAAGACACTCGATGGAATCTCGCTTGGAGTGAAGGAGTCACTCCCCTGCATCTACAGGCACCACAACGCAGCTGACCGGTCTGCTGATCCTGGGCTCCCACGGACTCCGAAAGACTCAGCAACACAAGTGGTGGTTCTGCAATTCCCTCAAGGCCTGCACAGTCTGCATACCGAATTTGAGGCCAGTAACCCTTGTAGGGATTGCTGGAATCGAACCCCTGTGCACCGTATCGACTTGCCGTTGCCAAGGCTTGTTGACCTCCTCCTCCAGAGATCTTCAGGCTCCAAGAAGCTCCAACCTCAAGCAACTCCTACAGCCAAGATCTTTGCCCTCATCACTTCCTCTGCACAGTGGGTCTTCTTCATTAGGGAGCTGTTCAAGGTGCTCTTCCGACTCCTGTGCCTTTGGCCTGTGGGTCTTCTTTGGTTTTAGTGAACTCCTCTACTTGCTCGGGCCTGCTCTGACTTACCTGCTCATGGTGAGTCACTTGGACCTTGCTGGTCCCGACACTGCACCTTTTTCACCGACTCCATTGTTTGTTGCTGCCAAGGCTTGTTGGTACCCCTGCCAGACACTGGCCCCCTGGCTGTCTAAATCCGACGTGGGATAGCTCGTAAACAGCTCCTGGTCTTCCACAGCGTCGCCTGGTCCCCAGAGCTGCAACTTGAAGGGCACCGTCAACCACTCTTGCATCCCCGACATTGGTGGGCATTCGTCTTCCGTGCCTCCTGATCACTCCTGAGTGGCATAGGCACTGAGCAGAACGATCAGCTACATTGCGCTGCCTGCAGATGCAGGGGAGTGACTTCTTCACTCGAAGGGAGATTCCTTTGGGCGTCTTGGATGTCCACAGGCCTGGTGAAGAACCTGTATTGAGCATCGGCACAGATGTTGCAGAAGACCTGCAGGACGAGACCAGGAGCAGCAGGAATCATCCCCGGTGCACTCTCGGTTCCCAAAGCAAAGTCCAGCGAAGGTCAGTGTGTCCCCACGGTCGAAGTTAAAGTGGTATGTGATCTAAATCTTGTTCCATGACGGATCGAGGGACCCACCCACAGGTAAGCCCTTAAGTATCCTTATGAAAGGGTCTAGACGATTCAGGGGGTCCCCCCCAGAGGAAGTGCTGGACAGTGGGGAGCATACACCCTTGGCCTTTGTCCAATTTCACACATGGCTCCCTGAACTAGTTTGAACTGGAGTATGAAAGGAGGGCACCAAATGTGCCCTTCAAGAAGTCTCAGTGGCACTGGCAAGCGTCCCACCCTGCCCCAATACACTAAACCCTGCCTGGGAGGTGGTCACAACTCCCTGTGACAGGATATCTATTGTTCTGCCTTCCCCTGCTTGAGCTTGGCTCAGCAGCAAGAGGGCAGAAACATGCCTCTGGTCGGCAGCAGCCCCAGCTAGCTGTCCGGTTCTGGAAGACTGGTACCGGGAGCACGGAGGGCCTCCCGATGGAGCTTTACAGTGCATGTAATCATACCTTTAAACATGCCAGGGTTCGTTACAGCCAGTTTAGAGATGGCCATCGCGTAATGACGCACGGACCCTCTATATGTTATAATGGGTGATGCACTTACAACCCGGGAGAATGGACTCACAAGGTTGTAGGGGTACCCGCGCATGCAAGGGCACCCTCACACTTAGGACCCAGCACCCTGCCTTCAGAATTGAAAGGCCTGCCTTACGGGCGACTTATAGGTTGTAAGTGTAGTGACCTAAGATATAGGGAAACCTATATCTGTTGTAAGTGCTAGCACCAGCTTACACAGGCTGCAATGGCAGGCTTGGAGTCACAATTTAAGTGGTCTCTCATGGGTGGCATATTACATGCTGCAGCCCATGGGAGACCCCTGGGGTACCTATGCCATGGGTACCTTCATACCTTCATACCGTATGCTAGGGTCTAAAAAGGGTACACCAGTAGCCAATCTGGAGTATACCTAGGTAGGTACTCACCATGTACAATTTAGGGAAGATGCACAGAGACTGGGGTCCTGATTAGCAGGATCCCAGTCAGACTAGTCAGAAAAACATAATGACACCAGCAAAAAGTGGGGGTGTCCAGGAAAGGAGATCATACTTTCCTACACAGTATCTCCCTTAGAGAGGTGGAGCCACGCCCCTGCATCCTCAGGCACTGACCACACGTCTGGTACTCTATTTTGGTGACCAATGGGTCCACAGTGGGGGCATTTTGCCAGAAGGAGATCACCGTGGTTCTAGGAGGTCAGCCCTGTCCCTCCAGTGAGCTTCAAGACGCTAGACCCTCCAAGAGTCTCACAGCACCAATACCGTGAGTACAGGAGCATATGCCACAACCAAGGCTTGTGTACAGCCTGGACACCACTGATGCCAAAGTCGACCTACCGATGAGGGTCTTCAGGATCAATGAGGCCTACACCGAGAATGGCCCTGATGTTTTGTTTTCTTTCCATCTCTAGGTCACCCAAGTAAAATAACCGCCTCCAATGCAAGCGACCCGCCTGACAAAACACCTATGCACCTGTGCTCCACAGTCTGAGTTGACATAAACCAATGGTGTCACCTTGCCCCAAAGCCACTCAAGAGCCAAGTCCCCCCCTTTGGGTTCTGCCGGACTTGTCTCCAAGTCCCCCCTTGCAGCATTATTTTTACAGGTAACCTGGCACTGACTAACCCATATGCGCTTGAGGGTAACAACAAGACTAGGACCTCTGCACCCAGACTTACTATGGCAGGTAAACCCGAATTTCTGGTGGTTTCATGGACCTTGGACCCTAAGCACCTTAAGTCTCAAAAGGCAAACTCAAGAAATGCTCGCAAGTGTATGTATGCAGTGTATGTTTCTTCCATAGGATAACATTACCGTGTTTGATGCTCATGCCTCTAATACCATTATTTGATCATTTTGGGCAAGAAGGGTCAATGAGGCTAGAAACGGATACTGTGCTAAATGACAGTAACCCCAAAACTACTCCCATTCCATGTGAACTAGAACCAGCCCAGGAGTCTGTGGTGAGGATAGCTTCATGGAATGTTGCAGGACTGGCCAATCTTTTGCCGGATGCCCAATGGGAAAAATTTATAGACATCTATGATGTATGCCTATTTCAAGAGACTTGGTGTCTCGCACCATTTCACAGAAGTGGGTATACATCTTTTTGTCTTTTTGTGTTAATGCTAGTAAAAGCACAAAAGGAAGACCCTCAGGAGGATTGGGTATCTGGTTAAGACTTTGTTGCGATGTACTATTACCACTCTGCCGTGTAGCTCAAAGGATATCCTCGCCCTTAGACTTTTGTTTCCCTCAGGTTTGTCTAGAATACTAATTAATGTTTATAATAGGATAGAGGGTAGGAATAATGAAACACAAACTATCTACCAACTTGAGCAACAGCTCTTGACCTTGAGACCAAGAGATTTAATATTGATGGCGGGAAATTTCAACACAACTTTCGAGCCAATAGCGGCTGCCCCCCACGATTTAACCACTGACCTGGACAACAAATGGGGTATACCTAATTTAGATTTGTCCACCGTAAGATGGACACCTAAAGCAGGCCAGCTTTTGACACTCACCCTTGAGTATGATCTTAGAGCCACTAATGGTAGGTGCACCTCAGACCGCCAAGACAAGTCTACCTTTAACAGACCAGGTAATTGCAGCAGAATTGACTACTTTTTAGCCCAAGTTGAGCTATGGCCTGCTGTCGTGGACATGGAGTTGATCGACCGCTTGGATAGTGATTACAATGTTCTCAGTCTATTACTTAGGATCAAGGAAACATCATATCTTGAGAATAGGGCATATAGTGATATTGGTGAACTTCAGCCTGCAAACAACCTGGGAACCATCAAATAGGATTGGGTAGTTGAAAATCCTGCGCTATTGACCATTATTAAAGGATTTGCTAAGGCTGATTTTGACCTCTTATCAATACTCCCCACCGCAATGAGAAATGAAAAAATGTCACATACACATGAGAAGATAGGGGCGATAACTAGAGATGTCCTGGCTAAAAATAGACACAAAAAGAATCTCTGCCCCTAAACTGAATCCTGCAATAATATTGCCTGTAGAGTGGCAAAAGGCGAGCTTCTGGACGCTATTACATCTAAATCACAGGTCCAGATTACAAAATACAGGGCTCGCCATAGTGCGGTACTGAAAAATGCAAAAAAGGAGTGGAAAGAATCAGTATGGTCAGATTTGCATGATGCTTTGGTAAATAGGGACACCAGGGACTTTTGGAAAAGTGTAGTTATTATGTCTAGGGGCAAGAAACCTAAATTCAACTTTTGTATTCAGCCAGAGGAGTGGGTTGCACACTTCAGCCACCTTTATACAGATAACTCCAGGATGCTTAATGATAAAGAGACTGCAGTTGTGAGGGGGGAACAATGTGAGTCTAATGATCTCCAATTTACACTCAGTGAGACAGAACCAGCAATTAGCTCCAGTATTTCTGGCCGCACCCCAGGACCTGATAGGATACCTAGTGACCTATACAAAGAAGATCTTAAAGTATGGGGACAATGCATCTACTTACTCTCCAATAGTATTCTCTCAGGCATGGATATACCTCATTCATAGAAGTTGGCAGAAATCGTGACTATTTTTAAGAAGGGGGATCATGCCCTACCAGGGAACTATAGGCCTATTAGCCTTATCGACTCATTACAAAAACATTTCTGTAAACAGGTCCTTATCCGCCTTCAGGAGTGGATTAGAGAGGGGAATATTATTTCAGAGTGGCAGGCTGGCTTTAGGGAACATGTAAGCACACTGGACCAACTTTTTCGTTTTATGTGCATTTTCTGGAGGGAAGTCACTATCTGCAAGGGCATAATATATGTTGCCTTTGGGGATTTACGTGCCGCTTTTGATACGGTACCAAGAGCAAAACTGTGGGAAGTCTTAGAAATATGGGAGTGCCAACCCCTCTCTTTAACATTCTGATAAGACTTCATGCTAACACTCAGGCACAAGTAAGGTGGGATGAAAATGGGGCCCTAACAGAAGTGATTCACATTCATAGGGAAGTTAGGCAGGGGTGTGTATTGGTGCCCACCCTGTTTACCCTGTTTATCAACGATGTCATTGGATGTTTGAGCAGGGATGGTTGTGATGCTCCAAAAATAGGAGGGCAATGGGCCCCTGCTCTCCTTTTCGCGGAAGATACGCTGCTCATATCCAAGACAGCGCAGGGGCTCCAGCAGCTGCTGGATGATTTCCAGGAATTTGTTGGGGACGGGGGGCTGGAGCTAAATAGCTCCAAAACAAAATGTATGCTCTTTACATCCAACCTGAAGACCAAATGTAGGAAACAATTGTATGTGAGCAGTGAATTACTAGAATTAGTGAAAGAGTTTTACTACCTGGGTATCAAACTCACTCAGAATATGAGTTGGGTCCCACAATTGGCTAAAGCACAGTTAACCCAGACATATCCAACGGCAAGCATTCCAAAAGAGAACTATATCTAGAAAGCTGGCATCAGCATTAGAAATTTACAACACTAAAGCCCTAGGCACGACCCTATATGGTGCAGAGCCCTGGGGTTGTTACAACTGCAATAACTTCCTAATCACTGACCATAAGTTTTTTAGATCTTTAGTGAACCTTCCAGTGTCTACTCCTAGATCTTGGTCAGAAGAGGGTGTCACACAAAATTGGTCTGCGTATACTTATTTTCTGGCACCGGTTGTGGACCACTGAAGCTCTTGCCCCTTATAGTGTGGGGCTTCGGGAGTTAATAACAGTATCCTGTGTGGACAGGATCCCCTGGAATGGTCACAGTCAAGAATTTGTTGGGTAAGTTAGGACTGGCTGCCAAATGGAGTGACCCAGAAACTTTGAGTCAGACACATAAATCTAGTCTTAAAGCTGTGTATTGGGATTTTATCGAAACTGACCTGATTATGAATTGCAAGGGATCACTTTCGATTGATTTCATGAATTCTAAATAGACTGTGCTATTTGAGCCCACACTGGATGAAATCGAACCTCCTCTAGCGAGGAAATTGTACCTACAGTTTAGGTATGGTTGTCTACCCTTTAATCACTTCAGAAGAAATTGGAGTAAAGTAGGGAAGAGTGTTGAAGAATGTTGCCCCTGCTGTCAAGGGATCACTGAGTCACCTGAACATGTTCTATTTTTCTGCCCGCTATACTCCCGATCCCGACTTAAATGGATTGCCCCCCTCTGTAGAAATCTGGGAGTAAGGAGACACAAGGAGGCATATAGAATAATGAAGACAAACACAATGCGTATGATTGTATTTTGTTAGGAAAGTTTTTAATGGCTGCATAGATCAGGCGTACTAAGTAGTCCTCTGAAAGTTTCAAGGGTGTAGCTCTTATGTAGTAGCACACAGATGTTTTAATTTGTAATACTTTTACAAATGTAGTTTTAGCATATACAACCGTTTCTCTTAGGCAAATCGATGAAGTTTGTAACTGTAAATACTGATGTAATTCTTACAATTATGCTGCTACTATATGCACAAACACCAATGCACTTTGACTGAACTGTCTTGCTGTGATTGTAAATAGGCTGTGACTGTTTATTTATATTGAAATGTCTCATTTGTATTGTGTGTTTGTAATTGTCTTCTTTTATGGTGTACTGCTATGATCTGCAAAGATCAAAATAAAGTCTTTTGATTGATTGATATTTGAGCATTTTACTATTTTACTGTAGACATCCTATCTCTAAAAGTAATTACCTGATTCCTAGGATCTTGGTGTCTACAATTAAATAAAAATCTGTGTTATTTTTCTAAATTGATCTCGGATTTCTTTATGAGTGTTTGTCTCATTTATTGACTCAGTGTGTACAAAACATGCTCAACACTCCCCTCTGATAAGCCTAAACTGTTCGACCACACTACCACAAATAGAGCACTTGGGGCTTAATAAATTAAGCCCCTGTAAACCAATAAGGGTCGTCTGGACTTTTTGCATAGTGTACCTCTACATTGGTACACTACATAAAATGCCATCTTCCTACAGTGGTTATGTGCACATGCCAATATCTGTCGCTGCAAATTGAGGTATTTTGCATACTTATTGGCATAGACTGTGTTTTGCTGAGTTGCCAATATATTGTTTCTCATACCGTAGTTTGTTCGTGCGTTTAGTTGATTTGTTACTGGATGTTGTAGGTTCACCAATGCCCATATTTAGTGTTGTGTGGAAGAGCATAATATTCAGTGCTTTGTAAATATAGGTATGTGTATAGTTTTGTGCATCAACCAAATGTACAGAAATGTTATGTGAGTTAACTATTTCCCTTCACTGCACATGGATCTGTACTCAATCCACAGAGGCACACTTAGGACCTGCTCTGAGTGGTGGCACAACTGACCTTGCAATTGCTTCTTTCAATCTGATCCATATTACACTTTCCTCGATCAAAATGATGTTTTTTATTGTTGGCAGAAGCTTTCTGGTTGGAACATTCATCATTATACAGGTATGCCAGCACACAACATTGGAAGCCCCTAGATGTGTTTAGTATGAAATTCAGCGTTTATCAGGACATTTGTGAAGATTTCAAGATGGGAAACATCCTTTAACATGCAGTCTTTACCGCCCAATGCCTTTAAGGTAAGGTTATGGTTACAGTTTAGAGGAGGGTAAGGGTATAGGGTGGTGAGGGTGTTTTTAGGGTTTAGGCAGGTATAAGGGTGGTAAGATTATTTTTAGGGTGTAGAGGTGGGAAGGGGTATTGGGTGGTATGGGTACTTTTAGGGGTTAGGAGTGGGTAGCAGCATAGGGTGATAAGGGTATTTTTAGGGTTTAGCAGTGGGTAGGGGTATAGGGTGGTAAATGTAATTTTAGAAAAAGAGGGTATCAGGAGGTGTCCCCCCCAATAAAAAAATAATCACACACACACACTCTCTCTCTCTCTCTCTCTCTCTCTCTCTCTCTCTCTCTCTCTCTCTCTCTCTCTCTCTCTCTCTCTCTCTCTCATATAGTTAGAGGTTTAATTTACCATAACAATACTTACCTTGCATGGTAAATGCATGTGTTTAAAGTCATACGTTCCTTCAAGATTGTTAAACTGTTGAAATGTCATAGCTTGTAGGTTACGAGGAATTTTCCACATTGACCCGGAATGCTAGTAGAGTGAGATAGTTTGTAACCCTGTTTTTCAGTCAATAGAGTACCACTGCTACCAACTCATATTTCTTTGATGAAAACAAATAAAATCAAACTATTAACTTTTTTCAATGATTCATAGACACTTACTCACAATTTCCACCATTAAATGATTACGGCAATATTTGCACAGTAAAGCATACTTACCAGTAAGACAAAGAAGACAAAGAATACATATGATATAAAATAAATAGGTCCAAGGATTCGGTTGGCATGTTCAATTGATGCAAAGGAAAAATCTCCAAGAATAATGCGAAATTGTGTATAACTGTGAAGAAAATAAGAACATCAGCAATGCAGGTACAAAACTATTTATAATATGTAAAATTAACATCTTCCAAACTTACAATATCGTTACCGAAAACGATTCCTCAGAGAAACATGTCCTACCTGGGCCCCGGAATACAAATCGAAAAAACAGTGCCTTGTGTTGACAGACTACAAGTAGTGGCTGAACATATTCCCAATATACGTACTTTTCTCAACAGAGTTGCTGTAGCAGAGCTTGCACTTTAGGTCTACCAAGTACAATTATGTTTCCTAACTGGTAGCACAGTAAGATACAAGAAAATATTCACCTGTAGAGAGATAATTTCATGAAGCCTATGTTTGTTCCAAGGGGACATATTTTAAAAATATTCAGATTATCTTAATGTATTTTGTGCTCTCTTCACATGTTATGTTATGCTACTGAGTGTACACCAAACAGTTTCATGGCGCTAGATAGGGAACAAGTAGATGAGATAATAATCATATGCTTGTCTAAATAACCAGGTGTTTAATGATTGCCTGAATTCTGGGTAGCAAGATGTTTACTAAAGGGGAAAGGAGTTCCAGAGTTTGGGGGAAATAACTGAAAATCTGGCGCCACCCAATTTCTTCTTCTTTAAATTTGAAACTGATAAGAAGTTCAAGTAGGCAGATCGTAGTGGGCGTTTAGGGGTGTACTTCAGGACTCCAGAATTGATGAAGAGGGGCGTTTAACTGTGAAATGATTTTAAAATGGTGCAGCCTACTTTAAAGATTGTTCCTCGTTCTACAGGCAGCCAGTGGAGGTCGTTTATCAGGGGGGTGATGTGGCAACAGTTGGGTTTTTTGTAAATTAGACGAGCTGCCTGGTTCTGGACAATTTGAGGTCTTTTAATGAGGCCTTTAGGTGAGCCAACGTAAAGAGAGTTGGCGTTATCAATCCGTGAGAGGACAAGGGCAATGACGGCCTCAAAGATGAGAAATTTGGTGATTTTTATTACTCTGTGGAGCAGTAAGAAGGAAGAAAAGATTAGAGACGATTTTGGCTTCATGGAGAGATCGATGTCGATGGTTATCCGAAGACTTTTTACAGCTTTATATGGGGTAGGGTGATCTCTCAACTCGGGTAGTTACAATGAGTCAGTCCAGTATTCAAGCTTATTTTTTGTGATGATGACTTCAGCTTTTTCTGCGTTTTATGTCAAATGGCTGCTGTTCATCCAATCTCAAATTAACAGTATTGTGGATGAAAATGCTCTTTATATTCGGGAACATTATCTAGTTCGGAGAAACTGCATGCTGTCTGCATAATTATTAATCTTACAGCTCATTCGTTTTAGCCTGATGTATACGTTGAAGTGGTGGGGGTATAAGGAGGATCCTTGGGGGACTCTGCAATCTAGATGGGCCTGAGAAGAGGTGAATGGAACTAGACGAAAGGACTGGAATCGGTCTTCAAAAAAGAAGGTAATCCATTCAAGTGCCAGGCCCGCAGCCCTGACACAGTCTACCAGGAGTTTGTGGTCAACTGTGTCAAAAGCCGCAGATAAATCTAGGAGCATCAGAGCTTGGGTGTCGTTGTTGTTGCCTTCTTCTCGTATGTTCTCTATCACAGAGAGGATGACTACTTCGGTGGAATGGGGCGGGCAGTAGCCGGCTTGGCAAAAGTCCAGAAATTCAGACGCCTCTATGAAGGTGCAAAGGTTGTGTGCTAGATGTACCTCTAGTACTTTTGAAAAGTAAGGTAGGAGGGTAATTGGGCTGTAGTTTTTTAAGGTGAGGGGGGTCTTCATCTTATTTTTTCTCGAGAGGTACCGGGTACTTTTCCAGAATTGAGGGAATGGTTGAGATGGGACAAGATTGGATCTGGAATAACAGAGAGAGCTGTTTTTAATCTTTTAGTGGGGCAAGGGTCGTTTGGAGAGCATGAATTTACTTCTATTGGTAGGTCCTCAAGGCAATCCTTACTGATTTCTCGAAATGAGGATAGAGTAGCAGGGTTCATATCATCCAGAATATTCTGGTTAGATAGAAAACTAGCGGGGATGTTTGCTTTAATGGTCTTGATTTTATCTATGAAGGAGATATTAAGTGCATCACAAAGAGTCTGGGAAGGGGTGATGGGTAATGTCACTCGTCAGGGCTGGAGAGTTTTGAAATTATTCCAAATATCTCCTTTGATTTGTTCGAGAATAAGATAATTCTATTTGTAAAGAAAGTAGATTTAGCTTGCTGAATGTGCACTTTATATTGTTTAAGGTGTTGTAGATAGAGTTTCTTAGCCTCTGTATTATAGTTTTTCCACCATTTACATTCATGACTACGTTGGTCTAATTTTTCAAGTTTTAGTTCCTCTGCAAACCATTTGAAGGCATCATGACGTCTACACTGTTTTATTCTACATAGGGGTGCATAAGTGTGCATCTGTGTTGGCCGATTTCATTGTCTTGATCAGGTGTGGAAAATGTTAAGGAGCTGCAAAAGGAGTTTAACCCTTTCAGTGCTCATTACGGAGCCGTTCAGCCATGAGCCACGTTGGGTGTGTGCTCATGACGGAACCACTCCGTCATTGCACCCACCCATGGGGTAAGCGCTGGCGCTCCCCCCATGGGCAGCCCAACATCGTGCCACAAAGGGGGATGGCAGCAGAAGAGCTTCAGCTGCCACCTCCCCTCGGCGATCCTGTGAAGTCAGCGCGCGCCGATGTCATCAGGAAGCGCTGGACGCCTGGAAACCATTTGTTTCCAGGCGTCGAGGGAGGCTGGGTAAGTTGTCTCTGCTCAGATCTGTTAGTATTGAGGCATTGGGGGAAAGGAAAGAGGGTTTCCTCTCCCCTGATGTCTCAATGCAGGGCATTCCTGCTGCACGATCGCGCACAGTGTCGCGATCGTGCAGCAGGAATGCCCCCTCTAGACACCAGGGATGTCTTTTATCATGAAAGGAAGAGACCCCTTGGGCAAGGGTCGCTTCCTTCAGGGAATAATTCATTTGAAGACTTTTCTGTCCCCCGGGAACAGATCGCCAGATTTTTTTGGTGTTTCTGGCCACTAGAGCCAGGGGCCTTATTTTAAAAAAAAGTATATTCTGCCCTTTTTTGGGCCTTTCTGTCCCCAGGGGTGGCAGAAACCCCCACTAGACACCAGGGATTTTTTAAAAATTGAATTGGAAGCGACCCCCTGGGAAAGGGTCGCTTCCTTAGGGGGATAATTATTTTGAAGACTTTTCTGCACCCCCCCCCCCCCCCCCCCGGAGACAGATCGCCTGCATTTTCTGGCATTTCTGGCGCGGGGGGGGGCAGAAAAGCCCACTAGACCCAGAGATATTTTAAAAATTAAAATGGAAGCGACACCTTGGGCATGGGTCGTTTCCAGGGGCCATATTGTTTTTAAAGTATATTCTGCCCCCAGATTGGTCTGTTCATTTGGCCTTTCTGCCCGCGAGGGGGGCAGAAAACCCCACTAGACACCAGGGAGTGTTTTAAATTTTAAATGGAAGCAACCCCTTGGGCAAGGGTCGCTTCCTTATGGGCCTTATTAATTTTTAAGACGTGTCTGCCCCCCTGGCGACAGATCACTTCCATTTTTTGGCGTTTCTGACCCCAGGAGTGGGGGGGAGCCAGGGATTTAAAAATAAATAAATTGGAAGCGACCCCTTGGGCAAGGGTGGCTTACAGGGGACATATTTTTTTTCCGGCCCATTTTATTTGGCCTTTCTGCCACGGGGGGGGGGCAGAAAACCCCACTAGACACCAAGGTGTTATTTAAAATTAAAATGGAAGCGACGCCTTGGGAAAGGGGGCAGATGTTTTTTAGTGTGTGTCTTCTGCCCCCCCCCCCCCCCGGGGGGCAGATCAGCCCTTTTTTGGGCCTTTCAGTCCCCGGGGGTAGAAAACCCCACTAGCCACCAGGGTCCTCTTTCAAATTAAAATGGAAGCAACCCCTTGGGCGAGGGTCGCTTCCAGGGGGCAGATTTTTTAATGTGTGTATTCTGCCACCCCCCCCCCCCCGGGGGGGGCTGTTTGGCCTGTTTCTTTGGGCCTTTTTGCCCTAAGGAGGGGGGGGCAAAAAATCCACTAGGCACCAGGGATTTTGTTTTGTGTGTAATGGAAGCCACATGGTTGCTTCCAAGGGGGTAACATTTGGTTAATGTGTTTTCTGCCCTTCCCGGGGACAGATCTGCCCCTTTTTTGGCCTTTCTGCCCTAGGCAGGAGGGGGAGGCAGAAAACCCCGTTGTGACCGGGAGAGTAATTTGGCCGTGGATCAGCCACTCAGTTGATGGTAATTCAGCCATTGTAAATGGTAGCCTGTCCAGTTTTTCAATTTGCAGCATTGTATATTTAGCTCCCCTTTGTGCCATTTCAATCTATGTATCAGTTAGATTGTATTCTGAAAACAGAGAAGTACTGTTTATAAAACGCCAAGGCATAAGGCCCGCACGCAAAGATTTCAGCGTCCAGCTCAATAACATGATAGAACGTAACTGAGATTGGCCTTGTTGTAATATGGCTAAGTCTTGTTCCATTATGTCAATAGCAGAAGATACAATGTTGCCCAATGAATATACTCTGGAGGTCAAAGTTGTTAAACCATTGTCCACCACAGCAAAGGCTTTTTCTAGGTTAATACGGTCTATTTCCCGTATTCTCTCTGCAGCTTCTTGTTGGGAAATTTTCCAGATTTCATTATAGGCAGCATAAATGCCTGCATATGTGAAATGTTTTTGACGTTGTTTTACCCTAGTTAAATTGGAAGGAAAAGGCGGGATAATAGTAGATGCCATATGCATATTATTGTTGAAAAATTGCCTCATTCATTTATGTTAAAGCGACCGAGTTATTGTAACTGTCTAATACTATTCTTTGTTATGCTTGAAAAGAAAAGATGGCTTATTAGTAGATGCCATATGTTTACTATTGTAGAAAATTGCCTCATTCGTGTATATTATGGCTGATACCTGGTCGTAGTTATTTAATAACTTTATAACTAAGTTCAGGGCAGGTTCTGCTTCATAGTCGTTTTGTATTTGTCTTAATACATCTGGTACTACTGCTAGTGAAGGAATACCATGTGTTCTGGTATATATGGCAGAAAAGACTGTACCCCAAGAGGTGCAGTCACCTAACTGTGGTGTTATCCCCATGGGCAAACAGATTGTAACATGGTGTTTTATTTGGAAAAACCGCTTCTAACTGGGTTATTTTTTGAGCTACCCAGAAAGGAATTTGTTCATGTTTTGTGGGCACTTTGCCCATTTCCACGTGTAATGTTTCTGGAGTAATTTTAGTCCCTGAGCTCTGTGTAGGAGCTGCAGTCGGTGTAATTACTGTAGGTTGGTCTGTGAGTGTCCTCAAGACGAAATGTGTCATGTTTCTGTAGAGTTTTATCAGCTCTTTGTGTTGAACAAGTAGTTCATCCTGTTGGCATTGTGTCAATGTCTGGATGTGGTGCATAGGTCATTAATATCGGCCATGTTGCTCCTGGAATCCCTTAAGGACCAAGCCTTGCTCTTATGTGGGGTAGGGCGCCATTAAACCAGAAAATTTGTTCCTGGTAGGTAAGCGGAATCTCAGTCTCCTCAAAAGGAGTGTAGACCGTTGGAATGTCATCATGTAAGTAATAATGAAAAGTTTTTGTTACAGCATCTGCTACTGGGAATATAACCCATGAGTAGAATACCTCTGTTTTGAAATCTTCGTGTGCCTCTATCACGAATATTACTACACCTACTTTGGGTGGTAACCCATGTTTGGGTAGTTTAACTGTTAAGGTTTGTCTTACTTTGGGTGCATCCTCCTCAGTAGACTGATCAAGTCCTTGATTTAGAACATTTAAATCTCCCTCTTTAACCATTTTGTTTTGAACACAGGCCAATTGTCTAAGGAAGGTATGAAAAGGTTTTATGCAAAGGTTTTATGCACAATTTTGGGAAATTTTCCTTTCAAGCTTGAATAACCAACAGCCAATACATAGGATATCTCGCTTACTCAGCTCTGGTGGAGTTTTTCCCACTTACTCCAGACGTCTCTGGGTTTTGTAAGTAAGGTCTCTGAGAATAAGAAGAAGCACGACTGGGCTACTCAGATTCTACTGCTGAGTAAGTGCGCCTTCAATATACCACAATGGGCGCCATGTAGTGTAGTTCCTATACTACCCTATCATGTAGGACCTACGACGTTTACGGATAACATATACTGTGGGACTGGTGGCAGACTAACTCTGTACACCCCCGCCGCATATATTAGCCTATGGTTTGCATTAGCTAGCTTGCAGTGCCACTAAAATCTCCTGCTATCAGAGAGATTCGTTTTTGGCAACCTTAGAACACAATAACCTCCGACTCGTGGAAACAATATATTAATTTTCACCTAGTCACTCGTGCATGTTTGTTTTTGCTCTCAGAGAGATACAGAGAAGAAACAGTCAGGGCATTTACAATAAGAATTTATTGTACAGTAGTTCTTCTCATGTAGAATAGGTGCGCTGTTACAACTGTAACACAGTAGCAGAGATATAGAACCAGCAGTACAGTGAATAAAAAGGAATAGTATTGTTCTACCATTTTGCAATAGTCATGAACATATAAATGAATAAGAAATGCATTTAAAAAATGAAGTGTGTACTCCTAAGATGCCTGACTAGATGTACCTAAGTGTACCTAGCATGTGAGTAGGTGCTATATAGCCTAAGCCTAAGAGCCAAGAATCCCACTAGGCTTTAGTCTAGTCAAACCCTCATACCTGAAATAGTGAGAGTGTGGGACTTCATCCTGGACTTGAGCTGGACGCCCCGCAAGGGATCGTCAGACCACTGTCAGCAGGAGCGATGGCATGCCGGAGCTGCAGTGTCTATGGTCAGTGTGTCGGCCGTGAAGTCTCGTCCCTCCTGCTTTATGATAGCAAGAGGTGCTGTATTTATACAGTCTATGTACGTGTGTTACCCATTGTTCAGTATGAGGATGACGTTCCGGATTAAACCTTGTGCGTCGATGGGAGAGGTGAAGTAGACCTCCTGGAGACTGTACTCATCAATTATTCACGTGCTAAGGATGAGGTCTTAGCAATATCGATTGGGAAGAACCCACCCTCGGCATGGAACTAGGTGAAAGGTTTAGTCCATAAAAGGCTGCAGTCCTTATAAGGCGTGATGTCCGTATAAGGCATTCTGTCCTTATTTGGAATTATGTCCTTATAAGGCTCGTTCATATGAAATAACAGGAGCTCATGTAGGGAAAGTATGTACGATGTTCCCTGGACCTATATTAGGGTACCAATATGAAATATAACAGTTTGTGCAGTCTCCTTTCTTAGTAAGGATAATGGCTAGCTGCAGGATTACTGCTCAGCAGGTTGTTGGTATGCTTTTTGAGTCTTCCTCTGACCATGGTTCAGAGACTGACTCTGCATCTGAGGCAGAGGAGGGAGGGGAAGATTCAGGCAGTGAGTATTCTCTCCACATGGAATTATCGGATGATGAAGCTACTCTCAGTGTGGATGAAGCTACCCTTTGTGCGGATGAAGTGTCTGTTTTAGAGGAGGACATTGATGTGCCGATAGTACAGCAAGACTTCTTCAAAAAAAGGGGGGAACCCATTATAACCCTCTGGCATCTGGGTACATAAACAATGTAAAAGAGAAAATATAACGCCTCTGGACTAATGATATTTCTTTATTCCGGTGTCGAGATAGATAAATTATCTCCTCCCTTGAGTTATTCTATCCTCAAAGTGAACTATGTTGTCATTATTTTTAATGGTCATCCACGGTAATTCCAACCCAACAACAAATATATATTTCCTTAGATCTGTGTCTAAGTATATTTATTTTGTCTTTCAGCATCAATATATAAAGATCAATCTTTCAGATATATATACATAGAAATTTACAATATTTACAATATTCACTTTCAAAAAAACCAAGAAACCAATGAACATATACATGAACGTCCCCACCAGGTCCCCACAGAATTCATATTAGCATTAGCAACCTTGTGTTTAAAAAATAATTTCTTTAATTTTAAAGGAAACCTTTACCTCCAAATATCAGGAGTAGCTATGGGTTGTAGTTTCTCACCAGAAATAGCCAACTTGGTGATGGCAGAATTCGAAAAAAGATGGATATATGGCGACACCAACCCCTTTATACATCACATTGGGTTTTGGTGTCGCTATATAGATGACATCTTTATGATTTGGGCTGGAAATGACTCGCAATTAAATGAATTTCGCAACTGGTTGAACTTTAGAACAGCTGAATTTAAGTTTACAATGAGTGCTGATCATACGAGGATTAATTTTTTGGATGTGTTTATCCAACAAGAAAACATCCGACTGTTAGCGCTCATTTATTCTTTGAGTATTGTGTTCGACTACGTTATTTGGACACTCCTCTCCCGTATTTGTTTACTCTTATGTCTACAGCTTTTGTCTGTACAGTTTAGCCCTCCTTATCATTGAACACTTGTTTTTCCATTATAGTTAGGTATCATAACCTCTTCCACACATAGTTTCATAATATCATTTATCATTTTTTCATCATATCAATACCGTATTTTGGGTCATTCCAAGATGGCGCGCATAGGGTCTCATTGACCTTTTACCGCTACTCATGTTATAGTCCCTTGTTTGTTTTCCCCGCCTTCACTTCCGGATTAGTATTCATTTATACGCACGCTTCACGACTTTCCGCACCCGCATTGTTTTGGCGGTGCACTGGGTTACAGCTTTTTGATCTCCTTGCTCATAGGTAAGGTATAAGTGGCAGTTCATCACTGGAGTCGGTACTCGTCTCGCTTTATCATCAGTTCTCATCGTTTTCTCATCGTTTTTCTTCTCCGTTTTTACTTTTCAGAATTTTCGAACCTCACAACATTGAGGTAAGAACTTTATGTTAGCATTACTTTTGGCGTTCTATGTCTAGCTTCCTTATAGTATGTTTTGTGGCATGACATGCTGTTACTTAGTGTACCATATTCTTTTTATCTCTACACAGAGAGCGTTTTACCAATATTCAGGTAAGCGTGGTACTTAATCCTTCACCGCACTTCACATAGTCATACCTCCACAACATAACGCCCCATTCTTGTTTTTTTCGGTTTTCCTTAGTGTGCACCCCACAGGAAGTTATCACAGGTAACACTACACATAATTTCAAGAAATACCGCTGTATTACGAGTTTGAGCCTTCCATCACATTATCTCTCATGCATATGTTCGTTTGTGTTTCAGATTTTCCCCTGACGAAGGAACCGACAGGTTCCGAAATGCATTGGGCACGTGTACACATGATGTTATAAATCTGTGAATGTCACATATATTTGTTTGTATGTTCATGAAAGTAAAATGGACAAAGTGTATTGCAAACATTCAATATGTCACAACTTTATTTAGAAGCACCATTTTGAGATCATTGAAATGTACATATTTGTCTGCACATGAGAAACAAATTGTGTTGTATTTTTGAGAAATAAAAGTACAAATTGTTGCAAGGACAATTATTCAGTGTCAGTCTTGACACTATGTGAATAGTGCGCAGTTATACACAGGTTCTCACCCTGTCATTAACTCTGATTTGCTTGGTAGAAGTGGATAAACTTCTACATAACTGCTGCACCACAGTTTAAATTTCTTGAAAGAAAAGGAATAAAAACAGATTACTACAGGAGTGCTCCCCTATCCCATAACTCCAATGGCTATATTTCTGGCAGTCATGAGCCGTGATAAGTATTTGCTTCTGCTTCGGATGCTGCATTTTGTTGATGATGGTTTAGCGTTGCCACGAGATCACCCTGATTGTGACCGTCTTTTTAACCCCTTCCATGCTCATGACGGAACGATTCCGTCATGAGCATCGGTTGAGCTGTGCTCATGACGGAACCGTTCCGTCATGGCCCCGCCCGCGCTCGAACCCTTCAGCACCGCGGGGGAATCCGCGTAGCGCTGAAGGGGTTAAGATCAGGCCTGTCGTTGATAACTTTGTTGATCGATTTTCTGAGTTCTATGCTCCAGGGGAAGAAATAGCAGTGGATGAGTCTTTGGTGTTGTTCAAGGGCCGCTTGGTTTTTAGGCAATACATTCCTAGTAAGAGGGCACGATATGGAATTAAGCTGTATATGCTGTGTGACAGTAGGACTGGATATGTCTCTAATTTCAGGGTGTACACTGGTAAGGATTCCAGGATTAACCCCCCTTGTGGCCGTCCACTTTTGGAGTGACTGAGAAAATTGTGTGGGAACTTGGTAGAGGACTTTTTAACAAAGGTCACCATTATATGTAGATAAGTTCTACACTGGTGTGTGGTTGTTCAGGGAATTGGCCAAAGTGGACACTGTTGCTTGTGGCACAATCCGCTCTAACCGTAAATAACTTGTTTGTCAAAAGCTTGTGCGGGGACGGTGCAAAGCGTTGAGAGGAACTTCTAGTTGTGAAGTTTTCAGACAGGAGAGATGTCTATATGCTGACTACCATCCATGATGAAAGCACTTCACCTGTTACTGTTTGAGGTCAGGTTGCTGAAGCGCGCAAACCTGTGTGCATTTTAGACTATAATAGGCACATGGGTGGTGTTGATAGAGTAGATCAGAGGTTGGAACCTTACGAGTCAAAGATGACTTTTGCTAAGTTTCAGGAGTCTGTAATAGGCAGCCTTGTTCTAGTGGAACAGGCAAGTGTTCCTAGAGTTGGAGTGGTGGAGGATGTGGCTAGATTGAAAGATCGCCACTTTCCTCCCACACCCTCAAATGACTTTCCCAGTAGGAGATGTAGAGTCTGTTGGCAAAGAGGTACGCAGAAGAAGACTCGGATGTACTGCCCGAGTGTCCTTCTAACCCTGGGCTGTGTGTGCCTGCTTGTTTTAGAATGTCCCACACGCAAAATAATTTTTGGGAGCATCCATGAGTGGTAAAGTGAACTGCCTAGTCTCTATTGTTTTATATTTTTTGTTCTGTTTCAAGGTTGGCATTTGTGAAATGTATTTAGTTTCAGATTTTGTGTTAGTAGATTTGTATCTATTTGCAATTTGTGTTTTCTTTTTTGTATAAAAAAATCCTAAATGTGATGGTGGTGTGTGTAGGCTGGTGCTTAGTAGGTGCAGTGCGTGGACTGGCGCTTGGCTGGCAGTGTGTGTGGGCTGGCACTTGGCTGGCGGTGTGCCTGGACTGGTGCTTGGCTGGCAGTGTGCCTGGACTGGCGCTAGGCTGGCGGTGTGTGTGGACTGGCGCTTGCCTGGCGGTGTGCGTGGACTGGCGCTTGGCTGGCGGTGTGCATGGACTGGCGCTTGGCTGGCAGTGTGTGTGGACTGGCGGCGTGCGTGGACTGGCGCTTGGTTGGCGGTGTGGGTTGACTTGAGCTTGGCTGGCAGTGTGTGTGTGGATTTGCGCTCGGCTGGCAGTGTGCGTGGACTGGTGCTTGGCTGGCGGTGTGTGAGTAGTGACTTGCTGCTGGTCACTACACAGACTGCTAGCGAAATGCCACTCCACGCAATCCATGAGCTGGTGTGGTTGCTGTGTGAGGAATGTGGGCGTGTGAAAGTGATGGGCCCTTGAATGGCGCTGTCTGCTGGTGTGAGTGTTGTAATGTGCTGGGCGGTGTGAATGATTTTGTAAGTGTCACACGTATGAAAGGTGTATGAATGGCCTATAAAGAGGTTGGTGCCTTGTCGTGGCTTTACAGCTCACGAGCTGTGAGTCAATGGTTCAGTTACTCGTCCTTTCAATTATTAACAGTTCATTTCATTTTTGTGAAATCTCTTGTTAATGCAACTGTATACACTGAACCATCACTCACCCTCGTGCCAAATCCAACCGTTATGTATGTGTGCTTGAGGAATAGGTGGTTGTGCAGAAATATTTGTCTTTTCTGTCTTACTCAAGCAGGGTGTACCTTGTCCCTTTTTGTGAATGTTGTAATGTGTTGGTTTTGTGCCGGTGCTGTGAATGGTCTTGTGTGTATCACGTATGAAAGGTGTGTGAATGGCCTGTAAAGTGGTTAGGGCCTTGACGTGGCTTTACAGCTTACTAGCTGCGAGTCACTGGTTTCGTTTTTTGTCCTTTCAATTATTGACAGTGCATTTCATTTTTGTGAAATCTCTTGTTAATAAAATTTTATATACTGAACCATCACTCGCCCTCGTGCAAAACCCAACCAGTATGTGTGTGCTTGAGGAATAGATGGCTGTGCAGTAATATTTGTCTTTTTTGTCTCTCAGCCAAGGTGTACATTTATCTAAGAAAAACCTACCAACTGTAGATATTGTCGTAAACTAAACACCCATGGGAGTACATGGTGATGTCTCTCTTGTGGATCTCAACATGTTATCTTACCCACAATGTCTAGCAAACCTCATATTGTGACTGTCACATTTTCCTTGCATTATTGTGCCAAAATGTTCACGCTCAAGAAAGAAAACAACAAATTTCCTTCCCCCCCCCCCCAGCATATCTCCAAGTATCCCAATAGAGATGGTACCTCACTTGTGTGGGTGGGCCAAGTACCCGCGGCAGGGAAAGGCCCAAAACCTATTGATGAGACATCAAAATTACCTATCAAAAAACAACCTGGTTTTGCAAGGGGGGTCCCATGAATTTTTGGCCCTGGGCTCGATGGCCATCTAGGGAAACCTACCAAACCCACACATTTCTGAAAACTAGACATCCGGGGCATTCAAGCGAGGTATGGCTTGCGTGGGTCCCCCAACATTTTCCTACCCAGAATTCCCTGCAAACCTCAAATTTAGCAGAAAAAAATCACTTTTTTCTCAGATTTCTGTGTGGGAAAGTTCTGGAATCTGCGTGGATCCACAAATTTCCTACCACCCAGCATTCCCCCCAGGTCTCCCGATAAAAATGGTACCTCACTTGTGTGGGTAGGTGTGAGAAGTTGGCCTGGCATATGCTGGTCACTAGTTATAGTGGCCACCTTGCACCAGTCCAATTCGACTCTTATGGTAGATAGGTTTAAGACAACCTTTTAAAGAAAGCTATCCTAGTGGCAGCTGTGGAGAGCAGCCTTCAGGCTAAGTCTCAGAGGAATGTAAAGCAGCTTGTTTTACCTTATAATCTCTTGAATTACCAAATGAAAGAACACCACACAGGTATATATATCAAATATATATGTATTTATTACAAGACACACTCTACTAATCTCTTTATGAGATTAGAAGTCAGGAACATATGCAAATATCAACGTTTCACAACGGGTTAAGCACAAATATGGCTGGGACCCTAGGGGCGTACCAGACCATATACTAAAAAAGAGGTTTAGGAAAGTCGACTTGCAAGGGGACAAGGCCTAGGGCCTGTAGAATCGCTGGGGCCTCACTAATCCACCCAAGGCAGGTAAGTAAAGGACCCACGGGAGACGCATGCAGTGTGAGAAAACAGCTGCGGCTTCCCTATTGATTTCAATGGAGCAAGTCGCGGTTGGAATTTTAAAGTTTTAGGGTACTTCTAGAGAGTCTACAAGCAAGCCACTTACAAGGTAAGTAGTTCGAGGGCCAACACCCACAGGAGCACCGGAGTGCACGAGTTACCTCACCCAGAGAAGCCGGGTGCATAGGTGTCTTTTGGTGTCGGGTCGCGTCGTCGTTATCAATGGAAGACGAAGACGTTTTGCTGCTTCCGAAGACTGGAGAAGTGTCCGGTGGAATCCAAGGCTGGATTCAAGATGAAGAAGACCTGAAAGCAGAAGGGACAGTGTTCGCACTCACTTGCCAGTGACCCGGGGCCAGGAAGATGGATGCCCACGGAAGTCTGGTGATTTCAGGTGATCAAAAGTGTTTTGACTCTTTAGCCACGAGGTCCAGGAGGCATCGACGATGACCAGGAGCTGGATTTGGCATGTCCCACGAAGTCTGCAGCTTACTGAGGTGTTGGCAACCGGATTGGAGCCAACAAGCCTTGGCAACAGCAAGTCTCTTGGAAAGTGAAGAAAGTCAGCGGTGCAGACCAGCAAGGTCTGAGGGACTCACCCAGCGAGGGTAAGTAGGGCAGGCCTGGAGCAACCAGGGGAGCCCTTTGGTTTGTTGAGAAAGTCTTCAGGGGACCCACAAGCCAGCCGGCAAGGGATCGCGAAGACGCCTCGTGAGGATTTGCTTCACAGGAGCCCACGGTCACTCGGGACGAGGTAGGCCTCTGATTTTTTAAGGAAATCCTGCGGGAGGCTTGGACCACATGTGGTCCAATGCACAAGTCCGTAGAATGTCGTGAAGGGGTTGCACTCGACAATAGTGCACGGTACCCGGGTATTGCTGTTCCTCATCACTCGTGGGGTCCACTCGCCTCAGCTTTGCTGGGGACTCACACTGGCTGTCGAGAAGTCAGGAAATCCACTTCCGGGTCTGCAGGGACTTCGGACTCCAGCTGGAGCAGGAAAGTTTGCGACCGTTGATTCAAGTTTTTGGTGCCTGCCAAGCAGGGGAGTCACTCCTTGACTCCAAGGGAGATTCTTCTGTCTTCCAAAGGTAGTGGAACGTCGAAGGGCCAGGATTCTTCTTGTAGAGCGTCATCCAGGGATATCTGATTTGCAATGGCAAGGCTTCCCTATCTTACACTAAAGAAAAGGGAGGGACTAGCTCTATGACGACTCCTCTGGGAGGGTCAGGGTTGGGGGTGGTTACACCCATTTCCCTTTGTCCAGTTTCGCGCCAGAGCAGGGACAGGTAGCCCCTGAACCGGTTTGAGCTGGCATATGCACAGAGGAGCCTACTGCTCCCCCAGTGCAGGACTTCAAAGCACTCTAGGAGTGCACCCACCCAGCCCCAATACACTAAATCCTGTCTGGAAGGTGGTGACACCTCCCTGTGACAGGATGCCTATTGTTGGGCCTCCTCGACTGCGCGTTTCAGTCAGCAGCAGGAGGGCAGCCCAGTGTCTGTGCTGGTGGCATCCATTTTGTGATGCCAGGGCTCTTTCAGATTTCTACCGTGTTTCCACAGTGGGTACATGTCGTCCCCTCTAGAAGGGTCGGATTATACTCCCACACCAGTTACTGGTGTGGGGGTATGATTCCAAGTTGTTTGACACCAAACACGACATGTTTTGATGCAGTCGTTCCAAAGTTAGCATTTACCGGTAGGTTATAATGCACTTAAGAGTATATGGTTTAACCGCATCCACAAACAGCCACAGAGAATAGACTCTGCCAGCTGCAGAGGGGCCCTGCTCACGCAGAGGCACCCCCTCACATTGTAAACCAAGCACCCTGCCCTCAGGATTGATAGGGCCTGCCTTAGGGGTGACTGATAGGTTTATATGTGTGTGTATGGTGAGATATAGGGAACCTATACCTCAGTGAGGAGTGCTAACACTACCTCACCCAGGCTGCAGTAGCAGGCCTGTGGTGTCAGATTTAGTCTGCTTCCCAGGGATGGCATAATACATGCTTCAGCCCCTGGTAGGCCTGTGAAGTACCTATGCCCTTGGTACCTAAGGTACCATATACTAGGGGCTCATAAGGTACCACAGTATCCAATCACTAGTGCATCTAATATGCACTCCAGTCATTTAAGGGAGTAAGCAGATAGGCTGGGGTCCTGGATAGCAGGATCCCAGTCAGACTAGTAAAAAACCATGCAAACGCCAGGAAAAAAGTGGGGGCAACCATGCAGTCAGATTCCACCTTTTGGGTTTTGGCCCCAGGCTCGCCGCCATCTAGGGAAACCTACCAAACCCACACATTTCTGGAAACTAAACACCCTATTAAGTCCAATGAGGTATGGCTTGCGTTGATCCCCCAACGTTTCCCTACCCAGAATCCCCTGCAAACCTCAAATTTAGCTGAAAAAACAAGTTTTCCACATATTATTGCGTGGAATCACCGTGCCGGCACAATGTGCTACCCCACAACGTTCTCCTTAATGTCCTGAGTAAAATGATACCTCACTTGCGTGGGTGACTAATGCAGAATTGGCTAAAAACTTATTTTTAAAAAAATGTAGCGCTTACAATTCTCGGTGCTATACCCTTAAACCCTATGTTTTGGGCTCTTACCAGTCACAGGTCCTTGCCCCATCCACACAAGTGAGGTACCATTTATATCGGGAGACCTGGGGGAACGCAGGGTGGTAGGAAATTTGTGGATCCACGCAGATTCCAGAACTTTCCCACACAGAAATTTGCGAAAAAACTGATCTTTTCAGCTAGATTTGAGGTTTGCAGGGGATTCTGGGTAGGAAAACGTTGGGGGATCAACGCAAGCCATACCTCATTGGACTTAACAGGGTGTTTAGTTTCCAGAAATGTGTGGGTTTGGTAGGTTTCCCTAGATGGCCGCCGAGCCCGGGGCCAAAAAGTCATGGGACCCCCCCTTGCAAAACCAGGTTGTTTTGTGATAGGTAACTTTGATGTCGCATCAATAGGTTTTGGGCCCTTGCCTGTCGTGGTTACTTGACCCACCCACACAAGTGAGGTACCATTTTTCTCGGAAGACTTTGGGGAACGTGGGGTGCGTTGAATTTTGTGGATCCACGCAGATTCCAGTACTTTCCACCACAGAAATGTGAGGGAAATTTTGGACACATTTTTAGGTTTCAAAGACATTTTGGGTACCAGAACCTGGTGAGAGCCAGTCAAGTCACCCCGTCCTGGATTCCCCCGGGTGTCTAGTTTTAAAAAATGTATAGGTTTGCTAGGTTTCCCTAGGTGCCAGCAGAGCTAGGATTAAAAAACTACAGCTAGGCACTTTGCAATAAAAGGGTCATTTTTTACTGTGAAAATATGGTGTGTCCACTTTGCGTTTTGCGCCGTTTCCTGTCGCGGGCACTAGGCCTACCCACACAAGTGAGATACCATTTTTCTTGGAAGACTTTGGAGATCGCGGGGTGGGTGGAATTTTGTGGATCCACACAGATTCCAGAGCTTTCCACCACAGAAATGTGAGGAAAATGTGTTTTTAAAAAAAAAATGTTTTAGGTTTGCAAGGGATTCTGGGTAACAGAACCTGGTGAGAGCCAGTCAAGTCACCCCATCCTGGATTTCCCTGGGTGTATAGTTTTAAAAAATTTATAGGTTTGCTAGGTTTCCCTAGTGCCGGCAGAACTAGGGTACAAAAACTACAGCTAGGCACTTTGCAAAAAAGGGTCATTTTTTATCGTGAACATGTGGTGTGTCCACGTTGCGTTTTGAGCTGTTTCCTGGCGTGGGCACTAGGCCTACCCACACAAGTGAGGTACCATTTTTATCAGGAGACTTCGGGTAACACAGAATTGTAGAGCAACTGGTATTACCTATTAACTTTCGATGCATTTCTGCCTTCCAAATGAAAGACAATGTGTAAAAAAGAAGTCATTTTGAAAAATGACCTATAATTCTCATGCTAGTATGGGTACTCCCAATTTCGGAAATGTGCAAATATCTACTGTTTCTAAACTCTATATTTTGTTCCCATTTCAGAAATACATAGGTGTCTTTCATACCAATTTTTCCATGTATACATTTTCCCAGAATAATTGCTATATACCCGGTACATAATAAAAAACCATTGCAAGATGCTGCTCAGTTATTGGCTCTGGGTTCGTCGAGTTCTTGGTGAACATACAAGTCCTATATATCCCCACAACCAGAAAGGTCCAGCGGATGTAATGGTATATTGCTTTCAAACAGATGTCATATTTAGAAGAAGTTACAGGTGAAAACTTTGACACAAATGGCTGTTTTTTTCAACTAATTTTCAATTTTTCCTATATTTAACTGTTAGTTTCTATAAAGAAACCTTGAAGTATTTACACAAATGACCCCATGCTGAATTCAGAATTGTGTCTACTTTTTAAAAATGTATAGCTGTCCAGGATTCATTATTGCTCTCATACCCATTTCTACTATTAACTGGAAGGAGGTTAAAGCACATAAAATAGCAAAAATAGGCTATGTCCCAGAAAAATGCCACAACTGTGTAAAACATTTGGTTTTCTGACAAAAGTCTGCTTGTTCCTCAAAGCTGGGAAGATGGTGACTTCAGCACCAGAAACCCTTTGTTGATACCATTTTCAGGGAAAAAACCAGAGGCTTTCAACTGTAGCCCTTTTTCCCGAAAACTAAAATTTAGATGCATTTTGGCTAATTTCTGGGTTCCCTCCAGGGGAATCCACAAACCCTGGATACCTTTAGAATCCCCATGTTGATGGTAGAAAAGGACGCAAATTTGGCGTGGATACCTTATGTGGTCAAAAAGTTACAGGGGCCTAAGCGTGAACTACCCCAATTAGCCAAAAAAAGGCTTAGCACGGGGGGGGAGGGAGAGGGGGGGAGGGGGGGGGGCGGGTAAAGGCCTAGCAGTGAAGGGGTTAAGTAAACTCATGACCAGCTCCTGGAAAAGAGTCCAGACCGAGGTGAAGATTGATAGCGAAATAGAGCTGTCAGTGAGAATTTATTTAGATGATGGTCAGACCAAGCACATGGGGATACTGTGAGGCTGGACAGTGATTAGTGCATAGACAAGACTTGGTCAAAGGTGTGACCATTTGAGGTGAGTGGGTGTCAGCAGATATTGCTCAAGATTTAATTTCCTGAGATAATCAGAGAAATCTGAGGGAGGATATCCTTCCTTCGTCCAGTAATTAAAATCTCCTAGCACTAGGATTTTGGCATGGTTGACAAGAAAGGGGCAAATTCCTTAATATAAACTGAGGAAAGTGCTGCATGTCTTCTGGGGGTAGGTAGGTGAGGGAACAGATAAGAAGGAAGTGTGAGATTCAAGTTGATCAAGTTATCTACTGCAGGAATAATTTAAGAGGTTAGTTTGAAAGATTTCAGGTGTTTCTTAATTACTGCGGCTATAACGCCTCCTGCTTTACCGGGGGGTAGGTAAGCTTGGAGGTTGTAATAGTTGTCAGGTACAGCAGCAAAGATAATAACAGAGGATTCCTATGTGAGGCAAGTTTCTGTTTGGGGAATAGTTATGAATTTGGGCATGGTGGCTGCCCCTGGCTCCGACACAGACAGGCTTACCTTTGGCACGTGCATACTCCATAGTCGTGGCTGAAAGGACATTTAAAATGTCCAGGAGCACTGGAGTTGGGTGCGGCCATGCAGAACGTCCTGACGCACTGGGGACTCCACAACCCCCCCACATATACCAGATGGTTGACACGCCTGTAGCACATCCTGAGAATGGAAAAAATAACTCTTACACTTGCTGGTAAAGGCACAGATTTTCGAGGAGCATGGCTTCCCTTCCTAGCTCTATTAACGCAGGAATTCCGCGAGCTCACATGCCCTAAATATCTACGCTTGCTTTGATTGCCGAAGGACGGGCCACCACCTGTTCTGGTTTAATCTCGGGGTTATGTGGTTTGAATCCGTGCTTAACTCAAGGCAGGCTCGACCGGAAGAGGAGTAGGGGAGTGAGGAGTTGGGCTCCTGTTTCTTTATTTTGCATTTGTTTTGTATATCTTTTAAAAAACACGGGCTCTGCGTAGCCCATGAAGACATCTTACTGTCCACCGGCAGTGCTTATTGCCTTTATTGTTTTCTCGTTATTCGCTTCTTCTGTTTTGAATACAGCAATAAAACAGATTTAAACCATAAAATGTCCAGGAGCACATTGCTCTACCGCATCTGGAAGGCAAGTAGAGGATTGGTTTCCCCACCTAAGCTCTAAGTGGTTTCCCCAGTGTCGTGAGGCGAGCGGCACAGCAAGCGGCGATCATGGTTTGAAACAGGTGGTTTCTTTTATACTGTTTTGAACTGTACTTTTATGGTCCTCGAGACCGAAATAAAGTTATTGAATGGAATGAATTTCTTTTTTGTTTTGTAATTCTTTATTGAAAATTGAAGGTGAACATATCCATATAGGTCATGCACAACGTGACGGACACCCAGGAGTCAATTGACAATACAGGTATAAATAAGTGTGCTCTTAAGGAGGGAACTGCACAGAACAAAACGGAGGGAGGGAGGAGAAGGCGTCACAAAGGAGACGAGGAGCAAGTGGTAGGAGGGAAGGATACTTTGCATACTGTGTATAATAACCCAATCCCTGCATCGTTGATAGTCACAGAGTTAGGCAGAATAGATCTTGGGGGAGGAGGCAGAGTTGGACCTACAGGATATAGGATATGTAAGGGGGTGGCGATTGAGAATGCTAGATAGTCATGGATGAGTAAGGTTACTGTCTCCTTGCCAGAAAAAAAGAAGAAGAAAAAAAGGGTGGAGAAAAAGTGGATGGGGAGGGGGGAAGAGGAGAGGAGGGGAGGGGTGGAAGGGAGGGGAGAAGGGAAGGGAAGGAAGGGGAAAGGCGCGTGCGCAGTGAGAGAATGAGGGGGAGGAAGAAAGGGGGAAAGAGAAGGGGATGGAAGAGGAGGGGGAAGGAAGAGTGAACTAGGAGGGGAGGGGGTCGGGGGTAGTGAACATTCAGAAGCCTCGAAGGAAAGGAGCCCATGCTTGTTGGAACAACCCCTCCTGGTCTTGCAGGCCATATATTACACATTTATGGGGAAACAGGTGATTTTTCAAAAGGTTTTAAGTGACAACGTATGTTTGGTAAAACAAAAGCGGATTTAAGTAAATTCAGCACATCTTATGTGTGAAGGGCTCTTTCCGTTGAGAATAATGGATTCAGAAAGAAAGATGGGAAAGAAATAGTCTCATTGACGTGGAAATCCGAAATCACCTATGGGAGAAAATTGGAAATGAGTTCTTATCACCACTCTGTTCACATGGAACACAGTGTACGTTTCCTGATTGAATATGACCTGAATCTTACTGACTCTACAGGCTGATGTAATGGCTACTAAAAAGCAGTTATCCAATTATATGTTGTAAAGATGCTTTAAGTAACAGCTCAAATGGAGGCTCCATGAGCTTAGACAGGAAAACATTAAGCTATCAAGGTAGAAATGAGGACCTATAGGGGTGGGAATATATTTCTGATACCCTCCAAGAAATATTTTTCTACAGGCATTCTAACATAAGAGATTTGCGTATGAGCTTTCCAGTAGGCAGTGACCGCTGCAGGGTGTACCGCAATCAATTTAAAGTGCAATCCAGATTTATGCTAAATGCAGAAGATAGAACATTTCCACTCCTTCTTGACATATGGCGGGATCATAGCTGAATTCTCACGATGCAGGACCTCTTCCCTGTTTATAGCCTGTTTCTCTCTTTTTATCTTCCCCTCTGCAACCTGTTATTTTCTCTCCAACTGCACTCTTCCCTTGTGCTTGTGGAGTAGAACAATGGCTACACCCCTCCTCCAGCAGCATGCATTTGGAAGTTGCTGGACAACCATTTGGCTGGGCCTGCAGCTGAGCCTATGAGGCTGATAAAGGGTCAGGTGACCTTCCAAGTAGCCTTTACAAGCCCTCCTCCCATGTGCGTTGAGGCTAAGGACTGAGAGGACAAGGGCATTGCCGGTTTTGGCCGGTTAGAGCTGAGGGCCAGAGATGCTACCCATTTCATAACCTACAACCACACTCAAGCAAACAGCTACAACCACAGCCATGCACAAACGAACACAACAAACACACTCCACTCTCTACCAACAAACAAGGTCAACCCACTTTTCACTTGCCCACCAAACACTACCCATTTGTATAACTTACTCCTACATATCGTTCTATCTCTACACCTACACACTCCTACACATATCACTATTCTGAACTACAACATAACCAAATGCACATTTAGCTTCCATACCAATAACACTCAAAATGTACACATTTAATCTCACAAATTCCCACCCTACTAAAAATACTTTCATTACTATATGCCTACTCCTAGCACTGCCTTCGCAACCCTTCTGAACCCTTCCTTCAACCATCTATCATACTGCTTTACCACAAAACCATCCTCTTTTTCTCACACCCTACCAATGACAATGCTCTTTCAACACTCCGTTCCAGCAATAACGCAAACTCACCCCCATTCTCTGACTACAACTTTTAGAAACTGGGATACTGGTTGATTGGGGTGTAAGCCCTGGTCAAGCAGCAACCACAATCCTAGTTGGACAAGTTACTTACCTTCGGTAATGCTTTATCTGGTAGAGACATGATTTAGCCGCATATTCCTTATCTTTGTACTTTTCAGGCGTCAGACTGGATACGGGAAGATTTCTCTTGAGCAGTACCCCTGCGTGCCAATAGGTGGCGTCAGTTGACTCTGCGTGAAGTTGTCATCTCCATCATCGGGATGTCCGCACCGTATGTATAGGTCCCACCTCAGTGCGCTGATGCCCGGAGCCATGAAGTTGACTGATAGGGATGTGTTTAGACAACTAGGGCCCAGAAGGGGAATAGCCCTGACATGAAGAACTGGTCCGTAGTACACGGAGGATGGGTAGGTCAGTAAGGAATCTGACACTAGATCATGTCTCTACCAGATAAGGTGTTACCGAAGGTAGGTAACTTGTCCATCTGATAGCGATATCTAGCTGCAGATTCCTTACTTTTGAACAGATACCCAAGCAATACCATCCCTGGAGGAGGGACCGTGGAAACGTTTAAACCAGAAAGTCTTGTAGGACCGAACTGCCTAAGGGGCCTTCCCTACGGACCTGTTTGTCCAGGCAACAATGCTTGGCAAACATGTGCAGGGATGCCCGCCTGGCAGATGTCAAGGACCGGGACACCATGCTGGAGATCTGTGGTGGCTGCCTTAGCTCTGGTAAAATTAGCTCTGAGGCCTTCAGGAGGCTATTTCTTTGCCAGAGCGTAACAGATCTTAATGCAGGGGATAGCCCATCAGGAGATGGTCCTCTTCTGCACAGCAGGTCTCTTCTTTGCTCCAACGAACCCAACAAAGAGTTGGTCATCCAACTGGAACTCTTTGGTGTGGTTAAGGTAGAACAATACCGCCCTTTTGAGTCCAGACCGTGGAGACATTCTTCTTCCTTAGAAGGATGTGGAGGAGCATAGAAGGTGGGCAAGGTGACAGATTGCCCTAGGTGGAATGGTGTCACCACTTTAGGCAACAAAGAAGCTCTAGTGCGGAGCACTACTTTGTGTGGGAAGCCAGTCAAATAAGAAGGCTGACAAGAAAGTGCATGCAACACCCTCACCCTCCTGGCAGACGTTATTGCCACTACAAAGGCTGTGTTGATCGTAAGCAGAGGGAGGGGGCAATTGTGCAGAGGCTCGAATGGTGCACACATTAGATAAGTGAGGACCAAGTTAAGGTCCCACTGGGGCATGATAAAAGGTGAGAGAGGTAACAGTAAACCCCTTCAAATCCTCTTTGCAATGGGGGAACTTGAGGAGTGGTGGTTGGTCTGGCACCGCATAAAGGCAGAAAGGGCCGAAAGTTAACCCTTTACAGTGCCCAGAGCCCTGCTGAAAAGAGATAGGATGAAAAGGAGGATGTCCAAAAGGGAGGCAGACAGAGGGTCAATAGACCTTCTGTACAATATTTACAATTTTATTTTCATCGGCAGGCTCATATCGACGAAGTGGAGGGGTGCCTGGCTGCCAGAATAACTTTGCATACTTTGGGACGAAGGTCGAATGTCAACTGTCGCTGCTCAATCTCCATGCAAGGAAACGGAGAGTTGACAGGTTTGGTGGAGGAAATTCCCCTGCTGCTGCTACAGAAGATCCTACTGAAGGGGCAGCCTGACCGGAGGATTGATGCTCATCTGCAGAAGCTCGGGATACTGAACTGTCTGTGCTTTGACTTGAGCCCGGTCGCTCTTGATCTTCTTGAGCATTCTGGACAGGAGTGGAATGGGCAAAAAGGCGCATAGGAGGCCTGGGCTCTGCTCGACAAGAAAGGCGTCGCGAGAGCTGCCTTGGAAACTCCCGCGCACAAACTGCTGACGTTGCGTGTTCTCGACGGAGGCAAACAGATCTAACCAAGGCCACCACTGAAAGAGTCCTTGCACCATGTGAGAGGCTGGCTTAATATATGGTGCTCCCTTATGTAAGTGTAGCACCCAGATTGTCTAAGTACACTAAAATCACCATAAGGAATGTCTATTCCTTATGGTGATTTTAGTGGTCTTAGACAATCTTAGAAAGCTCTCTAAGTGGTAGCTGTAAAGAGCAGCCTTCAGGCTAAGTTCAGAAGGAGTGTGAAGCAGCAGCTTGTTTTACCAGTACTTAATCTTATGATATAGGTTAAGTGAAAAAGAACCACACAGTATAGTTATACAAATATGTATTTATTATTAACACTCACTAATGCAATGTATTATCTCCTACCCGGAGATACAACATAATACACAGAATACACAGTGGTCCCTAGAGGGAGACCAAACCATATACTAAAACAATGGAATGCAAACCAGGACCTAATTTGGGAATGGACCCAGAAGACGTAGAAGAGTTGGGACCTAAGGATCCACCCATGGTGAGTATCAAGGAACCCCACGGAGGTCGTGTGCAGAGGGCTCAATGTTAGTCAATAGGTAAGTCTTGGTTACGATTTTAAAGGAGAAGGACCCTTCCCAGTGGACTCAGAAGAAACCCAGTTGAAGATGGAGGGTAGGAGAGTCACCCCACCCGTGCATACCCCAGGAACAAGGATACCTACACCAGGGAAGCTGGGTGCATTGGGGTGAAGTGACGTCGGAAACTGCAGTAGAGGACTTTGAAAAGATACTGCTTGCGAAGAAGGTGAAAGTGTCATGTTGAACCCAAAGGTGGATTCAAGGTGAGGGGTACCTGCAATCAGAGGGGACGGAGTCTATGCCACTCAGGAGTGTCCAGGAGGCACGGAAGACGAAAGCCCACCGATTTAGGAGATGCAGGAGACTAGACTGTGCCCTTGACATTGCAGTTATACAGACCAGGCGACGCAGAGGACGACCAGGAACCGTGCACAGGGTGTCCCACGTCGGATTTCGAGAGCCAACGGGTCAGTGTCCGGCAGGGGCACCAACAAGCCTTGGCAACGGAAACCAATGTAGTTGAGAAAGGTGCAGTGTCGGTACCAGCAAGGTCCAAGTGACTCACCACGAGCAGGTAAATCAGAGCAGGCCTCGAGCAAGCAGGGGAGCCCACTGGAGCCAAAGTACACCCTCGAGAGGACCCAAGGCCGAAGGAACATGAGTCGCAAGAGGACGTTGAGCAGCTCACCAAAAGATGAAGGCTCACTGTGCAGAGGATGCGATGTAGGTGAAGATCTTGGCTGTAGGAGATGCTTGAAGTAGGAGCTTCTAGAAGCCCATAGATCTCTGGAGGAGAGAGTCACAAGCCTTGGCAAAGGCAAGTCGACACGGTGCACAAGATTTCTGTTCCATTGGTTCTGATGAGGGATACTGGCCTCAAACTCAGTGAGAAGACAGTGCAGGCCTCGAGGGAGTTGCAGAATCACCACCTATGTTGCTGAGCCTTTCGGAGTCCGTGGGAGCCCACGACCAGCAGACCGGTCAGCTGCGTTGCAGTGCCTTCAGATGCAGTGGAGTGACTCTTTCACTCCAAGGGAGTTTCCTTCGGGTATCTTGGATGTTCATAGGCCCTGTGAAGAATCTGTATGGAGCACAGGCACAGACGTTGAGGCAGAGTTGCAGGACGACGAGGCCATGAGCAGCAGGAGTCTTCCCAGTTGCAATCTCGGTTCCCAACGCGAAGTCCTGCGCGGTACAGAGTGCCCAGATGGTCGAATTTGAAGTGGCATATGATCTGAATCTTGTCCCATGATGGATCTAGGGACCCACCCACAGGTAAGCTGTTAAGTACCCCAAGGAAGGGGTTGGAACGATTCTGGGGACCCTCCAAGAGGAGGGGCTGGACAGTAGGGAGGATACTCCCATGTCATTTGTCCAGTTTCACGCCATAGCGGGAGCCAACGGCTCCCTGAACTGGTTTGGACTGAATGTGCCATTCAAGCAGTCTGAGTGGCGCTGGTAAGCGCCCCCACCCTGTCCCAATACACAAAGTCCTGTCTGGGAGGTGGTCACACCTCCCTGTGACAGGATACCTATTCTCCTGCCTTCCTCTGCTCGAGTTTGGCTCAGCAGCAGGAGGGCAGAATTGTGACAGTAGCCATTGTTTGCTGTCCTGGTCTAGAAGACTGGTACCGAGAGCATTGAGGGCCTCCCGGAGGAGCTTTACAGTGCATGGAATCATATGTGTATGATTCCAACATGTTTGATACCAATCACAAAGGGTTTGTTACAGCCAGTTTAGAGATGGTCATCGTGTAATTACGCCGGACCCTCTCTATGTTTCTTAATGGCTGGTGCACTTACAACCCAGGAGAATGGACTCCGAAGGTTGTAGGGGTGTCCTGCTCATGCAGTGGCACCCTCACACTTACAACGGAGCACTCTGCCTTCAGGATTGAAAGGCCTGCTTTAGGGGTGACATAGATTTTAAGTGCACTGACCTCAGATATAAGGAAACATATCTACTGTAAGTGGTGCTAGCACCAGCATACACAGGCTGCAATGGCAGGCCTGTGGTCATAATTTGAGTGGTCTCTCATGGGTGGCATCATACATGCTTCAGCCCATGGGAGACCCTTGGTGTACCTATGCCCTGGATACTTTAGTACCATACACTAGGGACTTATCCGGGTACACCAGTAGCCAATCTGGAGTGTACCTAAGTACTCGCAATGTCCAAATTTAGGGAAGAAGCACAGAGACTCGGGTCCTGATTAGCAGGATCCCAGTCAAACTAGTCAGAAAAATATAATGACACCAGAAAAATTGAGGGAGACCATGAAAGCAGATCCTACTTTCCTACACACCACCTATGGATGGAGTTGCCATTCATGATCCGCTAGGCACCAATGGCTGAGTTTGTTTGCTCTAGTGTTCAGGGAACCGACCAGCTGTTGAACCACCAGGGATATGCCCTGTTGTTCCAGCCAAGTCCAGAGATGCAGAGCCTCCTGACAACGGGTCCCCAACCCCACCCGCATTGTTTGTTGCAGTACCAGATGACGGTGTTGTTATCCGTGAACACTTGAACCAGCCTTTCCTTGAGAGATGGCGAGAAGGCTTTCAGTGCCAATGGGATCGCACAAAGCTCCAACAGGTGGATGTGGAGCCTGGCTTCTGCCGGACACCAGAGGCCCCTGATCTACACCTCCCCCAGGTGGCCGCCTCATCCCAGGAGAGACGCATCTGTTACCACTGTATGATCTGGGTGGGGAAGGGAGAGCGGTCTGCCTGTGACCCATTCACGGTTTGACAGCCACCACGGCAGATCTTGCTCAGTTCCCTCCACGATCTGGACAAGGTCGGTGAGATTACTTTGATGCTGCACCCATTGGAACTTCAGATCCTATTGCAGAGCCCGCATGTGCCATATGGCATGATTCACTAGCAGGATGCAGGAGGCCATGAGGCCCAGCAGCTTCAGAGTCAATCACGCCGAAATCCAGGAAAGAGGTTGAAACATCGGTATCACAGCCTGAATATCTTGGACTCACCGTTCGGGAGGATGGGCCGAAACTGCACCCTGTCCAGAATGGCTCTGATGAAAGGGAGCGTCTGAGAAGGAGTCAGGTGTGACTTCGGCATGTTGATAGTGAACCCCAGCATATGCAGAAGGTTCGCCATAGTCTGGAGGTGGGAAATAACCACCTGGGGCGGGCCCACCATCAGCAGCCAGTCGTCGAGACAGGGGAAGACTGAAACCCCTGATCTCTTCAGATGAGCTGCAGCCACCGCCATCACCTTGGTGAACACCTGAGGGACACTGGTGAGGCCAAAGGGGAGCACAGTAAGCTGAAAGTGCTCGTGGCCCACTGTAAACTGCAAGTAGTGGCGATGAGCAGGCAGGACGATAATATGGAAATAAGCATTGTGAAAGTTCAACGCTACCATCCAGTCTGCCGGGTCCAGGGCAGACAGAACCTGAGCAAGAATGAGAATCTTGAACTTCTCTTTCTGAAGAAGTAGTTGAGGGTTCTGAGGTAGAGGAGAGGACAAAACCCTACGTCCTTAATGGGGTCCAGAAAGTAGCAGGAATAGCAACCACTGCTTATTTCTGGGCTTGGAACCCTCTCTATGACTCCCTTGGCCAAGAGAGTTGTGACTTCCTGACGAAGCAAGGGGTTGTCTCGAAGGGGAGGAAGTAGCCCCTTCGGACTATATGTAGAACCTACCTGTCTGAGGTGATGTCCCGCCACTGGTGGAGGGGATGGCGTATCCTGCCACCAACTGGACGCCCATGATCTGGGAGGATCGGACTAAGAGGGTTTGGAGGCAGAGGAAGGAGGGGGGTTTGTGTCTTGGCCTGACCTCTGGCCGCCCATCCTACGGGGTCGGATGAGCCGCACCCACAACCGCACAGAGATTGCAGAACTCTTGCGGTCCTCTGGATAGGATACAGCTGGCGGGGAACCCAATGGAACTCCTTCTGCTTAGCCTGAGGGGCCCAAAGGCACGCCAGCAGATCAGGTCCCCCAAATATGGAAAACATGGCATCATAAAATTCCTTCAACTGGGTGGGGGTCACTCCCCGTCCCAGAAAAGGAGGGAAATACGGAGCTGACCCAGGCACATGCTCCGTAGAGCAAGGCCTCGAACGTCGAAACTCCTCTGTCACGTCGGGGGACCGACGGGGTCAAGTAGACTTCTTCTGTTTTTTGTGGTACTTCTTACCTGACCCCTTCGTGGACTTCAAATGGGAGGATGAAAACTTGGAGGCCCCCGGAGCAGTGCTCAGACCTTTCTCTCGACCGAGAACGAGACCTCAGAGGAGACAATTCAAGCGCCTGACGCTGGGCTGGAAGTAGCTTTAGGAACCGCTCCTTCAAAGCGTTAGAACCCATAGCCCAGCAGTCAGAGTACGGCTTTGGGTCGTGGTAATGCTCCAGGCATCAAAGATATACGAGGTGGGGATCTGTTACCAACATGGCGCGGTGACAGGTGCCACACACTTTGAATCCTGAGGGTTTTTTTTTTTTTTGATAAACAAGTTTTTATTTATTTTCAAATTGGCATCACGATCAAAAAGGACATACAGCAAGTCGAGCAATTTGTCAGCAGCCAGACCCGTCACATAGTAAGTAAAAACATCAGCACAAGCCTTCTCCCCCACCCCTCTCCCTCCGTTCCCACCCCACGCATACCACCCCTTAACCTAGGCCCCCGAGCCATTTCCCCCATATTTTCCAGAACTTCTTGGGGCAACCCCTAGCAGCATACAGTGCCTTTTCCTGAGCAGCGCACCAATCCACCCCTCTCCGCCATTTGTATCCCGTGGGAGGGTCAGCCCGCTTCCAGGCGGCCGCTATATCCCTCTTGGCCACCACCAGGGCCGTGGTTAAGAAATAGTGCTCATTACGGGAGCCATCCAGCCCATCTGTTATGCCCAGTAGCGCCATTCGAGGATCATGGGGGACCTCCCATCCCAGGGCGTCAGTCAAATCCGTCTCAATCTCCCCCCAAAAGCCGTCCAAGCGAGGGCAAGACCAAACCATATGAAAGAAATCAGCCGGGTCCACCCCGCACCGCCCGCACGAGGCCCCCTGGCATAGGCCGGCGCGAAACATACGCTCTGGGGTCAGGTATGCAGTGTGAAGGTAATAGACCTGGACAAGCCGCAATCGGGCTGATGCGGTGATCGTCCTGAGCGCCATAAGGGCGTCCCTCCAATTAATGTCGTCCAGAGGGCCCACCCAGGCCTCCCACCGCTGCTTCAACCCAATCCAGTCCATCGGGGTATTATTAACCAAGGATCGGTAAATACGGGAGATGCCCCCCTTCCCAAGATAACCCAACATCACCTGGGCCTCAGGCGGGCTATGGTCAGGGAGTTTGGAGTCCAGGGGGACGTGAGATTGGAGCGCATGGCGCAACTGGAGATAACGATAAAACTGCGAGGGATGCAGAGAAAACTGACTCCGGAGCTCTTGAAAGGAGCACATGTGGCTTCCCCGCCAGACGTCGCCCAGGCTGGAGATCCCCAGGAGGTCCCAGCTACGAAAGCCACCGAGTCCCGCCACCTCCCGCATCCAAGTGCCATGCCATAGCGGTGTCACCCAGGTGAACACCCTCGACCACCGAGTGTTTCGTAGAGCCGCTCGCCACGCCAGAAAGGGGGCCCGCACGACCTCCGGAAGCGATCTAGGGACCGTCGCGCCATCGAGCATATTCTGAATAGAGGAGAATCCGATGAGCCGCACCTCCAGTCTGTAAGCCGGATCGTCCCACCCACCCGAGAACCAGTCATGTACCACCAGCAGCCGCGTAGCGAGGTAATACAGGTAAAGATTCGTCATGCTCAGGCCGCCGTCATAGGAAGGAACGCGACAGCGGTCTAAGGCCAACCGGGATCTACCTCTGCCCCAAAGAAAGTTAATCGCGGTCTTGTCCAGGTCCTGAAACCAGGAGCGGGGGAAGGAGCAGGGCGTGTTCTGGAGCATATAGAGAAACAGGGGGAGGATCATCATCTTATAAAGAGCGATCCTTCCCAACGGATTCAGTGGGAGAGATTGCCACTTCACCATATCCGCCCTGGCCTTGTTAACCACGGGGGCCACGTTGAGAGCCCAGCAGAGTTCCGGGAGAAGGGTAACCCAGATCCCCAGGTATTTAAAGGACAGCCGTCGGAGGGGAATGTCAGACTGCCAATCAAAACACTCCTGTGAGGGGTGTAGCGGAACCAGGACAGACTTCCCGGAGTTCAAACGGAGACCGGATGCCTGCCCAAACCGATGAAGAACTCGGCGCACCCGAGGCAGCCGGATCTGAGAGATAAATAAGTACATCGTCCGCATACAACGCAATTTTATCAGGGACCATACCCGGCCAGTCCCACCCACGGAGAACCAGGTCCGCCCGGATGAGCACAGCCAGGGGCTCCATCGCCAGGGCGAAGAGGAGGGGCGAGAGCGGGCAGCCCTGCCGCGTCCCCCACCCAATGGAAAACGCGTGGGACAGGGTCCCATTGACCAGCACTCGGGCCCGTGGGTCCGCGTAAAGCACCCGAACCATGGAGCGAAACTGTGGGCCAAACCCCATTAGTTCTAGGGTGTCTCCAAGATATTCCCATCCCACCGAATCAAAGGCTTTCTCGAAGTCCACCAGTAGAAGGGCCAGATAAGGAGATAGGCGCTCCCGGTGGGCCAGGGCAAGATGCAGGCGTCGCAGGCAGTGTCTGGTTCCTCGGTTTGGCATAAACCCGCATTGGTCCGGATGAACCAGCGCGGCCAGAAACGGGTGCAGCCGTTGCGCAAGGACGGTAGCGTAGACTTTGAGCTCGGTGTTGATAAGAGAGATCGGCCGGTACTCGGAGCAGGACTGCGAAGGGGGTTGAGTCTTCGGCAAGACAACTATAGTGGCGGTATCCGTCTCTCTCGGGAAGGAACCCTTCTCCACCGCCTCCGCGAAGAAATCCCGAAGTCGCGGGGCCAGGGTATCACGGAAATGGGCGTAATACTCCTGTGGAAAACCGTCCGGACCCGGGGTCTTCCCAGGCGCCAAATGGGAGATTGCCATCTCGACCTCCTGCAGAGTAATGGGCAGGTCCAGGGTCTCGCTATCTTCCTGCCCCAACCGCGCCAAGACCGCTCCATCCCCTCCCATCAATCCCGCAAGGGAGAGCCCCTGTGGCCGCGCCCGGTATAGCTGGCAGTAGTAGTCCGCAAAAGTTTGAGCAATTTCCACCGAAACCGTGTGCGTCTCTCCCGCAGCGTCCGCGATGGCCGGAATCACCCGGCCTGCACGAGGGTAGGTGGCCAGTCGGTGCAGGAGCGTACCGTTCTTGTCCCCCCACCCGTAGACCCGGGCCACCGAGGAGCGCCAAAGAGTATTTGCCGCATCTAGGGAGTGCATGCGTATCTCCTCGCGGAGAAAGGCCAGCCGCCGCGCCCGAGCAGCATCACCCAACGCGTCCTGGACGCGCTCAAGCTCCAGGGCCTGCGATTCACAAGCCGCAAGTTGCTGGAGTTGGCGCCGGCGCTGCTGCTGCAGATGCCCCTTCGCCACCCCTCTAATAGTTACTTTGCCGGCCTCCCAGAGGACAGCCGCAGAAGAGACGGAACCCACGTTATGAAGGTAGTATTCCGCAATCCCTTTTTCCACCACCCCCCGAAAGGCCTTGTCCTGAAGGAACCAGGCATTCAAACGCCACGTCGGACGGGCAGTAAAGGGAGGTGGGCCGAGAGCCAGAAGCACCGGCGAGTGGTCAGAGAGGCCCCACGGAAGAATGCGAACGTCACAAACCCCTGCACAATCGGTAGAGGGAAGAAAAATTAGATCAATACGGGCGTGGGAGTGGTGCGCCGCCGAAGTGTGGGTATATTGGCGATCATGAGGGTGCCAAATCCTCCAAACGTCACAGATGCCCAGGGCCTGGTTGAGGAGATCGGACCTGTCGAGTCCAGATGGGGTGTATAAACCGCGTTGAAGTCCCCACCGAGGACAAGGGACCCCGTCGGGAGCCTGGTGAGGAGGGCCGCCGTGTAGGCAAGAGCGGACTGCATCAGGGATGGCGCTGCGTAGAGGGACAGCAGTGTAAGCGGCCGTCCCTCCAGGGCGCCACATACCGCAACAACCATACCCTGGGGGTCCAAATGCACCTGGGTCAGTACAAAGGAAAAGGAACGCTTAAGCAGGATAGCCACCCCCCGTGAACCCCTGGCGAAGCCCGCGTGCCAGACCCTATCGTAGCCATAACGGGCGAGGAAGGGACACTTATTACCCATAAGGTGGGTCTCCTGAAGAAGGAGAATGACAATCTCCGCGTGCTGCGCATATTTGAGGACCGCCATGCGCTTGAACCGATCTAGCAGACCATTGACATTCCAGGACAAGACGCGCACTGCAGCTCTAGGCAGGGGTGTGTCCGCCATGGGAGCACGTAGGGGCATCGAGGACAGGAGATAGACACAGCAACCGCGAAAGGGAGCCGTGGGAGGATCGGGAAGCGCGCAGGATGCCTTAGAACCATAACAACGAGGATTGCATCCTCGAACAACAAAAACCTCCCTAGGAGGAAAAACCAACCCCAAACCAATCCCCACCCCCCACCCCCCCACCCCCCACCCTATACTTCGAAAACAGAAGCATCTGTCACCCTAACAGTGTGTAACCAAAACCAAGCTAAAACGCTCGGGCCTGAGCGCTAGTGGACCCCTTAAGAAATCAGATCAGTCCTGAATCATCCGCCCTGGCCAAGAGCAACAAATGTGTAGGAGCACCAAGGCCCGACTGCAAAGTCCAGCAACCAGGAAGCACACCCCCACCTCCCCTCCCCGACAAGAACATTACAAGCAGCAAGTGGAGGTCAAATGGTAGGGCTGCGGGAGAGGTCCGAAGTGTCTATTTGAGGAGCAGGCTGGGTCGCAGAGTCCGTCCGCCGGGGGGAGACGGTCCGCTGCCCGGCGGCGTCAGGACCGGTGGGCGCCACCGAGGAGACCGACGAGGCCCCGGACGCCCGTCGCAGCCGCCCCCCGGAGCGCACGTCAGTCACCTCCTCCCCCGCGCGCCTCCGGGGCAATGTGCGCCGTCGCCTTCGGGATCTGGAAGATCGGAGCGCTCCTCGCCCAGCCCGCCCCTCCACCGGTGATCCTCGACCAGCACGCTGCAGAGGACATTCCTCCATTAGCCAGGCCCAGGCCGCCCGCGGCGTGTCAAAGAAGAGAGTCTTTTGCTGGAAAATGACCCGGAGGCGGGCTGGGAACTGCAACTGATATTGGAGGCCCAGGGAACGCATCTTCTGTTTCACCTCCATGTAGGAGCGCCGGAGCTCTTGGACCTCTCTGGTGTAATCCGGGAACACCATTATGGTGTGATTTTGGTAGCGGAGATTCGCAGAGATTCGCAGAGCGCCTGGCCTCCCTGAGGATCGCATCTCTGTCCCTGAAGTTCAGGATCTTCAGGATAAAAGGACGGGGTGGCGCTCCCGGGGGCCTCGGCGCCAGGGAACGATGGGCCCTTTCCACCACGAAACAGGCCGAGAGGCTGCCCACTGGCATCCAGGATTGAAACCAACGCTCCAAGAAGTCGTCCGTGCGACCCGCCTCCGCACCCTCCGGGAACCCCACCAGGCGGAGGTTACAGCGTCGGGCACGATTTTCAACGTCCTCCACTCGGCGATGCATCTCTTTAAAGTGGGTGGTAAGCTCACGCACCTGGTCTTGCAGCTGGCGGATATCGTCTTCGGCCGTTGAGATACGTGACTTCAGATATACGGGCCGTGGCGTTACGCAGGTCTTGCCGAAGAAGGGCCACGTCCACCTTCACCTCCCCCACCATGCCCTCCAGGGAGGAGCGGGATGCCGTGATGGCCTGCAAGATGGCAGCAAGGTCGGTGCCAGGGGGGGTCCCCTCCCCGGCGGGGCCCGGCCCCCTCTCGGAGGTCGTGAATTTGTCCATCTTAGTCTGGGTAGCCGCTGGCGTCGACCTGGAAGCCCTGTCCTTACCCATGGCGGTGGCACCTGCAAGACCGGGGGGCGCGTCGTCCAATCCACGGGCAATAGAGATCCGGCCGCGGCGATGCCAGAGGGACTCGGGAGGAGAACAGCAGGAGGACACATTGTGTGATCTGGAGGCCGCTCGTTACTCGCGTCTCTCTTCGCCAACCGCCCGAGCCAGCAAGAGATGAGCCCGGCGGGCCGCCACCTGCTTGCAGCCTAGGATTCCGCCCGGAGGGGCACCACTCCTCACCCCGCGTCGCTGCCGACGTCACCAGGCGCTCGTCCGCCTCGGAGAGCCCAACACGTCCACCGCCCGTGAACGGCTCAGGGCTAGGGGCTCCAGGGGCCCCCGCGGACAGGGCCACCCCCAACACTCAGGCCCCCAGAGGGGGGGGATGGGGGGGGAGGAGGAAGGCTAAAGAAGGAGGAGGCGAGGGATGACCATCCACCTCCCCCCGACCGCCGACCTGCGGCCCGAACCCCCGCCGCGGCGCCTCTCCACCAGCTCACCGCTGCAGGCCTCGGGGCACCAGGGCAGTGCAAGCAGCGTTGGCGGGGGGTGAGGGGGGGGGGGGGAAACGCCGGACCCCGACCGCCGACACCCGGTCCGATGGGGAGGGCCCCCGCCACCTCCAGCACCCCCAGCCGCTCCAACTACCCCGGCAGGGAGCGGACTCGGTGCCCCACCCACAGCCTGGTCGTCGGCTCGGTTCCACCGCCGGGGATGGGCATCACAGCACCCTACCGCCAGCCACAGGATCGTAGGCCAGATTTGCTATTCCTCCAGTGGCCACAGAGGCAGCGGAGCCATTTGTCAGATGTCAAGTAGGTTTACCCGCTCAGCCTCCGAGCGTGGAGCCCTCCCACGGGTTTCACAGGTGGCAGTCTGGAGCCCTAGACAGTCCAGCCATCCGTCACATGGTTATTGGCTCGGGGCTCAGGCAGCAGAGTTATCCCTCCGATTTCACTGGGTTTACCTGCTCGGGCCTCAGAATGGGAAGGTTTTTGTCACATCGAGCCGGCCCGAGTCTTAGACAGCCTTGCTATATATCCCGCACGTGTGCAAACAGCAGGGCTATCCCTACGATCTCGGCTGGGTTGAAATGCGCAGGTCGCAGGATGGGAAGGTGTCGCACTCCTAGCAGTCTCGAGCCTTAGACGGCCCCGCTGTCCATCCCTCACGTGGTCGGACAGAAGAGTTATCCCTCAGGTAAGCACGTTTTCTTCAACTCCGCGCGGCTGTGTGTTTTGGCACCCTTCAGCTCGGATTCTCTTCGCGGGGGGGGGAAACGCCGGACTCCGACCGCCGACACCCGGTCCGATGGGGAGGGCCCCCGCCGCCTCCAGCACCCCCAGCCGCTCCAGTCACCCCAGCAGGGAGAGCACTCGGTGCCCCACTCACCGCCTGGTCGTCGGCCCGGTTCCACCGCCCAGGATGGGCCTCACAGCACCCCACCGCCAGCCACAGGATCGGAGGCAGGGCTCTCTCCACAGCAACCGCGATGACCTCTCCCGCAGGCCAGGACCTCCAGGCCCAGCCGCCTCGTGGGCGCCGCGGGCTCGAGCAGCCGCGCGCCCGCACCCAGCATCCAGGAAAGTAGCCGCCTCCCGCCGGGCGTTGAAGAGAGTCTGCTAACACAGCTCCGGGGGGGCGATTACCTCTCAAACTCGCACCGGTGACAGCCGGGCGGGCCAGGACCCCAAGACTGCCAAAAACGGCCGGCCAGGGCAGGATCAGGCGAAATGGGGAGGATCGTTGGGGTCCGGCAGCCGGAGCTTCACGGCAGAGCAGCCATGCCGGTCAGGCGCCACCTAGCGCTCCTCCCTGAGGTTTTTTTTAACATGAAGGTTTACGCATGCAACAATGAAAAAATGTCGACAAAAAGTCAAAAAAAAGACTGCCAAAAAATGAGGGGGGCAGCTCTCTTCAACGAATCTGCACTGGCTGGCATATAAAAAGAGAACTGATGTCAGCACGCCAAGGTGGCGCCTATATAGACGACGTGGACGTCACAATGACAGAGAAGACGCCGATGGCATCATGAGGAGTTGACAGATGCCACCTGTCGGCGTGCAGGGATACTGCTCAATTGAAATCTTCTGGATCTAGTCTGATGCCTGGGAAGTTCAAAGGTAAGGAATCTGCGGCTAGCTGCCTCTATCAGATAGGGTAAGAGACAAGCAAACACCAAATTAACCTATGCTCAACCCCCTGGTACCTTGGCATAGAGTGGTCAGGCTTAACTTAGTATAAAGTATTTGTGTAGCACATCAAACAGTAAAATAGTGAATACCACCACACAAAAAGGATCCCACACCAAGTTAAAATAATAGAGCTTAATTTAATATATAAAACAAGACCAAAACAACAAAAATTCAATTAGTAGAACCAGAGAAATTCAATTTTAAAGTTTTAGGTCAAGATAGCACAAAAAGCACCAAGCACGAACTGTAGATATCTGGACATGCTGGACCGAGTCAAAGTTGCAAGTTCAGGCAGACCATAATGGCGAGCAGGCCAGCTACAGGGACCCAGTTAGGCCAGCTGAACCAAGTACCTTAAAATTCAGGTGGCTGAACAATGCGTGGATCAATGTCAAAGATGGTCTGTGCAGCCGAGGAGATGTTGGAGGCTCGTTTAGTATATGGTGCACACTTATTGAAGTGGTTCACCTTGCACTAATCCAAACAGCCCTTATGGTGGTTTTAGTGGTCTTTGATAGCCATAGAAAGCAGTAAAAGTGGTAGCTGTGAAAGACTTATCTTGAAGGAGTGTTGAGCATCTTGTTTAACCAGTTTAATCTGTAGTGTAGATTAGATGAAAAGAAACCGCACATTGTAAATAAGTCTATTTATTACAATACAACAACACTGTGACATTGGTATATCTCCTACCTAGAGATATCAACACAACACACAAGAATACTTTAAAACAATCAGTTAAGTAGCAAAAATATACACTAGTCTCCAGGGGGAGACCAAACCATATATTAAGAAAGTTGAACGAGAACAGAAAAAGGAGAACAGTACTTGGATCAGAAGACCCAGAGGATCCGGGGACACAAGGAACCACCCAGGACAAGTACCCAGGCACCTCACGGAGGCTGTGTGCAACAGCCATGTGCCCAATAGAAATCAATGGAGAAGTCGCGGTTGCAGTTTTGAATAAGAAGGACCCTTCCCAGAGGTCCCCAAAGAAATCCTTTGGAAGACAGAAGGTTGGAGAGCCACCCCACCTGTGGAAGCCCCGGGAACCAGGTTACCTACACCAGGGTAGCCGGGTGCATAGGGGTGACGTGATGTCAGAACCTGCCATAGACGACAATGGAAGACTTAGAAGAAGATGCCTCTGAAATCCAAGGGTGGATTCTGGAAGTGAAGAACCTGCTAACAGAGGAGACAGAGCCTATGCCACTTGGAGGTGAACAGGAGGCATGGAGAAACAATGCCCACATATGTTGGGAGGTTCTGGAGAGTCAACAGTGACCGTGTTGCTGCAGCTGTGAGGACCAGGCAATGCTGATGAAGACCAGGAGCCTTGCAAGATGGTCGTGTCCGGCAGTAGCACCAAAATGCCTTGGCAGCCGCAACTTGCGTGGAAAACAGAAAAGGAGCAACATTGGGACCAGCAAGGTCCAAGGGACGCACCAACAGCTGGAGAGTCAGAGCAGGCCTCGAGCAAGCAGGGAAGCCCACTGAAGCACCTTTAGGAGGACCCACAGCATAAAGGCGCAGGAGTCACAAGAGGACCTCGAGCAGCCCACCAAAGATGAAGGCCCACGATGCAGAGGATGTGGTGAGGACACTGATCTTGGGTGAGGCTCACCTGGGTTTTCTGTAGGGGTAAAGTGGAAGGAACAGATCCTGGGGCCCAATATCCCTCACCCACCTCCCTCACCCAACAAAGTCAAAGCCAAAGAGGAGAAGGTGGGGAAGAGGGGGGAACAAAACAAGGAAAGGGAAAAGGAGTAGAATCCACTGGTCCGTCTGGTGTGGTGCCGCATATGTTTCCTAATAGCAAATGATACAATTGTTAAGTATGAGTCTAAAACTAGAAGACTGCTATATAGAACGTGTGGCTAATGTAGGAGTATACCTGTTGAATGTTCTGCTGGTGGTATAAGGAAATTTGAACAACTAGAACTTGAGACTGACACAGTAACCTCTATAAAGTAAACGTACGCTTATTAATCATTAGGACTGGAGAATTCAAGCTATAAACAATGGTAGGTGTGACACAAACCAACCTTAGCAGAGACCACCTTTTGGATTACTTAGACCCATAAAAATATATACCTCCTGAAAACACTAGGAAAAAAACCACGAAAACTTATTTTCCTAGTTAGGATAAGAAGAGAAACAAAATATAGGACAAAAAGGTGCTGGGTCGGAATGGGTTAACTACGTAATTCAAGAATCCTTAAATAATATTCTCTTATTTTTGCAGCAAAAGAAATGAAGAAAATCAAAGCAGAGAATACACTCCACAACGCTGAAGGAATGCAGAATAGTATTATAGTTTTAAGAAAGAAAAAGAGCAAATATATTACATCCTACTGTGACTGGGAACTATGATTCTTTAAACAATTTTGTTTAATCATTTGCAGGCAGAGGAATAGCAGAGGTAGGAAAAGCAGCCTGCAGAAAGGTGACGAGGCTGGCCAGTGAGGGAGGCGCTGATACAGCAACCATGCCCCGGAAGAGGAGGGGTGACCTGAAAGCACTGATTTGGAGGAGGTCGGGAGGAGAATGCAAGAACGTCCCTGCTCTCTGACGTGAACAAGAAAATACAGGTAACAGAGGGCAATGGGGGTAGCAAGGGAGGCCCAGCGGGGGTCCGTGACAGAACGTGAAGTGCGTTCCCCTCACGGACCACCCCTTTTTAAATACATCTAGCGCCGCCTTCGCCAGCTGCCCAGAGTCGGCAAGCGGGGCTTGCGCAGGAGGCTGCTGGCAGGACTGGAAGCGCTGGAGGGAGGAGATGCTGGAGCTTCTTGTAGCCCAAAGATCTGGGGTGCAGAGTAAACAAACCTTGTCAATGGCTGTAGGAAAGTGGGTTTATGTTGCAGTAACCCGCAGCACTTTTTGCCTGACACTTGATGCACTTTGACTTGATGAGCCCTGGGTCCCTACCAATCAGGTTACCCAAGCCTATGTTCCTTCCCAAAACTGTACCTTTGTACCCACAATTGGCAGATCTCTGGCCCAGGTAAGCCCCTTGTAAAAGGTACCATGGGTACCAAAGGCGCTGTGATTAGGGGAGGTCTCTGAAGGCTGCAGCACCTATTGTGCCACCCTAAGAAAAGCTACACCTTAACACCCACACACACTGCCATTGCAGGCTGCGTATTTTGGTGCAAAGAAAAGTGAAGAGTCGACATGGCACACAGTAATTCTGGAGGCACTCTTGTGGTCTGACACCCTGTGATGACCTTTGACTACCATTATTTTAATTGACTATGGTGTTTTTTTATTTTATCCTAGCCTGAATGTACAACGTCTTGCATATGCCTTGTTACTCCTAGGGGTTTGTTTCTTGTAATCTTGCAGTCTTTCAGTGGGAGCTGTCACGGAGTAGGACAGCCTTGCCAAGAACAGAACGTGTGGGATGTGCATTTGAAAGCATGAGGGAGAGAGAGGTGTGGAATGTACTTTTTGGTCTCAAAGTGCAGTGTTATGAGCAGTGGTGCACAAATGTGCACTGTGTTGTACATTGAAATGTGGAAATGTGGATTTTCCTGATCAGTTATGTCCCCTATCTTGGACCCCAACGGTTTTATATGCATGTTACAAGTACATGTATGTTCCCTCCAGTTCCAGTTTCTAAGACGCAAACATATGTGTGTCTACTGTCAACATGTTCTCTGTCAGATCCGCCATCAATGGGCTGGATATTCGATTCCTTAGTATGAAAGGCCACCGACTTTATATGGCTAAGTTACTCCATTTTTACAGTTCAGGCGAGTAGGCCCGATTCTGTCCTCAAAGCCTTTCCCTGCTCTCTGTCTCTGACAGCTTCAGCTTGAGCTCGCATCTGTATCCATGAACTTTGTCCTACTCCCTGTGCAGCTAACGGTGCCTGCCTCGGCCAGTTTTCGCCTGTCTGCCAAGAAGTTGTATTTCACCTTCGAATTATCTATTTTGCTCTCCAGCCGATGCATTCCTGTCCAGTGATTTAGGTAAACATTTCCTTTAGCTCACAAGCAAAGGACTCAGCCTTTCCGTCCTCCTGCAAGTGATTCATAGCCCTGTTGCCATGGAAAGTTTTCTATCCCTCGCATCTCATATAGACACTTAGACGCTTGTACAACGCACACAGTCAGTATAGAATAGATTCTGTCCGAGAGTCCTTCCTTGTGGATAACATAGTTCTTTAAACATAGGATGTTAGATATGATTTGGGATTAGGTTGACTTGACCCCAGACTTCTCGTCTCCACATGTAGAGCTAAATGTCAAGTCCCCTTCACCCCCTAGTTGCACGTCAATTACACGTCATGCTGCCGCGCGCGCATCTATGCCAAGTATTATCTTATAGATCCACCTATGCCTGATAATTCTAACCAATCATGTTTCTTTTATTCCTTATTACGCCTAGTTTCGATTATGTCACTGTTACGTCATTTTTCTTATCAAATGTTACGCCTTCTACATTCGTTTCATTGTAATGTACTTATTATAAAAATATATGTCTGTTAATAAATTATTGTACTTCACTTCCTGAACCTTCGTGGTGACGGAACCTGAGGGCCGCGACTCGAGTCGGCCATTTTGAATGGAATAAAGCCCATTAGAAAACCTCTTATACCACGGATTCTGCCTCTCGTTATTTTGAGCTATTTTACTTTAATTTAAGATTCCGCATGAAATTCAGTCCGGTAATATTTATTTTATTTACCACATAATGGCGCCCGAACAGGGACACTTTCTCATCTCACGCGCCGGCGGTGCGTTGCAGGCCCGGTCTCCTGCCACAGCTGGACGGACCATAAACGCGTACCAGCAGGATTTCCTGTAAGCTCCCTCCGGTCAAGCGGGGGCGACTGAGGCTGCGATCAACCCAGACGAGGCGGTGAGAAGTGCGAAGTATCCCGACCAGAGCCTAGCTGAGAGAGCAAGATCCGAGGTATACAGAGGCCCACCAGGTTTTCCGAAATTCCGACGTCCAGAGGGTCCGATGTCCGCAGTTATCGAGTCCTGTCCATTCTCTGAGGCCTTCCGTTTCAAGGAGCTACTCGGTGAGTACCATCGCCGAGGAGGCGTGTTGACGCGCACATAGGTTGTGCCGGTCAAGACGGATTTGGGTACACAAATCCGGTCTGCACTGTTTAGCAGTGTATATGTACTGTTTAGCAGTATATCAAGTATTCCGAAGTACTCAGTTATTGTCAAGAATTCAGCGTGGTGATTAGTTAAGCAGACTGTCATCATTGTCGATCATTGTTATAATGTTCAATGTTTAATGTTTAAAGTATTCAGAAATGTCTTGCATATTGTGGTATGAATGACTGTTCATAGTTCACTGTTCATTATTGTGTTTCTCGTATTAAGTAAGTTCAAGAGTAAGTATCAGGTCAGTTGTCAATATGCCGCTCTTCTCGAAGTTAAGACAGATTACTACTAGAAAAGGGGTGCTTGAAGAAGCAGTTCCTATTCCTCCTAGAGACACTCCAGGACATTTCATGTACCATAAACATGGCTTAGATGCCATATTGTTTCTTGATCTATGGGTAGATTATACCAAAGGATTACCGGAAAGTCAAAGGTGGCCCATAGCGGGAACCTGGGATGCAGAGTGCATCATGAAAGTGGAGGAAGAGTTATGGAAAAGAAAGGTCAGACAGTCACAGAAAGACGCTGTTGAGTTATGGCGTAAAGAATCTCATAGACGAACAGAAAAAGCACGTAGACAAGAAGAGAGGAGTAAAGAGAGTTCAAATAAAGTTCAAGAAAATCTATTAATTGAGGAAGGTATCCGAGTGAAATCAGAACAAGTAAATAGACAAAGAAATGCTCTTATGAATGGTATGTATCCCCTTCTAGCCGAAGGACTACCTAAGGCTGTTACGGAGGTGCCAAAAGACTTGCCACCCCCATTATTTCCAAGACTGGACAGCATTAGCAGAGGAAGAAAGGGGCCGAACTGCAGGTTCAGGGCTCGGGGATAAAGTTAAACTATTACCAGGTTTACTAGTACAGGTACTGCCACGTTTATTAACTACAAAGAAGGAAGATTGGGGTGCAATCACAGCCTGTAAACAAAAGCAAGATGAAGACACAAGTGATTATTATGCTCGATTTGAAAAATGTTTTGGTATAAATAGTGGTATAAAAGCAAGTAGTGACTCATATCCACATCTATTTGTGACAAAATTAGTGGAAAATGCATTGCCTCCAGTGAAGAATAGAATATTGAAATTCGAGAGTACCTGGCAAAGTAACACTCCGTCGCAAATGCTACAAATGTTACAGTATCATCACAATAGAATTAGGGATGAACAAGAACACGAGCATAAACGCATGAAGGATACAAAAATGAAAATGCTAGTTTCTCAGACAGTACCAGCAGATGGTCACAAAAAGGGTGTGACACATTCTGGTGATTCTGCAGTTCCTGTAAAAGGAACCTGCAATTACTGTAAACAACTAGGCCATTATGTACATGATTGTCAAGTCCTGAAACGAAATATAGCAACAGGTATTGCAAAGGAGAGACCACGATTAGTTAGACAAGATCAGAATGAACAAGGAGCTATGCAGCATGGACAGTCCATGCCAGTTCAGCAACAGTCTATGCCAGCCTCACAGCAACCCATACAGTTTGTGCCAGCTGCACCACCGTTGCCTGCTACTGCCACACAAACCACAACACAACAAATGTATCAGACTGCACAGTATGAATACCCTGAGTATCAGCGTTACGCATGAACCAGCCTAGAGAGGGAAGTTGACTTACCGCTTATCGAGATTCCGGTAGATCAAGAAGGACCTTATGTACATAGTGAATTATTAGGTCAAGATAGAAAATTCTTACTCGATACAGGGGCAAGTCGAACAACCATAAAACGTAGTGAAGTTCCAGGGGCACCCCTCTCAGGCTCTCAAAAAGGTTTCCCTTGGTTTTTCAGGAAAACCTATTGTTAATGAAGTATCACAGCCTCTACCACTTACGATAGGACCTTTGACACGAACTACAGATTTATTGCTTACTAAATCATGCCCAGAAAATTTGTTAGGAATTAAAACTCTGAAAGCACTAGGAGCCATAATATGTTGTTCTCCGGAAGGAGTAAGGTTGTTTTTGCGTGATTTTAAAGGTCACTATGTGTCTAGAGACATGGATCCCCGACTACAGATTTTACCAGTACATCTATGGGCACAAGGCCCTACGGATGTTGGCTGCATGAACATTACACCCTATCGAGTTACATTGAAAGCAGGAGTGGTATTACCACGAATGCGACAATACAAGTTACCGCATGATGCTGTAGTGGCTTTGTTGAAAATCATTGATGAGCTAATTGCCCAGGGAGTAGTTGTAGAAACAGACTCCAATGTATGTAATTCACCGATAATTCCGATTCTTAAACGAACTGATCCTACTGCTCCCCCAGTGTACCGATTGGTTATTGATTTGCGTGAACTAAACAAGTGTATTGTACCACAATTCCCTGTGGTCCCTGATATATCATCATTGTTGACAGCAATTGATTCCGAAGCAACATTCTTTACTGTAATTGATCTCAAGAATGCCTTTTTCAGCGTCCCAATAGATCCGGAAAGCCAATACTTGTTCGGATTCAGTTTAAATGGGCGCAGCTTTAAATTCTCACGCGCTCCCCAAGGATTTACAGAAAGCCCCAGCATCTACAGCCAAGCACTGAAACGAGAACTTGACAGTATCCACATGCCAGTCAATACTGCACTGCTTCAATATGTCGATGATCTGCTGATCACCGCGAGAAGCGAGCCAGAATGTGAAAAAGCTTCTCTGACAGTTTTACATTTCCTAGCCGACAAGGGGCACAAGGTGTCCCCTTCTAAGCTGCAATTCTGTGTTCAGCGAGTTATTTATCTTGGTCACTCGCTGTCCAAGGAGGGAAGGCAGCTTACACCAGATCGCATCCAGTTAATTGCTAACATGTCAATACCCCAGACACAAAAGGAGGTGCGGGCTTTCATAGGCCTCACTTCATATTGTAGGCAGTGGATCCCTCAGTACGCATTTCTAGCAAAACCACTCATTCAGTTAACCACACAGGAGGCAGCCACATCGACTGTTCTCCCTTGGACTCAGGAACATACACAAGCTTTTGAAAGCTTAAAGGAAGCTTTATGTCAAGCACCTGTTTTAGCAACACCATGTTATAGCAAACCTTTTACACTCTTTGTTACAGAACGCGAAGGTACTGCCTTGTCAGTACTCACTCAGGATCAAGCAGGATCACGCAAGCCATGTGCTTATTTTTCCAGTACATTAGATCCCGTAGCTCAGGCTTTGCCTGCATGCCTGAAATCAGTGGCAGCGACAGCTTTAGCAATCAGACAAAGCGATGCCATAGTATTAGGACACCCATTGACAGTACAAGTACCACATGCAGTAGAGGTTCTTGTGAACCGAACACAAACGCAACACTTGACCATAGCAAGACTTACCGGTTATGAACTGACATTGTTTCAACCACACATAGAGATCCGACGGTGTAATACATTGAATCCTGCTACACTATTACCTGTAATTGGAACAGACCCACTAGCTCATGATTGTGTTGAAATCATTGAAATAAAGACGAAACCTAGACAAGACTTGACAGACGTTCCATTGTTAGATCCAGACCTGACGTTGTATGTAGACGGATCATGCATGAGAACAAGTAAAGGAGATTTAGTGGCCGCGTATGCAGTCACAACAGACACTGAAGTTATTGAGACACATTGTATAGATACTCTGTCAGCCCAAGCAGCAGAACTTATTGCTCTAACACAAGCCTGTATTCAAGCCACAAATAAGAAAGTTAATGTATACACTGACTCACGTTATGCATTCGGAGTTGTACACGACTTCGGCGTGCTGTGGCGAGAGAGAGGTTATTTTACTTCCCATGGTGCCCACATTCAGCACGGACCCCTCATTCATGCCTTGTTAGACGCAATACATTTACCCACTGCTATATCGATTATGAAATGTAAAGCACACACGAAGGTTATTGATACCATTTCTCAAGGCAATGATTTAGCTGACAGAACAGCTAAACAGACTGCTCAGAATCGCACATTAGACATGACAAAGCCAATAGTTCAGACCCCAACACAGTGTATGGCAATTAAGGATCCCACACTTGACGTAATTGACATACAGACACATGCCACAGCAGAAGAAATAAAGAAATGGACTGAACTAGGAGGGATCCAGACAGATCAAGGATGGATGACGAAGGAGAAATCTGTATGGTTCCTCCCTGATTCCATGGTTCAAGCCATTATAGCTACAGTTCACAGTCCAGCACATTTAGGAGAGAAGGCTATGCTAGACAGCATTCAGCACATTTGGTTCAACAAACATTTACGAGCAGCAGCTAAACAAAAAGTTCGTACCTGTATGATATGTTGTCAGTTTAATCCAGGAAAGAGTGTTCCCGTAGAGCAGGGTGGATTTCAGCCTCCTGACCATCCTTTTGAAGTCCTCCAGATGGATTATATTCAGATGGAACGTTGTCGAGGATTCAAATATGTCCTCGTAGTTGTCTGCGCTCTCTCCCGTTGGACAGAGGCGTATCCCGTATCAGATTACACTGCCCCGACTACTGCCAAGCAGCTAGTTCGAGAATTCTTCCCACGGTACGGTTTACCACGTGTTGTATATTCAGATAACGGTCAGCCTTTCTCATCCGAATTAATGAAACATGTCTCACTCTTGTTGGGATATCAGTGGAAATTCCACTGTGTCCGACACCCCGAGGCAGCAGGTCTCGTAGAAAGACATAACCAGACACTGAAAATCAGACTGTCCAAAATATGTAGAGAGAAAGGTGTCGACTGGATAGTAGCATTACCAGTTGCACTCTTTTACATGAGAATGGTAGCACACTCTAGAACAGGGCTATCCCCGTATGAGGTGATCTTTGGTAGACCACCGAATATGTGGGGGACGCCTATACCACGTAAAATAACTGATGTTGACTGTAATATGCTGACAGATTACCTGGCTTCCTTGATGTCTGCACTACAATCTTCTCGTTCACAGGTAGCTGCAGCCTTTCCCGACAACACTGAGGCGAAACCCCATGACGTTGTTCCGGGTAATCTTGTCTTTGTGAGAAATTTCGACAGGAAGAGTCAATTGGAGCCCAGGTGGAAAGCACCCAAGTTGGTCCTGTTGACCACAAGAACAGCCGTGAAGATCGAGGGACGAAAGGGGTGGATTCATTCGAGTCACGTAAAAAAATTTCATGGACTACCTTCAGATATAGACACTGTGCCCTGCACTCCCTCACAGACTGATTCAAAACTTCCTTTTGTTGAACAAAATGACTCTCAGTGCTATAAACAGAAACTCAGGTCCAGATCTAAACTGTCGGACGATTTGATTGTTTAAGTCCTCTCCAAGGTGAAGCGGTTGAATCTGTCCCGACATGTACCCTTTAGGTCTGAATCATGTAGAGTCCAGAATCATAATGAAACGACATGCTTATTGTAAATTACTGCGTAACCACTGTATTGTGACATTATTAATTTTGTTTTTATTGAGTATTTTAGTAATTATTACGAGTATGATTTTGCACATATATCATCCTGTTTCTAAACGTGTTTTCAATATAACTGATGAACATTCTTTTAGTGACCTACCGCCACATGAATTATCTTATAGACTTGCGCTGCGCAATAACACATTCATTAGTATGTTACATCATTCCCATCAGACTAGTAATGCGACCAATTGTTGGGTGTGTGGCCGACTTCCTCCCTATCAGAATAACAAAGGAGTTCTGCCTTTCTTTCCACATCCATTCACACACAATGGCTCCTGTGGAGCATGGTTTAGTTTATTAAATTCCATAGACCCAGACACAGCAGTTTATCAACAACATTGGATATGGGGAAATCTGAATCTAGTTTTATTCAAAGTCTGTCACCCTAATAAGGAGGGTCACCCCAGTAGAACAGGAACTGATTTAGAAAATGAAGTGTATAAATTAGGTAATTTTACACCTAATCTTATGATTCTGAATGTCAAATCCGAAGTTGAACTAATTTTGCCCACTATGTCAGTATTTCCAGTTAAGGGTGAATTATGTGTAAGAAAAGTTGGTTCCATACATATGGGCCATAGCCAATGCGTTACTACAGTAGAATATAGTGATCAAGGCAAATCTTCATTTAGAGCTTCTCGCCATTCCTACTTCATATGTGGTCAGACGGCATATATGCGTCTGCCTCTAGATTGGGATGGTACCTGTTACATAGCATTCCTTTTGCCACCTGTTTTCCTAGCTCCCCCTGATTATTATCGAAATGTTCATTTAGTACACAATAGAGAGAAAAGAGATCTCCCAGTTGTCGATTATACTGAGACAGCATGGGACAAGTATGTAGATTTCAATAAAGGTATCTTTCCCTATATAGGTACTATATCAAATAGTAAGCTGATACGCAGACTCACCAAGACTCTTGAAGCTGTAGTAAACGAGACTATAGCCGCCCTAGGCAATCTGACAGAGGAACAATCAGTGATGAGAATTGTTGTTCTCCAGAATCGTCTTGTCCTTGACGTCATCCTGGCCGATAGGGGCGGAGCTTGTAGGGTCATCGGATCCAGCTGCTGTATATTCATACCAGAAAATTCGCCATCTGTATATAAAGCTATAACACGCCTTCATAAGATTGTAAGCCAGATACACGAGAATCCAGGCACTTGGACGTGGTCCGGGTGGTTTTGGAGTGTGATATCAGCCTGGGGATGGAGAGTTCTATCCTTCCTAGGTATTGGCCTTCTTATGCTCTTCAGTTGTTGTCTATGCCTGCAATGTGGACCAGCGATTTGTGGTCTGTGTGCCACATCGTGTATTCCACATCAAGGTTTTCGCTCAAGATCCCGGAAGAAGAAAGAAGAAGAAATGATGCTCCATGAGCAAATCAATGGAATAATGAAGATTGATGTCTCGTGAAGGGCAAGAAGGGGACAAGGAGGGAATGTGGAAATGTGGATTTTCCTGATCAGTTATGTCCCCTATCTTGGACCCCAACGGTTTTATATGCATGTTACAAGTACATGTATGTTCCCTCCAGTTCCAGTTTCTAAGACGCAAACATATGTGTGTCTACTGTCAACATGTTCTCTGTCAGATCCGCCATCAATGGGCTGGATATTCGATTCCTTAGTATGAAAGGCCACCGACTTTATATGGCTAAGTTACTCCATTTTTACAGTTCAGGCGAGTAGGCCCGATTCTGTCCTCAAAGCCTTTCCCTGCTCTCTGTCTCTGACAGCTTCAGCTTGAGCTCGCATCTGTATCCATGAACTTTGTCCTACTCCCTGTGCAGCTAACGGTGCCTGCCTCGGCCAGTTTTCGCCTGTCTGCCAAGAAGTTGTATTTCACCTTCGAATTATCTATTTTGCTCTCCAGCCGATGCATTCCTGTCCAGTGATTTAGGTAAACATTTCCTTTAGCTCACAAGCAAAGGACTCAGCCTTTCCGTCCTCCTGCAAGTGATTCATAGCCCTGTTGCCATGGAAAGTTTTCTATCCCTCGCATCTCATATAGACACTTAGACGCTTGTACAACGCACACAGTCAGTATAGAATAGATTCTGTCCGAGAGTCCTTCCTTGTGGATAACATAGTTCTTTAAACATAGGATGTTAGATATGATTTGGGATTAGGTTGACTTGACCCCAGACTTCTCGTCTCCACATGTAGAGCTAAATGTCAAGTCCCCTTCACCCCCTAGTTGCACGTCAATTACACGTCATGCTGCCGCGCGCGCATCTATGCCAAGTATTATCTTATAGATCCACCTATGCCTGATAATTCTAACCAATCATGTTTCTTTTATTCCTTATTACGCCTAGTTTCGATTATGTCACTGTTACGTCATTTTTCTTATCAAATGTTACGCCTTCTACATTCGTTTCATTGTAATGTACTTATTATAAAAATATATGTCTGTTAATAAATTATTGTACTTCACTTCCTGAACCTTCGTGGTGACGGAACCTGAGGGCCGCGACTCGAGTCGGCCATTTTGAATGGAATAAAGCCCATTAGAAAACCTCTTATACCACGGATTCTGCCTCTCGTTATTTTGAGCTATTTTACTTTAATTTAAGATTCCGCATGAAATTCAGTCCGGTAATATTTATTTTATTTACCACAGAGAGATGAAGTATGTGATGCTGTAGGCAGTGGTTCACAAATGTGCACTGTTTTGTACATTGGAAGTATTATTAATGTCTTACTATTGGCTTTGACATGGCCTCATGTCATCCTGAAGTCTGACTCTGCCTGGCTTGAACTTAATATGCGTGCACAGCCATGCTTTCTAGTTGTTGGGTTAATCACGTTCAAGGATTGTTTTTGTGAGAGATTGTTTAATGTACCCTGGAAGGCTTTCGTGAGCTTCGTCAAGATAAAGGCTGTAACATGCGAGAATGTAGAGGGGACGTGGGAACTCCTTCCTGCCATGGTATGCTTGCTTGGCAGCTGGCCAGTCCTGGTAAGATTCATTTGGCACGGGGAGGAACCCTCTCGAACCTTCTAGTGTGTGGTTTGAGATTATAAAGCCGAGGGTTGTTGACTTAGAAACCAGGATTTTGGAATCAGAATGAGGACAGACGCATCTACTTCAGTACAGCGGAACCCTGGTAGCCAAGGCTCTTATCCCCGGCTGTTAATCCCCCGGTCAGGAGTGGGCTAAGATGCAGTGTTTGCACCAGGTGAAGTGCTGAGTTTTGATTATTGCCATTGTGATGTAAAGCCAGTGGCTTTGATCATTTGAGGTGTTTGAGTTTTGATTATTTTTATTTTTGGGATCTTTTTATTGAGTTCAAAACGAAACAAACAACAGTGCTGCCATACAATGCAGTACAACCAAGCAAGAAAAAGAAACATCTTAACAGTTGTGATTCATAATCAAGCAATGTTCCTGCACATTAATCTCGATTTTACATACTAATAGGAATCTGTCACGGCTGCCGTCACCACTGACCCAAGATGGGGGCTCGGGACTGCGCATGAGCGAGAAAGTCAGGCAGCCACAAAAGCCTGACTTCCACCGGATATCGCGCTTTGCGTACAAGATTTCCTGAACTTCTGCTTCACGCCAATTCCCTGGCGTCTTGTTGCGTTTCCTGTACCCGGCAAGCCTCGCTACTTGTATTCCTAAGGACCTGCTCCCCGTGTGGTCTCTCGGAGTTGGGACCTCGGCCGCCTGCTGGCCATGCTGCAGCCTTTTGATCAGCCCTGCTACCATCTGTTGTGCCCGTACTATCCTCTAGCCGGTTTCCAGAGAGGGAGGATTCCGTGGGCAGGCGGAGCGAAGGCTTTGGATTCCGCCCATCGGCCAGACTCTGATGTTCCGCCGGCCGGCCGGACTACCGGCTGGTTGCTCTACCTGTCTGCCGGATTGCCCCCACTCTGTGGTCCCGCTTATCTGCCCCCATACTCCCCTTTAGCCAACTGCTCTTCACGGTTGGCAGAAACGTGAACCACTTCTGGCTGTTTACTCTGCTTCTTGGTTGGATGACTCCTTGCTACAGTCTCGCTTATCTGCCCTAAAGACTCCCACTCAAACCTGTTGTATGGCACCACGGGCGGAGGCACAGACTACCAAGTAGACTCTTAAGTTACGGTAACAGCGTGTATTTGCTGCCTTTTTGTTTCCTTTATGCATGGGACTTCTTTTCATGACGACAGAAGATATTATTCTCAATGTTAAGAAGTGCAGATGTCAAGCCTGTTTTTCTGAAGATGGTTAGGACCCATGAGTTCCTTCACCAAGCAGTAATGTAGCCAGAATGGTGAGCATAATTATTGTTAACAAGACTCTACTAGTATAACACTTAAGGAGTCTAGTGTATAATTGCACTGCTTCCTCTACTTCTTTTCACAGCCCAGTGTTGTGGATTATACTACCGCTTCCTCAGCCCTATTCAGAAGAAGGGGGGATTAAGGTACTGGTAAAGGGGTATAATAGTGGCTGCATACAGTCAGATATATAGCGGTTGCAGACAGATAAATATCCACTGTCACCTAACCCACCCCTTCTTTTCTTTTAGTTTTCTTTAGAAGAAGGTCTCCTGGAAGGTGAATTACGCCGAGGGATTCCTCCCCTTTTTTCCTTGTTTTGTCTCCCTTCTTCCCCTGATCCCCATTGTGGCTTAGAGTTTGATAGGCAAGATAGGTGGTTGGGGGAGGTAGCGGACCTTGTCTTCAGTTCCTGGGCGCTTCTGCAGAAAAACAGGTGAGATCCTGACAGACCTGACAGAACGCAAAGCCCGTAAATTGAAAGAAATATATTCTGCCCTAGCTCCATGGAACTGAACCAAGTGACGTTGGCAGATTTGGCCAACATGATTGGGAACTTACAGGCAGAAACCCAGCCCCTAGCCACACGCCTAGATGCCCTGCAGAGAGAGAGAAGAGTGGACGCTGATTTAAGCCGACCAGGTTCTAGCGCGTCTCCTTCAGTAATACATGTATCCACTCCCCACACCATTCCTTTAGCCCCCCCTGAACGTTTCTTAGGCGACACTGCTAAATTTGCAGCATTTATTAGTCAATGTCAGTTTCATTTTATGTGCAAGGCTGCTTGTTTTCCTACAGACCAGGCCAAGGTGGCTTTTGTTATTTCGTATCTCGGAGGTTCTGCCGCTAATTGGACCATACCTCTAATTGAGAGAGACGACCCCTTATTACATGATTATAATGCCTTCCGAAGAGAGCTCAGAAAATTGTTTGACAGGCACACCTTTACTCATTCAGCTGACACAGAATTATTGAATTTAAAGCAGGGAACCAAGGATTTAGCTGTCTATATTACTACGTTTCATAGATTAGTTGCAGAAGCAGGATGGCCCGAGGAGAAGCGAAGTTCCCTGTTCTATAAAGGGTTGAGGGACGAATTAAAGGACGCCTTGGCTCAGGTAGTAGATCCTCCCGAATCTTGTTCAGCCTTAATTGATTTGGTAGTTAAATTAGACCATCGACTAAACGAGAGAAAAAGAGAAAAAAGTAAGGGGGACAACAGATGGATGATGTACCGAGAAAAGAAACCTGAAACAGAGCACGGAAGACCCAGAACCCATGCAAATTGGAATATTGAGGGGACTTTTAAGTAGCGAAGAAAGACAGAGAAGGAGAGACAACAAACTATGTTTATATTGTGGGAAACAAGGCCACTTCCTTAGAGAATGTCCTGTGAAACCAAAACAGACAAAAAAGTCGGAAAACTAACGAACCCGAGGCCTATGGAGACAGAGTCCTCGGGTACTTCTGGGTTAATTGTCTCTTCCTTGGACATATCCTTATGTCATTCGCGTAATTTTTTTGTCACTGCCTGTCTACCTTGGGAACAACAGGTACTAGAGGTCCGGGTAATGATAGACTCAGGCGCGTCAGGTAATTTTATGGACAATCTTTGGGCTAAGAAGTGTAACATAGACTGCTTATCCAAGAAGATCTGGGAAGACGTAACTACTATTGACAGTAGCGCCTTAAAATCTGGGCCCATAACCCACCGTACCATTCCTTTACGGTTAGACATAGAACAAAAACACCACGAATATTTAGAGTTTGATTTAATAAGTTCATCTCAGTTTCCAGTCATACTAGGGTTACCTTGGTTACGGCTGCACAACCCTCTGATCGATTGGAAAGAAATGACTTTGGAATTCCAGCCTGGCCTTAGTAGCGACCATGTTCCATCTCTTAAGAACCCTGTAACTAATCAGGTGGCCTCTGCTACGGTTGAAGAAGGGTCCTTACCTTTCCTATACCAGGCTCTTCGGTCTATCTTTGATGCAGAAGAAGCTACAAGTCTCCCCCCGCACAGAGTTTATGATTGTCGAATTGATCTGCAGGCAGGAGCTCGTATTCCTTGTAGTAGGGTGTATTCCCTTCAGGAAAAGGAAAATATATATCTTCGAGAGTATTTAGACAAGATGCTCCAAATAGGCTTTATCCGTCCTTCCCGGTCTCCTGCCTCTTCTTCTCTTTTTTTTTATTCCTAAGAGAGATGAGATGGTGGTCTGAGGTGTTGTATCGATTATAGGGCGCTAAACAATATCACCATTAAGAACAGGTATCCTTTGCCTCTGATTTCTTCCCTCCTTGACCGAGTAAATGACGCAAAGATCTTCACCAAACTAGACCTACGCGGGGCATTTCACCTTGTGCGTGTCAGGGAAGGGGATGAATGGAGGACGGCTTTCTGCACTAAGTATGGGTTATACGAGTACTTAGTGATGCCTTTTGGGCTTTGTAATGCCCCTTCAGCCTTTCAGTTTTTTATCAACAAAACCCTTAAAGGGATGATCGACGACTATGTCATAGCTTACATTGATGATTTTCTCCTCCTCCCTGCAAGAACACGAAAGACATGTGAGAAACGTCTTAGAATGGCTGAGAGATAACAAGCTTTACTGTAAGTTAGAAAAATGTCTGTTTCACGTACAAGTAGCCTTTTTGGGATTCATTATTTCCCCACAGGGTCTAAACATGGATCCACAAAAGGTGGCAGCGATTCACCGTTGGCCGGCCCCACAAACAGTTAAGGAGACACAGAGCTTCCTTGGCTTTGCTAATTTTTATAGACGGTTCATATGCAACTTTTCCGACCTAGTCTCCCCTATCACCAGACTGTTAAGAAAAGGAGTAACGTTTATCTGGACTCCTGAGGCAGAAGAGGCCTTTCAGAAACTGAAAGAGGCGTTCACTCAGGCCCCTGTATTGCGCCATCCGAATCCTGCATACGCTTTTGTGGTTGAAGCTGATGCCTCCCAAGTGGCAGTGGGGGGTGTCCTTTCACAGGCCGACCCCAGCTCAGGAATCCTTCATCTGGTGGCTTTTTTTTCACGTAAACTAACCCCTGCTGAAATCAATTATACCATAGGGGATAAGGAACTTCTGGCTATAAAAAAGTTGTTTGAGGAATAGAGGCAGTATTTATTGGGCACCAATCACACCATCACCGTGTTAACAGATCTTCGAAATCTGCAGTTCCTAAGATCCGTAAGAGCCCTTTCCATGAGACAGTTGCGATGGACTCAATTTTTTAGTGAATACGACTTTGTTATTCGATACCAAGCTGGGAGGAAGAATGGGAAGGCGGATCCATTGTCCCGTCTGGGCTATGGTCACGAAGAGACCTTGGCCGAACCACCCCTCATTATAGCCAGGGAGAGAATAATTGGAGGGATCTGTTCTGAAGAAGACTTCCTAGCTAAGGTCCAACACAAACAAGCTGCTGTAGACATAGAGAAGATGAAATGTACACACGTAGCCACCAAGGAATCAGGGTATCTCTATGTAGAAGGAGGCATGGTTCTTCCTACCCCAGAGTTGCAAAGAAAAGCTTTGGAGTGGTGTCACTCACATCCCCTTGCAGGTCATCCAGGGTACAAAAAGACGCTAGAATTCCTACGAAGACACTTCTGGTGGCCAGAAATGGGAAAAGACACAAAGCACTTCCTTCAACAGTGTCATATATGTGCCCAAGGCAAGGCTTCCCAACAAAGGCCGGTGGGATTGTTGCAACCATTACCTACACCCAGTCGTCCCTGGCATACTGTGTGGCTAGACTTTATAGTGGACTTACCACCTACTGCAAAAGGACACAACACTTTGTTGGTGGTAGTGGAATTATTCACTAAAATGACTCACTTCATTCCTTTGACACGACTCCCTACCTCACAGAAACTAGCTTCAGTGTTCTTGCAACAGGTAGTCCGCTTACATGGCCTTTAGTCGGTTTTAATTTCGGATGGGGGGCTCAGTTTCTTTCTAAGTTTTGGAAAGGGGTATGTGCCTTGTTACAGATGGATTCCCGTTTGTCTTCCAGTCACCACCCCCAGACAGATGGACAAACAGAGAGGGTGAACCAGTGTTTTGAGCAATACATTAGATGTCAGATCATGCAATCCCCTAGGGATTGGGATGACTTGGTTTGGTTAGCGGAGAGCTCCCACAACAATAGTTACCATGTTTCAATTAAGTCCACACCATTTTTCTGCACATATGGCTATCATCCACGAACTATACTTAGTCCCACGTACTCCTCCTGTTCGACGCCAGCTGCAGTTGAGTTAATACAAGAACTACAAACTCTTCATAAAACAACCCGAATGAGTCTAGAGCAAGCGAAGGCTAGGTATAAGAAAGGAGCAGACGCACACAGAAGGCCAGAACCCGAGTACAAACAGGGAGATAAGGTATGGTTGTCCTCTAAGAATTTGACATTGAGAGGGTCTTGTAAGTTTAAACCCAAATACATAGGCCCATCTGAAATACTCAAGGTAGTGAACCCGGTAGCCATGAAACTAGATCTCCCCGCCTCACTGAAGATACACCCAGTCTTCCATGTTTCCTTATTGAAACCAGTAGAACCGGGAACTCGTCTTCCTGTTACTCCTGGTCCAGTGGTCATCCATGGGGAACCTGAATTTGAGGTTGAGAAGATCATAGACTCTAGGAGAGTCAGACGCAAGCTACAATATTTGATACATTGGAAAGGGTTTGGAGTTGAAGAACGCACATGGGATCCTGCTAGTAATGTGCATGCACCCCGGTTGCTGCGTACTTTTCACAGGAGGCACCCGGATAAATCTAGACCTGTGGGGGGATCGTTAGGAGGGGTTTACTGTCATGGCTGCCGTCACCACTGACCCAAGATGGCGGCTCGGCACTGCGCATGCGCGAGGAGGTCAGGCAGGCAGGCACAAAAGCCTGACTTCCACCGGATATCGCACTTTGCGTACGAGATTTCCTGAACTTCTGCTTCACGCCGAATCCCTGGCGTCTTGTTGCGTTTCCTGTACCCGGCAAGCCTTGCTACTTGTATTACTAAGGACCTGCTCCCCGTGTGGTCTCTCGGAGTTGGGACCTCGGCCGCCCGCTGGCCGTGCTGCAGCCTTTTGATCAGCCCTGCTACAATCTGTTGTGCCCGTACTATCCTCTAGCCGGTTTCCAGAGGGGGAGGATTCCGTGGGCAGGCGGAGCGAAGGCTTTGGGTTCCGCCTGTCAGCCGGACTCTGATGTTCCGCCGGCCGGCCGGACTAAGGGCTGGTTGCTCTACCTGTCTGCCGGATTGCCCCTTCTCTGTGGTCCCGCTTATCTGCCCCCATACTCCCATTTAGCCAACTGTTCTTCACGGTTGGCAGAAACGTGAACCACTTCTGGCTGTTTACTCTGTTTCTTGGTTGGACGACTCCTTGCTACAGTCTCGCTCATCTGCCCTAAAGACTCCCACTCAAACCTGTTGTATGGCACCACGGGCGGAGGCACAGACTACCAAGTGGACTCTTAAGTTACGGTAACAGCGTGTATTCGCTGCCTTTTTGTTTCCTTTATGCATGGGACTTATTTTCATGACGACAGAAGATATTATTCTCAATGTTAAGAAGTGCAGATGTCAAGCCTGTTTTTATGAAGTTGGTTAGGACCCATGAGTTCCTTCACCAAGCAGTAATGTAGCCAGAATGGTGAGCATAATTATTGTTAACAAGCCTCTACTAGCATAACACTTAAGGATTCTAGTGTATGATTGTACTGCTTCCTCTACTTCTTTTCACAGCCCAGTGTTCTGGATTATACTACCGCTTCCTCAGCCCTATTCAGAAGACGGGAGGATTAAGGTACTGATAAAGGGGGATAATAGTGGCTGCATACAGTCAGATATATAGCGGTTGCAGACAGATAAATATCCACTGTCACCTAACCCACCCCTTCTTTTCTTTTAGTTTTCTTTAGAAGAAGGTCTCCTGGAAGGTGAATTACACCGAGGGATTCCTCCCCTTTTTTCCTTGTTTTGTCTCCCTTCTTCCCCTGATCACCATTGTGTCTTAGAGTTTGATAGGCGCGATAGGTGGTTGGGGAGGTAGCGGACCTTGTCTTCAGTTCCTGGGCACTTCTGCAGAAAAACAGGTGAGCTCCTGACAGACCAGATAGAATCTTCAGGATATAACACATTTTACATAGAGGTATCATTTAGCGATCATTTATGGATTCACTCTGAGCCTGCGACAACAGATATTGACGTAATGGTTCCCAAATATCTTTGGGTTTGGAAGACGATGGAAGTTCTTTGGCGTAGAGTTTGAGATTTTCTTTGCAATACACTATGTCTTTAATCCAGTGATCAGCACGGGGGGCAAGAGTGCTCTCCCATGTTAGTGCTATTCGCCGTTTTGCCAACAATAGAGCAATTCTTACAAATTTCCCTAATGTCCTTTTTATCTGTGGCACATAACTTAGTAAACAAATTAGAGGTGTACATTGCAACTGAATGCCTGATATAGCATGCATACGTTCCACCACTTCTTCCCAGTACTTATAGATGAGCCTACAGCTCCACGCCAGGTGCCAAAAGTCTACATCAGGTTGGCCACACCGTTTACAATTGCTCGAATCTCGAAGACCGAACTTATATAGCTTGAGAGGTGTGTGATATATTTGGTGGATGTACTTGAAATGAATGATTCTCAGATTACCATTGGGTGTAGGCTTGCTGGTCTGTGTGCAAATGTGTTCCCATTCCGGTGACGTCAAGGGAGGAGCCAGCATATCATTCCAGCGAGCTAAGCTTCTGTCAACGTCCCTCACTTTTTCGTCCCTCACCGCCTTGTATAATTTGGTAACCAGTTGATGCCTCGAGGGCGCCACCAGTAAGAGCTGTAGAGAATGTAGGGAGGGTGGTTCAGCAGGAAACGTTGTGTGGTGTGTTTTGACTGCGAGTTTCAGGCGATGCATAGTAAATTGAAATAGTGGTGATTGGTTGGTGATATATTGGAGCTCTTTGGCGGGGATAAAACTCCCGTCAGGATAGTGATCCTCTATACGGTGGATACCCGCTGCTTTAAGCGAGCGTATCGGGCCCTCCTCCTGTGTCAACGAGAGTGACGCATGGTGTGCTAGTGGTAGGGCTGGGGCATATATTGGGAGTTTATTCGCGAATCTAATGATGGCGTGCGAGGCGGCAGTTGTAGCGTCTATGGTGTTGATTTCCGTCTTTGTTGTGACTCTGTGCGTGTGAGTTAGTATACCAGCTAATGGTATTGGATGTGCCTCACCGTCTTCCACAGCAGCATGCGGTGTAAAGGCGTGAGGCCGATACCAATAGTATGCGCACTGCGTCTGAGCGCAAAGATAGTAGATATAGAGGTTTGGCGCGCAAAATCCTCCCTTTGCATAGTCCAATGTAAGTATGTTCCAACCCACTCTAGCTTGCTTGCCCCCCCATATCAATCGGAGCAATAGGTTTCTCACAGTGTTAAAAAAATGTTGTGATAATTTTATAGGAATGTTGCTGAAAAGATATAGAAACTGCGGCAAGACGATCATCTTGATAATAGCGATGCGATCCGCCAGAGGCAGTGACATCCACCTGTCTACTTGGTGCTCTAATGCCACACAGGCCCTACCATAATTCTCTTTTATAACAACCTCTGGGTCTCGATGCACCCACACACCTAGGTATTTAACCGGTTCTGTTGACCATACCAGTGGGTATTCCATAGTCGGGGGCTCAGTTATCGATGTCAAGGGTATTATCACCGATTTGTCCCAATTGATGGTGAGATCAGAGAACAAACCGAAACGCATATATTCCCGCAGGACGGAGGACAAATATCTTTGTGGCGCACGAACTAAAAGCACCATGTCATCGGCATATGCCAACGGGGCGTTGCATAACATTTTGTGCTGACTCCCTATGCCGCTGCCGAATCACACACGCCAATAGTTCAAACGTGAGGGCAAATAAGAGTGGCGAAAAAAGACAGCCCTGTCGGGTGCCTCTCTCAATCTGGAATGACTCAGAGGTGAGACCCCCCCCACGACGCGCACCCGCGCCGAAGGGTCAGAGTACAGAAGACGCACCCAGCCCAGAAATACGCCCGGAAATCCAATACGTTGTAGGATGTGAAACATATCTCCACTTAATAGAGTCAAATGCTTTGGCTGCATCCAACATAACGGGAGCTGCGGGCAGATCAGGCTCCAACACGTGAAACATGACAAAAATGGTTCTTAAGTTATGGGACGTAGATTGTTCCGGTATAAACCCGGATTGATCTGGCAGCACGAGACAGGGCATTAAAGGTTGGAACTTGGGAGCTAAAATATTAGCAAGTATTTTCGCATCTAAATTGATCAGTGACAGAGGGTGGTATGAGTCACAAAAATAGGGTGACTTATCTTTAAGTAGTGTGATAATCAGGGCCTGACAGAGGGAAGGTCGTAATATACCGGTCTCATGGGCCTCCGCATACATCTCTAGCATATAGGGCGTTAACAGATCAAGGTATGCTTTATAGAATTCGGCTGTGAGGCCATCCGGCCCAGAGCCTTTTTATTGGGCAGGGAGAGTATCACTGCCTTGATATCAGAAGCGTCAATGGGTTGGCTAAGATACTCAAGGTGACCATCTGCGAGCCAGGCACAAGCAATGTCGGAGAGATACTCGTCAAGAGCAGTACCGTCCATGCTCCCACGTGATGTATACATGGTCGCATAGCAGTCCCTAAATTGGTCCACTATATCGTGAGGTGTGAAGTGTTTTCCCCCCCCCTGTGCGTCCATGATTTTGGTAATATGGTGATGTTCAGCTCGGAATTTGAGTCTGTTAGCCAGCTGCCGGCCCAACGACCCCCTTTGCCATAGGCCCTGGCGACATGCTGATGTGATAAATAACGTGGTTCAGTTTCAGCCAGTGTGCTGTATTCCAGGAGCGGCTCATATATACGAGCCAGTGTGGAGGTGCATGGTGTGGTTGTATAGTCTTTTTCTAAGTCTTCTAGCGCCTTCTCTGTCTTGGAGAGTTGCCCCCTGATATCTCGCAGAATGCCTGATGTTGTGCTAATGCAGACCCCTCTCACGGTCACTTTAGAGGCTTCCCACAAGGTAGCTGCACTATTGACCGAATCCACATTCAACTCAAAGTATTGCGCAATCGCAATCCTAATAGTGACAGCATAGGTAGGGTCCAACAGGGCGTCAGCGCGGAAATGCCAGGTGAATGGGCGGTGCGTATTGGGAGGGATAGTGAGGACCAGCCTCACTGGATTATGATCGGATGTGTGTGGGAGAGGAGCAACATCCACGACCCATTTGTTTGCCCTTTCACTTAAAAGCCCTAGCGGGATCAACTATTGTGTGCTGGTGTGGAGTGTGTACCCCCTCTTGTTTTGCCATTGTGTAGCCGCCACGCATCCACCAAACCCAGTTCCAGCATGGCAGTTCTTACACATTGAGCAACCTTGACAGTATGTGCACCTTGTGGATTTGATTTGTCTCTGTTGGGGTCCAGTTGTGTATTTAGACCCCCCCACCCCCCTTTTTAGGGGAGTTTAGCCCTAGGATGTTCCATGTCAAGCAGATGCATCTATCACCCATAACCAAAGTTGACAACACTGAGCAGAGTCAGAGTGAATCAAAGAATGTGCAGGTATCATAGTATATAAGCATCGTAGCCAGTATGTTGGTGCAATCACAGTGAACAATCCCCACTGAAGAACATTAAAACCCCCCACCCAGTTTAGCAGTCCCAATTTGCCAAAGCCATACCCTAGAAGCACAACATACCCCAACATAGAAAAACAAATGCAGAATGTGATATTGGGTGCACCCATTGGGGGATGCCGTGGCACACCTATCTCCCAGATGAACCAGGGAGGTGGCCGCCATCTATAAACGCATACTCCCTTGAGCAAACATCTAGCGTCAAAACCAGAAACCTGAAGTGGCATAATTAACAATGCAAATGGAGCTGCTTAACACATACAGTATCACCAAAAGCGGTGCACAGATAAGAATGCAGGTGCAGAGGCACAGCCAGTGACGTCAGATAACCATGATAATAAAATTATCTAATCCAGCCAAATACAAGTGCTCTGCCGTAGTGCTAAGCATAAAAGTGATAATAGCGCCCCTGAGCGTACCGGGGCACTCACAGCAGCCAACAGAACTGAAGTCAAAGTCACCTGCCATACGTATCAGTCCTCATTGTCCGACGCAGCAGGTGAAGCTTGCTTCTTGCGGCGGAGCAATTTGGCAAAGTCCATGGCCTGCTTAGCATTAATGTAGATCTTGGCCCTGTCGTCCGTGCCAATCCAAAGGCGAGCCGGGTAGAGCATGGCGTTTCGAATGTTTTCATTTATCAAGAGCTTTTTCACATGCTGTAATTCCTTCCGTGCTGCCCGAACGGTGGCAGTAAAGTTGGGGTAGAAGGATAATGTATTGCCTTGGTAGGGGATGGCATCTTTCTGACGGGATATGCGGAGCACCGCATCCCGGTCCCTGAAATTCAACAACCGGGCGATGATCAAGGTCCTCATTTTTAGCCTGGATTACCACCAGAATCTTATTGGTCAGTGGTCTTGGCGGTAACTTGCTGTAGACCATCTTCAGCATTGGAAAGGCGCTGTTCCACCTCGCCAATCCTAGCCACCTGCTTGTCCAGTTTAGCAGAGATGTGGTCCATGCGGACATTGAGGGCCTTAATTTTACCATCTACGGACTGCAGGCTAGCCTGGATGGTGGACAGAGTTTTTTCCAGAGCGGATGGTGGTTCAAAGGTGGCGTCAAGCTCCGAGTCTGATGCAAAAACAACAATTGATGGACAGAATGCAGAACAATGTCATACATTCACCCCAGTACAGAGATCTGGGCCTAAGTCTATCGTTTTCTTGCTCGCCATGCCATTCAAGTTTGGACCCAGCCATATGCAAATCAGTCTTGACCAGTCCAGCCCGAACTGCCAGGCCAGGTCCTCCCTGGACTGGAAACAAGCATCCTAGGACCGGTTTCGGGCTTTCAGCCCTCATCAGCCAGGATAGCTTGACTCCAGTGGCATGGAGAGCACGGAACCCGACGGTCGCCCCCAGGGAGTCACTCTAGGCAGGTATGGAGAGGCGGGCCCCCGTTGATGCCAGCAGCTCCAGCCGCCAAGAGCCAGTGAAGTCACCCTCGAGAGCCAAGGAGTTGCCTGGGAAGCGCCAGGAGACCCAGCCGTGGCCGCTGTCCCTCACGCACCCGCTATTTTGCTCCGGGGTCTGTGCGTTGGCGCTCGTTTCACTCGACCAGTAGGGGACCCAGACACAGCCGGACAGAACGAAATCGTTTAGTAGGTTATAGATGAGCCGCCCTACAAAACTTGGCTCGGATGCAGCCCAGGGAGCAGGATATTGTGAGGATAGTGGCGGTGGCCGGCAGAGCTGCACTACGGTGCAGCCATTTTGTTGTGTGCCCACCCCCCCCACCTTGAGTTTTGATTATTGCCATTGTGATGTGTGGCCAGTGGCTTTGATCATTTCAGGTGTTTTCTTTGTGTTTCAGTGTATATATCTTTCTGATCTCTTGCAGGACGTCCCATTATATTTGCTTGAGTCTTATCTCATATTAATTGCTGCTTGTTTATTCATTAGTATTATTCATGCATTTAACTGTTGCATTTACCAAGTGTGTTATTATTGCATGCATATAAATATAAATACATATATATATCTGTGTGTTTTTGAATGTTGTTATTTTGGCATCTGGGAAAGCCTTTCTGTTAGAGAGCATTGCATAAATAAACCCCAAGCCTTATTATAAAAGTAGAGTCTTTGCATTTTGTAAAATAAAACCCTTTTCTCAAGGTGTTTGTTTTGTGTTATGCCTCCTGCTTCGTCGTGTGTTTTGAGCCACCCTGTGGGACATTCTGCATTATCTGAAAGGTGAAGCAAGACACACATCCCACTGTGCCTGTGCCATGCCTGCAACCGACTGCCTGTGGCCTAGGTAAGTTCCCCAACTATTAGAATGCACTAGCCCACAGGTGAGGGTACAGTTGCAGGAGCACTGTACCCATACAGTGTCTAAGTCCATTCTTAGACATTGTAAGCCCAGTAAAGCCATAAAGAGTATAATAATGGCTTTACTGACACCTGGGAAGTTTGGTAGCAAACTTCTCAGCACATTAAACCCACACTGATGCCAGTGTGGGATTTGATGTCAAATGCACTCAAAGGGTATCTTAGAGATGCCCCCTGAAAAACGACTCGCCCCTAGTGTGGTTCCTGAATGGCTACCTGCCATTTGTCACCACCAGACAGGTTTCTGAACCCCTGGGTAGAGGGCCTTCACTCTCTGGGTCAAGAAACAAAGCCCATTCTGGGCAGAGGTGTCATGCCTCCTCCCCCAGGATGGGCTGGGTCCACGAAGGGAACGCTTCAAAGGTCTTCTGCCTTTTGCTGCCCCCGGCAACTGGCTCTTACCGGTTCTGGCTCCCACTTTGGACGGGAGAATCGGAGGAAATACCAAGTTAGGAAGAGAGGTGTGGCCACGTTTGCAAAACCCAACCACTCAGGTGGGGAAGGGGAGGTGAAGCACACACACAAATGAGGGGACACAACTAATCAGAGAGAGGCTCATGCCCCCCTCCCACTGGAGGGTGGCATAATATGGGGTGTACTCACCCCAAGGAAGAGACCTATTGGTCCCAACCTGCACACCCTCTGTAATGCCCCTAAATTTAGTATTAAGGGGTGACTCAGAACCTTGCTGCCTCAGATTTGACGGACCAAAGAAGAAGACAGACCAGGACTCCTGGTGGACCACGAACTGAACCGCTGCAGACAAAACTCTGCAAGAACTCCGCCATCTGCATCCGGCTCGACCACTGGACCCGCTGACCTACCAGAAACCCTGCCTGACCTCCAAGAAACCTCAGAGGTTCTGCAACCTTCACCAAAGCACCAAGTATCTCCCTCAAGACTAGATGCTCTGGTGTCTGCCGGTGCAAGAACCACCACAGTGAGGACCAACCCTGGTGTCGACAAGACTAACTGCTATTAAAAAACTCCCCAACAGTAGTAGTAGAGGACTTGAACTTGTGTTAAAGAGACTCTGCCCTGGCAGAAGAAAAGTATCATAGAGGGACGGCCTCCACAACCTCGAGGGATCCTCTCGGCCCCACAATCCCAGCTGGTGCCTGAGTGCCCCTTACCCTCCTGCAAGTGGCCCTGTCAGCTTCCTCCAGTTCTACTGACTATCCGCAACCTTCCCATGATGGTCTGAGGAAGGCAGAACTCCTACAACTGGACTACAGCAGCCTGCCTCCAGTGACCGCAATGGTAACCGTGTTGGGGGTCTGCTGAAAACCAACCTACTTCATTACTCTCCGAGGACAGCGAGGGTAAATCTCATTGCCGGGTTCGACTACCGCAGTGTATCAAATCAGGTGTTTGTTAAGCGCAACTACTCACCCGTAAGGGTCTCAAGGCGCTGGGGAGGGTGGGGGGGTTCGCAGGTTCCAGTCCATCAAGGAGGGAGTCTGTCAAATAGCCAGGTTTTGAGGTTTCTTGCGAAGATGGGGAGCGATGTTATCTGTCTGAGGTGGAGCGGAAGGTTGTTCCAGGCTCTGGCCGTGCAGAAGAAGAAGGAGCGGCCTCCCAATCTGGTCTTTCTGGTGCGGAGGACCACGGCGTAGGAGAGCTGGGCTGACCGTAGGGTCCTTTGGGGTGCGTGGAATTTGAGTCGGCTATTCAGGTATGATGGTCCGGTGTCGTGGAGGGCCTTGTTAGTGTGGGTTAGCATCTTGAAGGTGACTCTAGCTTCGATGGGGAGCCAGTGGAGTGTGCGCAGGTGCTGGGAGATGTGGCAGTGTCTTGGCAGGTTGAGAACCAGTCTTGCGGCAGCGTTTTGGATGTTCTGTAGCTTGCGGGTGAGGTTTTTGTTTATTCCGGCATAGAGTGCGTTGCCGTAGTCGAGCCTGCTGGTGACCAGAGCGTGAGTGACGGTCTTTCTGTGTTCGAGTGTAGATACTGAATCCCGCACCTCTGGGTGCCTCCAGTGTCGACATTGCCCACAGTGTTGGCCTGAGATCATCCGAAGACTGGAAATGTAAACCGGGTACTTGTAAGTCCATCACCTGTCTTTATCCTCACAGGATTGCATAGCGTTCTCTCTGTATTGCACTAACTGTATATCCTGAATACCAAGTATTTTCTTTCCATCTGAAAAGTACTGTTTGAAACTCCATGAACTTTTCTACCTGAAAAGCTTTGATACTTTGAAAGTATTACAACTTACCTGCATTAAGTAACCCTTGGTTCTTAAATAAAATACATCTATATTTTTTTTATACTAACTAATTGGTCTGAATTCAGTCTTTTTGAGTGTGTGATAACATTTCTTGCCTGAGTTTGTACAATAAATGCTTAACACTGCCCTCTGATAAGCCTAACTGCTCAACCACACTACCACAAATAGTGATTATCTAATTTAGCCTCTGCTATACCTCTGGGGATCCACTAGATTCTGTGCACACTATACCTTACTTTGGTATAGTATATACAGAGCCAGCTTCCTACAATGCAAATCAAAGTGGTACACAGGGGTTTAATCCCAGCAGTTCCGACAAGGGATACTAGCCTCAAAATTGCAGAGAGGACAGGTCAGGCTTCGAGGGAGTTGCAGAACCACCACCTGTGTTTCTGGGCCTCTGGAAGTCAGGAGAAGCAGACCGGGAGCTTCACTGCAGAGCCTGCAGATGCAGGGGAGTGACTCCGTCACTCCAAGGGAGAATTATTTGGGTTTCCTTGAGGCCCACAGGTCTGTTGAAGAACCTGGAAGAGGCACAGACAATGAAGAACATGTGAAGAACTACGAAACTAGGAGCAGCAAGACTTCCTTGGTGCAGTCTCGGTTCAAGTTAAAGTCTAAAGAAGTCAAAGTGTCCAAATCATTAAAGAGCAACATAGTTTTAGGGTTGAGTCTTGTCTCACAACGAATTCAAGGTCGCACTCACAGGTAAGCTCTTAAGTACCCTAAGGAAAGGGTTGGAACAACTCGGGGGTACCTCAAAGAGGAGGGGCCGGACAGAGGGGAGGAAACTCCCATGTCCCTTGTCCAGTTTCCTGCCAGAACGGAAGCCAAAGTTTCCCTGATTTGGCTCAAACTGGAGTATGCAAGGAGGGCACCAAATGTGCTCTTCACAGCAGTCTGGTGGTGCTGGCAAGCACCCCAACCCAAATACACTAAGTCCTGTTGGAAGGTGGCCACATCTCACTGTGACAGGAAACCTATTGTTCTACCTCTCTCTGCTCGAGCTTGGCTCAGCAGCAGGAGGGCAGAATTTTGTATGTTTTCGGCAGCAGCACAAGCTTGCTTACAGACCATGAGAGGCTGTTACCGGGAGTACAGGGGGGGTCCCCTAAGGAGCCCCCAGTGCATGGGATCATACTTCTAACATTAGAATTGGTGTGGAGGAAAGATTCCAACATGTTTGATACCACACAAGACCAGGTTTGGTGCAGCCATTATACAATTAGACATCTCGTAATAACTGATGTCCACTATATGTCTTAAAATGGTTGACTGCACGTACAAAGCCTGGAGAATCAACTTCAGGGTTGGTAGGGGTGCCATGCTCATCCAGGGGCACCCCCACACTTATAACAAAGCACCCTGCCCTCAAGACTGAAGAGCCTGCCATAGGGGTTACTTATAGGTTTTAAGTGAATTTACCTCACATATAAGGAAACGTATATCTGTTGTGAGAGATGCAAGCATCAACTCACACAGGCTGCAGTGGCAGGCCCGTAGTCATAGTTTAGGTGGACTCCCATGGGTGGCACAATACATGCTGCAGCCCATGGGATATGCCTGCTGTACCTATACCCTGGGTGCCTCGGGGCCATATACTAGGGACTTATATGGGTACTCCAGTAGCCAATTGTGGAGGTACAAAAGTACTTACCAGAGCCATTTTAGGAGAGAGAGCACAGATGCTGTGGTCCTGATTAGCAGACCCCCAGCAGGCTAAAGGAAAACCACAATGACCCCAGGCAAAAAGTGGGGGTAACCATGAAAGCAGATCCTACTTTCCTACACTCTGAATTTAGTAAACACACTAAAACTAACTTGGTATACCTCCTACCTGGAGATATCAAATGCACATAATAAATACTTCAAATCAGGTAACACAAGAAAAACACATAGTGGGCTAACCATATACTAAAATAGTGAAATGTTAAACGGATGCCAAAACAGGACAACAGGACTAATACCCAAGGATGGAGGACCCCAGGGGAAGCACTAAACCACTAAAGGTAAGTAGCTAGGGACACCGAGGTGCCCGGGTGCAGAGTGGTTACACTGCGTCAAACGTCCATAGGCTAACATAGGGTAAGTCGTTGTTGGATTTTTATAGTTCTTGGACCCTTCCCACCGGACCACGGAGAAATCACTTGGATCAAGGACGGTTGGAGTGCCACCTCACCTGTGGATACCCAGGGAAACAGGATACCTACACCAAGGGAGCATAAGGGTAAAGTGGAGTGGGAACCGCCGATTGACGCCAATGGAAGTTTGTGGAAGTTCAGCAGCTACAGCGTCTCATGTACCAGGCTGGTGGAACCAGAATGTGTAATCCAGACGAGAAGAACCTGAAACCAGAGGGAACAGAGTCCAAACTATCTGGAGGTGACCAGAAGGCACTGGAGCAAGATACCAGCTCTCGGATGGAGGTTGTTGGAGTAGCATGGCGAGCTTGATGTTGTAGCTGTGGGGACCAGGCGATGTTGTAGAAGCCCAGGAGTCATCTACGAGCTGTCTCATGACAGTATTAGACACAGAAGAGTCAGTGGCTGGCAGAACCACCAACAAGCCTTTTCAGCAACAACAGTTGCGATGGAGCAAAATATGCTTGTATGCAGACCTGTACAAACAACAATGTGATCCTAATGGCCAAACATATAGTATTAATCCACGTATTAATGATCCAACTACTAGATCCTTGCGAGACAGAGAAGAGAAACACACTTGTTTTTTCCCCAAAATAAATTACATTTATATTTCAAGATCGTTCATATTATACCAAACATTAAGAAATGTACCACAGGTGCTCTAGAGTAGTGCATAGAAAAGTGTCCATAGAGGTGCTCTTGAGCAGACTGATATAAAAATAAAATAAGATCCTCAAGAAAAACAACTTATACTTTATCAAAAATGGAACAATGGCTCAAGTGGTACCAAATAGCCAAATAGACCTGCTTGAAAGACAGCTTTCTATCTTGGATTTGAGTCCATAATTAAGGATAGGTGGTCAAGGAATCCGTACACACCATCCAAAAGGATCTAAGTATTCAATCCAGACCAGGAAGTAACGTCGGTTTTTCGACCCAACTGTTGCCTAAAATTGACTTTCCAACTTGGCATGCAGGTCTTCATTAGGACAAACACAAAACCATAAAAGAAAAAGGCACCCTAAATGGAACGGAAATATCCATTAAAACAACACACTGAAAATACCATAATTTAAAAACAGTCTTTCATTTTAGCTCACAACCAAACGACTCTCTCCCCACAGCCAGAGGCAAACACTAACCTGAAGTAGTGTGAGCAAAAAGAATTGGTATGGGGTTTGATTATTAATATACTCACACAGGTCGCTTTGCTCCGTATGCTCAAAGGCACATTATACGATGTGACCAAGCAGTTTAATGAGCAAGGGTTAGAATGGAGTGCCATAATCTGCTTACCTAAATGGAAACAAAATATTTGGTGCAGGATTTAATAATCAATCTGAATGCACAGGGCACATGGGCTCCTTGATAGATGCAGACTAGCAAGGTCTGTGGGACTAACCCAGTAAGGGTAACCCAGTAAGGGTCTGTCAGGGCTGACCCTCAGCACACAGGAGAGCCAGCAGGAATTGTTGGAGCCCCCTCAAGGATTCTCTGACAGCAGGCACAGGGAGTAGCAGGGAAGTCTCAGCAGTACACAGAAGATGGAGGACCATGGTACAGAGGATGCAGGGAAGACGTCGTTCTTGAGGTTGTGCAATGCTGAAGACTGGGGCTTCTTGGAGCTTGAAGATCTTTTGCTTGGAGAGTCATCAAGCCTTGGCAATGGAAAAGAGACGCGGTGCACAGGGATGCGGGTCACGTCGGCTGGAGAAGGATTGTAGTCTTCAGCGCCAGTGGACAGACTGGTCAGGTATCTGTAGAGCCAACAAACCACCATCTGTGTTGCAGAGCCAGGAGACATCTGTGGGACAGCAGGATCAGCAGACTGGTCGTCGTCGTTGAGGTGCCTGCAGATGCAGGGAAGTGACCCCTTCACTCCAAGGGAGAATCTTTCTTGCTTTGATGCATGCTGCGTCCTTGGTGACTCAGAGGATGCACAGCCATGGAGTTGCAGAAACGTGGGAGCAGGAAGAAGAATTTGCAGGAAGAGTCTTCTTTGCAGAAGCAGTCTTGTCTTGGGTACTGGCTCGGTCCAGTTGCAGAGTTCCAGTTTCCTTCGCAGGAGGAAACAACATTTGCTTCAGCCACACCACGCAACCCCTCTGGACGGACCACCACTGTGCCCACTTCTCTTTTTTGAAACCTACCACACACAAGCCTACACCACGCCCCCATGCAGGAACTGGAGCAAGATCACGAAGAGCTACTCAACTCCACCCTAAACCGCGCTCCTCCACCCATCATGACCAACGCCAAATCAGCAGCCAATGAACTCCACAAATGGATCACCAACTGCGCAAACACTCTTGCCCCCTCCAGAACTCCGACAGACAACGCACCATGAAAGCCACCTGGTTCACCTCCGATCTCCAAAAATCCAATTGCACGTGCTGACAACTAGAGAAAGCTTGGAGGAACAGCAAAACCTCGAAAGCACGCACCACCTATAAGACCGCCATGACAGAACACCACCAACTCATCAGAACCACGAAGAGGAACTTCACTGAGGATAGAATCCTCTCCTACTCCTGCAACTCTAAGGAACTCTTCAGCATCATACAAGAATTCAACAAACCCCCAAGTGAAACCTCAGACGTCCCTCACTCACAGGCCATCTGCAACAAACTCGGCTCCTGCTTCCATCAGAAGATCAGGACTCTCTATGACAATTTTGACGAACGGAACCAAGGCACCCACACTACACCTACAACAGGCAACGCCACCCAGCCTACTATCACCGCCTGGGCCCCTGGCTCCACAGAAAACACCGCTAAGACCATGAGGAGCATACACTCAGGAGCCCCCACCAACCACTGCCCGCCGCACATCTTCCACAGAGCCGCCTCTGCTATAGCACCCGAACTACGACATACTATTAACTGAACCCTCGAAACAGGCACATTCCCCGACGACTGGAAACATGCAGAAGTCAAGCCTCTCCTCAAGAAGCCCTTCGCAGACCCAACGGACCTCAAGAACTACAGACCCATCTCTCTCCCCCCCTTCGCAGCCAAAGTCACCGAGAAGATCCTCAACAACCAGCTCACAAATGTCATAGAATCCATCCCGATCCTCGACATTTCCCAATCCAGATTCCGCAGCAACCACAGAACTGAGACCGCCCTCCTAGCCGCCATGGACGACATCCGTACTCTCCCCAACCAGGGCCACATGGCAGCCCTCATTCTACTAGACCTCTCAGTAGCCTTCAACACCATCTCCAACCGCACACTAACCGCCAGACTCCACAACGCCGGCATACAGGGAACTGCTCTAGACTGGATCCGCTCCTTCCTCACCAGCCGAACTCAAAGAATCAGACTCCCGCCCTTCCTCTCCGAACCCAAAGAGATCAGCTGTGGAGTACCCCAAGGTTCCACACTCTTCAACATCTACATAGCCCCCCTCGCTGCCATCGTCAGAAAACATGGACTCTGCATAGTATTCAACGCCGACGACACCCAGCTCATCCTCTCCCTAACCAAGGAACGCGACATCACCAGACACAGTTTACAGGAAGAAATTAAAGACGTTGCATCCTGCATAAGCAGCAGCTGCCTGAAGCTCAACTCTGAGAAAACAGAAGTCCTCATCCTCGGCCTCACCCTCTCCGCATGAGACAACAGCTGGTGGCCCACCGACCTCTGCAACCCTCCCACACCTGCGGACTATGCCTGCAACCTCGGCATCGTACTCGACTCCTCCCTCACCATGAACCGACAGGTCAATGCCGTATCTTCCACTTGCTTCAATACCCTCTGCATTCTCCACAAGACCTTCAAATGGATCCTCCCCGAATCCAGAAAGACCATCACCCACACACTCATAACCAGCAGACTGGACTACAGGAACACCCTTTACGCCAGAATCAACAAATCACTACTCCTCAAACTCCAGACCATCCAGAACGCCGCAGCCAGACTCGTCCTCTGCATCCCACGACAAGACCACATCATCCAGCATGTATGAGACCTCCACAGACTCCCCGTCGAAAAGAGTGACCTTCCAGCTGCTCACTCACGCCTACAAATCCCTCCACAACACCAAATCCCAAAACCTCAATGAAAGAATCTCCTTCTACGTGCCCAAGAGAAACCTCTGCTTCACAGACCTTGCCCTGGCTGAAATCCCACGCATTCACAGAGCCAGAACAGGAGGAAATGCCTTCTCCTACATCGCGGCCAAGACCTGGAACAAACTCTCCCTCAGCATCAGACGAACCCCAGCACTGCAAGCATTCAGAAAGAGCCGCAAGACCTGGCTCTTCTGATGAGACTGAGCTGCTGCTCAAACCCCCCCTACCCCCCAGCGCTTCACAGATCCCTAATTGATTGATTGAAGAGTCTTTGGACAATCTTCAAAAGACAAGCAGTCGGTTCTGGAAGATGATGTCGGAAAAATCTAAGGACCCACCCTCAGGGGAACCCTTAAGTACCCTAAAAAAGGGGACAACCTCTTCTGCGGTGACCCACCTATCTCAGAGGGGGTAAGGGACACTACTCTGTTTGCCTAGCCAGTCAGATGCTCCCAGTGGCCAAGATTCAACATGGCAGAATCAAGTGGCCACCTGGAGGAGCTTTGGGCACCTCCCTAGGGAGGAGCTGGACAGGGGGTTGGACACTCCTTCTGTACTTGGTGTAGTTTCACGCAAGAGCGGGATAATTTCCCTTGATAATTCTTCAGTGAAGCACTGAAGGGAATCCCATAGGCATCTGGCGTAGAGTCTTAATATAACAATGGCACTACCAATGGTTGTTACATGCATCTGATGCTCCATACATTTTAACTCTCTTTATTACATGTAGCTGATGCTCCATACAATTTTTCTTTCTACAGAATCCATCATTTTTCTTTCTTTGGCTGGGAGAAGAGTCAAAACCAGAGCTACAGCATTTGACTTTCTGGCCGCTGAGATAATACCAGAACCTGGTTGTGAATCTGTAATGATAAACAGCAGGTCCTGATCGGATAGTTTGTAGGCTTTTCAAATCTAGTTGGAGCAGACTTGGTTGATGCTAAAGTGAGAAAAAACTGCATAGCTGTTTCCAAGAAACTCAGGATAAGATGTAAAAGAGGGATGGAAGATGGCCTATGAGGAAGGGACTGATGTTGTTGCATGTAGAACAGCCATTGGTGTATTTGGCCTAGTTTCTCCTTTAACTAGAACGTCATTGGTCTACTGATGAGACACGAGTGGGAGGCAAATCTAACAGGGTTGTAGAGTAGCCTCAAATGAAAGAAAAAAAACGCAGAACATCCTAGAAGAATGTGAGAGTAGGGGAGATTGTGATCTTCTATTTTACCTCTTCTCCCACCTAATTTATTTTGAATGATACTGTCTGGACCAACTTCAGAAAGTGATCAACTTCTATGCTTTGAAGTGTTCTGAGGAGCAAATTGTGGCAATGGAGTCTGTGGCATCACAGTTGATGTAGGCGATAGATGATGAGAATTTGAGGTGCTAGAATGAAGCAAGGAGAAGGAGACCACTTTGGAAATGGAGTAGAAGACATATGGGCTACTGGAATTACCTCTGATGTAGAGGAGTTTGCCTGATAATACTATGAATCAGCAGGCTGCAAGAGCTTTCTATCTTTTCATTATTGATGCCATTCAGCAGAAAACTGCAGGTATCCCCTCAGTAAAAATGTTTTGGCACGATGGCTTGATATCAACCCCGAAGGTGAGAAACCAGAAGTCCTAGACATCGGCAGTGGGCTTGATGGTAAATGGCCTATGGACAGCGGCATTGAATGTTTCTCAGTGCTGAAGATGGACTCGATGTTAAATGTTCAGTAGTCATTGACGTCAATGCATGCTTCGACGTTCAATAGTGATTCAGTGTCAAATGTCTCGGCAGCATACCAGCCTTCGAAGATGAATATGCTGCCACTGTACCTGTCCTCTATCTCGACGGCAAGCAGGAGCATCGCCTTTTCCCATAAGGATGCCTCTCTCTGGATCTACCCAGAGGGGTGTCCCTGGAGAGTGCAGATGGAGCTATACATAAGGTGCCCCTTTCTCAGGCAGTCCTACAGCAGTGTCTTGAAGCCTCTCTTGTAGGCCATGAAACCTAATCTTCTGTCTATCCTTGGAAGTTCTTCTGGACATCTTCTGACAGTGGCAGCCGTCCTCATGATAATGCTCTTCTGGCACGCAAACAATACAAATACACACAAAGAGGAGGGCCAGTGGAGATTTATAGACCTGCAGGTATTCACTCCCAATTCATATAACTAACACACAAAAAGAAACACCTGGGTCTGAGAAGAGGAAAAAAGGAAGAACCTAGCTGAACAGGGATATTCCTAATAAAGGACGAATTCCCTCACCCAAAAGAGGTGGCATGCTTTATATTTGGGATTCTCCTCACATAGGGACAGCTGATCTTGGTGCAGGCATCAACTCTCTCTCTTAGAAGAAGGAGCCCTTCGGATGTTTTTGGAGAGCAAGTAAAAACCCTGATGCGAGCTCACTACAGGGTTTCTACTTGCTCTCCTAAAACATTCAAAGAGCTCCTCCTTCTGAGAGAGGGAGATGTAGCCTGCACCGGGATCAGCAGTCGCTGTACAAGGAGAATCCCAATGATGATGCTTGCATGGTGGGTGAGTGAATTCGTCCTTTAAAAGTAATATCCCTGTTCAGCCATGTTCTTCTTATTTTTTATCTCTTCACACACAGGTGTTTCTTTTTGTGCGTTAGGCAAACAATACACACATCGCGAGGATCTGAGCTAGACTTCTTGCCACAAGAAGGACAATTAACACAAACCGAATGCATTCTGTGAAAAAATGATTGCAGGAAATAATTGAAAAATACTCTTAGTCTAAAAAGGCGTTAAGTGAAAGCAGAATATAACGGTCTAGAAAGGTTTCTAAAGTCAAAAAGCCAACAAAGGCCACACTCCGTGATCCTGTTTCCAGGAACTGGAAAGCATAACTGACCTCTCAAATGTGAGGCATGGTGGGACTTTGGAGGAGGATGACTCAAAGGCACAGTGCAAGTTTTTCACCCTCCATGTTTAGTATTCTCCGCTTTTCCTTTCTTTTTATTTTAAAAAATAAGGTTTGTGAAAGATGTTTCTAGACAACTTCACTCAAATTAGTGACTATTTCAACTAAAATGGTTTCCTTTTTAAAAATTAAATAAAAGAAATATTGACAATTATTAGGCTGCAAAGCCATTTTTGCTGTTGAAAACACACCTGGAGGAAAATAGATATTGTGATTAGGGTACATGAGCTAAGTTACTAGAACCGAAGCCTTATTATTCTAAACATTTCTGCCTATGCATTACAATATACAAGCTTAATAGATTATTTGTTCCATTTAAACACAATGAATGTGAGTTGTAAACGCATGATTAGGTGACTTACATGCAGTTCGGAAATGTTGCAAATTCTTCCACTTGAGTACCGAATATAAGGTTTGCCAATTGGGCATATGCTAGGAATATAATAAAAAACATAAACGCAAATCCAGTAATGTCCTTTGCACAGCGAGATAAAGTAGATGACAGCTGACTCATAGTGTTGCTGAAACGTATATATTTAAAAATCTACAAGAGAAAAGAAACTTAAATTATCACACATAATTACTTGGTACAGCTTTCTCTACAAAATCATCATCTATGCTGTTTTCAGAGAACAGGCTGATCAACCATATATCTACATTTATTTTTTCATTACCAGATAGTGGATCAAGTCTGCAGGGTGACCCTCTCTAGAAGTGGATGACTTGACTGGGCAAGAAAATGAATGCACTAATGGGAAGTGAAGAGATAACAAGGAACACATTTTGCTTTACATTGTGTATGTGACATATATTTGAGCAAAATACTTCGCAAATCCAGTCTGGCTTGTCTCAATTAAACAGGGCACTTTCTATTGCATGAACTGTGGCCACCATCAGCCCCGGCTTGGAACACACAACGCTAAGTGCTCTACTAAGAGAGGTAGCTCTATGTCCTTACAGAAGAAGAAAGAGTGGATGCCTGGTTTGCCCCAAACAGAGTCCCCAAAACAGAAGGTCAAGCAAAAACAAAAAACATCCTGTGGAGTAGAGTGTTCATAAATGTATTTGCCTTTCAATCAATGTATGCTTGCTTTAATGAAAATGGGTACTGGGATACAAATCACAGTAAAATTCCCCAAGGTGCAAAGCAGTCATAAAATCCATACCGCTAGGTTACTAGGTAGTATAAGTACCCTTTATATTAATACCTTTTGCTGGATCGTGCAGCCACTGGTTTGGTCAACTTTAATAAGTGGCATACCTTGGGATTTGAGGAAAGTATCACTCAAGACACTTTCAGCAGCAAGGGTCCTCCACTTTTTGAAGGTAAGAGCTCTGTTCCTCAAAGGGTGTTTCTCATTTTTAAATAAACACTTCCGAGAGAAGAGTGGCATATTATTTGATGGCATGAGAAGAACAATGTGCTCCACTACAGTATTATTTAAAGGCTGTTCACAGCAAGCCCTTGACCCAATGAAGCAGTGCCTAGTGTGTAGTACGTAAATAAGGCTTTCTTGTCTTGTGGGTGATTAATTATAGTAGGCCTTGGGGGGCGTGGCCTCGCCGAGCAGCAAGATGGCCGCTCTTTGAGTGCGCTCTGCTGGCAGAGTATTGACAGTATAGTATTGTTTCTGCATTTTCTGCCATGATTCCTATTTACATGTATATATGTATGCTTTGGAAGTCCTCTGTACTTGTTTGTCTAAATATACACATATATAGTAGTAGTATATCACTTTATTCAATATAAAATATCATAAAAGTACGAGCAAAATTGATTCAACATAAAAGTCCATCATTATACAGCATATAACAATATAAAAGTAGGATATAAAAAGAGAATATGTACAAATAAAAGACCATAAAAAACACTTCCTGATGTAGCAAAACAGAATACTCATATTTCTCTAGAGGCCTAACTCTTGCTAGGCCTTGACAATTTGGTACGTGACAGCCAGGCACACCCCAAAAATTTGGCTACCCCACAGACCAGAGCAAGGGAAGAGGCATCAGTTAAGATAAAACGTAGCGCCATCCTAGAGTCCACAAAACCCAAATTCCTACAGATTGGACTAAGCCATTTCCTCCTTACCACCCTATAAACCGGGCACGCAAAGAGGAAATGGGGGATGGGTTCATTGGGGGCGGAGCACCCGGGACAGTTGGCAGATGTTGCGCTCTGGTTTTTACAACCTGCTACCAAAGTGTTAAGCGGGAGGGTTCCAAACCTAGCATTCTGTCTCTTGGAGAATGTGTAAAATCGAGATACTGCTCGGTTTTTGCATCAAGCTTGTGCTCCATGAACTGGTCAGTGAGGATCCCTCGGTTGGGGTTTCGAGCTTCCTCTCCCTTCACCCAATTCCAGTAGGCTTTTTTAATGATTTGCTTAGCGGGTGGAGTCTGGCTAGACCATGCCTCCCCATATCCAACATCTGTTGCCAACTGCTTTAGTTTAGAGATCCATTTGATCTTGTTGCCTGTATTTAAATTAATGATCTCATTCAGGGCAGCGGCATAGCTGGCCAGTTCAGGGGTGCGTCTCAAACGGACCCAAAACAGCAGCGGGCGCAGTCTTGCTATGTCCTTAATAGAGCGCTTGCCCAAATCCTTGCGAAGTGGTGTCAGGGGGGTGGAAGATGGGAGAGAGAACAGTCCTCTAAAAAAAATGGTTCTCGGATTTCTCCAGGTCACTGACATTCTCAAACCCCCAAAGATCCGCCCCGTAGAGTGCTGAGGGTAAAGCTTTCCCATCGTAGACCACAAGGGCCGGGACTACTGGTCTACTGAAGGAAAGCCGCTGTTCTCTTAGAATAGCCCCCACCACCCTCTTATGGTTAAAGAGCATTTTAGCTAAATGACTGTTCCATTTCATCGTGTTGTTAATCCGGATGCCCAAATAATCGAAAGATTCTACAGTATCTAGTGGCATACCGTTAAGTTTGATGCCATTCCTAAAACGTTTAGATGGGGATAGTGTCATTAATTTTGTTTTGGTGGTATTAATCGCTAAACCCCGTGCATCACAGAACTGGCTGAACCTATCAAGCAACTTTTGCAGGCCACTTGGGCTTTTAGACATCAAAAGGGTGTCATCGGCGAAGAGGAGGGTAGGGGATTTCTCCCCTGCCAGGGTTGGGGCATCTGATGGATCCTCTTTCAAATGGTCAACCACCCCCTTTATTAAGAGGGAAAACAAAGTTGGAGCCAGCACACAACCCTGGCGTACTTCCCTATTCACCGCCACCCTTTCTGTCAGCTGACCCTGATTGCCCCACCTAATTTTAGCGTAGTTCCCCTCATGGAGGCGCTTGATAATATCAAGAATCAAGGGTGGAAGGCCCAAGTCGGACAACACCTGCCAGAGTTTGGCACGAGGGACCAGGTCATATATATGTATTTATATATATGCTCCGGGATCCCGCACGTCGGCGGGGATTATTCAGTGCTTATGACTATTGATGAGTATCCCCTGGAAGAGAAGGGCCCGGCGCTGTGGCCGGCGTGTCGCGGACGGAGAGGGCGATTGAATCGGCGCTCACCTCGCAGCCATCCTGTGAAGCGGAGAGTGGTTTTGGGTGTGGCTCACTACTGCGCACACCAAGAGAGGCACCGAGGACCTGTGTGCGGTGCGGCAGCCGCAGAATTTGAGGCCACCATCTTGGAACGCGGCCCTCCGAACTGTGTCAGTGTTTGCCTCGGCCCGAGACCCGGCTGCTGTGCTCGTGGTCGCTCTGGGAAGCGATGTACGGGCGTGAACATTCTGGCAGAAACCCCAGCAGACTGCAGTGGTAGCCGCGCCTAGATTTTGAGTGCATCATCGCCGACAGCACTCTTCGGAGAAGTGAAGCTGCCAAATCGGAGCGCTGCGGCAGGGACTGCCAGCGCACCAGAAGCCACAGTGAAAATCGCTCCTGAGAACTGAAGTGAGGCGGCACATCGGGAACCTTCTGCGCTGCTCGGAAGGACCTGCACCCTTCAACGCCATTGATGCCATGAAGAGGTAGCTGGGGGGAGCTGAGGGGGTGGGAGGACCGGGCTGGATTGCTTTGTGTTCTGGGCTTGGTTAGCCCCCGCTGCGCACATCGGGAAGGCTCCTGCTAGATTTCCGCCCCCCATACAGAGCAGGAATTTGGGCTGCAACTACATGTAGAGGCCCTGGGAAATATCACACTATGTCATCATCCTAGATACTAGGTCGCCAAATTAAAAGGCTGATTGCACCGGGAAGAGGCAAACCTATGCCAACCATAGCGGCATAAGCACCAAACACAAAGAGCTGCACAACTAGAGAGACCTAACTAGGTGATAAGGCGTCAACGTGTCTGGAGGGGGTATTGGTGCCTGTGTTGGGGAAATGCACTCCAAACAATGCCCGAGCCAGCAGAATCCCATGATCACCACATTTACCCTCGCGGCAACGTACCTGCAGCGTTAGGGAGGCAATAGAAATGTATGCTGAGAATATTGATAGTCTGTAGGTGATCTACCTGTCAACGTGATACCAGACAGTCCCGAGCTGCGCAGACAGGGCAGATATTTATAGTATTGCTACACAGACTCAGACCAGCACGGAAATGGGGAAAATGGACACATAACAATCTAAGTTGTCCTTTGACAGCAAAAGGCATACGCGCCAAACGGACTCTGGGACTGAAGGTGAGGGTGCTAACACCCCTACAGTGCACACCGAAGACCATGGCAAAGATCTACGTGCTCTTCTGCTGGAAATTAGATCCAGTCTTAAGACAATTGTCACCAAACTCTATGGCCTCACTGCACAACTGGACCAGGCTAAGAAACCTGTGGACACGCAGGAAACCAGGCTGGACCAACATGGCAATCGTTCATCAGACGTCCACGATTTCCAGGTGGAGGCTAAAGAACAGTTGTTGCAGATGGACTAGGTTTTAACCCAGATTAGAGCCAAAAATGACGATTTAGAAGCCAGGTCCAGGCGCAACAATGTCCGCATAACAGGAATTCCTGAAACGACTGCCATTGCTAAAATGGAGACATTTGTGGAGGAGATGCTGCGCGATTTGTTTGGAGCTGACCTGTCATCAGTCTTTATCGTGGAACGTGCACACCGCACCCTGGGCTGTAGGCCACCTGTGGGCGCCATTCCGCGCCCAATACGGGTCCGGTTGCTGAATTACCAAGATCGGGATGCGGTGCTCCGCCTGACCAGGGAAAAGGGGTCCGTCCAATATAAAGGTAACACTGTCTCCTTCATTCCCAATTTCACCCCGTCGATCCAAGCGGCAAGGCGTGAATTCATCCCAGTCAAGCATCTGCTCCTACAAGCGGAAATCCCATATGCGCTACTGTGCCCTGCGAAACTGAAGGTCACGTATGATGGTAGCACCCACTTTTTCACAGACGCTAAATCAGTGTTGAAATTTGCAAAGCATGTGGGGGGGAGAGAAGCAACACTGCAAACGGGCACCAGAGTCCAGAAAAGAATCTTAGTGACAATGACTAAATGCTATTTATACTTGTTATCCTGTAATCCTTTGCAACATTACAGACATTGAGTACCCACAGTTGATATGACGCAACTACTTCAGTGGCTTGATTGATCACCCTCTCTGTGCTTAGTGACTCGCACGGCCTGCCCTCCTCACTACCTGTTTAGAACGGTGTTGGAGAATGGATGATACCTCTATTAGCCTGCCAACTGTCCTATGCTATGAAAGTTTGATGTGTACCTTTCAGTTGCAGGATTATTGTGTTGTGGACACTGAGCTGAATGCCCTGTTATGTCTCAAGCTATCACGTCATGCCGGGGAGAGTTGTGGGAGGGGGTTGGTGGGAAGGAGGAGGGATTGTTGCATGTTATAGGGTTTATGATTTTGTGCTCATTTTCTTTACTATGCTCCAGAGCTTCTGAATGTAATACCTGTTATTGCCCTTTATCACATTGTGCCTTGCTATAGAAATGCAACGGTGGGCCTTGTTAGTGGACCACCGAACTGTTCCCCAGTATGGTATTGAGCACTCCCAATTGTACCCGTGGATTAATGGAGAGACCGTATACGGAGACATGTGTATTAGGGAAGGTATATGCGAGCGGAAGCTCATGTTTGTATTGCTTTTGATTGATATAGAATGATAATCAATAAACATATTTTACACAAAAAAAAAGAAAATTGATTGATCACCCTCGTATACACTATGTTCATCAGGGTTATGGTGAACTTAGGTTAATAGCGGGTCAATGGTGCCTATATATCCCTCGGCCACCCCGCCTTCTGGCAGGGCTGTGTGCAGGTGACCCCACGCCTCCAGGGAGAGCTCCCAAGTCTAGTTGCCAGGTCTTAATCTGGGACACACAGTTAGGTATGTTTTGTAAGGGGGGTTTAATGCACAACCTAATGGGGGGTTGGTGTGGGTGGGGGTGGGAGGGGGATGTTATTGTTAGTAAGTTGGACAGGAGTGTCTTATTCGCTTTTACACACAATGTTACAACACACCGTACACCAGTTAGCCACGGTAAGGAGCACCTAAGTTGACCGGGGTTCCAATTAGGAGAACACCGTATACAATCCACACGACTACAGCCTAACACGTCAGGTACATCCGGCAGTTATGAGGATACAGAGGGGACATGACTCATATTAGATTTTTAACGTGGAATATATGTGGGCTGAATGATTTTAGGAAAACTAGACTAATACATGCTTATTTAAATAGACATCACATAGATATATGCATGATCTAGGAGACTCACCTAAACAGCGCCTCGCATAGTAAACTGCACCACAGGCACTGGGGACACACCTTCTCGTCTATTTACTCAAACTATGCCAGGGGTGTCGCAATACTGATAAGTCAAGGGCTAAACTGGAAAACATTAGAGTCGCAGCTGGACCCTGAAGGGAGATATGTGCTACTCTGTGGTACATTGAGAGGAGTGAAAATGACACTAGTTGCAGTCTCTGGTCCAAATACTGACTGTACTGAATTATTTTGGAATATATGGGCAAAAGTTCAGCTTATGGGATGTGACACGATAATATGGGGTGGAGATTTCAATGCAGTGCTCAATGGCACGTTAGATAAGAAGGGAGCTTCTCGCAGTATGCACCCTAACGCATGCCTGGTCTTGACAGAGCTGATACAAGACGGAGGGTTGATATACATGTGGAGAATAAGACACCCAGGGTTAGTGGAGGAAACGTTGCGTGTCAGCATATCATGGGGCGTGGTCAAGGTTGGACTTCTGGTTGGTGTCACATGACATCACTGCCTGGACCTCTGACAGCACACACTACCCCAGGACGCTGTCTGATCACGCCCCTTGCTTGCTACAGGTGACGATCCCAGATATCCCCCCCAGATGTATAGTTGGAGACTAGCCCCGAACGCTTTACTGGAATCCGCTTTTAGAGAGGAGATACATAAGAACATTGAGGAATATTTTGAGCAGAATAACGGTTCTGTAGCCACATTGTGGTAGGCATTTAACGTAGTGGTGAGGGGAAGTGCTTATCATGTCATGCAGGGGTGCTCAAGGCCATCAGAGGCAGGTTATCCTCTCTGGAATCTCGTTTCAGAGAACTAGAAATTCACTATTTTGATACAGAAGACTCCACAACATTGCCTGCTATACGGGAGCTCATTTTAGAGTTTGAGGAAGAAGCTCAACGATACGTAAAATTTATGGGAAAGCACGCACAGGCCAGGCGATACGGGGAGGGAGACAGGTCTGGGAAAACCCTAGCTAATAAGTTGTGGACTCCATATACAGCCTCATATATATCAGAAATTGTAGGTAGCGAATCCACTATCATAAGAGGGCCCAAAGAGGTTCTAGGGGAATTTCAAAGTACTACACAAAGCTATACACCGCCACGCAACGATCAGAACCAATGGGGCTCCAACCATTTCTAGAATTTCTGGAGTTGCTCTGGCTGAGCAGGGCACATAGGGAGTATCTGGACGAGCCCTTTTCCACTCATGATATCTGATAAAGGGAGATATTACTGATGCCCTTTAGGGTGTGGTCACCTCACCTGTGGACACAGGCCACCGACGCAACCCTTCACTGAGGAACAAGGAAGATGGATGTAAGATGACCAATAATCTGGTTGGAGTGGCACTTTTATTCAATAAGTCAAAAACATCAATAAATGCATATCAATTCATTTTCTATGCAAAGCCATTAAGAAACCCGACTTCAAGCCGTCAGGGATAAACCACATGATCATTATAATGCTCAGAAGTCCGGAAACCTGGCTGGAATTAGGACCTGTAAAATGGCATAATTGAAATCAGTGAGAAATTCAAAAGACACTGAATACATTCTTATGAAAATATAGCGCCTAGAGGCAAGCTTTTCTAAAGAGAACTAACCATATAAGATTAACATTTCAAGAGACCCTAAATGCAAGGAATTGGGTGTGGATGGAAAATCCAGAGAATAATCAAAGATTAAAACACAAAAAGGTTATCTAGATTGGGATGTACCACCTGAGAGAGAGGCTTTGAAGTCCCAAATCAGATAAACGGCCGGCCGGAGAACCCATGCATGTGATGGACACAGCAGCAGATTTCTGGCTTCCAATTGGCGTGTTGGATCTAATATACCTGATAAATGCAGAACTATGACACTGTTCTGATGTACTTTCTGTAGCAGGTAGCTTGACCGCATGTCTTAGGACACGGAACTGGTCAGGTGGTTGAAAACAAAGAACATCTTGTCTTGTACATGTCTCTAAAAATATGCAAGAGCGGAACTTAAGACCGGTGCTCCTATCGCAAAGCTGCGGATGTGGTTTCACTTGACCAAGCTATGTTTCGAAAATAACAATGTAGCAAGATGTACCAACTTGTTCCAGCTGGTTCTATGTACGTGCATGTGTGGGTGTCTTGCAAGTACGCTGTTGAAAGTTACTGTACTGTACGTGGTTGCCCAAGCTACCTCGCAGCGTTGGGCACAAGAGAAATTCATGTTCGTGATAAGTGAGGCCTAGTAGATCTTTATATTTTAGGACGGTGAGAACTGGGGACCCTGGTAGATATGTCAGGGAAGGTGTGAGTTACTATGTCACCAGTGACTGTGTGACATAAAAATGGCCAAAGCAGCACATTTCCAGGTTAGGGTTTGTGGGACCTATATAGAGACCTTCATGCTACCAAGGTCGATAAAAATGCTTTTTCTTGTAATCAGATGGTAGAACGTGATCCTCCATCATTTCCCTGCTCTTGTTCATTTATGAACACATTTTTAACAGAGTATTTCGGTGATCCTTCCGCTAGTGGGGGAATCCAGGGCATGTCGTTAACATAAGACTTAAAGCTGCCCTGGGGTTGTTCTCTTTGCCTGGCAGTATCTTCATTTGGCTCAACAAGTATTTCAGCATAATCTGAGCCTGATTTATTGAGCAGACATTCATATCGGGTAGTTGTGGGGCCTTTGCTCAGAGTATCCCTACCTGGGGGAAGTGGAGGAGCGGATGGTATGTCATAGTTAGTGCCAGGTGCTGCTAACTCACTCATTTCCGATTGCATCCCAGTCCCATCCCCAGGATCCCGATCCATGTCCTCATATTTCGCTACCTTGTAGTTCCCTACGTTAGAATAGTTCATCCCTACTATCTTAGTGCTAAATTTCTTGACGCAATGGCTACCTAGCTGAAAGACGCAACACAGAAGCAACATAATCCCAACTATGGGTATCACTAATTTCAGTATTGCTGTCAGCCATGAGGGCATCCAGCCAAAGTCAAACCAGTCCGTTGGAAAAATGTCTGCAGGGTCACCTCCCGCCGTCTTCATTTCCTTTCCCAAGTTGGTCAACTCCTCAATGGCCCTTGCTATTGATCCGTTATCCTCGTCGTTTCCCGGTATGAAAGTGCAGCAGGATTTTCCGATCCAATGGCACAGACCACCGTCTTTAGCAGTTAGCATGTCGAGGAAGTAGCGATGCTCCAGAACCATCAGTCTTAAGGGACGCAGTTCTTCCCTGATTGCATTTAATCCATCCCTGGTGCTGTTGATGGCTTTCATCACCTCATAGCGTGTTACCTCGAGCCACCTGGCATTCGCTTTTGTCTGGAAAAGTGGAACGGTCCCTCCAAAGAAGACCTGGGCATCGTTAAAGAGGCGGAATTCTTGAGGAATGTTGTCATGGGGATCGTTTGCAAAGTATTGAGCTGTTCGCCGGTGGCGGTGGAGGAATGTAACATCACCTGTCATTGGGTGTGACAGTATGTGGGAGGCATTTGATGCCGGCACAACCAGGTGTACTTCATGCAGAGTCACAAGGGAGCACAGTCCGAGCCACTGAGGAGGTAGCTGGAGATAGAGGCGTTCTCCGCAAGCCCAGTAGTAGTCCATCAATGTGGAGGTGCCGAACTGCATATCGAGATTGAAGATAGTTGTGTTGCAATCTGTTTTATGCCCAACAGGCACAAAGCCATTACCTATAAAACAAAGAGAAGGGTTTTTTAGTTTAAATGCTCTTTTAGGTTCGGACCTTTCTTCCTTACCCCAGGTGTACCTGCCACTTTCCTGAGCCCATATCTGTTCACATTCCTCATCAACATCCCAGGCAAAATCTCCTTCATAATCTGTTTCTCCAGCCCAAGGGGCGCCTAAGGAAGCTGCTCTACATATTAGGCCATCGACAGGGATCCATCTGCCCTTTGTGTAAACCTGTGCTAATTACTTCAGCACAGGTCTTTTGGCACATAGACATGTGCGTTCATCATGATGGCCTACGGAATTATCGCAATTGGCTTCGGGCACCGACACTGAGATATATCCGTCTCCCAGGATATTTGGCCTATAAATGTCCATATTGTAGGTTCCCTTTTTATGCATCATCTCTATCACTTTTTCCAAAGCAGCTGCCTCGGTGATAACCTTGAATACAACGGGGGTACGGTCCCATACTGTGGTATTTACAGTCACCTCATCGATTTCAACCTTGCTGATCTGGGTCTGTCCCTGCGCCTGGCACAGATACAAGTGCAGAAGGCACATGACGATGTGTGGTGGGACTTCTTTAGGAAAAATCAGTCTGTCAGCTCCTACTGCATGGGGGATGTATGCACTCACGTAGCAAGAATCATTCATTATTGATTTCCCTACTGCTGTCATGTCCCTGTACCATGAGTTGTCTACTAGGGAGGAGTGGACCGAATGATCTTTTACTGACTGTTGTAGACCCAGTAGGGGCCCAAAGCCCTTTTGTATCTCTACAAGATGTTGGAATGTCTTATGGTGCTTAGGCTTATGGGGGACAAGGGGCTTTGTTCTGTGGGGGGAGATAGCGAATCGGCGGGCTCTGTGGTGGCAGGAAGGGCGTTTGCGGGAAAGTTGTTGTTCTGTGATATTGGCAGCCCTTTTCCCCGTAAAATTTCTGTCCCCTGGGGCGGGAGTTGAGAGTTCAAGATGCACACTAGTGTGCGTGTTGCTAGTGCTGCTGTCGGGGAGTTTGGGACCTAGCATGCTATGTGTTGTTTTCTTCTGGTTGTGGGTGATCGCTGGTACAGTAGATGGAACAGTGGATGCTACAGTTTTTCTGCTACCTATATTAGGATAACTTCTTACAGCAAGAAAACAGATATACCAATTAAACGTTACTAGTGCCACTCCAACAATGATGCATAACATTAATATTGAAAAAATACATATCTTTGCATCATGGCTGCTATATTCATGGAGCAGCACGTGAGTGTCTTCTTCGTCTTCATCATCAGTGGAAGGGAAGCCGCTGTCCTCATTCAGGGGGACCATGGGTATGTTGCTTTCCTCTTTCAGTCCATTGTTAGATGCTGCGGAGGTGCAGGATCGAGGCGTACGTCCTTCCTGTGTATCCATGCTTTGCGCTCAGCTATCCGGACGACGGTTGGAGAAGAGTCTGTCACCTCGAAAGGACCTTCGAATTTGGGGTCTTTCCAGTGCCTGACGTGCTTCCGGATGAAGATCAGGGTCCCAGGACGAATCGGAGGGAGCTCAGAATCGGTGGGGCCCTTGTCTTTCCTCTTGGATACCTGGGCAGAAAGGAACTGCGCAGCGCAGGTTAGTGTGCACAAGAAATCCTAGAGCTCTGCTTTAACAATCTCAGAAGATGACTCGCTATCAGTTTTGGGCCTGGTGGGAGGGACAGTTACATTTATGGATCGTCCAGTTACAAGCTGGTGGGGTGTGAGGTGGTGATCCGAACTTGGAGAATTTCTTAGTGAGAAGAGGGCAAGTGGGAGGCAGTAGAGCCATTTTTTGCCGATGGTGGCACTTATTTTACTTATTTTGTTTTTGAGCAGGCCGTTGAGGCGCTCACAAATACCATTACTTTGGGGGTGGTAAGCGGATGTCAGTTTGTGTCTGATGCCTAGCATCGTGGTCAGCGAGGAAAAGATGGCGTTTGAAAAATGTGTTCCGTTATCTGTTGTAATGGCGTCAGGGATTCCCCAGCGAGAAATGACGTCGCGGAGTAGGAATGTGGCTGCTGCTTTGGCATCGCAATGGACTCATGGTCCAACTTCGATCCAGCGCGAGAATGGGCATACTACCACAATGAGATATCGGTAATTTTGGCATCGGTCAATCATATCGACATAGTCGAGGTGGAGTTCTTTGAAGGGGCCAGAGGGTTTGGGGATGGTGGAAGCAACTGTTTTGAGAGTTGGATTTGGTGAATATTGTTGGCAGATGAGGCATTTGTTAACAAAGAGTTGTATTAGTTTGTGAGCATTGGGGATGAACCAGTCTGTCTGTAATGTTGTGGACATGTTATCTCGGGAGACATGTGCAGGAAGGTGTAGTTGGTCTAGTGTAGTTGGTCTAGTGCCACTTGCAATAAGGCTTGTGGCATGACAGGCTTCCCAGACATGGTCTGTCTGTAAATAAAATCAGAGTCCTGCTGTACTCCCCTCTTCTTCCATAGCTCTTTCTCTTGATGTGGTGCACTTTCTTGTATTTCTCTGAGATGCAGTTGGGCAATGTGATCATAGTGTTGCGTGTTGTCAATAGGGTAGGGAGTATCTGTGTCAAGAGTTTAATTATTTATGTCTGTGTGCCATGCTGGAGCTGCACTATCTGCATGCGTGTTTGTCTGTTCTGCTGGAGCTATACTTTCTTCTGTCTGCTCTGCTGGAGCTACTGCTTGGGCAAGTAGAATAGGAATGTTTTGAGGATCCGGCTCAATCGCGGGTAGGGGGCTTCTGGCGGCAGCTTTGGCTGCCCAGTCTGCCAGCGCATTACCTCTGGAGACAAAATCTTGCCCATTAGCGTGTGCTGCACATTTGATAACTGCTACCTCAGTTGGAAGTGTGAGGGCCTCAATTAATTCTTCCAACAATTGTTTGTGACATACAGGCGTTCCATCTGATTTGAGAAATCTGCGCCTTTTCCAGCGCAAGATGCTCAAGTGTGTTGTTGTTGTGACATATGCAGAGTCTGAGTAAATGGTGATGCGGTTGTCAGCCCCGTGGTTCAAAGCGGCAATTAGTGCCACTAACTCAGCAGCTTGGGCTGAGAAATGTGGAGGCAATGAAATTTGCTGTACAATGTCTAGGGAATCAGAGGACTCGTGTTGTTGTGCCCTAACCACTGCGGCTCCTGTGTTCCTGATCCCTGTCTCCTGATCAATGGTGGAGGACCCATCAACAAAATATACAGTGCTGTCTGGTAAGGGGTCCTCTTTTGCTGCCCCTGACTCATCTGGAGAGTATGTGGCACAGTCATGGGTGTCATCGTCTGGGTCTGCAATGGAATGGGCAAAGAACGTGGCAGGATTGACTGTGTGACATTTGACAACTTTCAGAGACGGTAATGACAGTATGACTTCGTGCCCCGACACTCTTTGTGTTGTTAAGGTTGTCTTAGCTTCCTGAATTATAGCAAAGACGGCGTGTTCAGTGTACAGTGTCAACGGGGACCCCATGACAATGGGGGTGCTTTTCTCTACAGCGAATGCTGCAGCGGTGAGAGCTTGTTCGCAGGGGAAATGACCTCTCATGACTGAATCTAGCATGCCACTGAAGTAGGCGATGCGCTTATGGCCCATGGGGTATTTTTGCGTAAGTACAGCAGTCATGACCTGACCATTGCAGTGAGTGAACAGGTAGAATTCTTTTGTGTAGTCAGGTGAGCCTAACACTGGAGCGTTTGTTATTTCATCTTTTAACTGGTTGAATGATGCTGACATTTCAGGCGTCCAGTCTATTTTGTTATGTCTGTCTTTGACTGCTTTAACTGCTTTCAGCAGAGGGGCAGTTATCGTGGAGAAATCATAGACCCACTGACGGACATAATTGACTAGACCAAGGAATTTCTGCATGTCTTTCACAGTTTGGGGCTCTGGGGTACTTTTTATGGCTTCAACTCTATCCGGCGTGACTCGTCTCCCTGACGCTGATAGTAATTGGCCTAGATAGTGTACCTCTGTTTGGCAGTACTGAAGTTTGTTTTTGTCCACTTTGTAACCTCTGTGTGCAAGTGTAGTAAGCAGAGAAGTGGTATCTTTCCTGCATTGTTGTTCTGTGGTGCTGCAGAGCAAAATGTAGTCGACATATTGCAGCAAATTTGATAAATCTTCTTTGACAACTCTATTAAAGACGCTAGGGGACTCACAGTACCCCTGGGCCAACCTTGTATATGTCGTCTGCACCCCCCTGAATGTGAAAGCCAATAGGTATTGACTGTCTGGATGAAGGGGGACGCTAAAAAAAGCATTTTTCAGGTCTATCACGGAAAAGTACTGTGCTTCTGGGGGAATGTTTGTAAGGATGACAGAAGGGTCTGGGACAATGGGAAACTCTGGTACCACTATGTTGTTGACAGGACGCAGGTCGTGTACTAGACGCCATTGATTGGTACAGGGGTATATGACTCCCTGATCCAGCAAGGCCTGAATGGTGGGGGCAATATCCTCCTCTGTTTCTTTAGATAGTGGATACTGTTTAATTCTGGGTAATATTGCGCCTGGTTTCAGTGTTATTGTAAATGGGGTGGCAGAGTGGATGAGGCCCACATCATTAGGGCCGGTGGTCCACAATTGTGGCGTGACTTGGGCTAAATCTGCCTCACGCACGGAGTCATATTTAGGTGTGGGAGTGGGTGTTCTCTTTTCCACTGTCACTGAGAGGGGTACCTCATTCATGTAAATGATCTCTGTTTTGGAATACTCATCAGGATCGCCAAAGAGCTGGTCATCTGAAATACTTCTTACCAATTGTCCAGGCTCAATAAAAATGACACAGGCCCAGGTGCACATATTGTCGTCACCTGCTAGGAAAGCCCCGTATGTAGGTGTTATTTCAAGAGCATGTATGCCTAAGATCATGTTTTTGTCTGTAATCTGGGAATCCTGGGACTGTGGACGAAAGAGGAACTCTTTTGCGAGCTGGACAGTGCGGTTGTGCAGATCTGGTGTGTTAGCTACAATGATGTGTACCGCAGTGGAGAACGCTTGATCATCCACAGGGCGAGCTCGTATTTGATCCCTCAAGGAGGTATCAACAGTGAGTGCCATCATCCTTGCCAAGGGTGTGCCTGGTATAGAGCAAATCATTGTTCCATTCTCATGGAAGTGAATAGTCATGTTTAATTTTGCCATGAGGTCGCGTCCTAAAAGATTAACTGGAGAGTGTGGTGAATAGAGCAGCCGTTGTTCCAGCACACGGTCTCCTATTTGTATGGGTACTGGCTTGGTGACCCTTGCTATTGCCCCAGAGAATCCCTGTGTGTCCGCTACCTGATCTGAAATGGGCAGATGTCCGCCTGTGATTCAAGAGTACGTAGCGCCTGTGTCAATGAGAAAGCTATATGTTTTATTGTTTATCGTGACCAGGACGGTGGGGTCGTCTTCACCGCTCATGGTGCATGATAAAACCGGGCACACAAGAGTTGTCTGTGGGCTGTCCTAACTAGTATATCCTCCTGCTTGGTATTGCTGTATGGTGCCTTGCGTGAACGGATTTGTGGAGGCAACCACCATGCCACCTTGGGGTGGCGTATTTTCTGCTTGGGGTATCAATTGGTATGCGGGTGTCTGCTGCAGTGGCTGCATGGGAGCTTGCATCTGCGGGGGCGACTGTTGGGCTTGAGCAATGACAGGTGCGTAGAACTGAACTTGCTGTGGGGCAGGTTGGGCGTAAGCATACAGCATCTGTGGTTGCTGTGGATACATTTGCTGTGGCTGGGACCGTGGTGGCGCTCGTTGGGTGGAACCCATAGGCTGCTGGCCTTGGTCTCGGAGTCTAGTACGACACTCTCTCTGCATGTGGCCCACCTTATGGCAATAATAACAAGTGTGTTGCCCTGGCTGCAATTGGACTCTTTGCTGTCCCATTCCATTACCTCTTCCCTGCATGCCTGAGTTTCTATTGGCAGTATTCCTATTATTGTTGTAATACTGTTGTTGGTCACCACTGTAGGCAGGTTGTGCTGCTATGTATTGTACTGGGGGCTGCGGCTGTAAGTACTGCATAACGGGCTGTGGTTGTGTCTGGACATATTGTACGGTAGGAGGCTGTGGCTGCGCCTGCACATATTGCATGGGCGGCTGCTGCTGCATTAGTTGCGGGGTAGGCTGTGTGTTGGCGTTGAGTGCATTCTGAGCAGCCTGTGGGAATGTGGTGACTGCTGTCATCTGACTGACAGGTGCAGCTAACATGACGGTGTCTAGGGTGTCCTTCTTTTTATTAAGCTTCTGTTGCACCAATTTAGCAGCTGCATTCTCTATGGCTAGCTGTCTACTCTTCTCCTGGTCTTGTCTCTTTTTGCAAAAATGTATAATGTGATCCTGAATCTCAGGCCATGGTTTTGCTTCCATGGCCACTACTCCGTCTAACTTTTCCTGTACATCCTCTGGCAGTCCCCTTTTAACCATGTGGTAGAAGAGCCTGCTATTTCCTCCCGTTGCATTCCATTTGTCTCCTAACTCCTGATGCCATTTTTCCTTCATTCTAGAGATAAAGTTAATTGGATCCTCGTTCGCTTGCATTGTCAGCGACATGAGGGACCCGATATCGGGAACATCCGGAAACTTGATTCGCAATTTGGCCCAGACTTGTGGTCTTATTTTGTCGAATGGCTCCCCATCATACTGCGTGTCATTCATAGTTATTAAACCGTGACTGACACTCTTGAAGATGTCCTCCGCTTTCCCTCCCATAATTGAGACGAGCAAACTTTTCATATCACCTATCGCTAGGATGTTATCCGTAGTGCTCCTTTCTAGGGCGGCTATCCATTTGCCAGCACCCTCCGCAAGGGGGGTGAGTTGGTTCTTGAGGTTTTACTTGTCCGCATAGGACCATGACATATAAACAGGTGGGTCACTGGCTTTTTTGTACAAGAGGGGAATCTGGTGTGTCACCCCTGTGTCTAGTGCCTTGGGCCGTGTGAGGTCATGTTGTCTGGCGTATTTCTGCCAAATCTTAAGACTGGCCCTCATGTATCCATAGTCCCAATCCTCATCTCCTGCACCCTGTAGGATGCATTCTACAGCTGTTGCCATGTGCTGGGGCTCGAAGGACCCTTCTCTTGGCCATGGGAGCATCTGCAGGGCCAAGGACTCTGTCCATCCTGCCAAATCATCTGTGAATGGGGTTAACAGCATAATCTGAACCTTCAGCTAGTATCACTATCTCGTTGGGCGTTAGACCGTTGTCTCGCAGGGCGCATGGTCTGCTGAGAAACATGCTTGTACACTGCCTAGCTCGGGTGTTGCGCATGGAAGCAGAGCCAGAAACATCATACATGATGTCATCTGGACATCCGTGCATCCCCAATACCCTAAGGCTCTCTAATTCTGTCGTCCTAGGCTTTCTCCTTGCCCCTATATCACCTGACTTTCGGAATTCCGGGCGTGGTTGGAGGAATGGGTTTGTTGTTGTTTGGGGCCGAGGTGCGTGAAGTAGTGGATCAAATAGATCCACCACGGCAGTGCACGGTGGGGGTGTCCCCTGTTGTGCGAAGCAGACCTGAGCTGTTTGGGCAGTTGTATGTGTCGGTGTAGTTGGCTCGAGCCAAGAGGAGTGTCCATTGTGGCACAGTCCTCCATTTCCCTCCGTGCCTCTAAAGAGTTCTGCATGTAATGTTGGTGGGGATGGAGTACGTACTGTTGTTTGGCCTTGTGAAGGTCCAATGCTCGTTCTCCTGAGGGTGTTAGCTATGTGGTCCTTCATCCATTCCAGCTTGAGTGACGCACGTCGGATCGAGTGAATGACATCCCTGTGTGGGTGACTGGGCGATGTTGCTCTATTGAGTATGTCTGTAGGGATCTTTTCATTCGGGCTATGCTCCAGACTTTTGCTTAATTCTGTGGTTGTTCTCCAATTGTCATAGTGGACTGGAGTAGTCGCCGGAGGGGCCTGCTGTTCCCTATCCCTATACTCTTGGGGGTCATTGGAAAATGTGATCAGGGCGGTGTCGATATCTGTACTGAAAAATGGCAACTGGTTTTGAGGGGCAATCTCCCACTCCTGGAGCCGTGGGGTCCTTGCGTTGAGGTCGGGGGGCAAATAGTGAGATGAAGCAGGTGAACGATGAGATAATGCGTGTGAGCGGTGAGATGATGTGTGAGAGTCAGTGTCTGAGTCTTCGCTTTCATCCTCACCTAATAGGGCATTCATGGAAGTGGGAGTGAGTTTTAGCGTAAATTGCGCATCTATTTGTCCAGGTAGTCCTGGCACTGTGGCATGCACAGTTGGGCTGCTACAGAGGGCGGACGGTGCAGGCATAGGGGCATTAGAGGCTGGCAAGGTGGCAGGTATTGTTGGACCGGTGCTGGGGTTGGGTGGTGCCAGGAGGTCTGTACTGCATTCGGCAGTGGGTGCAGAGGAATCTGATAGGGTAAAAAGATCCTCTGGGAGTTGACTGTATCCAACCGCTGGTAAATTATTTGTGGTAGAATGTAAATCTGGTTCCTCAGTTGAGGTGGACTTTATTACAGGGTACATACCGCTGGCCTGATATGGTGGGGGAGCCGAAGGAGTGGTGGCCATTGCAGCAGTGTGCTCTTGTGCATTATCTTTAAAGATACGCCAGAGATCTAAGGTAGCCTTCCTTTTCTGCAACTTGGTGCCAGAGTATTTGGTGTCTAGGAAGGTAGTGGCATGATCTAAGATCGTTTTATCAAAACTACCCTCTGAGGGCCATGGGTGATTCATGTTTTTCGTGAGTTCATGAAGTTCCCTACAATGTTTGAGTATGCGCTGTTCTTGCCCACCGAATGTGTTCAGGACGTGCTGGAGAGGTGTCGCCATAATGAGATCTGTGAATGTGTGAAGGCAAGATAAGTATTTCACTGGGGGGTGGTGTTGCTACCTACACCTCCGTAAAGATCAGGTACGAGTTCACCTCCTACGCCCTCAATGACACGGTCATATATACCGTCTTGTAGTTTGATGTTCTGGATAGGGGTGCAACCAGGGAAAAGGAGCTGGCCACCAAAGCAGGCGTCAGCTATTTTAGACTGCAGTGGATTACTGGGCCAAAAGCTCGACAAAATTACTGGGCCTCCCCAATGGTCAAGTCGTAAGATAAAATATATGTGAAAGCCAGCAGTTGTCTTGTATACAGTAGAACTGAGTATCCTATTCATAGGGACACTGGTATGTATATAGTACACTGTGAGTATGTAAATAAAATACTATTGCTTGCACGGAGGGGTGGGCGTGCCCTGCCTACGTATTTCTGCCCTAAATGTGGGGAAAGTTGGGATATCGATCTCTTATAAGTTCATCTCCCATCTCATGAAGAATAATGATGGCGAGTAGTAGTCTTAAATTCAATTCCTCAGGTCCCCTGTATATTCCCTCAGGGGAAAAGTCAGGGAATTCAAGATTGTGGCGGGCAAGGGTGATAATAACTTTACTCTGTAATGGGTTTCGTGGCCAGGAGGAAGTAAAGTTGGTTGGTATTTCTAATCCTGGGGATAGTAGGCGGATGCGTATGTAGATCCAATCTGGTGTTCTGTGCACCGCAGTGCCCAGTATTCTTTTCTCATATATTGCGTGAAGTGCCTGCATGGGGTTGTGTGGCGCTGAAGGGTAGGCGGTGCAGAATATATATATAGCAGTACAGCAGGAAATACTATTTTGGTTTGTGTTTCAAGGTGCTCGTTGATGACTCAAGGGGGTGTAAGAAAGCTGGTGCGATAGATAGCGTGATCTGCCTGTTATGACTGTAGTCAATGCCGAGTGCCTGAAGTATTGTGAGAAGATCCGTGCTAGTGAGGGGTATCACATGAATGAAACAAGACGGGTGGCCGTCAGAGAGACCCACAACGTGATTGTTGACCAGGTATATGGTGATATTGTTGTGGGGATTACTGTTCATTCCCAAAAATGGAGTTGGAGCAATTGGGTGGACGTGCAAGATCAGGCAGGGATACAGAATCTGCGGAGTCTTGTAAATAATCACGCAACAATGCTCTCAAAAGGGGTGCTGTGTCGTTCTGAGACTGTGGGTGTACAGAAAAGGAGTCAGAGGCGGAAGGCGTGGGGGAATTGGGAACTTCAAGATTTGGGAGAGAGGCTGTCTCAGATGAATCCAATGAGGATTCCCCGTCGGTAACAAAAATAGGGGAGGGAGCAGAATGGGCAGGGTGAGCTGGGTGTTCAGAAGAATGTGAATGAGGAACAGACAGGGTGGAGGAATTGGAGTATTTGTCAGAGTAAAGCAGGTGGGGGCAAACCATGTCTGGAGATGGCGGGGTGAAAGATATATCAGGGAGGGCATCAGATAGGTCTGTCAGGGAAGTCGCAGAGATACGAACTTGGGTGTTTTGGGTGAAGGTGACCCCTAAAAGCGCCCAAGCGGCGAATAATATGTTCCTGAGTTCGTCAGTAAGGGGAGTGAATTCGCTAAGAGTGATATTATGGACAACCTGAGGAGGGTTGTGCACGAATTGGATAGTGCAGTCGATAATTCGTGGGGGGGGGGGGGTTGGACATCACGAACGTGGGAGAGGGCTAAACATAACTGGTGTAGGAGGTTGAAGAGAGGGACAAGGGGGTAGGTGAAATGGTTGCTCCCCCCTGTTGTCAATCAATTGCAGGAGCAAATGATGGACAAAACGTAGACGTAGGATGAGGGGCAATGCGAGGCAATGGGAGGTAGTGGGTGAAGAGAAGGCTACCTGTCTACATAGCAGGGCTGCAAGAAAATAAAAGGGAAATGGTAGGCAGCATGCAGCCCAGATCACAGGGAAATGGAATAGTGGTGAGAACCGAGGGCAATGACGGGAGGTGGGGCAGGACAGGGGCACAAGAGGGGGCAATTGGGAAAGAGGCGCGTATGTTAGAATGACAGAAAACATGGAACAAAACAACTATTAACCAAGACCAAATATTGAACAATAAATAATGATGAGATAAAAAGGATGCATCCTGAAAAGAAAAACAAAATCCTAGATATGAAATCTCACTAGACACGATAGGCACGGTGGAGCACCATGCAAAAAGAGGAGAGGAGGTCGAGAGGCAAAATGTAGTAGGAGGGACCCGAAGGGGCAAAGGCGGGAGAGGGGGGGGGGGGTGTAGAAAAGACAGGGGCAAGGGGAGTGATAGAAGAAATAGTGAGCTTTGTACAGAGAAGGGGAGGGGAGATGTATGGGGAGCGAGAAAGAGGAGGAAGGGGGAAGAACAAGGGAGAAAAAAGCAATTCAGCCAACAGAGCCGTGGGTCATTGAGGGAAGGGGACGTGGGGGAGCTGGGCTGCCGTGGCAGGGAGAGAAAGAGAACAGCAGCGCCAGGCGATGTAGTGAGCGACAGGTGGTGGAAGGGGAAGTTGAGTGCGGCAAATAGCACAAGTCAGTTCCTGTTTCTGTGATGGCGCAGAAAGAATTGACAAAGCCCGACGGTGAGAGATAAGAAAAAGTCGAACAAAAGACAAAATATTGACACCCAAACCTTGCAGAAAAAGGTCGTGTGGAGAACAAAGGAAATAAGGAAAGGACGAGAAGGAATGAGACCCAGAAGGGTAAGGGCGGAGTGGGCACCGGGAGGCGGCCCGAATGAAAGAAGCAGAGAAAACCAACAGAACCCAAACCAATAAAAGGTATAACCGTCCCCGGACTTGAACCGGAGGGAAACCAATAACCTCAATAATCATACCCGGACTGGCCGGAGGGTAACCAGCCCCGGACTGGCCGAAGGGAGACCAATACAATCAGTAAAACATCCCCGGGCTTGAACCGGAGGCTAACCATCCCCGGACTGGCCGGAGGGAGACCAATACAATCAATAAAACATCCCCGGGCTTGAACCGGAGGCTAACCATCCCCGGACTGGCCGGAGGGAGACCAATACAATCAATAAAACATCCCCGAAAACCAGAAGCCTCAGAATGTAGTCAAGAGATGGCTACACAGGTTGCGAAGAAAAAAGGACAAATCGTGACCACACAAAGAAAGAGAGAGAGGGTGTTTTTAACCGTGACCAGAGAGGCTGCCACAGGGGGTCAGAAGCTCAGCCAGAGACAGCTCAAAAGAGTCTGCCACACACCCATGTAGCAAAGACCAAGGAAATTCAAGGGAAAAACAATAAATCCTTGGCTTACCCGTGGTCTGCAATGGGTGGAGGCGGGGACTCTCAGAGGCAGCTCGTGGGAGAGCTTCAGATCCACCGCAGGCAAGAACAATCGTGGTACGATGAACGTCGTGGTCGCCAGCTGATAAAGGGAGATATTTCTGATGTCCTTTAGGGTGTGGTCACCTCACCTGTGGACACAGGCCACCAACGCAACCCTTCACTGAGGAACAAGGAAGAAAGATGTAAGATGACGAATAATCTGGTTGGAGTGGCACTTTTATTCAATAAGTCAAAAACATCAATAAATGCATATCAATTCATTTTCTATGCAAAGTCATTAAGAAACCCGACTTCACTCCATCAGGGATAAACCACATGATCATTATAATGCTCAGAAGTCCGGAAACCTGGCTGAAATTAGGACCTGTAAAATGGCATAATTGAAATCAGTGAGAAATTCAAAAGACACCGAATACAATCTTATGAAAATTTAGCGCCTAGAGTCAAGCATTTCTAAAGAGAACTAACCATATAAGATTAACATTTCAAGAGACCCTAAATGCAAGGAATTGGGTGTGGATGGAAAATACCGAGAATAATCAAAGATTAAAACGCAAAAAGGTTATCTAGATTGGGATGTACCACCTGAGAGAGAGGCTTTGAAGTCCCAAATCAGATAAACGGCCGGCCGGAGAACCTACGCATGTGATGGACACAGCAGCAGAGTTCTGGCTTCCAATTGGGGTGTTGGATCTAATATACCTGAAAATGCAGAACTATGACACAGTTCTGATGCACTTTCTGATGCAGGTGGCTTGACCGCATGTCTTAGGACACGGAACTGGTCAGGTGGTTGAAAACAAAGAACATCTTGTCTTGTCCATGTCTCTAAAAATATGCAAGAGCGGAATTTAAGACTAGTGCTCCTATCGCAAAGCTGCGGCTGTGGTTTCACTTGACCAAGCTATGTTTCGAAAATAACAATGTAGCAAGATGTACCAACTTGTACCAGCTGGTTCTATGTACGTGCATGTGTGGGTGTCTTGCAAGTACGCTGTGGAAAGTTACTGTACTGTACATGGTTGCTCAAACTACCTCGCAGCGTTGGGCACAAGAGAAATTCATGTTTGTGATAAGTGAGGCCTAGTAGATCTTTATATTTTAGGACGGTGAGAACTGGGGGACCATGGTAGATATGTCAGGGAAGGTGTGAGTTACTATGTCACCAGTGACTGTGTGACATACAAATGGCCAAAGCAGCACATTTCCAGGTAATGTGTTGTGGGGCCTATATAGAGACCTTCATGTTACCAAGGTCGATAAAAATGCTTTTTCTGGTAATCAGATGGTAGAACGTGATCCTCCATCATATCCTACAAGTGACTGGCAGCCTGCCTGCGGACAAAGCCCCGGGGTCAGATGGGTTAACAACTGAATTTTATAAAGCATACACAGAGTTACTTGCGCCGCATTTGCTGGCGGTATTTCAGGAAGCTCAGGATACTGGTGAGCTTCCCCCGTCCATGCGCAAGTCGATAATACTAACATTGTTGAAACCAGGGAAAACCTGTCAGGAAATGCATTCTTATAGGCCGCAATCTTTAATCAATATAGATGCTAAAATGTATGCCAAATTTTTGGCCAACAGGCTGCGCCTTTACTTCCCCTGATCGCAAGACCCGATCAATCCGGGTTAATTCCTGACAGAGCCACAGCCCACAATCTTCGCATCTTCTTCAAGGTGCTGCATTACTTAAACCCTGACACCAAGGCGCTCGTGACATTTTCGGATGCTACGAAAGCTTTCTACGCGTTGGAGTGGCCCTATTTGTTCAGCATATTGGGAAGGATGGGCTTCAGCCATACTTCATTACCTTAATTAGATTTTTGTACACCAGATTTTAGGCAAGACTACGTATGAATGGTATGATCTCAGACCCCTTTGCTATCTCTCGAGGGACACGACAGGGGTGCCCCTTATCCCAGCTCCTGTTTGCTATAGCAATGGAGCCGATATTCACCAACATCATGCAGCCAAGATATTGGGATTCAGCACTAGTTGGCTAGTGATCTTGTTATACCCAGATGACATGACACTGTACGTAAATGACCCGGAGGTAAACCTAGCACCATTACTTAGAGAGCTCACAAGGTTTGGGGGCCTCTCAGGCATATTTATAAACTGGTTCAAGTCGACCCTGTTTCCCCTCACACTGGCAACTAAACCCTTTGACTAGGACTACCCACTGAAGTGGGCAAATGGACCGGTAAAATATTTAGGGATCTGGTTAAGCAGAGATGTGCAAGAACTTTGGAGCTTGAACTATGGCCATGTAGTCACCTGGCTCTAAGGGAAAATAAAGGTATGGGCCAAACTGCCGCTCTCTCTCGCTGGCAGAATAGCCATCGCGAAAATGGTTGTGTTATCAAAATGTTATATCTATTTATTAATATACCAATTCCACTGACCCAGGCATTTTTTAACACCCTACGGTCTCTTATGATTTCCCTGGTCTGGGCGGAGAAGCAAGCTTGCGTCACTTGGGAGATACTCTCTCTTCCCCTTATGCAGGGGAGGCTGGGGGCTCCAGACATGCCGCTATACACATATTGTGCTCAGGCACAGTACTTGCACTTCTGGGTACACTCTGTCCCTTTTCAGCCCCACGTGGCTGTCGAGGTGGACATAGCAGCCCCTATTCCCCTCCAGGTGGCCATTTATAAAAAAATACTGCAGACCCAGGATGAGATAGATACGGTGGACATGGGTACGGTTACGTCTCAGAGCTGGCTTGGAGATACTATATGCCCCATCCGCTCCTTTACCTCACAATTCACAACTTCCGGCCATGGTTGGTGACGGTAATGTGGCTTTGGCCAAATCAATGTGGTTTGAAATGTTCACGGACCTGTACCCTAATGACACGTTCTGTGCCTCACCGGAATTTATTGCCGAGACCCCGAAGACATTTTCACCACTTTTTCTTTATTTTAAGATCAGGGCCACTTGTAGGCAACTACACACTACATTTCCTAATCCGCCAGGAACAGCTACCAGTGCTTGAGCAGTTGATAAACACGGTAGGTTCCCGCAGACTAATAACAAGGATGTACTGCTCTATGCAAACCACGGCACCCTTGGCCATACCTAAGCCCAGCGAGAATGGAACGAAAAATGGGTTTTCTGTTGCGTGCAACTCCAATTACTTTCACTCAATTATAAATTGAGATTAATACACTTCAAATACTTACATAGGTTCTATAAAAACACCTTCCCAGCTACACCGCATGGGTTTGAGATCACATTCTAGATGTTGGAGATGTGGATACTCCCCCGCCACCTTCTTACATATGGCTTGCCATTGTCCTCTCATAGCCTCCTTCTAGATTACCATATTCAGCACAATTCAAGCAATATTGGGGACGACCATAGAACCATAACTGATCATAGGGCTCTTGGGATACGTTAAGGACACTAAGGCCGAGCACCGTAAATTACATGCCCTGCTACTTTTAAATGGCTAAACGTAGTGTTTCAATCCACTGGGGGGAAAAGAGAGCGCCTGCGGTGAAGGCTTGGATACAGGATGTCACTTTTAGCCATACTCAGCTGTCGATGTTCTGGGACGTGATGCCTGCAGCCTCCAGACCAAAAGACATAGGGGGGGGGGGCCTTTCTTGGACTGGCTAAAAACACTGCAGGATGGTGTCTCAACCCATCCCACTCAAGCTGAAGCTGATACTTCGCAGGTAATAGAAGCACATGTAGAAGCGAACTCAGATTAGCCCAAATCTATTAGTTGGATGGTGTGGTTTGATGCTTGCTGGCGGCCTGTGGTGGGCTCGGGGAGGCACTGAGTTTGGGAATCTTATTGAGCTGTGTTCTTCGTGAAGTCCGGTTCACATTCAATTGTTTCCATAATGGTGTTGGATGTTATGGGGTAACCTCCTGTCTGTTTTAAGCAATGTTCCTTTTGTTTTTGTTTGCTTGTTTACCCACTCATTTGGGATAACATCATATTCTGGCTTTACAGATTTGATAATATGAAGCTGTTTGTGTATTGTAAAAAATTCCAATAAATACATTTTAAACAAAAAATTATAGTAGGCCTTCATTGCTTTCTCCTTGAAGTGGAGAGAACAGCTGGTTAAGGAACTCTCCAGTAACTTCCAATTAGATCAAGTTGGCATCCAGCATTGTTGGTGCTAGAACAAAGGCAGTTCAAGAGTTAATTCATTTGGAATCACTGAATTTACATTCTAATGACTCCCAATAAGGTGTCCTAATATATAGAGCTTTGGGTCGATCCACTAAGTAATTCCTATCATGCAGTCTTGGGGAAGCCAAACCAGGAAAGTATACATAAATGTTACATCTAAAGATCTACCATCTCATGGAGAGCTTAGCAACTGAACCTCGCAGAATGCTGCCATGAACATTATGGCTTCTTCAATCTGCTTCCAGAGGTGCTTGATAAAGCCCGACTGATGTTCTCGGCATCAACAGTTCTTTCAAATAGACCTCAACTGACCTGATCTAAAAATTACAATTTGCAGACCCAGTTATCGGGGGCAGGTAGCACCTGATAGGGCAAGCAAGGGTTACTTGGGCCAAAGCCATGAGGAGATATGGTTGTTTGACTCCGATACCTGTGCTACTATAGCTCTGCAAATTGGCAAAGTATAACCATTTCTGCACTTGACTCTCAGTAGTAGTGGTGGTGAGCAGTCACAGGCTTTTCAGGAAGTTTAGTTAGTGTGGGTGTACAACAGGCACAGCACGCAACACACCCAACAGCACAATAAAGGGATGGCCCAGCCCAGTGCTTATCCTTATCACACAGTACAACACATGATCACAAAAATCAGACACCCAATGTATGGGTGCCAGGATATTACCTTCATGTTAAGATGCCCTCCCTTCCATCTTCCTACTCTATGGGTGCTCTGGTGTGGACACGCAGTTCAGGTAAGGTGCTTCTCCCTTTGATTTAAGATTCTCATGTGGTGATAGCAAGCACTTAGCCTCTCCCTTTGGTTTGGTCCACGGCAGCCTTGCTTCAGCCTCTTAGGCTTCAGTCCACACTGGGGGAGGAGGTGCACCAGTCACGGTCAACCAGCCCGCTACTCCACTCCCACCAGACAGATGGAGCTGCACAAGTGTTCTGGAGGCAGTAATGTCAGGAGGCTGTCCAGTGCCATAGCAGTGGCATAGCTGGGGGGTGGACGGCATGAGTTTTGGGGGGCAAAGGCCAGCCCCCCTCCCGCCACTGCTGCAAGAATCACCAGCTCCCCTCCCCCCGCATATCGATCAGGCTGCCGCTGAGGCCGTCTTAAGGCCTTGACCTTCTTCAAGACAGTCAGCATTGAGCCCATGAGTTCCAGCTGGACCACCGTCCTTCATAGTGGGTGAATCTTTGGTTGAACCACTCTGGCCTCCCTGGGTCGAGGCTTCAATGCACTCCGCCTCCAGGTGTAGGTCTGACAGACAAGTTGCTTTAAGGCGCTGTCGGGAAGTGATGGCTGGATTTGATTAGGTGAACTTCTGGGACAATGCCACGGGGAGCCACTCAGTTGCACAGGCTGACAAGTGCCTTAACATAGTGGCTTTACTTCCAGTGGCTTAGTCTGTACTGCCAAGTGTCAGGATTAGCCAAAATATTGATTCGTTCAAGCTCACTTGAGTGCCAAAAATACGCTGCCTCCGTAATAGTGACCAGCTATGAGCTAGGGGAACACCATTCACAATTCTCTGTTGGATGAACCCATAGCACTGGTGTCAACTGTGAGGGACTGGGGTTTTCTATTTCTCAGTCTTCGGGGGTAATCATTAAATGACCCCCACCACTAGTCGCAAGGACCTTTGTTCGTTGACAAAGAGAAAGAAGGAGCAATCATCTACATAAAAACATAGCAACAATTATTAGACTTTTAGTTCAGTCAATAAAGAAAATTAGTGGGAGTTAAAAGGTTTTATTTTCTTGGGACAACATTGGGATTTCTACCCTGGGGAACGTCATGCGGGCACGGTTCTAAAATCTTTTCAGGACATCCAGAAGGATTTCCAAATGCCCAAAACCCAATTCTTCAAATATCTATATTTTAGACACGCGATATCCCCTAGCTTGGAGGGTCTCGATTCTTTGCCGGAGTTTAGCCCCATAGAGGCTACGGTATTCATGGGAGACCTCTTAGACCAGAAGATCTCTAAAATTTATCAATCTCTGGTTATGCATTGCTCCCCCTCCTTGCAGCGTCTGCGTGAGGCATGGGAGGGTGATGTAGGTCAGATGGAGGAAGAGGACTGGACCGAGGCCTTGGCCTCCCCGCGCGGGGCGTCTATTGCTGTAAGCCTGCGGCTTATTCAATTCAAATATCTTCATAGGGTCTATTTTACCAGGGTTAGGCTCTGGAGGACGGGCTTGGTGGCTTCCCCGGTGTGTCTTCGTTGTGGGCTCGAGGAAGGGACCCTGCTACACACTATCTGGCACGGCACAGCGCTCGCACGATTTTGGAGGGGGGTCCTGGCCTGCGTTTCTGAGGTTCTGGGATGGGAGCTTCCTAGTTCGCCGAAACTTGTCATCCTTTATGTGATGGAAGGGATCGGGGGTAATATTTATAAGCACCACCTTATGCTCTTAGGCTTCACCTGAGCAAAGAGAGATATAGCTAGAGCCTGGAAGGCGGTGGTGGCTCCCTCGGTTTTGGTCTGGAAGGGAGGTTTGGACTTCTGCATTGATCTTGAGATTCCCATCTTTGAAGCTAGGGGGTACCCCCGTAAGCACTATAAGATCTGGAAGCGCTGGGCTGATTATCGCTGCTTGGAACTGGAACCGCCGTGGGAGGCCCGGACCCAGGATCTGGAGTGATCTGTGGGCCTTTTTTTTTTTTTTTTTTGTATTTTTTGTTGTCTTTATTCTTTCATTGGTTGGCCTTATCTCCATGGCAAGAGCCGACATTTTATTATTGGCCCTTTAAGTAGAGCAGTGGCAGCTTGGTTTAGAGATATGCTTTTCAGGAGTAAGGAGACGGTGCATGGGGGGGTTGGTGAGGGGGGATGTTGGGGGTTTGCAGGGGTGGATTCTATATGGATCACTTTTCAGATTCTCCTGTCTTAAATGAGTAATATGGTCAAAGTCGATATTTTTTGTATGGTACATGAGGCAGTTGTCTCTGGGATTCAGAGGTCTGCATTATATGTGTTATTCTGACAAATAAAATTTGTTTAAAAAAAAAAAAGTTTTTATTTTCAATTCTTTTAGTTTGTCATAATTTATTCATTTAGTATTAATATTCAGATTTCAGCATTTAAAAGTAAATATAATCCATCAATCACCATTTGATTATAAAATAGAATACAATGTTCATTAAAATACCAGTTAATATTGTTTAGTAAACAATAATAATAGTAATAATGCAGCAAGCGTGTGCAATAAAGGAAATGTTCTAATCCAAACTAAATTGGAAGAATAAGAGAAAAATGTGTCAGTTCAGACACCCATAAAGAGTACTGATGAGTAAGTCATTGTGCAAGCATAAACCCTTTTCATATCAGACTGGAAAATAATAACAGTCATAAATCAGCAGACATTAAAGAAATAGGCTAAAAAACCTCATGTAGAGAAGTTTAAGAAACTTAGAGATGAGCCTCTAGTCAAAGGAATCCTACTCTGCTCCAGGAACACGCACGAATATAAATACACAATATTCTATGTTGCAACATTATTCTCTTTCTTCTCCCAACTCTTCCAGTAAAAATTCTGCAAACTTCGGGAACTAAGCAAACTCCCACACTTTTCACATGCTGGAACAATATACTTTCAGACATTAGACCTTGAAAGGTTACATCGTTGATGTTTTGTGGTCCAGACTGTTTTTCTCATGACTCATTTTTCTGTTGCCTCCTCTCCTCCTGGTGAGCGCCACTCACTATCAATTGTCTAATACAAAACAAATTCCTATTCACTAGATAATAGAAGGTTTCTGGAAAAATACCACATCAGTAACAGAGAGAAAAACATTGTATGCTAACAACTATTCAATGTGGAAAACGGGTCTTTCAGTGTTAATGCATTATTTTCCAGTTAACATGGCATCAACAGGCTAACTTAATTCAGCACTTTTATTTCACGTTTAGGTCTATAATATCTAAGTATGATTACCTACTACAACTTGTGCACTTAATGTATATTTAACTGGAATGTAAGATTGCCCATTTTTATTGTAAGCATTTTGTTCGCAAGTAAAATGTTAGCGCGGTCAATGTTCTTGCCCATACCAGTAGTTAGCACCTCCTATAGGCATAACTCACTCTTTGTTCCTCTTTCAGGTTAGACTCTTGGGGCATTCCAGGACAGGTAAGCATAATGTCATGCACATAACACTCCAGGTAATCTCCCCTCACTTCTGGGAAGCTGCCTGTCAGGAAGACACAGACCTCTCAGTGAGCAGTAGACCTCTAGGTACTGTTTGGAGAACCCCGTTCTTGGTCAAAGAAAACTTGTTAATGGGTAAGGTGGGTCAGCAAGTCCCACTTTTATACAGGGAAGCATGACAGTCAGGGGATGCATATTCTCTGTCTCCGCTTTCAGAATAGATCTGGGTCAGTTCACCTTTGATGTGTCCTTCTCAGTCTGTCTTTCAGACTCAGCCGTTATCTAAAGTAATGCTCCACACTGCAGGGTCAACCCAGAATAGAGTACCCAAAACAAAGGCAAAAAGAGATATGTACAATCTGCACTTGATTATCAACAGCCATACCTGACAGTGATTAGGAAGAGAGGGAAAAGGCTGACTCCCTTGTAAGACTGACAACTGACAACAGGAACTGCAGTCCCAACTTTCACCCATATCTTACAGCTTCAGGAGGCCAACTCAGCAGCTTTCTGAATCAAAAGGACCAAATCAAATTCCTAAGGCAAAGCCGGTCTCCTCTTTCCCTACTACACCGTCAAACTTACCTCCAGTCTCAGGAATGTCAGCAATACACTTTCACTATTTGGGAATGGAATCTCGACTCCATCTTCTGCAGATGAACAGGCCAGGGCTTCCAAAATGGAACCAGAAGGCCTGTGTCACTCTGGTTCCCTCAGGCACTCACTTATGTGTGCCACACATAGACCACAAAATAACATACATACACCCATGCACTCGGGATGTTAGTGTATGGATCCAGATTCATCAGTAACACTGGAGCTTTATAGGCGTACTCCAGTAAATTTCCACTCTGGTGCCACAAGTAAAAGTTCTGGTCGTATTAGGATTTCCAAAAACATAATGTGCTGCTACCACTACGTACCAAATACGCACTTGTGATTTTAAAAAAATTATAATTTTAATGCTGTTTTGACATATACGTAGGCGTTGTACAGACTTTGAAGCATATTGCTCTACATGAATACTACGGGTTGCTTAATGTATTACCATACAATGCAGCACTGTGAACGGTTGGAGATTATAAACAAATCCAAAGCTAGTGAGCTGCTTTTGTGTTTGGGAGATTATAAGTGAGTGTGCCTAGACACTGGTGACTTTAACTAGTGCCAGTTACACAATAGAACAGAACGGATTACAACCTCGGTCTAGGTCCACTCTCTCCCCGCAGCTCTGCTGTGCTGTCTGTGGCCTCCAGACCCCGACCTCCTCCTTGGGAGGTTCAAGGCTGCTGTCCGCTCCTGCGCCTGCTGCCCGCTCCAACTGGAACCAGACTGCCTGCAACCACCGTAACCTTTCTCAGCCGTTTGTTTACTTAGTTTTTCCCAGTTGTTCCACTGTTATTGTGCCCATCTGTGTCTTGCTCTAATTCCACCACTGTTTTTATTTTCTCGTGCCTGCCTGTTCCTTTCGCCGCTGCTGCCCCTGCGGCCCCTCCCCCTGGAATTCCCCTCCGGAATTCCCCTGCTCCCACCTCCCAGCCTCTCCTCCCTCCCACCTCCCCTTCTTAATGGTGGCTGCTGCGCAGTCACGCAGCGGGCAAGCACAGCGGGCGCGCCGCTGGCGCTCCGAAGTCTCGCCAAAGGTAAACACATCTGCGCCCATCCGCGGCCAGTGCCAGGAACCCTGGACCTCCCAGTAACCATCGCTACGACACCACCACCCTCCTGGCACTCAACCCTGGAAGATTTAAAGAATGCCAACAGGCCTTGCAGAACACGACCAGTTCTCCTGCCTCCACTGCCAACAGACCCTAACCGCCACCCCGGCGTCCAACACTTCCGACGCCAGCACCGGTGACACCCTAAAATGTATCCTCCTCAATGTACGCTACGTACACAAACACGCCATGGAGATCTGGAACCTACTCGACTCTTACTCGCCATCGTCTTCTTCACAGAGACCTGGACCAACGCATCCTCCGCCCCCGACATCAGCACCGCCATCCCAGACGGATACAAGATCCAGTGGAAAGACCGCCCCAACCACCCAGGAGGGGGCTTTGCTATCGCCCACAAGAGCACCCTCCGCCTCACCACCTCCAGCGAAACCTTCCCCTCCGCCGAACACCTGCACTTCCAGATCCAGACCACCCCCAAAGCCATACTCCGAGGAACCGTCATCTACAGACACCCCGACCTTCCGAATACCCTTCGGCACAACCATCACTGACTTCATCGCACCCCACGCCATCGCCTCAACAAACTACATACTCATTGGAGACCTGAGCTTCCACCTCGCCAACCCCAGCGATCCCCAACTCCACTATCCTTCGTGACAACCTCACCAGCATCGGATTTAAACAACTCATCAACACACCGACCCACAGAGCAGGACACAACCTCGACCCCATCTTCGCGGCAGGAAATAGCATCCAATTCAGCCACACAACACAGCCGCCATGGACCGACCACCACTGCGTACACTTCGCCATCAACAAACCCAAGGCACCCAAACCAGCCGAACGCCCAACACAAAGGAACTGGAGCAATGTTACAGACGAGCAACTTAACTCCTCCCTCACCCGAGACAATCACACCTGGCCATCCGACACAAACGACGCAGCCAGAGAACTCCACACCTGGATCTGCAACTGCGCAGACGATCTCGCCTGCTATGCAACCCCGACAGACAACGCCCCAGGAAAGCCGCCTGGTTCACCACCGCTCACCAAGAAGCCAGACGCACCTGCAGACGCCTGGAGCAGAACTGGAGAAACACCAAGACAAAACCATACCACCAACAAGGATGCCATGATGGACTACCACAACCAGATCAGAGCCACCAAGAGGAAATTCATCTACAACAAAATCCTGGCCAACTCCACTAACTCCAAGAAACTTTTCAGTGTCATTCAAGAATTCACCAACCCACTCAGTGAAGCCACAGACATCACCCCATCCCAAGACTTCTGTGACAAGCTTGGAACCTATTTCCACCTCAAGATAAAAAACCTCTACGACAACTTCATCGACCATCCACCAGGTGCCACAGACGGCCCCCTGCCCCCAGAAACACCAGCCAGCCCACCCACCATCTCCAACTGGACACCGATCACGGCCGAAGACACCGCCTCGACCATGAAAAGCATCCACTCAGAGGCCCCCACTGACCCCTGCCCCCCTCACATCTATCACAGAGCCACGGCTGCCATCGCACCCGAACTATAACACACCATCAACACCACCTTCAAAACAGGCACCTTCCCAGACAACTGGAAGCGCGCAAAAGTCAGACCTCTGCTCAAGAAGCCCACAGCTGACCCCACCGACCTCAAGAACTATCGGCCCATCTTGCTCCTTCCCTTCGCAGCCAAAGTTGCAGAGAAAACAATCAACAGGAAACTGACACGATTCATTGAAGAGAACGCCGTCCAATCCGGATTCCGAAGCAACCACAGCAAAGACACCGCCCTACTCACTGCCACAGATGACATCTGCACCTTCCTGGACCAAGGCCACTCCGCAGCCCTCATCCTACTCGACCTATCGGCGGCCTTCGACACAGTCTCCCACTGCACACTAGTTGCCAGACTACACGACGCATGCATACAATGAACAGCCCTGGACTGGAAAGGATCAAACTCCCACCCTTCCTCTCCGACCCCACAAAAATCACCTGCGGAGTCCCACAGGGGTCATCCCTGAGCCCCACCCTCTTCAACATCAACATGGACACCCTCGCAGCCATCGTCCGACATCACGGCCTCAACATCGTATCCTATGCCGACGACACCCAGCTCATCCTCTCCCTCACCAAAGACCCCACCACTGCCCAACTCAACTTCTAGAAAGGAATGCAAGACATCACAGTCTGGATGACCAACAGCTGTCTGAAGCTCAACGCCAAGAAGACAGAAGTCCTCATCCTCGGTACCACCCCTTCTGCATGGGAAAGCACCTGGTGGCCGACCGCCCTCGGAAGCCTAGCTACCCCCTCAGACCACGCCAAGAACCTTGGCATCGTACTCAACTCATCACTCACCATGAACCGACAGGTCAACGCCGTCACCTCTAGCTGCTTCAACACCCTCCGCATCCTCCGCAAGACCTTCAAGTGGATCCCCCCTGAGTCAAGGAAGGCAGTCACCCACGCAGTCATCATCAGCAGACTGGACTATGGAAACACACTCTACGCTGGCATCAACAAGTCCCTACTCCGCAAACTCCAGACAATACAGAACACCACCGCCAGACTCATCCTCGGCATCCCCCGACATGAACACATCAGTCAACACCTACGAAGTCTCCACTGGCTCCCCGTGGAGAAAAGTGTGACTTTCAAAATCCTCACTCACGCCTACAAATGCCTACACAACAATGGACCCAAATACCTCAACGACAGAATCAACCTCCACGTACCCAAAAGAAAACTCTGATCTTCCAACCTCGCACTGGCCGAAACCCCGCGCATCCACAGAGCGAGAGCAGGCGGATGATCCTTCTCTCACATTGCAGCCAAGACCTGGAACGAGCTACCGGCAGACAGCAGACGCGCCCCCTCCCTGAACACCTTCAGGAATACCCTCAAGACCTGGCTCTTCGGCTAAACAGATCTGCGGACCCCCTGCTCAGCGCCTTGAGACCCTCACAGGTGAGTAGCGCGCCTACAATTCCCTGATTGATTGAACTATAATTATCATACACCCACCATATGTGACAGGGTTAATAATACGACAACGCTGCTTATAGTGGTTACGGCGTTCGGACACTTGTTCCGATCAGTACTAGCGATTATTGTGTAACTGAGGAACACCATGTAAAAGAGTTGTTCATCAGTTTGTAGACCCTCACAGAGTTTCTCTAGGAGTGTATCCCAACTGTCAGAGATAGAGTATTTGCGGAGAACTCGTTTCCTCTCTGTGTAAGGCATTACTTTCCACTTGAGGGTAAGCTAACAATGCTCTCAGTAGAAGGAAGGCCCAGGTCGATGTTCAACACAAACCTTTGATAGGAACAGAAGTCCATGGCCACCATAGAGAGCACGCTTGGTGCATCTCTCCTGGTCTAGGACCAGACTCTTGTCAGTGTGCAGACCTAGACCTTTGTACACATACTAGATTACCATGAAGCTGGGGACAAAAATCCAAAAACCGATATAGCAGTTACTTACAGTTAGGCACTCTGGTCTGGGGACACAGTGGTGCACCATTCAGGAGATATTCCCGTACCAACACTGCTTTGTTAACTTCAGCCAATAAATATCTTCAGCTAAGAGATGTTGGCATAAGAACAAAAACTAAGCAGGAGGTCAGCTTTGCTCAGTAGGCTAATCGAATACCTCAAATTAGCTTTGCCTTGCTAAATGTACCCATAGTGACAATCATTTTCTTTAATAAAATTCCATCATCACAATTCCACAACGTTTCTAGGCCTGTCCCAAAATTCCTTTTGGCTGGTTACATTTATTTATACAGTAGCATACATTTTTGTTTAAGAGTTGTGAAAGATAACTGATACTTGAAGAATTCCATAAAGTTTAAAACATGTTTAATGCAAAATATATATCAAGCAAAAAATGTTCTAAGTGCAAGTCTCAATGTGAACAGGCCAGCACTTTGCCATCAGAACGATGAACAAATAATTTTGAAATCAGTACATGTTCACTTTGCTTTTATACACTTTTTTTAATGCAGCAAAAGGAGAAAAAACATTGTGACTGGACCGAATCTCAAGACAGACTAACAAGAAGGTGCCTAGCCCTTCTCAAGGGAAGAATGTGATATGAAAATACAGTACGGTACAGTAGTAAAGCTGACTCCATTAAATCTGCAGATCTCGCTTGTCTATCCCAACTTCGGGCAAGGCCAGGGTTACTTGAACAATTAGGCTATATGCACATTGTACAACCCTGAAATACAAAATGGCAATATGTGTATAATGGATGTTAATGTGCAATAATGCACCATGTTTCGAGGTTCTGACCCAAAATTCCTTTTGCATAATTACGTTTATTTATACCCTAGTAGGTGGAATGTATCTTTTTCTCACATTATATTTTAGTGATTCTTTATTAAAAAAGTCTCCATATTTTATTCCCTCTACTGGATTGTGTTTAGGGCGTGTGCAAACCATCAAAAGGTGAAACTATGCATCTTAGAGAGCCTTTGGATCACCTTCGCTAGTGGAAAGTTGAAGACGGAGTGGCACATAAAATGCTTAATATCTGTAGAAAATAGGAGACTCTAGTTGGAAGGGGTATTCACCCTGTCTAAGCAGGGACCCTACCTTCTAGTCAGGGTAAGTGGAAAACACAGCTAAGATAACCCCTGCTCACCCCCGTGGGAGCATGGCACGAACAGTCAGGCTTATCTCAGAGGTAATGTGTAAAGTATTTGTACCAAACACACACAGTAACACAGTGATAACACTACAAAATGGACACCACACCAGCTTCGAAAAATACCCAATATTTATCTGCACAAAACCAAACCAGAACGACAAAGATCCAACATACACAAGCAAATATAAGAATTTCTTATGAATAAAGCAAAAATACAGTTCCTTGAAGTCGATAGCTCCAACCGGGGCTATCACAGCATCTTTAGGACCGTCTACTGCATCGGGGAAGACCCACAAACAGTACCTGGGAAATTGAAGAGGCCTTGAGGACCATGCGGTGAATTGCAGCCATGAGGTGCCACTGGCGTTGCGGTCGTCGGTGCCACAGGTCGGTGCAGAAGTCGGTGAGTCCTCGGAGTCACACGCCATTGCATATTGAACTCCAGAGCGCTGACGTGGGAAGTGCCTAGGGCTGCCGTGTCATCCCAGGCAGTGCGTCGTGCACTCCGCAATGCGGTGTCTGTGGCTTTGGTGCAGGCAGCAGCGTGGCGGCAGTGCAGAGTGCTGGCATCAGAGTCGATGATACTGTTGTTGGCTGCCTGCGGTGTTGTGGAGGGTGGCGAGGCGGTGACAAAGGCTCCAGACATGGGCGTCGGAGACGGCATTTAGTTGTCATCATCGTTGAGGCCAACGTTACTGTGCCGTCGAAGTCGATGAGACAAGGTGGTGCCCGCAGCCACGGTACAAGCAGCAGCGTCTAATTCAGTTAGATGTGACATTGTCAGTGAGACCATGGTTGCTGTATTGCCTGGCTCTGTGCTGCACTCACTCAATGAGGCGGCCTGGATGTCAGTGCAAGCAGCGGCGTCGGTCATGGTGTCGGGAATGATTTTCTTGCAGATACAGCTCAGCAAACACCCCAGTGGCCCAGAACTGGGATTTGCACCACTTGGCAGGATCAGGACTCCCAGCAATGGAGTCCAGGTGCTGTAAGTAAAGTCGGTGCCCCTGAGATTACTTAACAGGTGGCAAGCACACATAAGCGCTTGGAGAAACTTGGAATGCAGGATCAAAACAGCAAAATCCAGTTCCTTCACTGCCCACAGACAGAAGCAGCAACTGCAGGTCAACCTAGCAAAGTAACACAGCAAATGGGTAGTACTCTTCCTGACCGCTCTTTGGCTCTTCTTCTTGGCAGACTCCTCAGTCCAGAAGTGTTCTAAAGTTTGGGGTTTCAGGTCCACTACTTATACCCCCTTTGGCCTGTGAAGTAGGGATACTTCAAATGATTTTCATTGTAGTACATCAGTCTTGTTTTGCCTTGTCGTGGCTCCAGACACACTCCAGGGGGGTGGAGACACCTTTGTGGGAGGCCAGGCACAGTCTTATTTAGGTACAGGTGAAAGCTCCTCCCACCACTCTAGTCCAGTAAGACCCATCAGCTTGGTGATGGATCATCAGGATATGCAGGGCACACCTCAACTCCCTTTGTGTGGCTGTCTAGAGTGAATACACAAACAGGCCCTTGTCAGTCTAAACCAGACGTTGATTCCACAGGCAGGCATAGGCACAGGATGGTTAAACAAGAAAATGCCCACTTTCTAAAAGCTGCATTTTCAACCACACAGTTTAAAAACCACCTTCACTAAAAGATGAATTTTTAAATCCTGAGCTTAGGTAGCCCAAACTCCTAATCTCTAACTGTTCCCAATTGAAAGTTACACTTATAAGTTGTTACAAGTCAGCTCCAATGATAGCCTAGGCTAGTCCTAGCAATAGTGAAAAAATGAAACTGGCAGTATTTCACTATCAGGACATGTAAAACACATCAGTATATGTCCTACCTTTCAGGTGCACTGCACCCTGCCCATGGAGGTACCTTGGCCCTACCTTAGGGGTGCCTTACATCTAGTAAAAGGGAAATTTAGGGCCTGGCAAGTGGGTGCACTTTCCAGGTCGACATGGCAGCTTAAAGCTACACTTGCAGACACTGCAATGGCAGGTATGAGACAAGTTTACAGGGCTACTTATGTGGGTGGCACAACCAGTGCTACAGGCCCACTAATAGCATTTGATTTACAGGACCTGGGCAAACTTAGTGCAATTTACCAGGGACTTACCATTAAATCAAATATGCCAATCATGGATAACCAATTATAATTACAATTTACAAAGGGAGCACTTGCACTTTAGCACTGATCAGCAGTGCTAAAGTGCCCAGAGTTCCTAAACCAGAGAAAACAAAGTCCAGTACACAGTCAAAAATACAGGAGGCAGAGGCAAAAAGACAGGAAACCACGCCAAGGATGCTAGGTCTAACAATCTCTCCCACTTCAGGCCCATTACTTTGCATCCTAACTCTCTTGCCTTCCCTCAAAGGTGGTGCATACACTTGTCCAGGGTTCTTTATTCTCTTTTGGTCCTGTGGTGAAGCTTATCCCACACATGATCAAAATATATACACCTTCCTCATTTGGGATTAAAGAAAGATGTACTGCATCCATGGCATTTGTGTAAGGTGGAAATCACCAATTGCAGCAGAAACAAGTGAAAGGGGGAGAGAGGCTCATGTTCCTAGTCAATTCAAAAAACCTTTGCACAGTCACACAAATGATCTACTGCAAACAGTTGATGCATTCACATTTACAAAATAATGCTAAAACTACCATGTGTAGTCTGAATCTGGGTTGCCCCAGTCTATTTTATGTAACAATGCTTTAACTGGTGTAACTGATGTGAATTTAACTGTATGAATACAATAAGGGCTATTCAGAAAGGTAAATTATACTTGTGAACAATATATACGTGTACTTAGACTTTTGAGTAACTTTACTACTTTTGGTAATTCTCCAAATCAAAATGCTAATTTTCTAAAAAGTGTAGGCTTACACAGCTCCATCCCCTAAAATGGGGTTGGGCCAAATTTATGAGTGTGAGTTACTACTGCCACAAATAAACAATAGTAAGTCAAGCACCACACATTGCCAACCACAGGTAATGCATCACCATCCCATAGAAAATAATGGTGGTAGGGATTGAAAATAAAATCCCATAGGAAATACTGCTAAATTACGCTCAATTATTTAAAATAGTCAAAAATAGTAACTATATTTGTGCTGAATAAGAATGTAAACTATAATATGAATATTTAGCAAATATTTTAACTGATGTATTATATTTCAATGTTCACTAACTTTACTATAGAAAGATCTCTACCCTGACTATGGCGTCTCCTTATGGTAATGTATGGGGGTAGGCAAAAAAGAGTAAAGATATTTTTATGTTAAATATTAATGTAAATGAATTGTATATGTTTATTTTAAATGTAAAACAAACAAAATGTGACAGCACTATTAATTTAAGAGTGAATTAAACCTTTCATTATAATAAATTAACAAGAAAGTGTTTTTGATAAGTTTAAATTTAAAAAACGAATCTTCCTAAAGTTAAACAAAATTGTTTTTATTAAGAAGCAATAATGATTAAACGTGACTAAAGAATGAATTAAAAATATTTTCATTATATTTTAATTAAAAAATAATTAATTGATAAATATATATATTTTTATTTCTTGCAACATTACATTATATTTATTTATAGTTTTAGCAATTTAAGTAACTTAATTTAAAGTAACATATATTTCATATGAGGTTTTATTTTAGGTCCCTACCTCCATAATTTCTTTATGGAAGGGTGTGCCAATACTAATGGTTGGCCGTGTGTGGCACTGGACTTACTGTTTTGGGACCCTTTTTGGCTGCAGCAACTTTAGAACTGTAGTTTGTAAATACTAATGGGCCTACTCTTTTGTGGGTGGCTGAATGTCCCTCACTAAACCCCTCCCTAAATCTCGCAAAACTCCTACTTATGCTTCATAAATCTCTCCCATTTAGTAGTATGTCCCTTTTCCCAGCCACTCCCCCAGACCCGTCACATATTTACTACTCGGTAGGAAACTTATATTTGTGAGAAAAAATTAGAGAGATGAAGGTGAATATTTGCACGCGTATGTTTATTGAATAGCATTTTGAGGCGCTCTGGTAGTACTACTGTAGTACTACTAAACATACTACAAAATGCAATTTGTAAATAGGCTCCAGCATGTCTATCTCCCTAGAACATGTTCATAAGTGCAGTATACCTATAATGTATCACTGCCATTACTTTGTAATGTACATTCATTGCTTCAACAAATGAAAAACAGATCAATTACCTCCAAATACATTTTTGTGTAAATTTTCCTCTATTGAAGTAGGATTGTAATGAAGAACAAAAACACAAGGCAGCATACAAATTGATACTTGTTAGGGCTGAGAAGTTTGAACTCTTAAATGTGCTAGAGTTAGTAAGGGACATTTAAATCCCATGTGTTAAGGAAGAAGAAAAATTTGAATTTATGGCATTCGGAAAACGTATGTGTACCTCAGTATGCCTGCATCTGCCATCAAACTAAATATATGACAAAGAGCTCAAGCTTTTGGAAAGAGTGAAGAGTTCTATATGTGGTAACTCTGAAGAATGGAATTATATGCGTCTGGAAGAACCCATATCAATAGGTCAGCCATGAAATCTTTCTGTTTTGGCCCTCAGTCCAACACCAAGCATATCTATTAAGATTCACTGAAAATTATGCAGCATTTTAAAGTCACAGGAAAGTAATGAGCTCCAGAGTATGTATTATTAGGATTTTATGGGATGCCTCTTGCAACCTTATCATCTCACAATTTTTTTAAAGCCAATAGAAAGAGAGAGAACAAGTAACTTACCTTCGATAATGCGCTTTCTGGTAGAAACTATCTAGCAGCACCTTTCTCACCTTTGGAATATTCCACAGGTTATGTTAGGAACTTCTAAAGCGCACGGTCACCAGAAGGTTTCATGGCACAGGTGTCAGCCTGAATTTGGAAACTTTTCATCAGTACTTCTGTGTGTCGGTAGGTGGTATCCGGCATATCTGCGATGATGCCAGTCCACTCCTGAAATTATGTACAAAGCCTATATAGGTGCCACTCCCACACAATGACGTGACTTGCTTTTGAGGTTGTCTGCACTCCCAGACAAAGGGCCCCAAAAACAAATTGGATTGGCCAGTGTGAGATAGAGTCCAATCACAGAAAGGGGAGGATGGGAGGGTCATGAGAAATCTACAGCTAGATAGAGTCTCTACCAGAAAGAGCATTACCAAAGGTAAGTAACTTGTTCTTCTGCTGGAGACTTCTAGCAGCAGATTCCTCCCCCTCTGAACCGATATCAAAGCAGAACCTAATTAGAGGTGGGTCTGTGAATAGACTCAAACCAGAAAGTCCTGTAAAACAGAGCGGACAAAATGTGATTTTTAGCAAGGCGGACTATCCACACAAGAGTGCTTCGTGAATGTATGGAGAGCCACCCACGTAGCTTTCCTGCAAATGCCTAGACAGGGACTACACGTGCTAACCCACTGGTAGAAGCTTTGGCCCTGAATGAGCACACGGTCCTTCCAGAGGATGTTTTCTAGTCAATGCATAGCAAATCTTAATTTACGGCACGATCCAATGGAATATGGATCTCTTACCTTTTTTTCACTCCAGCGAACCGCACAAAGAACTGATTGACCACCCAGAGCTCTTTGGTATGATTGATCTAAAAGCTCCGTGCTCTCTTGGGGTCCAAGTGATGGTGTCTCTCCTCCTCCTTAGAGGGTTGAGAGGGAACACAGAATGCTGCAATCAATCAATCAATCAGACAATTGTAAGCGCGCTACTCACCCGTGAGGGTCTAATCAATCAGGGAATTGTAAACGCACTACTCACCCGTGAGGGTCTCAAGGGGCTGGGGGGAGGGGTCGGCAGATCTGTTTAGCCGAACAGTCCGGTCTTGAGGGTCTTCCTGAAGGTGATCAGGGAGGGGACGTGTCTGATGTCTGCCGGTAGCTCGTTCCAGGTCTTGGCTACAATGTGAGAGAAGGATCTTCCACCTGCTCTGGCTCTGTGGATGCGCGGGGTTTCGGCCAGTGCGAGTTTGGAAGATCAGAGGTTTCTTTTGGGTACGTGGAAGTTGATTCTGTCGTTGAGGTATTTTGGTCCATTGTTGTGTAGGCATTTGTAGGTGTGAGTGAGGATTTTGAAAGTGACTCTTTCTCCACGGAGGAGGCTTTGTAGGTGTTGGCTGATGTGTTCGTGTTGGGAGATGCCGAGGACGAGTCCGGCGGCGGTGTTCTGTATTGTCTGGAGTTTGCGGAGTAGGGACTTGTTGATGCCGGCATAGAGTGCATTTCCATAGTCCAGTCTGCTGGTGATGAATGCGTGGGTGACTGTATTCCTTGACTCAGGGGGGATCCACTTGAAGGTCTTGCGGAGGATGCAGAGGGTGTTGAAGCAACTGGAGGTGACGGCGTTGACCTGTCGGTTTAAGGTCAGTGATGAGTCGAGTATGATGCCGAGGTTCTTGGCGTGGTCTGAGGGGGTAGGTGGGCTTCCGAGGGTGGTCGGCCATCATGTGCTGCCCCATGCAGAAGGGGTGGTACGAGTACGAGGACTTCTGTCTTCTCGGTGTTGAGCTTCAGGCAGCTGTTGGTCATCCAGACTGCGACGTCTTGCATTCCTTTCTGGAAGTTGTTTGACAGTGGTGGGGTCTTTGGTGAGGGAGAGGATGAGCTGGGTGTCGTCGGCGTAGGATACGATGTTGAGGCCGTATTGTCGGACAATGGCTGTGAGGGGGGCCATGTGGATGCTGAAGAGGGTGGGGCTCAGGGATGAACCCTGTGGGACTCCGGGTCAGAGAGGAAGGGTGGGAGTATGATTCTTTGGCTTCTTCCGGTGAGGAATGATCGGATGCAGTCCAGGGCTGTCCCTTGTATACCTGCGTCTTGTAGTCTGGCGACTAGTGTGTGGTGGGAGACGGTGTCTAAGGCCCCTGATAGGTTGAGTAGTATGAGGGCTGTGGAATGGCCTTGGTCCAGGAGGATGCGGATGTCGTCTGTGGCGGCAAGTAGGGCGTTCTCTGCACTGTGGTTGCTTCGGAATCCGGATTGGGATGGGTCGAGGACAGCATTCTCCTCAATGAATCGTGTCAGTTTCCTGTTAACTGTTTTCTCTGCAACTTTGGTTGGGAAGGAGAGGAGCAAGATGGGGCGATAGTTCTTGAGGTCGGTGGGGTCAGCTGTGGGCTTCTTGAGCAGGGCTCTGACTTCTGCGAGCTTCCAGTCGTCTGGGAAGGTGCTTGTTTTGAAGGTGGTGTTGATGCGTTATCGTTCGGGTGCGATGGCAGCAGTGGCTCTGTGATAGATGTGAGGGAGGCAGGGGTCAGTGGGGGCCCCCGAGTGGATGCTTTTCATGGTCGAGGCAGTGTCTTTGGCTGTGATCGGTGTCCAGTTGGAGACGGTGGAGTAGCTGGTGTGTCTGGGGGTGGGGGCCGTCTGTGGTGCCTGGTGGATGGTCGATGAAGTTTTCGTAGAGGTTTTTTATCTGGAGGTGGATATAGGTTCCAAGCTTGTCGCAGAGGTCTTGGGATGGGGAGATGTCTGTGGCTTCGCTGCGTGGGTTGGTGAATTCTTGAATGACACTGAAAAGTTCCTTAGAGTTGGTGGAGTTGGCCAGGATTTTGTTGTGGATGAAGTTCCTCTTGGTGGCTCTGATCTGGTTGTGGTAGTCCATCATGACGTCCTTGTAGGTGGTGTGGTTTTCGTTTGTGCTGGTGTTTCTCCAGTTCTTCTCCAGATGTCTGCAGGTGCGTCTGGCTTCTTGGAGAGTGGTGGTGAACCAGGCGGCTTTCCTGGGGCATTGCCTATCGGGGTTGCGTAGCGGGGCGAGCTCGTCTGCGCAGTTGGAGTACCAGGTGTGGAGTTCTCTGGCTGCGTCATTTGCGTCGGGTGCCCAGGTGTGGTTGTCTCGGGTGAGGGTGGAGTTAAGTTGCTCATCAGTAACCTTGCTCCAGTTCCTTCATGGTGGGCGTGGGGCTGGTTTGGGTGCCTTGGGTTTGTTGATGGCAAAGTGTACGCAGTTGTGGTCGGTCCATGGGGGCTGCGTTGTGTGGCTGAATTGAACGCTGTTTCCTGCAGGTTGAGGGTGTGTCCTGCTCTGTGGGTCGGTGTGTTGATGAGTTGTTGAAGTCCGATGCTGGTTTTGTCGAGTTGGAAGTTCAGGTCTCTAATGAGTATGTAGTTTGTTGAGGCGATGGCGTGGGGTGCGATGAAGCCCGTGATGGTGGTGGCGAAGGGTGTTCGGGGGCTGGGGGGGTCTGTAGACTAGGGTTCCTCGGATTGTGGCATTGGGGGTGGTCTGGATCTGGAAGTGCAGGTTTTCGGCGGAGGAGAAGGGGAAGGTTTCGCTGGAGGTGGTGAGGCGGAGGGTGCTTTTGTGGGTGATGGCGAGGCCCCCCTCCTGGGTGGTTGGGCAGTCTTTCCTCCGGATCTTGTATCCGTCTGGGATGGCGGTGCTGATGTCGGTGGCAGAGGATGTGTTGGTCCAGGCCTCTGTGAAGAAGGCGATGTCGGGCGAGATCCACTTGAGGCGGAGCGTGTCTCAGAGTGAGAGATGCTATGGAAACTCTACCGCACAGAAGTGCTGACATTCCACATTCTCAGCAGTGGTAAAGAGATCAAGTCAAGGTTGCCATTTGCAGAAGAGACTTTGCACGACCACTGGATGCAATTCCCACTCGTGATCCACTAGGTGTTGATGACTGAGTTTGTCCTCCCTGGCATTCTAAATGCCTGCCATGTAGTTCACCACCAGGAAGGTCCCTTGGGGTCCAGCCATTTTCAGAGGCGCAGAGCCTCTTGGCACGTGGTTCACGATCCCACCCACTCTGTTTGTTGCAGTATCACATTGTCTGTGAGCACCTGTACCAGCCTCCTCAGAATGGATGGAAGAAAGGCGTTCATTGCCAAGCGGATGGCCCTCAGCTCCAGAAGGTTGATATGGAACAAAGACTCCACCAAAGATCAGAGGTCTGTATCTCCACCTCTTACAGATGGCAGTTCCAACCCAGAAGCAATGCATCGGTTACCACCGTCAGCTCTAGGTGAGCAAGAGAGGGTCTACCATAGACCAAATCACAGCCCGGTAACCAACGGTGAAGATCGTTTGCAGTCTACTCCAAAATCTGAACATGGTCGGAGAGGTCCCCTCGATGTTAGGCCCACTGAGACTTCAGATCCAACTGCAAAGCCCACATATGCCACCTGGCGTGTTCAACCAGCAGGGTGCAAGAGGCCATCAGACCAAGCAGCCTCAGTGTTGACCTCACTGAAATCCAGGACTGAGGCTGAAAGATTGGGATCATAGTCTGAATGTCCTGGCATAAAACCCAACCATCTCTAGAATGGCTTCAATAAAGAGGAGCGCTTGAGGAGTCAGGTGTGACTCCTGCATGTTGATAGTGAACCCCAAAGAAGATAGGTTCGCTGTAGCCTGAAAGTGGTTGACTTCTGCCTAGGGTGAGGCCACCTTTAATAGCTAGTCGCCAAGGTGGGGGATGGCCAGCACCCCTGACCACCGAAGGTTTACTGCCACCACTGCCATCACTTTCATCAACACACAAGGGGATCCGGTGAGACCAAAGGGGAGCAGAGCATACTGAAAATGCTCCTGTCCCACCGTTAACCGCAGGGAGCATTGATGGGCAGGCAGAATGGGTTTAGGGAAATAGGTATCCTGCAGGTCCAACGCCACCATTCAGTCTCCAGGGTCGAGGGCAGACCAGACCTGCGTCAGGGTGAGAGCCTTGAATTTCACCTTCTGGAGGGAGGTGGTGAGATGGCACAGGTCTAGAATAGGAGGAAGGCCTCCATCCTTCTTGGGCACCAGAAATTATGGGAATAACAACCACACCCTACTTCTGTCGCTGGCACCTCCCCGACAGTCCCTCTGGCCAAAAGGGCGTGCACTTCCTTCAGCAAATTGGAGAGTAGGTCTTCCGTCAGGCGCTGGGGGTACGATGGAAGGACTAGAGAAAAAGAGAGGAAGGCATAGCCCTTACAAACAATCTGCAGGACCCACATGTCTGATATTAAAGTTGCCATTCTTGGATCCTGCCTCCCACAAGGAAGCTGTGCTTCTCTAGCAGGTGGGCTCCTGGTGGGGGGCAAATGGAATAGGTGGCCTGTTGACCTTGGCTGAGGGGACAGTGGAAAGCATGGCCTCAAAACTGCCTGGTTCCTTGCTGAGGTGGGACAAGCTGGCAGTATGGGCCAGCTAGACAAAATCTGTGAAAGGATCAGTAAGGTTAGTGCAATTGGTGAGGTAGTGAAGATAAGTCTAGAGAGAGTACAGTAGCTTTACTCTCTTTAAATTGCTCTAAAGCAGAAGTCCTGTCCCCAGAAAGGCAAGTCTCATCAAAGGGCATGTCCATAAGAGAGGACTGGACATTGCCAGAGAAGGATAAGTTACTTACCTGTAATCCTAGTTCTCTTCCAGGGATATCCTCATCAATAGTCATAAGCATATGAATATTCCCACCCATGCGCGGGGACCCCGGAAACAATATATACATATATGTGAGAAACATATATGAAGCTCTATATATATAGTATCACAAATGCAGCCGTCTATACAGAAAAGAAGAGCTGAGCAATGCTACAAGATTTTCCTTTGCTTATACATTCAACACTAAACAGTGAAGAAAACAAAGAGCATTTGAACTGCTTTAATGTGCAGCAGAGAAAAACCATCCTGCAAACAGGAATGACAGCATTGCCAGCTCACAGGCTGCATTGCAGAAAACACTCAGTGTGAAAAGCTGAAAAGCTAACCTCATAGAAACACATAGGAATAAACTGGCACCGTGCCTTTAAGGCAGCCATGACCCCTAGCTTCCCATCATGCCTAAGGGATTACAGTTGGGTCAGTTGTTCTTTGCGGAGACCCGTAGACCAGGGCACAAAGAAATTACATTTATCGCAATCATTTGCCCGGTGAGGCGGGTGGGTTGCTTATGACTATTGATGAGGCTACCCCTGGAAGAGAACTAGGATTACAGGTAAGTAACGTATCCTTCTATTCCAGGGGATCCTCATCAATAGTCATAAGCATATGAATAGAATAGCAAGCCCATTCCTTCAACCTGCGGGCAAACGATAAGCATAAACTCAACAGTGTATTGAGAAAAAAATCATGACTCCAATGAAATTAGCATTGGAACAAATTCCTCAAGGAGGTTTGGCCTACTTGGGTATCTGCTCTGGTGTCAGAATCAAGACAGTAGTGCCTAGTAAACGTGTGTACCGATTTCCAAGTTGCCGCCTTGCAAATCTCGGCCATCGGCACATTATGCAAGAAAGCTACTGTAGCTGCTTTTCCCCAAGTGGAGTGAGCCTTAGGGGAAACCAATAGCGGCTTGTTCGCCAGTTGATAAGCCAGCTTAATGCAGGACACTATCCACCTCGAGATCGATCGTTTGGAGGCTGGAAAAGCTGTCCTGACGACACCATAGTTTAAAAATAATTGGTCAGACTTCCTAATGGATTTCGTTCCCTCCAAATAGAATTTTAGAACCCTCTTGAGGTCAAGTGAGTGAAGAGACCTTTCTGCTGGAGTAGCAGGATTGGGAAAAAAGAGGTAAGGGAAATTGCTGCTTAACATGGAAGTCGGACACCACTTTTGGTAAGAAAGACGGGCGAGTACTCAGAACCACCCGATTGTGATGGAAAACCGTATATGGTTCCTTTGCGCAGAGTGCCTGGATTTCACTTACTCTGTGTGCTGATGTGATAGCTACTAAAAAAGCAACTTTCCACGTAAGGACCACCTTAGGGTACCTTGTTTCAGAGGCAGAACATTCAGCATAGATATATGGGCGCAGTAACTACATCAGTAAGGTGGTTGTTTATCATAACAACAATGGAACGTTGTTGTAGAGATAGGCCCACTACATAATGTAGAAAACTAACGTTGAATTAAAACATCTTCCCAGTATATAGGGTCCCTTTTGAAAAAGAAAAGTAAATAGAGCCCCGCGATACAACAGGGCGTTCTGTGCTTGAAATCTGAAAATATGTGAATATAAACGCTCACTAGTTAAATGAAGTTAAGATTAATTTAAAGCTAGGAAATTTGGAAAATGTTATTTGGAATATGAAGTAGACCAAAAGGAGAAAAACACTGTCCATTTTAGAACGGGTTGATTGTAGTATTAGTGTTTGAAAGTAAGTTGGTTTAGCATCCCATTCTAAGATGGCGCCCACAGTATTGACGTGGTGACGTTGCCGTCTTCCCGCGAAAGCTTAAAAACAGAGGCGGAGGCCGTACACGTTTAACCGGTGGAGACAAGGAGCTCCGTGAGGCCTGGGGTGGTAAGGAGGAATGACTGTAAAGGTGGGTGTTGCGTGTGAACATCGTTAGAATTGCTAAAAAGCTCGGCTTTGAGGAGGCTCATTATGTGAGCACAGTCCGCCTTGGGTGATTTTTTCCGTACCGGACGATTATGACCCTGACAAAGAGCAGTGTGATGAATGGAAAGAAGTGTGTTCTAGCTCCGAGTTTCTCATTTTTAGGATATTGAGTGATGCATGGAAAAATATGTGTTCTTTTAAAAGAAAAATGAAAAAAAGAAAAAATACACCGGGTCATCGGGAATGCCTGGTAGAAGTTCTAATAAAAAAGAAGGGGAACTTATACAAGCATGCGATTAAATGGCAGAGAGCAATTGTTAAAATTACGTTAAATAATCAGGGTGATGTGGCGAGCTCCCATTTAACTCAGTTAGAACTCGGTGCAGTGAGCGCTAGATAGAAGATTGAAGAGGGCTACAGGGTCTAATGAGATACTTCATTATTTCTAGATTTGCATTACAGCTGACTGCGAATCCATTGCGAGGACTCACATATGGAGCCCGTGTTGTGACCTGTAGAAAAGAGCTGGTACGAGGACTTATGGCTCAATAAGGGTAAAGAATATGTCTAAGTGAGAGATTTAGAGAGAATTCCCATCTGTGTAGAACTGGTTATCTAGTGAGAATTATGTGTGTTGTGTCTTTTACTTTTGGCAGTCCCCGAATGAAAGGTTAAGAGGTGTCCCCGACTGGTGCCAAGCGACTGTGTTTGCCCTGAAGAAATCGCAAAATAAATTTTTATGGCGATGAAACATGTTGGCATAATACAATGGTATGCATATTAAGCAACCTTTTTAAAGTTTTGAATTAGGTGCACATATAAGGAGGAATAAAATTGGTTCTATAGAAAGTGCATCTTTTTCATTTTTTACTTTCACATTTCAGTCGCATCTTGGTATCTGATTGTTTCACTACTTACTTTCACAATTTGGGTTTAATTACGTGGAAACTTTATTTATACTTTCTGAGCAAGATGACAACTGATGTTGACAAAAGTGGGCACAGCTGGTGAGTACCAATCAGCAAGCTCAATTGGTGTTACGCACGTGAGGTGTCATCTTGTCTTCTCACATTTTTTCAAAACATTTTTTCAAAACATTTTTTCAAATATATTTGATTTCAAGAACCTAAGAAAACTTGGTGTAATTGATTTGGGACTTGATATTCTCTTTTTGTATTTTTACTGAGAGGATTATTAGTGGGGATTGCCATAAGTAAAACTTTCGGTAAGTTTTTTAAAAAAAACTGAAGGTGAAAGGCTGTTGGTGACTACCTCAAACCAAGAAAAGAGGGGAGTTCAAAATACCGAAAGATATAGGGATTTGGACCACAGCTTATTGTGTCACATGGTGATTACAATTTAGACTCTGCAAGTAATTTCCGGAGCAGAACGGCGCCATTGCAGAACCGCACGGTGCCACCGACATGCGAATAGCGGTACTGCTGAAAAGTTGCTGGATCCAGTCTGACACCTAGCGAATATTGCAAAGGTAAGGAATCTGCAGCTAGAAGTCTCTAGCATAATTCAAGACACTTAAAGTAATTAACTATTTATACTAACCATCTACTACATTTTTGTTTGTCATACAAAATCCATGTAAAGATAGCTGCCTTAACCAGGGGCATAGATATCAACAACAACTCCGGTGCAATGGCATCGGGCCCAATAGAATGAGGGGCCTACTGCATCCAAGTAATAGCTATCTGACCAAACTACCAGGTGGTGGGCCAATTTTCCACTTCCTTGCATTAAGCTCCATGGCACGCTCACTATGCCACAGCTGTTTACCGAAAATAAAGATTTGTATATGAGCGATGTTACAATTCCAGTTTAAATTATCAACACTGACATGATATTTCTGAACCATAAATCAGTAGCAACAAGCACAGTAAAAACAGTGGACTAGTTCCAACCATCACCTTTGAGAGCTGATCACTCAAAAAAAACAACAACAACAAAACTGCTGCTTCTGAGAAATACACTAGATTTTATTTCACAGTATGTGTACTTATTTCACAAATAATACTATAGCCTTTAAAGAACTTTACTTTTTAGGCGATGCTTAGATTTTAACGATACAATGAAAAATAAAAAATGTGTTTCGAATTCGTACCTTAATCCAAGCAAAGAAAACACTGACTGCAACCATGATGTTGTACTGAATTTGCCAGTAAGCAAGAAAATGAAAATTTGGATATATTGTGGGATCTTCGAGAAGCGTTTCAATCAAAAGATTAACTTCGATAGTTCGATACAAGTTGAAAGCGATGGCCACAAGTGAAATCTAGCAGAGAAAAAACATTAGATAATCTTTTAAATAAACGGAAACTGCATTGAAACAGATTAGAGATTACTGTGTTACATACGCCTACAGTCACCCAACTTCGACAAACATTTAATTGCATGGTACTTCAAATAACCAGTTTTAATGATGAAGAAATTAATGTATGCCTATGTAGTTGAGTTGTGATTTCATACATGCTAAAATGATTACCTTATAAAAACAACTACAGGATTGAATTAAAAAATATACCAAGGCTTGTATTTTCCTTGTTACATCTTTGTAACACCTCCGCGTTTACTACGTCGGATAAAGTGTGAGGTTTAGAGAAAGGGATGCAGAGCAGCGGTTTCTGGTGGGCTGATGGAAGTTCAGGTGGTGGTTCCAGGAGGCGGGTCCGCAGTTGTGTAGGGCCTTGTATGCATGGGTAAGGCGCTTGAACTGGCATCTTTTCTATACAGAGTCAGTGGAGTTTCCTGATGTAGGGGGTGATGTGGGTTCATCTCGGGAGATCCAGGACGGGTCTGGATGCAGCGTTCTGTATGGTCTGTAGTTGTTGGAGGTGAGCTGCAATCCCTGCGTAGAGAGCATTGCTGTAGTCCAGTTGGCTGGAGATGAGGGCCTGGATGATGGAGCGTTTTGAGCTTTGGGGTAGCCATTTGAATATCTTACGAAGTATGCGGAGGATGAAGAAGCAGGAGGGGGAGACTAAGTTAACCTGAGCCGTCATGGTTAACTTGTTGAGCAAAGTGATACGTAGGTTCACGGCAGGGTCAGTGAAGGTAGGAGTAGGCCAGAGTTCTGAGGGCCATCAGGATGTGTCCCATGAGGAGCTTTTGTTTCCCAACATCAGTACCTCCGTCTTGTCCATTTTGAGCTTCAGGCAGTTGTCCTTCATCCAGTTGGTGACGTTTGTCATGCAGTTGTGGAAGTTGTCTTGATGGTGTCTTCGGAGAGGGGAAGGATACGTTGTGTGTCAGTGTAGGATATGATGTTGAGTCCATGGGTTTTGGAGATGCTGGCCAGAGGTGTCATATAAATGTTGAAGAGGGTGAGACTGAGTGAGGATTCTTGGGGTACTCAACAGATTCTTTCCTTGGGTTCAGAGGTAAAGGCGTGAAGGTGCACTTTTTGCATTCTTCTGGTGAGGAAAGATGAGACCCAACTGACAGCGGCTCCTTGTATGCCTATGTTGTCAGCCTTGTGATGAGTGTGCAGTGGGAGACCATATGGAAGGCTGCTGAGAGGTCTAGGAGAATCAGAGCTGCAGTCTCTCCTTGGTCAAGAAGGGCTCGAATGTCGTCGGTTTCCGTGATGAGGGCTGTGTTGGTGCTGTGGTTGCTGCATAATTCAGATTGGCAGGAGCGGAGTAGGAGGTTCAGTTCCAGATGTAAGTAGAGTAGTTGGTTGGTGGCTTTTTCTGATACTTTGTCTGGGAATAGGAGCAGGGAGATTGGTTAGTAGTAGTTGAGTTCGCTGGGGTCTACCGATGGTTTCTTTAATAGGGCGTCGACTTTGGTGTGTTTCCAGTCCTCTTAGAAGGTGGCCATGGCAACTGTTGAGTTGAAGGTGGTGAGTGCGGCTGATTCTAGCTTCGCCTAGGTTAAAAATGCTGTCAGGGCATGGGTCGCTGTGGGCCCCTGAGTGGACCAGGTTCATGATGGAAGGGGTGCCCTGTGGGGCAAGCTGGCTTCATTCATTAAGTCGGATGTCTGTGGTGGTAGTGGGGTCATTGTGTTGCTTGAGAAAGTTGTTGGCCTTGGGCTGGGGTTTGAAGTTTCTGTAGATGATGTTCGATCTTGTGGTGGAAGAAGTCTGCAAGGTTGTCACAGAGTTCCTGTGAAGGGTTAATGTTGTTTGTTGCAGCTGAGTGTTTGGAGAATTCTTTGGTGATGTGGAAGAGTTGTTCGCAGTTTTTGGAGCTTGATTCAATGCGTGAAGCTAAGAACTTTTTTCCACTTCTCTCAACTGTCTGCGGTGGAGGTTGAGGGCTGTCTTGAAGGTGGTCTTGCCGGGCGTGTCCTTGCTAGGGTGCCATCTCCTTTCCAGTTGTTTACAGTGTTGTTTAGGGGTTCTGAGGTCTTCAGTATACCAGCTAGCCTGCTTGGTGGACCTTATGTAGGTGTTGCTGCCGATGGGATCGAAGCTATACGGCGGGCAGTTGGTGATCCAGTTGTTGAAGTTTCTGACGTTCTGGTCTAGGTTCTTGGAGGAGATGGGTTGGGTGGTGGGGATAGCCTTGATCAATGTGTCCTTTGAGACCTAGAGTAGGTATCTAGCTCTAATCAGGAGGCCCAAGCTAGTGGAGGTATACAACTTTAATGTGCTGATCTGTGAATAGTGCAAATGATTCTATGGCAGTGCTAAATGCTCTGTGGATAGAGCATGTGTCCAGCGCAGCTTTCACAAGCCTCTGTGGCAGTAGGGCAATGCCAAGCGAGCACATCCTAAATGCCAGGGTGGGATTTGTTTGGCTAATATTGGCTGTTTTGTGGCCTAGAAAGGCTAATAGTTTGTGCAGTGCTACTGTACTACTGTAAGAGCTAAAGCTGTAAGAGCTCACAACAGGGCTTCTACTTGCAGCGGAGTATACCGCCATCAAGAGGTTACTGTGCACATACCAGAGTGCTGCAGTTTTCTTTCACTTTCTCAACAGCAGGATGACTTCTGGTTGCTTCAGGTCAGTGATTCAGCTGCAAAAGATAGGCCTTCAGGCAGACACCGGCTCCTATTGCACAAAGGTTCTCCTAGTTTTCTGCGAAGCACCTCTTCCTTGTTCAAATAGAACTTGGAACTGGAATGAGTGGAACCGTGGCTCCCACTTTTGTACATGGTGAATTAGGTTGGGAATGTGTATTCACTAGCCGCACTCTCAGAACTGGTTTAGAGTGGTTCTTCTTTCATATGTCCTTTCAGTCTGTTCATTAGACACTGCGTTTGTGCACAGTGACACTCTTCACAACAGTGCAATCTACAGCCTGAAGTACCCAAAACAGAGGCATAAAGAGGTGTGAGCTTTCTGCACCTTTTCATCAACAGCTACTCTGAAAGTGATCAGGAAAAGAGGCAAAGGGATTACCTAAAGTACTCTCCTCACTCTTAACAACAGAGATTGTACTTCCACCTTAGTCCAAACCATCTACCAAACAGCAGAGTTCAGGGAGACTAATCAGAAGCCCCTCTCAGCAAAAGACCTAATAGAATTTCTAAAGGTGCACAAACTCCTCTTTAGCCGTTTAAGTATCTAAATCTTATCCTTCCAACTTCAGGAATGTCAGCAATAGACTTCCACTGTCTTGGAAAACAGCCCCACTTCCATCTTATGCACATGAAGAATCCCGGGACCTCCAAAATGTAACCCACAGTCCTCCATTACTGTGCTCTCAAACACACAATACATGTTCCACACACGCCAAACACATGCAAAACAAACAATGGAGATATTAGACCTAGGAACCTAAGATTTGGGTTAGCTCATAGAAGTTAAAGTTTATATGTCTGGGTCTGTAGGTTTCCAGTCCTCCGACACAGATAAATACGTCTGGTGTCAATTACTGATTCACAAAAATGTGGTACGCTGCCACCACAACTATACATGGTAAATCTGTGACAAGAACAGTAGTCCACTGTTAGTCATATGAGGGCAAGCTTAGTGCGCCCCGCTAGATCACAGATCCGTTTCTGGGCCTCATTCATGTCAAAGAACAGTCCAAGCCTTTCAGCACACACTAGATTAGCGTGAGATTATGGCCAAAATCAAAACCCAGGATACTAGATAATTGCAGTCAGATACCTAGGGCAGAGAACCATGACTGTCCACCATGCAAAGATCATTCCTGTCTCAACACCGTGGAAGAGAAATAGTCTGATTATAACGAAAATCAGAGTCTACCCTGGGAAGAAAGCATGAATATGTCCTCACTACTGCATTCTCCTTTTAAAACACTCTATAGGTTTTGTGAGATAAAAATCCTAAAATAACAGGGGCCCTGAAGATAGAGGTTTGTGAAGGACACTGACTGTGGGCAATAACAGCAGCAATATATGCCTTTAATGAAACGAACTGCACCCCCAATCTAGATAAAGGAAATACTGCTTCTTCCAGACACTTCGCTGTATCACTGTTTTTCTCAATAACCTAGATGCGCTTTCTCTTCCATTTGAACGCACAGGAAATCCTAAAATATGGGCCTTTGACAGCAATGCTGTCAAAATTAAAGGATGGTAAATGAGGTGCAGGATCTGAAAACGGAACTTGCAGAGGATATCTGGTCTTTATGTAAGTCTTGGGTGGTTGCTTTGAAAGCTAAAGGAGGTCGGTGAACCACCATTCGTCTGGCCATTAAGACAGCTTCGTAAAATACTTTGATTAGAAACAGAGAAGCAGGATTTAGAAATTTGACACTATATCTGTTGCTGTCCACTTATCGACTTCACGTCTGCCTCTGATAAGGTTGTTCGAAACATCTTATCACTCTGTACAGTTACTTGCACCCAGTTGTTCATGGGGTCTGACCATGGACTCACACAGAAAATGTCTCTCCAATGACGTAAAGCAAGGTTCCTTTTGTACTTTCTGTACTATCTCTTTCATAATAATTTCCCTCAGTCATTGGTAAGAAAGAATATTCACATTCTGCTGCTTGCTGATATGATTAATAATCTAACACTGACCGGTCTTCAACGTGGTTTATCTGGTCTTCACTCATATGCTATTGATCACTACCTGAAAATAAATGTAGAGAAATCCAAAATCATGACTTTTAGGTGGAATTATGTAAAACAGGCTTTTATTGTTATATGGGTTTAGAGAGGTTTGGAGTTATACTTATAAGTAACATAAATTTTAATTTTGATATTAATCATTTAGAGGGTAGGGGATTTCTCATGTCCAGCAACATGAGGCCGATTAAAACATTAGTTAAAGATGTTGCTCAAATGTTAATTTAACTTTGAAAATGTAATAGACAAGAGGCATTTGGCAAAACAGGAATAGCTGGTTTAATTAAATGTAGCGTCCAGAAGAGCAGGCAACAGAGTCGGAGTTTCTCGCTATGGATGGATGCGGCCATTCCCATGCTAAGCAGATGGTGTACAAAGGTGCAAAAATACATAACGTTCGGAACATTGCAGGTCCTGGGATGGTGTCTGGAGGGTGGTCTATCATCATTCCTGCACCTTTCCTTTTAGGAGCATATTCTGTGCATTCATTTTGCGCAATTTTTAGTGGGGTATCAGAAGGTGGCCCCAGTTGGGGTAGCTTTTAGAGAACGCTGAGTGTTTAGTCATGTATCGCCTGAGTTTTTTTTTTGTTGGTCATTGGGTTCTACCCCCTAGCCATGACGGAGGGAAGTATTTTTATGGCGTGATCTTCGTCCGCACATGGATAATTTATTTTATCTAACTATTGTTTTAATGGGTGTTGCCAGCCCTGTGACACCCTACCTTTCCAAATGTGTAATTTTATTGATGGGAATGGTTCAGTTTGACATACACATGCGCGAAGAAAGGAAGACGTTTGCTGCAATTGGGGGGTTGTAGGTAATTGCAACATGTCCTGAGGACATGTGCATGCCCCTTTGGTCCTTGCACGTGGCATGTAACAAGGTTTTTCCTAATGGAGGTGGGTGTTTTGAGTATGCCTTTTTTCTGGAAGCTTCGTTTTTGGGCTACATTTGGGCTGCTTCCTGTACATCATTGGGTGCCTTCCTAAGGTAACATGTAGTGTTGGTTTTATTGAGGCTGACCGGTGGGGATTGAGAACTGCTCTGTGGCCCCATGTGGTTCAGATGTAGCAATGACTGGGACAGGGCCTATTGCTCTCTTGGGTGATGTTCGTGAGGCCCTGTGTTATTTGCTTTGACAAGCTGGGTGCTGTGGTGAGCGTATCCGTGCACCTTATGTGGGGGCTGCAATGGTCATCTGCAGAATCCCTTTCGCTGGTAGCGCCCCTCTCTCCCTCTGAGCCAAGATTCTTTGGGTCTGGAGCCCTCAGCAGGGATCAGGGACTTCTTATCCAGCGACATGCTACTCTAAGTGTTTTGGAGGGACATGACCCGACAAGCAGGTTTTGGATGTCTGGAAGCATTAGGAGAGAGAGGAGGCAGATATCTTGCTTACGATGGGAGTCAGGAGCACGGCTGGGACTTGTCGTGCTGCAGGTACCAAACTGGGATGGCTGATTGCCCTGGTGTATTTCCCTGCTGACTTGGTGCCAAACTGTTGCTTTCTTATGTGTGGACTACGGGGCATCTCAACATCCCGCCTGTGCGGAAAAACTAGCTTTTGGCACTTGAAACGCGGCCTCATTTTGGAACTAAAAAGTGGGCCCTCATTAGTTGGAGGCCTGTTGTTGAAGAATTGGGTCCCTTTGATTATATAACCACGTCCCGATTCAACGAAGCTGAGGGGACCTGGCTGCTTGTTTATAGGCACTGGTAGGGGACTGCCCTGCTCCCTCATCAAACTGCCCTCTCCCCGGAGCGTGGCCAGCCAATCTCACCCAGGGGACTAGCAGCAGAGTGGGGCCTAGGCACAAAAATGGCAAACTCAAGCTTGGATTCCCTGTTGACATATCATATGGCAGCCCAAAGTCCTTCCCAAGTGCACATAAAAGCTAGAGTGTTTCTTCAAATTGCTGTGTCACTAGTCTTTATTGTTGTGGTCAGTTTTCTGAAGTGATTATTAAGTGGATGTGTCATATTGGTGTTTTTTTAGGCTTACTGTGCATTCGTATTTGGTGATTGTGTAAAGGTATTGCCTCCCCAGACAGTCACCCCTCCTTGCTGTGGCTGTGGCCCTGGTGCTTGCTTGCCATGTGTTTGGCCCACCACCTCGTCCTTGTGGCAGTAGCGTGTTTTCTGACTGAATTCCTTGTGGCTGATGGTGCTGTGCGCTTGGGTTGATCTGGGCTTGGTTTTGTAGATGGAGATTTTGCAGGCCCTGGCCCTGGCCCATGCTTCTTGATTTTTGCTCATAAGCTTTCCGGTGGCATCAGTCGGTCATGTGGCCCATTCGGTGACAGTAGTAGCACTCTCTAAGGTCTTGCTGCTACCATCCTTCCTGACATCTGTCATTAGGACAGGGTGGAAACCCTCTATGGTTCGGAGGCGGAGCTCCCTTCAAGAGTGGTGCTATTTGTATGCTCACAGGCAACGCAACCCACTCAAGGGCAGTCACTTTTCATTTATGTTGGACCAGCTTGGTCGTGTCTCTTTAGGCTTGCTCCTGCTTTTCCCTGTGCCTTTCCTGTTTTTTTCTGTAATAATGTAATTCATGGGCCTGTATTTCCCACCAAGGTTTGATACTACACTATCTATACCACTCTATATTTTGGTGGGCAGTCCCTTTCTGAGGATGTTGTAAAAGAATGCAACCTGGTAGCCCATGTCTGTCCATGGCTGTCCTGTCTCCTGTCCCCATCATTCCCTCATTGTGTCTAGAAAGTCGATCACGGTTTCCCCAGGATTCATGCTCTCTGCCATCTATTCCCCTACATCTGGGCGGTCGGGGATCATTTCCCTCAGGGCTCTCCATATCTGGTGTCCAAACAATTTGAATGCGGCCCTGCCATGCTCTGTGTTGGTCAGCTTGACTGCTGGGATGCGGGCTCTGGAAAACACTGTTAGTCTGCTTTCTGATGAGGTTGCCAAGCAGACACTTGACATCGCCTATTGCTAGGTTTATTCCTGCTGTGTTTTTCTCAAAACATGAGATCCATTTTCCCGCCCCGTCCATCAATGAGGGGGCAGTTTGGTTGTGAGCCATTCTTTGTCCATCTAAGCCCACGTGACATAGATGGTCGCTGATGGGCATATTTTGGCTTGGAGGTATTGACCTGGCTTTTCTCCAATATAGCGCTCCCATCTTCTCAGGCATTCCTGCATGTAGGGGAAGTTCCATTTGGGATCTCCCCATGCATGCCGGATGCTGTCTTCCACGATGGCTATGTCTTCTGATTGGAAAGATCCCTCCTCCGGTCAGGGTGTATGGTAATAGCCCTCCCTTTTGGTCCAGCAGGATAGCAGGTGGCAGAATGGCCGCGCAAAGATCTTGCCTTCTTCTCTCTACACCATCTCTCTAGTGGTCTGCTTGTTTGACCAATGCGTTCAGGGGGAGCAAAAGATGTCCTCATTGCTGCTCTCCTTGTGTGCGCACAGAGGTGCCATTTTGCTTCTCCTATCTCTGAATTGAGTTTGGGCCAGGCTACCCTGATCTCTATTTTCTTGGTAGGCCCCTCTACTATGATGACAATCTGGTGAGGCTTGTGTTCCCGACAGGGGCCTCCCATCTGATTCTATTTTGGGCTCCTCTCTGCTTGGAGCCCAGGGCCTAGCTCCACTCTACTCCGGGGGAGGGTGCGTGGTTCTGTTCTCCCAATGCACCTCCCATTCTCACCCAATACCTCTCCTCTAACTCACACCTTGGTTGCCTCCTTCGCTCGGTGCTGTGTGTGGTTCTACTTGGAAGGAATTTGTCCTCAAACTCACCTCCTGTTGTCTCTTCAGGTGCCTGAGTATAACCTGTGGCTCCCCTTTTGATGTCAGACCCAGGAAGGCTGGGACCCTCCCCCCCAACTGGTGGTGTCACTATCCAGAACCTCTATGAACCTCCTAGTCACCTGAGAGTGCTCAACTTGATGGTTAGAGTGTATTATCCCCGTTACGCAGGGGCTTGATGGGTTGCGTATGATAGATGGGGGGGTCGATGTTAGAAATGGGGGTCTCTAGTTGGGAGCAGTAGGTACCTTTGTCCAACTAGGGACCGTTCTTTCTGGTCAGGGTAAGGGAGTTACACTCCTAAAATTACCCCTGCTCACCCCCTTGGTAGCTTGGCACGACTAGTCAGGCTTATTCTAGAGGCATTGTGTAAAGCATTTGCACATAACCAACAGTGATACAGTGAAGACACTACAAAAGGACACCACACCAGTTTAGAAAAATAGCCAATATTTTGATATACTTCAAACAAGACCAGAAATTATAAAAATCCACCATACAGTTCTCGGAAATCTTCAATAATCAAATTAGACTTGAAATCCAGTTCCTTGAAGTCAATAGCCCCAGACAGAGTTATCACGGCATCGTGAACAACAAATCCAAACAGTTCTGGCTAACTGCGGCGTTGCGGGCCAGCTACGGTGTCGGGAAGACCCGCAAAACAGTACCTTTAGAAATGTAGGGTGTAGGCGACCTCCCGAGGAGCCCCGAAGGACCGGCGTCTGCAGGCGTCAGTTCCTGGAGGTCAGTGCAGGACTCGTCGGGCCCTTGAAGTCACAAGTGTTGCAGGTCGAACTCCTCGCAGTTGAAGTTGGGAGCGCTGGCTATGGCAGGCGTTGGCGCTGCGAAGTGCAGCAGTGCAGCTTGTTAACCGTCCTGCAGCGGCTTCGGTGAGATCAGGGGTGCCGTGCGAAGTGATGTGGTGCTCATCGTGGTGCTGGCAGATCATGGTGCGAGCAGCTGCTTCGCCGGCGCTGAAGTGCTGTCAGCAGCTAATGAACTGGAGTCGATGGCGCCGGTGGGCCAAGACTGCGGTCTGGGATGAGGACCGTGCGTCGTGTAACTTACGAGTGGTGCCCACGAACCACATTGCAAGCAGCGGCGTCGATGTGTTGGCGTGGAGCGGCGTCATTGGAGATAGCAGGGCAAAGGCGTGAAGCGGTGCGGAGTGTGGTGCCCACAGGTCGCGGTGCAAACAGAGGCTTGGTGGCGGCGTCAGGTGGCGTCGGTGAGACCATGGTTGCGTTGCAAAGTGCAGCGGTGCCCTCTGCGGTGCCTTCAGGACACAGAGTCGCCAGCGGCGTCGTAGATGGCGTCGGGTTTCCATTTCTTCTGTTGAAGCACAAAACACACAGGCCCCAGTGCTGATGGCAGAAGAACTTGAAGTCTTTGCTGTTCCTGAGACTTCTTGAAGAGGGGGCAAGCTCTACCACAAGCTCTTGGAGAAACTCAATAAAGAAGTTGCAGAAAGTTCAGTCCAGTCCTTTCACTGCCCAAACAGAAGCAGCCACTGCAGGCCAACACAGCAAAGCACTCAGCAAAGTGGTAGTTCCTCCTCGCAGCTTCTCCAGCTCTTCTTCTTGGCAGTCTTCTTGGTCCAAAAGAGTTCTAAAGTTCTGGAGTCTGGGCCCAAGTATTTATACCCAAAATTCCTTTGTCCTCTCAGACAGAGAGTGTCTGTGCTTAGTCCACACCAGTTTGGTCCTCTCTGGCCCAGCTTCCCAGCAGGAGGCAGAGATAGCCCATTCAGGTGCAAGGAAATCTCCTCCTACTACTCTAAATGCATCCCAGGTCTATTCAGCCCTGACTCATCCAGACTCTCTGGAGCCACTGCACATCCCCAGCCCCTGTCACTCCAAAGTTAGACAGTCAATACACATCCTAGCAGAGGCACACAGGATGGTTAAGCAAGAAAATACCTACTTTCTAAAAGTGGTATTTTCAAAACACAGAATGTAAAAATCACATTTACTAAAAGATGCATCTTTAGATTCTGTGTTCGGGCATACTAAACTTTATTTTCTTATCTGGTTCCAATGGTAAGTTATATTTATAAGATGTTATAAGTTAACTCCCATGCTTTCCTATGGGCCAGATAGCCTTTCAATAGTAAAAAACGAAATTGGCAGTTTTTCACTATCAAGACATGCATCACACATCAGGGCATGTCCTACATTTTACATACACTGCCCCCTGCCCACAGGGGTACCTTGGGCCTACCTTAGGGGTTACTCACATGTAAGAAAAGGGAAGGGCAGGGCAGTGGGTGCACTTGCCTAGTCAACATGGCAGTACTTGACTGCACACAGACACTGCAGTGGCAGATCTGAGTAACATTTACAGGCTGATTTTGTGGGTGGCACAATCAGTGCTGCAGGCTCACCAGCAGCATTTGATTTACAGGCCCTGGGCACACACAGTGCACAGTACTAGGGACTGACTAGTAAATCAAATGTGCTTATCAAGGAAACACCAATACATAACACAATTTACATAGAGAGCATATGCACTTTAGCACTGAACAGCAGTGGTAAAGTGCCCAGGGTCCTAAAGCCAACAGCAGCAGGTAAGGAAAAAATAAGAGGAAGAAGCAAATAGTTTGGGGATAACCCTGCAAAAAGGGCGATTTCCAACAGGCGATCTTCAGGGAATTCTAGCACCAAACTGGGATGAGGATGGAATTGCCTGGGTCTGCTGATCTGGCAACTTCCCAGCACTAGCTCTAGTGGCTCGCTGCCCAGTGGAGGGCCCTTTGCCACCTCAACCGGCGGATTGGTGTAACTCAGTGCAGGAACGGCTGGAACGGCCAGCTTCAAAGAGAGCACCTCCGTGCCGGTGTATGATGTGGGAGGGGGTGTGGATACCTTGCTTTGGGGTTAGGGGCCAGAACTCTATGTCGGCCCACCTTGAATATGGCCCACAGTTCTAACAGCGCCTACTTTTAGTGTTTCCTGTCCTATGTATTCAGTCTGAATGTGCGTCCTCAATGTGTTCGATAATGTTGGTCTTGAAGGTTACCCACTATGGCCAGGCGAAAGTGTGACAGTGTGTGCATGCCAATCACAGCTCAATTTATCTAGCTTTTTAGCCTGAGTGGGAAAACCAGTTTGCATGTTGTTTAAAGGCGACTCCACGATGGGTTGAAATCTTTTTTAAGGTATTTAGAGCACTTTTAGATTTTTCTGTTATTCAAATAAACTTAAATCCTACTCTGTTCATGTGGAAAGACTATGTACACTGGGTTATGCCGGCAATAATGACTTTTACTATGAGCTCAGCTTAGGACAAAGATGCATCAAACATACTTAGTACATAAAAACACCACATATGACAACAAACAACCTGTAAACAAATGCAATGGTTAATTCAAAACATTATGAATTGTTTTTTAGCAACGGAACAGCAAAATGGAAACAAACTTTTCCATATGCATATAGAATCGTTAATTGGACAAAACATACAACATAGAACACAGTTGCAAGAATTTATCAGCACCACAACATCAAGAAAAAATGCATCAATTGAAAACCATAATAGAAATAAAAGAGAATAAGTGACAGAAAGAAAAAAATGATGACTTTGCCAAAAAACGTTTAGCCCGCTCCTAGCGCATGCTGCCCAATGAGGAGGGGAGGCTCTGCACGGTACACTGGACTAAGTGAGCCCAATAATCTTTCAATAACGGCTTCAGGACAAAGATAGCAACAATTTATGGGGATAAGAAGGAATAACTCTAAAACTAAACGCCCTCCTTGGCATAAGCGACACCTTAATCTCCAAGGTCTTCCTTTATGTCTGAACTGCACCCCGTTTCAAACCCATGGGCTTAGCGTATCATCAGTGTCATGTCTACCGGTCCAAGAGAATAACAACATCTCTCACTTCTTACAGGCACCACCAGTGTTAAGAAACCAATAGCACTAAGAAAACTCCATTGGACTAAAAAATTAAGATTGCAATGCTGGCTCTATATCACACCCAGAGCCTATGCGAACCACCTGTGTCACGCCCAGCGGTCTAAGTGGTGAGGCTCCATCCATTGTCAGCTGGTGGATTTTAAACATGTTGGGGGAAACTGTAGGCCGGATGAAAACATGTGAGCGCTGTGAGCCAGCCAAACTCAAGAGAGTTATGTGGGGGTATTTCTTGCCCCCTCTCCCCCAAGAAAAGTTTTTAACAAAACAGAATCAAATTGTGAATTATACAGCACACTGCCAGTCATGGAAAACTTTGCATTTCATGGTAATGCGTAGAGCAGTTGCACAGTACGCATTATTTTCAAGTAACCATAACTGCACACAAACGCAAGTATGCATTGCGTTAAGAGCTATAAGATCTCAGTAGAAAACTTGTCTGTGTGTAAAAGGTTAAAATTGAACTTAACAGGGACTCCAAGCATATGCAGCAGGACATTAAAGACCTTCAAGCCTTTCGAAAGCAGGCAGAAGATAAGTTGGACGATTATGAAGGCCGATCACATAGAAATAATGTGAGATTCATTGGTGTACCCGAAAAGGCGAAAGGCCCTGCAGCAGACCTCTTCATGGAAGACCTATTTGTTAAACGATTGCAGCATAAGGGCCTCTCAAACTTTTTCACTGTCGAAAGAGCTCACAGGATTCCAGGAGGACGATCGAAACCGGAGGCGCCCCCACGTCCAATGTTGGCGAAACTCCTGAAGTTTAAAGACAGGGTCTGTCACGACGCTCCAAGCTCCTCAGGATCAGGGTGATGCTCAGAGGGGTCCACCTCTTGATTTCCCCACACTCTGACTAGGCAAACAATTACAGAGGATAGAGGTAATCAAGCGAGGGATAGGGTAGGGAAGGAACAGCAAGGGAAGGGATACCTGAAACGAGAGAAACAAAAGGGTTAACAATATAGCGTTCCCTGTCTACGCTCATTTAATTCTCGCTATGTCACTTCCGTACCAAAAGCAGTTTTCCTTCTCTGGGTGTGAAACCTTCCCTCAGTCGTGCTGCTAGTAAGATGCGTCTCTCACCAATGGGAAGCACATTCCTACCCCCTATAAATCATAGAAGAATATGGCCAACTCCAGGAACCAAGGAAAGGAAAGCGAGGACCCCACTACGGTGGAAAATGAAATGCAAAGTTTTGAGTTGGCTGCTGAAAATGCAAAAACGGGTACTGTAGTTCCAAACCAATCCTCTTTCCACTGTCTCAACGCCACAAAGCCAATAACTGTCTCCTCAAGATTGGCCTCTCAAGTCTGTAGGCGGGCACACCCATAAGTTCGCCAATAACCCAGCAAAGAAAAAGTCTTGTCTCTGAACCTCCTCACCGGACGTCAAGAGGCTTTCTCTACAAGCAAAAGAAAACGTTGTTTTTTCTCTTGACCTCCTCACCGGACGTCAAGAGGCTTACCGGGCTTTCTAGGGACTTCCCAAAGTTCCAGGAACCCACCCGGTTGACGCTCCTCCTTAGGAACAGGGCCCCTGGCGATTGGCCTCAACCAGGCGGGATAATGCCGCGGGCTCGGACGGAGTCCTCCGCGTAAGTAAGGCAAAGCAAATGGAGTCCGCTGCTGCTGCCAAAGGGACACCGCTGTCTCGGTGATATCGCGCTACGCTCAGCCGAGCGAGGGCAGAAAAAGTGGCTCTGAAGCGAGCCCGGAGTTGACGGATACATCGCTCTTCGCGTTCTCACCGAGAACGCCAAAATCCAAACAGGAGCGCCCTGGCGATGGACGGGTCAGTATCACGTACGACGCTCCCAGCGCCGTGCGCGAGTATATGCCCGTGGCTCCTACCCTAAGGAGGGGGTCCGCTGGGAAATGTAGTCCTCGTGCTCGCTCTGGTAGGCGCGGCTCGTCAATGCCTGACAGTACGCCCACCTCCCAAGCGCCTCCTAGCACCTGGTTTATTCGGATTTCGGGAATAAAACAACCTCACCGCACGGGGCAATGGACCCCTGAGCACGGCTCCCAAGAATCGTCCTCCGCTTGGTAACCCTTCCATGACACCAAGTACCACAGGCATCCGTGGCGGTACTTGGAATCCAAGATGCGCCGCACTTCATACTCCTTCTGACCATCCACCATTACTGGTGGCGGTGCTCTGCGGCGCGCGTTTCTTGCCGGCTTCAGCAAGCTGCAGTGGAATACCGGATGCACTCTCAAGGACACCGGGAATTTCAGTTTATAGGCCACGGGATTAATTCTGCGCAGGACGGTATAGGGACCTATATACCGAGGATGGAATATGCTACGGTAACGGAACCGTAAGTTCTTCGTGGAAAGCCAGACCTTGTTGCCCTCTTGGTAGGTTGGACCCTCCTGTCGATGTCGGTCCGCCCATTTCTTATAGGACGTCTTGGCCTTTTTCAGATGTACTTGGATGCGCCGGTGAATCTTTAAGAGGGCTTTCATTTGTGTCGATACTGTGGGATGATTCTGCACTTCACTCGGTATGGCCACGGGCAAAGTGTTGGCATGGAAACCAGTATTCGCCCGAAAGGGAGTTTCTCCTATGGAGCCATGCCACGCATTGTTATATGACAGTTCGGCCAACCACAACAGGGACACCCATGACTTCGCTGCTTCGTTGGCATAGCACCTTAGATATTTCTTGACAGTCTGGCCTCTCGGTTTGCCCGTCGGTCTGCGGGTGGAAGCTCGTTGACAAAGCGTCTTCCACTCGTAGAGCCTTACACCACATGTGCCAGAACCGGGCAATGAATTGGGGGCCCCTGTCGGAGATGATGACCCGAGGTATTCCGTGCAACCAAACTATATGGGTCAGTAATAGTTGCGCGGTTTGATTAGCAGTAGGCAGATTTTTACAGGGGATGAAGTGGCCCATCTTAGTCAGGCTGTCTATGACTAGCAAGATAGCATTGCATCCCTGATCCAGTGGTAGGCCCAATATAAAGTCCACGCTGATCGTCTGCCAGGGTTGTGATGGAGTGGGTAGCGGCATTATCAGTCCTTTGCTCTTGTTTTGTTCACTTTTGGCTCTAGCACAGGTTTCGCATTGTTCTACCCATTTTTTCACGTCATTGGCCAGATTTTCCCACCAGAACTGGCGTTGCATCAAGTGAATTGTTTTCTTGTGTCCCGGGTGGCCTGCCAGAACCGCGTCGTGACACCAGTTGAACGCCTTCAATCGGAGGGCGTGGGTAGGTAAATACAGTTTGTTCTCATACAGGGGGATGCCATGTTTGAGTGTTCGACGAACATCCTGCGCGGCCCACTTCTGCCACTGGACCGGAGATCGGTTGTTGGTAACTAGTTCCATGAACTGATTCGCGGATATGGTACACAAGACTCGCTCGGGGGGTATGATAGTTCTCTGTTCTTTCGGTAGGGGTTATTCTGATTCCCCTTGCCTGGACAGCGAATCTGCCTTTTTATTGTCCGCCCCTGGCCTAAAGGTGATCACGAACTCATATCCCTCAAAAAATAGCATCCACCGCATTTGTCGTTGCGACAGATGTCGTGCTGTTCTCATGTACTGGAGGTTTCGGTGGTCCTAGTAGACGGTTATGGGATGTTGCGCTCCCCAAAGATAATGCCTCCACTCCTGTAAGGCTTTCTTTATGGCCAGGAGTTCCTTCTCTGCCACAGTGTAATTTACTTCTGCCGCATTTAGTTTTTTGGAAAGGAAAGCCACCGGGTGTAGTTGTCCTGTATGTTTATCCCTCTGCGATAGTACCGCCCCTATGGCCACATCCGAGGCATCTGCTTCCACTACGAATGGAATATCGGGTTGAGGATGTCGTAAGATGGGTGCAGTACAGAAGGCCCTTTTCAACTGAACGAAAGCCTCCGTGGCATCGGATGTCCAGAGAAAGGGGGTCGCCTTTCGCAACAATCTGGTTATTGGAGAGGCCAACTGCAAAAATGGGGGATAAACCTTCTATAATAATTAGAAAACCCCAAAAAACATTGAACCTCTCTCACACTCTTCGGAAGGGGCCAATTCTGTACTGCTTCCACTTTCCTCTCTGCCATCCTAAACCCCCGGGGATTCAGAATGACTCCCAGGAATTCTACCTCAGTAACGCTGAACTCGCACTTGCTGAGCTTACAATATAATCCATTGTCCTGCAGCGCCTTCAGGATGAGAATGACGTGGCTTGTGTGCTGTTCCGCTGTGACTGAATAAACAAGAATGTCATCGATATAGACGATCACAAACCGGTCCACGAACTCTTTTAAACCATCATTAAGGAAATACTGGAAAGCCGCCGGGGCGTTACACAACCCGAACGGCATAACCAAGTATTCAAACAAACCAAAACGAGTTTTAAAAGCCGTCTTCCACTCATCCCTGTCCCGGATCCTCACCAGGTGATATGCTCCCCTCAAGTCCAGTCGGGTATATATCCTGGCCTCTCTTACCTGATCCAACAACACCGGAATGAGTGGAAGAGGGTATCGGTTTCTCACGGTGTTTTTGTTCAATTGCCTGTAATCTATGCACGTCCGTAATTCACCATTGGCTTTCGCCGTAAAAAAAAGGGGGGACGCCGCCAGTGAACGAGAAGGGCGGATCAATCCAATGGAACAGAAATGATCCAGGTACGCCCGTAGATGTCTGGTTTTTGGTTCTGATAAGGCATAAACCCGGCACGACGGAATGACTGCGCCTTCTATTAGATCAATACGACTATCATAGTTGCGGTGGGGAGGTAGGTTCTCTGCCTTGACTTCACAGAACACGTCCTGATATTGTCGGTACTCAACAGGTAATGTGGCGTTCTTTTCGGCTGCTGTGGCTACCTGATAGCCCTGAGCAAGAGACAAGACTTGGGAGGAATGTTTTTTCATACAGGTAGACATACAGTCGGGGGAGTTGAACTCAATGGTTTTGTGTCTCCAGTCCATAGTGGGATTATGCTGCCATAACCAAGGCATGCCCAGAATGATTCCATATTGCGGCGCCTCGATGATGTTCAGCGCAAGGTTCTCCACATGGTCTTGTGGCGTGCCCTCAAGGATCAACTCTACTACCTCCGTGTGCTCGGTGATGGGACCAGATTTCAATGGAGTGCCATCTACCGCTAGCACCGTCTCTGGCTTGTTATTGGGCACTCTACCTAGTCCCAGCCGCTGTACCAGCCCATAATCTATAAAGTTTCCTGTAGCTCCGGAATCAATCATCGTCCAGACCTGGTGCTGTTGTTGCCCTGACCTAAGAAGCATCGACAGCACTATGTGAGCCGTCGCACCCGGTACCCCTGAGACTTCCAACGACGGTACCCTCCACTTTTACTCTGCTACCGCCTCTCCGTTTGACTCCCCGGTTCTACGTTCTTCGGGCTCCGCTATTACTGTGGCTACTTGTTTCCCGGACTAGGAAACCATCCTTTTCTTGGGCTTCACAGTACAATCCCGAACATAGTATCCCTTCTTCCCACAGTACATGCAGAGACCTTGCACCCGCCGAGTTTCTCGTTCGGCCTTGGATAGTGGGGCCCTAACCGCTCCAACGTCCATGGGCTCGGGACCCGCCTCGTTCAGGGGTTGAGAGGAACGGTTTATTCTCTCTATTCCCACCAGCCCTCTCTCTCTTCCTTTACGGTCCCCACCCCTTTCGGACATTCGGTGATCTAATCGCAGCGTGAGGTTTATTAAGTCGGTGCAGGTGGCAGGTTGGGGGTCTATTTGAGCCAGCACGTCCTTGATCTCATCCCTTAACCCTTGGTAGTATAGCGCCATTCTTTTTTTCCTCTGGCCATGCAGTTTCTCCCACCAACCTATTAAAGGTAGTCATGTAAGTGATCAAATCCTTTCTACCTTGACGGAGCTCCAATAATTCCCGATCCGCGCTAAGGGTAGTGGCTCTCCTATCAAACACCCTCTCGAATTCTCTCCTGAACGCTGCCCAATCAGAAAGTAGAGGATCATCGTTTCTGACCAACGGAACCGCCCAGTTGGCGGCGTCCCCGGTGAGATACGCGATGGCAAAAGCAACCCTAGAAATGTTTGTGGCAAAAGAGGCAGCCCTACAAGAGAAATGCAACGTGATCTGTGTGAGAAAGGTCTGTATTTTATGTGGGTCGCCCGCATATCGTTCCGGACTAGCCAAGGGTGTCGGTGGTGGAACCGTCACCTGTATCTGAGGACTGCCCGTAGACACATCAAAGGGGTTTCTAGTCTGTCTATCCAGTCTCTCCTTAAGTGCCGCATTCTCTACTCGAGAAGCGGCTACTTCCTGTTGGACTAGACCCAAGGCTTGTAACACGTCCTCTAACGTAGCCATCACTGAGTATAACCCTGACCGGGAGGAGACGGTTTCGTGGGTACGTGATTCTGTCACGACGGTCCAAGCTCCTCAGGATCAGGGTAATGCTCAGAGGGGTCCACCTCTTGATTTCCCCACACTCTGACTAGGCAAACAATTACAGAGGATAGAGGTAATCAAGCGAGGGATAGGGTAGGGAAGGAACAGCAAGGGAAGGGATACCTGAAACGAGAGAAACAAAAGGGTTAACAATATAGCGTTCCCTGTCTACTCTCATTTAATTCTCGCTAAGTCACTTCCGTACCAAAAGCAGTTTTCCTTCTCTGGGTGTGAAACCTTCCCTCAGTCGTGCTGCTAGTAAGATGCGTCTCTCACCAATGGGAAGCACATTCCTACCCCCTATAAATCATAGAAGAATATGGCCAACTCCAGGAACCAAGGAAAGGAAAGCGAGGACCCCACTACGGTGGAAAATGAAATGCAAAGTTTTGAGTTGGCTGCTGAAAATGCAAAAACGGGTACTGTAGTTCCAAACCAATCCTCTTTCCACTGTCTCAACGCCACACAGCCAATAACTGTCTCCTCAAGATTGGCCTCTCAAGTCTGTAGGCGGGCACACCCATAAGTTCGCCAATAACCCAGCAAAGAAAAAGTCTTGTCTCTGAACCTCCTCACCGGATGTCAAGAGGCTTTCTTTACAAGCAAAAGAAAACGTTGTTTTTTCTCTTGACCTCCTCACCGGACGTCAAGAGGCTTACCGGGCTTTCTAGGGACTTCCCAAAGTTCCAGGGACCCACCCGGTTGTCGCTCCTCCCTAGGAACAGGGCCCCTGGCGATTGGCCTCAACCAGGCGGGATAATGCCGCGGGCTCGGACGGAGTCCTCCGCGTAAGTAAGGCAAAGCAAATGGAGTCCGATGCTGCTGCCAAAGGGATACCGCTGTCTCGGCGATATCGCGCTACACTCAGCCGAGCGAGGGCAGAAAAAGTGGCTCTGAAGCGAGCCCGGAGTTGACGGAATCGTCGCTCTTCGCGTTCTCACCGAGAACGCCAAAATCCAAACAGGAGCGCCCTGGCGATGGGCGGGTCAGTATCACGTACGACGCTCCCAGCGCAGTGCGCGAGTATATGCCCGTGGCTCCTCCCCTAAGGAGGGGGTCCGCTGGGAAATGTAGTCCTCGTGCTCGCTCTGGTAGGCGCGGCTCGTCAATGCCTGACAGGGACATTATATCATATTATATTAAAAACCGCCTGTGCGCCCCCCCCAGTCAAATACGAAAATAGTGAAATAACCTTCTTCTCCGACTTTACGTTAAATGTACAGAGACAACAATGATCCTTCTATCAAGAAACAACTTAGGGAAAAGAGCCTTCAGTTTTCGATGCTGTTGCCCGCTAGACTCCAAGTCGAGGCAGACAGCAGAGCCTGGTTCTTCAACACTCCAGATGCGGCAGCAGATTGGCTGGAGGGATAGAGACCAGCAAAAGACCACAACGCCCGAAGAGGGAGGGAGCCAACCCTGGCAAGGCAGTCTGCCTAGTCTGAATGACCGGTGAACTATGGAACAGCAGTCGCCCTGAGCTAGAGTGGATACAGTGCTGCTGCCGGACACTACCATCAAGATTATACTAAGTGACTCAACTAATAATCTTAAATTACCCAGCTGATTAGTATGTAAAATGTGCATAGCTGGTGGGCATCAGGGATGTGAATCCACCCCCTCATACTCTACATTTAGTCTATTTTGGGGCGAACGGCACTCTGCATAGTTGGGGTTATGGGCAGTTCTACGCCAGGAGTGCAAGGGAGCAGGGAGGGGGGTTGTTGGGTTTGGTTTCACATTATATGTTAGTTGACAGTGCGACAACATGCAATGCAGGTAGCGGGGGTGCGGACAACAGTGATCACAAACATGGGTTCACCGCTGGAGAAAAATATTAAACTCCTGTCCTGGAATGTTAACGGCCTGGGTGATAAGCTCAAGAGAAGTATACTTATGCAGTTTATTAAAAGTCAGTCCCCAGAGGTGGTCCTGCTCCAGGAGACACACCTTATCGACAACACTTGTAAAGCTCTGACCAGGTGGGGATATCGTTTGGTAACACACTTAGGTTCCACTACGGGCTCCAGGGGAGTGGGCATCATGACAAGGCAGTCCTTCCCTATGTCGGTTGAACAAACTTGGACAGATACAAAGGGCAGATATGCTGCAGTGTCAGGGAAATGGGAGGGAGCAACATTCACTATAGTGGCAGTATATGTTCCCCCAGGACTACAGGGGTCGACATTTAAAGACCTGGGCAACATGCTAACATTCCCGGAGGGGCGGCTATTAGGAGAGGACTTCAATTCCATTGTGTCGGCACGACTCGACCGCCAACCACATGCCCCTCAAAAAAGTGGCTTTCCAAATTCCTGAAAGCAATAGGACTGGTTGACGCGTGGCACATGCATCACCCCAGGGAGACTAAATTCACCTTTCACTCGGGGGCACACAATAGTTCATCTCAAATCAACTATTTTCTCACCCCAGCGGACCAAACGGGAAGCATAAAGGAGATCCAACACCTGGCACGGGGCTCATTCACCGATATGGGCCCGGGTGGTGATAGGTGAAAGGCAAGTGGGCAGAATAGCACCACTCAAACCCTGGCATCTCTGTATCCCAGCGGTGAGGGAAAACATTTCAAAAGAGATAGATCAATACTTCCAAGAGAATGAAGGATCAGTAGCATCTGCCAAAACACTCTGGGAGACTTCCAAAACAGTTGTGCATGAACAAGCGAGGCATGCAAAGAGAAGATTAAAGAGTTGGTCAGACCAGAGGAGGAGATTCTGCAGTTAGGGGGTAACACCATGGAAACCGGAGAGGATGAGCGGTTGCACACATTAAACCTCAAGAGGGAAGAATATAGAAACACTGCTACTGACATGGCCAAAACATTAAGCAGGGATAAATCAGGCAGATTATACGAGCTGGGTGATAAAGCCGGGAAGCTATTGGCCTGGCTAGACAAATCAGAATTTGCAAACCGCCTTGTCACAGAACTGGTAGCGGGAACGGGGGAAGTGCTCGTAGAACCACAGGAGATAGCAGGCGAGTTCTCTACCACTATCATACAATATATAAAACCTATACCTCCCTCCGGGAAGAAGACTCAAAGGCCCTACTTTCGGACATAACACTCCCGACACTATCAACAGAAGACGCTAACTTATTTGAAAGCGACATCACAAACGATGAGGTTGCGAAGGCCATAAGGGGCCTGCAATCGGGAAAGGCTATAGGCCCAAATGGTCTCCCAATTGAATTGTACAAACGGAAACCCGATAGAATCACCCCCATCTCAGAAACATGTTTGAGGAGAGCCGTGAAGTGGGTAGGCTCCCTCAGGACCACAGAATGGCCACACTGATAGCCATACACAAAGAAGGCAAGCCCAAAAATAAATGTTACTCATATAGATCTCGTTGCTAAACGTTGAAGCCAAAATATTAGCGAAATTGTTGGCCACTCGTTTGATTCAAGTTATTACCAAGCTGGTCCACCCGGATCAGTCAGGGTTTATGCCCTCCAGAAACACAGCAATTAATTTGGGGAGGCTGCACGGGGCACTGGGGCGCACTGATGCAATAAGAGAATATGCGGTAGTGGTGTCCATGGATGCCACAATGGCCTGCGATACAATAGAGTAGTCATACCTCTTTGTAATCTTGGAAAGAATGGGCTTAGGTCCTAATTTCACCAGTTGGATTAAGCTCCTATACTCGGAACCTCAAGCGCAGGTTGTCGTAAACAATAAGAAAATCGTCAGTCTTCACCCGTGGGAGAGGGACCAGACATGGTTGCCTTCTGTCCCCACTGGAGCCCCTCTCGGCATGGATCGGTAGGGACCCCATCATAGGAGGTTTGAGATGGTCGGAGGACTGGGAGAACCGAATTGCCCTTTAAGCGGACGATATTTTATTGTACCTGGCTTCGCCCAGAGTCTCCCTGCACAGGGTTCTCAATATATTTACAAACTTCGGCAAGTATTCGGGATACACCATTAATTGGAACAAATCACTGATCTATGTATTGAACGGGAGACTCCTTCCCCTACCTAGGGATGCCCAGTGGGAGAAGCCAAATGCGCCTCGAAATACCTAGGTATATATATAACAACCGATCCCAGAGTTAGTTATTAGCGTAATCTCCAGCCCCCCAAAAGATTAAAAAGAGATGTGGAGAACTGGAGGGCCCTCTCACTAACATTGCTGGGCAGAGTCGCACTATTTAAAATGATGTAATTGCCACGCTTTCTATATGTTTTACAAAACTTCGTTCATACGGTTCCGGTAACATACTTTAAGGCCACAGAAAGTGTGCAAAGAGAAATACTCTCGGAGTGGGGAGGGGACGGGACGGGGTGAGGCAACCCAGAATAGCGCTCCCAAAATTGTTGAGGGGGTGGTATGATGGGGGAATAGGACTCCCAGATATTAAAAAATACTACTGGGCGGCTCATCTAACTGCCATTAATCACTGCACATATCAGCAGTGGGATGACCCAGGCTACAGAATGGACAGGTGGCTCCTACCAGGTGGGAACTACATTGGGGCACTACTCCAAAACCGCAAAATTTCAACTTACTGTACCCACAGGACATTCCGTCCAGGTTTGGCACACTGCAACTAAGAGTCTGGGCTGGGTCCAAAAAATCACGCAGGCCACCCCTCTGTGGGACTCGAACAATTGGGTACACTAAGAAGGACGAAGGGTTTTGATCGATGGGACATTATTGGGATATCTATGGTGGGGGGACCTGTGGAGAAGGGGGGAGTCGTGTCTTTCTCCTCCTCCAACAGGAGTACGAAATAGCAAGCACAGAAGGATCTACAGGTGCGGCACGCCCTGCAGGTGCAAATTCTGAGGGGGGAGAACCCCCCAGAGGCCTTGCCACTGGAAGATAGGCTTCTGGATATCCCTAACCTACCAAAAGTTAATCAACCATGCTCTGGACCCCCTTGCACGACTCTGTGGGAGATGGACATATCAGGAGCTGGACGAAGATGAATGGCAGGAAGCACTGGCCTCTTCCAGAGAGGTTGCGATCTCCGCCAGACTCAGGTTGGTGCAGCTAAAGATACTCCACAGAATATATTTTACTGGGCCAACACTGGTTAGGATGGGCTGTAGAGAAGACCCTGGGACCGGGCGGCGGTGTGGTCGAGAAGGAATGTTTCTACATATTATATGGGAATGTGCACATATTGAAGGGTACTGGAGGGGGGGGGGGTACACCTTAGTATGGAGGAGGCTCTGGGATCAAGATTGGAACTTGAAAGTAATTAGATGCTTGTTGAATATTTGGGAACCCATAGACCTGGACAGTAAAGAAAAAACATGGGTAACATTGGGCCTTATGGTCACCAAACGAAATATCGCCAGAATGTGGGGGGCAGCAATAGCACCAACGGTGGGCGCCTGGAAAAAGGACATGAACTTGTGCATGATGAGGGAAAAGACTGGATATGAGGCCACGGGATGCCCAAAAAAGTGGTCACAGGTATGGGGCAAATGGAATATGTATAGGTGTAACATTTGTGTTCCACCCTCTCTCCCTTCCCCTCCCACCTTACCTGTTGTATAGGGATCGTAGTGCTGATGTATCAACTACTACCGTGTATAACCACGATTACCAACGGATGCATAATCCATGTAAAAAGTCAATCATTGTATTCATTATCACTGTGATGTCTGAAAGTCTAAAACTCTGTCCTTAATAAAAAGTAAAAAAGAATGTATATGGAACATGCAACAAAGAATTGTATTGTATTGTGACTGCATTTGGATAGCGCCTACTATCCCTGACAAGGCACTGAAGCTGGGTAACTCGCTGCTGAGGAACCCAAGGTTAGCGGTTGGTCCAGTGTTTATTAATTGTCTCATAATGTTAAAACTCCTTGGCAGTTCAATGCAACACATTGTCCCAACATGGGAGGAATAAAAGGCTGTCTCTGCCTTATCCAGAGTTAGAGCTTCTCCGGTCCTTTAACTGTTAGCTATCTTTCCAATCAGAAGGCACAAAAAAATGCCAAAGATGGGGGACCGTTGTAGTCTTTGCCCTCTACTATGCCCCTGTTTAACTACAATTAGTTAAGCTCCTTGTATAGCAAAAGAGCCTTCTTATTTGATGCCTTTCATTCCCAGAGTTACATGTAATGCCCTTAAGATAGGCAATGAACTCTCTTATTAGAGAGAGGGTTGACTTTGTCCCTTTACATCGGAGTGGTGTCATTATCACCCTGACGAGGAGAAGCCATATTCTCCCCCAGAAGTCTTAGCTCTGGGTCTGTAGTTCACAGAAGTGTCATCAATTACTTGTCTTGAGAGATAGGCCTTGTTATTCCAGCTACTTTTGGGACATGACAGCACTGCGTGACCTAGACCCTGAAAGCCCTTCTCTGGTGGTCGGTGCTGGTCAGAATGCACACAGTGGAAGGCATTCTGTATTATCCACACAGTGCTGAATGGCAGCCTTCTGGCCACCCCAATAAAATATTCAACCCCTGCGAGCTGCCCGGTGCCTGGAGCCACCAGCCTTTTAGCTATTTGCGGTTCGCCTAGCCAAGTCCAAATGGCGCGGAGTATTCAACATAGTGCGTTGTGTCCTTGGCAGAAGGATATGCAGCCATGTGACATTTCCATGAAGGACTGGATCAGGACTGCCACCGTAGCACCAGTAAAATGAGCACCGATCGGAAAAAATAAGAGCCTTTGCTGGCAAATAAAAGGATAAATTAAGCACTGGTGCTATTGTCCTCTGGGCAGAGGTTGAGTGCAGAAATGTTACTCAGTAGAAGTTAAAAAACTTACACTTTAAAAAAATTAAGTTCACAACATCTGATGTATTAAGCAGAACCACTTCAGTGTCTTAAAGAAACACAGAGTTTTGAATTCTAAAGAGTCGTTTCATATTCTAACCTGATATTTGTTGCATGATTTCTTCCTCCCCTCTATAAAACAACAGTTAGAAAGCTTATGATGATGTTTCTGACCTGATGCGTGCTACGGGCTGTTGCAGGCAGATTAAACCGATCAGTGGGTCTCCTGGTGATCAATGTGTGCCAACATTTGTTATACTGTTCACAGTCAGTTCCTTCTTTTGGGCCTCTGTTGTAAGAAATGAGATGAGGCCCCCTCCGAAGTGACACATTCGGGCTCAGGCTGCTTTCTTAACATTTTCAAAAACGAAACCATGCAGTTTTAAACATGTGATACAGCAAATTATTCAGGAGAGTCACCCCTCGTACACCCCGCCCCCTCTCGGGATGACCAATCCACTATCTGTCTTCTTCGGCTGCAGCCTGGCCCAACCCCTCCCATTGAAATGAATATAGTTTTGTTAACTCCTTCCCGGGCCACTGTATTGTGCGCCCCAAAGGCATCCTTGTAGATGACATTGTAATTCACCACTCCCTCTAAAATGACGTAACTGCTGCAGCTTGTGCCTACAGGTCGTGTTGCAGGGATTCTGCTCATGCACAGAACTATGCACAGGAAACCAGGACCTCAGTGAATTGTGGTGTACCAAAAATTCACCTCAGTACCCAGAACCCCTATCCAACTAGCATCAGTGTCTCATTCGTTCTCCGTACCATCTCGAAGCTACCAATGATTAGACAACCCAGAACAAGCGACTTAGAGTACTCTCAGGAATGGTGAGAATCAGAAACACCTTTTCGTTATTATTTTCATATCAGTCCACAACAAGAGTAATCAGAGACACGGTAAAGTTTAAAATGTTTATCTTTAACTACGTGCCCTAAGGTGCAGTACTTTGGCTAACATAAGCAGACAAATGATTAAAAACAAAACCATCAGCATTGTTACAATACCATAGAAAATGAAGGGAGAAATCATATTACAAATGATTGTGGAAAACAACCACCCTCCCTTCGCTAGTAAGCTAGTTTTATGAAACTAATAGAAGGTCTCTAGGCTTGAATGGGGAACCCCATACCGTAAATATCAGCTTAGATGAATCACATCACAGGATCAGCTTTGTTCTGTGTCTGGAAAAGGTTTTCTCCAAGTATCTGAATCATGCATGCAAATGCAATATTAAAGGCACCCGAGTTTCAGATATTTGCAGCTGTGTGAGTGTTATGGCTAGAGCGTGGGCCGATCAACCTGAATTCAAAAGCATACATTGTTATTTGACCTTGACGGCTTCTGCACACAGTGTTCAGACTAAGGTCGCGGTGCACGTCTAGGGATGTGAACAACAGACATTCTCATGTGAAGAAAAAGCAAGCAAGCAGTTTTTCTTGTAATAACAGCTACCTGCAGTAAAGTGTGCAAAAGCAGAAAAGTGGCAAGATGGCGTTTTACATCTAAGGCGCTTATGCTAACATAGCAATGTGTGTACATAGAACCCAGTCTCCACTACACCCTCCCTTGATCGGACCACGAACAAAATAGGGAAGCAAAGTAGGAACGCAGAGTTCAAGTGTGATTGAGACAGAACCAAGTTCATGTATTGTCAATCCATATAATTGGTAGTGACAGTTTGAAAAATTTGTTGGAAAAAGGAAAAAATGAAAATATCTCCCAGGGGCTTGACACAGCCCTCTGTGGAGTAAAATGAAAAATTAAAAATCTGGATTAGGACGTGCGGCAGGTGGACAACTGCCAATTTAATCCATCAACGTGTAGGCACAATAAGTAGCAACTGCCTCCAAGAGGAAGTCGTTACAATGTTCTGTAAAACATTCAGCCATCCAGTCAATTAAAGTAAATGAACATACATGTTCTTCGATAACCGGAGCCTCTAGCACAATCAGAGGACAACTTGCGTGTTCTTCAAGATAACTTCTTGCCAAGAAGTCATATGCTGCCACATATATATCCTAATTCCCTAGGACTCCATGTGCCGCAGGCCATAATCCCGATGCCAGAACAGTCCAACTCATGAGCCACCAAGGGACTCATTAGTCGATCATAATCCGGGGCAGGAGACACCGTGTTCGAGAGGCACAAATCCAGAGCCCATTCGAATGGACAATCTAGGCAATGGAAAACAGGTTGCACGCAAGTAAAGTAAGAGAACTGGAAGGGTAATCCATAGGCCACGCTTAAAGTGGCGAGCGGTAATGTTCCATAGTATTCAAGCATCCGGTTGCGCAGCTGAAACAGCCGCTGAGGGTTGTCGTGTGATACAGATCGTGCAGCCATTGCGGAGCAAACAAACCAACAGGAGCACACCAGCAGTCAGGGAGAGAATCAATGGTAGCCCGCCGAAGATGCTGGAAAAAATAGAATGAAAAAATGCCGGTATCACACCAAATATTGTTTGGAAGGAGGTCACGAGGCCGGAGCCCACAACTTTGAAAAAATGCACCAAGCCACTTGTTGACGAGGCATTGAATATAGTATGAATCAGAGCACCGAAATGAAGGGGGAGATCAGTATTTAAATGCGCATGCACCTCGGTGCGGGTGTTAGCCACGTGAAGGACGAATGTTTCACGGGAGGAAGTCAGAGCGACTTCTTTTTGAGACAATAGAGCCCTTATTCTGCTCATCTTGTTGAACTCTGCTTTCAAGGTTGGGATGGAAGGCCAGATGCAGACATCCAGTCTCCCATGCGGGGGCAGGAAAAGGACATTTTTACAGCAGACTATGCATTGTGAGACAGTTACAATGTACGGAATCCCCACTAGCATCCCGCAGCATGCCTCATTATTTAAAAGCAAATAGCTACCGTTAGCTAATAATGTAAAAGTGGGTGTAATTGCTGGCACAGGATTTCCCTACAGAATGCAAGCTAAATTCGGTGCCTGAACATTGCCGGCGCCATGCAATTGGATGTTCCTACAGAATACTGAGTGATCAGGGGTGGAAGTGCATTTGTCTCCTTTTAAATAAACTTCTTTACCCTCTCTCATAAACCTGTATGTAAATGGGAGTGACCAAACTTCATGCAGAAAAGCAGTACCCAATGGTTCATATCTGCTTAGGGCATAATGTTTCATACATGAACTGAATTTAAACAATGGAAACAGCAAGGTGATTAAACCATGGATAAGCCACACAGCTGAGTTCAATTCGGCCACAGAGAACGGTAAAGGTTCCAACTTTTCAATAGGCAATAATGAGTATGTTGTATCTTTCATGGACATGAACTGTTGTTTTGCAGTCAGATTAAACGGCAGGAATAAAGATGATGTATTCATGTAGTCCCAGGGAACTTTCCCAGCCTTCAATGTTTGTAAAGTCCATGCAAACTGCATTATAGAAAGCAATTGATTTTGACCATGGTATAAAACAGACATATCATCCTGTACAATATCCACAACAGATGAACCAATATTATCTAATGTGTAAATTCTGGAAGAAAGGGTGTTAATGCTATTATCGATGACAGCTAGCACTTTTTCCAAATTTGCTTGATCAATAGCTCTTAGTCTGAATGCAGCTTCAATTTGAGATAATTTCCAAACTTCGTTATAAACAGAATACACCCATCTTTTGGACCTGCCACCCACAGGACCCTTAACAAAATCATTCAAATTCACTTTGTCGTTCAATTTTGATAAATGAAGTTTAACAGATGCCAAGGTGGAATGTTGCAGCCAGTTCTGACATAACTTCCCTACAGAATAGGTAGGAACAGAATGGGAAGATTCAAATCGGGGGTCCACTCTAACCTGTGTATAGCCTGGGTATAGACCCAGGAAACGATGTTGACAGGAATCTGAGCTCTTCTGCCATATCAACCACCCCTCAGGATCTAAGTTGGAAATGTTGAAGGATGTATTAGTAACAAATGACTGCAAAGCATCAAGGGACAGATCTGTGTGATTATCCCATCTTGGATAAGCGCCCAGATCAGGAATAGAGGGGGAATTCATCTTTTTAGAAGTAGCCAATCCAAAGCAGGTGGTTTGAAAATGGTAGAATTCAAAAACAACATGTGGTTTGGGATAAGGCAAGCACGATGCAGAGCTTCGGTACCTTGTACCTGCCATGCTTTAGAACCACAAACAGATTTTAGATCAATGGTATCTTTCCACAGCTCATAGCCCCCAATAGCCAATTCATCCATAAAGGACTTGGAATACAATAATTTAGTGTGGGTCAGTCTAACTTTGGAAGCTGACTCAGCCGCCACTTTAAAATAAAAGACTTCAGGTTCAGATACAATAAAATCAGTAAAATATGTAAATTTGTTCACTAGAGTTTTGAAGCTGCCTTCAATGGGCGCTGGGCAATGTTCCCATTGTGTATAATTAACAAAATTTCTAAATGTATTTGCTTTATGCAGGAAATGATTGCCATAGTGTTGGTAGCAAAACAACTCCCCATAATTTGCCGTGTCTAAATACAAATCTTCAGCATCAAAAGCAGCATAATATTTCAAATCAGAAAAAAGAGCCTCTACGGCTTGAACATCTCAATCTTCAGAGCGGATGTTTTGTTTAACAACATCCACCATAGAAACACGAAGTACATTGGGGACATTTATCACCTCTGTGGGACCATGAATTTGAAATTTAACAGCATCCCATACAATCCTATCCAACACAGGCCAGGCAGTAATATTCACAAAAGTCTGGTCCCTTTTCATGATGTGCGATGAGGAGTGGGGGGGCCAAAGTTCCATCAATTAATCTAATTGTAGATCTTTCGGTGAGATAGTGTCCATTTGCTAGACAAAAAAATACAACCACAAATCCAATGGACATAAATAAAAAAATAGTTATGAGCACCAGCCAAATGTAAGTCCAAGGGGGAATTAAAAAATGTCTTTTAAACCAAGCAGCAAAAATTGAAATTTTCGATGGGGCATTGGAAGTCATAGAGTTAGTGTCAAATGAAAAACAAGACTGGTCAACTGCACTTGAATGTAAACCAGGCAACCGACACATCTGTGGGATAAGTATACTCAGTATCTTCAGTTGGACCAACAGCCGGTGGAGGCAATAACGGATTAGTAACTGTATGCATCCCGATGGCAATGTCAGGCCTGTTGGTAGTTGCCGGAGCCAAAACAGAATTTCTCAGCATTGCTGGACAAGGGACCGCTGGAGTCATACTAAGAAGAATCGGCCACTCGTTGTAGTTTGACATTGTCAATGGAGATGTACCTGTAATCCTTGCGACCAGGAAGTGGAGGTAAAATGACTGTTCTTGTACCATGCATGCCAAGCACTGGTACTGGAGCACGATAAGAAGGGCCGAACTCCTTCTTGTTCTCCACCTTCTCAAGGACCAGATCACCAACTCGACAAACATTTTTATGCCAAAGAGCATTTCGTATGGGGTCCACCCACCCAGAGACCTTCTAGGGAGATTATTAAGTGCACGTTGAACGCTCTACAGATGGGCCAACCAGTTCCTGCCAGTACCTAAAACCCTAGCTGTCAGGGATTGCTTTAAGTCACGGTTCATTCCCTCCACAACACTATTGCCCTCAGGCCGGCATGGAGATGAAAATTTGACCTGAACCCCCAAAGATCTCATGGCTTCTTTGTACGCCTTCGAGACGAACGCAGGACCTTGGTCAGAATGAAGGGTACCACATGCAAAAATTCCCAAAAGACACACAAATCCCTGATGACAGTTCGAGCATCAGCACTCCATTGTGGCCAGACCCAAAGAAAACGTGTGCATGAATCCACTGCAACTAAGATATACTTATACGCAGCATCAGAAGAGAAAGGACCGCAGTGATCTAAGTAAACACACCCAAGTGGTTTATTAGATATGTACAACTGTGTTTGAGGTGGGCGCGCAGCAGTCGAAGGTTTAATCTGCTGGCAGATGTCACAATTAAGAACATAAGCACGAGTCTGTTTATACAACCCGCGCCACCAGTAACGTTGTTGTAAGACCTGAGCTTCCACCTTGAGAACAACAACGACACCAACTCCACCACCCTGATCGACAACCTCGCCAACCTCAGACTCAGACACCTCGTGACAGCACCCACCCACGCCGCCGGCCACACGCTCGACCCCATCTTTTCCGCAAGCCCCCACGTCTCCTTCAACCACACCACCGAACCCCATTGGACCGATCACCACTGCATCCAATTCACCTTCAGGAAGCTCACCACGCACCACCGCACCCAACAGATGCCTCGGCGCAGCTGGAGCAATATCACCAAAGACCAGCTAACCACCACCCTCGCCCTGAGCCCACCCGCCGACCCCAACACCGCCGCCCACAACCTCAGACAGTGGATTGACGACTGCGCCAACACCCTCGCACCGCTCAAGAAACCCTCCAACAGCCACACCAGCAAGAAAGCCACCTGGTTCACCGAAAACCTTCAGGCCTCCAAACGAACATGCCGAAAACTGGAGAAGAACTGGCTCCGTGAACGAACACCGGACAGCTATGCCGCCCACAAGAACGCCACCCGCAGACACCATTATCTCATCAGATCCGCAAACAGGGCCTCATTCAAAGACCGCATAGATAAAAACGCACACAACAGCAAAGAGCTCTTCAACATCGTGAAGGAACTCTCCAACCCCAGCTCCAACACCAACGACATCCCGCCTTTGCAAGACCTGTGCGACTCACTGGCCACCTTCTTCCACCGCAAGATCGCCGACATCCACGACCGCTTCAACACCACGACCACCCGACAACCACCGAGACCACCACGACCACCATCCGCACCAACCGCCTGCTCTCCTGGACCAACATCAATGAAGAGGACAACAGCGAGATCTTAAACACCATCCACTCCGGATCAGCGTTAGAACCATGCCCCCACCACATCTTCAACAAAGCCAGCACAGCCATCGCGCCCCATCTCCGGAAAGTAATCAACATCTCTTTCGAGACAGCAACCTTCCCGGAAAGCTGGAAGCACGCCGAGATAAACGCCTTGCTCAAGAAACACAAGACCCCAAAGACCTCAAGAACTTCCGACCCATCTCCCTGCTCTTGTTCCTGGCGAAGGTCACCGAGAAAACCATTAACAAACAACTGACCCGCTACCTTGAGGAGAACAGCATCCTGGACCCTTCCCAGTCCGGCTTCCGCAGCAACTACAGCACCGAAACCGCCCTCATCGCCGCCACCGATGACATCAGGGCCCTGCTGGAAAACGGAGAAACAGCGGCCCTCATCCTCCTGGACCTGTCAGCCGCCTTCGACACGTTCTGCCACCGCACACTACGAACACGCCTACACGACGCTGGGATCCAAGAGAAGGCCCTGGACTGGACCACATCCTTCCTCTCCGGCAGAATTCAGAGCGTCCGCCTCCTCCCTTCGGCTCCAATCTCACTAAGATCATCTGCGGCGTACCCCAGGGCTCTTCCCTCAGCCCAACGCTGTTCAACATCTACATGGCACCCCTCGCCCACGTCGCCCGACAGCACGACCTCAACATCATCTCCTACGCAGATGACACCAAGCTGATCCTCTCCCTCACCAAAGACCCTCACACTGCCAAAACCAACCTCCACGAAGGAATGAATGCCGTCTCCGAATGGATGAGGAACAGCCGACTGTAGCTAAACTCGGACAAGACGTAGGTCCTCATCCTCGGCTCCGCCCCTTCAGCCTGGGACGACTCCTGGTGGCCGACAACACTAGGAACAGCCCTAACACCCACCGACCACGCACGCAACCTAGGGGTCATCCTCGACTCCACCCTCTCCATGACTAAGCAGGTCAACGCCATCTCCTCATCCTGCTTCAACACCTTCCGAATGCTCCGCAGGATCTTCAAGTGGATCCCCACCGAAATGAGAAGAACAGTCACCCAGGCCCTCGCCACCAGCAGGCTGGACTACGGAAACGCCCTCTACGCAGGAACATCGGCCAAGCTCTTGAGATGGCTGCAACACATCCAGAACGCCTCTGCACGTCTCATCCTCGACACCCCTCGCCGCAGCCACATCACACCCCACCTGAGAGACCTGCACTGGCTCCCCGTCAACAAGAGGATAACCTCAAGCTCCTCATCCACGCACACAGAGCACTCCACAGTGACAGACCAGCATACCTCAACAGACGACTCATCTTCTACACCCCCACCCGCCACCTCCGCTCCACCGGCCTCGGCCTCGCCACAGTTCCCCGCATCTGGAAAACAGCCGCCAGCAGCAGATCTTTCTCCCACCTTGCCGCCAAGACCTGGAATACCCTCCTCACCAACCTACGGCAGACCCAAGACCTGCTGAACTTCAGAAGACTCCTCAAGACCTGGCTCTTCGATCAGTAGCAGCACCCCCACCCTCTCCCCCAGCGCCTTGAGACCCTCACGGGTAGGTAGTGCGCTTTATAAGTGACTTGACTGATTGATTGATTGATTGATTAATAGTCGCCGAAACGCGGGCATGGGAAGAAGCCATACCTTCGTGAGCTGCTGTTATCAAGAAAAGTCTGCAGTCCGCGTTGGGAATTAATCTGTCACCAACATCGTTAATTCTAACATAGGGAACTTTATCAGGACTTAAATGATAAGAGTATTTAGAAGGGAAACCTCTAGGGTAATCACTTCCCTTCTCTGTTGCAGCAATAGCTGCCAAGATGTCATCATCAATCTTACTTTTGGATCTTGTAACTGCTGCTACTAGATATGTTGCCACTGCTGTTTTCGCTGCTTCGTCAGCTAAGCTGTTTCCGACAGTGTGGACACCTACTCGCTGGTGCCCAAGAGTATGAATTACATTCACGAGCGGTAGACATTGTTTAAGGTCTGCGACCTGAACCCAAAGCATTTTATGCTTGATTGTGCTACCTTTGGAATCACAATACTCATTTTGAGACCAAAAGAATAAATTGTCGTTGAAAGACTGAACACAGTAAAAAGAGTCACTCACCATAAGAGTAGTAACTCGAGGATCAGCAAACTCTAGTGCAAGCACCAGAGCACGTAGCTCTGCCAACTGGGCGGTACAATCGCCCAATGTCTGCGTGGGCATGACATCAGATTTGAATTCACCATACTTGAAAGTACCCGCTACTATTGTGCAGGCGGCTGAATAAGCATGCTTGGATTCCATCGGAGGTTGCGCCAAACCGAAATGTCTGTGTAAATGACACAATGGTAATCCTCAAGCGGGTGCAAGGACAGAGGAGCTGGATGAACAAATTCATACTGCAAGTACTCCTGAGTCTGCAATGAGGCATCAAAGTTGTAAGTGACATTCGGCGATGTCAAAGAAGTGGCCCATTGTATCCAACGTGGATGCAAAGCTACAGAAATAGGTACCCTGGCTTTCGTTACTGCCTCTAGGGCAGGACACAGTGTGACAACTAACATGCGTTTTCCTTGCGATAGCGCTCTCTCCTTCAGAATCGCCATCTGCACTGCAGTCAAAACCTTTTTGACAGTGGAAAAGCGCATTTCAGCCGATGTGTACAAGCGCGATTTGTAAGCAAAGGGGACTGTGTCGCCCTCATTGAACGTTAAGTAGGTGAAACCCACCGCGCCAGGCACAATTCTTATTACCAGGTTAGTATGGTTATCAAGAGTCAGTAAGTCATTCGAAGCAAGAAGATCAGCCTGCAAAGATTGCAGGATAGCTGAATGTTCTGGCAGCCTGCTCGATTTGGAAAAAGTAGGTTGTACCAAGGCATATAGCGGCTTGATACGCTGGGCATAATCGGGAATGTAAGTACGGCCGAAATTCAAAAAACCCAGCAAAGATTGTGGTTCCTTCAGTGTTGTCGGAGCACGCAAACATGCACAATTCTCCAGGAAGTGAGGGGCTAATCCTCGACCTTCGTTGTTGAGTTCATAGCCCCAAAACAACACTGTATACTCTGCAATGTGTGACTTTGCAAAGTTGAACTTGTAACCGAAGTCCGCAAACATGACAATGATGCGGTCAATGCGACACAGATGCGGCCATAATTCGTCGTCTGAGAGATAGATATCATCAACATACGAGTACGCAATAGGGTCAATGCTCTCTAACAGAGAGACAACACGAGCAGCAAAGACACCTGGACTGTTTTTGTAGCCCATGGATAATCTTTTAAACTGGTATTGCTTGCCGCCGGAAGTAAAGGCTGTCCATTGACTACTTTTCGAGGACAGATTATGCCTATAAAAGCCATTGGAGATGTCAAGTGTGGTCTTAAACCTTTTTCTCACGAGACTATCAAGGTGGGCAGAACTGTGGGTATTCTGTATGGCACAGGTCCGACAATGACAGTTCAAATGCCGGTAATCCAAAACTAGGTGGTAGGACCCATCAGGTTTAGTTACAGTGAATAGAGGATTATTCATAGGTGACACACATGTTTTAATAACATCTTGATATTCCAATTGTTCAAGGATTTCTGCGACGTGAGATCTAGCTTTGGGGCGCATGGGATATTGGGTTTGCGGCTGGGGCATAGACCGTAATGGAATCTCATGGCTTGGCAACAACTTATCCCACCCAACCTGAGTACGGTACAACGCCGGAGCAAGTACCTGAGCCCACTCTTCTGCAAAGTTCTGAGCCTGATCCTTCGGCACAGTGTGCACGAAAGATGGGAGGATTACCTCCTCCGCTCTAGGAGCGGCCAAAACGAAAGCTGGGGGCCAGTCTGCCTCTGCTAACAGAATGTCATATGTAGAGGTCAGATTTTCCCAAAAAATCCCTTTTATGGTACGTTGTATGTCACCTTCTATTAAAAGGACTATGTCATATAGTCTGTCAGGGGGAGCCACTCTAGTATCAGCAGTTTCTACAGTAATGAAGGTGTCAGTTGCTGTCGCCTTCAGATATAGACGCAATGCTTGCTGCACTACTGTAACCTCCGCTGCGCTGTCGTTAGTGCCCATGTCAGGTTCCGAAACTGCGTTCTCACTATCTGTGGCATACCTCGCTGTCAGTGCAGCAACTTCTTCTTTTGAAACGGGGGTCGTTGTCATGCAAACTCGTCCTGCTTGCCTTTACCGTCAGTCTGGCAGGGCTGCTCACGACCTTGTTGGCCACCCGACCTTTGCCACGTTCTCCTCCACCGGACTGTGAGACCGATGTTTCCTGTGAAGAACGAGGAGAAATTTGTTCAGGACCCTGAAATCTATCAGGAGACCTAATCCTAGTGCGATCGCGCAAATCATATGTGCGTTCAGTAGTCGCTTGGACCGGCGACGTGGGACGAGACCCCTGTTTCTGTTGCTGCTGTTTTTTAGCTTTCCAATTTTGTTTAGGAAAAGCTGGACGGTCGTCTTTAGAAGACGTCCCTGTCTTAGTTTGCGGTTGTGTAGTTGTCTGAACAAAAGGCTTAACCCCTAAACTATTGCGGCCAATGGTCTTATAAGCCTCCGCAATAATCTTTGGTAACTGCCCGGGTTTATCAACGTCGTCGACGAGGCACAGCGCATTCGACACTTGAAAGTTAACCACATCTCCCTTGACATTTGCAAGGATGAGCGTGGCAACTACGTCTAACACGCCAACAAGCCTCATTCCTAACTCGACCGCCGCCTCCGGACCGTGTTGATCCTGAACACGTTTGATCACGGAGGGCAGTACAGCCATAGACGGGATGCTGAAGCACTTCAAGTAGACTGCTGCACACACTTTACCCCAGTTATCACAATCAGCTACCTCTGGGATCAAGCCTTTCTGCAAACTAATGGTGAGAATCCTGTGTTTTTCCACAGGAGTAGAAATCGTAAAAACTGCTTCCAGCTGGTCAAATTTCTCAGCAAGCCAATAAGGCATATCATCCGTATTTTGGGGGCGCTTGCCCAAAACCGAATTAACCATGACGGGACTAATAGTAATCCCGGCCGGGCCAGCTGGTTGCACCGCAACCCCAGGTGCCCCAACCTGGACATTGCGTGAAACGTATTGCACTAAAGGCCTCTGTACGGTTATTAGGGCGGTATGGAGTTGACGTAACTCATCCACCGGGGCTTGCAAATAACGTGGATGTGGTGTAAACCCGTCCAAGACTGGCCAAGTGGCCCCTGGAATGGACAAGGGGCCCAAACGAACCGGTGTAACCGTGTGGGGAAGGGCGCCATTGAACCAAATACGATGCTGCCAAGCAGAAATTGGAATTTCCTGCGTCCTATATGGTGTGTAATTAGCCGGGACTGCCGTAGGAGTGTATGAGTGAAATGTATTATCATTCTCATTCACCTCCGGCAAAGTAACCCTAGAGTAAAATAGCTCATAGGGATGCGATGCATCGGCACTCACTACAAAGAAAATAGACATCCCATCGTCAGGCACCCCGAACTGTGTCAAATGACGCCGGAGAGGTGCGTGACTATGCGCTGCAATAGCGACTTCAGCCATAAGGACACAGAGAAGAAAGAAAATCTATATTAACAGTAGCACAAAAAGGGTATAAGATAAAACTAAACCTTTTTTAATTGTCAAGCTTGAGAGAACCTATACATTAACTTTTTAGGTAGGTTTAAACCGTCACTCCTGTTAACCGGAAACAAGAGTGAGGGTATTGTGGACTAATATAAGCACTACTAAGGCGTCTCAATCATAAGACCAAACGTTAGGTGCGCCATGTTGCAGCGATTCTGCTCATGCACAGAACTATGCGCAGGAAACCAGCTTAGGTGAATCACATCACAGGATCAGCTCTGCTCTGTGTCTGGAAAAGGTTTTCTCCAAGTGTCTGAATCATGCATGCAAATGCAACATTAAAGGCACCCGAGTTTCAGATATTTGCAGCTGTGTGCGTGTTATGGCTAGAGCGTGGGCTGATCAACCTGAATTCAAAAGCATACATTGTTATTTCGACCTTGACGGCTTCTGCACACAGTGTTCAGACTAAGGTCGAGGTGCACGTCTAGGGATGTGAACAACAGACCGTTCTCATGTGAAGAAAAAGGAAGCAAGCAGTTTTTCTTGTAATAACAGCTACCTGCAGTGTCGTGTGCAAAATCAGAAAAGTGGCAAGATGGCGTTTTACATTTAAGGCGCTTATACTAACATAGCAATGTGTGTACATAGAACCCCGTCTCCACTACAGTCGAGCAATACCTCGCTCTTCTGGCACATGTGCAGCAGGACATGTCCACAATTCAACTTGTTTATTGCCGATCATCAAGTCGTCATTTGTTTCTAGCCGATGGGCATTTTTGCTCATCTTGCTTCTCCTTCAGGGTGGCAGGGCAACTACCTCTACGCTCATTAACACCATCGGCCGCCCTTTATCACACCTAGGGATCAAGCATACCAGCTGTGTCACACCCAGCGATCCCTGTATCAAACCCAGAGACAAGCGTACCCTTTGTGTCATACCCAGTGGTTCAAGTGGTTCCTGTATCACACCCAGAGACAAGCGTACCATTTGTATCAGGCCCAGCGGTCCCTGTATCACACGCAGAGACAAGCGTACCATCTATGTCACGCCCAGCCCAACCCTCACCTTTCCTTGCGTGCTGACTATCAAAAAAAGGTGACCTTAGCATCTCTATATAAACCCAAACAGTTGGAGGGAGTGTACGTTTTCCAAATTGTCAGCAATACCATACTGCCTTTGTCTTAAAACAGGTTCTACCATGTATGAGGGACACTGAATCTCCACCAAATAATATCTGGAAGATTCACTTTTCACCTTTTACTTTTTATTCTTTACCATATTTTTGATACCTCCTCGAGCCTTCTCCGCTCCAATTATTAAATATTCTAGTATGGTATCTTTTCGTATTCTCTCAAGGCCCCTGTCCCCAGTACCAGAATTTTGGGAATCCTCAAAACGGCATAATCTCTCAAAATCTCGAATCGAACTATTTTTTTAAAACAATGGGTTCTGAAAGGTATAATTCAAATAAAACAATTATTATGCAATATGACGCCTCTTTCTTTTTCCATAATTCAAGCCAAGTTTGCTCTTCCTTCTACTTATGCCACCAAGTAGGAGTCTCTCAAAGATGCTCTTTTACAAGCTATCTCCACACTCACTCATTCGCAACCTCATGTAAGTCCCTTAGCTCCTGATTCAATTGTACTTTTGTCATCACTTAAAGCATCACATATATATAAATATTTGCATTACATTATCCCTTCCCATCCCAAGACTAAAATTGAAGCATTGTGGGAATCTGACCTTCAGCATTCCTTATCTTTAAGGGTTTGGGGTTCAATTTGGACCAAAATATGCCACACTACACAAACCCTTTAATATTTTTATTATAGGCTTTATATTACCCCACTTTCTTTGCAAAAATAGAACCCAAGTCTTTCAAATATGTGTTGGTCTTGTAAAACCCTCCCCGGCACATATATGCATATGTATTTCATTGGCCGTCAACTGCTGCTTTTTGGTTGCAGGCCTGTAGAACTATTTCCACTATTTGCTCTATTAATTTCCCCTTCGATATCAACCATATTTTTCTGGGTAGTTGCTCTTGGCCAATAGCCTCTACATTAGGTGAGTGTTTGGATCTGTCACTTGCTATTGCTTTTCAAGTCATTACATCAAACTTGTTACTATTTGGTGGAATCTCCTTTGTTCCCATTATAGTCTTGATACAGAAACAGCTATATCTACATTACAGATGATAAACAAAGACCTCGTTTGGACTCCGCTTATCGGTTACCTAAACAAAAAAGACTAAACGTTCCAAGGGTTCTACAATGGTTTTTCAGCCCCCATAATTGACCTTCCCTTCTTGTTTAATATCATATATAGGTGCACATGCATCAAGCAAACCAAAAGCGATTCCTTAATAGCGAGAAATAAGGAATCGTTATTAAGGAATCGCTTTTGGGCATGCATCAACAGATTCGGTAATTATTAGCGATTCCTTAAAAATCGCTATTTTTACTGAATATACAATAGCGGGCATGCAAACTCCGAATAGCTAATAGCGAGTTCGGTAATTCCGAATTAGCAAATAGCGAATTCGGTATTAGCGAAATCGCAAATGACCGCGTCGCACCGGGAACGTGCAGATGACATCACCAACCAGGAAATACAGCAGCCCCACCCTCATTGCATCGACAGAGGAGCAAACAGGAGCACTGACTGCAGACTGCCTGTGCAGACTGAAGCCACACAGACTGTTCCATCTGCTAAAATACACCATCCATGGAGAAGGAAGCCCCATCCAGCGCTGAGGCTGCGCGCAAGCGCAAGTTCTCCGACAGGGAGCTGGAGCACCTAATTGAGGGAGTCTCGAGCAAGCACGATCGCCTCTTCGGCAAGCTGTCCCTCAAGGTGCCTGAGGCGGAGAAGCGCCGCATATGGCTGCGCATCCGCGAGAGGGTGAATGCAGTAGGTGTGACGCCCCGCAGCATCGACGACCTAAAAAAAAGGTGGTACGACCTGCGGAAGCGTGCGAAGGAGAGGATAGCAGAGAGGCTCCAGGACGCAAGCAGAACGGGAGGCGGCCCTTCCACGTTCCAGGCTAACACTGCCCTGGAGGAGCTGGTGGAAGGAACAATTGAGCGGGAAGCCGTCGTGGGAGTGACCCAGATGGACACGTCCGGCGCAGCCACAAGTGCCCAAGGTAAGATGCATGCCTGTTGCCATACCCAGCATAGCGTAAATCCCATTCCAAGCCCCCAGCAGGATCTGAGTGTGCATGCAGCTTTGCAACACACAGCTTTACTCCTAACACTAGTGCATCATGGGAGTTGTAGTCTACTCAGGCAAGTGTGCATGTACAGGGGTAAATGCAATAACCATTCACCAGATCAGTAGAAGCTGGGTATAGACAGTATATTTAGTGGATCACAGAGGGACATGTATGTGTACAACACTACGTAGGTCTAACTATCCCACTAACCATGCACTGTTTCACACACAGATGCATCACCTGTGGATTCAGATGACAGCGGCCAGCTGATAATCTCCGAAACACCGGTTGAATCAGACCTTGAGACAGCGCAGGATGCCCTCACATCACCTACACCTGCCACCCCACCAGCACCACCAGCACCAGCAACACCAGCACCAGCAGCACCAGCACCAGCAACACCAGCACCACCAGCACCAGCCACACCAGCCACACCAGCTGCTGCTACGACAGCCACCAAAGCGCCGCGGCGCAGGTCCCAGGTTGCGCCCTTGCCGGTGATGGAAACACCCACCACACAAACGGGACACGGTCAGCGCGCCATCACACCACCTGATGCACCACCTGTCCGCGCCAGGCTAACACAGCGGCGCAGGTCTCGCCAACGTTCGGTCTCCTCAGGCAACCTGGATCACCAACACACTCCTGGCATTGAGGAGAGGATGCTGTCTGTACAGCGCATGCAGAGCCGCCACATGGCAACCATCAGCACCAACATCGTGCACCTTGTTCGTGAAATGCGAGCCATGACTGCCGCAGTAATGGCCATGGGCACGGCGGTCAGGGACATGAGCACTGTGGTGGCAGAGGGCAATGCTCACCTCAGGGAAGATATACAAGAGCTCACCAGTGCCATGAGGGAGGGCCATGAGTGCCAGAAGAGGAGGCACCGACAGCAATTGTTGCATTCCGCTGCCGCTACTAAGGCTATCACGCGCCACAGCAACAGTACCGCAGTGTTGGCACGCCGCACTGTGTCCTTGCAGGTCGACCTTGGGCACTTCTGCGGGGATGTGGCAAAGGCACTGGGGCAGTTGACCACTGCTGTGGATCACTTCCAGAGCAGCACATGCAGTGCTGCAGCTTTGGGGGGGGATGACGCTAGTGAGGCTGCCTCCAGTGTCAGCAGCGTGTCACTGGCAGAGGCCAGCACCAGGCGCCGCAGTTCGCGGGCATCCACGGAGACAGGCCGTGGTGAGGCATTGGAGACACCTGAGCGGAGGCTTGGGGTACGTGGCAAGCGCCACTAGACAGTTGAACATGCATACAGGACCATGGTGGGGCAACCGTGGACATCCACTTACTGAGTATGCACAGGCGTGACTTTAAGGCACATTTGATTTTACTGTATGCAATTGGAGCATGATTTACATAGCTAGTTTTGTTGCACAAACCTCAGTGCTACTGTGCATTAAACAGTTGCACCCCAAACAAACTTGTAATGTTTCATTCTCACATGTTTCAAAAATGATTTTGCATGATGTATGTCCGCCTCCTATGGCCCTCTGCTGTGTTAGGGACGTGTGCCTGTCGTTGTTGGGCGGGTGGTTGGTCATCCCGGTGGTCGTCATTCCTGTCCACCTCTATGGGTATCCCCCTTCTGGTCGCAATGTTGTGCAGCATTGCACATACAGCAATTATCCGGCAGCATGTTTCAGGTTTGTATAGCAAGGCGCCGCCAGTCTTATGTAGGATTCTGAAGCGACTCTTCAGAATCCCAAATGTCCTCTCTATGACATTCCTAGTGCTGATGTGTGCAGCGTTGTAGCGATGTGGGGTTGCTGGATTGATGTATGGGGTGAGTATGTATTCACGCAGGGCGTAAGCACTGTCACCTAGAAGATAGAAGCATAGACTTAGCATTGGTGATGTACATACATGTGTGGTGTTGGTGTGGGGAAGCGTAATTTTTACGTACCTAGCAGGAGTCCCTCTCCAAATTCTCCGTTGATTAGTCGCCTGTGCATTCCACTGTGGCGGAAGATGTAGGAGTTGTGTGTGCTCCCCGGGAATTGTGCCACTAGGTCCGTTATGATGTTATTGGCATCGCACACAACCTGCATGTTGATTGAGTGGTATGACTTGCGGTTCCGGAATATGTACTCATTTGCTGTGGGTGGACATATGGGGATATGCGTACAGTCGATGCATCCAATTACATGTGGGAATTGTGCCACCTGGTAGAATGCCTGTTTGGTGTGGTCCAACTGCTGTGGGGTTGTGGGGAAGCTGATGTGGGTGTGTAGCATTGTCAGCATGGCATCTAGGAATTTCTTGAAGAAGCGTGACAGTGCGCTTTGCGATACGCCTCCGGCCACCACAATTACCCCCTGGAAACTCCCTGAGGCCAGTAGGTGCAGGCTGCATAGGACCTGAACGTGCGCAGGGATTGCATTGGTCCGGTGTGTCTGGTGCTGCAGTAATGGTTCCAGGTCTGCAATCAGGCGCATGATCATTGCACGATTGAGGCGATACTTCTCGTACACCTCGTCCTCATTCTGCCCGAGCAAGGTTATGCGCAGTCTGAAAACTCGCTCCTGGACCCTTCTCCTGCGCTGTCCTGCTGCATTGATACGCATCCTGCTTGCAAGCACGTAGAGGGCAGCCATTTTGTGGGAGCCAACAGGGTCTCCTGGGCCACATTTAAGGGTTTTGTGATTGCCTCAATCATTTGCACATGTTGAATTGTTTTTTTTGGATTTGCGTTTTTTTTTTTTTTTACTTTACCTCCAGGTTTTGATTCCCCTTATTTAGCTCTGGCAAAATAGCGATTTTTGGGATTTTCGTTATTAGCGACTGTTGTTGCATTGGGGTGCGAATCGTTATTTGCTATTGGTACTTTCCGGGAGCTAATAGTGATTTCGGTATCTGCTAATTCGGTATTTAGCGATTCGGTAATTTAGCATTTTGGTTATTAGCGATTCGGTATTTTGGCGGATTTATTTTTTGCGATTCGTTATTTGCTCACGTTTTGGGTTCATGCATTTGAAGTAGGTATTTTTTAATCGATAACGGGTGATTTTTGCGATTCGGTATTTTACCGACTGGATTTTGGCTTGATGCATGAGGCTGATAGTTATTTTGCAATTGGTATTGTATGAGATACGTTGTTATATGACATGAAGCTATTATACAGAATAAATTATTATATGTCATAAGGTTTAATATGTGATATATATATATAGATAGATATGCAATTCATAGGGTTTTATTCTTCCTTTCTCTTTCTTTTTTCTCTCTTTTCTTTAGCTTCTTCTGTTTTCTTTCTTCCTCATTTTCTCAAATACAAAATACAAAAAATCGCGATATCATAAGTGCAGAATTATGATATCATCCTAAGTTTACTGTCCGATTTCCTCCTTTGTATTTTAGATATTATTTTTGACTAGTATTGTATTTCATAACTTGATTTTCCACTCTAAGTAACAGATAATTCTGTTGATTTGTATTTCACTTTAATAAAGCTTTTATTAAACATAAAAAAGGTGACCTCTGAAGGGTCATGCAACTACTCAGCTCAGACACATAAAATAAGCAATATGTCAGGTTTCTGTTAGTGTGAAAAACTATAGAGGTGGCCCCACTATCCAAGGGAACAGAGCACTCAACATCAGTGAGAAAAAACAGATTTCCCGTGGATTTAAAAACCAAACATCCACTCTTCCACTTACTCACAAATCATTCTTACCGAGCATAAGCCTTTACTTAAATCAACGAAAGATCATAATTATTACAGTAAAAATCCAAATTAAGATGTAGCGCTTACATGTGTTTTATTGTAGACAAAAGGAATAAGAGATTAAAAATACAATGGCTCTCAAAACCAGAGCGTATGGTATGTGCACGTAACTAAAAATTCATAAAACGCATGACAATGATGAACATGATTCAATTCTTACACAGTGAATTAAAATGCAAAAACACAATTAAAAAAACATATATCAGACTACAGGCGGAACCCCAATTTGCACAGTTCTATATACTGTTACCCAAATTGATCCAACATAACATTTACAGACAGAAGAACTGGTGGGATTACTAATCTTATCCAAGGAATTCCTGTGAGTTGGATTCTTAAAGAAAAACTGGCGTCGACGCATTTCGGTGGTTTTTAGAAATGATTAAAAAGGCCACCTTCTTCAGGACTCAACAAATATATGGGACTTTCTCCTCCACACAGCAGGTTTATATCTACACAAACGGGGAGAAAATCATATATAAACGAAGTTTAAAAGCTTAAGAAAGCAATTCTTATCACAATATAACTCCTAGGTTCCTCAAATTCCCCTCTATTTACTTAGATCTTCTATTTGGTATTGGTACGTGTGCTATATTATCACAATCCCTCATTTTGGAAGATCTTAATTTAAACATAATAAATGCCCCAATCCACAAACAACAATATTTTTATTGTATTGTATCTATTTTAACATCAGTTCCAATGTGCACTACATCTCAAATTTGTGTTAACTGGGAACACCCCATCCCCGGTTGATAAGGAAAGGAATAAATGCTCCCTCACTCATCTATTCACACCACATTTAGGCTTCATTTGAACGCACTCATACAAAACACTCACCGCGGCAAAAGAAATTTGTCACGTGCTGCAAATGGCAAGAGACTGGCCTCTATTCCGAAGTCTCCAAGTGCACAAATGTGCATACAGATATAATTGTTTGTCACTGGGGAATAATAGAAGAAAAATAAAGAGGCGTTGAAAATCTAAACTGCACCCTTGTTTCTTGTTAGAAAAAGCACATATATGAGTAAAATGTTACCTTTTCTTTCAGCCTTAAATATAGTGTCAGTATAGCTGGTAGCTTGTTTTCTAGTAGCTGCACTGCCTTTTATTTAGCATTTATTAGCAGCAGTGCTCCCAGTGTCAAAAAACAGGTCAAATGATTGACCGGATTTATCTACAGATGAAATGGAATGAGGAAAAAGGTCCACTGTTAACGCTTTTAATCTATATGATTATAATTAAAACACGTATTTGCATCTTATTAGCTGCAAGGTATACAGATTACCTCACCTTGTGGAGTATTTTATACATCCACCAGCTTGTTTACGTGGGTCTGGGAGATATGCACCCCCTATTTATTCAACCTTCTCGGAGTATTATTATACTTGTTTTTCATTCCGCCCCAACAGGTCAGATATTAGCGTTTCCTATGAAAAAATCAGTATGACATTTACTCTTCAAGTCAGGAGTGTATCAGTTCTTGAAACATTCACTATACCATTTCCCAAGACCTCTGTCATATGCCCCCGCTATTGACAGAGAGTACTCTTTTATTTTTAATTATTTTAAATTATCTAAATTGATGCAGCCAGTTAGACTAAAGTTAGACTAAAGTGGTTACGTGCCTTTTTAGATACCACAAAGCGGCTGAACCACCCCAACTGGGACCAAGTTATAAAGTTATCATGCCCCTTTTAAAACTTATCTACATGAACCCCAGAAGTGTCATTGCTTTGTTTTCAGCATGTCAACCAGGGGCTGCTAACGCTCATTTTCGTATGGCGCGCAAATATTCGCGTTTACCCCGCATGCATTTCTTAATGAGTGTGCATGTCAGGCGGCCATCTTTTAGTGTACCTAATTGTATTTAGTTATACATCTATCTGGCTACCATCTTAAGATGTCTCAATTGCAATTATTTACGAAAAGCGGGCATATTTCTCAGAATTGTGTTATTCTATCTAGGTTGGGAATAAAATAACTTGTCTCTGCAATCAGGTAATCCCCACTAGGGCTATTCTCGTAGATGTTTAGCACCTAAATCTTCCCAAGGACTTGCAGATTATCCTATAAACCAGTCATGTGTTCCCTCATTGATGTACATCTCCGGCGGCCATTTTACAATCTGGTTTTCGGAGCCATTGTATTTTTAATCTCTTATTCCTTTTGTCTACAATAAAACACATGTAAGCGCTACATCTTAATTTGTTTTTTTTTACTGAAATAATTATGATCTTTTGTTTATTTAAGTAAAGGCTTATGCTCGGTAAGAATGATTTGTGAGTAAGTGGAAGAGTGGATGTTTGGTTTTTAAATCCAGGGGAAATCTGTTTTTTCTCACAGGTTTCTGTTAATGACATGGCTCTGGTTAGATTTTTGTGCTTCTTCCTAATTGCTGGGACTAAGGATCAAATGTAGAATCTTACCCACTGATGGTGGCTTCAGAACATACATCTGTCCTGCAGAACTTCCAATCAATTGTGGTGTCTGCTCACTGTTCTTGATGCACAGATGTGAATCCGTATGGGCGGGGTCCTGTTCCTTCGGCTGCAGTTGGGCTTTAATAACAAATCTCTTCTGTCTTTCACTCCAAGATGTTGCTCAAATGTGAATTTCTCTTGAATAAATAAGAGACAAGAGGGGTTTGGCAAAACAGGAACAGTTGGTTTAATTAAACGCAGGGGCCAGAAAAGCAGGCAACGGAGTCGGGGACTGAAGACTGTCTCAGAGCACAATGATTTTGGCTGTCATTTTATAAATTACATGAAGCGTCATGAGGTATTATGTATATTCCTTGGGAGACAGACATCTGGGCCTAGTCACAGAGTCATAAATCTGGTACTTTGGGAAGTAGCGCAGGTGGGTCTCAACCTTGCATGGACACAATGTAGGGCCAGTGGGCATGTGTCCAGATGACCCACAAGGGGAGGGCGTGATCACCGCGTGTAGTGTGCAAGCTATGTTCTGATTGGCTGAGTGTTCCTAACTTAGTGTGGCATCTGGTGTTTTGGGAACGCGCACCCCCTCCGGCAAAACGTATTTAATTGGGGCCAATTTCCTAAGACAGTTGTGGTGGCGCTGCATCTGGGTTTTCCTGTTGACACATTTGTCTATGGGTTGCATGTTGTAGGAAGCTGGCTCTGTATATACCATACCAAAGTAAGGTATAGTGTGCACAGAGTCCAGTGCAACCCCAAAAGTAGGCAGAGGTTAAAGTAGATAATACCTTATTCCCTATTTGTTGTAGTGTGGGCGAGCAGTAAGGCTTTATCAGAGGGTAGTGTTAAGCATTTATTGTACACACTCAGGTAAGAAATGATGTCACACACTCAAAGGCTGAACTCAGACCAATCTGTTTGCATAAAAATAATATTTTTTTATATTTTATTGAACCAGGCCAGGCCTGGTACAGATACATATAATAATACTTTGCAATATTTATGCAGTGAAATACAAGTTGAATGCAGTTGGTTGATTTACAGGAAAGTCAACAGTCAAAATTACTTTTCAGTTACTTTGTAGATTACAGTGTAAGTTACTTCTTGGATTACTTTGTAAGTTACTTTTGCTAATCAGTGTGATATGCCTAGACATCACACTGGGACATTTCTTAGACCAAAGGTAAGAAATTCAGTTTTTACACATATGCAGTTTCTTAGCATTTTCATACAAACTAACTCCACACTTGATTTTCACAGAAAAGCAGTCAATGCAATCCTATGGGAGGGAATTAAGTTATCGGTTTATCGGGATAGTTTTGGAGTTAGTATTCGGAGGTTAGAACCAGGGTTTCCCCAGGGTCGAGGGTGCACTCTCAAAGCACCCTCAGCAGTACTAGAGCGGCCGGGTGCAGAGTGCTGAGGTCCAAGTTATCCAATGGAGGATAGGTTACCTCCAGTTGGTGGCTGCTCATGAGCAGGCCACACGGTTGTGGGAGCAAAGCTCCTTGTGTAAGGCTCAGGACAAAGGGGTATCTGATTTAGGACACAAGCTGCACCACAGCGGCACACGGGCGGTCGGGTGCAGGGCGCTGTTTTGGCGTTGGGTGCCCTGTTGGTTTAAATGGGGATTCTCCGGTTGCAATAAATACTGCAGGCTCGGGGATGAAGATCTTCTGGAGGCGACCACTGGTTGGATAGGTAAGTTGGGATGCCTGGGGATCCTAGGACACCGTCGGTTGGGCCTCCCAAGGCCGTGGGACATCAGGTGCAGGGGTGTCTTTTGGCGTCAGGTTTGTCTTCCAGAAAGGGGCTGCGGGCATCAGTTGGAGACTTGAGGCATGTCAGGGTTCATCAGATACCAGGTCAGGATCGCCGGGGAGACCTTGTGGTGTTGGGCCACTCGAACTCGGGCCATTGGCGTCGGGTGCAGAGCGGGGCAGACTTGTGGATTTGGCTGTAGCCAGAGTCTGTGAGTGAGCAAATCAAGTGCTCACAGGAGATAAAGTCTGGTTTGGGAAGGCAGGGCAGGTTCTCTGGGTTCTTGGGGGCTGCTGACTGCAGGACACAGCGGGATTTCGCTGTAGTCGGTCGAGGTCGGGACATGCCGGTAGGGCTGGGGCCAAGTCTGTTGGTGTCATCCTCTTCTTCTTCAGCACAGCTTGTAGGTCCTTCTTCTTGCTTCTTCTTGTTTGAGGAGGCAAGGTTCAGGGCTGCCCCTAAGACCTAATTTTAGGGGCTTTACAGATAGGTACAGGTTGAGACCAATGTGTCCCTTCCTTGGGGTGGGTACACCCCCTATTATGCCACCCTTCTGTGGAAGGGGGGCATAAGCCCCCTCTGGTTGGCTGGCTCCCTCATCTTCAAGATGGCGGGTACTGAGAGTTGTGCTTCACCTCACCTCCCCCATCTGAGGGTTAGGGTTGGCAAAGGTGGACACACCTCTCCTCCTAACTTGGTTTTCCCGACGATTTTCCCACCCAAAGTGGAGGTCAGAACCGGTGGGGGCAAGTTGCTGGGAGCAACAAATGGCTGGGGTAGCTCACAACGGTGGCAAGCCTTTGAAGCTTCCCCTTTGTGGACACAGACCATCCTGGGGGAGGAGGCTTGGCACCTCGTCCCAGGATGTGCTTTGTTTTAGGACCCCGAGAGCAGCAGGCTCTCGACCCAGGGGTCCAGAAACATGTCTGGTGTGGGCAGCTAGCAAGCAGCCACTCAGCCAGGACACTAGAGTTAGATTGTTTTTCAGGGGGCATGTCTAAGATGCCCTCTGAGTGCATTTTTCATTAAATCCCATACTGGCATCAGTGGGAGTTTATTGGGCTGAGAAGTTTGAGACCAAACGACACAGTTTTCAGTGATGCCATTATGGTGCTGTGGAGTCTGTAATGACAAACTCCCAGACCATATAATCTTCATGCACCTGTACCCTCACCACTGGTATAGTGCACCCAGCTAGAGGGGTGGCTTACCTATGCCAGGACAGAGGACTGTAGGCATGGCACACAGGGATGTGTGCCATGTCGACTCTTCACTTTGTACTGTACCAAACACGCAGCCTGCAATGGCATTGTGTGTGTGTAAAGGTACAGGGCCTCTAAGGGTGGCACACTAAGTGCTGCAGCCCTTAGAGGCCTTCCCTGGTCACAGTACCCTTGGTAACGTTTACAAGGGACTTACATGGCCAGAGAGTTGCCAATTGGGTCATGCAACAGTACACTTTAGGGAAAGAACATAGGCCCTGGGTACCTGTTTGGCAGGAACCCAGGGCACACTCAGTCAAAGTACATCAACATTGGGCAAAAAGTGGGGGGCAACAATGCAAAAAGGGGCACTTTCCCACACGTCACCTTACCTATGATCTGCCCATCAGTTGCTTCAGGCCTAGGTCGCAGGGCCTGCCTGACAACATACTTCTGACTCAGGGTTGAGGGGGAGGTCACGTCGGGTGAATTCAGCAATGGTGTTGTGAGTTTGTTATTATACGTACATATATCATGACGTGCATTGATATTGTATTTTCCAATTTTAATAAAAACATTTAGGGCATGCACTTAAGATGCTTAATATAAAGATTCCCTGGGTGCTATTCTATAGTGTGGAATATTTCCCTTCTACTAGAAACCATTTTTAATAGAGTGGAAGAGAGAATTTTAAGACCTTTACTATCGACTATATTACAAAGTGTTGCAATATACATAATTCATTTACAACTGAGTCTAAGTGCATTCAAAACCAATTGTGTGTTTGTAAGATGGGGCATAAAAACAGCAACCCAATTCCACAATCATTAGGAAAAGTTCAAAGAATGAACTGAGACATGACACATGCGTTTGCTCTTGCTGGTTTGAAGCCAAGGTCTAACTTAGTTATTCTCACAAAAAATTATCAGCCCTTATTTTTTTATTATTTATTCATTTGTTTTATATGGCATCGAAACAACAAGCGCATCCCACAACCTCCTTCCACCTCCGAGTTCAGGTATGGGAGCATATTAGTAGATCTCTATGGTTAACAAGGCAGTTCCTACTGGGCACGATTTTCCTTGAGTTATTGGTTGTTGTTAATTTCTTCTTTGACAGCTCTGTATATGGTAGAGATGGGTATGGTCCCGCAAGTTACTCTGAAGGTAATGTGTTGGCCAATGTTATTGCAGATACTCTGAAAACAACTGCATATGCTATTTTTTTGAAAACCAATAAAGAAATAAAAAAAATAAAAAAACAAGCATCGCTCCCACAGAGACAGTCTCACCTTCTCAGAACACTATATAACATTTTGCATTTTAGACCCACACAGTAACCACCGCCCATGAATTCCAACCTACCAACCTTCCTCCCATTCAAGGCTCAGGTAGGCCAATGGGACCCTGCACTTCGAGGAGTCCACGCCTATGGGCACAGTCTTTCTCCAGCAGAGTATCAGTCACTGTTCACCAGGATTGGATATCCTCCTGGCCTCTGTCATCCATTCACACTATGTTAAGACTTATCTCCTCAGCTAAAAAACATTCCGAACATCAGCAAACCATCCTGCTATGCGAGGACCCTCCAGGTGAATCCAATGGATCATGATTCTATGCTTTGCCAGAAGCAGTACCAGGGATACAAACTGGTACAAAATGTTTAGTTTTTAGTACATAGGATGCACACCAAACACAATGTTTCAAGGACTAGTCCACTTTCAATCTTGGTATCATATTTCGGCACTCAGTCACGCCAGTCCAGAAAGAAGTCACCACCGGACAGGTCAATAGCATATACAGATCATCAGCTAGAATCGATCCACACCCAGGGCGGTCTCCTGTATGTGTCAAATACATTTTATTGCGAGTAACAGGGATGAGATAAGCCTGATGAAGTATCTTCATTTGTATCAAACAAAACCAGACATTGCTGGTCACATTCTTGTGATATCTCAAAATTCTATCCCATTCAGAGTCAGTGAAAGGAATTCCCACATCCCTCACACATTAAGCCCTCATACTCAGGGGAGGAGTCACTCCTTCCTCAACTAATGCCTTGAATAGCTGGGACACATATCTGCCACCCACCTGTAGATCCACCATAGCACTGACTGTGTACGACTCCAGTGGTTACCCTGGAATGCCAGCCCAACACCAGGGAACCTCTGCAGTCAAGTCTGTCAAATGTCAGAAACTGCCCAGGCCCACTAGAAAAATGCTGTTGTGCCTCTTCGAACGTGAGGTAGATTTCCACCTCCAGCCGGCCCGGCCCTCTGGCAAGTGTTCCAAGGTCCCAAAAAACAGGGCGAGTCCACAATTCCATGTCTGAGCTGAAAGGGTTCCCTTTACCACGTGTCTACAAAAGCCGTCCCAAATCTGAGACATGAGACACAAAACACGGACCTCCCCCCCTCAAACCTTTCTCGTTGGATTTCTAAACGTGCCCTTTTCAGTTCCCCCTGCAGCTAACATCCTTCAGAGAGCATCTTCTCCTGATTGAGTGTGTCCACTTGCCACTATGGGAGGTGCTGCAATTGCAATGCTATATATTAACATTCAAAGTCAGGCAGTGCTATGACACCTTTTCATAGGGCATTTTTAGTATGTCCAGTTTTATCCCAGGCATGCAGCGTCCCGTAGGAAAGCAGCAATTATCTTATCTAACAGTTTGAACACAGACTGTGGGAGCAGACTCATAGTTGCCTGGAAGGCATCTAGGGAGTATGATCATTTTACACACTGCTTCCCTGCCTGTAAGGGACAGTGGTAGCTTCTTCCAGAATGGGGTGGTCTTTTCTTCGGCCCGCTAAGAGGTTTCCAATGTTTAGTGCAAGATTGTATGAGGGGGTTTGAGTCACATGTATACCTAAATATTTCAGCGATCTTGGTTGTCACAGCATCCCCATGTCAGGCAGATCCTCGTCTGGCATGTCAGCAAGAGTGCCCATAGGGAGCAATGGATTTTTCCAGTTAATCAGTCCATACACCTAATGGAATTCCTTTAGGTGCTGTAGTAAGCACAGCACTGAGTCACTTTTGGTCTTGCATATACACAAAGATATTGTCCGCATAAATAGACATCACATTAGTAACCAGCCAATCCCTATTGCCCCGTCCGTCATCTCTCTATGCAGAGGATTCGCTAATGGTTTAATGGCTAGAGCAAACAGCAGAGACAACAACAGCTATCTATGCTGTGTGCCCCACTCAAGATCCCACTCAAGAGATAGCATGCCTTCCATGCAGACCCTAGCTTCAGGACAAGTATACACTAATTTGATTCATAAGATAACCCCTGGTGCAAGGTTCCTCTCTCTCAGGACCTCAAACATGTAGTCTCAGCCCACTGTATCGAATGCTTTTTCAATTTGAAGTAAAGCCACAACATAATGGCCTCCATCAGAGCGTAAGGAGTGCTGTACATGTGTCATCCGCCAAAGGTTAAATATTGTACTCCGTTATGGAATAAATCCTGTCCGTCTTCGCTGACCACATTCGCACGACTCCCGCCAGGTGGTGGGATAAAAGTTTACTCAGTATTTTGATGTCTGTGTTAATCATGGACAACGGTAGGTAAGAACCTAGCACAGTGGGATCCTTGCCAATCATAGGGATTACTACCACTGATGCTTCCATCATCAATAGAGCAGAAGCCCGCCTTCAAATGTCTCCTCTGCAGTCTGAGTTTGTCCATCAACATCTGAGTCTGTCCATCAACAATTTGGGCACCATTTGATAAAATTCTGGTCCAGGTATTTTTTTATTCTACTTGTCCTCTAGACCTAAACGAAGTAATGGGGCATTCTAGTTCCTCTCTCGCATCTCTAGGTCGGTGGGTCAAGTTAGCCAATTGTAAGTATGCAATTATCCGGTGCCCATTTGGCACCGTCCACTGTGTGTACACCTGCTGCAAATGCCATTGAAAGGTCTCATTAATATCTGCCTGAGTGTGGCACACTCTACCCGAAGCATCAGTTGTTACAGCAATGCAAGGTCTATCACTTTCGCTCCAAAGCAGCTAAGAAAATAATGGATCTAGTTTGTGAACCTCCCAATGTAATCGCTGTTGGAACCATCAGTAAAAAACAAGTTACTTACCTATACACTGTGGTCATGGTGGGAATTTTAAACATCGTTAAATGTCCAGAAAGTGGAGTGCTCTCTCAGCTGGCGAAGACGGAGCTGAAAAAAAGGAGGACAAAACCACAGGCTCATTTAGATGAAATGCAGAAGGTACCTTGTGAATAAAAGATGGATTGGTACGAAGAATCACATTATCTGGAAAGAACTGCAGGTACGGCTCCATTGTTGTGAAGGCTTGAATTGCACGAATGCATCTAGCTGACATGATGGCAAACAGGTAGCCCACCTTTCAAGAGAGGCATTTTAAGTCGCACTTGTGAATAGGCTCAAACGGTGATTTCATAAAGTGCGACAGGACAGAATTTAATTGCCATAGCACTGGAGGCGGTCTTACTGTAGGGTAGATCCTGAAAAGTCCTCTATTTTATCAGTCTGTTAGACCACAAGGACAAACAGCCAGAATTTCGTCTGTACCTGGAGATTGCCGCTAAGTGCAGTTTGATGGACACATGTGCCAGACCAGCTTTGGTGAGAGACAAGAGATAGGGCAAAACGTCCTCAGGCGGCGATGAGAGAGGATCACAAGAGTGCGCGGCACACCATATAGAGAATCTTTTCTACTTGGCGGAGTAGCATTTGATCGTAGAAGGAGCTCTGGCTTTCTGTAGTATTGCCTGCCATTCCTCAGAAATCACAAACTGTCCGAATTCTGTGTGATGAGGAGCCAAGCCGACAAGTGTAGTGTGCGGATTTGAGGATGAACCACTTGGCCCTAATTCATGGAGAGATTTTCTTTTGGCTGAAGCAGAATTGGAGAAAACCTTGATAGACAATAAAGCTATGTGAACCAGTACTGTTGTGCCCACGCCGGGCAATTAGAATGACACAGCAAGGCTCTTGTTTGATCTTTTGCAGAACCTTTGGAATGACAGGAAACGGAGGGAATGCGTAGGTAAACGTTCTCTCCCAAGAGAAGTGGAAGGCATTTCCTAGAGAACCTGGCAAAGTAAATTTGCTGGGGTAGAATCTGCATTTTTTGTTGAGTGATGCAGCGAACAGATCTAGGGTTGGAAACCCCCAGAAGCGAAAAACCTTTTGCAGCTGCTCGCTGTTTAGCTCCCACTCGTGACACTGCTTCGTGTCCCTGCTGAGAAAATCGGCCCACTCGTTTTGGACTCCTGGCACATGTTGAACCTGTATGGATATTCCATGGACTATCAGCTATTCCCAGATCTGCTGAGCCAGGATTGAAAGGGTTTGAGATCTTGTCCCACCTTGCTTCAGCAGATAGAACATGGTGGAGGTGTTGTCCGTGCTACACATGTTCGATGACTTCCTGATTCTTGGCAGGAATGCTTGGAGGCCCAGAAAAAACGCTTTCAGTTCCAAGAGGTCCATGTGACACTGTGCTTCCTGATCTGACCACCTTCTGTGGATCTGCAATTCTTGTAGGTGTGCACGCCACCCGTCAATGGAAGCGTCTGACGTCATAACCAACTTTGGCTTTGTCGTGAGGAAAGAGAGAACTTGAGAGAGATTGTATCGGACTTTCCGCCAGGACATTGCTGAAACCATCACCAGTGTGATTGAAAAGATGTCCTCGACTGAGCCTCGAGATTGAATCCATTGAGCGTTGAGCTCCTCCTTGAGAGGTCTCATCCTTAGGCGACAGTGCAGAATAAGCAGGATACAGGATGACATCATCCCTACAACATTGACTTGTATGTCCTTACTGAAAAACACTATTCTGCGGACAGACCCTGAACTGTCTTTTGCAGTCATAAGATCCTTTCTTTTGTGGTAAATGATTTTGAGAGTGCAGTGTCCAGAGTTTCTCCTAGAAATAATATCGACCTCGAGGGAGCCAGAGAGGACTTTTCCCAGTTGCTACTGAGGCATCTGCTGATCTTCTAGCAGCCTGGAGCGATGCGGCCTTGACTAACCATTCGTCTAGATAAGGGAATACCAGGTGACTGGCTCGCCGTAGAAAAGCCGGCTCTGGAGCCAAGCACTTGATGAAGACTCTTGGAGCCAACTTTAACCCGAAGGGCAGTACTCTGAATTAATATTAGCACCCTGCCACCTCCAACCTGAAAAAACGACAATGTTTTGGGTGAATAGGAACATGAAAATACATGTCCAGAAGATCAAGAGAGGACATATAACCCCCGCATCCATGAGATGCAGAAGTTCCTGAAGCAACAACATTCTGAAGGGTTGAGATTTGACAAACTTGTTCAATGACCTGAGATCCATTATCTGGTCTTTCTCTTTATCAAGAAGAAGTAAGAATAGAACCCCAGATAGCGCTGATCAGTTGGCACCTCTTTGATTGCCTGCATGGTGGGGAGCAATTGGATTTCGCTCTTGAGGACTTGGGAGATGACGATGGGAAGTTCTTCACGGAGGCAAATTCGGGGGCTATTGAACAAATTCCAGGGTGTGGCCGTGGTGAAATAGGTCTAACACCCATTTGCCGGAAGTTATAAGCTTCCATTGACTGAAGAATTTAGAGCAAGCAGGCCGAATTGAAGTGGGATAATGGTAACCGGGCCTGTGGATACTCAATATCTCCTATTAGAGTTGTGAGCCCTTTCTCCTGATAGTGGGCGTCGACGTGCTGTTGCTCAAGAGTAGGCTGGTGTTGAGGTTTGTCGTAATGGCTGCGAAGAGTACTGAGCACAAAAGCCCTGTTGATAATACGGCTGGAAACGCTGCTGAAGCTGGGGGCGAGCGAGATCTTGACCTCCGCCTCTGCCCCAGAGGGAAGCAACCTTTTTCTGCTGCAGATTAGTTAAAGACTTAGCCGTCTCAGTATCCGATTTGATCGACTGCAGCACTTCATCCACAAGTTTCCCAAAGAGAAATGTCTAAAACCTTGGCCTGGACCTCCAGTCAGAACGTCGTAGATTTTAGCCACCCTTGCAGTCTCGATACCGCAGCTCCCGCCATCTCTCTGAAGGCCATTGAATAAATGTCTAGAGCCACATCTATCATTTCGGAAGAGGCTCTCGGTCCTTCTGACAGCACCTCCTTAGCTTCTTTCTTCTTGTCCTCAGGAAGGAACTCCAGCGGACCACATCAGGCAGTCATATCTTCAGAGGACAGCCATGGCATTAGAGGCTCTGATGGCAGTGGTCGCCAAAGCGGAGAACCTCTTGCCAATGTTGTCCAACTGGCGTCCTTGCTTGTCAGGCAGAGCCTCACACGAAGATGAAGGGTTCTTCGGCCTCCTTTGAGCCGCCTGCATAATGACTGAATCGGGTTGGGGGTTCAGTTACCAATGACACAGGGATATTTATGGAGGCTTCTTGAGCTTGTCTTCTTGTTCCTCATAAGGATAGTGTTCCTGAAAACCATCCAAACGTTGAGAACTGGGACGCCCCCTATCTGAGAAAGAATAGTCCCCCTCCAAATACATAGACGGATTATCCATTGCCTCTTCTTCCTCCGAGTGCTGGCACGTAACCCTGAGTTGTGAAGGACTATAAGCAGGACCATAGGGCCCATCATCTTCAGACTCCTGAAAATCGTAAAGACGAGTAGGTGGTAGAGGAGATATTTTTTTTAAAGTCCTGCAGAAGGGAAGGCATCGTTTTAAAAAATATAGACTGACTTTTTCCCTCGTCGACGAGGTTGTCGACGGCACAGCCAACTGCGGTGGTTGAAGAGTTGTCGACGGTGAACGAACCTGCTGAACCGTCGACAGAGAAACCCTCGCTGACGGAGATGGTCTAGCCGCAGCCGATGACAGTGACACCACCACTGCCGTCGTCAACGCGGCTGTCATCTTGACCGTTGGCGTAGTAGACATCGCTGATGAAACCGTCAACGGCGCGCCCGCTGCAGTGGAGACGGAGATTTGGTCATCGACGGGGCTGTCAACGAGTGTTTTCTGTCAGCTGAATAAACCCTGGAAGGAGTAAGAGGCATCGACTAAGGAGCAGAACCCAATCCTTTGGGGAGAAGATGGACTGGGCTGGTCTTTCTTGGGTCTTTCCTCCTTGAGATCTGGATTTTTTAAGGTCCTTAAGCAGTGAGGAAGACCCTTCTTCTTTTCTCCTCCTGGAGGAGGTATGGGGCTTCTCCTCAGAGTCAATTTATTGCTGCGTTTTTCCTTTCTATCTAGAGACGCAGCCTACCCTCATGGTCCTTGAGAGTTTTTGAGGAGAAAGTATCACAGTAGTTGCATTCTCTGGGCTTGTGGTCAGGATACGGACAGTAAAGACACTCCTTATGTGAGTCCTCAGAATAAAGTCTGGACTTTCCACAAGTCTTACAGGGCCTATACAAACCTTTTTTAGACTCTGACATTAAGAAGGAAAATAGGTATCACACTTCTGGCCTGTACCTAAAAAGAAATATGAAGTGAAGCGATGAACAGCTAGCTGGAGTTCAAAAGGGCAACAGTAGGAACACTAACTGAGCAGAGCTCAGGCAGACATCCTAACACACGATATGCAGTAAGACATCTGAGGTATGGTGGCCCTGCAGGAGAAGGAAACTCTATGGTCTAGGCTCCGATTGGATTTTGGAGTTTGGATGTTTTATAACAATGCTAATAGGTTGCTAAAATCTGGTAAATTCTTATGGGCATTTGAATGTTAAAGTTTTAATACTGCTATTTTACTGTTACCGTGGGACTCCCACTATGATGATGGGGAAGATTCAAGCATGTGAATCTATAAAAGATACAATACTGGGGAAGAATACTGATCAATCCTATGATATGATTCATTCAGCTAGCGCGTTATGTCCACCACAGCTTTTACATCTTCCCTCATTAGAGGGTAACATTGTTGCAAGTCCCCCAACCAGCGCTCCCCTTGTGAATCTCTTGGTTCAACTGCCCAGCCGCTCCCACCGTACGGCCGATGGCAGTCGCCCATATTTCCACCTTAATGGCCTCACACTTGGCTGCTCTGAGGGTTTTGACTCCCAGTTCTCCTCAAAATACCTTGTGAGAGTGTGACGAAAGTGATTAGTGAACTCTGCTTCTGAGAGGGCCTGTGCCTGCAACTTCCAGGTGGGCACTCGTGCCTGAATCCTCCCGCACAAGAGTGTCAGGATAATCAAGAGAGCGATCTGAAAGGAGTTTGCCTAAATATGTCACATCTACACCCTTAGACCAATGCTCTTGACTGATAAATAAGTAACCTAGTCTGCTAGATGAGCCATCGGGCGGTGAAAAGCATAAGTAAACCAGAGCCTGTGGGTTTATCAGTCGTCTCCTAGTCGCATATGTGTGATGCGTCAGTCGGCTGCAGTGTCATTTTGGGCGGCGTCCGTCTCTCATCGGGTGCCTATCCAAACACGGAGACATGACACAATATGTCACCCACCCATATCATAAGGATCCCTAAATATGACATTGCCATTTCCTGCAACTGGGGAATAAAGGCAGCATCATCAATGTTGGGACCATAAATTATTTAGAAAACAAACTTGCTCTCTATCCAAGTCCCCCACCATCATGAGATATTGGCTTTTCGGGTCTCTGAACACCTCCCGTGCCACAGAAGGCACCCATCAGCCTATCCAAATAGAAACTCCACAGATATAAAATAAATAGATCAGGTGAAACTGCTGTGCCCACATTTCGCAGCTAGTCGTTATGTTCCTGCAGTGCTAAGTGCATCTCTTGGAAAAACTTCATCCATTCCAATCATCGTCTAATGTAGGAGAAGACCCTGTGGCATTTAGTATAATCTTTTGAACCCTGGACATTTCAGGTAAGCAAAAAATGTTCCTAAACCATCCAGGTGTGTCATGCCTAGTCTCCTCATCTCCTCTCAGCCCAACAGTAAGGGAGGAATGAGATGAATAGCCAGGCAATCGGCTCAAGGACACACAGAGTGCTGTGCGACCCCATGTCAGTGCTACACAAGAAAAATTAAAATTCAGGAATCGAGGACGACTTCCTTTCCTGATGTACTCATCGAGTGTAGTCTGGATAGATCTATATTTGGATGCCCTCATAGTGCGCCTTCTCGCCCCGATGTGCCCACTGAAATATAACAACTCCATCACAGAAGTTAAGGAATTATGCAATAATTGTTTGCAGGGCGCTCCCAGCTTAGGAGGTGGCATATACACCACTTGTGCAAGTTCAAATGAGAAGTAGCTTGAAAGGTCTTTGGGCTTCAGTACCTGATGAATACACTCATCCAGAAGGAGGCCTGTCGATGGGCTCTCCGCTCTCTCTAGAAAGCCCAGAATGCGGAGATTGTTGCAGAAAGACCATCCTTCTGCATCCGAAGCCTCTGTAGTCAGAGTCCTATCCGCAAGTTTGCAAAAATCCGTTCAGACGAGAGACATTTCTTGCCAAATTGTCCGCTTTGTTTTCCAGGGAGTGCGCAATACTCCTCATGAGATCCAGTCGCCTTCTCTGTTACTGTAGTGGCATGCTGTACTGGTTTGCTGCTTTGGGACTATTTGCTTTGTTTGTCGAGCACCATATTAGGGAGAATCACAGTTGAAATCCAGTGAGCCAACGTGTCAGGATTGATTCAAGAGTCTTTAATACGGGGGGATAACCTCTCTGCTTCCCAAGCCTCTGCCTGGACAGAAAATCCTATCGGTGGGGACTGCGTCATGTGGGCCAAAATTCAGTCTGTGTCTCCAGCCATCATTGAGTGAACTGTTACTCAGGTCACCTCCCCCAGGGGCATCTCTCTGCTATGGAGTGGAGGGGGAGGGAGGGGGAACACATGGAGGGGGAGGGGGAGATAGTTACCGCTGCACTGCAGCAGAGGCTGTCCGCAATGTCTCCCCCCAGCATGATCAGGGTCGCATCCCTGGCCGCCAATCAAAGGGACACTGTGGGAGGGACGGGCAGAACACAAATCTAGGACGCCTGAGGTGTTTATCTATCTTGGCATTTATTTCTTTGTAGTATCACAGAAAGGAAAAGAAAAGAACCGATAACACGGATAGTAGGTCTTGTGTGGAAACCAGAAGTCTTAGGATTTTTGGTTTGGGTCTCCGTTTTCTTCCTTTAAGGTAGTCTTCTTATCTGCTTGTCTTTTTCTCTTAGGTGCAGGCTTCTGTGGTTGGTCCTCCCCAGTTGCTCCAGAAAGAAAACAGGGAGAAGACGGTAAGTTAAAGTGTGGAAGATTCTATTGAGAAGGGATAGAGACCATCACCACACCCATGGGTGTAGACAATCAATCTCTCTTTTAGTGCGGATTAGGGGATGCCCACTCCCCTCCCTCCCCCCCATCCTTTTCCGACTCTCTCGCTTTTTCTGCTCACTGAGGATGGGGAAGTGCTCAGGAGAAGTGAGTGAATATGTTCATCTTGTTCCAAATGCTACTGTCACTTTATGCCACTCTCCGGGGTTCTTTGTGCACTCTTGGGGTTCGTTTTAGGGGATTGTCAATCTTTGTCCCCTTTTATCTTTGCACCCCCCAATACTCAAGAAAGGAAAAAAATCAGAGAAAAACGAAATGCAATTAGCACCGGCGGGGCAGATAAAGCAAAGAAAATAACAGCGAAAATTCTAAAAATAAAGGACTACGGGATACACTCAGAAGTTTCAGCTACTCCCATTGAGAGCTACATGTCGGGCCTTTTGTTTCTCACCCGTACAGCCCAATCCCTTCTTCCTCCCAGACTGTTCCCTCAGTTCTCCCCCCCCAGTATCCGCACGTACAGTAAAGGCTGCAACTCTCCTGAGTTGCCGTGGGGAGTTAGGCTTCCCGGGGCGACCACTACTCCTCACTTCAAGTTTCTGGTGTGTTGTCGCTCCTTCGGTGGTTTACCCCTCTCTAGTCTGGTCTGTTTCCACGCCATCTGGGTCCACACTACTTTCCTCCATGTCTTCCGGGTGCTACACTCTTTCTTGTTCGCTGAATCCCTTTGTCCGCCACAGGCCTCCCTCTTCCTCCTGTGATTGGTCCTTGGTGTTAGGGACTCCGCCCCTTCTTGTCGTCTGCGGCTTCTTGCAGTCACCTTTCTTTGTCTTTTTAGGTCTCGCTGAGTCAGCGCATGCGCTGCTCTGCGAGAGATTTTGTAAGCGGGTTTTAAAAGTACTACCAAAGGCTTGGCCACCAGCTTGCGATTAGGTGCACAAGCATGCGCGCGCGCCTCGCTCTGCCTCTCCAATGCAGTGCGCCTCGCTCCACCCCTCCCCGACCACAGAGCATGTCCCCGCGATCGTGATCACTTTCACGGACGCGCTGCTGCGTTTCAGATTATTGACACGGCTGATCTTTCCCAGAAACTGCACGCATGGGCAGTTTTGTATTCCTACACTTCTTGACGACCCACATTGCAGCACCAATTCAAAATGCACTACTACGCACTACTACAATTTTGACTGGGCGTATTTCCATCCAATGATCTTGTACCCTCCTTGAAGAAGTCTTGGCTGGACATAGCTAAGAACGCTTACTTCACTTTGTGTGTGTGTGTTCTGCCCTCTTACAGTCAGGTGAAAATTGCTACGTCCTGCTTTAAGGGCTCTTCAGATCCGGTCTTGCCACCCCGCAGTAATGACACATTGAACAGACACAACAGTCAGTTATTATGCAAGGCTACCAGGTTTCTGCTTTATGTAGCAAGTCTGTCTTACACAGCAAACAAGTAACACCGAAGAATGAATTTAAGGTGAAAGCAGTCTTAGCTCAATTCAGAGCAAACCGCAATAAACAGATCGATGCTAAGCACTTTAGTATATCAACAACTGTGCAAAAGCAGCAACAAACAGTATGTAGTCAGCACCAGATTATAGACATTGCACAATTACATGCCTGGGACCCCTAGCCCCCTTGCAATATGGCATCTGCACCCTATTAATCAAATTCATTCTCCATGATAGATACTTTGGATTAATTATCACTGGTCACTTATTTTAACAGGCCTTCTAAGGGGAGAGTCTCGGTATGCTGAAACTCGCCACGCTCTGAAAGCTACAACCATGCCACTGTGTCATTAATTATGCACACATGGTTGCCCATTCTGAATCTGACATTTATTCTAATGTAAACATCTGTTTTAAACTGATCTTCTGCTGTCCATAATGCAGCCTCGCCTCAGTGAGCCAGACCCCTCCTGCCAAGTCAACAATAACAACTGTCAATTTGCACATCGCGCAGGCCATGACCATTAGCATACACAATATGTTTCGCCGTTGGGACCTTATAAGTGTTTGGTTATCCAGCACAATATCCTTAAAGCAACAACATCAACTGTTGCCTGGCTAAACACTTATAAGGTCCCAAAGGCGAGACCTATTGGCTATCCCAATGCTTGTTTGTCATAGGGAAGGAGTTGCTGGTGTAGTCCGTCCTGTCCATGTGCTGGGATAAAAAAGGTAGGTGAAGAGCGGTCTTTGCTATAGTGCTCTGTTTCCTTAGTGGTGACAGGGTGGTTGCAGGGAGGGGGAGCGGGGTATCGCCTGTCTCACAGACACCCAATCAGTGGTCGAAGTGGGGGGAGGGGGGGGGAAGATCGGCAGGGCAAGGCGTGCCCCTACTTCTTTAATTCAATAGATTCCGTTTCCCTACTTTTTAATTTTAAACATACGTCCCAGGATGGCAGAAATAGCCAAGGCCTACAGATAAGGCTGAACCGATCGGGACCTAGCGGGTGGGCAGAGATGGAAAAGAACTGTTTCTTCCTCTCTGCCCAGAGAAGAAAAGCACAGTGTCAACTTCTACTCTGCCGCTGGCAGCTGCCCGCCCCTCCCCCCCCCCCTCTTTCTTCCTCTAATTCCCTCTCATTCTGTCTAGCTACTCCTCACTTACTTAAAACCGTGACTCCAAGAAATGGTTCTCACCCGCTCTTTCCTTCTTTAAACACTTTTGCTGCAAATATCGTCTTTTTCTGACACTTTCTTTTCCAAAGTGCAGCCTCTGGAATAAAAGGTTCAGAATATGACAAATAAATAAATAAATAACTAAATAAAACAAGACAGAGTGGTCGTAAAGTGGGAAGATTGGTTTTATTCTCACCCAAACACATTAGCGCCACTTTGCAGAGTTTGCCGGTGAAGCGCTACTTTAATTTTCTTGTCTTACTTTGAACAGCATTGTTTTCCCCATTTGGGGAAGAGCACTAATCATGAAGGTACTGCAATGTCTGATTGATGGGTGGATTGATTGATGGGTGGATTGGAAAAACAAAATGTGTACTGTGGCTCTTTGTTCACGGATGTGGTCTTTTTAAACCATATTGCTCACGTTTTGTAAGAATATAAGCAATGGGCATTGAAACGGATCTCTTCCGGGCCCTGTCGTCATGTCCTTAACTTTTAAGGCAAAAGCACTCACAGATTTCTGAATAGTGAGTGTAAAAGCGTTATGGTAACCATGTTGTTCTGCTTACATTTCACATGCTATATTTAATCTTGCATTCCCTACGAGTGTTTGCTTTTACCAGGATGTTGTCACTTATTTTTATTTTTTTAGGCAGCATATTGCTCTTGCCTAGTGTGTAATTTGAACTGAGTCGCATCCAGGTGCTTATAGCAGGGCACAATCGGGTTGTAGCTGAAGGCAGTGCGAGTTTCTATCAGTGGGACAGTATGGTGTTCAGTGGGGGAGAGGACGTGGCACTATGGCCACAGCTGGCAAATTTGGAACTGGGGAACCAGGTTCAGCCTTCATGACCAGTTCACCAGATGTCTCTCCTGAGGGAACATATTCCCATGTTAGACATTAGAAGGCCCCACTAGACCTTAGAAGCCCTGGTGCCTTGGCACCAGCAGGTGGACCCTAGCAGTGGCAAGTGTGGGTTAACCTTGAAGGCTTGTCCAAAACAATCCATACTGAAGTTCACCTCCAGTCTTGCAGGCAGGCCTATGAAGCAGCACACCCTAGAGCGACAGTGACTCTGTCACTGAGGTCACAGGATCCTTGAGAAGGGCGGTGCGACCGCAAGGCTGCAGACTTTGGGTGGGGGTGTTGTGTTTGCAAGTATATTATGGTTTTAAAAGGGTGTGCTGCCTTCTTCCTGGCCTCCAGAAATTTTTGGCAACAATAAAATGTCATGATAACTGCGGTGATTAATGTTCTTCCTAGAGAGAGATCGGAATTTTGTCTAGTGGAAGTTTTGACTCATGAAAAAGTAGCGCAGAGGGTTAATGTACCTGCTGCATATAACACGTACCATGCAGATTACAGAGTGCACATAATGTAAATAGGTCAGTGGGTTACTGCTTTTGTCAGAGAGATCCTTTTGTTATTTGCAGTTTATAAGTTAAAATCCAAACATAGAACAGTGAACTAATAACTGTAATCTAAGAGCTGCATGCAAACAGCAATGTATAAATTAGAGTCTTATGTTTTTTTTTCTCCAGTCTTTTATTATCCTAATGTTGCAAAAAGCGCTCAATTGGATAGAAATCAATTCTGATTATTAAAGAGAACCCCCAACCATGGTATTACATTTTAAATTCTGAGTTTGTGTTTCTCCAGACCAATCACTATTAAACTATACTGTCCTTGTTCTTACGTTATGTTTCCTATATAGTGATTTATACACATATAATTGATTATCTGTGTAATGTGTGTGATGTAATTAAAATTATGCAAACAGATCAAATGATCGTTGTTGGGAAATGGCCCTCTCTGAAGGGTCACCCCAAACGTTTTTCCTTTCTCCTCTTTTTGTAACCTTCTTTTTGTTGGTCTTAGGACTCTGAGCACTTTACCACTGCTGAGCAGTGCTAAAGTGCACGTGCTTCTCCCCTAAACATGGTGACATAGATGTATACATGACTTGAAAATTTAGTTTATTTGTAAGTCCCTTGTGCAGTGGTATACCATATACCGAGGGCCTGTAAATTAAATGCTACTAGTGGAGATGCAGCACTGATTGTGCCTCCCACACCAGTAGCCTTTCAAACCTTTCTCAGGCCTGCCATAGCAGTGTCTGTGTGTGCAGTTTACTGCCACTTCGACTTGGCATCTAAAACACCTTGCCTTAAACCAAGCCTTAAACTCCCTTTTTATTAGTAAGTCATCCCTAAGGTAGGCCCTATGTATCCCTAAGGACAGGGTGCTGTGTAACTTAAAGGTAGGACATGTAAGTTTAAGTTTTAAATTTTCTGGTAGTGACTAACAGCTAAATTTGTTTTTCACTACTGTGAGGCCCACTCCTCTCATAGGCTAGCATTGGGAATTCCTTAATACACTTTTAAGCTGTAATTTCTGATTAGAAAGGAGTAGCAGTGTCATGTTTCATATCTTTGGAATAGTATTGATCAACCCTCTTTAGAAAGTGGGCATTTCTCCCCTCACTGTGTGTCTTGCACCTTGTCTCCAATACATGTCTGTGGTGGGTGACATCTACACTTAGTGCATTTCCTCTAGACAACCACAAACACAGGGAGAGCGGGCATGACAGAGAACTCTTCTGCATTCATCTGCATTCTTTTTTGGGCAGGAAGATAGGGGGGACTGACACACCTGAATATGCAAAGGCCTGTTTCCCATGCAAAGAGCTGATTACCCCCTACTGATAGTCTGGTGTCAAGGCTGTGATGAAAGGGGGACCTGTGCACTTAAAGGGCCTGCTTTGAAGTCACCCCCATTTCAAAGGCTCAATTGGGAATAAGGACGGAGCCTCTGACCCTACCAAGACAGTACACTACTAGACCTGTGAAGATCTCTGTCAGGAGTAAAGACACCTGTGCTACAAGGATTGCAACTCTGCTTGACTACTGCTTGGGAAGGACTGCTTTGGTGTGCTGTCCTTCTGCCTGCTGATCTCTGCCCTACTGAGGGAAAGGACTGGACCCATCTCACTTGCACCCAGAGAGACTCCAAGGGCTTGCGGGCCTGCCCTCTGTTCTAAAGTCTCAGGGCCACCAAAGACTTCCTACAACTCTGTAACAGCACCTGGACACTGCCATCTGTAATTCCTGCCCTGCCAAGTGGTGCCAATCCAGTCCGTAATACTTGAAATGTGATTTCTGCTGTCCAGAACTACCAAAATCGACACAGTGACAACCTTGCGCCGATCAGAACCGATGCATTGCGCTTCAATGCCGATGCGGAAGCCAATCGACAACATCGCTCCGACGGACTGCACGACTCAACAACAATGCAGTGCTAGCATCGTAAAGGAGTTCGGCGACGAAGCCTTCATCGGTTACGCAAATCGGAACAAACATGTAGAAATTTTTCAACGTCGACACTTGTTCCATCCAAGGTACTTTTGCAGCAGGACCTGCGTGAGTCTGGTAGCCGGCCTGCACTCCATCGCGGTCGGCAGGCACTTTGGATTTACCCCAGTCCAGCGTGACCTTAACTAACCCCTAAGCCCTATTTGACTCTAAGCACTAGATTTTGATGTAATCTTTAAAAATTCATACATCCGGTTCTACTTATTGGAATTTTGTCATTTTGGTCTTCTTTTACTCATAAAAGTATAATCTATTGTTCTAAACCTGTGTGGAGTATTTTTGTGGTGTTTGTGTAGGGCTACTATGCATGTTTGTTGCACAAATACTTTACACATTGCCTCTTTAGATAAGCCTGACTGCTCTGTGCCAAGCTACCAGAGGGTGAGGCAGGTTATCTATTAGTGTGTATCTAGCTACCCTAACTAGAGTGGTGGTTCCTGCTTGGACACAGAGCAAACTTCTGCCAACCAGAAACACCAATTCCAAAAGTCGTCCATTGCAAAGTAATATTTAGATATGCCATAAGAATGATGAGTCAAATTGCCCTTTATGGAAGTCAGGGCTACAAAGCATGTTCTTTTCATTTGTCCCTCTCTCCATAATGTGAGATGTCATTATTTAAAAATAATGTATTTTTGCTATGTCAGTTTTGTTCAATCTTAAAACCAAGACAGATTCATTGGGTTTTTACATTTTTTAATTGTTTCTTAAATTTATTATGTGATTTTATCTTTCATTTGAGTAAAAGACCTATTTTGATTTTGCACTATGTATTTTAGACCATTCACTAATGGCCTAGTTTTGGGTGCAATCCTCAAGAAACTGATATTTGCTTAACCTCAGCAAGATTTTCAATGAAAGTGCCCTTATTGGCTTCTGGGATGACCTCCAAATTTTCAGACAGTGGGGTGTGCTGCACTCTGTTAATTGTGGATCGTTCCATGACTTACAACACAGTGGAATGTTTACAATAGATCTGTCAAGGAAAATGTACTGGTAGATGATTTACAGAGAGTACAGAGTGAGGGAGAAGGGTACATGAATATGTTCTTCAGCTCTAACTCTTAAAAACAAGATCAGGTTTTTGGTACCAAGCTGAAAGATAACCTTTCACCTCTCCTGCCCTCTGAAATCTTCTGCCAAAGGATTGAATGCACACTAAAGGCTTTTAATGTCAATCAGGTTTATTAACTGGAGGACCACATTAATATAGGCAACAATAATACCATTGAGAAACCAGATGTAAAATGATATCACAAATTTTGAAACATTATAAAAATTATAAATTCTATGACCATTCATTGTGGTTTTAGGATTTAATGTGGAAAGGTATTGCCTGCATTGCTGTTGCTGGAGGCCCAAGCACTGAAGGGGGTAGAGCTACCTTTAGAAATTCCATGAAGACTTTGTTGCAAAATTGTGGCAATTATGATTGATGGTAGAGATCTGACCATAGCTTCTGTTATTCAAGGGGAGGAAGTTTCTAAGCCAGGCTTGACCTTTTGTTTGTCAGATTACTGCTTCATGAAGGCTGATGATAGCCAGGTGCACAAAACTCAACCTTCATTGTGCCATGTTATGGGTGCCCCTACATAGAGCCTACCTCATGGCTACCTGCTGTGAGAATAACAATGTGTTTGTAGAGGCACACTCTTAGTAATCCTGGTCAAAACTATTTTTTGTGATACTCTTGTACTAAAGACTATACTCAATTCAACATAAAGCGTGCTGCAGGAGAAGGCATGTACAGTCAAACAATGTCATCAAAACACATCAATTTGTGGGATCAATAGGACCCCGTCCTCTGCGCACTGTAGCTACGGGTGAAACATACCGTGGTATGTCTGTATCATGAACTTTCACAACTTCAAACTAGTTTAGTGAATTACAAACATAAATCAAATCCACTTCAAACTCAGGTTTGTTCAAGTGTTTTTAACAATAAAGTTTTTCAAATTTGATTCACAAAGCTTTGATTCACAAAGCTCTGGTATACACACCTGTAATGTATTGATGCTGCTATGATCCGTCTGATGTCTTTGACATACCTGTAGTATACTGTTTATGTTCATCTTTTCAGAATTCAAGCCCCTGAAGAAGAGCCAGACCGGCTCGAAATGCATTGGGCATCAAGAAAAGTTTTGATTTAAAGCGAATGTACTTTGGAAAAACTTTTGTTTCGTTTTGATGAATTTATGGACATTTATTCCAATTGAAATTTGAAAAGCTTTATTGTTAAAAACACTTGAACAAACCTGAGTTTGAAGTGGATTTGATTTATGTTTGTAATTCACTAAACTAGTTTGAAGTTGTGATAGTTCATGATACAGACATACCATGGTATGTTTCACCCATAGCTACAGTGCGCAGAGGACAGGATCCTATTGATCCCACAAATCGATGTACCTGCTGTGAGAACCATCACTTTACACAAAGGTGGTTCTGGAGAACAACCTTAAAGGACACCTGAACGGAAACCAAGCCAAATTGGGTCTTTATCTCAAGGAGACAGTGGGTCCACATCTCATGATTGGAAAATGTTTATACAAGTGGGATCAGTTTCCTCCATACTAAGGAAAGGAGTGCTCACAGCTGCTGCGTAACGACAACTGGTTTCTGTCTGACAGCCACTTGAGCTGAGGGAATATCATCTGAAGTCAACATTTCTGAGCCGCATCTGAGGGCCTGCCCAAAGAGCCTAGAAGCCCAGCTGCCTGCTAAGAGAGGAAAGGAGCATGTCTGGCCCTGCAAGAAGAAGCTGTTGAGGAAAGAAGGCCGTGTTTTCCCAGCGACAGGAATCGCAGAAACATCTGATAACCCAAGAGCGTATGCAGGAAAGTCGTGCTGTGAAACAGTGCCCCAGTCTCTCTGCGCAGTTTATAAAGTAAGCAATACCAAGTTTGTTGCAGAAATGTGTTGCCTGGCTGCCAGTCACTGGTTTGATCACCTGGTACTGCTCCTGCCAACAAGGAGCAAAAGACTGCATTGCCACCAAACTAATAGCTGAATTGATCTCATGGGCACTGCCTGAAGATATCAGCGCAAGAATATCCAGCCTCAATGCCACAAGTACCTCTGAAGAGCACCCACTTGCAGCTGACCAGGAGGGCTTGCACTTCTTAGCCGGGTTGTTGCATCGAAGACCAGCCTTCCTGGATATGTTTTGCAGAATAAAAGTACTTTCTTTTTTATAAAGCTCTGGGCTGAAAATGACCAAACTGGGTCTGTTAGTTGATGGTTAAATTCTAGGCCCCCACGCACTATTTACCTGAAAAGACTGTGACTGCTTGTCCTCGTTAACCTGAGAGTCACATGCAGAAAGGGTTGTACTTGCCCAGTTTGCAGAGCCACAGTTGGGCAGGCTCAATGATACCAGTAGCAAATCATCTCATTCAACAATCCGTATCTCATACATGCTTTTAACGCCTTGCTCACCCCCACACCAAAACAGAGGTCTGACAGAGTCCTTCTGGGATGGAATAATTTATTTGCTGGAAATGAGGTTTGCGATCAGAGATGCAAAACTCAACAAATGTCATTCTGGGGACATCTATAAAGATTAGCCAATGGCCAAGTACTGTTCCATGGCATGTGTAATCGTTACAACTGCCAGTGTACAGAGATATGTGGCCTGAGAATGAGCAACACTACCTCAATGACTTTCCAAGGGTGAGTACTGCCACGCGAAAAGGGAAATGCCAGATGCCATTGATGACGTTTAAGAAGGTTGCGGTCGGTGCTAGGGTACCTCTAATAGCAGAAAAGGCTAAACATAATGCTGTCATTCCAAAGTTAGACTCGGTTGCAATGGAATACTACTCCTGGACAAACTGTTGTTTCATTAGGGACTTGTTTTACAAGATAATACAGAAGGCCAGATATGAGTTGAGGAAAGCACAATTGTTGTGACACTTCAAATTTGCCTGCAATGTGGTAGGGCCAGAAATTGTGTTTCATTTTGAAGGAAGATGGTGCGGGAATTGGGGGTAGGGGACATCCATGCCCTCACCATAGTACCACAGTCACAAAAACAATGTTGGAGCAATTTGTTCAAGTGGCACACAAATTTGAATTGGTGAAAGACTGTGTCCGGTTACCATGAGATAGTGACCTTTTTCAGAGGAGATAATGATGGGAGCACAGAAATTTAGACTGTTTCGGGATGACAAGCAGCCTTCAGATGAGTGGCCCACTGAGTGGCTGAATGAGGGCATACCATTGCATGCACGGAATTCTTGTGTGTGTTACAAGCACTGGTCCTTTGGGTCACAAATTAGCAAACAGAAAAGCAACATTCATTACTGGCAACACGGTGGTAAGCATATGTAATAGACAGACCTCTGTCGGTAAGGGTTTTAAATAATTCATGTATTAACGGACAAAATGCTGAACATAATGTTCAGTGCAAAACACATTCCTGGGCTAGAAAACAGCTTTGCAGATGCAGTTGATCATTCACAGTGGTCAAGACTCCGCTGTCTGCCACCAGAAGGAGAACCATTTGCAACACTGGTACTGCCAGATATTAAGAAAGTGGGTGTGTCATGGTGTTCCATATGACAGATGGCTAACCAGCCCCATAAACCAGAAAATACAGACATGACTGAAGTGACTCTGTAGACAGCTGTGCAAACGGAAGAGATGCAGTGGAGGTTGGCATGTAAAAGAAAAGGGACAATGTGATTAGGTTTACCATGGGTATGATCAAGAACGCACAACCTCCCTACCAACTATCACAGCAATGCAAGTAGAATTTGTATTTCAATGGAAGTTGCAGTTCTACAGTGCTACAATAACCAAGGGGAGGAATTGAGGGGAATAGAACAGAAGGGTATACAAAACTGAGAAGAAAGAAGAAAACAAGCATCGGCAACAGATCTAGCTTTAAAGGAATGCTGCATGGTATTGTGAAGCATTACAAGTAAATAACATGGGGATAAATATGTATTTGTGTGGAATCATAGGACTGTAGAATAATATTGGTGTAGAGTTAAAGGCCAGGTGGCAGTTGCACTGTCAAGCCAGCACTGAAAATCCAGTTAGGTTAATGACTGCTCTCCTCCCATCTGTGCTGCTGCCAGAGAAAAACAACAAAGTATCTAGTTGTCTAAGACACTGTAATAGCAGTCCAATGTCATGTGTGTGCCCCTGAAAATTCAAGCTTAAGCAGCTGGATAAATAAAACACAAAAATGGCCACAGCTGTGTGGATTGCAAGCACTTCTTTTGTGGAACCATACAATTCCTGCACAGGCAAAACAACATTTACTCCTGACTTCCAACATGTGGGCAGAACCAAAACCTCTCTCTAGTGATGCTCACATAATTGTCTGGCAACAGTTGCGCCATTGAGCCGAACCATAAAAACAAAGAAACACATTACATTAGAGATGTTGGAGGATGTGTTGTCACAAGCTCCAGCAGATTGCTTCTTCTAGTGGGAGACATTTAGTCTGTTCTGTATTATCTGATCAGTCGTTGGGGTACCTAGCACACCAGATTTGTTGGAACACCTGCATAGGAAAGAACTTATAAGGTCCCCAGAGCACCAAGGAGTGAAATTATGCAATGTCCAAAAAGTCCAGACAGGCATGTGTATTTCCGGCAGGTACACGCCGGTAATATGCATGGTATACACATGGCTGTCGGCGTACAAACACCCCTACTGCTACAGAACTCTGATTAGATTAGATTTGTTTGGACATATGCAGCATTACAGGCACTAGCTGTCTATATAGGGACTCTGTTCTCATTTTGGGCCTGATGAAGTTGGAGGTGGACATACCATATCTATAAAACAAGTGTTGGCTACAAGATTTGTCAAGGCTGTTGGATGGATGTGAAGACAAAATAAAGAACTACTGGTAATGCTGGACTTTTTGAACATTGAATAATTTCACTTTTTGGTACGCAGGGTACTTTATAAATCATTGTTGGAAGCACTGTCTCTCTGTTGGAGTGTATGGCCACATCACATCTCAATGGAGCACCTTCACGATGTGGGTTTTGACACACAATTTGGTACACACTAATTTGCGCAACCTCGTGGCCATGCCGCCTTGTTTATCATATGTTTTATAGGAAAGAAGCAGAATAAGAATATAAAGCTGAAGATTAGATAATGTAATACTGTGAGAATGGAAACGCAAATGGGAGCCATAAACGGGCTCCGGTACAAGATAATCTGTTCAGTGGAAAGGATGGAACAGTTCTTGGAGTACAAAGGGTAATTGGAAAGGAAGGCGTGCAAACATGAAGATGGCAGAGAAACGAACAAAACAAATGTATGGGAATAGTAAGAAGGCGCCTCAAGTGAGGGATTTGGTCACTTAAGAAATACAGCAGCCTTTGGTGTCACATATTTGCAGCAGTGGGAGTATAATCGTTGGGGAAGTGATGGACCTGGGTAGATGCAAAAACAACAGTTGATGGACAGAATGCAGAACAATGTCATACATTCACGCTAGTACAGAGATCTGGGGCTAAATCCATCGTTTTTTTGCTCACCATGCCATTCCAGTTTGAACCCAGCCATATGCAAATCAGTCTTGACCCTGCGCCTCATGGGAACAGTCCAGCCCGAACTGCCAAGCCAGGTCCTCCCTGGACTGGAAACAAGCATCCTAGGACCATTTCGGGGTTTCACTCCTCTTCAGCCAGGATAGCTTGATTCCAGTGGCATGGAGAGCACAGGACTCACATCTGAGCATACCCGTCCCACTCGGGGTGACAAATGCAAAAACAACAGTTGATGGACAGGATGCAGAACAATGTCATACATTCACCCCAGTACAGAGATCTGGGCCTAAACCCATCGTTTTTTTGCTCACCATGCCATTCCAGTTTGAACCCAGCCATATGCAAATCAGTCTTGACCCTGTGCCTCATGGGAACAGTCCAGCCCGAACTGCCAAGCCAGGTCCTCCCTGGACTGGAAACAAGCATCTTAGGAACGGTTTCTGGGTTTCACCCCTCTTCAACCAGGATAGCTTGATTCCAGTGGCATGGAGAGCACGGGACTCACGTCTGAGCATACCCGTCCCTCTCGGGGTGTCTTTTGCTTTCTCGCCCTAAGCGCGCCAGGTATGCTCAGACGTGAGTCCTGGGCTCACTGTGCCACTGGAATCAAGCTATCCTGGCTGAAGAGGAGTGAAACCCCGAAACCGGTCCTAGGATGCTTGTTTCCGGTCCAGGGAGGACCTGGCTTGACAGTTCGAGCTGGACTGTTCCCATGAGGCACAGGGTCAAGACTGATTTGCATATAGCCAGGTCTAAACTGGGGTGGCATGGTGAGCAAAAGAATGATGGATTTAACCCAGATCTCTTGACTGGGGGTGAATGTTTTGATTTGTTCTGCATTCCGTCCATCAATTGTGTGTCTTTTGCTTTCTCGCCCTAAGTGCGCCAGGTATGCTCAGACGTGAGTCCTGGGCTCACTGTGCCACTGGAATCAAGCTATCCTGGCTGAAGAGGGGTGAAACCCCGAAACCGGTCCTAGGATGCTTGTTTCCGGTCCAGGGAGGACCTGGCTTGGCAGTTCGGGCTGGACTTCCCATGAGGCACAGGGTCAAGACTGATTTGCATATAGCTAGGTCTAAACTGGGGTGGCATGGTGAGCAAAAGAATGATGGATTTAACCCAGATCTCTTGACTGGGGGTGAATGTTTTGATTTATTCTGCATTCCGTCCCTCAATTGTGTGTCTTTTGCTTTCTCGGACCTGGGTAGATGGCAGTGTATGTGAAGCAGGAAAGAAGAATTAGTGCCAGCAGCTGGGATGCTTCATTGAGGAGCCGCAGGTTCCTTGGCTAGGTCAAAAGGGCATGCTGTAGTACTAACATTATCGCAAAGACGAGGAGGAGATCAATTCCAAGGCACAGTCTAATGCACCTATGAAAGAATGACAGTGCAAACCACAGGATTAGCCCTGATCAAGTTGATTAAAAAGACCGATTAGACATAAAAGGCAGACTGCCAAGCTCGATAGTGGTGTGAATACAACAGCAACTCTCCAAGGTATGTAGGAGTACCAGTTAGCCAGATTTTACAACAAGAAAGGGTTAGATTGCATAAAGGATATGAACATTGATTATTCACATGCCCACGTTTAGACAGAATGCAGTGCTTCTATCATATCTAGGAACAGAGGCATACTTAATTAAAAAGTAATGTTGTTAGAAGGTCTAGTGAAAACAGGCGTGATTAAGTAGAAAGGAGACAGAAATTAACATTCTACGGAAGGTCTTTCAAGAAAAGTCTGAAGAATAGTTGCAAGTTAGTGTTAATTTTATAAAGTTATCTTATAGTGAAAATGAGTTGTAAGGGAGCTATGGCCTAGATGTGGGCAGGCTTGCCAGGACTGTTTGGTTCACAGGGAACCAATACGTTTTGTTTATCTAAAAATGGTCGAGGAGATTATTATAAGGGTTTTATGCTTGCAAGATATTTAGGGCATAAAGGTTTGTATAGTAAGGAGTCTGAGAATGTATGTTGTAAGCTCTGACCTTTCAAGCAGCCTTTTTATGACCGAGGTGCTTCGATTAGCCCATAAGGGTGCCCGGGATAGAATAGAGGTTAACACGGTTTGCCCGGAGGCATTGTGGACCGGACGGAGGGCAGAGTAATTTCTGAGGTTAATGTGAGAAAGCCCCTTTCTCCTGGACAGCATAAGGCCATGGCACTGAAATTGAGAGTTCCAAGTAAGGCAGCTATCGTGAACCTGGCCCACTATGCTCCATGGGCAAAATAAAAACTTCTGACACTCATTGTTTCTTTTAGCACGAGCAGCTTTGAAGGGCAGAACAAAGGATCACTTTATAACTATAAAATGATGCTGAAGCCAGGTCAGGAGAGAATAATCACCAAGGAATGTTTAAAGGATAGTTGAAAGGTAGCGTTACATTTATAATTTGCGGCTTACTAGGGGTCAAAAGAGTCCGAGATAAAAATGCACTTGTAGGATAGAGAGATCTTTTTCTCTGCAGTCAGACGTTCCGCAGAACATCAGGGAATTGATTTCTCAGCTGTCATTCTGAGCCATCAGTTAACAGTGGAGAAATACAATAGTCAACATCTGAGAAGTCTCTTAATTCCTGTTCATTGAAGTCAGGTTGTTCCAACAGCAGTGAGAGTGAGATAAGTAGCTATGTTGAAAAGGCAAGCTTCTCTTAAAACGCTGAATAGCAGTTCGAATATTTCAGTTATTGCACTTGGTCTCTTTTTTGCTGCTGTATGATTTAAACTTCACCAATTTAAAACTTTGCAGAGTTGCTGAACCTTTCTTTTTTAAAATAATGCAAAGTTGTGATGCATTAACTTTTGCAATTTTGAATGTGTGTGAATGACTGTAATAAAGGTGACAAGAAAGATCCTGTCACTGAAGCTTGTTTTCCTCTGTAGAACTAATGTGAGACTGAAAGATCCAGAGGGTCCTGAGTTTAAGAAAAAAATAAACTATTGCCAGTTTGAAAGAGCTCCTGTTGATTAGCTGGAACAGGACATTATTGTGGATTAGGAAGCTACGTTGTGGGGATTGCCCCCTGAAATGGAAAAAGTGTGCTTGGTTCCTGAAGATTTCTAGACTTTTCATCGAGATATCGCTGATATCAGAACCTAGGTAAACACTTAAGACGTAGTTAAAAACTTCCACTGACTGGGCGACCTGCTAGTTTTCTCTGAAAAACAAAATATGACATCGATGGATTTTGCCATTTTCTCTGCTATGAGGTCTTAAGAAAGGCTTTTATGAGAAAGCCCTTTTTGGAGTTTTATTGAACATAAAATGTTTAAAAAAAATCACAAAGAGGAAGCCTTCAGCTACCACATGACTGCCGAATCATCACATCAAAAGATGCAGATATTTTTTGGTCACATCCTTCAGCTTTGCCTCATTGAAGAGATCTTTCCTAACATGTATTTGACCAACAAGATACTTTACCTTTGGTAATGCTGTTTCTGGTGGATACTCTAACTACAGATCCCAGACCTTGTAAATATTCCCTCAGGCTTCAGACTGGATCGAATACTCGAAAGCAGCACTCCTGTACGTGGGTAGGCGGCTCCCCACCAACATCATTCCGCTCCAGAAGTGACAAGCAGGACCACATATAAGCACTACCCAGGTGTGTTAACGTCTTGTACATCCCCTCAGACAAAGAGCCTATAAGGAAACTGGCTTGATCTGTGTGCAGAACCATAGATTCAAACCTTTTAAGAAAGAAAAAGAGTCCACTTCACAGAACGAGGAGGTGAGAGGGTCGGTGAACAATATGCAGTTAGAGTATCCACCTGAAAGAACATAACCAATGGAAAGTAACTTGTACTTCTGATTGATACTTCTAACTGCAGATTCCTCACCTTGTGAATAGATACCAAATCAGTACACCCCATGGTGGGTCCGTGAGATGGCTCAGAACCAAAAGTCCTGCAGGACCGAACTGGCAAAATGCTCATCTTAACGGGCCTGACTGCCAAGACATCAGTGCTTCATGAATGTGTACACTGATGAGCACGTAGCAGACTGACAGACATTCAGGACAGGCACTCTGCATGCTAGCACAGTAGTAATAGCGGCTCGAGTTGGATGAGTCAATAAACGTTCAGGTGGCTGCTTACCTAGTATGTAGCAGATTTTTCTGCAAAGGACTATATCCACTTACAGATGGTTATTTACTGCACTGCTTATCCTTCTTTGCTCCGGAGATACCCATAAAGAGCTGATCGTCCAACAGAAGGGTCTTCGTACAATCATTATAGAAACAGAGGACTCTCTAGGAGTCCAAACGATGGAGACTCTCCTCCTCCTCCTTTGAGGACTGCAATGGGACAAAAACAGTTGGAAGGATTATAGTTTGCCCAATGTGTAAAGGTGTAACTACCTTTAGCAGAAATGCAGCTCAAGTTCTCAACATCAGTTTGTCTGGAAACGATGTTGTGTAAAGCGGCTGGATCAAGAGTGCCTATAACTTACCCATGCGATGAGATGACATTATTGCAACCAAGAAGACCATCTTCAGGGTCAAGAGATGTAGTGGATTGGTTCAAATGGGGTGCACATTAGAAAAGTGAGAACTAAATTTAAGGCCCACTGTGGCACTGCAAAGGTCTGCAGCGGAAACATATGTTGTGGACCTTTAAGAAAATGCATCACAAGAAGTGACTTAAACAAAGAAGGCTGATCGGCAACTTAAGAAAAATTGAAAGAGCCGATAAACAGCTTTTAACACCACCAGGGAGGCCCATTGTGTCAGGTATCGGGTCAGTTCTAGAAACCCTGTCGTTATTTTGCGACCATTTCCTCAGGCCTCTAGTAAAAGAGACCCCAACAATTCTACAAGGCACAAGAGATGTTCTGAACATAATAGAACTCCAAAACAATGAGGGCCCCCATCTGGACGCTTTAATAACCCTAGATGTGGAGGCCCTCTACACCAACATTCTACAACTGGCGACATTAGAGGTAGTAGTGGAAATACTACACTCCTCTGAATGGGAAGCCCCGACCCCAATCATCATGGAGTGTGCACATGTTGCACTGACTGAAAACTATTTCCAATTTGAAGAACAAATTTACCATCAAACCTAAGGGACTTCCATGGGGAGCACGTTGGCCCCTAGTGTGGCGTGTCTATATGTTTAACTTTAAAGCCAAATACATTCTGCCGGCAACCAATATGTACAAGGACCATGTCGTCCTTTGGCGACGCTACATTGATGACGTCTTGGTCTTCTGGAAAGCAGACCTGAATACAATACCCCTGTTCGTCACATGGGTCAACAGCTTGAACCCCTTCCAACGCTTCACTGCCAACACCTGCAAACAGGAAATACCCTTTTTGGACCTTCTAATATGCTGTACCACCACAGGGTTGGAAACAAAGACTTACAAAAAACCGACTGATAGTCATAGCCTGCTACTTTTCAGTAGTTTCCATCCCAAAGCACTATGCGACAACCTGCCCTACGGGCAATATTTAGGACTCAGACGTAACTGCAGTAAGCTGGAAGACTTTAATACACAGGCCTCTGAGCTCACAACCCATCTGGCTAGACAGGAATATCCCAAAAAAAACATCACAATTGCGTGCATTACAAACAGGGAGATACTTTTACAGACTAATGAAAAAACTGAGACTAAACAAATAACGTGTCACCACATACACCCCTGATTCAAATATGATCAAGAAGATCATAAATAAACATTGGACAATCCTTAATATAGGCGACTCCACAGTAGACCCACCTAGATTCGCTTTCAAGAGAACGAATAACCTAAAAAACCTTCTAATCAGAACAAGACCAAAAAAAGAACCCCCTATGAGAAACTAACTTTGTACTTACCACCGGTCACTACCCACTACCCATGTGGTCAGTGCATAGTCTGACTACTGACAAAAGCAAGCAAAATGGTTACTCTCACAGACACATTCACCTGATTTCAAAGAACTCACACTAATTGTAACACCCGCAATTGTGTATACTTAATCATATGTCCATGCAAACTCAGGTATGTGGGCATGACAACTCGCCCCATATAAATCAGAATCTCAGAACACTGCAGCAACATCAGGTGTAGGAGAAACAATACAAAGATGTGCACACACTATACAGAAGCCAAACACACTGCCAACAACATCTGTTGGACCATTCTGGAATCGCACCCCTTGATCAGTAAGGAAGTCCTGTTTAGAAAGGAGCAAAAAAGGATTTTCAGAGTTTTCAGTAACACCAGGGGCCTCAATGATGACATCCCATGGGTGGTACTGAACAACCCTTAACCCCTCGGGCCACTTAACCTGAGGGCCACCGCATGTATGAGTACTGCCCTATACTTAATACCCACTATAGCTGTTCCCTAGAGCACCCGTAAGGAAGTGTAGCGCGCTGCGCAAGAAAATCCCACAAAGAATATAGAACCCCTGTCTGTCTCTATCCCCAACACCCAACAATACAGCATTCCAAATTCGAAAGGAATATTATATCCCTCATGCGCATATTGCAAGATATTAATGGATATCCTAAGTTGGCGACTCATTTTTGCACAAATTGTAACTTTAGAGCAGTATCGTAACTGAAGCATAAGTGGACAATACCCCCTAGTGTCACTGTATGCCTTCTGGCTTAACTTAAACCTTTACGTGGAAGTGCAGAACTCCAACGCATTCTTAGAAAAGTCTTAATAAAGTTATATTGAAATTGAAGGTCCATTAACAAATATACTCCCAAGATGGCCGCCCGCCGCTTTGGTCTAGTATTCATGCTAGGACGCAATGACGAACTACATTTAAACCCAAAGGCGGAAGGGCAAGCCACGGGAGCCTGAGCAAGGATAGGAGCACACCTAGTTGCGCACCCCCCTCATGTGAGTATCTATCAATTGCTTCATTACAGATCGAGAGTGTTGCCACAAGATACCGGTAAGACGCAGCTTATACATAACATTTGCGGCTCCCTGCCTGTCTTTGTTATTTGTGTTTCAGAGTGAGCAATGAAGTGCTCTCACGGCTACCCCGTCCACCTGTGACCTCATCACCGGGGGTGAGTTGTCGTGCCAAACTCGTGCACCATTGGCATGAATTTCGCCACGGGTATCAGCTCACGATATAAACTAACAACTAGCCGCGCTCAATATCCCTGCTGCATGCTCAGGGTTGATTACCGCAATTACCGTGTGCGTCTTCATGCCGCTGCACTCACGGGGACAAGCAACCCACGCGTATACACTCTACTGCATATACCACGCATACACACTTTGCTGCATGCTCATGGCAGACTACCGCATATATCGTTAGCGCTTGAAAACTGGTTAACGCCCATGTGTAAAACGGCACAAATGATGTCCCCACTACAAGTCTGTGATACCAGCTCATGCTGATATCACCACATGTACGCACTTGTTGGTACGGGTGTGTTCCTAATAATTACTACCTTATGTGCACCGAGTAATTTTTGTTTGAATCTTTATTCACAAATAGTGTATCCACCAATACGATCCTTCTTGGCAATAAGAGCCCATGCATGTAAGTCACTGCACCATTGGTGGATATTATCGCTTTCCAGACTAGTTCTAGAATTTTAACAGTTTGCATCTCTTTCAGGTCTCACCTATCCAGGTCTTCAACCCTGGATCTTCACTAACAACGCTGGTGACAAATATGGTACTCAGCACCGGCCTTGCGGTAGTGTTAGAGTTTAGGAGAATTTACTCCTGTAGACACTGGTCCTGAAAAATTGCTGATTGACCCGTTGGGGGCAGCAGGCAAGAAACATGTCAACCGCATACACATACTAGACCCTGTGGGATCATTGATATTCCAGACAGGGCTCACACATTTTAGTTAGGTTAGTACACCTCACAAATAAAATTAGTTCCCTCTAGTGCAGTACTAAACCTATTTTAATCCACTACTCACGCACTACCTAGACCACTTACCCTCACTCAGCAAACGGCTGTCTCTTAAAAGATCTCCGGCAAAGAGACCCTTCGCGGGAGCCCGTCAGGCATTGCAGCGCTGGCCCAACGAGGAGCACAGCCCAATAATGACATGCTTCGGCTGTGTGAGGGCAATCCATAAAAGACCTGTTCACTTCCAGCCTCATAAGGAACTGCACATTCTTTTGATTTATGTGTCTTCTAGGAGCGTTGTGCAGGACCTCATCAAAAGCTCCCGGTTCCCCTGTGGAAATGAGCCTTTTTAAGGGCCCACCGTGCAGGGGTTCCCCCTTACCTGTCCACGGGTCCTTAAACCAACAAAGAAGTGATTGGCACTGAAGCTGGAATTCAAAAAGAAGATTATTCACTCATGAGTGAGACCCCGTCTATACAACACCCTCAAGTGTTCCAGGTGGTAGTAGCTTGAATACACAGACCATGGGCCTTATATACTGTGTTTGTTGCGGAGTAAACATGTAGACTCAAATAGAAGGTACATGCCTACACAAGAATAACTACCGACAAACATGGTCAAATGGGAAATCACTTAGTCAGCAAAGTGGGAGGGGAAACAGAACCGCTTACATCAGAAAGACATGATGGATAATTACATTTTCAAACAGGTGCATTCTAGCAGCTACAGGCCTTTCTGAGCTCATACATTGCTTGAGCTTAGAAAAGAAAGAGTTAACTAAAGCTGATGACTCAAGCAGGACAGAAAGGCAAGCAACAGTGAAGACGGAAGAATCACATGGCTAACAAAATGAATGCCACAACAAAGATGGCTTCAGCTCATGCTAACAGCAATTATTTTCGATTTCCACACCCCTATTTTGTTTAAAGGGCACCAAACCAAGCAACAAGCTTTTCCCAGCTACTGGCATTGACTGATTTCACAGACGGGAGCCTGTCTGCCAGAACATCATCAGTAACTTCAGGAGGAAGATCAAAGGAGACTAGCTGCCACCACTCAATCTTCACGTATGGGGTGCAGAGGCCCCCCCTGTTGTCCCCCTATAGTGGCTGCCTGATTGGAGGGCAGAGGTTCAAGCCAAGAAGTTCTGGATACCACACATTCCTGCCCAGATCCGAAGCCTATAGGGTGAGTAGAGGAAAAAAGGCATTCAGGAACCCCAACCTCTTCTCCAGGTAAAATGCTTCTCCGAAGAGAGTGTCTTGGGAACTCTAGCATGCAGAAATATTGACATTCTGCATTCTCAATGGTGGTGAAAATATCGAGCCAAGGTTCTCTACATTGCTGGAAAACACCCTGTGCCACCTCCGGGAATAACTACCATTCGTGATCCACTAGGTGTCAATGACAGAGTTTGTGCGCCCTGGCATTTATAGATTCTGCCAAGTGTTTTCTACCAAGAGAAATACCCTGGGGAGTAATCCACTTCTAGAGGCACAAATCCTCCTAGCACAGGATCAAAGACCACCCTCTGCCCTGCTTGAAGTTGAAGTTGAAAGGGTTTTATATAGCGCTCTATTACCAAACGGTTTCTTGGCGCTGCAGAAGGAAACTGAAACTGAGGAAGGAAGAGGAGTGACAATTTAAGAAGAATAGGCAGAGGAGAAAAGATGAGTTTTCAGAGCTGATCGGAAGACCAAATAAGAGGGAATAGACCTAATTGCCAGAGGGAGTGTGTTCCAGAAAAGGGGGCCGAGTGTGGAAAACCTGGAGCCACCCGATTTCTTCTTGCGGAATCGGGGGACAAGCAGAAGGAACTGGGTAGAGGAGCAAAGGTTTCTGGTAGGAACATATGCATTGATCTTGGATCTAATAAATGCGGGGGCAATACCAGCTAAAGACATAAAGGTCTGACAGCCCATCTTAAAGAGCGAGCGCTCCCTAATAGGGAGCCAGTGGAGAGTCTTAAGCAGGGGGGTGGTGTGACTAAACTTGGGGAGCCTATAAATAAGGCGAGCCGCTTGATTTTGGATGAGCTGTAGGCGACGACCCTCGCAGGCAGGAATGCCCACATACAAAGCGTTGCCATAATCTAAGCGAGATAAGATCATGGCCAGGATAATGAGTTTAAGGGCGTCGACCGTGAAGTAGCGCGAGACTTTCCGGATGGTTCTTAAGGCCAGAAAGCAAGAGGAGACTACCAAGCTTATCTGGGGACGCAGAGAGAGGTCGTGGCTGACTTTGATGCCCAGAGTTTTTACAGATGCAGAGGGAGACAGGGGGAACCAAAGATGGGAGGCCAGAAAGCAGGGGACCAGGGATTGGAGGGACCACCGATGAGAATCAACTCCGTCTTATCGGGATTCAATTTTAATTGATTAAGGCTCATCCAGTTGTAAATGAAAGTAAGAGTGGAGTGGACCCTAGAGACTGAGTCGGAAGAGGAGGAGAGGTTAAAGATGAGCTGGAGGTCGTCGGCATTATTGAACACCGTGACCTCGATATCCTGTAGAGCAGCAATGAGGGGGTGTATGTAAAGGTTAAATAAGAGGGGGGAGAGGGAGGAGCCTTGGGGTACCCCGCAGGAAACAGCGCGGGTAGGTGCAAGGAAGCCTTCCAAACGAACAGCCTGAGTACGGCCTGCTAAAAAAGAGGTAAGCCAGGTCAAGGCCGACCCCTGTAGTCCGGCGCCCCTGACACGGTCGAGGAGGATGGAGTGGTCGACCGTGTCAAAGGCGGCGGAGAGATCGAGAAGAATTAAGGCCTGGGGAGAATTGATGTCAGCACTATGTCTGAGCTCATCAACCACTGAGAGGACAACAGATTCCGTAGAATGTGCAGGCCGAAAACCGGCCTGGTGGTCCGCCAGGAGACGATGGGCCTCAACGTAGGTGGAGAGTGAGGAGGTGATATGGCTCTCCAGGATCTTACTCAGGAGTGGGAGGAGCGAAATTGGTCTAAAGTTGGAGGGGACAGTAGAATCAGCACCAATTTTTTTTAAAATAGGGATTAACGTCGCTGCTTTGAATGCATCAGGTACAATTCCTGAAGTAATAGAGGTGTTAAGCAGGGTTATAGGGGGAACTGGACAGTAGGAGGAGATCTCCCTTAGAATATGTGCAGGGCAAACGTCAGCGGGGGAGCCAGTTTTGACTTTTCCCAGGAGAGTACGGAAGGCCTCTTCTGAGATCAGGGGGAATTGGTCGAGAGAGGAAGGGGGCGAGGGTAAAGGAGGGCAAGAAAACGAAGGAGGGGCCATGGGGATGTTCTGCTTTATAGTGACGATCTTCTCAATAAAGAAATCATTGAGGGAGTTGCAGAGGGATTGGGAAGGAATGGGTCTAGAAGCAACTCTATCGGAGGCAGCAAGCTCGTGGACGATTGCAAATATCTCCTTGAGTTTGTTTGTTGCCTGATGAATTTTCTGGGAAAAATGTTCTAACTTAGCGGTGAGTATGGCTTTTTTATAGGCCCTAAGTAGCGTTAGGTAAAGGATCTTAAGGTCCGGGCAATATCTACGGCGCCACTGGCGCTCAGCCTGCCGAAGTGCCAACTTCTGACCCTTTAGGGCATTAGAAAACCATCTGTTGGCATCGTGGGAACGGCGCGTTCTGACCCGTCTAAGAGGCGCAACATGGTTACAGGCCTCTGAGAGCCAGTTATCGATCGTGGCTACCTGCCGATTGGGAAGCAAATCTGACAAGGTAGGGGCGGAAGAGGCTACGGAATGACCTAAGGCGGTCAGATCCACTCTATTCCAATTACGAGCGTAGATATTTTTAGGGAGAGGGGGGGTGTTGATCTCCCCCAAAGGAGTGGAAAAGGTAATCAGGAAGTGGTCGGACCAGACACAGGGGGATATAGTAGGCGAAGAAATAGACAGATTGGCAGACCAAACTTGGTCAAGGGTGTGCCCCTGAACATGGGTAAGGGAAAAAATGTGAGGGGTAAAGTTAAGACAATGAAGGGTGTCGGAGAAATCTTTGGACATGGTGTCTTCACGTGGGTCACCCGGCCAGAAATTGAAATCGCCCAATAGGAGGATAGCGGAGTTGTTAACCACCAAAGTAGCCAGTAAGTCCTGTATGGCTGGAATGAAGTGAGGCATAGGTTGAGGGGGTCGGTAGAGGAGTACAAAGGTAAGAGGGATCGCGAGGTTCGTGGAACGTGTAACCAAAAGGTCAATAGAGGGAATGGGATGGTGAGGAAGGGGCTGGAATTGGAGATTAGAGCGTGCTATCATTGCCACTCCGCCACCGGTCTTCCCCTCAGGACGGTCGGTACGGAGGATGTAATAGGGATCCGGGAGGGAAGTAAGGATATCGGGGAGAGAAGTGGCAGTGTACCAGGTTTCCGTGAGGAACAGGATCTCAGGTCTGGTGGTATCAAGGAAGTCAAAGAGCTCTAATGGGTGCTTGACCGCAGATCGAATGTTAAGGAGAGAGATTAAAGCCGTAGGGGGGAGGCTATTAGAGTGCTTAGAGCGGGAAAGAAAAGAAATAGGGCATGACGCCTCCTTGCGTAGACTAAAGTACGGGCGTAAGAGATTGCCGTGATCAGGCTGAGCGATTTTAAGAAAGTTAATCCGGGCCAGAGTGGAAGGGCTGATGGACCAGTCGGCATGGCATGCCAGAAGCTGGTCATGTGAGTAGGTAAGGAGACGGTCAAAGTGGGGGGCCCCGGGACCCGGCCTGGCGCGGGTGGGCGCAGACGGGCGCGCCGCTGGCGTGCCGCTGGCGCGCCCGCTGCGCGGCCGGGGAAGGCTCATAATTTAAGAGGGAAGCAGAGGGCGTGGCCTAGCGGCAATGGGCATGGCCTGGGCTCAGGGCTTTCCAGCCAATGTCGGCAATCCTTCTGCAACCCGCAGCAGCGCCTAGATCGGCTGCGCGGGGAGAAGACAACAGCAAAAGGTGAGGTCACAGCAGAGTAAAACACAAAATACAATTTTAAAATGAGCGATACTCCCGGCTTCCACCTCAGGAGTCAGTTGCAATCTAATACGCGCGACGAGGAAGGCGCGGTTGATATAGAGGGAGGGGGCGTGGCCTAGCAGCAATGGGCGTGGCCTTGGCTCAGGGCTTTCCCACCAATGTCGGCAATCCTTCTGCGACCTGCAGCAGCGCCTAGATCGGCTGCGCGGGGAGAAGACAACAGCAAAAGGTGAGGTCACAGAAGAGTAAAACACAAAATACAATTTTAAAATGAGCGATACTCCCGGCTTCCGCCTCAGGAGTCAGTTGCAATCTAATACGCGCGATGAGGAAGGCGCGGTTGATATAGAGGGAGGGGGCGTGGCCTAGCGGCAATGGGCGTGGCCTGGGCTCAGGGCTTTCCCGCCAATGTCGGCAATCCTTCTGCGACCCGCAGCAGCGCCTAGATCGGCTGCGCGGGGAGAAGACAATAGCAAAAGGTGAGGTCACAGCAGAGTAAAACACAAAATACAATTTTAAAATGAGCGATACTCCCGGCTTCCGCCTCAGGAGTCAGTTGCAATCGAATACGCGCGATGAGGAAGGCGCGGTTGATATAGAGGGAGGGGGCGTGGCCTAGCGGCAATGGACATGGCCTGGTCTCAGGGCTTTCCCGCCAATGTCGGCAATCCTTCTGCGACCCGCAGCAGCGCCTAGATCGGCTGCGCGGGGAGAAGACAACAGGAAAAGGTGAGGTCACAGCAGAGTAAAACACAAAATACAATTTTAAAATGAGCGATACTCCCGGCTTCCGCCTCAGGAGTCAGTTACAATCTAATACGCGCGATGAGGAAGGCGCGGTTGATATAGAGGGAGGGGGCGTGGCCTAGCGGCAATGGGCGTGGCCTGGGCTCCGGGCTTTCCCGCCAATGTCGGCAATCGTTCTGCGACCGCAGCAGCGCCTAGATCGGCTGCGTGGGGAGAAGACAACAGCAAAAGGTGAGGTCACAGCAGAGTAAAACACAAAATACAATTTTAAAATGAGTGATACTCCCGGCTTCCGCCTCAGGAGTCAGTTGCAATCTAATACGCGTGACGAGGAAGGCGCGGTTGATATAGAGGGAGGGGGCGTGGCCTAGCGGCAATGGGCGTGGCCTGGGCTCAGGGCTTTCCCGCCAATGTCGGCAATCCTTCTGCGACCCGCAGCAGCGCCTAGATCGGCTGCGCGGGGAGAAGACAATAGCAAAAGGTGAGGTCACAGCAGAGTAAAACACAAAATACTATTTTAAAATGAGCGATACTCCCGGCTTCCGCCTCAGGAGTCAGTTGCTTGCTGCAATACCGCATGGGTTGTCTGTGAGAACCTATATGATCCTCTCCTTGATGAATGGTATGGAGGCCTTCAACGCCAAGTGTATTGCAGACAACTCCAACAAATCGATGTGGAGTTGGGTAACTGCCGGAGAGTCCTCTGATCTCCACATCTCCCGGATGGCCTCCCTAGCCCAGTAGTGTTGCATCTGTTCACCAGTGTCAGTTATGGGTGGGGTAGGGTGAAGAGTCTGTCACTGGCTTAGTCGCGATTTAGCAACCACCACTGCAGAACTTTTGCACTCTCTTCCAAAACCACATCTGCACAGCAAGGACAATGAGCAGATACCACAATTGATTGAAAGTTCTGCGGAATCTGCGGGGCAGAGCTCCAACCGGAAACTGCTGTCAGTGGGTAAGGGACTACATCTGATCCTTAGGACCAGCATTTGGCATATAGCAAACTAAGAGGAAAAAAAAACCTTTTACCTGAGCACCCTGCCACTAACAGTAATCTGACATACTGCTCATTTATTTGATGTGTCCGAGCTGAGGAGTCGCAAGGCGGCCTCGGCGGCGATCCCACAGAGGTCACCTGTTTTCGATAGTCAATACGCTAGGAAGGGTGAATTGGTTGTCACTTGGACCGCTGCACATTACACAGATGGTATGCTTGATCCCTGGGTGTGATACAGGGCTGGGGTCTCACCGCTTGGACTGCTGGGAGTGACACAGATGGTACACATAGGACATGGGTGTGATATAGGGAAAGCAACTCGATCTTATTTTCTAGTCTCTTAAATGGGTTTTCAACGTATTTTCTGTCTCTTAAACACTGTTGGTGTCTGAAAGAAGTGAGAGGTGTTAACCACTTGGACCGCTCAACATGACACAGATGATACGCTAAGCCCCTGGGTGTTAATTTAAACAGGGTGGAATTCTGATGTTAGGGGAAATCTGGACCTTGTAGATTAAGGTGTAGCTTGTACTTGGCAGAAACCAAAGGAAATGGTGGACGGAGTGTTGAACATTGCAAGCACTCACCCCCAGTCAACTGATCTGGGTTTAATCCATCACCGTTCTTTAGCCCACTCTGCCACCCCAGTTCAGACATGGCCATATGCAAATCAGTCTGACCCTGTGCCTCATGGGAACAGTCCAGCCCGAACTGCCAAGCCATGTCTTCCCTGGACCGGAAACAAGCTTCCTAGGACCGGTTTCTGGCATTTCAGCCGTCTTCAGCCAGGCTTGCTTGAATCCAGTGGCAAAGTGAGCAAGGGACTCACGTCTGAGCATACCCTGCCAACTTATGGCGAACAAAGCAAAAACCAAAGGAAATGATGGACGGAGTGTTGAACATTGCAAGCGCTCACCACCAGTCAACTGATCTGGGTTTAATCCATCAACGTTCTTTAGTACTTGGCCAAGGAGGGCCTGCAATTGTTGAGTTATTTCTTCTTAACCGCATAAACTGGTGCTATCTTTGTCTCAGAGCCGATATTGACAGATCATCGGGCTCACTTAGTGCTGTGTAACATGCAAAGCCTCTCCTCATCTGTCATCATGCAGCATGCGCTAGGAGTGGGCTAAGGGTTTCGGTCACTTTTTTCTGCTATTAACATTGTGGTTTCTCAACTGAAACATTTATTCTGAATTTGTGGTGCTGATAAATTATTGCAACTGTGTTTTATGTTGAATGTGTGTCTCGTTAACAATTTTATGTGCATGTGAAGAAGCTGCCATGTTTTAGTATTTGCTATTCCACTGCTAGTAAACAACTGTGGGGCAGATTTATGTTTCCTGGCGCATCCCTGCAAATCAGCAGGGATGCGCCAGGAAAGATGCGTCACGCAAGTTTACACTTGCGCCACCACAGATGCGCCGCATTTACAATGCAGCCCATGTCGGCAATCCTTCTGCGACCCGCAGCAGCGCCTAGATCGGCTGCGCGGGGAGAAGACAACAGCAAAAGGTGAGGTCACAGCAGAGTAAAACACAAAATACAATTTTAAAATGAGCGATACTCCCGGCTTCCACCTCAGGAGTCAGTTGCAATCTAATACGCGCGATGAGGAAGGCGCGGTTGATATAGAGGGAGGGGGCGTGGCCTAGCGGCAATCGGCGTGGCCTGGGCTCAGGGCTTTCCAGCCAATGTCGGCAATCCTTCTGCAACCCGCAGCAGCGCCTAGATCGGCTGTGCGGGGAGAAGACAACAGCAAAAGGTGAGGTCACAGCAGAGTAAAACACAAAATACAATTTTAAAATGAGCGATACTCCCGGCTTCCGCCTCAGGAGTCAGTTGCAATCTAATACGCGCGACGAGGAAGGCGCGGTTGATATAGAGGGAGGGGGCGTGGCCTAGCAGCAATGGGCGTGGCCTTGGCTCAGGGCTTTCCCACCAATGTCGGCAATCCTTCTGCGACCTGCAGCAGCGCCTAGATCGGCTGCGCGGGGAGAAGACAACAGCAAAAGGTGAGGTCACAGAAGAGTAAAACACAAAATACAATTTTAAAATGAGCGATACTCCCGGCTTCCGCCTCAGGAGTCAGTTGCAATCTAATACCCGCGATGAGGAAGGCGCGGTTGATATAGAGGGAGGGGGCGTGGCCTAGTGGCAATGGGCGTGGCCTGGGCTCAGGGCTTTCCCGCCAATGTCGGCAATCCTTCTGCGACCCGCAGCAGCGCCTAGATCGGCTGCGCGGGGAGAAGACAATAGCAAAAGGTGAGGTCACAGCAGAGTAAAACACAAAATACAATTTTAAAATGAGCGATACTCCCGGCTTCCGCCTCAGGAGTCAGTTGCAATCGAATACGCGCGATGAGGAAGGCGCGGTTGATATAGAGGGAGGGGGCGTGGCCTAGCGGCAATGGACATGGCCTGGTCTCAGGGCTTTCCCGCCAATGCCGGCAATCCTTCTGCGACCCGCAGCAGCGCCTAGATCGGCTGCGCAGGGAGAAGACAACAGGTAAAGGTGAGGTCACAGCAGAGTAAAACACAAAATACAATTTTAAAATGAGCGATACTCCCGGCTTCCGCCTCAGGAGTCAGTTACAATCTAATACGCGCGATGAGGAAGGCGCGGTTGATATAGAGGGAGGGGGCGTGGCCTAGCGGCAATGGGCGTGGCCTGGGCTCAGGGCTTTCCCGTCAATGTCGGCAATCGTTCTGCGACCGCAGCAGCGCCTAGATCGGCTGCGTGGGGAGAAGACAACAGCAAAAGGTGAGGTCACAGCAGAGTAAAACACAAAATACAATTTTAAAATGAGTGATACTCCCGGCTTCCGCCTCAGGAGTCAGTTGCAATCTAATACGCGTGACGAGGAAGGCGCGGTTGATATAGAGGGAGGGGGCGTGGCCTAGCGGCAATGGGCGTGGCCTGGGCTCAGGGCTTTCCCGCCAATGTCGGCAATCCTTCTGCGACCCGCAGCAGCGCCTAGATCGGCTGCGCGGGGAGAAGACAATAGCAAAAGGTGAGGTCACAGCAGAGTAAAACACAAAATACTATTTTAAAATGAGCGATACTCCCGGCTTCCGCCTCAGGAGTCAGTTGCTTGCTGCAATACCGCATGGGTTGTCTGTGAGAACCTATATGATCCTCTCCTTGATGAATGGTATGGAGGCCTTCAACGCCAAGTGTATTGCAGACAACTCCAACAAATCGATGTGGAGTTGGGTAACTGCCGGAGAGTCCTCTGATCTCCACATCTCCCGGATGGCCTCCCTAGCCCAGTAGTGTTGCATCTGTTCACCAGTGTCAGTTATGGGTGGGGTAGGGTGAAGAGTCTGTCACTGGCTTAGTCGCGATTTAGCAACCACCACTGCAGAACTTTTGCACTCTCTTCCAAAACCACATCTGCACAGCAAGGACAATGAGCAGATACCACAATTGATTGAAAGTTCTGCGGAATCTGCGGGGCAGAGCTCCAACCGGAAACTGCTGTCAGTGGGTAAGGGACTACATCTGATCCTTAGGACCAGCATTTGGCATATAGCAAACTAAGAGGAAAAAAAAACCTTTTACCTGAGCACCCTGCCACTAACAGTAATCTGACATACTGCTCATTTATTTGATGTGTCCGAGCTGAGGAGTCGCAAGGCGGCCTCGGCGGCGATCCCACAGAGGTCACCTGTTTTCGATAGTCAATACGCTAGGAAGGGTGAATTGGTTGTCACTTGGACCGCTGCACATTACACAGATGGTATGCTTGATCCCTGGGTGTGATACAGGGCTGGGGTCTCACCGCTTGGACTGCTGGGAGTGACACAGATGGTACACATAGGACATGGGTGTGATATAGGGAAAGCAACTCGATCTTATTTTCTAGTCTCTTAAATGGGTTTTCAACGTATTTTCTGTCTCTTAAACACTGTTGGTGTCTGAAAGAAGTGAGAGGTGTTAACCACTTGGACCGCTCAACATGACACAGATGATACGCTAAGCCCCTGGGTGTTAATTTAAACAGGGTGGAATTCTGATGTTAGGGGAAATCTGGACCTTGTAGATTAAGGTGTAGCTTGTACTTGGCCAAGGAGGGCCTGCAATTGTTGAGTTATTTCTTCTTAACCGCATAAACTGGTGCTATCTTTGTCTCAGAGCCGATATTGACAGATCATCGGGCTCACTTAGTGCTGTGTAACATGCAAAGCCTCTCCTCATCTGTCATCATGCAGCATGCGCTAGGAGTGGGCTAAGGGTTTCGGTCACTTTTTTCTGCTATTAACATTGTGGTTTCTCAACTGAAACATTTATTCTGAATTTGTGGTGCTGATAAATTATTGCAACTGTGTTTTATGTTGAATGTGTGTCTCGTTAACAATTTTATGTGCATGTGAAGAAGCTGCCATGTTTTAGTATTTGCTATTCCACTGCTAGTAAACAACTGTGGGGCAGATTTATGTTTCCTGGCGCATCCCTGCAAATCAGCAGGGATGCGCCAGGAAAGATGCGTCACGCAAGTTTACACTTGCGCCACCACAGATGCGCCGCATTTACAATGCAGCCCATCTTGGAGCAAGGATAAACAGATGCGTGACGCATCTGGTGGTATAAGGGTGGCGCATTGCTGGAGTCGTGTCGCAAGCATGACGCAACTCCAGCAATACTCAGGGGCTGCCCATACCGAACATGCTGCGTCATGCCTTACGCCTGCTTCAAGCAGGCGCAGGGCTTTGACGTAGCAGCGTCGGAAAAGTGACTCAGTGAAATCTTGTAGATTTCACTGCGTCACTTTTCCGAGGCTTTTTCCGACGGAACGCCCACCCTGCATACATTAAACCTGACGCAGGTTTAATGTAGCGCAGGGCTTTACAACGTGACGCATCTCCCTAGATGCGTCACGTTGTAAATAAGGCGCAACATGGCGTATGGTTTACGTCGCGGCTGCGTCACAGAAGTGACGCAACGGCGACGTAATTGTCTCGCAAGGGGCTTGTAAATCTGCCCCTCAATGTTTTGAATTAACCATTACACTTTCTTACAGGTTGGTGCCCTTCATATGCATGGTTTTGTATATTGTGAAAAATCTGTTTTTCATGCATCGTTGTCTAAAGCTGAGCTCATAGAAAATTGCGGCATAACCCATTGTACATATTTTCCCGTGATCAAAGTAGCACTTAGGATTTTTTACCTTAAAAACTTGAGAAGTTAAAAGTGTACTAGTCCCTCAAAGAAAGTTCCCAATCCATCATGGAGTCGCCATTAAACCACATGCAAACTAGATTCCCCATGCAAGCTTAAAAGCTAGATAAATGTTGCCATGAGTGATACGCACACACCAAGACACACACACACCAAGACACACGCTTCCTCATGGCCAGAGAGGGAACCTTCTATTAAACATAATAGAGCACATGAGAACACACATTCCGACCAATGTTGTAGGACATCAGAAGGCTAGGAGAGAGGGACTGTTAGAACTCTGGGCCATCTTCGACCCCAACCTACAATCCTGTCCCAACACTTGCAAGTACGGTGTCTGCACCTCCCCCACCATACACAAGTATGGAGGTGCTCTCTCTGATGCCGGCCATCCCGACACCCCTGCAGGGAACTTCAGCTGTGCCTCCGACTCAGGGCCTAAAATGGGCGTTGGCAGACACGAGAGCGGTGTATGCTTCAGACTGCGGGACATACTCTGCAGCAATACACCACCACTGAGGAGGCGAGCTGTGGGAGCGCCAGGTGGTCTTTGAATCTTGCGGAGGCACCTATCTTTGGATACCCTTAGAAGAATCTCAGTGAATAACTGTCCGGGGGAGCACACCGTTCAGAGTCTGAGGCCTGACCGGGGGAGGCGGTGTGGCCCACAACCGGTTGAAGAGGAGCTGCAGTTTGGCTGACTAAAGTGGCCGCCGCCGCACAACTGCAGTTGGGCCTTGCTACAGAGACCAAGGAAACTGAAATGGGGTACTGTAATGCCGGAGCATGCTTACTACCCCCCACTTCTCTCGCCTGAAACCCTGGGTAGGTCGACCCCGACCCCTGGTTCCCACAGGGATCCGTGAGAAACTCCTACAGGCGAGCCCTGCTGGGCCCATTACATTGTGCAGGGAGATACACCAAAGCTTTGAGGGGAAGGCTCGCAGTGGCTGCCAAGTGGACAAATGCATGGCTGAAGAAGGAATCAGTGAGGGCGATGATCTGATACTGTATGCCCTTAAGAGCTTGACACTTCCATAGGGTATACCGGTCCCCCAATACATCAGGATACTAGGAGGAGTCTAAGAGACACGGTGAGCTGCTCTTTATTAAACATGGGTAAGATATCCAGGAAATGCAGACAGAGCGCACCAGACCCGGGCATGGTCTCTGCGCACACCAATGAGGGACCGGCTCTCTGACATTATGCAGGCCATTACTGCATCTCGCGAAGTGCTGAAGGCAAAGATCGATGCCATAGGTATTGATCTCAATCTACTTAAAGACGACCATGGCCGGCTATCAGAAAGGGTGACATGCACTGAGCACACGCTGACGGACATACCCCCAGAAATTACAGCACTGCAACAATACCTGGCCACAATGAAAAGTAGAGTTAAGACCATAGAAATGCGGGCAGGGGACAGTCAAAATATGTTCCGCAGGAATAACATTCGAGACATTGGTGTCTCTGAGCGCACAGAGGGGACCAATATGATGGCCTACTTGGAGGCCTGGCTGCATACAGAAGTGGCACCGGAGGAGCTCTCCTCATTTTATGGCCTGGAGAGATCACATAGAGTTCTGACACGCCCACCTAAGCCTGGTGCCCCACGCCCGAGAGTGGCTAGACTCCTCCATTTTAGAGACCATGATCACATTCTAGCGCAAGCCCGTCAGCAGGGGACCTTCAGATTGACAACAGCAAAATCATGATATTCCCAGACTTCAACCGGGAAGTACAGAGACATTCCTTGCTGTGCAAAGATGCCTTTGCCAACTGAAGGTGCCTAACGCAATGATATTCCCAGCTCGTCTCCGGGTGATCACATCTTCTGGTGTCCAGTTCTTCCAGACCCTGCAAGAAGCTTGGACCTGGATCGAATCGAGTCTGGATGTTGAATCGGGGGTGGGGCTCCCCACGCTCTCCTGCTCGTAGAGAAAAAGCAGGCACGGATAAAAAAAACAGAGTACCGTCGCTGGCGGAGGCCCGAGACGAACGCCACAAAGTAATTAGGACAGTGGCAGAAATCTGCAATGCCGGCATAAGCCTCCGATCTTCTCTCAGTGAACGAAACAAATGGAACTCAAATGGATATCAGGTTCCTAGCTCTGCCAAATACTCAGATACTGACCTACCTAAGGTTACCCCTAAATCGGCAGATGAGATCATCTGAGAGTGGGATATAAGGAACATTGGTCAGCTTGCATGATGGACTGGATCTTTAAGACAGGATGTATGTATTTCGATTTCTGCCTGCTCTCCTCGTGCCTACGGGGGGAGGCCTGACCCTATTCTCACATAAATCGGGATCGGGAGGAACCAGGCTGGGATGTTCTGCATGATCACTAGCCACTCTCGTTCACCCCTGGTTGCAGTTTCGTTGGTACTCCCGCGCACAGATACCGGTTAGTATCATGTTTGGATGGGACCTGGACTTCTACTTGCCCTGGGTAGAGGGAGTTGGAGTTTTCACTGTTGGTTTGTTTTCCAGTTGGGTCTTGGGAGTGCCTGGCAAGCAGAATACAATCTAGACATACCACTCAAAACATACGGGAATATTCTGAGTGTCCCTGGGGAGTGGGGACAGATGACACCGATGGACACATGGCCACCACCATAGAATTTACGTCTCTCATGGAATATCAGAAGGATGAATTCCATTGCTAAACGACAAAGTATATGCTTATCTTGCAAGGAAGGGGGTCCACATTGCTCTGTTGAAGGAAACACATATAACTACCAAGGATGGGGCTGCACTACAGGGTAGGTGGAGAGGTCAGGCCTACTATACAGACTACTCAGCCTTTGCCAGAGGAGTGCTGGTGTGGATTAAATCAGGGGTTCCCTTTCAGCCACCTAGTTGATCATGAGGGACGTTACGTAGTGGTAACTGGTAAATTAGACGGTCGGGATGTGACAATTGGGAGTCTCTATGGCCCAAATGTTGACCAAATCTCATTCCTAGCAACCGTTCCAGAACAGTGGCACCATACCTAGTGGGATACGTAATCCTGGGAGGAGATTAAAATTGTGTAGCAGACATTGTACCCGCCCCTAAGGGAGACCACAGTTGTCGGAGCTGCTGAAGCATTGAGAGGTTGGCAGTTCCAATGGGGTCTCAGTGACTCATTGAGAACGTTACACCCAGAAAACACAGACTATTTATTTTTCTCACACCTACATGACCTACACGTCCGGTAAGATGCTATCCTTTGTACACCTGATGTACACAACCTCATCATAACTAGTAAGTACTTAGCTAGAACGATTTGTGATCATAGTGCGCTCCTATTGGGATTCTGTTGGGCACGAACTACGCCCTATGTCCTCATAGGGCGACTGAAACTGGAATCCCTAGAGGACCCAGGTTTTTAAACTGATACGTACAGGTTATCTGTATCTGTATTGTTTATCTAATGTTATATGTATTGTGATTTTTATTATGCATTTTGTGGTGTTACAATGCCATATTTTGTTTTGAATGTGTAAATATGTTTGTGAAACATTTGTGTGGCCCGACAAAAGACATGAGAATAATAGTTAAATCTTGTTTGAAAAAAGTATAAAAAGAAGTGAAATAAAAAACACACAGGCTTTAGAGCAAAGCAAAGGGACATCAATCTCACCTAACTGCCGGGACGCTGTGGATCTGATCTTCGCTGCTGCACCCTGTGACGCTTTTGAGGCGCTACACCTCGCGCTACACCTCGCGCTACACCTCGCCGGACCCGCTCCGCGGGTCCCGCTTCGCTGCTCCTTGCTTGGGACTTGGTCGGAGGAGGGGCTGGTCTACCAGAGACTGCTGTGGGTGGCTGGGAGCTACTGCAGGGCTGCGAGCGGTGCAATCAGGGAATCCATTTCCCAGGAGTCCCTGTAAGCCTGACCAGAAACACCTGGCCCGCTCTCTCTGCTTGCTCTGCCCCCCAGCCATTACGTCTATTTTACAGGCCCTCCTTACCGCAGCGCGGGAGCAGCCCGGGAGAAGCCCGGGACAAGGGCGGGACCGTTCTTTCCCGTTCAAGACCGGACCGGGCCCTCCCTCTTGGTCTCAGGACACTAAGGTGCCAAAAAGTGACTTTGTCTACTATGTCGGGACGTGAGCTGAGAAGCAAAGCTTCTCTTGCGGGAGGTTCTATTGCAGGAGGTATGGATGAATTTTTAATTAGGGCCAATAATTTGATTGAAAAGGAAATTTCTGTATTAGAAAAGCGTTTATCACATGAATTAATTTCTAAAAGATCATCCCTAGGAGCGATCGCCTTAGCCAAAAGCCCAGACAGGAACCCAATCCCTGTTATCACAGTAACACAGCCAATAGAGCCCAACACTACCTCAGGAATGGGGGGAAATGATTCGCAGGAGTTAGACATTCTAGTGAATGAAATTTCGCCCGAAATTGATTCACTCCTTTCTAATCATGGCGTCGCCCCTGAAAATGATACTACAGGGGTCTCTATTGTTAGCATAGTAAATCAAGGGACCATTCAAGGGACCAAAGAAGGGGCCATTCCAAAAAGAAAACGGGTGTATAACAAAAAAGACGGGAATAAGCCTAAACTAGCTAAGCTGCAAGGTGGTAGCTCCCAACCACCTAGGCCGATTATAGAACCAAAGGATGCAGGGATTGGAATGGTCGACTTAACCGAACCTATCTCTAATAATTCTAGGCCAGCACCTCTGGACCCTGGACTGTCTATAGAAAGCCTGGGAGCCCTATTTAAATCCCTTTTACGACCTCTTGAGGTTAAACTAGAACAAATCGACCTTAGATTAAGTAACATCGAGAAAAATACAGCTGTGCTGGTGGCAAATCCAAGTGTGGCCACCAAGCAAGACGTTGCTACCACCCCAGTCTGTGTAAATAGGGGGACTATACCATCTATAGATTTGAGTATGCCTAACAATAATAAAGCTGGACTCCCTGGGCCAAATAAACCGGTGCCACAGGAAGTCCCTAAGCTGACTGTTGCTTCCTCGGTGGATGGGTGCGTTATTTCTGGGAATAAAGCGGATGGTAAGGTGGTTCCTCCAGCCCTAGTCAGAGAGTGTAGTAGAAATAGACCCCGATATCCGGACCTCCCACCCGACTCTAACCGTTTCACGGTGGTACTGGCAGGAGCACCGGCACCAGAAGAGGAGGAAGGTGAATCTTTCAGCTCCCTAAAAAGTAAAGTGATCCGCTGGCTAAATTGGAATAGACCTTTGCCACCCCACTTATCTAGTGAGATCTTGATGGTAAGACGGATACCTTGGCTGGGGAAATCGCCTAAAACTATCAATGGGGACTGTATAACTGTCAATTTCAGGGACCGTAGAACTGTTGCCCATGTTTGTGCTGGATTTAATAGGTCCCTGGACTCTACCATTCAAACCCTACCACTGTCTTTCTTCTATCCACCAACTAGCATGGCACACAGGAGAGGCCATGAGGAGTGGACGAGGGTCAATTCAAGGGGACACCGTAGGAGATATATTAGCAGGCCTGGTCCTATGTTTGCCCATGATCATTTCTGCGACTATAACCGCTTCAGCTGCCTTGAAGCAGTAGATTGACTGCCCTCTGACAGTCAAATCATGGGTGACTGCTTTGATCAGGATAAAGAGCCCCTAGCGAGTAGCCTGGATAAAGTAGATGAGGTTCTGGGGGAGCAGATGCCTTCAGAGACCGCACAAGTTGAGAGTTTACCTTTGACGGTACCCATTAATTCTTTGGTACTTAATAAATCCCAATCCAGATATGAGCCAGTCACCAGGCTATTGCCCCCTCTTTCTGTGGGAGAGCATATTGCTCCTAAGGTTAGTACCCCAGGTAAAGGTTATAATTTAGTGAGTTGGAACATCGCAGGATGGCGGAAAAAGATAGAATCCCTAGGTTGGCAGGAGTTCATTACTATGTATGATATACTCTGTCTACAGGAGACGTGGCTTACAGAAGAGATCTATCTTGATGGATATGTCACTTTTAATTGCCTGGCACAGAGCTCAAACATGGGTAGAGCCAAAGGAGGGTTGGTGATTTTGCTGTCAGTAAGTCTCCCGGTGCGAGTCAAATTCTATACCACAGTCGGCTCACACTCTCAGGTATTATGGTTGGCGCACAGAGGAGGGCGTAATGTCCTAATCATTAACCACTATAATAATGTATTTGATCAGGCCAGTACCCTAGTAGTTGATGAACTCGACTCAGCAGTAGACAGATTATGTGGGCTAAATCGCGTCTCCTTTGATATTCTGTGGGGAGGGGATTTTAACATTCATATGTGCCCTGAATCATTTACGAGCGTGTGTGGCTTTGAAGGGGACGGAGGGGTGGACCGGGCCCATTTTGTACATACGGCTTTTGGGGAAGCTCTTAACACTCTTATGCAAAAACTGGATGTATTAATACTTTTGCCAGGTAAAGATAATGAGGGCAATCAGGTCCCAACCTTCGTAGGAAGGAATTCAGCCACTATTATAGATTATCTATTAGTCTCAGAAAGCATTAATACCCTGTGTAGCACCCCGGAAATCCTAGATTTGGCCCTTAGTGATCAAAATTGCATCACGATGCAATTGTTCTTCTGGGGGAGAAAGGATAGAGTAGTGTGTGGGACTGTTGGGGATATTATCCCCCATAGACCAAATGGCACAAGGATTAAATGGGCCAGGCATAACGCAGAGCAGCTGTTGACTAAAATTGTGGTTGCCTGTCTCCACGAGTTGGAACGCTGCCTCGATACTGATGTGGGTACCACTAGAATCCTTGTAGGGTTTGACAAAATAAATGAGATAACCAAAAAGATCTTGACAAACAACAAGGCTAAGGGACCAAGGGCTGTTATAGGCTGGTTTGATGGGGCATGCACAAAATCCTTACAAGAATTATAAAAAAAAGCCCTCACTAGCAACCCCAGGGATAGGGATGTTGTCAGTTCGCTAAGGGGTATTTATAAGGAGCACTTGATCCGAAGAAAGCAGGAGTTAAGAGAAGAAGCATGGGAAAACTTGTCTAAGGCAGCTGTGCTTAAGGATACTAAGTTATTTTGGAATACTGTAAATAGTCCCTTTCTCCAGAATGAGGTTTACCCAGTATTATCTGCCCAGGTTAGCGAGGAAAACTGGGTCTCTTACTTCTAGTATTTTTAATCCAGGGGGGTCAGCTCTGGGGAGTGCCGTGCCTACAGACTCTAGTCCTAATACTTTCCTTAATATTACCATCGCTGAGGTGGATAACGCCATCCGGTGTAGTAAGGGAGGCAAGGCACCCGGCCCTGACGGGGTTCCGATTGACCTTTACAAAGCTGATGTACAGCTATGGAGTCCTTTTTTTTTTTTTAACTCTTTATTTTTAAAAATTATACAGCAAGAGGAAACCAACAAGCATCACACGGATTGGTAAAAAAAAAGAGGCACTGCAATATCACCATGTCACATATTACATTACATTGGAGGCAAACGTTAGATCGTAGTAGTCCCTTAGGCCAGGGAAGAATACAAGGACTCCCAGGGTCCCTGCGGTCCGTAATCTCACCAGACGAGTACCTCAGCCACTTCACCCAGCCACCTACAAGCATCCAACACTATCCCTCGGCAACACTAGAGTGCCCATCCTGGTCCTCATGTGCGGAGAGGTAGCTCGTCAGAGGGGTCCAAATGTCTGGGGGCCGTGACGCAGGCGGCAACAATTCAGCATACAGTAGAACATTCTCCTGACAGGTGAGCATATCCCGCAGCCACTCCTTAAACTTAGGGCTTCTCCCCCTCCCCCATCGACAAGCCACACGTCTCTTGGCTAGCAACAACGCACAGGTAACAAAGCGCCGATCCGCCTTGGGTATATCTCGGGTGTATCCCAGTAAAGCCTGAAGTGGGGAGGGATGCAGCGGGTTTCCAAGCATTTCGCCCAAGGCAGCATAGACTTGGTTCCAATAGTCGTCTATACTCGGGCAGGTCCAAGCCAGGTGTAAAAAATCAGACCCCGGGGAGTGACACCTATCGCATCGATCGTTGTCGCGGAGATGAAACCTATGCATCTGGACTGGGGTGCAATAGAGGCGGTGTAGGAATTTGTAGTGAATAATGCGGAACCTGCTACTCGAGGAGATCATCTCTGTTTGCAGACAGCAGTACTCCCACTGTTTATCCGTGAGCTCTGCGCCGATCTCAGTTTCCCAGCCGGCCCGAGACCTCAGAACGTCCCCACGTCCGTGAGAGTAGATGCGCCGGTAAAGCAAGGAGACCATGTGTGACGGGGAGGTGGAGTCGAGAAGGCAATGGAACGGCTCCAGGATTGCAGGCTCTGCCGGATATGCCGGCAGTATTTTTTGCAGGCCACTGCGCAGCCGAATAAACGCAAAGACCTCTAGGGGAGTTGGGACAACCGTCCCAAATAGGAGGGGGAGGTCACGAAACCTACCCTCATGGAATAAGTCCCCCCACCGCGCGATCCCCGTTTTTAGTTTGATGCGCTGGAACAGACCTTCCTCAAGGAGTGGAAGAGCCGGATGGTAGACCAGAGGCATCAGTGGGGAATAAAGAAACGGTACACCAACATGGCCTGCCAGTGCACTCCAAGCATGAGCCGTGGCCTGAACGGGATTCCGATCCGCTCGAGACGAGGGGATCTCCGCGAGGGCCGCGCCCTCCAGCGGGATAGGGTCCGCCAACCAGTGTTCTACCGCAATCTGTGGCATGTAGGGGGTAGGGTGGTACCAATAATACGCGTAGTGCGCCTGAGCGCAGTTGTAGTAGAGCTCAAAATCCGGGATATCGAGGCCCCCCTGCATGTACGGGCGAGTGAGCACAGACCATCGGAGTCGCGGCCTCCTACCCCCCCACACCAGTCGGATGAGTTCCGTCCGCAGAGCCCTAAAAAAATAGCCCCCCGGATGAAACGGTATATTAAGGAATAAATAAAGTAGTTTGGGAAGTATAACCATTTTGATAAGTGAGACGCGCCCCGCCATGGTCAGCGGTAAGGTCAGCCACCGAACTATGCTTGTACGTATGTCCTCCAAAGTCTTGCCATAATTCATACGCATAACCTCCTGTCGGTCCCTGGAGACCCACACCCCCAAATACTTCACGTCAGTGTCACACCACTCCAAAGGGAAGTCAAGTGGGAATTTGTCCACCCCGGCAGTTAAGGGGAAGACCGCCGATTTGCCCCAGTTGATGTGTATTCCCGAATACAACGAGAACCGGACAAGCTCTCTGAGAATGGGGTTCAAGTGTTCCCGGGGGTGTTTGATGTACAGCGTGAGGTCGTCCGCGTAGAGCGACACCAAGAGTTGCCTCTGTTGACAGCGCAAGGAAGCCGCGAGATAGTTTTGCCGGAGCCGGGACGCCAGGGGTTCTATTGCCAAGGCAAAAAGGAGCGGCGATAGTGGGCATCCCTGCCGAGTGCCTCTAGTGACCAGGAAAGGCTCTGAGACCCGCCCATTAATAAGAACTCTTGCCATTGGGCGGTGATACAGGATTTGGATCCATCTGGAGAAGGCTATGGGCATGCCCATATTACGCAGAATCAGATGGAGGTAGTCCCACTCGACCGAGTCGAACGCCTTGGTGGCATCCAAGAACACCGCCACCAAAGCGAGAGAGGGGTCCGCATTATTCAGTACCGAGAACAGGGTCCGCAGATTGTGGGAGGTAGACCTGCCTGGGACGAACCCCGACTGATCCGGCAGGATCAAGTCTCCAATTAGGAGGTTAACACGGTTCGCAAGAACCTTGGCTAGTATCTTCACGTCGCTGTTGAGGAGAGAAAGTGGCCTGTAGGAGTCGCAGGAATCTGGGGGTTTCCCTGGCTTAAGGAGCGAAACTATCAGGGTCTCTGACATACTGGGTGGCAGCGAGCCAGTCTCATTCGCCTCCTCGAATACCTCCCGCAGGACCGCCGCAAGCGGGTCAATGAAGGCTTTATAGTAGTCGATAGGGAAGCCGTCCAGGCCAGGCGCCTTCCCGGAGGAAGTCTGCATTATGGCCTCTTTGATTTCAGCTAGGCCTATAGGGGCCGCCAAGAGGTCCCGCTGGGCATTGGACAACCATCCGAGAGTGAGCTCCGAGAGATAGTCGGACATCTCCAGCGGCGAATCCCGTCTGGATGTGTACAAGCCCGAATAGTGTGAGACAAAGGAGGAAAGTATAGAGGGGGTATCCCGGCATATGGAACCATCCGAGGCTCTGACCTCCAGTATGTGATTAGAGCCCTGCGGAGGGCGAAGAACCCCCGCAAGGAATCTGCCGGGTCGCTCCCCTTCCCCATATGCCCGCGCCTTGAAGTGTTTCCCTCTGAAATGGACCTCCCTTTCCGCGGTACGCTTATATTCCGAGAGCTTAGTGCGATATTCTAGCTGCGCTCCGGGGTTCTCCAGGAAATCCGGGGCAGTCTCCAACGCCCCCAGGTCTCGCTCCAGGGAAGCCAGAGGGGCGCGAAGAAAGCGAAGCACCCCCGAACCCTTCGAGATGCACACCCCTCGCATAGTGGCCTTGAATGCCTCCCATATCGTCGCAACGCTATCCACCGACCCTCTGTTGCGATCTATGAAGTCCGTGATTTCCTGGGACATTTCGTGCAGGAATAGATCATCCCGGAGGATGTTAGGTTGCATGCGCCATGGGAGCGGTGCCCCGACCAACCCCGTCCTGGCCAGAGTGATCAGTACCGGTGCGTGATCTGAAAAGGTACGAGGTAAGTGCCTCGCCGCCAGCAGAGAGGACCCTAGGCCCCTAGAAAGCAGTATGTAGTCCAAACGAGCCCACGTGGAGTGCAGCGCCGACCAGTGCGTACCCTCCCGCGTATCTGGGTGTATCTGGCGCCAAGCGTCTATCAGCAAATGATGGGTCCGCAGGTCAGAGAGATATGCCTGAGAGCGGGGGTGGTGGGGAGTATCTACATTGGAACGGTCAAGAGACGGATTCAAGGTAACATTGAAATCGCCCCCCCAAAGCAGGTGAGTGGATCCTACCCCCAATATAACTTCCCATAGGGAGATAAAGTGGGTGGGCTCATCCAGATTGGGCCCGTAGGAGGACACGATAGTGATCGTGGCGTTGCCCATGCGGCCCCACGCGACACAGAACCGTCCCTCGGCATCCGTTTTTTCCCCTAGGGGCACAAAGGGGGTGTGCTTCTTGACCAGAATGGCCGTTCCTCTAGAATAGGTAGAATAAGAGGAGAATAGGCTATAAGACGCCCATCGGGACGCGAAGGGAGGCACGCCCCGGGGGTCCTTGTGCGTTTCCTGCAGCAGCGCTATATGTATTTGGTGGCGATCGAGATACCCCAGAACCTGGCGGCGCTTGCGCGGGTCACCCAACCCCCGTACATTCCAGGCCAGAACATTCACTCTACTATGCGGGTCGCGCGGGGTCCTATCACCCTCCTGGGCAGTCACACCAACTGACGCCAGATGCCCGTTTGCGGATCGGCTCTCAGCCATGCCCGAACTGCCAGCCACACATCCAACTCTAGACCCACTAGGCGGCACACTGCCGACTTCAGGCACCACCACATGTATCGCCGTGTCATCAACTCCAATGCATATGTGTGGTTGGTCCAATGGTTCAGTGTAATGCTGTATATACATTCCCTCCCCTCACCCTCTCCTACCGACTCAACAAACTCGTCAGAGGAAAAATTATCAATCAACAATCCCCTCAACAACCCATCCCTCCCACACCCCACCCCCTCCCACCGCGACAGCCCAATCCTGCCGGGAACCATACCCCCCCCGACCCCCCCATCAAACAAAGCCATCCGTATGGGGTATTCCCTCTGTGGGTAGCACCAGTGAGCTGGACCTACCCTCCCCTATCCCGATATTTCACCCACTATGTCGCCGCCGCCAAAGGGCTGGGAGCGAAAGTGGGGTGGGAGGGGGAGTGCCAAGGCAAATAGCAGCCACCTCAACCTCGCCAGCTCCTCCTGAATAACAAGTGGCGATATGAGTGGGACACTCAAATTTCATATTCTCCCCCCATCCCTCCCCAATTTGGACAGGAATCAAAGGACTGGACACTCTTTCCCGTGTAGCCAAACAGTCCAGCTTGCGAAGTCCGCCAGTCCATCCTTACAGTCAGAAAGGAAGCATGAGTAAATTTGGGGAAGAGGTAAGGGGGGGGGGGGAGCAGCCAAGAATGGGGAAGGAGAAGTGAGAGGGACACAGAGGAGAGAAGACAGAAGTAGACATTATGACGACATGGTGTAATACTCATCAGTCCGGAGCCGATGTCGGGGACCGGGATCCAGATCTCGCCCCGGGGCTGCGCCTCGGAGACGCAGAGGACCCACGGTCCCGTAGGAAGTCTTCTACTTGTTGTGGGTTAACGAAAAAGTGGACTTTGCCATGATGCGTGACCTTGAGCTTAGCGGGATAAAGCATTGAGTATGGGATGTTGCGTTGTTGCAGCTTTTTCTTTACTCCCACAAACTTGCGGCGGGCCTCCTGTACCATCTGGGTGAAGTCCGGGAAGAAAGAGAGTGTAGTGTTCTCGTGCTGGATTGGTTGCTGCTCACGCGCCAGGCGCAGCAGGGTGTCCCGGTCTCGGTAGTTGAGGAACTTGATAATCACCGGGCGCGGCGGAGCACCCGGGATCGGTCGAGGACCCAAGGATCTGTGGGCCCGTTCCACCACCAGCTGAGGCGAAAAGGCGTCCCGTCCAAATTTATCTGCCAGTAGGCGCTCTATGAACTCCTCCATGCGGCCACCACCACTGGATTCCGCCAGGCCAACCAGGCGGACGTTATTTCTCCGGGAACGCGCCTCTAAATCTTCGTTTTTCTCCGCTATGATTTTGAGGAGGCGGTCCATCTGGGAGAGTTTTGTGGTGTTAGACCCGGCTCCATCTTCCAACACCGAGATCCGACCCTCCGCCTCCTCGAGCCGCTCCCCGTGCTGATCCAGTCGCTGCACCACCGTGTCCAGCCTGGCATTCATATTATCAATCTTTGCGTCAATGGAGGTTAGGCTCCGCTGCATGCCCAAGAGCAAGGACTTCCAGTCCACATCATCCTCCACGCCGGGGTCCGTCTCCCCGCCATCCGCATTCTGTGCGCGTGTCTTTTTCCCTTTCACGGAGCTGAAGGGTAGCGTTGACTGCTTCGTGTCCGTCTTACCCATCGTAGCTGCCCCCGCTGGGGTCAGTTCAAGCGGGGAGTGGGTTGGACGATGCACGCTGTCGGTACCAAACACAGGCCGCGCACACTCCTCTCTGCGTCACCACTCCACACCAGCCCGCCGGGACCAAATGGCACAGCCGGGCGGGGAATAGCCACCAAGTGATCGGCGCAGACCCCCAGTAAGTAGGGAACGCTGCGTCCTCCGCGCCTCCCCAGCCCCCGTAGAATCAGCCACACACCCGTCGGGCCCGCTGCTGCGGCAGGAAAGCACGCGCTCAGGGCAGAGTCGTGGTGTCACACTGGGTAGGCCTCTCACAAGCACGTCCAGATCGGGCGCTCACCCAGCCCCGCGCCAGCCAACACAGTCTTCACCGGGGTAGATATGGGGCCGTCAGAGGCGCATCCGGGACCCAGCGCAGGCAGCAGCGCTTCAGTAGCGTCAGAGCTCGAGGGATCCAATGTCACCAATGGCCGCCCCGGGCCCCGCAGCAGGCTTCTCCCCGGCAGCTCGCGGAGAGCGATCTCACCGCCTCCGAGGCTCAGCGCACACCAGCACTTACACCAGACTGTACGATGATGTCGGCCCGCTCTCCGGTGCGTCCGCAGCAGTCACAGCGTCCAAGTACTGCACCAGCTCCGTGGCCCAGCAGTCACCGAAGATCCCCGGCCTGGAGCAGCGTCAGAGTCCGTCTCGTCGCTCCGCCCCTCTCAATGGTCCCGTCGCCGCGGGTCTGCAGGAGCCGATTTCTCCTCCTCCCGGCTGCCGTTCTCCACCAAACTGGCCCGGAAGAGGCCTAAGGTGTCCACGCACTCGCCGGCATGGTCATCGGGTCATTTGCTGGCCTGTAGGATCGGCGTACCGGATCGTGATTTGCCTGGCCGGTTGGAGCCTCACAAAAGTGCGGCCATGTCGGTCCAGCGCCACCTAGCGCCCCCATGGAGTCCTTTTTTGACCAAGGTCTTTAATGCAGTTGCCATGGCCTCCTTCCCCCGGTCCTGGGGCGAGTCTATAATCATTCCAATTTACAAGAAAGGAGACAGGGGCGAGGCTAAGAACTATCGCCCTATCTCACTTCTTGACTCCTCCTTGAAAATAATGAGTAGGGTGTTATTGTTGCGACTGGAGGAATGGGCAGAGGTCAATGGAATCCTTGCTGATTCCCAGTTTGGGTTTCGCAAGGGGCTGGGCACGATTGAACAGTGCATTAACCTAGATTTGATTATAGGTAAATATACGTGTGCAAAACAGGGCTCTTTATTCCTCTGTTTTGCGGACCTTTCAAGTGCATTCGATCTGGTGGACCATGCATTACTGTGGACAACCCTACTGGATCTAGGTGCACCATCTGAAATTATTTATTTCCTGGCACGACTGTATAGTAAATTGTCGGCTAGGATTTATTTTGGTCAAGCGGGAGAATGTACACCCAACATTAGAGTGGGTTGCGGCATTAGGCAAGGCTGCGTCCTCGCTCCCCTTCTTTTCTCCCTTTTTATTAATGCCATTGAGTCCGAGTTGAGACTGGTTAATGCTGATGCCCCAACCGCTGAAGGACTAGCAATTCCAGTATTGCTTTACGCAGACGACACAGTGCTTCTATCTAGAACCCCTGTCGGACTGCAGAGACTCATGGATACATTTTTGGATTTTATTAAAGGGAGAAAGCTCAAGATTAATAACTCCAAAACTTTTATTATGGCCTGTGGGAAGAAAGTAAAAAAATTAAGAACCTTTGTGTTTGATGATCAAATGATCCAAGTGGTTGAGAAATTTTGTTACTTGGGTATCACTTTTAATAGTGGTGGTTTATGGGCTCAGGAGATGTCTAATGTTAGGGCAAAAATGAGGAAATGTGCCTTTGGTATCTTTAAATTTGCTTCCAAATTGGGAAGTAGGCGCATATATGACATGTTGTATATTTACCGCCACAGATGTGTATCTTTGGCCCTGTATGGTTCAGGCGTGTGGGGACATTGTCGCCATGAGGCTTTACAAGTGGAGGAAAATACATTTTTAAAAAGGCTCCTTTGTTTACCATCCTCAGCCTCTACCAGACTGACCCACCAGGAGGTCGGATTGGAGCACCTGGCAGACCTCATAGGATTAAGACCCCTACTGGTATGGAGATCCATCTGGTCTAAGGAGCAAACTGGCTTTACGAGGAAAATTATCAATGATTGCCTCCGTTTAGATAAATTTAGACTGATCCCATGGCTTAATTATACTATCACTACGTTTAGAGATGTGTTTAATTTGAACGTCTTTGAAGACCCTGCCTGCGCTATTGATATACCGAAGAAGGAGTTGAAACATGTTTATTTGGGGGTAAAGCTAAACTACGTAGTGATGCCACATGCCAGTTCTCTACCCATATATATTACCATTCTTATAATTCGGCTGAATTTGGTTTCTCAAAGTATCTAAAAGTGGTCACTAAACACTCTCATCAGCATGTCCTTACTAGACTGCGACTAGGGATAGTTCATAAACTGGTAGCTTACCCTCAAATTAAGAAACATACCTCTGCCCCATGCCCGTGTGATGGGATTTCGAAACAAAGTTCTGAGCATTTTTTGTTGATTTGCCCACTATATTTGTGTTTTCGTATAACTTACCTGAAACCACTTTTTAAAAAATACTTTGTGCTCACTGCGAAATCCGCTATGAGCCTTCTATTTGCACTTGATGAACCTGATGTGTGTTATTTTACTGCTGTATATATTTTAAAATCTGTATCTGCAAGAAAAAGTATGTCCTTTTTATCTTAATGTGTTTAATCTGTTTTTAGTCAAACCCATTGGTTTCCGTCTTCCCATTGTCATGAATTTTATTGTGCTTTTATGATTGTTTTCTAAAATGATCGAATAAAGTTTTCTGAACTGAACTGATACGTACAGCCATAGAGCAAAACTTTGCAGAGAACAAAGGTACGGCATCGAGCCCACTTGTAATATGGGATGCCTTTAAAGTAATGATTAGGTATAGGTGTATCTTCGAGGCAGCATGAATTTGCTGGACACTTCTACTGGAGACATTGGCCGCAAAACAAACGTTGAAGGAGATCGAGAAAAGGAGACTCGAGCATCAGGACTGCAGGAGACGATCTTGGCAGCTGAAGAAAAGGTGGCAGAGAAAGTTGAAAGACTGCGCTGCTTGGACTATAGGAATTACAGGATTCGAGAACATGTAGAGAGAGACTGTCCCGGGGCGCTCCTAGTGTGGTTGGCTAATCCTGCCAAAAGGGGGTCGGTCATCCTAGGACTTCGGGATGAAAACACTCTTTCGACAACAAGATATTAATAGGGCATTCCATGATTATTATGCCGATCTGTAACGGAACAAGATGTCCGGAACGATTACAGACATCGATTCATTTTTGGGGACTTTGAAGCTACCAATCATATCCAAGGAGGAGGCAGAATCCCTGAGAAGGGATACAGAAATTCATGAAGTCAGGGTTGCCATTAAATCAATAGCCAGGAATAAAACCCCAGGAACCAATGGTTTACCAGACGGATTTTTCTCTATCTATGCCAAGGTGCTTGGAACTCAGCTGGTGGAACTCTATAATCTGGCAAAGCAAGGAGGCAGACTCCCCGAGACCATGAGGGAAGCCCTGGTTGTGCCGTTGTTAAAGCCTAGGAAGCCGGCTTTCAATAAAACAGCCTACAGACTGCTATCAGTGCTCAGTCTGGATTATAAGATCATGAGCAAAATTCTGGCCACCTGTCTCCTCCCGTACATAACGACCCTTATTCATACGGACCATGCAGCTTTTATACCAGGCCGTAATATGGCCCTCAAAGTTCGGAGACTCCTGAGGCCGCAATCGTCATGGAGCATATAGAAAAGGCTTTCGACATCCTGGAATGGCTCTATCTCTTTAGAGTGACGCCACAGTTCAGACTAGGCTCTGGCTTACTATATGCAGAGTCTCGGGCTAGAGTACAGACCAGGGGAACGATATCCGACAGCTACCAGGTGGGCAGGGGGTACTAGGAAGAGTTGTCCCTTATCGCCCCTACCGTTTGGCCTAGCTATGGAACCTCTGGCCACAACTGGGATTCTCTACTGAGGTCTAGAGGTCATGGGTAGGCACCACTATTTTGCGCTACACTCCGACATCCATTTTGTTCTCTGTACCGTGTGTGAGAATTTTGAAGGGACAACAGAGCTCCTTGCACACCTCGGAAGAGTATCGGGACTAACTGGAGAAAACCTTGCATGTTCCCTACTGCAGTCGGCAGAGATGGATCGGCCGTTTGGGCAAAGTGATATGGGAACCCAGATGCCTCCTGTAATCAGGGGTCAAAATTTACCACGATCTGGTGGACCTTCTGGAGGGCAATGTGAGGAAGTCTACCCGAGGAGTGAAGATCAATATGGAGCTCAGGGCTACCCTCCCCCTCTCCTTGATTGGCAGAGTTGCTGTATTAAAAATGGTGGCCTTGCCAAGGTTGCTAAACTTCTTCGAAGAGCTCCCGACGGGAGTATTCAGCACATTACAATCATTGATAACTATATTTATTTGGGGATCCGGCAGGCGTAGAGTGGCACTGACCACCCTTCAGAGACCTAAAGCAGCAGGTGGCCTGGCACTCCCGGACTTTGAGAGTAACTACTTAGCCGCGCATCTGTGGCTCATTCAGGGTGGGCAGAAGGGTCCAGAGGACATAGCACTTGGACCCCTCTGTGCAGAGTCTGCAGCTGCTACCCCGCATCGTGTTGCGATTGCCAGCCCCGGGGTGGAAGACAGTTCAGAATTTAGAGTGCTTCGCAAGTATTGGGTAAGCAGTCCACAGAAGTCAAAAATTAGGTGTCCATACGCCCCAGTAATTCCGTTGGAATTTCTTCTGGAACTTCCTCATGGGGGAACTGGCGCGGTTTGAGGAAATGGATGGCGGCCAGAGTAACAACAATAAGAGCCCTTTATGAGGAAGACTCCCTGTTATCATTCGAAGACTTCTGAGAGCGTTATAATTTGCCGCAGGGACACTTTGTTACATAGGGTCCTGGTCATAGCGGTTCACAAACACTGGGGGGCAGAGGTTTCTGAACCTTCACTCTCTGGAGGGTGTCAATATCTAGGGGATTCCTCTGGGACACATAAGGCAGTCACTTGTTTATACCGCCGGCTTCGGGGCAAGGCATTACCTGTACTTAATAATTTATGATTACGCTGGGAGGGAGATCTGGGGGTTCCTTTTGAAGGAACGGTCTGGGATGAATTAGTGGATCGCTCCCTCAGAGTATCTAGGAATACCCGGTTTCAATTTATTAACTTTTATATACTCCACATGGCATTTCCACGTAATTTTCCTTAGCATGAGATGTCAGAGCAGAATCCAAAGGACTATAAAAAGTCAGCATAGGTCACTATCCAACACCATTAATTACTACATTGTATCTCCTATGATAACAATAGACTTTTTTCTGATACAACAACTGACTCAGCCATGGTATGCCTGAAGGGGGGGAAGGGAGTTAGACTGTTTATTATAGTTTGCATATACCTCGGAAGACCTCTACCTAGATTTGGCTAGAAGTGCACCCTCATTTGTGAATGTATTTCGTTGTGCATGATACCTATAAATTGCTGGACTAGTACTTCTCCACCGAAAGCCTAATCAAAGGTTAGGTAGCCCTGAACATTCAGATGACTGGATTAACACGTGCGTTGTTGTGTTATCAGGTCTTGTTGAATTTGAGACCCGGTCTCATTTTGTAAACAATAAAAATCTGTTAAAAGAAAAGAGAGACAGGACAGCCTTGGACCGACACAGGCCCCCCAGGTTGCATTCTTCTACAGCATCCTCAAAAAGGGACTGCCCACCGAAATACAGAGTGGACTGGACAGCGAAGCAGGATTAGACACCAAACCCTGGCGGGAAATACAGGCCCACATATTACATTACCACAGAAAGAAGCAGGAAAAGCAAAGGGTAAAACAGGAGCAAGCCCAAAGAGACACAGCTAAGCTGGTGCAGCATAAATGGAAAAAGGCTGTCCTCGAGGGGGCCACGTTGGTCGCAAGAGTGAAAATAGCACCAGTCTTGAAGGGAGCTCCGCTTCCAAGCACCAGAGAGTTTCCATCTAGTCCTAATGGCAGAGGTCAGTGAGGCTGGCAGCAGCCAGACTTCAGGGAGTGCTACTATTGTCACAGAATTAGCCACATAATTGATTGAAACCACCTAAAGGCATATCATGAGCAAAGATCGACAAACCGGGGCCAGTCCCCACAAAATCCCCATGCGCAAAACCAAGCCCAGATCAACCCAAATGCACCGCACATTCAGCTGCAGGGATATCATTCAGCAACCAAACCACCACAACAGGGGTCAGGTGGTTGGCCCAACAGCCCCAAACTGAAATGACCCCATTCTTCAACTTCAGCTAGGGAAGGCCACTTTTAGTTCCAAAACGAGATGACGCTCCAGGTTTTCCACCCACTTGCGATGATGTCTCCATAAAGGCTCTGTAGTCCACACACATATAAACAACAACTTGGCACCAAGTCAGTAGGGACAATTCACCGGTACAATCAGCCATCCCAGTTCATTACCCGTATCACAAGTCACAGCCGCGCATCTTACTCCCATCATAAGCAGAATACTCTGCCTCCTCCTCACTCCAAAGACTTATAAACCTTCCCAAGTCTGCTTGCCGGAGCATGTCCCTCCAAAACAGCAAGGGTAGCATGTTGCCGGGTAGAAGTCACTGGTCCCAGCCGGAGAAGGCAGACCTAAAATATCCTGATCCAAGGCAGAGGGGCGCTTAGAGGGAAAGGGGTTTCTGTAGATAACTATTGCAGCCCTCAATGCAAGGTGCACAGATAAGCTCACAACCATGCCCAGGCAATCGAAACAGATTACACAGGGTCTCACAAACATCTTCCAAGCAATAGTCCCGATCCCAGTCATTTCTGCATTAAATTCACACAGGAGCCACAGAGCCCCTCCGGTATGGAGAAACAACATTGCATGATAATCTACGGAGGCACCCAATGACCCACAAAAGTATCCAAAAAGTAGCCCAAAACAAAGTTTTCAGAAAATGGGCACATGAATTTCCTGAGACTGAATGATGATATACGTTGTTCTAATCTAACCCACAGCTCTTATCCAACAGGTCTGCAATCGAGCCAAGAGTGCCCCACCTTTACAGCAGCTCGCCACTTCTTCAGCATAACTTTCCAAACCTCGACGAGGCCCAAGTGTTCAAGCCAAAGACCACAGGCTGCTTTACAGACATTTTTCAACAAACTCTTTTCACACTGTGCTCAAGCAAAGACTCCCCAGACGCAAGAAGACTTCAGATGTCTCCTCTGGAACCCACCCCAAATCCTGCAATATTCCAAAAGTTATGTATATTTGCATCATTGTATATCATCTCTTTAGTATGGGCATGGCCGCATCCATCTGTAGCCAGAAATCTACCTAGTTAAATGGAGCCTACCTCAACATTTTTACTGCACGTGCGCAGGGACCTCCCACACCTCAATTACATTTACACTGAACGAACGCTAGTATCCCACACGCACTACACAGCACCCTCTCACACAACACATAGCATTAGCGCATGACTGCCGTGGACGCCAAAACATCATCCAGGTTGTGCTACGCATGCTCGCTGATACCACATGCAGTAGGCGCAGATAGGCTTTATTTATCTCAAGAGAAAGCCCATGTCAAGAAATCTGGGATGCTGAAATAGATAGGTACTCATGGCTAGAGGGGAATGGGCAACCCCTAATTGTACAAAAACGTACACTGTATTCCTTGTGTTTCAGAGGCAACTTGGCACGAATGAGAATTGTGGAGCAATACTGCACATACCAGTAATGGTACATCTGCAATGCAATGGGGCACCTACCTGCTGATAGATATCTACTGGCTATGTGGGGAATTTGCCTTTGCTCGGCTCTTCCCTGGATGATGGGGCCTCTGCACCCTCGTAATTATAAACACCCTGAACCTGGTCATTTCTGGAGAAGACCTGTCTGAGTTGTTCCAACATCAGCTGCAGAAGAAAACAATTCTATTGCATAAGGTTCAAGAGACAAGAACTGCTGATTTTTGGGGCTCAGTACAAGGACATTCCAGAATAATCCAGACTGTTTTCTGACACTCAAGTAAATGCAGGAAGGTCCATACTCTTCTTCACAATGCAAACAAAGGTGAACACCGGCTGGTTGCAGATAACCAGGGGAAATGCCAAGGATGGTCAATGATACTGAGCTCGGACTAAATGCTATTAAGAAAGAATCAAGAGTGATCCACCTCAGGGTGTTGCAACAGCAGTTTGTGTTGAACTTGATGACCGCGATGGAGGGTGGGGTGTGTGCCAAAATCAGTGCATCCTGCTGTACTTTTATCCCCTGCAACGACCTAGACAACGGGACGTTAGGTCTTGCCATTCAAGCACTGCATCATCTACAAGCTGGCATGAAGGAGGGAAGTGCCCCTGACCAGGACTGGTAAATATACTAGTTTTCCTGGCTCCCCCAATTGGCGACCAGACTGTGCACGTCATTGCTTCTGAATATCATGTTTGTGCTATTTTTGTGTGGTTTCCTACAAGTGGGGATTTCCTGATGTAAAAATGCAGTCCTCAAATTAGGTAGAATGCAAGTAACCGGAGAAGTAGTAACAGACACAACAGAAACACACCAAACCTTGAATAATGTAACTGTCATGATTCAACTAGAGGGGGAATGTTAATATTGGAAAATACGATGTCAATGTACTTCATGATATATGTACTTATAACAACAAACTCGCATCACTGTTTTCAAATCCATCTATTATGACCTCCCATCATCCCCAAATCAGAAATATGTTGTCAGACAGGCCCTGCGACCTAGGCCTGAAGCAACTGATTGACATACCACATGTGGGATGTCATGTAGTCCATAGATAAACGTGCAAATAGGAAAAACCCTGATCGATCCCACAGATAGGTAGCGACACCACAATGGTCCAAGGAGATTGGCAACAATAACAACACATTTCGCAGGAGGGATGCGCGTTCCCTAAACTCCAAAAAGTTAGATGCCTCCTGAAGTTAGGAACATTCAACCAATCAAACTAGGCCTAATTTCTGTATCTAAAGGAATGTACAAATTATTTTACGACACTCCGTGAATTGTATATAATGAAGGCCAAAACCAATGTACTTTGAGACAGACTTCAGACCCCAACTCCGTCATTGTTCTCCCGGCCGCAGAGTTTTATTAAACCAACTGTTCCCGTTTGCCAAACACCTTGTCTTTTATTTTTCAAGGTAAATTCGCATTCAAGCAACAGACACTGGATGGTTGGATGAAGTACAGGAAAGTAAAGCCTGATAGACACCCAGCTTACTGTGTGTGGGAGGGTGGGTGGATATATAGGAGTGGAGGCTGTATATATTTCTGATGATTTTTATTGTATTTCTAACACAAAGAATAATATAGTGTGACACTCTGGGTCCAACATGGGTCAATTTGGTAATAACCCCAATGGGTTATCCTTTCTACTCTTCTTCCAGACAATCCTTCCCTCAAGATGGCACCATCTGGAGACTCAAACAAAAGAAATTGCAGCGGTATGAGTTTGGGAAATACTTATTTCAAGAACCGCCACCACACTCTTTTTTGGCACTCTCTCGTGTGTGAAGGGTTTTATTAAGAGGGGGATAAGTGGAATATCATGCCAGGGAAAACACAGCATGCACCCTTTTTGGCTAAGACAGCAATCGGGAATCTACAATCTTGTCGACCTCTGAGGCGGAAGCCGGAGGACTGTTTGTATTTCTGTGTTTTTAAAAAAAAAAGCTTATCACTTTCACTGTTTTTAAAACTCACTCACCTGCACCTAAAGCGCTCGCTACTAGCGCCTAGCAGGCTTCCTGAAATCCCCCTGACACAGCCGATTGACCGCTGAGACAGGGAAACTCCCCTCCACCCGCCATCGCGGCTCGAAGGGTAGACAGGCCCACTTCGAGGCCACGCCCACTCATTGTAGTATATAACCGCTGATCACTAGCGCTGCTACAATCTAGTCGACCTCTGAGGCGGAAGCCGGAGGACTGTTTGTATTTCTGTGTTTTTAAAAAAAAAGCTTATCACTTTCACTGTTTTTAAAACTCACTCACCTGCACCTAAAGCGCTCGCTACTAGCGCCTAGCAGGCTTCCTGAAATCCCCCTGACACAGCCGATTGACCGCTGAGACAGGGAAACTCCCCTCCACCCGCCATCGCGGCTCGAAGGGTAGACACGCCCACTTCGAGGCCACGCCCATCCCCCTCCTCCTCAAATGTGTCGGCCATACCAGCGCAGCGGACGAGCGCAGCGGGAGCGCCGTCTGCGCGCCGAAGGCGCGCCAAAGGCAAGCCCGTCTGCGCCCGTCCGCGCACGACCGGGCCTAGGGCCAGACTCTATGCCGGACCCTACCGCCACAAGGGTAAGCTACTCTCGTCGAGATCTTCTTAGTCTCAGACCCACTAAAAACAGCACATGTCACGTAATGCACGATCCCAATGGTCATTTTACTAGCTGTAATATCTGTAAACCAGAAAAGCTACTCCTTCACAAACTTTCTGTCCCACCCCCAGGCCTTAAAATATCGACACTTAATTGCAGATCGCTTCCCAAGCACGCCCTGCTCATTAATCATCTTATTGTCGACCTTGATCTGGACATACTTTTCCTTACCGAAACGTGGATCACTGGGCATTCTAACTCGGACATAGTTTTGGCTTTACCCCCGGGCTTCCTTATTATGTCCCAACCCCGCCCCTTAGGTAGAGGAGGTGGACTAGCCATCATCTATCGGGACCACTTCGCCTGTCGAACCAGTGAGATTCAGAGCCAGGAGTCAGAAAGCTGCCTCTTCACGATCCAGCTATCCCCGACTAGCTCCCTGTCAGGCCTCCTGGTGTATCGGCCCCCTGGGCATTTCGGCCCCTTTTCTGCCGCCCTTCTGGAAGCCGTCTCATCCTCGGCCCATCTGACACCCAACTTCTTAATAACAGGAGACCTAAACATACACTTCGATGACCCACTAGACACAGGGGCATCCGACCTAATCTGCGACCTGGCGGCCCATGGCCTCCTCCTTGCCAATACCGGAGCCACGCATACGAAAGGGCACCTGCTTGATCTGGTGTTTTCCAACATTCCTTCTCTCCAATTCATAAATGCCCTACCACTCCCGTGGACGGACCATTTCCTGGTCACGACAAACCTACCAGGGGCATTTAGGAAACCCCAAAAGCCTACTACTTACACTAGGGACAGATCATGGGCCAGACTCTCGGCGGAGGACTGGTCCAAAGCCCTGGACTCCACGACCCCCACTCTCACGGATGATCCTTCCACCGCTGATATTCAGTTTAGAGATTGGATCTCTTCTTCCCTCGATAGTATCATTCCCATAAAACAACGTGAGAACAAAAATAGGATAAGGGGCCATGCCCCATGGTACAATACTGAACTCAGAGCTCTCCGCAAAGAGTGTAAAAAGGCTGAGAGACTGTGGAGAAAAGACTGGCTCCATAGTAATAAGGACATGTACCACAGCTCGGTAAGACGCTACAAATCTGCCCTAAAGCTAGCTAAAGCCGTATTCTATGACAATAGAATAAAAAATGCCACTAATTCGTCAAAAGAATCATACCTTATAGTTAAAGAACTACTCAATATCCCAATGGCACCCTCTTCTCACTCCCCCCCTCCGGATAGAAGTAAGGACCTGGCCACCTATTTCGACTCCAAAATCTCACGGATACTGGACTCCCTTCCAACTACCAGGCCACATAATCACACGGATATAGAGGCATGCACTAACAGCCCACTGCTGTCCACTTTTAGAGCAGTTTCCCTTACCGATGTAATTTCCACTTTGGCCAAAATGAAAAGCGGATCCCCCCTTGACCCGGCCCCGGTTAGAGTCTTAAAAACCGTGTCTCCCAGCTTAGCCCCCACCATCAGGGATCTCATCAATACCTCTCTCTTCCAAGGCACGGTGCCTCCCAACTGGAAGAATGCTGTTGTCAAGGCTCTGCTGAAAAAGCCCCAACTGAACTCGGACGACTTGGCCAACTACAGACCCATCTCGCTTCTTCCATGTATCAGCAAGATGGCTGAGAAATTAGTGAATGCGCAATTATCCCAATTCCTTGAGGCGAACAAACTTCTACGTCCTTCCCAAACAGGATTCCGTCCCGGCCATGGCACGGACACTGCCCTCCTCTCCGTCATCGAGGAGGCAAGGTGCATCCTGGATTCAGGAGGATCAGTGGCAGTGATCCTCCTGGATCTCAGTGCCGCCTTCGATACGGTGAACCACCGTGTCCTTCTACATCGCCTGGCCAGGGCAGGAATTGTGGGAACTCCACTCGCATGGTTCGACTCCTTCTTATCCGGCCGTTCATTTCAGGTGTGGGACGGCAACTCACGTTCGGACCCACTACCACTCACGAGTGGTGTTCCCCAGGGGTCATCGCTTAGTCCCACCCTGTTTAATGTTTACATGGCCCCCCTTGAAGATGTCGTGACCCCGTACGGGATAAAAATAGTAAATTATGCAGACGACACTCAACTCGTTGTCTCTCTTTCCCACCTGGATAACCACCCAGACAGCCTATTGAACTGTCTCCAGGATATTCACACCTGGATGTGCGAATCCTCCCTGAAGCTGAATGGTGCAAAAACCGAAATCATGCTCTTGGGCAATAAATGGACTTCGATCCCATCATCAGTCTGGCCGGACACTTTTGGTGACATCCCTACACCAAAAAAAGAAATTAAAACACTAGGAGTATGGCTGGAACCTGACCTCACTTTGAAGACTCAGGCAGCCAAAACAGCTGGAACATGCTTTGGCCTCCTGCGATCTATTCGCAAGATCCTCCCACTCCTCCCCCCCCTATCCAGGAAACTACTGGTTCAGGGGCTCATCTTAGCCCGGCTCGACTATAGCAACGCCGTCTACCTCGGCGCACCTGAATTCACCATGGCAAAACTCCAACGCACCCAAAATGCAGCGGCGAGGCTCATTATGAACCTTCCACCCAGAGCCTCAGCCAGGCCTGCTCTTATGGCTCTGCACTGGCTTCCTGTTCACCAGAGAGTGGAGTTTAAGGCCCTGTGCACCACCCATAAACTCGTCAACGGTGTTGGCCCAGCCGCCCTGAAAGACATGGTCATCCCCTACAAAGCCCCCAGACCCCTTCGCTCTGACGGCGAACATCTGGCCACGGTCCCTAAGTTCAGGAAGGCTCGCACCGGTGGTCGACGCTTCTCGGTCAAAGCTTCCGCAGGATGGAACTCACTTCCACGCAGTTTGCGTATGGAACCCTGTCACGCCCTCTTTCGAAAAAAACTAAAAACCTTCCTTTTCCCCAAATAGTTTTTCCCCTCTCCCCCTCTCTCGGTCTCCACAGATTTACAGCGCGGGGATGCCTACGGGTCACCAGGCGCTTTACAAATCGCAAAATAAAATAATAATAAAATAAAATAATACTCCATATCATGCAGCCTTCATCCCAACTCTTTCTCTCAGAGTTCAAGATATTGAACCAGGTTTCCCTCACCTGGTTTGTATTATCACAGGCACCCTTCTTTCTCTTTCCTTAAACTATGGAAATGGTGGGGTGGAAGGGTTTTGGTTACGCGGTTTATAATCGGTATCAGAGCTCTGTCAGGGTTCTACTTAAAGGCCGAGTGGTCTTTCGGGAGGTTCCTCTGTTATGATGACACAGAATTAAAATAGTATTGTGCTCCCCTACCTGTTTCCTTCCCTACCAGCCTCAACACACTTTCCACCCTTTCCACTATAACTTACCTGCTATGCCACAACTGTCCTGAGTTGCGGCTGCTCTTCTGCATCCACAGATGGTGTCCACCACTCCTCGCTTCAGGAGTTGTGTGCTTTGTCCGGATTGGTGTCTTCCTCTCGCTTGTCAGCAGCTCCGGCTGGTGCCTTGCTCATCGCGTTCGCCCTAAGTTGGCAGGGCATGCCCAAACGTGGGTCCTTTGCTCACTTTGTCACTGAATTCAAGCTAGCCTGGCAAAACACAAACTCTGAAACTTGTATTCCATTTGGGGACTTGGACGGAGGGTAGATTGCACACCACAGTCCACAAAACAAATCTGACCGTAACAGTTTGTCATTGTATGGGAGCCATCATCAAAAAGCGCTTGCCAGAGTCCCAGGGGAGTCTTCGGGAGTGGGCCCTTCAGTCAGCGTGGCTGCACGATACTGAGCAAAGAGGCCCCAGAAACTCTTCGGGCGGGCGGAGGGAGGGAGCATCTCATTATAAACATCGGACTGGGTGTTACAATAGACCATATCTCGTTCCCACTCCAGGCTGCCGTATATTTATCGTCCTGTGGATGTCACATGCATTCCAGGTTTTAAGATGGCCGGCACCGTTTTGATCGGGAGCTTGTAGCTTCCACCCCCTTCAAAGATGGCCCCTGCATCTCCCTCGACCTTCCACTTCCGGGTCGTTTCCCTGCTACTTAAACCAACCAGCTTCAAACACCTCTTTTTCTCCCAACGAGCCAGAGCGATGGGTAGCTTCCCGGCACCTGTTTTCCAGGAAAACTGTAAGTAAGTGGTCGCTGCTTTTCTTCCCCCTTCTTACCACCCGTCCCACCACCCCACCCAACTTTGGCACCAGAGACCTATGCCACTTTTGACAGGATGCTCATCCTTGGGCAACCTTCCATCTTTGCTTATACCCATTGTGTTTTTATCTTCCCCCTTTCTCTCCTCAAAACCACCATGACGTTAACTTTTGTAACGATCATTGCTCTGCCTAACTATTATGAGGCGTGACTTGAACCCGAATTGGGTGAGTTCCATCGCGCCATTTCCTACAGTGGTTGGTTACCATCAATGACACCAGTATGTTTTGTACGTCACGTGCCACAAGTCTGCTTATTATGTTTGTCTGGCCATGTACCTCTTGAGTTGCACTAGCCACTTGTGCATGTAGTTGTGGCATTTTTTTAATTTCATTTTGGAGGAATTATTACTGTATGTGCATATCTTATTCATGTACCGTTGTTTTTCTCTCTCTGTTTTGAATCTCATTAGGTTGGTCCCATGATTTGTATTAAGGTACCTCATTGAAAGGTCATCAGATTGATTGTTTCATTTTCCATAACCAACCACCCATGTAGATAGTGCATCAATATAGGTCCTGAAGAATTGCAGAGTGATTTACACACATAAGGCAAGAAACAGGTTGACCATGACTACTCGCATATAGACCCCTCCGACCATTATAATCAGCGATATTCCTATTCTGTTTTTAATTGAGACGAGTGAGCTCGCAGATTAAAATTCATTTTGGAGCACCACCTCGCCTCATTTTATTTCTCCTCACATCTACACATCTAGGCCCCTCACACGCACCTCACCTATACGGCTTGGGAAAAAGATCTCCGACAAAGAGCCCCTCATAGGGTGCCCGTCAGACATTGCAGCACCGGCCTGACGAGGAGCAAGCCCTATGATGAAGCATAACACCCAAATGGGTGTTAGGGCCCCACTTCCCAAATTGGGAGATAACCACACTCCACTACTGAGTAAGGATGTTGACCAACCTAGCCTACTTCTCTTCTTTCCCCACCCTATAGGAACTACATACTCCTTTGGTGCTGCATTGTATTTGTGTGGGCCTGTATGCTGGACCTATATGCGCCCCTTCTCCCTCATTTGTATTGACAACCTGCAGGGGTACCACAGGATCTGTTTGGCGTTGGATAGGAATCTCCGTATTAGGATGTTGCTTGTTATCTCAATGAAGGCACTGGATATTCACAGATCCAGTATTATGGGTTACCCCTCCTTGAAGATGTTGTGGACGCATCACTCTCTGCAAATAGCCAGTATCCACAAGGGCTGTAACCGGTTCCCCATTTATTGACAGACAACAATGATAGGACAGTCTACCCCCTGAATTTGAACAATAGAAGAACCACAATAATCCTACATCCATGGGCTCCACTTTCTAGAGACAGAACCGGGCAACGTGACCAAACTCACCACACTGGAAGCATTGTGGGCCAGTAGGGATAGGTTTGGGTATAGGTGATATAGGTCTGGGCATCAAAGTCACAGTTTCTGGTTTTCTGTGTAGAGGGGACCTCTGTGGTCTTGGGGCACTCCCCCGGGATGTCTCCAACTGGACTCTTCCCTTCCCCTCTGTAATTCCTGAGCCCGACTAGAGGTGCTTGCTATTATTACGGATTATATCAATGTTGGCTGTGCGTGTTGATGGAGCCATTTTTGTATGAGTGGATGAAGAGAGGTGAGATATTACTCTTGATAGATTTTCTCCAGGATATCTTCCTTAGTGGCAGTGAGAGGGATTAACCATTGTTCTGTCATATCCTTTATATGGCAATAGAGTGCTCGAAGGGTTTCTAGCGGACCTTCCTTAATTTGTCGTAGCCTGATTCTATAAGTCTCTTTATCAACTCACAGTCTTTCTAAAATACTTCTTTTAATGTTGCAACATGGGGTGGTTTCCTGGAGGTCAGAGGTCTGATAGGCAGCCTAGAGGTCCCCCGAAAACAGGGGTCCTAAATATTGGCCCCACTTGTCTGAGAGCCAGGCAGCAGCCAGAACCATCCGCTCAAAGTTATAGAAGTACAAGTTACTTACCTTCAGTAACGATGTATCTGGTAGGGACGATTCTAGCCGCAGATTCCTTAACATTGAATTATCCCCAGGAGTGAGACTGGACCCGGAAAACTTTCTTGCCCAGCATCTCTGCGCACCGGGGGGCGGAGCCTCGCGACTCCGCCCCGACGTCCTCCGTGATGTCAGCGAGGTCACATAAGCCCCACCCCGGTGCACTGACATCAGTTTGCTTCGGAGAACTTTTCCGCGCCACAACGCAGAGCTATCACATCAAAACAGAGGAAAGCATGGGAACAGTGTGCGAAAAACCAGAGAAACAAAGAGACACAAAAGGTGAGGAACAGCACCAGGCGGCACAGAGTCGCCAGGAGGCTACAACAGGAAAGCCAAATCAGGAAGTGAGCAGACCACCTCTGAGGAACAACTGTGCAAGCCGGGTGGTAGCACCAGGCAGCACAAAAGTATCAAAAGACCACATCAGTAAAGCCACAGTAGTGAAAGCGTAAAGCACCCCTCCGTGGAAACACCGTACAAGCCAAGGCGAGAGCCATGCTGGAGGCACAAGTAGTGGAAAGCGCTGAAAGAGATAGAGATTGCAACCATAGACCACACAGCAAAGGGCCACAAACTCGGAACAGAGGAGCAACAGCAATCCACCCCCAGACTACACAGTCAAAGAGGGCCAGAGCCTCTGAAAGGAGCAGGAGGCCAAGGACAGGCAAAAGAACCCCCAGCGCAGAAGACCAAAGGGGGTCAGAAATTGTAACAACAAAGGGAAAAGAGCAAAAGCAGGCCCCTACACTGGAGAGAACCCAGCTGGAGGGAAGCCTGACAGGCAGAAAACGAAAAGGACCCCCACAGAAGACAAGCCACCCAGAGGGAGGCGAGCACAGAAAACCAAGCTGAGGGTCCTCGCAGAACGGGGAGGAAGGCTGGGTCATGAAGGAATCTGCGGCTAGAATCCTCTCTACCAGTTACATCGTTACCGAAGGTAAGTAACTTGTACATCTGATAGAGACTACTAGCCACAGATTCCTTAAAGTAGAATAGATACCCTAGCCATACCCAGAGGGAGGAGGGCCTGTGAGAGAGCCTCCCCACTGGGAGAAACCAGGGCCCCAGTATGGGACATGGCACAAGAACAAGGGAGAAAAGGCCAGGATGTTATAAGCCCAACCAAGAGAAAGAGAGTGCCCAACACCCCGCAGGGGCAGACAGTGCCCCAAAAGCCTCAAGGAACACAAGGGCCACCTCGAACCCACCGCCAACAACACAGGCGGAAGAAGAAAAGCACTGGTGAGCGAAGCCCCAGCGGAACCAGAGGCAGGGACACAAGGAAACACATCAAGATCACAACGGTGGAGTAGAACAGGCAGGCCTGCACGGGCATGCGCCGCCAGCAATAGGCAACACCACGGAACAGCGCACCCCAGACAAGGCAGATGCCAGTCGAAGGCAGAGGCCAGGGAGGGCCAGGACACACCCCAAGGGAGGGGCCGGACCAAAAACACACACACACACCGACCCACGAAGAAGTGGAGGAAATGGCAGAAAAGAAAAAGAGACGGTGGACGGGCCCAAGCCTGCCACCAGAACACAGAGGCCAAGGAAAGCCAAACCCTCGGGAGCATCAGACCGAGGACCAAGCCAAACCACAGGACAAAAATGCGGAACCGCTACAACCCGATGCCACAGACAGCAGGCCAGACCGGCCGAGCGACGTAGCGAGAAGGAGAAGGACGAATCTAGCGCCAGCCGCTCCAAGACAATCGGCAAGTAAGATCGCACCTGCGATATACCGTGACACCACGGAGAGCAAGGAACCGGAAAAGGCTGACCACACCTCCCCAGCACATGACAGAGCTAAAAAATAGCTACAAGTACCCCACATAGGGCAGGTAACGTCCCAAGAACCATGGAAACACCTCTTAGGAAAACATTTCTGCAGCAGAGGACAAAACAGAAAAACCTGCAGAAAAAACCCGCAGACTGCTTACTAAGCAGCCAATAAAGAAGGCCTAATCTCAGGGCCTACCGTGCTTACCAACAGCCAAAACCACAAGGCAGCAAAGGGCCGGACCAGCAACCAACAGCATCAAGGGCCCAACAAAAGTACCCCAAGGGCACAGAAATCATACAGAACACCCAACCCGGGCTACCCCTTAAAAGGCCCCAGGAAAAACAACGGGAGAACACCTCACAAAATACAGACCGACAGTCAGGTCACTGAGGGGGAGGGGGAGGGGGAGGAGGAGGGATGAGGAGGAGGAGGAGGAGGAGGAGGAGGAGGAGGAGGAAGAGAAAGGCGAAGCCCCGCAAGAAACCTCTGAATGGCGTAATCCGCAGGGGCGTGGAACAACAGAGCACCAAAGGGGAGGTCAACCAGCCGTTCTCTAACGTTCTCAGGGAAAACACTATCCCGTAGCCAGGCATGGTGTCGAAGGGCCACCAAAGTAGCCATGGTACGACTAAGCACCTCCGAAACAGCCAGATCCGAGCGAAAACTAAACGCCGCCAGCTCCCGGCCATCCAACACATGATGCCACAGATCAACGCAGGCACCCTCCTGAGAAGCGGAAGACATGAGGGACTCCACCGAATCCCATAAGCAAGAAGTGGCCCTGGCCAACACACAAAGAGTGTTAAGGGCCTTCTAAGCAGCACTGGAGGAGGCGAAGATGTTGCGCCCCCAGGAATCTAACCACCGGGCCTCCCGTGATGGGGGAGACAACACCGATGGCAAGGAGGGAAAGGCAGTCTGTAAAAGAGGGCCCCTGGTAGAAGGGTGGAGGGAAAGACAGACAGGATCATGCGGAGAAGGAGAAGAAGGAAGAGCCAAAGAGGCCTGCAAAGCAGCTGCATAGGCCTCCTCTGGGATCTGGTCGCCCCGTGCCGGGGAACGGCAGATAGGGTGGCGACGCGTGGGGCCGCACCACCCGCGGAGAACCCACGCCTCCAACAGGCCAAGGACTGGGCCTCAGAGACAAACTGCGACACTTACCAACAGGTGAGCGACGCCCTTGCAGCCTGGGAGAAGGACGATGTCAGAGATGGAAGCGGAGATTCTTGAAGCCGTCCGGGGGGGACGGACGCGGCAATGCAGCCGACCTGGACCTGCGTGCCGAAAGGAGTTTCATCCCAGGCTCCCGCCGGGACTTCGGCTTCATTTGCTGACACGCGTCACTGTCCGTAGAGTAGTGGTGCCTCCCCCAAGCACCACATGCAGAGGGGGTGAGGATCCGTCGCTGACATCTGGCGCGCGCAAGACGAGCACGTCTTGAAATCCGAAGGCATTCGCACACTGTTCTCAAGAAAGCGCTCAAAAGCGGAAAAAGAAGACCTGAAACAGGCTAGGAACACGTTCTGGATCCGCGTTGCAGGCGGAAAAGAAGAAAACTGACATCAGCGCACCGGGGTGGGGCTTATGTGACCTCGCTGACGTCACACCCGCGAAGGACGTCGGGGCAGAGTCGCGAGGCACCACCCCCCCGGCGTGCAGAGATGCTGGGCAAGAAAGTTTTCCGGGTCCAGTCCCACGCCTGGGGATAATTCTACGTTAAGGAATCTGCGGTTGTAGTCTCTATCAGATAATAAAATCTGGATCATCCCCGATTACATATTTTTGCATAACCACAGAGGGCAGAGCTGTATGGCCCCTCTGTTGTCCTAAAACTTCTGCAAGTTTTCCTATAGCCATCTCCTGAGCCTGGCTTTGGCCTGTTAGAGCTTGATGAAACTTCTCGGTTTTCCTCTGCCACAGCTAGGAATTTCTCCATGAACTTCGAGTTTTTCTTGGCTCTCTACCATTTTGGTCTCCAGAGCCTCCATATCACTGGATCCCACTTCTGACACCAACTGTGGGAGGGCTGGACGGATATATAGGAGCAGAGGCTGTATACATTTCTTAATGATGATTTTGATTGTAGTTTTAACACAACGAATAATGTAGCGTGACACTCTGGGTCCAGTATGGGCCAGTTTGATGATAATCCTAATAGGTTTTCGTTTCTTCTCTTCTTTCAATAATATCCTTCCCTCAAGATGGCACAACCCGGAGGGTCAAACACAAGAAATAGTAGCAAAAAGTAGGAGTTTGGGAAATATTTATTTGCTAAACCATCACCACACCCTTTTTGATGCTCTATCATGTGTGAGGGGTTTTATTGGGGAGGGGAATTAAGTGGAATATCGTCCCTGGGTAAACACAGCATGCACCCTTTTTGGCTAAGACATCAATCCTGAGTCTTCCCTTAATCATATAGCCTTTATCCCAACTCTTTCTCTCTGAGTTCGGGGTACTGAACCAGGTTATCCTCACCTGGTCTGTATTATCACAAGCACATTCATTTCTCTTTTCTTATCTTTTGAAAATGGTGGAGTGGAAGTGTTTTGGTTTCGCGGTTCATAACTGGTATGAGAGCTCCGTATGGGTTCTACTTAATGGGCGAAGGGTCTGTCAGGAGTTTCCTGTTATGTTGCTCACCAACACAGTGATCTGGTTTCCTCCCCTACCATCCTCAACACACTTTACACCCTAGCCGTTGTAACTTACCCTTGGGCGTTGTCTGGGTGCACTGAAGGACGAGTCTGCGGGAAATAGGTGGGGTGGGGTAAACGTCCAGTGCACAGAGTTCTTTGGAGATCATCACCAGAGTGTTTAAGCAGGTACCCAGGAGTGAATACAGGAATGGTGGTTCAGGTTCCCTTCTGCAGAGGGAAGAAGAAAGCAGTGGTAATGCAGAGAAGTCCCCAAAAGAGTTTTGAGGGTAATAATACTCATTCCTCTTCAGAGCACTAGGGGAGGTTTTGATGAGTGGAAGCTCAGGATGTTGTTTTCCACAAGTCCTGATGTTATGGCTGTCTCTTTACCAGGGCATAAGAAGGAGGGCTCTGTATGCCCCAGGAATCCACCCACATGCGAGACCTCCCCAATCTGGTGCCACTAGGATGACTTCAGCCTGGTCATTCCGGATCTTCTTTAGAACTTGGGCAAAGGAGAGTCCTAAGCTCGAGATGAAAGGCTTCGACAGAATTTCCTTGGAAACTCCAATGCACAAAATTGCTGACACCGCACATTCTTGGCTGTAGCAAAATGATCGAGACAGGGTTCTGGCCATTGCTGGACAAAGCCCTGTGCCACCTCAGGGCCTAACTGCCATTTATGTTCCGCTAATCACTGGCAGCTTAGTAAGACTGCCCTGGCGTTTAGAGATTCTGCCAGGTGGTTTACCACAAGAGAAATTCCCTGGCACCTAGCCACTTCCAGAAGTGCAGGGCCTCCTGACACAGGACCCAAGACTCCACCCCTCTCTCCTTGTTGCCGTATCACATGCCGGTGAGGTTGACCATGTGTACCTGCAGCAGACTTCCTCTTGTGGTAGTTAGGAATTTCTTCAACGGCAAGCCAATCACCCTCAACTCCAACAAACTGATGTGAAATGAAGTCTCCGCCGAAGACCAGAGGCTTCCGATCTCCACCTCTCCCAGATGGCCGCCCTAACCCGGTACTGATGTATCCGTGACCACTGTCAGCTCTAGGTGGGGTAAGTAAAGGGGTCAGCCGCTGACCAAATCGTAGATCAGCAGTCAACTCTGCAGGTCTTTTGCAGTATCCCCTGACTTCTGGATACAACCTGACAGTTTCCCAACATGAAATGCCCACCAGGAATTTAGGTCCAACTGCAGAGCCCACATGTGCCACCTGGTATAACTAGCCATCAGGATGCAGGAGGTCAACAAACCCAGAAGTCTCAGTCATCCGCATTAAGATCTTGGACCAAGGCTGGAATATCAGGATCATAGTATGAATGTCCTGGACTCTCTCCTCTTGGGGTAAAGGCACAAAACAGTATCATAATCAAAATAGTACAGATGAATGAGACCTTGATAGTGAACCTAAACCATGTTACGAGGTTTGCTGTGAACTGGAGTTGGTTGATGACTCCCTGGAGAAAGTCCATCTTCAGCAGTCAGTCGTCAAAATAGGGGAAGACTGGTACCCTTGACCTCCGAAAGTGTACTGAGACCCCTGCTATCATTTTCGTGAACACCTGAAGGGCACTAGTTAGGTCAAAGGGAAGCAGTGCAAGCTGAGAATGCTCCTTGCCCACTGTGAATCACAAGTAGAGTCAATGGGCCTGCAGGATATGTCAATAAACACCATACAGGTCCAACTCCACCAGTCTCCAGGGTCTATGGCAGACAGAACCTGGGCTAGTGTGAGCACCTTTAGTTCGTCCTTTCACAGAAAGACTTTGAGAGGGCAAAAATCCAAAATAGGACAAAGGCCTCCAGCCTTCTTTGGCACAAGGAGATGGTGAGAGTAACAACTAGTTCCTAATTCCAAATCCAGTAACCTCTGTATGGTCCCTTTGGAAAAAAGGGGCCTGCCATGCTTGGTGCAAAATGGACAGATTGACCTATGGTGATGGAAGGTGTGGTGGGGAGAAAGAAATGGGAGGGTGTAGTCCTGATGGACACCTGTCTGGAGTGATGTCCTGTCAACCCTGGAGAAAATTTTGGATCCTGCTTCCGAAAGGGTGGCTGTGTGTCGGCATAGACGCATTAAAGCAGTTTACAGCGGAGGATGATGGAGGGGCGGAGGACTGAGCTACATGCTGTCCCTAATTTACAGGGCATGGTCTCTGAGAACTGCAGCATCGGCCATGAAGGGGATAAAAGCCCTGATGGGATAGTGGAGGGGTTTGGCGTTGGTGGAATTGTCTGGTAGGAACAGAAAGACCCTACTCTCCTTCCACCATTCCAGGACCGAGTCTGCTTTTTTGCCACACAAGTGGGAGTTGTCAAATCGTTTGTCCATCAGGTATGCTTGGAGACATCTCCAGAGAAGCCCATATACCTCATCCAGGTATAACATTGAAGTGCCACACTGGTGTCCATTGCCCAGCCCAAACAGTTGGTCTTGTCTAATCCAGAATGTATTACGAATTTCGCTGCATTGTGATCATCCTAGATGGCTTGATTAAGGGATGCCAGAATATCATCTTGAACCGTTTGCTTGTGCCACCATCTCCCATAGGGCATGGGACTAGTGGCTGGGAAGACAGGTGGCATTTACTGACCTCAGCAAAGCTTGAGAAGAAAATCTGCATGCCAAATATTTTACCCATTTTGACACACAATCAGGCAGAGCGGTAAAAAAAACGTTGGGATTTACTTTGCTGGTGGACGCCTGTATAAACAAACTCTCTGGCATCTGATGTTCTGTAAGCAAAGATGGATAACCTCGTGCAGGATAATGGCGCCAAGCAAACTGCCTGTTAATTAGTAAGGGCCTTGTTAAATGGCAGCAGACGTTCTATGAGGGCCTGACCTGGCCGAAGCACCTCAGTTCAAGCATTAGTCCTGACCTCTATAGAGGGGAGCAGTAGGTCTAATACTTCTGCCACCCTCCACATAACGACTGCGAAGCAGGCACTCTCCTCCAGAGCAAGTCCAGGGGGAAATACAAGGCCAGTATCTGGAGAAGTATCCAGACCACTGCCATCTTGGAGTTCTTAATACCGGTTATCCTTATCATATGGGTATTATCATCCCCTTCATCATAATTTTCAAGTCCGTGCCAAAAAGGCTGTGGAAAGGTTGAGCCCTACCACTTGGTACGGGCAAAGTTTCACAATCTGAAGGATTCCCTGTTGGCTGCATGCCAATCATAATTTTCAAGTCCATGCCAAAAAGGCTGTGGAAAGGTTGAGCCCTACCACTTGGTACGGGCAAAGTTTCACAATCTGAAGGATTCCCTGTTGGCTGCATGCCAGTCACGGCCTTCGTTGAGGTCAAAGTGGATTCTGTTTGAAGTTGGATAGCACAATGGGCATTAAATTCTCTCTGGCATCAGCATCAGTGCAAAAGGGGGTGGCGACGTACCCAAGGTCAGCAATGTAGCTGGTGCCTAATCCAGTGAGTGTTCAAGGGGCACAGAAAGTACCAACTTGAGACCCCTGTGGATTCTTGGGGCCAAATGCACCAGAAAGGCTTGGTAAAGTGCTAAAAATTCACAACATGACCTCTCTGGAGACCTCTATCTGCTACAATGTCGCCTACGGATCCATAAACTCAGAGTGCACCAAGAACAGAATTGGAATCTGTTCCAATGGAGATCAGGAGTTAAATTGTGAGGCCCTTGCCCCTTATCTGGAGTCCGAGAAAGGCGAAGTGTCCGATTCTCATTTCAACTTCTTATGCTTTTTCTTTTTTCTGAAGACCACAATGATGATTGGCGCAGGAACGACTTTGGGAGGAGGAACGGGCCCTCCTTTCTACTTCGACTAATCACATTGTGGAGTCTTCTTGTGTTTTGCACAGGGGCGTAACAAAAGCTGAGGGGGCTCCCCTGCAAGGTACACGGAGGGGGCCCCACTCCAGATTTAATCCGGAGCTCTAAGGCCTGAGTACTGGGCTGAGGGGGCCCCCTGCAGCTCGGGGGCTCCCGCACCACAGGGGATGCAGGGGCCTGTGTTACGCCCCTGGATTTGCAATGTAAAGTTTAACCTTGTGTTCCCATGTGGCATTCGGGTTCAGAAAGGAACGGGCATCAGAACGCATGAGTGGTACTTATTTACTGTTCTGCTCTTCAAGGGGAACATCATAAGCATGGATGCCACCACCTGGCGTGCAGGAATACTGCATCAAAGTTTTCAGATCCAGTCTGACACATGCAGAATATTCACAAGGTAATGAATCTGCGGTTGTAAGTATTCAAGAAAATGTTGTCTCTAGAAGCAGCGCCCTCAGACATAAAATGCCAGACAAGGATGCTGTGCCGGTGGCAGGGCCTGGCATTGGTACTATTGGGATTCCCTCGCGAAGGGGGTGGAACTGTTGAGAAAATTGCCTGGTAGGGACAGAGCAGAAGGGAATGAGCTGTGGCGTGACTTTCCTTGAAGTATTCCAGGGCTTTGTCCGCTTTCTCACCAATGAGGCGAGAGACATCAAATGGCATGTTCATTAAAGATACCTGGACATCCCAGTAGAATCCCGAAGTCCTCGTGTTCATTGCCAGATCCAAGCAGTCAGTTGTGTTGTGGCCATAATAAATTGTGCTGCATTCTGACTGTCCTGTATGCTTTGTATGGGTTGGTTACTGATGCCAGTAGGTCCTTTAAAACTGCCAGTAGGATCTGACCAACTGCATCGCATAAAGTGTAACTGTAGTGGCCCAGGAGCCAGCTTTCTTTGACTGAGCGTAAAGCGAAAATAGCAGATCAGAATATGTGTTTGCCAAAACTCTCCACAAGTTTAGACATCGGGTTAGGAGGATGCGTAGGAAAGGTGTTAGAGTTTACTCTGCTGGTGGATGCCTGAATCACCAGACCGGCGTAGGATTTTGGGCCAAGAGGTCAAGATCACCCAGTACCGGTCAGAGACAGCGATCTATCTGCCAGCTGACTTTTGGCCCAAAGCATGACTTTGCCCAAGTGAACAAAAGGGTGTCAGTTAAGGCCTCCTTGGTTGGCAATAAAGGTTTAGTAGGTACCTGGCAAGGCTGAAGAACCTCCATCATAATGTTCATTTTGACCTCCATTGTAGGGAACAGCAGGTCAAGGACCTCCACAGCCTATCACATGACCAGGGTAGAAGCATTCTCCACTGTGGCAGGGCCTGGGGGAGAGAAGTCCAGTGTCTGGAGAGGTGTCCAGACCCTTGGCATGCTTTAATTTAGCTAATCAGTTGTCATCAATATATTGTGGGACAAATATGTCCCCCTTATCATAGTTGTTATTGTTCGAATATCAGTTAAAGAGCTTATGGTATGAGCTCTGCTGTGTGGTGAAGGCAAGGTATCGGAACGTCAGAAGGATTTGCTATAAGCTGCGCTCCAGTGAGATCAAAGCGTGGACTCAGTCAAGGTTGAGATGAAGTCAGATCAGTGTCAGACACCACTATATGCAACTGCTCCTCTTCTGGTGCTGGTGACGTTGGCACCAGCGTCAAAATAAAAGGAACTGACACAGAGGCTGGTGCTGGAGTTGAAGTTCAAGAAGCACTGATGGCACCAAGGATGAATCTGCCATTGCCACCCTGACTGGAGGTCTCTTCAGATCCTTGGGGCCCAAAGGCGGACCACAGGGATACGGAAGTATGCCAACCATGAGCAGCATAGCCTCGATTTGTGGTGACATCACCTACAAAAGAGGAAATTAGGGTTGCATCGGGGCCAAACTCTGAATTGGCTATTAAGGAGGTCAAGAGTGAGACTGAGAGGCTCGATGACACCCTTGCACCCTCTACGGAGTTCAAAAGTGATGGGGGGAGCTGATTCCTGCTTTGATATCTCATGCTTTTTCTTGTACTCACCCAAAGTCCTCAACCATGACGAGGACCTGCTACGGTAAAGACTTTGGGAGTGGGAACAGGACTTACCTTTCAACTTTGACCCACCTTGCCATGTTTGGCAATTTAGAGCTTACTCCTTTATGGCCTTCAGGCTCATATGGGCTCAGTCATCACAAGCCCCGGAGTCATGCTCTGACTCCAGGCACCACATGAACATCTTGTGAGGCTCTGTCACAGACATTCCCTACAAGGTTTAAACCCTGTAGTTTTGGGAGGTTACATATTTCTCTTGCTGGTAAAAACCAGAATAAAAAAATAAAACTTGTAAAAGACAAGAGGAGTAGAGTCTGTATCCATGTCTGAAGAGGCAGGAAGAAAGGAACTGACATCAGTGCCCTCTTCTCATGTCCAGAGTACAAAGACATTGGTACATACCCGCATGACTCCATCTACAGACACGCAAAAGTTCTGCTTTTGAGTTTCTGGATCCAGTTTGATGCCTGGGAGGAATAGTCACATGGTGAGGAATGTGTGATAGAAGTATCCATCAGAATGTGCACACTTATCTGTCAAACAAAAAGGGTACCTAATACCTAGTCAATGGCAGGAACACTTCAGTGCTGTTAAAAGTGTTCTATTTATTTATTTATCTATAGAGTGCATGGCTACCCCAACGGGGTTTCCCAGCCCTGGCAGTGAAAGGAAAAAACGGTACTCAAAAGCCAAAAAAGCCAGGTATGAAGCATCTTCCTGAATTTCCCATGAGAATTGCTGAGATGAAGCTGGAGGGGCAGATGATTCCATAGCTTAGATCCTAGAAACCTAAAGGACCGTCCATCCTGTCTAGTCAATCTAACTTTGGGGATAGTGGCAAGATTCAGACCACTTAACCAAAGCTTCTGCTTAGGGATATATGGGCAAATCACAGAGTAAAGACTATCTGTCCTACCACTACTGATGGTCCTAGTAATTACGGGGGTGGGGCATTAATGGGGAATACATGTTTTTGGGTAATAAAATGTGGAAATGTGCGTTTACATGCCAATTTCTGCATTGTTTTTTATTGATAGGATTTGACAGCTCTTAGCAGTTGAAATCGCAAAGAGGTGTGTCCTGACTGCCAAAGATTGGGGCTGCTATCTAATGTACTGCCTATGGGACCTCAGGGTCATGCACCAGGAGCCCAGACTGTACTTAATCTAGGAAAATCAGCAGGGATGCCCTCTGACTGTCTCTGGGGCTCACCCACACCAGCAAGATTGCAGCTTAATACGCTGTGCTGCTAAGACCTGGTATGCCTTGGCATCTGGATTGGGCTGGTGCCTGTGGTGAAACAAGACTGAAGATGGCTACAGCCAAACTCACTTGGCCCCACCACCAGTGTTGCTGTATACGCTTCAGATCAGCTGCCTGGTCTGGGTCCGCACAAGAATTTGAAGGGTTGTGACTGAGCACCTTGGGGCCCCAAGACCGGAGGGTGAAATCAGGTACAAGGACGGCCCTTGGGTGGGCTTGGGCACAACAAGCCTTCTACTGGTGCTCCACCTGCATTACATTAATATTCCAGGAGTATTTTGTGCCCTCACTCTTGCAAGCCAGAGGCACAGCGAAGAGTCATCAAATAAAGGTAGCTAACGCCTGAAGATTTCAATGTCAGTTAAGAAATGTACACATACCATTGGAAAGTTTGAAGCCTAACTAAGCAGGGTTTGAGATCAAGGCTCCAATATAGTAAACGCATGGCAAATGGCATATAGGAGAGATGGGATTGGAGTCTGAAGAGACAGTATCCCGGGGGAGCGAGATGGACGAGCAGAAGTGAGCCGTCTCGCCTCCTGGTCAACGCGCACACACTACGGGGACATCGCTGCCGCAGCACAGCACCACAACCGATGTGACAGGCATGAATCGATCGCCCCGTGTCTGACCACCGCTGAGGTGGCCGTGGGCCAGAACTCGCGCTAAAAACCGGCACGCCACCCTCGGAGGTATGCGCTGAGGAGAGGAGGTGGCTCAGACACCAGAATACTGCGGCGTTGAAGTTGAGGGAACTCCGTGGTTGGTGGACCACTGCCAGCTAAGTCACGGAGGCAGCCAGGTGCGTGGGGGGCCCCCGGAGATAGTATCCACTGGCAAGCTGAGCACAAGGCGGCCCGACCCAAGGGCATACTGGCAAGGCGGAGGGGGAGGCTTGGCGACCTGAGGAAGGTGCAAGTGCCTCGTGCCTGACTCTAAAATGGCAGACCGACTGAGACTCAGCAGAGATATAGCAGACCTACACTGCCTCCTCTGAAGATTACAGGCACCACTCTCCGGGGGTCCACGCAGCTTGACGGCGGTAGTGTGAGAACACCAGGCCAACACCCGAAGAGGACTGAGTTTGCTTCAGGCGAGGAGGAGGCGGGAGCCTGCGGCCTCGGGGGCGGCGTAACCAGGACGGGGGTAAAGCGCCAAACACCACCTGTCTTTGATGTGAACTCAGATCAGAAAGGCGAAAGCGACGCAACTGAGCCGGGGTTGATGACAGCCTCCTTCAAGACGATTGGAGAAGCCTACCTTCGGCGGAAGTGGCAGGCAAATACTAACAGCGCGACCTGAGATCTCCGACGCTGAAGGTCTGGAAAACACGCTAGATAGGCCAACCCCTGTGTCTCGCGCCTGCAGCTGTGGGCGGACAGCATTTGGAGGAACCTACGGCTTACAAAGGGGTGGAGAATTCCTTCCCGCTGAGGGCCGCCAGTACCTCGCGGAGGTGACTTGCGGAGGAGATAACAGGTGCAACTCCAGGCTCTCTAGGCAACAACAGTGGAGATTTCATCGAGCTCGCCTCTATGCCACCTAAGAAAACGCTGCCCAAAGATATGAATAAGGTCTCTCAGTTCTTCCCTCCAGCAGACAAACATCCCGCATTGGACCGCAAAGACAACACAGACACCATGGCCTTCACCAAAGATGACCTTATGGCGTCCCAACGTGACTTTGAAGCAGAACTCAGGAAGGAGCTTAGCCAAGACATCAAAGCATCCATCGATCAACTTAAGAGTGACCTCAACGATAAAATGGCCAAGCTCCAACAGGATGTAGTGGTTAGAGTGGTGGAGTTGGAGGAGCAGACCCAGGAGGTTGACAAACGCACCTCCGGCAGGACACAATACATGCTCTTCAGGACCATCAGACACAATTGAAGGCAGAAGACCTTGAAAACAGAGCCTGAAGGGACAACCTACGGGTTCGCGACCTGGAAGAGGGGGCAGAAGGCCCGGACCTTGAGGCTTTTCTTGAGGGCCTCTTTACGGACATCATCAGTCCACAAACACTTAAAATCAAGCTGGAGCGGGCGCACAGAGTGGGAGGTCCACCAACTGGAGACGGAAGGCGAACAAGAGATGTGCTCGCGATATTTCACTCCTACAAGGTGAAAGAAGTGGTTTTACTGGCAGCCAGGAAAAAAGGTCTGATCTCCTTCCAGGGTCACACCTGCAACATTTACCAAGATGTGGCACCCGCAACGCTGGCGAGGCGACAGCAATTCAGACCCATCACCACCAAGCTACGTGACGACAAAATCAGATATCGCTGGACATACCCGTTTGGCCTAAGTTTTGAATATAATAATAGACAGCGCCATTTAACAGATCTGAAGGAGGGGCTGGACCTGTCAGGCCTCCCTACAGCCGAGCCCGAGCCTGTCAAAAATGGAACACAGACGAACAATCGCAATGGCTCACCTGCATTAAAATGGTCCACGAGCTTGAGGGGGAATCACAAATGAAACTGGGGCGAGAACTTACCTGATATGTCCCACACAGTCTATGGTCCTGGGCTTTCTCCTTGAATGGACAGACCTACTCCACGGGCAGACACGGATAACCGGCGTCCAATTGACGGAGCACAAGGCGAGAGGGGCATTGTGATGCTTCACACTAGAGTCTAACTCTGTTGGCGAACTATGCTACTTTGGATTCCCTGAGGCGGGTGCGGATGGGGACATTGGTCGCACCATCCACCAACTCGTCCAGATAGGTGGCTACACCTAGGATCGGAGATTCGCCATCTTACCAACATATTTTCTTGTTGGTTATGTTGGGGGTTGGGTTTTCTTTTTTTTCTAACGTTTTTGGGAGGGGGAGGGGAACGGTTAAGGGTTTGGTGGAGGCCTTACCTAGCTACTCGACATAAGGAGTCTCGGGCTGATGCGCATTTCACAGGACGAGCCTATCAGATAAGTCCACTCTCACCAACTTCTAGTGGGAAGTGTGATAGCTGGCATAGGGGATCTCAGAGAGGGAGGGGAGGGTTTTGTTTGGGAAGATGGTACTCACTATAGGTTCATGGAACGTTAAAGGCCTCAACTCACCACAAACGCGGCAGAAAATTTGGAAATATCTTACAGACCACCACTTTCACATAGTGGCGCTCCAGGAGACTCATCTCCAGAGGGCGGATGAATTGCGGCTTAAACACAAACAGTACCCCCTGATCTATAGATCCTCAGCCCACACTAAACACAGGGGAGTTGCACTCCTATTCCACACCTCGACTAATTTCCAGCCACTGGCTGTCCAATCAGATAGGGAAGGGAGGATGGTCCTGGTCAAGGGCACACTAAAGGGCACACTGTGCACCTTTATTGCAGCTTATGCGCCCAATGCTGGCCAGACGGGTTTCCTAACTAACTTACTAGACAAAATAGACCAATTTGCGGCAAGACCTACGATCCTAATGGGTGACTTTAACCTCACCTGGCAACCGGACTTAGACAGCACTCACCCACACAGATCTGAGACTGATTCCTAGATAGGCCAACCCCTCTGTCTCGCGCCTGCAGCTGTGGGCGGACAGCATTTGGAGGAACCTACGGCTTACAAAGGGGTGGAGAGTTCCTTCCCGCTGAGGGCCGCCAGTACCTCGCGGAGGTGACCTGCGGAGGAGATAACAGGTGCAACTCCAGGCTCTCTGGGCAACAACAGTGGAGACTTCATCGAGCCCGCCTCTATGCCACCTAAGAAAACGCTCCCCAAAGCTAAGAATAAGGTCTCTCAGTTCTTCCCTCCAGCAGACAAACATCCCGCATTGGACCGCAAAGACAACACAGACACCATGGCCTTCACCAAAGATGACCTTATGGGCTCCCAACGTGACTTTGAAGCAGAACTCAGGAAGGAGCTTAGCCAAGACATCAAAGCGTCCATCGATCAACTTAAGAGTGACCTCAACGATAAAATGGCCAAGCTCCAATAGGATGTGGACTCTGTAGTGGTTAGAGTGGTGGAGTTGGAGGAGCAGACCCAGGAGGTTGACAAACGCACCTCCGGCAGGACACAATACATGCTTTTCAGGACCATCAGACACAATTGAAGGCAGAAGACCTTGAAAACAGAGCCCGAAGGGACAACCTACGGATTCGCGACCTGGAGGAGGGGGCAGAAGGCCCGGACCTTGAGGCTTTTCTTGAGGGCCTCTTTACGGACATCATCAGTCCACAAACACTTAAAATCAAGCTGGAGCGGGCGCACAGAGTGGGAGGTCCACCAACTGGAGACGGAAGGCGAACAAGAGATGTGCTCGCGATATTTCACTCCTACAAGGTGAAAGAAGTGGTTTTACTGGCAGCCAGGAAAAAAGATCTGATCTCCTTCCAGGGTCACACCTGCAACATTTACCAAGATGTGGCACCCGCAACGCTGGCGAGGCGACAGCAATTCAGACCCATCACCACCAAGCTACGTGACGACAAAATCAGATATCGCTGGACATACCCGTTTGACCTAAGTTTTGAATATAATAATAGACAGCGCCATTTAACAGATCTGAAGGAGGGGCTGGACCTGTTAGGCCTCCCTACAGCCGAGCCCGAGCCTGTCCAAAATGGAACACAGACGAACAATCGCAATGGCTCACCTGCATTAAAATGGTCCACGAGCTTGAGGGGGAATCACAAATGAAACTGGGGCGAGAACTTACCTGATATGTCCCCACACAGTCTATGGTCCTGGGCTTTCTCCTTGAATGGACAGACCTACTCAGCGGGCAGACACGGATAACTGGCGTCCAATTGACGGAGCACGAGGCGAGAGGGGCATTGTGATGCTTCACACTAGAGTCTTACTCTGTTGGCGAACTATGCTACTTTGGATTCCCTGAGGCGGGTGCGGATGGGGACATTGGTCGCACCATCCACCAACTCGTCCAGATAGGTGGCTACACCTAGGATTGGAGATTCACCATCTTACCAACATATTTTCTTGTTGGTTATGTTGGGGGTTGGGTTTTCTCTTTTTTTTCTAACGTTTTTGGGAGGGGGAGGGGAACGGTTAAGGGTTTGGTGGCGGCCTTACCTAGCTACTCGACATAAGGAGTCTCGGGCTGATGCGCATTTCACAGGACGAGCCTATCAGATAAGTCCACTCTCACCAACTTCTAGTGGGAAGTGTGATAGCTGGCATAGGGGATCTCAGAGAGGGAGGGGAGGGTTTTTTCTGGGAAGATGGTACTCACCGTACATGGAACGTTAAAGGCCTCAACTCACCACAAACGTGGCAGAAAATTTGGAAATATCTTACAGACCACCACTTTGACATAGTGATGCTCCAGGAGACTCATCTCCAGAGGGCGGATGAATTGCGGCTTAAACACAAACAGTACCCCTTATCTATAGATCCTCAGCCCACACTAAACACAGGGGAGTTGCACTCCTATTCCACACCTCGACTAAATTCCAGCCACTGGCTGTCCAATCAGATAGGGAAGGGAGGATGGTCCTGGTCAAAGGTACACTAAAGGGCACACTGTGCACCTTTATTGCAGCTTATGCGCCCAATGCTGGCCAGATGGGTTTCAAAATAGATCAATTTGCGGCAGGACCTACGATCCTAATGGGTGACTTTAACCTCACCTGGCAACCGGACTTAGACAGCACTCACCCACAAAGATCTGAGACTGATTCCTACAATGCAGACATTAGGCAAAGAGTGCACCACTCGGGCCTACGTGACGCTTGGCGTACCCTCTACCCTCAGACTAGAGACTATACCTTCTACTCCCATGTACACCACACCTATTCTAGATTGGACTATATCTTAGTCAAAGCTTACTGGGCATCCTTCAAGAGGCCAAAATGTTTTCCCTTTCTATCTCAGACCACTATCCGGTATCGCTCTGCTTACACTGAGGGGCGAAGACGACACCTAAATGGTACTTCCCAATCTCGCTTACACGGGATAGCGTGCTACGCACCGAACTGCTTGAAGCGATTACAGATTATTTTAAATTAAATAGGCCCGAAGACACTTCAACGGGCAACAACTGGGACGCGTTCAAAGCTATCATACGGGGGGAAGTGCATAGAACTCAACTCCACCCTAAATAGATAAAAAGGGCAAAAGCGAGGGAAAGCCTAGAGATGGAACTGGAACGGGCGGAACAGGCACACAAGAACAAGGGCCTCTCTGCGCACCCTTACCGCACTGTGGGGTAAATTGAAGGCTATCTACAACAATCGGGCAGAAAACACACTTTTGAAATGACGCCATATTTCATATACACAAGGGAATAACATAGGCAAACACCTCGTCAGGCAACTAAAAGAGAAGCGGGAAAGGGAATATGTTGGGGACATACAAAATGGGAATACTGGATTAGTTCATGCAGCTAAAGATAAGGCAGACGCCTTCGGATCATCCTACAGGGCACTCTATACTGTGGAGGCATACGAGACAGAACTCCAAGACGGTTATCTCCAGGCTCTGCGATTCCCGCGCGTCTCACAAACTACCAACGACAGGCTCCCGGCCCCCATAACAGCAGATGAAGTGGGCGCGACTATCGCATCCCTTAAACTCCATAAGGCCCCCCGCCGGATGGACTTACAGCCCACTTCTACAAAACCTTTGCGCCCGACCTCATACCTCATCTCACAAGGCTTTTTAATCAGATGGCAGAGACAGGAGAGGTGACCCCCTCGATGGCCGAGGCCGTCGTCACAGTCATCCCTAATTCCGGGAAAAATTTACATCTATGCGCCTCCTACAGCTCAATCGCTCTTCTAAATCTAGATGTGAAACTATATTCCTCTATTCTAGCAAATCGAATACAAGACTTAATGCCAGATTTAATCCACCCCGATCAGTCTGGTTTCATAAAAGGGCGCCAGACTTACAACAATATTGGATGCACGATACACTTAATTGAAAAGGCTACCAAGTGGAGGATTCCGGCAGTCCTGGGGCTGGACGCATAGAAGGCCTTTCATCGGGTGGATTGGGCATTCCTCTTCCGTACACTCACACACTTTGGCTTCGCAGACAAATTCATTTGCATGATTAAGGCCAACTACACACTGCACCGCTCTAGGGTACAGGAAAATGAGGTGCTATCTGCCCCCTTCTTCCTTACGAGAGGCACTAGACAGGGGTGCCCTTTATCACCCTTGTTCGCTCTCAGTATTGAACCGCTAGCAATGACTATTCGGGGCAACCTAGCAATCAAAGGGATACTCTTCGGTGGAGACACTCACAAAATATCGCCCTTTGCGGACGAAGTGCTCTTGACACTCGCTGAACTGTCACACTTGCTTCCCGCACTGTTAGTAGAACTAGCCAAATTTGAGGCAGTAGCTGGCTTCAAGGTTACACTCGACAAATCATTCATACTTAATCTTACAGTCCCAACAGAAGAGGCCTGCGTCCTTCAATCTCAATTCTCATTACAATGGACCAACCACTCCCTTCAAAATCTGGGGGTTCAGCTGACACCTTGCATGGAAGGGCTCTACAAAGCCAACTTCCCGGCAGCCCTTCTCCAACTCCAGTACGATCTTAAACTTTGAAAGCCCCTATTTATCTCCTGGTTAGGCCGCATACACGCTGTCCAAATGACGCTACTCCCCAAACTGTTATACTTCTTTCAGGCCTTACCAATAGAGCTAGACACGGACCTTTTACCCAAAATTAAGCCCATGCACACGCAATTTATATGGCAAGGAGGGAGGGCCCGTTTGTGTTTTTCTATATTGAGACGTCCCAGATTGGAGGTTTTGCTGGACATGGGCTTATATTATAAAGTCGCTCAACTGCGGATAGTGACGGAGTGGTTCAAACGGGAATGGGAGAAACACTGGCTCCATATGGACAGAGGCATTGCAGGAAGGAGGATATGGGATCTCATTTGGAAGCCGAAGAGGGAGAGACCCACAAACGCATTCATTAGCACCCCCACTCGCACTGTTCTGAAAGTGTGGGATTCCGTATCCGGAAGTGATAATTGGACCATATTCCCATACACTCCGATCCACTTTAACCCGGCCTTTCCACTGGCCCTGCAGGTAGGCCCCTTTGACGCTTGGAGAGAAGATGGATGTCTTATGCTAGACCACCTATTCCACAATCATGACATCCTTACCTTTGACAGTTGCAGAAGGGAGTTTCACTTAAACCCGGAGGAACACTTTCACTACCTCCAACTTAGACACTGGGCACTCACCCCGCACATACGTGAGGCAGCCACACAAGAGAGAACAGGGTTTGAAAATTATGTGAGGACAGTGTGATCCATGAAGGGAGTGATTTCTTTCCTTTACAACTATCTACTCTCTACTATGCATTCGGCTCAACCCAGGTACATGTCCATGTGGGAGGAGATGCTACACCAGGACATACACGGCACGGAATGGACAGCACTTTGGTCCGACATTACAAAATTCAATCACTCCCTGGAGCTTAGAGAAGCGCACCAGAAAACCTTAATGGACTGGTACCTATACCCCGCCAAACTCTAACAAATCTTCCCGAATACATCAGATAGGTGTTGGAGGGGCTGTGGACTACTTGGTGGCTTCCAACACATCTGGTGGAACTGCCCCACCATACGACCATTTTGGAAGGAAATCCTAACACAAATCAAGACCATGTTGGGGTACTCAATATCGACCACCATGGAGGGAATCCTCTTGGGCATCCAGGACTCTTCCCTTGAACACCAAACTAGAGCTGATAAAGCAATTATGTGGACCTGTATAGGCGCAGCGAAGGTAGAAATGGCTGCAGCATGGAAGAGAAAGGCAGCTCCCACCCTTTCATTATGGCTCTCACGCCTTTGGAAATTCCTTTGTCTAGAGAGAATGGCGAATATTTTCCACGACGATTACAAGAGCTTTGAATATAAATGGGGACCACTGGTTGCCTTGCTTGCTTAGGGACTGCCGCTGGCTGTATGCCCGCCCTCTGTCAGCGATATGCACCTCTTCCAATTCTAACATGGCCTGCACATGCCCAGTCAATGACCTAGCTTCTATTTGTAAGGACGCCACCACCCACTTAGTTGACGGGAGGGGGGAGGGACATGGGAGTTTTTGTTTATTTTCTTTAGGTAATGTTTTTCATGTGGGGTACCTTCCCGGTTGGAAGGGTTGAGTGTAATCCTACCCCACAAGAAGAGTGGTGGGTTGATTGCACCTTTGAGAAGGGGACACCCTATGCCTACATATTGTTAGCAACTGTATTAGACACTATAGATTTTCTTTAGAGGTTGGCATAGCTATAACTGAACATGTGTTCTCAACCCCGCTCCTTTTCACGATACAATGCTTTGTACTTTGACGCTAACACTAATCTTGCTGTATTGTGTGCAGTGTTTATTCAACAAAAAAAAGAGAGGGTACCCCAGCACACAGAAGCCAAAAGACTTTGAGAGAAAGTATGCTCTGTGATGTGCCTTCCCCCTACCCATAGACTACCATGAAACACCAGGTGCCCCACTTGATCAGAAAAAGAAATCGAGACAACACATTGCCAGGGAGGGGGACAGTTTTCGAACCAAGCGAAATGCACAGCAATCTGTCTTATGTGCAAAATAAATAGAGATAGCCCTAAGACCCAGACACCATCTAGAGGCCTGCCAGGGATACCTGACCTGCTCAAGAGAGCTTCACAGACACCACTTCAGACATGAGGATGACAACACTTCAGCCATGAGGTGCCGACTCCCCCTCGCCTTAACCTGTAGTCTGACCACCGACTATGCTCCAATAATGATTTCGGAGAAGTGTCTTTTATATGGACAGAGCTAATTAGGGCAAATATCTCCTAACAATCCAAATGTTTGATCTTGACACTCAGAACCCTAGATTAGTGGTTCTTAACCTTTTTACTTCATTGGAGCCCCACTTAATTATTATTGGAGCCCAGTGAACTCCACAAATTTATTATTGGAATCTGGGGACCCCCGGCCTCCCCCCCCTCACAAACTGAGTCATTACTGGGAGCCAGAAACCCTGTTCCTAAGCATTTTAGATTACTTGAACTGCAAAACAATACACAAAATATACAGAAACAAACATTCATCAAAAAAATACACACATTAAATATTTTATTCAATTCACAAACAAATATAAAAAAAATATATTTTAATTTTAATAGGAAGTTTGGCGCTTTTCTAAATTCAATTGAGGCCACTACAATATTCTATTTAAAGAGCTTGCATTACTTCCACAAATCAATCTGAGAATACTAACTTACGTTTTAGCCTCCAATTTCAGATTACTTCACATCACAAAAAGGTTTCAAATGTTCAATTTTACATTTTGCTCTTCATTTGTATATGCTTTATCTGGTAATAATAATTATTTTCTAAGTAGTCACAGACTCGCGGAGTAGGCTTAGCGGACCCCCCAGAGTTCTCAGACCACAGGTTAATAACCACTGCCATAGTTTTCCCCCACAAAGACCCAGGAAGATGGTCAAACACAAAGAACTGAAGAAGACCCAGTAGGGGAAATTGATAAATATGCTAAATATACCATAATCATGTCTGCTCAAGCCCAAACTGGCGGTGCAGTAGATTCTGATACCCAGGTAACATCCCTGACAATGATCCAACAGGCCATTTGCAACACAATCAACTCCAGAGGGGAACACAGGAGGTGTAGGGATGGAGGTTTCTCTTCAACGCAAGGTCCTGAGAAACATGGTGGAACAACTAAAAGAAATGAAAGAAAAGGCTCTAACAACTCAAGATAAGCTACAGACTGTTAGACCTGGCATCTTTTGGCTTGTTTAACCTTTTTGCTTTCTAACCTCTTGGGTTGACTCTGTTTTTGCTGGTTTAGTGTCTGTGCACTCTCACTACCGCTCAGAGTTAAAATGCAAGTGCTCCTGTTGTAAATTGTCTGGCAAGCAACAGGGTTATACCCAATTGACCCTATATATACCTGGGTAAGGAACAATAATATATAAACAGAAAAAGGTATACAGGAATAAATATGCAAATTACTTTTAGATTAGAGCACAATTAGTTACTCTATCTCTAGTTTATTCGTCTAGAGAGATTAAATCAAAGCATTTTTTACATATCTACATAAAGGATGACTTGTGATCAGGAAGGAAACAACAACCACAATACACATATACACATAAATTGTACATACGCACAACCCTAACATGAAAAAGTGAACAAAAGTATACATACAAACTAACCCCAAGAAAAACAAAAGTATATCCTATAAGTGTCCTCCAAGTAGTTCTGGACAGACCACTAGGAGATAGTCCAAAATATACGCTGCAACTCTATCAATTAGTTTCGACCATTCTCAGCGTACTGACAAAGCATCTCCAGACATTGTTTAAGCTCTGTGACTCCTCCTTCAGAAAAAGTCTACGCAATCGCGTTTCGGCCTTGCCTATACTTGGCCTCCTCAGGACTGGGTAAAAATCATGACTGTACACACACTACAAAGGAATACAAATAATAATAATCAGTCTTTTTTTAAAAACACATAAACTCAATCACAAGCAGTGTCTAAACAGCTCTCCGTGCTCCCCGAGGGGAAAAAAAATTATGGTCAGTGACTGTGGCCCATCTCAAAAAGGTTTTTTATATATGTATATCTCTACTCAAATGACCAAAGTGCACTACCCACCACAAATTATAGTGCACATCACAGGGTAAAAGAGACCAAATTACACACTGTGCAAATTACGCTTAAACCTCCGAGTGAAAAATACTAAAGATCACCGTGCCTACATAAGGTACTAAACTAAAGTATATCACTCCACCTCAACTCCTAGCACTCACGTCAGAGCAGTGATCCTCCGGGCGCCTGTAAACATGGACAGCCAAATCCCCGAAGTCCCAATGAATGGGAGAACTGCCTAACAGAAAAAGTGGCACAAATCAGCCTAAAAGCGCTATTAACAAAACCAGCGAAAGGGCAGGAATCCCCAAACCTCCCGGGGCTTACCTTCCTCGCCTGACAAGTCCCTCCCGAAATGAAAACGAGCCGCGTTCTTCTGTATGATCCCTTAGTCAGCTCCACACCCTAATTAAGGCAAAATCCGCTGATTCAATTACTAATGTAACGCATAGATCACGAACGTGAACAAGCTCAAACCAAAAGTTCCCATTTGTCCACCACAACGTCTCTTACCTCTCGTGGTGTATGCAACTATTCTTAGGGTCCTGCACCAATGCTCGATACCCCCACGAATGCCAGTGGACGCATGGTGACTCGCGTCAGGTATCTCTCTATATCTCCGCGCTAGACTCCGCGGTAGACAGACAAAGGACTCCACCTGTACTCCTAAAGCGTCGGCCATCTTAACATGGGGCAAATCCTGATTAACAATCCTACTACTCCTCCATGATTCCGCATTGTGCGCTGTATGGGGGCCACAAGACAGGGCTACAGACACTACCTTGTCAGGGAAAAGGGAACGCCACATAATTAACTAAAATGGAAAAGGGAGAGGGCAAGGCCACTCATGGTATGGCGCCCGCTCTCGGGGAAAACTCACCCATATCTGGAGGGGACAATCCCTAATATCGACCCTGGACCTCCATAGTCGACAGAAATCAACTAAGTGAATGACTCAAGTAAATATGGGCGGGCAAAACCACTCGTAGTATGGCGCCAGCTCTCAGAGAAAACTAACCCATGTCTAAGGGGAACAGTCCCTGGTGTCGACTCGGGACCACCCTAATCAAAAGAAATCGGCTATATGAAGCATATAAAAAAATATATATACGTATAAAGGCCACATTCAAACTATACTCATAAAAATCCTCAAAAAACCATCCGAGAATTTACACAAGAGTCAAGACAGGAAATCCATAAATGCGATTCAATGGGGCCAAATCCTGTGGACCACTGACACCAACCATCATCCCCCACGGGACTGCACGGGAGGCCGCGCGGACGCACTGCTTGATCAGTGAACAATCTAAACTCACAAAACCAAATTTACAAACAATTAAAACACTTTAAAATCATGTGTAATAGAGAGACGCCAAGTGAACTCTGTTTAATCATCTTTATTCAAAAAATGACTACGCAAGACCCAAGAGATCAAATCAGCGCCCAGATCTCGTCACGGTCATTTAATCCCAATCTCGATGTATGGTAACGTTCTATCATGCGTGCCTCAAGGTGATTCAACTTATTTTGTAGTGATGTTTTATTGGGTGCTTTCACCACAACTAGCACGGTCCAATAAAGATCGTCTTCTCTGTGATTCATCTCAATAAAATGTTGGACCATAGGAGCCCCCATGGTCCCACATCGTATGCGGGATTTATGTTGTAAAATCCTCATCTTGATGGCTTGGGTCGTCTGCCCAATGTATGTTTTCCCACATGGGCATGTCACTGAATACACTACGTTTTTGGTGTTACAGTTGGAAAAACTTAACTGTGAGTGTACAACTTTATTAATTTCAACACACTTAGAGTCTTTTGTTTGCGGGCATACCCCGCACCCATTGCAACGGTAGTGTCCAATGAGAGCTGGTAAACCCATCATTCCTCTCAGATCAGTAGGGACTAGGGACGAGCGGGCCGCTTTCACTAAGTGATTTCTCAAATTCTTTCCTCTCCGAAAAGCGAATAGAGGTTTAGGGATGTTCAGGTGTTCCACCAATCTAAGGTTTCTTAAAATTATCTGTTTAACCTTATTGGCCTTCGGGTTAAAAGTAAGAACACATACCATTTGCTCAGTTTCCTGTTTGATTTTAGGGGTAAGGAGTGTTTCCCTCGGGGTGTACCAAGCTCTCTTAAGAGCTGCTCTGACCAATTTCCTCGGGTACCCTCTTGTTGTAAGTTTTTTTTGGAGCATTTTGGCATTCCTAAAGTAATCATCTTTGTCAGTGCAATTACGTCGCACTCTCAAAAATTGGCCGTAGGGCAAGTTGTCTCTAAGGTTACGTGGGTGCCCTGATGTGTATTCCAATAATGTATTCCTATCGGTGGGCTTGGAAAACAAGTCCACCTCCAATTTACCTTCTTTTTCAAAAATCCACACATCAAGGAAGTTTATACGTTTATTGCTTGACGACATCGTGAATTTTAAGTCTGGTGTCCTAGCATTAAGCCAGGAATGAAATAGTGCCAGCTGGTCCTGAGTACCCTTCCATATCATTAGCACGTCATCGATAAAGCGGACCCATCCTAGAATATGTTCTTTGAATGGAGATGTGGCATCAAAAATGTGTGTCATTTCAAACTGGTTCATTACCAGATTGGCAATTTCAGGGGCAAAGCAACAACCCATCCCTACACCTTTGATCTGTAAAAATAAATCTGTTTTAAATGTGAAGAAATTATTTTTTAAACAAATCTGGGCTAAGGAAATAAAAAATTCAGTGGGTACGAAATGCGGTCGAGGCCTCTGATCTAATACTGCCTGCATAACCACCAAGGCTTCGTCTTGTGGTATGTTGGTGTATAAACTCTCAATGTCGAAGGAAACCAGCAGCTGCTGGCTTCCGTCGAACATTGAGAATTCGATTTTAGAGATGAGATCCATAGTATCTCTAATGTACGCTTTTGTCATGGGAACAAATGGCTTCAGAAATACATCTATATATTTGGCCAATGGTTCCAGCAGAGATCCACAAGATGCAATGATGGGTCTTCCAGGAGGCTGGGTACTATTTTTATGTATTTTCGGCAATACATATATGTTGGGGATCTTTTGATCGGTAAAGTTCAGATAATCATACTCTTTTTTACAGATATATCCCTGGTCCATCGCTTCAGTAGTCAAATGTAGTATTTGGGCTTTCAATCTAGCCGTGGGGTTCTCTGTGATGGGGCGATAATGATCCCTATTATCCAATTGTCGTAGGATCTCTGCATCGTATTGTTCACTATCCCACAGCACTATTCCCCCACCCTTGTCGGCTGGTTTAATGACTGTCAAGGGGTTCCGGGCAAGTTCTTTTAAGGCCAACTGTTCCTGTTTGGAGAAGTTAGATTTAAAACTGATTTGTTTGGTGTTAAGTTGGTCAATTTCCCGCAGGACTTGGTCTTCAAACAATAAAACCTCCTCAGGCATAGCCATACGTTGTGGGCAGAAAGTAGATTTTTTCTTAAGCCCACTGGTGTTAATCTCCTCGGTGTCATTGTATTCAGAGAAAAAGACCTTAAGTCTAATTTTTCTAAGAAATTGTAAAACTTCGGTTTTGGTCTCAACTGGATCCTGCAATGTCGTAGGGACAAAAGATAAGCCTTTTTGCAGTACTTTTATTTCCATCTCTGTCAGAGGATGTTTCGACAAATTATAAATCGGCATCATGGTTAAATCGGACTGATTGTCCTCCATACTACCTCGATCTACCTCCTGTATGTTCTGTGCCGTGTCCTGAAGAATCCCTGTTCTTGGTTCTGTTGTATTGGAGGTTGCCAACCCCTTCTGAACCCCCGTCCCCTGTGCCCACCTCTGTCTAAAAAAGGAGGAGGGGGCTGAGTTCTGGGATATTGATAATAGGGTTGCTGTGGCGGGTAAGGTGGGAAGAAATATCCACTTCCTTGATCTGAATCAGAAGAAGAGGACTCGGAGAAGGTCACAAATTTAGTTCGGGATCTACCTCTATATTGCAGATTCAGGCTGCTTGGGTTGTTATTCTTAAAGAAATCTTCTTTCAAATATGGGTAAACCCACTCTAATTTGAAATTCTTTATATCTTTTACCACCTTTGATGTCTTCAAATTTACTGTATGAGTTTTGAAATCTGCCAAAGTTTTTTCTATGGTTTCTAACAGTGACTTTGCATCTGCTATCGAGGTATCCCCCCCGATTTCCTCTTCCAATTTTTTGATTTCTTTTAACTCTTCTTCGCTGATTCTCAAAGCAGTCTGGATTGACAACACAATCCAATCACGGGAGCATTTAGTACCCACGCCACTGAAATCAACCAAGTACCCCTTGTCATTTATAAAAATCACTGGGATATTTTTCACCTGTAGTCCTACGGGTATTGTGTTGGATTTAAGGTATTCCAATAGTACCTGAGCGTGGAGTTGGGTCCTAGTATTCTTCTTTCTGAGTTGGATCAGGCGATCCCCTTTATCCGAGTTGGAATTCAAATTACTTGTCCCTGGGGTGTCGCCCCCTAATAAAGATGGGATCTGTTTCAATCTGTTAATGTCTTCTTCTGAGTAACTGACCATGTATGGTTCAGACATTTCTCTATACACAAGATAAAATACATACACTCCACATAAAGTGTTTAAACAAAAAATCTAAATCTATGAATAATCCTTCAGAGATCAGTTGTCACCCAATGTAGAATAACTTTACACGTTGTAGAATAACTTTACACGTTTTCACCAAGTACACTGTAATAATTCTTTGGATAACAAAATACCTCACACTTAACAAAGTGTAAAAAACGTCTGGCAAGCAACAGGGTTATACCCAATTGACCCTATATATACCTGGGTAAGGAACAATAATATATAAACAGAAAAAGGTATACAGGAATAAATATGCAAATTACTTTTAGATTAGAGCACAATTAGTTACTCATAGGATATACTTTTGTTTTTCTTGGGGTTAGTTTGTATGTATACTTTTGTTCACTTTTTCATGTTAGGGTTGTGCGTATGTACAATTTATGTGTATATGTGTATTGTGGTTGTTGTTTCCTTCCTGATCACAAGTCATCCTTTATGTAGATATGTAAAAAATGCTTTGATTTAATCTCTCTAGACGAATAAACTAGAGATAGAGTAACTAATTGTGCTCTAATCTAAAAGTAATTTGCATATTTATTCCTGTATACCTTTTTCTGTTTATATACTGTTGTAAATTGTGTTATTGATTGGTATTTCCATGTTTGGCATATTTGATTTACTAGTAAGTCCGTAGTAAAGTGCATTGAGAGAGCCAGGGCATTTGAATCAAATGCGTCTAGTGGGCCTGCAGCACTGATTGTGCCACCCACACAAGCAGCCCAGAGAAGGGCTCTCAGACACGCCACTGCATGGTCTGTGCACAGTAACTGCCATGTTGACCTGGCATGTGCACCTACTTGCTAGGCCCTAACCTACCCTTCTCTTACACACGTGTCAACCCTAAGGTAGGCCCATTGTACCCCTGTGGGCAGGGTGCTGTCTAAGTTAAAGGTAGGACATGTACTGGTATGTGTGACATGTCCTCGTAGTGTATTTCGCTGTCTGTCCCATAGGATAAAAAGGGAGATTACTTATAACATCTTATAAACATAACTTCCCATTGGGACATGATAGGAAAATGGAGTTTATTATGCCTCGACTCAGAAAATGCACCTTTTAGTAAAGATGATTTTTATGTTCTATGTAGGAAAATACCACTTTTAGAAAGTGGGTATTTTCTTGCTTAAGCCAGCCTGTGTGCCTCTGTTGGGGATGTGCATTCTCTTCAGACAACCACTGGAGGGTTGAGGTGTGTCCTGCCTTTCCTGGATGAGTCAGGGCTGGGCTGAATAGACCTGGCTGTATTTAGAGTAGTGGGGGGGGGGAGATTTCCTTGCACCTGAATGGGCCTGCTCTGCCTTGGACAATGCTGACTCCACCGCCGCCGGTAAGCTGGGCCAGAAAGGACAGAACTGGTTTTTGCTGAGCACAGACACTCTCTGCCACAAGAGAACAAATGAATTTTGAGTATAAATATTGGTGCCCAGATCCCCAGAACTTTAGAATTCTTTTGGGACCAAGAAGACTGCCAAGAAGAAGAGCTGGAGAAGCCATGAGAAGGAACTGCCACTTTGCTGTGTGCTTTGCTGTGTTGGCCTTCAGTGGCTGCTCCTGTCGCGGGCAGTGAAAGGACTGGACTGAAATTTTAACAACTTCTTTGTGTGAGTTTCTCCAAGGGCTTGAGGTAGATCTTGCACCCTGTTCAAGAAATCTCAGGAACAGCAAAGACTTCAAGGTCATCTGTTACCAGCACTGGGGATTGTGTGTTTTGTGCTGCAACAGAAGAAAAAGCAACCAGACGCGCCAACGCCGCCGCTGCTGACTCCGTGTCCTGAAGGGACCACAGAGGGCACTGCCGCATTTGCACCGCAACCTTGGTCTCCCCGACGATGCCACCTTGCTCCGCACCGCCTCCCTTAACGCCACAGCCCTGGTATCACCACCGCCGCCGCTCCAAGCTGACATTGACGCCGCTGCTTGGCCCGTGGTTCGAGGGCACTGTTCGTAAGTTACACGATGCACCATCCTCATCCCGCACCGCACCCTTGGCCTACCGACGCCATCAATTCCAGTTCGTAAGCCGACAACAGCGCTTCAGCAACACTGACGACAGCGCTTCAGCAACGAGAATGCGGTTGCTTGCACCGTGACCTGCCAACACCGCATCACTTTGCACAGCAACCCTGGTCTCACCCACACCGCTGGACGACCGTCACCAAGCCGCTGCCTGCACTGCGACCCGAGGGCACAGCACGCATCACTGCTGCACTTCGCACCGCAGCCCCGACACCTGCCAACGCTGGCGCTCCCAACTTCAACCACGAGGAGTTCGATCTGCAAAGCGTGCGACTTCAAGGGCCCGACGACTCCTGCACCGACCTCTGGAACCGACGCCTGCGGACACCGGCTCTTCGGGGCTCAACGAGATGTTGCCGACGTCCGGCATTTCTAAAAGGTACTGTTTTGTGGGTCTTCCCGACACCGCAGCTTGCCCAAAACGTCGTGGTCAGCCAGAACTAGTTGGATTTGTTGTTCACGATGCCGTGAAAGCCCTGGACGGAGCTATCTATTTTGTGGAACTGTATTTTAAGCCTATTTGTGATTATTAAGATTTCTGAGAACTGTATGATGGATTTTTATCGTTTTTGGTCTTGGTTGCACAGATAAAATATTAGTTATTTTCTAAAACTTGTGTGGTACCCTTTTGTAGTGTTTTCACTGCATTACTGTTGGCTATGTGCAAATGTTTCACACACTGCCTCGGAGATAAGCCTGACTACTTGTACCAAGCTACTAAGCGGGTGAGCAGGGGTTATTTTAGGAGTCTAACTCCCTTACGCTGATTAGGAAGAAGGGTCCCTATGTGGACAAAGGTGTAACCCCTTGCCAACTAGATACCCCCATTTCTAACAGACTCTCCAGGATTCGATAACCCACCTGGGTGATGCTTCCTCAATAGTGGAAAAAAAGAGCCGAAGGTGCAGAAGTTCAGAACAATTTTTGACCAGCTGCTGAGATCTTGGATCCCATCTGAAGATTTGTCATCCTGCTTTGCAGCTGAAAACAGTCCACTAGGTCTTGACCAGAAAATGTCTACCTGGCCTTCTCTAACACCACTGATTGCCTGAATTCTGAACTAAAAGACTATTTATAATCATACAAAAGGCATGCCACAAAAGATACATATTTGGAATCCTCGAGAATCATGATATGTCCTGCTCCCCTTAAGCACAACCCAATGGCGGCAACACAAACATAGGCCAGCTGGTACACAGAGGAACTCAACCTGATGAAACGCCACTGCATGCAACTGGAGCGCAAATGGAGAGAAAGTCAATAAACCGCGGATGAAGAAATCTTCATATCAGCCCTAAGATGCTGCCATCAGCAGATGCGGAACAGTAAGCACACAGCTCTTGCAGAACACATCGTTGCCGGACTAACATCAGCAAGGCAATCTTTGCCATCATAGATATCACCAATTTTCTGCCGACTTCAGCAATGTAACCCCTCACAAGACCTTTGTAACAAGCTCCTGGAATTCTTCTAGAACAAAATCACTTCCATATAGTTCAACCTTCAACCAGATCCTGTCACATAAGACGAATAAACCCTGACTCCGTAGCCTGCCAACACCACCATCAAAATCATTGCTACCATGAAGGCAATCCACTCCTCAGGGGCTCCATTTGACTCGTGCCCCCACACCTTCAGCAAAGAACTACTACCAATCAGCGAAGCACTAACACCCATGCTAATCACCTCCATCGACTCAGCCACATTCCTGGACACCTGGAAACACGTCACCGTCATTCCCCTGCTCAAGAAACCATCTGCTGACCCTGCCACGCTTTCCAGCTACAGACCCATCTTTCTCCGACCATACCTGGCAAAGGTCTTACAAAAACTAATCAACCAATGTCTCACCAACCACATCAGCAACCACCAGCTCCTTAAATGCCACGCAGTCCGGATTCAGACTCAACCACAATATGGAAACTACAGTCATCTTCACTACAGACAACACCTGCATGATCCTTGACAGAGGAGACAGGGCAGCCGTCATTCTCTTGGATCTCTCTGCAGAATTTAACATGGTCTCACATCCCATCCTCATCAGGCGCTTGCACAAGACTGGCATCCAAGGAACTACACTTTGCTGGATCTGGTCTTTCTTCACAGATAGAACACAAGCTGTGAACATGGCACCCTACTCCTCGGAAGCCCACAAATTCATCTGTGGAGTGCCTTTACCGTTCATTGCTCAGTCCCATCCTCTTCAACGCATATACGATCCCTCTGCCCAACATCATCCACACACACAACATCAACATCCTCTCCTATGCTAATGACATGCAACTCATACTCTCCCTCTCGGACAAGACCCTAACACAAGAAAGAAGTTCACTGCATGCATGACAAAAGTCACTAACTGGATGAAAGCCAACTGTCACATGCTCAACACCGAGAAGACAGAATTAATGATCTTCGGCAAGTCAATGGGACTCAAACTGCTGGCCCGCCGAACTCGGACTACGTCAGAAACCTTACATAATAATCAACAGCAAACTGGACATGACAGCACAAATCAACACCGTCCCTGCATCCTGCTTTTACACCCTATAGATGCTGAGGAAGATCTTTGAATGGCTCCAAAGCAACACTAGAAAAATTGTCACTTATGCCCTTGTCACCAGCAAATGAAACTATGGGATTACCCTCTGCACCAGGATCATCAAAAAACTCACTAGAAGACTACGAACCAGCCAGACTAGTCCTCAACCTCCCGCACAGAACTCACATCACACTGGCACCTCAGGGACCTACACTGGCTCCTGATGCAAAAACACACTCAATTCAAACTCCTCACAAACACATTCAGGGCAGTACCCAACTCAGGTCCCACCTCCCTGAACAGTCACATCTCATTCTACAAATCACTCAGACAACTCCTCTCATCAGGATTCAGCCTTGCACATATCTGAAGCATACACAGAAAAAGTTCAGAAGGACAGACATTCTCTCACATTGCTCCTAAAGCATGGAATGACCTCCCACTTCACATCAGAGACAAGTCCTCTCTTCTTAAAATCCACAAAAGCTGAAGACCTGGCTTTTTAATTAATCAACATACCATAGGCAGGGCTTGGTACTCCCACCTGATCAGCACCAGGATACCCTCGCGGGTGACAAACCTAGCACAGATCACAACATAACACAAATCCTGGTAAACCTTTTAGCGAGACACTTATTAAAATAATCCTCACTTTGGTTCATTCAAACCAAAATAGCTTTTTGCCTGGCCAGGGAATGCACAATTGTCTTAGGCATCTACATGTAGCATTTGTGAAAACAGACAAGCTCCAAAGCTCCAGTGCACTGGTCCGCATAGATTTTGAGAAAGATTCTAGTTAAGTAAACTGGCTATTTAAAAAATATCCAGGAGATAATGAACTTTTGCCCATTACTCATTGAGTATTTTGAGATCCTCCACACAAGCCTGTGTTGTCAATGGCATGCTCTAATCCCTGTACCTGATAAACCCAGGATGCCCTCTGACTACCACTCTTGTTTGCGCTTGTAATAGAGCCATTGGTGGAGTGGACTACAAGAGAAGCACAAGTGTGGGGGTTTCACTGGACTAACGGACACAAGCATAGAGTATTCCTCTCTATGCTGATGACACGATCATTTATGTCCATAAGCCGAACTGTACAACACAGATTATTTTAAGGGATCAGCATCTAAGCTAGAATCTAGACATCACTGCATTGCTTCACCAAAGAAAATGTGTTATAAATACGGGGAGGAGCCAAGATGGCGACCGGAGCAGTCGCTTGAGCGCCCGGCTCCGTCGGCCCTTGGCCTCGGACTATCATCCTGATTCCTATCCTTGCCGATTTTCGAGGTGCAACGCGTGCGACGACGCGCTGACTGCGCCGCCGCTTTCCCGAAGTCTTAGCCCGCCCGGATGCCGGAGTTCTTGGTGCCTTTGTTCCCCGCACTGGACCCCTGCTCTACTGTGGCCTCGGCCGGCCCCCTGGAAGCGTCGCAGTCACCGGACCCGCTGGTGCAAATCTGAGCCCCGAGGTCCCGATCCCGCCTCACGCCACGGACGGTCGCCGGGGGAGCCGGGGGAGAGACGCCCGGACACCTCCTGCACCCTGCACCTGACGGGCTGGAGCTAGAGGGTAAGCCCCGGCGTGACGGGTCTCCTGCCCCGCTCTGTGGACCACGCTGTGGAAGGCTGCAGACCCCCTTCTACTATGGTCTAGTCGGCTGCAAGAGAGCCCGAGGGAGGGGAGGCGACTGTTGGCTTTCACCTGTTGCGGCGCAGACCTGTTGGGAATTGCCTCCTTGTCACGATCCCCCCCCTGGCCACGGTGCCGTTCAGCGGTAAAACATGGCGCTGATTGCCTGCTCGCTGCTGGGGGGTGATGCTCCGGTCTCGCCCGCTGCCCGCTTCGCCCTCCCTCTACCAGACTCCAGCTCCCCAGTGCCGTCCCGGATTGCTGCCGCTGTGGGGGCGCAGCTTCCGCTGACATACGGCTCCGTTCTGGCTGCCCTGCGGGACTTTCGTCTGCAATTGTGTGTCGGCTTGCAAACGCTGAGTGAGCGGTTCGACTCTACACTGTCTGCTGCGGATCGTGAGCGCCCCGTTTGTGATCAACAAGACGTGAGTCTGCCAGTGCTGTGGTCCTCCTGCGGGGAAGTAACGACTGGGTGTAGCGGTGCTCCACTGGTGTCGGCGTTTGGCTTTCCCGGCGCTCAGGATCAATCGCTCTCCTGCTCAATGGCGGATACTTTGTTTCCCCGGTCATTGCTGCCTGCTTTGTTGTTGCCTGCCTCACCGTGCCCGCAGGACCTTCCAGCTGAACTACACCTGACGACCTCGAGGAACCGTTCACGGTGGCCTACGGCTCCTTTTATGTGGAACTCATGTACTTTACAAGCCAGGTCTGGATTTTATATGGTGTGCAAGGGGACCTCAATAGATGATCGGCGGCCATTTTGTGACTCTACTTCTCCATCTTCTTCCAAGCGGCCATATTGTCTTTGTCTGTTCGGGATGCGGGGCATTCACGAGGGGGCGGGTTTAATCGTAAGCCCGCGATCGGGCCAGGGCTAGATTACTTTCTATCATCATAGTTGCACGGACGGGCTGGACTGGGACTGGAATTGTTTGCATATGTTGTGCGCACTCGTCGCGATCTGTCTGCCTTCATTTCCTTGTTGTTACATGCTATCTTCACACGACCGCCTTTGGGTGTAGTGGGGTTTCAGTGTGTGGAGGCTTGGTTGGCCGGTGGTGTCGGGCGCTCCGAGGATACGTGGGCTCCTCCCCGCCTCCTTTCTTCTTTCTTCTCTTAGTTTCTTTACTCTATTCCTACTTTCTCTCTCGTCTATATTTCGGGTTCATTGGGCGACAGGCACTATGCTGGGGGGGGGGCAGGCCATAGCCTCCGCATTGGTGTAGGGTGGGGGGGTAATTTACTGTTTCTTTTTAGTTCTATGGGCCTCTTTCTTTCATGTCTCTGCGCTATACTTGTTTCGATTCGGGGTCCGGGTGTGGGGTGGATTGAGTGGGGGCGGCTTGTAGGGGGTGCGTATTTACTACTGTGATGATCCTGGTATCTAACTGCATCGCCTTACTGTATGAGATTTTCTATGGCTGTTTTCATGATGCTGCTGCTCTCCAGTGTATGAAGCCGACTCGCGGACTCGAATCTCCTTGTTTCTATCCTTTATTGAATTCTTTCTCGATAAAAAATTTTTTTGAAAACCTTAAAATTAACCTTCACTTCTCCTTCCCCTGGTGTCAAGGATCCCTCCAGTGTATGAATCCTGAATCATTGCTAATCTTGACCTTGACGCACAGGGGATGTACTGTTTGTCTCTGTGCTCAACCGTATTGTGGCCGGCCTGATGGTTGTAGGCCCGTATTTGTTCTTTTACTATGCACAAATAAAGGTTTTAAAAAAAAAAAAAAAAAGAAAATGTGTTATAAATGCATAGTGTCCTACCACTGTCCATTCCCAGTAGCGAAGCACGGTTGAAAATTATTGCTCTACCTGATCCATGTATATACTGCAAAATTATTCATCTGCGAGTCCCCCACTTTCTTTACCAGATTATATTCCTTACTGTCCAACCCCAAGTACTCCTACAAGAGCTTCTTTTTAAAAGAGCACACAACCACTCTAAGACGGAGGCCTTGGAAAAACAGACATCCATTCAAACTATTGGGCAGCTCAATTGAGCCCCATTAATGAATGGATATTTGGGGATAGAAACAAACCAACCATTAGACAGGAATCTGATCTTATTGAAGAGACAGGACTAAATGACATACTATACGGCACAACCTTTCCTGATGCACTACTCATGGTCACTATGATCACTTTACTCTGCTGGTACCAGACCCTAAAACCGTCTGGATGAGAAAAAAACACAAATGAGACTCTTCTGTGACATGGAATGTGGCTTCCACATGTGACCTGCCTGAATAGTTTCAGACCCTGGGACTTGATTAGTGTATCACAACTGTGGGATATTTAATGGGTAACTCATATGAAATTCCTTGAATAGATAGGGGTGAAATTTATATACACTTCTATGTAACCACTCACCTTAAGCCTGAAAGACACCTGAGCCCCGTTTCAAGCATATTTGTTAGAAAAAGAGAGTCCCACACAATAAGAGCTACTCTTTTTTCAAGTTTTTTCGTTAGATTTGTAAATTATAAAATGGCACTCCGCTCTTCTGAAAATGTAATCACCCATGGTACCTCACTATATAACTGCTTTTCCTCTGCATGGATGGTTAATGATGTTTTGCATGCGGAAATCTGATAATGATTGCAACTGCAGAGAAGAACAAGTTACTTACCTTCGGTAACGCTTTTTCTGGTGGATACAGTATCTGCCTGTGGATTACTCACCTTGTGAATATCCCCTGCGCCAGCAACATTCGGAAACTTTTGTAGCAGTCCACGCCGATGAGGTCGAAGACAACGTCACAGAGACACGGCTCCGCACGCGACTCTGCTGACGTCACCGGCTCCATAAGAAGACCTCGTCAGCGTGATGACGTAAGTTCCGCCCCTTTTTTCCGTGCCTTCGAGGCACACGGACGGACTGACAGCAATATATATACATCGTATACACAGTACACAATATGCAGATCAACACACACACAGTGTGGAGAATAAGCAGAAAGGCAAAAAAAATAACACAATGCCCTTGAGAGATATAAATACATTTTGAAACACCAACAACAGAACTATAGGTATAGAAGGATGGACAACGGGGAGGCGGGTGGGTCAGTGAGGAATCCACAGGCAGATACTGTATCCACCAGAAAAAGCGTTACCGAAGGTAAGTAACTTGTTCTTCTGATGGATACATCTGCCAGTGGATTCCTCACCTTGTGAATAGATTCCACAGCAGTCCCCACTCCCGGAGGAGGGTGTTCACCCTTCTATACCAAAAAGTCCTGAAGGACGGAACGAGCAAAGTGTCCGTCCCTCCTCACCTCGGTGTCTAAGCAATAATGTTTTGCGAAGGTGTAGAGGGAGGCCCAAGTTGCCGCCCTACAAATGTCCTCCACAGGAACCCCCCTAGACAAAGCAGAAGTGGAAGACTTTGCTCTAGTGGAATGGGCCCTTAAACCCTCTGGAGGTTCCTTACCAGCCAAAGAGTAGCATATCTTGATGCACGAGACAATCCACCGGGAAAGGGTGTGCTTGTGCACCGCTCGACCTTTCCTGCAGCCAACAAAGCCCACGAAGAGCTGGTCATCAACTCTGAAGTCCTTTGTCCTGTCCAGGTAGAAGCTCACCGCCCTCTTAGGGTCCAAGCAGTGAAGTCTCTCCTACTCCTTGGACGGGTGAGGGGGAGGATAGAAGGAAGGAAGGGTAATGGATTGCCCCAGATGGAAGGGAGTTACCACCTTAGGCAAAAACGCAGCCCTGGTCCTGAGTACCATTCTTTCAGCATGAATGGTCAAGAATGGGGGTTTTGAACTTAGAGCTTGAAGCTCACTTACCCTCCTTGCCGAGGTGATTGCAATGAGGAAAACCGTCTTAAAGGACAACAGTCTCAAGGGACACTTGTGTAAGGGTTCGAAGGGAGAACCCATAAGATAAGTTAATACAAGGTTTAAGTCCCATTGAGGCACAATAAAGGGAGTAGGAGGAAACCTGTTTGTGAGACCCTTGAGAAAACGAAGAACAATAGGTGATTTAAATAACGACGGCTGATCCGGCAAACAAAGGAAAGCCGACAAAGCCGTTAAATAACCCCTAACAGTAGCCACAGCAAAGCCTTGCTGAGCAAGAGAAAGGGCAAGCTGAAGGATGTTAGATAGACGAGCCTTCAAAGGGTCAATGGACTTCTCTCCGCACCAAAGTACAAATTTAGACCACCTATAGGAATATATGGATTTGGTGGAATGACGTCTGGCAGACAAAATTACATCTACCACATCCGGTGGGAGAGAAAAAGAACTCAGGTTGCCCCGTTCAATCTCCAGGCATGAAGGTGTAAGCTCTGGAGGTGGGGGTGAAGAACCTGCCCCTCCGACTGCGAGAGGAGGTCTGCCCTCAGAGGGAGATGGAGCGGAGGGCACGAGGAGATGTGGAGAAGATCTGTGTACCACACCCTTCTTGGCCAATCCGGGGCGATCAATATAACTTGGGCCCGGTCTTGGCGAATCTTCCTCAGAACCCGAGGAATCAAGGGTATGGGAGGAAACGCGTAAAGGAGTCGTGAGCCCCAACTCAACTGAAACGCGTCCCCCAACGCTCCCTGCATCGGATACTGGAGACTGCAGAATGACGGGCAGTGAGCATTCTCGTGAGTGGCGAACAGGTCTACCCGAGGAGTTCCCCACATCCGAAAGACGTGACGAACTACCTCTGGATGAAGCCTCCACTCGTGGTCGGCGGAGAACTGCCGACTGAGACTGTCCGCACGTACGTTCAGAACCCCGGCCAGATGATTTGCCATCAGACAAATCTGATGGTCCTGAGCCCAGGACCATAGACGCAGGGCCTCTCTGCAAAGACAAAGAGACCCCACTCCTCCCTGTTTGTTTATATAATACATCGCGGTAGTGTTGTCCGTCAGGACTTGAACAGACTGACCGCGAAGGGAAGGGAGGAAGGCCTTGAGCGCCAAACGTATCGCCCGTAACTCCAGAAGGTTGATGTGAAGCAACCTTTCCTCTGGAGACCAAAGACCCTTGATCTCCAGATCCCCCAGAGGAGCACCCCACCCTAAGGTGGATGCATCCGTTATCACCGTGGCCACCGATGGAGGTAGATGGAAGGGCTTTCCTTGGGACAGATTGCCCTCCACGCTCCACCAAGATAGATCCGCTGCAGCTTCTCTGGAGATCCTCACAGACTCCCTGAGATCTCCTTTGTGCTGATACCACTGCTTGCGGAGGCACCACTGGAGCGCCCTCATGTGCCAGCGTGCATGGTTGACCAACAGGATGCAGGAAGCAAACAGACCGAGCAGGCGAAGGACCTTCAGGACTGGAACGACCGCTCCATTGCAAAATAAAGGAATCATTTCCTGAATGTCGAAAATCCTTTGAGGAGGAGGAAATGCTCGACACACAGTAGTGTCCAGTACCGCACCTATGAACAGGTTGCGCTAAGAGGGCACCAGGTGAGATTTGGGCACATTTATCGAGAAACCCAATTTGAACAACAGCTGAGTTGTATCCTGCAGATGATGAAGCACCTTCTCCGGCGACTCCGCTTTGATCAGCCAGTCGTCCAGATAGGGGAAAACGGCAATCCCCGACCTCCTGAGATGGGCTGCCACCACTGCCATCACCTTCGTGAAGACTCGGGGTGCAGTAGTAAGACCAAACGGAAGGACCGCAAACTGATAATGTTGCGATCCTACCGTAAACCGGAGATACTTCCTGTGCGACTTCAGGATGGGGATGTGGAAATACGCATCCTGCAAGTCGATGGACACCATCCAGTCCTCCTGATTCAGTGCTTGAAGAACCTGGGCAAGGGTGAGCATCTTGAACTTCTCTTGCTTCAGATAAAAATTCAAGATCCTGAGGTCCAATATCGGACGCAATCTGCCGTCCTTTTTCGGAATCAGGAAATACCGGGAGAAGCATCCCTGACCCCTCTCCTGCTCTGGAACCACCTCTATCGCACCTTTCTGAAACAACTTCAGGACTCCCTCCTGCAGGAGAAGACGGTGGTCCTCCGAGCAAGCACCTTGACAAGGAGGGTAATTTGGAGGGAATTCCCGAAAAGGAAGGGCGTACCCATTTTCTACAAGATCCAGAACCCAGAGATCTGTAGTTACAGATTCCCAATCTTGTAGAAAATGGGTAAGCCGGCCCCCCACAGGACCAGCATGATCCAGAATGTCGGATCTAGGGCTGTTTTGCGGTGGTGGGAGGGGCTGAAGAGGAAGAGGAGGAGAGTTGACGGCCACGTGAGCGACCCCTGATTCTTCCTCTGTAACCCTTGGACAAAGAGCCTTGCTGTTGTTGTTGCTGCTGTTGCTGGGTCTGTCTGTAAGAGCGAAAAGTCGCCCTTCCGAAGCCTCTATACTTCTTGAAAGATCCCCTTGGCTGGGATTGAAGACCCAACGACCTTGCCGTAGCCTTGCTCTCCTTGAAGCGTTCGAGAGCGGCATCCGCCTTCTTGCCGAACAACCCAGACCCATCAAATGGTAGGTCCAACAAAGCCGACTGCACATCTTGGGAGAATTCAGAGGACTTTAGCCACGCACCCCTCCTGGTGGCAACGGAAGACCCCATATCTCTGGCAACTGAGTCTGCTGTGTCCAGTCCACTTTGAATCACTTGTCGTACAGCCGCCTGAGCATCAGTCAAAACTTCATTGAAGCCGGCCCTATCCTCCTCCGACAACTTTGGTGCCAATTTTTTCGCTGAGTCCCTAAGCGCATGGATTTAGTGCCCCAACAGACATGTTGCGTTTGTTGACTTTAGGGCTATGCTGGCTGAAGAAAAGACCTTTTTGGCCGACTGGTCCATCTTTTTGGCCTCTGTCCCCTGGAACCTGAGGGAAGGCACCCTTGGATCTTCCCAAACAAGCAGCCTGAACCACCAGGCTCTCAGGTGATGGGTGCGATGTTAAAAACACAGGATCCCCTGGAGCCGCCCTATACCTTCTTGCGACTGTCCTAGAGACCGCGGGAGCTGAAAAAGGTTTACGCCATACCTCTAATACGGGGTCGATAATGGCCTCATTAAAGGGCAACAAAGGCTCCGAGACTGCAGTAGGCGAATGCAGCACCTCAGTAAGAATATTACACCTGAACTCCGTGGTTGGTAACTGGAGGTCTAACAACTCAGCAGCCTTCCTGATGACCGCATGATACGGCGCTGCATCCTTAAAGGGCTCATCTGATGGTGGAGTGATTTCCCACTCAGGAGACAAATCCAGCCCACTTGCCTCCTTTAGCTCCTCAAACACTTCATCAGAGTCAACCAACTCTCCCTCTTCAGCTTCAGCTTCCTGCAAAAGATACCTCCTTTCATCCACCACTCTCTGCGCCTCCCTTCTGGATCGAATCCGCACCAGCGGCGTTTGCGGCGCCGTGTTCAAATCCGACGGCGCCGGCCGCGGCGTCGAACGTGGATCCGCTGGAGCAGCCGGCGTCGAACGAGGTCGAGCCGGTGCCGGTGAAGAAGGAAGAGGCGTCGACGTCCTCGGTGCCGGTAGATGCCAAGACGGCGCCGCTTGAAAGAACGGCATGAATGGAGCTTGAGGATAGACCTGCGGCACTCCCAAGTTAAAAGCCATCGGACCAATCGGACCCGCAGGTGCACCAGTGGTATACATGGCCCTCTCGAAAACACCCCATACATCGCATTTAGGAGGGGTCCTGACCCGGTCCAGGGAATGCAGGGTACTGGTCAGGCATCACCGGACTCGGGCCTGCCGGCGCCGACGGTGGAATTAGCGGCGTCACAGGCTCACCCGGGGCTGGAAGATCTTCAACCGGGGCCGGAGACGGAGATGAATCCGGAGCCGGAGATGGAGCCGGCGTCGGGGATATCACCGGAACCGGAGATGAGGCCGGAGCCAGCGAAGCCACTGGAGAAGAAGGAACTGGAGGTGAGGTCGGGACTGGAGAAGGAGACACGGATTCCTTCCGACGCCGAGCCGGCGACTTCGACTTCGGAGCCGAACTCTTGACGAGAAGAATGCCTCCTCTTCTTCTTATGCTTCTTGCCTCTCGAAGCATGCCCCGAAGTTGATTTAGACGCCGACCTCGACCTCGATCTGGACTTCCTCCTACCTCTCTTCTCTTTCTTCATCCTGGCGATGAAAAGCTTTGCCTCCCTTTCTTTTAGAGCTTTGGAGCTCATCTTGCGGCAGCAAGAACAACCATCCACATCGTGGTCGGATGAGAGACACCAAACACAGTCTTCATGTGGGTCTGTAATCGACATGTGCTTGCCACATTCCCGACAGGGCTTAAAACCCGACTTCCTTGTCGACATCTTCTCGAAGAGAAACAGAAGAAAACCAGAAGAATACACAAAGTATCAGAAAAGCTACTATCAACGATTCCCGAAATCCGTTGGCGTCGACGGCGCGGAAAAAAGGGAATCTGACGTCATCACACCGACAAGGTCTTCTTATGGAGCCGGTGACGTCAGCGGAGTCGCGTGCGGAGCCGTGTCTCTGTGACGTCGTCTTCGACCTCATCGGCATGGACTGCTACAAAAGTTTCCGAATGTTGCTGACGCAGGGGATATTCACAAGGTGAGGAATCCACTGGCAGATGTATCCATCAGAAGTATAGTTCAGTTTTAATGATGTAACTGTTTGTAATAATGCTGATGTAGTATATGGACATTGTTCTGTTTACTTAAATAATAGTAAACTTTGAAAAAAAAATCCCTAAACCATGGAAAGCATAATGGTAGGTGTATATGTATATATATATATATATATATATATATATATAAATGATAAACACAAAATGCCCCTTCTGACTGTATCGACCCAGATGGGAGGTGGCGCACACTCCGGCGGAGCGTGCCGGTAATTAAAGTTCCAAAGTAGAAGAAAAGCAATCCCAGTGCGCTCTCAGGAGACAAATCCACAGACACGAATTGCAAAGAAGGGTTGTTTATTCCACAACGCGTTTCAGCTCGGAAGCCTTGATCACGTGGAAGAATGTGTACAACAAGGTAACTGATAAAGTTGTAATTCATGAAAATGGACATGGGACTGAAAGACCAGCCCAAAGGCACATTGAAGGACTGTGGCAGACATGTTGGAGTGTGCAACAATTAGTATCTGGATATGCATTCATGGTTCTCATGTGGTGAATAAACATTATAAATAAATGTTGATACATGAATAAAACACAATAATTCAAATACATACGCTACAAGGAAATGAAAATTGTAGGAAAATGCCTAGAATCAAAACGGGTTGTAGCGTTGTTGTGAGTAAATGCGTAGTGCATGTGTGCTCGAGGACGGTGCTAGTGCCTGACATTGGCTCATCAAAAGACAAATAAATGAATAACCCAACTGGGTTTAAATGAAGGGAGCAAATGTGAGTAAAAATAAAAATAAAATAAAATAAAGTTGAATGAAAAATGAAAAATGAAAAATGTGAACCCAAGTGGGTTCGCGTTGCGATATGTAACAACGTCTATGTCAGGCAGATAGGTCAATATGCATGAAACACAACGTGAGGGTCAAATACCCCAAGGATATACGTATAGTACATGAGTCCCACAAATGTCCAAAAGTAATGGAATGCCGATAAAATCAGTTACCGTGCTCGAAAAAGTGAAGAAACGGAAGGAAGGGTAGGTGGCCCGTGCGGAGTGAGTGCCAGTGAGAGGGCACCTTCCTTTCTTCCTGTAATGAAGAAAACACAAAACAGACATTGTTAAAATTGCCATGGCAAATACTTGTAAAAGTACATACATAGTCAAATGAGAAGAAGAATCTCAGACCTGTAATCAAAAGATGGATATCATGAGGTAAAAGAGAGAGCTAAAATTGCCACATGGCCTCGAGGGTTTCTACCCTTGTGGCCATTGTAAAGCCTGTAAGAACAGTAAGTTCCGCAACAGACTCAATTACAATGGCATCACGAAAGAAATCAGAGAATTTCTGACATGCAGCACCACTTTTGTTGTCTATGTCATTGAATGTCCCTGTCTTCTTTGGTACATTGGCAGCACCACCCTTCCTGCCAAAAAACGTATCCTTGAACATTACCGAGCCATAATCCACAAGGATGTGAAATACCCTGTGGCCCGCCATTTTGAAGAAACACATTTTTCCAACCCTGAACTCCTCACTTTTTTCATATTAGAACAAACCACTATCAATTTTAGAGGAGGCAACAGGGTACTCAAATTAAGGCAATGTGAATCCAAATACATAGTTCAATTTCAAACTAAACACCCAGGGGGCCTTAATTTTGATGAAGAATTGTCCGTTCATTTAAAGGAATAACTATTTGTCAGGAATAATCATGTTCTATGTTTGTATCATTAACTATGTGGCAATTTTAGCTCTCTCTTTTACCTCATGATATCCATCTTTTGATTACAGGTCTGAGATTCTTCTTCTCATTTGACTATGTATGTACTTTTACAAGTATTTGCCAGTTGGGTTATTCATTTATTTGTCTTTTGATGAGCCAATGTCAGGCACTAGCACCGTCCTCGAGCACACATGCACTATGCATTTACTCACAACAACGCTACAACCCGTTTTGATTCTAGGCATTTTCCTACAATTTTCATTTCCTTGTAGCGTATGTATTTGAATTATTGTGTTTTATTCATGTATCAACATTTATTTATAATGTTTATTCACCACATGAGAACCATGAATGCATATCCAGATACTAATTGTTGCACACTCCAACATGTCTGCCACAGTCCTTCAATGTGCCTTTGGGCTGGTCTTTCAGTCCCATGTCCATTTTCATGAATTACAACTTTATCAGTTACCTTGTTGTACACATTCTTCCACGTGATCAAGGCTTCCGAGCTGAAACGCGTTGTGGAATAAACAACCCTTCTTTGCAATTCGTGTCTGTGGATTTGTCTCCTGAGAGCGCACTGGGATTGCTTTTCTTCTACTTTGGAATATATATATATATATATATATATATATATATATATATATACATATATTTATATCTCTTATGACCACCGAACGGGTGCCTCCTTTGGCGTGCAAGTGGCTGCACACAACTAACATTTCCAACAAAGCTCGAGTAGGAATATTCAGGAGCACACAGCGGATTCCAAAGACCTTTTATTTTGTGCCACCAAGACGCGTTTCGGTTAGAATTCGCCTTTCTCAATGCTGGTCTCCACCGAGGGTTTGATTTTATCAGTTCTTTTATATATATATATATATATAACAAAATACACTCCCATTGGTTGCCAGGTCTTATAACTATCCAATTGCAGTGCCTATGGATTGAAAAAAACACCTTCAGTAGGTAATGTCTCACGATGACTGCAAGTTTCACAATGCATCTTGAGTTCTTACAGTTATTAGTTCATGAGCGGGCTTGTCTTAAAATGATGTAATATTCTCTGACCCCCTGGATCAGCCGCACAGGAGTTGGCAAATGGGGGAGTACATCTCCTATCCTTTCTAAGTTTTCCTGCCTGTCCTCCCGCCAAAAAGCAAAAAGGAGGTGAGGACAGGAAATGGACCTGCTCCCTCTAACATGAGAGGCGGGGTCGCTCCCTGCCACCGATAGCTCTTCCTGAGAAGGGGGAGGTGTGAAAACCTCCATGCAGGAAAGGCATTGGTTTTGACCTCTGAGCAAGCAGGCACTCAACCCACGAGGTCAGAACACTGTCTGGTGGTAGCAGGCTAACTAAGGTCTGTTGGTGAACAAACTAAGGGTTGGTTGGTTTCAGGGGAACCCTCTAAGGCAGTGGTTCCCAAACTTTTGACTCCTGAGGACCTCCATTGAGTCACCTCTGGAAGCCAGGGACCCCAAGCAATTTGTATGATTTAAATTTCAAACATTAAAACAGTAATTCGAAAACAATCAACACACGTGTGCACACAAAACAAATACGTGAATTACTAAGGATTTTAGTATTTTATATTGAAAGAATTTGCAAAAAACAGGAAGGTTAGTGCTGCATCTCGGTGACTAACTTTTAAATGGTTGGTTTTATTTCGCAGTATGAGGCTCCTGCTAGGGCCAGACTGGAAACCCAAAGCAGCCATGGCAAATGTTTTCAGAGCAGTCCCCATACAGTGCACACCAAGTGCAGTGAGTGAGCCTGACCACTACAAAGGGGGCTTTGGGAGGCTCTCCTCCCAAGAAAATTTAGGAAACAATGGTGCATTCTACAACAAATGTATAATTTTATATTGAATTGTATCAGCTTTTAAAGAATAGTAAATGATGACCTTAGTATGCACCAGGATATGACAATCTTTGTTGGGGTTCTTCAATTATTCCCTTATTATCACCCTCCAACAGTGCCTCTCATCTCTCCATAGCCCCTTGGTCACATGTATTTCTTTTGTTTTATACTTATAGCATCTCTCATATCACTGAAGGATGTCAGAGCACTTTACATCACACACATATAGGGGCAGATTTACAAGCCCCTTGCGCCACGGGTGCGTCACAAAAAGTGACGCAGCGGTGACGTATTTTAGTGCCCCATATTTCCAAGGCAGGAAAAGCCACCCTGCGTGACTTTTCCTGGTCTTGTAAATATGGTCCACTTGCACACACCCCTTTGCGTGAAAGGGGCTTGTTCCCACGTAACACCCATGAAACCAGACACATTTAATGTGTCTGAATGCTATGCCTCCCCTGGGGAGGTGTAAGGAGGAGCAACGAGGAGAAATATATTCATTTCTCCTCGTTTTTTTCCTCTTTCTATGCGTGTTGCATTCTGCAGCACGCATAGAAAGAGGATATCACCTCTGGTGATTGTTTATGTACAGGAAGGCGTCCCTTCATGCACATAAACAATCAGTAAAACTATGAAGTTGTACAAGTTCTATGTGTGCTAATGCAGGACACTTAGAAGTAAAAAAACGCCATTTCTGATTGTTTATGTACTTGAAGGGAACCCTTCCTGCATATAAACAATCTCCCCACGACGCAGGCATCCTTGCACCATGATGCAAATGTGCCTGTGCAGGCGCATGGCAGCAGTTTGTGCGCCAGCGCAGGGGGAAGCACAGAGATGCGACATTTTGTTGTAAATATGTTGCATCCCTGTGCTTTGAAAGTGACTCAGTGCGGCGCAGCCAAATGGCTTGGTGCACACACTGAGTCACTTTCCTTGTAAATCTGCCCCATAGAGACAATGATTTATACGTGTAAATCAGTGTATAGAAAATGTTACATAAGGCAAATGCGACTACAAGGTGTAGGATTCACATGTCATTCATACTAGTAGTCATTTTTAAAGAGTGCTTGGTCTGGAGAAGCACAAACTCAGGATTCACAACATAACACAGTGGTTAGCATTGACTTTAACAATAAAAATTTATTTCCACCCAAATAAACCTTTTTAGCAGCATCAGGATAATGAACGACTTGGAAAAAACATATGTTTCTAACTTACACCATGTAGTTTGCAAGCAGCTCTTTGGTCACTGTGCTAGCACTGCACAGTAACAAAATAATCTCTGTGACAAAAGCAGTAACCCACTAACCTATGCACATAAACTGTTTTTTAAATGCATGGTACATGTTCTTTGCAGTAGGCATATTAACCCTCTGTGCTACATTCGATAAGTCAAAGCTGCCACTTGGCAAAACTCTCTTCTCTCCCCAGCAGGTACATTAATCACTGATGTTATCTTGACACTTTTATTGTTGCTAGACAACTGCTAATTCTCCAAGGAACTTTGTCGTGCTTTTAAAAGTACTGCCTGAGGACCCCCTGGGAATGTGTCACGGACCCCTCGGGGTCCGCGGACCACAGTTTGGGAAACACTGCTCTAAGGGGTCCTCTGTGTGCAATTTTTAATAAATCTGACACTGGAATCCGTGCAGGTTTATTATGACGAGATATTTGGTACCAAACATTCCATACTTCAGTGAAGCCATCGTGGAGCTGGGCAACACATAATGACAAGTGTCCAGCCCATGTACTTACTATGGCTTCCCTGGTCACTTACGAAATCCAGAAATCGACAAGGATATTGAAGGGGCATAGCTGCTCATGCAGATATGCCATCACAGGATATATAGTGCACCCTGCATTTGGGCTAAGGCCTGCTAGAGAAGTGTCCTATCCTATATACCGTGCACTGTCTGTGGGCCCTTTTTTTGTTTGGTGGAGATGCAATCGTATTCCTAGGCATCAAGACCCCATCTCTCAAATCAATGCGAAATGCGCTCAGTGAGCATTTTAGTAAACTGTCCATCATCCTGGGAAAAGGGCGGAAAGACGTTGCATACTGCTAATGTGTATGAGGTGGGACCAAACAGGTGGGGCTTCTAGGCAAGTTTACATACTTCTAGTTTTTAAGTTTGCAACACGATCTCTGGTCTAAGCAGCAGATAACAAGAAAGAACCCCCTCATCACAGACACTACATGCGATGCTGTGCACAAGTATAGCAAGGATGCAAACAACTCCATCACGGATTACAGGTAACTTTCCGGTGGAAAGGCAGAGAAAACACACTTGCTTTGCCTTGGACAAGCCGACGAAGTTAGGAGGGTTAGTGTTTTACAGAAGTAGTTCATCAACATGGGCATCTGCTTTGTTTATATCTGTAAGAGCTTCCCGTTGAGGTTTCATTTCTGTGAGAAGAGGCCACCGTTTTGTGCAGTACTTCTACCCAACTGAGGTACTTTCTATTGCCAAATTACTAAGTGCTACCCTGTTGGCTAAATGTATAGTGCATCTCCTACAATACAACTTCGTAAAGGACACCGAGGAATTGTCTCCAGTGACCTTGTGTGTCTGTAAATTAGCCAATGGGATTGTTCCTGGAGCATCTTCATCAGATAACTTTACAAAGTGGAACTGCAGAGAAAACACACTTGGATGATTTCTACTTTACAGATGTATGCTTCTTTGTTAGGTGAAGATGCAATAGTATTCGTAGGTATGAATGCCCCAGCTCCAAAATCCTCGGGGGACCTTTCAGTAAACTGTCTATCATCTCGGGGAAGAGGTTGCATACCGCTAATGTATATGCAGTGGAAGCAAACAAGTGAAGCTTTTAGGCAAGTTTCCATACTGATAGTTTTTAAAAGATTAGAACAATATCACTGGTGTCAGCAGCAGATGACAAGAAAGTGCCTATTAACAAATGGGGAGGAGGGGGGGTCCGTGCGACTCCCCTCCCCGGGACGATTTTGGCCTGAGGACTCCATCCCCTGGGACCCAGCCATGGTTTCCTGGATGCCCCCAGGGCACCCATTCTACACTGGGACTGCAGGGGGGCCTGAAGGCCCTCCGCGGTCCCTGCCGGCTCCCTGCCTCCTCCGGGAGCCAGCATTGCTTTCACACACAGGGAGCTGCTAAACATGAAGCTCCCTGTGTGTGAAAGCAATTCGTCTGTTTCCCTACTCGCTTGACAGTGGGCAGGGAAACCGATGAAACTTCAGCTACCAGCAAGCAAGAGAATTTTCACAGCTCCCGCTTGCTGAAAGCAGAGTGTTTGCTGTGTCTTGGCAGGAGTGGTTAAAGCTCCCACCAACCCACAGCAAACAGCTAGGGTGGAGGTCCCCAGGGTCATCCATAGGTCCACAAGTGGGGCCTCGCAGCCTCCCTCCATTGTAGTACAAAGCCCCGGGGACGTAGTGGAACCCGGGGCTGGAATTGCGCCGGGGAGGTGGCGGTCTCCGGGGCTGTGGGGGTATACCGTGGGGACCCCACATTAATTTTATGTTTCAGGTGGCGGTCACCAGGGTGCAGGGGGAGCTGCTGGGGCATCCTCTGCATACTTTAAAAGCAATGCCCGTGGAGGTGGTGGTCCCTGGGGCTTTCATAAGCCCAAGGAGGGGGGCCAGTGCGACCCCCTCCTGTTTTTATGTTATGCCCCCGGCCTACTCCGGGATCATTTAAAGGCAAGCGGGAACACCCTTGTTTTTCCCCCCGCGAATTCACAAATATCACGATTTCATATAGAAATATAGCACAAAAATACAGGGAGACACCAAGACCAAAGTTTGGGAGTCAGGCTATTCCTACCCTGCCTTTCTGTTTTTTCACTTTTTTTGTGGCCTCGGCTGAAGCTGAGTCCCAAGATGGCTGCCAACACTTCCTGGTTGAAGTGCTGGCAGCCAATCAGAGCTCTACATTTCCCTGCACAAGGTCGTTATTTTTTGCGAAGTTGTCGTGGCCATAGATATCACTAACCGTATTTTCTTAAATTTCTCATCTACTCAAGGGATTTACACCAAATAACAAAAAAACCACAATTTGTGTAACCAAATCTGCCTTTCTACCAAATCTGGTGAAATTCCATCCAGGATTCGGGCCACTGGCGTATCTAAAGAATCTATGAGAATTAACATGGGAAAACGCAGTTTTTTACACCCCTTTTTCTCGGCACCCCGAAACTATCTATGCACAAGAAAACTCACTGACACTTTTTGGGGAAAAATTTTGATATACACACAATATGGGATTGCTCCATCACCACGAGATACTGGACGCAGCTACACTTTACACTGGGAGAAGTGAGGGGAAGACCCATAGCACTGCATCCTAAATTGGCAATACTGGGAATCATCAAGGGATTTGGGGGGAGTGAGGGGGGGACTCTTGAATAGAGCTCCCCAACTTTGTGAAAATGTTAAAGGAATGGACTACTGCACCCACGCTGAAAAGGTCATATGTAAGGTGCAAGGGTGCCCCCCAAAAATGAGAAAATCTGATACCCATGGAGGCAACACTTTCATGGAATATTACCCAATGAACAAGGTACTTACCTTCATTAACACTCTTTCTGGTAAAGTCTCCATCTAACCGCAGATTCCTCACAAGATGCACAGCCCCAATAGCAAATTGGTTGTGATGAGTCTAGACGTGGGATCTTATTAATGGATAGAATCCAATCACAGAATGGTAAGGAGGTGAGGGTCAGTGAAGAATCTGCAGCTAAATAGTCTCTACCAGAAAAAGTGATACCAAAGGTAAGTAATTTGTGCTTCTGATAGAGACGTCTAGTTGCAGATTCAGCAACTTATGAATAGACACTAAAGCAGTACCTATTCAGAGATGGGTCTGTGGAAGGACTCAAGCCAGAAAGTCTGCAGGACCGAGCAGGCAATAGGCCCCTGTCAGTGGATCTGACTGTCCAGACAATAGTGCTTTCTGAACGTATGGAGGGCCGCCCATGCAGCCACCCATCTAATGTCCAGACAAGGACTCTGCATTCCTGTAGCAGTAGCAGGTTCCGCCTTGGTAGAATGAACATGCTGTCCTTCAGTAGGCTGCTTTTTGGTCAAAGCGAGGCAGATCTTAATGCCAAACATGATCCAGGGGGAGGTGGTTGTCTTCTCCACAGCCTTGCCTCTTTTCACTCTAGAGAACCCAACAAAGAAATGATCATCCACCCTGTGTTCTTTGGTATGATCAATATAAAATCATAGATACAGTAAAGCCTCTCCTCTTCTGTAGAGGGGTGAGGCAGCACAGAGAATTATGGCATGGTGATGTTTTGACAGGAGAGTAATAGTGTCACATCTTTAGGCAAGAAGGATGCCACTAAACCAGCTTGTCTGGAAAGAAGGTGCTGTATGGTCGAGTAACACAGTGCCTGAAGCTCATTTACACTGAGCCGATGACATGGTGAGGAGGAACACTTTCTTAAGGATGAGTAGCCACAACAGACAGCTGTGAAGCGGCTCAAAGGGAGTGCAGATATGTGATGACCAAGTTAAGGTCCCACTGTGGCATGACAAAGGGAGTGGAAGGACACAAATGTTGTTGTAAACCTTTCAAAAAGCACATAATTGGAGACTTAACCAAATGAGGGCTGACCCGGCACCACAGAAAAGTCGATAGAGACAAAAGGTAACCATTAACTGTGCCCAGTGCAATCCTTTTTGGGTTCAGGACAAAACAAACAACAAAACATCAGATAACATTGCCTGGAGAGGGTCTATCTGCTGTCTACTGCACCTAGCCACAAATGTGTCCCAAAGACAGGGGTATACAGTTTTTGTCGAGGAATGCTTGGCAGCCAAGATGACATCAACCACCTCCAGAGGAAGGTCAAAGATGTTCAACTGTCGCTGCTCAATTTCCAAGGATAAAGGTTGAAATTCCGAAGGCCCAGGTGCAGAATACTGCCCTGTTGCTGCAACAGTAGGTCCTCCCAGTGGGACAGCCTGATCGGAGGACAGCTGCTCAGGCCCAGAAGTTATATATACCATACTCTACGTGCCCAATCCGGAGCCACAAGGATCGCTTGAGGGAGGTCGGTCTTGATCTTCTTGAGAACTCTAAGTAGGAGTGGTATCAGGGTAAAGGCATACAACAGTCCCTAATTCTAATCCAGGCGGGAAATGTCCTTGAGCACGAGATGCCTTGGAAACTTCAAAGCACAGAACAGATCAAGTCAAGGTTCCCCATTCACTGAAGAGACCTTGCATCGCTACAACTGGACAAGAAAGCTTATCTGGACATACTCAGAATAAAGAATAAGAGCATAGTAAATTTATTTCTGTAAAATGTACAGTCAAATATGAAAACTCTCTGATTGTTTTTAGACAAATTGATTTTTCCAGTTGTACATTTTCTTATTGGTTTTTCTCCTTTGGTAGTGTTTTGTATGTGGTATGAGTGTTTGTATGCAAGATTAGTATGCAAGATATGAATGCAGGGATTTAATTGGCCTATCGAGGGGCTAAATATTTTGTGTTTATGTCATTTTAATAATGTCCAATTGTAATAATTTGTTTTTCAGTATATTTGGGAATCATTGGAAATTATAACACTGTAAATGAAATGTTTATAATCACCTTTTTGATACAAAAAAATGCTTTTGCTTACCAAACAAAAAATAAACAAAGATAAAAAGTAAATATTTGTTGTGTATACATTGTATCTTGGAGGTTATCACTGTAGGTGCGCATGTTTATTAAAATTTAATTAGAGCATTTGCCAAGAAAAGAAAGAAATATAGGCCGTCAAAGAGGTCATTTCTCTTTAATTCTTCTCTTTAATTCTTGAAGAGACCTTGCGCCACCAACGGGTGTAACTATCACTCGTGATCCACTAGGCGCAGACAGCTGAGCTCGCCTGTCCTGGAGTTCAGTTATACTGACAGGTGGTCACCTCCAGTAAAATTCTGTGATGGTCCAGCCATTTCAGAGGACCATGGACACCATGCACAAGGACGGTGACCACACTTCGCCCTGTCTGTTGCAGTACCACATAGTGGTGGTGTTGTCTGTGAGCACTTGTTTCACCTTCTCCATGATGGACGAAATAAAAGCTTTCAATGCAAAGCAGATGGCTGATATGGAGCTGGGACTCCGCCAGAGACTAGAGTCCTTCTATCTCCACCTCTCCCAGATGGCCACCCCATCCCAGAAGCAATATCCTGAATTTCCTGGAGTCTCCTTTTCTGGAGGAAAGGCACAAACACAAACTGTATCCAAAATGGCTCGGATGAAGAGGAGCATCTGAAAAGGAGACATGCCAAACTTGCCAAGAGGCATGGTGAGACCAAATGGGAGCACTGTGAACTAGAATTGCTCTTTCCCAACAGGAACTGCAGGTAGTGCAGAAGGGACTTCAGGCTGGTATACGGAAATAGTCTTCCTGCAGGTCCAGCGCCACCATCTAGTCTCCAGGGCCGAGTGCACTCAAGACCTGGGTCAGTGTAAACAGTCTGAACCTTTCCTTGTGAATGAAGTAGTTGGGAGGCCATAGGGCTAAACTAGAAAGGCCTTGTCTTTTTTGGGCACCATAAATTAACGGAAATAACTACCACGTTTTACTTCTAGCACAAGCTCCCTCTCAAAAGGGCTTGCACTTCCTGCTGTAAAACAGCCAAATGGCAGGAAAGGTAGATCATACCCCTTCCAAACAATTTGCAGGACCCACCTGTCCGTTGTTATGGACTGTCAACTAGGCAGGAATCATTGGATTCTACCTCCCACGAGGTTGCAGTGCTTCACTAATGGAATGATCATAGAGGTTTGGAAGGTGGGGGCTGCAGGGGGCAGTAGACCTTGACCGCAGAAGTGGTTGCCATCATTGCTTAAAACTACGGAGCACCTTGCTGAAGTTTGATTTCTGTCAATATTGGACCCCTCTGGCGAATCTGCAAAAAAGCAACAGGATTGACGCAGTTGGAGAGGTGGGGCAGGTAAGCCCAGGGAGCATGCCGAGGCCCTATTTTCCTTGAACGGCTTTAGAGCAGAATGTGCCTTGTCCCCAAATCTGTGCCAAACAAGGAATGTAGGGTATGTGTTCTCCCTTGTGGAGGTGGCAGGTAGAGTGGCGTCTTAACAGTGCTAGGCGCAACATCAGTCGAGGACCAACTGGCGCCAACTCAGAGTGTACAATAGGTAGCTTGTCTTCCAGCATCAATGGAGTTTATATTGTAGAAGTTCCGGGAAGCAGCGTGGACCGTGGAGCTGGAGGCAGAAGCAGAACTGTAGCCAGAGGTGGCCCCGTGATGGACTCGTAGGGCCCAACTGGTGCCAAGGGTGAACCTGCTGGCAATATTCCAGATGGAGGGCCTCGAGGCATTGTGGGGCCCGAAGGCATGCCGGAGGGAATCAGCAATGAAATGAAGAGTCAAAGCATGGCCTTGCAGAAATCTTCGATCTGTTTTGGAGTTGGGGGACGGTCCCGGAAACTCTAGTAGTGCCAGAACAAGATGTGGGCTAGGAATAGATTTTGATCGACTTTGAGAGCGAGATTGAGCTGTAAGGTGCCTCTCCCGTGCCTTCTCAGAAGAATGTGAGTGGCAGGAAGGGCCCCAGTCTCACTTACAATTCTTGCATTTTTTCTTCAACTTACTCGACAACTTTAATCAAGATGAAGATCGACCCCTTGCGTCGATTAGATCGAGAACAGGACAAAACATTCTACTTGAACTAGTCTCAGTGCTAAGTCCTCTTGTGCTTAGCAATGTAAAGATTCACCTTGCAGTCTCAAATGGCTTCTGGGTTAATCAATATGCAGTTACTGCAGGCCTTAGTCGTTAATCGATCAGCATCTGTCACTGACATTATTTTGCGACAGACTTTACAGGGTTTAAAGCCTATTGTTTGGTGGCCCTGAAAGAAAAGAACTAACATCAGGACACGGGAGTGGCACCTATATAGGCCTTGCACGTCATTTCTGGTTGAGAACGACGTCAGTGACGAGCCTCAGAGAACCACATACTGGTGCAAAGAGGTACTGCTGAAAAGTTTCCAGATACAGTCTGCCACTCGTGGAACATTCAAAAGGTGAGGAATCTGCGGCTGGAGTTCTTTATCAGAAATATACCTTGCTGATTTCTATCAAACTGATATGTAACTGAAATCTGGAGGTTACTAATTGAAAGAGAATGTATATTATTACATGACAGATCGCTGAACAACTAACTGAATACAAAGAGTAAAATAATGTATTCCATTGGGCCCCCTAGCTGCTGTGAAAGAGCCAGTGAGAATTTACAAGCTACTTTTAATGAGGTCCTCAGAAATTAGTTAACATTTGCATTTCTCATATGTTATTATTGAATACTTTTTCCGGTGCTTTTCTAGGGGTCAGTTTATGTGTTCTTCATAACGTTTTTTTAATCCTTAGATCTGATTTCTTCTACCTTTTAAAAAAAATTACTGAGGACAAGTCTTTAACATCCTAAACAACAGAATTCTGCAACCTGCAACGCTTAACAGGGTAAAGAACATGGTTTGGATCTTGTAATTTGTTTTTGTTTCACATGAAGCTTCTCTGAGTATTGTCCTGCTGCGTGAGCCAACTTACATTGGGTGAACCATGGAATATTCACACATACCAGTTTATCATTTTGGGGGCAATTTTTAGGGGCTTGTGGGAGGTCAGTCACAACTCACATCAAGGGTTCAACCTCTCTTTACCACAGCTTAACTCTTTGATTCCTGACAAACACCCAAAGGCACTCAGACTACTTCTCCTAATAAATCCCAAACTAACTTAGGACTCTGTTCTCATTAGTTCCTAGATCCAATAACAAGAACTAAGTTCCAACATAAATCATGTCTCTTCTGCTATTAATACTAAAACTCACTGAAAACAGTGGCCTGATAGCATCAACGCCAATTTGGGGCTGATAACGTTCAGACACTTTAAGAATACGAGGTTTCCTTCAGGTTTCTGGGGCTCAAACTACTCAGACTCACTCAGAACAAGCATTTGCAATGCAATAGGTCTCGCATTAGTAAAGGTTTGAGCTTTTGGCGTTGCAAATAATAATGCAACACCAATAGCTGTAATTTTCAGTAATGCGAGACCTAAGTATGCCACTATGGCACAAAATGCACACACAGATGACAGAACAATGGGAGTACGTATTTGGTAAACAAAAGATATGTGATTACGATGTAAACTATAGAGACATCACATAAAAAAAAAAAATACAACATAATAGAGGGTCGGAGTGTCCTTAATTATTAAAGAGAATCGGAATGTCAATACGCCACAGGCTTCATCATGTTACTAATAGGAGCTCCCTTCACAAACAGTTACAGCAGTTCACAGTTAATTCGACAAACATCCCCCATACCCCTGGGCAGTAGCAATTAAACATTTCTTATATAGACTATTAAATAAGTACTTGCCAGTGAAAAACAGTCCTGCACACACCACCTACACTAATACTGCAGCTTCCAGAACACATACCAGAGAAATAGTACATTGCATATTGCATAACTACACGCTGGTAGTATGATTGGAGTCAGGAAGGCGCGGTTACTAGGGGTAGTTATTGAGGGTATGGGGCAGAATCACCGAGGCAGGAAAAGCAGAGCGACGGGAGGTAGGAGGGAGCTGTTACTAGGGCGGGGTTTGGGGGTAATAGGATAGAACCACTGGGGCAAAAAGGGCAGTATCCCTGGAGTTACGAGGGAGTAGTTACTAGGTGTGGTTATTGGAGGTAGGGGGTAGAATCACAGATGCGAGAAGGGCAGAGTTAGTGGAGGGACGAGGGAGCAGTAGGGGTGGTGATTATGGGTAATAGACCCCGGGGCATGAGTGTGCACGGGGTGGGGTCAGGCATAAAGAGCCTGCGGTAGTAGTAGGTTGTGTGTTGTGGCAGGGCGCAGCTATAGCAGGTAGGGGTGGGTAGAGTGTTTTTGACAGGGCTACAGGCACCCGGGGCAGGAGTGGGCAGGGACACAAACACAGAGGACAGTAGTGGTTAGGGGGTGGGGGCCTACAGATATTGGTAGTGTTAAAGGGACACAGACACGAGGACAGGAGCGGCACATACATTGGGCACAGCTGGGTATGGGTCTATTGGTAGGGCTACAGGGACAGGCAGAGGGACAGGAGCGGATAGGGGCAGAGACAGGAGAGGGCAAGGGCACAGACATGAGGACAGGAGCTCAAACACGAGGATACTAGCGGCCAGGGACACAGACACGAGGATAAGAGCGGGCAGGATTAGAGACATGTGGAGAAGGATGGCCAGTGAGTTAGGGATACAGACATGGGGAAGGTGGATATGGGGTAGCAAATGGCAGCCCCGGGCAGCATGTTCACAGCATAAGAAGCAAGCAGTCGAGAAGGGAAGTAGCGCTGTGGTACTCACTCGGTCCTTGGAGGTGCCGAGGCACTTCAGCAGGTCCAGGGACAGCAGCTGGTTGGAATCATCTGCTACATGGCGGCAGGCTCATAATGGCGAGTCTGCAGGCGCCAATGCTTGTGGGGCCAGGAGACGGCTGCGGTGTTTTATAAAAAGCGGACGCCTTAAAACAGGAGGTTAAATATCAAATTCCAGGGACTAAAACAGACTGTCAATGGTCCGTTCTGATATTTTTAAATTAAACCAGATCTATCCTGGTACACCAACACCACTGAAGGCGGTTGCAGCCAGGATAGTGACCAGTGTGCAGAGGACTATGCTGGTTACTTCTTGATCATTGCTTAGCTGCAGTGGGTGCGGACTAATTCCAATACATGTACATCAGGATGTATGTGTAGCTTTATTAATCTGCGTTTCCTATAGGCTCATTGACCCATATTTGCATTGGAGATTGGGAATACCGCATAATTCGTCAAATAACACCACCTCGTCTCGATATGGATTATCTAGTCTGCAGTTCTTTGTGACCTATAAATCCCGCATCACCAAGAACAGCAGACCTGATAATACCACCCAACTATAAACTTCAACTCTTGGGCTGTTTGTATTATGCTGGTTATGCAAATAGCCCCTGTGAGTTATGATGGTCAGACCTGTTTAAAAAGTTTACTAAGTGAATTTCCCTGAATCTGACATTTTCAGATTGTAGACAATGTTGTCTCTTTATAAGAATGGAAATGCAAAATTGAACACATCGCCCCAGTGCTTAATTTGTGTTGGAAAAAAACGTAGAGGCTTTGGAGCCTTGTGATGCAGGGATACCTAACAGCTAGAGGTGCCTAGTCCTGTTATCCTGCCCATGGCCCATTTAGTCCTGTACTGTCTCTATCTCTTGGGGTAATTTTTTCACCCTAGTTTCTCATGTTTTTACCGTTTCTCTTTCTCTGTATTTATCTTCTCTCTCTCTCTCTCTCTCCCTGCTGAGCCAAGTTGGATGATGAAAATAAGTGCTGGTTCCCACTTCTTCCATCCATCATCACAAATTAAGCACTGTCCGTGTGGACATATTGATACCAGGAAAACTCAGTAGTCTGACTTTTATTACGATGATGAATGAGTTTATGATCAAAAGTATGCTGATTGGGGGTGAGGGGCAGAGCGAGAGCTGCTCTCCAGTGTGAGATACTCCGTTGGATTAAATGCCATGTTCCATTGTGGGTAATGTTACATGTTGTATGAAGTACTTTGAATTTTTACGTGTTAACCAATTCATCTAGATGGCAATACATGCGCACTCTAGTCTGTAACAATAACATGTATCCGAACAAGAACATGATTCTACAAGAGAATGTGTTGTCAAACCTCAGCTGGAGGGCGGCAGCCGCTTCGCTGCCTTTGATGGGGTAGAGAGGCGCCTCTTACTGATGGACGTGCGACTCATAAAAAGGTTTTGCTTTTTCACGAAACGTCAATTCCCGGGGCAGTTTCTCTTTCCAGGATGCATCCGGTGTTTCCGGTTCTTCTTCCTTTCGTCAGCGCCGCGTGGCGCACCGTGACGCACGGATTGTGAAAGTACGTGACGTGCTGTGTACCACGTCCGTTATAAATAGAATGGTTAGTAATATTTTTCTTAATTCTTATTGTCCTAGTCTAGTCAGGGCGTGATGGACGGAAGGAAGAGGGGGGTAAGGGGGAGGGGGTTGGAAAGTATGACATGTCAGGATTATGGAATTAGGACCACATTTGGAAGTGGTTTTCCTTTTATCCTGGAAAGAGCTTTTGTTTCGTTTTAGGGGGAATTTCCAAGTAATATGTGCAAGGGGAGTGAATAAGTTCATCCGAGGCAAGTGAAAATCATATTTGTAGTTTACTACAGGAAAATACAGGAGTCCACTGTGCTGCGTCCTCGTCTCAAGCACAAGAACACACGGCGAGTCAGCAGCCAGCCACAGGGCCACATGTCAAAGCTCATGTTTATTACGTGCATTGTAAATACATTTAAAACCGTAACACACGTAAATATGCACGTTCAGTGAAAGTAGGGAAACAAAGACAAATGTGCACGTCATTACAGCTTATTTCCCCTTAAAACGAGTGGTGCGCTCGCGCGACAGCAAGACATGTGGTTTCAATTATCGCGCCCGTGTCTGGGCACGTAATTGAAATCAAATGGCAGCAGTGCGCGTAACAGACATCAATATGCCATGGGCAGAGCAATGCGCCCGCCTTTGGCCAATTGTGTGCTGTCTTTAATAAAAAGACGCACGCAAAGTTCAATAGCATGACCCAAAAGGAAAAGCACCCGCACGAGCGTGTGCCAATCCTAGGTCTGTTTTAAAACCCCCTACATGAGGTCTGTAGCTGCACAAGCAGTGTTGCGCACTACAACACTAGGCGCGAGACCTAAAAATGACCCTTATGATACCCAGGACCACTTAAAGCTCTGCAGCTAATGATTTACAGATTTATTCAGAGAAACTGCTCCTGATAATATCCGGTCACGCTCCAAGAAATAATCCTAATAATATTTAGACCTAGTGGGAAGAACTTTAGAGTCCTGTGTAATTCATGTACATTCCATTAACGTCTGCAAATCTAAAAAGTGTGGACCTGATTCACAAAGGTAAAGTCACACTTTTAAGTTTCCATTTTTTTTTTAGTATTCACAAACTACCAGTTAATAGTTTACGACTGCAGAGACATGCAATCAGGGCGGAAAGTCCGCACATAAAATGATAGGCCTGTTCTATCATTTTATGTGCAGAGCTCTCCGCCCCCAACTGCGGAGTTTATGAATTGTAAAAAATACGTAAACTTACACAAAAGTGTAACTTTACCTTTGTGAATCAGGTCCTGCATGTTCAAGCTACTACAGTTTTGCACAATCTGTGCACTTCACTAGGATTGAAAAATATTCCTTTGCAAAGGGCCTGAATCTCCAAAAAGTAGGATAAGTATGTGCAGAGATCTCTGTCTGCACACCCTTTTTCTACTTTTTGATTATCATCAACATTCTTAGTAGTACACCTGGAAAGTTCCATGCAGTTTTCCAGGCGTACTCCTGGTAATGTCAGATGACCATTCCAGTGTGTTCCTACTCCTACTGTGCACAGTTCTCCATAGTGGAGAAGTCTGGAAAGGGGGAATAAGAACCCCTGTGCAAATACTCATTTGTGTTTCTTTGTGAGGAAAATATTTGTCCAATTGGAGAATACCCTGCTACCCAGACCCCCGGCAAATCTGGGAATGATCCAATCCACTTTCTCCTATGAAGGGGAGTCCTTCCAGCCCAGCGCTGGAGTAAATTTTCATTTGCAGGGTGGGAAAGGGTTGGATCGTTCTTTGGAAATGCTCACAAATGCACATGTCTGTGGGCATTTCCCAGACTTCCGTGGCAAACTGCTCCTCACAATGCTGACTTCCCACACCTGGGTAGAATTTACGACTGCAGAGATTCTCCACTCTCATAAATAGGTTTATGCCAGACAGAAATCCATTTGTGAGTTCCTGACAGGAATAACAAGCATTTGCAATGCAATAGATCTTGCATTTGTGAGAGTTAGAGCTATTAGCGTTGTAAATTATAATGTCTTTAACCTATGTGTTTTGGAGTGTAGTGGATGTATGAACAGAAAGACACAGCTGCAGCACTGTCTAGAGGACTAAGACTGAGGAATAACCACTGGAAACAGAGACACAGCTGCTGAAGGACTTTGAATGGAGGAGTTACGGACGTGAACAGAGAAGCAGCTGCAGCACTGTCTAGAGGGCTGAGAATGAGAAATTACCACTGTGACCACAGACACAGCTGCAGCACTGCTTATACGACGTAGAATGGGGGAGTTACTGATGGGACCAGAGAAGCAGCTAGCAACACTGTCTAGAGGACTAAGAATAAGGAATTACCACAAGAAGCAGAGAAGAAGCTGTAGCACCGTCAGGAGGAGGAAGAATGGGGAATTACCACGGGGAACAGAGATAAAGCTAGTAGCGCTGTATAGAGGACTTAGAATGGGGAATTACTAATGAGACGAGAGAAGCAGCAAGCTGCACTGTCATGTGGATTTAGAATGAGGAATTACCACTGGGAACAGGGACACAGCTGCAGCACTGCCTAAAGGACTTAGAATGAGGAATTACCACTTGGACCAGAGGAGCAGCTGCAGCACTGTCTAGAGTACTTAGAATGAGGAATTACAGATGAGACCTGAGTAGCAGGTAGCAGCACTGTTTACAGGACTTAGGATATTGCTGCCGCCCTACCTGCTGGATACAAACGACTAAAACAGGACTGAAGAGGACGAAAGGGAGGAGGAGTAGCCATAATATTTAAAGACTGTTTTGCCTACCTCCCCGAGTCAGTGGCTCCATTAGGTGAGCACGAGATCTTAGCATTTTCAGTGTCCAGTGGTGACCACAACATTCTTGGGGGAGCAGTGGTGTACAATCCCTCAGGATACAAACCGGATTTTAGTTCTAAATTGCTGTCTCAACGATTTCCTTCCTGTCTAAAACACAAACATTTTCTAGCTATAGGCGATTTTAATGTTAATTTTGAAAATTCTGACGATCCTGCAGTTAAACACTTGGAGACTGATCTGCAGATACTGCAGCTAAAACAATGGATTAAAGGGCCAACTCATATTTCCGGTCATACACTTGACCTGTTGTTTTCCAACATAGAATCCAGTAACGTGTCGGATGTTGCACCCCTTGACCTGGACTTATCACTCTTTAATTTCCTTCTCCTATAGTTTGCCTACTAAGCTTACCTGCCCGACCACACCCTTTTCAGCAACGCAAAAGGCATGGATTCTCATAATCCCTGACTTGCTCCCTTCTCACTTCTTTTTAAATGGCTTAAATACCTCAATGGCACCTTCAATTCAGAGGCCGAACTTTTACACTCTGAAATTATCAACACACTGGACCTGTGTGCCCCCAGGTTAGTAAGCTAGCCAAATAGGAAAACACCATCAGAAAAATGGTATTTACTAGAACTTAGACTACTAAAAAGGAAATGCAAATCACTGGAACACAAGTAGAGATTGTCTAAAGAAAGCAGCGAAAGACAGCTCTACAAAGGGGATCTGAAGATCTACCACACCGCCCTCAAACGTGCAAAGAAAAACTACTTTGCAAAATGCGTAGAGGACAATAGTAACTTACCCAAAGAGCTTTACGAAATAGTGAAGGAGCTCTGCAAGCCAACCAGCATGTCCCAAACAATGACCCCTTCAATACACAATTATGAGATAATCAGCAATTTCTTTATTGACAAAATCTCTAAAATCTACTCCTCTTTAAAAACCAATCCATCGTCAGCGACATCGGGAAACCATGACACCCCACTCAAAGCAAACTCTCATTTAAGCAACCTGGCCCCCTTCTCTGAAGAGCAGGTAGCAAAAGCAATGAATGAGGTCAAGTCAGGATCTCTGCTTGACCCATGCCCTTACTTCATCTTCTCTCGGCTCACAACGGTCCTATGTCTGTGTGTTACCCACATTTTAATAAATCCCTGAAATCTGCAGTATTCCCACATTTCTGGAAGGAAACCACTGTATTCCCATTATTAAAAAAAGCTGGCATGGAAGTCCACAACCCTGCAAACTACTGACCAATCTCCCAACTTCCTTACTTGGCCAAGGTTTTGGAGAGACTAGTCAACAAACATTTGGTTAACTTCTTAGAAACCAATGAGCTCCTAGGCCCATCGCAGACTGGCTTTAGAGATTCAAACAGCATAGAAGCCACTCTACTTACGGTATTGGACAACATCAGATCCTTGGTGGACCAAGGCAAAGCTGCTGCCCTAACCCTTTTGAACTACTGGCAGCGTTCAATACCGTATCTCACAACCTCCTACTGAGCATCTTGCACGAAAAGGGGCTTCACTCGAAAGCCCTTCAGTGGTTCAACTTTTTTCTAAGCAATAGAACACAGAGTTCAAATGGACCCCGTTTCCTCTAGCTCAAAAATCATTAACTATGGTGTCCCACAGGGAGCCTCTCTGAGCCCCACCCTTTTCAATGCCTAGGTCTTCTCTTTAGCCAAGATTGACAGAAAATTGGGCTTTAAGAGCTCAGGGGTGTGAAATTTAATAAAATATCTACTTGTCCATGGGGCAGGGTGCTTCTTAAATTTACTTGTCCTGTAACAAAATCCACTTGCCCCTTTGGTGCCATGTAGTGCAGCAACAAATTAAGCAGCAATCTCATTACATAAGAGCTCTGATATAGCCTCTCTGATTATTCCAGGGCTCATACCATAGTAGTGTTTGAATACTTGCAATCCCCTATGTTGCCAAGTTTCCACAGATCTACATACTGGGGCTGAAGGTCGTGGTAAGCAAAAGTTCCAGGGTTCGAATGTCCTTTTGAGTCTGTGCAAACCTACTAACTTGCATGTTTTAAGGGTTTTCAAAAACTCTTCTCTAATCTTTTGCCAATATTGAGAAATGTTGAAAATGTACTCCTGACAATGGCAGACGTCAACCTTCATCCAGAGTTGGGGAAAATAGTGGTTGGAGGGAAAGTGAACTTGCAAACACTCAGATTTTCATATGAGAAAAACTACACATGCATATTTGCTCATGCCAAAATGCAGTTCACAGATATTTTCTAGGAGTACTATTTCTTGTCCTACTTCTGTAAATTCTTGGGAATGTACGAAAACTGTATAGCTGCACTTAATGAAAGGACATATACCATGGGTGCACTTTTTTTTAAAACTCTTTTTATTTAACCATGACATTGTTGAACATACAAAGAGCATTTATATTGTAGCATCAATCTTATTTTACATTTGAGATTTCTATAGTTGTTGCAAAATATAGGTCCCCATCAACAAAGAGTACTGTTGTTCCCTGCAGCCCTCTTATAGTCCACGATGTACCAGCCATGCCTCCCAAATTGTATCCCCTTTCTTGGGGCACCCTCTACTTTTATAAATCACTGACTCCGCTTGCCAGCACCAGTCCAGGACATTTTCCCATTCCTCCAGCGTTGGGATGGATGTCGCCCCCCACTTCCTAGCAATGTTTCATTTATCAACTATTGCCGCCAATCCTAACCACAACTTCAAATGTCGGGGCAGTCTTCATTAGCCTCCATTATTGGAAGGAACCACTTGGGGTCTAGTGGAACATTCCCAAACCCACCACCTCTGACATCTCTCTGGCGATCTTTATTCAGAATGCGCGAATGCTCGGGCACTCCCAGAGCAAATGATAAAAGGATCCCTCCATCCCACACCCTCTGTGGCAGCAAGCATCCTCACACCTCCCCAATCTAGAGAGCACTGACCTAGGGTAATAGACTCTATTGCAGAATCTTAAGTTGGATGAGTCTAATACTGGCCCGGATTGCCACCTCCCTTGGGCCCTAGAGTACTTCCACCCATTGCTCGTCATCTAATATGGCAACATCCTGTTCCCATGTCTGCCTGAGTGCGGTCGTGAGATCTGGAGCATTTTTGAATATTTTTTTTTTAGAAGATTGAGATAGTCTTATTGCGTATCTGCTCTGTAAGTACTCTATCCTCTAGTGGGCTGGCTTCTACCAGTGTGTCTCCTTCCCTGATGTGTTCCCTAAGTGCATGTCCTAATCGCATGTATAGAAGCCATTCCCTCTGTCCCATATTGTAATCTCGCTGTAGCCCGTTGAAAGTGACATATGCTCCTCCTCTCCAGACGTCCCCTAAAGTCTCAATTCCCAGCAGTTCCCATTTGTCGAAACAAACCAAACAAACAAACCAAAGAAAGCTATTGGCAGATAAAAAGAGATGCTTCTACGGCCCCAATTCCCAGTGCGTCAACTAAATGATTATCCCACAAGCCCTCATGAGTTGAAGGCTATTCCAGGCTTCTAGATCACTATTCAAAGTCTTTCACAAGCTGTCTACAACTGAATATCTAATTATCAACATCTGTTTGCAGCTCTTTGCCCATCAATACAGACACTAAAACACAGTTCCCAAACAAACCTCCCCCGCCAGTTATTGTAACCGGCATCATCTTTTCTACAACGGCATCCTGACTCAGGACCTCATTTCCAGTAGGCAATGGGAAGACCAGAGAAGAAGAATATGAGAGAAAAAAAGGGGCGAAGAGGGAGGAAAAAAGGCTAAATTAGTTGAAAATGTGGGGGGAACAGAATAATGTGCGATAAGAAAAGGGAGGGATAAAATGAAGAGGCTACTAGAATACATAGAAGCAAGTGCGCATGTGAAAATAAAAGAGGAAAAATAACAGGTAAACATCACAGGTGAGTCATGTGCCCGAATACTTTGCTAATACAACCTTCGTGCAGCAATCGGAACGGATTGATTGCCAATGCTCCTAAACAAGCGGACGCCCAAGGAGGCCCATTATATCAACAGGAGTTTTTGTAATCTTGTCATCTCAGGTGCGAGCAAGGCCATTGTACTGCGACAAGCCACCGGGTACTTGTCTTTGATTAAAGGTTTGCTTCGTACATGCATGCATACCCCCCCGATTTGAGAAAATAAACTTTGCTGGTGCTTGTATGCTTGGGCAGGCCATTAGCTGACCAGGGCTCCTGGCAAACAGGGCTTCCCCTGCCATACATAAGTCATTGGAAAACCACCATGGATGGGTTATTTCAGATGGAAAACATATATTTTGCCAGCGTTTTTTAAAATGTGTGTGTGGGGGAGGGGGGTGTAAAGGTGTGGATCAAAGCTTCAGCCCCCATCATATCTGCACCAGCCCACCCTTCTCCCGCTGGGCTATTTTAAGATGCCAAAATAAACTGCAATTACCCTCTTTTTTGATACAGCTTGCTAAATAAAGGATTCACATCTAATGGCTGGCTGTGCACACCCTCAACATACCTCCCCTGGCTCCCAAGTCCGTAAATTACCACATCGGTCTTCCAATGGGACCAGCGATGCAAGACTTGAAGATATTGTAAAAATGAAAAACTACAAGCCCAATCCCCCTTAAAATGAAGCCCAAAACCAAACATAATTCTACCAAAAAGGTCCAACAGACAGTGGACATTTCGAAAATTGAAAAAACAGTAAACCATCGACTAATATATGGTATCAGTGATGTGTGCGCTTTGTTAGAGTGAGTGCGCGCTGGGGGAAGACAATGTGCATAAGGCAAGCGCACATGCTACAGGGAACAATGATTGTAACATGAAAAATATAAAAGCGGACGCCATACTGAAACATGAAGCACGGTGCCTGTTTACACAACAATATATATAAAGTAACACCTTAGGTGGAGTAAAGTTTAAATGCTAATGAATTGAGGTGATACACAATGTTATCATAGGTGTTAGGTAAAATGTCCCGCTGCAACATGGCCTCCCTTTTAGGATTGTCTCTGTCATGCCTAAAAACAAGAATTCAACTAGCCCAATCTCTCTTAAAAGGAAGCCCAAAAAACATACCAATATGCTACCAAAAATAGCCCAACTGCCAATCGACATAGAAAATTGCAAAAAAAAATGTAAAAAGGCTAAAAGAAATTCCAGTAAATGGAGCAGAAGGCAGCACTAACACAACTGTGGCATTAAGAGGAGGCCGGAGGGAGGAATGCCATATTAAAATGTAAGCAGCTATGGTGCCGAAGCTGAACACAGATCAGGAAACCTTGAAAAAAATAGTCCCCCAATGAACAGATAAAGAACCATAGCGTAACAATGTCCTGTGGGAGAAGCGGAAGAGGAAAAGGAGGGACAAGGAGGCAGGACTGACCACTAGTAAGCAAGGATTTTTAAAGGACACTGGCATAGACAAATGCAAAGCAATGGCAAGAAATAGGCGCAGTTTAACTCCACAAACCATATACAACAGGTCACCTTGTGTAGCAATTCCGGACACAAACAACTGAAAAAGTTATTGACACCTTCAAAGAGGTTGTAACTCATTCTTTAAATGGAAAAGGTTCCACTGGGATCTCTTCCCCTTTGAGAATGTTAAAAAAAAAGTTTGTTAGTGAGTACGCAGTTGTCCACGTGACCACAGCTAACTCTCAAACAAACTTTTAAAAAAACAAGTAAACTTTTTTTTTTTAAACGCATCCCTGTTTCAGTTCAAGAAAACGAGCTGTATATAAAAAAAGTTTACCTTATTTAAAGGCAATCAAGTCAAGTCAAGTCAAATGAACTTTATTTCGGAGAGAGTCTCCATAAAAGATGCATAAAATTAGTAATATAAAAAACGTTTAAAACATACATTGGATGATTAAAAAGTGGTTGAAATGCTTAAACATTAAAGACACCAGGACATCTATATGTCCGCTAGTTACAACAGTCATGTGCAATTTAACCCAGTACAAGTTGAGTCAGGTAAGCGTTTTCAGGTACCGTCTCCTCGTATGCCAGAAAGCCCCCAGAAATTTGGCCACAGCAAACACAGTGTGAGCAGCCATTTCACTCTTGAGGATTCTGAAGGCTTCATGACACCTAATAAAACCCAAATTCCTACAAATGGGGATGATCCATTTTCTGCGCGCCTCACTATATCCAGGACAAAAAAATATAATGTGCAGTTCGGTTTCGTCACTTACTCTGCATGCCGGGCAAGTGCTGGGTGCGGACTCAGACCAGTGACTAGTGAATGCACGGATTGGCAAGGACCCGTGCCTCCATTGTAGATAGAGCTTCCTAATTAGTACTGGGTAAATATTGTCCAGGGTTGGTTCCAGACTATAGGCATTTTTAATACAAAGAAATTGCTCCGTGAGGGTCCCTAGGATTGTGGAGGAATACAATGTGGGTGCCTTGGAGTCATAATACAGTTTAGTGAGTGCCTTTTTTGGGAACCTGGGGCAAGCATCTAGGGGATCATTCCATAGGATGTCAAGGCCTAAACCCACCAGACTGCTCCTTACAAATTTGAACCAGCCAATGTTCCCCGAGTTCGGAAGGCTAAGGACTTCCTGCAAGCCCTGCCTATAGTGAATCAATTCGGGCACCGCCCACAATCTACGCCAGTAGATCAGGGGGCGAAGCGCCAGTTCTTCTTCCAGGGGTCTAATGCCTAAGTCGAGTCTTAGTGGCACTAGGGGTGTACTTGGAGGGAAGGCTACTAAGCATCTGAGAAACCTATTCTCCTCTTTTGTCAAGCTTGGCGAGACTCTGTGGCCCCATAGTTCACTGCCATAGGTAACGGCTCCTCTAGCTTGCACCCTATAAATGTGGAGCGGAGGGCCTATGGGTTTGAGAGTTGACCTGTTCTTCCCCGCCAGCCTTAGTATCCCACCCACGTGTTGCACTAATTTTAGCCTTGCTTTCTCCTGGTGCGGACCCCACCCCATTTTCTCGTTGAGGGTTACACCAAGATATTCAAAGGTGTTAACTCGTTCTAGCATATTATTCCCTATACGGGGAGTGCGGTGGAGCCTAGGCGGCGGATTGAAGGCCATAAATTTGGTCTTTAAAGTGTTAATCTCCAATCCGTGCTCTCTACAGAAGTCCCCAAAGCCATCCAGCACACGCTGAATTCCCATCGGCGACTTGGAGAGGAGGAGGGTATCGTCCGCAAACATAATTGCCGGAACCCTCCTTCCTGCCAACTTTGGGACGTCAGAATTGGGGACCTCGTTGAGGTGATCGATAACCCCGTTGACAAAGAGGCAGAACAGGGTTGGTGCGAGTACGCACCCCTGTCTTACCCCTCTGTCAACGGGGAACTTATTGGATAGGGCGCCTTACCTGCCACACCTCACTTGAGCATAGGTGTTGGTATGAAGGCGAATGATCATCATCAATAGATCACCTGGGACCCCGACTTTAGCCAGCACTTCCCACAGCTTACCGCGTGGAACCAGGTCAAAGGCCGCCCTTAGGTCCACAAATACAGTATAGAGGCTGCCACCCTCCAATTGTATTGTTTTCCAGTATATGAGGGACAGCCTGAAGACCTGGTCTATGGTAGAGATCTTTTGCCGGAACCCGGCCTGGAGGGGGCTCAAGATATCCCTGTCTTCGATCCAGTCCAAGAGACGATCCAACAGAAGCCTCGCGAAAAGCTTCTGGGGGACGTCTATCAGACTGATCGGTCTGTAGTTGGCCGGGAGCAGAGGTGAACCCCTTTTGAATATGGGGACAATCTCCGCCCCCAGCCAGGTGGGAGGAACCGCCATACCGTGGACGATAGCATTAAACAGTACCAGGAGGTAGGGGGCCCAGATTCTAACCTCGTGTTTTAGGAGGTCACCTGGGAGCTTGTCAAGTCCTGGTGCTTTTCCCGAGGAAAGGCGAGTAATTGCCATTTCCAATTCCTCCAAGTTAAAATCTTCCATCACGGAAGAATTACCAGTAGTTGGGGACGCTAACTCTCCGACCTCGGTTCCTAGGTGATCCAGCCCAGCTGCACTATAGAGGGATGAAAAATGTTCCTCCCACACTTCAGGCGCAATATTTGCCTCTATAGCCATAACAGGCTCAGCAGAGCCGTGTTTGACTATTTGCCAGAATTTCCTAGGGTCTCTGACTTTGAGTGCAGATGTCATTTCTGACCAGTTCTCCCAGTCCCAGTCTATTTTGGCATTTTCAAGGAGGAGCTTATAAGCGGCCCGCTTTTCCCTAATAACCAGATGGGCCTCCCTGTTTTTGAGTGTCTGGAGAAGGTCTGCCTTTGCTCTCCTGCAGCTAGCATTGAACCAGGAGGCTCTTTCTCTCCTCACTTTCCTTTCCCGAACCACCGGGTTCAATACCTCGGCAAGATTGTTGCACAAGGTCAGATGAATGTCCCCCAGAGAAAGGCACCCATCAGGCGAGGGCAGTAGTGGGAGAAGTCTTCCCACCTTTTCAAGGGCTGATGCCACTATCTCATAAATTGTCCTGATGCGGTTTGGTTTTTCCAGGAGTTTTTCCCACCTTATTCTTCGCCTATTACTGGATATAGTTAGACTTGGCACGAGTACTCTGTTTTCTGCCACAGCAGCGTTAAGAAATCCGTCAGCAGCCAGGGAGAGGGACAGGCCATTGTGATCACTGTCCAGCCTGGGGATTATTTTAAATTCTTTAACTAGTTTCCAGTCCTGTAGTTTGATTAATATATAATCTATCCGGGACTCCTGGCCTAATCTATTGAAGGTTGGTTGCGGAGGAATGTCCCCTTTGAACCTGCCATTGCAAGCTCTAAGTGAGTTTGCAAGGGTCATAGTTATTATTTGGGATAGAAGTGGTGAGCATGCCCTAACCGGGGGACCCGCAATAATTGGAATATCCCAGAGGTCATCCTCCTCACTACTGACCCCGTCTAGATAAGCCGGGAATGGTTCATACTGGGTGTTAAAGTCACCTCCGACAAGGAGTGTTGCTGAACTAGAGACAGAATCGAGGAATGTCACCAGGTCCTCCATTGTCCCTGAAATGCCCGCTACTCCAACCGGTCTGGAGTATACGTTTACCAGTGTTAAACCCATCCCAGTGGGCCAGCGTAAGACCACACACAAAATATACAGTGAATTGGTTTCTACAATCTCGGCCTTACAGCCAAGATAGGAACCAATCCATATTGACAAACCACCGGACGGACGTCCCTTCCCTCCCCATGTAGCTAAAACATTAAAGGTTGCAAACCCGGCATGGCAATGGCTCTCTCTGGCCCACGTCTCCTGGAACATGCATATATCATATTTCTTTATGAAGTCCGCCCATTCGCTGCAATCTAACTTATTGGGTAACCCCGCAATGTTCCAAGATAGGATTTCTAATGACCTTAAATCCTTAACTGTGCTTGTGACAATCTCGTCAGGAATACTTTGAACTAGCCCGGGGGGGGCCCAGTCCCCAGTGTCAGAGCATTCACTATCTAGGATAGCCCGTGGCGAGGGGATCTGTCTTAGTGAGCACCCACCTACCCCAGTATTCCTCTCCCCCCCAAGTGCTGGACAGACGGTGCACTCCCCTTTGGGATTACACCGTCAATCCACAGCTTCGAGGCAGTCGAATCTATTAGAGTGAATAAATGGGACCCCATTCAGATCTAAGGCTGGCTGATTCCATCTATTCATACCCCGAGGATCCCCTTGGGGATGGACTCTTCTTCCCTGGTACAACTTTCTCCGGCCCACCCATGACCAACCCTCGTCGCCTCCCTCCGCAAACCGCTCTGATTTGTCGGGGTAGAAGGCCGATAGGGGAAGTGTCTGTATGGTGGTGTGTGGTGAACCCCCAACCCAATTGCAGATGTAAGCAACTGTTCTTGGGTCTCTGAAATTGACCAGAACACAGTCCCCTGTTCCCCTTTTGATTGTCTCTCCTACCCACGGAACCCGCCTTGCCAGAATGACCTCGTTATGCATGTCCGGGGGTAGGGGCCTAAATTTGTTGAGTCAGTCTATAGTCTTGTTTTTGATCGAAGTAGAAGTCTCATTGGAGCCCTCAGCAAGCTCTGGGACACCACTAAGGACTACCACATAGGGAGCGGCACCAGGAGGTAGATGGGCTGATCTCCTGGCGGAGTTGGGATCATGGATCTTCATTTGAGGTTGCATGGCTTGCTCCCTGGGATAAAAATTGGGTCCCTATGGGAAGTTTGCCGGGAGATTAAGTCCCCGAGTCTGGGTGACAGGGATAGCCATTGCCGAAGTTTTATTGGTAGTGTCCCCCCTGTGAGGTAGGGGTGGGGGGGATGGAAGGGAAGGGTTTGGAATGTCCCGTGCTGTATCATTGCTTGGGGCTAGATTGTTGGTAACAGATGTCCTAGGTTGGATAGTGGCTGAGTAGGATGGATTCGTTTGGTGGGTAGATGATGGAATTGCGGGGGCTGCACCTCCCCTTGCTACACACTTTGAACAGATACCACTACTATTTGGCGATACCTTCAGTGTCCCTACACCCTTTACCAGATCTTTCGTTAAATCCTCTATTCTGGTCAACCTATCCTCTACTTTCCCTAGCCCCTGGGTAGATTCCATAAGGGTTCGCTGGGTAGCATTTATACCCTCCTCAATGCCAATTAGCCTAGCCTCTAGCCGTGTTAGTCTATCTTCTAGGGAGTTTATCAGGCATTCTATGGTAGAGCTCAGGACTCTGTCCCTTGATTGCGCTTCCCCGTCAGCATTAGAAATTGCAAGGAGACTACTAGACAGTAGGGGAGTAGCTTCAACCCTTGGGTTGATGTTAAATACCTGGGGGTTCCTCCCTCGTCCCTTGCTCGTATTTCGTGAGGATTGGGGGTTATCATGTTTTACAGTTTTAGGTTTTTTCCCCCCCAGACCCTGGGTGCACTGTTTCCTTTTCTTGGTTGCGCCTTTGCCCTGACTAACCTCTATGATCTTGTTCCTAGATTCAGGACCCTGTGGAGGTTGGTTGGAGGGGACAAGGAGGAGGCTTTGAGAATCACCTTGTATATCAGTGATATCAATGTTAATTGAAGGTTGGGCATCGTCAACTGACCCTATTAATGGTGGTGTTAAACTCAAATTCCTGGTATTCCCCGATAGGCCCTGCTGAATAGGTGACAAAGCCCTAGCGATAGCCCCAAGAGAAGAGCGTTTTGATGCAACCAATCCCTGTGACAGTCTCCTCTCTAACGTGATTATTTTTTTATCAAGTACAGAGTTGGCCCTTATGATAAAGTTATCCATAGTCCCCAAGGTAGAAAGTGTTTGGGCTCCAGACCTGGCAGCGGTGCTCCTGGTTTCCCTTGCAGCCATGGCCACCTGGTTGTAGCGAGGATGGAATAGAAGGCTGGCCCGGACCCGGCCTCTACCGACCTCGAACGGCCCGCTCTTTGCCCGGTCTTCGCCCCGGCTATCGTCCCGCACGCGTCCCGCTATCGCGTGAGGGCAATGGTATGGTAATAAAGAAGAGGTAGGGGGCGGAGATAGGGGAGGTGTCGGGAAGAGGACCAGGTGCAGCCAATGTGCAGCGCGCACAGCTCCCTGGTCCTCGCAGTGCCGGATGCGTTGGTGGCAGATGGCAAACTCTCCCCTACGGCAGCTGTGAGCAGGCAACAGGGCGTCCTTCGCGGTGATGGTGTCCAATAACGGAGGCAAGCCCCAGAGTCCCGTGGCCAGGCAACAATCCTCGAGCGGCACCCGCGTAGCGGGGGCCGCGAGTCGTAATAAAGTCTAGGGGGAAGAGTCGGGAAGAGGACCAGGTGCAGCCAATGTGCAGCGCGCACAGCTCCCTGGTCCTCGCAGTCCCGGATGCGTTGGTGGCAGAAGGCAAACTCTCCCCTACGGCAGCTGTGAGCAGGCAACAGGGCGTCCTTCGCGGTGATGGTGTCCAATAACGGAGGCAAGCCCCAGAGTCCCGTGGCCAGGCAACAATCCTCGAGCGGCACCCGCGTAGCGGGGGCTGCGAGTCGTAATAAAGTCTAGGGGGAAGAGTCGGGAAGAGGACCAGGTGCAGCCAATGTGCAGCGCGCACAGCTCCCTGGTCCTCGCAGTCCCGGATGCGTTGGTGGCAGAAGGCAAACTCTCCCCTACGGCAGCTGTGAGCAGGCAACAGGGCGTCCTTCGCGGTGATGGTGTCCAAGAATGGAGGCAAGCCCCAGAGTCCCGTGGCCAGGCAACAATCCTCGAGAGGCAATCACAGATATGGTCTGCTGACCCTAGCAGGCCACCATCAATTTGATGGCCATCAATTGGAGTGACTCGACCTATTTGAATATAGGTCAGTTCATAAAAATCTTCACAGGGCGCAAAAATACTGGGCACAATGGCAACTAGACTTTTGCGATCAGGCCTTTGTACATCTAGCCCTACGTTTCATGTTTTTAAGTATGGCTCTTGGTTCACCGAAATGTTAACTTTTTATATAAATACTGATGGTATTTGTATTGACTGATACAAACATCTTATAAGTAAAACGATAGGTTTAAATACCAGCAGTTTCTAGATTCTCTGCATTGCAGTTGTATTGAAAGCGTCTTAAGTAAAGTTGAAAATTATTTCTGCTGTTAGAAAAAGGTTGCAACGTCAGAGATTACAAAAGTTATTGAACGATTTATGGCTGATTGGGCCTTTTTTGATCTCCATAGTTTAGAGCAGGTGGCATACACTTCACCAGCACAAACAGGCAAAACACAAGCCTTTCACAACATCTCATATTGTAAATGCCCACTTCTGGTTACACGACAATCCATGCATATCAATATATGTAATTGATAAGAGCTGCTGAATACATAACCATTTAACAATTAGGCATTTTAGCACCACATATAGACCATGGTATACTCACCAGCACAAGAACAATTTCAATCCAGTTCAAAATACTTTTGAAGTAATCAGCCTTGTATTTTTTACATTTCATAATTTCTTGGAAAATAAATCCAAGTATGAAGAGGCAAAAGAGGACTTCACAAGCAGCGAGGAAATAATCATACAAGGTAACATATCTGAGCAGTTTTACGGCATAAAACTGCGATGATGGAATTGCACCACCTGTTGCAGGGAATTCTACCAGCAACCTGTGAAATTATGAGGACAGCTTAGTATAAATGTGGTATAAGCGAAAGAAATGTCAATAGAAAGATGCATTACTACCTTAAACTAATACTTATATCAGGACGTCTTTTTCATTTAAGAGCACTCTTATTACTGTTTCTAATGGTTAAATAGTTAATGTTAAAGACTAAGGACATATGCAGTTAGAAACTGGTCCACACATTTCTCTCTGTATACTTTCTCCAATGTTTGGAGCAAATTTCCAACTTACATATATTTCTAGGACTAACCACACATGCAAAACTGATGCATTTGAAATTACCATGTGGTGGATCAGTCTACATCTGGTAATCAAACACATATGACGATTGACGAACATATTTCAAATAGGGAAAACCAGTTGCACCTGCTCTTGATAGGCGCAAATTTGCAAGTGTTTTCAGTTTAGAGAGCTACTTGCAAGGGGGTACAATAATCGAGAAACTTATACATGTGAAGGTGTTCACCTACACCTACAAGGTGCCCATTCAGGAAAAAAACATTCCTTCCTTTTGATGAATTTTTGAATGTAAAACTCCGCTATACTGTGGTGAAATTTACATGTTCATGAATGGACATAGCAAGGCTGAAACTCCGTGAATCCTGTGGTGTCGTGGGTAATGGGGGGGGGGGCAGGCCTAAGGACAGGGGTTAACTGCAGAACAAACAGGACACAGCAGTCAGGGTCACTGGTGTGGGCCGAAGACCACGAGCGGTCTTGCGCCCGTTTATTTATGCCTTCGGGCGTGCCCGCCCTCCGGGTGCGTGGGTGCGTGCTCAGCGTGGCTGAACGAGCCGGGTGGCTCCGTTACCACATCCCTCCAATCTTTCAGATACAGAGGTCAGTTATCACAGAACAGTTCGGCTCTTGCGCACACCACGCAAAGTCTCTCAGTCTCTGATTAGGGGCCGGGTTTGGCCGAAGGCCGTACGGCTGGCTCCGGGGGACGTCTCCTCGTCCGGTCCCGCAGGCTCCTTTCTCACTGGGTACCCCCACAGCTTCGGAGGACCCGTTCTCTTGTTCTCCCACGCCGGACAGTGGGGGCGCGCTCCTCGATGTGCTCGCCTGCCCTCCTGGTGAGCTGCCCCCTTCTCTGGCCTCGAACTCCTCCTCCTGCGGGTCGGTCTCGGGGGGAGCTGAGGTGACCTGTTTGAACCAGGACGCATTTCGAGTCACTGTCCGTGTTCCTCTCCGGACCGACACCATGGTGCCCTGCACTCTGGTCACCTCCCACACTTCCGGTTCAAACGGGGTGCGATACTTCCAATTTGGGTAACGGTCTCTCATGATGACCACGTCCCCCACCTGGAGACTCCTTGCTTGGGCTCTCCTCGCCCGACTGGCCTTCTCGTTGGATGTCCGCCTTCTCTCTTGAGCCGCCCCTTGGTCCAGCGGCCGAGGCTGCCACACTTGGCTCGCCGGGATGTTGTCCCTGGGGGCCTTCTTGAACAGAAGATGCGCTGGCGCACACTGAGTGGTGCAGTGGGGTGTCCGGCGGTACGCGCTGAGAAACTGTGAGAGGCATTGATCCGCGTCTTCCCCTTGTTCGACTCCGATCCTCAGCGCCCGGTTCATCGTGCGCATAAACCGCTCTACCTCTCCATTCGCCTGGGGCCATTGCGGGGTGATCTTCCTGTGCCTGACCCCTCGAGCTGCTAGGTAGTCTTGGAATTCTCTTCCTTGAAAAGGTGACCTATTGTCCGACCAGGTAGTCCCATCATGGGAAATATGCGGTCCAACGCCGCTCTCACCTGGCTGAACGCTGTGGAGGAAACTACTTCCACCACCGGGAACTTGGAGTGCGAATCCACCACCACCAAGGTGTGTCGCCCGTCCGGGAAGGATCCAAATCCAAAATCCACACACAGCTTGGACCAGGGTTCTAGGCATGGTTCTTCCGTGATTACCGGATGAGGCGCCGGCTCGCCCCCGGTGATGTTGCACGAGTGACAGTTGCGGACGACTTCCTCAACCATGGCATCCATCCGAGGGAACCACACCTTGCTCCGCAGCCTGGCCTTGGTCTTGGAGACGCCTTGATGCCCTTGGTGCGCCAACCGAACCACCTCCCCTTGGAGACTCCTCGGAATGACGAGTGTTGCGCCTCTCATGACCACGCCGTGCGGCCCTTCGCTGAGCTCACTCTGCGCATTCCACACTTGCTGTCGAAAGACTCTCTCGTCTTTGGTGAGGGCTTGCACCCCATCCAGGAAGTTCCGCCAATTGCGGTTCGCCAACGTGCGCTTCACCTTTACGAGGCACTCATCCAGCTCCGTGGCCCTGCCGATGTCCTCCAGCGTGATTGCCACCGGGCACGCTGCCTGCGACACCATCCTGACGAACTCTTCCGTGCCGCGCTCATCCAACTGATCCGGGTGTGATGGGGCCGGCCCCGGGTGCCGGGACAGGAAATCCGCCGGGTTGTTGGCACCAGGTCGGAAGACGACCTCAAATCGGTAAGCTTGCAATTGGACTGCCCATCTCTCGATCCACGGGGGGCCCAGTCGTGCCGTGCCAGCGAAGAGCGGGACAAGGGGTTTGTGGTCGGTAACCACCCGGAAGTCGTGACCATACAAGTAGAGATGAAAGTGCTGACAGGCCCACTTGATGGCCAGCGCCTCCCGCTCAATCTGCGCGTACCGCATCTCGGTGGCCGTCAGGGCTCTGCTGGCGTATGCGGTCGGGACCCATTCCTTCGCCTCCGTTTCCTGCATCAGGACTGCGCCCAGCCCAACAGGGCTCGCGTCCACCACCACCTCTGTCCGCCTTTGAGGCCGGAAGTACGCCATGACCTTGTCGTCGATTAGCGCGTCCTTGACCGCCTGGAACGCGAGATCTTCCTTCGCTGCCCAGGTCCAGGGCTGGCCACTCTTCGTGAGAAGCCGGAGCGGCTCCGACAGGGACGCCAAGTTGGGAATGAAGCGTCCACAGTAGGTTGCCATCCCTAGAAAACTCCTGACCTCGGTGGCGGAGGTGGGCCTCGGGGCTGCACGGATTGCTTCCGCCTTCTTCGGATCCACTCTCAGGCCTTCCCTCGAGAAGACATAGCCGAAGAACTCGACCGACTCCTGGTAGAAGGAGCACTTGGCCTCGTGCAAGGTGAGGCCACTGTCCGCCAGCCGCTGCAGCGTGTCCCGAAGATGCCGATGGTGCTCTTCCAGAGTCTTCGAGAACACCAAGATATCGTCGCTCAAATTGATGACTCCCTGGAGTCCCGAGAGAGTCTTACGTATGGCATTTTGGAACACTTCAGCCGCTGACGAAATCCCGAAACTCAGCCGCTTGTATCTCCGCAAGCCAACGTGGGTGGAGAAGGTGGTGATGTTGCGGCTGTCCGGGTGGAGTTCTAGCTGATGGTATCCCGCGTTGAGGTCCAGTTTTGTGAACCACTGTGCGCCGTTGAGGTCAGCCACGATATCGTCCATGGTGGGCGTGAGGTGTCTTTCGCGCTTTACTGCCTTGTTCGGGAGGCGCATATCGACGCACAAACGGATGGCGCCTGGCTGCTTGGGTTTGGGCGCCACGACTAGGGGGGACACCCACGGGGTGGGGCCGGATACCTTTTCGATCACCCCCAGGTCTTCCAACTTCTTCAACTCCTCCTCCACTCGTGGTCTCAGGAGGAATGGTATTCTCCTGTGGCGCAGCGCCATGGGCCGGACTGTCGGGTCCACGTGTAGTTTGAACTGTTTCCCGCTTAGGCACCCTAGACCTCGGAACAGCATGGGAAAGTCCTTCAACATCTCCCTGGCATGCAAGTCATGCACTTGATTCGCGAAAAACACCAGCGCCAGATCTTCGGCGGTGTGACAGCTCAGTAAGGTGCCCCTCTTGCCTTCCGCCACGTGGAACGTCGTGGCCAGCTTCCTGCCGTCACTGACGACTTCAACGTCAATCACCCCTCGCAGGGACAGCGGCTTGTCACTGTCATATGTGAAGATTTGGGCTTTGGAGGGCCTCAGGGGCGGTCGTGGCGACAGCCTCTCATACTGGCAGCTGTCCATTACGTTCACTGACGCCCCCGTGTCGATGAGAGCGCTCACCGGGGATCCGGCCACCATGATGTCACACATGGGCGGCGGCCTTCGCCTCGTGCCTTCCCGGCCAACAAACGAGACGAAGAATACTTCATCATCCTCTACCTCTTCCACGAATTCCGCCTTGGTGTTGTCTCTCAGGGCGGCGGATTCTTCCTCTGTCAGTTGGTGCACGCTCGCCGCTGCACCTCGCGGGCCCCCAGTACCGCCGCGCATCCTTCCGCCTCTGCAGACCTTCGCGAAGTGGTTCGCTCGTCCGCACTTCAGACACGTTTGTCCTCTTGCGACGCACCGCCCGCCAGGCGGGTGACCTAGGCCGCAGTTGCCACAGGCGTCTCTTTGTGGAGCCCTCGCGGCTCCGCGCTGCTGGTTCGGCCGCCTCTGCAGCGCATCCACCCTCTCCTCCTTGACTGCCGGCGGTTTCGGGGCCACAGCCGGCCGGTTGAGGGCTGCTTCCATCACGTCCGCCCGAGCGTTGGATAGCTCGTGAGACCGGCCCAGGATTAAGATATCATCCAGGGAGATGCCTGGCTGCCGCAGGATTAGGCGCCGCAACGGGACCGACCTGCACCCCTGGATGAGCTGTGCCCGAATCTCCGCTCTCTGGTCCGGTAGTTCGCATGACAGCGAGAGTTTTCGAAGGCGGGCGTAGAAAACGTCGATGCTCTCTGTTTCCTCTTGCCGCGCCTGGCGGAGCTTGAACCACTCGAAGTCGGGGTTGGTTTGAGGGTCAAAATGGCGATTTAGGGCCCTTATGGCGCCCGCATAGTCGTTGTCGTTCCCTCTATCTGGTAGGGTCTCGAAGAGGTCGTACAGCTCCTCGCCACCGTAGCACATGAGGAGAGACCTTCTGACTGTATTGTCCGTCTCCCGCACCCCGACAAAGTAGTGCTCCAGCCGTCCGATCCATGATCGCCATCGCACCGCCGCCGTGGAGGGGTCCGACAGCTCGCTGAACGGTGGCAACGGGACTACCGCACTGTGTCCAGGTGCGGCGGCCGCTGGCTGCGCGGCCCGCTGCTGTGGTGGCTGCGCGGTGCCACCTCCGCTGGTGACAGGGGTGGTCATGCTTGCTGCCCCTCTCCGTCACACAGGCCGTGGCTGCAGGTCTGTTCTCCAGGCGAGACCACTGTCACTCTCCTCCCCCGCTTAGGGATGATGCAGGCTGCCTGGTTGTCGCTGCGCGCAGGCGAGACCAACGGCTGTGCACCGTGACGCAGATAGGCTGCCTGGCTGGTGCTGCGCGAGGGCGAGACCACCGGAGTCCTTTTTTTTTTCTCACAAAGCTTTATGCAGACGATCTCCCCCTGCAGGCACTTGCATGGACGCCCCTGCCACTCGTCTCTCTCTCGGGGCCTTGCACACCAGAGCTGCAATGTGCTCACCTCTCCCCACACAGACGCGGGCCGGGCTCACGAGGGCCGACACCCCCCTCCGACAGAGCTTACCGGCACAGCACAGGACACTGGAATCCCCTCCAGGCACCAGAACAGCGCGCGCGCGGCCCAGCCAGCCAACGCGAGGGCGCGCCTCGGAAAGTCCTTCGTGTTCCGCCTCCGCGGACAGCCTGGAGCACCGCCAGCCGGATCAGCAGGTGCGCGGGGGGGGGGGGCGAGGCGCGGGTAGGCTCCGCTCTCGTCGCCAATGTGGTGTCGTGGGTAATGGGGGGGGGCAGGCCTAAGGACAGGGGTTAACTGCAGAACAAACAGGACACAGCAGTCAGGGTCACTGGTGTGGGCCGAAGACCACGAGCGGTCTTGCGCCCGTTTATTTATGCCTTCGGGCGTGCCCGCCCTCCGGGTGCGTGGGTGCGTGCTCAGCGTGGCTGAACGGGCCGGGTGGCTCCGTTACCACAAATCCTAAAGGAGACTATGCAATTGCAGATTACAGTTTTGTCCACATAACCTTAAACTGGTTGTACAAAAACGTCTCTGGTTCTTAGTATCCTTTAGCCCATTGGCAACATGTACGGTAAAATATAAACGAGGTTAGGCAGACGAATGTTGTTTGTCATTAAAGATACACGTCGAACAATTATGCTGGTGGTCAAATGTATACACACTTGGCCGTGGCTGTAATATGAGAAGCAGCTGGAAAAGAAACGTAATGGTGAAAGCGCTGCAAAGCTATACCAATAACAAACAGAATGATGTATAGGAATGTCAATAACACAAGTAAGTATTACACATAGATATTGCTATTATACAGGTTGAATTTATGGAGCTAATCCCGTTGTTGTGTGTTTTAGACGTGTTATGTAACCAACATGACGTTTATTTTGAATGAAAATGTCAAAAGCTTTTCCCCTCAAGCAAAACATCAATTCAGAGAAATGAAACTAGTGAAAGACGAATATATACCATTTTTACTGTTTACACTGGGCAGGTGGAGGTCTGGAAAACAAAACCTTGAAAAACATTAAAGTGCGTCAAAATGCAGTGTACTAGGACAGAAGCTGCTTTCTTGTAATTATGTTTTCATAATTTGGCAGTTATGGTATATTTTATATAGCGCAAATCTAGACGTAAAGCAGATGAACACTACATAAGGTAGGAAGAAGAACACAGGGGGATGTGGGGGAGCGAATGTCTAAGTAGAATGTGGAGGCGAGGAGGGAGATGGTAAATGTCTGGTGGCATAAAGATCCAGGATTGCAGAGGTCAAGGATCTTACAATGACGATGATGTAGAACAAAGTGAGGGACTCCGTCTTTTACTGCTTTCCCCCGAATCTGGAGTTTGACCTCTTGTGTAGAATATGCCTGCTGATCAGGTTTGCAACTAAATACCCTTTTGCCATAAAAATTGTGCCTGTTTTAAAGTTGCCGAAAGTTTAGCTTGGTAAGGCCCTTTGTTAAGCCAATGGTAATTGACTAAAGTTGGGCACAGTTGCACGAAATTCAATTACGGGATGCAAGGAAGCACAAGGTACTTAAATATAATCCAGGTATTCCTCAGGGGAGTTCTCATTAAAGTCATAAACTCAGAATTGTTCAACTCATGTGTGGTGTCCCAGGACACTTAAAACTATATTATATATATTTATTAAACATTAAATAGTTCAGCAGGCTGAAAATAGTGTATATTGGCAACATTTCATTTATTTTCTTCAAAAAAGAAATCAAATACAGTTTAATAAGTCGCTGAAATGAAGATAATGACCAACCAGGAAGGACTTTCATAAATATTTTTTAAAAATAAATTAGAAAAGTAAAGCAGGACATTACCTTGTAAATGTACGGACAGACCTCCACATTACATCTTCACAGATTTGTGAAATAGGAATATTTCTCAGGGCAACCGTTGTACATGCTTTACTCCAGGAAGAATGGGTTTTAGGCCTGCACAAATGTCTTATGAGCCCTTTGGTAACAGAGTAAACTAAAATACACTACCCACCAGGAAGTGGATTGTTTCATAGTGGTGAAAGAGCGCTGGGCCTTACAATGTAATATCTTAGTCAAGTCATTAAAGATTTTTCCCCATTGGTCATACAGACCTTTTGCTGGCTGACATGAAGCACTCAAAATGGAGAAAACATCAACAATACATTTCTAACTTGTGAAGTCCATTTGACTACACAAAAAGGACCAGGGATTACTGAATAAGAATAAAGGGTTTTATTTGGATTACTAATCAATTCAGTATATATGCAAATCAAAAATAAGTTCAATAAGTACATCAATTCAATAGGTAAGCTGTAATATCACAGTAAATTAAGGCGCAAACAGAGTGAGATACAGAATTATGATAGCCACCAGAATACAGAAACAAATTAAAGCAGACAGGTGCTCCATAAAGAAACTTCTCCTTTAAACATGTCAGAAATAGGGTCATCTATCAAGGGTCTCTATTCGGGAGCACAAAATGTGTCAGCATGATTAGACTTTGGAAGAAGTCTTGGAAAATGGAAATAAATGTTTAGCATAAAGCTTCACACCTGCAAGAATATCCAGAGAGGTCTTTACCACTCTAAGTCTAAAAGGAAATCTCTGGGCTCTAACTATGAGAACACCAATTTAAAAGTAACAGGATACTCAATAAGCTCTGATTTCCCTTCACACCTTAAGGGACCAATCACACCACTACTTGACCATCTGCAACATAGCTCTAATTACCCAACGCATCGAGCTGAGACTGCGATTTTCAACGTTGAACATCTTGCTATCCTGATACTTGATGAACAGAAAGCCTCTTTGGACCATTGTATCTCCATGTTCACTACCAGGTTTCACTTCAGGCCTCTCTATCAGCAGTCAAATGCAGACAATAAACATTTCTTTTAACTAACAAAATAATGAACCTGCAAGGAAAAGGAAAACATGCTTGCAAAGCAACATACATTTCAACTGAGGCAGGTAGTAAAGCGAACTTTAGTTAGGCATTTAATGTGTACTTTGAATACATAAGTATCCATGCAAATGTGTAACTTGAAAAATAAATGTAAAACGTGAGCAAGAGTACATGTTAGCATATGCACATATAACTTGAAGTGTAAGTGTAAAACATGAATAAAGAATACATGTTTGAACTGAACATTAGTGCACACGTACATAAATCTCTAGTCTCTACAGTGAATATAGTTCTTTAATAAATTTTAATGCTTCACACTCGTTAATAAAGTTAAGGCACACAGTGCATACAATGTCAAATGCACACATATATTTTCATTTCTGTGACATGTAAGGGTGGAGTTTAGAGTTTTCTGCTCCAATCCCCACTCTGATGGGATGTTAGCCATCACAAGCAACATCTGAAGCTTATCAGATGAGACCAGATCAAAACCTTGAAGTTTTCCACATTTTTCATCTAGTTTTTCATTTTATCATAAAATCTGTACTGACTCTCTAGTTCCACATGTATTCTCTTTCTTCTTATTTGCCTCCTTTCCTGTACATCTCTTTTTGCTTTCATACTCTTATACCCCTTAAAGATCACAAACAGACAGATTGCACAAAGGGCAATTATCTCAAGGGGTCTCAAAATGGAACCCACTATTCCACTTCCAAGATTTCCAGACCATTTGCCTACGTCAGCAAATACATTTCCAATTACTTCCAAAGAACCTGTAGCTTCCAGTCTGTAATATTTTTTATGTATTTCTTCACCTTCTCATTCTTGTCTGGAATGTAGGTGCAGCATTGCTAAATCTTCCATATCCTGCAGAGTACGCCCTCCTTCACAAGAAGGATGTTTAATGCAAGGCGATTACCATGGACCTTACAGCTATTATTCCAGTGTCCATGGATAGCAATGAATATGCCGTACTAGTAGCTAATTTATAACCTATAGTGGACACATTTCTAACTTTGAAATCATTCAAAACTACTGCTACGGAAGGAATCAATGCACAAATATATTACCAACTATTTCAGTACCACTACTGCTTCTTTTTTCCCTAGCTGGCGATCCCCATACAGGATTATCTAAATGCTCTACATGATAAATCTTCGAGAAGACTACAGCCAAGTAACATGTGCCATAGCAACCTTGGAGTAATATGGAATATGCGTGATTCCCACAAACATAACAGACTCTAGGAATTACAGTATCCTGATCTCCCAAATATAATGGGCAATTTTTCTCATTTTCAGAAATGGGATCACAATCCCTCTTTCCTGTAAATTTAGTATGAATACAGATTTACTTCTAAGCACACAATTTTCCTTTGTGTTTCCGAAACAAAGTTAGTACAGGCATAATTCCCAAATCTTGATGTTCTATTTCTTCTTTAGCTTACCTATTTTTATGCTGTTGATCTTTCCCTGATTTCAATCGAGCATCCATAGCCCTTCTTCTATATTTTACATCATCTAGAATCTAAAAATGTATTTTCGACATCAGTTAAGGGACAGGTTAAATTGTTTCTACGAGCATAAGCAGTATCTAATGTTATTATGGGTTTAAAGAGACAATCAGCTGTATCCATTTCTTTGGAATTGGGATGATGATTCAAATGCGTAAACATGGGATCTTTCAAAAGTACCAAATCATAATTCGACACATAGTACTGAAAATGACCCTTTCCATATAAAAGGCTCATCAGTAGACTACATGTAATACTATATGTATGAGGAATGGGATGATGGGTAATTCCCTCTGCAACTGATGCAGGTAACTGTGTACAGGCATAGCAGACCTTGGCATCCATGGTTTCAATGTATTCATAAAGTAGCTTAAAGTATGCGTTTGAGAAGGCTCCTCTTGATGAATCTACATGTAATGTCTTGAAATCAAATGTATGCAAAATACTGTCAGTAGCAATTGAGGTTCTTGAGGTTGTCCTAGACCAAAGTTAAACTGAATTTGGAAGTGTAGGTGAATATAGTCCTAGAAGCACAATTCCAGCTATCAATACACCTGCTAATATAAGCCTACGTCTATCATGGTTACTAGTTTCCATGACTTCAATACAATCAGACAGTTGAACATGAAATAACAGCAAGCGGATTTCTTCTCAATGTTTCTACTTATGCAGGTGACAAAACCAAGTCCATAAATCTTATGATGAGTTTATGTACAAAGTCTTTGTGAGTCTTCTCTTCTTCTAAATGATACCCTTACGTGCCTTCTGCATCTTTAGGTATAGAGAATCTTCTTAATTCTTTTTAACCAAGTTCATTTAATTAATTCTAATAAAAGCACATATCAAAGTTCAGTTGAGAGATCATGCCAGTAACAAATTGCCTTAGTCTATTTGATGGGAAAGCAAATTCAGTACTTAGTTCAGCTACAAGCTTTACTTCACGGAGGTTCAACTGGAATCACACTGTTATCCTTCAAATCCCAAACCCCTTTCGCTGTCATTTGCTGCAAAGTCTGACCAATCCGGGGATGAGTACCTCAAACAGGGTACCCTAGCTCTTTTTGATCTTCTGAGTGCAGATCGTTCGTCTTCACTGTCACTCAGACAGTATCCTCTGGGATGGTGCATAGTATTCGTTCTGTGGGCAGACTTAGTCTCTCTCTCCACTACCTTCTTGGCAAAATGTCTCTAGCTCTCACTCAGTTTGCTACAGCACTAGGCCCTTCATCAGGGTCTGAATCTGGCTCAGTCAGAATAACAGGCCAAGCCTCCACTGTCTCAACCTCAATTGTGGACTCATCAAGACCCCCCTCAGGCTGAGAAAGTGCTGTTCCAGGTTCTCACTGATTTTCTGCAACTTGTTAACATCTTCCCACTGCCTTTCAATTGCAGCTTGCACTTCAAATGGACACTTCACTCTGCACCGTGGTTCCTATGTGGGAGACCTCCACACTTAACAGCAGTGTTGACTTGGAATGGTTCACAGCACTAAGGTGCCAGACTAATTTTCTAAACGTGTTTCTTCACCAAGACACAGTCACCGGGACTGAGGTCATGGCACTGCTCCTGATGCAATGGGGCGGTAGAAGCTCCAAACTGGTGAGACACAGACAGCACCACACCAGCTAGCTCTTTGCAGTTATCAAGAACCATGTCATCTGTAATGTTTGCAAGAGCATTTGCAGGCACTGCTTACAGTGTCATTACATGATCCATGATGATTTCATGTGGGGACAGTACTGTCCACCGATGAGGAATGCTGTGAAGACTAATCAACACAAGTGACAAAGCATCAGGCCTCTTTAGAGATGCTGATGCACACACTTTGGCCAACCTGGATTTCGAACTTCCAGTCACATGCTTTACTATGCCTGAAGCCTCAGCCCAATAACTGCAATGTAGTCTTTGAACCCCTTTTAATACTACACACAACATTTTCAGGACCTCATTATAGAAATCAGTTCCTTGATCTGACTTCAGTGAAGTCGGGAAACCAAACCAGGGTATAAGTTTCCTCAACAACAGCTTAGCTGCTGTGAGGCTATAATTTTTTCTGGTAGGGTAAGATTCAACCCAACGCAAGAATATACACACTATCACCAGGATATACAGAAGCCCGTTGCACACAGGCATCTCGATGAGGTGCAGCTGCATCCTGATCTTCCTATATGGCTTAGTGTCACTGTAGTTCTTTTCCCTACGTTCATCTGTTGCCACACAACACATCTGTAACAATTCTTCATCCATTAATCTAAATCGAGAGTTTAACCACTTCTGTTGAAACAATCTGACCATTGCATCCCTCCCAACATATGCGGGACCATGAAAATGTTTATTCACTGGGGACAGCGACCTATCTGGCAACACAGGTATTTCATCTCCTGAAATCCAAATGTCATCTTCTCTTTGACACAATCTACTCTGACCCAACTCCTACAAACTTTTCATTTTTTACCAAATATCAGCTATTGTCAACAAAAGGTAAATTGTTCTCGTCTATAGATTTATTTACATATTTATCATTAAATGTTCGGGCCCCATGGGCACAATATCTCACAACCTCAGCAGCATATCGGTTGACAACTGTCACATAGTTTCTTTGGGTCGAACACTTAACAGAAACAATTTTGGTAGGCAACTGCAATGCCTCTAACAATCTCATGACACATGCCATTTCTGATTGGGGATCCCGACGACATCATGAATCCCCTCTGTGACCATAACTGTCAAAAATCATGACAACACTAAAGCCTTATTGACTATCAGTAAAAAAATGTCACTTTCAGCTGTCCAGAAATACAGCAAGCTCTAGTAAGAGCGATCAGTTCTGCACTTGCACATAAGACACCCTTCGAAGCCAAGCTTCCACTATCCCTGTGACTGTACAGACTGCATAGGCAGCTCTAAAAAGTTCCTCCCTCATCACCCAGGCAGGACCCATCAACAAACAGTATGAGATCGGAAACAGTCAGTGGCTCAATTTCTATGTCTGGTCTTGACATGGTACATAGTTCAGTGACATCGAGACAGTCATGCTCTACTTCTCCAAAATTGCTTTCTTTTTCAGGCAAAGGTAACAGTGTAGCACAAGTCAAAGTAGCACACCCTTTCAAAGAAACATTTTAATCAGCAAGATTTATCTGTCACTTTTGGTCAATCAATTGTTAGTCAGGTGTTGAGTGTGTGTTCTGGTCAACAAAATCTCTAGAGTGGGGAACAAAAACAATAAGGAGATGACCCATGACCATACTCTCACATCTTTCTTTGCTAACATCTATTGCCGCTACAGGCAGTCCTGCGGCTACAGGATCAAGAGTACCAGAAAAATAAGCCACAGGTCTTTCTGCATGTCCATGAATTTATGTAAGCACTGAGAAGCACAGCTCTACCTCTCACTGAAGAAAAGCGCAAAGGCTTTGTTATAATCAGGCATTTCTAGTGCCAGGGCATGACAGGCTTTGTCAGCTCTAGGAAGGCATCCAAACAGTTGTTATCCCATTGTACCAGATCTGACATACCCTTTTATGTCAGCTTCCATAAAGACCAATAGGTAAAAGTGGGGTATCCACTGTCAACAGTAGCCCACCATTCCACAAACATCCTGACGTCTCTTTGGGTGGTTGGCGGATTCATTTTCAGAATCGATCTTGCGAACCTTTCCCTGCTCCCTTCTCAATGTGATGTCAGAGATACGAACCTCTCTCTAACATTACTGCAACATACTCTGGGACACTTTATGTCCATCCTCAGATAAGTGGTTCAACAGTGCAATGGTGTCTTGTTTACAAGCTTCCTGGGTATCTGACACGACAAGAAGGTCATTATTATACTGCACTAAGAGTTACAGAGAATCCCTAGAGACTCAAGTTTCTTTTTAAGGATCTGCACCAAGCCAAAACACGGTTCTGGAACCAGAAGGTGAAAAGGGACTGGCTGTCATCATGCAAGGGGATAAAGAAAAAGTCTGGACTCAGATCAATCCCAGTAAACCACTCCGTCGTATGGAATTTGAAACAAAATCACACCTGGATTTGGTACCACAGGACAACAGGAAACCACCATGGTAATATTTCTCAAATCTTGAACTATGCGGTACTTACGGCTAAGCTTCTGCAAGCCCGTGAGCGGTAAGTTTCATGGACTCCCTATTATCTCTTCCAAAATGCTGTATCATTGACTCAATCACTGGTGTAATCCCAGCAATTGTTTCAAGAGTCAAATTGTACGGAGAGGTTCTAGGGTACTCCGCATTAGGTTTAACATTTATGCGGACAGGCTCAACTCCTTTTATGAGACCTAGGTCCTTTCCTGAGAAGTCCCAGACTTCAGGCTTCACCGTATCTGTGAGATCCGGTGGCAAATCATCAGTTGTCATTAAAGGGTACAATCCAATGTTTGACTCCTGACTCGCCAATTTGAAATGAACATCTTCATCATGAGTCTAAAACTCCACACCTTTCAGTGTTCAATTTAACTTACATTTGCATTTCATAAGATTTACTCCTCACTACTCGCAGCAGCTCACCTTCCTTTACATTATTCACAAGTGCTCTCATTTCTCAACACAAAGCAAACATAAAACAAAAATGCTTAGCAATTTTAACAAGGATTAAGTTGATTACCCAGTAAGCAGCTGTTCTTGGCATCTAGAGCTGTAGATTCACATGCTTTGCATACTCCTGCCATCTAGTGTTGGGTCTGGATGTTTGCAAGTTGTTTTTCTTTGGAAGTCTATCCTAGTCACAAGTTAAAGTGACTCCTCCTTTCAGTGACAGTGCGCATGGGCATCGACTCCATTGTTTTTGATAAACAAATTTTTATTGTGTTTTGCAGCATAAAGGACAATATCAAGGATGACATACAGCAGTGCATTGTACATGGCATCAGTAACTTCAATCAGGGAAGCATCGACAAACGAATGTAAAACCCCCCCCTTCCTCCCCCATCCCCCGTCCCCACCCTGTGTGCCCCCACCCTTCAAAACAGGCCCCCCAGCCATTTCCCCCATATTTTGCGGAATTTTTTGGGGCAGCCCCGTGCAGCGTATAACGACCGCTCTTGGGCCGCACACCAATCCACCCCTCTACTCCAGGTAGCCCTTCTGGGCGGGTCTGGCTGTGACCACATGGCTGCTATATCTCTCTTAGCCACCATTAGGGCAGTAGTGAGGAAGTACTTGTCGTTTCGGGACCCATCCATCCCGTCCGTGATGCCCAGCAGGGCCATTCTAGGCTCATGGGGAACCTCCCATCCCAGGACCTCCGCTAGGTCGGCTTCAATCGCTGCCCAATATTCCTCTAGGCGGGAACAAGACCACACCATATGGAAGAAGTCCGCCGGAGCCACCCCACAGCGAGCACAGGAGGCGTCCACGCGGAGGCCCGCACGGTATAGGCGGTCCGGGGTCAGATAAGCAGTGTGGAGGTAATAGAGTTGGATGAGCCGATGCCTAGCGGAGGTGGTGAGCGACCGAGGGGCCATAAGGGCGTCCCTCCAGTCCGCGTCATCCAGGGGTCCCACCCAGGCCTCCCATCGCTGTTTTAGCCCGCTCCAGTCTACCGGGGTATTGTTAATCAGGGATTTATAAATGCGGCATATGCCCCCCTTCCCCAGATACCCTAACATCACCTGAGCTTCAGGTGGGCTATGGGAATGCAATCTGGAGTCTAGAGGGACGTGGGCCCGGACCGCATGGCGCAATTGAAGGTAGCGATAAAATTGAGAAGGCTGTAGCGAGAAGCGGGCCTGAAGCTCCTGGAAGGAACACATGTGGCTCCCACGCCATATATCGCCCAGACAGGAGATACCGAGAAGATCCCACTGCCGAAAGCCCGCTAGTCCCACCACCTCCCGCAGCCATGTCCCATGCCAAAGCGGAGTGAGTTGCGTGTTCGTCCCTGACCATCTGGTGTGCCTCAAAGCTGCGCGCCACGCGAGAAAAGGGGCTCGCGCGACGCCGGGGAGCGACAGGGGGACCGCTGCTCCATAGAGCATGTTTTGGATAGAGGAGAACCCGAGGCATTGCACCTCGAGTTGATAAGCCGGGTCGCCCCATCCACCCGAGAACCAGTCATGGATCACCAGTAGCTGGGTGGCCAGGTAATAGAGGTATAGGTTAGTCATGCTCAGGCCGCCGTCATAGGAGGGGACTCTGCAGCGATCTAAGGCCAGCCGAGGCCTGCCGCCGCCCCAGAGAAATTTGACCACCATCTTATCCAGTTCCAGGAACCACGGGCGCGGAAAGGGGCACGGAGTGTTATGTAGCATGTACAGAAACTTGGGGAGGATCATCATCTTATATAGGGCGACTCTCCCTAGCGGATTCAATGGGAGTGACTGCCACCGGAGCATATCTGATCTGGTCTTGTTGACTACAGGAGCCACATTGAGGGCCCAGCAGAGTTCCGGAAGGAGGGTGACCCAGATCCCCAGGTATTTAAAGGAGAGTCTCCGGAGGGGAATATCCGATTGCCAGTCGAAACAGTCCCGTGACGGGTGTAGCGGGACTAGAACGGATTTTTTAGGGTTCAGATGAAGACCCGACGCCTGGCCAAACCGATGGAGAATCCGGCAGACCTGGGGCCCCGAGGTCGCTGGATCAGAGAGATAGAGGAGGACGTCATCCGCGTAGAGGGCGATCTTGTCGGGGGCCAGATCTGGCCAATCCCATCCGCGAAGAGCGGGATCCGAGCGGATCAATACCGCCAGGGGTTCCATGGCCAGAGCGAAAAGGAGGGGCGAGAGCGGACATCCCTGGCGCGTTCCTCGACCTATGGGAAACGGGCGAGATAGAGCCCCATTGACTAACACACGGGCCCGCGGGCTCGCAAACAGGACCGCTACCATGGCACGGAACCGGGGACCGAAACCCATGTGCTCCAGGACGTTACCTAAGTACGCCCATCCCACTGAGTCGAAGGCCTTTTCAAAGTCGACCAACAGGAGGGCCAGATAGGGGGAAAGGCGGCCGCGGTGTGCCATCGCGAGGTGCAGGCGCCGCAGGCAGTGTCTGGTCCCCCGGTCCGGCATAAATCCACATTGATCCGGGCGGACCAGGGAGGCAAGAGACGGGCGCAACCGCTGCGCCAGGACCGTGGCATAGATTTTGAGTTCGGTGTTGATAAGGGATATCGGCCGGTAGTCGGAGCAGGACCGCGAGGGGGGCTGTGTCTTGGGGAGAACAACTATGGTTGCTGTGTCAGTTTCGGGCCGGAACGAGCCCGTCTCCACCACGTCCACAAAGAGGTCCCGAAGCCTCGGGGCCAGAGTCTCACGATAGTGAGCGTAGTACTCCTGAGGGAACCCGTCGGGTCCTGGGGTCTTTCCGGGCGCCAGGCGGCCGATCGCCTCCTCAATCTCCTGCAGTTCGATAGGCGAATCGAGGGTCTCAGAAACCTCAGGCTGCAGCCGCTCAAGCGTAGCCCCGTTCGACCCCAGGAGCTCCTCTAGGGAGAGCGTGGACGTCCGGAGACGGTACAGCCGGGAGTAATAGTCAGCGAACGCCTGGGCCATCGCCACCGAGGTTGTGTGGAGGCCACCCGCAGAGTCCGCAATGGCTGGAATGATCCTACCCGCCCGGGGGTAAGTAGCCAGCCGGTGGAGAAGAGTGCCGTTTTTGTCTCCCCAGCCGTATACCCGGGCCACCGAGGAGCGCCACAGAATCTTTGCCGCCTCCAGGGAGTGTAGACGAATCTCTTCCCGCAGGAAGGCCAAGCGACGAGACCGCGTGTTGTCATCCAATTCCCCCAGATTGCGCTCTAGTTCCAAGGCTTGAGCCTCGCATTCCGCGAGCTTCTGGGATTGAGCCCGGTGTTGCCGTTGCAGATGCCCCTTAGCGGCGCCCCGAATAGTCGCCTTGCCGGCCTCCCACAGGACGGCAGGGGAGGGGACAGAGCCCTCGTTGTGAGAGTAATAATCGGCTATCTCGCCACCGACCACCCCCCAAAAAGCCTTGTCGTGGAGGAACCAGGCGTTCAAACGCCACATCGGACGGGCAGAGAGGGGGGGGGCCGAGAGCAAGGAGCACTGGCGAGTGGTCCGAAAGGCCCCTCGGGAGAATGCGCGCATCGTGCACCCCTGCGCAGTCGGTAGATGGTACGAAGATGAATCGACTCCATTGTTAGATTGTTTTTCCGCATGAGGGTGAGAATGGAGTAAGTGTAGTATAGAGATGTCCATGCGTGTGAATATATAATGAGGAACTGCAACAACTATAGGTGCCTGGGGAGGCGGGTGGGCGCATGTGAATCTACAGCTTCAAAAGCCAAGAACAGATGCTTACTGGGTTAGTAACATAATCCATTCAAGGCATGTGTGCTGTAGGGGGAACAACCTTTACAACGCAACTTTTACAACGCACTACACTTACAACGCATTTTTTACAACGCACAATCCATTACAACGCATGACACTACAACGCAGGACACTACAACGCATTTTTAAAAACTACCTTTACAACGCATACCATTACAACGCATACTACCATTACAACGCATACCATTACAACGCATAATATAGTAATATACTATCCAACACTTACCCTACTGTTGCACCCCCTGGAGTTAGAATAGTAATTTTTACCCCTATACTATCCAACACTTACCCTACTGTTGCACCCCCTGGAGTTAGAATAGTAATTTTTACCCCTATACTATCCAACACTTTCCCTACTGTTGCACCCCCTGGAGTTAGAATAGTAATTTTTACCCCTATACTATCCAACACTTACCCTACTGTTGCACCCCCTGGAGTTAGAATAGTAATTTTTACCCCTATACTATCCAACACTTACCCTACTGTTGCACCCCCTGGAGTTAGAATAGTAATTTTTACCCCTATACTATCCAACACTTACCCTACTGTTGCACCCCCTGGAGTTAGAATAGTAATTTTTACCCCTATACTATCCAACACTTTCCCTACTGTTGCACCCCCTGGAGTTAGAATAGTAATTTTTACCCCTATACTATCCAACACTTTCCCTACTGTTGCACCCCCTAGAGTTAGAATAGTAATTTTTACCCCTATACTATCCAACACTTTCCCTACTGTTGCACCCCCTGAAGTTAGAATAGTAATTTTTACCCCTATACTATCCAACACTTACCCTACTGTTGCACCCCCTGGAGTTAGAATAGTAATTTTTACCCCTATACTATCCAACACTTACCCTACTGTTGCACCCCCTGGAGTTAGAATAGTAATTTTTACCCCTATACTATCCAACATTTACCCTACTGCTGCACCCCCTGGAGTTAGAATAGTAATTTTTAACCCTATACTATCCAACACTTACCCTACTGTTGCACCCCCTGGAGTTAGATTAGTAATTTTTAACCCTATACTATCTAATACTTACCTTAAATGTAATTTTATATTATGCGTTGTAATGGTATGCGTTGTAATGGTAGTATGCGTTGTAATGGATATGCGTTGTAAAGGTAGTTTTTAAAAATGCGTTGTAGTGTCCTGCGTTGTAATGTCATGCGTTGTAATGGATTGTGCGTTGTAAAAAATGCGTTGTAGAGGTATGCGTTGTAATAGTATGCGTTGTAACGTCATACATCCGTGCTGTAGATACACATGCTTTGCATAGACTACAAAGCAGTGTACTCCCAACGCGGTGGCTAACCTGTAGATGTTGCAGTTGTTTGAAACAATGTTTTAAGTACTGCTTGGCCTACGCTAGCTTGTTGGCATGCTAACACATCTACACAATAGTGTTTGGTAAATGTGTGTTGTGTAGACCATGCAGCTGCCTTACATATGTGGGCCATAGTAGCTAAGTTCTTTTAGCTTTTGTATAGTATGTTTGAATGCATTTAACAATCCATCTTGAAATGCCAGATTTAGAGATGGAATTGCTTTAGTGAGGTGGAGCAAATGCAACAAACAGTTGTGTTTTACGAAAATCTTTGGTCCTATCTATGTAGTATAATAGAGCTCTGTTGACATCAAGCATGTGAAGAGCCCGCTCTGCTACGGAATCAGGTTGAGGAAAAAACACAGGTAATTAATAACTAATAATGACGTTATTTTTCCTGTGTGGTAATCTTTAGATGTAATAAAAAGCAGATGCGATAAATAACGCTAAGACCATGGATATGCAGTAGTTAGTGCATGTGGTAAATATTACATGCATTTTTTAACTCCGGATGGGTTGGTAAGTTCATGTACCATTTACCCTGGCATGCGGTAATTACCATTACACCCAAGCTATAATTGAGGCCCTGGAGACTGCTCTTCCTATTCGCACTAGCATGACTTCCAAGTTAGCCAAGACAAAATATTCTGAACTGCAAGCTTAAGTACCTCTGTCAATCAAGCTGAATATCTGTGTAATACTTCATCAAACCATAAATTCCATTTGTTGGGAAGAGGATGGGTACTACATTTCGGCAGTTCCTATTTGGAGACTTCAAACGACTGCATTAGACGACCAGAGTAGGTTAGTTTCCAATCACAATACTTCCCCATTACGGTTTATGTCCAAGAGAACACCCAAAGCAGTATACTGTCGCAGGGATTCTACTGGTAAGCAGAACTGTGCCTTAGGATGACAGGACATCAGAATGTAGGAACTGTGTCTCCACCTCGTCAGTTCTAGTCGGCCCAAATCCTGGCTAGTTCACAGTGCTTCACCGGAACTCCTCACCTTCCCAGAGTAGCAGGTGATTTTGACAAACCTAGCACATGACCTTTTAGTCCCCATAGGGAACAGTGGAAACAGATCATCCTCCTTTGCCTCTTACTCAAGCATGCCCTTAGTAAACAAAGGAAAAACACGATTGAAGTTTACAATATATTTATTGAAACTATTGTAGTCTATTTTGAAGCAAATGTGTTGCGATAAGTAGGCAAATACAACTAATCAAAGAAATCAGCATTACTAGCAGGCTGTATACAGTGAACAACCCAACCATGACAAATTATCTGTCTATGCCTATCCTAACTGTAAAAGCAAAGGTGTACATTAGTGATCTCTGGTATTAGCAACCAGGATTATACCTGATTTGCATTCGTGCCAGGACAGTTCTCTCTGCCACAATTCTCCTCAAAGGGACAACAGGCAGTTTATATGATAAAACTACTATGCTGCTGTGTTCTATCTAGAACGTTAGAAGATGTCGCAGACCAAGCAGAAAACACTACAACATGGTGTTAATGTTCTAGGTGACCCTGTACAAAATGTGCAGATGGAATCCCAAAAAGAGGCACTGAATAAAAAAACGTGCAGAGTATTTCTAAAATAATGTCACAATAACAAAAGAGTTATGTGCATCTGTGCAAGCAGAAGCCGCCTAAAACATCTAATATGCTAAACTAAGGGAGCACCAAAGTGCCCAAAAGGGGCATCACTATAATACCAAGACCTGTGGTTTAAGGCTGCCTGGAAAAAGCATTGACACAGCAGGATGGTGATGCATTTTCACAGTCCGGTGAATACTGGGTTTTGGGCGTAATGTCATATCTTGGTTCACACTATTGTATGTCTAGCCCCTGGTCTGAGTCAGAACAGGGCGAGTGGTGCCAGACCCCACAGAATAGAAAAGGAGACTCTCTAGGTTTGCCCTTTTGCCTCTGATATTAGCTATAGTGATAGATTCCAGTACTAATATAACAAGATGTTATTGTAAAGATAGTAGCAAAAATAGTAGAAAATGTAGAAAAAATGTATTTCACAATACAGAAATCATATCACTATGCACAGATAATAAACTACTTTATATAAAGCATGTCACAACAGACCTTCCACCAATGCTGGAAGTGCTGTGGACCTTTAGAAGAGTGCTGGGGCGTATGGCCCAGATGGACAAAATCTTGCATTTTTGCCTATTAGACGGATCAAATAGGATCTTTCATGCTGACCAGCCACCATGGTCTTCAATGGGAAGGGGATTTGTTCCACTAGCTAGTGGTTCAGTCATACTGAGGCGAGTAAGACATTGTTGTGGGCAGCATATATGGGGGCAGTGACAGCAGGACAAAATCCCTTTTTGAAATCTCGCATCTGTTGGTCATGGGTAGAGTATAGTTGCCTAAAATGATTGCTTCACTATGCCTTTTGTACTACTTTATCAATCTGCTGGTCTTCATGTATGACACATTCTTCTGAGTACTAGATTCTACATGGGCAATTCTGATTTGGTGCACAGACATACAAATAGACAAACTTCCAAATGAGAACGGTGGACTAAGTATCCTGACTTCAGACTGTACTACATGGCTGCCCAACTTCATTTGATGTCCAAATGACTATAGATAACTCTGAGGCAAGAAATTAAATTTTCAATGCTGAAATGGGGATCACACAGTCTTCCCTAACTTTGAACCCAAATGCCCAGATGAGTGAATTACCTGTGCTGCTACGAGGTGGCAAAACAATGATGGAATAGATGTCGTTCTAAGAAGTCGATAGAAGAGGCTTATCTCCTGACATCCTAGTCAGAGAGTTAGCAGGACTGCACCCCTGCTCAGGAAGTGGTGCTTTTGGACACAGGAGAGATGAGACAAATAAGTGATTTATATGAGGCAGGAGTCAGACACTATTCGGGGTGGGGGTCAGAGGGCAGACAGGGGCAATTGCCAAATAGGGAAGGTGAGATGTCAAAGGCTTCTCAGTGAGGTAGGATGGAGGACAAGTGCTCTAAACTCAAGAGTCAAACATCAGACACAATAATGTATTGTACAGCCTGTGCTCATTTTAGAAAAACAAATCACTTTCATAACAGCAAAAAGTAATATTTCGTAATGTAGGGCCCGATTCCGATGTTGATGGGACTGCCACCGACAGGCCATCAGTGGCGGCCCCACTGACACCCAGTATAGCAGTCCGACCGCAGCATTATGACGCGGTCGGTTGGACCGCAGCAGGCGGAGGGACTGACTGACACCTTCAAAAGGCTAAAGGAGCCCATCGGAGCGTTGGTACGACCGTAATCCCACAATGGGAGCAGTGCCTGTGGAGGCATCGCTGTAGGGATTGGGATGGCCCTTTCCAACAGCCTTTTCATGTCTGTACGACCGCCATGAAAAGGCAGCTGGAATGGGACTTTGGGGGACCCTGGCAGGCCCCTGTCCCTCTTGGGCCTCCACTATGGGACCGGGGGGGTCACATGTGGTGCCCCCCCAAACATCCATGCCTCATGTGTCAGGCACGGTGCAGGGATGTTTGAAAAATGCCTTTTCCAGGTCGCAGCACAAGCCGCAACGGTGAAAGGCATTTTTATGACTGCTTACACGGGGGTCGCATTGCAATCAGGCAGGTGGAACCACTGACATATAGTCAGTCGGACACCTTCCCAAAGAGATGGCGGTTGGACGCTCGTCTGACCGCCATAGTAATCAGCCCCTTAATGGGGCTCAAATATGTGGTTGTGATTCAAACTACGATTCCTAGTCGAGCATTTACACCCTCTACGGCACTCTCTCCCCATTCTAGTAGCTTGTTTATAGTTTATAGGACCTCTACCCCAGACACAGTCATTGGCGTGGTTAAAGCACAGGTGCTGTTCCCTAGGTCTCAACTAATGGGGAGTATTTTGTAGTTTAGTTCTTTAGATAATACTTAATATGGGATTGTTCAAGTAACAGTCAATGTTCCTGCTGCAGAACATGGTCTGCGCATCAAACTCACTCTTTCATGTGTAAGGTCCCATTACCAGTTCACGTTCCTATGCCTGTGCGGCACTGGCACTCTCCAGGATGGTGCTTTCAGGAATGGTTCAGCTGATGTGGCACTGAGGCGGCAGCATTACTTGGCTCTGGGTTGGGATTTGTAGTGGGTGTAAATTGCCTAATTTCAGGTAGCGCAATTCTGCAAAATTACAGAAAACTTACCCCAAATTACACATAATTATGTGAACTGCTTTTCGTACTGAAAAAATTACCTGAACGGTCCGTTCAGGGTAAAAAGATTCAAGCCAAACATGTAATTTTGAGTTATTTGCAGTTGCTTGTGTTCAAAACACTGCCACTCTCATTCATATGTGCAGTTTCACATTTAAAAATCACCTGGATGGTCCACTCAGGTAAAACAAATCCACCTGAAATGTTTGTTGACCACCCGCATGAAAGAAACTGCCACTCACCTTCAAAACACTGCTGTTTGTTTTTTCCAATTTGTAGTTTCGCATTAAAAAAATTACTCAAATGGTCCATTTGCATAAAAAATCTACCTGAAATGCGGATTGCATTAAAAAACTAATGAAAGGTACATCTCACATTACAATTTCTTCTCAAAATTATGCAATGTGGAGTAATAGCGTAATCTCAGTAATTTCTTCATTAGATTCTGTTAAGCAAAATTACAAAAATGATGTCAATTACTCTGGCATAACTACAATGTTGGCAAGATCTAGTTGGGATCATTTGCGGTGCTTACTTTTCAGTCCAGCCTCTGAGCTGAAATCATTAAGTAAGTGTGTCCTCTGGGCAGGGATGTGCTTCTGCTTCAGCCTTGACGACTGCTCTTTACCATTGCATTTGCTTGGAGTCTGGCAGCAGCACTACCATGCTTTCAAAAGTTACAGAAGTGCTGGGTAGCATGTGTTCCTTCTGGAACTTGATTTCTGTATACAGTCTACAGTGGGGCCTGTGATGGGAGACTCCTCACACAGTACACTGACAAAATATCGACACAACATATCCCCATACAAAAAATCGTGACCAAAATATCGATGCAAAAAATATCTACATCCTATACTTATAATGGTAAGTACAAAAATATTGATGTCTTAAATATAGTTGTACATAATATCATATATATACATATATATATATATATATATATTCACTGAAAAAAACATAGGTTTCAGGGGCGTTATAGTTAGCTGGACTTTTCACTCGTACAAAACCATTGAAATTCCCCCGTTATAGTTAGTTCAGCTAACTATAACTCGCGCGCCCGCAATGCACTGCTGATGACGTCACATATTACATCACTCATGACATGGTCAGTGACATCACTCATGACATCACTGATGACATCTCAAATTACATCACTGATGACATCACTGATGACATCATCCAGTGAATGTGTGTTTTTCTGAAAATTACATATGTTTTATATATGTATATCTCAAGGTCGATGGAAGAATAAATGGGTATATAAGTGTCTAAATGGATGATTTGTTTTTGAAAAATTGATTGTATAACTGACTGATTAAGTGTATCTTAGTGAATACATGGCTTAGTGAGTAATGTTTAAATATGTAAATATCTGTATCAGTCTCTCACTTTGTGTATAAGTGTCTGCATGGGTTGGTGAGTAGCTACATGAGTGTCTATATAGGTTGGTTTTTTGAGTATCAGTATGAGTGTCTGAGTGTCTGAGTGTCTGTATGGTTCGGTGGGGGGTGTTACGTAGTGCATAGGTGCATGAATGAGTGACTCACTGTATGTGTTGAAGACAGCATGTGTGCAGGACTGTATGGGTGGATGAGTGTGTGCATGGGTGTGTTAGTGAGTGAATGACTGTCTCAATAGTGTATTTATGAGTAACTACATATGTTTTAAACTAGTATATGTGACTATTGTTGTATATAAGTGAGTATATGTGAGAGTGAGAGATTGAAAGAGTTCCTGTATGAATAAGTATGCGTTTCTATAAGTGATTGTTTAAAAGACTAAGTATGTGTAAGTTTCTGTAGAAGTAAGTGTGGTGGTGTGTGTATAACTGTATATGCAAGTAAATGGATATTTGATTCTTTATTAGCATGAGTGACTATGTGTGTGAGTAACTCTATGGATGAGTGGCGTTGTGTAACAGGATGTATAGGTGTATGAGTACATATGATGAGTGAGTACATGTATGAGTGACTGTATAGGACTGTTGGTGAATGAGTGGAAGTGTATGTGAATCTTAGAATTACTGAATAGGTTGTTGTAACTGGTATTGGTATGTCCATTGTTTTGAACATTTTAGTTTCTATTTTTGAATGTGTGTATCAAAGGTTATATTAGGGGTAGAAGAGGTCTGCCACTCTATCACAAGGATGATGCCATCAGTGATGTCATCAGTGATGTCATTTTAGATGTCATCAGTGATGTCATGAGTGATGTCACTGACCATGTCATGAGTGATGTAATATGTGACGTCATCGGCAGTGCATTGCGGGCGCGCGAGTTATACTTAGCTGAACTAACTATAACGGGGGAATTTCAATGGTTTTGTATGAGTGAAAAGTCCAGCTAACTATAACGCCCCTGAAAAGTATGTTTTTTTCATTGCATTTCTAAGGTTTTTTAAATGCTAATTCCTAACTATAACGTGCCTGAAACCTATGGTTTTTTCAGTGAATTTCAAAGGTTTTTTAAATGCTAATTTCTAACTATGCCTACAGAGATAGGACATGTGAAGAAAGAAGAAAAAACGCACAGAAAGAAAAAAAAGAAATGCAGAAAGAAGCAACAGAAGTCCTCAAAGACGAAGTAAAGTGCAGGAAGAAGGATAACGTGCAGAAAGGACAAACAGTAGAGCAGAAAGAAGCCTTGTTGCAAAATCATCCTGTACCCTCAACTTTTTCAGACAGATACTGGTGGTAACTGAGTCTGACTAACCAGTCCTAGAGCCAGTGCTATGTTAAAAGACACTCAGAACACAGTGAAAACACCTACATACACTAGGGAACACTATGCGCTGGGGTCCCCCTGTGATTAGCATGACCTCCTCTGTAACCCCCAAGTATATAATAGGGCAGGGGATTAAAACTACCTCTTAAAACGCGCCACAGGGCGTGTTTGCACACGTCACCTCAGGCCCCGTCCCCTCCCTTCCCCACTGTGTAAACACGCCCTGTGGCCGTTTTAAGTTGGGAGATTAAGTCCCCTTGAATCCTGAGGGTCCCTAGGGTCCAACTAGACCACTAGGTACCTCCAGTAAGCGCCACAGAGCTGCGTTGCAGAGAGATGTAAAAAGGGGCACGGCTTAGACCACCTCTCTGCAACGCAGCGCAGTGGCGCTTACTGGAAGCACTTGGTGGGCTAGTTGGCCCCCAGGGTCCCTCAGGATTGAAGGGGAATTATTTCCCCAACTTAAAACACGCCACAGGGCTTGTTTGCACACGTTAACTCAGGCCCCGTCCCCTCCCTTCACCACTGTGTAAACATGCCCTGTGGCCATTTTTAGTTTGGAGATTAAGTTAATTTGAATCCTAAGGGTCCCTAGGGTCCAACTAGCCCACTAGGCACCTCCAGTAAGCGCCACAAAGCTGCGTTGCAGAGAGGTGTAAAAAGTGGCACGGTCTGGACCACCTCTCTGCAACGCAGCTCAGTGGCGCTTACTGGAAGCACCTGGTGGGCTAGTTGGCCCCCAGGGGCCCTCAGGGTTGAAGGGGAATTATTTCCCCAACTTAAAACGCGCCATAGGGCGTGTTTGCACACGTCACCTCAGGCCCCGTCCCCTCCCTTCCCCACTGTGTAAACACGCCCTGTGGCCATTTTTTAAGTTGGGAGATTAAGTTCCCTTGAATCCTGAGGGTACCTAGGGGCAAAATAGCCCACTAGGTACGTCCAGTAAGCGCCATTGCAGAGAGGTGTAAAAAGGGGCACGGCCTGCACCACCTCTCTGCAACGCAGAGCAGTGGCGCTTACTGGAGACACCTGGTGGGCCAGTTGGCCCCCAGGGTCCCTCAGGATTGAAAGGGAATTATTTCCCCAACTTAAAACGCGCCACAGGGCGTGTTTGCACACGTCACCTCAGGCCCCGTCCACTCCCTTCACCACTGTGTAAACGCGCCCTGTGGGTGTTCTAAGTTGAGAGATTAAGTCCCCTTGAATCCTAAGGGTCCCTAGGGTCAAACTAGCCCACTAGGTACCTCCAGTAAGCGCCACAGAGCTGCGCTGCATAGAGGTGTAAAAAGGGGCGTGGCCTCAGAACACCTGTCTGCAACGCAGCTCCCTGGCGCATACTGGAGATACCTGTTGGGCTAGTTGGCCCACAGGGACCCTCAGTATTGAAGGGGAATTAATTCCCCAACTTACAACTGGCAAGGGGGCGCGTTTGCAGAGTGCTGCAAGGAGGGGGCATGGCCTCCGGCATGATGCCGGTCTTGTATTTATTTTATTTTTTTAAGAAGGAGGGCTGTGTGGCCCCCCTTCTTTTTCTAATTTATTGGCCCTGGGGACACCATCCCCCAGGGCCTGCACCCTAATTTATTTTGTTGAAAAAAATAAATCTGGCCCTCCCAAGGCTTTAATCGGCCCCGGGGACCCCAACCCCCGGGTCATGGCCTTTTTAAAAAAAAATTCTTTAGGAGGGGGGCTGCGTTGCCCCCCTCCTCAGGCCACTTATGGCTCCCCCGGGGCAGGCCTTTGTTTTTTATTATTTAAAAAATATATATATTTATAGAAACACCTAGGACATGCTGGACAAACCGTATGTACCTATCACCATAACGATTTGCGTGATATTCATTAAAAGGCGACTATGCATACAATGAATCCACGTGGAATGTATTTACACCGCTAGTGAAGCTCTGATGAGTCTGACACCCTACCGTGCCTAATCCTGGCGCCCCCGCCGGTGGGTACTCTCCAAGTAGACACCCTTGTCATTTATTTATACAAACATGGGCAGCTATTGACGGGCACATTTAATACACACGCACACCAAGCCATTCAAAGGGGATTCGACAAAAATTCGACCAAACTATGCAAGAAACCCCCCTCACGGTTAATAAAACACACATCCACCGCCGGATGTGTAATACTTTTTATTTTACTCTCTGGAAAGGAGACGAACCTCACTTCAGAGTCACAGCGTGCTCCTGGCTGAGCCCAATGCTGTGTTACACCCACCAGTGCCCGCCGAGTGCCACACACCTCTGTGTTGTATTCCACCAGCTAGTGTGTATGCTATGACAGCCCATGTGCACTGTAACACCACCCCGTGAATATGTCATGCCACACTTGCCTTCGCACAGGTTATATTGCCCCATCTAACGTGCCTTCCTCGATGCCTATGTTATAACGCACAGCGCTATGCCATACATATTACAATCTGGGATCCATATCTTTGTCACAGTGCATATGCAACGTTACACTCCCCAGCACATATTTTATATTACAACTTTAGAGACTAGTTAGGTTACACAACACTGGCCTGTGCATATTACACTCCAAGGCGCATATCGCATAGCACGCGCTAGTGCCTGTGCTATCTCGCACTCTCCAATGAATCTGTCATTGCGCACAATGTATTGCATATTATATTTCACGCCCCGGTTCATCTTACACTTTTTGGTGCATAGTTTATACCATATACTATATCTAGTTTTCATTTTCAATCGTGCTCTCAGGACTATGTTCTATATACCACTGCGTCCACCTACCCTTTTCACGGGCATTACATTTTGCGATGGGGGGGAGGGTCAGGGGGTGTTTCTGCCAAGTGAGCCCAGAGTCACAGTCACAAATGTCCTCTTCTTCCTGAATAAAAGTGAGATTATGCTGCATACTTGTTCATATTTTAAGTAGTTCACACAGACACACATTTTAAAAACAATAAAAGTTTCTTACCCACCTTCTCTGAACAGTTAGCTTGCTGCCCCATCCACCTCCTCCCTATCCTCTGTTGTCTGAATCCATGGACTAGCCTCCTCCCTCCTGCCATGCATGGTCTGATGTGCTGCCACTGCCCTCCATTTAGCATGATGTACCAGTCCACTCCTCCTGCCCTCCATTGCCCAATTCTATGGCCCATCATTGACCTCCTGCTTAGCCTCTGTGCTTAGCTTGCTGCCCCTATTCTCCTTCCCCCTGCCCTCCGATGTCTTTGTGCATGCCCCTGCTCCATCCTTTTTGCCCACCATGTTCCATGGACCTGCCACTCCTATCTACTCTGAGTGTTCTGTTGAGCTGACACTCCCCTCCCACCTGCCTAGAATTGTCAGATGACTGTAACCTGTCCCTGCCACCTCCACCCTGCCTGTCCACATGCCATGCCCCTATCCCCTTCCTCTTGTCCTCCATGGTCCATTTTACTGCCACACCCTTCTGCCCTCCCTGGTCTGTTGTGCTGCAACTGCTCCTCCTGCCTGGCCCGCGCGGTCTGTTGTGAGGCCCCTTCCTCTGAACTCTCTTGTCTGTACCCAGGTCCTGACCCTCCCTTCTATCCTCCATGGTCCTTTGTGCATGCCCCTGCACCCTCCTTCTTGCCCATCATAGTCATTGTGCTGCCACTAAGCCTCCCGCCTGCCATGCATGGTCTTCTGTGCTGCCATGGCCCCTCCCACCTTCCCTGTTTGGTCAGCTAGCTGCTCCTGACCCCCTCCCACCTTCCCTCCGTGGTCTGTGTGTATGCCATCATTGTCTCATTGTTGCTCTCCATGGTGTGTCTTGTTTCTAGTGCCCATCCTGCCTGACCTCCATGGTCATCTTACTGCTCCTGCCCTGCCCCCTTGACCCCATCCCTCTGATTCCATGTGCAGACCCCTATTCCCTCCCTCCTGGCTTGTCTGTTCCATTGTAATGCCCCTGATCCGTCCCTCCTGCTCTTTATGGTCTGTTATGCTGCAGCTTTCTCTCCTGTCTGTCCATTATGGTCAGCTAGCTACCATTGCCTCTTTCCCCTCTGTTCTCTGTTGTCCATGTGCATGGTCCTGTCCCCTCCCTATTGCTTTCTATGGATTGTTGTGCTGCACTCCCGTCCCGCATGCCCTGTGTGGTGTATTGTGCTGCTGCAAACCCTGATGCCTGCCCTGTAGGGTCAGTTTGGTGCACCTCTCCATGTCCCTCCTGTCCTCTGTTATCCAAGTCCATGTCCCTACCCCAATTCCTCTTGCCTACCATGATCCAATGTACCATACTTGCGAACATTTTGAACCTGGTAAGAGGGAGATTTTGAAAAAAAACTGGGGTATTGATTTTCCCCTTTGAGTTACATTGAAAAAGAGGAGATTGTAGACAGGAGACAGATCAAATAAAAACATTGGACGTTTCCTGGCTGAAACAGGTCTGTTGGCATGTAAGGTTGTACTACCACTGCCTCTTCCTTCTGCCCACCATGGTCTATTATATTGCCACAGCCTCTCTTGCCAGTCCTGTATTGTTGGTTTGTTGCCCCTGCCCCCCTTTCCACTACCCTCCATAGTCTGTTGTGCTGCCACTGCCCTTCCTGCCTGCCCAGTGTGGTCAAATTGTTACCTCTGCACTCTCCTACCTGCCTTCAATTTTCAGAGTCCGTGCCCCTGGCCTCTGCCTCTCAACAGTATCCCAATGAACAACTAGATTGCTAACATTCTATATTTATTACAAAAGTGTGGAACTCCTGACGTCATCTTGATGTAATCAAAACTGTAATACCTAGAGCATTTCCTTTAGAAATTACATATATGAGAGGGTCTTATTTGCATCAAAATTATGGTTAGTGCTCTAAAAAACTAAATTGAGGACATGTTTTCTGAGTTTTCAAATAGCGACAAAGAACTTTTAAATTATTTGTAATCTTTATGTTTTTTTATCCAGTTGACCACTTGATTAAATGTTGCACCTAGGGGAGAGGATGTGGTGTTACTTCCAGAGCTGCAGACTTTGCAACTGGGGAACCAGGTTGGAGTTTCTGCTTCAGCTCAACATTCTGTGATTCTGGTCAAATCACTTAATCTCCCCATGTCTACAACCAAAATGAATTTGATCTTGTGTGATGTAACCAATGCTCATGTAAAGCACTCCAATACCTGACAAGTCTGCACTATATAAAACTGCAAATGCACAAAAATAAGTGTTTTGCACACTTCTGTCATTGGGCTACATGTGGGCTACATCTGGGTGATATTTGGGCTACATTTGGGCTCTTTTGTCTCTGGTGGCCATTTTGGAAGATTTATTTGTTATGAAGTTTCCTAATTTCCTCATTTACTGCAGTCTCCTCAGTAGGAAATACTTTCAGTTTTTTACTTTGGTTCCATCAAGAAGGCATTCAGATGTGTCACACATTTGCCATAAATTCTGAATGTTAGCACTCTAGTTGCTCATTAGATCACTGTAGTAAAGCTACTGCTCACCAGGGAAGTCTGCTGCTGGTATTCAAAGTGCATGTTTCAGTCTGCATGTCAGAATTTTTTTATGAAATAGAAGAGGATTTGAGAAGTCAAAATGTGCCCTATTTTTTCTTTCTGCAGCACTAATCATAATTTCTATGGCAAAATGAACCTCCTCATTTTGTTCCTCTGTAACTTAAATGTTTTAAGTGTTACCACGTTATTCCAATCAAGATGGCTTCAGGTGTGCAATACATTTGTCATAAGTAGGACTGTTAGCGCTCTAGTTGTTCTTTAGAACACTGTGGGAAGCTGCAGTAGAACACAAAGGAATCAACTGACAGTCTCTGCCCTTGTTGGATGTACATGTTTTACTGAAAATGTCAGACTTCATTCTCACATGACTGAGAAAGATAATGTGAATTTACAGAAAATGTGCACTCAGTTTAGCTTATAGATCACCTTCCAAACCTCTGTGGGAAAAGCATAAGAAAATAGTTTTCTCTCAAACATGATTCATGATATCACAGCAGAAGGCTTTTTCACATGGTAAGATCACCTTAGAACACACCACAATTCCTAAAATGAGTATGGTACCATCAACAAATGATTTATAATGCAACTAAATTCTTAATACCTTCTATTAACTGCAATGCTTTTTAATGAGGTGCTGTCATGTATATTGGTCCCAAGATGGCTGCCAACACTTCTCGGATGAAGTACTGACAGCCAATCAGATCTCACGATGAGATGTGTGGTTAGGCTCCACCCAGATATATCTATCTTTTTGACTCTAATTTTCTCAGGAACTACTGAACGGATTTACACAATTTAAGCAAAAGGCACGAGTCTGAACTGATGACTACCTCTTTGCCAAATTTGGTGTAATTCCGTTCAGCAGTTCGGGCTGTAGCTGCGTCAACAGGTCCTATGGGAAAATGCATGGGGAAAACGTGTTTTGGCACCCCCCTTTTTTTCGGCCCCCGCTTGACGAATCACCGTGAAATTTTCCGGATAGGAGCGGACCGGAGCTGGCCAAAAGTTTGGAAAATTTCACGAAGATTCGTCAATCGGCACCAACGTTATTCCAAATAGAATGTTGCGGATTTCCTATGGAAAATAGGTTAATATATTATATATATATATATATTACCTACTGCCAGTAGGTAATATATATATATTAATATTAAATATAATAAAGAATAAAATTAATACATTTTAACAAATATAACAAACTTAATTTAAAAAAGTTTAAAATGTATAATTAATATATATATATATTTACTTTAAAACAATTAAACTAATAATTTAATGTAGTTTATAATTTTAAAATTATATAAAGATTTACCAAATAAGGGGCCAATGCCGATCCAGGTCGGAAGGGCACCGAACGCGATCCGGCCGGAAAAACTACGCGCCGTACGCGTGTTTTCCGCCTGACTCGTACAGCTGTACGAGCGAGCAAGTACGAGGCAAGCTCCATGAAATTCACCGACCGACTCGTTTCCGGGTCCGAACCGCTCCGTACGTCTCGGTCGTAAGCTAACCGTGGCGTGCAATGGATGCGATTCACGGAGTGTCCGGCTCGCAAAATGTCCGGGTGGTTGCCTTTGGGGGTCCGCGTCGGACCCCCTGTCATCTGCAGTCCTACGACTCGGACACATGGGGAGACCCATGGGTCTCCCCAACACAGGCATATATGGTGTGGATGGCACTGACGCGCACTCACTGTAGGGGGCGCACTTATCCGCGACATACCCATTCAGTCAATGGGAGCCCATGTACGCGTCGTACGACCGGCTCCCATTGACTTCTATGGGAGTCCGACCGAACCGAGTCCGACAGCATACAGCTACATCGTACTCGCTCAGTCCGACTGCAGGACTCCAGCTTGGTCGGAAAACACTCTGGATCTGGCTCGGTCGGAGTGCTTTCGGCCCCTAAATATATATATATACATATACCAATAACATCAAATCTATTAAAAAACATCTATTATAAATTAAAACATTAAGCTATTTAAAAATTCTTTAAAACTTAAATTTCCCACTCCAATGAATGCAACAGTAGGTAAAGTGTTGCATAGCAGAGGGGTCAAAATTACTATTCCCACTCCAGTCAGTGCATCAATAAGGAAAGTTTTGGATTGCGGAGGGGTAAAATGTACTATTCCCACTCCAGTCAGTTCAAAATTAAAAACAAACACATCATCAACAGAATACAAGTTTTTTTTTAACGTAAGTAAAAAAGTATATAAATATGTGACAATATATATTTAATATGAAAAACATAATGTTAAATACATATCACCAATACCTACAAATATTATATTAAAGAAAAATGTAAAAAAAAAATTGAAACAAATAAATATTTTTATATGGAAACTATTTAACAAACACATTAATTATTACATACATTTAGACTATTTACTTCCTAGCCTATAACAACTCACAACAAAAATAAAAATAAACATATTTGCATAATTAACTTATTCAATTAAACAAATATTATCAACTTGAAAAACTAATTAAAACACATAAAACTTAATTATCTTCCCACCCTTTACACCTATAATCCCCACAGCCCACACCTAAAATTAAACTGTAAAAAAATTAACTACACGATAAAAAACTCAATTAAATGACTAATAGTATTTAACAACTAATTACAAAGTAAGTAAAATGTATTTACTCCCCACCTTTCACCCCTATAAACCCAAATACAATTACCCTAATTAATTATCAACTAATTAATATTAATTATCAACTAATTAATTCAAAATAAATTACTTCCCACCCTGTACCCCTAAAACCCCACAACTGAAATTAAGTACACAATTTCCATATTTAATCGTCAATTAATTAACAATGAATTATTAATTAAAAATAAATTACTTTCCACCCTTTCCCCCTATAAATCCCACAACCAGCACCTAAAATTAATTAGACAATTACCATAATTATCAAGCAATTAATATTAATTAACAACTAATTAATTAATTATATATAAATTACGTCCCACCCTTTACAAGTATAAACCCCACAACCCGCACCTACAATTTACCCCAAAAAATTTAAAACAGAACATTATCAAATCTCAATAAATAAATAATAATAAATGACAAATATTCATTAATTTATCCTAATTAAATTAATTCCCACCCTATTCCCCTATAAACCCACAACCCGCTACGGAACTAAAAAATGCAAAATGTAAAGAAAAGAAAATTAATTACTACTGAAAATGTAACATTAAAAAATAAACAATACTCATACAAAAAATACATCATATACATTTAAAATATATACTAAAATACATAAAACTAATGATAAAATATGGATATTTTAAACAAATATATTTTTGCCAACGATATTGACTTCTTTATATTTAAAATCGATATTTCTAACCTTAAAGTCGATATTCTTGACCACAATATTCTTGATGTTGATATTTCTGTGTCACTATATTTAAAACTCGATATTAGTGCAAGTCGTCATTTCCAACTCAATATTTTGACTGAATACCTTCTCACACACTCCCCACAATAGGATCACAGTTGGCTCTGCTCCTACATCATCAGGTTTACTCCTCCTCTCTCAGAACAAGCAGGCTAGGCTTTTCAGCCTTTTTTCAGCTTTTACAGAGTGTTGTGCAGGTTTCAGGTCATGTCCCTTGGCCTCTCACCTCAGTGAGTCGGCCTGTCATAAGGATACCACCCTTGGTTACACAGCATTCCTCTAAGTACTACACAGAGCACTATCTTCCTCTAACGTGAAGAATATAGTAATTGAGCAAAGTGGGATAGTTTATATCCCACTTTAATATACATTTTCCTGACAGTGGATGTGGATAAACTGTCTAAGGCTTCTTGGATCTCCACCCTCCAGCCACAGAATGCAGTCAATATACTTTCACTGTTGGGGGAAGCTGCATCACCCTCCAGCTTGTGCAATGCTAAATTAGGGGGCATCAGTTACTGATCAATTACTGATCCCACATGTCCCAGTAATCAGACTCATACCCACAGAGTCCTACTACCAATTCACTGCACATGCCCACACTTAACACACACATGAAATGTAGGCACAGGGTTCAGAGAGGCCAGCTGACTCTCTTAACAAAAAGACAATGGACTGGTCACACAGATTAAAAAAAACCTCAGTAGGCCGCCTGTTGTAAATGAAAGACTCCAACCTCAGCAGTTCAGGAGAAGTGGGTTTATTACTGCGGATCCTTCAGCCTCTCGCTGTGTAATCCCAACATTCTAACAGGAGCTTCAGCCCCAACATTCCATGGATGGGCAAACCCATAAGGCGAGGAAAGGGAGGGGGGGAAAGGGGAAGAGGGAACAGGACCAGATTACAACACATCTCCCTGCAGGACAGAGAACTTTACAAACAGACATAAGCTACTAAAAATAAACATTCCCCAAGGCCTGAAGGTAAATGGAGAAGTACCTAAGACTTTCATTTTACAGCAGACATAAATTAATGAGATAAACATTTCCCAAAGCCTAAAGCTGAGTACAGAAATACATAAGAAATGCAATCCCACAACATTTCACTACACTTAGCAAACTCTCTAATGCAGAAGGAAAGGGGGAAGGTGAACCAAGTGGATTGGTTAAGGTCACATTTTGTAGTCAGATTGCCAACTTGGGGGTCTACGTACTCTTGCAACCTTGGATTCCACACTACTGGGCGTTTCATGACTTTGATCTTTCCCGCCGGTGGGCTTGGAAACAATAGTGCTTGGACAACTAGCTATGTTGTCCATGCTCCACGTGCCACCATCTTCTAGCACTACTGAATTGTTGTTAACCCGAGTTATCCTATTGGTTCCCGGGGAACCAATAGTACTGCCTGATCTTGCTTTTCGTCATGCTCCTCCCCGGGTGGCCCTCATGGGCAATCTGAATTATTCTTTCATACATGTTTTTCGGAGGAATGATCTTACTTCCTCTACAAATCAGGTCCTTAAAAATGGATAGTTCATCTTGCACCGGCCAGAATTGGCGGATGGATTCCGGCACCTCATGCTTGTTAACAGGCCAACCACTGCGAATCATGTTTCTTAATGTAATGAAATCACTGTCGTCTCTTATGGATTTCTCCCACTCCTCACGATTGATGGCCGTAATTTAAATCAAGAGGATTGTCTCCTCCGGTGGGTTTTGCTTCGGGTTCCCACCGGTCATTGGTAGTCTGGAGAGACAGTCCGCTACCCTATTCTCACATCCTGGGACGTATACCATGGTGTAGTTGAACCCTTGCAGACTCAGCACCCATTTAGATATCCGTGGAGTGGTATTTTCCAGGCGTTTAGTGGAGAATAACGGTAGTAAGGGTTTGTGGTCCGTTCTCAACACAAATGGGATACCCCATAAGAAATACTTGAAGTGGTTTATGGCCCAGTAGCACGCCAAAGCTTCTTTTTCTATTGTAGAGTAGTTCAGCTCTGCCTCTCTCAAAGTTCTAGAAGCGAACGCAATCACTGTCTCTTTTCATTTGTCCTCTGCGTAAGTGAAGCTCCCAACCCCTTTGCGCTAGCATCTGTGGTAAGAGTGGTTTTAGCATTGGGATCGAAAGCACTCAGAATAGGTGCATCAACGATGGCCTCCTTGATGAGTTGGAAAGCTGATTGATGATCTTGATTCCAATCAAACTTAGATCCCTTCTTCAACAACTCTCTGAGGGGACGCACCTGATCAGCAAAGTTTTTGACGAACTTGGACATGTATTCCGCTAACCCCAGGAATGATTTGAGTTCATCCTTGTTGGTGGGCGCTGGGGCTGGTTTAACGGAGTCTACCAAACTGGATTTGGGTTTGATTCCCTCGCTTGAGATGGTGTGACCGAGATAGACTACAGATTCCACCCCGACTTTGCATTTGTCTTTCTGAGTGGTGAAACCTGCTTTACTGAGTCTGGTCAACACTGCTTCCAGAGTTTTATTATGTTCTTCAGCTGATGAACCGTGAATCAGGATGTCGTCTTGGAAACAAAGAACTTTTCCCAGACCTTGCAGTATATGTTGCATGACGCGTTAAAATACTGCCACAGTAGATGCCAGACCGAAAGGCAATCTGGAAAACTGATAAGCCCCATGCGGGGTTATGAAAGAAGTGAGAGGCTTAGATTCCGGGTGGAGAGCGACTTGGTGGTACGCTGAGGATAGGTCTAGAACTGTAAAGACTTTTGCTCCATGGATGGCCGACAGCATTTCATTAATGTTGGGGAGGGGGTGTCTGTCCACCCAAATATTGAAGTTTAAATCCCTAAGGTCAACGCATAGACGGATCCCCTTGTTTCCACCTTTGGCTGCTACTACGATGGGCGCCAACCATTCTGAGCTCTCAATCCTTTCTATGATCTTGCACTCTTCCAATCTGTCCAACTCCTTCTTGAGCGGTTCTCTTGTCAAAAGTGGGATGGACCTTGGTTTGTGGACGATAGGTTTTTTTTTTTTTTTTTTTTTTTTTTTGAAACCTTTATTACAAATTTCAATAGATATACAGGTATGGGCCTACAACCTCCGGGCCGGCCGCTAGTAAACAATAAGGTCATAAACATATAGGTATAAACACAAGCAGCAAGCAGTGTAGGTCCCAAATATCCGAAATATCATTTGCGGCTATAGGCCTTGACATCCCAAATGACGGTTTCATTTTAAATGAAAAAAGAAACAAACCCACAAGGCGGCAAAAGTCCAGGTGACATTATGCGCTCCCCTCGGGAGGGGCCTACCAAACTACAATGGAAGGAGGGGGGGGAAGGGCAGGGGGCAGAGACAAAGTTATCCCGATAACACAGAATCATGGAGATGCGCAGACTAAGGAGACAGGGCCTCAGCAGAGTCACGCGTTAGGGGCGGGGCACAAATCCCGCCACGATAGGAGTTCCAGGGGCCCCACACCTTTACCCATTTCCCAGGCTTGCCTCTCGCCACATACACAGTCTTTTCTCGGAACATACACCAATCCATATTTTCCTTCCACACCGAAATCGAGGGTGACCTCTGGGAGCCCCACAATTGTGCTATGTCACTCTTGGCCACCATATATCCCAATGTCACCCACCACGTTTGCGCCACCGTGTAATCAGTCGGCTCCCAAACATTCAACAAACACCTCCTCGCCTCGGGGAACAACGCAACATGCGTGACCGCCTGCAATACTGCATGCACGCCACGCCAGAACCGAGTCACCTCCGGACATTCCCACAAAACATGGAGGAAGGTCCCAATCATACCACACCCACGCTTACACATCCCATCTACCGCATATCCCATACGCATCAGGCCAGGACCCGTAACATACACCCTGTGGAGTATCTTGAACTGGACGAACCGAAGGCGGGCCGGTATGGCCACCTCTTTCGGGGAGGCCACCTCAGACACCCAATCCTCGTCATCCAGCTCCAATCCATCAGCGACCCATGCCTCACGAAGGGCGGCCAGCAGCCCCGAGCGATCATTGACGAGCTTTGTATAGATTAATGAAATAGTGCTATCCGGCACATACCCATCTAGTACTCTATCTTCCAATGGGGAGCACTCCGGGATGGACGCGACCTCCGGGAATACGGAGAGCAACGCATGACGAACCTGCGCATACCGAAAGTACTCCCTGTCATGCAATTGGTACTCCGCTTTCAGCACATCGAACGTTTTAAATCCCCCCTTCGTCCAGAGATCCCCTACCCTGCTAATGCCAATCGTGTCCCACTTCTCAAAGCCTTTCGTCGTCCACAAACAACCCAATCGCTCGGAAGCATACAATGGCGTCGCCCGGGTCAACCGATCCTTCCACCCCATCGCCGAGTTTGCCGCGTGCCACACACGTACCGCGACCCGTGTCGGACCCGTCAAACGTGCGTCGAGCGATCTGGAGTAGAGCGCCCTATTGTAGTCGCCACCCGGCAACAACAATTTGTCCATCTCAAAAGCCGGATTAAGGGCAGGCCCATAAAGCCCGTGATTTATCGCTGCCAGCTGGGAAGCCCAATAATAACGTTTGATATCGGGGAGGGCGACCCCCCCGTCGTACCACGGGAGCGTCAGCTTCGCGAGGGCGATCCGCGGCCTCCCATCCCAGAACAGTTGGCGCTGCAGACCCTCCACCTCCCTAAAATAGCTAGCCGGCACGACATCCATTGTGTTTTGTAAGGCGTATAAAAACCGCGGCAATGACATCATCTTAAACAGCGCCGCCCGGCCAAGCGGCGAGAGCGGCAAGCGCCGCCAACGCGTCACATCCGCCTTCAAACGTTGGAGAGGGGGGAGTAAATTCTGTGTGTATCGGGCCGCTGAGTCCAGGGTAATAAAAATTCCCAGATACTTGAATCCCTGGTGAGCGACCTGGACAGGGCAACCCCGCGGGAGGATAGGAGCCTCTCCGAAAAGAACATAAACACAGGACTTAGCCCAGTTGATGACTAGGCCGGAGTTACGGCCAAAGGAGGACAATACATCCACCAACACAATCAACGATTCACGCGGGGAAGCGAGATACAAAAGAATATCGTCCGCATAGAGAGAGACTCGGTCCTCATACTCTGGGGTCCATCGGAGACCACGAATCGAAGGGTGCCACCGCAGCCACTCCGCCAGGGGCTCCAAAGCGAGCGCAAAGAGGAGAGGCGACAGCGGACAACCCTGACGCGTGCCCCTGCCCAACTCGAAGGGAGCCGACACTCTACCATTCACCACCACCTGCGCCAGCGGTCTGGAATACAGCAATTTCACCCAACCGATGAATCCCGGGCCAAACCCAAACTTCTCCAGCGTCGCCCAAATATATGGCCACTCAAGCGTATCAAACGCCATAGTGGCGTCCAGGGACGCCAAAATGGCCGGCTCACGTATGAACGGAACCCTCGCGAGCACCCCATGCAGACGCCGTAGGTTAAGCGCGGTGTTGCGATGAGGAATAAAACCGGACTGATCCTGATGGATCAGATCGCACACCACGCCAACCAGTCGATTAGCCAGCACCTTAGCAAGGATTTTCGGTTCCGCATTCAAAAGCGAAATGGGCCTGTAGGACGTGACTCGATCCCGCGGCCTCCCCTCTTTATGAATAACCACGATGGTGGCGAGACGCTGGTCCAGCGGGAGAGAACCCGCCGCCCGAGCCGCGAGAAACATATCACGAAGATGAGGCGCTAAGGTATCCAGCCGCAACTTGTACAATTCAATGGGAAGGCCATTAGGACCCATGGCCTTGCCAGAAGCGACTGAGCGTATGGCCAGGGCGATCTCCTCAGACGTCGGAGTCGCGTCCATCAACAATTTATCCTCCTCCGAAAGGGAAGGCAACCCAATATCTTTAAGCAGGACGCGGGAATCCTCTTCTGGGCGAGAAGAGACCGGGGAGTACACCCCGCGGAAATACTCTGCAAAGCAATCAACAATTTCCTCGGGATCAGTAACACACACACCATCCACTCTCTCAACCAGCGGCACAACTCGACTCGCTCTCTCCTTTTTATCCAGCCACGCAATCAGTTTTCCAGCCTTATCCCCCATATCATACAGTCGCCCCTGTTGCTCCCTACTCATGCCCTTGGCCGCTTCAGTGACCAGGGCCTTGTAGTCTGCTTGTTTGAGTCTGAGAGCATGCAATTTGTCCTCCGTGACACCACGATCCAGGTCACCCTCCAACTCAGTAATTTCAGACTCAATACGAGTCACCTCCTCCCGCTCGCGCCTCTTGGAATGGGAAATGAGGGACAGGGCTTCCCCCCGGAGTACCGTCTTGAACGCATCCCAAAGAGAAACAGCAGACGAGACCGATCCCACATTATCTTCAAAATATTGCTCAAGGGATTTAATCAAATCTGCACGAATTGTGGGATTACGCAGGTACCAGGAGTTGATCGGGACCACTCTCCCCTCCACCCCCAGGACAATATCGAAGTGTAACAGAAGCGGGGAGTGGTCTGAAATACCCCGGGCAAGATGTCGCACCTCCCCGATCCTCCCTGCCTGGGCCGCTGGCATAAGAACATAATCAAGTCGTGAAAGACTACCATGGGCCCCGGAGTGGAACGTGTACTGTGTCTGTGCAGGGTGTTTTAGCCGCCAACAATCCACCAATCCCAGGGTGTCCAAGAGTCCAGACAACCAAGTTTGGGCCCGGGGGAGGTCCCTGGGGGGTTATCGATCCTCGGCTCCGGAAACCACAGCATTAAAGTCCCCTCCAACCACTAGAATCCCCTCTGGTAGCCCAAGAAGAAGGCGCCCCAAGTCGGCAAAAGTAGTAGTCTGCAAACCCGGCGGGACATAAATAGAAACCAAAACAATCACTTTACCCTCCCATCTGCCCACCAGTGCAGTGTAGCGCCCCCTGTCATCATGGATCACCTCGTCAACCTCCAGCGGGAGCGAGGTTTTAACCATTATGCCCACACCCCTCGAACCAGAGGTGAAGCCCGAATGAGCCAGAAGGCGATAGCCCCGCCTATTCATAGCACGGAAGGAATTACCAATGAGGTGTGTTTCCTGCAGAAACACGATATCGGGTGAGATCCGTTTTAAAAACTGCAGGACCACCCCCCGTTTTATCCTGTCCCCCAGTCCGTTAACATTCCAGGAAAGAAGTCTCAGTCCCCTACCCCCCATCACAACCAGCTCCAATCACCACCCTCCCAGAGAGCACTTTAAGTATGAAACAACAATAATCCTGCCTTGTGGTACGAACAAACAATACCCAACCCCAACCCAACATTCCAAACAAAACTCCCCCCACCCTGCACCCCTGCATGAGCCCAAACAGCCCCCCCAACTTGCAGTGTGCCTGTCGCCCTTGCATGAACTAAACTACAAAAAGACCCCCTGGAGGAGGAAAGAGAACCCCCTCAAGACACACCACAACCTCCAAGCGAAGGAGGACAAAGCACGACAGTCAAGGAACCCTGAGCCCAACAAAGAAGTGACATCATCAGAAAGTAGCCCCAGTATCAATACATTAGGCCCGGTCCGGTGGGCACTCTCCACTCGCGGCCCCCAGTCCCTCTCGATCATGTCCCCTAGTGTCCAACCAATCCCCCGCCGCCTCCGGACGGTCAAAGAAATGAGAACGACCCTCGGATTCCACCCGCAGCCTGGCCGGGAAAAGCATGTCGTACTTCAAGTTCATGTCTCGGAGCCGCCGTTTGACGCCCATGAGACCCAGCCTCTGCTTCTGGACCGCTTGCGTGAAGTCAGGATAGAAGTTCACCTCAACGTTCTCTAGCTTAAGCGGCCCCTGCACTCTAGAGGCTTGTAAAATCGCATCCCTATCCCGAAAATTGAAGATACGTGCAATAAGAGGCCGCGGAGGAGCTCCAACCTTCGGCTTGCCACCAGGAACTCTATGGGCCCTCTCCACAGCGAAGAATTTGCTCAATCCCCGAGGCATCAGACGATTGGAAATCAAGTCCTCCACAAAGAGATCCGCAGCCGAATCCTCCAATCCCTCAGGCACTCCGATAATGCGGACGTTGTTCCTCCGGGCCCTACTCTCGGAATCCTCCAGTCGCCTATCCGTGAGAGCACTGGCCTGCCGGAGCCGACGTACCTCCGTTTGGAGGGCAGCCACCTCAGTCGTGAGGCCCGACGCAGTGAGGGCCAAAGAGTCAACCCTATCATTTGTCTTGGAAAGATCAGCCCTAACAAGGTTGACATCGATGAGAACCGCGTCAAGTTTGTGCGCCAGGGTGTCAAACCGTTGACCCACCGAGGTCTTCATCTCCGCTATGGCGCCCATGATATCCTGCAAGGTCAGGTCTGTTGGCAAATCCGGGGCATCCGCGGGCCGCTCCGGAGACTTATGCGACCCGCCGGGAGAACCTTTCGGCAGGGTGTAGCGATCCATAACGTTGGCCTGGGTAGAGGCACCACGCCGGGCCGATTTGGCCTTCAGCCTCTCTCCATCCTGCTTCGTCGCCATCGCCCTGTAATCCGTGCACCCACGAGTCCAGCGACGGGGGGCGAACAATCGAGGCCGAAGACCCCAGAGGTCGCCTCAGGAAGGCGGAACGGGTCCCCGCAGAGTAGGCAGGGTCCCCCAGTGAGCCAACCACCACACTCCGCGAAAGAGCCGAGATCCCACTTGCGATGATGGCGAGAGGGCTCGAAAGCGAAAGTGAAAGTGAGGGGTGCGCGCCCCGCCAGGCTCGCCCGCCGTTGATATTCACTTCACCACTGGATCGCCCCTCGACTCAAGTCCGGGGTCAGAGGAGAAGCAGGCCGCAAACTTCAAGCGAAGCCCATCACGGCACCCGGGGTCCGATTCGAAAACGGAAAACGGGCACCACCTCGGCTCAGGTTCACAAACAAAGTCCCCTCAACCAAATCAGGATGAGGACAGGATAGATGTAGGAGGTCGTGGAGGTCCTCGGGAGCCTCGCACCTACGCGGCCATCTTGGTTGCGCGCTAGGCTCCTCCTCCTGTGGACGATAGGTTTGGCATTGGCTTTAAGTTTGATTTTGTGGAGGAAACCTTTTAGGAGTCCGAGTTTGTCTGTAAACACCTCTGGGAATTGATTGCAGATTTCCATCCCAATGTTGGACCTGTCGATCAGGTACACAGGTTCCGGCGCGTTGGGGTCTAGTTTGATTCCTAAATCCTTTTGGTGTTTCCATCCAAGTAGATTAGAACCACTTTTTGTGATGTAAACTTTCCCCACGGTCGATCTATCCTTAAAGTCAATGTTCATGAGTAGCATCCCGACAAGTGGTATGGGATCTTGATTATAACCCCCTGGTTTGATGTCTGGAGGTAAGAGACTATACACCCGTGCCCCTGAATTAGCCAGGAACGTAGCTTCATTCACAAGTGTATATGGGGAACAAGAATCTGCCTAAACCTCATACTTAATATTGTCCAACAATATTTCGCACTTTGGGTAGGAAGTGCCATTACATTCAGAAAAGTTGGATACTTGGAAAACTATATCCTCGCTAGGGAGTTGTGGATCTAGATCACCCCCTATCATGTGGGTGACACTGTTTTTTGCATTATGACACACTTTAGAGAAATGGCCCCTTTTCTTACACTTGCTGCATACAACGCCCCTTGCAGGACAACTCACGCTGTTGGCCAGATGATTGGAATTTCTGCACCTGTAACATTTAGGTTTGTTTCCCGATGCAGCGTGTACCTCAGGACTAGAAGATGAAGGCTTGTGTTTGTTGTCTTTACTGGAGATTTTGTGTACACTGTTCTCCGCAACTTGTTTTACCTCAACAGCTTCCTTCATTTCGTTCATACAATAAGCTGTATGCTCTATGCTTTTAGCAATATCAATTGCATGTTTCAATTCAGGGGCTTCTGCTAGAAGTCTTTCTTGAATTTTCTTGTTACTGGTACATCTTACTAGCTGATCCCTAATTAGAGACTCGGTTAACATACCAAACTCGCACGTAGATGCTAAACCCCTCAGAACCGCTATGTAATTTATCCCCTTTTCATTTTTCCCTTGAATACGCAAGAAAAATTTGTGGCGTTCCAAAACAATATTAATTTTGTCACCAAATTGAGCTTCCAATTTCAATAATGTTAACTGATACACATCATGTTGGACATCTCCCTCGCCCTCTGCCCCCACATTTGCATTTTCAACAATAGAATCAGGTAGGTCATCAAACATTTCCCTCCCTTGCTTTCCCAGATTATGCAGTAGGACATGTTGTTTACGCACCGCAGAAAATCTGTCACCCCCAATGGCAATAAGGTAGGATTCAAATAGGTTTACCCATTTTTTCCATGGGATCACAGGATCCCCACTCTCATCCAGGAATGGAGGGGGTTGAGACATTGCAAATGCGGACATTATGGAGAAGCGTGGAAGAGGAAGAAGAAAACAACAGAAACAGGGAACAAGAGTGATAAATAGAAAGAAAATAAGGTAAGATTAGGGTGAGCAATGGAAAGGAAAGAATGGCAAAGCCTGGAAACAGAAAAACACTAGTGGAATCAGAAGAAATTAATGGTAAAGCACAAGTAATACCACCCGAATTTGACACACTGTGTAATGGACTGAACTTGTGGGTGGAGCAATGAACACAAACATATGCGTGAGCTGAGCCTGTCAGCGATGAATTCGAAGCAGGCTGGCTTGGCTTCTGAGGAGAGTTTCAAAGTGCAATAATATTGTTCCCCAGCAGGGGGAGCAGTGCCGGAGAAAACGGGGAGCAGTGTCTTTCTTCGGAGCGGCCTCTGTGGGATCAAGTCAGAGGAGGGGCGGAAACATCAGGAAGCGGAATATCCCCACGCAGGAGTAGGAAGCGAACGCTGCCTCAGCGCTGACAGGAAGCACACACCACCGAAGCACACACCACCGAAGGCAAAAGAGGCAGACACCAACGCGCGCGAAGAGCAGCACTGGCGCACACGACCCTCGGCAGCAGACAGTCACGGGACTTCAAGATTCACCAGCAGGCAAATACCAGGCACCCGCGGCGTCAATGGGAGCAAAGGCAGGCGCCCTGGTAACCAGCAACGGCAGGCAGCAACCTCAGAGGAACAACGCTGAGGAGATATAACAACGAGGGACTCACCACCACGGAGTCAGCAGCGTTTCGATGAGGCAGCAACCTCAGTGGACAGCTTGAGAAGCAAAGCAGCCGAACACGGAGTCAGGAGCGTTGCGCTGTGGGAACGATCCCCCACTCAGGTGGCCACTTAATTAAATGAGCACGGGCACACTGGAACAGTGGGAGACACAACTGCTTGAGATGGACAGCCAGCCAGGAAATCCAACGAAAGGCAGAATGATACTGGGGGAAGGATCCAGACCGTCCCCAGCACGGTAAGATGACTCGTCGCCAAATTAATGTTTTAAATGAAAGACTCCAACCTCAGCAGTTCAGGAGAAGTGGGTTTATTACTGCGCATCCTTCAGCCTCTCGCTGTGTAATCCCAACATTCTAACAGGAGCTTCAGCCCCAACATTCCATGGATGGGCAAACCCATAAGGCGAGGAAAGGGAGGGGGGGAAAGGGGAAGAGGGAACAGGACCAGATTAAAACACCGCCACCACTGATTTGCATGAGGGCATGGACAATAGTCCTACAAACATTTTGCTCCGTGCACCCTCCAGCCCAAAGATCAAGTACTGGATCTTACAATTCTAAGAACAGGACTCAGCCACTATGTACAAACAAGATTAGTATAAAGCTAGGTAAAAACCACAGATCAGGAAAACAGTTACATGCAGTCACACTCCAGGCAGGGGAGCAAGACTGTACATAATGTACATTCCCATCCCAATAGATCGGCCTCCTAGACTGCCAGGAGCCGTAAACCACAGCTGGAGAAGTACGGTCATCGGAACAGCAGAACTGGCAAGAAAGCCCACCTGCATTTCCATGATTCATTTCAGCTTCGGGATCCACTGTGAAATCTACACCTTGCAAAGAGGTAAACCATCTCAACAAATTGAGATTCTCACTTTAGTGATTTGTGATCTGTATAGGCCACAAGCTTGGTAGCAAATAAGTAAGGCTGAAACCACTGGATCCTCTCAGCTCTTGTCGTCTAGTTGATCCAGTACTACTCTAACTCCCTGTCCTGATGCATCCGTGTTTACAATGCAAAGCTGACCATAGTCAAACGCCTTCAACACAGGTGAACCACATAGTTCTACCTTCAGGTCCTTAAAGGCCCATAGTCCCAATCACTTTTGTAGACTGCTTCTTGGATGTCAGGGCTGTTAAATGCACAACTATGGTAACCTAGTTGGCCACAAGGTTCCTATACTACCCAGGAAGTCCTTCAACAGCTCTCACTTGAGTCTGGGTGGTGGGAAACATACACTCCAAAACAGACTGGATCTTAATATCTAACTGGCAGATCTTCTCATTGCGCATCTGATGCCCAAGGTAGACCACGGAGGATTGCCCCACCTGGCAACTGGTTGCCTTGATGGTCAGTTACCATCTCTGTATCGTGATCAACACCTATTCTAGAAGCCTTAGGTGGTCCTCCCATGAATTGGTAAAGATGGCAATGTCATCCAGGTAGGCCATCTTCCAAATCCAAAAGATTAAGGTTCAAAGGACCTGAAAAGTGGCAAGAGCACTGCAAAGCGCAAAAGGTGTGAAACTAAATTGGTACCATTGTTCTGGCATAGAGAATGCTGTCTTTTCGTTGGCACCAGGGGCTCATGCAATCTGGTAAAAGCTGCTGGTCAGATTAAAGTTACGGAAAAAAATAAGCGTCACCCAGCTGGTCCATTAGTTTAACAGCTCTGGGAACCTGTTGTGCATCTGTCTTAATGCCCTCAATGATGGCCCAGTAGTCCATACTTTAGAGCACCAATATCAGATGACGAACCCAAGGACTAATGGAATGCTTAGTCACCTCAAGTTTAACATCTTATCAACCTCTGCCATGGTGCATTATTGGACTCAATCTGACGCCCTGTAACTCTTCACTGGCAAGTTATCTCCTGTATTTATATGATATACAACCATATGTACAGCTTGGGGTCAGCAAAATGAGGTGGGAAAGTTGGCCTAGTATCTTTCTACATTCTTTGCTCCTCTGGTGTCCATTCACACCCTATATCACATGTCAACATTCTTGCTAGAGATAGCTGTTGGAGCACCGAGTAGAGCTCCCGTCATGCTCCACGGCTGAGCTCACTTCCAGAGAGGATGCAAGATGGACGGTCGACGCTCGAGTGATCTCTGGGATGTATTGAACTTCTTGTAAAGTATGGCTACAGGGTTTTGGACCACACAGAAACTGACCCGCAACTCGAAACAGTGAAAGTTGCAGCAGTATCAGAGAAAATAGGGGAGAGCGGAGACAGCAGCTCGGGATGCAGCAGGGAGAGAAACGAACTGAGATTAGGGGCCGAGCCAAGACCAGATGCTGCAGAGCCACGGGGAGTGGCTCAGAAGGCCAAGGTACAGCATGTATGATTGACGATTGCGGTGTGGGCGTAAAGTGACCAGTGAGATCAGTGCTCTGCAGTCACTGTTCCGCAGTGGAAAGGAAGCGAAGAACAAATCGGACGATAAAATTGGCAATCGTGATTTATGTTGAGCAGTAAGTGGAAAACTGGCTTTACCATAGGATGCTGTACCACTTCGGGAAATTAAAATAGAGCAGTGATGATGCTCTACTGGAGGAAAACAAAGATTCTGGGATTCTGTTTGGTCAGTTTACTACATTTGTAGATTTCTCCTCTTCCCCCATCTGTGTCAAATATATAAATATGGTAAATTGATATGGGGTATTTTGTGGGGCTACATAGAGTTCCCAGGACAATACAGAAAAGGGGTGCAAGTGTTCAATAAGCTCAACTAAGGAAAAGGAAAACAAACTTCAGTGAAATATCTTGCAGCTCTGTACCAGTTTTGTGAACTGCCAGACTCACCCGCTATAACCTGGGCAAGCGAATCCCAACTAGTAGAATACCGGGCTAGTTCTCTCGTCCGACAGTCAAGAGAGGAGGGGTTGAAGCAGCTTGAGAGCGTGCTTTAGGCTCATTCTCAAGAGGAGGGGGGGCCTGTTAGTTGCAGAAGCAGTCCTTGTAGCAAAGATGCTGCTTGCAGCCTACCCGTAACAACTCCTGCACCCCGAGCCATAATACTTTAAGATACAGGTTACTTAATGCCCTAATGAAGCATATATCAAGAGATCAGTCAATGAAAATGCGTACGACTAGGAAGAGTCCACAGTAAAAAAAAAACTCCCTCCTTCAGAGCGTTGAAGGCAGGATGGAATCTATGCAAAGCCTAGATAACCCCATTATCTCTCCTCAACCACGGTTGAAAGAGACCCTTGAAACCAATCTATTTGTTTAGTGGAGACATCTAAACAGATACCTAAATGAGAAGCAGGCACATCCATTATTCACGGTGGGGGTTTCGAGAGGAGGCCAAAAGAAAAATCTATTTGATGCAGATAGCATTTTATCGACTGCCAAAGCTGATCTGAGTACTACAGTCGCCTTGGAAAAAGATCCCTCAGCAGGTAATAATCAGATGCATATTGGAGTCCAGACTCTCGAAGAAGTATCATCATTACAGGCTTCAACGACTGAGATAACACTAAATCAGATATTACATGAACTTCACGAAATGAAGCTCTCTCAAGAAGCCGTACACCATACAACTAAAGAACAATTAGACCAGAATATTGAGAATCTTCATCAGCTCTAGACTCATATGACTGAGGTAGAACAGAAGGTATCTCTTCTTTAGAAGTAAACAGCAATAGTCAATAAAGGAATCTGAGCAAATGCTAAACTGAACTGGAAGATGTCTAGCTTAAACTGGACGATGTGGGAAGTCTAGCTCGGCGTACCAATCTAAGGTTTGTGGGTATCCCAGAAGATCGCGAAGCAGGCCTTTCACCCATGAAATTGACATCAGATCTTATGGGCAAAGTGTTACTTCCCGAAAAAGCACAAGAAATCAGAGATTTGACTATTAACAGAGCACACTGAGTACAAGCAATTCGACCAACAAATGAAAAATACCCGAAAACACAATCCTGGTCCATTTTTGGGGATGTCCGGATCAAAGAGCAAATCCTGACCAAAGCGATCAAATAGAAGTCCTTTACTTCACCTGATAATTTTTAATTCCGAATATATCCGATGTGTCAATATTGGCTGCACAAAGACAGAGTGAATTTGTTGGATTAATAGATGACTTTAAACAAAATGGTGCTCCAGTCAGCATAATCCAAAATTTTAAACTAAATGTTTTGTACAAAGGACAAGCTCACATATTTCAGTCAATAGGGCATGCTAAAGAATTTCTACTTACAGTCAAGGGTGAAGGGGGGATTAGGAAATAGCATTTATATCTTTAAAAAATGAAAAAAAGGGAAGAAAAAAGTGTGAGAAGGGATAAAAAGAGGCCAGAATGATTAGATTTTTTATTAGCTGGACAAGGTATCTAATCAGAGATCTATATTAAGAAACATGGCACTTTGAGATTTAAGCTTTTTTTGCAACACCTCCATAGATGAGCTCCTAAGTACCATTTCAAGGTACTACCTTAGGAGGAAGTGGGGAATGGGTGGTGAGCCAGGATATGGGTGGGGAAAAAGCCCATGACGGTGGGGTACGGAGTAGGGGGAGGGTGATGCAACAAGATGGGGGAGGGGGGGGGGTTAAAAAATAAAATATTAATCTCAGGTAGCAGGGAGAGTACCGTTCCAAGACTTAAGACCAGGCTTATTTGTGTCATATATCACTGCAGAACTAGCCCGATAAAATGGGCAAGCAATACGCAGAACAAGGTCAAGTGGAAAGAGTTAGTAAATATAAACAGTTGATAACCAGATATTGCGTATAGCCTCATGTAATATAAATGGGGCAAACAATCAAACCAAATTGCGATCTATACTCCAGTGGCTTATGACAACCCAGGCGCAAGTTATTTTGTTACAGGAGACCAATTTTAAAGGGCACCTAATTCCACCAAATGGCCCAACTTTATTTCTCAGGCCTTTTTGGCATCAGCAGGTACAGTTATTAAGGGAGTAGCAGTATTACTTACACAACCAGGGCCGGACAGGCTGCAGCGGGCACCAGACATTTCCCCGGTGGGCTGCCAAGGTGGGGACTGGTTTTGGACCCCTGGGGGGGGGGCGTTTTTTTTTACCGGGTGCCAGTTTTGCAGCATAGCTGCGATATCGGCCCCCTGTAAGAAAAGCGGCGGGGGTGAGACAGGATTGGTGCTTTCCACTAGCACCCCCACCCCCCCGGGGGCCTGTCAAGTTGTTTGCCAGGGCCGGTTTCGGTTTCCAGTACGGCCATGTACACGCCACTTTCAGGAGGAAGTACTCCAAATTATGAGGGATTCTGGAGCAAGATGGATTATCTTAAGCCTAAAGATCGGGGAACAAATTCTTCAACTAGTTAGTTATTATGGCTCCATAGAAGATGAGGCGGCTGCATTAGAGGAATTAGGCAATATATTAATTCCATTAACTGGATTACTAGTCAAAGGAGGGGATTTCAATATTATACAGAATATAATGCTAGCCTCTTCTCGTAAAAACAAGGTTCAAAATAAACCCAAGTCTTTTAGGGGATTGGGAAAATTTATTTGGGATTTATCATTATTTGATCCCTGGAGAATCCAGCATCCGGTATCAAGAGAATATAAATGTTTCTCCAAAAGATACAATTCAGCGTCAAGAATCTATTTTAAAAAAACAAATTCCCATCATTGGGAGAAGGGCAAGACATGGATTATTCCAAACCCCTTCTCAGATCATTCAGTCCCAGTGACCAAAATGAAAATAAAGGCAAACGTAGCGGAGCGCCCGAGGTGGACGCTGGATAAAACTCTTCTTACCCACGATGGCTGGATTACAAATATGAAAACTCTTTTTATGGAATTCTCAGAGCGGAACATGGGGATCAGCCCCACAGTTCTCAGTTTGGGACTCCTGTAAGGCTGTTATCAGAGGGTAGGCAATATCATGCAAAGCTAGCATCTCGAAAACTAGAAAAGAGACTGCTAGGCAATTACAACATGAGCTGGATCAGGCAAGTCAGCTGCACTTAAGAATGCATTCACAGGCAACAGAATATCGATTAAGAAAAGCTAGACAGAGAATTAAAAACGTATATGACTCTCAGTCAGTAGCCAACCAGACCACGTGTCTGCAACAATTATACGAGGAAAATGAACATGCGGGTAAATTCTTGGCCTGGTCAGTAAAAAAAAAAAAGATGTAATAATGCCGCTATTAAATCTATAATGGACGAAGATAGAGGCCTGGTAGTATACCAAATGGCAGAAATTGATCTGGTGTTTCAAACACATTATAGCAGGTTGTATATAGTTTCTGCACCTAGATCCACAGAAATGGTCAATAACCATCATAGTCCGACCGATTCGCGTACATTAAGTTCTATGCAAGAGGGACAGATTTTGGACCCAATTTCGGAAAAGGAAGTTCAGGAAGCCATCAAAAACACCTCCAGTGGGAAAGCTTGTGGCAGCGATGGGCTACCAATAGACATTAAAAAAATATTTATGCTACAATTAACAAAATTGCTGGTATCATTATTTAATGAAATGTTAGAGGTGTGTCAGATCCCCAAACCTTTTCTGAGGCAGTTATAGCTCGTTTTTTAAAGAAATGCAAATCTCGGTTAATCCTGCATCATATTGTCCAATTAGTTTACTTAACAGTGATTTTAAATTATTTACTAAAATGACGGCAGCCAGGGTAACTCCGCTAGCTAAAGACCTAGAGAATGAAGATCAGTGACGCTTTCTGCCAGGGAGGACCCTAACTATTAATACGAACTTTTTAGTTCAAGCTATTGATTATTTACTACTAAAGATATAAAAGCGGCAATTATTATGATTGACGCAGAGAAAGCTTTTGATTTAGTTCATTGGGATATTCGGTTTGCAAATTTAATAAAGTTTGAGTTTCCTTTGCGTTTCGTTAATATGTTACAGAATCTATATAACAAAGCAGAGGCCAAGGTTATAATCAATGCCCATATCGCTGGGTCAGTAAAAAATTAAAGGGGTACTTATCAAGGGTGATCCATGCCCCCAGTTTTATTTGCACTATTTATTGAACCACTGGCTTTGTATATACAACAGAACACCTAAATTAAAGCACCTATACTAGGGGTGCCGAAGCTCAAACTGCAGATTACTTAATTCTGTATTAGGCAGGTGATTCTCAAAATATTACAAGAACTTTTAATACAATTAGAAGTTTTTCAGATCTAGGTGGCTATAGGATTAACCATAAAAAATCAGAAATGTTATTGTTTAATTGTCCTGATCAGGTTTTGCCGACCGATCTGTGATTACAGGCTTTTAAATCTGCCTCAATCCAAAATTTGCGTATTTTTGTTTTGCACAATTTTTCGCAACTCTTCTCACTTAATTATGTGCCGACATTAATCAAAGCCAAACATATTCTGAGCAATTGGCAGTTATTAACACTCTTCATAATTGGGAAAGCTGCTCTGAGAAAATGATGATACTTCCGCTATTTGTTTTTATTTTTTCAAATGTCTTAATAAAAGTTCCTCAAAGCTACTTTCTCGAAATAGAGCAGATGTTTTGCAAATTTGTAGGGTTAGGCAGGAAACCTCATACCAAGCTAGAAACTTTACAATTGAGTTTGAAAGAGGGGGCTGTCTCAGGTTACCACATATTAAAAAATACTTCAAAGGGGCATTTATGGATTGGTGTGGACGTGCAGCTACGTCACAAGGACATGGAACTAATTTTTACCTTCAACAAATGCTACTAGAAAATAACATCCAGCTAGTACCATTTATTAAGATCCCCAGACTACTCAAACGTAATAGATAATAGTGTTAGACCTGGCACCATTGGCGTAGGTCTCCCTTCCATTTTTGCTTCGGCCTCCTATGTTTTTGCTGTGTGTTGGACTCTGTTTTGATGGTCTAGATGCTTTGAGCACTTTGCCACTGCTGTTCAGTGCCAAAGTGCAAGTGCTCCCTTTATAAATTGTTGTTATGGATTAGTGATTCCATGATTGGTATATTTGATTTACTTGTCAGACCCTAATATAGTGCACTATGTGTGCCCAGGGCCTGTAAATCAAATGCTGCTGGTGGGCATGCAGCACTGATTGTGCCACCCACAGAAGCAGCTTGTAAAGTATGACTCATGCCTGCCATTGCAGAGCCTGTGTGCCGTCTGGGACTGCCATGTCGACTTGGTAAATGCACACACTTGCCAGTCCCTAAACCCTCCCTTTTCTACATGTTAGTCTCCCCTAAGGTAGGCCCAAGGTACCCGTGTGGGCAGGGTGCATTGTATGTGAAAGGTAAGACATGCCCTGATGTGTGTGGCATGTCACGATAGTGAAATACTGCCAATTTTGTTTTTCACTATTGCAAGGCTATCTGTTCCCATAGGCCAGAATGGGCAGTTTGTTTATAACATCTTATAAACATAACTGACCCAGGGAACAAGGTGGAAAAATAAAGTTTAGTATGTCTGAACTCAGAATGTTAAGATTCATCTTTTAGTGAGGGTGATTTTTACATTCTGTGTTTGAAAATACAACTTTTAGAAAGTAGGTATTTTCTTGCCTAACCATCCAAAGTGCCTTTGCTAGGCTTTTTAATTGCATGTCTGGCTTTTGGATGACAGGGACTGGAGGAGGGAAGCAGCTCTAGAAGTCTGATGAGTCAGGGCTGGGCTGAATAGGCCTGGTCTGCATTCAGAGTGGTGGGAGGAGTAGCACCTTCACCTGAATAGGGATGTGCCTGCCTTCCACAATGACGGCTCTGCCCCCCTGTGGTGTGTCTGAAGCCAGGGCTCACACTGACAAAGGAGGTTGTTATGCACTTGCAAAGTGACCCACAGAACTGGTTTTGGCTGGGTACAGACACTCTCTGCCTTCAGAGAACAAAGGATTTTGGTTTATAAAAAGAGGGGCTCAGACCCCAGACTTTTAGATCACTTCTGGGAAATCAAGAAGAAACCTTTGCCAAGAAGAAGAGCCGCATGAGCTGAGGAGGAATACTGCCCCTGTGCTGTTTGCTGTCTGGGGTTGGCCTGCAGTGGCTGCTTGCTGCCAAGGAAAGGAGAAAAAGACTGTTTGCCTTGTCACCTGATTGAAAGAAGATCTCCAAGGGCTTGAAACTGAGCTTGTCTCCTGTTCTGAAGTCTCAGGGACACAAAGACTTCACTACCAGCTCCCCTGAACTTCCTTGCTGGGAGTTCTGACCTGCAAAGAGGTGCCTACTGTTGTTTTGGACCTCAATAGACTGTTTTCCGCTGGGAGCTGAAAGAATCCACGCATTGTCCCGGATCGTCGCATTGCATCGAGGCGCCAAGTTTGTTGCATCGTTGGGGTACGCAGTAAGAAACAGACGCATCACGTCCCCACGCATTAAGAAAACGATGCATCACCTACTCTCCAGTAAGGAACCAACACACCACCACCCCTGAGCTGCAGTAAGGAACCGACGCATAACCTCCCCCGAAGCAAGGAACCGATGCATCACATTCCCTGAGTATAAGGAACCGACGCATCACCTTCCCTGTGGTCCGTTTTGTTTGTTTACGTGACACATCCCAGGTACTTTGTGAGAAAAGTGTTGCATTTACAACTTGCATTGAACGGAACTATTTCTACCATTTAAAAGTCATATTTTTAATACTGGATTGTGGATTTTTATCATTTGGTCTTGTTATGGTTTAGATAAAGATAACTTATTTTTCTAAACTGGTGTGGTGTCCATTTGTAGTTTTTTCATTGTGTTACTGTATGTGTTCACAAATGCTTTACACACCGCCTCTGAGATAAGTCTGTCTGCTCGTGCCCAGCGCGTGAGCAGGTGTTATTTTAGGGGTGTATCCCCCTTACCCTGACTAGAAGCAAGGGCCCCTATGTGGACAAAGGTACCTACCTCTGCCAACTAGAGACCCCCATTTCTAACATATAGGGTCCCGCATATAATTCTACAATGATTTGCACAAATGAAGAAAGAATATCAATTCCACTCAATACATCCGAATAATCGGATATGATGTTGTGATGTTCTAGGGCATCAGTTGGGTATACAGACTATGAAGAGCTGGGAACGCTTAGGGGTCTATCAAGTAAAGGACCTAATGATTGAGGGGAATTTGAAGACCTGGGATCAATTAAAAATAGGGAGAAAAGAACTCTCCCGCCTCGCTATTCTTTTCCTTCTTTTCCTTTATGCAGCTATGCAGTCTAGTAAGGAATCTACAACTTTCAGATAGTCCGCTCCCAATCGCGATTAGTCGTGCACTGTATGTGAGCGAAACATTGGGTATAGCGATCGAATCCTTCAGCGACAACTTTACGAGCAGATAGTTCAGAGTACTTTGCAGAAAATACAGACAAACTGGATGCGGGATGGAAACAACACTGTGGAAAATGTATAATGAATGGTCTTATAAAGCCATACGAGGGGCCAACCTCAAACGTATGGCGTTCTTTTGTAAGTGGCAGCTATACTATACCCCAATGTGATTACAATTTTTTTCCCATAAGTATCAGGGCAATGCTTTAGGTGTAATCATCCGGTAGGAGACTGGATACATGTCTGCTTTATTTGTTCAATTTTGGCAGAGTATTGGAATCAGATCTTCCAGTGGGTTAACAGGAAATTGTTGACAAATATAGTTCCTGACCCACTGATGGCTCTATTTGGAATCTTTAACATCAATTTACCAATTCAGCAAAAGCAGTTTGTTTTTATTGCTTCTCTAGTGGCTAAATCTCTCATTTTGCAACGATGGAAAATGACAGAGCCACCTAAATTTAGTCATTGGGAATCAAAGATGGGTCAAATCAAAAACATGGTAAAATTGTATTCCCTAAGAGTAGGGACCGTTAAAAAGTTTGCCAAAATCTGGGGTGAAGAATAGAAAGTATGTATGGACAAAAGAGATAATGGGGATAATGGTTGGAACACCTAAGGTAGGGCAGTGGGCTTGGGGAGAGTTTTCCACATTTCGATACTCTTTACCAGTTTTCTTTTTAGATTTATAGCTTTGAAATATGAAATACATGTGGGATAAAAGGTTTTAACATAAGGATGCAACGAGGTCATGAGATGTCATTTATATATTGGTCGTTACTTGAGCTAGTTGTATCGTCTACCAGTGATTTTATTTATAAATAAAGGTTTTTTTTAAATGCTAGGGGTAGCTAAAAAAATCCTTAATGCTTTATAGGGATTACTGAAATACACATAATGTTTGCTGTAAGGGCTGTAGGAGAATTGGTTGGTGGACTTCGGCAGGGACTGCAATGAAAAAAAAATTGTATCTGATATTGAAACATACACCCGAAGAACCCGATTTGAACTCTTGCTACTCAACTATTTACATAGAACATAACTAACCCCTACCAAGGTTAGCAAAATATTAACAGCTGTAAACACCCAGTACCCTAGATGTCAGCATGGTGAGGCAGGATCCATCCTCATGACCTGGAGGTGCCAAATGATAGAAGACTAATTTCAAAATGTGATTTTGCTCCTAAAGAACATGTTACCTTCGATAAAGCTCTTTCCGGAAGGGATTTGTGAGATTCGGGTTATTGGTTCACGGGAGGGGGTGGGGTGAGGGGAGAACCTGGTGATGCGTCTGATGCAGAGGAGCAGACAGGCATAGTGAGCGTGTTATGGCCTTGCCATCTTTAAAGTGCTATGGGCGGAGTCAGATGTATACCCAAAACATAAGGAACCATCAAAGGGCATGATACTGCCCTGAACATGCCCGATAAACCCATGGACAGCATCCAGAGTCAGTGGTATCCAGCCGACAGCAAACTGTGAATTTGGCCACTTCACCACTGTCCTGTATAGCCTGAGAGAGGATGGCACACCCAGTCAACACCTGGGCTACTGAGTCCCACAAAGCATGAGTGTAGTGACCTAAAAGGCAGCTGCAATTCACAGAGCGAAGGGCCAAACTTGTGGAGGAGAATACTCACTTTGCATACATTTCTATCCTCTTTGATTGCCCTACAGGGGAAGTAGATGAGATCAAAAATTGGTTTCTTTTTAGAAAGTCAAAAATCTCCAGCGGGATGAGGCAGAGGGCTATAGCCAAAGACCGTTCCAAGGGCTTGGATACCCCTTTGGCGAAGGACAGCTGAACAGGATCTGCAGTGAAGAACGCAGATAGACATGCCGTAAAGTCAATCCGACTGGCGATACACCTCAGATGGATAGTCGAGCAGGTTGGTCCATGTCTCGTCCTGCTTCTCAGAGCAGTTTTTGACCAAGCATTTCCCAAGTCTAAGTTCTGCGTTTTGGCCATCCGGGTACCTTTAGCACCACAATCATGGGGCCAGTAATGGTAGGACAGCACTTGGGGGTTCAGGACTTACTCAGGCTGGGTCTAATTGCAGGTTCAAGATGACGGGTGCCTTTTGTGTCCCTATTACTCTGAACAGGAGGCCAGCAAAATTGCCCTTGAAGGCACTCTGATAGTCCTGGTTTCAGTTGAAGATGCACTGCTCAACAGCAGGGCTGGTCTCTGAGCATTCAAGGCAGGCTTAAGGTAGCAAAGCAGTCCTTCCAGGTACTGCAAAGCAGTCCTGTGGAGTCCTATAGAGTGTGGAGTGCACAGCAGCAGGCAGTCCTCTGAGGGTCCTTCTGCAGGTCCAGGAGTGAACTGAAGAGTGGATCTGAGGGTCCTATTTTTATACATGGTGCCCTTTCCTCTGGAATGGAGAAAAAGCTTCTAAAAAGATTCTTTGAAGTGCAAGAAAATTCCTTACTCCAAGCTGGCTGCAGTGAAAATGTGGCGGCGATAAGTCCTTTATGTGAAGGCAGAGCACACCCTATTCAGTTCCAAGTAGAGGCTGTGCTCAGCTCCAACACACATCGTGCCAGCAGATGGACCAATAAGGGACACCTAATCCCTCTATTGTGCGACTGTCTGGGAGGAATTCACAAAGTGTCAGTTACACCCAGTCATGGGACCCAAGATAGGCTGCAGCACAAAAGGGCGAAGGGCAGGAAAATGCCATCTTTCAAAAAGTGACATTTTCATGTCCCCCACAGTAGAAATCCCAATCATGTCCCATTTATCAAACCCCGAGCAAGTACTAAGGCGGCCTAAAATGTCCGGCTCCCACAAGGGTGTAGCCTTCGTCAGGCGTCCCTGCCATCCCAGCCTTGGCGGCTCAAACATCTTGAATTGCCTTCTGGATCTCGTTTACAGATATGTCCACATCCAACACCGCTCTACCCTGCGGGGGGATGCATACTACCTCTATAGTGGCGAGGAGATCTGCTGCCATCCACACTTTTGTGGCTCGTGGAATTCCGTATACCTTCTCGAAATGGGCCACGATGGCGTCAGCTATACCTTGTGGGTCAGTGATCAAATCGTTGTTAGGACCCTTCACTGCTCGTACCCATCTCGCTGACTGTTCCTTGCATTCCAGCCAAGTCAGAAGTTTACCTGTACGCTCACCCTGCTCGTAAATCCGGTGACGAGTAGCCAGGGAACGCATGGTGGCGTCCTCCAGAAGCAGCTGCCTATAGTCCTGTCTTTTAATGTTGAGACGGTGCTGAGTGTCAGGATCAGGGGCCTGAGATATGGTCCCCTCCAGTTGCAAAATGTCCGTTTCCAGTTCAACCACCCTCCGGTTACGCTCGGTTCTGTGACCCATCATCAGAGATAGCGCCCTTCCCTTGATCACCGTGCCATATGCACCCCAGAGTGTCACTGCCGACTTTACTGATGCCACATTTTCTTCAAAATAATAATCTGTGTCTTGTCGCAGGTTTTCTCTAATGTGTGGGATCTTTAGCGCCCATGGTTGTATCATGATTGGGCCGGGACGTCTAGCGTGTTGAGCACCGAGGACCGTCAGAACAGGGGAGTGATCAGAGATTCCTCGTGCCAAGCAAGAAGAGTCAGTGAAATCATGTATCTCTTGGGTATGAGTGAACAGATAGTCAAGGCGTGGCTTGACGCGCGACCATGATGACCGCCAAACTGTAGAGCTCCGCAGTGTTGGTGCCGACATCCTGAGCATTCTCCTGCCGGGGGCTCCTCCCGGGTGCAGTGAACTAAGGCGGAGGCGGCCCTTCCACACCCCGAAGCATCGGCGTGGCGACCGGCACACGGGGACTCTGTGTGGACGGCCGGGACCGTCTGCGGGCTGCGGCCGGTGACAGAGTGGTGGGGCTGGAGCTCGGCGCTCGGCCGCGCGCCCGACTACACGCCGCGGCTTCGCAGGAGCTCCCTGGGCCGCGCCGGAAGTGGTGACAGAGCGGCGCGCTGAAGATCGGGCCCCTGGGACGGTGCTGCAAGTCTGCGGGGGGGTTCAAGCCTAGTGCACACGCGGTGCAAGCCGACACCGGAGAGCTTGCCGGAGCGGGAGTTGACCTACGCTGGGGGAGAAGGACGCAGCCGACCTTCGGGCCGAGGATATTCTGGCCGGACATGGAGGAAGTGAGACACGCCTGACGCTTAGGCGGGGGACGTCCTGCGGTCCCGAGCCCGACGGAGCGTGATAGCCCCATCGTGGAGTGGTACTGTGCTTCTTGTTGCGGCGCCCGGCTGCCTGCCCCACGGAGACGGAGGCAGGCGCGGGGGGCGGCCCTGGCCTGGCAGTAGCTGTGCCCCTGGACGCTCGGCCCTTGCGGAGGAAGGCTGCGGAGGTGACGGGGGGCCGGAGTGCGAGACGCTGCCCGGTGCCCGCATTTCGCGGATGCCTCACTGTTCTCCACGCTACAGGCACTGGGAGCGCGACGATTGGAGCAGGCTCATTGCTGGTGGTGTCCTTGCGCCCCTCAGCCGGTTGTGCCTCGTTGCGGGGTACAGCGCCGGCTGAATCCGGACCCCTGGACGTGGCGGCTCCCACGTGCGGAGTGATATTGCGGAAGACCGCGTAGGAGTGTGGTGAGAGGCCTTCAGGAGCCGCGGCGGGCCTGCGCCTCGGATGTGTCGGGGTCTGCGTCACCCAGCCAGTGGCCGCCTGGTGGAACGAGACGGATCGAGACATCTTCCCCCCGCCCCCATATTGCTGGGGCTGTGGGCTCGCGGATGTGGCAGTGAGCCGGCGGAGACGGAGACGTTGAGGGGGGAAAAGGCCTGCTCAGACTGAGCTGAACTTGGTCGCTGGTCGCCCAGACTGTGGGCGGATGCCCACTGCACAGCAGCTGGTCATGGGTCGGCTGCGCAATGCCCCGAGGGATGGCCAGACACCGACGGCTGGCCCAGGCCGGGTCGCGAGGCCTGGGGACACTGCTGCGGCCCCACATACTGAACTGCTGGCGGCTAAGCTGGATTCTGTATTGGCCGCAGTGGAGCGGATCGGTTCCTCACTCGAGCAAACGAGATCATCCTTGGAGGCCGGTATAGATAAGGTCACGGTCGACTTCACGTTGCTCCACGCGGATCACCGCAAGTTAGCGGACAAGGTGGCGCTACAGGGGCAGACTCTGCAGGACGTACAACCGGTTGTGGCCACCCATACGGCCGCCCTCCAAGACCTGATTGACCGCGTCCACGCCTTGGAAGATCGCGTGGACGATGCCGAAGGACGTTCACGACGCAGCAATGTGCGCGTGGTGGGCCTGCCGGAGGGAGTGGAGGGGCGGCAGCCAGAACATTACGTGGAGGAATGGCTGCGCACTTTGATTGGACCCGAGAAGCTGTCGTCGCACTTCGTAGTGGAACGGGCCCACAGGGTTCCAACACAGAGGCCCAGCCCCAGATCTCGGCCAAGGCCCTTCCTGTTTAAGCTCCTTAATTACAGGGACAGAGACGTAGTGCTCCGTGAGACCCGGAGGATTGGCGACATCGCCGTTGGCAGTGGACAGGTACAATTTTTCCCAGACTACACCGCCTTGGTACAGAAACGCCGCAGTAATTATCTGGCGGTGAAGCGCCGCCTGCGGGAGTTGGAGATCTCATACGCCCTTCTGTTCCCTTCGCGTCTACGGGTGGTCACCACTGACGGCACCCGCTTCTTTGATACCCCATCCGAGGTCTGGGACTGGCTGGAGGACACTGGGCGCAGTGATGGCCGGCGGCCACAGGGCGTGGAAGTGGCTCCGCGGCGTGGCAGGAGGTCTCGGCAGCGCAGGGGGAGAGGACACCGGCGAGAAGAGGGGCGGAGCCTGGGGGTGGCTCCCAGCCCGGAGAAGAGCAGAATGGAACGGCGAGAAGCGTTAGCGGCGGTGGCTACTCTCGTGTCCCCGGACAGCAGGAGTGGAGAGGCTGCCCAGGAACATGGCGGACTGATGGCTAGCGGCTCCTCTTCACCGTCCACCGAGATATCGGATGACCAGCTGATGCCCCTGGTCACCCCACAGACATCGGACCATGTGATGTAGAACAGTGCCGGGGAGGGGGTCGAAGTCATCGCCACGGGTACTCCCCAGAAACGGGCCCTGACTCTTGCAGACTGACGCCGCTTGGCCCGAGCCTGCGTGGCCGACGGAGTGGTGAGATATGGACAGGAGGGGACTTGTTTTTGGACCTCTGGGGGGTTGGCGGGGGAGCTGAGACGGGGAGGCGGCTGGGCTGGTGTTCCTCCGTAGCAGGGGAAACACATGAGGTGACAGACGTGCACACCTGGGGGTTTATGTTATGGGGGTCACGCACTCCTTGGACTTATGCTGCGCCACGGGAATGGGAGCCCCTTGCACCACATGTACACAGGCACCTCGTAGGGGAGCACACATACGCAGCGGCCACCACTCGCCCGCCCCATTAGCCACAATTAGGCTAAGTTAAGTATTGTGAGCATTGCCTCATGGTTTGGACGAATACCTTTAGAGGGATTTGCCCTGATAGTTACTTTGGCCTGGTTGGTCTGTTCACATACACGATAGTATGTTTCTGCGTTGTTGTTTTGTTGGGTTATCTATGCAGCTCACTACATAGTCCAGTGAAGGCCCTCTGCCTCCTGCCCTGGGGAGGCGCCCCTGGCCCCCGCCACGGGCTCGCGATTCGGCTTTACTCATGGCTGTTACAAATGTAGTCACGTGGAATGTCCGCGGTATGCATACGCCGGCGCGTAGGTACTCAGTCTATGCATACATGCAGCGACACGCGGTGGCTGTAGCTCTCCTGCAGGAAACGCACATGACGTTGAGGGAACTAGGAAGGCTGCGCATGCGATGGAGGGGACAGGTGTATGGCACTACATGCTCGGCACACGCTAGAGGCACGCTGATATGGGTACGGGCGGGTACCCCGTTTGTCTGCTTGGAGGTGTTGGTGGACCCGGAGGGGAGGTACACCCTGGTGCATGGGAGGGTTGATGGGCAACAGGTGCTACTGGGGTCTCTTTACGCGCCAAATGTAGATCAGTCCTCCTATCTGGCCAGTCTATCGGCGGTGCTGGCACCATACGCTAGCCTTCCCTGGCTCCTGGGGGGAGATTTTAAATCCGTAATTGATGTATATTTGGACCGGTCCTTCCCGCCCCTGCGGGGCACTCAGGTGGGGTCGATCGCCAGGGCCCTGGCCACCTGGTTGTCGCATTGGACCTTGAATGACCTGTGGCGGAGCGTCCACCCGGACGACCGCGTGTATTCATTCTACTCGGCGGTTCTTGGCCTCCATGTTCGGTTGGACAGGGTGGTGGGCACCCGTTCGGTGCTTCCGTGGGTGACTCGAGCGGAATATATGGGCCGGACACACTCGGACCACAATCCCCTCATCCTGGGACTCCGGTGGCGGCCGGATAGACCTCCTGTTCCGACCTGGCGCCTTCAGACGGTGGCCTTGGAAGATTCGGAGTTTTGTACCTCCCTGGGTACAGCAATTGACCAATACTTTGACCTTAATGAGGGCTCCACAGATAGTGAGCTGCTGGAATGGGACGCCCATAAAGTGTATATTAGAGGGCACTGCTTGGGTGCGACATGGAACATTCGTAGGCAGCTGTCGCGGGATCTTGCCGCTCTGGAGTCCCGCCTCCTCTCCTGTGAATCGCTTGGGGAGGGTGGTGGCGTGGACTCGGGCTGCCTATTGGAGCTCCGGGCACGCCATACCGCACTTCTAGACCGGCTACGCTGCCTTAACTATGCGGCTCACTCCGCTCGGGTACATGCCACGTCGGACAGGGCTGGGTGACTCCTGGCCTGGCTGATTAGGCAGGAGACCGCTCGTGCCCCAATAGGTGCCATTACTGGCCCTGACGGCACGCTGGTCCACACCCAATGGGAAATTCACCAGGCATTCACGGCGCACTATACCACTCTGTACAGATCGACTGGGAGGAGACGAGAATGTGACTTAGATGGGTTCCTGGAGGCTCTAGACCTGCCCGTGGTCCCGGAGGAGCATCATGCCTCCCTGGAATGCCCCCCCTCAGTAGAAGAGATAGGAGATGCTATCTCCTTGTTGGCGACGGGGAAGGCACCGGGGCCGGACGGGCTACCGGCGGAGTACTACAAATCGTACCGAGAGTCTCTGATACCTAAACTCCACAGCCTTTACTTAACTGCACTAGAGAACAGCACACTACCACAGTCGATGAAAGAGGCTTACCTGATTTCCCTACTTAAGCCGGGACGCGACGCCGTCCAGTTGGGATCTTACCGCCCGCTCGCCCTGCTCAACACGGACTATAAAATCCTGGCAAAGATACTGGCGGAGAGGTTGGCGCCGGTGGTGCCCACACTGGTGCACAGTGATCAAAACGGCTTTGTGCCCAAGTGCAGCACTTCCCTCAACTTGCGGCGGTTCTTCCGAGTGATGGAGGAGAGCACCCGACTCTGGCCTCGGGCGGGCTGCCTAATCTTAGACCTGGAGAAGGCCTTCGATTGTCTGGAGTGGGGGTACCTGGTGACCACGCTGTCGAGATTTGGATTGGGGCTTGGCTTTCTCCAACTAGCGGCACTTCTGTATAAAGGTCCAACGGTGAGAGTGCGCACTGGCCCGTACATCTCAGACCCCATCAAAATCGGCCGTGGCACCAGGCAGGGCTGTCCGCTGTCACCCCTCCTGTTTGCGCTCACAATGGAGCCGTTAGCGGAGGGACTTGGCGGACGGCATTCCGCTGGGAGATGCGGTACACCAGGTGTCCCTTTATGTGGATGATCTCCTAGTCTTTGTCAGAGACGTGTCTTCTATCCCTGTGGGGCTGGAACGTGTCCTGGCTACCTTTGAACAGCTCTCGGGACTCCGGGTGAATGCAGCCAAATCCTGCCTATATGCGTTCAGGGGCGACACTCAGGACCCCGACTACCAACTTGGTGGGGTGCGAGTGCAGTGGCAATCGGACACCTTTCGTTACTTGGGAGTCCAAGTCTATCGCAGGCCAGAAGACCTGGTGGAAGGCAACCTGGGACGAGCCGTGACGGCGATTCGGTCTCAGATGGCATTCTGGAGTACGCTTGCCCTGTCGGTCACTGGACGAATAGCGCTTGTCAAGATGGTGGTGCTGCCTCGTCTGTTATACTACTTTGCCAAGTTGCCGCTGTACATACCGGCGTCTTTTTTCACCAGCCACATGCGATCCCTCCGGGACTTTGTGTGGGGAGCGGCACGCCATAGGGTCGCGCTGCCCAAGCTATGCCTCCCCGTAGGCCAGGGCGGGCTCGCGATGCCCTGTCTGGAACATTACTATTTGGCGGCGCAGTTACAATGGGTGGCTCAGTGGCTGGCGGACAAATGTCGGGAGGACACTGCGACGGCGGGGAGCCCTCCGCTGGAGTTGGCAGAGCTCCTACGGATCTTTCACCCGACGACGGCTGCTTTGCGGCCCGTGCCTGTGCTGTTAGCAGTGGCGTGTAAATGCTACCGCAGAAGCCTCCGGCTCACCAGTACTAGGATCCCTTATGCCCCGGCTATACCCCTGGAGGGTTCTCCTTGTGGTCAGGACACGCTTGGAGCCGTGGAACTGAGGGACTGGCATGCGGCTGATATCCACACCCTAGAGGACCTGTACCGTGAGGGAGTGCTTTTGCCATTTGAGACCCTTGCGGAGGAGACGGGGCTGGCGCGGGGCCAATTTCTTCGCCATCGGGCACTGATGGAGACACTGGCGGGGCACTGGGGAAACTTGCGGGAGGAGCCGGAGCAGCACTTGGTGATGCAATATCTACATGTCTTGGGCCGAGGAGGGCACCTGATAAGATGGTTTGCCGCGGCCTTACGCACACACGCAGCGCCAAGCCTAGGGGCATTACGCGAGAAGTGGGAGGCGGACCTTGCCCGCCCCATGGCGGATAAAGAATGGGATATGGTGCTGCAGGGGCCAAGGAGGGTGCCGAGAAATATGAGATTCCGCCAAATACAGTTTTTCGTCTTGCACAGGGCCTACCTAACGCCAGCTGCCATTAATAGATATTTCCACCGTGTGGACGCAAGCTGTCCCCGTTGCGCAGAGGTTGATGCTGATCTGCTTCACATGTTGTGGGGTTGCCCGGGACTGAGTGCATACTGGCAGGCGGTACACGAGATGCTCCGCGAGTGCACGGGACGGGAGATTCCCCCTGAATGGCCTACTTACCTGTTACACCTCTTTCATCGGTCGCCCGCGGTTAAGGTTGCCTCTCGTTTTATAGACCTGGGGATCATAGTAGCAAAGCGACTTATCACTAAGCGCTGGAAGGCAGACGCGGCGCCGCTTGCACGGGCGTGGCGCGGCTCTTTTCTGGTCTGGGCCAAGGCGGAGGAGGTGGCACTTCGGAGAGAGGAAACACTGGGCCTCCGGGTGACACCAATCGCATCCCAATGGGGAGAGATGCTGCAGGTCCTGTTACGGCCCGATGGGACGGCCCTGGCTGGGGACGGTAGCGAGTAGCAGGAGCCGCGTTAGGCGCAGGGGGGCTGTCCGATCTGGTGGGCTGGGGCGGCGCGGGGGGTGCCTGAATTGATATCGGTGACCATGCATGCCGCGACTCGGATGATAGTGGGTGTGACGTTCCTGGGGGTGGGAGGCCAGGGGGGGGCTTACCGGGGGGGGGGGGTTCGAGGGAGAAGGGCATCTGGAATTAAACTTGTGAGCTGCTGTTGGATGTTGTTGTTTTAGTTGAAAGGTTGTAGAAGGGACAGTCCCCCAGTTGTAGGATGGGCAGTTCAGCGATGTTTGAATATCGATCTGGGGGTGCACTGGGAAACATACGTCTTTGGCAAAAGTGACTGCGACTTGACGCTTTCCGCTGGTGATGGGACTACAACATTGCGCGTAATGATAGTTTTCCTCGCAGACTCACAGGTTACAACTTTAATCAATGCTAAATGCCACTTGACCGGTGCACAGTGTTATGATTCTACGTGATGTGTTCTGCGATGTTGCTGTGCACCAGCTGTAATTATGCTCTCTGCCATTCTAAGATGTATCGTATGATTTTCACTGCAACTTACAACTTAATAAACAGATTTCTAAATAAATTAGTGAACAGATAGTCAATCCGCGATTGACTGCCATGTACACCCGATACAGTGTGTGTTATGGAGGTGTGACCATATCCATATGTCTACCACCCCCAAAGCATTAGTAAAATCACGGAGTTGTGAGCTTTGTGTCGGGTCACGTCTGGGCGGGAACCGGTCGAGTAGGCCGTCCATCATCAAATTAAAGTCGCCTCCCATTACCAATGATCTCACAGGCAAGTCCAATAATAACGCCCCCACATCCTTCAATGTTAGGTGCTGCAATCCAGGCGGGGCATATACCGAAATAACATTAATGACTCTACCCTCTCACGTACCAGTACATGCTGCATACCTACCCTGAGGATCTGTCCAGGTGTCCTGTATTACATATGGGCAGCCTTTACGTAGGAGAACCCCACCCCTCTTGACCCTGTAGTGAAGCCCGAATGTGCTACCATGCGGTACCCCTTCCTATTGAGGGCCATGCACGAATTTCCTATCAGGTGAGTTTCTTGAAGCAGTATTATGTCAAGCGCATGCCGATGGATATACTGTAAAACAATGCCTCTTTTAATTTTGTCCCCCAGCCCGTTGACGTTCCAGGTGGATAGTTTAAGTCCTTGACCAGTTACTATTAGCATAGAGCAGTAGTACAATGATTACTACGGATAGTCCGTCACAGCCCGCACCCCCAGAGGCACTCTCCAGAGCGACCCCCAGACAGCCACTATACATTGCAACGCCTTGAAACATATTGTCCATAACTTGAATTTTGATGCCAAATGAGATGTACACAAGCCATTTGTCATTTCTACTTGCTGCAAAAAACCAAAAACCCCAGACCCCCTAACAAAGCAAACCCACGCTTACCCACCCCATTAAAGTCTCTCCCCCCTCCCTGCCTCCCTCCACTACGGGACCAGAACCGCCCGCCACCCCCAACATGCAGAGTGCCTGTCGCCCACCCATAAACAACATTAGGGACCGTGAGCTACCCCACTCCCAATCCACATATATATAAACATCACTCGTTATCTCATCTGGCCCGACCCCCCCCATCCGAGACAAAGCACAAACCAGTGATCCAATGTGGCATCCAATTGCCATCCAGCGGTGCCCTCGAGCAATCACAGGTGTGCCTGCGGCCCCATCAATAGAAATAGCAACTGTAGAACGACTGAAAGTGAAAAATAGCATGAAAGTCAAAACCGTAAGTGGCCCAGTAGGGCATTGGGCCAACACCTTAAACTGCGGCTGAGTACATTGCATATACATCGGGCCACCCCACCCCAACCAGCCAAACCATTATTCATTGCACCAGCACACCAGGGGAACAGACCTCGTGCAATAGCATTAATTTGCTCTAGAGGGCTTCCAGAGTCCGGGATTCATACAGCATAATCTTACCAGACTCCAAAGTCAGCACCCCCCTGTATGCCCCTGGGAATCTGAGTCAGAATGCGAAGGAGAACACCTCTGCTGGCACCAGTCCTCAGCTTCATCAGCGGCGGAGAATCCTTTTTTCAACTTCTTTTCGACCGTGCACCAGACTTCCAACCAGTCCCAGGCGGCCTCCGGTCGAGTGAAATACCACGATTTGCCATTAGCTTCCATCCTCAGCTTGGCAGGGAACATCAATGCATATTTAACCTCTTGGTCTCGGAGGGTCCGATTCACCTCCAGGAAACTGCGGCGTTGTTCCTGCACTCTCAGAGTAAAGTCCGGGAAGAACATGATCTTGCTGTTCTTGAAGATAAGTGGGGGGGGGGGGCGCTCTCACCGTTTGAAGAATGACATCGCGGTCTCGGAAATTAAACACCCGGGCTAGGAGTGGCCTCGGGGGCGCACTCGGCTTCGGCCGACCCCCCGGCACACGGTGAGCCCTTTCAATCGAGAAGCATTTGGAAAGTCCACGTGGTTGTAGATGTTTAAGAACTAGTTCCTCTACAAAAGGTCAGCAACCTGTCCCTCTGCGCGTTCCAGCACACCCAGAATGCGGACTTTGTTAAGCCGCATCCTTCCTTTGTAATCATCCAGCTGTAGAGCCATTGCCTTGAGGGAAGAGTGCAACTGTCACCTGTCGCTTAAGAAGGGTGGTATACGTGACTAGCTCCTTGGTGGTGCTCTCTACTGTCCCCACGCGCTCCGCCATTTTCTTCGTCTTACCGAATCAGTGCCACTTCTGTTGCCACTGTATCGATCCTCACCTCGAGGGAAGTCCTTATCGCCGTGATTGCCTCAAAGATATCCTTGTTCGTAGGTTCCATGGCACCACTCAGGGCCGCCGTCTCCCCTCGGTCCTCATTCCGTTGCTTTTGCCATGCAAATATCTCCAGTTTGGTCTGTGCTGCCGTCCGGTTGTTGTGCCTAGACGCCATGGTATATTCGTCTCGAAGGCACCACTCGATATCGGGGTGCGACCGCTACTCCCCACTGCCTGCATTGGAGTTGTCCACTCGGCCTGTTTTTGTGTGGGGCACCCCGTTTACAGGACTCTTGGTGGGACATACTGCGTGCACCTCGCCTAAACGGAATCCACACAGACCGGGTCTGCCCTGATTGTTAACTTGAGCTGGGTGAAGCACCTCTCTGCCTGGCAATCAAGGTTCCTCAGTCACCATTCCTCACACTGCGCCTCATATAGATTAGGCCATCATGCAGGGAAATCAGGAATCCAGGCACCCCCACAGGGTCACTCCCGCTCCACAACACAATTCAAGAACAGAGAGGATCAGGCGCAGGTTCCTTTCCAGCTGCGCGCAGGAGCCTTAATCTCCTATCTTGCTGGCTTCAGTCGTTATCTAGACCTCAGAGGGTCATGCCGCAAAACATCCCCCAGTCCCAGAACTCCGGTGGGGACCAGCTACTCGGTGGTGCTCACTTCGGGCACTCAGGGCTGCTTCTGGGGTGGCTCGCCGGCCACGATATACACAAACCCCTTTTTCAGGGCCACCCACAGTCAATACAAAGCCCAGGAAAGCGCAGCAGTCTGTTAGGCAGCCTGTGGAATCCAACTGAAATCAAGTCTCAGGGCCGCTGGGCCGTTCCCGATCATGTGCGCGCCCACCCTATTAAGCCTGCACTCGTTCCCGCAGTGAGGTACCCAGGATCAGCGGCTCAACCCTGACCTCCCTTGGGCCTCGGGGCTAAACCGCTCCCCTCTCGTCCGTTGTGCGGCAGGGCGCATCTCCGTCGGCGGACACTCACTGGCAGCAATCTCGGCCTCCACAAAATCAGGCCGCCACCGTGGTCCAGCGTAGTGTGCTTCGGCCCCCCGGCCTCACTTCCGCCACCCGGGCCTCAAGTTTTGATCCGGTGCGCAGGAGTGCTCTCCGGAACACTTCACCGATCCGCCCCAAACTCAGCACACACCTCGCCGGTCACCGCAGCACACCACGGAGTTCCTGGGGGCGAGAGTTATCCGGATAGTTTGGAAGTGGCGGTCCTGAGCAGAGCTACCGAGCGGCCATTCCGGTCAGCGGTTAGCCACGCCCTCTGGGGGGGCATTTTTGTTACCGGGAGTCGGCAATATCGGCCCCCGAAACAAAATCTTACGAAAACGGCCCTCGCGAACAGCTCAGCTGCACCACCCCCTTCCCAACAGGGAGAGCCGACCGAGCAGTTTGCCAGGGCCGGTTTCTGTTCCCAGTCCGGCCCTGTCCTTGGATGAAGTTATTTTTAAGTTTAAAGTAAATGAATGATTTTAAGGTTGTAGAATCTGCCCCGCATAATTACATAGATAGTTCAAGGTAGCCCCATTATAGAGAGGATTTTAGGCTGAACTCTAACCAGATAGCACCGGTGAGGGGTGGCTGTCTGAAGATGTAAACCATTTTGTACACTCTGCATGTAAGTTTTGTCAAGATTAACTATAGCTGTACTCTTTAAAATAGGAGATACATAAAGTAAAAACGGAATAGGTTTCATTCTTCCATCCACAAATGTGCACCGCAAAAAAAGATTTCCGTAGTAAATTAGCCCAATCCAAAATAATCTTGTTTCCCAAGTGTCCTTTATTTTTCACAGAAATGACATAAAACCTGCTGTTTTATTCTTAATACTTTTAACGCTCCACCTCTAAATAGTTTGGAAAGTCTCATTCAATTAAATTGTCTTTATTCAATCACTTAAAATTAGATCATAAAAAATACCGTGTATACATATAAAACGATCATATATATCAATTTAAACTATATCATCGATATACAGGTACATAATCGACCATAGAAACAAAAATCTCAGTAAAGTCATTAATTATATTGCGCAGTCAAATAGTAAATTTTCAAATCAGATCAAGACATGCATTGTTAATCATGAAAACTACAAAGACATCACCGATGAATAAAGACAAAATACATTAAAAGTGTTCAACAAATGAGGGAGAAATATCAAACAGTCAACAAATTACGTTTGCGTACATTTTATTTTAAAAAACATCCAAGATGGAAACAGACCAAGGGATTTAAAAGCGAACACAAGGCCACACTCAAAATGATGCTTTATCATACTGGCCCAGGGAGAAACAAAGCAAATATCTAATAGTTCCCAGCCCAAATTTTGCTAAAAGAGCTCTTTCCCAGATACTTAAAACCCATGTCAGACATGGTTCAAGGAGAGTTGATGTTTGGACCATAACATTACAATGCAACAAGTTTCCTCAGTTCTGCCTGTTCTCTAGAACCCACCCAGTGTTTCACAAAAAGCATTTTAGCTCTGGGGATATCCGCTTTAGTCAAGGAATGAGGTGAAGTAAATAGATCGTTCCAGCCTATGGCTTTAGAGGTGGACTGCATATACTTAAGCCAGGAAATAGTGATGCCCTTCTCACAATTTATACAATCTAAGATTTTCTCTCAGTTAAGGGTTGTATGTCTTTTGGACCGAACAGAGACTCAGAGCAATAAAGGTACAACCTTAATCGGGTCAGATACATACTCCAACCCCAATTCCTTGTGTAGAAAAAGGTGCGTTGTTGAACTCTATATTCCAAAGCTACACGATAAAACAGATAGGCACTTCCACATATAAACCTCTAAAAGAGGCTTAATCTGCTTGTTGCCCACTTGTTTGGCGAAGTCAAACAGGGCACCCACGGAACGGTTAAAGTGCATACAACAGTTAAAAGACAGGAAAGCCAGCAACATTTGGAATCCAGAAGGAGCCTGTCTTGATGCGTTTTGGGTTACATACAATACATTTAGTTTTGGAGGTGTTTAATTCCAACTCTAGTTTATCCATATAGGTAACAAAGCTATTAGAGCCTTCAAACAATTGGGTGTACGTGCTAACAAAACAGCAGAGTCTGCATAGATCTGAGCCGGTCACAAGGTAGACTTAATCTTAGGCAAGTCCAACCCAGAAGTCTAGAGAGTGTCATTCAATCCATTTATGTATTTACTGAAAAAACCAAAGGTTACAAGGACTTTATAGGTAGGCTCAGATTTCACTCGAACAAAACCAGTGAAATTCAGCAGTTATAATTACCTGAGCTAACTATAACTTACCCCCTGCAATACACTGCTTAGGACCTCACATATTACATCACTCATGTGGGGCCTTTCTTGATGTTGGGACTGCCCCGGGGAGGTGGCGGTCCCCAGGGCCAGGAACAGTCCAGGAGGGGGACGCGTGTGCCCCCACTACTATCTTTAGAAAAGTAGTTGCCCACATGGCGGTCCCTGGGGGCCCCCCAACACAAACTGATAATGGCTCCCAGGGAAGTGGTGGTCCCTAGGGCACGGGGAGTCCAAGAGCCCGCCCCCATTACTTGGTGATATGTGGCCCCGGGGACCCGAAAGGTATCCCGTTTATAAATCAAAAAGGCCCGGGGAGGTGGTGGCCCCTGGGAATAAGCTCTGGACAGGGGGAGCTTGTGCACGCCCCTCCTTTTTTATGCAAATGCCCCCAGGACCTGGCACACACAGGGCTGATTACTAAAAGAAGCGTAGAAGTCCGCACTACTTTTTTTTTTTATTTTCATGTAGAGGAGTTCGATATTATGCTTTTTAAGAGTGCATGTTTTTACTTCCCTTTCATGCACTAGAGCACCTTTTTTCACTTACCTGTGAGCACTGGATCTTATATATATATATATATATATATATATATATATATATATATATATATCAATATATTCACAGAAAATCTCATAGGTTTCAGGGGTGTTATAGTTAGCTGGCCATTTCACTCGTACAAAACCATAGAAATTCCTCCGTTATAGTTAGTTCTGCTAACTATAACTCGCGCGCCCGCAATGCACTGCTGATGATGTCACATATTGCATCATTCATGACATGGTCAGTGACATCACTGATGACATCACTGATGACATCATCCAGTGAATGTAGTTTAGTTTGAAATTTAAATATATATATTATATATATATATATATATATATATATATATATATATTCACTGAAAAAACCATAGGTTTCACACATGTTATAGTTAGCTGGACATTTTACTGATAAAAAACCAATGAAATTCCCCCGTTATAGTTACTGCAGGCAACTATAACTCACGCGACCGCAATCCTCTGCTGATGCTAATACTGTATTTAGACACTTATTTGCCCATGTCTTCTTCCATTAAATTTTAGCTTTACATATATTACAAATATTTTTTTTTCATAAAGACACATATGTCATCAGCAGAAGATTGCGGTCGCGTGAGTTATAGTTGCCTGCAGTAACTATAACGGGGGAATTTCATTGGTTTTTTATCAGTAAAATGTCCAGCTAACTATAACATGTGTGAAACCTATGGTTTTTTCAGTGAATTTGCAAGGTTTTTTAAATGCTAAGTTACTTTACGCCATTCGTGCCATGCGCGCCCAGTTAACGCAGTTCGTTCCGTGCGCGCACGGTGCGCTTCGCGCACCGCGCGCCCACTTTACGCAGTTAGTGCCGTGCACGCACAGTGGTCACGCGGTGCGTGCCCACGTTAAGCGGGATGGGCCATGTACGCACGATGCGCTTCGCGCACCGTGCGCACACACATGGGGGACATATTTTGCGCATCTTTGTGAAATGTATTCTTCGGGCACCATTTGCACACGGGGTGGGGAGAATGTGGATATTTTTTTTTTTTTTATAATTTTTTACCGTGCGTAATCGGCGATTTTCCGAAAAAAAAATTTTTTTTTTTTTTGGGCTTGGGGGTGGTTTGGGGACCCCTGTATCAATGCTGGGTGGTTAGGATCTCATGAAACTGCCTCTTTACATATATTTGGGGTACGTTTTTGCTGCCCAACTCAGGAAGCGAGAGAGAAAATGGCGGCCGCCGCTTCCTGGTTTCGACCGACTCGAATGTTTACTAAGATCTAAGAGCCAATCAGAATCGCGCTCGCGCACGCCACCGTACGCGTACGGTAAGCTTACGGTAAGCGCACGGTAAGCGCACCGTAAGCTGCCACAGATATATATATTGATTTAAAGGCTATTTTCTCAGAATCTACTGAACAGATTTACACCAAACCTACAAAAGGCACTTCCTTGACCTGGGGACTACCTCTCTGCCAAATTTCATTAAATTCTGTTCAGCCGTTCGGGCTGTAGCCCTGTCTAAAGGTCCTATGGAAAAATGCATGGGAAAAACGCGTTTTGGGACCCCCCTTTTATCTCAGCCCCCGCTTGACGAATCCCCCCGAGACTTTCAGGGTAGGAGCGGAGCGTAGCGCCCCACCTATTTTGAAAAATTCGCGAGGATTCGTCGACCGGCGCCAAAGTTATTCAAAATAGAATGTTGCGGATTTCCTATGGAAACGTGGTCCTAACTATAACTACCTACTGGCGACCGCCAGTAGGTAATATATACCAATCTGTATTGAAGATTGAGTGGATATATAACTGTCTGGATGGAGGATTTAGTAGCTATCTGACTGACTGTTTAAGTGAGTAATTAAAGTGTCTCACTTAATACATGGATTAGTAACTAAACTATGTGAATGTGTGCATCACTGTCTCTGTTGTTGTATAACATGCTGCATCAGTTGGTCACTAACTACATGAGTGTGTATATTAGTTAATGATTGGTTGGGTGAGTATTTGTATGGGACACTGAGTTTGTGTGTGGTTGGATGGGGTGTGTGTAACTCTATGTATAGATGTGTGAATGGTTGATTGACTAGGTGTAGAGGTTTAAGAGTGCATGTGGCAACATGTGTTTGGGTGACTGAGTGTATTTATTTGTGTGTTGGTGAGCGAATATATGTTTTAGTTGTACATCTTCAACAAAGTAAAAAAATAAAAGGCATTGTATGTGAGAGTTGGTGTATATAAATAAGTATGTGTAAGAGTCAGTGATTGTGAGAGTAACTATATGAATGAGTGTATAATTGTAATGGTGATTTTTTAACATATTAACTATGAGTTACTATGTGTTTGAATAAATGAGGTGTTGTTGGATAATTGTGTAAGTGAGTAAATGTTTAAGTGTGATTAACTTTTTTCAGGAGTGAGTAGGATGACTGCATAACCGACTAAGATGACTGCTGATGTGTCAATGTCTATATATGTGTATAAGTGCATTTGATAGTGTTCTATTAATTAGTGACTACATGTATAAATGATTCTGTTGTTGAATGGGTAGTTGTGTATGTAGACTTAGGAATCAGTGAGTGGGTATGTAGTAACTGGTATTGGTGTGTCAATGGTTTCAAGTATGGTACTCTGTATTGTACAGTGAGTGATGAAAGGTTATGTGTATGATGAGGTGTATCAGATTGTCATCAGTGATGTCATCAGTGATGTCACTGACCATGTCATGAATGATGCAATATGTGACATAATCAGCAGTGCATTGCGGGCGCGCGAGTTGTAGTTACCAGAACTAACTATAACGGAGGAATTTCTATGGTTTTCTATGAGTGAAATGGCCAGCTAACTATAACACCCCTGAAACCTATGGTTTTTTCTGTGAATTTCTAGGGTTTTTTAAATGCTAATTTCTATCTATAACGTCTCTGAAACCTATGGTTTTTTTCAGTGAATTTCAAAGGTTTTTTAAATGCTAATTTTTAAGTGTGATAGTAGTTATACCTATTTTTTGTACTGATCTTCTACAGTTTTTTAACTGTTCATTTATAAATATTTTATTAATTAAATAACATTATATATTTTTCTGAAAATTGCATAAAAAACATTGAAAAAAATTCAAACTGAAATATTGATTCTTTTTTTGGTTTTCATTTTTTATTTTAATATATTTATATTATTTTCATTAAAAAAATGTTTTTTCCAATTTTTTTTCGGAGTCGCACACTTAAAGCGTACACATCACGGTGGGTGCGCGGATTCTAGCCGCTATTTTAGAAAAGTCATGAAGGATCCGCGTACGGTGTGTGACGGCTGCGTGTTTTTCAGTTACATCATATACATTTAATATTACGTGATGTGCGCGATTGGTATGCGACCAGTCCGCGACTCCTGCTCCCGCGCATTTGCAACATATGCGCATTAAGGTACGAGATGCTTGCACGGGGGCGGGTCCCGCGTGATGTCATATACGTGCTGGGGCGCGCTGGGTGCGCAACTCCCGCAAAAAAAATGTATGTGTCTTTAATATACATATTAGGGCAAGAGATTATCTAAGATAGCCATAAAAATAACATATTTGTACTTATAATAAACTTTTTATTATTTTTAAATATATTTTCGCGAAGTCGGCTGCGTGCATCGTGAGTGCAGAGAACCAGGTCAGCAGAGGTGCTGTAGAGCCACAGAAACCAGGTCAGCAGAGCCGTTGTAGAGCCAGAGAACCAGGTCAGCAGAGCTCCTCTAGAGCCTAAGAACCAGGTCAGCAGAGCTGCTGTAGAGCCAGAGAAACCAGGTCAACAGAGCTGCTTTAGAGGGAGAGAACCAGGTCAGCAGACCTGCTTTAGAGCCAGAGAACCAGATCAGTAGAGCTGCTCTAGAGCCAGAGAACCAGGTCAGCAGAGCTGCTTTAGAGCCATAGAACCAGGTCAGCAGCGCTGCTCTAGAGGCCGAGAACCAGGTCAGCAGAATGCTTTAGAGCCAGAGAACCAGGTCAGCAGAGCTCTTAAGAGGGAGAGAACCAGGTCAGCAGAGCTGCTTTAGAGCCAGAAAACCAGGTCAGCAGAGCTGCTTTAGAGCCAGAGAACCAGGTCAGCAAAGCTTCTCTAGAGCCAGAGACCCAGGTCAGCAGAGCTTCTCTAGAGGCCAAGAACCAGGTCAGCAGAGCTGCTGTAGAGCCAGAGAAACCAGGTCAACAGAGCTGCTTTAGAGGGAAAGAACCAGGTCAGCAGAACTGCTTTAGAGACAGAGAACCAGGTCAGCAGAGCTGCTTGAGAGCCAGAGAACCAGGTCAGCAGAGCTGCTCTAGAGCCTAAGAACCAGGTCAGCAGAGCTGCTCTAGAGCCAGAGAACCAGGTCAGCAGAGCCGCTGTAGAGCCAGAGAAACAAGGTCAGTATAGCTGCTTTAGAGGGAGAGAACCAGGACAGCAGAGCTGCTCTAGAGCCAGAGAACCATGTCAGCAGAACTGCTTTAGAGCCAAAGAACCGGGTTAGCAGAGCTGTTGAAGAGCCAGAGAACCAGATCAGCAGAGCTGCTCTGTAGCCTAAGAACCAGGTCAGCAGAGCTGCTCTAGAGCCAGAGAACCAGGTCAGCAGACCTGCTGTAGAGCCAGAGAAACCAGGTCAGCAGAGCTGCTTTAGTGCCAGAGAACCAGGTCAGCAGAGCTGCTCTAGCTGACACTGACAGATTGACACTGACTGACACTGATTGACTGACACTGACTGACTGACAATGACTGACACTGATTGACTGACACTGACTGACTGACTGACACTGACTGACTGACACTGACTGACACTGACACTGATTGACTGACACTGACTGACTGACTGACACTGACTGACTGACACTGACACTGACTGACTACTCTCTACTACTCTACTACTCACTCTCTACTACTCTCTCTCTACTACTCTACTACTCTCTACTACTCACTTTCTACTACTCTCTACTACTCACTCTCTACTACACTCTACTATTCACTACTACTCTCTACTATTACTCTCTACTACTCACTCTCTACTACTCACTCTCTAATACTCTCTACTACTCTCTACCACTCACTCTCTACTACTCACTCTCTACTACTCACTTTCTACTACTCACTCTACTACTCTCTACTACTCGCTCTCTACTACAGTCTACTACTCTCTACTACTCACTCTCTACTATTCGCTCTCTACTACTCACTCGCTCTCTACTACTCTCTACTACTCGCTCTCTACTACTCTACTACTCACTCTCTACTACTCTCTACTACTCACTCTAGTACTCTCTATTACTCTTTACCACTCACTCTCTAGTACTCTACTACTCTACCACTCTCTATTACTCTTTACCACTCACTACTACTCTCTGCTACTCTCTCTCTACTACTCACTCTCTACTACTCTCTACTACTCACTCTCTACTATTCTCTACTACTCAATCTCTACTACTCGCTCTCTACTTTTCACTGTCTACTACTCACTCTATTACTCACTCTCTACTACTCTACTACTCTCTCTACTTCTCGCTCTCTACTACTCTCTCTCTACTACTCTCTCTCTACTACTCTCTCTCTACTACTCACTCTCTACTACTCTCTCTACTACTCTCTCTCTACTACTCTCTACTACTCACTCTACTACTCACTCTCTACTACTCTCTACTACTCACTCTCTACTACTGTCTACTACTCTCTCTCTGCTACTCACTCTCTACTACTCACTCTCTACTACTCACTCTCTACTACTCTCTACTACTCACTCTACTACTCACTCCCTACTACTCTCTATTACTCACTCTCTACTACTCACTCTACTACTGGCTCTCTACTACTCTCTCTACTACTTACTCTCTACTACTCTCTACTACTCACTCTACTACTCTCTATTACTCTTTACCACTCACTCTCTACTACTCCACTACTCGCTCTCTACTACTCTCTACTACTCTCTACTACTCATGCTCTACTATTCACTCTACTATTCGCTCTCTACTACTCACTCTACTACTCGCTCTCTACTACTCTCTACTACTCGCTCTCTACTACTCTACTACTCTCTCTACTACTCACTCTCTACTACTCTCTACTACTCACTCTACTACTCTCTATTACTCTTTACCACTCACTCTCTAGTACTCTACTACTCTACCACTCTCTATTACTCTTTACCACTCACTACTACTCTCTGCTACTCTCTCTCTACTACTCACTCTCTACTACTCTCTACTACTCACTCTCTACTATTCTCTACTACTCAATCTCTACTACTCGCTCTCTACTTTTCACTGTCTACTACTCACTCTATTACTCACTCTCTACTACTCTCTCTACTTCTCGCTCTCTACTACTCTCTCTACTACTCACTCTCTACTACTCACTATCTACTACACACTCTACTACTTGCTCTCTACTACTCTCTACTTCTCACTCTATTACTCACTCTACTACTGTACTACTCTCTACTACTCTCTCTACTACTCTCTCTACTACTCACTCTCTACTACTCACTATCTACTACACACTCTCTACTACTTGCTCTCTACTACTCGCTCTCTACTACTCTCTACTACTCACTCTCTACTACTCCACTACTCTCTCTCTACTACTCACTCTCTAATACTCACTCTCTACTACTCTCTCTCTACTACTCTCTACTACTCTCTACTACTCACTCTCTACTACTCTCTCTACTACTCTCTCTCTACTACTCTCTACTACTCACTCTACTACTCACTCTCTACTACTCTCTACTACTCACTCTCTACTACTGTCTACTACTCTCTCTCTGCTACTCACTCTCTACTACTCACTCTCTACTACTCACTCTCTACTACTCACTCTACTACTCACTCCCTACTACTCTCTACTACTCACTCTCTACTACTCACTCTACTACTCACTCTGCTACTCTCTCTACTACTCTCTACTACTCTCTACTACTCACTCTCTACTCTCTATTACTCACTCTCCACTCTCTACCCCTCTACCTCACTCTACCTCTCTCTCTACTACTCTCTACCTCTACCTCTCTACCGCTACACCTCTACCTCTCTCTAGCTCTTTGTACTCGCACACATATGCACATATATATATGCATATATATGCATATACATTTATATATATATGTATGTGTATTATCTACTGGCGGTCGCCAGTAGATAGTTATAGTTAGGACCGTGTTTCCATAGGAAATCCGCAACATTCTATTTTGAATAACTTTGGCGCCGATTGACGAATCCTCGCGAAATTTTCAAAATAGGTGGGGCGCTCCGCTCCGCTCCTTCCCTGAAAGTCTCGGGGGGATTCGTCAAGCGGGGGCTGAGAAAAAGGGGGGTCCCAAAACGCGTTTTCCCCATGCATTTTTCCATAGGACCTTTAGTCCAAGCTGCAGCCCGAACGGCTGAACAGAATTACTTGAAATTTGGCAGAGAGGTAGCCCTCAGGTCAGGGATGTGCCTTTTGCAGTTCTGGTGTAAATCTGTTCAGTATTTCCTGAGAAAATAGCATTTAAATCAATATATATATCTATAGGCGCGCTCCGAGCGCGTACCGTAAGCTTACTGTACGCGCACGCTGCCGTGCGCGAGCGCGATTCTGATTGGTTGTTAGATCTTAGTAAACATTCGAATCGGTCGAAACCAGGAAGTGTCGGCCGCCATTTTGTCTCTCGCAGTCTGAGGGGGTGAAAAACAAAGGTGGATAACGTGAAAAGGGGGCAGGCTGGACAGTTCCTGACCCCCTAGCCTTGGTCAGGGGGTCCCAGAAGGACCCCCAAGGGCAAAAATGTATTTTAATTTTTTTACGAAAAATCGCGGAGTGCGCGTAGCGTACGCGCACGGTTGAAACGGCAAAATTACGCGAATTACGTAACGTGGGCGCGCGGTGCGCGAAACGCACCGCGCACCCCCACAGCGCGCGCACGGTGCGCGAAGCGCACCGTGCGCGCACGGTACGCGCACGGTGAAAAAACTTTAAATAAATAAATAAATACATAAATTAGCATTTAAAAAACCGTACAAATTCACTGAAAAAACATAGGTTTCAGAAACGTTATAGTTAGGAATTAGCATTTAAAAAACCTTGCAAATTCACTTAAAAAACCATAGGTTTCACACATGTTATAGTTAGCTGGGCATTTCACTTGTGAAAAAACATTGAAATTTCCACGTTATAGTTAGTGCAGGCAACTATAACTCACGCGACCGCAATCCTCTGCTGATGACGTCAGATATTACATCACTGATGACATATGTGTTTTTCTGAAAAAAAAATATTTGTAATATATGTATAGCTAAAAATTAATGGAAGAAGACATGGGTAAATAAATGTCTAAATACAGTATTAGCATCAACAGAGGATTGCGGTTGCGTGAGTTATAGTTGCCTGCACTAACTATAACGTGGAAATTTCAATGGTTTTTCATGAGTGAAATGCCCAGCTAACTATAACATGTGTGAAACCTATGGTTTTTTAAGTGAATTTGCAAGGTTTTTTAAATGCTAATTCCCAACTATAACGTTTCTGAAACCTATGGTTTTTTCAGTGAATATATATATACATACATTTATAAACATATATATAATCTGCATATCTATATAAATACAAATATAAATGCAGACATACATATACATATATGCATACATATGCATGTTATGTACATGAAAGATTGAAAAACACTAATACAAGCAAAGCTAAAAAGCCACCTAATTACAAACAGAATTCCTTTAACTTAAACGAGGGCGAGGCCTATTGCATTTTCAATGCTCGTTACTCGGTTCCATCAAGAAGTACTCCCTACTACTCACTCTCTACTACTCTCTACTACTCACTCTACTACTCTCTACCACTCACTCTCTACTACTCTCTACTACTCACTCTCCACTACTCACTCTCTACTACTCGCTCTCTACTACTCTCTACTACTCACTCTCTACTACTCACTCTCTACTACTCTACTACTCACTCTCTACTACTCTCTCTCTACTACTCACTCTACTACTCTCTAGTACTCACTCTCTGCTACTCTCTCTCCATTACTCACTCTCTACTACACACTCGCTACTACTCGCTCTCTACTACTCTCTACTACTCACTCTCCACTACTCAGTCTCTACTAGTCTACTACTCTCTACTCTCTCTACTACTCACTCTCTACTACTCACTATCTACTACTCTCTACTACCCACTCTACTACTCACTCTCTACTACTCTCTACTACTCAGTCTCCACTACTCCACTACCCTCTACTACTCACTCTCTACTACTCACTCTCTACTACTCTACTACTCCCTACTACTACTCACTCTCAACTACTCTCTACTACTTGCTTTCTACTACTCGCTCTCTACTACTCTCTACTACTCACTCTCTACTACTCCCTACTACTCACTCTACTACTCACTCTCTACTACTCTCTACTACTCAGTCTCCACTACTCCACTACCCTCTACTAATCACTCTCTACTACTCACTCTCTACTACTCTACTACTCCCTATTACTCTCTCTCTACTATTCACTCTCTACTACTCACTCTCTACTACTCCCCACTACTTACTCTACTACTCACTCTCTACTACTCTCTACTACTCACTTTCCACTACCCTCTACTATTCACTCTCTACTACTCACTCTCCACTACTCCCTACTACTCTCGCTACTACTCTCTCTCTACTACTCACTCTCTACTAATCACTCTCTACTACTCACTCTACTACTCTCTCTACTACTCACTCTCTACTACTCTCTCTCTACTACTCTCTACTACTCACTCTCTACTACTCACTCTCTACTACTCTCTACTACTCACTCTACTACTCACTCTCTACTACTCACTCTCTGCTACTCTCTCTACTACTCTCTACTACTCACTCTCTACTCTCTATTACTCATCCTCTACTCTCTGCCTCTCTACCTCTCTCTACCTCTATACCTCTCTACCTCTCTCTACACGCACACATATGCACATATATATATGCATATATATACACATTCATTTATATATATATGTATGTGTATATATATATATATACATGCATATATAAACATATATATAATATGCATATCTATATCAATACAAATATAAATGCATGCATACATATACATATACATATATGCATACATATGCATGTTATGTACATGAAAGTTTGAAAAACACTAATAAAAGCAAAGCTAAAAAGCCACCTAATTACAAACAGAATTGCTTTAACTTAAACGAGGGCGAGACCTATTGCATTTTCAATGCTTGTTTACTCGGTTCCATCAAGAAGGCATTCAGATGTATCACACATTTGCCATAAATTCTGAATGGTAGCACTCTAGTTGCTCATTAGATCACTGTAGTAAAGCTACTGCTCACCAGGGAAGTCTGCTGCTGGTATTCAAAGTGCATGTTGCAGTCTGCATGTCAGAATGTTTTAATGAAATGGAAGCGGATTTGAGAAGTCAAAATGTGCCCTAATTTTTCTTTCTGCAGCACTAATCATAATTTCCATGGCAAAATGAACCCCTTCATTTTGTTCCTTTGCAAATTAAAAGTTTTAAGTGTTACCACTTTATTCCAATCAAGATGGCTTCAGGTGTGCCATACCTTTGTAATAAGTAAGACTGTTAGCGCTCTAGTTGTTCTTTAGAACACTCTGGGACATTCTGTCATTGGGCTGTACTTGGGCTACATCTGGGTGATATTTGGGCTACAGTTGGGCTCTTTTGTCTCTGGTGGCCATCTTGGGAGACTTATTTGTTATGAAGTTTCCTAATTTCCTCATTTACTACAGTCTCCTCAGTAGAAATACTTTCAGTGTTTTACTTTGATTCCATCAAGAAGGCATTCAGATGTGTCACACATTTGCCATTAATTCAGAATGTTAGCACTCTAGTTGCTCATTAGATCACTGTAGTAAAGCTACTGCTCACCAGGGAAGTCTGCTGCTGGTATTCAAAGTGCATGTTTCAGTCTGCATGTCAGAATTTTTTAATGAAATAGAAGCGGATTTGAGAAGTCAAAATGTGCCCTAATTTTTCTTTCTGCAGCACTAATCATAATTTCCATGGCAAAATGAACCCCTTCATTATGCTCCTTTGCAAATTAAATGTTTTAAGTGTTACCACTTTATTCCAATCAAGATGGCTTCAGGTGTGCCATACGTTTGTCATAAGTAGGACTATTAGCGCTATAGTTGTTCTTTAGAACACTCTGGGAAGCTGCAGTAGAACACAAAGGAATCAACTGACAGTCTCTGCCCTTGTTGGATGTACATGTTTTACTGAGAATGTCAGACTTCATTCTCACATGACTGAGAAAGATAATGTGAATTTACCGAAAATATGCTCTCAGGTTAGCTTATGGATCACCTTCCAAACCTCTGTGGGAAAAGCATGTAAAAATATTTTTCTCTCAAACATGATTCATGATATCCCAGCAGAAGGCTCTTCCACATGGTAAAATCACCTTAGAACACACCAGAATTCCTAAAATGACTATGATACCATCAACAAATGATTTATAATGTAGCTAAAGTCTTAAAACCTTCTATTAACTGCAATGCTTTTTAATGAGGTGCTATCATGTATATTGGTCCCAAGATGGCTGCCAACACTTCTTGGATGAAGTGCTGACAGCCAATCAAATCTCACGATGATATGTGTGGTTAAGCTCCGCCCAGATATATGTGTGATTTTGATTTTCTCAGGAACTACTGAAAAGATTGACACCATTTAAGCAAAAGGCATGAGTCTGAACTGAGTTCTACCTCTTTGCCAAATGTGGTGTAATTCCGTTCAGCAGTTCGGGCTGTAGCTACGGCTAAAGGTCCTATGGGAAATTGCATGGCGAAAACACGTTTTGGGACCCCCCTTTTTTCTCGGCCCCCGCTACACAAATCATCCCGAGACTTTCAGGATAGGAGCGGACCGGAGCTGGCCAAAAGTTTTGAAAATTTCGCAAAGATTCGTCAATCGGCGCCAAAGTTATTGGGAATAGAATGTTTCGGATTTCCTATGGAAAATAGGTCCTAACTATAACTACCTACTGGCGACCGCCAGTCGGTAATACATATATATATATATATATATATATATATATATATATATATATATATATATATATATATATATATATATATATATGTATATATATATATATTTTTTTTTTGGTTTGTTTTAATTTAAAATCCAGATATGAATATAAAAAAAAATTCTGGATAGACTGCAATGAATAAATTAATTGCACTATAGACTAAATTGTTTGGGGGTTCTTTTACTTTATGTGTTGCATTTCCGTTACATTGTATATTATAGAGTCCATATAAAAAATGTATGGAACCTAGTTCCATTTGTTTTTCCTTTCATGATAAAGGAACATATACTTGACCACGGGCTCGTTTCTGAACCACTGTTCGCAAAACATATTTCATATACAACAGGTTATTTAATTGTGAGATCCCCTTGTCTTTGAAAAATATACTTTATTTTTGAGCTGTGCTGTAGACGCTGTAATTTAGTACCGGAATGTTTGTCAAAATTACAACAAACGGACATCATGCCGGAGGGAGACTGATCTGCAGCAAAGGAGATATAGCTTGAAAAGTGGGCAATAATGGAAAGAGGGTGGCAGGGTTCAATTACGTTACAAGCACTATCCTGAGTGACTGGGGTACAAAGGCTCTGATGGAGGCTACCAGCTGAAGGGTGAGCGGTTTTACGGGATTGGGTAGATAGTACGGTGTTAACCCAATAGGAGAGAGCTTAAAAAATGCGTTGACAAAGTTTAGACATTTTGTCAATTTCAACAAAAAACTTGTCTAATTTCTCCTTTAGCGGGGCACGACATTCATTAAACACTGCAAAAAATTTGGTAATAGCTGCAGTGGCGGTCTGTGCAGGTAAGCATGGTGAAGCGGTGGCGGGCAGGGGTGGGGGTGAAAGTGACATACGACAGGTTAAGGAATATAAAATAAATAAATAATTAAAACCACGTAGCTTGCGCTCGGCGCAAGGTTACCTACACGGACCGCCACTGAATAAAGGGGGCCCAGGCAGGGTCATCAAAAGCATCCAGAAATGTTTGGCCAATGTGTCCGATTGACGAGGGATGTTGTTACACGTGGCATCAGCTCCAGGGGGTACATGCCTAGTCTTATGCTTGCGTTTGGCAACTGTGGTGTAGTCTGATAGCGTATGCTGGGCCAATAAATCCTGCGTGAAACCACAAGCATAGAATTAGGCAATACCTCCTCGATATCCAAAGGTACTACAGGTTCTCCCAGAGCCACAGGGCCGGCACCAGCGGGCATAGGAATGGAAGTAGAGCCAGCAAGATCCAGGAACAAACGTCTTGATCCAGGGACAAACGTCTTTCTGCCAAGTTAATTTCCTTGGTGATAACGCCCACAGCTCTAGCCAAGAAGGGGTCTATAGTAACACTATTGGGGCACATAGTGGATTTACAAGTTGGGTTCTTCCTTTTTCCCATATCGAGAGCGCAGGAGACCAACTATGCTGAGACCATGACCCCAGGTAAAACTGGAAGGCAGAAATATCCACAACAGGACAGGATAGGAATAAGGAGGGAGCAACTCACTTCCTTAAAGGCATGAGTGCACCAAGTCCAGTGGAGCCTACCTCTCCCTGGCAAGTATGGGACTCAGAGTCCCCACAGCAGCTCTTTCTTTGCGTGCAGCAGGAGTGTGTATGGCGCATAAGAGCGCAAAATCCAGTGCAGCCCCATCAATCCCCACCATGTATGGGACTCGGAGTCCCCCACAACGGCTCTCTCTTCCCCTTCTCATTGTGGTTTTGGTAATAGAGGTAGTGGTAAGCTTTCAAGTCGACAGATGGTTCATCCGTGATAACTTAGTGTTAATTGTAGCTCCAAGATATTCATATTGATTGACGATCAATTGTGGCATCTCCTAAAGCCCAGTATTCGTTCCTAAGTTTCTTTCTGAATACCATGATCTTAGTTTTTGAATAAATAGCAATTAATCCATACTCCGAGTTGAAGTCATTTAAATGGTTTAATAGATATTGTAGCTGTTAGGAATTTGGTTTCTGGATTGCACCCTGTCCAAGCAGGAACCACAATCTTAGTCAGGGTAAGACACAACTTCACCCTAAATTAGTCTGCGCTCTCCCTCTGGTAGCTTGGCACAGAGTAGTCAGGCTTAACTTAAGAGGCAATGTGTAAAGTATTTGTGCAGCACTTCAGACAGTAACACAGTGAAAACACCACAAAATGTAAATCGGAAAATAGGGAATCGTGTTATAAATGAAACAAGAACAAATCCAATAAGTGGGTTGGCTTGAGAAAACACCTTAGGCATCACTTCCAAGGACCCAGGACTGGTGTGGCACCACTTGGCAGGGCAGACTCACAGCTTGCAGAGTCCAGATGCAGGTAATTGGAAGTCTTCTGTATCCCCGAGACTTCAAACAAGAGGCAAGCCAGCAAGCCCTTGGAGTCACTCATCGTTCAAGTGATGCAGGTCCAGTCCTTCTCACCCAGGCATGATAACGGCAGACAGGGCAGATCAGCAAGGCAAGAGCACAGTAAGGTAAGAGTTCAGCAAAGCAGCAATCCAGCAGAGTGACAGTACTTCCAGCAGCACAGCAGTTCCTCTTCCTGGCAAAGTGGCCACAGGTCCGGAAGTGTACTAAAGTCATGGTATCACAGGTCCAGTACTTATATCCAGTTGTGACTTTGAAGTGTGAGGGTCTTCAAAGAAAGCTTTAACGTGCACAGAGGTCCTTCCTTCCTGCCCTGGCACCAGACTCACTATATGGGATTATGCTGCCTTTTGTGTGTGCTACGCAAACAAATAATGGACGGAATGCTGAATTAATCATACATTCACCCCCAGTCAAGAGATCTGGGTTAAATCCATCGTTCTTTTGCTCACCATGCCACCCCAGTTTAGACCCAGCCATATGCAAATGAGTCTTGACCCTGTGCCTCATGGGAACAGTCCAGACCGAACTGCCAAGCCAGGTCCTCCCTGGACTGGAAACAAGCATCCTGGGACCGGTTTCTGGGTATTAACTTTTCATCAGCCAGGCTAGCTTGAATCCAGTGGCACAGTGAGCAAGGGACCCACGTCTGGGTATACCCATCCCACTTAGAGTGAAAAGTGCTAAACAAACAAATGATGGACGGAATGCTGAATAAATCATACATTCACCCCCAGTCAAGAGATCTGGGTTAAATCCATTGTTCTTTTGCCCTTTGTGTGTGGACAGGGCACAGCCTATTCACGCTAAGTGTGAGGCTGTGCCCAGCTCCTCCTTCCCATTTCCGAGGATGGCCCATTAACACACACCTAAGCTCCCTTTGTGTGTGGCTGTCTAGAGGGAATACACAAAGCCCAGCTGTCACCCAACCTAGACTGAACAGACAGGCAGCAGGCAAATGGCTGAAGTAAGTAAATGAGAACTTTCTAAAAGTGGCATTTGCCAAACTATAATTTAAAATCAGACTTCAACATAAGTTGTGATGTTAAATTGTAAGTCCAGTGACACCAAACTTGAAAAGTCTATCTCTTCACAAGTAGGAATTACACTTAAAAGGTGTAATAAGGTAATCCAAATTGTATCCTCTGGGACAGATAGGCTTTGCAGTAGTGAAAAACAAATCTGGGAGTTTTTCACTACCAAGACATGTAAAACTTAAAAGTACGTGTCATGCCTTTTAAATACACTTTACCCTGCCCTGTGGGTTAGACAGGTCCTACCTTAGGGCTGACATATGTATAAAAAGTGAAGGTTTAGGCTTGGCAAGATGTTTATCTTGACATGTAGAAGTGGCAGTGTAAACTGTATATATAGGCTCTGCAATAGCAGGCCTGAGACATAGTTACAGGGCTACTAAAGTGGGTGATTTATCAAAAGATATGTGGTATAGGTCATAGGTATATTGGCGCTTCAAAGAAAATCCACATACATTTTCTGTTGTTCACTTCTATGACGGTGCTGTAAGGTGTAGAGAAACCACAAACTCTACAAGGGACAAGGGAAAGCAAGAGCTCGACGTAATTATTTATCAAATCCCCAGCACACGTAAATATTAAAAAATGTTTTTTTAAGTTTTCGGTCTGTTGGTCAAATACAGTACATAAACATCAATGAGTCATATGCGAAGTCTTCTTCTTTACTCTTTATTTCAAGAAGCTCTCAAGCGGAACATCACAGTCACAGCCAACACGTGTTTCGTCGTATAGGGAAACTAATTCCACGACTTCCTCAAGGCTATTTTCTGTAACACGTGTTTCGTCGTATAGGGAAAGTAATCCCACGACTTCCTCAAGGCTGTGCAAATAAAACAATAATAACAACCAAATGGCATCAAGAACGTATGAATAGTGAGGGGTTATTCATCAATGATATGCAACCATTATAATCCGAAAGAGAAAGAAAATGGGAAATTCAAACATTATAGATTGTAAATTACAGATCATTGCAGAAATGTGATAAGAAAAGAGTAAAAACGTTGTGGCGCAATCCAATACGACATAGATATGCACCCTTTGTAATCCGAAAAGCGAGAGGAAATAAATGATTCAAGCATTGCAGATAGTAAAATACAAGTTTTTACAAACGTGATATGAAAAGAGCCAAATCGATCTTAAGGAACCTAGTAAGACTAAGACCCAAAAGGATGGAGAGAGAAGGAAATGAGTGTTCTTGATGCCATTTGGTTCATGGTTGGTTTTGGGGTCTGGGGTTGTTGACTGCCTCCTGAGTGTGTGTGAGGAGTGTGAAGGTCATCCTGCAGCACATAGTGATCCCTTGCAGCTATCTCAGGTGGACGGTGATGTTGATGGGGTGCGGGATGTTGAAGCTGAGTTGTGCAGATGAACCCTGGATGTGGACAAGTTTCCTGTGAGTTAGGATGTACTTGCTCCGTAGAGGGCGGGGCAGTAGTTGACACGGCTGGTGTCGTTGACCTGGGGGATGGTCTGTCTTTCCTTGGAGTGGATCTATCAGAGGATCATGTGCATCATGCAGAGGGTGCTGCAGCATGAGGTACAGATGATGGTGACTTGCATGGCGAATGTGAGCGACAAATCCATGATGCACAACATCTTGTGTGCGTGGCCACTGAGTGCTTGTGTAGGGCCCCTGCGGGTGGGACACAAGGAGTTGAGCCAGCTGTAAGGGGACAGTCCTCCGATGCTTACCTCAGTACTGTACAAGTCCAGCCTCAGGTGGCTGATGTTCAGCCATTCATCCACGGACCTCATGCCTTCTTGAATGTTGGAACTGGCAATGGCTGGGTCTTTGGTGAGGGGGAGGAGCACCTGGGTGTCAATGGCATACGACATGATGATGAGGTTGTGTGCGCATGTGATGGTGGAGAGGGGGGTCCTGGACACATTGAAGATTGACACGCTGAGAGATGATCCCTGGGCCATGTGGCAGATGATGCCACTATACCACATGCTGAAGGCCTGAGTCCCACTCCCATGGCCTTGCTGGTGTACGGAGCCGGTGTGGAGCAGGAGGGACATGATCTGGTTGGTGTGACAGGGCCTGGAAGGCGAGGCAGCGCTGTGTAGGCAGTTGGAGTTGCACACTCAGCATGCAAAGGGGTCATGTGTGCGTTTACGGTATGGCTGAGAGCAGGCGGTTGGGTTTCGGATAGACATTGCTTGGAGGGTGGCTACAACCTCAGACTGTAGTGTGATGTGGGTCATGCAAGGACATGAGGGTCGTGCAATGTGCACGTTGCATGTGCTGACGGTCCTGCCTTTGGCACTGCGTGTACCCAACAGTGGCACAGACAAGGTGATGACAGCCAAATGAATGGCTGGAGGTAGGCAGGGAGGAGCATCTTTGAGGCGTGTGTGTTGCCGAATCCCGCCACTTTGTGGGCCCTTGCTGCAGGGGCCGCAGCAGCACGTGGCATGTCCTTGAAACTATGCCAAAAGTAGCACACAAAGACAAGGATGTCAGAAAGGACAAATGCAACAGGCGTTAGTAAAGGAAGGAGTGTCCGGTTACCCATGGAACACCCAGAGAAAATGGATGCACAATCACCAAAGATGACTGACACAGGATCAGGAAACAGAAGGCCGAGCCGCGCACAGGAGACACACCCTCAGCAGGCGTTGACGGCCCGCCGTGGGGACCAACATGCCCAAATACATACACAACCATGGACTTCATGCACAATCGAGATTCTGACCCATGAAGACCTGCATGCATGTAGCCAAACTACACATAGACTCATATGCACAATCTTTGACAACTATGCCAGAGATGCCGCATGCAAAGTGGCAAGAGACCTGCATTGACAGAGAGGAGGCACCTTGGAGGGTGAGGAACCCCTTTATTACTCAGGTTCACACTAAGGGAAAAGCATCAATATGAACAGACACACAGGTCATTTGGCTGAACATGTGGGACCTACACAGGACACCCCCTTCACAACACAGATGTAGTAAATCCTAATGGCCTGGCACACAAGTTAAGGGGATGAGCCAAACACCCCCTTCTGCACACAGAGAGGCTGCAATTCCCCATTGAGCCTGTTATGGGAATGTCCCACACCATGTCCACCCGTAGCATCCCGTATGTTTCTGAGGGAAGTTATACACACATTGATGCCTTCATCAGAATCCACAAACCATTACAGATGACTGTCAGGAAGGGTGACTATCAATTCATGGGAGCCATGCAACACGTCATGTGGCCCATGGTGAGTCGACATGTATGCATGGTAACCCAACATGCACAGGAGCAGTCCCCACACATTCCAAACACCTAACAACCCCAAAATGCCTTGCTGCAATCCTCACCCAAAATGACTTTTCCACATGTCCGTGCATGGAACGCTGATTCAGCACACGTTGCAATACTCATGAGGAATAGCAGGAGGCCAATGATGACACGACCAGACAACATGCGCAAAAACCTGTGGATGACAGACACACAAGCAGTCAGCTAAAAGATTGTTATCCGCATACATGGTCATTTACTCTACAGGAATGATGTTGTCACCATGCGATTAGAAAAATTAGGGTCACAGCTAAAATGATTGGAATGACATATCACTCGAGTGACACATCAGAACACACATCTAAGTCACTTAGCATACAGTCATCTGGACACACACATTGCAACACATGCCACACAAGGCTCTAAGCGTGCACACTCAGACCCAGTGACTCACAACTATGAGAAGAAGTTGGGTATGAGCTGACTCCGGATATCCTCCTCCTCCTCCTCCTCCTCCTCCTCACTTGCCTCATGACCAAGCCCTTCATCCTCCACGGGTGGATGTTCTTGCTCATGCTGCTCCAGGATGAGTGGCACTGCCTTCTCCACTGCCATGTTGTGCAGCATGCAGCACACGAGGAAGATTTTGCAGACCTTCACCGGTGCATATGGGAGGGACCCGCCTGTCTTGTGAAGGCACCGGAATCGGCTCTTCAGGAGGCCAAACGTCCTCTCAATCACTCGCCTGGTCTGCCCGTGTGCATCGTTGTAACGGTGATCTGCAGCTGATCTTGGGTTGTGGAGAGGCGTCATCAGCCATGGCATGTTGGGATAGCCAGAGTCCCCTACATGGAAACATAATGTAAAAAAGTGGGTCTGGAGATGCCGTAAGATACAAAGATACCGCAAAACACAGGACCCACCAACAAGACATGCTCGTTCGTTGTGCAGCTGCAGCATCATTTCTGGCACCCTGCTACGCCTCATGATGTAGGCATTGTGTGCTGACCATGGAAAACGTGCACAGACATGGGAAATCAGCATGTTAGCAAGACACCACAAGGGCATTTATAGAGTGGTAATGTTTACGGTTGCGATAGGCGACCTCCTGTGCCTGTGGTGGTACAAAAGCCACATGTGTCCCATCAATGGACCCAATGACATGGGGCATCCCTCCCAGGGCATAGAAATCACCCTTGACACCTGTCAACTCCTCAGGAGTCGGAAAATGGATGAATGATCCAGGTGCTCCAACATGGCTGCCAAAACATCATGCAGGACACGGCTGAACATCGTCTGGGACATGCCACCAACATCAGCTATGGTGGATTGAAACGTACCTGTGGCAAAAAAATGTAGGGCTGCCATCACCTTCATCTTGGGGGTCAGAACAGTAGGATAACTGTGTCGCGGTTGGAGGTGTGGTGCCAGTCTGTTTGTCAGGTCCTCAATCAACTGTTGGGTGAATCTGTAACGGCGTATGCAGTCACGTTCCCTCATGGCATCCAAGACTGGCATTGGTCTGGGGACAGGCGGTGTCCTGCAGAAATTGGGAATAAATAACGAAGAGTGAGAACATAACAACATCAATGTCAATGAACTGAGCACATGCTCAACTGCTAATACACATGTGCTAAATACAGAGTCTGGTCTGTGCAATACATCCAGGACACGTATACCAGCCAGGTGATACTCCTACGAAAAGCCAGCTACACCCGTTGATTGGCAAGTGTACATGACATGCCCTGAAACGAGCTGTGGGCCAGTGTCAGTGAATAGCCATAGAAATAACAAGAGTGACATACATCTACATTTCTGCATTTTAAGGATGTCATCTCATACAGACAGCTGACGGCAAGCTAGAAGCACAGATCACATGGAAGGTCAAATGTACAGATCGCACACATTGCGATGAAGGGGTACACGTGAAAACAGAAAACACAGACATTGAGACGACGCAGATATGTCCTCATGTCAAAATATCAAGTTCGATGCATGCAGACACACGTTATGTGGAAATCCACATGTGGCATGGTGTGCGTAGATGTGTGCCATGCCCATCTAGACACAGACACATGTTGGATGCAGGAACAGCAGATGCAGTTCATAGGACACCAACAGCAAGCTCATGGGAACACATGACACACACATGACATAGTCACATCGGTGCACGCTGGTCGTTAAATGTAAGTTGTTAGTGTCCCTGTCCCTGGCATCAGGGGACAGTTGCGGGTGGTGGTGACTGTGCCATACCAGTGATGCTGTGCTTGACACGTTTGTACTACATGCACACATGTGCAAAGTGTGAAGGGGAAGTGTGCCACATAGTGCCCCATCACACATGACATGTGTACACAGGTCATCACACATCAATTGTGCAAATACATGAGGAGACATGTGCAATATCACTGCCTGACACACCTAGGCCCTGCACATGTAGGACAGCAATGACAATGACTTGATGTACATCCTTCTGCGGGTCTGAGACCTCCATTCCTTTCGTGTGGGCATCCTATCAACAGTGTAAGCGTGTGAAACGCACCGTACACACGCTCTGAGGGCGTGTGTACGGTCCGTATCACTAGAGTTGTGTGCCTGTAGGAGCACTCGTGGTACGGACCGTACACACGTACGTGTACTACCAGTGCCTACACGTACGTGTAGGCACTGGTAGTACACGTACGGGTACGTGTACTACCATTGCGGACACGCACGTGTAGGCACTGGTAGTACACTTACGGGTACGTGTACTACCAGTGCCTACACGTACGTGTACTATCAGTGCCTACACGTACGTGTAGGCACTGGTAGTACACGTACGGGTACGTGTACTACCAGTTTCTACACGCACATTTTCCTACCAGTGCCTACACGTATGTGTAGGCACTGGTAGTACACGTACGTGTAGGCACTGGTAGTACACGTACGGGTACGTGTACTACCATTGCGGACACGTACCTGTAGGCACTGGTAGTACACATACGGGTTTGTGTACTACCAGTGCCTACACGTACGTGTACTATCAGTGCCTACACGTACGTGTAGGCACTGGTAGTACACGTACGGGCACGTGTACTACCATTGCGGACACGTACGTGTAGGCACTGGTAGTACACGTACGGGTACGTGTACTACCAGTGCCTACATGTACGTGTACTATCAGTGCCTACACTTACGTGTAGGCACTGGTAGAACGGGTACGTGTACTACCATTGCAGACACGTACGTGTAGGCACTGGTAGTACACGTACGGGTACGTGTACTACCAGTGCCTACACATACGTGTAGGCACTGGTAGTACACGTACGTGTAGGCACTGATAGTACACGTACGGGTACGTGTACTACTATTGCGGACACGTACGTGTAGGCACTGGTAGTACATGTACGTGTAGGCACTGGTAGTACACGTACGTGTAGGCACTGGTAGTACACGTACGGATACGTGTACTATCAGTGCCTACACGTACGTGTACCATCAGTGCCTACACGTATGTGTAGGCACTGGTTTTACACGTACGGGTACGTGTACTACCATTGCGGACACGTACTTGCAGGCACCGGTAGTACACGTACGGGTATGTTTACTACCAGTGCCTACACGTATGTGTACTACCAGTGCCTACACATACGTGTAGGCACTGGTAGTACACGTACGTGTAGGCACTGGTAGTACACGTACGTGTAGGCACTGGTAGTACACGTACGGGTACGTGTACTACCATTGCGGACATGTACGTGTAGGCATTGGTAGTACACGTACGGGTATGTGTACTTCCAGTGCCTACACGTACGTGTACTACCAGTGCCTACACGTACTTGTAGGCACTGTGAGTACACGTACGTGTAGGCACTGGGAGTACAAGTACCCGTACGTGTACTACCATTGCGGACACGTACGTGTACTACCAGTGCCTACACGTACGTGTCAAAGGCTCTGTGCAACTGGTGCCGTAGGGGTACGTGTGAAACGCACCGTACCTGTGTGTGGATTTGAAAATTACATAGGGGACACATAAGGGACAAGTATTAGGCACGAAATGCATGCTGATTGTCATGGATACAGAGTTTTCAGTTCAAATTTTCCATCAGGTGGCCTGGAAAAGTCAGTTGGCCACAAAATACAATGTTTCAAAGTGGTTGTTGACTTGACATGATTCTGAAATTTTGAACGATGCAAATGCTGTCACTGGGTTATGTGGAAAGGGATTGGAGTAAACGTAAGATGCGAATGAATCTGACCAATCACTATGTACTCCTCCAAATGAATGCCCCTCAGCAAGACAGATATAAGTCAGCCAGAACCCATGAGAGGGCACTTGACTGCACAAGTTTCCTGTCGACAACACTGCTGCTGTCTGTGCTTCCTCTGGCACCATGTCAAGGTCTGTGGAGAGGGCCCAGCCATTCACCCAGGAGGAGAATGAGGCATTGCTGGATGTCTTCCTTCCACAGTACCTAATCCTGTATGGGAGACCAGGGGAGCAGGTGAGTGCCGACTCCACTAGCTTTGACTGTGCACCTTTTTTGTGACTGTCACTTCTGGCATTGTGTCCAGGTGTGACAGACATGCAATGTTGTTTAGAGTGGGTCCCAGGGGGGGGAATGGCTTATGTCTCCCATGCAGAGCATGATGTAGTTCATGTGTGCACTCCTCACTTGCATTGTGCTTACTGTGACATTCACTGCATAGTGCATGACACATTCAGCCTGGCTAATCCTTGGTGGCATTTTTTGTCTATTGTCCTGAGGTGATTCAGTGGTCCCCCCCGGTGTGACAGGTGACTGTTCCCACAGATGTGTCTGAGTTGAGTGGAGCTGTGGTGAGAGTGTCCAAGTGATGTGTACGCCCCCTGGACATTGATGTGTGTGAATGTTCCTTGTCATGTTGGTGAGTGTCTATGTGAAGTGTTGCACCACAGCTGCATGAAGGAGGCAACAGCTCTACCCAACTGATGTGAGAAGTAAGCTGTGCTGTGTGTCTGACTTGCTGAGCTAGCCCCACACCTGTGACACCCCACAGGCAAGTGGCACATGTGCAGAGTGAGGTGGGTACGGTCCGTACCACGCGTACCCCTACATCACCACTGCAATGGTGGTACGGACCGTACCCACGCTCTGAGGGCATGGGTACGGTCCGTACCACACGTACCCCTACATCACCACTGCAATGGTGATACGGACCGTACCCACGGCATCAGAGCGTGGGTACGGTCCATACCACCATTGCAGTGGTGATGTAGGGGTACGCGTGGTACGGACCGTACCCAACCGATGAATGCGGGGGTACGGTCCGTACCACTATTGTAGTGGTGATGTAGGGGTATGCGTGGTACGGACCGTACCCACGCTATCAGGGCGTGGGTACGGTCCGTACTACGCGTACCCCTACATCACCACTACAATGGTGGTACGGACCGTACCCATGATCTGAGGGCGTGGGTACGGTCCGTACCACGCGTACCCCTACATCACCATTGCAATGGTGGTACGGACCGTACCCACGCTCTGAGGGCGTGGGTACAGTCCGTACCGCCATTGTAGTGGCGATGTAGGGGTACGCGTGATACGGACCGTACCCACGCTATGAGGGCGTGGGTACGGTCCGTACCATGCGTACCCCTACATCACCACTACAATGGTGGTACGGACCGTACCCACGCCCTCAGAGCGTGGGTACGGTCCGTACCACCATTGTAGTGGTGATGTAGGGGTACATGTGGTACGGACCGTATCCACGCTCTGAGGCCGTGGGTACGGTCCGTACCACCATTGTAGTGGTGATGTAGGGGTACGCGTGATACCGACCGTACCCACGCTATGAGGGCGTGGGTACAGTCCGTACCATGCGTACCCCTACATCACCACTACAATGGTGGTACGGACCGTACCCACGCCCTCAGAGCGTGGGTACGGTCCGTACCACCATTGTAGTGGTGATGTGGGGGTACGTGTGGTACGGACCGTACCCACGCTCTGAGGCCGTGGGTACGGTCCGTACCACCATTGTAGTGGTGATGTAGGGGTACGCGTGGTACCGACCGTACCCACGCTATGAGGGCGTGGGTACAGTCCGTACCACGCGTACCCCTACATCACCAATGCAATGGTGGTACGGACCGTACCCAGGCTCTGAGGGTGTGGGTACGGTCCGTACCACGCGTACCCCTACATCACCACTACAATGGTGGTACGGACCGTACCCACGCCCTCAGAGCGTGGGTACGGTCTGTCCCACCATTGTAGTGGTGACGGGTACGCGTAGACGTCCACTTCTGTTGTGGCGGTACGCAGGGATTGATGGACACGCCCCCCGAAGTGACCAGACCCTGGAGGTAATGTATGTACAGGATATATTTTTTGTAACTTGGGTAGGGGTTATGTTTCCTGCCCCTCGTCCCCCCCATTGCCCCTGGGTGTTGTTCTGACCTTCTGCGGCGTGCGCGGCGGTTTCAGTGCACCAGGTCGTAGGCTAGGAGGGCCGGGATGACACGTAGGATGGGGTCCATGGCTGTCCGTCGCGTACCGGTGCTCCTTCTTCGCGACGTCCTCAATTTCCCGGGAGTTTTTGGCTGCCGTAAAATATTAGCCGTGCGGAGTGACGTAGGCCCGAATCGTACTTGCTGGCCTGTAAAATGCTGCCTGACTCCGTTCGGACGTCATGTACGTGATGTCCCGGATCGGAATTGTGGGTATTTTTTCGCCGCACGTCGTTTTTTACGATTCGTACGGAAATGGTATTTCTGTACGAATCGTACTTGCTGCTTTGTAAGGAGGATTTCCCGGGTACGAGTCGTATGGAGAATACGCTCCGTACGACCATTCGTACCCGGGTTTTCCAGGATCGGAATCGGCACCTTAAAATAATTAAATTACTTCCCACCCTATTCCCCTTTAAACCCACAACCCACTACGGAACTAAAAACGCAAAATTCTAATAAAATAAAAAATTAATAACTACTAAAAATGTAACACATATATTAAAAATACAAACAATTGTTATACAAAAAACATACATCACATACATTTAAAACATATACTATGATACATAACTTTAATGAAAAAAAACTATATTTTTAGCTACATATTTTTGCAAACGATATCAAACACTGATATTTTTAAAATCGATATTACTTACCTTAAGTCGATATTCTTGACCACGATATTCTTGCTGTTGATATTTCTGAACCACGATATTCCGGACTTGATATTTGTGCAACTGGATATTTTAAACTCCATATTCTGTTTGCACATCATCTGCCTTAACAAAACAGCGTATTCCTAGCACTGGTCATCACCAAGGCCCACTGGCTCCCTCTCTGTAAGTGCAGCAGACATTTCCAGTCATCCACCCAAACCCACTTTCCATTCAAGGAGATGCAATGGTTTATAATGGAGAGCTCTACTTATAAATACACCAAATGCTTTAATTAGCTTTATTTTCCCATATGGCCTAAGCAGACTTTGTGGTTCATTAACGGCCTAAATATGCACATATTCAAACAGTCATTAGATCTACACCGAAGGTGATGTCCCTTGAAGTTGTGGCTATGCTCAACAACATAGACTCCTGGAGTAGTCATCTACACAAGAACATTTGGTCCCAGAGAATTTGAAGGGTCTACCTCCATAAAATCTCTATCTGCCTCCAATGCAAAGCACTTTGAAGAGACATCTTTTAAAATATTACAATATTCAGATTTATACATATAAAATGTGTACTTTACCTGATAACGCAAAAAAGATTTAGGTTAGCATTGTAAACGGAGAAGTCAATGAAAGTTGCTCTTGTCCCTCTTGTCAGCCAACTTTTTTTCTTTAGAGTCTGGATTATTATTAAACTCTCCTCCATCTTTCTGGATAATGACTTCTTGAATCCTCCACCAAAGTAAGTGCCAACAATTCCCCACTCCAATTCAAAAGACTCTGCAGGACTGTATGTCCATCTGTTAGAATAAGAATAGTTTTTGGTCTGGTACAATAAGCCCTACACAGCACAAATGCTTTAGCAATCTTGCATGCATCTTCCATTTAAAGCAGCATTTCATAAGAGTTATAGAGGTGTTATTTGAAGTGCTACAAATAGCTATGAACTAAATGCTACAAAAGACACATGGTGAATTATATATCATGTATAAAAACATATTTAAAAAAACCCTATTGCTCAATGCAATAAATAGCACATGTACCAAAGAAACATTTCGGGTAAAACCATTTGTTTCTTTGCGACTTACCAATTTTTTTTTTACTTTCGGAAAAGTAATTTGAGTTGCCCCACTGTTAAAGAAAATCATTTACTTAACCATATCTCTCCTTTAAATAGTGCTGCTTCTCTTACTTTGTAATTGTAAACTATGATATACTAAACTGGTGACCAGACATCATATCTAAACTAGTCCAAAGCACATATTTTACAGAATAATGATAGCACGCAATACAAAGCTGCAGACCATACACATCGTTATTTCAGTTAACAACTTCCACAATTCACCCAATTATTTTCACTTTCATGTTCTCCTCTGTTTCTGAAAGGGAATATAGAGCTGTTATAGAATGTAGGAAATGTAGGCTCTAGGTCAAGGTTTTATTAGATCACAATGAGTACTGGAAGACATTTCATGAGAGCATCTGTTCTCCTGGGTTTTTAGATTCTGAAGTGAAATAAAAGGGCTGCAATTTAAGTGGCTGGTGAAAAGTGATTATATTGCCTGATCAGTAAATGTGTAGGAATGCAATGCATTTCATGGGTGCGATAGGACAAAGTATGGTCTCTACTCTGAACAAGAACACAAATATCCCATTATAGACGTTCCAGTGATGCAAATGTTAATTTGGGTGGGGAATTTGTAAGGAGGTGAAAAGATTATTGCACCATTTTTCAGGGACAAGCTATATGAGCACTAATGATTAGTATCACCAGATAAAGCTCGGTGCAGGTATACTAAAGATAAGTACATTAGAAAAGTGATGAACTATGATACTCACACTAATAGCATTAGAACTATAGAAAAGGCATTGGCATTTATTGTGTGTGCCTAATGACCTGATTCTGCATTGTCCCTCCAGGACTTCTAGGAAAGCTCTGACTATAAAAGATTCAGTATAAACTTCCTTCATTAAAATACACAAATAAGGCAACCAATGACTACCTCCTAAAATCATGGGCTTCAATCAATAGTAGCAACCAGTGTATTGTGAGTATAATGAATTCTTTAGAATTTCAGTTAAGTGACAGCAATACTACTTTTATGTAGCAAAATTGTAGCAAGTGTACAAGTGCATCCACTGTGTGCGCTGTTATAGCAATATTGCGAGATTTCCTTTTATAGGAATCACTACTTCAAAGCACTGTTTTGAAAGCAAGAATTATCAGATTAGTGTTAATTTTGAAGACAGAGCAGACTATATCTCAGAAGCAATGAGAATCACTGTCCTGTTGAAATACTAAAAGAATCAAAATAGAGGCATTAGGGAACTGTCAATGGTTACATAAGAAACCAAAATGATCATTAAAATGAATAATAAGAAGGTATGGAGGAAAGCCTTCATTTGTTTTCATGCTAAAGAAACTATTTCAGAATTTGTACAGCATGTACAGGATAGGCTGCTAGTATTTTAAAATTATTGTGGTGGAATAGTACTCAGGTTTCATTGCATTTAATATCACAAACTGTATCTGTGAATTATTTAGCAAGCCACCATTAAAAATTAACTCAGATGGCTCCAAGGCATGATTTGAACTAAGCAATAAGTTCCTCTTTGAATCTTTGATCTTTAGAAGGACCATAACAAACTGTGGTATCTACTAGTGATGAATGATTTTTCAAAAGTCATCTTTTGTATCTCTTTCATAGACTGCATATAATTTATAAAATCCCTCAAAGCAAATAACTGGTGGACTATAGTCAAAATAATAATTGGTTACTCTCAATTTAACTGTAATATAACAGTCCTATTTTCTCTCTGACTTCTTTGAATTTGCTTTTAAATTGGTCAGCTTTAATTATACTTTAGAAAGATGTATTTATTTGGTAACCACATAAGCACATCTTGATTTCAAGTGTACAATGCTGTTGTGAGTGCAAGCTTATTTTTGCCCATTTCCACTTTAACTTGCTGTGCACAATAAACAGGGCAGGCAACAATAAAATGCATCCACTGTAATCCTTTGATTCTGAAACAAGTTCTGAACATAAGAGGATTGCTAATATTGCCACTTAGTATTTTTATTATCATCATTGTGATTTATACAGCGTACTGCTGCTATATGTGGCCTTTTTGTAGTGAGGCATTGCTCAAAAGCTTTGCACACCAGTGCTTGCTTGAGCACAAGATATGCATTAAGTATTTTGGATATAAGACTTGCACCTTAGTGTGCAAATCGTAGCAGGCTTAGCGCTAAACCTAGGATAATGTGGAAAAGGAGCACACCTGAAAATGAACTCTATTGGGTTCTTTATCAGCAAGTTTGAAATTTTACTAACCTTAGGGTGCTAAGGTACTATTCCGCTGTCACTGCGGAAGTGAAACATAGAAAAGGGAAAGTGGGAAAACCCACTTAGTACCCTGCACTATTCACAAACTCGGGGAATCCCCCCAAGCATACAATTTATATCAAGATTGTTTCAAATGACAATTCTAGACAAAAAAACTATACACATATTCAAATAAACAAAAACAACTTTTATATTAGACCATTTTGTCCCGAAGGACAACTCAATGAGAATTTACAATAGTACAACAAGTTAATGGATTCTTAACTAAGTGTACACAATAACTTATTCACTATCAACCAAACGTAGCTGTATTATACATAGTGAAGTGGTATCAAGTCGTTGATGGAAAGTGCCCAATGCATTTCGGGATTATGAAAGTCCCTTCGTCAGGGGCTAACCTAGAACAAATGTGAATATCATAAATTTTTCATGTTCAGAAACCTTTGGAACAGTATAAATACAGTGATGCTCAAGTGGAGGTTAGTAATGGCACACAGCATGCTGAAGGCTCTAAACCGTGTCTGTAGTTTAAAAAGAACATCTGGTATAGGTGTGCACAACTATAAGTATGGTGGCGAAAACTGTGGTCTTGGAGCATGAGTAATGTGCTTGCCAATAGTGAGATCCACTGGTGGAAAAACATTCTTATGGGGAATGTTGTGTAATGGTTCAAAAGATAAGAGCTTGTGGGTCCCTTAACATGGATTATTAAATAAATGAACATGCTAACCGTAGAGAATACGCCAGATAAAGCTCACCTGAAGACATGTGATAGCTATGTTTTTCACAAAAATCCCACAAGCGAGTGAAACTGAAACGAGGGTTCGATAAGTCTATGACAAAAGAATAAAGTAAATGGCAGGCTAGTATGTTCCACACGAAGAAATTACAAATTAAAAATTCAAGGAGAGATTTAACACGTTGTACGACTCAGCGCTTACCTTATTCACAGAAAGTGAAATGGCAGCGCTGCTGAATCTTCACAGAGTAATGACGACGAATGATGCCTCCAGATGAAGAAGATTAGATGAGCCCGTGTTACGGGCGGAACACTAAAACAAGAGGAGTCCTTGTTGGAACAAATGCTGGCCATGTACAACACAAGCAATAAGTAATAGCCCATAGCGTGCAACAAAGTACCTGTAGCTGTAAGCCGAGAGGCGAAGAAGCAAAGATCCGTATTCCAAGGTGCGTGCTGGTACGAGCGCGGTGATTGGGAGATGAGACCCGGTTGTTTAATAAGGTGAGCGGCGGTGAGTGTATGACGTGCAACGATAAACAGGGAAGAAATACTCCCCGATGCACCAAGAGAACAAAATTGCAGATGATTCAGTAAACATAGTTTACCATGTAGTAGAAATCTGGATTGTAATGCAGGAGTGATAAATAAACACCGAAACGGCAAACAGAACAAAAATAAATCAATAAATTGCTTATGATTTAAATTGTATGCTTGGGGGGATTCCCCGAGTTTGTGAATAGTGCAGGGTACTAAGTGGGTTTTCCCACTTTCCCTTTTCTTAGTGCTAAACCTAACCATGATAGCAGCCAGAAGATATTGTAGATCTGTAGTTGTAGCTTGCTAAATGGATGCAGAGGACCATGGTAGCAGCTGTCCTACATAGTAAGAGTTTTGGTTCCTGCTTGAGAGACTGTTGTTGCATATAAGTGCCCTACATTCCTACAGAGATGTTTTAGGAAGTAGTGAGATACCTCCATAACCCTAAGATGTGACTGTTGTTACATCTGCAGGTGTGACTGAGGATCAATGGTCACAGGTCATTCTTTTGGTGATTCTATCATTTCACACCTTCACTAGGCAGCAGCAGTCTAGCAGCGATTTAAATGTTTTACCCATAAGATTTCTTATAGTTCAGCTGTGGGTAAAATCCTTAAACTATCCGTAACCAAACTTTAAAATTATAATCCAAAATGCTGACAGGACGTCACATGTGTAATATGTTCTAATAAGTTACCTTTTAGGGACCTACATTTTGTTTTCACTGTAAACAAAATAACCTTGGCTTCAAAACACGAGCAAGCTTCATGTAACACATTAAGGCATCCTCCATATCTCCCACCTGTTACAACTACATTACACATCACTATTTGAAAATAGCAAAAACTTCAAATGAATCAGGTTTGGATGGTGGGAGGGGTGGTCCTTGCCCCACTTAGCACATACGTATATGAGTCCACTAGATCTCTGTCACAGGATCAACCAGATACACCAAAGTCACTTAATTAGTCTCAAAGAGGTGTCTCAAAACTTCCGACCCCTCACTCATAAAATTCTACTTAGACAAGTCCAAAACCATGAGAAAGTCTGACCAGTTATTTCTAAACTATGGTTCCAGCAGAAGAGGGTCCCAGTCTCCAAGCGTTCCATTTCCAGGTGGATAGTGTCTTGCATCAAGCTAGCTTATCAACTGGCAAATAAACCCCTTCTGGTTTCTCCCAAGGCACATTCCACTAGGGGGAAGGCAGCTACAGTGGCTTTTTTACACAATGTTCCAATGGCTGAGCTCTGCAAAGCAGCCACTTGGAGATCTGTACATACTTTCACGAGACACTATTGTCTCGATTCTGATTCTAGAGCAGATACTCAAGTGAGCCAAGCCTCCTTCAGAAATCCATTTCAATATTAAATTCACTCTAAATGTGTTTCCTCAATGTTAGTGCAGTTTTATAATGCTCATTTGCCCGCAGGAAGAGGAGATGGGCTTGCTACTCGATTCAGTGCTTATGACTATTGATGAGTATCCCCAGTAAGAGAAGGATAAGTTACTTACCTGTAATCCTAGTTTTCTTCCAAGGATAGCATCAAAGTAATAAGCAACTCTCCCACCTCCCCGTGCAAATGAGCCATCATTATCATTTCTTTGTGCCCTGACCTCCGAGTCTCCGCAAAGAACAACAGACTTAACTGTCACCCCTGAGGCATGATGGAAAGCTAGGGGTCACGGCTGCCTTAAAGGCACAGTGCCAGTTTTTTGATGCTCTGCATTTGCTTTCATTTTCTGTGCTGTGGGTTCCCAGGCATGGGCGGGAATATTCAGTGCTTATGACTTCTGATGAGGATCCCCTGGAGAGAATTAAACTTTCCATCTTGGCTTGCAGATCAGTTCTTCTGACTTCTGCTGGAAAACTAATTCTAATGTTTGCAAAGTGTCTGTAATTTTTCCTAGCCTCCACTTTACTTTCCAACTGGATTATGGATTAAGCAGCACAATGTCTGAACCCTTCTAGGGTCGATTCCAATCATGCCACCATAGTACCCTACTTATGGGTCCATTAGGATGGTGGGCGGACTCCAGTCCACCGGCCACCCTAGCGGAGCTGGGATCGGCCGCCAGTGGTGCGGCGGTCCCGCACCACCAGTTAGGATGCAACCGGCACCCTGGCGGTCGCATCCCACATTTCCAACATTGTGGCGGGTGGTGCTGTGAGCATCACCCGCCACAATGTAGGAAATGCATGTAGTGCATTGGCATGCACAACGTGACAGGCACCGTGTGGTGCCTGCCACCTTGTGTATGCCAATGTAGGGGGGTACCATGGGTACCCCTCAAGTGCAGCCCCCACCCCCACCAGGGCCCACAACAGGCCCCCAAAGCGATTCCTGCATGCCTTTCCATGGCAGAGTCTCCGCCATTGAAAGGCATAAAACCGCCCACATCATAATATGGGCTTTACCGCCCGGCAGGCAATCGCGACGATTGCCTACCGGCAGAAAAGCCGCGGTACCCCCGCCATGCTAATGTGGTGGGGAGGTAAAAGGCCGCCGGCGGGGTGTGCATGCTAATGGGCCCCTTAGTGAGGATTCCTCATCAGTCACCATTTTGCTTTAAGTTTGCCAATTCTTATCTCTAGTGCACCCATTCCTGACACCAGTGAAGTCAACTGTTATTTCACACCACTTTTGTTGCTGCTCCCTGATTTGTTCCTTCCTAGATATAGCAGGATCTCTTCTTTCAGCATCCACCAAGGATGAATTCTCGGTCCTCCCTAGGGAAAACCTGTAGCCAAAGCACCATTAGTCTTATGGGGTGCGAGATCACATGGTGGGGCATTACACTCTAAATTACTTATGAAGCATAGCCGGGGCTTTCAGGAATAGTTAATTGCCCAGTAGAAGACCCAAATGGACATTTCCCTTTAGGGGAAAACAGGCCCCAATGATACTGAATACAGATCACTGACATCAATTCATAAAATATAATAACAATAATATTGGAAATTAAATATCAATAACAAAAACATTGAGTCAGGATACTTAATTATAAAACCCGTATAGCAAAAACTAAAATATGGGAATCAAAATATTGTTACCTTGAAATAAACATATGTAAAAAATATCTATTCACACAATATCGACTACAATAGCATTGTCAAAATAATTAATCATTAATAAAAGATAAAAAAAATTCTTCAAATAAACCCAAAACTTGTTATACACATATTGAATCAACTATAAATATATTACATTAACAAAATATTTACCATTAAACCCCCAGAACACATATGTATCCAAAATATATACAATAAAAGCCCCCAAAAATTAGCATTAGCTAAAAGCTTTGAAACACTAACCTAAATATATATATACATATATATGTATATATATACATACATATTTTATAGTATGTCCAAAAATATCAAGCCATATAGTATACAGAAAAAACTAAACTCTAACCATACTACACAACCAATAAAATAAAACTATAAACAACTTTACCCAATAAAATCAAACAATTAAATCAACAATATAAAAGGCACACTAATTTAAACAATTAAATCCTTCAAAAAATGGCAAGCGATGCAAACGAGGAATCTCTGCCAAAATCAATCAGAAAACCATAACAGAAGAAATATATGTCTGAACTACATAACCAAGTAATACTTATATTTAAACTAAAACATAATTGTTATTAAACTTTAAAATGTAAAATAGCAAATAAATATTAAAACTCTCCAACTTTCATCTTTTTACATAGATTTCCTAAAAGAAAAAATCTACAACTTCAAAACTGATAAACTGCCAGAAAATAACTACGACAAACCATTAAAAACATAAGAAAGTCTGTATATATAAAAAAATAAATTATAAACTCACCCTCTACAAACTACCAACAAAGTATCTTAAAAATAAACCTTAGGTTTTTCTTTTCATTCAACAGAAAAGCACCTGCTCCACATTAGAACAGCCTCAGAGAAAAAGCTGCAAAACGGTGCAAAACATCTCAACAGAACATAAGTATACAAAATAGAAGTAACTGCATTTTTGACATGTTAATACCAACCAGCAAAAGGTAAAATATAATACATATTTATACTATTACACTACTTACAGTTACAATGACAGAGCCAGTCAAATGTATCACTTCACAGAAAAGAAAGCAGTTACTAAATCACAAGGGCTACACCTACAGCCAAGAAAGTGTATCATCAGTAAATATCAAGCCAGAAATGTACTAAATTTTATTCTAAAACATGCTACGAGAGGGAATCTACAAAAGATGAACTTGTAATTCATGTAAGGGAGCACAACCACCCCACAAATGTGACGGAAATAGATGTAACATAAACATTGCAGGATATAAGAAGCAAGCACTAGCTCCCAGGAACTTACAAACAAAATCCTGAAAGATATACTACCTAGATTCCCCAAAAACATAGCAGGGCAACTACCACCTATCCTCATTTTAAAACAGTTGATGCTCCCAGGCCCTGTCTAAGTGGCATACAAGGCAGCTCAGAACAATCTCAACACTGCTGTCAAGCTGGTTATAGTATTACCGGCATGACAGCAGCGTCGTGATTAGCTTAGGGGAGTCTGGGAGCCTATGTGCTTCCATGTATCGACCAAAGTCGACAGAGTCGCTTTCCAACAGGCTTTCCGTGTCAGAAAGCCCATCATGGAAACCCGACGGCGGACACGCTGCCCGTAAGGGATTCCGTTTGGTTTCCGAGTGGCCGACGGGCTGCTTGAGCCCGTCGGAAGCCAGCCAGATTGACTGGCCAGTTTGGATTCCGACTGCTGTAATCGTAATATGGCGTTCGGAATCCAAACCAAGAATGTCGGTCGGTAAGCCTCCGACAAGGGGTCGGAGGCTTACCGATCTCCATCTTTCATAGGGCCTTAATCATCAAAATATAACTAACATCACACAATTTAACATGGCATAGTGATACTTTACTGAAACAGTATACAAATACACAAAATGACAACCTAGTGAAAAATACTAACAGCAATACATCTAAACATTACAAAAACTCATAAACAACACTAACTTTTAAGCCTCCATCCTAAATCCCCCTAACCTCAAAACCTTTAGAGAAATCCTTGAAAAAAGATTTACCTGTTCCACGAACAGGAGGACCTTTCCACAACCAGGTTCCAGGAAAATAGACAAAAAATACAAACAGATTACAAAATGGAAGGTAGTGATAAAAAAATAAAATGGCCGCTACGTGAAACTGAAAAAAAGACCATCTCCCCATATAAATGAATGGGAAATATTGTAAAATGTTGAATAAATATTTTTTTTAAAAATCTAAAATTATTAAACATGTAAAACATATCAAACAATATTATTAAAATTGTTGAAAACATTGTAAAGCATTAGATTAAATAATAGTATAAAATATAGACAATGATTTAATATACACTAATAAAGCAGTTCTAAGGATAATGTTAAACATAGGTGCATAAAAAAGTTAGGAAGTGTTGAAAAAAATTGTAAACTATAAAAAATAATAGCTGAAAATATACAACATACAAATGTATATAAACTTGATTTTATCTATTTAACCTTATATATTTGTTTATTTTTACTTGAAGTATATATGATTCAAAATGTAAAACTATAGAATAAAAAATTTGAAACAAATAAAAATAGAAAAATGTGTGACATGTCTTTATTGTACAATATTTGGGGAAGTTGTTGGGACACTAAAGGGCTGCATTTACTATTCCCACTCCAATCTAAACCAATTTGGGGGAAGTGCTGGACACTAAGGTGCCAATTCCGATCCGGTAAAAACCTGGTACGAACCGTCGGACGGAGCCTTTTCTCCGTCCGACTCGTACCCGGTGCGAAATCCATCCGAAAATGCAAGTACGATTCATACGGAAACACCATTTCCGTACGAATCGAACAAAACACCGACCGAACAGAAACTAAACACAATTCCGATCCTGAAAGGCGCCGACGTGACGTCGGTACGCATCCAGCCTACGTTTCACGAACCAGGAAGTACGATTCGAACCGACGTCATCCCGCACGGAAAATATTTACCGGCTGCCAAAAACTGCCGGGAAATCAGGACGACACACGCAAGGAGCAGCTGGACGCGACGAACAGACATGGACCCGAACCTACGTGCCATCCCTGCCCTCCTAGCAGTCCACCTGGCGTACAGGAACCGACGCAGACGCCGCAGAAGGTCAGCACAACAACCAGGGGCAAAGGGAGGGGCAGGGGCAGGACACACAACACCAACACATGGTACCAAATCACACATGGCCTGGACATACCTGACCATCTGGGCCTGGTCACTTCCAGGGGGTGGGGGCGAGGCCAGCATCGCAAGCGTCCGCCACAACGGAAGTGGATGGTCACGCGAACCGGTACGTACCCTACCCAGGCCGCAAGAGCGTGGGTACGGAACGTACCACGCGTCCCCCTACGTCACTCCAACAATGGCGGTACGGCCCGTACCCACGTCAGAAATGCCTTGGTACTGCTCGTACCAGCATTGCTGGGGTCATGTAGGGGTACGCGTGGTACGACCCGTAGCCACGCCCCCAAGGCCTGTGTACGGTGCGGACCCCACGGCACCGCAACAATGGGGGGACGCACCGTACCCACCCACCAAAGGCATGGGTACGGCCCGTACCCAGGCACGCAGAGCGTGGGTAGGGGTATGTACGGACCGTACCCCCACCCGTGGAAGTACGGCCCGTACCCCCACCCGTGCATGTATGCCCCGAACCCCCACCCGTGTATGTACGCACCCAAGCACCACCCGTGTATGTACGCCCCGAACCCCCACCCGTGTATGTACGCCCCGAACCCCCACCCGTGTATGTACGCACCAAACCCCCAGCCGTGTATGTACGCACCAAACCCCCAGCCGTGTATGTACGCACCGAAACCCCAGCCGTGTATGTACGCACCGAACCCCCATCCCACCCTGGTATGTACGCCCCGAACCCCCAGCCGTGTATGTACGCACCGAACCCCCCCCCAGCCGTGTATGTACGCCCCGAACCCCCAGCCGTGTATGTACGCACCGAACCCCCACCCCCCCTGGTATGTACGCCCCGAACCCCCACCCGTGTATGTACGCACCAAACCCCCACCCGTGTATGTACGCCCCGAACCACCACCCGTGTATGTACGCACCAAACCCCCACCTGTGTATGTACGCACCAAACCCCCACCCCCCCCTGGTATGTACGCACCGAACCCCCCCCAGCCGTGTATGTACGCACCGAACCACCACCTGTGTATGTACGCACCCAACCCCCACCCGTGTATGTACGCACCAAACCCCCACCCGTGTATGTATGCACAGAACCCCCACCCGTGTATGTACGCACCAAACCCCTACCCCCCCCTGGTATGTACGCACCGAACCCCCCCCCAGCCGTGTATGTACGCACCGAACCACCACCCGTGTATGTACGCACCCAACCCCCACCCGTGTATGTACGCACCAAACCCCCACCCGTGTATGTACGCACAGAACCCCCACCCGTGTATGTACGCACCAAACCCCCACCCCCCCCCTGGTATGTACGCACCGAACCCCCCCCAGCCGTGTATGTACGCACCGAACCACCACCCGTGTATGTACGCACCCAACCCCCACCCGTGTATGTACGCACCAAACCCCCACCCGTGTATGTACGCACAGAACCCCCACCCGTGTATGTACGCACCAAACCCCCACCCGTGTATGTACGCCCCGAACCCCCACCCGTGTATGTACGCACCAAACCCCCACCCGTGTATGTACGCACAGAACCCCCACCCGTGTATGTACGCACCAAACCCCCACCCGTGTATGTACGCACAGAACCCCCACCCGTGTATGTACGCACCAAACCCCCACCCGTGTATGTACGCACAGAACCCCCACCCGTGTATGTACGCACCAAACCCCCACCCGTGTATGTACGCCCCGAACCCCCAGCCGTGTATGTACGCACCGAACCCCCACCCCCCCCTGGTATGTACGCCCCGAACCCCCACCCGTGTATGTACGCACCAAACCCCCACCCGTGTATGTACGCACAGAACCCCCACCCGTGTATGTACGCACCAAACCCCCACCCGTGTATGTACGCACAGAACCCCCACCCATGTATGTACGCACCAAACCCCCACCCGTGTATGTACGCACCAAACCCCCACCCCCCCTGGTATGTACGCACCGAACCCCTCCCCAGCCGTGTATGTACACACCGAACCTGCAATAAGAATGGTGTGTGCCAAACACCCCCAGCAGTGCCCAGACACAGGAGGGGTGGGTGCAGAGTCCTCCCAGCAGTGCCCAGACACAGGAGGGGTGGGTGCAGAGTCCTCCCAGCAGTGCCCAGACACAGGAGGGGTGGGTGCAGAGTCCTCCCAGCAGTGCCCAGACACAGGAGGGGTGGGTGCAGAGTCCTCCCAGCAGTGCCCAGACACAGGAGGGGTGGGTGCACAGTCCTCCCAGCAGTGCCCAGACACAGGAGGGGTGGGTGCACAGTCCTCCCAGCAGTGCCCAGACACAGGAGGGGTTGGTGCTGAGTCCTCCCAGCAGTGCCCAGACATAGTACAAGATACCCCATCAACAAGTTCAGTGACCAACAAGGGTGATACCCCAGATGCAGGCGGAGCCATCGCTGAGCCAGCATGGCTATATTGAACGGCAACCCTCACACATCCAGGAAATGTAGACACAGCACAGCACAGCATTTGGGAGACACCCTGCAGGGAAAATGGCCTGCTCCACAGAGGATGGAACACACCTTGGGACAATGTCACCATACAGTGAGAGCAAACATGACCAAATACCATTGGCAGAGACCTTTGTGATGGCACGCAGATGGCAGGGTACACCCCATGAGCAGCACACTCCAACATTTCACAGACCCCTAACACATTATCACCACCCCAACTCAGGGAGCACCAGCACCAACAGCAAGTCCAGGAAAGCATCAGTGTGCAAAACAAAAAGAAAATGCTTTATTCAGCAGGAAAATATCTCTGAGAAAATGTCCACTATGTGCAAAGTCCGGGGGGGGGTACACATCGGGACGTGTGTCCCCTAGCTTGCCTGCACAGTTCACAAGTCCATTTCATCCACAGAAGAGGGGGCATCAGGGGGGAGGGTGGAAACAGGCACCGCAGGGACAGGAGGGGAAAGGGTAGGTGTTGTGGGTGCAGGGAGGGATGATTCTGCCACAGGGGGGGTGCCAGCGCCAAAGGTGGAGGACAGAATGGCGCTGCACACGTCGGCAAGTTCCCCCAGCGACTCCCCCGCACCCAATCCAACCACAGGCCCCAAGGAGGGGGGGGGGGCAAAGGGATGGGTCGCAGCGCCACTGGGGGAGGGTGTGGACAGGGTGGGGGACTCAACTCCCCTGGCCGGGTCCCGCCTCCACCGCTTGCGGGGTGGTGTCATCCTGGGGCTGGGGGGCACACTCGCAGTGGATGATGCTGTCACCGACTGTTGGCCAGGAGAGCTAAGGGGAGTGGATTTGGAGGGAGTGGGTTGTGTGGAATGCGGACTCCCACTGTGGCTGCGTGTTCTACGTTTCCCCCCCGACCCAGTGGGTGTGCCTTCCTCACCCTGTGTGTGCGTGACAGGAGGTGTGCGCTTCGACTTCCCTGGTGGTGTGGTGGTGTGGTGCCTGTGTCTGTTGGGGTGCGTGCACGCTGACGTCTGGATGTGCGTGTGACAGTCACGGGAGTGGGAATTGTGGATGGGGCAGGGGTAGGGGGGGGTACGCAGCGCTGCAGGAGATCCAGTGCTGCAGTCAGTGTGGAGTCTATGGACCTCAGCAACTGCCGTTGGTCAGACTGCGCAGCCGACATGCCCTTCATGTATGCCTCCATCTGGGTCAGCACCTGGGTGTGGGCATGGAGGACATTTAGCATCGCAGTCTGACCAACCTGCAACTGCCTCAGGATGTCCACAGACTCCGCACTCACCGCAGCAGTGGTGACAGGGGCAGTGGGTGCGGTGCCTGGCAGGAAGGAGACATGTGGGGACCGAGCACGGAGGGAAGGGCCACGAGCAGGTGGGAGGCCGGTGATGGAAACTGAGGTGGCGGGGGGATGTGGAGGGCTGCCATCAGCTGGGGGGGCAGACTCCGCCACCTCTGGGAGCTCAGCCTCGGACCTGTCTGCGTCATAGTCTGTGTTGGCAGTCGACAGGTCCTCTGCCTCACTCCCTTCGGCCTCCGTGCCACTCCATGTGCCAGACAGGACAGCACTGCTGGCACTGGTGCTCAATCCCTCCTCCCGGTCCATGCTAGTGTCTCCTTCCATGTCCCCCGGCGATGCTGTGGGCAAGGTGAAGAGACAGGAGATAATCAGACACCTGTACACATATGTCACATGAGTCAAATATACATAGGTCACATTGCATAGCCTGAAAAGCAACAGGAGTAACACCTACAAAACAATGTACACATGTAGGCCATGGAACACACAGTTTTTCGACCCACCATGCCACTGAGACACAATGGAGAGCATGACACAATAGCAAATCACTGCACCTGAAATTTTACAGAGGAGCCAGCCTCTGGGGACAAATGTGCACAGCACCTGCACCACACTGCGTCTTCAAAAAGGGATGAGCATGAATGATATACCTTTACTCTTGCCGCATGCTGCAAAGGCAATACATGAAACCAGGCCAAACATGACTGGGTCACTGCACCTTGAGCGTATGTCCAGTCAAACATCACACACAGGCCACACCCAGCAAGGAGGATGAAGCTTCTGACATGTAGGGCCTTGTACGCACAAACCACCCACACCTGAGACAATCTCATTGAGACGGAGAAAGTATGTACACCTCTTACTCTGGGATGAAAACACATGGCCTCCACTAATTAATGACTGTACACACACAGCCCCTGGTGGGCATGTCCACACATCATTGACAGGCAAACATCATCAGATTGTCTCAACAACACACACAGGTAATGCCCACTGTGAGTATGCACAGGCAAAATGGGTCCCCCTGTACAGTGGACACATGTAGCAACCTGTAGGTCCTAACAGTTGAGCCCAGGGTACAATGCCACCCTACCCAACCCATGGCGAAGACACAGTGAATGTCCATATTGTTGGATGACGCACATGATACCTAGGAAGAGGTGCCCCAGGGCACAGTAGTGCCCACACTCCTCCATGGTCCAGGATGGACATGACTGCAAATTAAGCAACCGTCCCTGCACTTAGCAGGCCTCCCACTCAGGCACATCATGTCAGAGGGCACACAATTGGACATGCATGCTGGAAGGCTGTACAGTTTGGAGACACACCCCTATGTCGTGATTCACAATCAGTGCCAAGTGACATGGACACCACAATGACTGAAATTGGCCATGGCACACGCAAGGTCCCCATACCTGTGGCACATCACCCCCACACATGATGCTGATGGCATAGGTCACCTGCATGAACTGTCTGCCTAAATAACCTTGTGCAAGAGTGGCTACAGACAGACCAGGGAACACATGGCAAGGAGGGGAAGGGAGGGAGTGAGAACAGCACTGTGCTAAATTGTTGAGAAGTTGACGCACTGCACAATCAAACCCTGGCAGTGTATCCATGCAACTGCACACTTACATTGGCTGGGGACACACAACTGACACACATGTACCTACCCCCTTCCTGCTGCTGCTTCTCCTGTAGGCGCCTGTCCATATCGGGGAAGACCACCGCCAGCACACGCTTCTGGATGTGGGTCAGACGACAGCGCCCACGGTTCTTACGGCTCACAGGTGAGTCCCCCAGCAGGACCCGTGCAATCCTCCTCGTCCATCACCGGATGTCCTGCCAGCGTTTCCTCACCTGAGACAGGCTCCGCCTCCGACCCTCTGTACCCCTCACGGCACTGACGGCTTCACTCCAGATCTCCCCCTTGGCAATGGCGCCTACCTGTGAGGATGCAAAAGTGAGAATACATTAATCCACATGAGCAGAGACACAGAGACACACATATAGAACAATCCTCTTTATGAACAGGCCATGGTATGCATGCAACTAATTGCACCTTTGTCATAGGGACATTATCCACTGTGGAAGGCCAAATGCACTACGTGCCATTGAAAGTACACGGGTGGCATGAGGGGTACCACACACTCACTGACCAGGGATCACACTGTGCCTCACAGGCTACAACAGGATTATGTACAGCACCTCACAGCAGTCACCTGCCCCAGCACACTGATGCTACCTCATCAGAGTACACAGACACACACAGCTACAGGACAATCACATGGCATTGCCAACTGGGGGTACACACCTCACTCTGCCCATGTGCCAGTAGACGGGGGTGTCACAGGTGTGGGGCTGGCTCAGCACGGCATGCACACAGCACTGCTCCCTGCTCACATTGGATGGCCAGGCTACATCCATCCCTCATGCTGCTTGTGTGCAACACTCCCCATATGCACTCACCCACATGACAGGGGACTTACACACACACCAATGTGCAGGGGACGAACACCGCCTTTGGACACTCACAGCACAGGTACACTGAACAAACACACATCCATGGGTACTGACACCTGTCACACTGGGGGGAACACAGGATCACATCAGGACTGTGGAAACAACATCCCCGGGAGGATTATGCATGCAGAATGTGGCATGCACCGTGCATTCATTGTCACAGTAGGCACTATGCAAGTGAGGAGTGCACACAGGAAACACAGCATGCTCTGCATGGGTGACATCAGGCCTTCCACACCCTGGGACCCACTCCAAACAACAGTGCATGTCTGTCACACATGGATACAATGGCAGAAGTCACTGGCACACAAAAGGGGCACAGTCTAAGCTAGTGGAGTCAGCACTCACCTGAACCCCTGGTCGACCATACAGGCTCTGGAACTGTGGGAGGATCACATCTATCAGGGCAAGGTTCTCCTCCTGGGTGAATGGCTGTGACCTCTCCACAGTCCTGGACATGGTGCCAGAGGAATCACTATCAGCAGCAGTGGTCATGGATGAATGGATGTGCAGGCAAGTGCTCTCTCATGGGACCTGGCTGCCTTATATATGCCTGGCTGGCCTGTTCATGTACAGGAGTACTGATTGATTGGTCAGTCACATTTGCATCCTACGTTTCATCCAATCCCTTCAAACCTACCCCAGTGTGTGCCTTTGCATGGTTTCAGTTTTGATGATGATGTCAAGTCATCATCCACATTGCAACAATGTAGATTCTTTCAAACTGACTTCTGCTGGGCACCTGGTGCTCAAATTCAAAAATCTAACTCAGTCTCCATGGCAACCATCATGCATTTAGGCCCTTATACTTGTCCCTCATGTGTCCCCTATGTGTTTTCATACATATACACACAGGTACGGTGCGTTCCACGCCCTAGGGCACCCCCCAAGCAGTGATACGGACCGTACACGCGCTTGTACGGTCCGGATCACAATATGGGCGCTGGCGTATGCGTACGCCACAGTAGTACGGACCGTACACGCGCTTGTACGGTCCGGATCACAATATGGGCGCTGGCGTATGCGTACGCCACAGTAGTACGGACCGTACACGCGCTTGTACGGTCCGGATCACAATATGGGCGCTGGCGTATGCGTACGCCACAGTAGTACGAACTGTACAAGCGCGTGTACGGTCCGTACTACTGTGGCGTACGCATACGCCAGCGCCCATATTGTGATCCGGACCGTACAAGCGCGTGTACGGTCCGTACTACTGTGGCGTACGCATACGCCAGCGCCCATATTGTGATCCGGACCGTACAAGCGCGTGTACGGTCCGTACTACTGTGGCGTACGCATACGCCAGCGCCCATATTGTGATCCGGACCGTACAAGCGCGTGTACGGTCCGTACTACTGTGGCGTACGCATACGCCAGCGCCCATATTGTGATCCAGACCGTACAAGCGCGTGTACGGTCCGTACTACTGTGGCGTACGCATACGCCAGCGCCCATATTGTGATCCGGACCGTACAAGCGCGTGTACGGTCCGTACTACTGTGGCGTACGCATACGCCAGCGCCCATATTGTGATCCGGACCGTACAAGCGCGTGTACGGTCCGTACTACTGAGGCGTACGCATACGCCAGCGCCCATATTGTGATCCGGACCGTACAAGCGCGTGTACAGTTCGTACTACTGTGGCGTACGCATACGCCAGCGGCAATATTGGCCCAGGGACCCTATACACGCACTCCGAGCGTATGTACGGTGCGTTTCACAACTGTCAGTGGTAACAGGCGGCACACAGACAGGAATGGAGCGGTCAGATATTGCCAAGGGTGGACACCAATGCATTGTCTGTGCAATACCACATGTGTGTGACACAGGTGTGTCAGGATGTGATGTGGCACTTAACCCCTGAGGTGTGGGCAATGCACATGTACGATGAGCTGTGTACACATGTCGTGTGTGAGGGTGCGCATTGTACCACACATCCCCTGCACTCCTTTGACATGTGTGCATGTCGTACACACTAGTGGAGCCATGAGTCACTTGCATGTCCCAGTCACGGACACCCGCACCTGTCCCCTGATGCCAGGTACACGGAATATTACACATGACATGTGTATGGCTGCGTTGCACGCTGCAACCATGTCATGTGTGTGGCATGTGTTTCCATGATTTTGCTGTAGGTGTGTGGTCCAATGCATCAGCAGTAGCTGCTGCCAACATGTGTCTGTGTGCAGATGGCCATGGCACACTGTTACGCACACCAGCCCACATATGTGATTTGCCATGAGGTGTGTATGGATGCAACTACACGGAGTATCAACACAAGTACATATCCACATGCTCTCTATGTATGTTCTGTCTCGACATGTACTCCTCCAAGGCAATGTGTGTGGCCTGTCCTATTCCTATGACATGTGACCAGTGCATATCGCATCCAACAACCTGTCTGTACCATACGCATACTACTTCTGCACATGTGTGGATGTCTGTGAATCCTGTGATGCGTGTGCATGTTCACTTACACTGGCCCACAGCTAGTCTCATGCCATGTCATCGTGATCTTGCCCCCCTCCGTTAGTGGCTGTCCCTTGGTAGGAGTGTCTCCTGACTGGCGTACGTGTCCAGGAAATGTTGCACAGACCTGACTCAGAATGTGGCAAATGTGTATTGGCTGTGTAACATGTGCTCAGTGCATTGACAATGTCGTTGTACAGTGCTCACTCTTCGGTGTTCCTTCCATTTCACTGCAGGGCTCCGCCTCTCCCTCGACGTATGCCAGACATGGCTGCCCTGCATGAACGGGACTGTATACGCCGCTACAGATTCAGCCAACGGTTGATTGATGAGTTGACTGGCCGGCTGGAAGCACAACTCCTCCCGCGCCACAGGTATCCCAGTGCACTGACACCCAAGTTGAAGGTGATGGCAGCCCTACATTTCCTTGCCACGGGTACGTTCCAACATACCATTGCTGATGTCGGGGGCATGTCCCAGACGATGTTCAGCCGTGTTCTGCATGATTTCTTAGAGGCCATGTTGGTTCACCTGGATGAGTACATTAAATTCCCAATTCGTGAGCAGTTGACAGATGTCAAGCGTGATTTCTATGCCCTGGGAGGGATGCCCCATGTCATTGGGTCCATAGATGGGACACATGTTGCGTTGGTACCACCACAGGCACAGGAGGTGGTGTATAGGAATCGCAAACATTATCACTCCATTAATGCCCTTGTGGTGTGTCTGTCCAACATGGTGATTTCACATGTCTGTGTTCGCTTTCCAGGATCAGCACACGATGCCTTCATCATGAGGCGTAGCAGGCTGCCTGAAATGATGCTGCAGCTGCGGAACGAGCGAGCATGTATTGTTGGTGGGTAGACTCTGGCAGTTCAGTGTTTGGCGTCATCTTCCAATCTCACTGCCTGTGCTGACACACTTCTGTCCATGATGTTTCCTTGTAGGGGACGCTGGCTATCCCAACATGCCATGGCTGATGACGCCTGTCCGCAACCCCAGCACGGCTGCCGAGCACCGCTACAACAACGCACATGGGCGGACCAGGAGAGTCATTGAGAGGACGTTTGGACTTCTGAAGAGCCGATTCAGGTGCCTCCACAAGACCGGCGGAGCACTCCCATATGCCCCGGTGAAGGTGTGCAAGATCATCATCGTCTGCTGCATGCTGCACAACATGGCAGTGGAGGAAGCTGTTCCACTCATACTGGATCAAGATGACCAGGACCATCCACCCGTGGAGGATGAAGGCCTTGGTGACGGGGCAAGTGATGTGGAGGAGGAGGAGGCTGTGGAGGACATGCGGAGTCGGCTCATACGCAACTTCTTTGCTTAGTGGTGAGTTCCAGTGTCTGAGTGTGCACGCATTGGGCCGTGTGTGGCATGTGTTGCAATGTGTGTGTCCATCTGCATGTCTGCCAAGTGAGTCAGTGGTGTGTATTGAAGTGTCACTCGAGTGATGGCGCAATGGAAGGATGTTGTCTGAGGGTCATCATTGTCACCTGTCATGTTGACAACATGATACGTGTTGAGTACATGCTTGCGGATGTGCTCCTTTGGGCTGACTCCTTGTGTGTCTCTCTTCCACAGGTCCATGGGCATGCTGTCTGCTGGTGGCATTGTTGTGCTCCTGCTACTCCTCATGAACACAGCAACATGTGCTGATTCTGCGTCACATGCACGGGCAAGTTTAGAAATCTCCTTAGGGTAAGGGATGCCTCACGGCGTTTTGGGTGTGTGAATTGTTTGTAGTCTGTGTGCACTTCTCCGGTTCATGTGTGTTCCATTTACATACATGTGGATCCTACATGGGGAACATGACATGGGGCAGGCTTCACCTGGAGCCATGGTCAGACTTGGTGACTGTCATGTGGCAGGGGATTGGGGATTGTGATGAGGCCATCATTGTGTGTAACACTGACCTCGGAAACATACAGGTTGCACCGGGTTGACATGGTGTGTGATTGCCCCATCAGGGCCTCAATGGTGTATAGCGGCCTCTCCGTGGCAGCAGGGGGTGTTTAGCTGTTATCCGTCACTTGTGTGCCAGTTCAATGGAATACCAGCATCTGTGTTGCAATGGGGGGTGCCAGTGTTGCTCCCACATGTTCATCCACATGACCTGTGTATGTGTTGACAGAGTATCATTGTCATTCCAACACACATGACTAATAAATTTGTCCCTCTGTCTCCAAGGTGCCTCTTCCCTGTCAATGGTGGCCTGTTGCCACTGTGCGTGCGGCATGTCTGGCATAGTTTTCTGAGGTGGTGCATATGTGTCTATGTGTAGAGTGACAAGATGCTAGGGGTTTGTCAGGGAGTGGGAACTGTATTATGCACAAGATGCACAGTTCCATCCACCTCAAGGCAAGAGAGACCATCCCCCAGGGCAACCACAACATCCGTGTCGAATCCTACCATGCAGTATACGGACATGTGCCTTACGACTCCCATGATACTTGTCCATATCCGGAGTGCATCTGCACAGCTCTGCTACTGCATCGGGCAACCAGGCCACATCAACGTCCAAACGGGATGGGGGGAATGTTTCACAGCCAGCTGCAGGATGACCTTCTCGATCCACGGCCACACTCACGATGCAGCCCACAACCCCAACACAACCATGTGGCACTGTGATCCAAAAATCCATTCTGGCATCTCCATGCATCCAACCTCGGGCTAGCCACCATTTTCAACATCCGCCTGACGCAAGCATGCAGGACATTGTAGGGACACATGTCTAGACATGCCTGGGAGCGGCAAGCCAGGGCACTCCACATGATCCCTGACCTCTGCGCATGACTGTTGCTCCCCTGAATGTGTCTGTAGCCACAGTTGTGCGGGAACCACTCAGCTGGTTGGGCCCAGCACAGGTGAGTATGGTACTCCATGTCTGTATCAGATGATACATTGGGACCCATGTGTGTCCTGGGCAAGACTGCGACCCCACGGTTTGGATGGTTGGAGTTAATTCTGAGATCAGGCATGCTTTGACTTTACGACACACACATGTATTGTAATAATGCAGAATCACGGCATCAGCTTGTAAGTGTGATTAATTTATTTGTGGTGGGGTACGGGTTTGTGGGGATGACAAGAGGTGCACAGCGGGAGTGTAGAATCCAAAGTTCACTGGGGGAGTTGGTATCCTTGCCGTAGCAAAATGTCAGAGTCCATGCCACAGTCTTCGTCAACATAGGTCAGACAGTGACCAGCAAGTCCATGTGGCAGAGAATGTCATGTGCTGCTATTGGGCCAGAGGGCCAGGTGCCAGGCCAGGTGACCTGGGAGATGGTGATGTTCTGCTGACTCTCACAGTCTTTTTCGTGGACGACCCACCTTCCTGCGGGGACCCTCGGAAGCAGTCCGTGACGATGTCTGTGACGCTCCGTCGGATGAGTCCTCCTCCTCCTGATCCCTCCCTGTGTCTGGTAATGGCCTTCGCCTGGTGCCACAGGGAGGGTTGCCCATGTTGTCGGCAATCCGACGGAGTACACCGGTCATTTGGGTTTGCACCGCCACGAGCTCAGCCTGTCTATCCTCCATCCTTCCTTGGTGTTGCAGTTGACAGGCATGTTGCTGGGACTGCAGGGTCTTCATCTCCTGGAGGGTCCCCTTGATGTCATTGAGGGTGGACGCAATCTGGTCCATGCCCCTGGTGTCACGCCGGTATGTATCCAGGATGTTGCTGACCTGGGACACTACCGGGTCCTGAGCTGCCTGGTCAGGTTCGCGCCTCCGCCGTCCTCCACTCCCGCCACCCCTGCCCACGTGCACCTGGCCTGCCGTTGTGGGTGCATCGGGTCTCCGGGACCCCTGAGGGATGGCATCTGCGTTGCCGCCTGCCTCCTCCTGGGTGCCCGGAGGACCGTGTCCCTCCTGGGCAGACTGGCTGGGTGGTCGTGTGCGGGCAGGGCTCCTGGACGTCTCCTGGGATGTGGCAGGAATGGGGGTGGTGGTTGGCACAGTTGTACCTGACGCAGGTGCTGCAGGTGGTTGGACACCAGAGGGGCCAGGTTGGTCTGGGTCATCCACGGAGTGGTGAGAGTCATCGCTGGCGGTGGGGTCCTCATCCCGCGGAGCCTGGTCCTGTGAGACTTCCCCCCCAGTGTTGGGGGGTGTTCGTCGACGTTGACCTGTGTGTGAGAGAGACAATGTTAACAGTGTCACATGTGGCATCCATGTTTCATGCATTTCTGATTTGGCACTCTTCCTCTGGGTAGTTGGATCTGTCTTGCATTCCTCTCACAGTGCACTTGTGCATGGGTATGTCCCTTGGCCACAGCTGTCAGGGCTTTACGCATGTGTGAGACACAATCTTAGTTGATGCATCTATTTGGGTACACAGTCAGCAGTGTGGTGTGCGGGCGTAGCGAGCCATGCAGAGGCGCCTTACGTGTTGCACTGTACGTGGCCAAATGGTGTTTTGCCAAGGCAATTTGATGTTGCAGGTAGGGGACTGAAGCATTTGTGACAGGGTTCTTACCGACACAGTGGGTGGGTATACTGGGTGTGTGGTTAGGTCTGTGCCAGCAGCACGGATGGACTCGTGCACAGATTGACACATGGACCGGTCTTCATCTACGGAAGGGGGGGTTTGAGGCACTGCCAGACCTGGTCTGCATGCACACAGTCCACCGGCTGACGAGTGGACATGGCCACACCACCCAAGGGTGATTTAGTCTCCCTGTGTCTCCCTTCCTCCCTCCCTCTGTCACCCTCCTCCCTCCCTCTGTCGGTCTCCCTCTGTCACCCTACTCCCTCCCTCTGTCTGTCTCCCTGTGTCCCCCTCTGTCTCCTTCCCTCTCATTCCCCCTCTCCCTCCCTCTCTTTGTCACTCTCTGTCACCTCAGGCCAGCTTCCTGGGCACACACAGTTAGCCGGTCTTTGAATGGCCATTGGCTTGTTCATGTGAGTTAGTCCCTGTTCTCCGGGCACCCATTGGGCAGTGTGTCTGAGTGTAGGCTGCTGCTGTGGCGGTGTGTGCTGAGACTCTATCAGAGCGATGCTTCTTCATTGTCTGCTGTCATGTGCAAATTGTGCCTTCAGACCCATGTCATCCTGCATGGCAGCCACCATTTGCAGGCAAGACAGTACTGTGTGGGTACACACAGTTTGTATGGCTGTGCCCTGGGCCATATGGGCTGAGGGCATTGTTTTGTGCTTGTGAGTTGCTCAATGTTAGTTTTGATGCCCCCACTCCCAGGATCGACCACATCCTGTGTTGTGTTGGTGTTTTGTGTGGCCTGTGGCTTGGCATGGCCCTGATTGATGCATGGGGCATGGAGGCGCTAGTGGCATGTGTGTGTTTGTGGAGTGTTGTTGTGTGCGGTGGTGGCTTGGGGGGGGTGGCATGCATGATTGATTGTGTATGGCATCCCCCCCATGTGAGGTGAGTTGTTTGTGTACTCACCAGGGTCTGGGAGTCCAGGCAGTCCGTGTAGTCCCTCCACCGCCAGCGTGGACATCACCTTCTCCTCCCAGGGATGGTATTGTACCGGTCTGGGGGGCGGCCCTCCTCCAGTGATGTTCCCCTGGTTGTGATTGTCAGTCATCTTCCTCTTGACCGTCCTCCGCAGATCGTACCACCTGGATTGGCACTCGTGCCTGGTCCTTCTGGTGGTCCCAACAGCATTCACAGAATCGACAATCCTCTGCCACATGGCCGTTTTTTCGGATATGCTGGTCTGTCTGACCAATGTCCCAAAGAGCTGTGGCTCGACTCTGAGGATTTCGTCGACAAGGATCTCCAGCTCCTCCTTCGTGAACTTTGGATTCTTGGTGGTGGACATGGCGTGGGGTGTGGGTGTGGATGGTTGTGGGGGTGTGGGTGTGGATGGTTGTGGGGGTGTGGGGGTGGATGGTTGTGGGTGTGTGGGTGTGGTAGTGGAGGTGTGTGTGTGAATGTGATGAGGGGGTGTTTGTGTAGGTGGTTGTGTGAAGGTATGCAAGTGTGAGGTTCAAGTATGGTGGTGTGGGTCGTCTGTGGGCTCTGGCAGCAGTGGGTCTGTTGCAAAGGCTCATGGTTTGTGTGTGTGGTCCATTTTTATTGGTCCATTTGTGGGTATGGCTGTGTTTGAAATTTGTGTGGGTGTGTTATGAGGAGTGATTGAGTTTTGGGCCTCTGTTTGGCAGTTTGGCAGTTACAGGTGAGTGTATGTGATGTTTGTGGGGTTGTTGGGCATGTTTGGTGGTGTGGGGAAACTCTAATTGCCTCTCCTTGTGTAAATATGGTTTGTCCTGGTTCAGTACGTGTGTTTTTGGCGTCAGTACGGTCCGTACATGCACTGGTGGGGGTACGGTCCGTACATTCCCTGGTGGGGTGTGGGTACGGCCCTACATACACGGGTGGGGGTTCGGTGCGTACATACACGGCTGGGGGGGGGTTCGGTGCGTACATACACGGGTGGTGGTTCGGTGCGTACATACACGGCTGGGGGGGGGTTCGGTGCGTACATACACGGGGGGTTTGGTGCGTACATACACGGCTGGGGGGGGTTTGGTGCGTACATACACGGGTGGGGGTTCGGTGCGTACATACACGGCTGAGGGGGGTTCGGTGCGTACATACACGGGTGGGGGTTCGGTGCGTACATACACGGGTGGTGGTTCGGTGCGTACATACACGGCTGGGGGGGGGTTCGGTGCGTACATACACGGGGGGGTTTGGTGCGTACATACACGGCTGGGGGGGGTTTGGTGCGTACATACACGGGTGGGGGTTCGGTGCGTACATACACGGCTGGGGGGGGTTCGGTGCGTACATACACGGGTGGGGGTTTGGTGCGTACATACACGGCTGGGGTGGGGGTTTGGTGCGTACATACACGGGTGGGGGTTCGGTGCGTACATACACAGCTGGGGGGGGTTCGGTGCATACATACACGGGTGGGGGTTCGGTGCGTACATACACGGCTGGGGTGGGGGTTTGGTGCGTACATACACGGGTGGGGGTTCGGTGCGTACATACACGGCTGGGGGGGGTTTGGTGCGTACATACACGGGTGGTGGTTCGGTGCGTACATACACGGCTGGGGGGGGTTCGGTGCGTACATACACGGGGGGGGTTTGGTGCGTACATACACGGCTGGGGGGGTTTGGTGCGTACATACACGGGTGGGGGTTCGGTGCGTACATACACGGCTGGGGGGGGTTTGGTGCGTACATACACGGGTGGTGGTTCGGGGGCGTACATACACGGGTGGTGGTTTGGTGCGTACATACACGGGGGGGTTTGGTGCGTACATACACGGGTGGGGGTTCGGTGCGTACATACACGGCTGGGGGGGGTTCGGTGCGTACATACACGGCTGGGTGGGGGTTCGGGGGCGTACATACACGGGTGGTGGTTTGGTGCGTACATACACGGGTGGTGGTTCGGTGCGTGCATACACGGGGGGGGTTTGGTGCGTACATACACGGGTGGGGGTTCGGGGGCGTACATACACGGGTGGTGGTTTGGTGCGTACATACACGGCTGGGGTGGGGGTTTGGTGCGTACATACACGGGTGGGGGTTCGGTGCGTACATACACGGCTGGGGGGGGTTCGGTGCGTACATACACGGGTGGGGGTTCGGTGCATACATACACGGCTGGGGTGGGGGTTTGGTGCGTACATACACGGGTGGGGGTTCGGTGCGTACATACACGGCTGGGGGGGGTTTGGTGCGTACATACACGGGTGGTGGTTCGGTGCGTACATACACGGCTGGGGGGGTTTTGGTGCGTACATACACGGGTGGGGGTTCGGTGCGTACATACACGGCTGGGGGGGTTTGGTGCGTACATACACGGGTGGTGGTTCGGTGCGTACATACACGGCTGGGGGGGGGTTCGGTGCGTACATACACGGGGGGGTTTGGTGCGTACATACACGGGTGGGGGTTCGGTGCGTACATACACGGCTGGGGGGGGGTTCGGTGCGTACATACACGGCTGGGTGGGGGGTTCGGTGCGTACATACACGGGTGGTGGTTCGGTGCGTACATACACGGCTGGGTGGGGGTTCGGGGGCGTACATACACGGGTGGTGGTTTGGTGCGTACATACACGGGTGGTGGTTCGGTGCGTGCATACACGGGGGGGGGGTTTGGTGCGTACATACACGGGTGGGGGTTCGGGGGCGTACATACACGGGTGGTGGTTTGGTGCGTACATACACGGCTGGGGTGGGGGTTTGGTGCGTACATACACGGGTGGGGGTTCGGTGCGTACATACACGGCTGGGGGGGGTTCGGTGCGTACATACACGGGTGGGGGTTCGGTGTGTACATACACGGCTGGGGTGGGGGTTTGGTGCGTACATACACGGGTGGGGGTTCGGTGCGTACATACACGGCTGGGGGGGGTTTGGTGCGTACATACACGGGTGGTGGTTCGGTGCGTACATACACGGCTGGGGGGGGGGGGTTCGGTGCGTACATACACGGGGGGGTTTGGTGCGTACATACACGGCTGGGGGGGGTTTGGTGCGTACATACACGGGTGGGGGTTCGGTGCGTACATACACGGCTGGGGGGGGTTTGGTGCGTACATACACGGGTGGTGGTTCGGTGCGTACATACACGGCTGGGGGGGGGTTCGGTGCGTACATACACGGGGGGGTTTGGTGCGTACATACACGGGTGGGGGTTCGGTGCGTACATACACGGCTGGGGGGGGGTTCGGTGCGTACATACACGGCTGGGGGGGGTTCGGTGCGTACATACACGGGGGGGTTTGGTGCGTACATACACGGGGGGGTTTGGTGCGTACATACACGGATGGGGGTTTGGTGCGTACATACACGGGTGGTGGTTCGGTGCGTACATACACGGCTGGGGGGGGTTTGGTGCGTACATACACGGGTGGTGGTTCGGTGCGTACATACACGGCTGGGGGGGGGTTTGGTGCGTACATACACGGGTGGGGGTTGGGTGCGTACATACACGGCTGGGGGGGGTTTGGTGCGTACATACACGGGTGGGGGTTCGGTGCGTACATACACGGCTGGGGGGGGTTTGGTGCGTACATACACGGGTGGGGGTTGGGTGCGTACATACGCGGGCGGGGGGGTGGTGGGGTGTTCGGCGCGTATGCGGGCACATGTCTCCATGGTTGCTATGGGAGTTCAGTTCGGACGGTGTTTTTTGCGTACGGTTGTGGAATGGGGAGGACGGGAGGGATCGTACTTGCGCTGTCGGACTTTATTTTTCCGCACGGTGGGTTTTTCGACCGGGGACGTGTCGGTGACTTTTCCCGACCCGAGGACGTGTGGGGAAATCTTCCCAATGCGATTCGTATGGACTTTTTTCCGTTCGAATCGTACTTGGCAGTTTGTACGCTACTTTGACGATTCGGACGGAAAAAAATCCGGATACGAGTCGGACGGGGAATTTTTTTACCGGATCGGAATTGGCACCTCAAGGGGTAACAATTACTATTCCCACTCCAATCTAAACCAATTTCATGGGAAAGTGTTGGACACTAAAGAGGTGGCATTTAATATACCCACTCCAATCTAAACATATTGGGGGGAAGGTGCTAGTCACGTAGGGTCTTATTTCGATGTCGGGTGGACTAGATACCGTCGTAGAAACGGGACCGACGACCTCCGGTCGGCAGTCCCTATAGCCTAATCACGATGTAACCGCACATAATGTGGTCGCATACTCCCATTCCTCTATGAGAGCTCGTGTTAGGGCCGTAAACCGGCTGTAGCACAAGCTCCCATAGAGGAATGGGAGTGTGTGTTCATCACTGCACCCCGTGGCAGGCAGGTGCAGGGATCAACATAGGGGCACCAACGGCACCCCCTCTGCCCTCTACCGGAGGCTGAAAACAGAAGGGGGCCCTGCTAGAGGCCCCCAAACATGCTTTCGGACTGGGTTTCCATGTCAGAAAAGCCAGCATGGAAACCCAGCTCGAAACCGTGCGTTGTAATCCAGAAGCTGAAAACGCCTTCCATTTGGATTTCGGGCTAGTCACAGACTGGCAGAAGGGCTCCTGGAGCCCGCTGGAAGCCAGCCCGAATGACCTGCCAGTTTCAATTCCGAACGGCTGTAACAATCAGCCAGTCGGAATTGAAACAGACGATGAGTGGCCTCTGACCTGATGTCGGAGCCTTTATAAACACTCACCTTAATCGGCCCCTAAATGGTTAAAACTCACAATATCCACTTCAAAATAATACATTTTGGGTAACAAATTAATAATTGAAATACTACATGCACAATAAATACTCCATATTTATTTTTTATACAAAATCAACTAAAATATTGTCTAAAACACACTAAACTACAAACCTTTATATACATATTTATCTTTAAAATTTTCAAAATACAATTTTAATTTCCATAAAAAATTAATATATTGTTCACTATATTTACTACCATTCATAAACTTTAAACAAAATAAAAATATATTCCTAATACAAACTTAACAATCATACATTTAAAGACATTTATATACGTTTTATATTTTAAAAAATGTAAAAAATTACCTTAAAATTAAAATTCAATTTGTTCTTAAAAAAATAAAAAATTATACAATTGTAAATATTTTAAACAATTTACTTCAGGCTACCTAACTGCAACCATACTTTTAGCCACAGAAGCTATGAATCATGGAAAGGAATATGACATCACCCTGCATGACTCAACAAACAGAAACAGAACCCAAAACTCCCATCCGTGCAACCCTAGAACAGGTGATAGCCCAAACAATGAAGAAACATTCCCATGGATGGGACGCTACTGCGTGTGCACCAGCGCACAACAGCATCGCCCAGGAGCCAGGCGAGGGGGGTAACCATCTCATTCGCAGTTCTTTCAACATCTGGTCTACAAGTGTCGTTGAAACCAAGTCAGTTGGAGAAACCCATTACATCACAGTTGTTTTACATGAAAGATCAGGAAGTTGTCACGGGAGCGCTTTCCAGCACAAGCTGTGCTATTCTCACTTAGCAAGTATCAGTGGATCTCTTCTGCTGTTTGCGGAATTACGTTTGGTAGAACTACCAAGGTCACAGTGTCTGTGGATTGAGGTGATATGAGGTCCGCCCACAAGGTAACAGCCGTCAACAAGGCCTGGGCTTGCTCCTCTTTAGCCTGTTCTTGAGTAGGAGCCCCACTTAAAATAATGCCACAGGCACCGCGAGCCCTCTAGTTTCTGCGATGCAGGGTCCTGGACATGCGCCAGCAGGGGGAGGCGATGACGGGGCAGAGGTCTCATATCCGCGCTGCTCCTCTCAGTCACATGCATCTCCAGGCTACGTGAAAAAATTGCTTGCGTTCCAGACCATTACTTTAAGTTTGGCTGGGAAGAGAAGGGAATATCGAAGACCAGCCTGCCTCAATTTACACTTTTCCACTGGAAAGGATGCTCTGGGGCGCTGCACAAACATGAAATAATTCTGAAAGATAAAAACTCAAGCATTTTCATACTGGAGTGGCTTGATTGCCCTGGCTGATTGTAGCAAGGTGTCTTTATCTCTATAGTTCATGAAACACACCACTACAAACCTGTGAGGGGCCCCGGAAGCAGTGCTGGAACACGGTGGGCACGCTCTATCAGGAAGCGTGTAGACAGCTGGCCCGGAGCTACCTTCTGTGACAACCTGGTCTTAAAGAAAAGCACCAGATTGTTGCCTTCTACTCCTTCTGCAAAGCCCACTATATGAAAAATATTAGGGAGCAAGCGTCCTTCTGAATCCTCTGCTCGAGCCTCCCGTTCCCTGGACTTTAGTAGTGAGGGAGCAGATCTGGCCGTCCAGCCCCTTCCTTGACAGGAAAATTAACCACAGAAAAGTGCCTAAATCTTTATCTTTTAATCTCCAAATACACGATTGCCCAACCCGGAGCTCTTTTTGGGATTCATGGATCTCACCTCAGCATTTGACCGGGTGAATCACAAGAAATTGTGGATTGTACTCTATTCTCTTGGGGTTGAGCCATCGATCCTAATTGTATTAATGACCCTCCAAGCCCACACCACTGCTGCAGTTAGATGTTCTCATGAAGGGGGTCTTACCGATTATTTTAATTGCATTAGGGGGGTTTGCCAAGGGTGTATTTTAGCCACTTTTTTATTTACGATATATAATAACGGTCTAGAAACCACCCTGATATCATTACAGACTGACACCCCCAAGATATGCGGGAAAGCAGTACCAGTTTTTGTATATGCAGACGACGCAGTATTGATGGCACGCACACTAATGGGCCTACAGGCCTGGATAGATGGGTTTGTTTCTTTCATGAATGGGTTGGATTTGTTGCCCAACTTTACAAAGCCGTATATTATGGAAGTAGGCACTCGGGCGATTAGATCAAAGATCTTCAAGGCAGTAACCCATAGTTAGCCAAGGTCCCAGCTTTTTCACACCTGGGAATTTTATTTGACGCAAAATTAAATTGGTAACACTTGCAGGAGGGGAAGCTAGTGGACATGAATAAATCAATGGGAGCTATTGCCAACTACGCCCATAGATTAGGCACCTGGTCACCGGGGGTGATCCTAAAGCTATACCAGTCTTTCTGTACAGCAGTGAGGTCTGGGGGTATACAGCGGTCAACAAACTACAGACTGCACAAAATAAATATTTGAGACTAATTTTGAAAGTCCCCCAGGGTACCCTCTCGTTTTCCGTACACGAAGAATGAGGACTGAAGAACCTAACTGACCTGGTGGCTGTTAAGTCTTTGTTGTGCTGGGTGAATAACTGGTCTAGTGATGAGACAGCTTTTAATCATTCAGTTATCCTGGACTGCCTCTCACTTGACCATGCATTCAAAATCCCCTGGTTACAGCATGTTGAGTAGACCCTCACAGCCCTAGGAAGAGCAAACATTTTCCTGAAATATGATACAGTGAAGTCCCGGGATCTGAAAATAGTAAAAGAGTTGTTTTTATAAATACACCACAGCCTTCCGGGAGGAGAACAAGCTTAGTAAACCTGTGGTGAGAGGGCCTGTTTTAGTTAAATCAGTCCAAGGTATGGAGAAATATCTATTTTAACCAGTGCCTCTGACAGATTGTTAATAACTCAATTCATATGTAATCAGCTCTACCATCTTTTGGCATCTCCGGCTGGCTTTGTTTTACATGTAGAGGATAGAGGTCCCTGTGGCTGCGACAATAGGTCTCCACAGGATACCCTACATTTTTTTCCTTTATGCAAATATTTTACTCGTCCCAGGAGACTGTTACATAAACCCCTTTTAAAAGGCTTGAGATTTAGACATGCCTGTGTTGCTTCATTATATCTGCAGCTCTGCCCACTGCTCGCACACTTTTTGGAGTAATGAACTTCTTGAGAGCAGCATTAGGATCCAGAAACTCTAGATGTGACTGATAGCTTCTAGGGCTTTTGCGATCTTGCCCACATTTTTAAATGAATTGTTGTTGTATCATATTCCCTGTCTTTTTATCTTTTATGGCTGTGATAACTGCAGAATAAAGATTATTATTAAAATCCTTCATGGACGCGTTAATCTTCATGATCTCATGTTCCGTGTGAGTGACACGATCTGCCAACCTTCACTGATCCTCATGCAGCTACCCCACTTCAATCGCTACTGCATCAACTCTGGTATGCAGATCCTGCCTTGTATCTGCAATATCTCAGAGTATTTTGTCAAGTTTTAGATCTGTTTGTGCCACTGCCAAAGGCTTAGTCGGAAACAGGTCCTGGTCAGGCCCCCAACCATATCACCATTCTGAGTTTGCTGCTGTTGGGGCCCTGCTCCTCCTCTGTGCCCCATAATCAGACTACGTCCACCGACCGACTAGGCACCTGTATGTGTAGTTTGCAGCAATGGAGGCTTCCACCAAAGAGCCAATCCGTTGTACTGGACTTGCCAGGCCCCGATTCACATATGACCTAGCCAATGGGGTGGCACGAGCAGTCCCAAAATTCAGTGAAACACAGGACCCGACAGGATCAGCACCTCAGGAAACATTCCACTCGAGAGCTATCTCAACTGAACCCACAGGACTCTGGTCCTATACACACTGTAGCAGTCGCAGGAGGTACCCAGTCTGACCATATAGAGAATTTAGTCAGTCCAGCCACATGACCTGCCCCACCCCTTTCTCCTTTCAACAGGGGACCATGAGCAAACCCAGCTTCATCCCGCCATGGATCACTCTTGCTGCACCTATGAGGGCTTCAAGGAGGGGGGGAGAACAGGGACCTCTCTGAATCTCCTCCACCCCTCTGCTTCACAATCAGTCACAGTTCCACTCATGCTCTGGTCGGACGTCATCTGCCACGCCACTGCCAGGTCCCCACCTGCAGCCACCAACACACATGAGGCCCCGCAGCCACTCAATGGTCCAAAATAAAGAAACAAATGTCTGCTGTCTTATCAAAAGACTCAATACTTCTAAAAGACCTAGCGAGAGTCCTGGGGCTCCTGTAATCTTCTATCCAAGCAGTCTGCCCGGGCCCCCTCTACAACAGGGGCCTGCAGAGACTAAAAGCCTTGGGTTTAAGAAAGGGTTTATGGTATGGGGACTCAATACCCCTATCAGAAGATGCCCACGAAGATCTGCTAAGGTGGCTGAAGAACCTTCAAGCATGGAACAGGAAAGCCATTTTCGGGAATGTTCCAGACTTTACCCTGGAATTAGATGCAAGCAACCACAGTTGGGGAGCCCACCTATACAAATTAGAAATCGGGGGAGGTGGTCATTAAAGAAACTATCTTTACACATAAATTGCCTAGAGATGTTAGCAGGTTTAAATGCCCTTATGAGTTTCAAAACGTTACTGAAGAACTCAAACATTTTAATCCGTTTGGGCAGCTTCTCAGCAGTCTCATACATAAACTGTCGGGGGTGGGGTGGAGGGGAATCCAAAATACTTTCGGATATAGCAAAACAGATCTGGTATTTTTGTTGGGAACAAAACATCAATCACAGAGCAGAATTTATACCGGGAACTCAAATTATCAGGGCAGATTGGAATTCACGTTTTCCCCACGATTCCAGCAATTGGAAAATGAATCCTAAAAATGTTGTATTGATTCAGAAGGTATGGGATTCAGTTCAGATAGACCTTTTTGTGAGCAGACTAACTTCCCAAGTACAAGCGTACTTCAGTTGGAGACCAGATCCCAATGCAACAGCTATGGACGCCTTCCTTTAATGTTGGGGGAAGAACAAAAGTTACGCATTTCCCCTCTTCTCCATGATACAGAGAGTTTTAAGGAAGGTGAGACTAGAGTCATGCAGCATCATTCTAGTAACTCCCTTATGGAGATCTCAAGTTTGGTTTCCTGGGGTAATGGAACTTGCAGTGGATTTCCCACGCCTGGTCCCAACATCTTTGGGTCTTTTTCAGGGATCGAACGGAGATTAACATCCTTTGGTCATAGAAGGTCAAATGAACCTTCTTGTTTGGAAGATTTCAGGGGATCAGTTAGATATTCAGATCTTTTGGGAGAAGCTAAAGGCTTATTGGAAGAATCATGGGCTCCAGGGACTAGGAAAAGATATAAGGGCGTTTGGAAAAAATGGTGTAGTTGGTGCATGGAAAGGGATCTGGATCCCATGGAAAGCTCTATACAACAGATAGCCAACTATCTAGCTCAACTCTTTGATTCAGGTCTCTCTTATAGAGCAATCCATTGTTATAGATCTGCAATCTCATCAGATCATGCTCTGGTTAATAATCTTGCACTAGGTAGTAACCCGCTAATTAAAAGAGTAATGAAAGGAGTCAGATTGAGAAGACCCCCTAAAGCACGTTACCAGTCCTTATGTGATGTCAATTAATTTTTAACCTTTTCACAACCTGGCCGAATAATGGATTGCTCTCTCAAACAAATTTCCATGAAACTTGCGACCCTACTCTGTTTAATCTCCACTAGAAGAGTTTCAGACATTAAAGCATTACAACTTTCTAATAGATTATATTCTTCAGAAGGTATTCATTTCAACATTTGGAAAAGAACCAAATCTATGTCAGAATCTGTATTCTATCCCTTTTGCCATGAATGTGAGAAACTATGCGTTGTTAGTTGTATGAAGGTATATGAGAGTAAGATTTCATAATTCAGATCACACGACACTGACCAACTTCTCTTATCATATGTTAGACCATACAGACCATTTTCTACAACTACTTTAGCTAAATGGGTTTGCTTGATTATGTATGAAGCAGGTATAGATCTCTCTTCAAGAGGCGCCATGGCTAGTATTCTGGGCAGAGGGACCCCTCCCTGAAGTACTTAAAACAGCTGATTGGCCAAATGCAAACACATTCTCAAAATTCTACTTGAGACCAGTGGAGCATGTTAGCAAAGTAGCCTTAGATGGCTTTAAACATGCACAATGGTAGCCTCCGGTCTTGTAATGAAATGACAATTTTCCAATTGATATGCAGAGAGAATCTGGATTTCATTAAAGACATGCGGTGGCTAACATTATCCCCCCTCCTTACCCTGAGGAGTAAAATGTTTATTATTAATACTTTTTTAAGTTAATGAAATGTTTAATGAAGATGTGTTTCTTGAATTAGTGTTTTATTGACATTCAGCATACCTTTACTATACAGTTTTTTCCCCTTGATTTTTTAGATAACAATGGCTAAGAGCAAGCGGAAAGCCACGAGGCGCCTCATACTTTGTGTCATCGCAACCTACGAGGAAGATGGGATTGAGCACTGCATATTTATAGTGTTTTATGAAAATTCCTATGTTTTATGATGTATTAACATTCTTTAAAGGGCTGCATGTTTGGGCAGCAAATAAAAGGCATTGCATAATGTTAACCTCTGTATGTCTTTAATGAAATCAAGATTATCTGCATATCAATTGAAGAATCGTCATTCTCCTCCACCCCCCTGCTTCACAATCAGGCACAGTTCCACTACAGGCTCTGGTTGGATGTCATCTGCTCTGGCACTGCCAGGCCCCCACCTGCAGCCACCAAGACACGAGGTCCTGCAGCCACTCAATGGTCCGCACAAAGGTGCACACTCCAAGGATGATTGTGGGTCAGTGTACAATCCACACAGGCTGATGTGCTCTATTCCAGGTCAAGGACAAGGACAAGACCAGGGAGAGTGGGGCCCCTCTTCTCACCTGCAATCTTGTAGTAGGCACATCCCAGAGAGGGCTTTCAATGCCCATAAGCATTGTGCATGCACCTGTATGCCTTCTGCTTCTTCTCTCCCACCCCAAGTGACTCATCCCAGTCACCCGGGGGCGTGTGTTTGCAGTTACGACCCAGGAGCTGCAATCAGGGCAAGGATGGAAGGCGAGAAGGATGGGAAAACTGTCCTCGCCAGACACCAGCAGCCCTCCGCACAAGATCAACCTTTGCAACTCCAAAGCCCTCTGGTGCAAAAACAGTACTAGTAAGCTGCGGAGCAGTGGGACGCGGGCTGTCCAAGAGCACCAGGACTCCTCACTGCGGCAAGGCAACCCCAAAGCAGGGAAGAGTAGGGTAGGGAGGGTGACAGCCTCCCCCAGTCGCCAACCCCCCTCACCCAATAGTACTCACAGCCACAAGTGTGAGTAGGACTTCAAAGCAGGTGGGAACCGCGTTCGAGTCTCTGCGTCAACATCCTATGATTCGGGGCAAATCACTTAATGTCCCCATGCCTACAATTCAGCACCTTAAGACCTTCTTGGGTGATTTGCTGACCTTTAAAATTCCTGAATTTATTTGATACAAGCGACTGAGTCCCTCCAGCCAAGATCCACTTTGCCACGACCTTCCGCCCCTCACCTCAATCCGATGCTTTGGTCACCACTTGGAAGGGCACCGACTGTCGTACGATCCTTCGTGCCAGCCTAGCAACTCCAGAGCTCCTCGTCGGATGTACTGCACCGTCTATGCTCTGGCGCGCCTAAGGGCTCATTTGTGGGTGTTGGCCGGAAAGGGTGGAATGGGCTCCGCCTGTGAAGCATCCTCTCCAGGCTCAGGAGAGGCTGCAGAAAAGGACCAACAGCTTCCTCAACCTGATTTAACCCTGGGAAAGGGTGCACAGGTGGAAGAGGGTAACTACAGATCTCAGCCTCCCTACAGAACAATCCTATAACCCGTCTGCCGTTTTGCCTTAGCTGGACACGCCCCCCCAATTAAGAATACATATAAGGGAGTGTAAGAATGAATATAAGGGAGTGTTAGAGAGTTGGAGTAAGAATGACTTAGGTGAGAATGAATCAGTGTGAGTGAGAATGTGGTGTTATGCTTAGAAGTCTGTTGCTGACCCTAACATACTGAAGGTAATTCTGGTCTTATAGGGCCATATGTAGGTAATTTCTATTTACTGATTCCTAAATACCGAATTTTACCGATTCGGTATTTAAGAATCGGTAAATAGAATGTAGGTAAACAATCGGTAAATTTTACCGATTCGGTAATATTCGTTATTACCGATTCGGTATTTACCGAATCGGTAATAAGGAATACCTTCCCATTCATTCCTATGGGCCTGGAGGCCCATAGGAATCAATGGGAAGCCATTCACTATTACCGATTCGGTAAATACCGAATCGGTAATAGGGGGAGCATATTCAAGGGTGGCAGGGTGTCACATTGACACCCTGTTGCACCCCTGAATCATGCATGTGTGCACATGTGGTGCACATACATGCCCTAAGGGCATGTATGTCTGCCAAATGGCACTTTTAACAAAGCACAAAATTGCATTCGGAAAGGTATTCGGTATTTACCACCAACTTGTAGTTGGTGGTAAATAACGAATCCTTAAACCAAAAATGCACTCACTTGAGTGCTCCCTACATAGGATTTAAGGATTCGGTAATTTACCGATTACTTAAAATAACGAATCGGTAAATTACCGAATCCTTAAATCCAGCCTCCTACATCGCAAAGGGCTAAATACCGGTCGGTAACGGGAAATTTACCGATTTTCGGCCGTTACCGACCGGTATTAGCCCACCTACATATGGCCCATAGAGACTACAGTTGCAAAATACTGGTGCCAGCATACTTGAGGCAATTCTGAGCATGACAGACACCTATGAGAAAATACTGGCACACTAGAAGTAATTCTTAGCATACTGGACATCCATGTTAAAATGCTGGTAATAGCATACTAGAGGTAATGCTTGACACATAGGACATCTGTGGAAAAATGCTGGCACTAACAAACTGGAGTTAATTCTTGGCATTAAGGAGTGCAATTTGACATTTGGCAGGCCCTGACAAGTGAGGTAATTTTTGACATAAGGGTCACTTGTGGTATATGGATGGCGTAAATGGAAAATTCTGGCACTGGCCCTATTGGGGGCACCCATAGCATTTGAGGAAACTCATGACAAAATGCTAGTCCTGGCACAATGGAGCTAATGTTTAACATAAGATGGCATCCGTAGCACATTTTGGAAAAAACGGTCAGCTTCTGGGTTACGTCCAGTTTCACTGGCTTAGCACACCATGAAAGAATTCGAAAAATTAACGAGTGGCCTTTCAGGGCCTCTAGCTTTTTTGAAAATATATGTGGAAATTGTGCTTTAAAATGCACTATTTTACAGCATTCATTTAAAAAAAAATGTCTTGGGAGAGAAACCTCCTAGTTGAGGCCTGCTTTCTTGATTTCCTCGCTCACTACAATTGAGGGCAACTATTACGTTCCAGAACTTTCAAAGATCAAGTCCGCACCACAATATAGGTGGTATCTCAAATACACCTTCGCCTGTGTTGTTATATTATTAATGCAGTTACATTGGAACTTCATTAGTGTCAGATATTGCAATGCCAACATGGTTATGGTCCTGGGAAAAATAAGGGTCAAGGGCCACTTTCGATGATGTCATTAAGGTCAAAGGGTATGTGATGTTACTTCCGCTACAACAGGGAATTTTGGAAAATCGAAGCCCATGGATGGGTGGAGACAAAGGCAAACACATGAGATGAGTGGAGGTAAGAGGGAAACGCCCATCCCAGAGCCCTCTTAACAAGGCCCTTCAGAGCTACCTAACTATAAGACAATCCTGAATATGTTGGGAAAAAGATGGTTCAGTAGGATTGCACCAGGTTAGTAATTGTTATTGTAGGAAGATACATATGCTGGTTTATTCTATGTTGTAGTATGTACTTATTTGTATGCTGTTTTTAAAATGTTTTCAGTTATGAGATAATGTTTTTTGCTGATATTTCAGTTGGATGGGCTTCCTAAATTAGTTCATTAACCCTTTCTGCATTACAAATAATAAAACCAAGCAAGCAGGCAAAGTAATACCTTCAGTGGTGTTTCAGGAGGTGAGAGAGCATAGCCACATTTTCATAGCCCCCACATTTTCATAGCCCTCAGGAATGAGAGGTGTTACTCAACTTTCGAATGTGTCCTGGTTTGACAAGGAATAGATTTTTACTGTTGTTTTTTTTAAACAAATTTTATTGAGGTTTTAAGGCAATATAAAATACACATCACATTCCTGTAGTTGTGTCATCAACATATGAACCCGAGCCTGTTCCATCAGCTGTTGGTTCCATACGCCTACAGTAACATAGCTTCCCTCTCTCTATCCCCAGAAATCCCCAACTCCCAGACACACCTTCCCCATTGCAGAACCCAACCAGTACCAGCAATTAGAATGTAGTAATGATTTGCAGCAACCTCTAATATTTTCCTACTTGTGTTTTCCTATTCTCCACCCCTCTGCGTCAGCCCAGGATTAAGGCCAGGTGCTACTGAATCAGTTACATGCTCACTCCTCCCTTCCCCTGTGCTGCTGCTCTGGGCTACTTCGCGATGATCCCCCCCATTGGGGAAGACTCCCCTGATTCAGGAGCCGGGTCCCTTACACTTTCAACCAATGCCTTCCATGCTCTGGCTCTCTCTAAAAAGCGGATTCCCCATCTGGCATTTCTAAGAAGCACCCTCTCCTCCAGCCCACCCATTTCTCTAACTCTCTCTTCCAATTTGAAATGCTGGGACCCACAGAAGATTTCCATAGTCGTGTTATTTCTCTTTTAGCTATCATCAAGGCCAGGTCTTGGAACCTGCTAGTGACCCACGTTTTGGAAGTATGTGAGAACGAACCCAGGAGACAATGTGCCAGGGAGAATGGGACAGGTCGCTCTATTATCTCCCCAATGGTGGCCGAAATTTTGTTCCAGTAGTACTTTAATTCTGGGCATGTCCAAAGCATATGGAGGAGTTACACTCCCACTTCTCCATATCTCGGGCAACTCGCGTCTTCTCTGTGGAAGAATTTATTAATTTGTCGCGGAGTAAGGTATGCCCTGTGTAATTTGAAAATTTTAATTAGCCGGAATCAGGCGTTTCTCGATGTCCTAGGGATCCCTATCAATATGTTTTCCCAGGTTTTGCCTTCCAGGGGCATATTCAGGTCTTCTGCCCATCTATCACATACCGCAGTCAACAGTTGTATGGCGTCCCTGCCCAGAGCCCCATAGAGACAAGTGACCGCTTTGATTCTGCCCCCCGCTGTGCCTATCTATCTATAGGCTGCATTTCATGGAGGTTTGGTCGTTTCCGTTCCCCAGTGTGTTTGAATCGCCCCCACAACTGCCTCATGTAGCAAGAAGTGTCCGTGGGGGAAGATCATATCCTTCTCTGAAGACTTCAAATGGCATGAGCTTCCCGTCTCCATACAAGTACCCCAGTCATGTCATTCCCGCTAGCTCCCAGTCTCCGTTTGCTTGGCCACTTGTTCTTTGGCATCCAGTAGGGCTTGCCCCAATTCTGGATGTTCAGGTCTCTGTACTTCTAGTGCACGTAGTACCTGGCCCGCTGTCTCAAGGTCTGTCTCAAATGTATGCTGCACTCCAAAAGAGGTCGCCAGACACTTGCCCCTAATTACAACTTTAAACGTGTCCCATTCTGTCAGTTGAGAGTTAGTCGTGGTTGCACTATGAGCAAAGTAAGCCGCAATGCATTCCCTGACTTCCTCGAGGACCACCTGGTCTTCTAAGGTGTTGGACTTGGCCCTTCTGGCAGGTTCACCCCTGGACTTTTTGGCTTTTTATTGGTGACTTGGTGTGGTAATTTTTTTGGTTTCTGCGCACTTTCCCTGTGTCCCAGGGTAAAGTGCGTGCGTGCGCTGAGTGCATGTGGTGAGATAGGCCTGCCCTCCCATAGGAATGCATGGGGAATGTATGTGTCCCTAGTAGTTCCTGATGCGTGGGGTGTGCAGGCCCGAGTTTGGTATGTGCGGACTCGTGGGAGTGAATGCTGCGCGATGATGTGTGCGGCGTGCATGTACCTAGTGTGGAAGTGCCACTTCTAGACGTGGGCACTTCTGTGTGCAGTGTGTCTGTCGCGTGATTGGCTGGTCATGTCATGTGACGGGCTAGGGATTCCCCAGTGTCAGGATGAGTCACCCAGTGGTGAATGGGGAGATCAGCAGCTAGATGGGTGGGAGGAGTCCACCTGGGTCCTGAATAGGACAGGATTTTCCAAACACAATGCTGGCCCCGCCCCCTGTGGTGCGACTGACGACCCTAGCCCTTCCAGTGAATAGAATGAGGGGCTGAGCACATCAAGGGTGCTCCCCAACCAGCTGCGACTGGTTTTCCCCCTCACCCTGAACCCAGAACAAAGGGTTTGCCTGTATAAAAATGGGGCTGTGTCCCCACAGAAACTGTTCTCTTCCAGGATCCACTTGAGGGGGGCTTTCTGCTGCTGGGCGCCAGGAGAGACCGCCACTGGGGACTGCCTCCCTGTTGGAGGGCCCTGTGAGCTGGCCCCTGGGCCCAGTCCTTGCCCCCTGCCCTTGCAAGACTTTGTTACTGGACTTTCCTTTGCTTATAGCGCCTGGGAGCGCTTTCTGGGCTTTGTATAGCGCTGGGGGCGCTGATGTGCCTTATAGCGCTGTAAGCGCTGTGACTTTGATTGCGGGTGCCCACCCCGCTGGTTTATTTGTTCGTGCGGCGGGTGCCCACCCCGCCGGATACTGCCGCTACGAGGGAGCCCACCCCTCTTGTGACGAGGAATATCACCGCTGCAGCCCGGTCCGGGGAAGCCCGGAAGTCAGGCAGCCTTCGTTAGGACGGGGGCGGGACTTGCAAGCAGGAAGCGGACGGGAGCCTACCCCGCGCTCCTGCACTGAAGCCGGAAACCTGTGGTGACTGACGCGGGGCTCCCGTGAGGTCGAGGGAAGCCCCGCGCCGAGAAAAAGGAAGGAACAGCGCCGTGACCACCCCAGCACCGGAGCGGAGAGAGCTCCGTGGTGCCGGGGTAAACCGGAGAGCGAGGCAGCGCGACGCGGCCCGGCCGAAGTGCGGCCAGCACCAGAGAGAGCGGAAGCGGAGACGACGCGGGAGTCCCCAGAGCAACAGCCCGGTAAGTTGAGCAGGGCTGGGGGACTCCGTACGCGTGTTGTGAGTGCCGGTGTCGATCGCCTGAGCAGCCCCCCCCCCACTCCGCCTACTAAAGGGGGGGCGCTTCCACAAAGGAGGGACATTTGTTCTAGGGCCCGAGCGAGGCTCCACCGTTACGGGGCCAATATTAGGTCAGAGCCTCAAGGGCTCCCACATTGACCAGAGGGGCAGTTGCCTTGTAACACGAGCGGCCCCGGAAGGCAGCGGGCCGCTCCAACTTTGCCGCCCACATCTGCTTAGAGTCCAGGGGGACTCCCACGACGGCGGCACATCGTTCTCGAGCCTAGAAGGCTCTAGGGGGCAGTTCCTGCTGTGCAGAGCCCACGAGGCTCAGGGGGCATTTCAGTGTTTCAGAGCCCTGGGAGGCTCCAACGTTGGCCCCAGCATTTCTCCAGTTGCCCAGCACTTAGTGGGCAACTGCTACGTGTAGGTTGTGCTTTGTGCGCCTGGTTTGCGCAGCCTGCGCTGCATGGCCCTGACTTTGCTGGGACATAGGGCGTCCTTGCCCCGACAAGGCCAGTTGGCCTAGGGACTGCCACAGTGGTGGCTAATGTGAGTTTTTGCGCCATTGTACCCTTCCTGCACCTCTGAATGTGTTTATGCGTCATGTGCTTTGCTTTACACCTCTGAATGTTATGCATCATGTGTTTATGTGCTTAGACCCCTACAGGTATTGTGATACTTAGGTGGTTGTTTTCTCCCTAGTACAGGTGGTGCTAGTGAGGTCCTGATTCCCTGCGCAATATTTTCCTAAGGTGGTTAGGGTTGCGTAGGTGGTACTTACCTGATACCAGTAGTTACTGGTTGTGTGCTACATATGTTATTTTATACTACAGTATTATTCCTATGTTCTAAGAGTGCTAATTCCGGACAGCGGTCCAGGTGGCCCTGTCCCCTGTATATATAATCCCTTGTAAATTCTGCCCGTGCCTGTTGGCACATTGTAGAGTGTGTGTTTTTATCTAATGTGTTGTGTATAATACAAAGGCTATTTTTATAGAATACCTTGTGTGGAGTTTCCTTTGTGGTGGGCCTTGGGTGTTGTTACTGGGTGCGCGCGCAAACGCTTTACACATCGCCTCAGAGATAAGCCTGACTGCTCGTGCCAAGCTACCAAGGGGGTGAGCAGGGGTTATCTTTGGCGTGTAACTTCCTTGCCCTGACTAGAGTGGTGGTTTCTGCCTGGCTTTGGCGCAAGCCTCAGCCAACCAGAAATCCCATTTCTAACTTTGGTGATCAGCGGTGGGATTTGGACTTGCGTTTGCGCTGTACCGCAGCAGCAACTGGCCGCACTACAAAACTCTGCATTTAGATAAATCACATGGTATAGGGATTATTGTTTTAAAATTGTTTTTACTTGTCATTTCTTTGGAAATGTGTTTTTGTGCACTGTGAGTTAGGTGTCCCTAGCTCGGGAGGGTAGATCATCCCCCTTAGTGCATTGTGTTTCTGGATTCACCAGAGGGTGGGATCCAGTGGTGGCAGCGTAATAGTGTCCTGTACATTTGTCACCCGCCCTGCGCCCAGAGTTGGTACCTGTGTCACGTGGTGGTCAGGTTGAGGAATCAGGGGTGGTAGAAACTGCCTTACCAGTCCGAGGGGAGGGTTGTGTGTGTGGATGAATGGTGTGTGGCACTAGGCAAGTGAGTGTGAGTTCTCTGGGTTAGAGAGCTTGCTGAATCTTTTTGTGAATTGTGTGCTCCTGTGTTAAACGCAGACCCCTAGGTTCCCTGTGTGATCTTTTCTCTAGAACGTCTGCCAGAATGGAGCCTGCTTTTGATCTCAGTGATCTAATTTATTACAGTATGCAGGAGTTGGAAAGGTTCTGTAGAGAGAGAGGCATAGGGGTGAGAGAGTCAGACACTATGTGTGAACTTAGGGGCCACATGATCCAGTGGGTTAAGAGGCAAAGGGATCTTGAGCGCAGTACGGGAAGGGCCCAGGCCTCACACCTGGAGGGTGGTGGGTCTGTGGGGAGCCCTGAAGAGTCAGAAGAGGAGGTAGAGGATGACAATACCTGGACGCCAGTAGAGAGTGAGGACCCCATAGGTAGGGCGTCCCTTGCTGGGTCCAGCGTAGGAAGCAGCGCCTCATCCCTTTCCCTGTCCCCAGAGGAGTGGGAAGATAGGAGGAAAGAAAGGGAGCACCAGCTGGCGTTAGAGAAGCTCAGGTTAGAGCATGCTCAGGCTATGGCGCAGCTGGAGGCCAGGAAGCAACAGCGAGAGACTGAGTGGGTCTTGGCGCGGGAGAGGGTAGAGGAGGCTGAGAGGGCCTCCACCAGAGGCAAAGTAGCTCTGGAGGATAGACTATCCCCTGCGCGCAGTTTTAATTTTCTGGGCTCCCCAGGGAGGGTTGAGTCCAGTGGTAGTAGCGATGTAGATTCCAGTGTAGGAAATCCCAATCCCAGTCCCCCCAGTCTGGTACCTGTTCCCCAGGAGGAGGAGTTAAGGTTGAAGTTCAGGGGCAGTAGGAAACTGTCTCACCAGTCTTGGGAGGAGTTTGTGGATGAATGTGAGGATGCACTGTTTGATTGGATAAGAGTTCCCGCAGAATCTGATTATGATAAACTGTGTGATCTGATTCTCAGAGAACACCTGCTCAATTGTTGTGCACCGGGGTTGCGCCAACACCTGTTGGGGTGTGGGGTGTCTGCCCCATTTGAGCTTGGAGATGAAGCAGAGCGCTGGGAAAGGGCTAGAGGTTCTCTAGAGTCATTAGGGAGTGACTCCAAAAGTAGTGGGTCAGGTATCTTCCAGCCCAGCGTGGTGGAAGAGGCTCAGTGTAGCCCAGCTAGGTCCCAGGATAGCGAGGAGGGTGTAGGGGCTCACTGCCTGGCTCAGTGGAGCAGGAGTGAGAGGGTGACCGAGGGTCCCCTGACGTACAAAACCCTGCCTCAGGACTTGGATGGTTCCATGAGGGAACACCAAGTTGGGGACCTAGGCTGTCCTGTAAGCCCATTTGAGGGAGATCTCCTGGTGAGTAGAGGACCTGGAGCACCTGTAACCAGGGCTCCTGTGGTTCTAGAGTCTGGCAGTACCGCTCCGGTAGGGAGGGTACAGGAGACCAGTGTGAGGAGTGATTGGGGGATGAGTTTCCCAGTGGAAGAGCCTGTGTGTCAGGGACTACCCAGTTGGGCTAGGATCCCGTGTAGTGACCAGGGTGGCACCACTTCTGTTCTGGGGGATCTCCGCGCACTGTCAGGTGGACAGGGGACGGGAGATCAGCGCCAGACAGACAGTCGCTTGACGTATGTGTCCTTTGATAGCCTCAGGGGGATGGAGTGGAAATCCCCAGAAGTCCTGGAGTGCCAGGCAATTATTCCACCAAAGGTTCTAGGCCGGAGGTTGGAAGGCCAGGTTCGGGATCAGCCTGACCTGAAGGGTGGGACGTCTGTAACCAGCGTCCCGACCAGTTCTTCTTCCAGAGGTACCGCCCCAGTTGGTAGGGAGCAGGGCTCTGGAAGGGGGTGCAGAGGGTGGGAGAGCCCACCTCTGCCCCCGGTACAACCTGAGGGGTTAAACCCTGGGTTGGGATGGCGTTCTAGGTGTACCCCTCGCCAGAGGAGGAGGAACCCTAGGAGAAGAGGTAGGGGGAGGAGAGCTTTCCCTGAGACTCCTGGTCCGCCTGAGGGTGTAGACCCTAGGCTGGAGAACCAGTGGCAGTCTAGTCCTGTCTTTCAGAGAGGAAGAGTGGAGAATGGCCGCTATGTGCCAGGGGTTACTACCCCCCACTCTGTGGTTAGGCAAAGACCAGTGGCACCTGGGTGGCCTAGGGCCTGGTCTTGGCCGCGGACAGCTTGGGAGTACCAGTGGGGTAGCCCAGTTGGTCCAGACAGTGGTGTTAAAAAGAATTCCATGGGTTCACCGTGGCGTAGAACCGGAGGGTGTCCATGCAGTTGCGGGCCCGCGTCCGTGTTCTATCGCCCCAAGCAGGGAAGTCCATCACGGTGGTGATTGGTCTGCCCTGCGTTTTGGCTGGAAGGGGGTTGTGTTGGACTTGGCCCTTCTGGCAGGTTCACCCCTGGACTTTTTGGCTTTTTATTGGTGACTTGGTGTGGTAATTTTTTTGGTTTCTGCGCACTTTCCCTGTGTCCCAGGGTAAAGTGCGTGCGTGCGCTGAGTGCATGTGGTGAGATAGGCCTGCCCTCCCATAGGAATGCATGGGGAATGTATGTGTCCCTAGTAGTTCCTGATGCGTGGGGTGTGCAGGCCCGAGTTTGGTATGTGCGGACTCGTGGGAGTGAATGCTGCGCGATGATGTGTGCGGCGTGCATGTACCTAGTGTGGAAGTGCCACTTCTAGACGTGGGCACTTCTGTGTGCAGTGTGTCTGTCGCGTGATTGGCTGGTCATGTCATGTGACGGGCTAGGGATTCCCCAGTGTCAGGATGAGTCACCCAGTGGTGAATGGGGAGATCAGCAGCTAGATGGGTGGGAGGAGTCCACCTGGGTCCTGAATAGGACAGGGTTTTCCAAACACAATGCTGGCCCCGCCCCCTGTGGTGCGACTGACGACCCTAGCCCTTCCAGTGAATAGAATGAGGGGCTGAGCACATCAAGGGTGCTCCCCAACCAGCTGCGACTGGTTTTCCCCCTCACCCTGAACCCAGAACAAAGGGTTTGCCTGTATAAAAATGGGGCTGTGTCCCCACAGAAACTGTTCTCTTCCAGGATCCACTTGAGGGGGGCTTTCTGCTGCTGGGCGCCAGGAGAGACCGCCACTGGGGACTACCTCCCTGTTGGAGGGCCCTGTGAGCTGGCCCCTGGGCCCAGTCCTTGCCCCCTGCCCTTGCAAGACTTTGTTACTGGACTTTCCTTTGCTTATAGCGCCTGGGAGCGCTTTCTGGGCTTTGTATAGCGCTGGGGGCGCTGTTGTGCCTTATAGCGCTGTAAGCGCTGTGACTTTGATTGCGGGTGCCCACCCCGCTGGTTTATTTGTTCGTGCGGCGGGTGCCCACCCCGCCGGATACCGCCGCTACGAGGGAGCCCACCCCTCTTGTGACGAGGAATATCACCGCTGCAGCCCGGTCCGGGGAAGCCCGGAAGTCAGGCAGCCTTCGTTAGGACGGGGGCGGGACTTGCAAGCAGGAAGCGGACGGGAGCCTACCCCGCGCTCCTGCACTGAAGCCGGAAACCTGTGGTGACTGACGCGGGGCTCCCGTGAGGTCGAGGGAAGCCCCGCGCCGAGAAAAAGGAAGAAACAGCGCCGTGACCACCCCAGCACCGGAGCGGAGAGAGCTCCGTGGTGCCGGGGTAAACCGGAGAGCGAGGCAGCGCGACGCGGCCCGGCCGAAGTGCGGCCAGCACCAGAGAGAGCGGAAGCGGAGACGACGCGGGAGTCCCCAGAGCAACAGCCCGGTAAGTTGAGCAGGGCTGGGGGACTCCGTACGCGTGTTGTGAGTGCCGGTGTCGATCGCCTGAGCAGCCCCCCCCCCACTCCGCCTACTAAAGGGGGGGCGCTTCCACAAAGGAGGGACATTTGTTCTAGGGCCCGAGCGAGGCTCCACCGTTACGGGGCCAATATTAGGTCAGAGCCTCAAGGGCTCCCACATTGACCAGAGGGGCAGTTGCCTTGTAACACGAGCGGCCCCGGAAGGCAGCGGGCCACTCCAACTTTGCCGCCCACATCTGCTTAGAGTCCAGGGGGACTCCCACGACGGCGGCACATCGTTCTCGAGCCTAGAAGGCTCTAGGGGGCAGTTCCTGCTGTGCAGAGCCCACGAGGCTCAGGGGGCATTTCAGTGTTTCAGAGCCCTGGGAGGCTCCAACGTTGGCCCCAGCATTTCTCCAGTTGCCCAGCACTTAGTGGGCAACTGCTACGTGTAGGTTGTGCTTTGTGCGCCTGGTTTGCGCAGCCTGCGCTGCATGGCCCTGACTTTGCTGGGACATAGGGCGTCCTTGCCCCGACAAGGCCAGTTGGCCTAGGGACTGCCACAGTGGTGGCTAATGTGAGTTTTTGCGCCATTGTACCCTTCCTGCACCTCTGAATGTGTTTATGCGTCATGTGCTTTGCTTTACACCTCTGAATGTTATGCATCATGTGTTTATGTGCTTAGACCCCTACAGGTATTGTGATACTTAGGTGGTTGTTTTCTCCCTAGTACAGGTGGTGCTAGTGAGGTCCTGATTCCCTGCGCAATATTTTCCTAAGGTGGTTAGGGTTGCGTAGGTGGTACTTACCTGATACCAGTAGTTACTGGTTGTGTGCTACATATGTTATTTTATACTACAGTATTATTCCTATGTTCTAAGAGTGCTAATTCCGGACAGCGGTCCAGGTGGCCCTGTCCCCTGTATATATAATCCCTTGTAAATTCTGCCCGTGCCTGTTGGCACATTGTAGAGTGTGTGTTTTTATCTAATGTGTTGTGTATAATACAAAGGCTATTTTTATAGAATACCTTGTGTGGAGTTTCCTTTGTGGTGGGCCTTGGGTGTTGTTACTGGGTGCGCGCGCAAACGCTTTACACATCGCCTCAGAGATAAGCCTGACTGCTCGTGCCAAGCTACCAAGGGGGTGAGCAGGGGTTATCTTTGGCGTGTAACTTCCTTGCCCTGACTAGAGTGGTGGTTTCTGCCTGGCTTTGGCGCAAGCCTCAGCCAACCAGAAATCCCATTTCTAACATAAGGCCTCAGTTTTCAGGCTCCATGTTGGTATTTGTTGTCGTGGTAATCCCCATCGAATGTGCAGGAGGGCTGGGTTGTGGTCAGATAGTGTACGCATTAAATATTCTACTGAGTGAATCTGGGTGTATATGTCTGGGGAACATAGGAACGTGTCTAATAACGTGAAGGTCATGCACTGGGCAATAAAAGGAGTAATCCCTGCCCTCAGGATTCTACTGTCTCCAGGAGTCTACTAAGCCCCACCTGCTCTGTTAATCAGTGAATGCCCTCACAATTCTGTTTGTTGGGGCGTCCTTTAGGGGTGGGTGGGAGAGGTCCACCTGGGGGTCAGCTATGCAGTTAAAGTCGCCCACGATGATTACAGAGTGCGGTAGGCAGGATGCCAGTGTACCAGTGATCTTAGCCAGAAACATCCCCTGATCTGAGTTAGGACAGTATATGCTTACAATCGCTAGGTCCCGGCCGTCCAGTCTGCTCTTTACTGCCACGTATCGGCCATCAGGGTCTATCATCTCCTGAGTACACCGGAACGGGACTCCTGCTCTAATCCAAATCATTTTCCCCCTAGCAAAGGCAGAATACGATGTATAATATAATTGCCCTAGCCATCTATGCACAAGAGCCTCCCCCCTCCTTTGCCGACAGGTTTGTCTCTTGCTGAAGAGCTGCATGCACTCCCAGTTTATTCAGGTGGGAGAGAATTTTGTACCGCTTGGACATAGTATGCATCCCCATGATGTTCCATGTGATAAGCCTGTATGATTGGGGACCAGCCATAAGCGTTAGTCAAGTGTGGTCCCGAGGGGACTCCCCAGAGTGGAGCTCCCTCTGCATCATGCAGGCGGTAGTATAGTCTAGGAAGCTGCAATATCAGAGCCTGGTCTATATGGCCTGCATCCCCCTTAAGTATAAACCAATAACAACCCCAAATCCCCCTCCCCAGTACAAGCAAGCAAATAATCCTCATCCAAACATACGTAAACAATGCCCAAACTTTGAGCTCCTGGGGCAGATTCAGCCCTCCTCGCATCTGTTGGATCCGATGTTGCGGCCCAGCCTCCCCCACACCCATTCAGTGAGTAGTTCAAATTCTAAGAGTCCCATTCCCGGGTGAGTTCCCACCCCTCAAGGTCTCCCAGTCTCGGAGTTTGTTCGTGTGGGTCTCCCCCCCTCTCAACCCATCTTAATACTTGCGGCTCTGGGAGAATGTCAAATGATCTCATCCTCTGTAGCTGGGGTGACCATCGGCATATCTTGGCTGGGCCACTCCATCGTGCTGGTGCTTTGCTCAGAGTCGGAGTCTTGTGCGTCCTCTCTCGCAGGGGAGGATGTTCCACTTGAGTCGGGGGAACTCAGAGAAGCCACTGCCGCCATGGCTTGCTCTCTTTCCTGTTGCTTTTCGGCTCCAGAGGGTGCCACAATAGATTTGTTGCGTTCGCTGCGACGTTGGTTGCCCTCTTTCTTCCGCTGGTCCAGGGGGGCACTTCTGGGTGCCTGTTGATCAATCCAGTCCCATGTCTCCTGTGGTGTACACACTAAAATAAATTGAGTTCCAATGAGGTCACCACTCTTAGTCTCACCAGAAAGAGCATTGCATACTGGACTTCCATTTGCCACAATGTTTTCTTAAATGCTAAAAACGATGAACGCTGCCTCTGGACCTCCCTAGAATAAAACAGGAAAGATTCTGACTATTGTCAACCATCGGGGTTCCTTCTGCCTGGCCTGTCCGAGTATATGACCTCCGTCTGTATAAAACAAGAGACGAGCCACCACAGATCTCGGCAGGCCTCCAGAGGGAGGAAGTTTTGCAGGCCCTCTATGGGCTTGCTCCAGTGCAAAGTACTGAGATAAGCCTTCCGATGCCACTTCCTCTTTGAACCATTTCTCTATGTAGTCCAACATGTCTCTTCCTTCAACTTTCTCCAGGAGCCCTGTGATTCGCACATTATTGCGGCAGGATCTGTTTTCACGATCTTCAGCCCTCATTTTGAGCACCTTCACTTGTGCTTCCATCACCCTCAGCCTATCGCCTGTCGTAGATAGGGTTAGTTTCAGAAACTCCATTTCCATTTCCGTCGCAGTAACTCGTTCCGCTAGTCGGAGGTAGTTGGCTCTTAAGAGACCCATTTCCTCCATTGCAGTTTCAATCTTGACTCAACAGCCAGTCTCAAGGCCGCTATGGCCTGTAGAATGTCTTGCAACGTAGGCGCTGCCTGTGAGTCATTCTGCTCTGTGTTTGTCGGTGCCAGTGCAGAGGAATGCTCCATGTCCGTTTGCCTCTGGGTCGTCGATATCCTTCTTTCTACTGTTCTTCCTCATCTTACTCTTGTGATAGCCAGGAGTTTATCCACTTCCAACTGTCCGCCCTCCAAGTAGTACTCCTCCGATTAAAGGACCAGAGGATCCGTGGAGGAGCCTCACAGTTATCTTTCTCCTACTGTAGACACAGCTGCTCAGGACTGCACACAGTAAGTCCAGAGAATCCTCCCTAGGTTGCAGTCTGATCGGTTTCAGCAGTGGGACTGGGTATCTCTTAGCCATCGGCCACCTCCTCTCTCAAGGCGGGTAAAGTGCCATCATCCTTTGGCAGTCTGCTGGCTGTGTCAATGATTATGTGGGCCCAGTTGTCCCCTGAGAGTGAGGGGAATAGGCCTGAGCACTTTCCCACCCGCTCACCAAAGTTGGGGTGCTGTTAGGGCACCAGGGCTCCTGTTATGTGGGTTTTGCGGCGGTCGTGTTTCCCCAACATATGACTTGTCTCCCTATACAGGGAGCGTTCTCTGCCCTTTACACCCTTGGGGTGCGCCGCGTTTATTATCGTTGGAGGGCAAATCCTCGATCTACAGGTGGGACCCCAGGTAAGCTCCGGGCTAGGCCCCAAGTGCCGGACTCTAGCTCCGCGGTCCGGCTTTTCCAAGCATAGCAGCGCAGGGAGGCTCGCATGCATCTGGCCGACCGTCGGGTCGCTCTCCCTCAATTTATTACCGCTCCGGTCTCTCCCCTCTAGGTTGCCGGTCTCACCAGGGGTCCTCCTTTTGGCTTCGCCCGTCACTTGGCCGTGCCCGCACAACGCTCTGCTACAGCTGCCCAGCCCCGGGCCCAAACTCGGCATGCTCCAGGGATCACGGCAGCCAGCCGGGAGATTGACTCCTCACCTCTGGTATCGCCGCTCTCTAGATATGGTCATCAGAGCCCTTGGGCCTGCTCTGGAGCACTTCGTTTGGAATAACCTTCATTGTGGGATAGTTTTTAGGAGACAATGATGTTGCTCAGAAACAGAAACTTTACCAAAAGGTTGACATTTAAAAACTGCAGAAGATATCCCTCATAAATTATGAAGCAGACCAAAAAACGTGCTCTTAGCAACAACTGATAGAAAGAGAAACTGAAGAAAGCCTGACCTTTCTTGTGACAAACCGTCCATATTCAAATCTAATAAGGAAAAGTAGTTAAAGGTATGAGAAAGCACGACTGTTTGATCCCATACAACACCACCCATTTTGGTCATAAAACGAGTTTAGATTCAAAACAAAACTGTGGTGCATTCATACCTTATACCACTGCAGACATGTGTCACAGACTACTCTCACACATGTGCTAAATAAGAGTTTTACCAAAGTACAGGACATCTGATTGTGAAGAACATGCAGAAATATTAGAAGCATACAGATTATAGCACCAAAAATATAAATTCCAGCTTGGCATGTCCATGCTTAAAATGCTACATTATCATAGCGACAATAAAAATAAAAATATATCTTCCAGAACAAAATATTGCAGTAAGAGATGGGTATCTGTTGTATACTGAATTGCTTTGTCTTCTGCGTGAGACAGGGCTCTTATGTTCTTAATAGAATGCTATGTTTAAAAGGGGTTTGAAAGGTTGTCAGTTGGCGCTCAGGAGAGAAGGTAGGAGGTGGGCAGCCTGGTTACTATTCAGGGATCCCTTCCTCTTCGCCACTTCCATTGTATATCCGTTGAACCACTCCAAGAAGTTAAATTGAGTGCACGCTTTATTCTGCCCTAAACAGAAGCCAGCCTCCACATCTCCCATCTTCTCCTCTCCTCAGCTCCAATGAAGGTTGAATAGAAAGGAGATTACTTTGGGAAGAGTGTAGCAAATTCTGTGAAGTTTGTGAGGACTTATCAGTGCGGGATGTTAATTTGTTGAGGAGAGAGAATGGTACTTCCACAAAGTTTGAGGAATAAAATTGGAAAGTTGTGTCCATGAAGGACATTTTGGCATTGTGAAAAGTAAGAAGTGGATAAAGAAAAGATATTGGTGGCTTGGGATGGATGGTGATGTGGAAAGGGCAGTAATGGAATGTGAGGAATGCGTATGCGCAGACAAATCTAAAGTCACATTGAGGCCACCTTTAGTTCCGGTGGAAGGACCCAATATGGCTTGGGAAACTATTGGCGTTGATATTATGGGACCTGTGTAGAGTGTGAATTGGCAGTATGTCTAAGTTTTGGTTGCCATGGATTATTGTTTCAAGTGGCTGGAGGAAGCTTTTGACAAAATCACTAATACAGAAAATGTGCTCAGATTTTTGGATGAATAAATCCACAGGGAAGGTCTTCCAAAGAAAACAATTATGGATAATGGCATACAATTTAGAGCAGCAGAGGAAGAAAAATGTTTCCAACGTAATGGTGTTGAGCATAAATGTAATTCAGTATATCATCAAGAAGTAAAAAGTGAAGTTGAGAAGTTCAAATGTGTGATCAAGGGTGTTTTGCAGATCGCCAACAATAAAAAGAAGTTGATGTTGGAAGTAAAAAAATGGTGTAGATGTCTTGCATTACACCTGGAGTTACAGGTTAGTCCTTTTACTGTCATGCGTGGAAGAATCCCGTTAACTAAGGATTCTCATGTATGGATGAAGAATTCCAGAACAGGCTTAATAGTCACCGGAAGTGGTTAAGGAGAATATTGAAAATGTGCAGGACAAGTACAAATTGTATAAAGACTGTAAATCAGGTGAGAAAAGTGTGTGGTTGTGAGTGGGTGAAATGGTATGAGTAAAAAATCAGCGACGGCAAATAAGAAAGAAAATAGATTTTCCAAACCTTTGAGGGTGGATGAGGCTTATGTGAATGTGGCTAAGTTGCGAGATGGACAAGTGTGGCATTTGGGCTGGATGGCAAGTTGCAAAGATGTTGGAATGAAAGAGGACAGTCAAGTAGGTAAGAGGCAGTATGACTAGTTGAGTGAGGAGGACACAAGCGGTCAGAAATGTCATGGAAGAACGGAATGTTGAAGAAGTAGAGGATATCTACCTCAGTGGTGACCAGAAGGCTGGTGGGAGGAGTTATGTCCATTTGGGTGACCAGGGAAGGAAGGTGAAAAATAAATAGGGTTGTGCAGTCAAGCAACCTGGGTACTTACATAATTATATTATGTGATATATTTGGTCATACTGTTAAGAAACCTGGGCACTTAAACTGATTATGTGTTGTTTTTTAGGTTTAAATATGGGGGTTGGATTCATATACAACGTTCTGGGTATATTTGTGAGCTGATTTTAGTTTATTTTAAGGAAATGGAATGTATTGTGTCCTGAATTGCTTTGTCTCCAGTGTGAGACAAGGTTCTTATGTTGTTAACAGAATGCTATGTTTGAAAGGTGTTCAGAAGGTAGGCAGTTGGAGCTGAGGAGAAGATGGGAGGTATGGAGACTGGCTACAGTTCAGGGATGAATAAAATATGTACTCACTCTAACTTCTTTGAGTGATTCATCGAATATACAACAGTATTCTGACCATTAAATTGACATAACATTTTAAAACGACTAATGTGATGCCAATGACCTGAACTTGTAAATTATATAAAGTTAGAACCCTTGCTATAGGTGGTAACTAAACAAAGCAAATCCTAACCACAGGAAAGAGTAGAAGTAGAGTTATAACGTGCAGACATACCTGGGAGATTTAAATTATGAGAATAGTAGGCTTATCTTGGACCCGAGGAGCTACAAGATACTTGGAACATCACTCTGCTCAAATGGAATGAATTATCGCCATTTAGTGTTTTGATACACATGAAGGTCCAGAGAGTGATCTTGTGGTAGAACTCAATACATTATGGAAATGAGTGGGCCTGATGCATGTAAAAGGACAGCAACTGTTAACTGCGTATAACTTCTCTAAATGCACCGGCCAGTGCTGTTCGATTTTTTCAAATGATCTTCCCCCAAACGTTTTGCAATTGTACATCAGAATTTACTCTCATTTCTAGTTGTAAGAGCACTTTGAAGAGACTGCCATAATTTTGCAATTTTAGCTTCTTATTGTTGCTTTTTTAATCACTTTAAAAAAAGTATTTCCTTTTAGGGCATTATATTAGGCGATAACTTTTATAATACTCTTTAGCTTTTTTCGTAAGGTGTAGGGTAAATGGATGCAATATTACTCCTTGGAAACTCTGGAAGAAACTGAGAGTCACAGCCAGGGGGAGCCCTGATGAGTGCAGGTGAGCTGTGGCTAGGTGTATTGAAGTTCTTAATGTGATGTCTATTTCTGATATTTTAGCTATATTAATAAATCTAAGTTTTATTTGCAGCCTTGCCGACTCGTCTAAGATTTTCCTCTTACTGTAAATTCTATTTATGCAAGATCATATAGTCCCATTGCAGTTGGTGTCAACTTTTAATAAGTCATCAAGCAGATGAATGGCTATAATTAACTGGCTGATGTCACTCCATAAGTTCATACTTAACGTAATGCTAGACACTAATTTAGAGTCACAATAGTGCATAATGACATAATCCAATAACGATTTTAAACTTCTAAATTGCCATGAAAAATAATCGGAAGGATGGTCATTGAATCTGCCAATAATCAAAGCCAAATTTAGTTCAAGTTCCTATTTTAATAGTGGTGGAGCCCATTTGCCTTTCCTCTTACACAGGGAAATGGGCTCTTCTAACTCCCATATTGTATCTAACTCACTAAAATACATGAAGAGAAATTAGTGTTAAAGTCCCTAATGACCAATAAGATAGTGCTAGGAAATAAGCTCTCTGCATTTAAAATAGCTTTATGAAGTTCTAACAAAGCAAAGTTACAAGAGGCTGGTAGACATTGAAAATAAGATATTCTAGTAGCCTATCATATGTAGCTACAATTGAACAATAAATCAAAGCAAAATTTACAAACAACAACACTAGTAGACCATCACCCCATTTCAGATTTCAACAAAGTGCAGAAACCTTTTTTAGTGTGTTCCTCAAAAGAGGGAATTGACTGGAACCGAGAAAACTTTAAAATCATTAATTTCAAAATCCCAACATATTCAATATTCCTTCAAAGAAATAATTAAAAACGAGTCAAGAAGTGATAAAAAATGTTTCAAGCCTGCTATACTCCAAGTGCAAAGAGACCAAACATCCTTTCATACTAACAGGCAGAAATCAGAACCCTGGAAAGCCATGACCAGGGAGCACAATTCCCATCCTCAACATGGACAGGACACAAAGGATTTTTAAAAACCTCTGTACTCCCAATTTGCTGAAAGTAAAGTTTCCTACCTGGCTATTATGTGGGATGGCAGAACATTTCAAGACATGGGTCTTTGTTCAGGATCTTTTAATGAATTTCATAGATATTACAGAACAATTTAAAAATGATTATGATGGTTCAAACATAGTCTTCCTCGTGGGTAGGGACAAGGTCTGTGAGGGTTGTTGCACATTGGAACAATTGAGCAGGGCAATGGTTCAAAGAAGAGTTCTTTTCATACATTAAATTCTAAAGGCTTGCTTTGGAGAAGATGACAGTGAGAAAGAGAAGTAACAGACTTAAAACACATTTTTACTTGTTAGTAACTCTATTTAAGTGCAGCCTCTGTTCTCGAGCCACCACTTGATTATGCCTGGTGGGACAATGTAGAACAAAAATTAATTCTTCCAGAGTTGCAAAATCCTGTATTATGGGAATATTGTTTTCTGTTCAGTCACCTTGATTTATAAAAATAATTTTCCCTTCACTTGCTCAGTTAGGGGCCGATTCGATCCTGTTCGGAAAGCCTTCCAACCGAATTGGTTCCGGAATGCTTTCCTGACGAATCGGATCAGGGGAGTCTGACCAATCGATTTGGATGCATCTGGATACGATTGGGAAAGACACCCATTGACTTCAATAGGAGCCTGTGTTCCGAACGAGAACACAGGCTCCCACTGAAGAAAGGGGTGGCTGGGGAAAATCATGCACCCTGTGGAGGGCACCCCTTGGTGCCTGCTACACTGTGCATGGTTGGAAAGAGGCGCCCCTTGGGTAACCCCACGGGTCTGATTCGAAGGCCCCAGGTGAAGGGGGGCCTGCTACGGGCCCCTAATGTCCGATTCCGACAGCCATTTTGTTCCGGGCAAACCGAATCAGTACGACTGTCCGAATCGTTCATCGTACTCGCTCGCTTAGAAACAGTGTCCATAGAGCTGTACGAATCGGCTCCAAAAAGCTAGACCTCTACAAATCCCTTTCAGAACAAATTCGGACAGCCCGAATGGTTTTCCAGGCATCGTATTCGGGCGTTCGGAATTGGGTACGATTCAGTCAGCAACAAGGGTTCTAAATCAGATTCGGCAAGCCCAAATCCAATTCAGAGCCCTTCCGAACAGGATCGTAATCGGCCCCTTAGTCTGCAAGTCTTGACTTATTACTCATCCTCGTGAACATTTTAAAAATGTGTTTTCCTTGCATGTTTTGGTTTTATTCTCCATACTTTCATACACTTTTTCCTATTTTAATTAGAGACATTGGCTTTTCCTTTGGGTTGACCTACATTCCTTTCGATACGTCCATTTTTTATCAGGGTAATATTTGAAGCAGCAATTTCAGTCATTGAGAAGCTTCTGCCTTTTCTAATACTATACCTGGTTCCACCACTGGTTCAACTGCTGGGTGGGGGTGGGGTGGAGAATAGCACACAAGCAGGGTTTTTCCCCATCTGTGGTCTGAAGAATTACCTGCCGCAGGATAACTCAACACTTGTCGGGTTCCTCAGCTCCTCAGGATCGGAACGATGCTCGTTATGGTCCACCCCTCGACAGCTTCAAATCTGATGGCTATTACAGCGCAGATTATTGAAGTGGTCGAGTGAGGGAAGGAAAGGGAGGGGACAGCGGGGAAGGAGATCTGAAATGATATAAGAACAGCACGTGAAACACTGATCCTCCACCCCCCCTCTCTCCTCTACTAGGTCGTATGTACGTGCAGTTCCCTCACTATCCACACTACCTGTAAAAGAAAATAATGAAGTACAATGTTCGTCAACTGAGGCCTTCAGTCTTTCACCCTCAGCTCGAGGGTCCGGAGGACTAGGTTTGTTCAAGTAATAACAGTGAGGTCCCACTACAAGAGAGAGAGCACAGGATGGATTATACGCCACTACAACCCTTTAGAGTATTCGCTAATTTTCTGTTCTAATCCCCAACGTACCCACGTGTTATAGACGTTCTGCATCACAGGGGTAGTATGAGCCCTTCACCTGTCAACCACATACCCCTGTTAAGAAAACACAATCAGGACAGTTTAGGTGCAATGACCTTTTTGTAAGGTGATATAATAACTCAATCAAATAATATAATTCCACACTCCTGTGTGTAGAATACACGTGACCAAAGTTCCGTGTTAACGACACACGGTCTTGTTACTGGTTCCACAAATGCTAAATGTTCGTGGAAGGAATGGGGTTCCGACACCGGTATTCCTGCAACTCGCAATAGCCTACAAACGTGTGGCCCTCCAATGAGGAGGAACACCTGGTGCGAGTATTCCACTCAAAGCCTTGCTTAGTTCAGTTATTGCTAGGCGTATCCAAGGTTTGCTAGAAGGGTGTTAACCCTAACGGTGGTAAATGGTTAACACGAGGCGGTGCACAGCACCCTTACCGATACCCCAACCGGAGGGAGAGAAACACCAGTTCTGCACGCGTCGCCCGCTGCCACCAGGTTGCTGCAGAATAGGGACCCCAACCGGAGGGAGAGAAACACCAGCTCTGCACACGTCGCCCGCTGCCACCAGGCTGCTGCAGAATAGGGACCAAGAACCAAACAACCGGAGCCCACAGCTCCGTACGGTTACCAAATTCCAAGGACTGGTTGAGGGTTCGGACGAAGGAAGAAGACTGCAACCGAAACACGCTGCGTCTTCTTTGCCAACAGAATAATCGGTAACGCCGCCAGCGCGGAAGTGCTCTTTGAAGCCTTCCGCGTTTGCGCGCGCATGCCGGAGGCGCTAGTGATCATGAGAGATGTAGTCTCTAGGTCTTACGGCGCTGAACGGAAGAGACCCTGTGTTTTTGAGAGGGGGCTGCGTGTGTCCCTGACAGTACACCCCTCTTATTGGTATATGAAAAAACAGTCACAGTGGAACAATTTAGCTTAATTAGAACACAGGTTTGTGAATATAACCTTAAATTGAGTTATGACAACACCTTCTTGAAATACACAAATGACTTCATTTAATCGTATTGAGCATAGAAAGGTCAACATATCAACCTATTAGACAGACAAACGCATGTCAAAATCATCATTTTCAATTACTAAGGGTGTAAGTGAAGTGAAAAGTGCAACATAAATCGGGATAAGTGCAGACGATGTGAAGGGGAAGGTCGTGTATTTAAGAACATCCAAAATAAATTTGAAGACCTAACCTGCCACTTGAATGGCAATAACACAAATGCAATAACATAAGCAAGAAAAGCAGTTGTAAAATCACTGTCAGTCTCGTGTATTGAACAAAGGGAAAAGTCGTCGACGTTTCGACCCCTAATCGAGCCAGCAATTAGGAAATCTTGGAAGCGGGGTCTTCTTCAGGACCAGTGGGGGGTAGAGGAGATGGACTTACACCAACAACAGCAGGGAAGACTCATGCTGGACTATTTGTAGAATGGGCCCGAACGGCTCCATTCAATGTTGAAAAACCGGTGCTATTGATGGCAATATTCTTATCGGTATATGATGAATCTGAATAGGCAGTGGTTCAAACGTAACCAAAGCTCCCAGGCAGCGTCAACAACATCTGACAGCTGATGTTGTTGACGCTGCCTGGGAGCTTTGGTTACGTTTGAACCACTGCCTATTCAGATTCATCATATACCGATAAGAATATTGCCATCAATAGCACCGGTTTTTCAACATTGAATGGAGCCGTTCGGGCCCATTCTACAAATAGTCCAGCATGAGTCTTCCCTGCTGTTGTTGGTGTAAGTCCATCTCCTCTACCCCCCACTGGTCCTGAAGAAGACCCCGCTTCCAAGATTTCCTAATTGCTGGCTCGATTAGGGGTCGAAACGTCGACGACTTTTCCCTTTGTTCAATACACGAGACTGACAGTGATTTTACAACTGCTTTTCTTGCTTATGTTATTGCATTTGTGTTATTGCCATTCAAGTGGCCGGTTAGGTCTTCAAATTTATTTTGGATGTTCTTAAATACACGACCTTCCCCTTCACATCGTCTGCACTTATCCCGATTTATGTTGCACTTTTCACTTCACTTACACCCTTAGTAATTGAAAATGATGATTTTGACATGCGTTTGTCTGTCTAATAGGTTGATATGTTGACCTTTCTATGCTCAATACGATTAAATGAAGTCATTTGTGTATTTCAAGAAGGTGTTGTCATAACTCAATTTAAGGTTATATTCACAAACCTGTGTTCTAATTAAGCTAAATTGTTCCACTGTGACTGTTTTTTCATATACCAATATATACACCCGAGTCCAGTGGTCTATCGGGTTACCCCATTGAAACATAACTCAGTACACCCCTCTTAGGCACCTTCCTAACGGGGTTTTGGTAACGGGTGTCTTTTGTGGAAGGCGGCAAGTAAACGGGGGGCGTGTATGGCCTTTGCAAGTACCCAGGAATTGTCTTCTGGCCCATATCCCTTCCAAGCTATCAAGTACCACCTATTCCTTCCTCGTGTCTTAGTGTCGAGAATTTTAGCTATTTCGTATTCGGGCTCACTGTTTACCCAAATAGGGTTGGGTCTTTTCTTTACAGGGGCTACGGAAGGTTTGAGGAGGGACACGTGGAAGACGGGATGAATGTGAAGAGACATAGGCAAGGCAAGTTTTACCGTGACAGGACTTAAAACCCTTAATATCTTATATGGCCCTATGTATCTGGGGTTGAAGATGGATCTCTTTTTGAAATGGATGTTTTTTGTGGACAACCACACCATGTCACCTCTTTTATACTGGGGACCACTGCGACGGTGTTTGTCTGCTTCCCTTTTATATCGCATCTTTGCGTTCTGCAGCTGGTTTTGGGTTCTTTTTAGTGTGTTTCTTATGTGCTTGACCCTAGCGTGTACTTCAGGGATGTTGTTTCCAGTCTCAGGATGCAGAAAGGGAAGAAACCTTGGGTGGAAACCATACGTGTTGTAAAACGGGGTTGCTTTTGTGGAGCTATGTAATGCGCTGTTATATGCTACTTCTGCTACCCACAATTGATCTACCCACGTTTCTGTCGTGGAGTCTACATAACACCTTAGGTATTGTTTGAGAGTTTGGTTTACCCTTTCTGTCTGTCCATCTGTCTGGGGATGGAAACTTGTGGACAAGGCTACTTGAATCTGTACGGTCTCACACCAAACTTTCCAAAATCTAGCAGTAAATTGTGTCCCCCTATCAGACACTATGCGATGGGGCAATCCGTGTAGTCGAACAATATGGGTTAGCAACAGTTTGGCAAGTTGCCCAGCTGTGGGTATCTGATGACAAGCAACAAAATGCCCTAATTTCGTGAGGTAATCGACTACTACCATGATAGTATCGCATCCCTGATCTTTGGGAAGTCCTGTGATAAAGTCAATGGATATGGATTTCCAAGGTGTTGAGGGCGTGGGTAAGGGTTGAAGTAGCCCCTGTGGTTTCAAGTGATCGGTCTTCATGCGGGCGCAGGTGTCACATTCTTTAACCCATAAAGTCACATCCTTGCGCATGCTGGGCCACCAAAACTGTCTCCCAACACGCTCCAGAGTCTTGAATACACCGTTGTGACCTGCACTAGGTATATCATGGCACCACTGGAACACCTGTTTCTGCAAGTTCTTTGTGGGTATTAACATTACTTGCTCCTTCATGAACAGGCCATGTTTTTCTTTCCACTCTAGATGGGTCCTGAACCAAGATCTCCATTTACACGTTCGACTTCCTTCTGCTACCTTCTGTAAAAAATCGTGGGTTTGGATCGCACACACCACCTTGTGAGGAGGAATGATAGCGTGTTCTATCGGTTCGTCTTCCTCTCAAAGTGATTCTTGTCTGGTGAGTGCGTCCGCTTTCTTATTATCCTTCCCGGGTCTGAAGGTTACCACGAAGTCGAACTCTTCAAAGAAAAGCATCCACCGTAGTTGTCTGGGTGTCAGGTGCCGTGCTGAGCGCATGAACTGTAAATTCCGATGGTCGGTGTATACTGTTACTTTTTCTTTGGCCCCCAGCAAGAAGTGTCGCCATTCTGTAAAGGCCGTTTTTATCGCTAGCAGCTCTTTCTCGGCGATTGTATAGTTTCTTTCCGCCTCGTTTAATTTCTGGGACATATATGCGATGGGATGTAATTGTCCCGTAGTGGCGTTTCTCTGTGATAAGACCGCCCCTATGGCTGCTTCGGAGGCGTCGGCTTCCACTATGAATGGTTTTTCCGGGTTGGGATGTGCCAAAACTGGGGCCGTGATAAACGCTGTTTTTAACTCTTCAAAAGCTGTTTGGGCTTCGGTTGACCAATTAAATGGCGTTCCTTTTCTGAGTAATTTCGTTATGGGAGTTACTGTTTTGGAAAAGTGATGGATAAAGCGCCTGTAAAAGTTGGCGAAGCCCAAGAAACATTGAACATCGCGAACAGTTTGTGGCTCCGGCCAGGACTTAACCGCTTGCACTTTACGTTCTGCCATCACTTGCCCCCTCGGAGTAAGCATTACTCCCAAAAATTCCACATTGTCCACATGGAACTCGCATTTTCGGAGTTTGCAGTACAAGTTGTTCTCTCTTAAGGCTTGTAACACTGAGCTCACATGGTGGACATGTTGTTCTTCTGATGCGGAGTAAATCAGTATATCGTCGATGTAAACGACTACAAATTTATCCATGAATTCGTGTAACACTTCATTCAGGAAAAATTGAAATGCCGCTGGGGCGTTGCAAAGGCCGAAAGGCATCACTCTATATTCGTAAAGGCTGTATCGCGTTTTGAATGCGGTTTTCCATTCATCCCCAGCTCGCATCCTAACCAGGTGGTAAGCTCCCTTGAGATCCAATTTGGTGTAAATGGTCGCTGTATTCACCTGTTCCAAGAGAACCGGAATCAAAGGAAGGGGATAGCGATTTTTGATAGTGATGTCATTCAATGCTCGGTAGTCGATGCATGTGCGGAGCTCCCCGTTAGCCTTTGGAATAAAAAACAAGGGCGATGCCGCGGGTGACTTGGACGGGCGGATGAATCCCAACTCCAAATACTTATCCAAGTATTGTCTCAGGTGCTCGTTCTCCTTCTCCGTAAGAGCGTATATGCGACCGCATGGGACTACTGCTCCTGGTATCAGATCAATTTGACAATCGTATTGTCGGTGTGGGGGTAGGGTTTCTGCTTGGATTTCGTTGAAAACATCCTGAAAGGCTGTGTAACTGGCGGGCAAGGTGATGTCTTTTTCTGCAGCTGTTGCGATCCACTGTCGCGAGGAAAGAGCTTGTGACGAAGTTTCCAATGCCTTGAAACAATGCTGGCTGCAATATTCGGAATCAAAGCTAACGGTTTTCGAGATCCAACCTATATGCGGGTCGTGCTTTTGGAGCCAGGGAAGCCCCAAGATAATACCATGTTGGGGAGACCAGATGATATTGAATTCTAAGTCTTCTTCATGTCGGCGATTGCATCGGACTTCAATCCTGTCCGTTACAAAGCAGATAGGGCCCGAGTCTAGCACCCGTCCGTCGACCGCTACCACGACTTCCGGAATCGCTTTCTTCAATAGGCTTACCCCCAACCGGACGGCCACGGCCTCATCCATAAACGTGCCTGTGGCACCGGAATCCACCAGCGCTTGTGCCTCTTTCCACTCTTCGCCGATTTTGACTTCAATGGTGATGTAAAAAAACCTTTTTACCTCCGCCGCATTCAAAGAGGGCAAATAGGTAGCGCTCGAGGGTTTCCCTCTTACTTTGCTCGAGCGATCTAGTTTTCCGACTCCTTTGAAGTGTAGGTGTTTGTCCCTTTTCCCATGGCTCCCCTAGGGTTCTGGGGTCTCTGGAGGCAATCTCTGACGAAGTGTCCTTTTTTACAGCAATAGAGACACAGGCCATTTTTCCGTCTCGTGTTTCTCTCTTCGCTGGTTAAAGGAGCTCTCACTGTTCCTATCTCCATTGGTTCGACTTGGTTCGGTGGTGTGTCTCTGGTGCGGACTCTGTCAGTCCGGAGGGGAATGCGTTCCTTCCTACGAACATCACTCTTTCTGTCACCCAACCTATGTTCTAGTCGCAGGGTTAGATTGATAAGATCCGTACAAGTTGTTGGTTGCGGATCAATTTGCGCAATTATGTCCTTGAGTTCGTCCCTTAACCCTTGATAATAAATAGCGAACTGTTTCTCCTCAGGCCAATTAGCTTCAGCTACCAAACGCCTAAAAGTAGTAAGGTAGACCACCAGTTCCTTACTGCCTTGGCGCAATTCCAAGAGTTCACGGTCTGCTGAGAGGGTATGCGACCTGCGGTCGAAGATGTTCTCGAATTCCTCTCTAAAGCCCTCCCAATCGTAAAGAAGGGGGTCGTCTCGTTGTACCAATGGAACGGCCCACAATGCTGCATCTCCAGCTAAGTAGGAGATAAGGAAAGCTACTCTAGCTTGATTAGTGGCGAAAGCCTTCGCTTTACAATTAAAATGCAGCATGACTTGCGTCAAGAAGACCTGGATTTTATTTGCGTCTCCATAATACCTCTCTGGGGGTGCTAAGGGTATAGGTGTGGGGACTTCTACTGTAATGGGGGAAGGATGAGACATGGAAAAAAAACCCGCGTCGAACGGATTTTTCTGTAAACGGTCTACTTTAGCTTGTAAATTGGCCGTCTCTAATCTGGAGGCCGCCAATTCCTGTTGTACTGCTTGTAGGGCGGCCACCACTTCATCCAGGGTAGCCATACTAGAGCAGAGGTTTCGATCAGGAGGAGCTAACACCTTGGGCCGATTATTCTGTCGGGTTCCTCAGCTCCTCAGGATCGGAACGATGCTCGTTATGGTCCACCCCTCGACAGCTTCAAATCTGATGGCTATTACAGCGTAGATTATTGAAGTGGTCGAGTGAGGCAAGGAAAGGGAGGGGACAGCGGGGAAGGAGATCTGAAATGATATAAGAACAGCACGTGAAACACTGATCCTCCACCCCCCCTCTCTCCTCTACTAGGTCGTATGTGCGTGCAGTTCCCTCACTATCCACACTACCTGTAAAAGAAAATAATGAAGTACAATGTTCGTCAACTGAGGCCTTCAGTCTTTCACCCTCAGCTCGAGGGTCCGGAGGACTAGGTTTGTTCAAGTAATAACAGTGAGGTCCCACTACAAGAGAGAGAGCACAGGATGGATTATACGCCACTACAACCCTTTAGAGTATTCGCTAATTTTCTGTTCTAATCCCCAACGTACCCACGTGTTATAGACGTTCTGCATCACAGGGGTAGTATGAGCCCTTCACCTGTCAACCACATACCCCTGTTAAGAAAACACAATCAGGACAGTTTAGGTGCAATGACCTTTTTGTAAGGTGATATAATAACTCAATCAAATAATATAATTCCACACTCCTGTGTGTAGAATACACGTGACCAAAGTTCCGTGTTAACGACACACGGTCTTGTTACTGGTTCCACAAATGCTAAATGTTCGTGGAAGGAATGGGGTTCCGACACCGGTATTCCTGCAACTCGCAATAGCCTACAAACGTGTGGCCCTCCAATGAGGAGGAACACCTGGTGCGAGTATTCCACTCAAAGCCTTGCTTAGTTCAGTTATTGCTAGGCGTATCCAAGGTTCGCTAGAAGGGTGTTAACCCTAACGGTGGTAAATGGTTAACACGAGGCGGTGCACAGCACCCTTACCGATACCCCAACCGGAGGGAGAGAAACACCAGTTCTGCACGCGTCGCCCGCTGCCACCAGGTTGCTGCAGAATAGGGACCCCAACCGGAGGGAGAGAAACACCAGCTCTGCACACGTCGCCCGCTGCCACCAGGCTGCTGCAGAATAGGGACCAAGAACCAAACAACCGGAGCCCACAGCTCCGTACGGTTACCAAATTCCAAGGACTGGTTGAGGGTTCGGACGAAGGAAGAAGACTGCAACCGAAACACGCTGTGTCTTCTTTGCTAACAGAATAATCGGCAACGCCGCCAGCGCGGAAGTTCTCTTTAAAGCCTTCCGCGTTTGCGCGCGCATGCCGGAGGCGCTAGTGATCATGGGAGATGTAGTCTCTAGGTCTTATGGCGCTGAACGGAAGAGACCCTGTGTTTTTGAGAGGGGGCTGCGTGTGTCCCTGACAACACTGGAATATTATCAGCCTTGACCAACATTGATTTTCGATTACTGCCATCGAACAAGTTACTTACCTTCGGTAACGCTTTTTCTCGTGGATACAGTATCTGCCTGTGGATTCCTCACTGAGGGCCCGATTCACAGAACTAACTTAAAACAAAATCCTAAACTTACTACCATTGTGGTATTCACAGAAGGCACTTACTCATTTTGGTATTCACCGAAGGCACTTACTCATTTCGGTATTCACAGAAGTTAGGAGTCCTAACTTTAGGACTCCTAAATGCCTTATGTGAATACCGAAAGTCTTAAAGTTAGGATTTTTCTCAGTTTAGGATTAGGAATAGTAAAGTTAGGACTCCTAACTTTAGGACTCCTAAATGCCTTATGTGAATACCGAAAGTCTTAAAGTTAGGATTTTTTTCAGTTTAGGAGTAGTAAAGTTAGGACTCCTAACTTTAGGACTCCTAAACTGAGAAAAATCCTAACATTAAGAGTTTCGGTATTCACAGAAGGCATTTAGGAGTCCTAACTTTACTACTCCTAAACTGAGAAGAATCCTAACTTTAAGACTTTCGGTATTCACAGAAGGCATTTAGGAGTCCTAAAGTTAGGAGTTCTAACTTTACTACTCCTAAACTGAAAAAAATCCTAACTTTGAGACTTTCGGTATTCACAGAAGTCATTTAGGAGTTCTAAAGTTAGGACTCCTAACTTCTGTGAATACTGAAATGAGTAAGTGCCTTCTGTGAATACCAAAATGAGTAAGTGCCTTCTGTGTATACCAAAATGGTAGTAAGTTTAGGATTTTGTCTTTTGTCTTTGTGAATCGGGCCCCTTGTGAATATCCCCTGCACCAGCAACATTCGGAGACTTTTACAGCTCTCCACGCCGACGAGGACGACGTCACAGAAACACGGCTCCGTTCGCGGCTCCGCTGACGTCACTGGTTCCATAAGAGGACCTAATCGGCGTGATGACATCAGTTCCACCCTTTTTTCCGTGCCTTCGAGGCACACGGACAGACTGACAGCAATATATATACAGTATACACAGTACATAATATACAAAACAACACACACAGTGTTAAGACAATGTAGGAAGGCAAAAGAAATAACACACTTCCTTTGACAGTAATAAATACGTTTTGAAACATCATCACTATTGTAGGTATACAAGGGTGGACATCGGGGAGGCAGGTGGGTCAGTGAGGAATCCACAGGCAGATACTGTATCCACCAGAAAAAGCGTTACCGAAGGTAAGTAACTTGTTCTTCTGATGGATACATCTCCCAGTGGATTCCTCACCTTGTGAAAAGATTGCCACAGCAGTCCCACTCCCGGAGGAGGGTGTCCACCCTTCTATACCAGAAAGTCCTGAAGGACGGAACGAGCAAAGTGTCCGTCCCTCCTGACCTCGGAATCCAAGCAGTAATGCTTCGCGAAAGTGTGGAGGGAGGCCCAAGTTGCCGCTCTAAAAATGTCCTCCACAGGAACACCTCTAGATAAGGCAGATGTAGAAGACTTTGCCCTAGTAGAATGAGCCCTTATACCCTCTGGAGGTTCCTTACCGGCCAAAGAGTAACAAATCTTGATGCACAAGATAATCCATCTGGAAAGGGTGCGCTTGTGCATCGCTCTGCCTTTCCTGCAGCCAACAAAGCCCACGAAGAGCTGGTCATCCACTCAAAAGTCTTTAGTCCTATCAAGGTAAAAGCTCACCGCCCTCTTAGGGTCCAAGCAGTGAAGCCGCTCCTCCTCCTTGGAAGGGTGAGGGGGAGGATAGAAGGTAGGAAGGGTAATGGACTGCCCCAGATGGAAAGGAGTTACCACCTTAGGCAGAAAAGCAGCCCTGGTCCTGAGAACCATTCTTTCAGCATGAATGGACAAGAACGGCGGTTTGGAACTCAGAGCTTGAAGCTCACTTACCCTCCTTGCCGAGGTAATGGCAATGAGAAAAACTGTTTCGAAAGACAAAAGCCTTAAGGAACACCTGTGCAAGGGCTCAAAGGGAGAACCCATCAGGTAAGTTAAGACAAGATTTAAGTCCCATTGAGGCACAATAAAGGGCGTAGGTGGAAATTTGTTGGTAAGGCCCTTAAGGAACCGCAATCCAATAGGTGACTTAAAGAAGGACGGCTGATCCGGCAAGCAAAGGAATGCCAACAAAGCCGATAAATATCCCTTTACAGTAGCTACAGCAAAGTCCTGCTGAGCAAGATAAAGAGCAAACTGAAGGATGTTGGATAAACGAGCTCTCAAAGGGTCAATAGATTTCTCTCTGCACCAAAGAACAAATTTAGACCACCTATAAGAATAGATAGATTTAGTGGAATGACATCTGGCAGACAATATTACATCTACCACATCAGGCGGGAGAGAAAAATAATTCAGGTTGCCCCGTTCAATCTCCAGGCATGAAGGTGTAAGCTCTGGAGGTGGGGGTGTAGAACCTGCCCCTCCGACTGCGAGAGGAGGTCTGCCCTGAGAGGGAGTCGGAGCAGAGGGCACGAGGAGAGGTGGAGAAGATCTGTGTACCACACCCTTCTTGGCCAATCCAGGGCGATCAATATGACTTGGGCCCGGTCTTGGCGAATCTTCCTTAGAACCCGAGGAATCAAGGGTATGGGAGGAAACGCGTAAAGGAGATGTGAGTCCCATCTCAACTGAGACGCGACCCCCAAAGCTCCCTGCATCGGTTACTGGAGACTGCAGAATGACGGGCAGTGAGCATTCTCGTGAGTGGCAAACAGGTCCACCTGAGGAGTTCCCCACGTCCGGAAGACGTGACAAACCACCTCCGCATGGAGCCTCCACTCATGGTCGGCATAGAACTGTCGACTGAGACTGTCTGCACGCACGTTCAGAACACTGGCCAGATGATTTGCCATCAGAAAAATCTGGTGATCCTGAACCCAGGACCAGAGACGCAGAGCCTCTCTGCAGAGACAACGCGACTCCACTCCTCCCTGCATACCACATCGCGGTAATGTTGTCCGTCAGGACTTGAACCAACTGACCGCAAAGGGAAGGGAAGAAGGCCTTGAGCGCAAAACGTATTGCCCGCAATTCCAGAAGGTTGATGTGAAGCAACCTTTCCTCTGCAGACCAAAGACCCTTGATCTCCAGATCCCCAGATGCGCACCCCACCCTAAAGTGGATGCATCCGTTATTACTGTGGCAAACGATGGAGGTAGATGGAAGGGCTTTCCTTGGGACAGATTGCCCTCCACGCTCCACCAAGACAGATCCGCTGCAACTTCTCTGGAGATCCTCACAGACTCCCTGAGATCTCCCTTGTGCTGATACCACTGCCTGCGGAGGCACCACTGGAGCGCCCTCATGTGCCAGTGTGCATGGTTGACCAACAGAATGCAGGAAGCAAACAGACCGAGCAGACGAAGGACCTTCAGGACTGGAACGACCGCTCCATTGTAAAACAAGGGAATCATTTCCTGTATGTCGAGAATCTTTTGAGGATGAGGGAATGCCCGACACACAGTAGTGTCCAGTACCGGCCCTATAAACAGGTTGTGCTGAGAGGGCACCAGGTGAGATTTGGGCACGTTTATTGAGAAACCCAATTTGTACAACAGCTGGGTTGTAACCTGCAGATGATGAAGCACCTTGTCCGGCGACTCCGCTTTGATTAGCCAGTCGTCCAGATAGGGAAAAACTGGAATCCCCGATATTCTGAGATGTGCTGCAATCACCTTGGTGAAGACTCGAGGTGCAGTAGTAAGACCAAACGGAAGGACCGCAAACTGATAATGTTGCGACCCTACCGTAAAATGGAGATACTTCCTGTGCGACTTCAGAATGGGGATGTGGAAATACGCATCCTGCAAGTAGATCAACACCATCCAGTCCTGTTGCAGCGCTTGAAGAACCTGCACAAGGGTGAGCATCTTGAACTTCTCCTGCTTCAGAAAAAGGTTCAAGATCCTGAGGTCCAGGATTGGACGTAGTCTGCCATCCTTCTTCGGAATCAGGAAATACCGGAAGTAGCATCCCTGACCCCTCTTCTGCTCTGGAACCACCTCTATCGCACCTTTGTTTTAGTAATGTAAGGACTTCCTCCTGCAGGAGAAGAAGGTGGTCCTCCGAGCAAGCACCTTGGCAAGGAGGCTAATTCGGAGGGAATTCCCGAAAGGGAAGAGCGTAGCCATTTTCTACAAGATCTAGAACCCAAAGGTCTGTAGTGACCGATTCCCAATCTTGTAGAAAATGGGTAAGCTGGCCTCCCACAGGACCAACATGATCCAGAATGGTGGATCTAGGGCTGCTTTGCAGTGGTGGGAGGGAGGGAGGAAGAGGAAGAGGAGGAGGAGAGCTGCCGACCTCGAGCACCACCTCTGATCCTGCCCCTGTAGCTTTTATACTGGGTATTTTGCTGCTGCTGTTGCTGCTGGGGCTGCCTGCATGTGAGAAGTTGGCCTGGTATATGATGCTCACTAGTTAAAGTGATCACCTTGTACCATGCCAAGCAACCCTTATGGTGTGGTTGTAAGTCAACCTTTTCGGACTAGCTGCCCTAGTGGTAGCGTAGGCTAAGCAGTCTTTGAGGCTAAACTCGTGAAGCGTGTTAAGCCAGCTGTTTTACCAAATGCAACCCCCTTTTATACCAATGAAAGGACACCACACAGATATATATTCAAAATATATATGTATTTATTTCTCAAAGTAACCCCTAGTCTCTTTATGAGCACAGGAGCACAAATCGTCAAACAAGATTACAGTAGAATACACAGAAGTTGCACTTTATATGGATAGGCCCTGGTGGCCACTCGAACCATATACTAAAATAGTGGTATAAGTACCACGAACAGAAAAGGGAAAAGGCCTAGGGCCTCTAGAATCGCTGGGCCTACAAGGAGCTAACTTCAGTTAGTGACCAGGAGGTCCACGGGTGGCGTGTGCAGAGCAAATAGTCGCACGCGTGCTCCCATAGGTTTCAATGGGTGCGTAAAAAGTACAAAGTTACTGCAAAGAGGATCTTCCGGATGGACTAGGAACTCAAGATTTGGAACACAGGCACTAGAGATGTAATACCACACTTGGGCACAGGTGTGCCAGCTTTACCTCACCCACAGGAAGCGGGTGCATAGGCCTCGAAGTGCGTCGGGTTTCTTCTATCTGTTCCGTGGAGCTTGAAGACAAAGATGCTGCAGGCGGTCGGTCCGGGAGAGATGCAGTGGATCCAAGGGTGGATCGGGGATGTTGAAGACCTGTAAGCAGAGGGGACAGTGTTCACAGTCACTAGCCAGTGACCAGCGTGGCACCAGGTGGGTACCAGGCAATGTCGGGTGCAAACAGGAAGAAAGGTGTAGCTTGTCTCTGCAGCCACGTGGTCCCTGGAGGTCGACGACGTCCAGGAGTCGGTTCACGAGCTGTCCCACGCAGGCTCTCGCTGTCGGCGACTTGATCGAAGCAAACAAGCCTTGGCAAAAGCAATTGTTGTAGGAGATGAAATAAGCTGATGGTTCTGACCAGCAAGGTCAGAAGGACTGCTCCTTTGGAGGGGAGCAAGGGCCAGTCTGGAGCAACCAGACCAGCGGTGTATCTCGTAAAGTTCGTCGCCAAGATGGCTACTAGCCAGCGGGCCAGCAACCGGTTAGGCGCATCGAGTGGCAAAATGCAGAAGGGCCCCACGCAGATCGTGGAGATGCTGGAGGGCTCACCTTTGGTGCAGATGCTGCTCGAGGGTTGGGCTTCTCAGATCCCAAAGCACAACTTGGAGGGAGCCTCGGTTGTTGCACTTGTCAGCTTGTTGTGGTCGTTTCAAGATGGCTGGCTCCACGTGTCTCGGTGCCTCCACGGGTCTCCTCTTTTCAGGGACTGTGGATCGGGCGGTGAGAGGTCTGGAGGTCCAGGTCTTGTCAGTCTCTGGGCTCGGGCTCCGGCGGGAGGCGGCGGCAAAGCAGACGTTGATTCGCTGGATGGTGCTTGCGTTAGCAAGGTGGTCACTCCCTGACCACAGGGGAGATTGGCTTCAGTCCTCTGTGCGGCAGAGCATCGAAGTTCCCGTCTTCTTCTTAGTTTCAAGTTGATTCCAGGATGTCTGAAGTCTTAGGACACAGCTCCTACCTTTAAGCGGATTCTAGGGGCCGGACTACCTGCTAGGTCCCTCCCTATGGGTGGGACCAGGAAGGGGGGTGGTTACACCCCCAATCCTTTGTCCAGCTCGCCCCAGGCCCGGGATTGGTGTGCCCCAGGACCGGTTTGAACTGGCATATGCACCGAGGCTCCTTGTGAGCCACAGGCATGTCTGGTTTCTTTCAAGCCCTACCTGACCAATACACAAAATCCTGTCTGGGGTGGTGCATGCACCTCCCCTGGCAGGAAACCCTTTGTCCACACTTCCCAAGCTGGAAGGACTCCCAGCAGCAGGAGGGCAGACTTGTGTCTGTGGTGGCAGCATCCATTTTGTGGAGCTGAGGCTATGTCTGATTTTACCCGGGTTTCAGGTACTGTACATGTCGTGTCCCTCTAGAAGGGTGGAATGCTAACCCCGTCGCCAGAATTGGCGAGGGGTTAGTATTCCAATTCGTATGACACCTTACTCGACATGTTTTGATAAAGCCAAACCAAAGATAGCATTTAACCGCGAGGTTCATAATGCACTTAAGAGTATATGGTATGACGATATCTGGAAACAGTAGAAGGAAGTTGTTCCGACCACTGCAGACAGGCTCAGCTCATGCCAGAGCACCATCTCACATGGAACCAAGCACTCTGCCTTCAGGATTGTTAAGGCCTGCCATAGGAGTGACTTATAGGTTACCAGGTGTCCCATTTAAGGTTAGGTATAGGTATACTACACCTAAGTAAGAGGTGATTACACCAACTTACCCCAGCTGAGTGATCAGCCAGTTGTGTCAAATTGTTAGGCCAAGCCTGGGGTGGCATAATACATGCTTCAGCCCCTGGCAGGCCTTGGGTACACCAATGCCCTGGGTACCTAGTGTACACTGGTACAGGGGCTGACAGGGTGATCCACTTCCAATTGGTTATGCACCTAGGGTGCATAGTTTTAATTTAGTAGAGAGAACAGCAGGCTGGGGGTCTGATTGGCAGGCCCACAGCCTCAATATGTCAAAAACCAGTGAAGCAAAAAGCAAAAATTTGGGGTGACCATAGGATAGCAGACCCTACTCTCCTACACAACCCCCCCCCCAAACGCTGGGACATTAAACTAGCCTCATCTTCATGTCCTAAGTGGAAGTACCTGGAGAGACCATCTGCATTCCCATGGTCAGTACCTGGCCGGTGCTCCACTGTAAAGTCCATCCCCTGTAGGGAAATGGACCACCTAAGCAGTTTGGGGTTTTCACCCTTCATCTGATTTAGCCACAAGAGGGGCTTATGGTCGGTCTGAATCTTGAAGTGAGTGCCAAACAAGTATGGCCTCAGCTTCTTCAGGGCCCACACCACAGCAAAGGCCTCCCTCTCAATAGCTGACCAATTCTTCTCTCTGGGGGTCAACCTTCTGCTAATAAAAGCAATGGGTTGGTCTTGACCATCTACATTAAGTTGTGACAGCACAGCTCCCACACCCAACTCAGAAGCATCTGTTTGGACAATAAACTCTTTGGAGTAGTCAGGACTTTTCAGGATAGGTGCAGAGCACATGGCCTCCTTCAGGTCATCAAATGCCTTTTGACAGCTTACTGTCCACTGAACCTTTTTGGGCATCTTCTTGGATGTCAGATCATTAAGGGGAGTCACAATGGACCCATAGTTCTTAACAAACTTCCTGTAGTACCCAGTCAAGCCCAAGAAAGCTCGAACTTGAGTCTGGGTGGTTGGAGGAGACCAGTCCTTGATGGATTGTATCTTACTCTCCAGTGGTTGAACTTGGCCTCCACCTACAAGGTGGCCCAAATATACAACCTTACTCTGCCCTATCTGGCACTTAGTAGCCTTGATAGTGAGGCCTGCCCTTTGCAGAGCCTCAAGAGCCTTCTTCAGGTGGATCAGGTGATCCTCCCAGGTGGAGCTAAAGACAGCAATGTCATCAAGATATGCTGCGCAAAAGTCATCCAACCCAGTAAGGACTTGGTTCACCAGCCTTTGGAAGGTGGCAGGTGCATTCTTCAGACCAAAGGGCATCACCACAAACTGGTAGTGCCCACCTGGGGTTGAGAATGCTGTTTTGGCCTTAGACTCCTCAGCTAATCTGATTTGCCAATAGCCAGCTGTTAAGTCAAATGTGCTCAAAAACTTTGCAGAAGCTAGTTTGTCTATGAGCTCATCTGCCCTTGGAATAGGGTGTGCATCTGTCCTGGTGACAGCATTGAGTCCTCTGTAATCCACACAGAACCTCATCTCTCTCTTGCCATCTTTGGTGTGAGGTTTGGGGACCAGAACCACTGGGCTAGCCCAGGGGCTCTCTGAGGGTTCAATGACACCTAATTCCAGCATTTTATGTACCTCAGCCTTTATACAGTCCCTGACGTGGTCAGGTTGTCTGTAAAGCTTGTTCTTTACAGGCAGACTGTCACCAGTGTCCACCACATGGGTACACCAGTCAGTTTGACTAGGTATTAAGGAAAACATATGTGAAAATGATTGTAGAACCTGTCTACATTCAGTCTGCTGATGGGCAGGGAGGTTGCCTCCAAGGGTCACTCCTTCAACTGAGCCATCTTCAGGGTTCTGAGACAACAGGTCTGGGAGAGGGTCACTCTCTTCCTCCTGTCCCTCATCTGTAGCCATGAGCAAGCCCATGTCTGCCCTGTCAACATATGCTTTAAGCCTGTTAACATGGAGTACCCTGTGGGGACTCCTGGGAGTTCCTAGGTCTACCAAGTAGGTGACCTCTCCCTTCTTTTCCAGGATTGTATGGGGTCCAGACCATTTGTCTTGGAGTGCTGCTGGGGCCACTGGCTCCAACACCCATACCTTCTGTCCTGGCTGAAACTCAACCAAGACAGCCTTTTGGTCATGCCAAGCTTTCTGTAAGGCCTGGCTTGCCTCAAGGTTTTTGGATGCCTTCTCCATATACTCAGCCATCCTGGAGCGGAGACCAAGTACATAGTCCACTATGTCTTGCTTAGGCTTTTTGAGAGGTAACTCCCATCCTTCCTTCACCAAACACAGTGGGCCTCTTACAGGGTGCCCAAACAACAATTCAAAGGGGCTGTAGCCAACTCCTTTTAGTGGGACCTCTCTGTAAGCAAACAGAAGGCAGGGTAGAAGGATGTCCCATCTTCGCCTGAGCTTTTCAGGTAATCCTTTGATCATACCCTTTAGGGTCTTGTTGAATCTCTCAACAAGCCCATTGCATTGTGGGTGATAAGGGGTGGTGAACTTGTAGTTGACACCACATTCCTTCCACATAGCTGTCAAGTATCCTGACATAAAGTTGGTACCTCTGTCAGATACTACCTCCTTAGGAAACCCCACTCTGGAGAATACTCCCAGCAGGGCCCTGGCCACAACAGGTGCTGTAGTGGTCCTAAGGGGAATTGCCTCTGGATACCTGGTGGCATGATCCACTACCACCAGTATAAATCTGTGCCCAGATGCAGTGGGAGGATCCATGGGACCCACTATGTCTATTCCCACTCTTTCAAAGGGGACCCCCACCACAGGTAGTGGTATTAGGGGGCCTTTGTTGTGCCACCTGATTTGCCACTGGCTTGGCAGGTCACACAGGAGCGACAAAACTCCTTTGTATCTTCATTCATATGAGGCCAGTGAAAGTGAGGGACAAGCCTGTCCCAAGTCTTGTTCTGGCCTAAGTGTCCTGCTAAAGGAATATCATGGGCCAAGGTAAGAAGGATGCCCCTAAATTGCAGAGGTATAACCAACCGCCTGGTGGCACCTGGCTTGGGGTCTCTAGCCTCTGAATAAAGGAGCCCTTCATCCCAATACACTTTATGGGTACCTTGAGCATTCCCAGCAGCCTCAGCAGCCGCCAGCTGTTTGAGGGGTTCAAGAGAGGGACAGGATAACTGAGCCTGCCTCAAGTCAGCCCTTGAAGGTCCCCCTGTCCCCAGAAACTCAACCTGATCACGTTCAAGCTCTTCAGGGACAGTTCCTTCAGGGTCCTCTAGATCAGCTTCCTGGGAAGGCTGATCATCACTCTGAGGCAGGGGGGAAGGCACAGCCTTGACCCTCCTGTTCTTCTTCTTGGTAGGTGCTTGGTCCATTGTTCCAGGATCCAAGACCTGAGGTTCAGTGAGGCACTTTTTGGCCTGTGACCTGGTCACAGCAAGGACATGTGTTGATATACCTAACATCTCTGCATGAGTCCTGTACTCCACTTCTGACCATAGAGAACTCTCTAGGTCATTGCCCAACAAACATTCTACTGGGAGGTCTGCACTAACCACAACCCTTTTGAGGCCAGTTACCCCTCCCCATGAGAAGTTAACAACTGCCACACTATGTGAAGTAGTGGCATTGCTGGCATTGGTCATCAGGTAATTCTCACCTGGTATGTACTGTCCAGGGTCCACAAAGCCGGGTGTCACCATAGTGACACTGGCACATGTGTCCCTGTAGGCTTGAGCCACTTTTTCATTTATTAAAGGAGTCTGTCTGTACTTGCCCAGGTTACTGGGGCTCACAGTCAGGGACAAATCAATGTCCCCATCACAGATCAAGACTGCCTGTGTCAGGGTTCTGTCTAAGTCAGAATCTCCTTCAGTTCCCATAGTGATTCCCACTACACCCTTTGTCTGGGGACCAACACTGCTAACAGTAGTACTGGGAGCAGGTGCCTTAGGGGCAACAGTGTTGGGGGCTCCACCCTTTTTGCAATCACTAGTCCAGTGAGTTGTATTTTTGCAATGATTGCACCAGGGTTTCTTTTGACCTTCTTTCTTCTTTTTGGACTGTTGGGACCCACCCTCCTTAGCAGTAGTTTGGGGCCCTGTTGAAGACTTCTGGTCTTTAGGTTTCTGATCTCCACCCTTTTGGTCTGTTTTCTTCTGATCACCCCCTTGGCCCTGGTTCTGGTTCTTTTGCTTAACCCTGGTTCTGACCCATTTGTCTGCCTTCTTTCCCAATTCTTGGGGAGAGGTCAGATCAGAGTCAACCAAGTGTTGATGCAGTTGCTGGTTTTGACAGTTATTTAAAATCTGTTCTCTCATCATCAAATTATACAATCCTGTAAAATCAGATACCTTACTTCCCAGCAACCAGCCCTCCAAAGCCTTAGTGGCACATTCAACATATTCAGACCAGTCCTGAGTCTGTGTCTTTTGGGTGTCTCTGAACATTAACCTGTACTGTTCAGTGGTTAAGCCTAACCCCTCTACCAGAACACTCTTCAGGACTCTGTAATTTCTGACATCCCCTTCTCTAACAGTGAGGAGTCTGTCTCTGCCTCTTCCTTCAAAGGAGAGGAAGAGGATTGCTGCCCACTGGTCTTCAGGAACCTGCTGTACTTTGCAGGCTCTCTCAAGAGCAGTTATCCATTTGTGGATGTCATCCCCACTTTTGTAGGGGGGCACAACCTTAGACAGGTTCCTATTATCAAAGACCCTATCTTTGTCCTTAGGGACAATGCTGCCACCAGTGGGTATAGACCCACTCTCTCTAGGTTGCCTAGCCTTGTTCAGTTTTTCTTCCATCAGGGCTACTTCTAGCTCCTGCTTCCTGATCCTCAGCTGGGCTTCCTGCATTCTGGCCTCATGTTCCCTCCTCTGAGGGGTGGTCATCCTTTTCCTGGAGTGACCTTGAGAGCCTCTAGAGCCATGGGAAGCATTGGAGTCACCTGAGCGATTCCTTTGCCTCCCAAGCCCTGTGTTAAGTCCACTGGGGAGATCCAATGGGGTAAACCCACTGTCAATCCCCAATAGCCTTAGTTTAGCTGGGCCAAGTATAACACTTGGCACTGGGCTAGTTCTCCCTTCATCCTCACTACTTTCTGTATCCTCACCACTTTCCTCCCCTGTAGTATGATTCTCATCTAAGGGATGGCTATTGGAACTGGGTACCTCTGTAGCATCTTCAGAAGGGGGGCCTCCTGTTCCTGTCCCTAAGGGGGCTAACTGGGAAGCTTTCTTGAGCTCTTTCTGATTCTCATCATTTTGCAAGAGTTCTCTGAGCTCAGCAGAGGTAGGGTTCTTGGGCTGTTTAAGGCCTCTAAGAGTTGCCAAATGCCTGAGCTCATTCTGGTTAAGGGTAGCAAAGCTGGATGGTGCCCTCTGGGGGTCACTCTCAACAGAGATGGGTACAGTGGACCCCTCTGCCCCAGCCATTGCTCTTAAGTGTGGGTGGATGTGTTGCAATCTACCTACACTTGGGTTTACCTACTAAACCTATCTAGTAGTTGTAGTCAGGGTGTGCTACTCCCTTTGCTCTACAACAACTAAGTTCAGTAGAACTTATGTATATCTAATCTTGTTTTATATGTACCTACAGGTACCTATGTGATCTTTCAATTGGTAACCAAGAAATTACAATGGTAAAACACAGCAAGCTCAAATCCAACCGCTGCTCACCAATGTGAGAAGTTGGCCTGGTATATGATGCTCACTAGTTAAAGTGATCACCTTGTACCATGCCAAGCAACCCTTATGGTGTGGTTGTAAGTCAACCTTTTCGGACTAGCTGCCCTAGTGGTAGCGTAGGCAAAGCAGTCTTTGAGGCTAATCTCGTGAAGCGTGTTAAGCCAGCTGTTTTACCAAATGCAACCCCCTTTTATACCAATGAAAGGACACCACACAGATATATATTCAAAATATATATGTATTTATTTTTCAAAGTAACCCCTAGTCTCTTTATGAGCACAGGAGCACAAATCGTCAAACAAGATTACAGTAGAATACACAGAAGTTGCACTTTATATGGATAGGCCCTGGTGGCCACTCGAACCATATACTAAAATAGTGGTATAAGTACCACGAACAGAAAAGGGAAAAGGCCTAGGGCCTCTAGAATCGCTGGGCCTACAAGGAGCTAACTTCAGTTAGTGACCAGGAGGTCCACGGGTGGCGTGTGCAGAGCAAATAGTTGCACGCGTGCTCCCATAGGTTTCAATGGGTGCGTAAAAAGTACAAAGTTACTGCAAAGAGGATCTTCCGGATGGACTAGGAACTCAAGATTTGGAACACAGGCACTAGAGATGTAATACCACACTTGGGCACAGGTGTGCCAGCTTTACCTCACCCACAGGAAGCGGGTGCATAGGCCTCGAAGTGCGTCGGGTTTCTTCTATCTGTTCCGTGGAGCTTGAAGACAAAGATGCTGCAGGCGGTCGGTCCGGGAGAGATGCAGTGGATCCAAGGGTGGATCGGGGATGTTGAAGACCTGTAAGCAGAGGGGACAGTGTTCACAGTCACTAGCCAGTGACCAGCGTGGCACCAGGTGGGTACCAGGCAATGTCGGGCGCAAACAGGAAGAAAGGTGTAGCTTGTCTCTGCAGCCACGTGGTCCCTGGAGGTCGACGACGTCCAGGAGTCGGTTCACGAGCTGTCCCACGCAGGCTCTCGCTGTCGGCGGTGTCGGCGACTTGATCGAAGCAAACAAGCCTTGGCAAAAGCAATTGTTGTAGGAGATGAAATAAGCTGATGGTTCTGACCAGCAAGGTCAGAAGGACTGCTCCTTTGGAGGGGAGCAAGGGCCAGTCTGGAGCAACCAGACCAGCGGTGTATCTCGTAAAGTTCGTCACCAAGATGGCTACTAGCCAGCGGGCCAGCAACCGGTTAGGCGCGTCGAGTGGCAAAATGCAGAAGGGCCCCACGCAGATCGTGGAGATGCTGGAGGGCTCACCTTTGGTGCAGATGCTGCTCGAGGGTTGGGCTTCTCAGATCCCAAAGCACAACTTGGAGGGAGCCTCGGTTGTTGCACTTGTCAGCTTGTCGTGGTCGTTTCAAGATGGCTGGCTCCACGTGTCTCGGTGCCTCCACGGGTCTCCTCTTTTCAGGGACTGTGGATCGGGCGGTGAGAGGTCTGGAGGTCCAGGTCTTGTCAGTCTCTGGGCTCGGGCTCCGGCGGGAGGCGGCGGCAAAGCAGACGTTGATTCGCTGGATGGTGCTTGCGTTAGCAAGGTGGTCACTCCCTGACCACAGGGGAGATTGGCTTCAGTCCTCTGTGCGGCAGAGCGTCGAAGTTCCCGTCTTCTTCTTAGTTTCAAGTTGATTCCAGGATGTCTGAAGTCTTAGGACACAGCTCCTACCTTTAAGCGGATTCTAGGGGCCGAACTACCTGCTAGGTCCCTCCCTATGGGTGGGACCAGGAAGGGGGGTGGTTACACCCCCAATCCTTTGTCCAGCTCGCCCCAGGCCCGGGACTGGTGTGCCCCAGGACCGGTTTGAACTGGCATATGCACAGAGGCTCCTTGTGAGCCACAGGCATGTCTGGTTTCTTTCAAGCCCTACCTGACCAATACACAAAATCCTGTCTGGGGTGGTGCATGCACCTCCCCTGGCAGGAAACCCTTTGTCCACACTTCCCAAGCTGGAAGGACTCCCAGCAGCAGGAGGGCAGACTTGTGTCTGTGGTGGCAGCATCCATTTTGTGGAGCTGAGGCTATGTCTGATTTTACCCGGGTTTCAGGTACTGTACATGTCGTGTCCCTCTAGAAGGGTGGAATGCTAACCCCGTCGCCAGAATTGGCGAGGGGTTAGTATTCCAATTCGTATGACACCTTACTCGACATGTTTTGATAAAGCCAAACCAAAGATAGCATTTAACCGCGAGGTTCATAATGCACTTAAGAGTATATGGTATGATGATATCTGGAAACAGTAGAAGGAAGTTGTTCCGACCACTGCAGACAGGCTCAGCTCATGCCAGAGCACCATCTCACATGGAACCAAGCACTCTGCCTTCAGGATTGTTAAGGCCTGCCATAGGAGTGACTTATAGGTTACCAGGTGTCCCATTTAAGGTTAGGTATAGGTATACTACACCTAAGTAAGAGGTGATTACACCAACTTACCCCAGCTGAGTGATCAGCCAGTTGTGTCAAATTGTTAGGCCAAGCCTGGGGTGGCATAATACATGCTTCAGCCCCTGGCAGGCCTTGGGTACACCAATGCCCTGGGTACCTAGTGTACACTGGTACAGGGGCTGACAGGGTGATCCACTTCCAATTGGTTATGCACCTAGGGTGCATAGTTTTAATTTAGTAGAGAGAACAGCAGGCTGGGGGTCTGATTGGCAGGCCCACAGCCTCAATATGTCAAAAACCAGTGAAGCAAAAAGCAAAAATTTGGGGTGACCATAGGATAGCAGACCCTACTCTCCTACACTGTAGGTCCGAAAGGATGACCTCCCAAAACCTCTGTATCTCCTATAAGAAGAACCTCTAGGCTGTGTCTGCAGACCCAGAGATTTGGCCGTGGCTTTGCTGTCCTTGAACCTTTCCAAGGCCACATCAGCCTTTTTCCCAAACAGCACAGAACCGTCAAAAGGCAGGTCCAGAAGGGTTGCCTGCACATCAGGGGAGAACTCAGAAGATTTCAGCCAAGCACTCCTCCTTGTGGTGACTGAGGAGCCCATAATCCTGGCAACAGAGTCTGCAGTGTCCAGGCCACTCTGGATAACCTGATGCGCAGCCGCCTGAGTGTCTGACAGCACTTCATTAAAGTTCTGCCTGTCCTCCTCAGATAACTTAGGAGCCAGCTGTTTAGCAGAATCCATGAGAGCGTGGATCTAACGGCCCAAGAGACAGGTGGCATTTGTTGACTTTAAGGCCATACTCACCGAGGAGAAAACTTTCTTGGCCGACTGGTCGAGCTTTATAGAGTCCCTGTCACTAGGAACCTGTGGAAAGGCCCCGGAAGACCTCTTTGAGCAGGCAGCCTGAACCACCAGACTTTCCGGAGAAGGATGGGAAGTTAGAAAGTCTGGATCACCTGGAGCCACCCTGTACCTTCTAGCAACAGTCTTAGAGACCGCAGGAGCTTAAAAGGGCTTACGCCATACCTCCATGACTGGTTCTGTAATGGCCTCATTAAATGGAAGCAAAGGCTCTGTCACGGTGGAGGGAGAATGCTGAACCTCAGTAAGGATGTTAGGTTTAAATTCAGCAGTTGGTAGCTGTAAATCCAAAAGCTCCGCTGCTTTTCTAATGACCGTGTGATAAGGAGCCACATCTTTAGAGGGAGTATCAGTTGGAGGAGTAATCTCCCATTCTGGCGACAAATCCTCAAACAAGTCATCTCACTCCATAAGCTCACCTTCTTCCACATCTTCAACCTGGTACCTTTGCTCCTCCAGAATCCTTTGTGCTTCTCTCCTGGACCTAATCCTCAGGACCGGCGTCGGCGGTGCCACAACCGACTCCGACGGAGCCGGCGTCGAACACGGATCCGGAGGAGCAGCCAGAGTCGAACGAGGTCGAGCTGGAGCCGGAGAAGATAGAAGCGGCGTCGACGTCCTCGGCGCTGGGAAATGCCAAGACGGCATCGCTGGGAAAAATGACATAAATGGAGCCTGAGCGTAGGCTTTAAGAACCCCCAGATTAAAAGCCATTGGACCCATGGGACCCGAAGGTGCTCCAGAGGTGTACATCGCTCTCGTGAAGACGCCATACATTGCATTTAAATAATGCGATGGGTCTTAACCCGGACCTGGAAAGGGGGGATAAGGTTCAGATGGAGGGATTACCGGACTCGGGCCAATCGGCGCCGACGGTGGAGCCAGCGGAGTCGAAGACTCATCAGGAGCCGGGGCTTCTTCAACCGGAGTCGGAGAATGCGTCGGCGTTGGTGATGGAGCCGGAGAGTGCTCCGGTGAAGCCGCAGGTGAGGTCAAGCAAACAGGAGAAGCAGGATTTGAGACAGGAGAGGGAGAAACATAGTCCTTACGACGTCGAGTATGCAAAGTCGATCTCGGAGCCGCCTCCTTATCCGAACAGCGTCGAGAGCCATGCCTCTTCTTCTTTTTATGCTTCTTGGACTTGGATGCATGACCCGACGTCGACATCGACCCCGACCTTGTCCTCGATCGTCTTCGACCTCTCTTCTCTTTTTTCATCCTCGCTATAAATAACTTAGCTTCTCTTTCTTTTAGGGTCTTTGGATTCATCTTGCGGCAGCAAGAGCATCCCTCGACGTCGTGATCTGACGACAGGCATCAGACACAGCCCTCGTGTGGATCCGTGATGGACATGTGCTTACCGCACTCCCTACACGGCTTGAATCCCGACTTCTTCGACGACATCCTTGAACAAGAAGCAAGAAGAAAGAGAATCACCAGCAGAAACACAAAGTAACTAGCCAAAGCTACGGAGAGTCCCAGAAAACCGTAAGCGTTGACGGTGTAAAAAAAAGGGAACTGTGACGTCGTCCTCGTCGGCGTGGAGAGCTACAAAAGTTTCCGAATGTTGCTGGCGCAGGGGATATTCACAAGGTGAGGAATCCACTGGCAGATGTATCCATCAGAAACCAGCAATCTGCAGTAAGTGCCTTAATACATGGAAACTTGTTAAAAATGATTGTTCCTGAACCATCAGTTGTTTATTTGTTCGCTTTCATATTGAAGACAGAACTGAGTGCATGGAAGCCATCTTTAAAGGAATAGGATTATCAGTTATTTGGGTCTGTGGGATATTTTCTCCTAGTTGTGATAAATGAGGCCCTGTGTTCCATTAAAGTTGCATACTTCATTATTAGTTGTAAATGAATCATCCGGCATAAAGATACCCGATTCCTCATTTATATTTCTACATGATTGAGGCATTAAAAAATGGCAATAATCCCATAATCGGTGTGGTGTGTCTCTCTGCACTTTTTTTTGCAGATTTATATAGCGCGAACTCGACCCGATGGTATTAGGGCACTTTACATGAGCACCAGTTAGGTTACACAAGAACACATTCATTTTTTGGTAGGGATGGGGAGATTAAGTGATTTGCCCAGAATCACAGGATGTTGAGCCACCGCCGTGGCTCAAACCAGGTTCTCCAGCTCCAAATTCACTTTCCTGTGCGCTCCCTTCATTTAGTACCTCAAAGTATGAGTAATACCTAAAACCTGAATCTTGCACGTGTGCAGAACCCTGAAGGACCTATTGTTGTATTTAATATATTCCCCTCACTTCTCATCTGTATCTCTGTTTTCCCTATGCATATTTTCCCTTGTGTTGTTTCCTTGTCCTCGGGCTCTTTTCCGCTGTTGCTATGTGATGATTCAGAGACTCAGGAATTCTTGTCCGTTTCCTCGGCTGTTCAGAACTACAGATTTGCCCTGCTGCGGGTTTTAATGCTTCTTTTACAAGGGTAACGAGAACTTTAAATGATATTTCCTTTTCAGGTCTCGCCTAGCGTTGCAGCGCGCATGCACTGCCCGCTTTGTGAGGCATGCAGTATATACTATAGTCTATAAACTTTCTGGAAGCTCCGCCTACTCTTCGCCAATCGTTTTGATTGGCTTACATCATAATTGCTGCCTTCTAATTGGTTTTAGGCTTGCTAGTCTCTCCTTCTGACGGCCATGTTGTGATTTGTATCCTTCCCTGACTATTGGCCCCTTTACTCAAACACTTTTTTCTGGCCTGTGACGCCCCCCCCCTCCCCGCAGTTCGTGACTTTTCACCTCACTTTCAACCCCCCCACTCCCGTTTGTGCCTTCTTAAATGCCCGCACCCCCATTTTTAATACAATACATCTCGTGTAAATGCGAGTCGTATTGCATTGCGAATGCTTGTTATTAAAGTAGTGCCCCAAAAGTTAGGCAGCAGTTGCCTGGTTGTGGGCGGGGCTCAATCGGGAAAGAGGACAGCAAACAGGAGCTAGGCGTCTGGTTGTGGTGGGTAGGGCATACTGTCGCAAGGAGCCGTGTGGCGAGAAGGCTTGACAGGCTGGGACGCTGCTTGAAGTCGAGCCGCTGGAGACATGGTACAGGCCCGTAAAAAGTAGACGCTCAGAAAGAGGGCGGAGAAGCCGGCCCAGGTCGTCTACTTCAAAGCGCCAGACCTCGGCACGGCCGCCAGTGTCGTCAGCAGTTTCTAACATTTCTGCTCGCTTTCCCTACATGACCACTTTGGCGCAGTTGTGTGGCCTGGAAGAACCTCCGTGATCCTACAGCCCCTGCAGACATGACCGACAGCTGCAGAAGGTTTGTTTACTTAAGATATATGGACCCTTCTCCTTTTTTCCAAAGATAATCTGGGTAACTTGAAGGCCGGGTGGTAATTCATAGGCAGGGTTGGCTCAGCTTTCTATTTGGACGTTGCAGTTCTAGTGCTAACCCAACCGGGAGGTATTGGAGCGCTTTACATGAGCAGCACTTCTGTTCCAGTGGCTGCTCGCCGCGCTTTGCTCCTCGGCTCACTTGACGAAAACCATGACTTCTACAAAGGGCTCCTATCCTCTTTTTTCTCGATTCGTTCCCCTGTGAAAGGGATCCAAAAAAAAACACTTTGGCTGCAAATGTGTTCAGACATGTTTCTTTTCTAACGTGCAGCCGTGGGTTTAGAAATGGAGTGGCAGTGGTGGCAGCAGCTCCTTTTCTCTCCCCTTCTCTCGCCCCACCCACGTAAACTTTTCCAGTCTCCAATGTTTTATAGAATACGCACTGCCTCAAAGAGACTTTCCTCTACAGCAAGGCCCAACGGGGAGGGAGGGATAGCTCGGGCACCGCCACCCTTCACAATAAATATATCAACCAGTGGCGTACAGCGCCTCTGTAGCTTAACCCCCACCCACTTTATTATCGTGAATTTGAGGAAAGAGGAGTTTGGGGTGGTGGTGCCCCTACAAGCATCAGAGGAAAGTGATCATTATAGTCCTGGGCAGCAGAAAAACCCACCGACTGCATGGCAGGAGTCCATGGAAACTTATTAACCATTTCCCTGCCGGACCGCAAAGGAAACCTGTGTAAGAAGTGTTTCCAGACGCCGGCAGTAAGATCACTTCCTCGTGCAGACAGTTCCGGAGCCTCACCTGTGTGTGCCAGCAACCAGCAGAGCCGCGCCACTCTCGGGAGCACTGCAGGTAGGTGGCAGCACCACCAATTCCCCCCCATCCAAGTATGCGAGGACAGAGAGCAGACACCGGAGCTGCGCCGCTCTCGGAGGCACTGCAAGTAGGTCGAAGTGCTCCCCTCTACCCTCCATAGTGTGCCAGGACAGAGAGCAGCCAGCAGAGTCGCTCCACTCTCATGGGTACAGCAGGTACGTGGGCAGCACCCCCTCTGCAGAGTGACCTGCACCCTTCGTTGTGTGCCCAGGGAGGGGCACGCTCCACTTGCTCCACTCTCAGGGGTACAGCAGGTAGGTGGGCACGCTGCACCCCCCAGTGTGGCAGCAGAGGGAGCAGGCATGTGGGCTCTGCCACCTGAGGGCAGTGGGACACAGGGCTAGTAGGACTAGAAAGGGACCTGTGTGATCCTCGACAGAAACCCAGCATTCTTCAACATCTCGATACTGGAGCTCTCGTCCTCTTCTTTTCACCTTTCTATTATTTCTCTTTTTGTTGGTTTCTCTTTTGTACCGCCCCCCACAGTCTCATCCTGCATACTTAGTGTTTACTCTTTCTTTCGGGGTTTATTCGCTCTTTTTTCTGCTCTCTCCTTTATTGCTCTCTCTTGTTTCACCATCTTTCCCTCACTATCAGCCGTAGTCCTCCCTCCCTCTCATTACTTCTCTCTTCCTTTCACAAGCTCGTTTCCCACCATTTTGTCTCCTATATTGTTTTATACTATATCTTTCCCCATGTTACCACAAGCCACTTTACCACTCCTTGCCTGAGGCCATCCCATGTTTTCATTTAACTTTCGTCTGTCTTTTCCACTCCTCTCTCTTTACCCCTGTCAAACCCACTACCTGAACTTCACTTTGATCCTGGCGCCTTGAAGCAATATTTACGTGGCACACAGCGCCTTACAAACACCTATATAATTAAATATACTTCCCTCTATCTGTGCTGAGTCTATTCCGTTTTATGTCTGTCTATAGGTGAATGCATCCGTACAGTCTCCAAAAACACCCATTGTTTGACAAGAAAGAGGAACAAAGCACAGGACAACAACATGATTTGCCTAGGATCACACATTGTGGGTCACGTAGGGCAGCTGACCACACTTCTGCAATAGCAGAGCCAATAACTCTGACTACACACTTATAAGGTCCCAAAGGCGAGACCGATTGCATTGCAAATGCTTGTTTATTTTTTAGAACAACTGCTTCTATAGTAGGTGGAGTAACATTTATACGCTAGCTCCATCTACTGGACAAAATTGGAATAGCCGCTTCTGATTTGTTTCATATTGCATTGCTGATTCATGTTGTGTTCAAAGGTCAGCAGGCCTAAGGAAGGGCAGCGCTGTTAAGGTAGAAATAAACCCCAGAAGCTAGATTTGGTTTTAAGAAACAAGGTGCGTATCTTGACCACTTTTATTCCCTCGCCACCCTCCGTCCCGGTCTAAAACATCTGGCCCATGGTTGGAGGGCTCAGGTCACGAACACCCCTCCTGCCTGTGCGCTCAGTGGGCTCACCTACTAACATAACATTCCTCCTTTATTTCAAACAAACACAACAGTACTAAATCATTGGCTGTTGATCATGACCAAAATGTCTTCAATTTGAAGAATAGTGAGAGATGGAAAGAGAGCGAAAGAGAGACATAATATACCACAATTCAGGCCAAAACAAAATCCTTCAAACGAGAAGATCTCGCAGGACAGGGCTGGAGATGGTATTCCTCCCTCGGCGAATTACGACTCCTCTTGCTTATTCTCGCCTTGTCAGCTGTGGACTATGATGGGTGTCAGACTGCCCATCAGGGTTTGATTCCACCGAAGGGCAGATTCCAGTCTCTGGAGACACAGTCATACTTGGATTGAAATCTGGAAATTTGGAATGTCTAGTTGGGGAAAGTATTATCATCCACCACTTCACTTCCTGAGGTTGCAGAGAGACCCTTTATGATCTGGTTCACAGGAGCTTGATAGTATCTGAATCAAGACACATTCTTGTGATGGTTTCTCCCACTATCTGAGCAGTGATCAATGTTCCTTTCATCGACTGAACTCGCCATGGATCAATCTCAAAAGGAAGCATGAACTAACATTGTGGATGCCTATTCTTTACCATCACTACTTCTCCAACCACAATGGAACTTTGTTTGGCTCTACGGATTCAAAACATAAGATCATTTTGGATCCGACACTGTTGCAGTTTAGCAGCAACGTGTTTCTGCATGGTTGATGGCTTGTCCATTTGGGGAATGATATCACCCACTGACTGGTTGATTCACATACAGGGAGCTAGGGTTGACTTGGGTCTTCGAGTGAGGTGAACGGCGGTATTCTCTGAGAAAAGTAAATGGAGCATATTTTGTATTTTGTCCGTGGGCCAGAGCGATCCTAAGCACCTTGTTTAAAGTGCTTGTGGCCAACAGTGTGTGGCTTTCCTATGATGAATGCCTCGGGACTGCAAGTATTCTGTAAATTCATGACTGGTGAATAGAGGACCACTGTCAGTGTGCAGTTCTTTGAAAAGCCCGTCGGTGGCCATGATTTTTTTCCAGTCGAGGAACGGTTACACTTGCTGTCAAATCCATTTTTTTTTTCAAACAGATTTTATTGCTTTTTCAAATGACATGGTTAAACAAATCTCAGGTATCATTCGGATTGTTTGTGAACCCCAAGGGATCAGGTTAACACAATAACCCCATGTTTCCAACTGCAATTGTCCAGCAGTATCTCTCATAAGATAGAAGAGTAATAGTCATAGCAGTCCCAGGTTCCGCTTTTAGACTCTTACCGCAGTACAGTGAGGCCTCCCCGAAAGGCTCATTTTCTAGCATAGTTCGCCCCATGCAACTTCCCCCTCCCTTCAGCAACTCACACCAACCCCCCACCCCCCCCCAGGCATGCCGCTTGTACTCAGATCAAATATGCACAGTCTTAGGGCTATCCCATAGTGCGGACCATGTGCCATTCCATGTAGTATATAGCGTTGGTAGTGCAGTGATGGGTGAATAATATAATATAAACAATAGAAGGAGTATTGCCCCGAAGAAATCAGCGATGAAATCCGTGAGATACGATGAGAGGGAAAAAAAAGGAAAAACTCTTCCTTTTTTTAAACAGACCCCTCGCTCACCAACCTAGTTGGTGACATGCTTCATCATAGGGGGTCCCAACCAAGTAACCAAATGTTACCCGGGTGTGCTTCAACACCTGATTTACATTGGAGCTGGTTATTCTCAACAATAGTGCAAGTGAGTGAAAATAGTGAGATATAAATGTCTTTATTGTACTCCCTAAAATTTAATGCGGAGCAATAGGACAAGATTAAAACCAGTGTGTGATACCCTAGGAGGCTTAAATGGACAATGGTATCTATAGTAAAAAAAAAGGGTGATCGTGATGGTCTACATGTTTCAACCTGTTAAAGCCCTGCACGGAATCATCCTCGGGATTCCGTGCAGGGCTTTAACGTGGGCGGATATTCGGGCGGCATGGTGTGACGGAAGTGTGACTAGAGCCAGCGTCCTCCCCACGGTTTCCATGAGGCGAGGCAGCAACTAGTCCTCAATTGTTTCCTTTTCACAGAAGACTGGGAGGAGACCATATATTCACTACCCTTTCTCAAAAGGATGAGAGGTCACCATACGTGATTACACTGTATGGTTCACGAGTGTCTCAGAGTTGTGGTGCACCTTAGTGTGTGCATACCGCTCGGGTCACTCTACTTGGTCCTGAAGAAAAACTAGTATTACCACCTACAGGTTGAAACATGTAGACCACCACGATCATCCTTTTTTTTACTATAGATACCATTGGCCATTTAAGCCTTCTAGGGTATCACACACTGGTTTTAATCTTGTCCTATTTCAGGGAGTACAATAAAGACATTTTTAACTCACTTTTTTCACTCCCTTGCCCTATTGAACAAGTTACTTTCCTTCGGTAACGATGTATCTGTAAGAAACATTAGTTAGTTAGATTCCTCACCTTAGAATATCCTCAGACGTCAGGCTGGATCCGGAAAGATTTTTGTAGCAATACCCCTTGCGCGTCGCTAGGCGTCGTCTGCGGCTCCACGTCCGTCGTTGGCGTCGTGCACCGGAATGACGTCGTCGGAGTACTTAGATGCCGCCCTCGCGCGCTGACGTCAGTTCTTGTACATAGCTTTCCGCGCCAGGAACGCAGAGCCATGCAAGAGACCGACACTGGTGCCAAAAAGTCTAGGGCCCTGAACGGGATGGCCTTAACCCTAGATGTCGGTTCGCAGAACGGGGAGGATGGGTGAGTCGGTGAGGAATCTAACTAACTATTGTTTCTTACAGATACGAAGGTAAGTAACTTGTTCATCTGAAAGAAACACGTTAGTTAGATTCCTCACCTTAGAATAGATACCCCAGCAATACCAACCCCGGTGGTGGGTCTGCGAACCAAGATCACACCAGAAAGTGCTGGAGAACAGAACGGCCAAAGAAGCCATCTCTCCGGACTTGGCTGTCCAAGCAATAGTGTTTGGCAAACGTGTGCAGTGAGGCCCACGTCGCCACCTGACAGATGTCCTGCAAGGGAACTCCCCGTCCCAGGGCAGAATTCGCCGCTGTGGCCCAGGTGGAATGGGCTCTCAGCCCAACAGGAAGGTCCTTTTTCGCCAAGGAGTAACAAACCTTTATACACAATACGACCCACCGTGAGATGGTCCGCTTGTGTACAGCCCTCCCCTTCTTAGCACCTACGTATCCAACAAAAAGTTGGTCGTCCACCCAAAACTGTTTGGTGCGGTCCAAATAAAAGGACAGCGCACGTTTGGGGTCCAGACGGTGGAGCCTCTCTTCCTCTTTCGAAGGATGCGGAGGCGGAAAGAAGGTGGGCAATGTGACAGATTGCCCGTTGTGAAAGGGGGTCACCACTTTTGGAGAAAAGAAGGACGAATCCGGAGGACAACCTTGTCCGGATGAACAGAAAGAAAAGGAGGCTTAGATGACAGAGCCTGGAGCTCACTCACCCGTCTAGCCGAGGTGATAGCTACCAGGAAAGCAGTCTTAAGAGTCAGAAGACGAAGGGGACAATTGTGAAGAGGCTCAAAGGGAGCGCACATCAGAAAGGTCAAGACAAGATTCAAATCCCACTGAGGCATTACGAAGGGGACAGGAGGGAACATGTGAGTAATGCCTTTAAGAAAACACGAAACAACAGGGGATTTGAAAAGAGAAGGCTGATCAGGAAGCCGTAAGAAAGCAGAGATTGCAGAAAGATAATCTTTCAAGGTGCCCAGAGCAGAGCCCTGCTGGGCCAAAGAAAGAAGAAAGAAGAGAACCTCAGAAAGAGGGGCGGAAAGGGGATCCACAGCCTTTGCTGTGCACCATGCCTCAAATTTGTTCCACCTGCAGGCGTATTCCGATTTTGTGGAGGGACGCCTGGCTGCCAGAATGACGTCACAGACTTCAGGAGGCAAGTCAAATTGCATCAACTGTCGCCGCTCAATCACCACGCATGGAGGTGGAGACTGGACAGGTTCGGGTGGAGGACCGTCCCCTGCTGCTGCGACAGAAGGTCCTCCTGAAGAGGCAGTCGTACCGGAGGATCGATTGACATACTGAGTAGCTCGGGATACCAGTACCTTCGTGCCCAATCCGGAGCCACTAAGATGACTTGGGCCTGGTCGTGCCTGATCTTCTTCAGCACTCTGGGCAGAAGTGGTATAGGCGGAAAGGCGTACAACAGACCGCAACTCCACTCACGACGAAAAGCGTCTCCGAGCGAGTGCCGCCTTGGAAATTCCAACGCGCAGAACTGCTGACATTGCGCGTTCTCTTCGGTGGCGAATAGATCTAACCAAGGCTCTCCCTACTGCAGAAAGAGACCTTGCGCCACGTCCGAGTTCAGACGCCATTCGTGATCCATCATGCACCGGCGGCTGAGTTTGTCTGCTCTGGCGTTCAGAGAGCCCGCCAGATGTTGAACCACCAGGATGATGCCCCGGTGTTCCAGCCATGTCCGGAGGCGCAGAGCCTCCTGACAAAGGGTCCACGACCCCACCCCACCTTGTTTGTTGCAATACCACATGGCGGTGGTGATGTCCGTGAACACCTGCACAACACTTTCCCGGACAGAGGGAAGGAAGGCTTTCAGTGCAAGCCGGATCGCTCTCAGCTCCAAAAAGTTGATATGGAGTTGAGACTCCGTCGGAGACCCGAGGCCTCTGATCTCCGCCTCTCCCATATGGGCCCCCCATCCCAGGAGGGACGCATCCGTCACTACTACGTGCTCCGGTTGGGGTAGGGAGAGGCATCTGCCGCTGACCCAATCGCGGTCCGTGAGCCACCACTGCAACTGTTTCGCAGTGCCCTCCGAGATCAAGACATGGTCAGACAGGTTGCCTCGATGCTGGGCCCACTGAAACTTCAGGTCCCACTGCAGAGCCCGCATTTGTCACCTGGCGTAATGCACCAACAGGATGCAGGAGGCCATCAGCCCCAGAAGCCGCAGCACCAACCTGACCGAAACCCAGGATAGAGGCCGATAGATGGGAATCAGAGGCTGAATATCCCGGACCCGCTGTTCCGAAGGATAGGCCCGGAACTGCGCTGAATCTAGAACCGCTCCGATAAAGAGGAGCTTCTGGCAGGGACTCAGGTGCGACTTCGGTACATTGATGGAGAACCCCAGCAAATGCAGGAGGTCGGCCGTAGTCTGGAGGTGGGAGACGACTTGCTGGGGCGAGCCCGCCTTCAACAGCCAGTCGTCGAGATAGGGGAAGACTGGAACCCCTGATCTGCGCAGGTGAGCTGCGACCACCGCCATCACTTTCGTGAACACCCAAGGGGCACTGGTGAGGCCGAAGGGGAGCACGGTGAACTGAAAGTGCTCCTGACCTACCATGAACCGCAGGTAACGCCGGTGGGCCGGCAGGACGGGGATGTGACAATAGGCGTCCTGCAAGTCCAACGCTGCCATCCAGTCTCCAGGGTCGAGGGCAGCCAGAACCTGAGCTAAAGTGAGCATCTTGAACCGTTCCTTCCGGAGGAAGGCGTTGACGCTCCTGAGGTCCAAGATAGGGCGTAGGCCCCCTTTGCCCTTCTTGGGAACCAGAAAGTAGTGGGAATAGCAACCACGACCTACTTCTGGACCAGGAACGCGCTCAATGGCCTCTTTGGCCAAGAGGGCCGTAACTTCCTCCCGCAGAAGATTCAAGTGATCCCCAGACATACGGTGGCACTGCGGTGGCATGGCTGGAGGGGTCGTCTCGAAGGGGAGGGAGTAGCCCCTTCGGACGATTTGCAGCACCCACCTGTCCGATGTGATGGATCGCCAGTGGAGCAGGTGATGGCGAACTCTGCCGCCCACTGGCGTGGAATGGGCCTGAAAGCTCGGACTAGGAGGGCTTTGAGGCGGATGCTGCCGGGGTGGATGTGGACTGACCGGCACGTTGTCCTCCAGTACCGCCTCGGCGGAATCCACGTCCGCGACCGCTTGCAGGTTGGTTCTGCAGCCGGTGGCTAGGCGGACATGAGGAGGCGCCCCTTCCTTGGCCACGAAAGGGACGAAAGGCGGAAGTTTGCGGCAGCGGGGCCGAGAGACCCAAGGACTTGGCCGTAGCCCAGGAGTCCTTGAAACGAGCCAGCGCACTATCCGCCTTCTCACCAAAAAGGCGAGTGCCATCAAAGGGCATATCCATGAGGGTACTCTGGACATCCCCCGAGAAAGACGTGGACCGCAGCCAGGCGTGGCGCCGGAGCACCACCGTGGTGGAAATCGCCCTACCCAGCGAGTCTGTGGTGTCTAGTCCACACCGTATGGCATGTCGTGCTGCATCTCGTCTGTCAGCAAGTGCATGGGTGAATCGTGTCTGGGCCTCCTCCGGGCACAGGGGCAGCACGTCCTCCACCGCATCCGACAGAGAGTGGGAGAAACGGTCCAAGAGGCAAGCGGTGTTCAAAGACCGCATGCCCAAACTCAGGGAAGAGAACAGCTTCTTTCCGAACTGCTCCAACCTCTTGGATTCCCGATCCGGAGGAGCGGACGGGAAGGAGGATTGGGAAGTTGAGGCCTGGATAACCAGACTTTCGGGGGTGGGGTGTTGGGACAGGAAACTGGGGTCGCCCGGAGCAGGGCGGTGGCACCGGGCCACGTTCCGATCCACAGGAGGAACTGTGGAGGGCTTGGACCAAGTGCCCTGCAGAACGTCTATGAGGGCCTCATTGAACTGCAGCAGAAGCTCTGTGGAGCTTGCTGACGGTTGAAGCACCTCTGTGAGGATGTTGATCCTCACGGCCACAGCAGGCAACTCGAGCCCAAGGGCTTCGGCCGCCTTGCGCAGCACCACTGAGAAAGCTGCACCTTCCTCCGAGGCCACAGTCGGAGGAGAGATGAAACCAGCGTCCGGGGAGGTGTCCAGACCACTGGCATCCCCCAGTTCGTCTGCCCAGTCCTGTGAAAGTTGGGCCTGTCTGGCCGTAGGGTCCTCAGACCATTTGGACCGGTTGCGCCGCCGGGGTAGGATCAACTCGTTCTCTCCACTACAGAACCGGCACTAGAATTCAGTGTCGACGGCGACCGGTACTGGTATGGCCCGGACCATAAATATTAAGGGTCACACTTGATTAACCTTTTCACACCAGAGGTACCCCCACATTTTTTAGGGTGCTGTAAGGGTGGTCACTTTTCATTACATGTGTTGGGGGTCCACCACCAAAAAATGTGTAGGTAGTATTTCTATTAGGTCCTGAGGAATTGCCATCAAACTGATAATAGGGCAAGAAACATGTTGACCACACATTTCAGCGTATAATAGCACCACATAGGGTGATCATACGCGATTTCATTTTTAATTAGGGGAAGTACCAAACTCATTAAAATTATTCTGATTGGATTATTTTTCCCTATTTTAACTTCATTATACACTTTCACGTTCACCTACACTAAGACCCTCACTTGCACTTCACCTGTCGGCTTCGGAATACAGATCTCCGTTAAGTAGGCCCCATCACGGGCGCCTGATCGGGCATTGCAGCGCCGGCCCGAGTAGGAGCAGGCCCGATGATGAAGCAAGACACCTTCTTGTCAGGTGTGTGAGGGCCTTTTTCCAATAAGGAGTTCACTCTCCTGCTTTTTTCTGGTGATTGCCTCACAGTTAGTAATTGTCTTTGTTCTTTTCTGTTAGGAACTGCATACTCTTTGTTCATACATGGTCCTCAGACCCCTCCTAGTCGCCCCGTCATCCGATTCCTGATAAACAGGAGGAATGATCGGAGCCGGGCTGTAGATGAAATGCTCATCCATCGGCGTCGGGCGCGACGTCGAGCGGCGCGGCGCTGGCGCCAGGCCCGGACCGGGGCTAAACCGGGGAGCGGCATCGTCCGGGGACAGCGCCGGAGGCGGAACCGGTGTCGGCGCCGGCGGAGGAGACGTCGTGAGGTCGACCGGCGCCGGCAGAGATCCAGACCTGGATCCCTCGGGGACCTGCGGCGTCGGGACCGGAGTCATTGACGGCACCGGGGCTGGAGCCGCCGGCACGCGAGGTCACCCAGTCGAGCCCGCGGGGCCCGAAGGCGCGCCGGCAGGCGTCGACGGCGGAGCCAGGCCCCTCATGGCCGAGAGGAAAGCACTGACCTCTGCCGGAGTCGCGTCAGTCCCAGGGACCGGCGGGCATGGAGACGGACGCGGCTCCGACGGAGCCGCGGGGGTGGGACCAACCTGACCGAGTTGCGCGACCGGCGAGGGGAGTCCGAAGAGCGGTGTCGCCTCTTGGACTTCTTTGATTGCTTCGACTTACCCGAAGACTTCGAGCCCGACGAGCGATGATGGCGGCTGCGGCTCCGCGACCGGTCCTTGGACCTCCTCCTGGACCGGGACCGTGAACGGCACGGAGCCGAGTGCCGAAGCTCGAGAAGCTTACGGGACCGCTCCCGTCTAGCTTTCGAGGTCAAGGCCTGACAATCGAGGCACGACTCCGCGTCGTGGTCGGCCCCAGGCAGTAAAGGCACCATCGATGGTGGTCCCTCACCGACATCTGTCGATGACAGGAGTCACAGGTTTAAACCCAGGCATCCTACCGGCACCAGAGTCGAGTCGACAGAAGACCAAAAAGAGTCAAAAAAGTTTAGTCAAAAAGTGACTAAGGGGTAAGCTCTTCCCGGATCGGCGCTGTCTGGCGTGGGAAAAAGAAGAACTGACGTCAGCGGGCGAGGGCGGCGTCTAAGTACTCCGAAAACGTCATTCCGGCACACGACGCCAACGACGGACGCGGAGCCGCAGACTATGCCTAGCGACGCGCAAGGGGTATTGCTACAAAAATCTTTCCGGATCCAGCCTGACCCCTGGGGATAATCTAAGGTGAGGAATCTAACTAACGTGTTTCTTTCAGATGTTGAGAATAACCAGCTCCACTGTATATTAGGTGTTAAAGCCCACCCGGGTAACATTCGGTTACTCGGGTGGGACCCCTATGATGCATGTCACCAACTAGGTTGGTGAGTGAGGGGTCTTTTTCAAAAAAGGAAGAGTTTTTCCTTTTTTTCCCCTCTCATCGTATCTCGCGGATTTCATCGCTGATTTCTTCGGGGCAATACTCCTTCTATTGTTTATGTAGTCTTTCTCAAGGGGAACAGGAGTATCCCTTGTTATTATAACCCTTTCTATCTTTATGTTGGATATAATGAATAATATAATATTCAGGCCCATAGCAGGATCAACAGTCAGGGATATTAAAAACGCCAGCTGATCAATCGCCCCTAATAGGGCCCTCTCTATCTAGGTCTTCCTCCTCGTCATCAGCAGGGCGTTTTAGGAGGTCCACTAATGCCACTCACGCTCGTGCTGCTTCCAGCGTATTCTCATTCCCCATCCTTCGAGCCATTTGTAGTCGGAATGTCCCCTCACACTCTGCCCATTTCTCAAATTCCCTCGTCCATCTAGGCACACTAGGACCGTGGCTTGCCTTCCAATGGCTGGTGATCTCTCTTTTAGCCAGCACCAGTCCCAAATCTATAAACTTGCTAGTGACCTTATTCCTGGCCGTGTGTGGGAACCAGTGTAGTAAACAACACCTTGGGGTCAGCACCACTTCTCTCTCTGTTATAGTCGCCAACTTTTCAGTGATCCCTCCCCAGAACTCTCCCAAACTCGGGCAATCCCAAAACATATATAAAGATCCTGGTCCCTCCTCAGTACATCGCAGGCAGGTAGCCGGGCCACCAAAATACTCATTAATCTTACTCGAGGTGAGGTATGCCCTGTGTAGCATATAAAAGTGGATCAACTGGAATTGTGCATTCCTGGAGCTCTTCCAGGCCCTTTCAACAAGCTCCCCTCATGGTGTCTCATCTATAACCTCCCCTAGGTCTCCCTCCCACTTGATGCGCAAGGCTGTCAGAGGCCAGCATATTTCCTGCGTCAGACGCCCATACAGGCATGTAACCGCCTTAAAGGTTCCAGCAGCCGTCACTACGTATTGACAGGTGGTGGATGTTTGAGGTTCTGCCATCCCCTCCCGCCAGTGTCTTCTGATGGCCATCGTCAGAGCGGCATGCAGAAGAAAGTCTCCTCTCTGGAGGTCATGTCGCTACAAGATATCATTGAAGGGGAGTAATGTATTCTCCTCCTATAGGTCCCCTATTGTAGAGATTCATAACTCCTCCCATGCCTATAATCCGTGCCAATTCCCACCGTGGTGCAATTCCTCACATATGGTGTAGGAGAGTAGGGTCTGCTATCCTATGGTCAACCCAAATTTTTGCTTTTTGCTTCACTGGTTTTTGACATATTGAGGCTGTGGGCCTGCCAATCAGACCCCCAGCCTGCTGTTCTCTCTACTAAATTTACACTATGCACCATAGGTGCATAACCAATTGGAAGTGGATCACCCTGTGAGCCCCTGTACCAGTGTACACTAGGTACCCAGGGCATTGGTGTATCTAAGGCCTGCCAGGGGCTGAAGCATGTATTGTGCCACCCCTGGCCTGGCCTAACAAATTTGACACAACTGGCTGATCACTCAGCTGGGGTAAGTTGGTGTACCCACCTCTTACTTAGGTGTAGTATACCTATACCTAACCTTAAATGGGACACATGTTAACCTATAAGTCACTCCTATGGCAGGCCTTGACAATCCTGAAGGCAGAGTGCTTGGTTCCATGTGAGATGGTGCTCTGGCATGAGCTGAGCCTGTCTGCAGTGGTCGGAACCCCTTCCTTCTACTGTTTCCAGATATCGTCAAACCATATACTCTTAAGTTCATTATGAACCTCGCGGTTAAATGCTATCTTTGGTTTGGCTTTATCAAAACATGTCGAGTAAGGTGTCATACGAATTGGAATACTAACCCCTCGCCAATTCTGGCGACGGGGTTAGCATTCCACCCTTCTAGAGGGACACGACATGTACAGTACCTGAAACCCGGGTAAAATCAGACATAGCCTTAGCTCCACAAAATGGATGCTGCCACCACAGACACAAGTCTGCCCTCCTGCTGCTGGGAGTCCTTCCAGCTTGGGAGGTGTGGACAAAGGGTTTCCTGCCAGGGGAGGTGCGTGCACCACCCCAGACAGGATTTTGTGTATTGGTCAGGTAGGGCTTGAAAGGAACCAGACATGCCTGAGGCTCACAAGGAGCCTTGGTGCATATGCCGGTCCTGGGGCACACCAGCCCTGGACCTGGGGCGAGCTGGACAAAGGATTGGGGGTGTAACCACCCCCCTTCCTGGTCCCACCCTTAGGGAGGGACCTAGCAGGTAGTCCGGCCCCTAGAATCCGAATAAAGGTAGGAGCTGTGTCCTAAGACTTTAGACATCCTGGAATCAACTTAACTACAAGAAGAAGACGGGAACTTCGACGCTCTGCCGCACAGAGGACTGAAGCCAATCTCCCCTGTGGTCAGAGAGTGACCACCTTGCTAACGCAAGCACCATCCAGCGAATCAACGTCTGCTTTGCCGCCGCCTCCCGCCGGAGCCCGAGCCCAGAGACTGACAAGACCTGGACCTCCAGACCTCTCACCGCCCGATCCACAGTCCCTGAAAAGAAGGAACCCGTGGAGGCACCGAGACACGTGGAGCCAGCCATCTTGAAAAGACCACGACAAGCTGCAAGCGCGACAACCGAGGCTCCCTCCAAGTTGTGCTTTGGGTCCTGAGAAGCCCAACACCCGAGCAGCATCTGCACCAAAGGTGAGCCCTCCAGCATCTCCACGATCTGCGTGAGGCCCCTCTGCATTTTGCCACTCGACGCGCCTAACCGGTTGCTGGCCCGTTGGCTAGTGGCCATCTTGGCGACGAACTTCAAGAACTACACCGCTGGTCTGGTTGCTCCAGACTGGCCCTTGCTCCCCTCCGAAGGAGCAGCCCCTCTGACCTTGCTGGTCAGAACCATCAGCTTATTTCGTTTTCCACAACAATTGCTTTGCCAAGGCTTGTTTGCTTCGATCAAGTCGCCGACACCGCCGACAGCGAGAGCCTGCGTGGGACAGCTCGTGAACCGACTCCTGGACGTCGTCGACCTTCAGGGACCACGTGGCTGCAGAGACAAGCTGCACCTTTTCTCCTGTTTGCACCCGACATCGCCTGGTACCCACCTGGTGCCACGCTGGTCACTGGCTGGTGACTGTGAACACTGTCCCCTCTGCTTACAGGTCTTCTACAACTTCGATCCACTCTTGGATCCACCGCATCTCTTCTGGACCGACCGCCTGCAGCATCTTTGTCTTCAGGCTCCATTGAACAGATAGAAGAAACCCGACGCACTTCGAGACCTATGCACCCGCTTCCTGTGGGTGAGGTAAAGCTGGTACTCCGGTGCCCAAGTGTAGAGTAACATCTCTAGTGTCTGTGTTTCCAATCTTGAGTTCATAGTCCATCCGGAAGATCCTTTTTGCAGTAACTTTGTAACTTTTACGCACCCATTGAAAACCTATGGGAGCACGCGTGTGACTATTTGCTCTGCACACGCAACCCGTGGACCTCCTGGTCACTAACTAAAGTTAGCTCCTTGTAGGCCCAGCGATTCTAGAGCCCTAGGCCTTTTCCCTTTTCTGTTCGTGGTACTTATACCACTATTTTAGTATATGGTTCGAGTGGCCACCAGGGCCTATCCATATAAAGTGCAACTTCTGTGTATTCTAACGTATTCTTGTTTAACGATTTGTGCTCCTGTGCTCATAAAGAGTCTAGGGGATACTTTGAGAAATAAATACATATATATTTTCAATATATATCTGTGTGGTGTCCTTTCATTGGTATAAAGGGGGGTTACATTTGGTAAAACAGCCTGCTTAACACGTTTCACGAGTTTAGCCTCAAAGACTGCTTAGCCTACGCTACCACTAGGGCAGCTGGTCCGAAAAGGTTGACTTACAACCACACCATAAGGGTTGCTTGGCATGGTACAAGGTGGTCACTTTAACTAGTGAACATCATATACCAGGCCAACTTCTCACATATGGTCAGCGGAATGTCTGAGGCATAGGGGCAACATATCTGCGCCCATCGCAGGGACCTATTCCAGCACTTGCGTACCATATTCAGGTCAGAGGTGGCCGAGCGATCTCTCAGGGGGAGCCGCAGCATCACCCGAGATAGGAGCCGTAGGCTCAGATCACTACATCCCCGGTCTCCCATGGGGCGGAGACGCCCTGCTATCCATTCCGTGAACCACTGCAACTTTGCTGCAAGATAATAGGCCTCAAAATCTGGCACTACAAACCCCCCTTCCGCTCGAGGTCTCATCATGATAGTGAGTACCACCCTCCATCTCCCAGAGCCCCACAAGAAACTTGTGACCATTGACTTAAGCTGAGTGAAGAATTTAGGGGGCATCCAGAGTGGAAGCGATCCGAAGTAATACAGGAAGCGAGGCAGTGTCATCATCTTTAAAAGAGCAACCCCACCCGCTACTGACAGTGGGAGAGTCGCCCAGAAGTCAAAGTTACCCTTGGTGTTTTGCAACGTTCGTCCTATATTACCTTCCAGGATATCCCCATGGGTATGGTATATGTGGGTACCCAAATAAGGTAGGAATCTATCCTCCCATGTCACCCCGTCCGTTTCCGGTGGCCCAGCTCTATCCGGCTGCGTCGGGAAGAGGCACGACTTGGTCCAATTCACTCGAAGCCCCGCAACTCTCCCTAGGACATTCAAAAGCTCTTTGGCTCCCCTAAAGGCCTCCCCCGAATTAGCCAGAAACATCAGTAAGTCGTCTGCATAAAGGGCTATGTATTGAAGTTGCCCTGCTACCTCCAATCCCTGATAGCAGCAACCAAATCTGACATGTGCCGCCAGTGGCTCCATTGCCAGAGCAAACAACAATGGAGATAGTGGACAACCCTGCCTCGTCCCCCGGCCCACCATACAGGCGTCCGAGATCATGCCCCCAGTCCGGACCCTGGCTGTGGAGTTCTTATGCAAGAGACCCGTCCATTCCATAATAGCCCAAAAAAGCCCAACCCAAATGCTTGCATAACCCTAAAAAGACATTGCCACTCGAGGCTATCAAAAGCTTTCTCAATGTTGACTACCAAAATACACGTCTGTTCTTGCTGATGTGTCTGCCTCTAAAACTCGCAGTAGTCTGCGTATATTGATCGCCGTATTTCTGGCTGGGATAAATCCCATCTGATCGGAGTGTATTAGCGTCAACATGTGCAAAAGCAGGCGGGAGGCCAGTACACGACTTAATATTTTATAATCTAAATTGAGCATAGCAAGCGGGCGATAGGCATTGCGGTCCCATGGAGGCTTGCCAGGTTTCAGAAGTGGAATGAACACCACCTCTCTCCTGGAAGCAGGCAGAAAGCCCTCCTGTTTTGCCCTATTATACAGTGTCACTAGTCGGGGAGCTAAAATATCCACATACGTCGAGTAAAATTCTATGGGCAACCCATCAGTCCCCGGTGTCTTGTTCCTGGCCATATGCTTTATGGCCCTGCGCACCTCCCCAATCTCGACATCTCTGCCCAGGACTTCTGACGCCTCTGCGTCTACATCCGGAATCTCCACAGCTCCCATGAACTCCACCACCTCCGATGCGTCGGGATCTGGCCTACTATGGTACAAGGTGGCGTAGTATTCCAGAAACTGGGCATTAATATCCTGCTGGCGATAATAAACCTCATCTCCCCGACCTCGAAGTTTGAGTATCGTAGCCCCCCTACATGCTGGGGTAGTCAACCATGCCAGCAGCGCCCCAGATTTGTCTCTCTCAGCATGGGCTCTGGCGGTGTAAGCCTTATAATCGAAGCAACGCAGTCATTCAACTTGGGTTGCCAGCGCCTCTCGAGCCACGAGGAGGTCTGCCTGTGTGTCCACTCGCTCCGGTCTGTCTTTCTCCACCTCACGGAGCCGCTGCTCTGCACGTTGCACATCCTGCAACAGGACCCTCCGTACTCCCACCAACTCCCCAAAGCAGCACCCCCCCGCTGTCGTCAAATCCATGACCTCAACTTCTGAATACTTTTTTAAAAAGTCATCTATGACCACCATCTGAGAGGCTTCCAAAATTGACATTGGCTCTCTGCCAGGGAAATGGTGGAATATCTTCAGTGAGGATTGGAGCTGGCGGTTCAACCGCTCCGGCCGCCCGACACAATGGGCACTAGTGAACTGTTTGTTCAACATGGTACTCTAAATTCGGAAACCTAAACTTACATCTCAGTCAGGACTTTGTCTTGACAATTCCTTGATGAGCCAAGTGAGCAAGACCCACCACTCGTTGTTCTAGAGCCCCGGGAACCACCAAACAAGAGCCTCTCATGAGACAGCCTTCAGGGGACACAGTCAGATCTGTGCATATATTGTACAGGGAAGCTAATGCTAATCTTGCTTCCTCCGTGCAACAGGGTATTTTATTGGTCAAGACGCACCATTTTCTGGAGGATACCGCTGAAATAGGCAACTGGAGACACTCCTCGGCAGCTGTAGCCTTCACAATCTTCTCTACAGAAATGGGTAGCGGTTTAGACCAGCCTGGCATATTCCTCCACTTCTTCAGCATCCAAATCTTCTTCTTCAGTAGCCGGCCTTGCATGCCTTGAGATAATCGGCTGGATTTTGGGTCCCAGGACAATAGACCACCGTAAACTGGTATTCCTGTAATTGCTAAATCTTTTCAATTCTCAGCAGAGGTGTTGAGGACAGCTCCATAAATAACGGGATCAAAGGCTTGTGGTCCATGTGAACAACAGAAGGTTGGCCATAGAGGTAACGATGAAAATACCTCCAGCCCCAGTGCACTGCATTGGCTTCCTTTTTAATGTGGGAATAACTTTGTTCCATGTCTGTCAGAGCGCGGCTGGCATACGCCACTGGAGCCCATTCCCCATTGCTCTGCCTTTGTGATAGCACTGCCCCAAGGTCTGTGGGACTTGCATCTACTGACAGTTCAGATACCCAGACAGGATTGAAATATACCAGGATGGTGTCAGATGATAATGCGTATTTCGTTGCTTGGAAAGCCCCTTCCTGACCAGGCCCCCCATTTCCAGACGACATTTGTCTTTGTCAGCTCTCTCAAGGGGGCTGCGAGGTTAGTCAGGTTTCAGATGAAACTTCCACAGTATGTGACCATACCTAAGAAGCTTCACATGGCTGTGACAGTGGTGGGTGCCGAAGCTGACTGGATGTCCTGACTTTGCCTGGATCAGGTAACACTCCATGCTGAAAAAATCTGTAGCTGAAAAAGGCTATTTCCTTCTGGAGGAAGGACACTTTTCTCAATGAAGTGTGAAACCATTGGAACGTGGCTCTTAGGCGATCAAGATGTTCTTCAAGCATAGGGGCATGTGCTAAAATATCATCACTGACATTGAGGACCACTTCATGGCCGGCCAATACGCTCCTTATTGTGTCTTGAAAGACTTCGGCTGCGCTCTAATTTCCAAAGCTAAGGCACTTGTATCTTCTGAGATCCACATGAGTGGAGAATGTCGTGATGGCCTGTGACTCTGGGTCCAGCAGTAGCTGGTGATAGCCAGCTCATAAATCCATCTTTGAGAACTACTGGGAATCACTCACTTCTGCCACAATGTCCTCTAAGGTGGGAGTGAAGTGACATCTCTCAATGGCTTGATTAGGTGGGCGCGGGGAACAGCCATTACAACGTGGTTTTTACCACGCGTTGCCATTACATCGCATGCGTTACAACGCATGCGATGTTACAACACGTGGTAAAAACCATGCATACCATTACATCGCATGCGCTTTTACAATGCATGCGATGTAATGTGTAATGGCAGCGGCTATCCAAGTCGTTGTGAGGAAACTGAGGCTGTTTCCTCACAACGACATGTACCAAGCAGGAAGGAGGAAGCAGGAACCGGGAGCAGAGACGGCGACGCTGGAGAGGAGAGAGGTAAGGGGGTTTGCACTTGAGGGTGGGGATAACTTTTGGAGGGTTTACGGTAGTGTAAAAGTAGTATTGTAATGTTTGTGTTGTGTGGTTTTTTTAATAACGTTTTAGTGTGCTTTTTTGTAGTGTAGTGTAGTTTTGTAGTGTTTGTTTAGTGTAGTGTATTAGGGTTTAGGGTAGTGTTGTAGAGTTTATGTAGTGTAGTGTTTTAGGGTTTAGGGTAGTGCAGTAGTGTTTGTGTAGTGTAGTGATTTAGGGTTTAGGGTAGTGTTGTAGAGTTTGTGAAGAGTAGTTTTTTAGGGGTTAGGGTAGTGTAGTGTTTTATGGTTTAGGAAAGTGTAGTAGTGTTTGTGTAGTGTAGTGATTTAGGGTTTAGGGTAGTGTTGTAGAGTTTGTGTAGTGTAGTGTTTTAGGGTTTAGGGTAGTGTAGTAGTGTTTGCGTAGTGTAGGGATTTAGGGTTTAGGGTAGTGTTGTAGAGTTTGTGTAGTGTAGTGTTTTAGGGTAGTGTGGTAGTGTTTGTGTAGTGTAGTGTTTTAGGGGTTAGGGTAGTGTAGTGTTTTAGGTGTTAGGGTAGTATTGTAGTGTTTTAGGGTTTAGGGTACTGTTATAGAATTTGTGCAGTGTAGTGTTTTAGGGTTTAGGGTAGTGTTGTAGTGTGTAGTGTAGTGTTTTAGTGTAGTGTCGTGGGGTCATGCAGGGTAGTGTAGTGTTATTGTAGGGAGAGGACTGGGGGGCGGGGGAGGGTGTTGTAGAGGTAGGGTAGTCACTTACCTTGCAAACTTTCACCACAAGTATAGCCTTACCACGCATGCCTTTGCGTTGTAATGGCATGCGTGGTATTAGTATGCGATGTAATGACGTACATCCGGTGGGCGCATGTCAACACATATCCTAACTTCTCCGGGTTGTTTGTGTTTTTGTGCTACCACAATTGGGGATACCCATGAAGTCGGGCCATCAACCCTCTCGATGATGTCGGTCTGTTCCACTTTAGTCAGTTCCTTATTCCACTTTCGGTCACAGGTGGAAGGCTACCCTGTGGTGTTTCAGTGCAACAGGTTGGACCGAGTTGAAAACATGAAGATCCTATCCTCAGGCGCCCTACGGTTTGGCAGCTCAGGACATTCTTGATTACCCCTTTGTGGGTTTAAAAGCAGGGCTTCTTTCAAAATGACCACAGGCTCTCAGCAGTGCAAATATGCTAGAGCAGAAAAGGCCACTGGCCTCTAAAGTGCCATGCCCTATTAGGTACTAGAGACTTAAAGGCAGCTTTAATCCCCCTGCCCGATTATGTACTTGGGACTTATTATAAGTGTACCCTAACATATAGAGTACCCGCATGTATGTGTGTGTTTTTACTGTGTGTTTCAACCTAACATTGGGTGTTTAGAACATAGCACTGTCCCTAGGCCTGTCCAGCAGAGCTCAGGGCACTCTCAAAGTCAGAAAAAACAGCATCCAGGGGTCTCAAATGGGGCAAAAAGTGGGGAGATACTGCAAACAGGTCCTGATTTCTAACACAAAAATGTCTGTCCTTGGTAGGTTTCTATGGGTGGCAGCCAAGCCTGGCCCTCAAATCCTGCAGCTACCCCAATTGCAGCTACCCCAATTGCTGATCTCTCCTTTGCAAGTGGGATAATACTGGGAGTTAGCCAAACTCTCCTGGTCCATAAGTAAAAAAAAACACCCAAAAGATTCAAATGTCCTCTTGCTTGCCATTGAGATGGGATGCTTAATCCACAGGGAAGCAGAAAGATTGCTGAGGTTTTAGGTGAGAGGGTGGGGCCCGATGTTAGGCTGCCAAAGATCCACCCCATTATTTTATTAAAAATATATATTGTTGCAATATAGTGGGCTTTCTGTCCCCCGAGGCACATCAGGGTAATTACCCCATCTACCCCAAGAGGGAGAATGTTGCTCCTTTTTCTTGGCAGGGGGCATGGCTGTGCCCATGCTAGGCAGCCATAACCCCTATATTAACAACCATTGGCATAGCCAATAGGTCTCGCCTTTGGGACCTTATAAGTGTTTAGCCATGCAACAGTTGCATAACTAAATACTTATAAGGTCCCAAAAGCGAGACCTATTGGCTATGCAAGGTGGCCGTGCGGCTGCGAAAGTAAAAGTGATCGCGATCACGATCAAACATCAAAGCAGCCGTGCGGCCGCTAAAGTGAAAGTAATCGCGGTAAAGCGCGGCATGCGCGCGCTCGCGCACATGCACTGTAGCTCCAGGCTGGCCTGGTAGCACTTTTTGGAGCCCTCTCAATAAGTCTCGCCAGACCAGCGCATGAATAAAGAAATAAAAATATTGACTGGCATCTAGTGGGCCTTCTACCCCCTTTCCCCCAAGGCTGCAGATCAGGGGTAATTACTATCTACTCCCCAGGAGTGGCAGAAAGACTGTTGCCCAATTTACTTGCGGTGGGGGCATAACGATGCCCCCTCCCCTATATTTAAAAAAAATCTTTCCTACAGTCTAGTGGGCTTTCTGTCCCCTCAGGGGGCAGATCAGGCGTAGATAACCCCATCGGCCCTGCGGGAGGGCAGAAAGACTGTAGCTCCACTTACTTGCGGTGGGGGAATGCCCATGCTGAGCAGACCCTATTTTATATATATATTTATTTTGCTGGAGTCTAGCAGCTTTCTGGCCCCACGAGGGCAGATCGGCAGTAATTACCCATCTCACCGCCAGGGAGGGCAGAAAGATTGTTTCTTCATCTACTTGGGGTGGGGGTATACCCACGCTGAGCAGCACCCACCCATATAGTTAAAAGAAAAATTCCTGGCATCTATTGGGCTTTTTGCGCCCCCCCCCCACAGAGGCATATAGGGGGTAATTACACCATCTGCCCTTCAAGAGGGGTAAAAAGACTGCTTCCCCATTTATGGGGGTAGGGACATGGCCATTGCCATGCTAGGCAGCCCACACACACCCTACGATCTTATAACAATGGTAATCCCTGGTGTCTTGCGGGCTTTCTGCCACTCCCTGGGAGGGGGAGTTCGGGATCAATTGCCCCATCTGCCCTCGGGAGTGGCAGTAAGACTTGTATGTAAAAATAAGGAAGGAGCAGCACAAGCACTTGTCAATGCGGCCGCTTCCCCATCCTTGCTTGATGATTGCTATCCTGTGGCAATCCCAAACAGGGATCCACTAGGCAGAGATATCACTGGAAAGGTGAGATTCTACCCTTTCCAGTGATACCCCTCCTGTTAGAATCAGTGCTCAGAGGCTGAGATATCCCACGAGCACTCATTCAGTGAAAGTAATACAAGCCCATCTGCTTGTTTTACTTTCACTGCCATTACATCAGCACGCCTGCGCACCGATCATCACTGCAGGCAAACAATAAAAGATCAGACAGCTCAGAAAGCTCTTCCCAAGCAGGCTGATGTGAAATCAAAATAAAGAACACCCTCTGGTGCAGCACACCAGAGCCTTTATCTACCTCCCCAATGTCGGTCAATGGTCGACATACACCGGGGAGATAGTGCAGGTGTTGCCCATTGGCCGACACCCGCATTTAAAAAGTTAAACCTGGAACTCACACTCCTATCTTGTGTTTGTCTGAGACTAATTCGATGAATGTTATTTTAGATCTATTTTCTGATATTTTCAAAGGTAAATTAGGAAAAATCAAGGGGTTTTTCGACAAAATTAAGGTAGTTGAAAATGCCAGACTAGTCAAACACCAGATGAGGAATGTGCCTATGAGTGTACACAAAGAACTTTGGGCCAGATGTACGAACATTTTTTTGTGGTCGCGAATGGGAAATCGGCCCATTTACAACTGCAAAACAGGTTCCTGGCACGTACAAACGCTATTTAATAGCGCTTGCAACTCTCGTTATTTGGAAGGGTTATCCCTTCCAAATAGCGAGTCACATTGGAATGTACCATTGTTTTGCAACCTAATTTGTGGTCGCAAAACACTCACAGTTTACCACCTACTTCAAGTAGGGGGTAAGCCACTCACAAATGGAAAGGGGTTCCCAGGGGACTCCTTCCCCTTTGTGTGAGCGAATATATTTTTTAAGCGCAGGCAGTGGTTCTAGGGACCACAGCCTCCTCTTAAAAAACTGAAACAAACGTTTCATTTTTAAATGCATCCCGTTTTCCTTTAATGCAAACGAACTGCATTAAAAACAAGCATTGGCATAGCCAATAGGTCTCGCCTTTGGGACCGTATAAGTGTTTAGCCTTACAACACTTGATGTTGTTGCACCAAGGATATTGTGCTGGATAACTAAACACTTATAAGGTCCCAAAGGCGAGACCTATTGGCTATGCCAATGCTTTTTTAGAAAGAAGATGATGCTTTAATAGAAGGGGCAGATAATGAACTGTTTCTGACCCATGAGCTACTCTCTCGAACCCACCACAAAGAGCTGCCATGGATGCTCTGGCACTGCAGTTGTAGGTCGTGGCTGAAGAGTCATTTATATAATGTCCTTTTGGACAGAAACGTGCTTACAAAAGAATTTAACATAAAATCCAAGCCCAAAAATAATAGTTTGAGGAGAAACGGAATTTAAGAGGCTTCTTCAATAATAAAACTTAGAAGCGGGGAAATAATCTGTTGAAAATAAAACGTAAAGAAAGAATAAATAGGAGTGCCGTGAACTGGAGAGACTACGGGTTTTAAAAAAATCTTTTTAATTCAATGTTTCCGGCAAGAACAGCAGCGCATAAGGGATTGCCCTTTATTGTGAGGCTAGAAAGAAGCCGGCCTCTATGCCCTTGCAGGTCAGATACAGAATTAACTTTTCAAACACCGATCTCTGCCAATGACTTCCTCGTTGTTGGGCCTCATGGCAGAACAATCTCTATTTTTTTACTAAGGAATTTCCCATTGAATATTTCTGTATATCACAAAGGGGTAAAAACGAGAAAAATATATTATACAATAACAGAGGAGAGCAAATGAGTGAATAACGGAAAGTGGCAGGAAATAAGACAAGCATTGGCCACGCGGCAGTAAAAGTAACACCGCGTGGCCGTAAAAGCGAAAGTGATCGCGATTGCGATCGCTCTGAAAGCGAAAGTGATCGCGATGACATGCTAATGCACGAGTTTTCAAAGTGCTGCTGAAGGCTAGCGGTTCGTGCGTCCAGACTCGTGTGAACGCAAGCGCTAGGCCAGCCAGCAACACTTTGAAAACTCACCTCCAAAATATCTCTCCAAGCCAGCGCATGCGCTGGGCTCAACGAGACCTAAAAACTGCTTTATTAAACAAGCATTTGCAATGCAATAGGTCTCGCATTAACGCAAGTTTGAGCTTTTGGCATTGTAAATGACAATGCCTTTTATTTATGTTGTGGGTTTAAAACATACATAAAAACATTGTCATTTACAAAACTAATAGCTTAGATTCTCACAAATGCGAGACCTATTGCACTGCAATAAAGGGCCACTCGACTGCTTGTTAGATTGTAAATATCAGAGGAAGAGACTGTCCTGTGACGTCTTCAAAGCAGTGATAAACAGTGCAGTGAAGAAAATGTGTAAGTGTTGTAAATTACACAGACACAAAGTGTAAAGTGAGAGTTATATATGATCTGAGAAATAAATACTACCAAAGCGATCCAACACCTTTTGCTCTGTGAATACACTGTTACGACTCAGGAGGAAGAGCGGGAGGTGGGGCTATTTTCTGCCCCCTTCGTAATTTGAGTGTGCCATTGCGTAATGTCATTGATATCTTTGGCCAAATAAAAAAAAAACACTCCCGCTGTAGTGGGGCACTGGCTTCACCTCTTGGTGCAGGGCGAGCTGTGCTTCATAGCAGGCATGGCAGGAGGGAGGGATGGTCTTGGCTCCAGCTCCGGCCTCGTACAGTGCCCCTGCTATTACTAGTGAGTGAGAGGTGTTGAGGTGGTGCTACTGGTATTGGCGGGGGTGGTGGTTTTGGAATAGGTGGTTTTGGTGGTGGTGGTATTTGTGGTGGTGGTGGTATTGGTTTGGTAGTGGTGATATTGGTGGTATTGGTGGCGGTATTAGTGGTTGTAGTGGTATTGGTGGTGGTGGTATTGGTGGTGTTGGTATTGGTGGTGGTGGTATTGGTGATGGTGGTATTGGTGGTGGTATTGGGGTGGTTGAGGTGATGATATTGATGGTGGTGGTGGTATTGGTGGTAGTGATATTGATTGTGGTATTGGTGGTAGTGGTATTGGTGTTGGTAGTGGTGGTGCTATTGGTGGTGGTGGTGCTATTGGTGGTGGTAGTGGTATTGGTGGTGTTGATGGTGGTGGTGGTGGGGGTATTGGCTGTGGTGGTATTGATGGTGGTGGTATTTGTGGTATTGGTTGAGGTGGAGGTGGTGGTATTGGTAGAGGTATTGGTACGGGTGGTGGTGGTATTGGTAGTGGTATTGGTGATGGTGGTATTGGTGGTGGTGTTGGTATTGGTGGTGGTGGTAATGGTGGTGGTGGTATTGGTGGTGGTGATATTGGTGTTGGTGGTGGTAGTATCGGTGGTGGTGGTATTGGTGGTGATGGTGTTGGTATTGGTGGTGGTGGTATTGGTGGTGGTATTGATGCTGGTGTTATTGGTGGTGGTGGTGCTATTGGTGGTGGTGGTGATATTGGTGGTGTTGATGGTGGTGGTGGTATTGGCGGTGGTGGTGGTATTGGCGGTGGTGGTGGTATTGATGTTGGTGGTGGTATTGGTGAAGTTGATGGTGGTGGTGTCGGTGGGGGTATTGGTGGTGGTGGTATTGGTGGTGGTGGTATTGGCTGTGGTGGTATTGATGGTGGTGGTATTGGTGGTACGGGTTGTGGTGGTGTTGGTGGATGTGGTGGCATTGGTGGTAATGGTGGAGGTATTGGTACTGGTAGTGGTATTGGTAGTGGTATTGGTGATGGTGGTCTTGGTGGTGGTGGTAATGGTGGTGGTGGAATTGGTGGTGGTATTGGTGGTGGTATTTGTGGTGGTGGTATTGGTGTTGGTGGTGGTAGTATTGGTGGTGGTTGTATTGGTGGTGGTTGTATTGGTGGTGATGGTGTTGGTGGTGGTGGTATTGGTGGTGGTGGTGCTATTGGTGGGGGTAGTGATATTGGTGGTGTTGATGGTGGTGGTATTGGCGGTGGTGGTGGTATTGGCAGAGTTGGTGGTATTGGCGGTGGTGGTATTGGCGGTGGTGGTGGTATTGGTGGTGGTATTGGTGGTGGAATTGGTGGTGGTGATGGTGGTATTGGCGGTGGTGGTATTGGTGGTGGTTGTATTAGTGTTTGTGTTGTTGTTAATAAAACAGGATTTCGAAAACAACCCGTCAGGTGGCTTTAGTACATATATGACATGTAGCACAGATGTCCTGTTGTCAGCTTCAGCCAATTAGCACATTATTATGTGTTTCCTGGAATACACATGACTTAATGCGCTAATCATTTATACCATTTTAGTTGGAGGTGGAAACAGACACGAGATAATGCAGGGTTAAAGTAATTGAAAGCGGGCGCCCGTGTTATGGGGCGACCATGCCAATTAAAAAAACACAAGCTGTTTTAGCTGAAGCAGCGCATGTCCAGCCTGCAGGAAGAGAAACTCACTAAAGTAAATAGTGGTTACAGACTAAATATCCAGTCGCCATGGGAGGGTACAAATGAAAACAAGGCGGTACTAAGGAGGGACTAACAAACTTATTAATGAATCCGAAGGCAGCATTTACGAATGACACAAGCCAGTGAAAAATATGGGAGGAGAGTGGGCACGGCTTCTCTCCCATACTCTACTACAGCAATCTCACAGAGCGAGCAGTGCATGCGAGCTGCTGCTAGGTTCGACCTAAAAATAGGCGCACAAGAGGACTGGGCTGATCCTTCCTGTATGCAATGCCTCAACATCTGAGCCAATCTCGAGGGGAGAGTTAAACAGCAGCGACCCTAAGACCATTGAGAAAGGCAGAGTAATCACAAACCCGACAGGCACCAAGGTGATTGCAATATTGTTGTAGGAAGATGGGACATGAAATAGCTTTGCAACGTGCTGTGCTTTATACACAGCCACTAGAGCACCCATAACTCAGAGGAAGCTGCAGCCCCTCCTTAAGATCAAAGAGGCAGAAGCGGAGGGGACCAGAAGGTGTCAGTCAAATGGGTTAGCAAGTGCCCTTGTTGTCCCTGACTATGGCAGGGAACCCCCCACTGTCAAGGCACAACTTCATAGTAGCCAGGTCACCGGTGTCTAGAGCAACACCCGCACAAACAGCTTTACAAGTCTAAAACAAAAGCATGAATAACAGAACCCCAGTTCTTTGCAAGTTCCACAAGAAAATTAAAGGATCACACATTTAACAGCACATCACAAGAATCAAAAACATTATTGGAAAAACATAACAAAATGGAAAAAATAGTCTCCCCCCCCCCAACCTTTTGCCTTCCTCCTCCATTTTTAGGATCTCGTGGTGAAAAGGCTGACGGATGAGGACACTCAGCGGGCGTTAACAGGTGATAACAGACTGAAGCACTGAGCGCTAGAGCAGCTCGGTGCCTCGGTGCTCTGGTGGTGAAAGGGCTGACGGATGAGGACACTCAGCGGGCGTTAACAGGTGATAACAGACTGAAGCACTGAGCACTAGAGCAGGTTGGCGCCTCGGGTTCTGGTGGTGAAAGGGCTGCCTGGGGCCTGAGCACGGACTGCGGCAAGACCGTAAGCGGGCGTTAACAGGTGATAACAGACCAAAGCAGGGCACACAAGGGAGGGCGCCTCTCGCTTACAGCGAGAAACCACGTCTGGCGCTGATGGTCACAACTGTGTTTCGAAGTCGCGCCTCTGACAGACAAAATAACTTTATTTTGTGTTTCATGAAACAAGGGTAACAGGAAATATTATCATTTGTATTAATTGGCTCGGTGAGAGTTATCAATGGCATTTGCTAACAGGTTATTATTAACAGGGATAATAATTACAATCTTTCTGCTTCTACTAACAACAGCATTTCCATTAACAACGACCAATAATACAATTAAACGCCGACGGTGCCCCTTTAACTGCCGATCATTGGACAGTCCGCGCTTATCCAGTGATATTAAAGAGTTTTTGGGTGACTTCATCACGTCTTAAATCGATCGATCAATAACCCTCCTAACACCATTATTTGCATTATTTTTAATGAATATTAAAATATTTTGTGCATCGCTTAAAACAACGTCTTCTTCACAAAACCGAAAAAACAACATCAAAATTTAGTGAACGTGCAGGTCCCACCTGACGTCAGCAGGGAGCCTTCGCCCTACGGCTTCATGGTGTTTTTAAATCTCAGGCGTAAAGTGTCAACTGCAGGGATAAAAGGCGGAGTCGGCCCTGCGAGAGTCGCTATTTGACCTGCATCTCACTGCAGATGTCAGCAGGAACCCGTCCCCTCTCTGGCTCTGCGATGCTGTTATGCGGAGGCCTCAGCATTTTTTTATTTTTAAGGATAAAAGGCGGAGTCAACTCTGCAGAGATTCTGTGGTGTCACCTGCAGGCCACCTAACGCACCAGCAGGGACCGCTCACCTGCTGGGCCACATGGCGCCTTTACTGCACAATGAAGGATGAAAGGTGGCGTTGTCTCTGCAGGTTACTGCCGGCATCACCAGGGAGTGAGTACACGACCAGGCGGCCTCATAGTGGCCTGGACTCACTAAGGCTTTGGGGTGGCGCAGAGAGTGAGAGAAGGCAGTGTGTCGTAATTACTATCCGGTGCAAAACATGTTGTGTGCAGAGGGGTGCTCTGTTCCCACACAAAACATGCTTTGTGTCGTTTGGTGTCAAGGGTGTGTTACAGGGACGCGTTTGTAAACCCACGTTTTTGGCTGAAAATGAATGGCACCGATGCTGTGACAGCCGCGACCCTCCCCATGGCTGAAAGAAAGACAATCCTCCGTTTTATTGCTGAGGAGGTAACCCCATGGGCAAGCAAAAAACTCGACAGGCAGCCATGGTTTATTTTTGCATCTATTGCTTTCACTTTAACGCGAGATGCAAAAATAAACATGCGGCAGAGCTTGTCTTTATGGGGCCATGTGTTTTGAGCACATGGCCCCATACATGAGCACCAGGTACGTTACACAAGGACACATTCTTTTTTTTTTTTGGGGTATGCTGGTAGGCGCGGGGAGATTAAGTGATTTGCCCAGAATCACATGATATGGAGTCGACCCAGAGGTTCGAACCTTGGCTTCCCAGCTCCAAAGTTGGCAGTCTAGTCGTGGGACCACCTTGTTCAAAGGGTGGCTGTGAGTGAGCAGCAAAAGAGACTGCAAGATCATTAACCTCCGCCTTAAAAGGTGGCCATACCCACAGCTGCCCCGCCCGCGCAACTCCCACAACCCCGCAGTGTCTGCCAGAAGTCATCTTTTGATGGGCCGACCCCCAGCAACAAAGGGGGCACTGCCCGAGAGGCCACCACTGCCCTGGGGCACCCGATGTGCTCCTCGTCTCTTATGTGCCCATGGCTGCCCCCACCCCTCCACCGGGTGGCACTTTGCCACTCGGTGTTGCCAGGTTTCCGTAGGGCTTTGTTTATTTGCATGTTGTTCTTCACATCAGTGTCTGCAGAGTGTGTCACGTCCCAACAAGACTTGCCTGCAGGAAACGTGTGATTGAAGAGCCCTAGTTGGCAGACATCCAAAATCGCCTAGAAGAACCTTTTGCCCGCACATCTCTAGGTCCAAATGCCCACATCTGGAATCTGGCGATGGCCCTGGACCGCAAGACAATGTTTCCAAAGGCAAAAGATGGTTTGAAGATGGTAGAAACGTTTCCACTAAGACTGGCCAAAAGAATCATAAATATTTCATGCACACGTCCTTGACTAAGCTGCCATAAAAACATTACTTCTTACTCTATTCTAAGTAGCTGCGCTTAATCACTGTCACTCACCTAATTGAACAGGATTTAAGGGCATTATGGGTACAGACTGCAATGGCTAAAAATTGTATCAAAGGCACTGAAATTAAACACATAATAGCGCTATACAAAATCATTACCTCTGCCTTTCATTCTTCCACAATGGGTAAATAAACTGCCACAAAATGGCATCTTGACAAATTGACATCTGTTACTTATCTCCACCCTCGAGCAAAGCGAAAAGGTCTAAAACAAACAATATTCAAATCAATTATTTATAGAGAGTTTTTATGCAAGCGATAGCCACTAACAAGTTCATTCCCGGCTACAAGATGTCCACTGAAGAGCGGCTTCTCACGTAATTACGCACATTATGGAGCCAGGAGCGGCCTCGGCGGAACAAACGCTGCGTCTGTACTGTCATCTCTTCGCTTGAAAGAGTTCACCCGCAGATAACAGCTCCAAAGCCTTCCTTTTGAAAACAAATAGAGAAGAACTTTAAAAAATCCACTTTAAAGCAATGCGTTCATTTCAGTTTAGACACAGCAGGAATAAATCTCCCATTAAGCATAAACCGGCAAGAAAAGAAAGTGCATCTTAAACAAGGTGAGGAGGGAGAGGAGGGGCACCACGCCCCCAACCATTTGTCGGCAGGGTCTGACACGTCCATCAGGCAATTAAGTGCGAGCCGAGCAGCGGACGAAAACTGTAGTTAGGCGCCGCTGCCTCGGGACTACATGGAAATAACAATAGGGCCAACAGCCAACAGAAATCAAGAAAACAACAGCAATGCTAAACTTAAACCAATCACGAGGGGCAGGAGAAATTACACGGAGGTGAAGCCAATATACAAATTACTTTAAGTCTCGCTGAGACAGCGCATGCAGCGCATGCGCTGCCAAAAGCGAGACCTAAAAAGCACTCACTGACATGGTAGTCTTCTGAACCCATCATCCCTGTGAGTGCTGGCCATTCCTAATGAGGTCGCAAATAGCACCTGCCACATGAATAATAATTTGAGACCTCATTAGGATTTGCTAACAGTGTCTGAGACACTGTTGTAAATTGTGAGTCGCAAAGCGACGCAATTCCTGAGTCGCAAAATGTGAGGGGCCTACATCTGGACCTTTCTCTGTTACTAGACAATATGTGCAAAGAAGGAACCATTCAACCTATTGAATCATCTTAGTGGGTGTCTCCTATTGTTTTAGTTTAAAAAACAGGAGATTTAAGACTATGCACAGATTTAAGATCTCTTAAAAAGCAGATCGTAATAGAATGTCCCTCTCTTCCCAAAATTCAGGATATTTGAGCAAAAATGAGAAAGGCTACAATTTTTACAACCTTAGATCCCAAGGCAGTGTATAATCAGATTGAATTAACTAAAAATTGCAAACATCTTTTTACTTTGTAACACCTTTTAAGACATGTTGTTACTTATGTATGCCATTTGAATTAGCTTCTGCATTCCAGAGATTAATCAATCAATCAGGGTTATTTTAAAGCGCCACTGCTCACGTAAGGGTCTCAATGGATTCCTTATTTGGAAGTCTGGAAGGAGAACCAGCTTTCCAGGATGATATGTTATGTTAAGTTAGGTTAGTTTTGTAAGGCGCAAAGCTACCCATCAAGGGTTTCCCAGCGTCGGCCTGAAGAAACAGAAGCAGCAGAGATGAAAAATTACTGATTAAACAACCAAGTTTTTCAAAGTTTACGAAAGTTTGCATATGTTGTTTCACTGCGAAGTGTTATGGGGAGAGAGTTCCACAGGGAAGGACCCAAGTAGGAAAACGAGCGACCCCCAGTCCTCGTGAGCTTGACTCTGGGAATTGAGAATTTTCCCTGGGTAGAAGAGCGTAACGAACGCGAGGGTTGGTAGGGATGAACGAGATTTTGCAGATATTGGGGGGGCTGTCCCAGCCTTGATGTTGAACATATATGCCAAGGCTTTAAACTTGGTACGGCTTTCGATCCTAAGCCAATGCAGATCTCTCAGGGCACTAGAGGTGGAAGATGTTTTAGGAATCTGGCAGAGCAATCTTGCAGCTGAGTTTTGAACCACCTGAAGCTTCCGTATTACATCCTTATTAGCCCCCAAAAAGAGGATGTTCCCGTAGTCCAGTCTGGCGGTAATAAGCGCCTTGGCAACAGTTTTTTGGGTATGACTGGGGAGCATCCAGATGATTTTTTTCAACCATTTCAGAATGGTAAAACAGGTGGCTGCAACCTCTCCGCCTGCTGTTTCATCGATAATTTGTCATCGATGATAAAAACCTAAATTGCGGACTTGATGGGTGGGCTGGGGAAGGGTACCCATTTCGATAGGCCAGAGCTGGGGGCCCCAGAGATCTTTATTTTTGCCCAGAATCAGGACCTCGGTTTTTTCTCCATTAAGTTTGAGTAAGTTGGCTTGCATCCAAGATGCAATGTTACTCAAACCGGCCTGAAGAACCGATGGTGCAGGTGACTTCTCCGTAGTAAGGGAGAAGATGATTTGTGTGTCATCCGCGTAAGAAAAAAGGGACAGCCCAGCCTCCTCTGCAATCACTGTCAGAGGTTTAACATAAATATTAAACAGGAGGGGCTTAGGATGGAGCCCTGGGGTACCCCGTGCGGGGAAAAGTAAGTTTTGGAAGTAGCCTTAGATGAAAAGACTTGAAATGTCCGCTTGGCGAGAAAGGATGAAAGCCAACCAAATGCAGGACCAGAAAGGCCAAGGGACTGCAGGGATTTGATTAATACGGTGCGAGATACCGTGTCAAACGCCGCGCTCAGATCGAGCTATATGAGGGCCACTGTGTCCCCAGTGTCCAGGCGTGGTCATATCATTTCAGTGACTCCAAGGAGGGCTGTCTCAGTGGAAAAACTGGTTCTGAAGCCAGATTGAGAAGGATGTAAAAAGCTGGAGAATTCAGTAAACTGGGTGAGTTGTGCTTTTTCAACATTTTTGAGCAAATAGGGAGCAAGGAAATAGTCCTGAAATTTGATGGCTGGGCAGGATCGGCATTAGCTTTCTTCAAGAGGGGAAGGACCATGGCATGTTTCCAGTCAGCCGAAACAATCGCCTCTTGTATAGAAGCATTAAGTAGCTCTATGATTAGCATCAAGGATGGTAATTCAAGCTGTTGTAGTGTGTAGGCAGGAAGGAGGTCACAAGGGGAGCCTGATTTAAGGCTGCCTAGGATATTTTTAAAAGAGTTAATATCCAAAGGCAACCAGGATTCGAGTTTGGTAGATTCAGCCATGCTGGTAAATCCAGATGCAGAGGTCAATGGTGGAGAGGCCGTTAACTGGGTTTTGCCCAGTGAAGAATGTATTTGTTCCACTTTGGTAACAAAAAAGTTGGCAAGATTGTCACATTGTGATTCATCTAAAATAGGAGATGTGGACTGTGTGTCAGAGCCAGCTAAGTTTTTTACCATTGTGAATAGGGTGCGTGAACAATTCTTCGTATTGGAAATAGTGGAGGAAACATACTCCGACCGAGTAGATTTACATCTGGCTTGATAATCTTTCAAAGTTCATAAGATTTTTTTGTAGTAAGTGGAAGACAGTGATCAATGGCATTAAGAATCCAGTTATGTGTGGTCGCCAAGGAGGTGATTGATATTTGATCTATCGTTGGGACACTATCTGATAAACGCTTATTAAAAACATTCATATCTAATATATCCCATTTCCTGGAGTTAGGTTTGATTCCAGGTGCAGTTTTGATCGAATTCACTGGAACTGAGCATTGAAATTTAACTGCATAATGGTCGAACCAGCATAGAGGGAGGGCAGGAAAGCAATGAACACAGGATAGGTTAGAAAATATGGGGTCAAGAAAGTGACCTGTTGTATGCGTTGGGCCGTTATTACAGAGTAGCAAATTCATAGCTGCAAGGTCTGATTGAACATTCAGGGTTTTCATGGTGAAGATTAAAATCACCTAGAATGGTAAAATTGTCCACCTTTAGAAGATAGGGAGTGATTAGATCCGGGAGAGATGACGCCCAGGGGCCTGATGGTCCGGGTGTCCGATACACAAGAACGCCAGAGAATGTAAATTATGGGGTCAAGGTAAGTTTAAATAAGGCTGCCTCACATCCCGTAAAGGGTAGATGTTCCATTTTACATGTGTAGGATTTGTTAAAAATTACAGCAATGCCACCTCCCCTTCCAAGGTCTCTGTCTTTCCTAGCTATGGCATAATTAGTGGGTAAAGCGGCTGCCACGTCTGGCCCTGAGCTCATATGCAACCACGTTTCAGTTAGAAAAATGGCATCCGGATGTTCATTGCTTAGGGGATCAAATAGATCTGCTTTATGTTTTGGGAGAAAGCGACAATTGATATTCCAGAAAGAGAAAACCTTGTTAGGAAGAATATTACCTAGGGACAAGCGGGTGGCTTGTGAACAAAAAGCAGTATCATAAGATAAACTGCTCTGTTTTCTAGAGAGTGTTTTACAAAATGTGAAATTACAACAGGGGCAGCTAGTGGTATCCTCCTTGGGCTGAAGTAGAATACAGCCGGGATGGGAGGAGCCACGATGTTCCAATAGTTGTTCAGAAGTATAGCAGAATAGGTTTTGGGGATTTTGTAGAATTTTGGCCAGAATTCGTGGCCCCTGGACCCGTCCGGGCGCAGACGGTCTTGCCTTCGGCGCACGCCCGCTGCGCGTCCGTTCTGCCATCAGTTTAAATAGGGTGTGAGCAACTAGCACGCTCACCACCGGAACTGGCTAATAAAACGGGAAGTGTGGCAGGAGCCTGAACCCTTCAAACACCCTCCGTGCAATCGGCACTTGCCATAACGGACCGGGGTCAGTAAGTAAAAATTTACAATGTGCAAAGTGCAAGGGTTAAGTACCGTATCTTAAAAACGTTGTTAAAAGCAATTTTTCATTCGGCAGAGTTACGGCAGTCCTTCTGCATCGATTTCAAGTGAAGTTTAATATTTGGATAATTTTATTTCTTCTAAAGGAATTAGTCCTAGAGATGGGCTTCTCAAAGCCGTCATGGATGTTCCCATACCCAAATCTAAAGAACAATTATCTGTTTAGGCTTATGTGAATGTTACTCTAGATTTATGGTTGATTTTTCTTCACATACCGTTGAAACGCGGAATTTGCTAAAGAAAAACAGTAAGTTTATCTTATCTGGTCTGAAACTTTAACTCGAGATTTTAAGAGTCAAAAAATGAATTCTTTTGGTGCCAGCACTTACTCATTTTTCAGAGGATGGATTTTCTAATGTTACGGGAGATACCGGTTGTGTTGGATTAGGTGCTGGTCTTTCACAAAAGTCCGCCTGTAAAAAAAATTGGGAACCCACCACTGCATATGCTTCAAAAACTCTTAAGCTGAAAAACGTCCCTCCACAATTTAAAGAGAAGCTCCAGGTTGTATGTGGGCTGTTGAACATTTCAAAACATACTTATGGGGTAAACATATTAGGAAAGATCACACACCTTTAGATTCTTTATTGTCATGCAATGGCACAGGCATGGCTACTTCTAGGTTGATTCACATGTTATCCAAGTTATATGAATACACTTTTGACACACAATTTATCTCTGGTAACTAAAATTCAATAGCTGATTGTTTATCTCGGCTACTGTGTGAAACCTCCAGCAAAATGGGACATCAGTGTATTGTGGCAAATGTTTGATATTCTTGAATCTGAGGACATTTCTGAAAAAGGGTGAGATGAAGCCATGAATAATGATACCACACTTTTGCCTGTCAAATAATTAATGGTCAGTAAATGGCAAAGGGAAAGTACAGAACCTGGTGAATTACAAGTGTTTTGGAAAGTTAAGGATGAATTATCTCTTGAAAATAATTTTGTTATGAGAGGTGATAAATGTGTGCTTCCCACTAACATCAGACCTAAAATTATTGCAGTGGCACATAAAGGACACATAGGTTAAACCAATTCTAAGAAACCGGTTAGGGCTAGGTTTTGGTGGCCCTACATGGATGCCATGATCAGTCCTACTGTCAAGAAATGCTCTGTCTGTTGCAATTTTGACAACACTTTAAGAATTAATTCTACCCCACTGCATACTGTGTTGTATCCTAAAAAGATATGGAAACTGATGGGTATTGACTTTCCTGGTCCGTTCCACTAGTTGAAGAACTCACAGACATGCATTATTGCAATTGTGGATTACTATTCTAAATGGATTGTATGGAAGTTTGTAGATGATCCCAACACAGGAACTGTTGTAGTATTTTTGTGTAAATGTTTTACTGAGATGGTTTTCCCAATTCGTTCGTTACATCACTCACAAATGCCTATCATTATATTCTCCCAAATCCAATTGATTAGTGGGAAGGTGTAATTGCATCATTAGTGAAAGCGTACAAGCAGCGTGTTCATGTAGGAATAATGTTAAACATATTCGGAGAGAAAAAATGTGGAGTTATCATTTGACATCGCACTCTACGACTGTTTTTTTTACCATTTGCATTGCTTAGGGATAGAATTCCTTGTTCTGATGTTAATCTGCCACTGATGAGCAAATACAATTTTTTTTTTATTGAGAAACATATGCATGAGAAAGCTAGGGCGAATGTATTGATGAAACAAGGTCTGACATAAGAAATTTGGAGCTAAAGTTTTTACCGGGCCCTGAGATAGAACAGAGCATCGTTCACATACAATGACAGTATGTGCCTAGTACGACCCAGCTATATGCCCCATTCATGTATCACCTGTCAGGCGCGAATAGCCATGGGCTCCAATTCCAGAGCAAACAATAGTGGCAACAGGGAGGCAACCCTGTTTGGTCTCTTACCCCAAATCCCAATTGGCTGAATGACACCTTCCCACCCGGACTCTGGCACTAGGGCATGTGTAGAGTAAACGGATCCACGCCCTAAAGTGCTGACCAAAACTCATGGAATGAAAGACGTCAAGTCAGTCATTAGACGTCAGTATAAAATTATTTTTCTATTTTGATTGCGACCAACGCCATTTCCTCGCCCATTGCCTCCACCTCACAAAGAACATGCATAAGTCTTCTTAGGTTTATCTCTGTGCTGCGCCCCGGGATGAAACCGCACTAATCTTCGTGTATCAGGCCTTTCATTACAGGGCTCAGCAGGTTGGCAAGGAGTTTACACACCATTTTTATATCCGTGTTAATCATTGTCAGCGGTCAGTATGCCGCTGGGTCCGATCTATCCCCGCCCGGCTTTAACCACAGACATATAACCTGCTCCATGATGGTTGGTGCTGCTGCTGAATTACTGAAGGCAATTCTTGGCATAAGGGTGGGGTCTATGATGCTATATGGTGGAAGTGAGGCACCCATGAGAAAATGCTGACCCTGACAACAGTTTTTACATCATAAAGAGAACCCATGACACGGTCAGCATGCATGGTAAAATTTGGCACTGGCATATATTATGTAATTCTATTCAAGATAAAAAGCTGGCAAAGGCTTGGGATAACACTTACCATAAAGGGGAATGCCATAGCAATTCCTTTCCTGGGAAGCCTGTATTGGTACATCAGGAAAGTACTAAGAATATTTTGTCAGTGCCTTTTCAGAGCTTAAGGCGTTTATGATTTTTAGTAAATTCACACAAAAATTGTGCTTTAAATACACTACTCTAACCCTATTGTTTTTAAAGTTTCTCTAATCCTCTACAGATGACTCAGGTTTGCTTGCTACGCTCACTGGAATTCAGGGCAAATATCACGCCCAGCCGCTTCCAAAGATCACTTGCCTCCACTGGTTTAGGAAGAACCATTAACAAGCATTGGCATAGCCAATAGGTCTCGCCTTTGGGACCTTATAAGTGTTTAGGCATGCAACAGTTGATGTTGACGCACCAAGGATATTGTGCTGCATCACTAAATACTTATAAGGTCCCAAAAGCGAGACCAATTGGATATGCCAATGCTTGTTAATTAATTGTAATTAAGTTGAAATTCATATAAACACAAACAATGGTTGGTAAAGTTTGTTTGCTTGATTAAACGCTGCTATATAAATGGCCATATATGCATAGGTATGCGAGAAACAATGGTTCACTGAGGACAGTGAGTCCTATACAAGTTATCGTTGAAACTTCTCTATTTTATATATATTACTGAGAATTACATTTAGAACCCAAATCAAATAGTTTAGTTAGCAAGGTAAGTATGGTGCAGGACATCAGAAAATGATTTAGATGCAATTATTTTTTTATTGCAACATTTCAACTTTTTTTCATTATTTTTAAAAGTTATAATGATCCAGTGTTCAGAAAAAAAGGGGATATATAAGTGCTCAAGTGAGTGAAAAACATTAAAAATTAAATTAAAAAATACTACACTCCTTTTATAAGTATTTTATATAATGAAAGGAGGAGTTTAGGTAGGTCGACGGCGCTTTCCATCTCATTCAGTCGAGATAATCATCAGGACAGGTGGTGAGCACTAAATATCTCTAGAGAAAGGAAAGAAAGGGGTCAGAAAGAGTGACCCCATGTTGCCCGCTTAATATTAAACAAGTAATCTACTTGTGAAGTGGAAAGGAGGATTGATCATTGTCACACAATTGGTGTCTACGTTGAAGTCCTTTATTTGTAACCAGTGGGGGAGCAAAAGGGGGGAGGAACCCCAGGTGCGCGCAGGATGCCGGTTAATGGGTCCAGGGCGGTGGATTTGTTTAATGAGACGGAACAGACCCTTTAGGAACGTAGGAGGATAGAGATTTTTAGCACACATGTTGAAGAGGGTGATCGCTCACGAGTGGAGAGCAAATGTCAGCGGAACTCTGGTGATTGATCTCGTTATTTTTGTCAGGAGGCATTAATTGCCTATAATGAGAAACAGGAGTTGTTTGAAAAAACCAATGTGGAGAGGTACAGTGGGGCTGCATGTACCGCATAGGCCGATTCACTTATGTGGCTGGCTGGGATGGAGGGCAGCCAGCGGTGTGATGTGATTCCAATGCCGATGGGGGGACCAACTCTGAAATTGACAAGGAATAGTTTCAGTGCTGGCAAGGCATACGACAGACAACGCACTAGAAGTCACAAGTCTATAAGGACTTACTTGAGAATGATTCTGAGGGGGAAAGGAAGAGGACGGATTGACTCCGCCACTGGAGAGCACAGTTCCGGAACTACCCCTGCTGTAGAATGCAACACTGCCGCAAGCGAGTTTAATCACTTACCGGAGAGCAAGGAGAAAGGCGCCGATAAATACAAAGAATGTTCCTGCCCTTATGGTGGCGCTGAGGGTCCGAACTTCACAGCACTTTCTGCAGCTTGCTGGGATCGCGAGGTGGTAAATTGGGCCGAACCGCTCTGTCCTCTACTGGTCTAGCCTGCCCTTGGCTTCATTCGACGACATAGCCCCGCATAGAGGCACTGCATCGAAGGGAGGCCGAAATATTCGTACCCTTGCACCGGCGGCCTTGGAGGTAGCAACGTAAGAGAGCTCTCTGGATCACGGAGAACTAAGCAGCCGACAATCAGAAGTTGCAGTGGCGAAAGGCATCGGCTCCTGTGTGCCTGACTCTAAAAGCATCAAGTAAGGCTTACGTGCACTTCATTACCAAGCGTTGGCGGCGCGCGAGCGGCCGGAGACGCAATATGTGGTGGGGGAGGGGGAGAAGCGGGAGTTGTGTGTGCGCGTGCGTCATCGTGATTGCGATCGCTCTGAAAGCGAAAGTGATCGCGATGACGCACGAGTTTTCAAAGTGCTGCTGGCGGCCGGCTGCGCGTGTGCACAATCGCGTGACCTCAAGCATTAGGCCAGCCAGCAGCACTTTGAAAAGCCCACATACAAAATGTCTCTCCGAGCCAGCGCATGGGCTGGGCTCAGCGAGACCTAAAAATGAGCGGACCCAAGTTGAAAATTAAATTGAACTTCATTCTGATATTTATTGCCAACAGGTATTTTTTGTACCACCAGTTTTATTATTTTTGATAAAGTCAGGCAGTTCATAATACACAACAGTCATATAAATATAAGAAAGGCGATCACAAGTGTTCATTGCACACAGATGCATGGCATGATGATAAACCGCATTCAAACAGGATATGAAAGACATTTCCCAATGTTTTTAGGTCAACAAGTATTTTCAGCAATAGTGCACTTACTCTGATCCTTTTTCAGAACCAAATGCGTCTTGGTCTTCGTATGTTGAAAAATATGTATGAAAACAATCCATAATATTGTATTGAAAAAAGGGGTGCACACGGCATGTATTGCCACGAACTTTCACTTGACGAATCTGCGCTACTCCCAAAAGTATGTTCTCATAGTAGATATAACTTTCATTGAGGGACATTGTCTGGTTGTTGTACCAGGTCTTCCAAAATAAGCCATTCAGAAGAGGTCCTTCAGCGAACTACATGGGACAGAGTTAGTCAGAGTTAGCCACGTAATGTGCTCATCTGAATTCTCAAAAAACGACAAATAACATTTTTAGTTGTTTCAGGATTTTATAAAGTAATTCTTATTTTGAATAATTCCAGAAAAATGTTATAATTAATATACATTTCTGCCTAGTTTTGAACACTTTTCATTTTTGGAAAGAGTAGGAGTTAACAGTTGTCGGTTACTAAGAGTTGGACAGTCACATACATTTAAGTACTTAAAGCTAAATAAAACAAATACATGTAAACGGCACGGAGGATTCATATGGAAGAAGTCAATCCACATCAAATTCAAATTGTAATAATAAATCCCATCTGCGCAAAAGTAATAGTAATGATTTGGATACAATCAAGGTTATTGCAAAATATTAGCACTTTTATGTTCCTTTCTTAGGAACATTGACACACACAAAACCGATGCTTGTGTATACTAAGAAATAGTAAATGTTTTGATTTATAGCCACAAAATCTATGTTAACGCACACTAAAAAGTTGAGTTTTCTTAATATAATATTGAAATGGTCTGCAGAAGGTTGGTTGCTGTAGCCACATGTCATCAAAAAACACAATAAATTGTAATGTGTCCCTGTTTAATGACTAGAGGCAGAGATTAATTCAAGCATTCCATAAATCTCTAGTTTTCTCGAAAACGCAAACATATTACACGTTAACACGAATGGGATTGTTAAACCCGGAATCAGACTCACAGATCATTGAAAAATACAATTGGCTCATAGTGGAAATAATGAAATCAGAATAACTGGAATGAGGCCAAGAGGAAGGGAAGCTACACAATTTCCTTTTATTCTTCTATGTCATGATAACGAGGTTAAAATGACAGCAATACAAAACTAATGTGGGAAAAATATTGAGGACAAACACTGACTACATACTTACTAACTCCAAATAAGAGTTCCATAAGATAGACCACAAGACAAAAATATCGATATACATTTACAAGTAACTTTGAATAACTTAAAAATAACTTTAAAACATTAGTTGAAAAATGCTGAAAACTAAACACATTTAATAACCTACGAAACTAAAAAATTTACAACTTCAAGTAAAATGTAAACAATAAATAGGTATGAGAATGAAAAATTTCCTAGCTTTCGTAACGGAAAGTTTCAATTCTATTAAGGACTCGGAGGCGAGGATTATGCCTTCTTTCTTCACTTTATTTCCATTAGCAGCATGGAGGTAAACAAAGACTACGTTTTCCATGAACCATAGGGAAAAAGTAGTAGAGAAACAACATGGTAACAACCAATCAGGAACAAGTATCAATGTCCAATCAGGGGCGAGTGAGCCCAACATAGTCCCTTGATAGTGTCCCTTCTTCCTCTTTCGGAGCACGACGACAGCTGTTCCGCATTCTTCAGACATCCTGTTTCTGGGCGTCAGAACCTGTAAATAACAGGGACATATTACCCAGGGAAAACACATCCAAAACGTGTTACAGAGCAAAGCAGGTCACACAATTCAGCCAAGTGACAACCACAACTTGAAAACAGCTACTTACTGCAGTACGGGGAGGGATCTCCTCCTGGAGCAAAAGGCCGGATAATCCTCGCCTCCGAGTCCTTAATAGAATTGAAACTTTCTATTACGTTAGCGAGGACATTTTTCATTCTATGTCAGGACTGGAGGCGAGGATTATGCTTGTTCAAAGCTTGCCCACAACCAGTTGAGCCATATTCAGAACTGGTTTAAAGTAGAACCTCTTAAAAGTAGAGTCTGAAGACCAATCGGCAGCATTAAGGATATCTTCTAGGCGTGCGCCCAAGCCAAACACCTTTGAGGCTATCGCTCCACGAGCAGAATGTGCTCCAAAGTCCCGAAGACTTATGCCAGCTTCTTGCATCACCCAACGAACCCATCTGGCGATCGTGGGTGAGGAAACTGCTTTAAAGGGTTTCCGGAGCGCAATGAGGAGTTGACGTTCTCCTCCGTCATTTCTTCATATGCCTTGAGACATCTGACAACACATAACTTCGGCAAGTCAGGAAATGCCGGGTATGAAATAACCCTAGTATGGCATTTAGTGCGACGCAGTAGAGTGAAGGTGACCCCCTCATGGGTGAACATCCTCCTGGAAATATCCAGGGCCCGGACATCCGAGACCCGCCTGCAAGATACTAGACAGAGGAGCATAGCCAACTTTGCCGAAAGCTCCTTCGTAGAGAGAATCCTGTTAGACTGCCAGGAAAGAAAAAGGTTGAGAACCTGATTCACGTCCCAAAGGGAGGAATAGCGAGGTTCCGGAGGCAAGGAAAGCCTCACGCCCGAAGCAGCTTGCAAACCAGGGGATGCTCACCTATAGGAGTTCCATTAACCGGAACATGGCCCGATGAAATAGCGGACCTGAAAGTATTGATGAACCGATATGCAAACCCATCTGAAGCTAGTTGTGCCAAAAAATTCACCACATGAACAACGTCTGCGACCAAGGGATCGTAACCCCGCCGCAGACACCAACGGGCCCATCTGATCCACGCGGACTTGTATCTCTTGACTGTACTGTCCGCCCAAGCCTTGGAAATGAGACTCTCAGCCGCTCGCGAAAGACCTCGGGTTTCCCATCTGCCCCGGAAATCCGCCACGCCATGAGAAACAGAGAACCCGCTGACACCAGCGGGTGAGGATTCCCCTCGAGATTCGTGAGACGAGTGGGATACTGGGGGAGTAGGATTGGAAAATCCCAAGAAAGTTCCAGAGGAACTGGAAACCAAACTTGCGACCTCCACAGGGGGGTAATCATCACCAGCTCCGCCGCCTGCCTGCGAATCTGAGCCAAAGAGCGGTAGATCATCGCGAATGGGGGAAATGCGTATACCTGTTCCAGGCTCCAGTCCTGGAGAAAAGCATCTGTGGCTGCTGCCAAGGGGTCCGCCTCCAACTGAAAAACCGAGGCGTCTGATGGTCCAGTTGGGACGCCAACAGATCCGTTAAGAACGGACCCCAGTGGCCGTTCAAAATCGCAAAGATGGACCGGTCCAACATCCACATGCTGGAATCCCGGAAGCGGCGTGATTGGAAATCCGCCTCCAAATTGTCCCGACCCGGAAAGGTACTCGGCTGTGACTGATATCTGGCTGTCTAGGCAATACTGCCAGAAACTTGCCGCCAGATCTGAGAGGGCTTTGGACCTGGTGCCTTCCAGATGAACAAGTTACTTACCTTCGGTAACGCTTTTTCTGGTGGCTACAGTATCTGCCTCTGGATTCCTCACCTTGTGAATATCCCCTGCGCCAGCAACATTCAGAAACTTTTGTAGCTCTCCACGCCGACGAGGACGGCGTCATAGAGGCACGGCTCCGCTCGCGGCTCCGCTGACTTCACTGGATCCATAAGAAGACCTCGTTGGCGTGATGACATCAGTTCCGCCCTTTTTTCTGTGCCTTCGAGGCACACGGACGGACTGACAGCAATATATATACAGTATACACAGTACATAATATACAAAACAACACACACAGTGTGAAGATAATATAGGAAGGCAAAAGAAATAACACACTGCCTTTCACAGTAACAAATAACATTTTGAAACATCATCAGTATTGTAGGTATACAAGGGTGTACAACGGGGAGGCGGGTGGGTCAGTGAGGAATCCACAGGCAGATACTGTATCCACCAGAAAAAGCGTTACCGAAGGTAAGTAACTTGTTCTTCTGATGGAAACATCTGCCAGTGGATTCCTCACCTTGTGAAAAGATTCCCACAGCAGTCCCACTCCCGGAGGAGGGTGTCCACCCTTCTATACCAGAAAGTCCTGAAGGACGGAACGAGCAAAGTGTCCGTCCCTCCTCACCTCGGAATCCAAGCAGTAATGCGTGTGGAGGGAGGCCCAAGTTGCCGCCCTACAAATGTCCTCCACAGGAACGCCTCTAGATAAGGCAGAAGTAGAAGACTTAGCCCTAGTACAATGAGCCCTTATACCCTCTGGAGGCTCCTTACCGGCCAAACAGTAACATATCTTGATGCACAAGATAATCCATCTGGAAAGGGTGCGCTTGTGCACCGCTCTGCCTTTCCTGCAGCCAACAAAGCCCACGAAGAGCTGGTCGTCCACTCGAAAGTCCTTAGTCCTGTCGAGGTAGAAGCTCACCGCCCTCTTAGGGTCCAAGCGATGAAGCCGCTCCTCCTCCTTGGAAGGGTGAGGGGGAGGATAGAAGGTAGGAATGGTAATGGATTGCCCCAGATGGAAAGGAGTTACCACCTTAGGCAGAAAAGCAGCCCTGGTCCTGAGTACCATTCTATCAGCATGAATGGTCAAAAACGGGGGTTTTGAACTCAGAGCTTGAAGCTCAATTACCCTCCTTGCCGAGGTAATGGCAACGAGAAAAACCGTTTTAAAAGATAACAGCCTTAAGGGACACTTGTGCAAAGGCTCAAAAGGAGAACCCATCAGGTAAGTTAAGACAAGATTTAAGTCCCATTGAGGCACAATAAAAGGAATAGGCGTAAACTTATTGGTAAGGCCCTTAAGGAATCGTAAAACAATAGGTGACTTAAACAATGACGGCTGATCTGGTAAGTAAAGGAAAGCCGATAAAGCCGATAGATATCCCTTCACAGTAGCTACAGCAAAGCCTTGCTGAGCAAGAGAAAGAGCAAACTGAAGGATGTTGGATAAACAAGCCCTCAAAGGATCAATAGACTTCTCTCCACACCAAAGAACAAATTTAGACCACCTATAAGAATAGACAGATTTGGTGGAATGAAGTCTGGCAGACAAAATAACGTCTACCACGTCAGGCGGAAGAGAAAAAGAATTCAGGATGCCCCGTTCAATCTCCAGGCATGAAGGTGTAAGCTCTGGAGGTGGGGGTGTAGAACCTGCCCCTCCGACTGCGAGAGGAGGTCTACCCTCAGAGGAAGACGGAGCAGAGGGCAAGAGGAGAGGTGGAGAAGATCTGTATACCACACCCTTCTTGGCCAATCCGGGGCGATCAATATGACTTGGGCCCGGTCTTGACGAATCTTCCTCAGAACCCGAGGAATCAAGGGTATGGGAGGAAACGCGTAAAGGAGTTGTGAGCTCCACCTCAACTGAAACGCGTCCCCCAACTCTCCCTGCGTCGGAAACTGGAGACTGCAGAATGACGGGTAGTGAGCGTTCGTGAGTGGCAAACAGGTCCACCCGAGGAGTTCCCCACGTCCGAAAGACGTGACGAACCACCTCCGTATGGAGCCTGCACTCGTGGTCGGCGGAGAACTGCCGACTGAGACTGTCTGCACGCACGTTCAGAACTCCGGCCAGATGATTTGCCATCATACAAATCTGTTGATCCTGAGCCCAGGGCCAGAGACGCAGAGCCTCTCTGCAGAGACAATGCGATCCCACTCCTCCCTGCTTGTTGACATACCACATCGCGGTAGTGTTGTCCGTCAAGACTGTCCCTTCCAAATTTCAGAGAATACTATTTCGCATCTTTTGCACATTATAGTCACAGGTTTTTATTTTTAGACTCTCTTGACACAGATAATTTTTTTATGAAAAGGATGTTGCTTGAATTGAAAATCTACGATCGGTTAGAGCCACGAAAGATCCCAAAAAAGTTCGCTATAAATCCCTTCAGTGGATCTTCAAGGTGAAAACGCAAATTTTATGACTTGCCCATTCTTAGCAATAAGACAAGTTTAATAAATCTTAGCTTGGGAGATGCTTGCTGTTTGGACCAAAATATATTAACTCTTTGGAAGGAGAATGGTTTTGAGAAAATTGAAGATTTCCTCCTGGGAAATAGATGGAAATCTTGGGACGAAATCCACAGCCAGTTAACTCATTCGCACTTAATGCTGAACTGGTCCTTTATTAGAATAAATCTAAAACTCAGAGAACTCAATATAGCAAATGTATTCAATAAAGAAAATATTTCCACTATTTTTAATAATAAAATTCAAAAGAAAATGAGTATCTGGGTTAAAATTTTAAAAGAAAGCAAGGCCCAGGACCCTTACAGCAAGTTTACTGAAAGATGGAAAAAGAGGGAAAATATTACAATCAATCATCAGGTATGGGACAAAATAAATAAATTCAATAAAACCATTTTTCACGGAGCAAATTTTAAACGTATGCAATTTTTCAACAAATGGTTAATATATAGAACCCCGTCCTTCTTACATAATATTTTCCCCCAAGTAGCCAACAAATGCTTCCGGTGCGATGAAAAAGGCACTTGGAAACACATTGTCTGGGAGTGCCCAAAAATCCAGGTTTTATGGAAGGAAATAGAAAAATATATTTCAATTATTCTTAAAACTAATATTGTATTTGATGACCTAATTCCCCTTCTAGGCTGCTCTCCTATCCACACCCAATATGATGAGTCCCTCTTTATAGCTTCTTTAATAGCTAAATCCCTCATATTACAGTCCTGGAAAACAGATCTTGTTCTATCCTTCCAGGCATGGAAGTCAAAACTACTTCAAATCCAGGGTAGGGAAAGAAAGTACTCTCTTAGATCAGGGGCTCTCAAAAAATATGATAAAAATTGGAGTGTGTTCGATTCTTAAAAATTTGTCTTGCTATTACTTTATAAGATTTATACTTTTGCGAGAACATCGTCTAGTGTGTTCGTCTGGACTTCGCACGTGGCACTTTATAAATTAGTTCTGTAATATTAACTGAGAAGACGTCCACTGTATTTAAATGTTTCATTCTGTTTTCATTCTATCAATATCTTTTGATTATTAATGACAGTCGATTGATTGATTGCTCTTATATAATCCTGCACTTTATAATTTAAATGTTAAAATGACAATTTGTAAGAATATTGTTAGTATTCCTTTTCTCATACTGTATTAATTGGTTTTCAACGGTATTTTGCTTTCAGTTTTTCTGTATTGTTATATTTGAACTCTCAATAAAAAATAAATTAAAAAAAAAAAAGACTTGAACCGACTGACCGCGAAGGAAAGGGAGGAAAGCCTTGAGTGCCAAACGTATCGCCCGCAATTCCAAAAGGTTGATGTGAAACAACCTTTCCTCTGGAGACCAAAGACCCTTGATCTCCAGATCCGCCAGATGAGCACCCCACCCTAAAGTGGATGCATCACTATGGCCACCGATGGAGGAAGATGGAAAGGCTTTCCTTGAGACAGATTTCCCTCCACTCTTCACCAAGACAAATCCGCTGCAGCTTCTCTGGAGATCCTCACAGACTCCCTGAGATCTCCCTTGTGCTGATACCACTGCCTGCGGAGGCACCACTGGAGGGCCCTCATGTGCCAGCGTGCATGGTTGACCAACAGAATGCAGGAAGCAAACAGACCGAGCAGACGAAGGACCTTCAGGACTGGAACGACTGCTCCTTTGTAAAACAAGGGAATCATTTCCTGTATGTCGAGAATCCTTTGTGGAGGTGGGAATGCCCGACACACAGTAGTGTCCAGTACCGCCCCTATGAACAAGTTACGCTGAGAGGGCACCAGGTGAAATTTGGGCAAGTTTATCGAGAAACCCTATTTGTACAACAACTGGGTTGTAAATCTCAGATGATGAAGCACCTTCTCTGGCGACTCCGCTTTGATCAGCCAGTCGTCCAGATAGGGGAAAACTGGAATCCCCGACCTTCTGAGATGGGCTGCCACCACTGCCATCACCTTGGTGAAGACTTGAGGTGCAGTAGTAAGACCAAAGAGAAGGACCGCAAACTGATAATGTTGTGACCCTACCGTAAAACGGAGATACTTCCAGTGCGACTTCAGGATGGGGATGGGGATGTGGAAATACACATCCTGCAAGTCGATGGACACCATCCAATCCTCCTGTTGCAGCGCTTGAAGAACCTGCGCAAGGGTAAGCATCTTGAACTTCTCTTGCTTCAGAAAAATATTCAAGATCCTGAGGTCCAGGATTGGACGCAGCCTACCATCCTTCTTCGGAATCAGGAAATACCGGGAGTAGCATCCCTGACCCCTTTCTTGCTCTGGAACCACGACTATCGCACCTTTTTTAGTAACGTTAGGACCTCCTCCTGCAGGAGAAGAAGATGGTCCTCTGAGCAAGCACCTTGGCAAGGAGAGTAATTCGGAGGAAATTCCCGAAAGGGAAGGGCGTACCCATTTTCTACAAGATCTAGAACCCAAAGGTCTGTAGTAACCGATTCCCAATCTTGTAGAAAATGGGTAAGCCGGCCCCCCACAGGACCAACATGGTCCAGAATGGTGGATCTAGGGCTGCTTTGCAGTGGTGGGAGGGACGGAGGAAGAGGAGGAGGAGAACTGCCGACCTCGAGCACGACCTCTGATTCTGCCCCTGTAGCTCTTATACAGGGTGTTCTGTTGCTGTTGTTGCTGCTGCTGCTGGGGCAGGACGATCTTCCAAAGCCTCTGTACCTCCTAAAAGAACCCCTAGGTTGTGTCTGCAGACCCAGAGATTTGGCCGTGGCTTTGCTTTCTTTAAATCTCTCCAATGCAGCATCAGCCTTTTTACCAAAAAGCCCAGAGCCGTCAAAAGGCAAGTCCAGAAGAGTTGCCTGCACATCAGGGGAGAACTCAGATGACTTCAGCCACGCACTCCTCCTTGTGGCAACAGAAGAGCCCATAATTCTAGCGACAGAGTCTGCAGTATCCAGGCCACTCTGGATAACCTGACGTGCAGCCGCCTGAGTGTCTGATAGCACCTCATTAAAGTTCTGTCTCCTCTGACAACTTAGGGGCCAGTTGTTTCGCTGAATCCATAAGAGCATGGATATATCGGCCCAAAAGACAGGTGGCATTTGTCGATTTTAAGGCCATACTGGCAGAGAAGACTTTCTTGGCAGATTGGTCAAGTTTTTTAGCATCCCTGTCACTAGGGACCCGAGGAAAGGCATCTGAAGATCTTTTAGAACAAGCATCTCGAACCACCAGACTCTCCGGAGAAGTAAGAAAGTCTGGGTCCCCTGGAGCCGCCCTGTATCTTCTAGCCACAGTTTTAGAGACCGCAGGAGCTGAAAAGGGCTTACGCCATACCTCCATGACCGGTTCAATTATGGCGTCATTAAATGGAAGCAAGGGTTCTGACACAGAGGAGGGAGAATGCAAAACCTCTGTGAGGATGTTTGGCTTGAACTCAGCAGATGGTAGCTGCAGATCCAAAAGCTCCGCTGCTTTTTTAATAACCGAGTGGTAGGGAGCCACATCTTTAGAAGGAGTATCAGCTGGAGGAGTAATCTCCCACTCTGGTGACAAATCCAAGCCACTAGCTTCTTTCAACTCCTCAAACAAATCATCAGACTCCATGAGCTCACCCTCTTCCATCTCCTCAACATGGTACCTGTGTTCTTCCAGGACTCTTTGAGCTTCTCTCCTGGATCTAATCCTCACAACAGGCGTCGGTGGCCCCATAACCGACTCCGCCGGCGTCAAACCCGGATCAAGAGGAGCAGCCGGAGTTGAACGAGGTCGAGCCGGAGCCGGTGAAGATGGAAGCGGCGTCGATGTCCTCAGCGCCGGGAAATGCCAAGAGGGTGTTGCCGGGAAAAAAGGCATAAAAGGAGCCTGAGCGTAGGCTTGAGGAACCCCCAAGTTGAAAGCCACTGGACCCATGGGACCTGAAGGCGCTCCAGAGGGGTACATCGCTCTAGTGAAGACCCCATACATCGCATTTAAATAATGTGTTGGATCTTGACCCGGGCCTGGAAAGGGAGGATATGGCTCAGACTGAGGCAAAACCGGACTCGGGCCGATCGGCGCCGACGGTGGAGCCAGCGGAGTCGAAGACTCATCAGGAGCCGGATCTTCCTCAACTGGAGCCAGAGAATGAGCCAGCGTCGGAGATGGAGCTGGAGCCGGAGAATGCTCCGGTGAAGCCGCAGGCGAGGTCAGGCCAATAGGAGAGGCAGGAACAGAGACAGGAGAAGGAAACACAAAGTCCTTACGACGTCGAGAAGGTGAGGTCGATCTCGGAGCCGCTTCTCTATCCGAACGATGTCGAGAACCATGCCTCTTCTTCTTTTTGTGCTTCTTGGACTTCGAAGCATGCCCCGACGTCGACTTCGACGCCGACCTCGATCTGGATCGTCTTCGACCTCTCTTCTCCTTTTTCATTCTGACAATAAACAACTTGGTCTCTCTTTCCTTCAAAGCTTTTGTACTCATCTTGCGGCAGCAAGGGCATCCCTCGACGCCGACGAGGTCTTCTTATGGATCCAGTTACGTCAGCGGAGCCGCGAGTGGAGCCATGCCTCTGTGACGTCGTCCTCGTCGGCGTGGAGCGCTACAAAAGTTTCCGAATGTTGCTGGCGCAGGGGATATTCACAAGGTGAGGAATCCACTGGCAGATGTATCCTTCAGAAGGTTTATATACCGGACTGCGGAGATGTCCATCTTCAGCAGAACACACGACTGCACCAAGTCTCTCGTCCAACACTGTACGGCAAACGAGCCCGCCAAAATGGACAAATCCTCGCAACGTGCACCCCAGCCCATTCTGCTGGCGTCTGACTCGATCACCAGATCCGGAGCTGAGCCAAAGATCGCCCGACCGTTCCAGGCCTCCATATGGTCCAACTACCATTGGATCTCGGCATTCACTTCGGGAGTCTGGGATACCTTGTGATAGTAAGGGAACCCTTTGCGGAGGAAGTACGCCTTGAGGCGCTACAAGGCCCTGTAATGCAGAGGACCCGGGAAGATAGCTTGAATGGAAGCTGACAGGAGACCCACTACCCGGGCAAGCTGATGGAGGGAGACCTTCTGTCTGGAAAGAACACAACGCAACTCGTGTCTGATCTTGGAAATTTTCCGGCCCGGCAGACTGAGTGTGGACGTCGTTGAGTCGATTACGAACCCCAAGAAGGTAAGTGACTGGGTCGGCTGTAAGAGAGACTTGCTCTCGTTGATTACAAAACCAAGGTCCTGAAGGAGGTCCACTGCCATCTGAAGCTGAGATTCCAGCTGGAGTGGGCATGAAGCCATCAAAAGGAGATCGTCCAAATACACGATCATCCTGACCCCTCTTGCTCTCAAAAACTCCACCACAGGGTTGAGGACCTTGGTGAAGCACCAAGTTGCCGAAGAGAGGCCGAGCGGGAGGGAAGTAAACTCGTAAAAGTGGTGCATCCAGGCAAACTGAAGAAACCTCCTGTGCGGGGGAAAAATTGAGATCACCAAATAGGCATCCTTTAGGTCCAGACGGACCATCCAGCCGTGGGGGCGCAGAACATCCCAAAGGAGATGAATTCCCTCCATTTTGAAATGGCGGTACACTAGCCATTTGTTGAACTCGCTTAGATTTATGACAGGCCTCTTGCCGCCGTCTGACTTGTCCACCAAGAAAATGTTGCTTAAAAACCCTCCTGGATGACGGAAAGCGGGGGAGATGGCGCCCTGGTGAAGTAGGGATGCGACTTCCTCGTCCACCAGGGCTGCATCTGGAGTTGAAAACTGGATGGGCCGGGGTTTGGTGCGTTGAACCGGGGACCCCATGAACTCTATATGAAACCCTTGCACTGTTTGGAGAACCCATGAATCGTGCGTGAGAGACAACCAAGCCTGGTAGCAACTTGCCAACCGCCCCCCTAGCTTTAATGGGGAAGAAAGGTGAACACTCACCGGAGTTTGCGGCAGTGGATCCTCCTCGGAATGCTCTTCCTTTGCCCCTACGTCCTCTCATGGGGTAGAAATTCCTGAATCGGGACTGATCCTGAGACTGACCGGAGCGTCTCTGGTTACCCTGCTGGTGACCTCGACTGGCCGAGCGCCCCCTGCCTCGGCCGGCCCCGCGAAAAATACGGGGAAAAACTTTCCTAATAGTAGACTGAGCCCTGTCGAGAGACGTGAAGGTATTCACAAACTTGCCGAGCTCCTTCACAAAAGGCTCGCTAAACAGACCCCCTTGAGACACGGCACCTGCCTCAGAATCCGCCAGGTCTCCTAACTTGGGGTCGTTCTTTATGAGGAGGGACCTGCGGCGCTCTGTGGAGAGGGCACAATTCGCATTGCCCTAGTAAATGACAACCATTTGAGCCCAATTGGAGAGGGTTTCAGGGGAAATAATGGAGCCTGATTCCTTGGCCTCCTCTGCCATAGCCAGAATTTTGGTAGCTGGCACGAGGGTGTCCAGGAGCTTGTCCTGGCAAGCTCTCCAGGACCTATGGATCCCTTTTTTAGGATCACGTATACATTTTTGGAGGAAGGTGGACATTCTAGGGTCAATCTCAGGGGTGAGGGCTACCTTCCCCTCCAAGGAAGGGCGGGGGCACTCTGCCTGTAGGCAGTTGTGGGCCTCCTTTTCCAAAGGCCGACGGATGTGTTCTGCCACATAAGCGGCCACTTTCTCCTCCCGTGCCTAGCGGCGGGAGGTCTGCAGAGCCAAAGCCAGCAACTCGCCACGTAGGTATTAGGAAACCCTCAACCCCGCGGCGTCCCTGAAACGAAACGAACCGTGTCAGTCAACGCAACCCCGAGGGGGAAACTCGAACCGCATCTGAGCTCTGAACTTGAAGAGCCAAACGGAGCGGGTGGGAACACCCTCACAGAAACGCTGAGGGAGCGCAATCAACAGAGCACGTTGACAATATCAAAAGCAAACAATATACCAATATATCAAAATATCAATAGCAAACAATATCATAAACTAGCAGTAACACCAGATTAACGCAGTCAAGTATTAGACAGTAAAAAAGACTGAAGAGTACTTATCTAGCTGTGAAGCAGTGAAGAAAGAGGAAGAAGGGACACTAGCAAGGGACTATGTTGGGCTCACTCGTCCCTGATTGGACATTGATACTTGTTCCTGATTGGTTGTTACCAATGTTCCCTCTAATTTCTTTCCTCTGTGTGCGGCAGTGGAGGGTCTCTGTGCGTTGCAACCATGGCTATGTGCGCCAGGAGCTAGACCGCGCGTGTCCGCGGCACCAAATGTCACTCAGAACGTTTACTTTAAAAAGTGAAAAGATGGTGCATTTTCACACATACAGTGCCACAATAAGTGTCTTAAGGGCAGTTTCCAAATTGGGGATTCCCTTAATATCACCCTTCAACGGTGCCTCTCATTCCTCTGTCACATGTATTTCATTTGTTTTATAGCATCTCCCATACCAGTGGTTCCCAAACTTTTCACTCCTGAGGACCCCCATTGAGTCACTACTGGCAGCCAGGGACCCCCAGGCAATTTGTATGATTTAAATGTCAAACATTAAAACTAATTCGAAAAAAAACACACACGTGTGTGCATCAAACAAAGACTAGGCTTAAATTACTAAAGATTTTAGTATTTTTATATTAAAATATTTTCAAAAATAGAAAAATCCTAATGGGAAGGTTGGTGCTGCATCTCGCGACTAACTTTCCATTGTTTGGTTTTATTTCACAGCCTGGGGCTCCTGCTCCTGCCAAGGCTGGATTGGAAACTTAAAGCTGCTCTGGCAAATGTTGGCAGACTAGTCCCTATACAGTGCGCAGCAAGTGAGTCTGACCACTACAAAGGGGGCAATGGAGGCCTCTCCCCCAAGAAAATTTGGGGGGAAATTGTGCATTTTACAACACATTTGTCATTATATATTGAATTGAAATAATGACCTTACTATGCACCAGCATACAACAATCTTTTGTCAATCTTCATTGATTCCCTCACTACTAATCTCCAACAGTGCCTCTCATCTCTCCAAAGCCCCACTGTCACATGTATTTAATTTGTTTTATAGCACCTTTCATACCACTGTAGGGTGTCAGAGCACTTTACATCACACACATACAGAGACAATGAATCATACGTCTGTAAATCAGTGACTAGAAAATGTTACATAAGGCAAAGGGGACTACAAGGTGTAGGATTCACAAGTCATCCATACTGGTCTGGAGAGCACAAACTCAGGATTCAGAACATAACACAGGGGTTAGCATTGACTTTAATAATAAGGATTTAATTCTACCCAAACAAACCTTTTTAGCAGAATCGGGTTAATGAAAGACTGGGAAAAAGCATAACTTACTAACTTGTACCATGCAGTTTGCTTGCTGCTCTTTGATGTCAGTTCATAGCTCACTGTGCTAAATGCGATTGGAACTTGTGAACTGCATAATAACAAAAGAGTCTCTGTAACAAGAGCAGGAACTGACTGAGCTATGCACAAAACAAAATATTGTTTTTTTTTTTTAATGCGTGGTAGACATTTTTTGCAGCAGGCATATTAACCATATGGGCTTCCTGAGAGGACTCAAAGCTGCCACTGGACAAACCCCCTATCTCTCTGCAGCAGGTACATTAATCACTGGAGTTATCTTGACCCTTTTATTGCTGCCCAAAAACTGCTGTTTATACAAGGAACTTTGCATTGCTTTTAAAACTGCTGCCTGCGGACCCCCCTGGGAATGTGTCACGGACCCCTGGGGGTCCGTGGACCCCAGTTTGGGAACCACTGTCTCATACCATTGTAGGATGTCAGAGCACTTTACATCACACACACAGAGACAATGAAGCATGTGTGTAAATCAGTGTAGAGAAAATGCTACATACAAAGGGGACTACAAGGTGTAGGAGTCACATGTCATTCATACTGGTAGGCATTTTTAAAGAGTGCTTTTCTGGAAAAGCACAAATTCAGGATTCGGAAGATAACACAGTGGTTAGCATTGACTTTAACAATAAAAATGTATTTCCACCCAAATAAACCCCTTTAGCAGCATCAGGATAATGAAAGACAGGGAAAAACATAAGTTACTAATTTGTACCATGCAATGTGTAAGCAGATCTTTGATGACAGTTTATAGGTCACTGTGATAGATTATGATTGTCTCTTATGAGCTGCAGAGTAACAAAATAATCTATATGACAAAAGCAGTAACCAACTGACCTATGCACATAAAATACTGTTTTTGTAAAATACATGTTATGGTTCTGTGCAGCAGGCATATTAACCCTCTGTGCTACATTAGATAATTGAAACCTGCCCTATACCTCCCCATTTGTCCGTCTACCCCTCCGCCCCCACTTACTTTCTGTTACTGTCCCACTACTTTTTTTTTTGCATCTTTTAGATAGCGCAAACTCGACCCGAAGGTATTGGAGCGCTTTAAATGAGCACCGTCTTTACATTACATATTCAGGCACAGGGAGATTAAGTGATTTGCCCACAATCACAGGATGTGGACGCGACCTCGAGGCTCGAACTCTGGCCCCAAAGTTCAGCCCAAAGTTCATGCATGAAATAGTCCCCGCACCGCGCTTTACTAACAAAAAGAGTAGAGCCAGTTTCAAAATACAGCGTGTACTTTCTGAAAGTACACGCTGTGTTTTTAAACTGGCTTTACTCTTTTGTTAGTAAAGCGCGGTGCGGGGACGATAGTGGCCTTTTGTTTAAGTATTGATGATAATCAGAGCCCCTTCACGGGCTGTGATTACCATCAATACTTAAACAAGAGGCCACAATCGTCCCCGCACCGCGCTTTACTAACAAAAGAGTAGAGCCAGTTTAAAAACACAGCGTGTACTTTGGTACACGCTGTGTTTTTAAACTGACTCTACTCTTTTGTTAGTAAAGCGCGGAGATGGTCACGGGCTCTGATTACCATCAATACGTAAACAAAAGGCCACAATCAACCCCGCGCTCTGCTGCCACACGCCCCCGAGCCCCCCCAAGCCGCCACAAGCCACCCCAAGCCACCCCAAGCCCCCGCCAAGCCTCCACAAGCCCACAAGCCCTCAAGCCCCCATGCCCCCACAAGCCCCCTTACCTGCACTCTTGACGACTCCTCTCCGGCACTAGTGTAAAAGTGCCTGCTTTTCGCGCCGCCCGCTTCTTAAAGCGGCGGCGCCTCTGCCTCTCTCCTGCGGGACGTCGTGGTTGCGTTGTGCGCGCTCCACATCCGGCAGTGCGCGCGGACGTCAGGGAAGGTGCGCGCGCGCACCTTAAAGGGAATGGTGGTTGTTACCATGTTGTTTCTTTACAACTTTTTCCCTATGGTTCATGGGAAACGTAGTCTTTGTTTACCTTCATGCTGCTAATGGAAATAAAGTGAAGAAATAAGGCATAATCCTTGCCTCCAGTCCTGACATAGAGTTAATTAATGGTTTAATTCAATAGAAATAAAAAAATATGATAAATTATAAAAACTCTCTATATATTAATAGAGAGTATTTTTATAATGTATATCATTTTTTAATTTTAAATTGGTTATTGAATTCAATCCTTTATTAATTCTCATATGTATTTATTGTTTACATTTTATTTGAAACTGCACATTTTTTAGTTTTGTAGGTTATTAAATATGTTTAGCCAATCATAGCGCTTTGCAGGACTCAGCAGGAGCCTCTCGCTCCAGCGAGAGCGTGAAGGCTCACTGGGACAAACAGGCCTCTCGACCAATCACAGGGCTCTGTTTTTGATTTTCTGCTTTTGCTGGAGGCTCGCGGGTCTCTAGCAAGCCCAAATCCAAAAATATACAATTATTTTTGGCATTTGGGCTTGCTAGAGTCCCGCGAGCCTCCAGCGAAAGCAGACAATCAAAAACAGAGCCCTGTGATTGGTCGAGAGGCCTGTTTTTCCCAGTGAGCCTTTACGCTCTCGCAGGAGCGAGCAGCTCTTGCAAGCACTGTGATTGGCTGGCTGTTGGAATGTTAGTAATTAAATGGCCGCAATTACGATTTAGGGCCTCATTACGATGTGTGTCGGAAAGACCGTCTGACCGACTCGTCCTCGGAAATATTCCGACCGCGATCTCTCCAACCGCTGTATTACGATGCATAGCATGTAAAACTCTGAGTTGGTCGGAAACCATTCCGTCTGACCGCGTCGGTCGTAAAAAGTACGAACTGACCAAGTCGGCTAGAAAGGCCATTACATAGGCATTACGCTTACGAACAAGACTCAGTTAACCCACCGAACAGATTACGATGCATCCAACGCGGTTTCGAAACCGTGTCGGTTTGTGTTGCACATGGCAAGTGTAAAATGCCAAAATCAGTCACAACAACAAGCGTAGGCAACGCCAAATAAAAACATTCAAATATTAGGTACGCCCACCAATCCACATACAAAAAGAGCAAAAAAATGACCATGATCCCCTGCTCACATACTACTGCTGCCAGCCAGAGAGGAGTCTGTCTTCATTCCCTGCTCTCTGCCTTGCACACACTTCATCCACCACACAACTAGCACTGATCCCTTTTTTGTTGAATACCTTGTTTCAAACACCCTCAATTTTATATTCACCCTCACAATGCCCCAGAGGATGCAGCCTCGTTTCACAGACAAGGCTTTGATACTGCTTGTAGATGAAATCATCACAGTAGAGCAACATTTATTTGTTACTCTAGTCCAACAGATCCCCCTCACCCAGAATAATAGGATGAGGGACAGAATAGTCCACAAGGTTAACGCTGAAGCATATGTCCTGCACTCACTGCAGGATATCACAAGAAGGTTGTATGAGGTCAGAGGGAGGGTCAAAAAAACTGTTAGCACTAGAACATGCAAACGCACAAGGGACTGGTGGAGGACCTCCTGCACCACCTCTGCACTTCACTTCCCGGGAGAAGAATGTGTGTGCCATCCTTCCGCTGGAGAGCATCTATGGACTCACAGAAGGACCAGAGGCTGGTAAATAGCTAATCCACATTCCCCTAAAGGTAGCAATTACACCTCTACAGACATTTCTGTAAAGGACCCTATTTAATAAATGACAGTTTTTAGTTTAAAAAAAATATAACTATAATCAATAAGCATGTGATGTGTCTGTCATAGATAAACCACATACCTGCAATGAGAATCAAAAGGCTTAAAAATATTACCATGTATATGCTTCTTCCAAACTCACAGCTAGGTTTTGTGCTCCAACCACCAGTCCCCAGTGTCAGCAATCTTGCCATCACATTGATAGGTAGGAAGGTGTGTGTGGGCCCAGGCCTGATGGGAGTTGTAGTGACAGCAAACACTCCTCCTCCCACACAGTACAGAAAGCTCACCTGGAAGTCTGCTTTCCTGAGAGTTAGTGTAAATATACTAGCAAGAGTGCTGACACTGCTGTATGGTGTTTGAAGCGGAAGCCCTTGATGGGAGTTTTAGTCAAGTCAGACAACAGACACCACTGTCAGACAGTTTAATAGTCCATTTTAAACCCCTTTGGAGGAAAGCATAGTTCATGCAGGCCGGTTTGGGCTGGGTGGGAAGGTGTATGTAGGACAGGGCCGGATGGGAGTTGTAGCCTTTCCAAATACTCCTCCTCCCACCCAGCCCAGATAACTCCTCTGGGCCTATGTCTACCTCACAGTAAGGGCAAGTGGACTAGCAAGATGGGTGACACTGATGCATGGAATTGAACTTGAAGCCAACTCCCAATCAGGCCCTGTGCTCCAAACAACATGCACCAGTGTCAGCAATCTTGCAGGTGCACTTCCATTCACTGTCAGGTCCAGGTCCATAGGCCCAGATGAAGTGGTTGTGCTGTGTGGGAGGAGGAGTGTTTACTGTCACTACAACTCCCATCAGGCCTGGGCCTACACACACCTTCCCAGCCAGCCCCCCTGAAACTCTGCTTTCCTGACAGTGAATGGAAATGTACCGTCAAGATGTCCGACAGTGGTGCCTCTTGTCTGAGCTGTAGTTGGATGATTAATGCTCTCTTAAATTAAATAACTCAGGCTGTTTTGGGACCTTTGTGGCCTTTTATGTACCATTGTTTCCTGACACTTCTATTGACTACCCCTGGTTCAAACATCGGGGTCCCCTTGTTCCTTAATATATGTTATCTGAGCTGACCACAACTCTCATCATGGCCTTGTGCTCCTCACACCAGGCCACAGTGTTAGCCATCTTGCCAGCACATTTCCCCTCATTGTCACGAAAGCAGGGTCCCAGGTGGTCTGTTTGGGCTGGGTGGGAAAGTATGTGAAAGACAGGGCTTGATGGGAGATGTAATGATATCAAACACTGCTCCTCCCACCCAGCCCAACCAGCACAGCTGTAACTCTACTTTTCTGACAGTGAGTGGAAATCTACTGGCAAGATGGCTGAAAATGGGGACTGCTGTTCAAACCACAAGGCTATGAAGGATGGGAGTTGTGCTCAAGTCAGACAACAGGCACTACTGCCAGACATCTTGCCAGTTCACTTTCCCTCATTGTCAGGATACCACTTTTCTGGGTAGGCTGGTTGAGCTGGGTGAAAAGGTGTGTGTAGGCCCAGGCCTGATGGGAGTTGTAGTGACAGCAAACACTCCTCCTCCCACACAGCACAACCACTTCATCTGGGACCATGGCTACAGTGAATAGAAGTGTACTAGCAAGATGGCTGACACTGGTGCATGGTGGTTGGAGCACAGGGCCTGGATGGGAGTTGGCTTCAAGTTCAACACCATGCACCAGTGTCAGTCATCTTGCTAGTCCACTTCCCCTCACTGTCAGGTAGGCATAGGGCCCGAGCGGATCCAGTCTGACGCCTGGGGATAGTCTAAGGTAAGGAATCTATCACTAACGTGTCTCTTTCAGATGACTGCTGTGTGATTTGCCCACAACTCCCATCATGGCCTTGTGCTCCAAACAACAGTCCCCAGTGTCAGCTATCTTGTTACTACATTTCCATGCACTGTCAGGAAAGCATAGTTCCAGGTAGGCTGGCTGGGCTGGGCGGGAAGGTGTATGTAGGACCGGGCCTGTTGGGAGTTGGAGTAACAGCAAACACTCTTCCAAACACATAGAACAACCACTTCATCTGGGCCTATGGCTACCTTACAGTGAGTGGAGGTGTACTAGCAAGGCGACTGACACTGAGGACTGCTATCTGACCCCATCACAACTACCAAATTAGCTTTTATGCTCCAAACACCAACCACCAGCGACAACCATCTTGCAAGTACACTTGCCATCATTGTCTGGACAACACTCTTCCTGGTGGCCTGGTTGGACGAGTGAAAGTTTCACAAATAGACCATCAGCACTCAAACCACAGCTCATGACATTAGTTAGCCACAAAATAGCAGAAAGCAGAGTTTGTGATCTCATCTGACTGAATATATGATGTTACCCTGCTAACAAACAATCCGCATACCATCACCACAAAATCTTTACAACGCAAATTCAATGACCCCGCAAGTTATGACAACGCAAACTTTTACCACGACTATGCGTTTACCACGCTTGCCATTACAACGCAAAGGCATGCATGGTAAAGATATCCTCATAGTAAAAGTTTTAAAGGTAAGTGAGAGTACCCTGCCCTACCCTACACCCTAATGTAGTACCCCTGCACGACCCTCCCCCAACACCCAGTCCTCTCCCTACATTTACACTACCCAGCACGACCCCCGACACTACCCTAAACCACTACTCTGCACCACAAACACACCACAACACTACCCTAAACACTAAAACACTACCCCCAGCATGACCCTCCCCCGACCCCCATTCTGGTCCCTACATTCAAACACTACCCTGCACGACCCCCCAGCACTACCCTAAACCCTAAAACACTACCCTACACTACACAAACACCACAACACTACTCTAAACCCTAAAACACTACCCCCAGCACGACCCTGCCCCGACCCCCAGTCCACTGCCTACACTCAAACACTGCCCTGCACAACTCCCCAACACTACTCTAAACCCTAAAACACTACCCTAAACCCTAAAACACTACCCCTAGCATGACCCCCCCGACCCCCAGTCCAGTCCCTACACAGAAACACTACCAGCACGACCCCCCGAGACTACCCTAAACCCTAAAAAATTAAACCCCACCCCAGGCCCAATCCCCATTACCTCTCTCTCCATATGGTTCCTCTCTCCTCCTGGTTCCTGCTTCACGTCGTCTGTCTCTGATGGGCGGTGCACGTTGTTGTGAGGAAAAGGAAGAGCCTCTGTTTCCTCACAACGTGGATCGCCCCAATTTCTTTTTTTTTTTACAAGGCATGTGCATTTTTCCATGCATACCTTTACAACTAAATTCGCTGTAAAGGCATGCGTGGTAAATGCACATGTGTTGTAAAAAAATGCAGGGTAATGGTATGCAGGGTGGGTGCACTATGTGGAGTAATGGTATGCAGGGTCAAAGTAGCCAAACCTATTCGACTGCTGAGACATGGAATAAACCAAGTACACAGGCATGACAAACTTCAACATTGGGAACTAAGGAGTAGGTATGTCACTGTTAAACTACAGATGTGGAGAACACTAACCCACCAGTGTCATCCACAGAGTGTCAGGTACCAGTCAATGTCTTTGGACATGTAATGAGAACTAAATACAACATGCCCATTTATGCACATACGTGGTCATGTTCACCAATCCACATCTTTTCAGAATTGCATTGTTCTCCAAAAACATAGGCCAGCATCATGGATGAAGGAGGCCAAACTATCTTCATCAACTTATTGTTAGGTTCAGTAATCTATGTAAATGGTATGATTTGAGGCGCAGAGGACATTCACATGAATGATTATGCAATTCCTGTACCCACAGGGCAAGCTGGAAACACCACTGGACCAAAGGATAGCCAGTCCCAGACTCTGGCCGACCAGGAGCAAGGACAACTCTCACACATTCTCAGACGATGAGGACCAACCTGGCCCATTAGGTTTGGGTTGGCACACAGCACGAGCAGCAACAGCAGAATCCATTGTGACCACTCCCGCCTCAGCTGACAACACCCAGCTGACCCCTACCCTGACGTACACAGCAGCACAGGACACCACCAACAGCACAGCAACACAGAGCACTCTTGAGTTGACAAACAACAACTCCCCCGTCAAAGAGGAAGGAGGATCGGTGTTGACTGCGCCACCAACAACTGGGCCTGCTCGGGTGGGTAGGGCTTGTGGGAGGGGCTGTGTGGATCCGCGCCATAAAGCAGCTTGTGCTGCCGATGATCACCCAAACCTCTCCCAGGTGATCAACGCCTACCAGGCTTACGAGGGAGAAATGGGCCAGGTAATAGGTATTCTACGTAACATGGAGCAACTGCAAGCAGGCCAAAACCAACGGCTGGATTCGTTCAATCAAAAAATTGATGACATGACTGGGGTTCTGCGGGATATTGGTACCAGCCTCTGCCAGATTGCAACTCACTTTACCACATCTTGTGTGCCCACAACATCTGGTGCATCAACAGCTGCACAAGCCACAGGGAGGGACGTGGTGTCTGGCGGAGAGTCCCCAGGAGCCTGCAGCTGTGGGTCACCCAGCCAAACATGGGAAGGGTTGTCCACTAAAATATGTTTTCATATCGTGACTTTGAATTCCAAATGTACATATTGTAATAACATGCAAAATCACAAAGAATAAAGCGTCAACAATATTGGTAACACATCATTTCCAAAAACGTAAACTGAGCGTTCGTGAGTAAATGTACCTTGGCACAGGTTGATAGATATACACAACCAGGTTATCACACTACCCGTAGTCCATGGTACAGATTCAATGGAAGTCTATTGTCTACAAAACTATCACCATTTGCCAGCACGATCAACAATCATTGTTAGCAAAGCAGCTCATCATGGTCAAATTTTGATTCAAAAACTCTTTAGATGTGTGATAACAGACAATGCAACCTCAATGTGGTGCCTGAACACAAAGTCAAATCACATCACACAATACTGAAAGGCACTAAAAACAAAATAAACTGACGAACAAATGTTACTTACCTGTAAACTGTGGTTCTCCAGTATTGGTGTCTTTCATAGATTCACATGCTTGAATATTTCCCGTCGTCGAAGTGGGAGTCCCACGGTACATAAAAAAGCAATAAGCCCCAGCTATATATATATATATATATAAATATAAGAATAAAATACATATATAAATAAACATGATATATTTTAAAATAACCTACAAAGTCAAAAGTACCATAGGATAACATTGACACATAGGAATGCATTGAAAAAGAAATCACTTTACTGACATATCCATGTCGTTTTTAGTCCAAACTCCAGCCAATCAGGCGCAAACACCCTCTAGAACAGGAGTACTCACATACTTTCTCTCGGGGGCCAAATTTAGAGTGTGGTTTGTGGCCGAGGGCCGCACCGGTGGGGGCGGGGTCAGTGGGGGAGGGGGCGGGGCTAGAAAAAAAACTGTGACCATGAGCTTGAACACAGGCCCCTGCAGCGGATGCCTTCGTCCAGACCCGGCATGCATCTCTCTCTCTCTCTCTCTCTCCGTCTGTCCCTGCCTCTCTCCGTCTGTCCCTGCCTCTCTCCCCGTCTGTCCCTGCCTCTCTCCCCGTCTGTCCCTGCCTCTCTCCGTCTGTCCCTGCCTCTCTCCGTCTGTCCCTGCCTCTCTCCGTCTGTCCCTGCCTCTATCCGTCTGTCCCTGCCTCTATCTGTGTCTCTATCTGTCGAACGTGAGGCGAACACGAAAAGTTGTTCCACCAATTACAAATTCTTATTGTAAATTAAAGATTCGAAAAGCGGTAGTTTATCAGATTGTGGTTTGTAAAGTGATGACAACTTAGAAAGTGAGCTTTAGAAAGAGGAAGTAGATGGGGCGACAGCATTAGAGTGGGAGAAGAATCAGTACAGGGGCCACTCTGGAAAGATTGCTTTGACCTTTTTGGGGGGCTTATGGAGCCAATTTGTAGAATGCACTGATTGATGCAGGGTCATGGTAATATTTCTATATATGGTATGACCTTCTTAGCATGGTTGTGATTTAATTTTGATAACATATTTTGTTCACGGAATTGAACTAATGTTTAACTAAAATGAAATACCTTATAAATATATTAACTTTTATGATGCAAGATTCATGACAGTTAATCATTTTTTAATGTATATACTTTATGATCTGTGGAGTTTATATGTATTTTATTTCAAGTCTCCAGTGTTACCTGTTACTATTGTATCACGTAAAGGGCTGGTCCTCAGTGTAAGAAAGTACAGAAAGTGAAAGCTGCTGAGTCGCTGAAGTGCACGCGTGTATCCGTGGATGCTCCTGATTGTTTAGATGCGCCTACCTATGAACATATATATGCACCCTCCAAGTCAGTTTTCCTTGGGGGAGGGCAATGAATGCACAATACAGGACTCTACTTTGAGTCCTGCCTGCTTGAAACTCTACCATACAGTAATCCCCATGCTGTGCCTGCGTGCTATATAAAACTCTCCCTCTCCCGCCCCCCCCCCAAAAAACTACACCTAGTGCCTATACCTGAAGCTGCATCACAAACACTTGCTACTTGTGAAAAATAAGCTGCAGGATCGGACATTTGCAACGACACTCACTGGCCTGGCAGGTTGCTGGCAGTGCATACCCCTCCCCCCCACACACCTTTGTGGCAGCCCAGGCACACACACACCCGCCCCCAGTACTTCACAGGTCTTTAAAGACCTTTCACTTGCTAACAAGCCTTTGTTGTATTTCACCTCTCAGCGCCCCCGCAGCTCCACTCTAACTATGCTGGAATTGCCGGCTCCCTCTCGGATTCCGGGCTGCTACAACGGCGGTGTTTGGTGACACTTATTTAAAAAATGACAAAAAACACCGGTACGATCTCTGCAAGCTCCGCGGGCCGCCAGGGAAGGCTTGCCGGGCCGCTGGCGGCCCGCGGGCCGTACTATGAGTACCCCTGCTCTAGAACCTTCTCCTCAGAGGCTCAGGGCCTCAGATTTTCGTAGCACAAGAGTGACAAAAGAGTATTATGAGGAGAAGAGAGAGCCTCTGAGGGGAGGAGGGTGGGTCGCATGTGAATCTATGAAAGACACCAATACTGGAGAACCACAGTTTAGAGGTAAGTAACATTTGTTCTTCTCCAGTATTGGGGTGTCTTTCATAGATTCACATGCTTGAATAGACTAGTGAGCAGTACTCTGCAGCCTGAAGAGGCAGTATCAAAGTTGCATGAAATACGACATAGCACCAAAGAATCACAAAACTGATAACAACCCAAGGAGGAGGGAAGTAACAGAGGCTCACCTTATTTGAAAAGATTGCGAAGAACTGCTTGGCCCACTGCTGTATCGGCTTCGTTGACTGCCTCCAGGCAGTAGTGCCTCGTGAAAGTGTGCCTGTTGGACCATGTAGCTGCCCGGCAGATCTGATGAATGGGCACACCAGCGAATAAGGCAGTGGAGGAGGACATCGCCCTCGTAGAATGCGCCCTCACTCCGGAAGGAAGAGGCTTGCCAGCCTTCTGATTGCAGAAAGATATCGCTGAAGAAATCCAACGTGCAATTGTTGGTTTGGTAACAGAATGTCCCTTACAGGTTCGCCCATAGGCAACGAACAGTTGGTCAGATTTGCGAAAGGGTGCTGTTCTGCTGATATAAAATTTGAGGCACCTCTTTAAGTCCAAAGAATGCAGACTCTGTTCCGCTGGAGATTGCGGATGAGGAAAAAAGGTTTTTAAAATCACAGGCTCATTAAGCTGAAAGTCGTATAGCACCTTCAGCATGTAAGCTGGGTTAGTACGAAGGAGAACACAGTCCGATTTAAATTGGAGGGAAAGGAGGCTGGATTGTGCAGGCGTGAATGTCACTCACTAGACGTGAGGAAGTCAGAGCAAGCAGGAGGGCAACCTTCCAGGTTAAGAATTTAAAATCTGCTGAGTGGATTGGCTCAAAGGGCGCCTTCATAAGTTGCGCCAATACGATGTTAAGACGCCATGTGGGCGGAGGACGCCGAATGGGTGGAAACATCCGGAACAGTCCCTTTAAGAACTGTTGAATCACTCTAGACGAATAGAGAGAGGAAGAGCCGTCCTGGCGAAAACGAGAAATTGCTGCCAGAAAGACTTTTAGAGTGGAATGAAAAAGTCCTGACTGTGCCAACTGCAAAAAGAAAGGCAGAATTTGTGCCGGAGAGGCTTGCACTGGGTGGATTTTAGCAGACGAAATCCAATGGCAGAAGCGTTTCCACTTTAGTTTGTAGGTCTTCACCGTGGAAGGCGCCCGTGCCCTGGCAAGAACCTCTCTGCAGGCAGGCGAAATATTCAAGTGAGCAAATTCAAGGTGCTCAGGTTCCAGGCAGACAATTTGAGCGAACTGGGATTCGGATGGCAGATCAGACCGTTGTTCATCGTGAGAAGGTCCGGCCGGGGGCGAAGAAGGATGGGCTCACATTGCGAGAGGAGCAGTAACTCCGAGAACCATGCCTGCCAAGGCCACCGTGGAGCAATCAGGATAATGTGACATGGTTGTCTCCGCATTTTTCACAACACTCGAGGTACCAGCGGGATCGGCAGAAAAGCGTAGGCAAGTATCTTGCACCAGTCCATCGAAAGGGCATTGCCGCACAACCCGCTGTGGGGAAGCCAACTTGCGTAAGACTGGCATTTGCTGTTCTGTGGAGTTGCAAAGAGATCCAAGCCCGGGTGACCCCAGAGGCTGAAGACGAAGTTCAGAGTCGGCTGATGCAACTCCCACTCGTGGGTCGATGACGCGGACCGGCTGAGAGAATCCGCCAGAATGTTGGAAATGCCTGGTAGGTGGACTGCTGTGAGTGTGATCTGATGGAGTATGGCCCAATCCCAGATCTTCTGAGCTAGCTTGGAAAGCAGCGGAGATTTGGTACCGCCCTGCTTGTTTAGATAGTGCAAGCTGGTGGTGTTGTCCGTTTGAACGAGCACTGATTCCCCTTGAAGCAGAAGTCGGAATGATTTGAGTGCAAGGAAGATTGCCATCAGTTCTAGCCTGTTGATGTGCCAAGAACGTTGGGACAGATTCCACTTGCCTTTGATGGACAATCCTTGAAGGTGACCGCCCCATCCTTCCAGGGAGGCATCCGTGGTAAGGACGAGTTCTGGAGCCTTTGCCAAGAAAGAAGTGCCGGCTGCGATGTTGCGAGGGTGCGTCCACCAGCGCAGAGCTTGTTCCATGCGAGCGGTTACGAAGATCCGGTCGCTGAATGAACCGGAGACCTGACGCCACTGCTTGTCCAGTTCCTCCTGAATTGGACGCTTCTTCAGTCTGCAATGCGGAATCAAAGAAATGCAGGAGGACGCCATCCCCAGAAAGGACTTCAAGATGCGGACTGAAACGGACCGCTTTGATCTGATGTGAGCAACGAGCTGCAGGATCCGTTTCTGCCGGTCGTCGGAAACAAAAGCCATGGCCATGGAGGTATTGAGAGTAGCGCCTAGGAAAGTCCTGTGAAGAGCTGGCGTGAACTGAGATTTTTGTGTGTTGACCGACAGTCCCAGAGAGTGGAACAGAGTCCGACAAAACTGAGTGTCTAAGGATGCCTGATGGTAAGAGTGAGACTTGATGAGACAATCGTCCAAATATGGGAAGATTTGAATGCCCCGCAATCCTAGATAGGCCACCACCGGGGCGAGGACCTTCGTAAAGACCCGGGGGGCAGAGCGGAGCCCAAAGGGCAGGACTCTAAATTGAAAGTCTCTCTGGCCTACACGGAAGCGCAGGTATTTTCTGTGGCGTGGTAGAATCGGCACATGGAAATAGGCATCCTGTAGATCGATTGTCGACATGAAGTCGTCTTGAGAGAGGAGCTGAAGAATTTCCCTCAGTGTAAGCATATGGAAAGTCGGATCCTTTAGAAACTTGTTCAGAGCCCTCAGGTCAAGGATAGGGCGCCACTCTCCAGACTTCTTTAGCACGAGGAAAAAACGGGAATAGAAACCCAGCCCCTTCTGAGTCTTTGGAACCACTTCGATGGCCCCTTTTTTGAGCATGAGTTTGATCTGTTGGAAAAGCTCCTTGAGGTGAGCAGGAGGAGGACCGGTTGGGGGGTGTTAAGAGGGAATTTGACGAATTCCAGAGCGTGGCCTTTTGAAACAATGTCCAATACCCAACGGTCTGAAATTATTAGTGACCAATTTGAAAAGAATTTCGAGATTCGTCCTCCAACTCTGATAGGGGGGGCCTTGAGAGGAGCGCGGTGTAAGCAAAGAAAGTCATTGTTTTTTGGAAGTGTTTCCTCGATAGTTAGACTTTCCCCTGTAGGAC